>NW_025814828.1:34875000-37275000 GCF_022079265.1 Lynx rufus
GGTCCTCGCTGGTATTGAGCTCGTTGCACGGAGGAGGAAGCGGAAGCCGGCGGCGCTCAGAAGGGACTTACCCAGGGTGGCAGAGCGGGTGAGCGGAGCGGCTCAGATGAAACCCAAGCGTTGCTAGCTCCAAAGCGAACATTTAGTCCCTGACATGCCACGGAAACGAGAGGGGGCTGCACGCTCTCCTCCGGGGAGCCCTCTGCCTCTTCCCAAAGGAGTCCACACCCCTGGGCCACACTGCCAGCAGCGATCTGGGGCCCGCCGGGTATAGAGGGAGCCAGGATGATGGCTGCGGGGAGAGCCAAAGCTCCAGAGAAAGCCTCGGTTCGCCGCCAAGCACCCAGAGGCCTTCACCTGGGGGCCCCACTGCTTAATCAAACTCCACGATCTTCTTCGTGTGGTTTTTTCAGACCAACCTCCAAAAGCCAGCACTTACTAGGAGGAACTCGGAGGCTGCCAAAAACGCCCTGTGAATAAATGTTCAGGGTTCCATCAGGAGACGCCCACAGTGACTGATGACTCATCAGATGACCAGCTGTCACCACTGCGCACTATATATAGAAGGGGAAGGCCGGAGGGGTGCCTGGGACCTAAGGCAAGGAGGGGGAACACGCACCCAGGAGGTGAGGCCCTAGCTGGGGGGGGGGGGCAGGCCTAAAGTACCTGGAGACCCCGCCCTCAGCTCCCCCAAGTGACGGAATGTGGGTCAGCGATCCCCCCCAGTACGGGGCGCTGCTCGAATTGGAAGCGAGGCCAGCACACTGATAATGAATGACTGGCCCCATTTCGGGATGGTTATGGGAAGAATACATACATACGGAGGGCTAATTAACATCGCGGCCACTCACGCGGCCCAAACCGAGGTTCCGGGCCCCGGGGCTCGGCTAGGCGAGGCCAGCGCCGCCCGATTGGGCAACCCCTACCACGTGTGGCTACGGAGCACCCGAAATGCGGCCAGTCCAAACTGAGAGGTACTGTAAAGCCCAAAACACACACCGGATGTCAAAGACTTGGTTCCAAAAAAACAATGTAAAATATCTCGTTAATAATCTTGTTTCTCGGTTACATGTTGAAACGATAATACTTTGGATAAACTGGGCTAAATAGGATATGTTGTTGAAATTAATTTCACCTGTTTCTTTTTACCTTTTTAATGTGGCCACCAGAACATTCCAAATGCCATATGTGGCTCACATTTGTGGCTTGCATTATATTTCTATTGGACAGCACTGGGTTACAGGCTAGAGGCCAGAACCTTCAGGAAATCCTGGCTATGCCCTCTCCTGACAAATAAAGCCTGCTTCCTGGTTCAAGGCTGCTCTCCAGACAATGCCAGTGGCCGGCCGCAGCTCCACATACGGGTCACCGAAGGCCCAGGTGACGCACAAAAGCCCCCGCGTGTCTGTGAACCTCAAACTTGCCCCTCATATCTTCTGAAAATTCACAGCCTTCTGAAGGAAGGATGATGAATCCAGTCGGCCTGTCCGGGCCTGTCTTCTCCCTTCCTGCTCTTACCGCCCCCCTCAAGAGCGTTCCACGCTGTGTGCTTGCAAAAGGAGTCATCAAATAAGGCCGCTTCACAAATGAAGCAGCCTTTTCCCTCAATATGCAAACAGCAGAGTCAGTCAAAGGAAAGAAGGGAAATGAGAAACAGAGAGAAAGGCGGATGAGGCAGTTCACACCGAGAGGGAGACGGCGCTATCCCAGAGACAGACACACAAATGTCACACACTCGGCCCGCTGAGACCGGGGGGGGGGGGGGGGGGGGGGGGGGGAAGGAGGGGAGGAGGGGATGTGCGCTTGTGAGCATGTGCATGCGCCTCACGTGTCACGTTGAGCACGAGAGAGCCCTAGAGAAAGGTTCAAGAACAAGGTTCAAGAATGAGATAGACGGAAACACAAGAGACGTTCGGGAGGCAAGACCAAACGGAGGTGCGTGTGCGCATGTGTGTGTGCGTGTGTAGGGGGGGAGGGCACAGCCTCCCCCGCGTGGCCAGGACTGCCCTTTCTTGCTGTGTCATTTTAAATTATTCATGTCAGGACAATGGAAAGAATATAGCAAGATAAAAAATGCATCGAGGCCAGGCGCACCCTGGATTCACGTGGGGTAGAGCCAGCCCTGGGAGGAAGGGCTGCCTTGCCCGGTGCCCAGGAGTGGGCTGGGCCTCGGGTGGCTCTGGTGGGCGTGCTTTTCTGCTCATTAGGTGCCTCCAGTGCCGACGGAGCCAGGGCTGAACTGCGCGCACCCGGGGGCCAGGCCAGGAGATCGAGGGGGCTGCGTGAGGAGCGGGGTTCCCCAGTCTGGCAAGGCGTCCCCCCCCCCTGCAGCCCACAGCCCCTGGGGCCAGGCAGAGGGCCGCCGGCTGCCTCCTCCCTCCCTCCTCCACACTGGCTGACTACCTCCGGCCTTCCCTGCGCTGACCCCGCACTGGCAAGGGCAGAGTCCCTGGGTGACCGACCACCAGTTAATCCAATCAAAGCCGCATTCTGTGCTACCAGGACAGGCTGGGGGACAAGCGGCTGTCTTCCCCCGCCCCCCACCCAGGGCTCCCACCCCTGCCAGGTAATCACACCCAGGCAGAGGCCTTCTGGCCGCCTGCGCCGGCTTTGGGAATGTCACCGGAAGAAGGCTTCCCCTAAAGGGGGTGCGGGACAAATGTGTTGATAAGCGCCGGCTGGCGTAACGAAACACCGCAGGGTATTGGAGACTTGGGTGGGGGGGGGGGGGACTCAGTCAGTTAAGCACCTGACTTCCTGATCTCGGCTCGGGTCATGATCTCACGGTTTGTGAGACGGAGCCCCACGTTGGGCTCTGCACTGACAATGAGGAGCCTGCTTGGGACTCTCTCTCTCTGCCTCTCTCTCTGCCCCTCCTACCCTCTCAAAATAAGTTAACTTAAAAAAAAAAAAAAGACCTTAAGCAACAAATTTATATGTGGTAGTTCTGGAGGCTGGGGAGGGTCAGAGAGAGAGGGAGACACAGAATCCGAAGCAGGCTCCAGGCTCTGAGCCGTCAGCACAGAGCCCGACGCGGGGCTCGAACCCACAGACCGTGAGATCATGACCTGAGCCGAAGTTGGACGCTTAACCGACTAAGCTACTCAGGCGCCCCCCGACATTTCTTCTCATGAGGACACCAGTCCCAGTGGATTAGGGCCCACCCTAAGGGCCTCATTTTACCTTACTTACCTCCTTTAAAGGCCCAGTCTCCAAACGCAGTCACGTTCTGTGGTACTAGGGGTCGAGGCTCCAACACATGAGTTTTGGGGGACACAATTCAGCCCATAAGAACAAAGAACTGAGAAAGACAAGGCCAAGCCCACACAAGGACCGGGTGGGGCGTGCGGGATAGTTCAGGGTGGACAAGGTTCTCAGCACCTGACACACCCCTCTGTCTCCCTGCTTAGAGCCTCCGAGGACATTTATAAAAAACCGAAGGGGTCGGGGCGCCTGGGTGGCGCAGTCGGTTAAGCGTCCGACTTCAGCCAGGTCACGATCTCGCGGTCCGTGAGTTCGAGCCCCGCGTCGGGCTCTGGGCTGATGGCTCGGAGCCTGGAGCCTGTTTCCGATTCTGTGTCTCCCTCTCTCTCTGACCCTCCCCCGTTCATGCTCTGTCTCTCTCTGTCCCAAAAATAAATAAACGTTGAAAAAAAAAAAAAATTTAAAAAAAAAAAAAAACCGAAGGGGTTTGGGGGAACCTTCTCCTGGTGGCTGGGAGTGGCTGCCTCCCGGGACCAGGGATGTTGTAACCTTATTTCTGGTTCAGTACCTGGCTCCCAGCAGGGAGACTATGAAGGAGGGAGAATAGATGCCTTGGGGTGAGGCTCTGAGTCCCTACTCATGTAGCATTTTGTCACCAGCGGAAGTGACTCCAGAATGAATTCGGGCTTCATTCACAGAAGCCCTTTCAAGGTAAAAAAAAAAAAGGGGGGGGGGGAGGGCACCTGGGTGGCTCAGTTGGTTAAGCTTCTGACTTCGGCTCAGGTCATGATCTCACGGTCCGTGAGTTCGAGCCCCGCGTCGGGCTCTGTGCTGACAGCTCAGAGCCTGGAGCCTGCTTCCGATTCTCTGCCTCCTTCTCTCTCTGCCTCTCCCCTGGTCGCGCTCTGTCTCTCTTTCTCTGAAAAATAAATACACATTAAAAAATTAAAAAATAATAATAATAAAAAAAATGAAATCAAATTAAAAAAGAAAGAAAGAAAAAGTACTGTGGCAGATTGCATTGTCCGAGCTGGCGACAGCATGGCCCATGCCACATGCCCTTCTTACGATGTCACTCTTTCCATCAAGAGCTGGAGTCCCTTGAATCTGGATGGATTCGTGACAGCAGACGCAAGGGTCACTATACTATGTGACTTCCAAGGCTTCCTCTCTCAGGAGACTTACTTTTAGAAATGGGCCACCATGCTGTGGGGAAGCCCAGACTACACAGAGAGACCTCGTGGAATGTTCCAGCTGACAGCCTCCACTGAGATCCCAGCTAACAGCCAGCATCAATGGCCAGACATGTGAGTAAGGAAGGAAGCCTTCCATATGACTTCAGCCTCAGGCATTGTCTGATGGCAATGGCACAAGGCAGAGAGAGAGAGAGAGAGAGAGAGAGAGAGACAGGAAAAGAGCTGCCTAGCCAAGAACACTCAACCCCCAGAACAGCAGGAGATAAAAATTAAATGATAGTGGTTATTTTTTTTTAAGCTTATTTATTTATTTTGAGAGAGACAAAGACAGCGTGAGTGGGGGAGGGGCAGAGAGAGGGGGAGGGGCAGAGAGAGAGAGAGGGAGAGAGAGAGAATCCCAAGCAGGCTCTGCACGGTCAGCACGGAGCCCGATGCCAGGCTCGAACTCACGGACTGTGAGATCATGACCTGAGCCGAGATCACAGGCCGACACACACGTGCACACGCCGACAAACACACACACCAAGTCCCACTTCTCCCAGCCCTTTTAGAGGCTCCAGGCGGCAGGCCTAGGTGCTCACTACATGGGCATCGGGGCCAGGCTGCCAGGATTCAAATCCCGTTTCCCGCACTTCTTAGCTGTGCAACCTGAACGAGTTAAGTCAACACCCCTGCCTCGGGGGCGGGGAGGGGGGGCCTCCCCTCTGAACGCGGTGCCCGACTCGAGCCCTCCCTGGGGATGGCTTGGAGGATGAAACCCACATCAAGTGCTCAGAACTGTGCCAGGCATACAGTAAACGCTCAATAACTGCTTGCTGTGATGATATTAGTCAACGCCCCCCCTTCCGCTTCCTATCAGGTGGGCTGAGACACGCGCCAGTCCCCTCCCCCGGCCCTTGCTGGGAGTCAGCGCCCCTCCCCCTGCAGTATTTGAGCTCTGCTCCCTGCCACGGTCATCTCCCTGCCCCCGCCCACCCCCGCGCCTTCGCCCTGCAAACCATTGATGAGCAGAAGACAAGAAACGAGAGTTGGCCTCAATACCTGTCGTTAAAATCCCCTGGCCCCGGTCTAGCCACAGAGCCACGGGGCACAGGGGGAGCGGGCAGCCGATGATGACGGTGGCTGGGCTTGCGAGGACCCTCTGGCCTCTCCTCCTGTGGGGTGGCTGGACGATGCCGCCCCGGGGCACCCGGTTCCCCTCTGAGGTGGCTCCCGCAGGCTGCAGCGGCAGACCAGGCCGTGCCAGGGTGGGTCCGGCTGCAGGGAGTTCTCACTGCCCTGGGCCCCCCCGTGGGTACCAGCAGAGGCGAAGGCCAGGCTGCTCCCCTTGTGGATGGGCGAAGCAGTGGGGCGCCTGGGCGGCTCAGTCGGTTAAGCGTCCGTCTTCGGCTCAGGTCATGATCTCGCGGTTCGTGAGTTCGAGCCCCGGGTCCGGCTCGCTGCTGTCAGTGCAGAGCCTGCTTCAGATCCTCTGTCGTCTTCTCTCTGCCCCTTCTCTGCTTGCACTCTCTCAAAAGTAAATATTAAAAAAAAAAAAAATTGGAGAAGTGGAGGGCTGGGGAAGCAGGGCAAAATAAACGCAGTAATAGAGACCCTCTCTGTGCAGCTAAGGCCTACCTGGCTTTTGGGGCAACCTCCTGATTCTGCCCGACGCTAAATCCCATGCTTCTTAGGCTTTCTAGGAATCTCATTCCGGGGCGGGGAGCCAAAGTCATAGTGGACCACCCATGGCTCTTTCTCACTCTCCATTGATGACAGCTAGCCCCGCCTACCAAGGAACCACCCCCCAGCTCCTCCCTCCAAGTGGCCACAGCTGGACCCCCGTGGGTCCTTGAACATCTCCTCCCCCAGCCTCTGGATGAGCTCACCACCTCTCTTACTCGGAATAGTCCCTGCCCCAATCCTTGAATTACCTTGAAAAAAGGTTCCTCGGTGTCTAACGAACCAACGTGGTCTTTCGGAAGGACACCTGGGACTTTCTTGGCAGCCACTAGCGTTGTCAATGGGAGCCCTGTCCTTGGCCCCCTGCCCCCTAAACGCCAGGAAGCAGCCCCTAGCCACTGTGACAACTACAAATGCACCCCCATTTCCAAATCCTCCCCAAAGGGGGTGGAGAAGGGATGGTCCCTGAATAGGGACGCACTGCTCATCTTGGGATCGGATTCTTTCTATCCCACGACAATCGCCAAGCAGCCTCTACCCCCTCCCCCCCCCCCAGCAAAGGACCCAGGATGCACGCCTGGTTCACGTTATTCAACCCGGAACTACCGCCACAGCACAGGCTCCGCCTTCCCTGCCGGGCACTCACGTGTGCACACTGGGAGCAGGGCTCCCAACAGGCGCAACGGAAGAGCTGGGTCCCTGACTCTATTCCTCACTATGAAGGCTCAGGGGTGGGTTTCTCCTGACAGATCATTTGCAGCAAAGCATTTACCGACCAAACATTTGCATAATTCCTCACCTCCCCTTCCATCGCTGGCATTACCTTAAAAAAATAAAAATAAAAAAGCAGCCACGGTTGGGAGAGTTCTGTTGGAATGTGTTCTTCAAGGTCTATTGAGTCACAATTCCCCGTTTAACCCTGAATGCTTGGTTCTTCTGTCTCCACTGTGAGGTTGGTGTCCACACCTTAAAAGGAGAGGGGAAATATAGTCCTCTGAAGAAAGAGGAATAAAATAATCCTCCAGCGTTTCGCTGAAGGAGGTCCAGATACCTTGGGCAGTTTTCCTTCTTGGAACAATAGGTCTTAACACTAGTAGCTTCTTGCTAAAGTCTTAGAATCCCAATCTCATAGTGACAGCCTAGGCCCAAAGTTGAGGAGTTGTTTTTTTTTTATGGGGGGGGGGGGACCTGGGTGGCTCAGTCGTTTGAGCGTCCAACTTCAGCTCAGGTCACAATCTCAGGGTTCATGAGTTCGAGCCCCGCGTCGGGCGCTGGGCTGACAGCTCAGAGCCTGGAGCCTGCTTCGGATTCTGTGTCTCCCTCTCTCTCTACCCCTCCCCCGCTCGTGCTCTCTCTCTCTCTCTCTCTCTCAAAAATAGACAAACATTAAAAAGAAATTTAAGAAATTCTGCGCGCCATCGTGAAACCTCCCGAAGCCCGCCCACAGGCCACGGATTGAGAACCCAGCCCTGGTCTACCCCAGGAAGGAATGCGGTGTAAAAGCAGCTCTGGATACGAGTCAGTTCCAGCCAGGAACGAGATCGACGGTCCAGCAGCTCTTCCTGAAACGAGCCGAGAGCCTAAAGACGTGTCCACCGTAGATACCTCCGCTGGTGTGCAAATACGGCGAGAGGTAACCAGAGAAAGCTTCTGGAGCCCGCTCTCCCTCGTGAACACGCCAAAGTTATGTGGACTGCTAAGGAGAGAGGCCATAAAGCAAAACGACCTTGAAAGACTGCAACCGTTGCCCCCAAACGGTCACAATTCGTGCTGACGGCCGCTCCTGAGGCTCAGCGCTCTGCGTGCCTTGCCCTCGCACGCGGCTGTGCGCGGCTCATTCTGCTTCCCCGGGTGTTACCCCGTCGGCCTCACGATCACCCCGTGAGGAAGGCAGGGCCGGCAGGATCGCCCCTGTTCGGAGACTGCAACACAAAAAGGAGCGTTCAAACAGCTGAAGCGGTACCCGACAGGACAAGCTGGTTCGTAGTGGGAGGGCTGGAAGGAGAACGTGGGGGTCGGCTGACCCCCAAGGCCAACATTCATAGGAATTGGAGGGAGGCATTACACCACGCCGGGGTAATCAACTAAGAAGACGTGGAATAACCACAATCCGATTTGGTAACCCAGATCCCTAACCTCCTGCCCCAGTGCTTCAAGCAACCCCAGTTGGGTCTCGAAAGGGACTAGCTCTAAAGATTCTTTTCTGGAACTGATGCTTGGGACCGTGGCCTTTAAACTTTCTCCTCTGCCTCAAATATTCCCCCCTCTCTTTTCTCTTTCCAACTGGAAATACAGGGGGTTGGGAGTTAGGACGGCCAAAAAAAAAAGGGGGGGGGGGAGAGAGAAAGGAAGAAGAGATGAAGAAAAACTGTATGACGGAGCCTCATACAGATGCTGGTGGTAAGAACGCGATGGAATCTGTGAGCAGAAGATGGGGCGGGGGAGGAGACGGTCACAGCGACAGTGCCATGTGCCCTCCAGGCCAGCACGGACACCAGCAAGACTCAGTCCTAGTTTTTAATTTTTTTTTTTATGTTTATTTATTTCTGACACACAGAGAGACAGAGCATGAGCGGGGGAGGGGCAGAGAGAGAGGGAGACCCAGAATCCCACGCAGGCTCCAGGCTCTGAGTTGTCAGCGCAGAGCCTGACGCGGGGCTCAAACCCACAAACCGTGAGATCGTGACCTGAGGCGAAGTCGGTCGCTCAACCGACTGAGCCACCCAGGCGCCCCAAGACTCAGTCCTAGTTTTTGATGGCTCGCCACTGTCTAACATGGGTCACTGTCTCTCCATTCTCCATGCCACCTGCCACCTGACCCTAAACCAGGACTGTATATTTTAGGGTTTTCGTTATGGCTGAGCCCCCCTTCTGGCACCAGCTTCTGTATAGGCTAGGTGATCCTAGCCATCCCCCAAATCCCACTCCCCAGTCCCCCAAATCTAGATCATCCTCCCCATGCGGTCTTGTCGTCTCCGTGCCCCAGCACGTCTCATATACCGTTTGCATCGTGTCTGCCGATGTCCCATGGGCCAAAGCAAGTCATGTGGCTAAACCCAAAGTCAATGTGGAAAGGGGACTATGTATGGATGTGGATACCGCGAGGTATGATCCATCGGGGGCCATATTTGTAACAATTCACCACGCGCATGAGCAAAATATCTTCCCACGCACATGCTGCCTAAAAGGCATTCGCTTTTTAGGCCCTTGGCACAAGCATTGCCCTCTCTTGGCCTACTCTTTTAAAAACCCGGCATGGCTTTATTACATATCCCGTGATCTAGCAATTTCGTGTCGAGGCAGTGCACAACCGGGAAAAATGAGCGTTTGCGTTCACCAACAGCCGTGCACGCAAATGCGCACGGCAGTTTTATTCATGACAGCCCCAAACTGGAAACAAGCGAAATGCCCACCGAGAGAAGGACAGATCACCGACCACGATGTATTCGTACCAAGGGACGCCACGCGGCGCCGGTAAAAGAACGAGATGACCAGTCCGTGCAACCGCGCGGATGGATGTCCCCGGCAGCGCTGAGTGAAAAGGAGCCCGACGCACCCGAATACATATTGTATGATTCTATTTGTGGAGGTTCAAAACCAGACAAAACAAGTCTATACTGTCAGAATAATGGTTACCTTTTGGCGGAACGTCAATCGGGAGGGCGTGTAAAGAGAGCCTCTGGGACGGGTGTTGGCAAAATGTCCTATGTCTTGATCTAGGAGGTCATGGATCTATACTTGCGGAAAAGGCCATAGACTTATCCACTGAAGGTTGGTGGACTTTACCGTAGGCGTGTGAACTGTGGATCGGTTTTCAAAGTACAAAATCAGAACTAAGAACGGGTTTCCTAGTTGGGCCGCTCCGGACAGGGTAGCAGGGGTGAGAGAGCCATCTCTGAAGTCAGCAGGGAAAAGGCCTCGCTGAGCCCCGAAGGGCTCCGCATCTCCAGTCCCGGGAGGGGCACTCGGGGCTGGGGTCCCCGCGGTGGTGGTCCTATGGGCTCCTCCCTAGGGAGGGGGAGGCCTTGACGAGCCTTTGTTCCGGGAGTTGATCAAGGAAACGAGCTGGTAATGAACAGCAGAAATAACAATAATTAATAATGGGCAGAATAAAAATGGATTTTAAATCCTGCAGCTAATTTGCCAGGAGACTTATTTCTGCAGCAGGCAGCCACTCTCGGGCTCTACCCCCTCCTCGGAATGCTGAGTAGACCGGGAAGTGGCAGGACCACGCCAGCCAGCTAGGGGGTGGGAAGGGGGGGAGCGAGGAGAGGCAGGGAGGCACAAGAACCTGGGGAGCGGGCGCCGACTTGGTTACTGGGCTCAGTCATGGGCCCTGCACCCCACCGGAAACGATAGGAGACCCTAAACCTCAAGGATGCCTCTCAGAGGCTGTATAGCCTCCGCCGCCCCCAAGATGGCCGATAAGCCCAGGGAGCCCCCCCCTCCCAGGGCGGCCCCTCGGACTCTTGGACCCTTGGCACATACCCCTACCAGTCCTGTCCCCTTCCCGGGAGTCCAGGTTGGATGGGGAGGGCAGCAAGACCACACAACAATGGAAGGAAAACCCTTGTCAGAGAAGGAAGATTCTAATTAGAGCCTTAAATGCTCTAGGAAGATTATCTTTCCGGTTCCCCTTGCACAGAGAGCAACTAACAATAGGCCCCCCCATAAACCCTCACCTCCCTTTTCCTCCCTCGCCCCCCCCCCCACCTGCCCCAAACAGGCCGACTTGCCTGGCTTTTATGGCTCCGTTGACAAAGGGGTACTCGGGGATCCTTCCAGCTTCTTCCAAGAGTGGGAGCAAAAGGCGACCTGGGCCTCCTCCATTGGCTTTCAGTACACTCGGGTGCGGGGAAAGCCAAACCGAGGTGTACATCTCTGTCTTTGACCATGAGTCTGTTTGGAGGCCAAATGCCTCAACCCCAAGGCTGGTGAGCAAGCAAGCGCGGGGGGGGGGGGGGGGCAGGGGGGCGGGGCACTCCCCAGTCCCCCCTACTTGAGTGGCCGCCTACATTGACTAATGGATTTCTCTCCCTTTTCAACTTCAGCAAAGTGGATTCTTCTTGCTCAAGGCGACGTACTCGCTGAGTCGCAAGTTTTAGAAAATGAGGCCATTGTGGGGCTATTTCTGCGGGAAAGAAAGGCTGGCGGTGCCAGCGCCAGCCCCGTCTGCCTCCCACAAGAATTGGGTACCATGATTTTCACTTCGGGGAAAATTCCGTCTCCTATTTCAAAAAACCGGCCGGATCTGGCTTCGTCTTCAGCAAAAGTAGACACCGTGGGGCCAGGGCGAGGGTTTTTGCGCTCAAGGACGGTCCGGGACAAGTGACCATCAGGGAGGTAAAGGATAAAGAGGGCTTGGCGGCGTCAAGGAGGGCGTTCTGGCAAAGCCCCTGCAGTTGGGGTGTCAGCTGTGGGGTAAAGGGGGAGCAGGGGAGAGTCCCCGGGGTGGCTTCGTGCCGGGAGCACAGCCGGGCTCCGAACAGGGAGGCCAGCCCCTGCAGGAAGGTGCAAAGGCGAGGTGGGGACCCCGCTACTCTTGAAAGCAGTTGTATTAGTCGGCCGGGGCGGCCGGAATGAGGAGCCACACGCTGAGTGGCTTTAACGACGGAGCTTGATGGTCTCGGACTTCTGGAGGCCGGAAGTCCGAGATCAAGGGGCCTCCAGGCTGGCTTCCCCTGAGGTCTCCCTGTGCGGCTTGCAGACGGCTGCCCCCCACGGTGTCCCCGCGTCCCCACATGCTCCTCCCTCTGGGTGTGCCCGTGTCCGAACCTCCTCTTCTTAGAGGGGACGCCAGTCAGGCTGGATTAGGGCCCCCCCTGCCCCCGTGTGACCTCATGCTAACCTCATTACCTATTTAAAGACCTTACTCCAAATATAGTCACATCCTGAGGTCCTGGCGGGGGGGGGTGTTAGGATTTCAACATACGAATTTGGGGGAAGACACAATTTACCCCTAACCCCCGGACGGGGTTTCTCTTTTACCTCTGCGATTACGACCTGGTCAAACTCCAATCAATGTAGTTCCCAGATTGAGAGAAGCTGTCGGGCTACGGACCGTACAGAAGAGGGTCCTTGTCTGCTCTTCCCCCCAGGCACCTTCCAGTGTAAATTCTCCTCAGTATCCAAGGCCCGCCTCTTCCAAGAAGCCCTCCCTGACTGCAGAGCTCACCCGAAGCTTTCTATTGCCAAACTGCACTGCATTATATGGATTTGGGGGTCCAGCTTTCTTCATCCTGGGTATAAATCTGCTTTCGGAGTGATCTTTGAGGATACGTAACCCCCTCGCAAACACACACACACACACATGCACACACACACACACACACACACACACACACACACACACACTGCCAGTATCCGTTTCCTTTCTTTCCCAGCGACGTAGTTTGGGAAGTCAGGGTTGGCTGCACCCCCAGCTTCAAGGGATCAGCCTGAATGGCTTAATCACAGAACACACATGACTGAATTGGTTCAGTCAAAGGGAACATCGGGGCCTTTGCTGGGATGGCTGGGACACAGCCTTTCTTCTGGGCTGGGTTTGGTTGTGGGAGAATGCAAGGTTCAGAGTATAACAGCTACAGCGGAGGCATGGGCGGGGGGCGGGGGGGGCAGGTCAGGGTGCTGGAAGTTCCAGGGATGGGGGGCAGGGAACAACCACTGTGCAGCCACTAAAGCCCATTCAGGGGAAACAAAGAAAATAATGGGCACTGGGGTCATCTTTGGGTCCTAGATCAAGCCATACCTGAAGCGTTCGCCCCTGGACCATTCGGTAACACAGACCAACGGATTCCTCCTTTCGCTAACATTGGTTTGGGTTGGGTTTACAGTGGAAAGATCACTAACTGATACCATTTCCTTGAGATCCTCCAAATGGCCTGGCCCCATGAAACAAGGCCAGTCAGCAAATACTACAGAATCACAAAGCCGCAACCCGTGAGGGCTTTGTAGATGAGGAAACTGAGACCAGGGGTTCAGGGATCCGCCAACCCGGGCGGCCAATTCGTGTCAGAGCCTGGATGAAAGCCCAGGTCTGCAGTCTGGAGCCGCCTCCACTGCACCAGAAGGGCTATTGTCCCTCCCGTCCTGCCCCCCCCCAAACCTTGTCCTTAGGGGACGGGGGTGCAGAGAAAGCCGGTGAGAAGCCGCAGAGCCCTCAGCCCCCCAAACAGGAAGACTCGGTTGCAAGCCAGGAGGCCAGAGGGGAGATAAGGCAGGAAATTGAGCGGCTCCGTGTCAACGACATGTGCCAAGTCACCTGGGGTCTGTGAGGGCGGAGCTAGAGCCGAGACGGGGAACAGCTGCCAGCCCAGGCAGCAGGCATGTCCTCTGTCCCCAGGACCTCAGAGGGCCCTACCACATGTTCCAAAGAGCCCTCTGCCCTCAGCAGGGCTGTCCCCGAGTGGAATGGTGGCTTGGCAGGCTCTAGTAGGGGCAGAAATATGTGACCCGCAAGACAAAATAGTCAGCCATTGGTCACAGACAAGTGCTGACGGCCACCTGCATAGCAGTCGGATGCCTTGGATTTTCCAGACCAGTTGGCATTTCAGTCTTCTGTGCTGCTGTCCCCAGAGGGGGCAAATGAACTTCAAGCTCCAGAAGCCATCTTGGGCAATGAGGTGACTTTGGGAACAGTTACGTACTGCTGTGGGACAAATCACCCCAAAACCTAGTGGCTTAAAACAACATCGTCTGAGTATTTTTTTTTTTTCTTGTTGGTCCTGGGGGGTTGCCTGGGCTCAGCTCGGCCGTTCCCGCTCCTTTGTGCGTGCGGTCAGACGGTGGCTGGGGCTGGGATCGTCTGAAAGCGTCTCAGCTAGCCTGGTAACTCCAGGGTCCGAACACCTGTGGCGAGAGAGAGAGAGAGAGAGAACCAGATGGAAGCCATTTGTGACCTAGCCTTGGAAGTCACCTGTGCTTCATTCAATTCATTGGAAGAGTCTGGCCCATATTCAAGGAGACGGGACTCAGACTCCACCTGGTTGGAAGGACCACGGCAGAATGTTTGAACGTGATTTTAAACCACCATAGAAACCAGAATTCGATTTCTCTCTCGTGTTTACAAAACCCAGATTTAGGTGGCTCAGAGCTGCCTGGGACCACCGAAATCTGGATTTCATAAACACGAGAGAGAAATCGAATTCTGTCGTGGACACGTGGCTGTCATTTGGGGTCTTTCGGTTACTCTCAGCCTGACTGGATCCTAATTAATCCAGAGACCTCGAACTGCCATGTCCTGTCCCTGGCACAGAGCAAGTTCTCAAACTAAGACTGGCTAAGTGAGGGGCACCTGGGTGGCTCAGTCGGTTAAGTGTCTGACTTCGGCTCAGGTCATGCTCTCGCAGTTCATGAGTTCGAGCCCCGCGTCGGGCTCTGTGCTGACAGCTCGGAGCCTGGAGCCTGCTTCGGATTCTGTGTCTCCCTCTCTCTGCTCCTCCCCCACTCCTGCTCACTCTCTCTCTCTCTCTCTCTCAGAAATAAAGAAACATTAAAAAAAATTAAAAATAAAAAAAAAAGACTGGCTAAGTAAGAGTGGATGGGCTGAGCGGGGGAGGGAGGTAAGAGGGTGTGTGGCAGGGAAAAGCTGGGCTTCAGATCTTAAATACACTATTCCAATGTCCCCTAAGTTCACTTATGGGGTGTTAGGCTGTGTCCCGATATTTATTTGTTAAAATGAGAAAACATGCAAAGGCAACGGAAGAACAAGGGAGTAGAGTATAAACAGTTAAGTGCCTATCAGTGGAATCAATGAATGAACAAGTACAGGGCATCAACAGCCAAGAGACGCTCCCCGAAGCAAAGGCTCTCAGATTCTGCCCAAGAAGGCTCTAGGCAGGGTCACGAGAAAGTCCTTTGCCTTAAGACCCTCCCCTGTTTCTCTCCTCCTCCTCCTCCTCCATCCCGGCCCCCTTCTCTCTCTTTCCACAGCCACCTAGCACATATTCTTAGCACCCTCCCCAAGGACACCGGGAATTTTCTGACGCCCTGGACAGAGGAAAGCGAAAATCAATCCGTCCGTCGCGACTCCTTGGCAGGCCTGGCGGAGGGGGTCCCCGGTGCTCCGTCCACCCTCCTCCCCCCTCACCACTCAACCCATGCTCCACTCATCTCACTGCGCTCTTGTTCGGGTCAGCTCCCGCTTCTCACCCACCACCCAGTTCGGATGGCGCCCCATCTAGGAAGGGCCCCTTTCCAAGCCCACACAGCAAGCCCCATCGGGGAAGGTGCCCTCCCCATGCATCTCCAGAAACTCATGCTTACCTTTGTCAGAAGACTCCTCCCCCTGGATTAGAACAGTCTGCCTCGGTCCCTGCCCAGAGATGCAGGATTGCAGAGACGGCATGCTATCAATCATCACAGGAACCACCGAGAGTAGGCCTTCCAGAACATCTGTGATAGTGGCTGTGATGGCTTAGTCCTCCCCGGATTACAGCAAAGACGAACCCAGAAGGGGTGCCCCGTGTGTTGCAAGCCCCGGGGTGAGGGTCCTCCCAGCATCTCTCGGATCCAGGCAGGGGGGCGACCCCTCGATTGTGTTCGAGGCTAAAGGAGCCCGGGGTATCCCTCGGGCTGGTTCCCCAGATTCTGAGCCTTTGCCATGGTTCAGCAAGGTCTGTTCCACTCTTCCCCTGGGACGCTTCTGTTATGATAGCTCATGTTTTTCAAATACGGCCACAGCAATATCTGCAGTCCCGTGTGAGCTTCGAGAATCTTGCCATCCCCATCAAGAAGTGGGGCACCTGGGTGGCTCAGCCGGTTGAGCGTCTGGCTCCGGCTTGGGTGGCGATCGCGCAGTTCATGAGTTTGAACCACACACGGGGCTCACCGCCGTCAGCGCAGAGCCCCCTTCGGATCCTCCGCCCCCTCTCTCGGCCCCTCCCCCACTTGCACTCGCTCTTAAAAAATAAATAAACATTGGGGCGCCTGGGTGGCGCAGTCGGTTAAGCGTCCAACTTCAGCCAGGTCACGATCTCGCGGTCCGTGAGTTCGAGCCCCGCGTCAGGCTCTGGGCTGATGGCTCGGAGCCTGGAGCCTGTTTCCGATTCTGTGTCTCCCTCTCTCTCTGCCCCTCCCCCGTTCATGCTTTGTCTCTCTCTGTCCCAAAAATAAATAAACGTTGAAAAAAAATTTTTTTAAATAAATAAACATTAAAAAAAAAAAAAAGAGCTGGCGTCCTTCTCCTCTCCCCTTGAACCTGGATGGGTTAGTGCCTGTTCCGACCAATGCAGCAAGTGAGGCTATGGGGCTCGATGCCAGGTCACCAAATGCAAAACAGCTTCCACCTGGCTCTCTTTCGTTCTCTCTCCCTCTTGGGACACTCGCCCTCAGAACCGAGCCACCCAAGCTCGATGTTAGTCTGCGAGGAATGAAAACGTTTCCCCAAGTCCCCAAGGAGACTTTCGTCGAGCTATGCCAGGTTGACTGCTCCTGGGAGCCATGATGTCCGAATGCAGGCTCTAGGTGCTTGGGACCCAAAGGGTGTTCTGGAATTCTGAAAGCTTGGCTTTTCACACGCCTTGGACTTGGCACGTTGATCCGTGCAGGATCATAATATATAGAATGGGGAAGAATGAGGGCGGTTTTCCTCCCCCACGGCGAGGGGATAAAGGTTCCGACAGTAGAAAGGTCTCCACGCCGGGGCGCCCGGGGGGCCTCCGTCGGGTAAGCGTCCAGCTCTTGCTTTTGGCTCAGGTCATGATCTCACGGTTTGTGGGTTCGAGCCCCGCGTCAGGCTCTGCAGCTGGCAGTGTGCAGCCTGCTTAGGACTCTCTCTCTCTGACCCTCTCCCACTTGCACTGTCTCTGTCTCTCTGAAAACAAATAAATGAACTAAGAAAGGAAGAAAGGAAGAAAGAGAGAGAGCAAAAAAGGACTCCGTGCCAACTGAGGGCCCGGACAGGCACGGTACAAGGGAAGGGGGAGGCCCAGAAACCCCGGAGAAGTTTAAAAAATGGAGAAGGGAGGGGCGGGGGCGGGGGGGGGGACCTGCTCCAGTGCAGCCAGCAGGGGAAAACGTCATGTCCTCGAGAGAAGTCCACACTTAGCATGGAGCCACGAAGGTGAAGTCGCCGTGGTTAAGGGGCCTCGGCGGTGGTCCCAAGAGCGGCCTGGCTCCTGCACACCCCAGCACGGCGGAGAGAGCAGCCAACAGCGCCCGAGCCCCCACGGCACCCAGAAGCCACAACCGAAGAGTCCCAGCGGGAACGTGTGGGGCAGCAGCATGCGGGGCCTCTGGCCCCGAGGCTGTGGCCACCCGGGGCACCGGGGCTCGTGTTCTAGTCCACGAGGGACACGCACAACTCATCCGAGGCCAGCGAGCCCGGTGGCTGGGGCGGGACACAGGGCAGCACGTGGACACACGTCCGTGGCTCAGGGCCAGGACGGCCTGGGGCTCCCTCCTGCCCACCCCCCCCCCAAAAACCCAGGGCCGCGGCTCACACCAGGGCAGAGAGGGCAAGAGGAAGTCCGGAGGGGACAGCGGCGGCCTCGGAGTGACCATGACTTAAGTGTGAAATGGCTGCTTCCTTGGCTTGGCAAGTTCACGTTGTGCACCACCGGCCCCAACGGGGGCTCAAGAGCCCGTTAAGACTGCGGTCCGGGACAACTACGGGAAAGCTACATCTCTGCGCAGCTGAGCGTCAGGAGATTAGGACTCCAGGACTCCAACCCGCTCGGCAAAGCCTTCACTCAAGGCCCGGGGAATGACAGGACGGCAGGAAGTCGGAGCACAGCGTATACACAGATACTCCCGCGGACGGGCTGTGACTTGCTCTCCAGGGCCCACGTCCCCGCGGGAGGGGGCAGCGGAGGGGGAGGGGCGGGCGCCAGGAGCCTGTCCACAGGAAGACAAAACGAGCGCGTCTCCTTTTTGGATCCTGCTGCCTCTCTCAGCAACTCTTAATTACCAGCAATCAGCTCTTAATTACCTACAACAAGAGAGACCAGGGAAAACACAGATAAATGAAATCCATAGATAATCCCCAAACCCCAATTTGGTCGATAACATCCTCCAGCTTCCCCGAGTAACCTCTTGCCAGGACTCCTGATCGCCCGCGCTGCACAAGACAGAGATTCCTGATTCCCACTCTTGTCCTTGTCCCTGCCCTTGCTACCCGCGCCCCCCCCCCCCCCCGGTGATCCAGCGGGAGCCGCCAAGCGGGCCCTAAATAATGCCCGACGGGATATTCTTTCCTCATCCCTGGGAGACGGCTGTGAATTCAAGCCACCTTGGAGGACAGGAAGAGAGGACAACAGGTTCCAGGGCAAGGGGCTCCCGGACGGCAAGGGTGCGAGGGCTGAGTGAACCTCCGAGTGTCCGCAAATCCAAAGACCTCTTTGTCCACACCTGAGGCAGGATGTCCGCCCCGGGGTGGAGGACAGAACTGAGGCAGGTTAGAGCCCAGAGAGAGCGCAGAAATGGAGGAAAGATGAAGCATCCGGAGGGGGGGGGGGGGGGGGGGCGGGACTCCGTGCTTCCCGACTCTTCCGCCATCAAGGATTCTTTTTTTTTTTTTCTTTTTAAGTTTTTATTTATTTATCTATTTGGAGAGAGACAGAGACAGCACGAGTGGGGAAGGGGCAGACAGAGAGAGGGAGGCAGAGAATCCCAAGCAGGCTCCGTGCTGCCTGAGCAGAGCCCGATGCGGGGCTCGAACTCACGAAACCTCGCGATCAGGAATCTGAACCGAAACTAAGAGTCAGACGCTTACCCTACTGACCCTACTGAGCCCCCCCCCCCCGCCAGGCGCCCCCACGATCAAGGATTCTTAAGCGTTCTTACCTCTTGAGTGGGCAGGCAGGGCATACACTTCAGGCCCCAAGCCTGGGCCAGCAGAACCTGGGAAAGCTGCCCGTTCCACTACAAAAGAAGGTCTTGTGGTCATTGCTTTGGGGAAGATGTCCAATGGTGACCCAAGAGCACAAAAAAACGTGCCTTGTATTAATTAAAAGGGAATAAAAGCTTGGAGCGCAGGGAGATCCAGAGAATCAGCCGCGCCCTCCAAGGGGGGGTGGGGGGAGTCCTTTCCAGTCCAGAGGAGGAGGGAAAGTTGAGCCCAAACCTGAACACTGCTCTCTCTTTTCTGACTTTTCTTTTTTCCTACAGTCCAGTTAGCACAGCGGACAAGCCAATCCTCATTCCCGCAGGCCTCGTTATTGCTGGAAACCCGGAAGCCGCTCGCTCCCCACCAGTGTGCGAATACCACACAGAAAGGTCCCTCCCCCCTCCTCCTCCCCTCCCACCGCCTCTCCTCTCCCAGGGCTGGTCACGCCGCCGCCGAAGCCCACCCCACCCCCAACAAACCCCGCTTTTCTCCAGAGCTGACTCACTCCCGAGGTGGCGGCACGCGGGGACCCCCGGGGACGAGGCTGCCCACGTGAAGACAGACCGGGTGAAATGCTAGCACTCGCCTGGCCCACATACCTGCTCTGACGCCTGCAAACTCGGGTGCGTTGAAGGGGGACCACCGGGGTTGCAGGCAGAAGAGGAGATTAAGGCATGCTAAGAGTTATAAGGCCACAGCATGGGGGGTGCTGCTGTGGCCTCATTCCCCGCCCCCACCCCGGCCCTGACCGGTGGCGGCCCCTTCTGCACCGTAAGTGGACATTAATGCGACCAGAGCTAACTCAATTTCGTCACAGGGAGACAAGAATAATTTTTCTCCAGTCCTACGCTTCTGCTCTATCTCCTTTGATGGGGATGGTTGGTTCTGCCTCACGAGGTCAGATGTTCAGGCGTCGTGGCCTTCTTATCTTTATTTTTTTAATTTTTTTAACGCTTTATTTATTTTTGAGAGAGAGAGAGAGAGAGTGGGGGAGGGGCAGAGAGAGAGGATGACAGGATCCAAAGCCGGCTCCAGGCTCTGGGCTGACAGCAGCGAGCCCGACGTAGGGCTCGAACCCACGAACCTCGAGATCATGACCTGAGGCGAAGTCGGACGCTTAACCGACGCAGCCACCCAGGCGCCCCAGCCTCTTCTTACTCGCTTAATGACAACTTGAGTAAGGGAGAGGCCAGGAGAGACAGGCAGTGAAAAACACAGGCTCGGGGTGGGGGACAAAGCGGTCTCCTACCATCCAAAGGCAACGCGTGTCCGGGGGTGTCCTCGTGCACCTCCCCTGCCACCTGGGGAGCTAGAACACCCGAAGGCCACCTGGCACAGCAGGGGAGATACGCCAACCGCCCTTTCCGCCAAACTGATGGGAAAGCAGATGACGCAGGGAAGTTTTTCGAAGGGAAAAGAAGAAAGAGAGCGAGAAAGACAACATTCGATCTCCCCCCACCGCCCTGCGGAGGCTGACATCACTGTCTGCCAAGCAGAAATTGCCTGCCTTTCTCCAAGCCAGCATTCTGGAGCTGTTTTCTGATTATTTCAATCAGCCTAATAACGTGTACGTTTGAGACAGCTGCCTCGGCGGCGTGGAGGCTTTGGGTTTTCTGCTGGCTCCTGTAGGAACATAATTGGTGCTCTCCGAAGTTCATGCGCGCTAGGGACAAGGGGTTCGGATGGATTTCCTGACCCCCAAATATAACCGTCCCAGAATCTGGTTCTAGGTCCAGCCGTCTTTTCGCACAGACCGGCTGGAGTGGAGGCCCCCACCGCCGTGTGTGGCTGGAGCCCTGCCATGCCCGGGCCAGTCTCCTTACCGACGTCAGAAGCTACCAGCACGGCCATAAGCCTGTACAAGAGCAGAGAGAGGGCACAGCTCATTCAGCGCTGCCCATCGTGGGCGACGGAGCCCAGAGAAATGGGCGCGATTCACTGGACCGTGCTTAAGTCAAGGTAGCTCCCGAGGCATCCGAGGTCAGAACAAGGCT
This sequence comes from Lynx rufus, assembly GCF_022079265.1. Lineage (NCBI taxonomy): Eukaryota > Metazoa > Chordata > Mammalia > Carnivora > Felidae > Lynx > Lynx rufus. The sequence continues at coordinate 34,895,883 of NW_025814828.1, forward strand.
CCCATCAGGCTAGAGAAAAACTTTCAGAATGGCATCGGAGAAAGTTAACCAATGTATCATATGGCACTACATTTATTAGAATAACACCCCTCAGATTCTGAGTGCCCGCTAATGCTCACAACAAGTAATGCAGATATTACAATCACCATGTTCACTTCGGAGATGTGGAAACCCCTTCTGTGAGCTCATTGGTTTCTGCGATTGCAAATGCTCTGTTCTCCGGGCCTCTGCGTTTCTCAAACACATGCAATCCTAAATAGCCCTTAAAAGATCACGATCTTTAGAAAACAGCGCAGGAAGGGGCGCCTGGGCGGCTCAGTCGGTTAAGGGTCCAACTTCGGCTCAGGTCATGATCTCCCGGTTCGTGGGTTCGAGCCCCACATCGAGCTCGCTGCTGTCAGCCCAGAGCCCGGAGCCGGCCTCAGATCCTCTGTCTCCCTCTCTCTCTGCCCTTCCTCCGGTCTCTCCCTCTCTCTCTCAAAAATGAAATAAACATTAAAAAATTTTTTTCAAGGAGAAACAGTGCAGGAAGAGGTCCATCTTCCCGGATGCCTAACTGATGGGAAGGGGTGGATGAGACGGGAGGCTGCCTTCTGGCTGTAGGTGCAGGTGAGCTGTTCCCCCAGGGACCCCTCCCAGCTGCCGTACCCACCTCCTCACTGGTCAGGGGAGCACTCTTTTTCTTTTTCTTCTCCTTCTTCTTCTTCTTCTTCTTCTTCTTCTTCTTCTTCTTCTTTTTTTTCGCTCTTCTGTCCCCAAGTGGAAGTTTCTTTCTGACACCTCTGTACACACCCACAAGTGGGCTAATATCTTGCTCCTTGGTTGCAAAACATTATCAACAGCTGAACTGTCCTGAATATTTCGCGGTGTTCATCATCCTGCAGTTTTTCAGAAAATGGGGAGGAGGTTGTCGCGGAGCCCGGCAAAGCGGATGCCCGCTGCCCACCGCGGGGGGCAGAACAGCAATCACGCAAGGCATTCATTGAGCGTGTCTGTCTTGAACTCCACAGAACTCACAAAACCGGCCACGCCAGCAGGCAACAGTGTCCTGTCCTCCCTGAGCAGAGCAGAGCCTTTCTAGAAGTCACTATAGGGGCAGGGTTGCAGAACTAGGATTCTAATCAGCCCCCAAAAGTGTCTCATCCCCATCACTCTTGCTACCTTACGAGGCCACAAACTTACTTCAGTGATGCAGTCATCGCTCAAAACCTTGAGAAACTCCATTTTTTTATATAATTTTATTAATGTTTATTTATTTCTGAGAGAGAGAGAGAGAGAGAGAGAGAGAGAGAGAGAGGGGCAGAGCGGGGGAGGGGCAGAGAGGGAGACACAGAATCCGAAGCAAGCTCCAAGCTCTGAGCTGTCAGCCCAGAGCCCGACGCGGGGCTCAAACTCGTGAACCACGAGATCAAGACCCGAGCTGAAGTCGGACACTCAACCGACTGAGCCACCCAGGCGCCCCAAGAAGCTCCATCTTTGAAAACCACCACCAGACGTAATTAACAGACGCACGAGGAAGTCCATGTCATTGCCTTCAACTTAGCCTCATGTTTGCACCGTCTCTTCAGGTGTTAGTCCCGGAGTACAGGCAGTCTGTCCGGGAGGTGGTCCCGGGAAATGCAACGGAGAGCGTGGAGAAAGTAAGACACAAAGAGGGAGAGCCCCCTTGGAGACCCTCCCAGAGACCGCGCAGGACAAACCTCAGAATTGCACCACCGGGCAGCGAAGAAACAGAGATATTGATCCACTGCCTCCCCCGCCTCCGAGGGTGTTTGTTCCCCAGCAGTTGCAGTGCTGTTATCCCACCCGGAAGTGCCTTCATCCCTTCCAAGGCCAGACAGACCCTTCTGGCAGAGATATGCAGGAAGCCATCTGCAGGTACAAGAACTGTCAGCAGGGGCCTCTGGGGTGGGCACCCGCGACAGATCGGGATGGCTTTTGAACCGTCAGCAAGAAATCAAATCCACCTTCAGAAGGTAAAGATTGCTATCAGCAGAGGTCTTTAGGAGAGAAATAATAATGGCTAAAGTTTATTCGGTGCTCACTGGGGGGCCAGCTGCTGTTCTAAGCCCTTTATGTTCACCCACCCTTTTCTTTCTCGAACATCTGTATCAAAGAGGCACCATTATTATCTCCTTTGACAGATAAGGAAATGGATTGCCACAAACTTCAAGGCAATTCCACAGACATCCTTGAGCAGTGAACCCATCATCGGAATAAACAGGTGATAGTCTTAAGGAGATAAGGTACATTAATATGTATATATATAAATAGACGTATATGCAAATGCATTTGGGTGTGTTTTTAAAAAGCCAAAATAGTCTCATCGCGTCTACGTGAATCAGTGAATATCCAATTGAATGTTGACCACCCTGAAGGCCCTAGGAGTTTAGAAGCAGGAAAATCATGTGCCAGAAACACGGAGGAAGGCTTTCTGGAAAAGATGGGCCCGTAGCTGCAGCTGAAAGGTGAGGAAACAGCATGAAATAAATCCGGGAGGCAGGGGAGACTGGGGCATGGAGGGACCAGTTCATCAGGCGTATCAGTTAAGATGTCCACGGCACCGGTCACCGAGTATTTCTGCCTCTCTGTCACCCCAGTAGACTCGGTAGAATTACATTGTCTTGCCCTCCTTTGACGTCAGGTGTGGCTATTTGACTTGATTTGACCAACGAAATGTTAGCAGAAGTTATTTGTGTCCCTTCTAGGTGGAAGCTTCCAGAGTGAGAGCGTGATTCACCATGCTCTCCCTTCCCTTGGAGGTGATCACAGAGCACAAATTAAAGTGGACTCTCCCTTTGCTTGGACACCTGAATGACGAAGACAAGAACACCTCTCTCCCTGCTGACCTGCACAGAACACGTAGCATGAGTAAGACGCTACTCCGTGCAGTTGTGGTGGGAGGCGCTGGGACGTTGGAAGCGTCGCTACAGCATTCCCAGCCTATCCTGACCCACATGCCGGGTTATGTTGCCGTGGCAAACAACCCTCAGGTCCCAGTGGCTCCACGAATAAATTTCACGTCCTTGCAAGTTTCACCGCAAGGCAGTGGATGAAACAGGGGCGGGGAGGGGGTGGGGGGAGGAGGTGCTCTGCTCCGTAGAGTCATTCAGGGGCTCAGGCTAATGGAGGTTCTGCCATCTGGAACATTCCCACTGTGCGGCCAGCGAGGATTGAGAGAAGCTAGAGGCTCCTACAGGGCCTTCCCATTGCCTCAATGTAAAAGGATCACACATGGCTTCCACATGTGTTATTCACCAGACCTGGTCACCAGCTCTGCCCAACTGCCAAGAGATTGGGAAGCGTGATCCCTCCCACGCCCGGGGAGAAGAGAAGAATCGGCTGTTGGCGAACACTAATTCTTTCCTCCACCCCTGGCTCCGGAATACTGGCAAGTAGTGGGCATGTGGAGGACACAGGTGACAAAAACTTTGGAGAACCAGAACATGACCCGTGAAGTCTCAAGGAGCCACTGTAAGCATATGAGCAGGGCAGCTCATGAAAAAGGCTCACTTAAGATCGTTAGACCAGCCGTCTAATGCTGGACACGCGGGGATGCGGGGGCCAGCGGAGGTGGGGTGGGGATCGCAGGCCTATATTCAAGGGGGTTTCCTGGGAGGTTGTAGTATTACTCTAGGCTTGTGGGGACGAAGGCTTGGCCCCCACTGTGGTCAGAGAAAGGGCGCTGAGGAGCAAATCCTGTGACATCTGGAGGAAAGAGGAACTATGGTATATTGCGAGCCCGGGCTTTGACATCAGACAGACCAGGATTCAAATACCACCTCTGAAACTTACTAGCTTTTTGCTTTTTTTTTTTTTTTAAAGTTTATTTATTTATTTTGAGAGAGAGAGCATGGGGGAGGGGCAGAGAGAGAGGGAGAGAGAGAATCCCAAGGAGGCTCTGCACTGTCAGCACAGAGCCCAACGCAGGGCTCTATCTCATGTACCATGAAATCATGACCTGATCCAAACTCAAGAGCTGGACGCTTAACCAACTGTGCCACCCAGGCACCCCTGATCTTTTTGACCTTGGGCAAAATACTTCTCAGTGCCCTTATTTGCAAAATGCGGGTAATAACATCACTTATCACTAACCTTACACAGCTATTGTGAAGATTGGAAGACCAATGATAGGGTTTGTAAGTTGACAGCAGAGGGGGATGGCAGAGATGGGGGGGGTAGTGGTGCTGGTGAACCATAGAAGGACTGAGATGAAAGCTTTGGGGAATAAAATATCTAGAATGAGGCAGCAAGACAAAGAAGCCCCCACTATGTAAAATGTAGAAGTCATAGTCAGGAGATAAAAAGTGAACTATGAAACCCAGTATCCTAGAAACCAAAGAGAAAAAGAGTTTCAGTAAGAAGGCTTAAACTCAGGGGTGCCTGGGTGGCTCAGTCGGTTAAGCGTCCGACTTCAGCTCAGGCCATGATCTCACGGTCCCTGAGTTCGAGCCCCGCGTCGGGGTCTGTGCTGATGGCTCAGAGCCTGGAACCTGCTTCCGATTCTGTGTCTCCCTCTCTCTCTGTCCCTCCCCTGCTCACACACACATGCACACGCTCTCTCTCTCTCTCTTAAAAATAAACATTAAATTTTTTTTTAATTTTTTTTTAATGTTTATTTATCTTTGAGACAGAGAGAGACAGAGCATGAATGGGGGAGGGTCAGAGAGAGGGAGACACAGAATCGGAAGCAGGCTCCAGGCTCTGGGCCATCAGCCCAGAGCCCGACGCGGGGCTCGAACTCACGGACCGCGAGATCATGACCTGAGCTGAAGTCAGCCGCTTAACCGACTGAGCCACCCAGGCGCCCCTAAATTTTTTTTTTTTAAAGAAAAGAAGGCTTAAGCTCAAAATGGACCCAGGAGATATGAACAACAGTCATTAGTTTTTACAAGAATAAAATGACTATGACCTGGTGAGGAAGCAAGTTAGTGACAAGAGATTAAGGGGGACAAAGCATTCGAGAGGTGGGGCCCAGCCAGCGTAGATCTCCATCATGAAGGGCTTGGCCATGGTATGGTAGGGCGTTTGGCTAGCTCGGTCGGTAAAGCGTGTGACTCTTGATCTTGGGGTCATGAGTTCAAGCCCCACGTTGGGCGTAGAGGTTACTTTGATGCTCTTGGCTGCAAGTAACAAGATTTTTTTTTTTTTAAATCAAAGATGTAAGAAAAGAAGTCCATGGAGAGAAAGAGAGGAGAAACATTTATAAAAATGCTTTGCATTCAGAGTCGAAAGGATCAGCCATAGAGAGACCAAAAACCTCAATAGCTAAAACTAAAAATAAAGCTCGGTTTAACTTATAGCTCCTTTGTTTTCCTAACAGATCTTCACAGGGCATTTGCATCGGAGCACCCCAATATTTAGATGAGATCGAGGCATTTTTCATAGAGTCCTTGCAAGCCAACCACAATATTTCCTGTCTCCTGGCCACCCAGGAGAAAGACACCATTTCCCAGCTAGGTGTGGTCACGTGACTAAGTTCCGGCCAACGGGACATAAATGGAAGCAGGACGTGTCAGCTTTAGTCACTTCCTCTATCCTGTCCCTAAACGTGGGCGTCATGGCTGCTATCTTGGACCGTGGGGCCGAAGGCCCCATTCTTCAAAAGGCAAAACTTGGAGTCTGAAGGATCCCAGATCCCTAAGGATGTCTCAGAGCAGAGCAGCCATTCCAGGTCTGGACTGCAGCCAAAGCACATCTTCCCAGACACAGTCCCCAGGGAGGAGACAACTGGCCTGGCTACCCACCAGGGCGTGCTCTGAGATCCACGTAGAGAGACCAGCCTTCTCTCTGGGGGTAGCAGTGTTATAAAGGGCCATCCTCAGTCCTCCTGGGGACCAGTTGGCAGAAGGGAGGAAAGTGAGGTCCACACCACCCTCTGCCTCCCCCTCAGGCTGAAAAAATCTTAGAAGGAAGGTGCCCGAACAGCCCTTCAGAGTGGTTTGCGAGACCCCTGGGCTCAGTATTGGCTGGCTGGCTGGCAAGAGGACAGATTCTGATCTCAGTTGTGCATAGCTAACAAGCAGTGACTTCACATTGGCGAGGCGAGCCGATTTGAGTGCTTTCAAGGACAAAACGTGTCCTGCTATCTGGAGGTGAAAATCAGGACCAAGTAGTGCCACGTCACTATTTCCAGAGGTGAAGGAAAACCTTTTAGGGGCCGACCGCATCCCTGTTCTGAAATGAAGGCCTCTCCCCAGCCCCACCAGCCTTGCACCCCATATGAGCTCCTACATCATTTCCCCTTCATGATTCATCCAGCAAATCACACCCACTGCCTGGCTCTGTGGTCATCCTTTTGGGGGTAGGTGTCGCCCCTCCCCCAGTCTCCCCCATGACTCTGATGAACTCCAAAAGAGCGGAAACCCTGAGTTATTCACCTTTGTAGGCGCATTACTTAGCACCACGCCTGGCTCGCCGCCGATGCTTAAAAAGTGTTTCTGATGAATCGTTACCGCATCTAACGGGGGGCGGGGGGGATCCTTGCTTGCAAATGAGAGGGAGACGGGCCAGAGGCATCGCTTGCGGCGATCCCCGAATGCCAGGCGAGCCTAACGAAGCCACATTTAGTCCATCTCGAAGACCTGCGTCTTGGAACCCCCCCGAGCATCAGAGAGAACTTCCGCCAAGCCCTCCTTGGTAAAAAGTCGTGCTATAGATTTTTCAGTGACTAGCCTAAATTTCTCCTGTCGCAGTTTATAACCACTCCATCTGCTCTTAACGTCAGCGTGCCACCTACAACCTGGGCTGACATTCAGTTGCAATGCACTGGGACAACAGCTGTACCGGTTGTTAAAATATTGAAATGCTTCCCTACCATATAGTAAATAGCCACTGCTCCGGGCCCCCTGCGTGTCCCCACCTGCCACCCTGCCCACCCTTGGCTGCTCCCCCGGGACTCCCGGAGCACAGAGAGCCCCCAGAAGCCCAGCTCTCAGAGAGACAGCTCTGAACGGTGGGTGCCCACATGTGACTCTCCCCCAGTCATGGCACCCCTCCCCCTTCTCTTCCCGGAGCTGCAGAACAGTGACGCCAGCCGCCTGCCCTCCCCTCGGGCACCGACGTCCAATGGCAGCAGCCCTTAGCAGATGTGTAGGTCCCGTGCCAACCACAGATTGGAGATGGTTGCGATGAGCTGTCCACGAGAGGAGAGGTAAAGTCACTCACCGGGGACGATTCGGGACCAGATGCCCAGAGAGGGGACGTGAGGCCAAAGCCTGGTCTGTGAAAGCCACCGAACGCCAGGATGGGGCTGGACGGGATTCAGCTGGAGCCAGACCTGAGCAGGAGGCCCAGGAGAGACCATGTCCTGGGCTACGCGTGAGGTCAAGGCCAGCAGGCAAGAGGCAGGCTTCTCTGGGCCCCTGGCTCCCTCTCCCAAGCCTGGACACGCCCGAGAAACGACTAGGGCAGCATAGGTTCCAGAAGGCAACCCAAAAAACCATGAGAGAGCCCAGGGGAAACCGAAGGCGTCCCTGAAGTGTGTGCTGGGATGGTGGGTGGCCGGAAGCAGAACTGAAAGAAAAAGGAAGAGAGAAGCTTTCGAAATTTGGCTCTTGCAATCGCCCATCTGCTTGGAGCCTTGGGACTATCACTTCCTGCCCTTCCGTGGCACAAATCCGTGGCCACAGCCCACGTTGCCAGTGCCGGGGGAGCGGGCAACGATCGGGGGACGCAAGCCGGCTGCGTGAGGAGCCGACACAAAAGAGGCGCTGGACAGACCAGTAGCTCCCAGGCCCCGGGGCCGCTGGGCTAGAAGCCGGCAAGGCTGCCCGTCCCCTGCCGCAGGTGCCTGAGGCTCCAAAGGAAAGTCCCCACCCAGGGCTTTTGCTGGGTGACGGGGCCGCAAACTGGAGTGACCAACACTGGTTCTGCCTTGCCAGCGGCTCTCCTTAAACTCCCCGGGACTGCCACTGCCCCCGGGGTCCTGGCCTCCAGGCCCACCGCTCGGCCCAAGACCTCACAGGGCAGAACGACGCGGCCCCTGAGGAGAAGGCCTAGCGCAAAAGAAAGCCCGAGAAGCGGACGGGGGCGGAAGGCGCGAGCATGGGAAATCAGCCTGAGGAGGAGGCCCCTGGGGGGCTCAGTCGATTAAGCGTCCGACCCTTGGTTTCCGCTCAGGTCACGATCTCACGGTTTCATGAGTTCGAGCCCCGCATCGGGCCCCGTGCTGACGGCGCAGAGCCTGCTTGGGATTCTCTGTCTCTCTCCCGCTCTGCCCCTCCCCTGCTCACGCTGTCTCTGTCCCTCTCAAAATAAATAAACAAACTTTATTTACTTTCTTATTGTTTTGAGACAGAGGGAAAGCACGAGCTGGGGAGGGGCAGAGAGAGAGAGGGACACGGGAACCCAAGCGGGCTCCGCGCTGACGGCACAGAGCCTGATGCGGGGCTCAAACCCACAAGCCGGGGAGCTCATGACCTGAGCCGAAGTCGGACGCAGAGCTGACCGAGCCACCCAGGTGCCCCTCAAAATAAATAAATACACCTAAAAAGAATAAAAATAAAAACATAAAATAAGGAGAAAACGGGCGTGACCTCATGTTTGCGCATGCCCGGAAGCCAACTCGGTGTCCGTTGGCTGGGGGACTGTCCTCGGGCTGCCGGGCTCCCTTGGCCCCCACACACAGCAAGTTAGAAGTGCATGCTGATTCGAATTGAGCCCTTAACCAATAATTGGAGCTCCGGACAGGGAGGAAACGTGGTGGCCCTCTTGTCCCAGACGGCGGTCAACTCTGAGACGTGACCTACCTGCCCTGGCTCCCAGAGGTCCCTGCGGGACCGAGCTCAAGTACCCTCCATGGGACTTTGTGCGGTAACACACCCTGGCGTGGGCCTCTTCCTTCCTCATCCCAGTTTCCCACGCCCCTACTTGGCTTCCCTGAAAGCGGGTCCTAACAAATCACTTTCAGCCCGGGGTAACCCTTGTCAGTGAACGACATGGCTATCTCTCCCGCTGCCCACGCCACAAACCTTAGAACCCACCTGGACCCGGACCCCATTCTCTCTCTCACCGCCACATCCCATCCTCCGTGTCTCTGGAATCTTCTCTCTCACACAGGCGCGTCCTGCACGGGCGACTGAAACAGCTCCTACCGAGGAGGGGCTCCCTGCTGCCTCGGGCTGAAACCTAGTCTTCCACGAACTTGCAGGGCCTCTCCTACCCTCCCCCCTCGCACCCTTCCAGAGTCGGACACCTGACCAAGCAGGGCCGGTGAGACCCTCCTCCAGAATTGTTGGCCCCGGGATGGAGAAAAGTGACCGCATCTCTGACTAGGTGGCCACAGCTGTGAGATATAACGCCCCAAAGCGCCAGGCATCATATTCTCTGCGGCACGAAGACACTAGCCTCCCCTGGAACTCGAGGCAACAATGTGTCTGAACCGAGTTTGGTCCCTTGCAACGGCCGAGGCTTACTTCCTGGGCTATTTGTAAGTCAACAGGCTCCCGTCCCGATCTTTCCCGCGGAATCGGGGCACCCAGTGCAGCTCCCACATCCGTTTTCGTGCCCCGCAGGCAGGCGGAGGGGGATGGCGGGGCACGGGCACTGTGACTCAGTCCAGTGCCTTTGGGAGTCCGAAGGGGGTCACCTGACAGCTTGAGCGACATTCCTAAGTAACTTTGGGCCTGGCGCAGGGACACGTTGAGTTATGCCCCTGCAGGGCTCTGGCGGACCCTCACCATAGGCTCAGGGGTGGGTCTGCTGTTACGGGGGGCGCGCGTTCATTTCCAGAGCCTGATGATGAGGACGCGCCAGAGGGAAACCCGTTCCCACGTGGCTCCGGCCGCCTACGGAGAAATGGGCTCCTATTCCCACAGACCAGCACACTGACATTTGAAGAGCCATGGAACACATCCCCGCTCAAATCAACCCGCAAATGTGTCTGGAAAATGCACACGGCATCTTTTAGAAATGTCAGCTCCTGCTTATAAGCAAGGGTGGGGAATGTTCTGTCACTCCTCGGGGAAGGCACAGCCCGGGAGAAGAGACACCAGCCCTTTTGCCTTTGGACAGCGGGTGTTTCCCAAAAGGGATCCTCAAAGGGCAAAGCAGGTTAGGTGCCAAGGTCTAAATTAGGCGTAATTACTCAGCCTGACAGTTCCGTGTGCTTCTTTAGCTTTAAGACCTGCAAAGGCTTCTCTAGAAACCCAGCAGACCTGTGACTCACCCTCTTTGTTTATTTTCCTCTCATTTTTTATACACGTGTGAGGATATTTTCTGTTGATTTGGTGATTACGTATTACCAGATCGGCATGGGACTTCTTTTTATGTAGAAGGCGCAGCACCCCCACCCAGCGCAGTCCCCTGTCTACCTGGTGCTCCCCCATCCCGACACGACTCCTTTCTTGTTTCTCTCTCCTTTTCACATACACACTGCCCTGGACCTGCTTTTTTCACTCAATCTACCTTCAGAATTTTTTCCAATCGCACACAGGGGAGTTCTTCATCCTTCGTTCAGCTGCAGATTATTCTAGCACGTGGATGCCATAGTTTCTTCAGCCCCGGGCCCTACGGATGGCTTCTCTCGCTAAAGAGGCACAGTGCGTGTTCTTGCCCCTTAAATCTGGACTCCCCCGTGTAACTTGCTCAGCCGACTTGACGCAAGCAGAAACTTTAAAACGCACTCGAGATTTCCGCTTCCTCTTTCGATTCCCCGCGGTTGCCGTGGAACACGCCCAGGCCGGCCTGAGAGCAAGCTCGGACTAGCCCGCCATATACAGGATGAGACACTGGATGGAACAGGACCAAGTGGCCCAGCTGAGGCTGTCCTGGACGAGCCAGCCCCTAGCCAAGTGGCCGGCTGACCACAGATACGGGAGTGAACTCAGCCAAGGGGAGCTGAGTCTAACTCGAAGCAGCAAAACCACCCAGCCAACCAACTGGGGAGCTCTTTGTTGAGCTGTGGTTGTAAGGCCCCCAAATCTGGGATGGTTTGTTATGCAGCGCTAGCTAACTGGTACAATATACAACGTTTGGGCAAGTAAGAGAGATTCCCAGACCTGGAACGGCGGGATCAAAGGGTGTGCGCGTTGGACAATTTGATTGATATCGCCGATCTCCCTGTATAAATGTTGGCTTAATTCATATTCCGCGAGCAACGTCCGAAGGCACTTGCTCGTATCCTGCTTTGCCACCATAGCAGGTTATCAGTTTTTTGAATGTTTATCAATCTGTTAGGTGAAACAGAGTACCTCGGTGTAGTTGTATTTGCATTTTCCTATTCTGAGTGACAGTGAGCAACACTTCACGTGCTCAAAAGCCATTTGTACCTTCTTTTCAGTCGCCCGTGTGTTCATACTTTTTGCATGTATTTCCTATGGGAAAACTGATATTTTTCTTACTGATTTCTAGGAACTCTTTATATATTGGTGAAATGAGCCTTTCGCCTGTGATCACCCTTCCTTGAAGTCGTACACTGCAGAAGACAAGCCTGATGGCAGGCAAAGGAGGGAAACAGACAACCGAGATTGAGCAGAAGGTATCTTTCCCTCAAACAATCAGCACCTATGTATTGAGCACTTTCTTGCTTCAGGGCTCTGGCTTGGGCATCCCATCATATTCCAAAAAAAATATATGACATGGTACTCAAGGAAGGTTTTAGAAGTGACTATGGTTAAAACTTCACCTTTTTCTACCCATAGTCTCTGCCTAAGGGGTGGGTTAGGGGACCAGACATATTCCTCGTGGCCCAACCTCCCTGGCCATTGCTGATTGGACGGGACAATCTGCCTGATCTAGGGTTGACCCTATTCCTAACGTGGACTCAACCAGTTAGGTTCTCTTTTGAGACCTTGAACTCGGAGTAAAATCAGCCGGAGATGGCCATTTGGGGCAGTCACCTGGAACCGTGTGGAATCAGATAAACAAGGAAGAGCCAGGGTACAGGGACAGAACACAGCAGTCACTCAGAGACCCACAGGGCAGGGGAGCCATGGACCCCATCTGAGGGAGAGACAGAACGCAGCCCCATTTCCAGGTCTCCAGGGCTCCGCTCCCGTCTCCGTGGCCCCCAACAGTTTTCCTGTAGCTGGGTTCTGTAAGAGATCTTCGTATCCTGTTACTAAACCTCCTATTTCCTTGGACGAAGTTAAGTAGTGTTCTTATTCTTGGTATTACAGGCATCCTAAGACGAGGAATTTTCCTATCAGCTGGGGGAAAAAAAAAAACAAAGAAAGAAAGAAAGCATTTTCATCTCACATGGCATATTTCTGCTTTAAAGAGTTTTCTGTTTGACATCTTTTCTCATTTTATAGCTCGAGAAAGTAAGGCTGGACAACCCAGGGGCTTGGCCAAGTTCATCCTGACCACGAAGGACGGAGGCCAGCCGTGAGCAGGAGGCATCTACTGTTAGGCGGACTTCCCCCCCCCCCCGCCCCCCACCTTGCTGCCTCCAGGTTGAAGCGTTATATAAACACATGCTAAACCACGGGGCTAAGGCTCCAAGTGCTGAACAGTGCCCAGGAGAGGGTGATCCGTGCAGGCTGGCGTAGCCAAGAATTCTGGCCAGGCCCCAGACAACCTGTTCGGCTCCCTTCCCACTACCCACCCAAGCCCCACCATTTGGGGGTGCTTCCCCTGGTCCCCCGTGCTGATTTATGTATATGGTGCCCTTCCTGGGAGGAGAGCTGGCTCACTAATGGAAAATCAGAGCACTGGTTCCCTAAAGACATACGCCTGGCCTGCAGGGGCCCCTATGGAGGACAGGCCACCTCTGCAGGGACGCATGTGGTCACGCATTGCACACAAGGATAGCTCTTCCCACCTACCCATCGTGCCTGACTATATTTCACGTTACAAGTGGGGAAAGTGGGGAAAGACTGGATGACTCAGTCGGTTGAGCGTCCAGCTTCAGCTCAGGTCGTGATCTCGTCCGGCATCAGGCTCGCCGCGGCCAGCATGGAGCCCCCTCAGGGTCCTCTGTCCCCCTCTTTCTGCCCGTCTCCTGCTCTGTCTCAAAAATAAATAGGCATTTTTTAAAAATGTCAGAAGTGGGCCAAGTGGCTGCTTAACCGCCGTCTCGCATCGGCAGAGGGGCCCGGAGGGCTCAAGTTTCCCTCCCAGGTAGGATCCTGACCTTCAGGTAGGGTGGGCTAGGCTAGAGGGTGGGTGGGGAGAGGCCACGGGGAGGCTGGAACAGCCTCCTACAGGTAGGACTCCCCCTTCATCACCCCGAAGAACTTGCAGACCTCCCTTGTGGGGACAAATAGGTCCCCTGAAAGAAATTCACTTTGTCCCTGTGTCCACAGCCACATCAAGGAAAAGGACTAGCTTGTCCGATCTTTCCTAAGGCACCCACAATGTAAAAGTCATCCTGCAGGGCATCGGCACCAGTTCTGAAGGCTTCTGGGTGCCTTCTCTAAGGGAGGGAGGGGACAGGGCTGGGGCCCAGGGGAGCGGGAGCAGGAAATTACCCTCCTGCCAAGTAGGACGGAAATTGAATTTCCTCCCCTCCCCCTTCTTCTGCCTCCCGCGCCGCCCCTCCCTGACGACTCACTTTTTATCTCTCTCCAATTACAGTTTTAAGCATTTAGGGTGTTGCTGTTTTAGTTTTAAAATTTGTTAGGCTCAATTTATGCCACTTAGTAAAACCTCTTTTCCAAATGAAGCCAAATTAGAACTAAAACACTGTGAGCAATAAAATGTGGGCATTTCATTTGGGTTGGGTTGGCTTTTTTGATTGTTTGTGTAAACGAAGCCAAGAGGAGAATTCAGGAGCCTGGGTGAGGGGAGCGGGTCCCTCGGGTCCCCCAGGGATGTGTGTGTGTGTGTGTGTGTGTGTGTGTGTGTGTGTGTAGCTGGCTGGGGCCAGCCTGCCCCTCGCCCTCAGCTCTGCCAGAGCAGGTTCTTGCGAAGCAGAAGCCTCTGAACGGGTCCCTCTATCCCTTGGCAAGGCCCTCCCCATCCCGACCACTCAGGGGACAGTAGGAGTCACTTCCTGCCAGCCAGCTGCACCCTGGCAGGCCCCGGCGGCTGCGACCCACTACCACTGCATGGTGTCCAATAAATAGACGGCGAATTGAATTGAACCGGCTGTAACCAGGGGAGGGCACAGCCTGGAAACTTCTCCTCCCACACCCTCGCCATGCAATGCCTGAAAATATGCCCCTGAATTTCAATGACAGGTCCAGCAGGGTCAAGGTGGGGCCCCGAGGAGATGGAGGGGAGGGAGGGGGGAGGGGCAGAGAAGAAGTTGGAGGAGGAGGAGGAGGAAGAGACCCTGAGCTGCTGATTATGTGTCTGGTGTTAGGGGAGGTGGTTGCCAAGCAGGTCAGAGAAGTTCCTGGCCAAGGATCTGAACCACATGCTAGGCCTCCCTGGGGCCCTCGGGAGGTGACATCTGGGCTTCCCAGGCTGGCCCCATCCATGCCAGCAGGAGAAGGCAGCGAACACTATGAGAGTTGAGAGCCCAAGCGGGGACACTAAGGCAGCAACGACGGCCACAATGATGAGACAGTGACTAAGGGCCGGCGTGTGGCTTGCCAAGCGATTTGGCTTGTCCCCACGCCAACAATAAAGGCCCGGTGTCTGGCAGGAGATGGGGTTTTTGCGTGCGGAGGGACACCCCCTGAATGACCCTGGCAGGGAGCCACAATCATCAGGAGTGAGCTCGGGAGGAGAGCAGACCTGAGGGGGCACAGGAGTCCCTTACAGGAGCAGAGAGGCTGGATTCGGGGTTGAGGGTGTCTGGGTAGGGAGGGCAGAGCGCAGGATGAAATGGAACAGAATAAAATTCACGCTGAGGGCCGGGCCTGCGGGGGTGGGTCGCCCCTAACGAAGAAGTCTATTACGTTGGGGATAATCTCTCAACGTGAGCGGCAACAAAGCACAGTCGGCGGAGGAACCTTCCGGAACACTGTGAAGAAAACTGGACAGAACCCCCAGAGCCTACAATAAAATGGCATCTGGAGTCCTGCTGGTCCCGGGGATGGAATGAGTGACCCGAAGGTACAGGCGAACCCTCTGGGGCAGGCAGGGCTCCCTGAGGACAGACCCCGAGATGGAGTTTACGGGGCAGGATGTGCGGGAGAGATCAATCAACCTCTCAAAGGAAGGAGGGGAAGCAGGACAGGGCCGAGCGGGGAGTCTGGTTGCAATGCAGGCCTGGTAGAGTTTCAACTAACCCGAAGGAGTAAGAATCCCCCACCAGCCACAGGCGGCCTGGAAAGTGCGGCCTTGGGTAAGGTGCTCTGGGCAGGCGAGGTCGACCCCGAAGGGGGATCCGGCTGGCGCTTGCCCATGTAGGCCACACCCTCTCCTCGCCCCTTCATTTCTCAGCTCCTGGGCACATCGGGACACGTAAATCTCCTTCTCGTCCTCTGGGCCCGGTTGCCCCCTTGCTGATCTTCCAGAGGCTAATGCGTGTCTGGAAGTCAGTGTGACCGTAGCCTAGCTCGGTGTTTCTGATTTGCTCACTTCTCCCGGGGCCGACGGATGAGACCTCTGGTCTTATGCCTCCGCCGTGGTTTCCTGCTTCGCTCAGGCCCTGCATCCTCGTAACCAGCAGCCGTGACAGCTTGCGACGGCAGGGGGCCTGATGCTTACGGGCTCGTTTGGGCTTTAGCGTCGGTTCTCCGGGGCCGGTCATCAGGGTCCGTTGTGCCGCCCCGCCAGGGCCCTGGCCAGCGCGGGAGGAGCCTCGGATGAGGTCAACCTTCGTTAACTAGGACAAACCAATCAAGACCACAAGACTTCCACTGCTTGGTTCATCAGCTGTAGCAAACGCGGTCCTCGCCGGCCTCCAGCCCCGTCCCCCTCCTGCCGTGGCTTGCCAGTAACCAGCTGTCCCTCGGCCGTGTGGCTTCACCTCCAAAGAACCCGGGACCCCGGCTCCCCTTTCCGGCCTACTTACTGGGGGGACCGACACGTTCTCCGGATACCCGCCGGCCTCCTGATTTGCCTGGGGCTGCTCGGAGGCGCGATGTCTCTCTCTGGGCTCATGTTAAGGGCCCTGCAGAGGAACACAATGGGTCTGCGGACACGTGCCGACAGAGCCGAACATTCTGGGCAAAGCCCGGCCCTGATCCCCCTTCCTGACTTCGGTCCTAACCTGCCTGGTTTCGCCGATCCTGAAGCCCAGCCAGGGCGACAGAAGTCACAGCAGACGATGAGCGGCGAAGCCACGGGCAGCTCCCGGCTTCCTTGGTAGCGGGAAAGAAAGGCCTGGGGGAATGTCCGCTCCAATATGAACTGGGGGAACAAAACGGGAGGGTGTGGCGCACACAAGCGCCTGTGAGCACAGAAACGGGACCAGCTGACTCCCACGGTCCCATGCTCCCCCCCCCCCAGGAGGGTGGTCTCGGTTGGAGGTGCCCGGCCTCCCCTCGCTTTTGACTTGAGCTTCTGGGGGTGGGATCCTGGAGGAGGCCTCCTACAGACCCACTTAACCCCCATTACATTCATTCCCTAATATACTTTTCACCTTCAGCAAATAGTGCAAATTTGAATTTTTACTCACTGATCAAATATTTACCCTGTGAGCTGCCAGTCTGCTGAGCTTGACTTCTATAATTCTCCACTTTTTTTTTTTTAATTCTCCACATTTGTATTAGACGAATTAGCATTTTATTGTCGGCCCACTGGTTTAGAGCTCAAAGGGGAGATGGCAACCCGAGAGATTCTCCGCCAAGAATGGGTTCGGTTCCATCTGCGTCTTCGCGTCAGTGACAGATCTCCCAAACAACTCATCAGGTATTTTAAAACGTTGTTTTCAAAGATACAGACGCTAATTGCTTCTAGACAACAACTTTCTGTGCGTCTCATCGGCACGACATACATCTTCCAAATCTGTTACCTGGGAGAGGGGATTCAAGGTTCAGCTTGTTTGTTTGTTTTTAATTTCCTTTTTTTTAAAGTGATCTCTGCCCAACGTGGGGCTCGCACTCACGACCCCGAGACCAAGAGTCGCACGCTCCACGAACTGAGCCAGCCCGGTGCCCCTCATCTCACTGTTCATTTGCCATACAAACTTCGACAGATCAGGTCATCTCTCCGAGCCTCAGTTTCCTCATCGGATTACCCCCATCAGAAAGCTCAGGTGCCCTGAGAGGCACCTGACATGTGAGAGAAGCATCTAGACCCGGCTCGTCCATCAATGGATGCTGAGAAGAAAAGAATCGCCCGGCAGAGCCCAGCCTAAATTCTGACCCACAGATCTGTGAATGTAGTCAAATGCTTGTTACCCTACAACACTTAAGTCTGGGGTCATTTGTTACACGGCAGTAGTAAGTGGAACAAAAACTTAATTTGTTAAGTTCTCCCAAGCGATCGAATGCCCTTCGTCTCTCACTTTGTTTCCTGATCCCTATTTGACTCTAAGAGACAGGGGGTGTTGGGGTGCCGGGGTGGCTCCGTCGGTTGAGCATCTGACTTCGGCTCAGGTCATGACCTCACGGTTTGTGAGTTCGAGCCCCGCGTCGGGCTCTGTGCTGACAGCTCAGGGCCTGGAGCCTGCTTCGGATTCTGTGTCCCTCTCTCTCTGCCCTCCGCTGCTTGCGCTCTGTCTCTCTCAAAAATAAATAAACATTAAAAAAAATTTTTTTTAATAAGAGACAGGGCAAGGGGGGATTTCCTATGACCTACCTTTGTGGATATGGAAGCATGACATGCCCAAGCGTCCATGGAACAATGGAAGGTCTGACCCTGGAGCCCTGCTGCCCAGAGCCCGGCTTCCCCCACAGGACGGAGCTGCCGGGACCTTAAAGGGAAAGGCTATCCTCATGGGTTCTGACCTCATGGAAAAGAATTCCTAGAAAACTCTAAATTACCAAGCAATAAAGTAAATGGGTGCCACCAAAAACCACAAACAGCCCATCATCCACAATTAATTTTTTTCTTCCTTGATTCGGGAATGCTGGGGGTTTTGTCACTGGCGCGGGCCAGCCTTCCCACTTAAGCGTGGGCTTCTCCTAGAACGCAAATAAATAAATAAATAAATAAATAAATAAATAAATAAATAAAAAAGTGAGAGAGAGGGACAGCCAGAGAGAGGAAAAAGTAAAACAGGCTGGTCTTCCCGGAACCGACACGGTCTTGAAGGAGCTTGGTGCGGCCCAGAAGGGCGTTTACACTTGCCAAAGCGCGGGCTTCTAATTCCAGCCGCTCAGGAAAAGGCACGTAGGGCCTCCGTGACGTCAAATCGCTCTTTCAACTGAGCATAATTTCTTTCAATGATGGGCTTGGAGGGGTTTCGGCGACGGTGGGGTGGTTTTTTTTTTTTTTTTTTTTTTTTTTTTAATGAATCATAAACATGCAGATCAGATTTAGTGTTATGACTGTGGCGCGCAGAGCGTCACTGTTAATTCTTGCTAAGCGCTGACAGCAGGATCAACCCCCAAACAGCACAGGCAAATACACCATCCCAGCCCCGGGGGCTTAGAGACCGCATAATTACAGACGGCGCACGTTAGTCATTATCATCACCGGAACGTTTCAGGCCAGGCACAGCACCCTGGATCCAGAGAGCCCCCTGGTGCGCCTGCCAGCTTGGGTTCCAGCTGGGGGGGGGGGAGCCCACCCCCCCATCACGAGACCAGAGCGCGGGTAGAGGTCCCCCAAAGCCAGGCCGCGCGGGCAGAGCCCGAGTGCCCGCTCCCCCGTCCTGAAGGATGCGGTCCGTGGCAGTGGAAGCTTGCTCTGAAATGCTGCTGAGTCGGAGCTGGAAGGGAAGGGGTGCGGGGCTGTGCAGAATGCATGCCAGATTTTGCTAAATGCCGAACAGCTGAACAAGTCCCCAGGGCTGAGGAAAGAGCGTTCTCCTTCCCTGCGAGCCACTCACTCGCTCTGTGTCTCTCATCAAAGGCCGGGGGCGGGCGGGCGGGGGGGGGGGGGGTTGGGGGGGAGGGTGGGAAGAGCTGTGTGGCGTGGCTGGAAGTCAAGAGCGCTCGGCTGGGGTGCCCTGTCACCGTGTGTGTCCCGGGACGGCCCAGGGCGGGCAGCGGGAGTCACCGCCACTCGGCTGGTTTCACAGCGCTCAGTAAGGCCGTCATAAAACCTGCATCTGGATTTCTCACCCCATCTTCCCTCCAAAAGGTTGAAAGGGAAAACCAAACTCCTGGGGTCTGCCGAACTCTGCCGGGCTCTCCTTCCAGGCTCTCCTTCTTTCCTTCCTTCCAACAAATATGCATTGAGTGCCTATTAAATGCCAGGCAGAGCACTGGATGTCCAAGAAATGAACTTCCTTCCCTGTAAAGCAGCGGTTCTCAGGGCGCCCGGGTGGCTCAGTCGGTTAAGCACCCAACTCTTGATTTCGATTCAGGTCCTGATCTCACGGTTCGTGGGTTCGCGCCCCACTTGGAGCTCTGGGCTGTCATCGCGGAGCCTGCTTGGTATTCTCTCTCTCCCTCTCTCTCTGTCCCTCCCGCACTCGCTCTCGGTCTCTCTCTGTCTCTCTCAAAGTAAATAAAAATAAGCTATAAACAAAATCTGCCAGCAGACTTTAAAAAAATAAACTAAAATAAAGCAGTGCTTCTCAAGCGCGTATGTGTCCCACAGACAATCACCCCGAGAAAAGAAAATGCGCAGCAACGGAAGCCCAAGCTCATCCCCAGGCCTAAGGGAGGAGGGAGCTCTCGGGTTAGTCCTGCTGCCCCCATGGAGCCACCGGTGTGGGCTCCGCCAGCCCGAGGGTCCCCTTCTCCTTTGTCAGGAACAGAGAGTGGGACCACCCGGCTTCCTACCGTTCAACCCTCCCCCGCCCCCAAGCCAGGAAACAGTGCTCCCAAATCAATTGTTTTCAAACTAAAGGACGCTCTGATGGGCATGCTTCTTGCCTTTTGCATTCAAAGGAATGCCTCACGCTTCCGATGTCAAGTGAAATATACCGAGTTTTCTTGGGCAGCCAGCAGAAATTTTTTCTGGCTTTAAGATGTACCGCGTAGGGAAAACACGAACCCGTCCCTTAAGGAGCAGCAGGGAAGAATGGGTTGTTTTAAGGACGTGAACGCGCAGGCTAAGCTCACCCCCTGTAAACGTGAAGCTTTAAAAACAAAAGTGCACCTGTTTTTAAGTAAACCATCTCGAAACTGCATGACACATTTCCCTGTTTGCTTTGAGGACACTGACACAGCTCACAACATGGACAACGGTGTCGTGCTGACAGACGAGGCAGCCGTGAGCATCAGTTTGCGCCTTCACTCGATGGCCTCCACCCTGCCGTCCCCCTTGAGCTCTTGTCTCTGGTTCGTTCCTCTCGCCTCTTTTGCTCAGATGTGGACAATAACCCCTTCCTGCTGCTTCCCATATCCCAGAAGCCTCTCGGTCTCTGTCCCCACGGGCCCTTGCTACCTTTCCCTCCAGCTTCTCCCTCTCCGCTCGCATTGCTGACCCTGGCTAATGGCACCCACGTCCACCCAGCCATCAAAATCGAAACAAAAACAACAACGAAAGCAGGGGTTGGGAGGAATTTCAGAGCCGTCTGGGTTGTTAAAATAGTTTGTGACGTAAGAGTAAATAGGCTCCCATAGAAAAAGGATCTTCCCTGGTGCGCCATCAATGGACTTTATTTTTTTTTTTATTTTTTCTTTAAATTTTTTTTTAACATTTATTTATTTTTGAGACAGAGAGAGACAGAGCATGAACGGGGGAGGGGCAGAGAGAGAGGGAGACACAGAAGCGGAAGCAGGCTCCAGGCTCTGAGCCATCAGCCCAGAGGCCGACGTGGGGCTCGAACTCACGGACCGTGAGATCGTGACCTGAGCCGACGTCGGACGCTCAACCGACTGAGCCACCCAGGTGCCCCCGGACTTTGTTTTTTAAGTTTATTTATTTATTGTATGTCTGAACATTTTTTTAATGTTTATTTATTTATTTGTTTCTTTGGGAGAGAGAGACAGAGGGCGAGCGGGGGAGGGGCAGAGAGAGAGAGGGAGACATAGACTCTGAAGCAGGCTCCAGGCTCCGAGTTGTCGGCACGGAGCCGGACAGGGGGCTTGAACTCACGAACTGTGAGATCGTGACCTGAGCCGAAGTCAGACGCTTAACTGACTGGGCCACCCAGGCGCCCCCATCAATGGACTTTAGAGCAAAGAATTCCTAAAATATTTTGGCTCTTCCAGATTGTTCCAGATACTTGAGGTTGCTAAGTCGAGTAACTTCTAGATAAGCAAGGTGTCATGGTTCGTTGTTTGTTTCCTTTTGTTTAGGGCATCGATTTTCTATTACTCCAGAAACAGGCTGCAGTTCAGAGGGCAGTGAAACTCTCAGGGGGCAGAAGAGGGCACCCGGGCAGACCGCATTTGGTGACCGACTCAGAAACAAAATTTGGTCAGTGTACCTGTAGCAGACCCAGGACAGCCAGGACAAACTCGAAAAGTCGATGCGTAAGTCAGGTGCCAACACAGCCATTGGCAGTGAGGCGTATTCCTTTCCCCACGGGCAGGAAAGCCCAGGTTCACCTTGAGCGATCCTTTCTGCGGTTCCTGGGAATCAGAGTCAGAATACTGCACGTGTGTCACGGAAAGGAGAACCAGAAGTCACGGTCAGTGTCTCCGCCCGGGCAGCACCGGGCAATTCGTGCTGACGGTCGCCTGAGACCTCTTGACTCCGTGCTGACCGCTCCCTGCCTTTTACACAATCTACGGAACGGGTCACCATACGACAGTTAGATGAGACCTTCCCTTGACGTCCCCAAGACAACAGCCCTACAACAGTCGTGGGAGGGCCAGGCGGTCCCAGCTGTCCCCAGGCCTACTCCTAGGTGAGCATGAAGGGAAAGGGGTTTGGGCGAGTGAGCGGGGCCGACCGGCCTGCTAGGAAAATAAGCCCTTCCCTCCTTGACCTTGTGGGAGCCCCCCACCCCGGGGCGGGGACCAGCCTGGCAGAACAACTCCCCCACAGCCTCCTCGCCAACCCCCCGGGCGGCTTTTCCAAGCTGTCTCTTTGGCTAACACAGGAGCTTTGGAACGAGACAGGGAGAGAAAGACAGGAGCGGTGGGGGTGGGGACCCTTCTCCGAGCTTATTAAAAATCTTTTGTGTGCCGTAGAATGAGTCCAGTCTTGTCGGCCCTGCTTCCCCAGCGCTTAACTTTTTCAGTTAGTCCGTGAAACCAAAGACCCTCCTTGGCCCTCGACTCTGTCTGGGTTTCCTTTATGTGGCCATCATAATTAGGCAGTGGCCCGACCCCGTGGCCCAAGGTGCCTGCTTCGGCTCTCCACCGCCCTGTCGTGTCTCCGGGGACCCACGCGCCGTGCCAGCCCGGAAGGACGGTCTTGAAGGAAAGCCCGTTGTCAAACAAATCCTCGTGCTGGAAACACAAAGCCGCGGGCCCCTCGGGGTGCTGCTGACACCCGGGCCGGCAGCATCAGAGAGTCGCGTTCCTGTGTGGCGCTGAGGCCCCAGGTTGGGAGACAGAAAGCTGGCGGACACTTTATCTAAAGAAAGGGACAGGGCGCAGAGTGCAACGTTATCACGGGCGCACAACGGGCTCGGCGAGGGGACGGGCTGGGTGGACGCTCCGTGGGTGGTTTCGTGTTGCGATCCCCCCTCCCCCCCCCGGCGGCTGTTTTCTTTTTTATCTCTTCAGCCTGGCAGCAATACCCACACGGCCCTTTCCAGTCCAAACGGCTCCCGTCAACTTTTACAACCCGTCGCTAAAACACCAGGCCCGTCTCTGCCAGCACCGGGTTATTTATTCGCCCTGCCGGTCTGGCCTCACATTTTTCCCGTGTGTTACCCACCCCCCCACCACCACCACCACGTTGCTGCGACTCCCCCCTCCGGCCCCTTAAAACGCCAGGCCAATTTAGAGCTGGGAGGAGTTCGGCATTTCATGTTTTCAGGATCCTGCACTGGGGTGGGGGGGGGGGGGTTCGGGGAATGTCCTTTTCATCCCCGTTCAGCTTTGACCTCAAGGAAGACGAAGACTTCTCCATTGTGAAAATTACTCTCTTTCGCTGGAAACCGTTGTTACTAATAACGGCCTCGCCGGGCGCACCGTCAAAGGGCCCGCTGTATCCCCCCTGCCAGCAGGGGTCGGGAACACACGACGCAGAGGGGACCCGGCTGGCCCAGGTCAGCGGGTGAAGGCCACAGCCTCAGCCACTCCCGCAGCCCCATCCGTGTTCTGGAACCCTGGTCATGTTCTCCAACTGGACCTTTCATTCTTTCTTAATCCCTTACCCAAACAGTGTGTGTGCTCGTGTGTGTGTGTGTGTGTGCGTGCGCGTGTGTGTGTGTGTTGGGGGAGGGGGGGCGCTGGGTGTCTTTGAAATCATCCAAAAAATAAAAAAAAAGAAAAAACAATAATAAAAAGGGCTTTCATGCTTGAGCCTGACCCAGTGCAATGCAGAATATATTATTTCTCTCGGAGCGTGGATAGCAGATCTGCACGTGAAACACAGATCAAACACGGCCCACAGAAACAATGGTAGGAACCATAACCAGCGTGAATCGATTCCTTGATCCTGCTGTACCAAAAAATTGAAAAGGAACACTCCTGGGGTTTTTAACCCAGATACGACTTCAGCTGCAGCCACATTGCCCATGTTCCGGGATCTCTTGTTCTGACTCCCTTTTTCTGCAGGCCCATCTGGCTTCGCAACAAAATTCAACAGCTCCACGTCCCTTCGCCCTCAGCACACACACAGGTGTGCACACGCACGCGCAGGTTGGTTTTGTCTTTCCCCCGGAACTCGATACTGAACAGGACAGGTTGGGCCATTTCCCTCAAGAGGACAAGAGCAGGAAAAGGCAGCAAAGGCCCTGTCAGGGCATCGGGAGAAATTCCTAAAGCAAAGAAGGTTCTAATCCCCAGCCCGAGGCCCATCTTGTCTCTCCATCCCCAAGCGGCCCCTTCGCTCTCAAAGATCTGTTTAACGTTTATTTATTTATTTTTGGGACAGAGAGAGACAGAGCATGAACGGGCGAGGGGCAGAGAGAGAGGGAGACACAGAATCGGAAACAGGCTCCAGGCTCCGAGCCATCAGCCCAGAGCCTGACGCGGGGCTCGAACTCACGGACCGCGAGATCGTGACCTGGCTGAAGTCGGACGCTTAACCGACTGCGCCACCCAGGCGCCCCTCAAAGATCTGTTTAAATATGTCGGCGGTCTTGCTCAAGTTGGCTGGGTTTTATATCGGCATTGACCCTGGGCTGACCCCGGGCCCGAAGATCCGGATTGCCCGGCTGGCTGAGTGCTGGCGGGTGGGGCTGGCAACACGCCCCCAGCCTTCCGATGGGCCACCAAGGCCACCCTGTCGGCTTGGCCAGCTACAGCCCGTGTCCTCTCCTACTTTTGCTCTAATCCCGAGGATGGCCTTCATTTACACACCACAGCCCAGCCTGGTCCCCAAGTCCCAGATCCACTTGCTGGAGACGAGATGGGAAGGCCACGGGCCAGCTCCCCAAAAAAGGCCTCAGGAAGGCAGGCCTGGCTCAGGCAGGTTGTGGCTGAGACAGAGCAGAGATCACAGGTCTGAGTCTCTAAGGCCTGAGTTCAAATTCCAGCTCTCTCACTGGCTGTGACCTTGGGCTCCTGTGTAACTTCCCCGATCCTGCTGTACACATCAGTGAAATGGAAGAGGAGGGGCCGCCGGGAGGCTCAGTCGGTTGAACATCCGACTTTGGCTCAGGTCCTGATCTCGCGGTTCGAGGCTTCGAGCTCCACGATGACAGTGTGGAACCTGCTTGGGATTCTCTCTCTCTCCCGTCTCTCCGCCCCTTCCTCCCTCCCTCTCTCTCTCTCTCTCTCTCTCTCAAAGATAAATAAACTTTAAAAACAAAACAAATCTCTTTTAAAAACTTTAATAAACTGGAAGAGGAGAAGGCCATGTGACGATGAAGCAGGCTGAGATTTGAAGGCTCCGGGAACTTACCTGTTTTACCTAGGCCAACGAGAGGCTTCTAAGAGGCGGTGCTAAGCCCCCAGTGGGGGGGGGGGGGTGGGAGCAGGGGGGGGTTACAGGGCAAGGCCCCTGAGGGCTGGAGGACAGGGGGGCCACTCTCCCACCCGCTTCCCTGACCTGGTGATTGAGTTTGGACAAACGCTACAGAGGCCAGGGGCGCTGGGCGAACGCCCCTCCCCTAGTTGCCTCTCTCTTCCCAGGGGACAGAGGAGGGAAGCTGGGGTGAGGCGGGGGGGGGGGGGGGGACGGGATGTTCCCTCAGGGACTCACCTGGGAGCCCTGTCAGGTGACATGGAAATACGAACAAGGCCAGCCCCTCCCGGAGATGCTGTGGGATTAGAGAGTGCACATCTCTACAGAAATGCCCTCGGGACTCGGTTACCAGGCCCCACTCTCCCCCCACCCCACCCCCGGGGCTCCTCAGGAAGCTTGCCAGGGGCAGGCCGCGTGGAGCCTCCCAGGGAGGCCCTGCTCAGTCTCTCACCCATGTGGGCCCAGGCCATGACCCCGGCTCTGCCCGGAGAGCCTGGGACAGCCAGGGGCTTGAGGCTTGGGTTATGCCGGCACAAACTCCCTCGCTCTCCAGCGCTCGCACTCTCTCTCTCTCTCTCTCTCTCTCCCTCTCTCCCCCTCTGTCTCCCCCAGCCACCCCTTTGCTCTTTCCTGCCCGATCCCACCTATCCCCTCTCTGCCCCCCCCCCCCCCCCACTGGCTCATGCATCTTGCTCCTTTTCTTTCTAGATCTCACTTTCTGACTCTCTCACACTCTCCGCCGCAACCGACACCGGGAGCTCCCCTTCCGGATCAGGCGGAGGCCAGACTCCCCCTGAAACCACATCCTCGGCTGCCCCACTCCTCGGCTGCCCCTGCTTCCTGACACCCTCACTGGTCTCTCCTGAGAGCACACTCTCAAATGCACGTGATTGCCCGAGCTACCAGAGAGTTCTTATCTAAGACACCATGTTAGGTCCTAGGGAAGTGAAACCAAGAAAGACGTGCCCCCCCTGCCCTCCAGGGGCTTCTGGCCGGGTGGGAGAAGCAGCGTGATGGAGAATCCGGAACCATCCCCGGTGTTCCATCTTTTTTAAGTTTATTTATTTTTAAACAGAGGGGGGAGGGGCAGCGAGCAGGAGAGAGAGAATCCCAAGCAGGCCCTTCACTGCCAGCGCAGAGCCCCATGCGGGGGCTGGATCTCACGAACCCAGAGATCGTGACCTGAGGCGAAATCAGGAGTTGGACACGTAACCGACTGAGCCCCCCCGGGCGCCCCTCTCCGAGGCCACAGTGGAGGGTTATTCAGCCCACCACGGAGCCCAGCGAGCAGGTGATCTGTTGAGTGTTGGAGCGGGGGTAATCAGGGAAGACTTCACAGAGGAGGTGGCCCAGGTGAATGAGGACGCAGGGGAGAGAAGGAAGATGAAAAGGGAGCCACAGGGAAAAATGGGGCCCCAGTCTAGCCCACCGGGGACCCGGCAGCTGCCGCATGTGGCCAGAACACAGGGCGACCGTGGTAGGTGGCACAGGATGGGGCTGGAGAAGTTGCCAGGCCTCATCACAGCCAGCTCCTGGGAGCTCAGCTAAGGAGCTCACGCTTTCTCCTGAGGGCAGTAGGGAGCCAGCGAACGTTTTAGAGAGACCCAGGTTTGGCGTTGACAGCTTACCTGGGCTGCAGAGTGGAAAGAAAGATTTGATCAAGGCAGCTGGAGGCAGGGGTTTCGACAAGATGACCTCTTGGGTTCCTTTCAACCTGGAAGTTCTAGAAGTCTCCGGGGAAGACAAGGAGATCTGGAGGGCTATGGGACGTGGACACGAAAGAAGGACAAGAGCTTGCCAGTCAACTTCCCCTTGATGGCAACTGTCAGGAAATACGGCAAACGGAGTTAGCGGCAGGCACAGGGCCTGCCTGCGTGCTGGGCTCAGCCGCACCCTACCAGCCCTGACCCAGAGCCGTTCCCATTTGGGCCCATCACATAGCCAGCCCCTGAGGCGCCCGGGGCGGGCAGACAGGGCAAGAGGACGGGGCAGGACAGTAAAGACAGCAGAGTGACGACGGACTGAAGAGAAGCCACGGAAGGCCCTGGGACAGAGCTAGGTGGGCAAAGGACCCGGTATGCTTGGGCCCTTCCCCAGCCCTGCCCATGGCCACCACCGGCATTCTGAGAGGCCCCGGGCAGGGCTCCGGAGGGAGGCTCGGTTTCTGCAAGTCTGAGGATGAGCGGAGCCCAAGAGCAGACAGCAAGTGGCCAGGGGTGGGGAGGGGCCACCGAGAGGGGACACCGCCTCGTTAGACTGCCACGCACTTCAGCAAGCCTCCCTCCGGCGCCCCGCCCACCCTTGCCAAGGGCCCCGTGCAGAGCTGCGGGGAACAGGGCAGGACAAGGAGCCCAGAACCAGGAGTCCCAGGAAGACAAGAGGACGCTCGTCGGGGTTCTGGAAAGCGGTGGGGGCCTGAGGCCCGGGGCAGGCCCAGGCCGCCTGCAGAGGTGGGGCAAGGAGGCCTGGCTCCCCAGGACGGGTACCGAGCCCCTCGGCACCCCGCCCGCTCTCCTTTCTGCCTGCCTCCCTCCTCCCTGGCTTTCTAAGACCCTGTGGCCGAAGGAGCCGGCTTTAATTCCTATCTGTATCATGCTACAGACATGCAGAAGGCCTCCCAAATGGGGCAGAGGGGAGCACGTGGGTCTCTACACCCTCCAGAGGTGCCCCTGCCCTCCAGGGGCTTCCCGTCTAACAGGCAGATGGGGCTCGTCACGACCACCCACGGTGCCACCAGCGAGGAAGGATAAACGGCATCTATACTTAGTACCAGGGCAGGAGCGCTGTGGGGGAAATCACGGCTCAGTACTTAGCACCCCCAGGCCCTGCTCCGGCCTAAGCTCATTCATTCCCTTCCGACCCCAGCTCGGAGGCAGGTGCTGGTGCGCGCTCCCGTCTTCCAGGAGAGGCGGCTGAGGCACAGAGACGCTCAGCAACTTGCCCAAGGTCACCAGGGTAGAGTGGGATTTGTCCCCCGTGGCCTGGCTCCGGACAAAGGGAACAATGGCATCTCTCTGGTCTTCCCAGCAGCGTGGGTGCGTGGTGGGGAGCGCGGAGCCGTGAGTCAAATAGACCTGTCTCACTCCGAGTGGCCTCGGGCACCCGAAACCGGTTTCCTCACCACTGAAATGGGGATAGCAACAGTCAGCCCCTTCCTGAGGGGCTGCTGGGGGGAGTAAGTGAGCAGAGGGGTGTGGGGCCCTTGGCACAGGCTGGCACCTGGGGAGCGCTGGATCTATGCAGGGGCCTTAAAAGACCTCAAGGCCCTTTCACGTTAATGCATTCAACCTGACGTTGACTGACGGAAGCCAGGTGAGCGCTGTGGGGGCCTGGCACCAGGGCCCTTGCTGGGATGAGGGTTTTAGGACCGGCTCTTGCTCGCCTCTTCCCGGTAGAATGGCCAGGTCCCCAGAGTGGCTCCCCGAAAGCCACCTACCCGGCTCTGTCTCACCCTCGCGGACTCGGGAGCCGTCACACGAGGGCACCGATCACCCCCTACATCTGGGGGGAGGCCCAGACTCGGCAACCCCCACCATTCAAGGACTAGGGGCCCCAAGTCAGCCGCCATCCAGATGACAGACCAGAATCTGAAGGACGAGGCTCCGGGGGCGGGGGGAGGGAGGAGTGCCCCCCCCCCGGGCTCTCCTCCCCCCTCCTCCCGCAAGGAGCTACCAGCCTGCCTGGGATTAGCTCCCCTCAGGAAAGCTGCCCTCAGGCCACCACCCCCTTGCACGAGGATTTGCAGATGGCTCCCTGATGCGATCTAAGGCCCTCCCTGGCTGGCATCCACAGCCTCAGATGCAATTAGGGGAAAATAATGCGTAAATGAGAGCTGCACTGAGAGCTGCGGTGGGGCGCCGGGGCGGGAGGGGGGGGGGAGCGCCAAACGTGCCGTCCTGGGCCTCAGCCCTGCACCGCCACCCACCTCTGCGACCAGGCAGCTCGGAGACCTTGCTCCTCTGTGACCCAGCGGCTCGGTGACCGGGCCCTAGACCACTGTCCCCACCCCGTTTTGTCCGCCTGGAAATTTCCGTTCCTAGCCCCGTCTCCTCCGCGGCAGGGTTCCGCGTCCCCACCGCCCACAAACGCGAACACGGACGCACATGGGTTAAAGTTTCTCTTCCTTTCCTGGCACCCAGGTGGTGGCATGTATATCCCTTTGCGGAAGAGAGTACCATATACAGGGTTACGTTTTTTTCTTCCACCTGTCTTCCCCCCCCCCCAGTTCTGGTTATCCACTGCTTCGTAACAAATTACACGACTGAATGGTTTAAAACAGCGACGCTTCTGGGGGCGCCTGGGGGGCTCCGTCGGTTGAGCGTCCGACTTCGGCTCAGGTCATGATCTCCCGGTTCGTGAGTTCGAGCCCCGCGTCGGGCTCTGTGCCGACAGCTCGGAGCCTGGAGCCTGCTTCGCGTCCTGTGTCTCCCCGTCTCTCGGCCCCTCCCCTGCTCATGCTCTGCCCCTCTCTGTCTCTCAACGAGAAATAAATGCTAAAGAAAAATTTTTTTTAAAACAGTGACCTTTCTTTTGCTCATCAATCTGTGATTCCAGCAGGCATGGTGGAGACAGCTCATCCGGGCTCCATTCGGCATCAGCTGGGGCAACTGGAAAGCTAGGGGGACTCATCCAAAAGCCCCCCACCCCTTACATCTGGGGGTTCACGCTGGGGCCGGGGTCACTTACATGTGGCTTCTACATGTGGCCACTGGGCTCCTTCCCAGCATGGCGGCGGCTTCTGAGAGGAAGCCCGGCAAGATCAGGCAGAAGTTCTGGGGCGTTCTGGGGCTTCACCACAGGGCATCACTTCTGCCATGATGACCGGCCTTGGGCACATCGACCGTGTCAATGGGCACTGGGAGACCAGCACCGTCTTTGGAAAGTACAATCTTCCACATCCTGCTACTAGACTGCGTGATCTATGAGGACAGGCAGGGAAAGGGAAGGTGGGAGGGAGGGAGGGAGACACAGAGGGAGGGAAGGGCGGATTTTATAACAAAAGTGGAGACTCTTTAGAGCTGGAAGTTATGGCGGGGGGGGGGGGTGGATCACCTAATCAAACTCACCCATTTTACAGATAAGATAACTGAGGTTCAAAGGTGTAGACACACCTGCCCGAGGGCACAGAGCCAGTGTAGTAAGATCCATTCTCTGAGCCCCTCTTCTCCCCATGGTGGGGGAGGGACACCCCTTGACACCTACCTAAGTCTTGGGCCCCCCGCGGTCCCCAGAGTCAGTGCCACCCTTGCACTCAGTCTCCCCAGACTTGGCTTCTCGGGCCCGATCTGTGGCCCGGTCCCTGCCTGCATCCCCACGTGTGGGCCAGGCTGGGGCCGGGGGCCGAAGCCCACCTCCACCTGCCGTGGCCCGCCTGGGACCGGAACCCGCCCCCTCGCCCCCCCCCCACCGGAGTGTCAGCCCCCCCCACCCCACCCCGCACAACCCTCCTCCCAACCTGCCCCGGGCAGGGCAGGGGGAGGGCGCCGGCTGGGCGGTCTGAGTGGTCTCAGTCCAAACACAGGCTCGGGTTGGTGCGACTCAGGAAATGAGGCCTCCTGGCAGATAATCAACGTGGCTCGAATGGCATCTCATCCCTGGAGGGTTCACCAGCTCGTCGGAGGTGTTCAGAAATAGTTCTCCCTGACCCTCTATGGCCTCGGGAGTGCCAGCAGCCCCCGGCCCAGGGCTTTGCTGGATTCCAGAAAATGGAGCTTGAGGGGAAAGAGGATGCCTGCCCTCTCAGCCCTGGCCAGGGAAGGCAGTCCCTCCCGCTCAGCCTGTGGAGGGGAGAACGGTCCCCCAGCCTCGGTCCCCCAGCCTGGCAAGAACATCGCTCAGCATCGTCGACTTCCTTTCCCACTACCCCGCCTCGAGTCCCCAGATAGCCAGCTATCTCTCGCTGCGTAACAAATGACCCCAACGCGGTGGCATAAAACAACCACTTGATGACCTCTCATGATGCGGGAGTGAGGAAGGCAGGGCAGGGCTCAGCTGGGCAATTCTTCGGCTGGGCAATTCTACCCGGCATTGACTGGGGTCACTTCGTGGCATCCATCTAGCGGCCGTGCTTTCTGGAGGATCTGAGACGGCTTCATTCCCGTGCCTGGCACCTTGACAGAGAAAGGTGGGAGGCTGGCTCAGCGGGGCCTGTCTCCCTGGCCGGGGGCATCACGACCTCTCCACGGGGTCCCTCCAGTAGTGCGGTCCGGCTTCTGACGTGGTGGCTCGGGGCCCCGAGAGACCGAGGCAGAAGGTGCCAATTCTTTTTTTATATATATAAATTTTTTTAATGTTTTATTTATTTTTGAGATGGAGAGAGACAGAGCACGAGCAGGGGAGGGGCAGAGAGAGAGGGAGACACCGAATCCGAGGCAGGCTCCAGGCTCCAAGCTGGCAGCACAGAGCCCGACGCGGGGCTCGAACTCACGAACCGCGAGATCGTGACCTGAGCCGAAGTCGGACGCTCAACCGACGGAGCCACCCAGGCGCCCCGGGTGCCAGTTCTCATAAAGGCTAAGCCTGACCCTGCCACGGCATCACTTCTGCCATTAGCTAAAGCAGCCGGACCCAGCTCAGACTCGGTCTGTCACTCGGAAGTGACAGACCCTGACTCTCAATGGGACAAGCGTCAAAGCATTCGTGGTCCTCTTTGATTTGCCAGAGTCAAGTGACCTTCGGACCCAAGGCCTGGGCTCCTGGGTAGGTCCGTCTGCTCGACAGGCAGCTCCGTGCCCAGGGTCAGTCCCACAACTCGCAGCAGACTGAGCTTGTTAAGGGTTGAATTGTGTGCCCCCCCACCCCCACAATTCGTATGTTGAAGCCCTAATGCCCAGGACCTCGGAATGTGAGTGCATTTGGAGTCAAGGCCTTTAAAGGGGTGATTAGGTGAAAATGAGCCCTTAGGGTGGGCTTAATCCAATCTGACCCGTGTCCTTGTAAGACGACGAAACGTGGGCACACAGACCCCAGGGCGGCATGCGCACACAGAGGGAACGCACAGAGGGAGGACGCAGCGAGAAAATAAGTGTCTTTTGTTTACGCCACCCAGTCGGTGGTATTTTGGTGTGGCGGCCTAATACAACCCTCCCCCGCGTCATTAATACGTTGGCATTTGGGTGCCTATCACTCTCCAGTGAATTTGCTGAAGAGTCTATTAGCCGCTCCGAGACTTTGACCTGCGTGACAAAAGTTCACAGAACGGACAGTGGAACAGAGAACCCAGTTCGGACCCTGCCGAGGCGAGGCTGGGGCAGGGCCCCTTGGGGAACCCTGCCAGGTGAAGCCTAGACGGGGCATCTAGTCAGCACCCACCTCGCCCCCGCCCCCCCCCCCATTCTGGGGTCCAGCGAGGAGCCGTCAGCTTCAGCTGGGTCCTGGCCAAGATCCCATGAGCCCGCTGTAGAGACACCGAAAGGACAGATAAAGGACGCACGTCTGAGGTTCAGTGTCTAGGCATCAGCAGGGATGACAGATGTTTGTCACCAGGATCACAGCAGGCTCCTCTACGGCTTCTGTCCCCTTGGCACCTTCCACAGCCTCCTACATAGCTCTGTGCCCCAGTTTCTTCCCCCTCCATGTGGACTGGTGCTGTCCGACCCCCCCCAAGGGCCAACCTCCAAGATGTAGGGTCCACAGAGACCTTGGGTTCTAGGGAGCAGGCGGTGACCACCTGGGCGGCGACGACTGTCACTGTTGTCATTCCCAGCCGTGGGACCTCTGTGAGGGAGCTGTGCCCACCCCAGGCCCAGCACGTCTGTCCCACCCCTGCCCGGGCCAACTCCCAGTCAGCGTGCCCCGCTGGTGTCCACTGGGGTCCGCTGGGGTCGGGTCACTTGGTTAAAGTCTTTCTGGACCCAGAAAACCAAGCAGGGCACCAAGAGAAAGGTGACCTCTCTTCTGGGAGCCCCGCCTCTGAGGGAACAGGACCCCAGCCCCTGAGCCACCGGCCTGGACCTTACGCATCCACCGGAAGCCACCCACACACCCACTCAGGGCGGCCTGGGCTCCCAGGCTAGGGGAGGAGGGACACTCAGGGACGGTGTCCCACGGGGCAGTCTCTTCCTGTGGCTGGGGGATGGAAGGGAGCTGGGCAGGTGCGCACCAGGCAGGAGAGGCTTCAGCTCACCCTTTCTAGAAGCATGACTGGCCCGTAGCAGGTAGAAGCAGAGGAAGGACGACCGTGAGAACTCACGGCAGAGGCCTGCAGTTCGCGTCCCCGGCAGGGAGCTCAGCCCTGGCCGGGGGCCTTGAGGGCAGATTCTGGATTTCTCCTCAGCCACTTCCAGAGAGGATGCTTTATTTTAGCTTCACTGTATAAGGTCAAACCGAGGCTCAGAGAGGGGACGTGATAGATTCAAGGTCACACAGCTGGTAAAAGACGGAGCCCAGATTCAAAGCCAGGCCTGCCCGATGCTGTTTCTGTGCCCTTAAATTCTCCCCAGGGCTACACTGCCAGGCTAACGAGGAACAGTGGCGGGGTGTGTGTGTGTGTGTGTGAGTCTGGAGTCTTAGAAATAGCACGATACAAGTAACAACCTGAATGATACTTCTCAGTGTTTTAAAATATTCATCAGCAGTTCCTGGCGTTAGGAAATTTCTCACTGGCCCCGATCCACGGCCATGTTCACGGGCTTCCCTCCTTTGGTCCCTCTTCTCTCCCTGCCCCTTTCCTCCCCCACTTGCAGACCGCCCCCTGGGCAATTTTTCCTACTTTATTAGGCAGAGCAACTCAGTTCTCACTTAGCCTCACCCGCTCCTCCCTCCCAGACTGGGGAAATACCCAAGAAGCCTCACCAAAGTGTTGCGATAGTTTTATGCCAGCCGGAGAAAAACACTCTGGTCTCTGCCCATCCCACCCTCTGCTGCCTTCCTTACTCTCCGCAATTTGAGACTCTTTAGCTGGAAAAAGGCCAGCCTCAGCTAGAGCAACTGTCTCACTTTACATACGAGGACACCGAGGCCCAGATTGGCGACATGGTTTGCCGAATGCCAAGAGCACGTTTCTGGAAACTGGGGGGCTAGAACCCAGGGACAGAGATGCCTAGATGTTACTTAGCACAGTAGCTCTTAATATTCTGTGGGTTGTATCTGCAGGATTGTCTTTGTTCCGGTGACAGGAAGCCTGTGTTCATTATCTATTGCTTGGTAACAAATCACTCTAAACTTAGCAGCTTAACACAGCAAGCATCATCTCACACGGTTTCTGAGGGTCAGGAATCCAGGAGGAGCCCGGCTAGGGGGTTCTGGCTCAGGCTACAGGGAAGAGGTCGTCTGGCGCTCCGGTCTCTCAGGACTTCACTGGGGCAGGAAGACCCACTTCCAAGCTCACTCGTGTGGCTGTTGGCAGGAGGCCTCGGTTTCCTGCCACACGGGCCCTCTTCGTAGGGGTGCTCATGACATATCTTCCCCCAGAGCCAGTGACCCATGAGAGAGAGAGACAGAACCCAAGTCAGAGGCAGCAGTCTTTATAACCAAATCTCAGAAGGGACATGCCATCACTTCTGCCGTGTGCTAGCGGCCATACAGACAAACCCTGGAACGGCGTGGAAGGCAGGATCGTCGAAGTCTTATCTTGGCAGCTGCGTACCACAAAACCCGAGAATAGTGGCTTACACAAGAGGAAAATGTGTTTCCCTGTCTCACAAAGTCTACGGAAGCAGTCCAAGTTCGGTATAATGTTCCATGTTCGTGAGGGATCCGACCTCCTCTGTCTTGTTTCTTTGCCGCCTCATAGTCCAAGATAGCTGCTCACGCTCCAGCCAGCACATCCGCACTCCAGCCAGCAGGAAGAAAAAAGGTCCCTTTCCCTTTAGGAACACCTCCTGGAACTTGCACCTGACATGTCGACTTATATCCCCTTGGCCAACAATGAATCACGGGTCACCTCTGGCCTGCAAAGGAGGCTGGGAAATGTAGTCTTTACTTCACGTGGACAATGTGCCCAGAAAGACTTCCAGGGCTCCATTACTTGGAAAAAGGAAAAAACATACGTGTTGGGGGGCCACTAGCAATCTTGACCTTTGTTAACCCAACGAAGGCTATGAACCCTCTCCCGGAAAAGAAAGAAATCGTGCGCACGCAAAATTGTGCATACAACGTCAGAGTGCTTACGGGTGCCTGTGATGGCAGTCCGTGGCCATCGTGTGAAAAACGTCGACAGCTCTGGCCAGGACCACACCCTATCCCTGTGTGTGAACAGTGTCGACTCACGCGTTTTGGTCAGGATCCCGTGAGAGGGCCAGGCGCACCCCGAGACCGCTGCGGAACATTCCCTCAACAGTTTCTGAGCAGCCTCCTCCCATCCAGCAGGATGTCCGGCCCCAGGAGGAGAAGCAGGATGCCGGCGTGTGGCAAAGGGGTACACCTCACTCTCCCTCCGTGAAATTGCAAAGTCTCGCTAAACACAACCACTTGCGTGATCTCGAATGCCAAGCGTGAAAGAGGAGACGCTGTGTGATTCCACTGATGTGAAATTCAAGAACACGCGAAATTCAACCAGCGTACTGGAAGTCAGAAAAAGGAGGGCGCACGAGAGAATGCTCCGGGGATGATGGGAACGGGCTATCTCTTGACAGGAGGCTGGGCGACGCAAGGGTAGACTTTTGCCAAAACTCCTCGGACCCCAGCACTGAAGATGGGTGCATTTCGTTGTATGGAGGTTACACCTGAACTTGAAAAAAGCGATCCGGTAAAAACGCAGGAGGGGGCATCCCCACAGACCAAACCCAGCTAAGCTGCCCACCCTCCATGCAGGGCCGAGCTCAGCGCTGGGTGAGCCGGTGCAAACCCACAACTACTGAGGTCCGCCGGGGAAGCGGGTCAGGCCGCGGGCGTCTCCCACACAGCCCCGGCCGGTCAACAGGCAAATAATAACGACGGTAACGGAGCGGCCTGAGACTCCCCCCTGCCCGACCTCTGCTGAATGCGGTCCCTCTGCCTGCAGCAACTAGCTCCCCGCAAACGCACGGGGGGCCTAGGCTGGGACCGCTGCCCGCCGGTGTGTCCTTTCCATGTCCTTCAGCCTCGAAAAGCCCACCGGCGTGACCAGGATGGAGCGAGTGTAGACACCGCCAGCGTCAGCTCCCAGAGGTCCTCCCCGTCCAGAGGACGGAAGCTAGACCCACAGGGCATCACCCGGGGGCTGAATGGCACAGCCCAGAGTCGCAGCCCGTCCCCGGCCCTCCCCCCGCCCCCCCCTCCAGTACCCACAGACAGCTTCCTCTCTTGCTCAGTATTTTCCCATCAGCATTTCCGAAGGTATTCAAATGAACAGGGGCACCTGGGTGGCTCAGTCGGTTAAGCGGCCGACTTCAGCTCAGGTCACGATCTCTCGGTCAGTGAGTTCGAGCCCCGCGTCGGGCTCTGGGCTGATGGCTCGGAGCCTGGAGCCTGCTTCCAGTTCTGTGTCTCCCTCTCTCTCTGCCCCTCCCCCGTTCATGCTCTGTCTCTCTCTGTCTCAAAATAAATAAGCGTTGAAAAAAAAAATTTAAGAAAAAAAAAACTCATCAGCCCTAGGGTCGTCCCCTGGGTGGCTCAGTCGGTTAAGCGTTCAACTCTTGACTTCGGCTCAGGTCACGATCTCACAGGTTCATGAGTTCGAGTCCCACATTGACTCCACGCTGACAGCACAGAGCCTGCCTGAGATTCTCTCCCTCTGCACCTCCCCCACTCACATACATGTGCGAATTCACTCAATCTCTCTCTCTCTCAAAACAAATAAATCCACATTTAAAAATAAATAAATAAACAAGTCCAAAAGTTGCAGGGGCTTTTCCTTGACCCGTGAATCAAAAGCAGCTAGGGGGCACCTGGGTGGTTTAGGCAGTTAAGCATCCGACTTCAGCTCAGGTCATGATCTCGCGGTTCGTGGGTTCAAGCCCCGTGTCGGGCTCTGGGCTGACAGCTCGGAGCCTGGAGCCTGCCTCGGATTCTGTGTCTCCCCGTCTCTCTGCCCCTCCCCTGCTCTCTCTCTCTCTCTCTCTCTGTGTCAAAAATAAATAAACATTTAAATAAATAAATAAATAAATAAAGCAGCTAGTATTGCCATACGTCCCCACTGGCATGGTTAAGGTTAAGGCTAAGGCAGGTTTCTTTAAGTCTTTGTTTTTTAATTTTGAGACGGGGGGGGCGGGGGGCGCATAGGGGAAGAAAGCATGAGCGGGGTAGGGCAGAGAGAGAGAGGGAGACAGACGACGTGAAGCAGCCACGGCACTGTCAGCACAGAGCCCAACGCGGGGCTCGAACCCACAAACCTTGAGATCATGAGCTGAGCCAAAGTCGGAGCCTTAACCGACTGAGCCACCCCGGCGTCCCAGGTTAAGGCAGGTTTCAAAGGGGCCTCGCGTTAGGGGGTGGGGCCTGTCAGAGGACCGGCCTCTCCTCCTCGAAGCCGTGGGACGAGAAGATCACCAGGTCCGTGTCCCGGGAACCTCAGAAACCCTCTTCCCTTCCTGAAAGGCAGGCACCTCTTCTTAAAGCTCCTCATTCCTACTAGAAGGGACTAAAACGCTGTATGAAACGGGCCTTACACGTGCACACCCAAGTACCGTCCAACTCTCCCCTCCCCTCCCCTCCCCGTTTTGCAGCTGCACCCGCCTCCCTCCTCCACACACGCAACCCAGAAGCTTTGTCCAGCTCCCTGTCCCTGTCACTGTCTGGATTCATTGAGCACCGACTGCGTGCCAGGCGCCCTATCCGTTAGCTAGAGTTCCCGGATCGCAAACAACAGAAACAGAGTCTGACTGACTTGGGCAAAAGGGGACTTACTGGAAGGTGACTGGCATCGCAGCTTGGAAGTCTGGGTAAGAAA
The DNA here is from genome assembly GCF_022079265.1 of Lynx rufus. Classification (NCBI taxonomy): domain Eukaryota; kingdom Metazoa; phylum Chordata; class Mammalia; order Carnivora; family Felidae; genus Lynx; species Lynx rufus. The sequence goes on from NW_025814828.1 coordinate 34,933,564, forward strand.
GCTTGGCATCGGCGGGGGCCAAGGCACCCCCGGACACAGACAACCTCTACCCTTCTGCTAGAAGATTCAAATGCCAGGCAAGCGTATAAAATGGCAGGGCCCTTTGGACAATAGCCTGGCGTCCTTCCACGAGGGGAAACATACAAGTACCCTATAATGCGACAATCCCACGCCTCGGTGTTTTCCCAAAGGAAATAAGAGCCTCTGTTCCGAAAAAACAGTTGCGTGGGAACAGGGGCTGCCTCTGGCGACCGACGGGATTGACTGGGCACGGGACAAGGGAACTTTTGGGGGTGATGGAAACGTTCCGTATCTCGCGGTGGCCGTTCCCCGGAAGCATATAGTTGCCAACATGCATCGCCCTGGACACCTCCTGTGCATTTCAATGCATGCAAATCAGGCTTTAATTAAAAAATTAAATTAAAAAGAATCTCAGGCAGGACTTGTGCCAGGAGCAGGAGATACGATAGCGAGCAGGGCAGGCAGAGCCCTGTCCAGAGGGAGCTTCTGTCTGGCCCCAGAGCTAATAAGTGACAGAGCCGTAGGCGAAGTGACGTCCTCCTGTCCCCCAAGTCACTACCAGCCTTCCTTGATGTTGCCCGGGACAGCGCACCCCAGAGCATGACGGGAGCTCCCAGGGGGTGGCCAGACGCTGCTCCTGCAAACGGCTCCAGGCTGCCCAGTGCCACGTGGCCCGCAGCCAGGAGCCCACCACAGCAGAAATTGTCACCCACATAAGCCCCAGGTCCCCCAATCCCGGCCGAGTAGCAGCACGCTGTTTTCAAGGCCGCCAATGCGATTCCTTTCGTCTTACAGCATTTTGCGGCTTATGTCATTATCGCTGTCCCTATATTATAGATGCGGAAGCCCACTCTTCGAGAGACTTTTGTCTTTCCTCTGAGAGACACAGGTGGGAAACAGAGTCAGCGCAAGGACGCTCGTTTGTGGTGACGGGAACTTTCTCACGCCCCAGAACCTTCTGGGATGGTGGCGGTGATCGAGGGCCCGACCTCTGTGGCAGACGGCCTGTAAGACAGCCCCCAGTGATCCCCACCTCCTGGGGCTCACACCCCCCTGAGGGTGGGCTGGACCGAGGGACAGGATGTGGCAGAAGTGATAGGACGTCACTTTGGAGATTAGGTTACAAACGGACTGTGACTTCAGTCCTCGGCTCTCGCTGGCTCAGTCTCTCGCTCTCTCTCCCTCCCTCAGGTCACCAGCTGACACGTCCTGAGGACACTCTGGCAGCCCAGAGAAGACCCACGTGGGGAGGAACAAAGGCCTGACAGCAGCCACGTGAGCGAGCTTGGAAACGGATCTTCTGAAGCTTCGTGCCAACAGCCACATGTTTGAGCCATTTTGGAAGTGGGGCCGGAGGACTCTGCTCAAGCCTTGAGCTGACTGCAGCCCCAGCTGACAGCTTTCCCGCAGCCTCGTGAGAGACCCTGGGCCTCAACCACCCAGCTAAGCGGCCCTGGAGTCCTGACCCTGGGAAACTGTCGTTCTAAGCCGCTAAGTTGGGGGGGGGGGGTGGGGGCGATTCCTTATTCAGCAACAGATAAATAACACAGCTCGTAACTAACAGCCTGAGACTGTGCGGTAACAACTAATCCTCCCTCACCCCCAAGGCTTCTCAGGCCAGAGCGCCTGACCCTGCTTTTTCCTCACCTGCTACACACACACACACACACACACACACGAGCGTGCAAGGGTGGGAGCGCAGGTGCGTGCACGCAAACACACACACACAGCCCTCCTCTGATCCCTTTGCGTTATTTAATTGGGTTCCCTTCTCCCACTTTCCCCTCTTCCCGTTTCCCTGAGAGGCCCGCCAGAGCTGGTCCTCGGGCACGGCGAACATGCGAATTGCCGTCGAACCATCCCAGGAGGAAGCGAGCCTTGAGGTACCGCGCGCTCCACCTTGGTCGCCCGCGATACGTCCCCTGTGCCTTTTGCGTGACTGCCTTTGTTTCGAGCACACCCTGAATTGCCACCGTGCCAAATGCTGAATGTGACCAGAAATGACACAGGATGAATAATGTGGCATATAATTATCACCACATTTCAGATGAGGGCAATATGCATTTTTCTCGGAGCCGAAGGGATGCAATTTTATTTTGTAACACAAAATGCTCCATTTGGCGGTCAGTTTTCGAGCAGCCCTTCATTCTGAAGCAATTTCACGTGAATAAAAGCATTTGTATTCATGCACTGAGTACCGTACATTATCCCGGCCCCGGCTCCTGCTGTATACTTCTCCACAGGATCCCGGCTCTTTTCAGTGAACCGGCCCCCACGTCTGAACATGAGAAGGTGACTATGCAGATGTTTGTGACTTGTTCCAGGTCTCCAGATCCTTGTCTCCTTCTCTGCCCGAGGGGGCATGAGCCGGCTTCTGTACAAACCGCTCTCAGACCCCACCGTGGAGACCGGGTCCGTGACATCCAGCATAAGACCAGGGCAACCTTAACGTAGCACCGACCTGCCGTCCCCGGAGGATGGTGTCCTAAATTTCTTCTCCCCACGCCCCCCAAAAAGCAGACTCCGTACCCAAGATCGGGGTGCAGGTAGTTTATTTGTCTATGCGGACCGTCACAGCCGAATCCCACAGGCCGGGCAGCGTCAGCAAGAGAGGCTTTCTCTCTCACAGTTCTGGACGCTGGAAGTTCAAGATCAAGGTGCTGGCAGGGTTGGATTCCTCTGAGGCTTCTCCCCTTAGCTTGCGGCCGGTCACCCTCTTGCTTCTGCCTCACACGGCCGTGCCTTTGTGCGCGGGCCCCCCGGTGCCCCTGTCTGTGCCCAGATTTCCTCCTTATAAGGACAGCAGGCAGATCGGATGAGGACCCACTCGAACGGGCTCATTTGAGCCTGATCACCTCTTCACAGGCCCTCTCTCCGAAAGCAGTCACCTTCTCGGGTACCGGGGTTAGGGCTTCGACGTATGAATTTGCGGGGCACACAGTTTGGCCCATCAGAGGAGACTCCCCAGAAATGCAGAATAACGGGAGACCACCTTGAAAACAGGAGACGTCAGCGGGATTTTTGTTTCCAGGTTCGAAACGATTCTCATCGGAAAGTCACAAGAGGGGCGCCTGGGTGGCTCAGTCGGTTGACTGTCCGACTTCGGCCCGGGTCGTGAGCTCACAGTTCATGAGTTCAAGCCCCACATGAAGCTCTGTGCTGACAGCCCGGAGCCTGGAGCCTGCTTAGGATTCTGATTCTGTGTCTCCCTCTCTCTCCCTGCCCCTCCCCCGCTTGTGTGTGCGCGCTCTCTCTCTCTCTCTCTCAAAAATAAACATTAAAAAAAAAAGAGCGGGGCCTGGGTGGCTCAGTCGATTAAGTGTCCAACTTCAGCTCAGGCCATGATCTCGAAGTTCGTGGGTTCGAGCCCGAAGTTCGAGGCTCAGAGCCCGGAGCCTGCTTCGGATTCTGTGTCTTCCTCTCTCTCTCTCTCTCTCTCTCTCTCTGCCCTTCCCCTGCCCACGCTCTGTCTCTCTGTCTCTCTCTCTCTCTCTCAAATAAGCATTAAAAAAGAAAGAAAGAAAAAAAAAAGGAAAGTCACAAGAATAAAACGACACCAGCTCAGAACCGGACCGTCTACTTTAAGCCCCTTGTGATACAGACAGGCAGCTGCGGTCCAGCAGGATTACCTGACGACAGGCCCAACGTTGACCAAGTGGAGGAAAGAAATGAGCAGGAAGACCCCTAACCCCCAGACCCCCGGGGCCACACTCTCCCCACGCCAACAGGCTGCTTCCTTGTGTTTCTTTCGCACCGGCCAGCGCTGGCCTGCAGTTGACAGTCCCTTTGCTGGCTAATAAACTCTCGACTCGCCGGAAAACGCAAATGAACAACACAAAGACTCTAAGAAAGGTCAGGAGTCATTCCTTCCCGACACACACCATTTCCATCTGCCCAGGAGCCCCGGCAGCAAAGACAGGCCACCCTCTCGTCGCCTAAGGCTGCACACACAGCCATACCCCGGTCCCATACGTGAGCAGAAGAGGCCCTGCAAGCTACAGGATCTTGCCAAAAGGCAGCAAATTCTTCTAAGGCCGCAGCAAAGGTCCCCCGTCCTGCAGAGTAGTGGGCTTGCCCGAGGGAGTCTGCCCCACCGGGAACAATGAAGCCAGACATTTTTATAGATTTCTTAATTTATGTTGCTCATTTCTGCCTCACACAAACAACCACGTGAGGTCAATATCACTGGCCCCGTGTTATGGATGTGCAGACTGAACAGCCCGGCCCAGGGAATGTCGTCTAGGACCCAACTTTCAGGTAAATGAAGCACTTCTGCTTGAAACCGGAGGGCTCTCCCGATGAGGCAAGTTTCCTCCCAGGCAGCCTGCAAGAGGTGTACCGAGGGCGGCTGGCACCAGCGATGAAATTACAGCTCGTGCATCCCTCGCCGGGGCCCATGAGGTTTCTGGAATGTTCCACGAGCAGCAGCCCGGCAGTAAGTCATGCAGACCCCCCGCCAGTTAGGAGCCACGGCAGACCAAGGAGAAAGCCATGAACACTCCCTTGCAGCCTGAGGAAAAGGAAGACGGCTGAGGAGGAAGAAATCAAATTCCAGGAGGGACGACCACGGAGTTTACGCAGTGCCTTCACTCTCCGACCTAGGAACGGTAAACAAGGGTCCCGCCAGGGGCCAACCAACATCCTCGGTCTTCAGACATTGCCTGTGAGATAGAAGTCAGTGGAACTTTTGTCTAACTGCCACTCCATCCACCCATCCATCCATCCATCCATCTTTCACCCAACAAATATTTAATAAGTGCCGACTTTGCGCAGGCATCGTTCTAGGCACTCAGGATACCAAAGGAACAAAATCTGTGCTCTAACAGAGGCTTACATTCCCACAGGGGAGGAAGAGTCAATAGTCAAGATCAATAAGCAAGACGCATAATCTCTTAGGCGGTAAGTGCTAGGGAGGACAAAAAAGCAGGGAGGGGGTACGGAGTGCTGGGAACAGGAGTTCAGCTCCCAGAGGGTGGTGGGAGAAGGTATCACCGGTCAGGAAGTGAGAGGACTGGGGGAAGAGCATTCCAGATAGAGGGGAGAGCAAGTGCAAAGGGCCTGAGGCCAGATGTATCCGGGAGTGGGGGGGATGGCAAGGAGGCCAGTTAACTGGAGTGGAGTAAGTGCAGGGGCAGTGAGAGGTAATGAGGTCGGAGAGGCGACCGGCACCATCCTGCACACGGGGAAGACTGGAGCACGACGCAAAGCCACTGGAACGTCCCGATCCAGGATTGCTGTGATCTGACTTGGGTTTTAACAAGATCGCCTGGCTGCTGTGTTGAGAGTAGAACGAAGAGGCACTGAGAGGGGAAGCAGGGAGACGGGTGGGGTGGGGTGCTGCAGGAATCTGGGGGAGGGAGAGCAGAGGCCGCACAGGGAGGGGGTTGGGGAGGAATCATACAAGGGCTTGAGAAAGGCCCGCCGTGAGCCACACTGTAGCAGGTGACCACAGGCTTCGGGAAAGCGTCCGTCTGAGACCTCTCGGCCTCACTCAAGGAACCACGGACCCCAAAAGCAGCAGCCTCTGCTCACGGAGAAGTTCATCGTTCAGCACCTCTGGGCAAGGGGGTGAGGAATCTGTTGGTGTGCAAAGAGCAGGGCGGTGAGGGAGGAGCGGGGCCCCTGGCACAAAGGAGCCCTCCGTGATTTCGCAACGTGCTGCCGTAGGGCGAGGCATGAGCTCGAAGAGGCTGTTCGAGGCTGATCCAGAGTGGTAATTGCCAGTTACATATGTCTCGATCGACTGAAAAACAATAAAACGAATGAATTCATGGCTGAACAATTTATAGACAGACTCCGAAGGTGACGCCCGAGAGCTGCCTCCTGCCATTAGAATAGGGGTGACCCAGAAGGGGCTGGAGAGATTTATTCTAGAAAGCTGTTAAGCAAAGTTCCGTGGGCGGTGCTTGCGGGGCACACAGAAGCTTGGGGCCACGGAGATGCGGATTTCGATTTGGAGGCTGAGGCTGAGGGGGACGGAAGCCAGAGAGGTAGAGCGGAGAGGAGAGGGGCGATAAAGCACCAAAAGAAACTTGACCTCCGTCTCCAGGCCCTGGAAACCTCACAAAGGGTTCTCCGGAGGGAATAACATAGTCCAATGTGCATTTTAAAGAGATCATTCAGGCAGTTCTGCGGAGAGCAGATTTGAAAAGGATGGGCCAGGCAGCCCAGAGGCGAGTGGGGGTAGGGGGTGGAGGTGGGATCCTCCGAATCAGCGAATCAGCGGCTTCTCCCCACCCCACCCACCCCACCCACCCCACCCCTCCCCGTGGAATCCAGTGGCTCAGCAATCTCTCGCCTTCCCCACGGGGGCCACTGTCGGGACCCCTGTCAACCTGGGAGCCCCGGGAGAGATATCATAAAAGGAGCTCTGGGGGAGAAGGGGCGGGAACCTTCTGCGGGGTAGCCTCATCCGTCAGCCCTCCTGGCGGCTGCTGACGGCGGGGGCCCCTTGGGAACGTTGGCGACAAGGGGTCCCCAGGCCGGGCAGGGGGCTGACAGGCGAGGCAGGAAGGGACCCTGCTTCTCAATGCTGCCTCTGGCCCACCCGGGGAAACAATCGTGGCAGCCGTGGGGAAGGTTTAGTTAGTGGCCCGAGCGCATCACTGGGGAGAGATACGTTGATTCCACGCTGAATCCTTGGTCTCCCGAAGGGGAGAAGGGCTGTCCAGAGCAGTCCCCAGCACCCCCTCACCCCCTCTCACTTCCTGGTCCTCTGTGCTTTGAAGGTGAATAATACATTCCCAAATCAGCATATTGGAACCTACTGGGTCAGAGAAGGTAAACTGAGGCCTAGCCACTCCCACTGAACCCAATGCTGAGAATTTCTCCCACCAAGCACACACTCCCCCCCCCCCCCCACACACACACAGGGCCCCCTCGCTCCTTCCTCACTATTATTCTTTGTTTTCCCACCAGGATTCCGCATCCTGGCTCAGCGAAGTCCACGGTGCTTGCTGGCTTTTAGCTCTGGTCTATACCGCAGGCTTGAGAGATTAAAGACCTTTCCCCAAATCCCCCAGCAAATCAGAGCAGCGCTACGGTAGCCACGGTGCCCAAGCAGGGAGCACGGAGCAAATCCCGTCCCGGCACCAGGGAACCCTCTCGAGGGTCTCAAAGGGCCTCGGAGAGCCACGGGCCGGCCAGCCCGGGACTTCATTAACAGCGCTCGGTGGCCTGCGTTTGCCGCAAACCCATTAAACAGCCGCCATAATCCATTCATACATAAAAATAAGGGAAGGGGAAGGCGCATAGTCCCACAGGATGTGTGTCTGGGAGAAACCGTTTCCATAAAAATCCAAACAGAAACGAAGTTCACGGGAAGGTTTTGGCTGCCGTCACTTTTTGGCTTCTGGAAATTCTAGCCAGGGGAAGATTCCCTTGGTGGCCCCTTTGGAAGCACTCTGACTCTGATTCACAGAAACAGTGGAGGGGAGAGGGGCTCCCAGGCTCTTTGCTGACCACCCGGCAGCCGATTGTTCTAGAAACCTGGGGTCCGCGTTCAAGGCGGCCAATTGGGGTTCTGGTGGCTGCTCAGGGGGCTGGGTTAACGAGGGCGCAAATCACAGGTTAACACGGGCCTGCTTGGGCCACTGGGCTGAGTGTCCATAACAGCTGGGGCCACGGGGACACTCCCCGAGCTTTGGAAAAGGGACCCGTCTCTACAGCCTTCGCTGAGGCCAGCAAGCTTGCTGTGCGCACGCACGTACAAACACACGTCGTCCTGCAGAAGAGGAGGTTAGTTGTTGGATTATTTTTTTTAATAAGCTGGTAAGCCCGTATTTTTATTCTCTGTCATCTTTAAGAGAAAAAAAAAAAAAAAAACCCAGAAGAATGCAGCTAGTTTCTTAAATTAGAGATCTGTTGTGTAATGAGTCCATTTTATCTTCTGCGAGTTATTGCTGTTTTCTCTCTGTGGTTTCCAGAAATGTCATTGGCTAGGCTTAAAAGTAGAGGTTTTTTTTTTTTTTTTTTACTTCCAGAGAAAAATTCTATAAATATTTTCTCCCTTTTAGCATGTTTTAAATTTGAACGACATATTGTAAAGATAGCAAGAGTTAGGAAAGTCTCTCTTGGCTGCCAATGAAATGTGGTGGGAAAACCGATTAGAGAGGGAAGTTCTGTCCACAGAGAACACCACCGGGCCACTCCCCGCAAGGGTTCAAGAGCCACGCTGCCCCAGGCATCTCTGCTCAGCTGGCACTCGGGCTGGGGAGCTGGAGAGAGGGGAGGGCCACTCTCGGGGTGAGCGGGCCGACTCTACTGCGTCAAGCGGGGCCGCTTGCTGATGGGCAGAATTCCACGCTTAGTGATTCATTTCTTTGGATGAGATTTTACGGATGGATTTTACATAGGTATGCCTGAATGGTTTTTCATCTTAAAACGCATACCCTGTTATCCAGCAAGAGCGTACAGATCTACTACCTGTGAGTAAGAACCTAGGTAAACGGATATTCATAGCAGGGTTATTTGGAGCTGTAAAGGACCGGAAACAACCTGAATGAATATATCCGTTAACAGGAGGCTGGTTAAATAAAGTCTGGCACATCCTCATAATAGAATGTTATGCTGCCATTAAAAAGAATGCAGTAGGGCTGTAGGTATTCCTCCAGAATGCTCTGGAAGACATAGGGCTAAGTGCAAACACAGGATGGATGGGTCTTTGTCACATGTTGATGGTATGCCATCATCTGCTTGCTTACTCAGAGTGTGCGAGCCTTTGCGGATTTTGCAAAGAATACATTCACACACAATCCCGTCCGTGTATCCTCCAGGATCCCCGGAAAGGACACACAGGGAGTTGGGGGAATGGTGGCACAGGGCACGACTCTTGATTCCGACGGATGCCGTCGAGGTCACTTTCACACAGTAAAGGGGCTGTTCTCCCAGGCTGGAGAGGGGCCGATCCCCGACAGGCGGGTCGCGTTCTCAGAAGGTGGGAGAAGGAACGTCAATGCTGCTGTGTGTGGCTTTGGGTCCACACAGGGGAGCATTACCACGGGATAATGTTCCCAACCATATGCTCCCAAGTGCCCCCCGCCTCCAGGTGCCCCTAGTCTGTGCCCGCGACACCCTTCGCCTACCGCCGTTCCTGAATGGCGGCGCTCTGTTTTCTTGGCCTGTCCCCACCTCAGGACACGGTGTTCTTTGCGGTTGGGGACGCGAGGTATCCCAGGGTGTAGCCCGGTGCCTGTCCTTCAGAGTAGATGCTGGGGCCAGCTGAGCCAGGGCACGGCTGCGGCACCTGGGGCAGGTGACTTAACCCCTCGGTCGCGGTTTCCTCGTCTATAAAATGGGAAGGATATCCGTATCTTCCTCACGATGCCGGTGCAAAGGCCCCTGGCACATGGTGGGCGCACGGTGATAGTGTCGAGGATGCGATGGGACGGGATCTCCGTGAATGCTTACCGAACAAATAAATTCACCGCCTGAGGCTGAGAGGGGCCAAAAGTACGCACACGTGACACTGTTTCCAGGCCAAAGGAGGAGGGCGGGCACGCGAGGAAAGAGGGTGCTGGCCAAGGGCACGAGACAAAACACGCCCGGTCCCGCAGGCCGCCGGCTGGTGGGCTTCCAGGTGGCCCTGTGTGGCCCCTGCCGCGTGAACGCCAGCTGTCTCCGCCTGTCACACCCCAGAGCACCGGTTCACCGAGCCCCAGGCAATCTCCGTGCCAAAGGGGCCTGAAAAACGTCTGCGTCGCGGACGAGGAACAAATCTCCGTTCTGGGCCTGTGCGGTCGGTGGTGGCCAGGCCCTGGGGAGCGCTCGTCCTCGGAGCCGTCACCTGGAAGGCAGGCGGCCTCTTCCACGCTCGCTCTCTCTTCCCTCTCCCTCTCAGCTGCCTGGAGGCCGCTGACCATTTGGAAATCACTGAGCTCTGATAGGAAATCAATCTTGGCGCGTGAGGAGTGTGCAGGGGCGGGAGGAAGGGAATCCGGGCTGTGTTTCCTTTCCCCTTCTAGCCCGGCTCAAGAACATTCCAGAAGTCCTGCAAGAAAACTCCTAACTGCCCAAGGATGAATGGCCTAACCTGCCGGGTTGTCTGGCAATGCGTGCTCAGCCAGGCCCTCCCAAAAAGGACCTAGAGCCGTGCAAACCTCTGCCTCCCGACCCCCGTGCCCTCTTGCCAAGGTTTTGCTTGACGTAGACCCACGGTGCAGAGAGCAGTGGGTTAAAGGGGGAAATGAGATGCCCGGTCGGTAGCTCCTGCCCGCACCACACACACACACACACACACACACGCACACACACACGCACACACATGCACGCACACTGACAAGCAAGATGAGTTCGGCCGAGTTTTTTTTTCTCCTGGCTGTGTGGGCCCTTGGCAGAGTATTAGCAGACTCCCGCGGGCATTGCGATTCTAGACGATAGTTGGCGCTGGGTGGGTTTTGTGTCTCCCTCAAGCTACAGTGGAATCGTTTCCGGTATCTGAACAGGAAAGAGAAACGTCTCTGTTCGGCGCCTGCCTTTGGAGGGAAGGATAGGACGCACAGGAGTCAACAGGTGGGGGCCCGGGGGTGCCGTGCCCACCCGTGATCGGGAGAACCATCTGCCTGTTCACTCGCAGCCCAACAAATAGCCAAACAAAGATGAGCTTCTGAGTGACCCCAACAGCTGAGAGCAGCCCAGGCCAAAGTCCGCGGGGGTAGGCCAAAACTCTGACACCCAGTAGCTTACTGGGAGCTTGCTGTGCGTGCTCTCTCTCGCTCTGTCTCTCTCCCCGCCCCCCTCCCCGCAGTCAGCAATAGCACTGGAAGCCAATGAACCAGATGGAATTAGTCAGGAAGTCAAACTTTCAGAAAGAAAAATTCAGTCCTTGGGGTGCATGTGAAGATTGCTTAAGAGCAAAAGATCCAGAGGCCATAGTGGACCCCAGACTTCACAGATTTTAGAAGCAGTGTGCCGTTAGAAAGTGGTCTAGATTCATTCCGGAGGGCTTCCGGGGGCCTGGCCTCCTGGTCATAGGCGGGGTAGCCTCGGGTCTGCCCCGCAGCAAACTCAAGCCTTCAGCACTGAAGTATGCTAGGGTTCCTGGATTCCCAAAACAGGCTTGAATCCCGTTCTCCCACCTACCAGCTGTGGCCTTCGGGGGAGTTAGCTGAGCCCCCAAAGCAAACCTTCCTCTGCCGCAACGTCAGGGCGGTGTCACGAAGTCGAAACAGCGTTACCAAAATGGTCACCTTTTAGCCTGGTGCCTGGCACATAGTAGGCCCTCCAGAAACACTTCGTACTCACAGCGCCCCAGAACCGTAGCCCGGGACCGCTCGGGGCACGCCTGCTAAAGCCCACAGCAGTGACACGGGAGCCCCGATCCTCTGCGCCCTGCCAGGGGGTGTCCTTCCAGAAGGCTCTCTACATCGGCGCGTCCTACACTCTTTCCCGAAGACGAAGCCAGACCCCCTGCTCACCACCTCGTCACCCCGCGCCTGCCTTATCACAGCACATTTGAGATCTTGCTGGCACATCCTCCCACTGCCTTTGGCGGGGCGGGGGGAGGGGCTCCCCATGGGGGAGGGACACCCCCCAGCAGGGCGCAGAGGATCGGGGGCTCCCGTGCCTGAAACAGGACACACAGACACATCTTGAGGGAAAAGCGCAAGACAGCCATTGTGTTTATTGGCGCCATAAATCACCGACGCTTCCCTTGCTCCCTTCCAGCCAAACTGTCTCCGGGGTCCCCGCCGCCCCCCCCCCCGCCCCGCCGCACGCCCCGTATGACTCCCCACTCAGGGGCCAGAGCCACCTGCTCGCTGACAAGCAAGATGAGTTCGGCCGAGTTTTTTTTTTTCTCCTTCGTCTTCACGGATCTGAACTGCCTTTGTTCCTGCACAATGGGGAGCGTGTGGCTGCGGGAGGGGGAGGGGGAGGGGGCCGAGGGCGGGGGTGGGGGGGAAGGGGGGGGTTGGTAAGGACAAGGGCTGGGCTGGTGACTCGGGGCACCTCAGGCCAGCACCTCAGGCAGAGCACACGCCCTTCCCTCTAAGGACACTGCCACCGGGCGGTCTCCCTGATTTCCTCCGCTTCCGCAGGAAAAGGCCAGGCACGAAGAGACCTTTCTCCTTCACTCAAGAGGCTTTTCGTGACCTGGGCAGCGGAGACTGAGAGACGGGTCCTGGAAACCTCCCCCAAAGCGCAGAGAAGAAGTCCTAACTCGGGGCCACCCGTCTGCAACTGAAGGGCCATTCGCTAAGACCCTAATAGGGGTCATCTCCGGGCAGAGGGAGGTTCCGGATGACTTTGGTTTGCCTCGAAATCTCAGCCTCCCTCGGCTAGCGGTATGACTTAGGGGAAGTTACCTCGTGTCTCAGGGCTCGCTTTCCTCGCGTGCAAAATGCGGTCATAGGAGTACATATCGCAGCGTGTTGTAAAGATTCAATGACATTATATACATCAACATCTTAGGGCAGTGTCGGGCACAGAGAGTCACAGAATCAATAAATACAACAATCATAATTCTTTCTCTCGATCTCCTTAGGCTTCTACGAGGGGTATCATTGCTTTGGAGATTTTGTAAAAAAAAAAAAAAAAAAAAAAAAATTCTGTTCGAACGCAAGAAAGCAAGACGCGCTTATAGAAATGCAAAAATTCGAACCATTCCCAGGGAAAAGGGTGAAACTCTCCTCTTACCATCTCCAGCCCTGCCATAGAGCTCAAAGCCTTTCTCTCTGCTTTTATAAATATACACGCAGAGGGGCGCGGGGGTGGCTCAGTCGGTTGAGCGTCCGACCTCGGCTCAGGTCATGACGTCGCGGTTCGTGGGTTCGAGCCCCGCGTCGGGCTCTGTGCTGCCAGCTCGGAGCCCGGAGCCCGCTTCGGATTCTGGGTCTCCCTCTCGCTCTCTGCCCCTCCCCCACTTGTGCTCTGTGTCTCTCAAAAATACACAAACGTTAAAAATTTTTTTTTAAAAAGGTAAACATTCTGAGCCAAAGGTGATGACCGCATTTCCGTGGGCATAGGTAGGCTAAATGTTCTGCAAAAACAGCTAGCCCAATTTAAACCCCCACCAACAGCATGTGAGAGCACCTGTTTCTTTCCACCCTCTCCAAAACCCTTCTTTCGTTTTTGCCAACATGACAGGTGAAAACGGCATCTTCTTGTTGCTCTGATTTGCATTTCTTTGATTATACTCCATCTAAGCATCTTCTCATGTGTTGTTGGTTATTTGCGTTGAGGATGCCTTCCTACCCCACGATTATTAAATAGTCCACGGAGAGATTTCATCTCAGGTTTTTATAGTTTGGGGGAATGTTTGGATTTTTAATCCACCTGGTGTTTATTTTTGTGGAGGGTGCAAGATTGGGTCCTAATTTTATGCTAGTAATTGCCTACAAATAATTTTTTTTTTAATTTTAGAGAGAGAGTGTGTGCAAGCAGGGGAGAGCGGCAGAAGGAGGGGGGCCGGGGGTGGGGATCGGGGCTTGATGTCACGACTGCAAGATCATGACCTGAGCCGAAATCAAGAGTCACTCAATCCACTGAGCCACCCAGGTGCCCCAAAAGAAGAAGTGATTTAAGGGGAGCCAGGATGGCTCGGTGGGTTGAGCGTCTGACTTTTTTTTTTTTAATGTTTATTTATTTTTGAGAGAGAGAGAGACACAGAGCATGAACACGGGCGGGGCGGGAGGGGGGGGCCGGCGTAGAGAAAGAGAGAGGGAGACACAGAATCCGAAACAGGCTCCAGGCTCTGAGCTGTCAGCACTGAGCCCGACGCGGGGCTCGAACTCACGGACCGCGAGATCACGACCTGAGCCGAAGTCGGACGCTCAACCGACTGAGCCACCCAGGCGCCCCCCGCGAGTGTCTGACTCTTGATTTCAGCTCAGGTCATGATCCCACAGTTGCGATCAGTGTGTGGAGCCTGAAGCCCCAGCAAGCAGGTGTCGGCCAGAAAAGGGGGCTCTGCCCGGCTTTCCGGCCTCGGCTCCCTCCTTCTGCCCTGCAGGGCAGGACAGGTTTCCCGACCTGGGGGATCCGGGAGATCGAGGACACGGTTCTGACTCCTCACCTCGGCCCCGGCTTGCCGCCAGGGGACCCCACGACCAGAGCCGGGCTTGGGGGCAGGACCCGTCCACAGACTGCCATGCCAGGGCGCAGACTGACGAGGAAGGGACACCCGGACACCAGGAATGCGGCCTGCCCCTGCAAAATCATGCTGCAAAATCATGAGGAACTTCCGGTCGGAATCTGGATGAAGAAGGCATTCTGAGAAGCCTGGGCCCACGCGGTCAGGAGAGGCGGCCCAAATGGGGGAGCAACTTGCCTTCCATGCCTACCTACGGGGCCCACCCAGAGCCTGCAGGGGGGCTCAGGACAATTTCCAAAACAAAGGTCCCGCCCAGCCCAGAGAGAGAGGGGCCTGGGACAGCCCCAGCGCCAGCAGGCAGTGCGACCTGTCACCCACCATTTATGGGGCCCCATGGGCCTGGGCTTTGTCTTCCAGAAGCCCTCAGGCTGCCAGGGAGGAGACGGGTGGTGCTGATGGTAAGAGTGGGGTGCATTCCGTGATGAAAATGCGCAGGAAGAGTTAGGGAAGGGAGGAGCAGAACGGCCTGATGCGGCCTCAGAAGCCAAGGAAGGTTCTAGAGAAGATGGTCTGGAGTTTGCTGGTCGGGAGAGGGAGGAGGGTGTGCCTAGCAGGAGATCTGATAAGTGCAAGGTCATGGCGTGCCAGAGAGGTCAACGTCACCAAGTCTGACAGAATGTGCAGTGAGGCTGGGGAGGGGTGCGGCGGGGAGCTGGCGTCGGCATGACCACCCCTAAGAGAGGGGCCAGAACTGGCACAGAAATTGCCTCTCTCTGCTCACCTTCCCCACCACCGCCCCTAAAAACCCCTCCATCCCCTCTGAGATAGACCACTGTTGACCCATCCTCACAACCATCGCTAGCCTGCAGACAGCGCTTCTCCCAAACTGGCCTGAAAACCCTAAAGCTTCCTTGCGTGCCCGTCCCGGCCGCGCTCTGGAGACACCACAGCAAGCCGAGCCGCCTCCCGGGTCCCCCCTGCTCGTGGAGCTGCGCTTACAGTGGGGGGGCACGAAAGCTAAACCACTCTACAAACCCAAATGCCTGTAATTACAAGCTGCAAAAAGGATGATGCAGGCCCGGCAGCAGAAACCAGGAAAGAGGATAACGGGGACCTGTTTCAGCCCGGGGGGGGGGGGGGGGGGGAGGCGGCAGTGACACGGAAGCCTGGAGCTGGAGTGCCAGAGGAAGCGAAGAGAGAGCAGCTCTCTCTCTTTGCGAGAGCTGAGGAGAGAAAGAGTTCGGAGCTTTTAAGGAACTTAAAAGAAAAAGCCAGTGTGCCAGAAGGCCCAAGGAACGAGGGGAGGGTCGCACGGCAGAGAGCGTTTTCCGGACTCTGTGCTTCCACAGTGTGACTCTGGAGCCCTTCCCATGGAGACATGGGGTCTGTGTCCCTTTGCCCTGAATCTGCGTGGGCTTCTGACTGGCCCACAATCAACAGAATGTGGCAGAAGGGACACCACATGACTTGGGAGGCTGAGTCAGAGAAGGGGAACCAGCTGGCACCTTGGTCACTGCAACCCTGGGCCCCTGGGTGGCCACGCAGGGAAGGGAACCACCCCGAAGCTGCCCGTGCAGTGAGGAAGCCTGAGTCACGCGGAGAGGGCAGGTGCTCCAAACTGCAGGCTTGCCCTGCCACAGGGTGGGGTGGTGACAGGTATGAGCCCAAGCCTTCAGCCGATCTCACCTCCACCCCCCCCCCCAGCCGCCCCCAGCCTTCCAGGCTTCCAGCAGATTCCCTGACCTATCGGAGCAGTGATCCGCTGTCCCCGCTGTGCCTCTGGCAAATTCCTCACCGGTAGAATCTGTAAGCCTAATACATGGTGGTTGTTTCGTGCCTCTAAGTTTGGGGTGGTTTGCTCTGCAGCGATGGGAACTGGAACGAGGCTGCAGATGAGATTGACGAGGCAGAAAGAACTAGAGCGTCTAGATTACGGGCCACATCAAGGGTTGAGAGTGTCGCGCTCGTGCACTGGGGAGTCATGTGCACGTGAAGGGCCGTGAGCAGGAGGGTGGATGATCAGATTTCGCGGTCTGCCGTGTGGAGAAGGGACTGGAGGGGTGGGTGTGGGAGGGCAGATAGAAGGCATCTCAGAGGTCCCGGAGAGAGGAGGGGGGTTGCATGAGGGCCAGTGGCCGTGGGTACGAGTGAAGGGGCTTGGGGGACGCGCTGGAGGTAAGATGGTCAGGGCCGGGAACTGAGTTGGATGCGAAGCATGAAGTACCGAGGTTTCTGGAAGGAGCCCCTGGAGGGCTGGAGGAGCCATTGACTAAGGCCGGAAATGCCGGAGAAGCGGCAGATGTGAGCTGGGCTTGGCGAGGAGGGGAATCAGGTGTTCTGCTTGGGACACATTAGGTTTGAGGTACCAGTGAACCTGCCACGTGGGACGCCAGTGGGCGGCGGAGGGGGGCGGGGAGCCGTGGACATCTGGAGCGCTCTGAGACGGGGTCTCGTCTCGGGCCATCGGCACACAGATGGCATTTAAAAAACCACGGAAGAGGGGCGCCTGGGTGGCTCAGTCGGTTAAGCGTCTGACTTCGGCTCAGGTCACGATCTCGCGGTCCGTGAGTTCGAGCCCCGCGTCGGGCTCTGGGCTGATGGCTCGGAGCCTGGAGCCTGCTTCCGATTCTGTGTCTCCCTCTCTCTCTGCCCCTCCCCCGTTCATGCTCTGTCTCTCTCTGTCTCAGAAATAAACGTTAAAAAAAAATTTTTTTTTTTAAATAAAAAGCCACGGAAGAAGGAAACGAGATCATCCAGGGAGAGAGACTGATGGGAACTTGAGGACCGAAGGACTGAGCCCTGAGACAGCCGGCCCGTGGAGGGCAGGCCGGGAAAACAGAGTGAGAAGGAGCCCCAGAAGGCCCAAAGAAATTCCAGACATGGTGGTGTTCTGGAAGCCAAAAGAAACTTTCAAAACGGAGAGGGTGGTCAACTGGGCCATAGGCGTCCTACCGGCCTTCCGTGCACGTGCACGGGGACCTTTCACTAGAAATGCAGAGTGGCCCAGGACTTACTATGGACTAATCTTTGTGTAGGGTCACTCTGGGTCCCAAAAGGAGCGGCTCTAGACCGAAAGTCAACGGCAAAGACAGGAAGGCCATTTTCGACTCAGGGCCCCCATGAGAGCCTTTCTTGGAAGCCAAGGGCCCACCTCCAAGAAGCTTGTGGTCCAACGGAATGAACAAGTCACATAACAGAGCCACACGGTTAGGATGGCAATTACCACCCCGGTCAGGGGCCTCTTGCCACCCCCACAAGATCTGTTCTCCCCTCTCCCCCAGCAATCAAACTCCCCAGTTTTTCCTGCATACACGACCGCTGAGAACAGAGACTACGTTTTCCAGCCTCCCTTGCAGGTAGGTATGGCCGTGTGCCTAAATTCTGGCCAAAAGGTTATAGGAGGAGGGAGGTTACACAAACACCTGGAAGCAAAAAGCACAAAACCAGAGGGCTTCTGAGCCCAGACGCCGAAATGAGAGTGTCTGAGTTCACATCCTGGTTCCGTCACTTCCTAGCTGTGTGACCTCGCGCAAGTTACTTAACCTCTCTGCGTCTCCGTTTCCCCATTTGTGAAATGAGGCAAAAAATAGTACGTACCTCATGGGATTATGCTACACTTGGAACAGGGGCTGACACGCGATAAATAGCACGTGAGTGTCCGCTGTTGTGACTATCATCATCGCTAACCTCAAAGGGAGATGGTGTGCCCCTTTTCCTTGCCGTCCCTCCTTCTTACTGGCTGGAGTGTAGACATGATGGCTGGAGCTGAAGCAGGCATCTTGGGCCATGAAGTGACCCTGGGAAGCAAGGCTCTCCATAGTGGACGGGGCTAGCCAGGAACCTCCCTGGGAAGATGGAACAGAAAGGACAGGAGAGGGCTGTGCTGTGCTGGGAGTCACCAGACCTCCGGGACCTTTCTTTTCTGCTACTGTCTGCACGTTCGCAAATCGCAACCTGGTATTTCTGAGCCCCGCCCCCCATCTGCGGCTGTTCCGGTCTCCTCCTGCATCCCAAAGAGCCAGGGAGGTTTCCAACCTGGGGTTCCTGGAATCATCGGGGAACCTGATGCCTGGGGCTGCCTTGGCCTCCCCGAGCTGGGCTCTGGCAGAATCATGGTATCAGTGTCCCAGATTTGGGGGAGAAAAGAGGAAAAAAAGAGGAGAGGGACAGTTCTACACAAGCTCATAAGACATAATGTGGGTTGAAAGAAGCCAGACATAGGGCTCCTGGGTGGCTCAATTAAGCATCTGCCTCTTGATTTCAGTTCAAGTTATGACCTGAATCGTGGGATTAAGCCCCACATTGGGCTCCACACTGAGTGTGCAGCGTGCTTGGGATTCTCTCTCGCTCTCTCTCTGCCCCTCTCCGGTCGTGCTCTCTCTCTCTCTCAATATAAATAAATAAACTTAAAAAAAAGAAGGGGCGCGTGGGTGGCTCAGTCGGTTGAGCCTCCGACCTCAGCTCAGGTCATGATGTCGCAGTTTGTGGGTTCGAGCCCCTCATCGGGCTCTGTGCGGACAGCTCGGAGCCTGGAGCCTGCTTCGGACTCTGTGTCTCCCTCTCTCCCTGCCCCTCCCCGACTTGTACTGTCTCTCTCTCTCTCTCTCTCTCTCAAAAATAAATAAACATGAAAAATTTTTTTAAAAAAAAGAAGCAAAACTTTGAAAGAAAGAATGAAAGAAAGAAAGAAGCAAGAAAGAGGAGAGAAAGAAAGAAGGAAGACAGACACAGAAGGCAAACAATGGTTGCACCTGCCTGGCTCAGTCGGTATAATGTGCGACTGTTGATCTCCGGGTTGTGGATTCCAGTAAAGATTACTTAAAAAAAAATCTTTTAGGGGCGCCTGGGTGGCGCAGTCGGTTAAGCGTCCGACTTCAGCCAGGTCACGATCTCGCGGTCCGTGAGTTCGAGCCCCGCGTCAGGCTCGGGGCTGATGGCTCGGAGCCTGGAGCCTGTTTCCGATTCTGTGTCTCCCTCTCTCTCTGCACCTCCCCCGTTCATGCTCTGTCTCTCTCTGTCCCAAAAATAAATAAAAACATTGAAAAAAAAAATTAAAAAAAAAAATCTTTTAAAATTAAAAAAAAAAAAAAAAAGAAGGGGAAAATCCTGGATGATTCCATCTTACAGTGAAATAGCAGGCAATCCATCTCCGGTGAGAGAGGTTGGGGATAATGGTCGCCTCTGGGGAGGGGTGGGGGTGCTAACTGGGAGGGGCATTACAGAACCTTCTGGAACAATGGGGAAGTTCTGTATCTTTTTTTTTAAGTTTTTTATTTTTATCTATCTTGAGAGAGAGGGAAAGAGAGCAAGCGGAAGAGGGGCAGAGAGAGGGGGAGACAGAATCCCAAGCAGGCTCCATGATGTCAGCGCAGAGCCCGACGCGGGGCTCGAACTCACCAACCGAGCGATCACGACCTGAACCGAAACCTAGAGTTGGACGCTCAACCGACTGAGCCACCCAGGCGCCCCGGAAGTTCTGGATCTTGATCTGGATGGTGGTGACGTGGTGTAGACATAGGTAAAGCGCCATCAAGGTGCACGCTCGGCGCGCGCTGGTTACCACGTCCATCGCAGGCTTGGAGGAAAAAAAACCAAACACGGAAAGGAGAGGGATCCTCTCCGAGGGGGAGGGAGAGTCCGTACCCGAAGTGAACCTTTTTATGTCCCTCTTCGTCCAAGTCCCGTGCGGAAGCCGCGGCCACTTCGCCCGAGCTCTGCCAGGCCCCTGTCCTGCGCTCCGTCTATTAGCGCGGGTCTCCCCGGCTGCAATGCAATTAGGGGAAAACAGTGTCTGCGGCCCAGATGCCACTGCGGAAGTGACCGGGAGGGACGGCGGGGGAGGGGGCAGGCCCCCGAGAGCCCGGAGCTGCGAGGAGAGAAAGCAGACAGAAAGCAGACGCGAGGCGCAGCCGGGGCCGCGCCAGACGCACAGCCCCACCCCCACGGACGCATCTTTCTCCCGGAGCCCGGAGCCCGGGCAAAGCGGTCCTCGAGCAGAGGAGCCCAAGGCCCTGCAGGGGAGGGCGAGGTGGAGCCCGTCGACTCTCCAGCCGCTCCGCTGAGGCGGCGACACAGGACGAGACGTGTTTAAACATAAATAAACGGGAGCAGCAAAAGGAAGGAGCGAGAACAAAGGCGGGGGGGGGGGGGGGCAGGCGAACAAGACCAACAGCTGAAAACCAAGCCCATCCCTCGCTGTCCTCTGCAGCGCTCCCGGTGTGTCTGTCCAGAGACCCTTCTAGACTGTGGGTACAGGGGAGAACGCAGGCACCCCACAAAGTGCCAGCCTGCGGCAACCCCCAGTGCCCAAGCGCCCCAGCCCCCATCGAACCCATCAGCTCTTGTTTTCAAAATGCCTATTGCAGGGGCGCCTGGGTGCCTCCGACGGTTGGGCGTCCCTCCCACCCTTGGTTTCGGCTCAGGTCACGATCCCGAGGTTCGCGGGGTCGAGCCCCACATCGGGCTCCACGCTGATGGTGCAGAGCCTGCTCGGGAGTCTCTCTCTCTTTCTGTCTCTCGAAATGAATAAATAAACTTGAAAAAACTGGCTAGGGAAAGTCGGTGGGGTCTGGAACCCCTGCCGCTCCCGCCCCGCTGTCTCACCCCTCCGCTCCCATCTTCCCGTAGTCCTCCCCTGTCCGATATGCGGACTATTTAACCCACAAAATTGCTGAGGCTGGGAACCAAGGAGCTTCAGCCTTTCCAATTACGATAAGGATCGCCAGATCTGTCAACTCCAGAAAAATCAAAATTTCATGTATCCACGGGCTAGTTTTAGATTCCACCCCCCCCCCCACACACACACACACACACAAACAGACCTGAGACAAGGGTTTGAGTGCAAGTCGTTCATCTGGGCGGGGGGGGGGGGGGTGATCCCAGGAATCACAAGCGAAAGAGAACAGGGGGCGGCGCACGGTGGGGGGGGGGTGGGAAGCCAGTGAAGTGTGCTTTACTGAGCGGGTTCCTGCTGCGGGCTACCGGTGCCCAGTCCTGCTGTGAAGACACCTTTACGTCGCCCTCTCAAGGGGCAAGGGGGCCAGAGTATGTATCCGTCCCCCTCCATCCCTCACCGGAAGAGGGTCATTCCTGAGACATGAATTCCGTGCCATTTTAGAACAGCCCCCCCGCCCCCCCCCCCCCCCCCCCCCGCTCATGCATGCTTGAGCACACATACATGCACGCAGGCCGTGCGTGGTTCTAAAGCCAGAGAAACAGAGAACACCTCAAGCAGAAAGACGCAGGAAGTCACTGGCCTGTAAGGGAACAGTCTGCCATGACCTCCAGCACGGGCCAGCAGGGCACCACCAGCACCTGCTACATTTAGCCACTGTCTAGAGGAGTCATGTTCTGCTCTGGGACGCCGAAAGCGACTCCCAAGTTTACCCACGAACTGCAAACAAAACAAACCCACGTCAAACTAGCTGAGACCAAAAAAAAAAAAAAAAAAAAAAAGGAATTTACTGACATTAAACCAGGGAGTCCAGAGAGAGGAGGGACTTCAGGCATAGCTGGATCCAGGGGCTCAAATGGACCCACGGCTCTGCCTCCTTTGGTGGCTTGCGTCCACCTGCCTCTGTAGACAGGCGGGCCCACCAATCCCGCAGCAAGCCCAGCAGAAAGAAAGCGCCACCCTCCACAGTGGCTCTCGCAGAGATGCCCTGGGGGGGAGATTTTGATTGGCCTGGCCAGGGACACACGTTTTATTCCTGCTGCCACGAGAGAGTGGGTCACTATGATTGACAGCCCCTTGTGCTACCAAGAATGAGACATGGGCCATTTCACAAAGAAAAAAGGCCCCCACAGAATGGTGAGTTGCCAAAGGCTATGCAGTTAGTCAGATGCAAGGCCAGGACCTTGACCAAGCGGCTTTACTCCCAAACAGAGACAGCCTGTTATGATGAAGAAACACAGATTCGGTGCCCCAAGAAACAAGCTTCTTGTGTCATCTTGACCCAAGGTCTTAGCCTCTCTGAGCCTCGGTGTTCTCGTCTGTGGGATGGGGCTAATGACGCCCTCCCACGGGATGGTTGAGATGATTTCAGCGGTTTCTGGAAAACACTCAGCACGTATCCCTGCAGTATCACTGCCTTACTCCAAAACCACACATCTTCTCCCAGCTTCTCACCTTCTTCTAACGCAGGAGGGGGAAAGAATGGCATCCATGCAGTCCGGCTGGGCTCCCAACCACCTCTCCCACCGCGCACGGCTCGCGTTACCCGTAAAAGCAACTTTCTATGCAAAGGCAACCGCACAGGAAAGTCAGCTCAAAGTGGGGGTGCACAGGGCCCTGAGGCTTCCAAGGAGAGGCGGGCCCCGTCCCGTGAGGAAGGGGCTGATACCCGTCTCTTCCTTCTGAGGCTCAGAGAGGGTCAACAGCCCTCCCCAAGGCACACAGCTAGTAAGTACCAGAGCCAGGCCTTGAACCCCCGCCACACCCCTTGCGCTAAACCATTTCTACGTTGCTTTTAGCATGTTATTTATAGGGTACGGTTTCTGAAACTTTGTCACTAAAGGGCCCTAGCAGCCTCTTGAGGGTCCCGAGTTGGAGCTCAAAGTGGCATCTCAGCCAGCTGGGCATGCCCCTGGCGTCCCACGTTCAGCTCTGACATTCGTGCCCACCTGCGTTCTGTCCCATCACACAGCCCCGTGCCTGTGTTCATATAAAAGCAACCCTGACGCTCGCTTACAATCAAATACGGGGGCGCCTGGGTGGCTCGGGCGGCTGAGCGTCTTGACTTCAGCTCAGGTCATGATCTCGCGGTTCGTGGGTTCGAGCCCCGCGTCGGGCTCGCCGCCTTCGGCCTGTCGTCGCAGAGCCCGCTTCGGATCCTCTGTCCCCCTCTGGCCGCCCCTCCCCCACTTGCGCTCTTGCAAAAATAAAACCAAAATTAGAAGAAAAAAAGAATGAAAAAGAAATCAAATACGACTGATCCTCCGGGAAACACTGCCACCTGGACCCCCCCCCTCAGTTCCGAGTGTCCTCCTGGCCCCCCTGCAGCGACGGCAGAGTCCACGGACCCCCATCTAAAACCACAGACGAAAGCCCCCAGTGGTTACCTGCTTCTCCCACTCCCGAGACCAGAGCCCTGCCCAATGTCAATACAGCTTCCTTTTCTCTGGTCGCCCCCATCCTGGGGCTGGGAGGGGGGGGGGTTGGGAGGGGGGTCCCAGCAGTTCTAAACCAAGGCAGGAAGCGGGAGACAAGGGTGGGGAGGAGGATTTGTCCCACCTTGCTGCCCCACTCACACCCCCCTCGTCTCCCCAGCCCCAGCCCCACCTCAGCCCAGAACAGCACTCTGCACGTTCTGGAACTGAGCACTGGCTGTTGCCACCGGCACCCGAGAGGAAGGGGTTAAAAACATCTTTCATCTGTCAGCAGCGCCTTTATATAGTCTACGTGTGACTCTGAATGGTTATGGCTTTATATAGAGCGTGCTCTGTGCAGAGGGAGAAATCGCCGTAGTTAAGGGAACAAAGCCGGTTCTAGTCTAACGACCTGCTTTTATTTGTAGGGACCACATCTCCAAGGGCAGCCTTCAGGTGACATCTGCCACGTCGCGAGTGCGCCTGAAGAATTACACCAATAAACACTGGAGATGCAAATGTAAGAGGGATAAGAACGGACACAAATAAACCAAAGCCACTCCTCTTTATTGTTTCTGGGGGAAAAAAGAGAGAGAGAGAGAGAGAGAGAGAGAGAGAGAGAGAAATCACACGTTTCCTTTTGGATGTTTTCACACATAACCGAACCTTCAAATGTCAACTTTTGCAGGGTGTTTGACCTAAAAATAGTATAATTTCTGTGTCATTTGAAAAGCTGTTTAAAATGACAGACAGACTTAAGCCTGCTTTTTCAAACATACATCTAGGATGAGAAACCGAAGTTGTGTTATTTAGGGCACAATCTTTGGAAGAGGCCGGTGGGCCTTCAGTTTACTAACATGTACCTGTTCCTGTGGTTTCTCATGGGTAAAATGTGCTTGGTTTTTTGTTTTTGTTTTTGTTTTTTGTTTTTTGTTTTTTGTTTTTTTGCCTCTGAGTCTCCTTTGTGCCTCTGGTATTAAGAGAAGGGTGGGGGTGGGGGAGATATGGCAGCTTAGGGGAGGTGGAGGGAGTGGCAGTGATGTCCTGGGGCCCCACACACCTTTGCATCTTAGAACAGCAGCATCTTGGGGCCCCTGGGTGGCTCAGTTGGTTCAGCATCTGACTCTTGGTTTCAGCTCAGGTCACAATCGTGGGTTCAATCCCCACATCGAGCTCTGAGCTAACAGTTCAGAACCTGCTTGGGATTTTCTCTCTCTCTCTCTCTCTCTGCCCTCTTTTCTCTCTCTCCGTCTCTCCCTTTCTCTCTAAAACAAATAAATAAACATTAAAAAAAAAAAAAAGATTAGCCCCAGCTTCCTGCACTCACGCTGGGGACCCAAAGGGTACAGACCTGCATTTCTTCTGGCGAGATCTCAAAATAAGCCAAATGAAGGGGCGCCTGGGGTGGTTCAGTCGGTTGAGCGGCCGACTTCGGCTCAGGTCATGATCTCATGGCTCGTGGGTTCGAGCCCCGCGTCGGGCTCTGTGCTGACAGCTCAGAGCCTGGAGCCTGCTTCGGATTCTGTGTCTTCCCCTCGCTCTGGCCCTCTCATGCTCTGCCTCTCAATGATAAATAAACGTTAAAAAAAATTTTTTTTAATAAAATAAAATAAAATAAAATAAACACAGAGCACAGAATGCAGTCTGTGAAGGAACCCGGGTCAGAGACACATGCTGCAGACAGGGCAGGGCACAGCGCTGCAGACAAGTTCAGGTGTGAGGGGGTCTAACCAGGTTCTGCTCAGAGAGAGACACATTTCTCCACCGGCTGGAAGGACCCCCCGCTCGACACAAAGTGTGCCAGGCAAAGCTGTCCCTCCCCTGTGCCGCAGCCAGCCGGGAGAGGTAGTCCCCGTTCTTGAAAATTAGTCCAAATGTGACCCTTGGTCCCAACGTCCACCGGAGTATGAGGTCTCTGAAACAGGGGCAGGCTGGACTCCTCTGGGCAGCGCTACAATCCTCGGGAGCATCGGACTGGGAGGCAGCAGACCGAAGTTAAAATCTCACGCCGTCGCCGGCTGTGTGACGTCGAGCCAGTCACTTAACCTTTCTGAACCTTCATTTTCCAGGCACGGGGATTAGACTAGCTTCAAAAGTCTGATCGTCCTGGTGGGTCCTCAGTTCACATTCACGAAATGTACGAATGAACAACCGAATTAACGAATACAGAGCCTACCGTGGGGACCCCAAACCCGAGCCACGTCTGCCCTGTGCTGGACTTCACACCTGCCTCCCTTCTCACCGTCTGCAACTTCCTGAGAGCCCCTCACCCCAGGAAAGGCAAGCGCTTGAAAAATGCGTCCTACAAACGTGAATTCACAGACACATTTTCGATGCTCCAGTGCCCAGGCCTCCCCACCGTCCCCCTCCAGCCCCAACCTGCAGCATCTACCCGAGGCCACGCTCGCCACCGGTTTCTCCAACCGACTGGCGCAGTCCGCCCTCGGCTGCCCGCACTGGAGCCCCCCGGGAGCCCCCGGCCCACAAGCCGCTACGCCACGAAGAAACAGGCCCGCCACCCTCTCTCTCCCGACGCTTCGCCCGTGGGTTCGTTTCAAAGCCTGTGGGTGGATTTCAGCGAGAACAACATGAAAACATGGGCGGATGCTTTTCTCTCTAAAAGGAAAAACCTGGAACAATAAGCCGAAGTAATAACAAGGCAGAACGTGGACATCTGCTCCCTGCCCTGAACGACTCCCCAGCTCACGTCTCCCCCCCCCCCCCCCCGCCTCGTCAGTCGCCAACCCCCACCCCCCGCCTTGCCAGGCACGGATTGCCAAAAAGTCCAGATTAATTCACCTATGTTGATTCGGCGTTGCTACCTGCTGACGCGCGGCTTGCCGCTTACTTGTTCATTTATTAAACTAAAATGCGGTACGCCCTCCCTGGGTGCAGGGCGCTGTGTGTTGGGGGCTGGGGTGGCTTCATTTTGAACAAGCCTTTAAGGAAGCCCGCAGTCTAATGGAGGAGCTTAGACAAGCCCATTAATAACTACGATACAGGGAGAACGAGGCGAGGCGTAAATGCAGGAAGCGCGCAAGCTTTGCTGGAAGGGAAAGCCTTCTGGACAGAGGATACTGAGTGAGGAAGGGGGCGGACGTGGCAGGTGCTAGGGGCAGGGGTCCCAGGACCATCGGCATTCACCGTGAGCACGCAGGGGCCTTGGCAGGTAAGGCCAGAAAAGGGGACAGGAGTCTCTTCGGTAGGGAGAGGAGAACTACACAAGGCTTTTTTGCCGAAGAGGGGAGATAGTCTCTTTTCAGACCCATCCCTCCCCCGCCCCCCACCGCCCTCCTCTTGTTCTGCTCAGTATGGCAGGGAACTACATTTCCCAGGCTGCTTTGCACCTGGCCTCCGCCTCAGTTCCGCCAATGGGAGATACGGGTGGGAGATGGGCGGGCAGGACTAGAGAGACCAGGGTATTTCTCCCCACTCAACGCCAGCCTCCGTTGCCTCTCCAGCATCTTCTCTGTGGTTCCAGCTCCCGTTAGCTGACTCGGGCTTCCAGGTTCCTGCAACGCTCCCTCTCCCTTTGTCCCTCCAGCCCTAGGGATGCCAGCAGCTTCCTGCTGTTACTAGTCTCTGGGTTGCTAGCCTCTGTGTTACCCCACCGTGTCCTATTTGGCTTCTCGGCTCCTCCCGTGTCTGTGAAGCCAGTTTCCTAGATTAAATCCCCTATGTTGAAATACCTAGAGTGGTTTCTGTTTTCTTGGCTAGACCCTCACTCAAACAGGGTAACTGGATCCAAGTTGGCTTCAGAGGACACGTTGGCTGCAGAGGGCCCCATTTAACAGCTTTTGCCACCTCCCGGGAGAAGGATGGAGAAGGCCTGAAGCAGGGCAGTGGCATGAGAAGAGACAAGGGAGGATGTTCGAAGAGCCCCAGGAGAGGTGACGCAGCAGGACCTCCCAGGGGCATGTGCTGGGGGCCCTGAAGGTGATGCTGATGGCCAGCTTGAGCGTCCCGGGGGATGGCCAGGCCACCAACCGAGATGGGAGGAGCCGGGGAGAAGCTGAACTGGAAAGAAGCTGGTGAGCTGGACTTTTCTTCATTCTCTCTCTCCTCTTTTATCGCTTTTTTTCTTTAACTAATCCGTGCACTTGGCTGCTGGGCTTTTCCTCATTGATTTTGGATTGAGGAGATTGATGGAGTAGACCTCCAAAGGGAGAGAGCCCCCGGAGACGGGAGCAGGAGGCAGAGGGCACCTTCGGGCCAGTCGGAGGGCCGAGCCACAGGAGAGGGCACAAGAGGAAGCAGGGAGGGGACCGCACAGGAGCACGGAGAGGCCCGCGAGGGGTGGAGGGCCTGAGTGCTGGGCAGCACTGAATGAAAGAGGTGAAAAGCCCCTGCCTGCTTGGAGCTTCTATGTGAACGAGGGAAGATGGACAATAAACACCAAAACACTTCAAACACGTCACCCTGTAGGTGACGGTAATGGCTCTGCAGGGGGAGTGCAGGAAACAGGAAGGGGGGGTGCGGGCGTCGGTGTCATTTCAATAGCGCGTTAGGGACGGAGACGGAAGGAGGCGAGGAGACAAGCCATGAAGATACCTGGAGAACACGCCGGGCAGAGGGAGCAACCCGTGCAAAGGCCCTGAGGCGGGAGTGTGCCTGGTGCGTTCCAGGAATGACAATGAGGCCAAGGTGGCCGGAGTGGGGTGGGGTAGGGGAGGGGCGTGGGGAGCAAGATACGAAGTCCGGGAGGTAGGGAGAAGGGGCCAGATGACCGAGGCTTCATCAGTCAGAGCAAGGACTGCAGCTTTTTATCTGAGCAAACTGGGGAGCCACGGAAGAGCGTGGAGCTGGAGTGTGGTGTGGCCTGACTGAGAGTATTGACAGAGGCAGGGAGGTGAGCAGTCTGAAGGCTGGGAAGCTATGGTGGTGAATTGCCATCATCTTCCCCTGTATCCCCACCCACCAGCGTCTGTGGGCCTTGATGGAAAGGGTACCTCTGAAAACAGACACTGAGATCTCATCACTGTGGACCTGGGGCTCTTTGCAGAAACGGTGCTGCCACTCTCTGTCCCCGCGACCCCAAACTCTCAGTCCCGGGGAGCCCAGGTGTACTTGGCTGGGCATGAAAGGCGCTGCCTTTGGCTTCAGAATCTGTTGCCAAATCCTGCAAAACAATAAAGTTTAGGCTCCCTGCTTGCCTTATGAAAGTTGACGCTTTTGTACTCTGCATAAAGTTGAGCGTTAAAAATAATAGCTTTTGTGTTGGAGTACACGCTTCCAATATGCATTTTCCACGCTTCGGGATAAAATATATGACCATTAAGTCACTACAATAAGTTGAAAAACAAGATTACTGCTTTCACATCCTGCGTGAGTTGCTAATAATCTTGCTGTTATCCTGACATTATGGTCAAAAGCTATTGCTTTTAAAGTTATTGGGACAGAATGGGCCCAACATGATGGTTTGCTGAAAGGGAAGATAGGAAAGGGGAGAGTGTGATTTTACCGGGGTGGGCGTGATGTCTTCGTAACCTTTTTATTGTGGAGACTTCTGAACGGACGCAAAAATCACGAGAATCACATAAGGAACTGCGGGAAAGCATCATCAGCCTCGACGCCCTGCAGCCCGGTCTCGGGCCAGTCTTGCCCCACTGTCTGTCATCTCAACCCCAGGACACCACAGACTTCACCCACGCGATCCTAATAACGTAGCGGGTCATTGTCAAGGGGTAAGAGCTCCGTCCGGAGCCGGCCCTCGGCACGGCACTGAAACCAGGAGCCCAACTTCAGCCCAACCAGTTCCCAGGATGCCCGGGACAACCTTCAGTCTCCAGACCCGGGCCACCTGGACCTTGCCGCAGCCTGAACAGAAGGCGTGTCTGCGGCGTAACGAGGGCCCGAGAGGGGAGCAGGGACGGAGGGCTGCATGCTGCTGCCCGTGGGAAAAACACTCCATCTGTAAGAAATGACCTTTGGAAAAGAGCTCATCTGATCCCATCATTTAATACCAGCTTAAAATTATTCATGGGGCTTCCTGCGGCCGTCAGGAGGGAGGCCAGACTTGCGGCCTCCCCAGCACCCCTCCACCGTCATCACCACCCCCCCAACACACACACACACACACACACACACACACACACAAAACGGGAGGTGCCCTGGCTGCGTCCCACGGGCCAGGTCCCGGTGATCTCTTCGTGTGGAATACACAAGTCCTTTCCTACCAGCTCTACACCTCCTGGTCCTTTATTTATTTTTATTTGTTTATTTATTTATTTATTGGGGGGAGGGGCAGAGAGGGAGGGAGAAAGAGGCTTGGAAGCAGGCTCGGCGCCGTCAGCACAGAACCCAAGGTGGGGCTCGAACCCGCAAACCGCGAAATCATGACCTGAGCTGAAGTCAGACGCTTAACCGCTCAACCCACTGAGCCACCCTGGCGCCCCGGCGATTCCGGGTCCTTTAAAGCTCAGCTTTGCTCCCCCCCCCACCCACCCAGGGAGCCTGTACCGGACTTCCC
This sequence comes from Lynx rufus, assembly GCF_022079265.1. Classification (NCBI taxonomy): domain Eukaryota; kingdom Metazoa; phylum Chordata; class Mammalia; order Carnivora; family Felidae; genus Lynx; species Lynx rufus. The sequence goes on from NW_025814828.1 coordinate 34,963,170, forward strand.
GACAAAAGCCACCCTCTGTGCTCCCCGAGCACCCTATGTTGCTTACCACCGAATCATTTTCTTTCAACAAATACTAACCGATCTACTGTGTCTTAGGTACTGCGTTGGCCACTAGTGATGGAAACGTGCAAGGCAAAAACACACACGTAAGTGTGTCCCGCCCCCCGCCCCCACCCTGGAATCCCAGCATGCTCGTGACTACTTCAACCAATGGAGTACAGCGGCAGCGACACCAGGGGAGTTGCAAAGGAGGTGACAAAAGGCCACGGAGCCTGTGCTTGGTTCCCACAAATGCTCTCCCTGGAGCCCTGAGCTGCCGCGCGAGGCGTTTGACCAGGCCGAGGCTGCCACGCCGTGAGAACGCCCAAACAATAACATGAGAAGCCACCTGCACGCTGCACGTGCTCTGGCCAGCTGTCCCGGATGAACTGAGGGTTTGAGTCCACCCAGCACAGGTGCCAGAAGCCTCCAGAAAAGTCCAGGGCCACCTGGACTGGCCACCCCCAGCCTTTAGGTCTTCTCAGCTGAGACTCCAGTCATGGTGGAGCAGACGCCAGCTTTTTTGCGTCCTGTCCGCACTCCTAACTCCTAGACCCGTGAGCATAATACGATTCTCGGTTTAGGGGCACCTGGGTGGCTAAGCGTCCCACTTGGGCCCGGGTTATGCTCTCACGGTTCGTGGGTTCGAGCCCCGCGTCGGGCTCTGCGCTGACGGCTCGGAGCCCGGAGGCTGCTTCGGATTCTGTGTCTCCCTCTCTCTCTGCCCCTCCCCCCTACTCGCGCACGCTCTCTCTCTCTCAAAAATAAATAACATTAAAAAAAATAAAAAATAAGAAGATCCTCCAACTGTACCATTTGGGGGGCAGGTAAATAGTCCAGTGTTGTTTCTCTCACATGGTCCCCAGAAGACCCTGGCTGTGAGGGGCAGCCTGCCGGCCCGGGGCTACTCCCTCGTTCTCTGCCAGTGCTCGCGGCGTCTCTCCTGCTCCCCTCAGAACATCCAGAACATTCCTCGCCTGGACTGTGGCAGCAGTCTCCTCTTGAGTCTGCCTACCTCCACCCTTACCCATTCTCCCGTTCCCCACACGGCGGCCCGGGGGGAGTTTTGTAAATAAACTTGTACTTGAAGCAAAATGGACACAAAGAACAGCGTGCACGTCGTAAGTGTTCACACAATGAACTTACATTCGTGTCACCAGAGTCCAAGTCAAGAAGCCGATGAGCACGACAGAAAGCCCAAAGGCCCCCCCCACCCCCGCCGTGACCCCGTCCAGTGACTACCCTGCGCCCCCAAGGCTAACCACGGTCCTGGCTTCCGACGGCAGAAATTCGTGCTGCCGGGATGTGAACTGGGTGTCGATGAACTCTACAATATGTGTTCTTTCGTCTCTGGCTTCTTCGGGTCAACGTTATGTTTCTGAAGGTTTCCATGCTATTGCATGGGGCAGTTTGCTCATTTTCGCGGCTGTCTACTGTTCTATTGTGTGACTGTGCCACGATTTAGCGATCTGTTCTACTGCTGCTAAGCACTTGTGTAGTTTTCAAGTTATTGTGTCTGTTTGTTTTACAGCAGTGGTGTAATCATATATTGACCCCGAGGGAAGTTTTCTTGAGGAGCAAGGTGACACACAGAGGAAACGAGCCAAAGGATTGGCAGATAAATGGAGTCGGAGACCTGATCACACCTTACCTGAAGGTCATCCAACTCCCAGATTTATCACTTACATAAGCCGTTGTGTTCTTTTATTGTTCGAGATAGGCTAAACTGGATTTTCTTTTTTTTTCTTTTAAAAAGAATTTTTTAATGTTTATTTACCTTTAAGACAGAGACAGAGCACAAGCAGGGGAGGGGCAGAGAGAGAGAGGGAGACACAGAATCCGAAGCAGGCTCCAGGCTCCGAGCTGGCAGCGCAGAGCCTGACGCGGGGCTCGAACCCACGAACCGCGAAATCATGACCTGAGCCAAAGTCGGACGCCCAACCGACTGAGCCACCCGGGCGCCCCTAGACTGGATTTTCTGTCACATGCAGTTGAAACCATTCTAATTGGTACAGAAGGCTAGGAAGGAAACGGCCTTGAGGAGGTAGAAGGAATGTCACTAAAGCATATATAGGATGAGGAAATGTGAGAAGCCTTCTGTCGAGGCAAAAAGGAAAAGCACGTGGATTCCCTCCAAGGCCCGAACACCTCTAGGAAGGGTGAACATTTGAATTAGAGTTTAGTAAATATTCACCCCCTTCCCTCTCCCCAGTTGATAGCGTGTGGGACCACGTGATCTTGTTTGGCCAATGAGACTCGAGCAGACTCTAATGTGAGAAAAGGCTTAAAATGCTCCGGTGTGGCCGAGCGCGGCCTCTTATGCTTGTGCCATCACCATGAGAAAAAAGTGCTCCAGGCAGCCCAGTGGTCCAGCGAGGATAAGAGACACATGGAGCAGATCTGAATCCAACGCGAACGCTATAGATTTGGGAGGGAGTGTTTCTTACACAGCAGAATTACAACAATAGCTGACTGATACATCAGGCAAGAAGAAGGGTCAAGAAGAACAGGAACAATTCACCTAGGAGGGCAGATTAGTTCGCTAGGGCTGTGTGACAAAGTACCACACAGTGGGTGGCTGAAACAACAGAAATTTCTTTTCCTGCAGTTCTGGAAGCTGGAAGTTCAAGATCATGATGTCAGCAGGGTTGGTTCCTTCTAAGCGCCGTGACGGGGAATCTGATCTAGGCCTCTTGGCCTGTAGAGGGCCGTCATCTCCCTGTGTGTTCCCGTCATCTTTTCGCTATGTGTGTGTGTGTGTGTCTATCCAAATCTCCCCTTTTCATAAGGACACCACCATATTGGATTAGCACCCACCCTCATGACCTCACTTTAACTTGATAACCTCTCTAACGACCCTATTTCCAAATGAGGCCACACTCTTATTTAAATGTGGGTAAATTGGGGCGCCTGGGTGGCTCAGTCCGTTGAGCATCCGACTTCAGTTCAGGTCGCGATCTCACGGTTCGTGAGTTCGAACCCTGCATCGGGCCCTCTGCTGTCAGCGCAGAACCCGCTTCGGATCCCCTGTTTCCCTCTCTCTCTCTCTCTCTCTGCCCCTCCCACTCTCTCTTTCTCTCTCAAAAATAAACGTGTTTTTTTTTTTTTTAATGTGGGTAAATGGGGTTTAGGACTTCAACATATGAATCTTGAGGGGACGTAATTCGACCCATCCCCGAGACCCTGTTTGTGATCGTGGCAGAACACCCATCAGTAACAGGGAAAACTCTCACTGCTACTCATGAACCCCACGCCAGACATCTGCCATACCCCGGGTGGGTGTCCACCGCCAGACTGATGTGACGGCTTCTGCACTACATGGAAGGAGGCAGCAGAGAAAGGGCATAGAAAGGGTTTGGAGTCAGACACTCCTGCGTTCGAACTCTGAATCTGCAACTAACTAGCTGTCTAACCTTGAGTGCTTGGAACTCACGGAGCCTCAGTGCCCTCATCTGTAAAACAAAGAGGTCGGTTCTATGCCATTGAGTTGTTCCGAGGGTAAAATCGTGTGCGTCATTGGGATTTGAATTGGTTACGTTATGGAAAACCCAGTGAACCATGGCTTAAACGAGTAAGGGATTTGTTTGCCTCGTACAAAAAGGAAGGAAGAGGGGTGACTGTCCCAGGACTAGTATGTCAGTCCAACAACATCCCTGAAGACCGGTTTCTTCTGCCTTCTCCTCTCCCATCCTTAGCGTGTGGCTTTTGTCCTCATGATCACGATACAGCTGCTGTACCTCTAGGCATGAGCCCGCATTCCGTGCGGGAAGATGGGGCGAGGGGCGGAGGAGGGGGGACAAAGGTCTCAAAGGGACAGGCCAGCTGAGATATCCCTTTGCCAAAAACTTCCTCATGCGTCCAGCCGGCTGGATCTGAGCCACATGGGCACCACCAGCTGCAAGGGAGCCCGGGAGGTCACAGAAGCGTGCTTTCCAGAAGGCAAGGAAGGAAGGAAGCGTGTAAAGCCAGCCCACTGTGTCCACCATGTCAGCTAGGCCAGAAGTTCGAGTGCAGGACCAGTTTAAAAAAAACAAAAACAAAAACAAAAACAGGTATCTAATGCCTGCCGAAGTACGTTTTGTGGAGGAAACGTTCCACGCAAAGCGTGGGATCCCACGTGTACCCCCACCCGCTTGAGCCGCCGTGATTGCTCTAAAGCCGACACCAGCCTTTCCCCAGCACCCGTGAGACTGGAGAGTCCGAGAGACGAGCGTGAGCACCCCGGAACCTGATTCCATCCCCTCCTGTCCTGCACCAGCGAGACTGCGGATCCCGCGAGGGGAGTGGTAAAACCCATCCCAGCGCCCTGGGACAGCATCTGAAACCTGTCACTGCCGGCCAAGGGCTGGGGATGTTCCAAGGTGCTGGGCTGTGGCAGGCGTGGACGGTCCCCAAACGAAAGGGGTCAGCTCTCTGAGCAGCGCCTCCCGGCCCTCTTATACACAAGGTCCATTCTTTATAAGGTCCCCAAAGTTCTCCTCGCTGCGCGTTTAGTATCTGTTAAAAACAATAGAAAATAAGGGGCGCCTGGCTGGCTCAGTCGGCTCGGGTCATGATCTCACAGTTCGGGAGTTCGAGCCCCACATCGGGCTCTGTGCTGTCAGCGCGGAGCCCGCTTCGGATCCTCCGTCCCCCCTGCCTCTGTCCTTGCCCCTTCCTCGCTCCCGCTCTCTCCGTCAAACAGAAATAAAAAACATTAAAAAAAAAAATACGAATACCGTGTTTTACGCAGCACAGCAGCACGGCCGACACCTGGAACACGGTCGTGTGTCCAAGTACGAGATGGCCTGGTTATTCACCCTTCGTTCATGCCGAGTGCCTGGCGCGGATGCGGCTGGAGGACTGCGGGGCCCTCGCCGCACAGGACAGGCTAGGCGGTGAGCAGAAGTCAGACGCCCGGATCCCAGGGCCTGGGGGAGGGAGAAGCTTCACAGGGCTACGGCCGAGAGAGGCAGACTCACTCTCAGAGAGAAGCCACGTCACGTCAGGAGGCCGCAGCGAGGGGTCACGCTGGTGGGAGCAAATGTCCTCCAAGAGCCCTCTGGGGAGAAGCGTGAGACTGCACTGCATGTGTCCAAAGAGGCCAGAGACCAAATAACGAGGCTGCGCTCGATTAACCGACATCCCCTTCTCAAAAGTGTTCCGTCCTCACCCCACCCCCACCCCGCACCCCCATGCCTTTAACCTTTCCGGATCAGTGGAGCGGCAGGGGCAGGTTTAAGACCACCCCTGTCACTTTGGGCTTTGGAAGCTAGGATTTTCCTTCCTTCCCCCTGCTCTGAATTTGGTCGTTCTCGGGACCTGCAACTCCCGCAAGCTTCCATGCCACAGGGGCTTCTCCTCCTGCTCACCTCAGCCTGACCCAACTTGGGCTTGGCCATTGAGCCAACAAGAGACAACTAGGTAACCAGGGGGGCTGCGGGGAAACCCCAGGGCCCCTACCCTCCAGCCTCCCGGAAGCCTCTCTGCACCTTGAAACGTAGCCGGGTCTCCAGACTCCCGTGCTTCCCCCCACCTCCTCTCCCCACCCTGGTCCAGTCTTCACCAGCCTCCTAACAGGCCTCCATGCTTTCCGTCTTCCTTTTCTAGAATGTTCTCCTGGATTTGTTTTTAAATGTGCAGTGCATCACCTCACCTCCTTGCTTTAAAACTTTTTGGTGAGGGGCGCCTGGGTGGCGCAGTCGGTTGAGCGTCCGACTTCAGCCAGGTCACGATCTCGCGGTCCGTGAGTTCGAGCCCCGCGTCGGGCTCTGGGCTGATGGCTCAGAGCCTGGAGCCTGCTTCCGATTCTGTGTCTCCCTCTCTCTCTGCCCCTCCCCCGTTCATGCTCTGCCTCTCTCTGTCCCAAAAATAAAAATAAACGTTGAAAAAAAATATTAAAAAAAAAAAACAAAAAAACTTTTTGGTGGTATCCCACTGATAAAAGCCCTCAACTAAAGAGGATCCTGAGGCTCCCCTCAGGGTAGGCTGCACCCCTTCCTGTGTCTTTCTCCAGGCCTCTCCGTCCTGCCTCAGGGCCTTTGCACCACCCCTCCAGCCTGGAGAGCCCTTCCCTTAGCGGTCATCTGCTTAACCTCTTGGATAGTACCTTCCAATTTCAATTCAAACGTGCTTTCTGCAGGACAGACTTCTCCGACCCCTGCAACCAAGTCAAAGACCCTCAGGCACCCCAACACCATGGCCGAATGGCACATGGCAAGTTTATACCCTCGGAGGTCACCTGGTGATTGCTCTCGCTTAGGTTGTTAGTTCCAGGAGCCCGGGCACACATATTTATTGAGGGAATAAAGGTAGAAATAAAAATACATTCAGTTTCTGTTACTGTCTCCTAATTCTGTAAAGTAATACATTCCTTTAGAAAATACAAAAACAAATAAAGAAAATTAAATCCACTGTTTTTCCAGACATAAGCATTGGTAACAATTTTATGTTTTTCCTATCCAACTTTTACATTTTTTTTTCTTTCTTTTTTTTTTTTTTTACTGAACCGAGATTCTATTGAATATACAGTACAAAGCATTCTAGAACATTTCTCCAAAAACATGAAGGTACCATTCTCTTTTCTCCCTCGCTTTTTTTTTTTTTAATCTGATTTGACAACAATATAACCACTGTAGAAAATTTGGAAATTACAAAAAAAAAAAAAAACACGTAAGAAAGAAATATAAATCCCCTCTAATTACAAGCCGACAATTTTCCACCGGTAACAGAGCCCCGCGTTCCCTTTCAGTATTTTTTTTTCTATGCATACATTTCGCTGCACTTATTTCTTGGTTTTCACTTTTTTTTTTTTTAAGTTTATTTATGTATTTTGAGAAAGACAGAGCGCGGGCGGGGGAGGGGCAGAGAGAGTGGGACAGAGAATCTGAAGCGGGCTCCGCTGGAGATAAGCGGGGCTCGAACTCATGAACTGTGAGATCGTGACCTGAGCCCCCCCCCCCCGGGCCCCCCTAGCTTCTGTTCCTGATCAAATCACATCACCACCACATTTCCAGGTGCTCTGCACCCAGGAAGGGGCTGTTCCTGGTGGGCCCTGTCCCCCTACACTGCTGAAAGCGAAGGGCGCCCTCTGGAGTGGGCCGGCTCTGGGGGGGGGGCGGGTGGGGAATGCCTAGTTGGAGGTGGCTTTCTGGCCTCGGCCCCACCCCCATCCCCACCTGCCCCAGGACTCTGGTGAAGTCCCAGAGGCCTGGTGTGCTTTTGTAACACGATCGCCTTCATCCCTCTGTCCCCCACCCCACCCCCCTGCAGGTTTCCTTAATGAGGCCAAATTTATGTCCCCCAAAGGGAACCGGAGCTGTTGAGTGGTCCTCCACCCCTGCCCGGGGCCCACCCACCACCACCACCCCCAGAGCCACAGGCCATTCACAAGGAGGTCGGGTGGGCTTTGATAAAACTGAAGCCGTCCCTGGTGTCTGGTCAGAAACCCCGCCTCTCTCTGAGTTCTGGGGACACAAGACAGGGAGTCATAAACAGGAAGTATTTCCACCGCGCCTAGTGGAAGGCAGGCGGGGCTGCTGGATGGACGCAAGTCTGCAAAATAAAGAGGCGCTGAGTGAGTGCTCAGGGCCACCTCCGTCATGGCGTCATGACGCTGTCACGGTGCTGTGGCCCTGCAGGGCTTCCAGGTGTCATTTCTACGTGAGGTCAGGGTAAAGTCAGGGGGGTTGGGACGCTCAGTTCTGTCGGTGGACGGGGAGGGGGGGCAGGCAGACTGTCCCCCAACCAGGTGAGAGGTAGGTGGGCAGGGCGGGCATCCAGATACGTTGGAAACGAGGGTAACCCCAACCCCGAAAGCCCAGGCTGAGTCTTCGATGGCGGGCACCTGGCCCCCAGCCTGGAGCCACAAGGAATTGCTGAAGGCACCATGCCCGTCACAAGGAAAGCTGTCCCAAACTCAAGCCTCCATCCGGGAAATGCCTTCTTGGGGTAACATAACACAGGAGAAATGAATTCCCCGGCCTGCCATACAGTTCCTAGAACTACGCCTCTCAGGAAGTGATGCTTCCGGGAGGGTTCCGCTCCTCGCCAGCAGTGGTGGGGCAAAAGTCTGGTGGGGAGAGGTGAAGAAGAGGGGCATCATGGGAACAGCTGGCAGGGAACCCTCCCGAAGGAGACTCCCCCGGATGGAGTGTGGTACACAGGGCCCCCGCCTCCAGCCAGGCCTCTGGTCAGATCCCATCCAACCAGCAGGACCCAGATGTGCTCCCAGCTCTTTCCAGAAGCCACCCGGAGTGCAGGACCCGGGTGTCAGAACTGATTTTAAGCGTTGCCGGTCAAGTGTCTCCCAAAGCGTGTGTTGTGAGAACCGGTCAGACGTGCAAAGGAGTTCCTGGGTCAGGTGACTTTGGGAAACACTGTGTGGTAAAGTACCCCGGCGACCCCAATCCTTTGCCCCTCCCGGATTCCATGCCCTCTGCCGAGAAGCTTTGCAGCGCCCTCCCATTACAGGCCCGAGGATGAGACACAGGTGGGGCACAGCCGACCCGCCACGGTCACCCCGAGGAGGACTGGCTTAGATGGACCTCCAGTCGGCCACCATGAGCTACCCCCCAGGGGATTCTAGACACACGAGCGGTAAATATGTAATGTTGTAGGGCCTGGAGGGTTTGTAGCATCGTTGAAGCAAAAGACAACTGATACAACATTGCATGCTAGAACTCTCCAGAGGAAAGTCACGGTGCACACTGGTACATTAAAGGCCCTGGCAAGTTCTGTAGCAGAGAAACCTGTTCAGTTTCGCCGAGCCCAACACTCCCCAAACTCGTCTGCTCGCAGAACTCTGGTGTCCAAAGAAACACCTCATGGAAGCCTTGTCCAGAGAGACGCACACTATGAAACACGAACGAATGCCCCCCCTCATTTTATAAATGGGGAAACCAGACCCAGGAAGGGGGCCATCTTGGCTTCCGGATCACAATTTCTTCTCCTTGCTCTAGGCAACGGTGGCCTCTCCCTTTACTGAATTTGACTGTGTGCCGTATGTTGGTTTTTAACTCAAGAAGAAAGCTCGGTAGGGGCGCCTGGGTGGCTCAGTTGGTTAAGCTGGTTTCGGCTCAGGTCATGATCTCACGGTTCGTGAGTCTGAGCCCCGCGTGGGCTCTGTGCTGACAGCTCAGAGGCTGAAACCTGCTTCACATTCTTTGTCTTCCTCTCTCTCTGCCCCTTCCCCAGCTTGTGCGCGCGCGCTCTCTCTCTCTCTCTCTCTCTCTCTCAGGATAAAAAATAAATAAATAAACCCCACTCCAGGTAGGTTTGGTTTTTTGTAATGTTTATGTATTTTTGAGAGAGCGCAAGTGGGGGAGGGGCAGAGAGAGGGGGACAGAGGATCAGAAGGGGGCTCTTTGCCGTCAGCAGTGAGCCTGACGTGGTGCTTGAACTCATGAACCCCGAGATCATGACCTGAGCCAAGGTCGGATGCTCAGCCACCCAGGTGCCCATCCATTCCGGGCGGTTTAAACAGAAAGGGATTCGTCGTACGGTACGAAGAGCCTTGCAGGACTATTTGGGGGACCGAAGAGACCCACTCGATACGGGAGGCCCTAATTCCACTGCACAAGCCCAAGCCAGGCATGGGAGTTCCTCGTGAAAAGCCCCTAGCGCCAGCGTGAGAACCACGTGGCCCCCGCCCTGAGCCGCGTAAGCAAAATGCATGCTGCTCTCCCTCTTCGACCGGGCTCCAGAGTCAAGTCTGACCCAAGAACTTGTGACTGGCTGAACCTCATCAGGCCTGGAGCCCTAGCGGCAAGGGAGTCGGAGGAATGTACGGTTTAAGCCGTCTAACACAGGTTGAAGGGGATGTCCAACGTCAATCCACCGCACCTTTCCCAAAATGCACTTAAGGAGAACAAATGCGGCATGTATTCAGGGCCGGTATGCCCAGGAAATATTCTTAGCTCTTAGGGTTCTTCCTTCTGTCTCTCTCACGGCCCCTCTCCCCACTAGCATGCCATAGGCGCTCATTAAAGACCTCCAAAAAGCCAGCCTCCTCACTGCGTGATCTCTGGGATGGGCAGGTGTAGAAAGGCAACCTTTTTTTTTTTTTTTTTTCCAGTCTTGCCTGGAATAAATTGCTACCTTCTTGAACACACAGAAGGATGTATCATTATGAAGGTGTTCTGTATTATTACTGAGAACAATTATTCCGCAGCCAAAAGCCTAGAGCTGCCGAGGTTATATTCTCGGAGGAGAAATTCCAGAAACCATTACTCATTAACTTTTTTGCTTGTGAAAATAACCTTTTCCTTCCCCTGCGTGGCTTTCTACCCAAGGAGGAGCTCGGCCCTCCGTGTTCGCCCTGCACCGGTGAGTCCGCGACTGGAGAGGCGGTCACACTGGATTGGGGCCTAGTCGTAGCGCTCCGCAGAGGACTGTGAGAGTGGAGCTTGGGCTTGGGAAGACGCAGCGAGTGTGTTTCCAGAAGAGTCCTACGGTCACACCTAAGAGTGCATCCCCGTCTGCCCAGGCTTCCCCGGCGGCGGCGGGTCAGGTGGCCTGGTGCTCTGCTCACCGTCGGAGCAAACCTCTCGCGCTCTGCCCCGGTACCGGGAAGACAGGGCCTCTGGAATCAGACATCTGTCCAAACCCCACAGGAAGCGCGGGAGGCCTAATTAATTAATGTCTGTGGAACACCTGTACAGCTTCAAATGAGAGGTACGAGGCGACCACGAGCCCAATTAATTAGCACCGTTGACGGAGGCTTCCGGCCCCCCGCCCCTTCCATTCCAGCCGCCTTGTCCTATCTCAGGGCCCTCAGGCAAGCAATGACAGGGCGACCGAGAGGGGAGAAAAGGATCCCCATCGAGGCCTCTGCTCCCCACGGCAGAGGGCCACCAGCTCTCGGAGTCACTGGAGGATTTCTGGATAGGACCTTTCTCTTCAGAGAAGCCGGGCCGCTCCAAGGGCCGCGCGTGCAAATTCCAACCCGCATCTGTTTCTCGGCTCCTATCCTTCCATTTGTCTCCGCCCCGCTCCACCTTCACCCCCTCAGGGGAGGGCCGCAGGGAAAAGGAGACAATGTACATCCAAGAAGGCAAGGTTTGATCAAAGCAAAGGGCATAGGAAATCGTCCACAAACGGAGTGTGGGAAACGGGGGCTATGTCACGTCTGAGTCCTCGTACCTTGTATTCCGCCAGAGATCTCCGGGTGGCTCATTTTCCAGCTCCGAGCACAGACTTCGGCCAGCGCCGCTCCCCGGACGTAAGTTCAAGGCTGCCTTAGCGTTCCCTCGTCCGCAGGTCTCCAGAGCCGAGCCGGCCTGGCGGCTAGCACGGCCGAACACTGGGGCGTTCGGGGAAGCTGGCGAGGTCAGGGTCTGCGGGGCCAGGGGGTTGCGCGGCCTGTGTCTGCAAGACTGGGGTCTGGTGACCCGGCTTTGTGTGGCTCCAGCCTGCACCGCCGGGTTCTGTGTGCCCAAGCTCCGCACGGTCAAGGCCTACGTGGCCCGGGTCTGCGTGGCACCGACGTAGCCCCCACCGTCCCCCCTGCCCCACATCTGCCTCCTGCTTATCCTGTCTCCAGGGAAGACGAGGTCGCCTGGAGCTGTGCACGGTGGCCCGGGCAATCCTGCCTCTCTAGGCGACAAGAGGGCTATCCTCCTTACCTCTCCTGACCTCAGAGAGCAGGGGGCTCAAGCCACATTGCTCAGGCAGGGGAAGGGCCCCGGCCTGCTGGCCTTGCAAGCTGGGGAGAGACACAGTCAGAAACACCGAGAGAGGAACTGTCAGCCTTCATTATTAATACCCAGTGTTAATATTTAATGTCAGAAAGCTGCACCTCCCTTCTCTGCACCGTCACCAGAGCCCCTCCATCTCGGGACCCTTACAGCGGCGCGCCAAGAGCGGCAGGGCACGTCAGGGTTACTCACAATGCCGGGTGCAACCTGAATTCTAAAAAAAAAAACAAGAAAATTAAACTGAAATAAGGCTAAGAGATTATTGTATTGCGTTTGAAGTCAGTCGGGCTCTTGAAACGGCTCGAAAACTAGGCGTCCAAGTGCCGGGAAGTTTAGAAACGGGGCCAGGCTTAAGAAGGGTTTTGATCCGCGGCCGGTTTGCGTGCTGTTGATATCCCGGACAGATTGCTTAATCGGTAGTAGCCAGTACAGTAAGGAGGCAGCCAACAAAATTTGAAGGCTCCCATGGACATCCCAAGATGAATCCAAGGACGGGGCGCCTGGCTGGCTCGCTCCGTAGAACATGCAGGTCTTGATCTCAGCGTCGTGAGTTCAAGCCCCATGTTGGGCGTAAAGCTTACTTTAAAGAAAAAAAAAAAAAGGATTCTCAACCTGGGGCACACTGTCAGCATTTGGGGAAGGACAGTCCTTCATCGCACAGGCCTGCCCCACACACTGTCCCTGCCCACTCCCCCCATGTGCCCCACCCCTCACCACCACCATCCAAAACACCATTTCTGGGGCGCCTGGGTGGTTCAGTCGGTTGAGCGCCCGACTTCGGCACAGGTCATGATCTCACTGTTTGTGGGTTCAAGCTCTGCATTGGGGTCTGTGCTGACAGCCTGCTTCGGATCCTCTGTCCCCTGCTCTGTGCCCCTCCCCCCCCACACACACACAGTCTCTCTCGCGCACGCTCTCTCGCCCTCTCAAAAATAAATAAACGTTAAAAACAAACAAACAAATGTAAAATACCACACACACACCATTTCCAAGGTTGGGAACCCCTGATCCAGGTGTGCTGGGCCATCAATGTGGGATTTTTAGTCAGAAATGACTAAGCCACCAGCGTAGGCCCACAGAACTGGGCCACCCTCTCACTGGGGTGTTCGGGAAGGGGACAGGGTCTGGGGCTTGCCTCTACCAGGTGAGCCGCAGGGGTATCTTGCCCTCGTGCCCACCCCACCCATACACCACCCCCCACCCCAGGGCAGTGGGCTCCACCCTTCTTGGCTGAGCGTGGACAGCCACTTCCATGGGGGCGCGAAGAGAGGCCACGGCTTGCCAAGCTTTCATCTCTAGGACTTCAAAGAACAGCCTCGCAAAAAAGCCTAGGGCACAATTTTCCAGGATCCAGGAAACTGAATGATTCACCTGGGACTTCCTCAACCTGAACCACACCTATGAGGCCCAAGCCTCACCTTGTCACCAACAAATAGCAGAGGGGAATTTTTTTTCTTTTTTTTTTTAATTTTTTTTTTTAATTTTTTTTTCTTTTTTTCAACGTTTATTTTATTTTTGGGACAGAGAGAGACAGAGCATGAACGGGGAGGGGCAGAGAGAGAGGGAGACACAGAATCGGAAACAGGCTCCAGGCTCTGAGCCATCAGCCCAGAGCCCGACGCGGGGCTCGAACTCGTGGACCGCGAGATCGTGACCTGGCTGAAGTCGGACGCTTAACCGACTGCGCCACCCAGGCGCCCCTTAATTTTTTTTTTAACGTTTATTCATTTTTGAGAGACAGAGAGAGACAGAGCATGAGCGGGGAAGGGCAGAGAGAGGGAGACCCAGGATCCGAAGCAGGCTCCAGGCTCCGAGCTGTCAGCACAGAGCCCCACGCGGGGCTCAAACTCACGAACCGTGAGATCGTGACCTGAGCCGAATTCGGACGCTTAACCCGACTGAGCCACCCAGGCGCCCCAACTAGCAGATGCTGTTAAAGTCCTGGTAGCAGAGGTCCCTGGGTGGCTCACTTGCTCGAACATCCGACTTTGGCTCAGGTCATGATCTCATGGTTCACGAGTTTGAGCCCCGCGTCGGGCTCTGCGCTGACAGCTCGGAGCCTGGAGCCTGCTTCGGATCCTGGGTCTCCCTCTTTCTCTGCCCCTCTCCTGCTCTCTGTATCTCTCAAAAATAACTATCTTTTTTAATTTAAAAAAAAAAAAAAAGGTCCTGTTAGCATAGCTGGATCCCTGACTTGGTTGGGAAAGTCATTTCGAAGGATATAAATAGAAGGTGATTTAATTCAAGGGAATCTTCTCCCTACAATGTCATTTATAGTATTTGGTTGAGAAATAATTTACCTCCAGTAAAATGCAGAAATCTTAAGTGCGCAACCTGATGAATTTTTACAAACGTACACACTCCCATACCTTCCAAAGTTTCAGGAGCATAAAAAAGAAATTGTAATTAAAATACACACACATAAGGGCGCCTGGGTGGCTCAGTTGATTAATTGCCCAACTCTTGGTGTTGTCTCAGGTCACGACCTCGCGGTTTGTGAGTTCGAACCCCACGTTGGGCTCCGTGCTGCTGGTGTGGAACCTGCTCGGGATTCTCTCTCTCTCTCTCTCTCTGTCCCTCCCCCATTCTCGCGCTCTCTCTCAAAATGAATAAACTTTAAAATAAAATAAAATAAAATGCACACTCATATACAAGCTGGGATAGCTAACAATAAAAACAATGATGTTAGCAGATGTTGGCAAGGAGATAGAGCGACAGGAACTCCCATACCTCTCTGAAGGGAGTGGGAAATGGTACCACCACTTTGGAAAATGTGTTTTTGATAAAGTTAAATATATACCTACCGTATGACCCAGCCATTCCACTGCTGGATATCTACCCAAGAAAAATGAAAGGATATGCACACGAGCGTTCATGGCAGCTTCATTTATAATAACCCAAACCTGGACGCAACCCAAATATCCACCAACGGATGAATGGATAAACACGCAACATGGATGAATCTCAAAATAATCATGGTGAGTGAAAGAAGCCAGAGAGGGCATACTGCATGTTTCCATTTATATTAAATTCTAGAAAATGCATGCTAGTCTACAGTGACAGGAAGCAGATCAGTGGTTGCCTGGGGACGGGAAACAGGGAGAAGCAGGCGGGAGGAATTACGGGGGGGGGGGTATGGGGAAACCTTGGGAGGCCACGGATATATTCATGATCTTGATTACGGTGATGGTTTCACGGGTGGATGTATATGTCAAAACAGATCAAATTGTATAATTTAAATATGTGCAGTTTATCGTATGTCAATTATACCTCAAGAAAGCCGTACTTTTTTGTTAAGATGTGTGTTTCACTGTATGAAAATTATACTCCGATTTTTTTTTTTTTGAAACGCTGGAATTCTCCACCACGCCCCCCTCCAGAAACAAACAAGCGACTAGAAGGTCCTGGAATTTCACGGATCCCCTCAGCTTTGGCATCAGGCGGGAGAAACCCTCCTTGGAGCTCAAGGCCGTGTGACAGACGCGTGGCCACCCCACCTCAGCAGGGACAGGAAGGCAAGTCGACGCTCACACGTGCCCTCCCCAGCCGTGGCCCTGGCTCCTCCTCGTATCTGGGGCTGAAGGGCACATTATAACCGAGACGATTATCCCCCGGGGTTAGCCACATAGGACGCACACATTTCCACCTTTTCCGCTCTCTGCTTCCTCTGGTCGTTCTCCTTCTCGGGTGACTCTTCACTGGGCCCAGCCAGTGCAGGATTCGTTAATGCAGAAACATGCCCTTTAACCATCCCGTTTTATTACACAACCCCCCCGGGGACCTGAGCAGCCCAAGATTTGCAAAAGATGATGCAGAAATTGGCTGAGATATTAAGCCTCTTTCCAGGTGCAATTAAAAGTGAGCTGGAGACCCGCCTCCTCCCCCAGATAGATATTTTCTTCCGTCTGAATTCACGCTGCAAGGATTCCAGGGACGGAGCTGAGCTGCCGTCGGAATTCTAGCATTTGCTGGCGATGCGGCTTTGCTTTCATTCGCGCCTTCCCCTTCTCCGTCTCTGAATTGACGCCCCGGCAGGTTTTGCTGGGAGGTCTAATATTTCCACAGCCGCCCAAGCGCAAGGGTTGATTCCAACATTATGAACATTCTGCTTGCTCCGAGCCTTTGATTCTTTCGAACAGACCCTCTCTGGAGAGCCCAACTTTAATCACATTTCCTAGAGCAAAACCCAGCTGGCCTAGGGAGGGACAGCCCAGGCCAGGCTGAGAGCGGGTGCGGGGCGTGCCAGAGGAGCAGCGGCTATGGGCTCCCTGCTTTCAAGAGGATTCAGGCCAGTGCACAAGGAAGGTCACCAGAAGAGGAGGAGGGAAGAGCGGGCTTTGGGAAAAGTCAGACTTGAACTTCCTCCCAGCTTGCCCCACCTCCTCTCTACTCCCAGCCTCTTCCTGGCTGTGTGATCTCGGAAAAGTGACTCTTCGTCTCTGGGGCTCGGTTCCATCTTTAAAGTTTTATTTATTTGTTTTTGACAGAGAGACAGAGAGACAGAGAGCAGGGGAGGGGCAGAGAGAGGGAGAGAGAGAGAATCCCAAGCAGGCTCTGCACCATCAGCACAGAGCCCGACGTGTGGCTTGAACCCACGAACCACGAGATCATGACCTGGGCAGAAATCAAGAGTCGGACCCTCAACCGACTGAGCCACCCAGGCGCCCCTCCTGTCATCTGTAAAGCCAGGATGACGGCCCCTCCTTTGCAGGGATGTTGCGAGGCGTTGCTCAGAGATACCATTATTATTCTCTTGCCATGAGTAGTATCGCCACGCTCCTCAAACCTTAGGCAACCGAAAGGATCCCTCCGGCCACCTGTCCAGCGATGCAATGATACCCGAGGGCTCCCAAGCCCCTTTCTCCCCTAGTGACTGAAAATCTGAGTTCGACATCAGGTCAGCTTGCGGAAGCCACCTCCGGGGTTCCCACCCAGATTGGCAAGAAAGGCACCCGGGGCCGAGGCTGAGGCTGGAAGGGGCAGCTCGGAGCAGTGTGCCCCCAGGGGATGGACACGGCCACCCAGTGCGAGAGCGGCCAGATGCGAGGGCGCGGGGTGGACAGGCTGAGAACAGGGCCAGCCGGGAACCTAGAAGGGAGTTCAAAATCCGGGAAGAGCGAGACCCAAGGCCACGGACACATGCGATAGCAAATGCCGGACGACGCCTTTCCATTTTTTATCTCACAGACACTTACAAAGCGTTTTTGGCCACGCCGGGCACCGTTCTAGCATTCTGCAAACATTACTCACGCTTAGTTCGCTTATTTGATTCTCCTCACCACCCTATGAGACAGATACTGCGAAGATCCCCCTTTGACCACAGTCCGCAGTGAAGAAACGGTCCTTCCATTTTGGCCCTGTGCTTGCCCCTCCGCGTCAGCGGACGAAGGTTTCACAAAACACTGCGGCATCGGTGCACTCTGATATCTTAGATTCTGTTCCTCCTTATTCTAACTCACTTCGTTTTCATTGTTGGTTGTGACCCACCCAACTGATTCCATGGCCCAGTAATGGGTTCCGGTCCACAGTTGGGAAAATGCTGGCTTACGCCCTGAAAGAATTGATGATGCCAGCAACAAGGAGAGCGGAGACAGAGCTCGGCTCCGGGTAAGGGACACGCGTCAGCTCAGTGATGTCCACGAGCACCCGGGTGCCTCCATCCGCCCACTCAGCTGGCCTCGGGTCAGCCTCGCCCTCGGGCTGGTTTGTCTGGAGGCCGTAAGGTGCTCCTGGCCATCCCAGATGACACGTTGAGGTAGACCCAAGTCCAGGGGCAAAAGCAGGCAGGCCAGACTCGGAGCACCTGTCCCAGGAGCGTTTCACCCCTCCTCAGAAGCCCCCAGTATTCCCTCCCCCTCCCCCACTCACGTCTCATTGGTTAGGACGGAGCCACAGGCCCGTTCATGACCCGACCCCTAGCCAGAGAAATAGAGCAACCACCCAGTGGAGTGACAGATATCAGGGACTGAGCCACCGTGCCCTCCACAAGCCCACAAGGGCAGGCCTCTGTTACGGCTGCCAGCCAAAGAACCACAAAATCGATCTCCCGGGGTTTGCAGCAGAGGTGACAGGGTTTAATGTGGCAAAGGAGACAGGGACCCTAGAGCGGCCACCCAGTGAGCGAGCGTGCTGGGCTGTGGGGGTTGGAAGCCTGCCGAGCAGGGCCGCAAACCGGGAACTGGCAGAGACTAACTTCCCCCAGGGGCACTCACCCCTACCAGTCCGAGGAGGCTGGTTCTCGAAGGCAGCCTGGAGGGCTAAGGACGCGTTGAGGGAGCAGGGCAGGGGCCTGGGTCCCAGTCCCACCTCCGGGAAAGGCCGGCAGGGGACACCCGGTCGAGGTAAGGGAGCCAGGTGTCGGGAGGCAGGCGGCTGAGGGTGGGAGCGCCGTCCACAGGGGCCGGGCCTGGAAAGGGGACGTAGGCACCAGACCGAGTCTGAAGCACAGCCCATTTGCAAGAAGAAACGTGGATGCCGCAGACTCTAAAACGAGGATCGCAGGGCCAGAAGTTCATGTGTGTTTTAGTTGTTTATTGCCAGGCAACCAACCGCCCCCACATTTGGCGGCTTGAAATAAATCACAATCACTTACTTGCTCACCATATTACACTTTGAGCATCAGCTGGGCTGGAGGACCCACTTCCTAAACAGCCAGCAAGTTGACGCAAGCTGCTATCCGCCAGCTCCGAAACTCGTTCTCTCGCAGGTCTGGAGGCCGCAGGCGCAAGATCAAGGTGTCGGCAGGGCTGGCTCCTTCTTGAGGGCTCAGAAGGAGAGTCCGTCTCCGGCACTCGAACCTTGCGCGTCTTTCGGGCGCCGGCTCCCAGTAAGGCGAAAACTGCCCGCATCCCCATCCGGATCAGGTCTCTGTGTCTTCGGTCCCTCTTCTTTATTGATTTATTGGGTTTTTTTTTTAAGAAGTCTTTTTTTTTTTTTTAATGTTTATTTATTCTTGACAGAGACACAGCAGGGAAAGGGCAGAGAGAGAGGGAGACACAGAATCCGAAGCAGGCTCCCAGCCCGACGCGGGGCTCGAACTCACAAACTGCGAGATCGTGACCTGAGCCGAAGTTAGACGCTTAACCCACTGAGCCACGCAGGCGCCTTTTTTTTTTTTTTCAACGATTATTTACTTTTGAGAGAGAGAGAAAGAGAGCGTGGGGGAGGGGCAGAGAGAAGGCGAGCGAGAATCCCAAGCAGGCTCCATGCTGTCAGCACAGAGCCCGATGCGGGGCTCGATCTCACAAGCTGTGAGATCGTGGCGTGAGTGGAAGTCAGATGCTTAACCGACTAAGCCACCCAGGCAACCCTCCCTTTAAAAAAAAAAAAAAAGTTTATTTATTTGGGGTGGGGAGGGGCAGAGAGAGGGAGAGAGAGAAGCCCGAGCAGGCCCCACACAGTCATCGCAGAACCCGGCGTGAGGCTCGAACGCACAACCCGTGAGATCACGACCTGAGCTCATCTTAACTTGATTACATCTGCAACCACCCTGTTTCCAAGCAAGGTCACTCTCCTGGGTCCCGGGGGTCGGGACTTGAACGGAGAGGGGACAACATACGACCCCCTGGCAGGAGAGTGACACGGAATTTGCAGCCAGCTTTAACCCAGCACGGTCTGAGAGAGGATAACGGGAAGGGAAATGAGGAAGTGGGCAGAGAGGGGAAAGGCGGTTGCTATTGCAGGCATATTCGTCCGCTGATCCCCCCCTCGTCGGTGCCCTAGCCTGCCCTGTGCCCCGCAAGCAGGAAGAGTGTGCTACCAGAAGATTCCCTGGGGCACCGAGTCATAGGTGTTTGCAGTAAGCAGTCTTCCCAGCGTGGAGGCGAGGGTTCCTGGCAGGTGGGTGGAGCCCGGAAAGTGTCTGCTCCAAAGGGCAGGTCAAGGCAAGCCAGCTGGAGGAGCCTAGCTGCCCGCCTGGCAAAATCCCAACCGCACGGGTTAAGCCGCTAGGCTGGTAAAAGGCTCAAGGGCACATGGGCCTACGTAGATGAACCCCAGGGGCTGCCCCCATAACCATGTGAATCAGACCAAGGCGAGCCAGTGAGGGCTGCACAGCAGGGCACGGCAGGGACTCCTCTTGGGTGAGCCACTGGAGGCCAGGTTGGGGACAGACCTGCCCCTGGGCAGAAGAGGCTCCCGGACTGCGGCCTCAGCCAGAATCAGGGGCAGGCTCGAGGCTCCAGGCTGAGCCCCTGGGGGAGCAGCTTCGGGGCCTGGGACGCAAGGGGGGGGAGGCAGCGGGGAGAGAAGCCCACCATAACCATGCTCGCTGCTGAGACGAACAGCAGCTCTTGTGACCCAGGCCTCAGGAAAAAACTGGAAGGGTAGCGGGGTGGCAAGGCGGGGGGGAGCGGCGGTGGCAATGTTTTCCCCTCTCTGCTTTTCACCTCCCCTACCGGGCGCCCGTGGCCTGCAAAGCCGCCAGCAGAAAGCACAGCCATGAGTTTCTCATGAATGATTTTAAACGATTCCTGTTCTGTCCATGGGGGGAAATCACGTATCGAAAATCCAGCAAAAGCGTAGCCAACTGAGGACTGCTCCGGATGGCTGCTGAAAAGCAGACAGCGTGGCCACTGGCGTTCCAACCGCAAGGGGTCCTGGGAGAGAAGCAGGCTCTCGGGGCCAAGGCCTGCGTGAGCCCGGGGCAATACCCTCCGAAAATCAGGCCACTGTGCGCCCACTCCGCCCCTCGCTCATTCGTTCGTTACGCAACGTGTAATCACTAAGCACTTGCAATATGTCACTCACTGTTCTAGGCGCTGGAAAACCGTTGCGAACGAAACGGATTTTTTTCTAAAAATCCCTGTAGTCACGGAGTTTACATTCTCGTAGGGGAGGAAGGTAGGAAACAGATAAATAGGCAAAACATGCGGCGTGTCGCGTGCTGGGAAGTGGGAAGGAGAAAAGTAGGGCAGGGAAGGGAATAGGGAACATAGATAGAGCCGGGGATAGGGGGAAGGTTCCAGGGTTCAAAAGAGCGACCAGGGATGTACTTGCTGAGATGCCGGTACTTCAGCAAAGGCCTCGAGGAGGTGCGAGAGGGAGCCCTGTGGACAATGGAGAAAGGGTTGGCCAGGGGACAGCCAGTGCAAAAGTCCTGAGGTGGGAGTGGCCCAGTATATTCCAGGAACAGCAACGAGGTTAGTGTGGCTGAAACGGAGGAGGGGAGATAACCGGCCTGGAGCCGAGGCAAGTAGGGGCAGGACAGGCACCAGATCAGGCAGGGCCTTCTTACAGCCGTCAGGTTTCACTCAGATAACACAGGAAGGCTCTGGAGGATTCTACGCCAAAAGGGACAGAACCTAGGGGAGCCCGGGTGGCTCAGTCCGTTAAGCGTCTGACTCTTATTTCCGCTCAGGTCATGGTGTCACAGTTTGTGCGTTCGAGCCCCACATCGGGCTCTGTGCGGGCAGTACGAAGCCTGCTTGGGATTCTGTCTCCCTCTCTCTCTCTCCCTCTGCCCCTCCCCTGCCTGTTCTCTCTCTCTCTGTCTCTCTCAAAATAAATTTAAAAAAATTTTTTAATTAAAAAAAACAACAAAAGGGACAGAACCTGACTCAGGTTTTAGGGGACCCCTATGGCTGTTGTTTTCAGAGCAAACTGTAGAGGCTAGAAGGGGGGACACCAGTGAGGTCACACAACCAGTGATTCTCCACATCCGGATATTGAGAACCACAAATGTACCGATAAATATTATTTCAGCAGGAATTGGTTTCACCTTCATCGCCAGCATTTGGCAAAACCCACCTTCAGAGATAAAGAAACAGACCCAGAGAAGTTAAGTAACTTCATCAAGTTGCCCAGTTGGTAAGCTCTTTCAAGGGCTCCCTCCTTCCTCTGGGTAAAGCAAAAAGCCGGCCAAAAGCCCTGTTGTGTCCACCGGTCTGTGGCTGATGCCGGAATCTTCTGGGACTTCTCGTGCTTCTGGTCTTTTCCTTGGGAGGCAAAGTGGCAGGAGTCCAGGGTGGAGGAGTCGGATGGGCCGGGCTGAGCTCAACCCGGGCTCCGACACCCACCCGTGCACAGGGCAGTTTCCAGAAGCACAAATCTGGATTTACCTCCTCCGGCCTTTGGGTCTCTTCCGCTCCTCGGCCCAGATGGTAGCCAGGCCTTGGCGTCCCCAGCCTTTGGGCTTTTTGTGGGCAGGGTCATGGCTGAAGTTGCCAGGCACCCAGGAGCCAACCCCCTCCCAGGCTTTTGTTTTCAACTGCAGCCAAAGCTTCGAAAGGATTATATGGGATCAGCCGTTCCGAGAGCCTGTTTTGTATACCGCTGGAGGTACACAGACCCGTATTTTTTTTTTTTAATAATTATGCTTATGTATTTGGATGTGCTAGGAAAAAAAGGAACCGGCAGAACCAACCCATGACTTCATGAATGTTATCGCTCAGGGGGAGGCTAAAATATTCGGGGTGGTTTGGTTTTGTTTTCAAAAGGTGACTTAAATTAAAACGATTATGTTACACATAGCACACAAAATACAGCAACTGTCAGAGAGGAAGTACAGAATAACGTTGCAGTACGGTTGTCTTGGGTGGGGAAGAAATGAAGGAAAGAGCTTCTCTCCCCCCCCCCCTCGCCCCCCAGCAATCTAAAAGGGTTTTTTAAAAATGTGCCCTTTTAGTATAATGGAAACACAGGCACACCGTGGAACGTTAGAAAATACAGATCATCAAAAAGGTTGAAATAAAAACCTCACACTCTCATGTCCCAGATATCATGCCATTAACACCTAAGTGCACATCTGTCTCGGTCTTCTTTTTTTTTTTTTTTAATTTTTTTTTTTTGACGTTTATTTATTATTGAGAGACAGAGAGACGCAGAGCGTGAGCAGGGGAGGGGTAGAGAGAGGGGGAGACACGGAATCCGAAGCAGGCTCCAGGCTCCGAGCTGTCAGCACAGAGCCCGACGCGGGGCTCGAACTCACGAACCATGAGATCGTGACCCAAGTTGAAGTCAGATGCTTAACCGACCGAGCCACCCAGGTGGTGGCTTATAACACGACACAATCACAGGAGTGAAATTTCCTCACACGTACAGGTTCCGGGATTAAGGTGTGGATCTTGAGGGGCCACGTGTTTAGAATTCTGCCTACCATGGTATCTTTCTAGATTTTTCTCAGCACACATGTATTCATAAAGATGTCCTTGTATTCTACATACGATAAGCAACCTGCTTTTTCCAGTCATGGATCGCCACCTTTCCATTTCAGTAAATATTCATCTCAACTAATACCCAGAACATATTCAGAGCTCTTCGACGGACCCAAAAATGTTTTGAAACGCACTCAGTGGGGGGCACCTGCGTGGCTCAGTCGGTTGAGCATCGACTTCGGCTCAGGTCATGATCTTGCGGTTCGTGAGTTCGAGCCCCACACCGGGCTCCCTGCTGTCAGCCTGTCAGCGCGGAGCCCGCTTCGGATCCTCTGTCCCCCTCTCTCTGCCCCTCCCCCGCTTGTGCTCCCCCCAAAAATATATATATTTTTTTAAAAACTGAACTTAACGTATTGAAGAGAATAAGACAGTTGTTCTGCAAAATGCCCCACTTTCTGGATACACCAGGTGGCTTCCCTGTGATGCCCTTTAGCTTGTCTTTGTCTCTCTCCCCTGTATTTCCTCTCAATCGGAAGTTATTCGCTGGTGTGGTGGCAAGTTTTCACCACCCAGGGTTCTGGCCCATTTCTGTGGTGTAAATGCTTCCACCGTGGCTGCTTTCAAGCCACCAATGTGACATTCCCGAATTCAGAGTTAGAGACAGATGCACGCAACCTGCCAGCTGAAACCAGTTCCAGCACCTGCTGCCCGATGGATGGGATAAGGCTTTTGGAGGGGAAGAGGGGAGCAGGCTGGCTGGAGAAAGACTTGAAGAGCGTCCCCACCACCATCCCCAGAGACTGTGGACGAGGCAGCCTGATACGTGCTCCAGGAGTGGAAGGGACTGGCAGCCTCTGTCACCTCTAGCAGGAATGGCGGGGGCGGGGGCGGGGGTGGGGGGAGGGGTGAAGTGAACCACACAAGCTGTGGCCTCAGAAGCCATAAGCGAATACCCCTGTCACGGGGCGCGTCCAAGAAGCAAGGGTGGCAGCTAAATCCCCCAGGGCCCTGGCTCCTGGGGTGGGCTACTCTCCACTGATGGCCGCAGATCCCCAGGAGGACTGAGTCCCAGCTGCCCGCAGAGCTAACTTGCTTGGTAACCATCGCTTTGTGGGTTCTCTTTCCTTCCCTTCGCCGGCTCCTCTCTGCACCCCTCTACCCCGGCTTCCCGGGACCACCTCCCAAATAAAGGGCTGGCCCTCGAACCCGTGTCAGGTCCTGCTTCCGGGACCCGAGCTGAGATACCAAGCGGCAGGGGATCGGAACTGGCGTGAGGCTATTTCGAGGGTTTACGTTTTTTACAAAGGCACGTATTCATTTATTATTGATGCAATTAAAAATCAATTTCAAATAATAAATTTTTAAGAGGAAAAACTACCGCTAGAAGCCACAGAAGATTCACTGAGAGAGACCACAGCCTCGCTCCCTGCCTTGTTGGCCTGACTGAGAACCCGCCGTCCCCCTGACCCTCATACCTCTCCCCGCACACCCCAAGACACGACAAGGGCAGGTGATAATTTTAAGAGGAGCTGACGTTTGCTGCGCAGATACCGTGCCGAGTGCTTTGTGCAGATTATCTGTTTTACATGCTTAGAGCACGTGTATGTATCACCCCTCCCTCCCAAGCTCCCTTTAATATAATCGTGAAGGAACAAAAAAAGGTATAAAGCCACAATGAGGAGGGGGGGCAGG
Organism: Lynx rufus; assembly: GCF_022079265.1. Lineage (NCBI taxonomy): Eukaryota > Metazoa > Chordata > Mammalia > Carnivora > Felidae > Lynx > Lynx rufus. The sequence goes on from NW_025814828.1 coordinate 34,987,669, forward strand.
GTGTCACCAGATGAGGGGTTTCAACACATTTCTGGAAGACAGAGAGCAGAAGGAAGGGTGGTGACAGGTGACACAGAGCAGAGAGAGCCACAGCTGGAATCCTCCCAGGCGGGGAAGCACAAGGGGGAGGCTCCAGGGGGAGACCACGGGGGGGGGGGGGCGGGGGAGGGGGGTCCCTGAGGGCAAGAGTGGGAACCGGGGCTGCAAACAGGACTGACTGAGGGTCACCACCCCTACCACTCCCACCTCTGGGGGCAGGAGAGCCATGAGCAAACTTCTTGGTTTCTTAGAGTTCACGCCAAAGCAGGGTCGACCCTCTTCTGAAGACACGGCACACATTTTCTGCGGAGAACTGGAGAGGCTTGTGTATACACAGTGGCTTCGAAGAAAGCCGCCCCCGCACCCCCCCCCCCGACCATGATCCAGCATCTGGGAGACCCCAGTTCCCCGCAGGCTCACCTCAGTGGAGTCCCCCAACCACCAGTCCCCGCCTGTGTCACACAACCCTACAACGCTCTGGTCCACGTCGCTCCTCCGGCTACACAGGAAGAGACGCCCCCCCCCCCCCACTCACCCCGGCTGTTCATCCAAAGAAAGGCTGCAACATCAAAGAGAAAGACAGAGAAGAACAACAGGAAAATTGATCCTGGAGGAAACAGATACTTTGGTAAACTGGGGAGAGTTTGAAGAAAGATGAGAAAGAGGAGGAAGGGGAGGGGGAGGAGAAAACAACGCTTTCCGCTCAGCCGCGAGAAGCTATCGCACCCATAAAGCAAGAAGGTGGCACTAACAATTACAGAAAGGAGGAGCCCTTGGAAGTTCCAAATATGAGGACAGAGTGAAAGAAGTTGACTGACGGCCGGAAAGAAAAAAAAAAAAAATCAAGAGATTCTTCCAGAACATAGAGTATAATGAAGGAGACAGAAACCATAAGAGAAAAGATAAGAGACATGCAGAATCATCCGGGAGGTGCAACACGTGAGAACAACAGAAGTTTCAGAAAGAAAGCCTAGCAAAGACGGGGGGAAAGAATCTACAAATCGTCCCAACCCTTGTGGCTTAGGGCAGCCCTGGAAGAGGCGGGCTCTGCGGGGCTGGGGGCTTTTGTTTTGTGTGTTCCATGTCAGTGTCCCTACTGACGTCCCTTAGTGTTTAAAGGTCTCAAGAGGAGCCAAGCTGGGTAGAGCGTATCCCAGGGACCCAAGTGTGAAATGAACAAGGGGCAACCCTGGGCCCTGGTGTGGTGGTACCTGTAGATTTCAAAGTGAGGATCCCCCAGCGGAAGGGGGCTCAGGGGCCAGAAGGTCGGAGCTGTTCACTTCTCATCCCGCTAAGACATTGTCCTCCCAGAGCTAGATCCTAGGAGGCTTCGGGTTTTGTTTGAAAAAGGAGGGGGGTTTTCCATTACAGCTTCTCTTGCAGATGGGGAAGTCAACTTGTCCGACATGCCTTAAATCCAGAGGGCAACACTAAGGTTTGTGGACGGGTCTGACGGGAGTTGATCGGGGCGGAAGCTATAAAAGCCTTCTCAACAGATGTTTCTGATAGCGGAACGGGATGCCTGGCAAAGGAGCGAGCCCTCTGTCGCTGGAGGTATTCAAGCGGAACCCAGAGAAACATCTGTCAGGAAAACTATAAAAGGAATTGGAACCCTAGAACAGGTAAATTCAGAGAGATAGAAAGTAGAATAAAGACTATCAGGGGGAGGGGCGCCTGGGTGGCTCCGTCGGTTGAGTGTCCGACTTCGGCTCAGGTCACGATCTCACGGTTCGTGGCTTCGAGCCCCGCGTCGGGCTCTGTGTTGCCAGCTCGGAGCCTGGAGCCTGGTTCAGATCCTGTGTCTCCCTCTCTCTCTCTGCCCCTCCCCCGCTCGTCCTCTGTCTCTCTGTCTCTCTCTAAAACAAACATCAAAAAAATTTTTTTTTTAATGGTAAATTTTATAGGTGCCTGGGTGGCTCAGTCGGTTAAGCGGCCGACTTCGGCTCAGGTCATGATCTCACAGTCCGTGAGTTCGAGCCCCGCGTCGGGCTCTGGGCTGACAGCTCAGAGCCTGGAGCCTGCTTCCGATTCTGGGTCTCCCTCTCTCTCTCTGTCCTCTCCCACTCACGCTCTGTGTCTCTCAAAAATGAACATTTTTTAAAGAAATGGTAAGTTTTATGTTACACGTATTTGACCACAATTTATCAAATCACAAAAAGTGGGGGGAACGGAAGTCACATACACCGCTGGTGAGGCTACAAAACGGGGCAACCACTGCGGCAACTTGTCTGGCTGTTTCTCAATAAGGCTAAACACAGAGTCATCGTAGGACCCAACAATTCTGCTCCTAGGTATATACCCAAGAGCAATGAAAAACAGAAACATCACGCTAAGTGGAGGAAGCCAGTCACGAAAGACGCATGCTGCGTGGTTTCGTTTATACGAAATCTGCACGACAGGCAAACCTACACAAACAGAAAGCAGATGAGTGGTTGCCCAAGGCTGCGGAGGGGTTGCAGGGAAATGGGGAGCGACTGCTAATGAGGATGGGGTTTCTTTTGGGGATGATAAAAAGTGGTGACGGTTGCATTTCTGTGGGAATGCACTAAAACTCACTGAAATGTACACGTTAAGTGGGTGGATTATATGGTATGTGAATTATATCTCAATAAAGCTGTATAAAAAAAAGAAAAAAAAAAAGGAAAAAGAGGCTTCCCACCAAGATGGGAAGCGGGGCCAGATGACCTTCTTCCATTCCAAGGCTCGGTGATTTTCTGTTCCAAGGCTTGGCGATCTTTGGCTGCCTGCCCCCTCAAGGTTTGGCCCCAGGAGGGCTTTCTCAGCAGCTCACGGACACACTCCCTCATCGCCGTGCTTGCTAGTGGCTGAGTCAGAAGCTTCCCGGCAGAGCACCCCCTGCATCACGCTGTCAGCCTGGCCCCCTGGGTTGGTTTGTTTTTCCAGGGCATAAACGTATTTTATGGAGAAATAAAATGCACAATAATAAAAAGGGGGAGGGGAGTGTTTCCACAGGCTCACATTTTATCCAAAGGGGCCGTGATTTGGCATCCCTGGCTCGAATATGAAATTATTACACAGGAATTGACTCTCGGTGTCTCCGATGCTCCCTGGGATGATTGCTTCTATAACTTATGGAGACAGCCGAGCGTTTGTATTCAAGTGATCACATAAATTAATATCCATATGTGGAAATGCTGTGTTGGGAGCAGACCCGGTTTAAGAATGCTTGCCTTGTAATGATCCTTGTACCTGAAGGAAAATGCCCATCCCGGGGCTCCCAGGGAAGGTCTGGTTCGGAAGGGTTTGAAGGGAAAGACGGCATGCAAAGCGCTCCCCCTTTAAAGTGATGGAGAGCCGTGCGCTGTGTTCAGGCGTGATGTCATCCGAGGGAAGGAAGGGAACGAACGGCTTTTTCGGAAAAAAAAAAAAAAAAAAATTTTTTTTTTAAATAAATCCAAAAGCATGTGCCTTAAAATGTAATGTTTTGCTCCTCTGGGATGGGTTTAGCCCAAAGTTCTAATTATATGTGTGGCGGTAAAGGCCTCCTTAAGAGATTGCCAACACCATGCCAAAGGATGGCGGGGGGGGGGGGGGGTGGCAGCTCCCGCAGGAATTAATGATGGGCTTTGTGAGGGTAGGGCAGGGGATCGGGGAGTAGACGACCCAAATCCTGCCCTCAGGTCGCAGATCACGTAGGTGAGACCAGAAGCCACAACTGGGCAAGGCTGCCCGCGCTGGGACCTAGGGAGTCATGGGGGCACGGTGCCCCGCACAAGTCGGGCGCTCGAAAGAGATCTGCTGAATGGAAATACAGAAGGACGGGCACCTGGGCGGCTCAGTCGGTTAAGCGTCCGACTCCTGATCTCAGCTCAGGTCTTGATCTCCGGGTTGTGAGTTCAAGCCCCGTGTTGGGCTCCGTGCCAGGCGTGAGCTTGTGCGTGCCTGGACATTTAATTCCATTTCATTCATTCTGGAGCTGTTCAACACCGGGGAGATTTATAACCTTTTCAGGTGATGAATGACAATCATGTGCTCAATAGAAAGCGCTAGATAGGGCCGGCCTCCTACAGATTCGGTCACTTCCCTCCCTCCCCGACAGGGAGGAGATTTCCAAGAAATCTCGAGAAAGGCACTTCTAAGGTTCTGATGGCACAGACCTGTCCCTCAGCAGCAGCGATGTGCTGGTAAATATTTAGCAACTGGCTCTCCCGGGGTGGGGAAGGCCCGTCTGTAGCGCTCGCCGATTCCTATGGTGTAAATACTCCCAGTGTGGTCAGATTTCAAGCTCTCGACTGGACATCACCCGCTGCAGAGTTGGGAAGAGATGTGTATAATTGGTTCTCATGGGCTGGCTGCTGCCAGAGGGCCGATCTCTCCCTCGCACTGTGCTGACTCTTCTGGAACACACTGGCTCCCCCCAGACTCTGTTCCCAGGAGGAGCAGTGAGGGGAACCTGGAAACATTCCAGCAAAGCCTCAGCTATTCTCCCTCATCTAGAGAAGATTCCCTGTGCCCCCCCCCCCGCCTCCCGCCCCCAATCTCTCCTGGCTTTTTTAAAACGTTTATTTATTCATTTTTGAGAGACAGAGAGCAAGCAGGGGAAGGGCAGAGAGAGGGGGACAGAGGATCCGAAGCAGGCTCTGTGCGGACAGCAGCGAGCCCGACACGGGGCTCGAACTCCCGAACCATGAGATCATGACCTGAGCCGAAGGCTCTACCCAGTGAGCCCCCCAGGCGCCCCTCTCCTGGTTTCTGAAGGACTCAAACACCAGCCACCTGAGAGAAAAGCCTCGCCACAGAGCAGCCTGACTGCCGTCTTTTCGAAGGTTATGCTTTCCCAGGACCTAGTATTTCCTAACGAGAAAATGGCAATCAAGATTGTTCCCCACTAAGGATGAGCAGTGGAATGACAGACAGAGAAACCACGGAGGGGGGACGTTGATTGGCAACGCCCACGGCAGCTCCCGCGTCCTTCTCTGTACCCGAGACGGGATTGCCTTCGAGAGCAGCGGGCCCCTATCTAGTTTGGCTTCCTCCTAGATCTTCTTCTGAGACCCCCGCAAGGCCATGGCCACACCTCTGGCTGCAGGCCTTTGGAGCCGGGCCCCCAGCCTCGGGTCATCACGCGGTGCGGCCCACTGCATCCTTGCTCGGCAAACACCCCCTCCTCCCGCCCCTGCCCCAGCCCCAGCCCCTCGGTGCACCCCCTCCCGGTCCCCACTAATGTGGGGTTCAGCCAAGTGACTCACTTCGGTCGATGGAACCGAAGTCAACAGGATCCAATCGGAGGTTTTCAAACGCGCTTCCTCCTCCTTTGGGCCTGGCCTCCCGAACCCCTGCCGTCACCAGGAGAAGAACATGCCTCCAGGTAGCTGCTGCAGCTTCGCGTGGGACTCTGGAATGAGAGATGCATGGAGATGACCTCAATCCAACCCCTAGGCTGCAGCCGAGAAGCCACAAGCATCCAAGGGTGAGGCATCAGGGTTTGTGGTAAGCCACGGGGATTTGGGGGTCATTTGTTATGCAGCTGGGTGCTACCAATAATTATTACAACCACTCCAGGTCCTGCTTAAGCCCAGAGCCCCGAGAGGCATCTGGGCGGCTCAGTCGGGGAAGCGTCCCGCTCTTGATTTCGGCTCAGGTCACGAGCTCACGGTCCGGGGTTCAAGCCCCGCGCCGACAGCGAGGGGCCGGCTTGCGATTCTCTCTCCGCTCCTCCCGGGCTCGTACCCTCTCTCGGGGTCTCAAAATAAATAAACCAACCTGAAACACACAGAGAGAGCCTGGATCAGCTTGTCGATCCGGGAAGACTTCGCTTTGCACCAATGTGGTGTCAGGGACCTCCTGGCAAACCAGCAACGAAAGGACACGTGCGTACTTTTGCCCCCTTACGACCGCGCACGTATGCCTTCCTGAAGTAGGAGTGGAGTCTGGTTTAGTCTTTCTCTCCGACAACGAATCATTCGCCAAGGACCTACTGCATCCCGGACCCTGGGCGTCTGGTACCTGGAATCCACCACACCAAGAAGCCGAGAGCGCTCCTCGGGAATGCGAGCACAGAGAAGGGATTACGTGTGAAAGTCCAAGTGAATGACACAGATACAGAGCGCAGGGCATTCGAGAGGGAAGGAACCCTCACCTTTAAGGTTCAAAAGAGGCAGCGGGAACCAAGAAAGGCTTCACAGAAAAGGAAGGAACGGAAGTAAATCCCACAGGAAGAGCTGGTCTCAGGGGCAGGCGTGAGATCAGACAAATCAGACCCGTTAGCGGGAACGGTAAACTGAGTCAGGTCACGGTCGAAAGACTCGACATTCTCACTCTACCTGATACGAAAGATTACTGACAGCTACAGTCTTCAAGACAGTGGGGTACTGATGGAGGGACAGGAGCACAGATCCCCGGGGAAGAATGCAGAACTCCCAAAATACACCCACACTTTATTGTTACGTCACAAGATGGCATTTTCCGGGGCGCCTGGGTGGCTCAGTCGGTTGAGCGTCTGATTTCGGCTCAGGTCATGATCTCACTGCTCATGAGTTCGAGTCCCACATCGGGCTCTGTGCTGACAGCTCAGAGCCTGGAGCCTGCTTCGGATTCTGTGTCTCCCTCTCTCTCTGCCCCTCCCCCACTCGTTCTCGGTCTCTGTCTCTCTCTCCAAAATAAACATTAAAAAAAAAATGGCATTTTGCCCTTGTCATTTTTCTATTAAGTCCACCTTATCCTCTTACCTGTATGTTACAAATACCCTCCTATTTTCTTCTGATTCTGTGCTTGCTACCGTTGGTATATTTTTGCTTTGTTTTTATAGTTAACGCGAATGCATCCAGAATTTGGTGGGAGGTGGGGTGCACAGACAGAGCCTGGCGTAAGTTACAAATCCAAGTTAGGCCTCCGTACCAATAAATTGTGCGCACGGCATTTATTAAATAATCATTCCCATATCTGCTATTTGGTTATTTGGTTTGTCGTGGATTAAGTCATCACCAGGTTTTACGTCTCTTCTAGAATCGTTCCCATTCAGTGGATCAGTTCTCCGTTGTAGAGCCAATTACGTAGGATCTTGCTTATCACAGCCGTATAACCACCCCTTGACATTTGTAGGGAAGAAAGAAAAAAAAGATTCAGGATTCTATTTTGTGGGTAAGAAGAACCATTAGCAATTTTCAAGCATAACAAAGCAGACTTCCTATATTTGGAGTTAATCAGAGGGAGGTGTGTGAAATGTAGAAGGTAGAGCAGACCTGGAGGTCAGGAGCCTGGGCGGCAGCCTTAGACGATAAGGCCTACACGCAGGCAGGGACGACGGAAAAAAGATGCAAAGCTACATTTATAAAATCAGAATAAGGTAGCTCTACAGAATCTTCTAAAGCATGTACTCACAAATATTCACTCTACAAATGAGGAACCTGAGGGCCAGAGAAGTGAAGTCACTTGCTCAGGACCACACAATGAGTTAGGGCAGAGCTAGGAACACAGCCGGGGTGTAGAACATGCAACTCTTAATCCCAGGGTCATGAGTTCAAGCCCCACATTGGGCATGGAGCCTACTTTAAAGAAAGAAGAAGAAGAAGAAGAAGAAGAAGAAGAAGAAGAAGAAGAAAGGAAGAAATCCTACTAACAGTGGCTTGAGTAAGGAGTTTCTTTTTCTCTTGTAGGAAAAATCCAGAGAAACATACAGAATCCAGGGCTCATGTATCTACTTAGGTTATCACAGAGCCCTCTATCCTCCTACTCTGCTGTCCACTGCTTGTGGGGTTCATCCTCATGGTCCCAAGATGGCTGCTGCACCTCCAGGCACAGTATCTGTATTCCAGGCAGGGGGAAAAAAAAAAAAAAGACAAGGATTAAAGGTGTTCTCTCTTCCAGAAAATGTTTATCTGTTTAGGAAGGGAAACCCTTCCCGGAGATTTCTGCTCACCTCTCGTTGGCCAGGACTGAGGCACATGGCCACCAGCCTCTCTAAAGTAACCTAGCAATTTGAGAATTTCACTATCTCACCTCTGTGGTAGAGCGTGAGAAAGCAGAAGGGAGTCGGAACGGGTGTGAGTGAGACTAACTGGAATATTTGCCTGATACCGGGTCTCTTATCTCCTGGTCCAGGGCTCTCGGTATTTTACGCTGTGACAGGGCTGGCCGCGCTGGGGTAGGCGGGGGTGAGGGGCCACACTACTTTATCTGGGCCAGAGCCAGGGAAGATGGCCACCTCTTTCTCAGATATTGATAAGGCTTCCTGAAAGACTCGAGGCCCTAGAAGCTGCTCGAAAGAAGGGAGACAAAGCGCCAAGGTCTGGTGGGCAAGGGGAAGCAGGCAGGTCATTTATGCCACAACAAACTATTAATTACAAGGCACTTGGTCTCCAGACCCAGGCCTGGGAAGTGTCTTGAAAGTGGAATATAGAAGATCAGATTAAAGGGATGGATGGGAGTCAAGAAAATGTCCTTGGAACGAGGGCAAGAAAACAAAACGGAAAACCAAACGAAAGGAAGTTGATCTTGGGAGGTCAGCTTAGGAGGGGTGAAATCCTGAACAGTCTCTGCCAGAAATGAAGGCAAACATTCTCCCCTGCAACCAACCAGGATGGAGATGCCCCAGCGTTCCAGGTTGACTTGCCGGACGGGTCCTTGGAAACGTGCAAAGAGGCCACAGAAAGGAAACTAAAATGATGACGAAGCTCGTGGGGCCAAGCAGTGTGGCAGGAGAGATCAGGGTTCCCACTCTGGCTCTGTACCACCTGGAGCTACCTTCTGGGAACCTGCCTGGGGGTAGTGACCTCTCCGTTCCCTAGGGAGGCAGGGAAATCAAACGACAGAAAACCCAGGTCAAGGTGATTTCAGCAAAGGAAAGGGATTTACTGGCACACATCACTGAAATATCCTGGGGCAGGGCTGGCTTCAGGTTCAGTGGGATCCAGGGGCTCAGACAATGAAGGTTCTGACAAAGCGTGATTCTCTTCTCCGCGAGAAGCAGCAAGTTCTGCAACGGTCTCTCTGGGACACACTCGGGTCACAGGCCAACCTCTGAACCAATCGGTGTGGCCAGAGTGGGATGAGGGGACAGGTTCAAATGCTCCGTGCGTCCCACTGCTGCAGCCAGGAGATAGAGTCAGACCCCTCCCACCAAGCCCCTGGACTGAGAGTCAGAGAGGAATGGTTTGTCCAAACACAGTGTGGGTTCTGGATCTAGAGGGGGGACCAGACGTTGGACAGGCAAAGAAGCCAGAAACACCAAAACCTCCCAATCAAACGAAAAACTGCCTTTTCCTTGTATCCAGACCTGAGGATTAGAACCCTAGCTACTTCCAGCCTTGTCAAAGAAATTGTCAGAAAGACTGAACTGAAAAGGCCCTTTGAAATCATCTCTCCTCCCCACGCCCGGGCACGGAGAGGGAAAGAGGCCTGCCTAAGCGTGTAGGGCTAGATCAGCCGCAGAACAGACTAGAAAAGACTTACAAAAAGTCAACCAAGCATTCTTTCACTTCCGCCTGCAGCTTCTCTGGGAATGGTGTATAAACGACTAAGCAAAACCCTGGAGAATGTCACCAGAAATGGGGACAGGTCTGGCCAGCCTACTGTGATAGCTCAGCGAAGAATTTCTTTAGGGGGAAAGAATCCTCTTGGGAATGACGGAGGCTGGGTTGCATAAAGGGCCTGGATGTCTGAGGCCCTCGGGCCCAGATCAGGGACAGTGTGGCTAAAGAGGGAGGGGGTGGCAGGGCACTTTTCCATGACAGGTTGACTTGGGCTTCAGAGGGCAGGTCCAGGGCTGAGAGACCCCTTTAAGACACCACATTAGAGACAGCAATGGAACAAGTTGGCTGAAGGGGCTGCAAGAAACCACGCAGCACCTTTCTTCTTCTTCTTTTTTTCTTTTTAGCAAGCTCTGAGCCCGACAGGGGGCTCGAACTCACGACCCCGAGATCGAGAGTCCCATTCTCTACCGACTGAGCCAGCCAGGTGCCCCCACACACCTTCTTTCTGATACCAACAGCCAGGTGTCCTATCGGTAGTGCCTCAAAGGCCTGCCACCCTGACTGGCTCCCCGCGATGAGATATGTTTCCCCCGGCTCCCCAAGGAGGTCAAGTATCCCCTTCACGTTTTCACCAAAAGGGAAAATATGGCCCCTGCACCCGGTCCCCCTTTGATCTTTCCCTTCCCTGCCAACATCCAGGCCCGACAGGACCATTTCTCAGACGCTCGGAGACGCCCTTAGGAAGTTTACCTGGACAACACAGCCACGTCAGGGAGGAAAGTTTTTCAGAGGGGCTTTGTTACAACGCTCTTCATTATACGCTGCCTTTTTCTCTCCTCGTCTTTTCTTACAGGACCCAAGTGGGAACACCAAATGGCTTCAGGCCTTAAGGAATCTGAACGGATTATCGTGATTACTTAAACAAGGGTTTTCTGGAACTCTGAGCCAAGTGGGATAGAGAACGAAACTTCTAAAGTTATACCCTCCCAGCGATTGGTCAGATAAGTGTGGGGCCTGAGCAAACAGACAAACCATGAACATTTCTCCCATTAACTCTTTCAAGGTCTAGAAAAACACACGCCGGAGGCCTATGCCCCAAGGGGCCCCGGGGACTCTAGAATTTACCAAGGCAGGCCTTCATTCCTTAAATAAAAGTTCTTTCTCCGGCTGCTTTTACTCATCCCCTTTCCTGGTGGGGGGAAGGTGCTCACGAGAGGCATCCCACCTGCCAGTCACCACGGCAGCAGAACCAGACGAATCTCCCTAGTTCTGCAGACCTAAGCGGGGACGGGCAGGACGGACGTGGCTGCTGGCCTGTGCCCAGGCACGCTGTCACAGACCAGGCCGCCCCAGTGTCAGAGCATAAAAGCAGGGAATGGTTCACGCGCCCCCGCCCCCCTCCGCCACCCCTTTGCCGGGTCTGGAATTGGCAGGGTCCACAGGCTTTGCCTATTTTTTTGTTTAATCCATTTTTCTTCATTTGTCCAAGCTGCGAGTGTCGGGTCTGCCCTTCATTGACATGAAACCTATCCCCTGAAGCAGCCAGGGTTCCCCCAGACATGTCCATAGGTGCTTTCGAAATCCGGAGGCAACCCCGACAAACGCCGGAGAGCACCAGGATGGGAAAGAGCTGGAAGTTATCCAGAAATTGGCAAACCCCGTGGACCCTGCCAATTCCAGGCCCGGGAAAGGGGTGGCGGAGGGGGGCGGGGGCGCGTGGTTCCGTCAACCCCTCTTCAGTCTTCCTGGGAAAGGGCCCACCCAAACCCAGCCCTCGGTCTGGGCCTCCCCAGACCACGCTGCGCTGAGGCCTCCCTTCCACCGTGCCAGAGCCGCGGGGGCACCGCCCGGAGCCCCCAGAACCCACCCACCGCACCCGTGCCATCTCCAGTCCTGCGGGCAAGGGGGGTCAATGTCGTTCAAGTAATTTCTCTGCGAACACAAGATGGCAGCCTTAAATAAATGCAACCCTGCGCAGCTTTTAATCTTACACATCATTAAATTCCTAATTTACACATTATGTTTTCGTGGGCCAACCCATAACTCATTAGTGTTGAACTCACGAGGTATAAAGACCAACGCACGACGGGCGCCGGGGCGCAGTCACCTGCCTGGGTTAACAGTTCCTGCCGCGGGGGCAGGGAGGAAGGCGCGAGAAGGCCGCCGGGGCACCCACGAGGCCGAAGCTGGGGCGCGGGCGAGCCCTGGGTGCCAGGCCCCGCGTTACAGGCCGCGCTCGAAACTCTGCGGCCGAGAAAGTGCCGGGGCCGGCTCCCTCCCTTCACTCCCGGGTCTCGAGCGAGAGCGCGCGCGCGCGCTCACACACACGCACACGCACACACTCACACTCGCACACCCGGGTGGCCGCGCGGGGCTCCGAGCGGCGCAGGCCTCCTTGGCAGACATCTTCCTGTGGGAGGATTTCAAACGAGCCGTGAAAGCCAGAAACTACACGGGTTACAAACTCCGGAATCCCTGGCCGGCCCGGGCCCCCTTCCCACCTCCGACGCGGCCCCTCTGCTCGGCGCGGGGCCAGGAACCCACTAAAGGGCAAAGCGCGCCCGCCGACGGTGCGGGGAGACCCGGGGGGCGCAGGGACTGCCCGAAGTCCCGTCTCCCTTCCGACCCGGGGACCGGCGGCCGAGTGCCGCGCAGCCCAGCTCGGCCTCGTCCGGCAGGGGTGGCCCAGGGCGACCCGAAGCGGGGGGTGGGGTGGAGGGCTGGCCGCCGCTCTCCAGAGAACGACGTCACCAGGGCGCAGCTGACAGCCCCAGGCCCCGGCCAAGGCGCACCACAAGGCGGAGGGAGGCTGGTGCCGGGAAGGGCCTGGGGGCCAAAGGAAGCAGCCTTCGCGCTGGGGCGAGGCCCCGGGCGGGAGCACCGAGGCCGGCTGTCCTGGCGGCGAGGGCTAGGAACGGCCTCGCCCGGCGCAGAGCCGGCCAGGCCCTCGAGGTGCTCCGTGCCTTCCCAGCCAAAAGCCGGCTCCGCGCCGCGGCGGAGTGGGAGGGAGGAGGCAGGGCGCGCGCCCCGCCCTCGCCGCCCGCGGTCACAGGGGCAATTACACTCCTCGCTGCAGACGGTTACCAGCTCGCCCGCGCATCCCTCTCCCCCCTCCTCTCCTCTCTCCTCCCCTCCCCTCCTCCGCGGAACTGCTGGCTCCATCTTAGCGAGCGCGCCCGGGAAGCCCCGCCGAGGCCAACCGCCTCTGGGGACCTCCCCGGGTTGCTGTCGCGCCGCGCGCCCCCCAGGTCGCCCGGGCGAGCCCTCCACGCCCCGCAACACGTCCCACGAGCGCCACAGCCTCGGAAGCGGCTGTTGCGGTCCCGAAGGGGCGACAGGAGCCTTCTCCAAGCTCTGCAAGACCCCTGCAGCCCCGCTTTGCCCCGCAATCCTGTCCCCAGCCAGTGCAGCCACCCCAGCGCCCCAAATCCCAAGCACGCCTCCGTTTTCCAGGTCTCTCCTGCGTCCGGCCGGTGTGCTTTCCAAATGCCAAGTGGATGCCTAGACCACTTGTCTGAAACCCTCCGAGGCCTTTGCGCTACCAGACGTCCACTGCCACAAACAAACCGCCCCCCTCCTTCCTGCCGTGGTTTTATACTATTACAGAAGGTGTCTTTGAAGCTGTGAGTGAAAACTCAGGTTTTGGGTTAAGAGCTTCATTTCCACCCAACTGTGATTTGGGGCAAATTCCTTAACCTCACTTTCCTTATCTGCAAAATGGGAGACATCGTGCCCATATAAATGCGGGGCTGTGGGGTTTAAAGAAGATAGATGTGTGTGGAAATGACTTGGTACAAAATCCTGGTGGTTAGCATGATTATTACCATATGGCCAGAACTGCGGCGGCACTAAAAGTGAGGTGGCCTTCTTCCGACCAAGAGTGAACCCCTGCGGAGTCCAAGGCCGCAGCTCACGAGTCGAGGTGAGCCCAAGCCACCGGCTAGGCCTGAAGGGAGGACAGAGGAGTCGAGGGGCAGCCAAGGGAGCGAAACACTCAGCCTTCCGCCTTTGCAAATGAATAGGGCTCTGTCTGCAACGCCTAAGGCTTAAACCTGGCGCGGCGGTAAATTTAGCCTGAAGGCAGCGCCTGCTAAGGGGCGGGGATGTCTCCTAAGGGGAAGGAAAGGGAACTGGGTAAGAAAATGGAGTTGCCTCCAGGAAGAGGAATCAGGGAGAGGAAACATTCAGGGCCGCTGGCAGTCCACTGGCAAAAAGAAATCGGACGAGGAAAAAAAAAAAAAAAAAAAGGCTCCCCAGAAATTGGGCCACCGTGGGAGCCGCGAGACAGACTTCCCATCTGGGAAGGGCTGCCTACGGGTAATTGGGTTTGCTCGAGTTGCCTCTATAATTAATAAGTGATTTGACTTGGAGATTGGAAATAGTCGTTGAAAGGAAGCCGCGGGCGTAGGGGTGCGAGGCCCGCGAACCTCCCTCCAAAATCCAATGACCGCGGAGGAGGACGGTTTAAGGAACACGAGGAATGTGATAATATTGGCATCTAACCTTCTAGTGTTTGAGTAATTCGTTGCTTAGCTACTTTGGATAGGCCATTATTTTGCAAACTGGAAACATTTGCAAGTGGTGATATTTTGCTCCTGCCTGACGCAGGGGCTGCAAACCTACCTCGGCTCTGCTGAACTCTTCGAAATATATATGCATAAATTGTTCCTAATGAGACCATCTGTTTTTTATGGCCCCTCTGGAAGCAGGAGGAACCCGAAGACTGCTCTGTCTTGCAGAAATCTGTGGCCAGGCAGGCCCGGGAAATAAATAGGAAAGATTAGAAGGGTGTACGTGATTTAACAATATGCAGACAGGGGGTTCGGTGGCAAATGTATGCTTGGGCTCCCAGGGGTGCCGGACACTTAGGGTGGCTCTGGGCTGCCTGGAGCACGAGGATTCCAGCCAGCGAGCCTGCTAGAAGGCCCAGGGACTGTGCGGCTTTTCACAGCACACACGAACCTCGTTTTTGCATGCCTGGAACGTCACCAGAGCCTCCACGCGAAACCGCAAATCTGCCACCGCGCTGGGGGACCCAGGACACGTAGCCGGCGGTGGGGGGTGGGGGACGGCGTCGCCCACAAGCCCGGGCCTTCCCCTCCTCCCCTGCGAAGGTGAAGGGAGCCGAGCCTGGGGCACGGAGCCTGAGAACGCGCCTCACCCCACCCCACCCCCGGGCCGGAGCCCGGCGCTCACCGGAGGCCTGTCCCAGAGGCTGAGCTTTCTGCCCGACGCGCGTCTGGCAGGCCCAGCGGCGCGACCTGAGCCTGCACCGAGGGTGGCAGGGCAAACACTTTTCACATTACCCGGTGGTTGTTAATTGGGCAGTGCAAAAGACGCCGAGCCTACCCCTTTGTGGCGGGGGGGGGGGGGTTAAGAGTGGGCAGTGGGGGCTGCTTAATAATAGAGGGGCTGCCCTGGGGAGCCTCAGATATCGGTAACCCCCATGATTAATTCATAACTCTCCACTGCGCCTGGCACCGTCTCGGGTCTTTAATCGGTTCTGAATGTCAGCGAGGCTTCCCCGACAGGCTGAGCGCAGCCTTTTGAATGTGTTGAAAGTCGCTGCGCGCACACCAGGAGACAAAGTTGCCATCTGCTCCGGGGACCACGGCAACTGGGCGCTGGGAGGGGCCTTCCTCCCGCGGCTCCGGCTGCCCCGGGCGGCCTCCTCTTCCCGGCCGGCCCCAATCCTGCCCCAGAGCCAACACCGGCCCCCGCACCATCCCCGCCCCCCGCCCAGGGCGCACGCCCGGTGGAAACTCCGGCTCGCGGCGAAGTGGAGCGCTGCGCTGGGGCGCGCGGGGAGCCTCGCCGTCACCCGGACCCAGGCCTATGCTAATGAGATTATGAACTAGGGTTGTTTATGTCCTCGGACCTGGGGGGGGGGGCGGGGTAGGCGGGCAGATAAAGTGTGGAGGAAAGGATGACTTAGGGGAGAGGGGGAAGCCCTGGGAGAACAAAGCTCCGGGCCGTCGGCCTCCCAAGAGTCGCAGAAGTGACCGCCACGGGCTCGTGCACAGGCGGAAGCGGGGGGAGGGAGAGAGGCCGGGCCTAAAGCGCCCTCGCAGGTTTGGAAAACGCTGAGAGGGCACAGGGGGTGGGGAAAGTCGGAACCCGTAGCTAAAGGTTTGGCCCTTAGGCTAGTTTTTAAGGAAATGGATCTCAGGAAGGGGAGGAGGCACCACGCGCCCCGGAGAGGTAGGAGGGAGAAGCCCTGTCCCCCTCACCCCCCCCCCAACCCCCAGCTAGCAGAGCGTGTGCGGTGACCGACCTCCGCGCTCTGGACCTGGAGGGGGACGGAGCCGTCTGGCCGCCGCGGGCCTGTGCTTCCGCACCCCCCAGCTCTGCGCGTCGCCTGTCCCCGAGCGCCTCGCCTCCCAACTGTAATCCCACACTCCCGCGAGCGCTGGGGCTGCGGAATCGTTTGAGTTGGAACTGCATCAGATGAGAACGCCGGGAGGTGAGATCGGGTA
The DNA here is from genome assembly GCF_022079265.1 of Lynx rufus. Taxonomy (NCBI): domain Eukaryota; kingdom Metazoa; phylum Chordata; class Mammalia; order Carnivora; family Felidae; genus Lynx; species Lynx rufus. The sequence continues at coordinate 35,003,615 of NW_025814828.1, forward strand.
GGAAATCGTCGAAACTTAAGAGTTGTGCGCCGTCGCCTCCTCCCCCCCCCCCCCCGCCCCGCACACACACATAATTTCCCCTCCCCCTTCCCAGCCGCCACCTCCCCCACCCTCTCGATTCTTCAAGGTTTGCAGCCCAGTCCTGTCATATGGTTTTGTTTCTGTGCTGCTGCTTTTTTTCAGACACGAAAATTGGACACGTGGAGAATTAGCCGGGCTGGAGAAGCGCTGGGTGCAGACTCAAACAATGGTTTCCAGCAGCGGAGCGAAAGGAGGCACCTTCCCACCTCACCCCCAAAGGCAGCGGCCTCAGCGTGTGGTGGGAAACACCCCCATCATTGCCCACCCCTCCCTCAGAGCCTAGGAAAGGTCCAGCGTGGACCCCTTCCCAAGACACACGCCCCTGGGGTGCGCCTGGACCGGCATGCTGGCTCTGAGATCATTGTGCCTGGGGTCTTTGGGGACTTATAAATTATAAGGGATTCTTTTCCCCTGGGAAGGTGTGGCATCAAAGACGCCACCCCAAATACTAAAGTTTACGGACCCAACCGGGCTCCGGGCTCTCCACTCTTTGGCAATTGTACCTTTCCTAGGCTGCTTGGAGCCTTCCCCCTTCTCGTCTGATGAGCCAGTCTCCAGGTGGCTGGGCCTCCAGAGCAGCTTCCTTTAGCCATTGTCTTCTCCAGAGGCCCCATGCTCCACGGCAACCCCAACCTTGGCCCCCAGCTTCTGTGAGCCCCCCCCCCACCAACCCTGACTCTGCTCCATTGGCAGCAGCCACAGCCCTCACCCCCAAACAGCTCCACTCGCCCAAGCAGGCCTGAGCACCTCGCCCGGGCACACACACCCCGCAGCACAGAAGCTCTGCCTCCCGGAGCTGGTTTCCTCTTACAGGCTCCCGTCAGAGCTGTTGGGGCTGTGGCGGCGCTTGCCTGCGGCTCCCAGTGCAGCCCTGGGTCTCCCTGCAGCGTGTGCGGCAAGCTGTGAATCGGCCTTCTCTTCCCTTCCTGCAAAGGTCAAGCCATCTCCTCCAGCATGGCCGTGGTGCACTTCTGGCCGCAGAGCTCCTACGCTGCAGCCTGGGTATGGAGATGGGGTGGGTATCCATGCAAGGGAGCAGTCCCCCCCCCAGCCCCGCGGCCCAAGCCAGTGGGGGGCAGGGACCAAGGGATGTGAGATTCAGGAAGGGAAACACAACACGGCAGACAGACCCCAAAAGCAGTTCAGGACTTGCAGCCTGAGACCGAAGAGAGGGAGAGAAACCCAGGCAAAGGCTGTTGGGCCTTGACTCCTGAAGGGGAGGCCTTTCCCCCCCCCCAGGGGTTGCCCTAGGGGAAGGTGGGGAGAAATGGCCGCAGTGTCCGCACTGTGTCCGGCGCAGGTCCTGGGGCCCCACCACCTCCCGTCAGGCTGTGCTCCGCTCCTAGCAGGAGTCAGAAGCAAGCAAACCGGCCAGGACTGAGAATTCAGAGGCCACGGGTATCAGGTCAGCGGCGGCGCCCCAAAGAGAGACCCCAAGAGAGGCCTTTCTTCCACCGCAACCCCAGGGAGGCTACTGAGTTCTGCAAAGCCGCAGGAAGACTACAACATCCCGATGTGGAGAAAAATGAGAGGAAACGCCATTAAACTTGCTTCCTCCAAGGGGCACTACCCCCAGTTTTCTCTGAACTGTACCTAAAAAGTCAGGAGAGAGAACTCATTCACTTTTGTTTGGTTTAACATTGCCAGCTTCAAGTCAACCGTGGGCCCCCCGAAGGTTTCGTAAAATATTTAATCTAGCTCAGACAATTTCCTGCAGTCCCTACCCGGACCACCCCACTTACTGAACAACTGCCAAAAAGCAGGCTTGACTGCGGGCTGGCAACCGCGGGCCTTCCAGCGGCCTGGCCGGCCTGTACCCTGCACGCAGGAGCCTGGACAAGGCCCTTCACAGAATCCAGGGACACCAGGTCTGGGTTACCTGGGAGGCCCAAAGCGGTAAGGAAGGAAGAAGCCCAGGAAATGAAGTTAAAGACACTTGCTTTTCTCACTAAGCTTGTGCTGTCTGTATGACCCGCTGGCCCTCACCCTCCCCGAAGTCTGTGAAATGGGCCTGTGGATGTCTCACCTCTCTGGCGTGCTGTGCGTTTTGGAGAGCAGCACTGGGGGGGGGGGGAGGTGACTCCCTGTGTGCCGCCCTGCGCCCTCTACTCTCATCCGTTCGCTGTTTTCCTCCCAAGCATCTCACCAGGGAACCTAGCCAGCCAGAAAGGGATCCTTCGACTGCGCTGAGCCTCAGCCCCTTCCAAACGTGAGGCTCACGGGGAGAACTCCTGCTCTGCCCAGTTTCCATTCCTGCTTCCAGAATAACGAGCCGAAAACATGTGTACTGTAAATAAAGCCTGTCTAAATAAAGCACTCGGGTAAAGGCTGCCGAGAAAACACTCGGCATCGCTCTGTGCTCAGAGCGTGAGTCAGCTTCCCAGCTCCCGGGGAACAATGGAGACCTTGCCAAGGGTCCCCTCCTGTCAATCCCTGAAGGCCCCCAAGCCCATGTAGGTGGTGGAGACGACGGCCCATTGGGACCGTCGACCTGGAGATTCGGGGGGGGGGCGGGGGAGGGGGCGCTCCCGACGGCCCGAGGTTGGGGTCCAGCCCCCGCGTTCGCGCCGCCAGGAATCCGTCTACCCGCAGCTGCCGCGGAGGGGTTGAGGGTTAAGCAAACACCGGGCAGAAGAGCGAGCCTGGGGTGCTGTGGGGCTGCTGCCCTCGAGACGCAGACACGGGAGAGAAGGAGACGCTGGGGGCGCTCGCTACGGAGCCTCCCGGAGGGAAGACGCCCCCTCCTCATTCCCAAGCCGGGCCCTCGCCCACTCGGCTGGCCGCCTCTCTCCTCCGCAGCCTCCCAAGTCTCAACGGAAGCGAGCGTAGCAGCTGCCAGAGTCACCCCACTCCTTCAGCAGTCCCCATAGGCCCATACGCGTACACTAGCCGCCCCACACACATGTGCTGGGGACTCCGTGTGCGCGCCAAGGCCCAGTGAAACGGCGTCCCTTTGAGGGAGAGCGGTTTTGGGACTCGTGGCGGCCTCCGCGCCACGTCTTCTGTCCTCTGGGTTTCCGTGTGGAGCTGCGCACCGCCCCCCCCCATAGGGTTCCGACTGGGGCGGTGGCCTCTGCTCCGGCGTGGGGCCGGTGGTTTCCCCAGGCCCGGTGACCTTGAGGGTCAGTGATCCACCCCGCAGGCCCGCGGTTTCCGGAGTCGCGCGGCCGGCCCTTCCTCCCCGCCTCTCCGGCCAAGGCCGCCCAGCCTCGTCGCGCTCAGCCCGCCGGCTCCCGAGCCCGAGCGGGGGCGCGGGGGGTGAAAGCACCGAGGGCCTCACCCACGTCCTGCGGACACGCGCCCCGCTGGGGCCCGTGCTGGCGCTCCAGCAGCCTGAAATGGCCAAATCGTCCCTGGGCAAGGTTGGAGGCGAGGCTTTGGGAAGAAGGCGAGGAAAACAAGTGAAACGGGAGGGGCGGGGTGGGGTGACGGCTCATAAATCACCCAGCCCCACCCTCGGGCCTCACCGCAGAGGCGCCCCAGCCCCGCGGGAAATGGAGGGTCACTCGGCCACTCCTGGCCGACCTCTGAGCTCTCCCAGAGCCAGCGCCCCACCCTGAGCTCAGGCCGCGCTAGCACCAGCTCCCGGCCGGGATCGTAAACCACCCGCCCGATTCGGCGGGAAGCCGCCCTTGGACGCAACGCGCATCCGCCCAAGGGGAAGTTTATTTATAGCTTGTAAACGTAAAGGAAACCAGACCGCGCTGGCTCGCCGCGCTCCGGCTCCTACGCTCCCCACCTGCCCACCAGGGAGGGCGCGGCGGGAGGCGGAGGGGGTGCCTTAGTCTCTCCCTACTCCCCCCCCCATCCCCGCTCCGCTCCCGGCGGAGAACGGGGTAGGGTCCTAAGAGGCTGGCAAGCCTTAAATTCCTCTCGGGGTGCCTATCGGCGCCGTGAAAGCCAGAAAGGACAGAGGACAGGGCCCGGGCACCGGCGTGGCGAGGGTAGGGACGGCCGAGCTGTCCTAGTTGGCAAGCACCAGCCGGCAGGCCCGGCAGTGCAGCGCGGGATTCCGCAGCTCCCGCTCCGGGCCCGGGGAAGTCCTGGAGAGCCCGGGATGGGGGCGCTCCGGGAGCTTCTCCTTGGAAGGCGGGATGCTTCCCCCGTTCCTCCCGAGCACGTGTCCTCAGCAGAGCCGGCAAGCGCTGCGCGCCTGGGGCTGCGATCCGCGGGTGACAGCGGCTGAGAGCGCCCCTCCCCAATCCCCACCCCCGCCGTCGCCGCTTCTCCTGTGGAGCTCGACGCTCTGGGGTGCGCTCGGGGCAGGCCCGAGGAGACGGAGAAAAGGAAAAGTGTTGGAGAGATTAGGGAGAGAAGACATTAAAAAGCCTAGCCCTGAATAGACGAGCACTCCCCCCCCTCCCACCCCGGCCCCAGCGGCTTCTCCCAGTCCCAGCGGAGCGCACCCACCCCCAGCCTCGGCCCGGGCAAATTCGTGTGTATGTTGTCTGTGTGTGTCTGTCTGTCTGTCGTGTGTATATCTCGTGTGTGTGTATGTGTGTGTGTCTGTATGTCTGTCTCGTGTGTGTGTGTGTGTGTGTGTGTGTGTGTGTGAGCGCGCGCCCGCGCGCGCGCGCCGGGCGGGCAGTTGCGAAACGGGCTCTTGGCTGCAGCGCGGCATAATGGAGGTGGCTGGAACAATGCGCGCTTTGTGCGCGCGGGGAGTTGTTTTCCACCCGCCTCGCCCCCCTCGCTCGGGCCGTATGGCACTTTAATCCCCGCCACGGCTCGGCACAAATGCACTTGTGTCCTGCGGGTCACCGGGGGCCGTGCGGCTGGAACCGACCCCCTCCATCCGCGGACCCCACCGCCGGCTGCCCCATCTTCCTTCCTGCGCACCCACCACGGCCACGATTCCCGGCGTAGCCCGGTCAGCCGGCTTGGAAGCTTCCGGGCCCGCGGGCCACTTTTCTTTTCCGAGGAGACGGCGCGCACCCCACCCCCTTCCTTCGCGAGCTCACACAAACACACATTCGGGCCGACTGCAGGCCCCACACTCGCCGCCCTCCCTCTCCTCGCCTCCATCCCGCCCCCGCCCCGTGCTCCGGACTCCTGCGAACAATAGTAAATGTCAACAGATTCCGCGCGGCGAGTGTCTGACTCGGCCGAGATAAGGGTGCGCGGTTGGCCCCGCGCTCCGCGCCGCCGCGGGGGGAGCCCGCCCTGACCCCGGCAGGAAAGAGCCGGCTGTGACGAAAGCCATGCCCGAGGCGGGGGGGGGGAGGTCGGGGGATAGGAGGGGAGGCCACCAGTCCCAGCCCGGTGGGGGAGTCTCGCCGGGAGACCAGGCCCTGCCCCGCCCCCACCCGCTGAACCCGGTGCTAATCGGGGGCCGCTGGGCACCGGGAAAGCGGCCGGGTCGACGTGGCGCTCGGGCCTGCTTTCAGCTCACAATTCCAGTGCTCTGCGGACGCCAGAAAAACGCTGATCCGGATCGGGACGCGGGCAGTTTTCGCCTTACTGGGAGCCGGCACCCGAAAGACGCGCAAGATTCGAGTGCCTGTCTCCGGAAACTCATTAAAATATTTTTTTTTTTAAGCGCGCACACTTTCACAGGTCCTCCTCCCCGGTCGTCCGCAGCCCACCACCCAACCGAGTTAAAATTCGCAAATTGATTCTCACGCGTTGGTATTAATGGGTTGTTCCTCTTAAATTGTTGCCAACTTTGCTAATGGATTATTATTTAAATGATTTCTTTTTTATAAAGTACGTGTTGTTTTATAGATGCGTATTTACTTAAAGAAATCAACTGCATCTATTAACATATTAAAGAGAGAATAAAGCATCGGGGCCGGTGTAATGTACTGTTCAGCCTTACTTTGGGTGCTCGCGAAGATAGGAAAATCTTATTTGTTTAATAATAAGTCACTCATGAATATGCAAATGGCATCGGTGCAGTACCTCACTTCTGTCACTATTAATGAGTTGCAAATTAATGTGACAACAAAAGGAAAATCTATTTAGTGGAGGAACTCGGTTTCCTACCTGGGGAGATCACAAGCCGGCCGGGAACCTGGATCTCCAGGAAAGAAGGGAGCGGGCACGGGTGCTTCCTCACCCAGTCTCTTCCTGGAGCCTCCGCTATTGTTTGGTCTCAGGGACGCGCCTTATCGGGAGCCCCTTAAAATTCCTGCCCCGGCCCGAGGAAGAAAGGCTGCTCCAGGGTAATTAGGGCCAAGTGTGATTAATGGAAATCAGCCCACAGTTTGAAGTAAAGCAGTTGGTGAGGCAGATTTTGGAGGGGGAGTCTCCCCCTCCCCCCTCCCCGGCCCAGCTTAAAGATTCCCCAAAGCCTTCTCGGCCTCGGTTGCTTTGGGCAGTTAGGACCCATAAGGACCAAATGAGGCCTCGCAGGCCTGACCACAGGTTTTAAGACAACACCCTATGTGCCTGCATTTTACGAGGTGACTCTGCTGATGGGGAGTTTCAGAGCAGATCGGCTCATTTTCCTACCGACCTACTTCCCAGAGGTTACAGACTGCATTCTGCTTGGCTCCTTTCTGGCCCGCACATCACAGCCTGTTTTTATTTCATCGACGGATGCTGCAGAGAATGTTTCGAATCCAGTGAAGTTTGGAAACGTCTCTGAGAGAATAAATAAATAAATGCTGAGCTGCCCAGAGCGGTAGGCTAATAGTTCAGGTGCCTGGGTAGTATTTCAAGAAGCTGTTCGACTCGGGAACCTTCTGGGGAGGCGCAAATAGTCTATATCCAACCTGACTGACGGCTACACGGTCATATACAAATGTAAAAATTCATCGGGCTGCGCACTTAGGATTTGTACACTTTACTATGTGTGAGTTATATATCGTGCTGGGGCTATCTATGACTATGCGAGGCCGCCTCAAAGCTTAGTGGTGTAAACAATAATAATCATTTCTTTTGCTCAAGACTCTTGAGACGGCTCACCTCTGCGCCACTCCGTGTCAGCTGGGACAGGTCAGCTGGAACGCGGGGATCCGTTTTCAAGACGGCTCACACCCACGGTTGGCCAGTTGGTCCCGGCGCTGTCTCTTCTCTATGAGGGCCTCTCCAAAGATCACTTGGGCCTCCTCGCAGCACGGTGGCTGGTTGCCAAGAGCGAGCACCCAAGAGAGAGGGGGAAATGGAAGCTGCCAGTTACTTAAGGCCTGACCGTGGAAGCTAGCAGTGTTAAATCCTGCCACAGTCTATTGGCCAAGCAAGCCAGATTCCAGGGGTGGGGACGTCGTGGGCCCTTCCCTCTTATCTCTCAATGGGAGGTGAGTCAAAGAATCTTGGGGCTGTGTTTTAAAACTGACACGTAACTCACGTTAAATGAAAACGGAATAGGTGCCTTCACGTTCTGCCTTATGTCTCACGCCTCCTTTACCTGCTTTACCCACGCGGGGCGCAAGCTCGCAAACCGCGAGACTGTGATCTGGGCAGAAGTCAGATGCTTAACCGACTGAGCCAGCCAGGCACCCCTCCTAAACATTTTCTCAGTCTGAAAATAAAATTATATATATATATATATATATGGCTTGTTTTTATCGTCTTTTCAGGCATTCAGATACTTGAATGGACAGTTAGGACCCTCATAAACGAACACCTCCCTGAAGACTCAAACATTTATAAATCAAACCAATTAAATTTGTAAATATAGTGAAGCTCCACTTGTCTTAAAAAAATTTTTTTTGGGGGGGGGCGCCTGGGTGGCGCAGTCGGTTAAGCGTCCGACTTCAGCCAGGTCACGATCTCGCGGTCCGGGAGTTCGAGCCCCGCGTCAGGCTCTGGGCTGATGGCTCAGAGCCTGGAGCCTGCTTCCGATTCTGTGTCTCCCTCTCTCTCTGCCCCTCCCCCGTTCATGCTCTGTCTCTCTCTGTCCCCCAAAAAAATAAATAAACGTTGAAAAAAAATTTTTTTTTTTTAAATTTTTTTTTAACATTTAATTGTTGTTGAGACACAGAGGACGAGCAGGGGAGGGGCAGAGAGAGAGGGAGCCACAGAATCCGAAGCAGGCTCCAGGCTCTGAGCTGCCAGCAAGGCTTGCCAACCGACGCGGGGCTCGAACCCACCGACTGTGAGATCATGACCTGAGCCAAAGTCAGATGCTCAACCGACCGAGCCACCCAGGTGCCCCGCGAAGCTCCAGTTGTCTTAAACAATCGTCACTCTGCTTTCCGAGTCAAATCTGAATTCCCTTTCCCTGAAAACTGCTGGCCTAAAGTCTATTGTACAATTTCAAGTTGGACTCATAAGGCGAATTCTTTACTAACTCCCAAGTTTACATAAACATTACGAGGTAAATGGCACACGCGGATTGTTCCTGAACTTAACACCCAAATATTACTACAGTACGTTCGGTTGATTTAATCTATCCCCTGTTCATTCTCAACCTTCCCAAGGTGAAGAGAACTCCCTCTGGGGACCCTGTTTGGGCCTCTCAAGGGTGTTGAGGTTACTCGATGTAAAGACAAATTTAAGGGTTTGGAGGAAGCAAGAGATTACTGGCTATTCTTCCACTGGAATGGAGCCTAGGGAGGTGGGTGGGGTTGTCGAAACCTACTGGGATATGACCCTTTGTCTCCGACCAGGCTATTTTACAACTGAACAAGGTGCGGAGACTTAATAACACTGTGAATACTTGCCTTCTCGCCTACAAATCAGCACAGAAACTTCCCACCTAGGAAAGGGACCACCCCCACCCCCACCCCAAAAGCCGGGTCTGCGTATTTCAATATTCCCTATCTATACATGTTTCTGTTCTTGAAATTTGCCTTTAAATGGGTTGGAGTATCTCGCCCATTCCTTCATTTAACTAATGAGTTACATAAGATCTTGGACACGACTTCATTTTACATTTGTATGAGAGTCCTGATTCTGCCTTCTCGGGAATCTTTGACGTTGGTCGACGGTTCCTCACGCTATATAGATAATATTTGTGGCCAGCTAGAAATCGGAGGCCGGGATGCAGGATACGGGCCCTACAAAGCTCCAGGGAGAATTTGCTTACACCCCAGACAGACCCCAACAGAGCCCGGTTAATCCTGTTTATAGTTACTATGACAACCGAAGCCTCCAAGGCCATACGTACCCTTCAGGTGGAATGATTTTCTCAACCTCGGGTTCCAAGTTCAAGGTAAATCCCACGCTGCTTCTGTCCTAACACTCTGTCATTTGATTGGAGGAGAGGGAAGTACATGGTTACCACCCATGTTGCCTCAACGCTCGATTGGATTCAATTAACTTATTTACCACCTGTGGTGGTTTTTAAATATGTCCACAAATTCCTTGATACTCCTCCCTTCAAAGGGTGGAGCCCGATTTTTCCTTCCTATAGTTGTGGGCGGTACTCAGTGACTCACTTCTGATGGATAGAATGCGACAGAAGTGACTGTATGTGACATCCCTGAGTAGGATATACAAGGCATTGTGGCTTCCTGGTTGCTATCTGGGGGAAGCCAGCTGCCACATCCTGGGCACATCCGAGCAGCCCTATGGACCGAGCCGTGTGTCAAAGTGCCGAGGTCTCCTGCCAACAGCCGTGGGAATGAGCCACCTCGGGAGAAGGTCTTCAGCCCCGGCGGAACCCTCAGATGACTGCAGCCCCCGCCACCATCTGGACTGCAACCTCGTGAGAGTCCCGGAGCCACAAGCATTCGGCTAAGCTGCTCCTGCATTCCTGACCCACGGAAAGTCTGAGATAACAACTGTTTGTTGTGTTAAGCCACGAAATTGTGGGGTGGTTTGTTATGCAGCAATAGATAACTAATACATGAGTCAGTCCTGCATTCGGACGAAGCTCTAAACCATTCTGATACCGCGAAACACATTTCTGTTGTGCCTAGATGGGTGGATGTGCCTCTTGTAACCCCAAAGGAAGACACCCACCCATTTCTCTCAAACCCGAGAACCCTTTTCAGAAAGCCATGAGGAATGTGACCTACATCACATGTTTCCGGCAATAACATTAGGGATGAGAAACTAGCAGAAGAAGTAAAACAGTTTTAAATAGTCCTTTGATCACTTTGCAGTTGAAAGTCAGATCTTTGTAAGAATTCATTACCATTTTAACTTACAGAGAGGAACCATTCTTGGAGACAGAGTCAAAATGAGACGAAACACGCATTCATACCCTATAAGAAGCCACCAAAAGTGTGAAAAGCAAAAACAAGATGACTAAGTTCTAGAGGAGCGAATCTCCTATAGGTATGCCCCAAAGTGCTGTTGAAAGATAAAAGAACTTCTTTTCTATGTGCATGGTATTTTTCAACAACTGAAAGGATAAAACATTTGAAGGGTGACCTAAATGACTCAGGGTGCTTCCTGTCCCAGGGACGGGGACTTGGTAGTGTCGCTAAGACTCTCCTTCTCAAAAGGAGTAGGTAAACCATCACATAGTCAAATTACTGTGTCCCACTCCTTTCCGTGAGCTTAGATGGGAAAAGAGAATCTGTGTGTGTGCACGCGCGCGCGTGTGTGTGCGTGCATTCGTGTGTATTTCACACTCGTCCTCAAAAGACTTGAGTAAATCCAGGGGCGCCTGGGTGGCTCCGTCGGTTAAGCGTCCGACTTCGGCTCAGGTCACGATCTCGCGGTCCGTGAGTTCGAGCCCCGCGTCGGGCTCTGGGCTGACAGCTCGGAGCCTGGAGCCTGCTTTGGATTCTGTGTCTCCCTCTCTCTCTGCCCCTCCCCCGTTCATGCTCTGTCTCTCTCTGTCTCAAAAATAAATAAACGTTAAAAAAAATTAAAAAAAAAAGATTCGAGTAAATCTGTAAAAAAAAAAAAAGAAAAGAAAAAGAAAAAAATGTAGGGGCGGGCACTTGGGTGGCTCAGTCGGTTAAGCATCGGACTTCGGCTCAGGTCATGATCTCGCGGTTCGTGGGTTCAAATCCCCGCATCGAGCTTGCTGGTGTCAGTGTGGAGCCTGCTTCGGATCCTCTCTCTCTCTATTTCTCTCTTTCTCTCTCTCTCTCTGTCCATTCCCCCCCCCCACATACACTCTCCCTCTCTCAAAATTAGAAACATTTAAAACAATGTAATACACCGATACAAAAGTATAGGGGCGCCTGGGTGACTCCGTCGGTTAAGCGTCTGCCTCTTGATTTCCCCTTAGGTCATGATGTCACCCTTTGTGAGGTTGAGCCCTGAGTCAACCCTCTGCGCTGACAGTGTGGCGCCTCCTTGGGATTCTCTCTCTCTGCCCCTCCCCCCCTAGTGCTTTCACTCTCTCTCTCTCTCTCTCTCAAAATAAATAAAGCTTTAAAAATGATTTTAAAAATCCACTGAGTGATACACTTATGATACATGCACTTTGCTGTGTGTGTGCTGTCCTCTGATAGAATGCGTAAGAGAAAAACTCCATCCTTCCATAGAAGAAGTGGTTAATTCAGCTCAGGGCGGGGGCTTCAGGGACGCTTCCTGGAGAAGGTGATGCCGGCCTCGTCTTCCCAGGTCAGTCCGTGTCAGCCTTGGGGATGAACGCAGAAGGCGTTCGCAGAGGGTGGAAATACAAAAAGCAAACCCAGCGAGGCTGGGACCAGCGTGAGCACCGGGGAGCTTATCGTAGGACACTGGCAAAGTAACAGTGGCCAGGAGAGACGGGCCTGCTTCCGGCATGTTTTTGTCATGGAAACTTGTCTCCCCCTCGCTCACACAGTGGACTTGGGATCTGGAAGGGATGGGATTGCATTTGTGTTCTAGGAAGCTTCCTGGGAACAGGGAAGTGGGGGGGGGGGGCAACAGGCATGACTGAAGACTGAAAGAAACTTCCGTGTGGTCCAGGCCAGGGGCTCCGGGGCCTGACCCGCTGGGCTCTGGGAGTGGAGAGGAGGGGAGAGCGCTAAGGGACAGCAAGGGCTGCGGTAGAAGAAAATCGAGATAGCACATCAGGAAGGGAGAAGAATGAAAAGGGGTATTTTTAAAGCTTCCAATGGAACACATTTAAAAATATAGTCTGTTCAGCTGTCTCTAAAAGCAACTTCACTGAATCCTTAAGAAGGACAGAATCAGCCATCAAAGGGATGCCCCGATTTCTCTCTAAACTAGGGCTTCTTCACTGGGGCTCTGCAGCTAGAATTTGGGGAACTTGTGAACTTGGCTGGGACATCTTTTTATTTTTCTTTTCATTAGTCTTGAAATGAAAGGGAGCCTTTCCTTCGGCCGTGCACCGGCGACTTGGTCACCAACCAAAATCACCGATATTTTCTTATCGTATGACAGTTGGTGCCAAGACCTCAGTATATTGATGACACTCATCGCTAACTCAAAATTATGGTATTTGTTAGACCTGCTGCTAGATCTTGTTATTTAATTCCTAATTAAAGAGGCACATCAATTAGTGGTCTGGTTATCTTTGCTACGTAACATTTTTAAAAAAATTTTTTTTAACGTTTTATTTATTTTTGAGACAGAGAGAGACAGAGCATGAACGGGGGAGGGGCAGAGAGAGAGGGAGACACAGAATCGGAAGCAGGCACCAGGCTCTGAGTCATCAGCCCAGAGCCCGACGCGGGGCTCGAACTCACGGACCGCGAGATCGTGACCTGAGCCGAAGTCGGACGTTTAACCGACTGAGCCACCCAGGCGCCCCCCGTAACATTTTTTTTTAACATTTATTTATTATTGAGAGACAGTGCACGAGCAGGGGAGGGACAGAGAGAGGAGGAGACCCGGAATCCGAAGCAGGCTCCAGGCTCCGAGCTGTCAGCACAGAGCCCGACGCGGGGCGTGAACTCACGACGCAAGATCATGACCTGAGCCGAAGTTGGATGCCCATCTGGCTGAGCCACCCAGGTGTCCCAAACTGGCTCCAAATTTAACGGCTGCAAACAGCAACCATCATTTCTTTTCCTCTTGAACCTGTAGTCTGGACAAGGCGTGGCGAGCCGTTCTGTCTCTCTATTCCAGGCAACGTCCTGGAGGCCTCAGATGGGATGATCCAAATGACCGGGGCTCCTTGGGCGTCTGTCTGTGCCTCCATCATGGCAGCCTCTCTCTCTCTGCCCCTCTGTCTCTCTAAATAAACAAACAAACAAACAAACAAATAAATAAGTAAAGAGTGCTACAGAGAATAAGGAAGAAGCTGCCGGGCTTCTTCTGACCCAGCGTTAGAATTTCCAGAATGTTGAGGGACGCCTGGGTGGCTCAATGGGTTAAGCGTCCAACTTCAGCTCAGGTCACGATCTCCCGGTCCGTGAGTTCCAGCCCCGCGTCGGGCTCTGGGCTGACGGCTCAGAGCCTGGAGCCTGTTTCCGATTCTGTGTCTCCCTCTCTCTCTGCCCCTCCCCCGCTCATGCTCTGTCTCCCTCTCAAAAATAAATAAACATAAAAAAAAAAAAATTCCAGAATGTTGAGCGGGGCCACATGGGTGAAGGGGGTCACAAGATACACACTTCCCTTTACGAAATAAATAAGTCATGGAGATGTCATGTACAGCAGGGCCACATGTTTAGAATGCTATGTTGCATATTTGAAAGTTGCCAAGAGAGTAAACCTTAAAAGCTCTCATCACAAGAAAAGAACAATTTTGTACCTGTCTACGGTGATGTAGGTTACCTAGACTTATTATCGTGACCGTTTCACAATATACGAAGATCACATCACTGTGTTGTACATCTGAAAGGAAGAGAATGTTATACGCCAACTGCACTTCAGTTAAAAGAAAAAGTTCCAGGATGTGCCTTCTGCCATGTTCCGTTGCTCAAGCAAATCTCTTACTAAGGTCAGCCGAGTTACGTGGGGCGGGAACACAGACTCCTTCTCCCCGGGAGGGAAGTGTCAAAGAATTTGTGGTCACATTGTAGCACAAATTTGTGCGGTTTGGGCGTTTTGATAACATTTTTCAATATACCTGGTTTCCTCTGTAATTGTATTGTTTTATCGTGTCGGTTATAAAACACTCGGCCGAGAAGGGGTTCATAAGCTTTATCAGAAGGGCATGGGGGTCCATAATGGAGAACCTCTGCTCCAAAATGTCCCTCTGACTTATAAACATCCTCCTTCTGTCCATAGACAGTTACAAAATGGTTCTTTTCTTATGATGAGACCACTGTGATATTGCCCTCATTGGCCTCAGAAGAGCCATCGGGCTGTTCCACCTCAAATCCTTCTTCCAAAGTCTATCTTTTCTTTTTTTTTTTTTTTAATTTATTTATTTTGAGAGAGAGAGAGAGCACAAGCGGGGGTCGGGGGCAGGGGGAGCGGAGAAGGCAGAGAGAGAGAGAGAGAGAGAGAGAGAGAGAGAAGGGGAGAGAGAGAATCCCAAGCAGGCTCCATGCTGTCAGTGCACAGCCCGACTCGGGGCTCGATCGGTGAGAACATGACCTGAGCCAAAGCGAAGATTTGGACAGTCAACCGACCGAGCCAGCCAGCCACCCCCCAGTTTCTCCTTTCTGAAGCCCAGATTCATTCATTCACCCATCTACCCATCCACGCATCCATCCAGTCAATGAATCAAACATCCTATATGGCCAAATGCAAAATGATGCCCTGTTTTCCTAAGAAGGTCCCAGGGCGCCCGGATGACCCAATCGGTTAAGCCTCGGGCTCTTGATTTCGGCTCAGTTTCGGGCTCGTGGATTGTGAGATCAAGCCCTGAGTTGGGCTCGGCGCTGACAGTCCGGAACCTCCTCGGGATTCTGTCTCTCCCTCTCACTCTGCCCCTCCCCTGACCTCTCTCTCTCTCTCTCAAAATAAATAAATATTAAAGAGAGAGAGAGAAGGTCCCCAAACACTTTTTATAACTACCTCAAACTTTTAGGCGGCCAGTGTTAGATGGGAGGCAGGCAGCAGGACTAAAAGGGCTGGAATGTCACACATCGTTGGCAGGCACATATGTTCCTCACTAGAGGTGGCCAAAGGCCTCCCTCATTCACCACACGGGCCTTTCCATAGGGTAGCGCACAACACGCCTGGTCGACGGGTGGATGGAAGCGACAGACAGAGTAACCATATGTCACAGAGCCTTGTGACCTAGCTGCCAGAGTCACACAACATTATGTCCCCTTTATTCCTTTTTTTTTTTTTTTATTTTCAAGTGTAAGTATTTATTTAAGTAATCTCCACACCCGCCATGGGGCTCAAACTCACGACCCCAAGCTCAAGAGTCACACGCTCTTCCGACGGAGCCAGCCCGGCGCCCCACGCCCTCCCCCACCCCCCTTTATTCTGTTCCCTAGAAGCCAGCTACGTTTTTTTTTTTTCCTTTGGACCGTCACAGTTACCTCCATGTATGTGAAAGAACCTCTTTTTCAAATAACGGATTAAGTTGGGACTGTTCTGTCCGACCATTAGGCTCCTTCTTTTGCGCCTTCTCTCTCTGTGTATTAGTGGCCCCCACAACTGAGCCACAAACTGTTGCTTTTGAGGGCAGGCTTTAGAGGGCTTGTTCACAACAACAGGCAATATTTGTATTGTAACCGGGAACAATGACTAAACCTTGGTTAACCTTCTTTGCCTCCACAATGGACTGAATGCTTGCCCCTTCCTTCGGGCAACACCCCTCCCACCAAATTCATATGCTAAAACCTAACCCCCAAGGTGCTGGCATGGGGAGGTGAGTCTTGGAGCAGTGATTAGGTCCCGAGGGTGGAACCTTCTAGTAAAGGATTAATGCCTCCTAAAAGAGGCCTCCTTGAGTGCCCTGGTCCCTTCCACTTTGTAAGGACACAGTGACAAGAACCAGGAAGTGGGTCCTCACCAGACACAGGATCGGCCGGATCTGGGAGCATTAAATGTCTGTTGATAAGCCCCCCCAGTGCATGGCGTTCTGTTACAACAGCCCGAACTCAGACAATTCTCCTTCCTTCCTTCTTTCCTTCCATCCTTCCTTCTTTTCTTTCTTTCTGTGTCTTTCTTTTTTGTTGTTGTTGTTGTTGATCAAAAGAGTCATTGACAGTGTTCTCCAAAGCAAGAAGAGGTTGTGTTGGGACTCAAATGTAAGGCAACTGTCACCACGCCAATGGATCGGTAAGTTGTGGACTGTCCACAGAATGGAACACTACAGAACACGGGGACAGAACAAGCTACGACCACGCAGAACCACGTGGGCAGATCTCACAAATCACACGACGAGCAAGAGAAGCCGAACGCAGAAGAATACACACAGCCTGCTTCCATTTCATAAAGTAGAAAAACCGCGCCAGCTAATCTATCTTGGCGGTCAACAAGCTGGGGGTTGTCCCTGCTGGGGACGCAACCGGAAGGGGGCACAAGGTGCCTTCTGGGGGGGGGCGGGGCGGGGGTGGCTAGCTAGCTATGTTCTGTTTCCTCTGACTGTTGGTTACATGGGTATGTTCAGTTTGTGAAAATCCATGTACTCATCAATGCGTACATTTGCGATGTGTGTACTTTTAAAAAAAATTTTTTTAATGTTTATTTATATTTGAGAGAGAAAGAGCGGGGGAGGGGCAGAGACAGAATCCAAAGCAGGCTCCAGGCTCTGAGCTGCCAGCACAGAGCCCGCCACGGGGCTCGAACCCACGAGCCGTGAGATCATGACCTGAGCTGAAGTTGGCACCTCAACCGACTGAGCCACCCAGGCGCCCCTGACTTGTGTACTTTCTTGTGTGTTACATCCCAATACAACAGTTTGACAGGAACGTTGATTGTGTGCTACTGGGGCAATAGAAACACCACGAAAGAGACCATGCCCTTGCTGCCTTCCCAGGGCTTCCGGTCTGACAGGGTGGACAGATAATAAACGCACAACCACATATGTTTCCATGTAATCATGTGCATGATTGTTATTTACAAAGAAATGGAGGGAGGGACACCTGAGTGGCTCAGTTGGTTGAGCGTCTGACTCTTGATTTCGGCTCAGGTCATGATGTCATTGTTTGTGGGTTTGAGCCCCGCATCGGGATCTGCAACGAGAGTGCAAAGCCCGCTTGGGATTCTCTCCCTCCCTTTCTCTGCACCTCCCCTGCTCGCTTGCTCTCTCTCAAAATAAATAAATAAACATTAAAAAAAAAAAAAAGTAATGGAGTGTGCCTGGTTGGCTCAGTCAGTGGAGTGTGTGACTCTTGACCTCGTGGTTGTAAGTTCAAGCCCCACATTGGGTGTAGAGATTGCTTAAAAAATAAAATCTTTAAAAAAAAAAAAGAAAAAAGAAAAGAAATACGTGCTGGGCCAAAGAGTTTTTGAAAAGGGAGAGAGGAATCGGATACAGCTTCCTTGGAAAAGTGAACTCAAGCTGATCCTTCAAACTCCGCCAGAGTGGGGGGTGGGGGGAGGGAGTGTTTCCAGGCAGAGGGAACTGCATGCGTGAAAGGAGAGAAGGGGGACCAAGATAAGTGAGGAGACCTAGGCAAGAGCTGAACTATGCAAGTCTTAGGGCCCATTTCTCTGTAAAAACCATAGAAAGTTCTAGAAAGTCGAGAGCAGGAGGGACCGGAGGGGATCGGCCTTTGCAAAGGACTCTCAGGAAGCAGGGTGGATAGGGACTGAATGAGAGTGGGGGAGGGGAGCTGTACGGGTGGCCAGAAGAGACAAAAGTGGGGGTGTTTAGGAGGGAGGGAGGCAGAGTTGGCCATTGGTTGGACTGATCCTAGGAGAGGACCACGCCCTGGTTCACGGTGTGGACAGCTGGGTAGGTGATGCAGCCACTTATCAGATGGGGAACCCTGGAGGAGGAGCCCTCGAGGAAGTAGGATCACAAGGTCAATGTTGAACAGTTTCGAGTTTGAGGTACTTGTGCAAATAATAGGAATCCTTACAGCAGGTACCATGCATTTAGCACTGAGTCATGTAATAATGTTGCATTTGTTTCAGGTGTACAACATAGTGATTCAACTTCTCTGTATGTTATGTTCTGCGGGCTACAAGTGCAGCTGCCGTCTTAAACAAAATGGGGGGCTCCTGGGGGGCTCAGCCGGTTGGGCGTCCGACCTCGGCTCGGGTCACGATCGCACGGTTCACGGGTTCGAGCCCCGCATCGGGCTCCGTGCTGACAGCTCGGAGCCTGGAGCCTGCTTCACATTCTGCGTGTGTCTCTCTCTCTCAAAAATAAATAAACACCAAAAATTTTTTTGAACAAAGTGGAAGGCTTCAGGAACCTGCGTGCCATCCTGGAGCAGGGACCATACTAATCTCTGCATTGCTCCAATTTTAGTATATGGGCTGCCGAAGCAAGCATTCTGCGGCTCATTCTTAAGGTAAACTGCTATATCAGTTAGGATTAGGGTCGGTTATGTGGCACAGAAAGGCTATAATAATAGTTGCTTGACAAGAGAGATGCTTTATTTCACATAATCCATGATCAACTTTGAAAGTTTCCTCGCTTTCTAGTTTAAGATGTTCCAGACTCAGCTGGTACTCAGCCTGTACCCCAGGTCTGGAAAAGTCCTGATTCTTTTCGGGGGTTAAATGGTATTTAGAGGCCACAGGTTAGGGGCGCCTGGCTGGCTTAGTCGGTAGAGCACTCAACTCTTGATCTCGGGGTCATGAGTTCAAGCCCCACGTTGGGCATAGAGCTTACTTAAAAAGAAAAAAAAAATAGAGGCCACAGTTTGCACACTAGGATTTCTTTTTTTTTAATTTTTAATGTTGATTTACCTTCGAGAGAGATGGAGACAGAGCTCAAGCGGGGGAGGGGCAGAGAGAGAGGGAGACACAGAATCCAAAGCAGGCTCCAGGCTCCAGCACAGAGCCCGACACCGACACGGGGCTCGAACCCATGGACGGTGAGATCATGACCTGAGCGGAAGTCGGACGCCCAACCGACGGAGCCACCCAGGGGCCTCTGGACACCAGGATTTCTAAAGGGGTGCAGAATGTCCAGAGTCAAGGCTGTTATTTCCAGCCTCCTTTGCAGCTATCTGTGAGCGTATACCTAAGTTCTCATCGATGAGATATAAAGGGAGCTGTTGGAGATGACTTCTGGGACATAGGATTTGTCCCTTCCTTCCTCCTGCTGTCTGGAATGTGGATACGATGGCTGGCACTCTGGCGGCGTTATTGAACCATGAGGTAAAAGCAATGTGGGGAGAGAGACAGAGCCAAGAGAGATGATATGGAACCCAGCACTGCTTACCTCTAGACTTCCCCAACGTGAATGAGATTTCAACTTCTATCTTATTAAAGCCACTATTATTTTATTCATGTGCTGCCGTTGTTGTCGTGCATCCTTCTGGTTTGGGCCCTCAAATCCAAAGCTATCCCTTACTGACATAGCAGGGTGCTGATTAAATGTATCCTAGCACAGCAACATGCCGTGTCAACAATCAGAAATATTAACAAGGAAGTATACTTATTCACATCGAAAGGTGTTTACAATATATTGTTTTATTTCCTTATTTTTAAGTTTATTTATTTTGAGAGAGAGAGAGAGAGAGAGCTGGGGAGGGGCAGAGAGGGAGAGAATCCCAAGCAGGTTCCATACTTGTCAGTGCAGAGCAGCACGGAGGTCCATGTGGGGCTCGAACTCACGAAGAGATCATGACCTGAGTTGAAACCAAGGGTAGGACGCTTAAGCGACGGAGCCACCCAGGCCCCCCTCCAATATATTGTTTTAAAAGCTGCTTATAGGGGCCCTCGGGTGGCTCTGTCGGTTAAGCGTCCGACTTCGGCTCAGACCATGATCTCACGGTTCGAGAATTCGAGCCCCACATCGGAGTTTGCGCCGACAGCTCAGAGCCTGGAGGCTGCTTCGATTTTCTGTGTCTCCCTCTCTCTCTGCCCCCCACCCCGTTTGTGCTCTGTCTCTCTCTCTCTCAAAAATAAACACTAGCAAGTAAACTAATAAAAAAATAAAAATAATAAAAGCTGCTTATAAAGCAGATGGAGAACAAAACAAAACAAAACAGATACACGCACAGAAAAAGAAAGTCGAAAGCATATTCCCCGAAACCTTGCCTCCCCCCTCCCCGTGGGCCTGCCGTTCATTTGTATAATAAAAAATTTAAATTTTTTAAATTAAAAGAATTTTTTAAGCCGAACGATTGGGAGAGTTCCCATAAAGCACAGATTTCTGGCTTCGCTACTGAAAAGTCAGAGGGCCGGGCAACCCAGCGTCCCATCAGGGCGATGGCCTGACGCAGAGCAGTGTAATGGGGTCCTTGGTTTACACTCCCTCCGTGATTTCCCGCCTGGAAAGATTTGGAACATATGTGGGGCAGAAGAAGTGTGATGCCTTTAAAACATGCCTCCAGGGGCGCCTGGGTGGCTCCGTCGGTTGGGCGTCCGACCTCGGCTCAGGTCACGATCTCACGGTTTGTGGGTTCGAGCCCCGCGTCGGGCTCTGTGCTGACACCTCGGAGCCTGGAGCCTGTTTCAGATTCTGTGTCTCCCTCTCTCTGACCCTCCCCCGTTCATGTTCTGTCTCTCTCTGTCTCAAAAATAAATAAACATTAAAAAAATAAAATAAAACATGCCTCCAGGGTGCCTGGGTGGCTCAGTCAGTTAAGCATCGGACTCTGGATTTCCGCTGAGGGTCACGGCCTTGCAGTTCGTGAGCTCGAGCCCCGCGTCGGTCTCTGTGCTGACGGCACGGAACCTGCTTGGGGCTGTGTCTCTCTCCCTCTCTCTACGCCCCTCTCCAGCTCTCTCTCTTTCTCAAAGCAGATAAATAAACTTCAGAGAGAGGAAAAAAAAAAAAAACCCAACAAACATGCCTCCAAGTTCTTTGACACCCTTCCCACAAAAGGTGGAGCCCGATCCAAGCCTCTTTGAACACAGGCTGGCCTCAGTTACTCACTTGGAGCAAAAAGAATGCGAGGAGAGTGACAATTGGGATTTGCCGGGGTAGGTCGGAAAGAGGAATACAGCTTGTGAGCGGTCCCCGCTTTTAGAGGAAGCTTGCCTTTGGGACCCAGCCAAACAAGAAGTTTCTTTTTGACGTCTTTATTGAAATGTAACTCACATGCCATAAAATTCACTCACTTAAAGTGTATAATTCCATGGGTTTCGTGTACGTCTGGCTTCCTCACTCGGCATCATGTTTTCAGGGATCGTTCATGTTGTGGCATGTGCTAGACCATCATTCTTTTTTAAGTTTATTTATTTTATTTTGAGAGAGAGAGACAGCGTGAGCGGGGGAGGGGCACAGAGAGAGAGAGAGAGAGAGAGAGAGACAGAGAGAGAGGGAGAGAGAATCCCAAGCAGGCTCCGCACTGTCAGTGCAGAGCCCGAGGCGGGGCTCGAACTCACGAACCGTGAGATCGCGGCTGCAGCCAAGAGCCACACGTCGGGGATGCTTAACCGACTGAGCCACCCGGGTGCCCCAGGTTGAGCTGACCTGCTTAAAGAAGGACGACAGGCGCATCAACAGAGAATTGCAACAAAATGTAATACGGTGGGGTGGCTTATGTCGCCATCACAACTGGACCGGAGGAAGGGTCCAGGGCGGGGAGAATGGAAAGAAGGAATAAAGCGAAGGATGGAGAAAGAGAGAGGCGGCGGAAGGAAGGCATGACAGGAAGCTTCCTTGCTTCTTTCTGGCTCGTCTTAAGCCGATTCTTTGCTTAAATGTGTATATCTTTAAAATGCCCGCTTTGGGGCGCCCGGGTGGCTCAGTCGGTTAAGCGTCCTACTTGGGCTCAGGTCATGATCTCACGGTTCGTGGGTTCGGGCCCCGCGTCGGGCTCTGTGCTGACGGCTCGGAGCCCGGAGCCTGTTTCGGATCCTGTGTCTCCCTCTCTCTCTGCCCCTCTCCCACTCGCGCTCCGTCTCTGTCTCTCAAAAATAAATAAACACTAACAAATGTTTTTAAAAATGCCCGCTTTGCACACGCACGGGCCCCAGGAGCGGGTCCTGAGGGCCGCTCGTTACCGGAGAACTGAAAGCTAGTGGGGCGATAGCGCGACTAGGCCAGCTTAGAGAGCCCTCGCCCTTTGACAGAGAAGCCTTTGGTCGGGAACATTATTAGCCCTCGTATAGACCTTGCAAATCCAGCAGAGTGGGAGCCGAGGAGGCCCAGGCAGAAGTTAAGCCTTGGGCCCATCACCCAGCCTCATAGCTGCCTCCAAAATTCGTTCAGGGTCAGACTCCCCCCCGCCAGCAAGATTAATCTGTAGAGAAGAGCCAGGCTGCTAAGAGCTAATTGCCAACTCTTAGGATTTTCCTTCTAGGATTGTAGACCCAGGGTGTGCCTGAAGACCAGAAACTCTTTACTTCTTTGATTTTAAGCGCCACCCGGGCTGCGGTCAGAAGAAACCTCTGCTTCCAAAGTTCATATCCTTAACCTGCTCTTTTTCCTGCCTTCCTGCCTTCCTCCCTCCCTTCTTTCCTTCCTTCCTTCCTCCCTTCCTTCCTTCCTTCCTTCTTTCCTTCTTTCTTTCCTCCTTCCCTCCCTCCCTCCCTCCCTCCCTTCCTTCCTTCTTTCCTCCCTTCTTTCTTTCCTTCCTCCCTCCCCTCCCTTCTTTCTTGACAACTATCCTGAATTAGGTATGTGTCACTCTTCTTGTTTTCACATCTTGACTAACTAGTCAGAAACCCACTAAGACTATAAACATGGGGTTTTGCCTATTTGTAATGTTTTCTATACATGCGTCACGCTATACGCATCCTTCGTAGATTACCTTCTGTTTTGGTCAGCGTGACGTCTGTGACGTGCGTCCGCCTTGGCCGGTGTAGCTGGGGTCTAGTATCTCGCCGGTTGACTGTAAGCCAATTTATGCATCCACTCGTCCGGAGCGGGCCTTTCCATTCTTCTTTTTCCTTCTCTTCCTCCCTTTCATATAAGCGAGGCGAGGCAAAACACCGGCTTCCGAAAGCGTTTCTGGCCCCTGCTGACCCTGGCCCCCCGTCCTCTTTCACGGAAAAGGTCAGGTGGGACCCTTGCGGAAGGCGAGGGGAAGGAAGGAGGGCTGGGTCGGGCCCGGGCGAAGTGCGGTTCCCCTTCCGCGGGGGGGGGGGGGGGGTAGGGTCCTAAGCCCGGGTGCCCATGGGAGGAGCCCCACATCTGGCCAGACTGAGCCTGCCTCCGCTGCTCAGTCGCTGGCTGGGAGGAGCCCATAGGAAGTGTGGCCTTGGCCCGAATGTGGTGCCGGATCCAGCAGGAGACAGCTTGGACCTTCCATGAACTCTGCTCCCCAGTAAGGTGTGCTTCCGGCTGCCTGTGTGCAGCACCTCTGTGCCCAGGTGGGGACTCGGCTGACCAATCCATCGTCAGAAATCCGTTTGTCCGAACCAGGGGGCTCTGGGAAGGAAGGTGTTATGAACTCCCCCCGCCCCGCCCCCATTCATACGTTGAAACCCTAACCCTGATGTGATGGTCTTAGGAGGCTTAGCCTTTGGGAGAGCACTAGGTCGTGAAGGCCGAGCCCCGATGAGCTGGGTTAGTGCCCCGATTCAAAGAGATCTCAGAGCTGCCTAGCTACTTTGCCCCCATATATGAGGACACGGGAAGAAAGCAGCTATCTGGGGGCGCCTGGGAGGCTCAGTCGGTTGAGCGCCCGACTTCGGCTCAGGTCATGATCTCAGGGTCTGTGAGTTCGAGCCCCGCGTCGGGCTCTGTGCTGACGGCTCAGAGCCTGGAGCCTGCTTCGGATTCTGTGTCTCCTCTCTCTCTGCCCCTCCCCCGCTCATGCTGTCTCTCTCTCTCTCTCTCTCAAAAATAAACACTAAAAACAAATTAAAAAAAAGAAAGTAACTTACAAACAATATGATAACTCACCCCTAAATACCATAGCATACATCTCCTCAGAATAAGAACGCGTTCCTACATAATCGCAATGCCACTATCACTAAGAAAATTTGCGTTTATTCAATAATACCCTCTAATTTATAGTCTTTATTTCAATTTCCCGTTTCAATTCACTCTACAGTGAATTATTTCAAATTATTTCAAATTATTTCAATTTCACTCTACAGTGATAGAAGCCACATGAGTGGCTGCCTGGGGTGAGGGGGGCCTTGAAAGCAAAGTGGCACCAGGAACCTTTTTGGGGTGATGGACATGTTAGATGCTTGACTGGTGGTGTAAAACTGTCAAAATTCGTAGAATTGCAGGGCGCCCGACTGGCTCAGGCCGTGGAGCGTGAGACTCTTGATCTCGGGGTTGTGAGTTCAAACCACACGTTGGGTGCAGAGATTACTTAAAAATAAAATCCTAGGGGTACCTGGGTGGCTCGGTTGGTTACGCGTCTGGCTCTTGACTTGGGCTCACATCCTGACCTCGCGGTTCATAAATCTGAGCCCCACATAGCGACGGAGCCTGCTTGGGATTCTCTCTGTCCCTCTCTCTCTGCACCCGCCCCGCTTGTGCTCTGTCTCTCTCTCTCATAATAAATAAACTTTAAAAAAAAGAGCTTTATAAAAAATAATAAAAATATTAAAAAAGTAAAATCTTAAAAAAAACCAAACCCATGGAACTGTATACTTACAATGGGTGTCTTTTATTTTACGTGAATTATACCTCATTACGATCGATTTCTTTTAATGTTTATTTATTTTTGAGAGGGAGATGAAGAGAGACAGAGTGTGAGCTGGGAAGGGGCAGAGAGAGAGAGGGAGACACAGAATCCGAAGCGGGCTCCAGGCTCCGAGCCGTCAGCAGAGCCCGTCTCGGGGCTCCAACTCACGAACCGTGAGATCATGACCTGAGCCGAAGTCGGACGCTCAACCGACTGAGCCACCCAGGCGCCCCTCCACCGATTTTTAAAAATTTCTCCAGTAGTCCCCAAACTGTTTTATAGCTATTTTTTTTTTCTGTGATCTAGAATTCTATCAAGGTTCATCATGAACTGCATTCGATTGCCTTGTCCCTTCATCTTCTCTAATCTAAAACATTCCCTCCTGCTTTTGTGTCTCATGACATTGATTAAAAAATAAAAATAAAGAAAGGAGCAGTGGGGCAGGGGCAGTATGAGCCTTAAAAATCAATCAATCAATAAAATAAAGGCCAGCTGTCTTGCAGAATGTCCCACATTCCATACTTATCCGTCTCCTCCCGATTGGATTCAGCTTACACATGTTTGACGAGAATATTAGCAAGATGATGCTGTGTCCTGACTCATCACATGTACGGGTCTGTCCCTCCACTGGCAAGGCTCACCTTGTACGTTCCCGGCTTCAGGCTCAGGATCAGCCATTTCTTCGAGGAGCCTCTGGTTCTTGCTCGGGGAGAATGGTAGTTAGAAGCCAAGAACTTAGTGCTAGATGTGCTCATAGTTATGGGAGTGTCAATGCTTTTCAGGCCTTCTTAGCGGCAGAACTGGAAAATCCACATAGCGTTTGTTTTGTTTAAGCCTTGACTTGACTATGCAAATCCAACATCACAAGGTACTTTCTCTTCCCTGCATTCTACATTCACTTTTCTCTTCTCACACAGTGGTTTCCAACATCCCCAAATACATTTGTTTGCTCTTTCCAACGATGCACATAAAATATTTTCAGGATCACAATACAAATCCCACTACAAGAGATCTGCTAAGTAAAGTTCAAGATATCTTTGTAGTTATCTTTGGCCTTAGAATGTGTTCCACTAAGGTCGTGCCTGGGGGGCTCAGTCAATTAAGCACTCGACTCTTGATTCTGGCTCAGGCCACGCATGACCTCATGGTTCTTGAGTTTGAGCCCCATGTCGTTAGCATGGAGCCTGCTTGGGATGCTCTCTCTGCCCCTACCCCCCGCCCCCGCCCCCGCCCCCGCTCACGTGGGCACACACACTGGAACTCTCTTTCTCGCAAAATAAGTGAACAAACTTTAAAATAAAAAAAAAATACATTCCACTAAGGATGTACACTCTGAGCACTATGTTCAAAACAGGTTAATTTCTTTTCTCTGCTGGTTAATTTCTTTTCTCTGCTGGTTAATTTCTTTTCTCTGCGGTGGTATCGATGTGATACAAAGTTCCATTTGTTCCTGCTTATATTCAAATTCAGCATTTGTCCTTATTCATTTATTTTTATTTTTGGTTTTTGGACTTGGGATATTTAAACCCTTAAAACTATCTAATTGGCCAGACACAGGGAAGTCTTGCCCCGTCCCTGACCCCTCCAGCTTATGCCATTGAGAGCTAGCATTTGCCATGGTTTCTCTGTGTTTTCCCAGTGAACAGGTGATTGCCAGATGGTAGAGATAAGACAAACACAAATCTAGTTTGCAGAAATTTGCAAACTGTGTGTGAAGGGTCAGGCTCATTTCAGAATCTTTTTTTTTTTTTTTTTAAGTATACAACTTTTTAATTTAATTTAATTTTTAAAATTTTATTTATTTACTTGTTTTTTTAAACGTAACCTCTACACCCAACATGTGGCTCAGACTTACAACCCTGAGATCAAGAGTCACATGTTTTACTGATTGAGCCAGCCAGGCTCCCCAAGTATACAACTTTTTTTAAACAGAGGAGCCTTGGGGCGCCTGGGTGGCGCAGTCGGTTAAGCGTCCGACTTCAGCCAGGTCACGATCTCTCGGTCCGTGAGTTCGAGCCCCGCGTCGGGCTCTGGGCTGATGGCTCAGAGCCTGGAGCCTGTTTCCGATTCTGTGTCTCCCTCTCTCTCTGCCCCTCCCCCGTTCATGCTCTGTCTCTCTCTGTCCCAAAAATAAATAAACGTTGAAAAACAAAAAAATTTAAACAGAGGAGCCTGGTGCCTCAGTCGGTTAAGCATCCAACTTCAGCTCAGGTCATGATCTCACGGTTTGTGAGTTTGAGCCCCGCATCAGGCTCTGTGCTGACAGCTCAGAGCCTGGGGCCTTCTTCAGATTCTGCCTCCTCTCTTTCTACCCTCCCCTGCTAGCACACTGTCTCTTTCTCTCTCTCTCTCTCTCTCTCTCAAATATAAATAAACACTAACAAAAATTTTAAAAATGTTTTTAATTTTTATTTTAAAGTCATCTCCACGCCCAGTGTGAGGCTTGAGCTCACAACCCTCAGATCAAGAGTCACATGCTCTAGGGGCACCTGGGTGGCTCAGTAGGTTAAGCGTCAGACTTCGGCACAGGTCATGATCTCACAGTTTGTGAGTTCGAACCCCGTGTCGGGCTCCGGGCTCACAGTTCGGAGCCTGGAGCCTGCTTCAGATTCTGTGTCTCCCTCTCTCCCTCTGCGCCCCACCCCCCTCTCAAAAATGAATAAACATTAAAATTTTAAAAAGTTAAGAGTCACATGATCTACTGACTGAGCCATCCAGGTGCCCCATAAAAAGTTTTTTATGATAGAAAAACTTAAATATAACCAAAATGAGAAGAGAGTATAATAGAAATCACCCCGCCATGTACCCATCACCAGTTTCAACAATTACCAGCTGCTGAGCAGACTTATCTATACGTCTTCCTCTCCCTTCCTACTGGATGATTTTGATGCAAATCCCAGATATTTTGTTATTTCACTCATAAATATTTTAGCATATATTACTAAAAGCTAAGGACGCTATCAAAAAATGTTCAGTGTACCTATTTCCCTGTTTTTCACAAATACATTTTTTCAGACTTTTTATTTATCTATCTATCCATCTATTTTTAGGTAAATTCCACGTCCAGCATGGACCTCGAACTCACCACCCAGAGATCAAGAGTTGCACGCCCTACCGACTGAGCCAGCCAGGCGCCCCTAGTTTTCACACACATTTTGTTTTTTAGCTTTTCTGTTCGATTGAGACTCCGAGATCCATATTCTTCAACGCATAGCGTTCATCTTCGGTCGTTCAGTCAATACGTTGCCCCGTCACCTACTTTTCCCCTCACAACTTATTTGAAGAAACTAAGCCATGTTCCTGGCAGAGTCTCGGTCTGGCTTTTGCTGAATACACGCCCACGGTGTCCTAACATGCTCTGTCTCCTATAATTCCTGTAAATTGTGAATAGATCTAGACCTTCATTGTCCAGTATAGTAGACCCTAGCCACCTGCGGCCGTTGAGCACTTGCAATTGTGGCCAGTCCAAACGGAAAAGCGCTGTGTGTGTAAAATGTACCATTGGATTTATTTTTCCAAGTCGCAGTACAAAAAAAAAGGTGAAATATCTCATTAATAATTTCTGTATCGATCGCATGTTGAAATGGCAATACGCTCGGTATATTGAGTTGAAATGTAAATATTTACCTCGCCTGTTTCTCTTCACTATT
Source organism: Lynx rufus (assembly GCF_022079265.1). Lineage (NCBI taxonomy): Eukaryota > Metazoa > Chordata > Mammalia > Carnivora > Felidae > Lynx > Lynx rufus. Next base: position 35,031,660 of record NW_025814828.1, read on the forward strand.
TACTTATTTATTTATTTGAAGTTTATTTATTTATTTTGAGAGAGAGAGAGAGAGAGAGAGAGAGCAGGAGGGGCAGAGAGGGGGAGAGAGAGAATCTCAGGCTCTGCACTGTCAGCTCAGAGCCCAATGTGGGGCTCAAACTCATGAACCATGAGATCAGGACCTGAGCTGAAATCAGATGTGCCACGCAGGCGTCCCTCTCTTCACTTTTTAAAATGTAGTTATTAGGGGGGCGCCTGGGTGGCGCAGTCGGTTAAGCGTCCGACTTCAGCCAGGTCACGATCTCGCGGTCCACGAGTTCGAGCCCCGCGTCGGGCTCTGGGCTGATGGCTCAGAGCCTGGAGCCTGTTTCGGATTCTGTGTCTCCCTCTCTCTCTGCCCCTCCCCCGTTCATGCTCTGTCTCTCTCTGTCCCAAAAATAAATAAACGTTGAAAAAATAAATAAATAAAATAAAATGTAGTTATTAGGGAAGCCTGGGTGGCTCAGTTGATTGAGCGTCAGACCTCGGCTCAGGTCATGATCTCACGGTTCGTGGGTTCGAGCCCCATGTCGGCCTCTGTGCTGATAGAGCCTAGAGCCTGCTTTGGATTCTGTATCTCCCTTTCTCTCTGTCCCTCTCCCGTTCATGCTCGTGCTCTGTCTCTCTCTGTCTCTCTCTGTCTCTCAAAAGTAAACATGAAAAAATAAATACATAAATAAAATGTAGCTACTAGAAAATTCTGAATTACGTACGTGGCTCACGTTATATTTCTATCGGGCAGCACGGCTCTAGAGCCTTGATCAGTTTTTGGGTTCAAATTCTTGGCAAGACAACTTCATAGGAGAGAAAGGGTTTTCCCCTCAGGAGGCACACCATGCCTGGTTGTTCTTCTTTTCCTTTCTTTTTGGTAATGTTGACATTCATAAATGATCATCGCCTAGATACACTGGTTACATGGTTATACACTGGTAACATTCTGTAATGTCTTCAGATGCTGGAATGCTGTCGTAGAACAAAACATTTCCCTTCATATAGGAAAGGCAGGGGGAAGGCTGGATTCTTTCCCTTTGCCCGTTTTCAGATGATGAGGTTTTCCCCAACACTCCTCCCGGGGGGTTCAGTGAGTTTGTGTCTGCCTGCTGTGATGAACTCCCGATTTGAACGTATCCGTGATTTTTATATTCATTGACGCTATCCTCGCTGATGCTCAAAGCAGCCCACATTTATCGTGTGGGGGCTTCTCCAAGTTGGTGGCTGGTCTTTTTGACATAGCCCCACCAGCTTATTGTGTACGTCCACACCCCCCTCCAACTCTCTCCCTCTGCACGCCACAATCAGCAATTTCTCTCAAAAGAACCTCAATTCCTCCTAGCCGGATAAGGTAGTTAGAAACCACAGTCTGGGATCTGGTGGTGCTCATTTCTGTAGGTCATCCTTTCGAGGACTTTTCAGAGGACAGAGCTGTGAAATATTTTTTTAAGATCGAGTTCATCATGACTTCACAGCAATACTTCTAATTCAAGGGCAGGACTACATAATTTGTATTCAACCGCGCCCATCTTACCTTTGCATCCCCTTTCTCCCCTGCAGAAAATCTCAGTTCTCAACAACAGACGCTTTTTGCTCTATCTCACAACGCACACAGGACCGGCTCGGAATAACAATGCGGACACTCGCGCCAAGGATGGGATTATTGAAAACAACTTGAAATGTTTTTTGCCCTTTTCTGTCGTCAGGATTAATCCACCAAGGATTATATAATCAATCGACTGTGTTTTACAGACGCTTGGGACAGTTCTTTTCTGAGTGGTTGTGCCACCAACTGGATACAAGTTGGGTTTGTTTCGTTTTGCTTTTTGATTCATAGGCATTGCTTTCAGTTTAAAACTGTGTAAACTCTAAAGTCAAATCGATACAAGAAGTTAAATCAGAGATGGGCAGCTTCCATCCTCCTTCCCTTGCGGCCGGCTCTATTTTCCCCAGATGTAACCATTTTCTCAGAGGTTTTTCATTTTTATTTGACTCACTTGTATTTTTTACATTTTTTAATGCATTTTATGTTTTTTATGAAAAAAAATTTTAATATCTCTTTCTTTCTGAGGGGAGGGGAGGAGCAGAGAGAGAGGGAGACAGAGGATCCCAAGTGGGCTCCACGCCAACAGCACAGAGCCCGATGCAGGGCTTGAACTCACGAACCATGAGATCATGACCTGAGCCGAAGCCGGATGGCCATCGACTGAGCCACCCAGGCGCCCCATTTTATTTTTTTAAGATTATTTGAGAGAGACAGAAACAGTGAGAGGTTTTGTGAGTTCAAGCCCCCTTGAGATCATGACCTGAGCCGAAACCAAGAGTTGGATGCTTAACCGACTGAGCCACCCAGGCGCCCCGGAGGTGTTTCATTGTTAAAAATAAAGCAGATAGACGTATAGGCTTAACTCCCCTTCCCCATCTTATACAGTAGGAAGCCACGCATACTTTTCTTCACCTTGTTTTTTTCATTTAATGATATACTCTGAAGAACATTCTAAAGCAGTTCAGAGAGCTGGTCCTCAGTTCCTTGCACGGATGCACCACCGTGAATTCACCCAGAACACAGGAGGCAGAGACTTGGATGCTTCTGGTCCTTTACTGTTAACACCTGTGAGGACCGAGTTCACACGGGTGGTAAGCGTATGAAGATCGGGTTTGGCTGGAGCAGTAGAAAACCTCAAAATAACAGTGGCCTCAACGTACTCGCTTATTTTTCCGAGCCATAAAAGCCAGGAAGGGCGGGACAGGGCTGGGGTGGTGGCTCTGTCACACCAGGTCCTCAGGGACCCAGGACCCACCCAACAAACACATTGAGTGCTTGACTTCCACGCTTCACGGTCCGGGGGTCCGGGGTGGTCACTCTGGCTACAGCTACCACAACCACATTTTTTGGCCAGGAGAGGGAGGCTAGGACATATTTAGGGACCCCTTCACAAGTGGAAGGAACCACACTTCTGATCCCCACCCGTGATGCGCAATGCGTGAATTTCTACCTGCCATCCCACTACAGCGATTGTGATCTCCGTATCTTACGTCGTATTTGCACTATGGTCCTGCACGCCCGGTGCTACGTGGTCTATTCCTGTGGTCCCTCTCGATTCCCTCAGGGAGCTTTGACACACAATCTCGTCTCTACTCCGGGTCCATTCTTTTTTTTTTTTTTTTTTTTTAATTTTTTTTTAACGTTTATTTATTTTTGAGACAGAGAGAGACAGAGCATGAACGGGGGAGGGTCAGAGAGAGAGGGAGACACAGAATCGGAAACAGGCTCCAGGCTCTGAGCGGTCAGCACAGAGCCCGACGCGGGGCTCGAACTCACGGAGTGTGAGATCGTGACCTGAGCCGAAGTCGGCCACCCAACCGACTGAGCCACCCAGGCGCCCCCGGGTCCATTCTTCAGCCCTTCTTCCTCCGCGTTTCCAAACACACGGTGGTGGCTCGACAAATGTTCTTTATGTTTTTTGTTTTTTAATTTTTTTTTAACGTTTATTTATTTTTGAGACAGAGAGAGACAGAGCATGAACGGGGGAGGGTCAGAGACAGGGAGACACAGAATCTGAAGCAGGCTCCAGGCTCTGAGCGGTCAGCACAGAGCCCGATGCCGGGCTCGAACTCACGGACCGCAAGATCGTGACCTGAGCCGAAGTCGGCCGCTCAACCGACTGAGCCACCCAGGCGCCCCTGTTCTTTATGTTTTTAATGTTTATTTCTCTGGGAGAAAGAGAGCGCGTGAGAGGGGCAGAGATAGAGGGAGAGAGAATCCCAAGCAGGCTCCGCACTGTCAGTGCAGGGTCTGACGTGGGGCTCGATCTCACGAATCGAGAGATCGCGACGAGAGCAGAAACCAAGAGTGACACCAGGAGTCGGACGCTTTACTGACTGAGCCCACCCTGGCACCCCTCAATAAATTTTTTAATGACTTTTCAAAGATTTAGGTATTTATTATTATTTTTTTTAATGTTTATCTTTTAGAGAGAGAGAGAAAACACGCGTGCATGAACTGGGGAGGGACAGAGAGGGAGACAGGATAGAAAGTGGGCTCTACGCTGACCACAGAGAGCCGGATGTGGGGCTCAAACTCACAAACTGCAAGATCATGACCTGAGCCAGAGTCGGACGCTTAATCAACTGAGCCACCCAGGTGCCCCAATACATTTTCTTTTTTCAATTTATTTTAGAGAGAGAGAGAGACCAAGTGTGCGATCTGGGGAGAGGGGCGGAGAGATAGAGAGAGAGAATCCCAAGCAAGCTCCACACTTAGCACGGAGCCCGACGTGGGGCTCGATCCCATGACCCTGGGATCATGACCTGAGCCGAAACCAAGAGTAGGACACTCAAACAACTGGGCCACCCGGGCGCCCCAATGAATGTTCTTTATACTAATACCCCCCTTTCAAGTGCATGAACCACCATCTTGAAAGTCTCCCAACCCAAGCTCATTACTTCCCCATCCACCCCCTTAAACCTGTGGCTCCCACCTGTTTTCTTGGCTTAATTCATAGAAATGACCTTCATCCGGGATGGAACCTCAGCTGGCCTCAGGCCCTCCCTTTGCCTCCAGCCCAAACACAAGTACAAAGAGCTGAACGCCCTGGAGTTATTATTATTATTGCTTTAATTTGGGCTCCCGGGAGCCCCTTGCAGCCTTTAGGAGTTGAGGCTCACTACTCTTTTGCTTAAATTACTTCCACGGGGCCTGTTTGACAGGTCTTGCTGTTTGCTTCTGGCCACTCTCACCTGCTGTTTGAAGGGACTTCCGAAAAGACAAAAATTTGGCAAACTATTAACAGTCGTTTTCATACCAGAATGGGGGATGGGAGGAAAACTTGGCTTGGGAGGGGTGACAACAGGAGCCGGTTTCTCTGAAACGCTTGGATTGTCCTCTTCACAACAAAGGTGAGTTTCTTCTTCCTTTTGTTTTTAATGTTCATTTCTTTATTTTTGAGAGAGACGTCGCGTACAGGTTCGAGCGGGAGAGGGGCAGAGAGAGAATGAGAATCCCAAGCAGGCTCCACACTTAGCGGGGAGCCTGATGCAGGGGTCTGATCCCACGACCCTGGGATCATGACCTGGGCCAAAATCAAGAGTCAGACGCTTAACCGACTGAGCCACCCAGGCGTCCTGAAAGTGGGTTTCTTTCTAAGAGAAGAATGGATCAAACACAGTCCTTGGCTGCCTTCTGTCTTCAGAATACATCCCAAACGTCATCTGGTATTCCAGGTCTTCCCCAACAAAGGGGCTCTCTCATTCCACCTACCGGGTTAGCCAACGGCGCTGGATTTCCCCCTTCCCGGCCACCCCTTGATTTTCCCTCCTGCTGCTAAGCCTTGACGACCCCCCCGTTCATCAAGTACATCAGCTCCATGACCTCTTCCTGGTCTCCGGAGCCGCCTTCCATCTGTTCTGCCTTCGTGTTCTCAGAGTCCGAGGCAGGCCTGGAAAGTACTCAGGGCATTCTGAGCACAAATGGATTTGATACAAGGAATCGCGTGCTTATAGAGTCTTTCAGGTGGGGGGGGGACCACTGGGTTCCAGAACAATCTGCCGGGGTTGTCATCCAGGCGTCCGAAAACGGGCCTCGGCAACCACTGATGCTTCTAAAGACCCCATGTTGGAAGTCTGCTTGGTCTAGTCACTCCAACTGGCCAATGTGTCTGGATGACCTCTTTTATCAGCCGTTACTAGAGCAGGAAGAGGTCTCTACCTCACTCTGCCTTCCGAACCGAAGGGGCGTTCAGATCCTAGCTGCAAGAGAGTCTGGTAGCTTTCAGCCTTCTAGCCTCTGCAACGAGGGAAGGCCATAAAAGGATGTGGGACAGAAACTGGGTGCCGACCAATAGAACCCAGCATGGATACTGCTAGAAAAACTAAGAGCGGTAAAAGATAATGGAAAACATGAGGCCCGGAGGGAGAAGGGACAGCTCGGTGTCTGGAAGGACCACTCCTTAAAGATAAAGGGTTGGCCATGATGGAGTTACCATGTTCCATCAAGGCCAAAGACAACGTACGACCATACGAGGGCATCCAAGAAAATGGGGAAGAGAAGGATCTGAGAGACATCAACCTATATGTCCACGAATTGAGATGTTAGAATAGGACTCCAAATTGTATTCTTTTTTTTTTTTTTTTGGAAGTTTATTTTTGAGACAGAGAGTATGCACACAAGCAGGGGAGAGGCAGAGAGAGAGGGAGGGAGAGAGAGAATCTCAAGCAGGCTCTGCGCTCCCAGCACAGACTTGGGGCTCGGTCTCACGAGCCGTGGGACCATGACCTGAGCTGAAATCAAGAGCCGGATGCTTAACCGACTGAGCCACCCAGGCGCCCCTAGTACTGCAAACCGGTTTATAGGACCATATATTCCCCTGAAGTCATCTGTAGGGAACGGACCATCGTGGTCACTTAAAAAACATCCGCGACAAAAGTGATGTGTTTGAGGAATACACAGGACACAAGATGCTCCAATTTTCTCCTTTCCGCAACAGGTTTATTGCCTTTTAAGAAAATTTTTGTAAAATATAAATACAAAGGCAGAGAATTTACTTACAAAGTTAAAACACAGATTTCAAACATAAACACACAATTCAGAAAATTTTAGTTTTATGTACATTTCCAAGCAACCTCGACATTATTATGTTAGTTCTCAATATTTTACAGGGTACAGAAAAAAATAGCTCAGTCTTCTTTAAATAAGAGCATAAAATGTTTAAACATATAAACAATCCGGTTTGATGCGTGAAAACTAATTTCACAGCTTTTTAAATTAGGATATAAAAGTTTCATACAATTAGTTGTTGTGTGTGGATATGGTTTGAATTTATATTACACACTACCGGATTACATCCAATAGCATTGACCTGGCCCGAGCAGGTACTCTGTAAACAAAACATAAAGGTACAACAATTGCCAAGCGCCTTCACCCAACTCACTCCCCGAAACCAGCCGCGTGGCTCGGACCACACTCCCAAGAGTCGTGGCCCTCCGACGAGGGAGCTCTGTGTGACGTCGCGTCAAAGTGTGGAACTCCGTTTCTTCATTGTTTGTTTTCTCCTTAAAAGAGAAATGGAACAAAACAAACAGTCCCAGTAAAAACGAACGTATCCCAAAGCGTGTGTGCATCGAAACAGTAAAGAAACGTTAGAACAACTTCATAAAAACTGACGGAGACGTTTAGAAAGAAAAGAACAACGACAGCAACGAAATCGTGTTTTCTAAGTCCTTCTGACTGGAGCCGTTTCTCTTATATAAAGAAGAGATATTTTCGTATGTAATAGTGTCCTTTCTTTACAGAAATAGTCGTATTATGACACATATGCACAAAGATTAACACTATACCACACTGTACATGGAGGGCCCGGCGAGCTCACCAGTAGTCGTCCGAGCCCATGTCGCCGGGGTGGAGCCACTCCATGGACGAGCCCAGCAGAGTCTGAAGCTCGCTGGTGAACTCCACCAGGTCTAAGAGCTCCTTGCTTTCGGGGTTAAAGGCTTCCAGGTCTTTGGAGCAAGAGAACAGGAGACTTGCCGAAACTTGCCGGTAAAACTCTGCCTCTGCGATGGTGACGATTTCCACATTTGGGAAGTTGCACCGGAATATGCGGGAGGACATCTTCAGTTTCTTGAGCACGTCCGAGAGCAACAGCCAGTTTCGAGGCCTGCGCGTGAGAGGGGAGAGCGGTTCGAGGCTGCGGCCAACTTAAAAGCGTTCCCCGCTATTCCCCGCACCCTCCCCCCCCAAGGAGCCGAGTCCCTGGGCCAGGCCAGCGGTTACTTCTGCCCCCGCCCCGGGTCTCACCAGCCCTGCGACATCTACTTTTACGCGGCGACAACTCTGGACTCGGCTGGATTTAGGAAGAGACCGTCTAGAGACGATTTAAACGGGAGCAGGGACCGCGCCTCTGAAAGAGCCTTCTCTTGGGAGGGGTGGGGATCTCAGTGCTGCCAGAACCTTCCAGGTGAAACACCTGCTCGCTCAGCTCTGGCCACACCTCGGGTCACCACTCTCCAAGGGAGTGCCTCGCTGCCGTCACCGCGGGAAGCCTTCGGTCTCCCAGCCTGACAGTGATGCAGAGGCCTCTTTGGTCTCTCGTCTCCTCCAACCCCCATGAACGGAGCGTTAGACACCCAGAAGGCTGGCTGGCTTTCTTCCCCCCTCCCCCCACCCCTCAGTGCTTTGGGGAGTGACGCTTTTGAGAGGGAAGGTGTTACATTCCCTCTGTACACCCTCAGCATACGTGAGGAGGATGTTACTCGTTAAGCACCTCTGTCAACATTTCAGCAGAACAGTTTCCTGACATGTACGCACCCCCCGAGGGATGGGTCAGTTGCAGCCCAGTGGCCTGGCCGCGGGGGCAAGACTGGATCTGACCAAATCTGAGGACACACGAGACCCGAGGTGCCCTGGGACGCGTTTCCCAGTTCACACGAGAAGGGGCCATGTGGGTATAGGCCAACAACAGACCTCAAATGCCTTGGAAGGTCCCTACGGTGGCCTGTTGGAGCGGGGCGGGGGCGGGACGGGGCGACTCCTAAGGAGGACCCCTTTCCAAAGAGTTTAGTGACCCAAGGATCCAAGTTGCGGACTCTTCTGTGAAGTTCCGATCAGTGAATTCAACGTCCCTTGGGCTCCAGGGGTGCTGTGTTCCCAACCTCCACGCCTTTTCTGGGAAAGGCCTGCTGTGGGCTTCGTGGGCTTCGAGGAATCCACTCACCTACCCACCCACCCGCCATCTGCTTAAAGGCGTCTCTAACTCCTGCCGCCGAGCAGCCTAACTAGTCCACGAGCAAGTGATGGCCATGCTCAATGCTCACCCCTGAGCGACGGACACTTGGATGTTATAACACGGTAAGAGGGGGCTTTCTGAGAACTCAAATTCAAACACGTCGCTGTAGGCCTCATCGTCGTCATCCTGGTCCTCCGGCCCCGGGGGGTTTGCCAAAACGTCATATCCGCTTTCGTCATCTGGCTCTAATGCAGGGCAAACGAGAGAGAGAGAAATCAATAAGCCACCGCGAGGTATCAGCTCTTGTCGAAAGAGGACGCCGTGAAAAACTCTTTCCCCAAGTCGGCCCTGCTCGTGGCGCCCACTGCCCACCGCCCCTCGCCCACAGCACAGAAAACTCCTTCACTTCCCACCGAACCAGAAGGAACAACGGCTCACCGCACACAGCGCTGCCATAGAACTCCCAGGAGCCATTGGAATCTTCGTCACTGCGACCCTGTAGGTCATTTAAATAATCTGGAGGGAGAAAAGCAAGATAAAACCCGCTGGGGAGAATCAAATGCTGGCCGCTTTCGGGGGCATTTTACCGTCAGGCCTGGCATGCGACTTCCCGGCTATCCCACAGCGCCCCCTTTGTGCCCTGCTGCCAACACCCGGTTCTCTGCCACATCAGACCAGGACCTGCATACCTGTCCACCTGCCTTCCGGACAGACGGGCCACCCTCACTGCCCCTGGAGCCCACCAAAAAACCTAGACGGGCCAGCTACGCATTTTCTCAGCCCTCGAAAGCAAATTAAGAGTGTGTATCTTGTCTTTGAATTTCGTATCCCTTCTCTGATACACTCACTTTCCCCAGGAAGTATGACTTAAGGTAAACGAGGGTGGGCCCCACGACTGAGTGGTATTCCCTGGACAGAAACGCGCAAAGAAGCCATCTAAATGGTTGAGTAGTAAGCCCACGTCTTGAACTCTGTCGTACCTGTTAAAAACTTTTCCATAAGCTCGCTGTGGGTCATTTTCATGATGGTTCTACCTGAGTACGTAGCCAAAGTGGGGTCAGCACCATAAGAGAGGAGCAAACGGACGATTTCCAAGTGATCGTTCTCGACGGCATCGTGGAGAGGTCTAGGAGAGACACGCGGCGGGATTACACGTGTGCTTGCCTCTGACAACGTGCAAGACTGGCTACGCGCGGGCCAAGCTTCCCGGGGGGGGGGGGGGGGCATTTCACCAAGGTGTGCGCCTGCCTCTGCCATTCCGGACAGGGGAACTGAGGCACCGTGAGTGGCCCGAGGTCAAGCAACGAAGCACTCTGTTGTGATGTCTGTACTTAACCCCTTACAAGGCAGGTGAAGGGACACATTTCAGGCCTAATTCTCAACTGCAAGTCTATTTTTAACCCAGGACCCCAGGAGGAACTCAAGCCCAAAGGAAATCATTTTCAATGAACTTAAGCAGGGACAGACTGGAAAAAGAGAATTTATGGGGGGGGGGGGAGGAATCGCACCATTATGGAAGCCAAAACACCAAGCAATTGTTATACCATTAAAAAAAGAAAAAAGAAAAGCTTATTCCTTTTTTTAAATGTTTCTTTTTGAGAGAGAGAGAGAGAGAGAGAGAGAGAGAGTGAGTGTGAGTGGGGGAGGGGCAGAAAGAGGGAGACACCGAATCCGAGGCAGGCTCCAGGCTTTGAGCCGTCAGCACAGAGCCCGACGCGGGGCTTGGACTCACAAACCGCGAGATCGTGACCTGAGCCGAAGTCAGGCGCTCAACCGACTGAGCCACCCAGGTGGCCCAAGCCTACTCCTTTTTTCAAAAAGAAACTAGGTACGAAGTGGAGCCTTTCCTGAAAGGCGCATGTCAGCAGCTTAGAGATCAATGATCAAACCTCTGGCCCAGAAGCAGAGTCCCTGGGGTGAGACCTTGGGAGGGTACACACTCTTCCGGCCGGTGTCCACTGGGGTCAGGCGGTTGCCCACAGTCCCGTCCTGAGGGAAGGCTATTTGAAAATCACGAAACACCAAATACCTTTCAGTTTTGCTAATTTTATGCCTGTCAGGAAAGCCCTATGCCCCGCCTCCTGGTGGCATCCCATGCACACAACCAGGAAGATGCTTGGGCTGACTCAGACCTGGGCCTCTGACCAACAAACCGAGGTCAAGGGCAGGGTAGGGGACAGGCCTGGGGATGTGAGTGGACAAAGCGGGTCCTACGGAGCCAGTGGCCTCTGGCCCTCTGTCTGTACTCCTGGGACTTTCAACTCACGTCTATTTTAAATACAGTGCTTTAATACATGCTGACATGGGGCATCCGACTTCGGCTCAGGTCATGATCTCACGGTTCGTGAGTTCGAGCCCCGCATCGGGCTCTCTGCTGTCAGGGAGGAGCCTGCTTGGGATCCTCTGTATCCCTCTCTATCTGCCCCTCCCCCGCTCGTGCTCTCCGTCAAAAATAAAAGACACGTTAAGAAAAACTGCTGACAATAAGTCCAGGGTCTTCAAAGGCAACACCTGCGATTATTCGTGAAGGCTCCGACATTTTCAGGGACTTCTGTCCAGGGGAACGTTACTAACTGTTAACGTTCTATCGAAATTTGCCAGAAAGGTCTGTTCCATTCCATTCGAGGACTCTGCTGTCCGCGTGCTTACATATCAGTCTCTATCTATCTTTCCTTCTGGGGGTTTTCCACATGCCCTGAGAACCACCGCCACTGACCTTGTTCCGTCCTGGGCACTGCAGTTGACGTCCGCGCCATATTCAAGGAGGTGTCGCACAATGTTGAGCCACCCCCTGGCACAAGCCTCGTGCAGGGCACAGTAACCCGCGTTGTCTCGATGGTTCACGTCACAAATCTTGTTCTCCAGGCAGTACAAGACCACTTCCTGCGGGGAGAGGGGGAGAGGGATGCCATCATCCATCATCACACGGCGAACCTTCCAAGGGTGACCTCTCCAGAGCCCGTCAGTGCCTTCTTTCAAAGGCACGCCCCCCCCCCGGGCCCGAGAGCCACCGCGGGGTGGGCAGACGGTGGACGTGTCGGTGAGGGGGTGAGGGCATGTGTGACAAAGATTGAACGGGCCCATTCAGTAGGTGGTAGTGGAGAACAACGCAAGTCTGGATGAAAGCATGGACGACCGACGCGCAGAGATTAAATCAGCCGGAGAACATTCCTTCACGTAGCGAGGGAGGGGTGGCCGGTTAGGTTAGCCAGGTCCTCCCACGCTCCCGCTTGCAGGGTAAGTAGGGTAAAAGAGACACTCTTTGCACCACAGAAAACATCAAGAAGGGACACGAAATTCTTCAAACAACCCCCGCCCTATACGTTACCTCGCTCCACCCCCCTCGGAGCGGAATCGATATGATATTTACGGATTTACCGAAGTTAAAGATGAGCATCCGACATACCACACACTGCCGCCTACGCGTCTCAAGAACTAAATAAAACAAGTCTACCCTTCCCCCTTCGAGGAAGGTATTCTGTGTCAACGGTTTGCATTAGAATCACTGTTATTAATCTGACTTCTTTGGTGTATTAAAATATTAATATGAACTGCTCCCGGTAAGCAGAGCAGTAATTTATTCAGTGTTTTATTACCTTGATTAAGAAAGTTTTCAAACACACGGAACAGCATTTGCCACCAGAAAACACACTACACTGTTCTCCTACAAGTCATGTCCAGCAGAGAGCCGTCAGGTCCCGAGAGCTGGGGGTAGGCGGGGCCTGCCCACACGTGGTCTACTTGGTAAGAGGGAGCTGGCTGGGGTCAGAGCAGGCCTCCCGGTGACAACTTTTAAATAACTCATCTGTTAAACCTCAAACAGGGGTCATTCCAGCCGCCCACAGATGTAAGGTGGGACCTGAAAACCTTTCGTGGCCTTTCTAGGACCCATCAATCAAAAGCGACCGCTTCCTTGGGAGCTAACCGGAAGGTTCCATATGCTCACCCTGGGGACCTAATATCGCACGCTGGTAAACCTGGCCGTTGTGGCCCTGCTGCTTCAGGCGACTGAGGCAGCTCCCTTCCAAAACAGGAGGAGGAAGAAAGAAGGTGTGGCCAACAAATGAGTGTCTTCGTTCAGACCCTAACCTGCCAGGAAGCCCACAATCCTCTGGGCTCCCAGGCCACCTGCCCTGAGCCCTCGTATCCAGGATACCGCATGAAGCTGCTGCTCTTTTAGCAGGCCCTCACTAGCCAGACTCGAGTGGACGGCTGCAAGCTAATGAGTTGTGTGCCCCAGCCAGGGAGAGGCCCCGTCACGTGGCTCTGGGATCAGGTCTGAGCACCACCGCTGTGCACAGATCAATTTACCCGCGGCCCGGCGGCCGGCCCGGTGTCCTATCAACCCAGGGTTTATTTGCTCTGACAACTATGGCCTTCACCTGGAAACCTTTGTCGCTACTGGACGGATCTGAGGGTACCTAGAAATGAAAGGACAAAGCTGATGGGTAAGTCAACCCTCTTTTCCTGGAGGGTGGTGGGGAAGGCAGTAGTAACCCGACGGCCAGGTCAAACTCTTTGACGTGGGCTGCCCCAACTGAGCCGTGTGGCTATCGCCGTTTACAAAGGACTTCTCCCTCTCCCCAAATGAGTATGTCATCTGTTATCCCGCGGTCATCTAGGAGACCTCAGGAAGGGAAGGCGGTACTATTCTCGTTCAACACTCGGGTTTCGAAATAGAGGTCCGGAGAGGTTGGAGCCCAAGTTCAATTCACATGAAACCCTAGACCTATGGCTCCAGTCTTTTGGTACCTGGTCAGCTAGGAAGATTGAGAAGGCCCAAGAGGGCCCCTGCGAGGGGGGTGCAATCGTGCTGTGACGAGCATCCCATCCCGACGCCAGGCTCTCTCGGTTAGGGGGTCGAGCAGGCTAACCGCTCTCTCTTAGCTGGGACGGCGGCGGCCTCTATAGGCTGGCCACCGCTGTCACCAACAGAGACAATGGTGAAGAGGCTGGGCAAGTTGGTCTCCCCAGTACGGTTCTTGGTTTATTTTCCACACTAGAAATGGGACTGTTCGAAGGGCAGCCCACCCATTTCCAAACAAAATCAAACTGTTTTTGTTGGACAATTCTCTGTTAAGCGGCTATAAGCCGTATGCCATTAACCGCAAAATGTAACCATAAAGGCCATAAACCCGACATTGTTAATTAATTAAATGCCTCATTAACTTTTTTAAAAACATGATTTATTCAATTCATAGAAAATTTAACCATCACCACTAAACGCACAAGCATGTGGCTGCACATTGGCATTTTAGCCTAAGAAACAGAAACCTTTTTACCGGAAGGGAAAGGTTTGAACGTCTCTGGCCATGCACGTGGTCTATTTAACACAGAGGGTGCTTCTGAACCTTAAGAACCAGATAAACACAACACAAAGCTTGGACAGCCTTTTGCTTTCACATAGTATGTCCAGCTCAGCAGAAAATGACAGTGGGAAAGACTAACTTCAGGAAGGCCTTCCCAAGTCAGTGCCTTCGTGAAACACACCTTTACGGGGTTAAACAAATTGTCCTTCACCTTTCAAAGTTTTAGCCCACCACATCTAACTGGCCATCATCGAAACATTTTAAGTCCTGCCTGGAGAAATCCTGGGAAGTTGGAAGTTAAAAGTCGGTAGTTAAAATGTTCAGCATCCGAACCGCTGATCTGTGCAAATTACATATTGAACTTTACATGTGAAGGGGGGAGAAAAAACCCCGGTCGTCCTGACATAAACACTTCTACGGCTTCACGTGCCATCGAAGGCCCTTTAGGTAGCTTACAAACGTCTGGATCAAGTAAGCGCTCCTTGGTCCAGGGCTCAGACCCACTGGTTCCACGAAAACCAAAATGCAAACTTCCTCAGAGGACCAACCAGGGTCCGTCCCTGGTCTGAAAGGGAGACTGGTGGAAATGTCAAGATCAAAGGTGAGGCTGGGAGCCCCGCCCTCCACCGCCCTCCACCGAGGGGTGGAGCCCGCTGCCCTCCTGCTCCCCCTCCAGCCCTCAGGTGAGGCTTCCTCTGGGGCCGCCCCGTGGGTTTCACCTTCCCGAACTAAAAATCATCCCAGAGAGCTCCCTCCAGGTAATCTGGACATCTCCAGAAAAGACACGACCGTACAAACGACAGCACATTTCACCAACGAGCAAATGGGGCAGGGGACGGGCTGGCTTGGGGGTCAAGGCGGTCACACCGACAAGAGCCCCCCCGCCCCCACAACGGATGGAAGCACAGAGCTGGTCAGGCTGTGGGGGCCAGGACTTCGGCAAATCCCGGGAGCCCCCGGCAGAGCCCTGCCACCGCAGCCCTCGGCCACACCTCCAAGCTCCACACTCCGCCTGCTGAGCCCCGTTTTATTTTCACCATTCAACTCCCAGAGGGCTGATGCCAGCATAAAAAATGCCTTTGCCCTGTGGGCTATTACATCACAATTTCATCTGACAAGTGTGGTGGGGGAGCCGCACAGGGCAGAGGGGGTCATCTATCTCAGAGGGCAGCTCCGACGTAAGCCAGTCTTGGAGAGGAGCAGGGTGGGGGAGGGGGCAGTGAGTCTTAGGCCTGAGTCCCGCTCCTGCTCCTGCTCCTCCTCCTCCTCCTCCTCCTCCTCCTCCTCAGCAGCCCTCAGGCTCCCTCGCCCTCTCACATAAAAGACTCTTCACTCTTCGGGTCCGCCCCCCTCCCCCACCAACCCCCTACCCCTGCCCAGACATTTCCCGCCCCGCTCCCCACAGGGGCACCGCTTTGCCCGAGAAACAGCGCAAGCAACCCAAAATAGAGCTAATAACTTCTCTCCCCCTTGCTAATCAGAATCCAAAAGGGCTCATTAAAATTCCCCCAGTCGCCAAGCCCTGGGTTATGTCAGATTTTATATCAGAGATAAGTGAGCGAGACTGGAGGATGCCGAAGCAGCCTACCTGCCTGAACACGAACTGAACATCAGAGAGGCCTTTCTTTTCACATGGCGATTGAACAAGCCAGCAAAGAGTCGGAACGCGAGTGGGGCTAATGCAAACATCCTGCTGGAATACCCAGCCCAGCCCCTGATGGGGGAGGGGAGGGGCGCTGGGCTCCGAGACCCTTCGAGACCCTGCCCGGCTCAGCCAGGGCACCCCACCCCCCCCACCCCCACCCCAGCCTCGAGGAGCGACAGCCCAGGCTCTTGGAATCCGGGCACCCCCAAGGACGCTCACCTCGTAGCCAAGCCGGGCTGCCCGCTGCAGGAGGGTCTCGCCTGCGTTCTTATTGACAATAAGTCTCCGTGCTTCTGGCGGCATCGGGCGCGACTGGGTGGTCTCGGGAGGGGAGCTTGAGCGCGGCAGCTGGGAAGACTGGGAAGCCGGCAGCAGTTGTTGCAAACGGTCGAAGGGCTTCTGGTCCTGCTTGGCCGGTGACAAATCGTAGTCGGAACTGGGCTCGGGCCGCTTTCTGAACCTCCGGACGGTCACCTATCACAAAACCAGGCAGCGCTCGTGGTTAAGCCGGCCTTCCAGCCAGCACCCGCGTCTCTTCCCCTCCTCCCCGCAAGTTACAAACCCGAGTGGGGGAGGCACTTTCCCCTTTCCGTTTGTTTGGGGGAGGGGGGCTGTGGAGTGGAGGGAGGCTGGGGGGAAGGGTTTCATTCTTAACTAGTTTGAAACTTGGCCACCACCCAGGAGACGTGGCCCCTAGGATGGGGGAGTGACGTTTTGGGAGGGGAACCTGGGAAAAGGAAAGCTTTGTCCCCAGAAGCCGAGAAGCAGGGGGCAAGAGGTACCTTGCCGTCAGTGTTCTCCACATAGTAGTCTCCGGTCAGCGACAAGCCCTGCCTGGGCTCCGGAGGGATCAAATGCTTGGTTTTGCACAGTCTCTTCCCGGATGGTTTCTCGCTGTTGTCGGTGTATTTCTGCAGCAGGGAGGCAGCCTGGCAATCTTCTTCTTCGTCTGTGCACAGCACATCTGTCTTCTGGCTTTCTTTAATTTTCTGCTGTTTGGCAGGCGGCCTCGAGGCTGGCGCGCAGCTTGGCGGAGGCTGCTTTTTGCCGCTTGCATTGGTGGATGAAAGGCTCTTCATGGGCGGAGAGCCGGAGAACACAGGCAAGCCTAAATCCGGAGGGGGTGGCGGGCGGGAAGGAGGGAGGGGGAGAAGAAGCAGGCGTTACACGGTTGTAGCCGGTGCGGAAAGAAAAGCCCATTGTTAGCACTGATCACTGGAGCGGCTTCAGTTTTTAAAGATATACCAATTATGTTTCCAAAGCATTAATATTTTAATTATCCCACATTCAAACGGCAAATAGGTTAACCCACGAAACGCCAAGCGGCAAGTTTCTCCGGAGGGCCGGGACAAGAGGGCACAAGCCAGCCCTTCCCGGACCTGCCACCCCCAACCCGTGGGGGGCCTGGGTGCTCAGCACCTAGCCATCGGCCACAGCCTGAGGCTGCCACCGGGGTGCTGGCGGGCCCGCGGGGTCACCCAGGCTTGCCCTTTCTGCAGGGAAGTGGGGAGGCTGGAAGGACCTCCCGAGAGAACTCCCCGCCCGCCACATCCTACATCCTACAATCAGTCCATTTTCTATGGCGCCCTTCCCCAGGCAGGTGACCCACCCTCCGCGAGCGGGGCGGGCGGTCACGGGGTGGCCTCCGCGTACCTTGTTCGTTGTCACTGGATTTGAGGGACTCCTCCGACCAGCTTCTGTTGCCTTTGGCCTCTGCCCTTTTCCTGCCAGGTTTCTCTTCGGGGCTGTTATTGCCCTGGGCAGTGACCTCAGGCTGAACTGCCTGGGTCACTTCCTTCCTGCCCTGCCGGCCAGGTTTGCTCTCTGCTGCCGACACCTGCTGCTCCCACCGTTCTCTAAGGTGCAGCAAGTGGCGTTGCTTTTTAGGATGGAGCCCTGTTAATTCAATGCACACCTTCAGGTTGGTCAGCTCACTATAATGTGGGTCTTCTAAGTAGTTAGAGGAACTGTTTGTCATTTCCCTCTCAGGCCAGTCATCTAATGGAGAAATAACTACAAATTAATCAACAAGCCCCCTGGGGAGGGGGGGGAACAAACTGTCTTAAGCATCACTAATGGGGGGTGGGGGAGGGGAGGGGAGTGGTCACAGCCTCCGCCCGAGGGCTGTCACCAAGTCTTGGGAGGGGGCCTGTTCATCTTTGGCCGTCTTGGGGCTGGAGCTCCTTGCATCTGGCTTTGGGGCAAGGGTGAGCGGCTTCCCCAGGGCTCCGGGGCGGGAACGGGGGGTGGGGGTGGGGGGGTCTCCACTGCTCCGCATTAGGACTCCCCCTGGGCGCCCTGCGGCCGGGGTGCGCGGCACACGTCATGTCCGTCCACCTCTGGCCGCGTGCGCAGGCAGTCGAAGCCGACCGAGCTCACCTTTGGAGACCCGTCTTCGCTTGGCTTTCAGCAGAGGGTCCTCCGGCAGGTCTTCCGCTGCGGTCTCGGTGTGGTTGCTGTCACCTGAGACTTTGCGCTTTCTGTCCAGCCGGAGGGTGGGGCTGTGTGGCATGTCCCCGGCCGCCTGGTCGGCGGGGGGCTCGCTCGCAGGCTGCCTGTCCACGAAGTATTTCTCCACGGGAAGATCTTTGTCCTCCGGCGCTTCAAAGGGATCGTGTTTGTTTCCAGCACTGTATTCGCCTGGCGGACGGGAGACAGGAATACGAGCGATGAAGGCCCGAAGGTCACCACGGGAAGGCAGGACCTCCATGCCCACGGTCGTCCGCCACCAACCGACCGTTCTTTGGAAGACCGGGGGCCTCACGCGTTGGCGGCACAAAACCCGCAGAAATACAACGTCTCAAAAGGGAGGCACACACCACCCTCGGCTTTCTCTTTCTACCTTTTTATAGTTGGGGCACAAAGAGAGTCGGGAGACGAGGCATCCTCACAACTTCAGTGATGCTCAGGTCCCTTCCAGGGCCCTGTCCCGCGGGGGGCAAGTGACCCCGCAGCAAGACCCAACCAAGCCAGGGCTGACCCAAGAAATCTCTCCGGAATCATTTGCTGAAGGCATTATTTTGAAATCAAAGGAAAGCTGTGTAATAAACAGAACGAATAGCGCCGCCGCGTCATCTGCAGAAGGGACAGCAGCAATGTTCCCTTGGGTCGACAGGGGAGACGGGGAAGAGAGAGGGCTGGGGAAGGAGTGTGTTGGCAGGCAGGGAAGCTGGGGGACCAAGCGGGGAAGACGAGCCTGGGGAAGCCAAGGAGAGGCTTCCTGGTGTGCACACAAGAGTCAAAGGCAATTTCTTTTTTCTTTTTTTTAGGTTTCTTTCTTTTGAGAGAGTGGCGGGGGTGGGGGGGGGCAGAGAGAGGGGAAGAGAGAATCCCAAGCAGCCTCTGCACAGTCAGCGAGGAGGCTGATGCGGGGCTCGAACACTCGAACTGTGGGATCATGACCTGAACCGAAGTCAGACGCGTAACTGATTGAGCCACCCACGTGCCCCAGAAGGGTCAAAGGCAATTTCAAAGAACTCAACCTGATTACCACACTCCCCTCGGTCTTTCTGACATCTGCAGAGTGAAAAAAGTGTAGTGTTTTACTCCAACACCTGGGTGACACCATGCACACCCACGGGGACCCAACCCGGCACTCCTTCCATGCCTTCCTTCACACGCAAACATCTAGGGACATTCCAAACGCAAGGATCCGCCCCCTTTGGTGCCCTTAAATCGGCTCGGCCCAACGTCACGCGCTGCTTTTGCTCCAGCCTAAGAAATGGCTCATCGACGGCTTTGGTCCCATTTCTTCTAATCCCTGAATAGTTTTGTAACCATCACTGTGACGTTAAGGAGCGGGAGTTCAGTATCTCGATGGTAACACTGAGCAGAACTGCTCAAGTCCATTTCCACAGGAAGTCATAAACACACTCATCATATGCGGACCCCATTCCTCCTCCTTCCCCCGCCTAGGCCACTTCAAATATCACTCCCGCTCCTGACCAGCCCAGCTGGTCCCCTGATCAGACTTTCCTTGGGGGCATCGGCAGCATTCAGTGGCACTCCGTTGTGGGGGGTGGGGTGGGGGGGGAATTTCACCCTGGCCTCGGCTAGCCTGAGCTGTCAACGGTGGAAGGACCTGCCCACGTGGGTCTTCTGTCACGGCAGTGTCCCAACACAAAGCTCAGTGGCGGCGGCAGGAAGCCCGCGCAAGCCTCTGACCCATGCTTCCGGGCGATGCAGCCGGGATGACCGGCGGACTGGGTTTGGCCCAGGCGAGCAAAGGGGACAGGCTGTGACTCGCATGCCTGCCGCGCTGTGACCCTCTTAACCGCTCTGGCGGTAACAGCGCTCCTTGACAACGCGGTCCCCCCTTCGGTTGTAAAGTGGGAACACTGCTGCGAGCTCTCCTCCCGCCGGTGAGCTGCCTCCCGGGGGTGGGCTCCATGAACAGCACGAGCCCAGCTAACGGAAAGGCCGGAGAAATCACTTTAACGGACGGGATGCCAAGACTGTCAGGCTAGGCTTGAGTGTTAGCCCTGTATGCATGAGATGTTAACATGTGAGCCCTCCTGGTTAACACCATTTGACGTTCCTGGTCCAACCAGCCTTCCCCGAAAGCCCCGTGGGAGGCGCTGGGGATCAGTGTACAGATATAAGGGCTAGCTCAAGAACCACCGTGTGCAATTTTAAAGTCAATTCAGTGTATCCGCCTCCCCCACCCTTAGGTAGGAAAGATGGTTCAAACGAAGTGGGCTGAAAGCAGGGGTAATCGGGAGATGACGGATGCCTTCTAGGGTCACAATCAGGCAGAAAAGCTCAGCCGGTGACCTGCGATGTGCCCCGATCGGTTTAAGCCTCTCTTCGCCCCCGAGTGCTTCAGATTCCGCTTCTACATTTGACATCTTAGCTGCAGGTCTCGAAATCACCTGTATCTGTTACGGGCCCTATCCGGCGAAAGAGGCGCGTCTTGCTCGGGGAGAGGGATTTCCGGGCGCGTTGGCCCTCGCTGCCAACTTCCCACAGTGCAGCTCGGTTCTATTCTCCCCTACCTGGCCTTTCACCGTGTCAGCAGGCCGTGACCGACCGGAGACCTCGTCTCCCCTTCCTCGCCGAAGGACAGCAGCCCTACAGGCGCACAACAGCCTTCCCCTTCACCCGCCGGGATGGGGAGCCGTGGTTCACTGAGATCACCCACCCACGCAACGTAGCTGAGCTGCTTTCGTCCCCATTTGGCGAAAGGATCTTTCCCCAAACTAGGTCCATCCATCCTTCCCACAACTCCCGAGCCTCTCAGGGCAAAGATCCCAGTTCAGCCGAGGGAAACTGCCCCCCCTACCGTGCCCAAGACCTCATGCGCCACGACCTTACCCAGGCCAGTAATTAATAATCCTAAAGAGCACCCGCCATGACTGCCCTAGATACACGTGGCCAACCAGCTATGGGGGACACGTGCCATGTCACACACCTGATCTGCCGGGAGCTCCTCGATGAGACTATTCTAGCCACAGCTGCCGGGATTACCCTTGAAAGCAAAGGAGATGGAGAGCCAGATACACAGGGGTCCTAACTACCCACTCCACCACCTGGTCCCTTCTAAACGTGGGAAGCTATGTGCTCTTGGTCATTTGATCCAAGCGGATGCGAATGTGGCTCTGTTGTTCGTGGTTTAACACTTGGTCCCTGCAGTGTGGTCACGTGACTCATGGACCATACATCCCATAATTTATCATGGTTGTGCCATAGCACCACCTCAAAGAAGCATCGCCATGGCAACATTTACAAGTCACCGTGGCAACAAAGCACCCTCGCCACCGTTGAGCCATGACCAGTCAGCCCTAAACAAGGTGGGAGGGTTCCCCATGATGGAAATTCCCTGCTCTGCAGATAACTGTGACACCTCAAGCAAAGGCTAACCTTGTGGAAACTTACGCCCTCCACAAAGCAGCATGGGGAATCGCGGTTTCAAACTCAGCGTAGTTCATCAACATGCAGGCGGCTCGGCCAAAGAGAAGTTTCGTGAAGCCCTTTGACTGAGGCTTCCTCCAGTTCCTGCCCAGGCACGGCCACTGAGCAGGTCCTGGGTCTGCCCCAGCCAAGTGGCTGGCAAGGGAGACGGCCACTCCCAGTTCACGAGGGAAGGGACCAAGGTCTCCTTGTCCTCCCCGCCCCCCCCCTTCGAAATGCCACTGATGGGGAGGGGACCCTCAGCAAAGTTCCAAGCTTGAGAACCCGCCTAGGTCCTCTGTTGACCTTCTCAAATAAAAACTTAATTCAGCCACGCCTACTATCATAAAGCATAAACGAAAATCCCGGCCGCGGTGTTTTCAACTTAATTCACTCTTCTCAGGCCAGCCCCTCCCAACGAGTGCATACCGAACGCCTGGGAGGCAGAGGCCACACAGGAAGCACCCACCAGGTTAGAAGCTCCTGGGGTCCGCAGGAGTGGGGGGCTGCTTTGGAAGAGGGACGGCATCTCGTACCTTCTTCATCACCCCTGCCTACCCCAGATCCCTGCCCCACGTCTCACGTGCTCACAGCTCCACCTTCGGCCACACGGACACCCGCGAGGAGAGAACCAACTGTGAAGCAGGGCCTGAGCCCACACGGGACATGAAGACATGAGACACGAAGGCCAAAAGGACAAGAAGGCCCGTTAATTTGCGGCCGGATGAATCTAGCACCTGCCGTCCCCTGGATGAGGAGATGGCAGCAAAGACAACCAACGGCTCTTCCAAGTTATTCCTCTTGACCAACACAAACCACAGGTCCCCCAGAAGATTGGGGACGGGGACCCACCTCCTTGGTCGCCCCAGTCTTTACAAGTGAGCCCCCCTCCCCCCCGCTCCTCTATCCCCTTCCTGCCCTCGGGGACGATTTAGGCCTTGCCGGGCCATGTCCTGGGTGCTCCAGGAACAGTACCCACTGGTCGGAGCCTGGACGGACTCAGGGGAGGGCAGAAGGGAGGCCTTTCGGAGGCGTCAGAGCTCTGCTCCCCATTGGCCTAGTCTGATGCTCGTCTCTAGGTTCCGCAGGAAAGACGAGGAGGGACATAAACTTCCCTGGGAAGACGGCCGGGGTGAGGCCGCTGCGATGTGAAGCCGGGTCTGGCCATCGGACTGAAAAACCAGACAAAGGTCAAGAAGACTCCGGGCTGGCTAACTTCCCACTCCCTTCCTCCGGCCTACCTCTCAGTGCACCCAGAGCAAAGAGGGAGTGTCGGGCACGGGTAGTTCCCTCTCCTCAGAGAAGCACCTACCCATTAACTTGGCCTTGTCCACTTCTACAAGGTCTCCCTGAGAGATTTCCCCAAGAGCCGGCCTTATGAGGCACGTCAGAAAAAAAGGCAAGTTACCCAGATGCCCAGGGTGAGCGCGCGCAAAGGGGAAGGCGTTCTCTGCTGCTTTACTCAAGGGCGGCCCAGACTCTCCAGGTCTGCCTATCAACGCCATGAGCGGGGGGAGTAAGGAAATCTTCACTCCAGGTACATCAGAGGACCCGCCACTGACTCGCCACCGAAACTCCCTTCTTTGAGACTCACGTGAAACAAACCGGCCCTGGTGGGTGGGCCTATCCAGAAACCTGGCCACAGGCCACTGTCTGACCCCAAGGCGGACTGGCGGGTGGACGGAGGAGGGGGCTGTGCCCCAGGCAGCGAGAAGCAAGCTCTCCTGGACCGCAAAGCCTCCCCAACTCCACCAGACGCCCACGAACCGCGTGTGTGCGGGAACGCCCCGCCCGTGACGTCCAACAGCACAGAGCTCACACGATGCACCCGCCATCCCGGACTGTCCCGCGTCACGAGGGTTCTGCACCCATCGTCTACTTGACGTTCAGCCAGCAGCCCTCATTCACAAAAGCACTAGCTCTCTCCCCATTTTGCCTCCAAAACAGAACACAACCTCGGTGTGGTGGGAAGAACGCGCTCATTTACACCACGCCCTCGGATCGTGCCGTCGACATCTAACGATGGCAGACGAACCTGCCGCAGAAAACAGTCATCTCATCTCTATGTTGCCTTCGCTCCCCCCCCCCCCCCGCCCCATCTCATTTTACCAAAACCACTGCTTTTGGAGGGGGAATACGAGACTGTCACTGGGTGTGTGTGTGTGTGGGGGGGGGTGCCTCTGGCTGGAAGGATCATTCCACTGCTACCAGAAAGAAAGAAAGAACAGGAAGAGAAAAGAAACCCTATCTGTACCTGCTACAAAACAGAACGTAACATACGTGCCACATTTACATCTCCCGCTGTCATTCTGCCGCTTATATCGTCCCAGGCTGTTACTGACTACAGGACCGGTGCTTCTCTGGAAAAGGAGAGGTGTCCCAGGAAATAATCGTCGGTAGGTGCCTCATTCCTGGATGCCACCACGGTCAAAAGGACAATTGGCCCTTGGCTCCCTTGGACGGGAAGGGCGGCCCATTTCTCTGAGCAACCCGCTGGACGTCGGGCCCTAGCAGTGAATTGCTTCCTGTCCCCTCCGTCAGCCCTGGGAGCGGTGGCCCGCTGTTCCCACCGACGCGGCACCACACGTAGGCTGCCGGGGTTTACTTACATCTCTCATTGTCATTCTGGTCGGCAATGGCCTCTTCCAGGGCGACCGACTTTGGCTTTTTGTCCGGATTTCCTTTCAACCTCTCCCAGTCAGCGGGGCTGAATTTGCACACCTCGGAGTCTTTGGCTGTTGGGTGGCCACCTTCTCTCTCTTTCATCTCCAGCTCTGAGAAGCGCATCATTGCACGCTAGAAAGAGAACGGAGATGGAAAAAAAAAAAAAACACAACACCTTACCATAAAAGCTATTTCGTGTGCCTTACCTTAAAGGAAAGTATGTTCAAAGAAAAGTTTGCCCAAAGCCAACCACAATTTATGATACAGCGGAGATATTTTAAAATGTAATAGATAAAAATTTATGAGTATCTATACGTAAGTAATCGCACATTCTTTACTCGTAAAGCCATATGTGTATAGATATATATGTGCCGTGCATGTACATCCATACATACACCACTGCATAGAGACATTCTCTTTCGAAGGTAAATAAAACAAAACAAAAACACAACGCAAAGAAAACAAAAAAAAAAACACAACAGAAAAGAAAACAAAATGCACAATGAATAAAGACGACCATGGCCCACAAACTTCCCTTTGTATATTTGGAAATGAAATTTAACTCAAAAGGTTTATGTAAGATTCTAGTAATAAAAATTTGAAGAACTGACCTCACAGTAAGCAGCGGGGAGACATAAAATACTGTCCTCTTGTAATCCTTCCATCTATGTAATTAAAATGGGCACTCAATGGATCATTTAGATAACTTCATCCATTTTTATAAGCATAAACCAATTTTTTTCTTAACATTGCAAAAACAATTTGGCTGTATTTATCTTTTAATGAAAAGTAAAATATCTTAAGGAAATGCCTATACAACATCTATCATTCGCTAGCAAGTTAAACACATACTCTATCCCTTTAAGCGAGCTTTTTTTTTTTTTTTTTTTTGTGAGAGAAATCGCACGAATCCCACAGACATGCGGCTGTTCTACACCTCCACCAAGTCTCACATAAGGCATTCTCAGCGGCTACAGGTACTATTTGTTAACGTACAGTAATGGCAGAGAATTCAAAGCAACTGATAGGCAAACATCATGCAGTCTTTCGATATCCTTTGCAACAATTACCACTTCTGTTAGCAGCAGCTGAGTGGCGTTCCCTTAATATTATCTACAGAATAACTTCAAGTATCCAGACACGCGAACCTCCTAAGAGCTACCGCTCACGTCCCCTTACTGGACACATTTCATACATTTACATTTACCATAAGCTCCATTAACCAAATCTGCCTGGCGTCCTGCCCTACCACACTCCCCCAATCCTCTTTCCACATTAAAAAAAAAAGAACTGACAACTGGTAGAGTTCCTGAGATTCGGGTGGGGGGGCGCTCACCTGCAGGGCCCGCTGCTCCCGGCTGAGCTGGCTGGAATCTGCATACAGTTCGGTAGTGACACACTTGAATCGGTCACCCACGTAACCGGCGGAGTTGGCGATCCTCTTTGCCAGCTTCGACGGCTTCGGTTTCAGAACTTTGCCATCGTTCGATTCCGCCTCATCGGCTCCATCTTTGGTATAGGTGGGGGCGACGTCCACGCTCGGTGGGGCACTGCCCACGCAAAATGGTTTGGGATCCTCTTGGGTTTTACCGAAAGTCACAGCAGGGCCATCGCTCCCCAGAGTCGGCTCCAGGAAGGGAGTCGCCACCGGCATCCCCAGGTTCTCCTTGTTGGTCCCCGCTGGAACGTTCTCCTTGCTCAGGCTGAAGACTGACTGGCCCGGGGCCTGTTTGAACGCGTAAGCTTCGTGGAAATCGCTGATGCGCCCCAACTCCTCTCTCAGGGCGATGAAATCGCGGTGTGGCTGCAGGGCCGGGTCGGCCGGGGGCTTGGCGGGCTCGGCGCTCTGGCCCACGCTCTCCGCCGCGAAGCCCGGTTTGGACCCGTTGGCGTCAGTTTTGGCCTCCGGCTCTTCGCGGAGAAGGTCTACGTAGACAAGCTTGTCGCTCTTGACGACCGTCTTCCCTTGACTCCAGCCGGGGCTCGGCTTTAGGCTCTTGTCGGCGGCGGGGACGTCCTGGTGTAACTTCGTGCCGCTAGCTTCCAGCATCTCGGAAAACCGGTTCCGGAGCGTCGGGTCCTCATAGCGGGCTCTCTCGTGGGAGCGGGACCTCCTCTCTGGCTTCTCGTCTTTCGTGATCTCGATGGGCGTGTGAGGTATCAACATGGGATGCACCATGCCCAACCCCAGTGCGTCCTGGTAGGTGACAAACTCCGGCCGGCCTGTGGGCAGCCCGTAGGGCAGTCCGGGCTTTGGGGCAAGGTGCCCGGGAAAGAGACTGCCGTTGGGCAACAAAACCGGGTGGGGGTAGACGGGTCCCTTGCCGTGTAAGGAGAGGGGACTGATAGCAATGCCCTCGGGCGCTGGGTAAGGGAGGTAACTCCTGGGGTAGGGGATCGGTGGGGACCTGAAAGCCTCACTTGGAGACAGAAATATCGAGCTCGGCGGGAGGCCATTCTCGTTCGCTTTGAAGCTCGGCTCCGGGTTGCTGGCTTTGGCACCCTTGCTGCCGGTGCTGCCGCCGTGCTTGGCCGGCGTGCTCGGGGGCTGGCCCACGTGCTGAATGACGGACGGCGTGGTGTCCATGGAGCTCCTGCCGGTCTTGCAGCCGTCTGCGGTGGCATTTGGCGCAGGCGACGCGGAGGCTGGGCGGCCCGCGCTCGATACCGACCCTGCGACGTTAGCGACCACGGCGTCGGTGCCGCCCATGCGGGGACACGATGAACTCCGCTGCTGTGGTATGGCCCAGTCCAAGGCCTTGTTTTTCGGCGGCACGTTTTTGCCATTGTTCTCGTCGTTAGGGCTCGGCCCGGGCACCACCCAGGACGAGGGAGCCGTGCTAATGATTTCAGATCTATAGATAGCACAGCCGCTTCCGGGAGGAGATAATGTTTCTTTCGGAATCTCGCTTCCGGACAGCACTAAGCCGCTTCCAGCTCTGCTGTGCACGAGGACCGTGGGAGCCATCTTTTTCATGTGGTCAGCTTTGGAAGCATCGACATCTACCACTTTAGCAGACAAGTCGAGGGGCTTATCGGTGACGTCTTTGGTAACCGTCTGCTTCTCCAACAGAGGCGGCGAGCCCCCGTCTTTTCTGTCTTGACCTGCTGTTTTCCGGGGGTGCCCGGGAACCGGCTGGGCACTGTCGGTCCCTTCCGGAGTCTTAGGATACTTGCCGTTGGAGAGCCTGGCCGAGGGGAACTCACTGCTGACCGTCATGTATGGCTTTGACAGGGTGACGGACGGTGACGTGGAGATCCTGGCGTAGTGCTTGTGAAATTCGGAGTAGGAGTCTGCAGTGGGCTGGGGGGGCAGGTGGACGCGGGGTGAAGGCCGGGGCGAGGGGGGCAACAGGAGGGCTGTGTCCCCGGGCAGGCCACTGGTGACCGCCTTGGCGGAGGGCACCCTAGGCTGTTTACTGTTCTGGATGTGGGGATAGGCGTGGGAATCGACGGGGTTCCCGGGACTGACGCCCATCTTCCAGGGCAGGCTTTTGTCTGCGCAGTGGACCAGAGGTGGGATGGCCGGGGAGGCCGAAGGCGTCGAGAGCCTCATGGGCGAAGCCAGGGACGACGGGATG
Organism: Lynx rufus; assembly: GCF_022079265.1. Taxonomy (NCBI): domain Eukaryota; kingdom Metazoa; phylum Chordata; class Mammalia; order Carnivora; family Felidae; genus Lynx; species Lynx rufus. The sequence continues at coordinate 35,059,482 of NW_025814828.1, forward strand.
TGGGGACTGACGTAGTGAGGCGGCGGCAGGTAGAGAAAGCGCTCCCCGTTGGTGCAGACCGGAGAATACAGCGGCTGGGCCAAGCTGTAGGACTGCTGAGGTAGCAAGGCCTTGTACATGTTCAGTGAATACTTATTTGGCGAGTCAAGGAACGGGTAGATGGCTGGAGTGGCCCCCTCCATGTAGGGATTGACCCAGGGCAGCCGCAGGTAACTAGCACCATTGATGTTGAGAGGGCTCTGTTTGTCGCTGGCAGGCCTGTCCAAGCCCAGTGTTTCGGCTGTGGGCACAGCACTTTTTTGTATTCCGGGTGGTGTCTTATATATAGCACTGAAGCCGTTTGGGGGCTTTCCCGAGACGGCGGAAGCCTCCACGGTCTCGGGGGTGTTCGGTTTGAACTGCATTTCTGGATTTCTCTCAGAAGAGAACCCGAGACCACCTAGCGTGCTCGCGGCAGCCTCCCGACCTTTCTCGGAGCCCAGTCCGCACAAGCTAGAGTAGACGATGTTGCCGGGGACGCGAAGCCCTTCCCGGATCAGGCCAGTGCGGTCCATGCTCAGTGCTGCCAGGCCATCGATCCTATGACCAGTAGTGGCATCCACCTTTACGGAAGAACAACACGGGTGTGACTCGAGACGAGCATTCAAAGCGGCAGGGCCCATCCCGAAGAGAAACCGCCATCTAGCTCAATGTGCCATCAGCCTTGCCGTCTGAGCAGAAAGGGTTAAAAAGACAGGTCCCACGGGGCCTGCGACCCCCTGCCCACTTCTCCAAAGGCCTTTGCCGCCCGCCCGCCCGCCCGGCCGCCTTCTCACCTCGGTTCAACTAGTATCCTGAAAGCCTGTAAAAGGTTGATCCCTTTAGACTTGGGGCCCATACATTAAATTCAGTCATCTATTAACTCTGGAAAATTCACCTTCTCAGCAAAAATTCTCTGCTGCTACAGAGAGGACACCAGCTCCAGTCCTCTTAGCGCCGCCCCCCATGGGGTACCGACCTGAGCCTCCCAGGCCTGTTAGGTTGGGGGTGGGGGCGGTGCTTACCGGGTTGGGGTTTTTTTTTTTTTTGGCTGGACGCAGGGAAGCATTATGATTTAACATAACAAGAAAACAATCTTCAGTGGGACAGCAGGGAAGGAGGACTTTGGCGGTCTCATTTCTAAATCAATAAAGAGGCCATGGGTCAAACTGTGGTTGTGTCTTTTGACTTCCTCTCCCTGCTGTCTGAAGACGGTTCTGTGTTTCATATTTTACTGGAAAAGCAAACCCTAAGGGTCTCCTCGGAGGCTGGAAATTTATCCAGCTCCAGGGAGCACTGATGTGGCACGCAGCTTATCGAAGGAAGGGAGGCACGCATCCCACCAGTCACTACACGGCTCGGACATAAGTGGCCAGCGTGCCAAACGGAGCGTAAGGGCCAAGAAGGCGAGCGGAGAAGAGCTTGGGTGAGGGCCTGAGGAGGGCACATTCTACTCAGCCCTGCCCTGAAACAGCCCCGCCCCGCCCCCCCAAAAGGCCCTTTAATGGCATGCAAATTAATGCACGATTGATTACAGATCACTGATATTCAGATAGCCCGTCAACAGAAGCCATTAATCTCTTACCACGTTGTGGTTCAAGGGATTCTCTTCCCTTAGTTCCAGTCTGGCCTTTGAAGCGTCACCATCATTTACAGGAATTTTCCTATTTAAAAGGACACACCAACTTCGTGAAAGCGTTCCTTGCTTAACGCATCTTTCCGTACGTAGATGGCCCCAGGAGAGACCGGCTTCTAGTAAGCTCCATTTTTCAAACCGCCCTCACAAAAACATTCCTCACCAATGGCCCGCACTGAAAGTTGTCCCCAAATGGTGATTCAACTGGGCTGGGAGAAAACAAAGGAAAGGCAGGGCACAACGGGGACGTGAAGTCACAAATACGTCCCCCAAGGTGGAGGACGCAGAAATTAAGATCCTGCGCGACGCCTTCTCCCAAGAGGCCAAGTAGGCTGTGCGAGCCGACCCTTCCAGGTTCTACCTGAGGGCAGACGTTAGGGAGTCCAATGGCCAAACGCCAAAGTGGAAAGACACACAAGGCCGGAGTCTCCCGGCTGGCCGCATCCATCACTTCTGCGTTCCTCACGAAGGCAGGCTTTCGAAAAGTTTTCCCCAAACAAAGTTTAGGGACCCTGTTCTACACCACCGGTTTCCATGGTGATAATGAAGCCATATTTGACTGCCTTTATCAAAATGACGGGGGGGGGGGGGGGGAGACACACGAATATCATACAAATGCCAGCTGCTCTAGGCTCCCGAGAAAGCCGCACACCTGTGCCAGGCTGCTGCGGCTGCCCTGGGACTTGTTATCAGACGGCATCGATAAAGAAAGCGCTCAGTGCCAACTTGCAACTCCCCAGGATGAAATCGCTGACAAGCAGCAGCGGATACCCCGAACAGCAGCTTCAATCATCTACCGCTTAGCCGCCCCTACCCCACGCTCCAAAATTACGGATTAGGAAGCGTAAGAGAGCTGTCGGGGGATTGAGACCAGGAGCCGAGGGCCTCACTGAACACCCAGCAGAGGACACCGAGAGACCCTGGGCTTAAAGGAAGTGAGGGGTGGCTATCTCCCCATTTATTACTGAGCAAACTATTTGTTTTAAAAGCACATCGAATGCCGATCCACCTGGGCCCACACTCCTGACATTTAGAGTTAAAGCAGCATATAGACTGGGATTAATTCTCCTTCATAAATATGAAATAATAAATTAAGGACGAAAGTGCACTGAAAGGCCGCTTTAGGGGCTAATCTTTTAAAGGGCGGCAATGCTTCGCTGAGCCGGGTTGCCTGTTAAAACTGTAAATCAAGGGCCGCCGGCTAGGCGGGAGATCTTTCTCCCCCCACCCCTTTTGCGCCCACTCTGGCTTTGAGAAGGTGAGGGGGGCTTCCGCATGGGCCCTGCTCAGGAGCTTGGGGGGAGGGGGGGGAGGGGGAGGGGGAGGGGAGGGCACCCACCCTCTCTCCCCGGGCCCCAGCCAGACAGGCCCACTCACCTGTCTTCGTTGATCCCACACATGCGGACCCTCTCGCTGTTCATCCAGCTGTGAACGTTCCCATACAGGGGGGTTGCTGAAAGCATGTCGTCTTCTTGGATGGCAGCTTTTCTTCAAGCGTCTAGTCTGTTAAAAAAAAAAAAAAAAAAAAAATTCCAGGAGGTTGACTAAAGAAGAGCCAAAGAAGGAACCGGAGAGGCTGTCTTTCCAAGCAATTCATACAGAGCGCAGACTCAGGAGGGCACGTCGTACTCGATGTCCTACGGATGTCCAGGATGGATGGGGCACACCTGACCCAGAGGGTCCCGGGCTGACCGCACGCAACTCCCTGGCGGGCGGGGAGGGGTCCAGGTGCCGCACACATCACCACCACCCCTGGCCGCCTCGGCCTGCCCGCTGGCCTCCCTTCTCCTTTCCCAGCCTTCGGGAACACACTTGGCAGTGCAGTATCTGGATGGAGGGTTAAAAAGAGTCGGTGGGCTGGTGAACCATCCCACCCGGCCCTAGATTAGATTAAGCGCCGAACCCGGGTGGTTTTGCCTGGGTGGTTTGGCCTGGGAGCTGCAGAGGGAGGCGGTTGAGTAATTCAATGACGCCTGCTCACTGGGGACAAGAAATCATTAGCGAGCGCAGAAGTCTTAGCAGCCCAGGCTGCCGGGCTGCGAGCCACTGGCACGCTGGGAGCGGGCAAAAGGCACCCATTTTCCACCCACGGGGAGGGGGAGGCTGCCCAGGCAGGGGAGGGGAGAGCACCTCTCCCCGCCCTGCCTTACCTTCTCTGCCCACCACCCCCACCCACATCACATTCTAGTTTGCTGCATGAGTGAAGGGTCAGGACAAGCTGCATTTTATTAACAGGATTATCACGGCGCGTGATTTATCCTCGTGCAGGATTTTAATTGCTCTTTGGAGGTTGAGCCGTTTCTTTTGACTGCGCTTCAGCCCATATCCTGCTGTTAAATGCTGGGTTAATAAGTAGGGGAGCCTTTAATGCCTGGGACCGATGGCCCTCGGCAATCTCCCCCCGCCCCCCCCCAACCCCACTCACAAACACATCGTCATCCCCCTTGTCCGGGCCGGGCCATGGCATCCTTACGTGGGACCCAAATCTGAGTGTGGAAACACTGGTGTGCAGATCGTCGGGGGAACTTTTCTTTCTCCTCCCTCACACACCCACCCACACAGTTTCCGAAAGCCCAAATGTTCCCTAACTCGACACATTTCCTTTGTTAGCAGGGAAAAATATGCAAATGCTCGCTTTTACACTTGAGCACAAGGAGCAGACTGCCAGGTCGGCTGGGCTGGAGGCACCGGGTCCGGGGACTCTTTCGGAGAGTAACTGAGGGTAGAGGTGGGGGAGGCACCTGGGAGACCAGACTCCAAGAGCCAGGGCTAGGCTAGCCCTCGGCATTTCTTTGTCCTAACTAGGCCTTTTGTCCACCAGTATCCCCGTCGGCCCCCTATACATGGAACACCGTCTGTTAATCAAGAGCCACACACACAGACACCAGGGCTCAGAGTTGGAGCTCAACAATGAGGCTGGAGGAGGAGGAGGAAGAGGAGGAGGAGGAAGAGGAGGAGGAGGAGGAGGAGGAGGAGGAGGAGGCAGAAATCTGCAGTTGTAGCAGGCCTGGTGGGATTCCGAGCGCACGACTTGCCTAGGAAGTGTCTCTTTCTCGAGACAGAGGCGTTTCCGATGGGCTAGCTGCGGTGCCCCAAAAAGACAAACTGGGGTCCCTAAAGAAGGTTCTGTCGGGGCTTGTGGGCTTGTCTCCCTTCTTACAGACATACAGATCATGTTGGGGGTCGCCCGCCCCTAGTGCAGGGATGACCACAAGGCACATTCAAGGGACTGTCCCCTCCCTAACCCCTGCCGCCCCTTCTAACAAAAGGAAGACATTCTGGGTGGCCCGGCCGTCTCAGATCATCCTACTTTATCTCCCCCCCACCCCAGGGCCAGTGACCCCTTTCCCTTGAAAGGGGTTTTCTTGAGAAGGGGAGGCCTGCGCTGATCGGAAAGGTGAATGAGATTTAGAGACACCTGGGGCCATTGGGTGCTTTCAGAGCTGTTCGCCCCTCTCCAGGGCTCGTCCTGTGGGGCTTTCAACATTAACGCCGCACACTTAAATGACACCGGGCGTCAGAACGAAGTGGCTTCGCGTGCACGGGGTCAGATGGAGTGCTGGGGGTGAGGGGCAGAGGGACGAGACTGAACATTGAAGATACAAGGCAGGGGGAGGTACATTGTTGGATCCTGCTGACTACACACACACACACACACACACACACACACACATACACACACAATCTTTAGCTGCCCCATGAACTTTTTGTGAACTGTTTAAAAGTGGAGGTCTGTTGAACAAACAGCGGCGCCACTGCCAGCCATAATTTCATTGCAACAAGCTAAAGACTTTTAACTCTTCGGGTTCCTGGCCAAACACCGAGCCAAGTGGGAAGGGCCAGGGAACAAGGGCCCTGCCTGGCAGGAGGCCCTTCTCCAAGGTGATAGCCCAAATCCCCAGCAGGAACATTGTAGGCAGAGGCCATGTTGCGCCCACCCTGCGGCGACTGAAGGCTGGGGACCCCCCCCTCCCCCACCTCTCTGGGGATGTAGAACCAAGGGGACGTTGGGGGAAGAAACACAAAGAGACTGAGAGGCGGAGATGCAGCGATGCTCATCCCATGCTCCACTTCTAGAAGGGGCTGTTGAAATAGTTGGGGTCTTTTTTTTTTTTTTTTTAACTCTGAGAGAAAGTGCTTCAAAACTGACTTCGCTGACCCTTGGGCCACGGTGGAGAGGACAAATAATGTGCTTTAGATGACAAACAGGAGCAGGCACTTTGCTGCCGCGAGAGAGGCTCTATTTCCCCGTGTGCTCCCCACCCCCCTTCTTCTGCGTGCAGGCCAGAAGCGCCACGATGCGCGAAGTCACTCCACAAGAGCACTTTACAGGCACCAACCTGTTTCCCTGTGAGCTGCTAAGTTACACCTTGGCTGTGGGGTTTAACCCTTTTTTCCAGGAGTGGAGAGAAGGGGGCCGAGGACGCAGGATAGGGGTGGAGAGGGAAGGGGAAGGTGGGCCGAGAGAAAAGGTCCGACGGGGAGACCGAGCAGTGGCTGGTTTCTAAAGAAAAGACCCAGGAATTGGATTGGAGTGGGTGCCCACCGGCACACCCAATTCCGGGGAGAGACCTGGCTTGCAAAACGCGCGCGTGCGCGCGCACGCACACACACACACACACACACACACACACACACACCCTGCGAAGTAGCCTCCAGCTCTTGGACTGGAAGTGACTGGAGGCACAAGAGACCTTGTGCCTCCCCCTCCCCCACCCCAGGACAGACCAGGGTGGTTATATGCTGTGGAAGCCAAGGGTGATGGTACGAGTACGAGGCTTGGCTTGGACACTGGGGAAAGGGCCCCACTGGCAGAAAGAGGTCACAGGGACCAAAATTAAGAGCTGGCGTCCCTGACAAGGGACACTGCCAAGCCTCAGACCAGACAGAAGGGGCACACAGGCCCCCGAGAGGCACCCACCACCTCCACCATTTGACCCATTCGTGCCGTGAGAGCTGCTGGTCTTTCTTTAAAGGCGATTTACCCTGGCAGACAGCAAACAGCAGGTTGAAAAGAGAAGGAACAGTGACCCTGAGAGGCTGGGAGGAGCCAGGGGAGGGAAGGCAGCACCAGATCGCTCCTGGCACCCCTCTTTTTTCTCCACCGGGCTCCTCCTGGCACCAGGCCACTTTTACTGCCTCCACCCTTGAAGCGGTGATCGGTTCAAGTCTGCACGTCACACGCGTCAAGTTCACTGACAAAATGGAAAGCATCGCCAGCAAACCACCCCAACTCTCACGTGGCACGCAAGCATGAATGGTGCCCCTTCCTAGGGTCTCTCTCACTTGGCGCCCCTCTCCTCCACCAGGCAGTTTTCCGGCCAGTGGCCAAGAAGGCCTGGGCAGGTTTGTGGGGGGCTTCTGGCTCAGGAGGCTGAGCCGGCAGCAGGGAGACCAGCCGGTGTGCAGCGTGGGCTGGAGACCTGTTGGGGGGAAAGGGCCTCCCTCACGTCATAGCTGGTTCTCTGGGCAAAACATGCAAGAACGCGGTGACCACAGCCGGGATCCCAGCTCCCACCCTCATCCACAGGGTGTCCCTGGGCAGGTGGCCGAACCTCTTCAACCTGGGTCCCCTCATCTGTAAATATCTGGCACCGTGTTTTCCAGAGGATTAAACTGCACTGGGGACTTGAGTCTTGCCCGGCAATAGCGAGTATAGGCGGCGTTTAACCCCATTAAACAGCATCTGACTCCACGAGGCACGCTGTGGAACAAGCCCAGAATGGCTGCAGAGTTTCTCTGTGGCGGTGGGAAGGCTGAGGCAAGGACACAGAGGGGGCCAGGCCAGGGAGGGGTGACCTTCAGCAGAGTTGTGTGGATTTCATCAAAGCCCAAAGCGAACCCCGCGGGAGCCCTTCCTGGGGCCGCTCCAAGAGCAGACTGAGTCACGCCCAGCGGCACTTCTCTCCCGGTGTCAAGGAAGGGAGGGGTGAAGAAGTTCCTATTTTAGGATGGGGGGAGGGGGGCTGTGTGGGGGTAGAAGATGTGAGGGAAAAGCTCTCCCGGATGTGCACTGTTGGGGGCGGGTCCTCCTGGGCCCCTTTCCAGGGGCGGGTAGCAGCGGGGAGAGGGGGACCCCAAGACAGCCCCCTTCCCCCCCCTCGCCCCCCGCCCCGCGTCGGGACAGGGCTTCCAGAGATGTGTCTGAGGTTGGTGGCTGGCTCTGCCCTCCCGTCCTCCGAGGGTGTTGGAGGGGTGGGGGGTGGGGAGGAGCGATCCAGCTTGCCCAGGCGCCGTCTCTTGGCACACTTCAAGCCACGGCCATTGCCTCCGGGGGCGTCCCCACCCACGCCCCAAGTTTTGCATTAGTAACAGACTGAGCTGCGGAGCAGGAGGGGAGAGGGAGCGACGAGGATGGGAAACTCGCGCGGCCCTGACCTTTCGAGCAACCAGAACCTTCCCTGCCTCCTCCCGGGGCGCCTGGGTCAGAGCAGAGAGCCACTCGGGTCTGTCGGGGGGTGAACTTGGCCCTCGGCGGCGGCGGCTAGGGCGAGCGGGGGAAGGGCGCCCCCTCCCCTGCCTCAGCCCCGAGCGCGATCGGTCGGCAACAAAGGGATTTTCTCTCCCACCACACACACCCGTGCTGCTCCGGGCTCGCCCGCCCCTCCTCGCCGCTCCTCCGCCGAGGTCCCCGCGCCGGGCCGCGCCACGGCACACACACCCACACCCTCGCGACGCGCCCCCGCCCCGCCTTCCAGGAACTCCGGCTCTCTCCGGGAGGCGGCCCGACCTCCGCAATCCCCAGTCCCCCCCGGCCCCGGTTAACCCCTCGGGCCCTGCGGCCCCGCGCGCTCCTCTGGGGTTTCCCCCTCCCGAGGCCCCCGCCGCTGAACCTCTGACAAAAAAGAACTTTGGGTGGGCGCATACAGAACCCAGGAGATGCTCCGAGCCCGGCCGGGGAACGCGCACCGCACACCCTCTCCTGGCCGTCGTCCTGGGCTCCTTCCGGAGCAGACTGGCGTGTTATCCTCCGTGGACATGCTCCACCCCCACCCCCCGACCCCATGCAAGCCAAATGTAGCCAACTGTGAAGTGGGAAGGGGTTCGGGTAGGGGGAGGCCCCTTGCAAAGGATCCACGGGGAGAGGCGCTGCCAAACCGGGGGTGGGCCCCCCACCATGCACCCCCCCCACCGCCACCTGGCACAGCCATGGGGCGGGGCGGGGCGGGGGGGGGGGGCGGGCTCTGCAGTTGGACCAACGTGGGACACTCCCCTTCTCCCCTGACACGGCTGCCCCCTTGTCCCTTTCACTTTCTTTCACGGTGATGCCACACACCACCACGTGGGCAAGAGAGGGCCCATTTGGAAGCTGGTGTCCCTGGACAGGACTGCGCCCAGGACAGGAAAGCTAGGTTGGATGCGATTAATCACCCTTACTTCCCCCTCCCCCCAACCCCACACCCCCTTGGGAGTGTGCACAACCTGGGGGCAAATCCAGAATAAACGAGCCATGTCACAACTCCAGAGGGGGCGTCACTGCACTGCAATCCCTACCAGGGTTTTGTAGGAATGAAACACACTTAATGCTCCCCACCCCACCCCAAGGAAAAAGCTATACCATGAGGCTATTAACAACAGCTATCATGAGTACACAGGAAGCACAAAGGAACTTTTTACGCATAAAAGATGCATAATACATTGGGTCCTGTGATCTGCACCCGCGTTCCTTGCTGATTGTGCGCTGCCTGGGAGTTCTGGGAGGGCCGGGGATGAGGGTCAGAGGAGGAGATGGGTGCCCACTTTCTTTACAAGGAACAAAAGAAACCCCATGCCTGCTACTCGATCCTGGAACTCGGAACACCCCAAACAAAGCTGTGGAACAACTACGGTGGAGATGGGGGCCCCTGAATTTTTGTAGCTGTTCAGAGCTTAATTACTCCTCCTTGATCCGTGGGACTAGACACGACACCGCCAAGGTTAAAATGCCCCGAACAGCACCGAGCAGATGTGAGCGAGCTGGCAGACGCGCAAATGAGGCCTGCCTCCGAGCACGATAACAAGTGACTAATACATTGCATATCGTTGAAAGAAAATTATTTTTCTCTAATTTGCATTTGCTTGGGGAAAAAAAAAAAAAGCCAACCAGAGTCCCTCTTCACAAGCACGAGTCTAATCCTGGAAATACAGCCCGGCTGCTTTAAGAGAGCTGGAAGGAGGGAAAGACTGCCAGTGTTTTGGCGTTACAGGCTTGTTTATCTTTCCGCCTTTCCTCCAAGGCGAAACTCGTTTTGCAAGCAACATTCCTACAGAAAATGGCACACGTCATAAAAAGAGACCAATTTATAGAACTGGCACCGAAGTTCATGTATCACTCCAGAAGCATCTCCCAGCTCCCCACTGGGGAACCCAACTGGATAGAGAAGTCCACGTTGAAACTCGGAGAGGGTAGCCCTGGGGGGCTGGGGGCAATGAACTCAATTTGCAGATATCCTGGAGGCTGTACTCTCAGGGACCAAAGTCACAGAGAAGGACAAGATATGGAATTAAATCAGCTCTGGATCATCCTCCAAACCCTAGAGGCCAGGGCTGGGAAGGCTCCAACCTTGGGATGGGGAGGGGAGCGATTCTGACACCCAGTTTGCCCCAGGACTGCCCAGAGGCAGGCCCACCTTTCTGGCCATCCCGAACCCGCCTGCTTGGGCCGGCCATGCATCTCCAGGAGTGGCCAAGGCGATGACTGCCGCCACCAACTGCTCTCCCGTCCACCCCGGCGCCTCCCCGCCTCCCCGCAGTGTCTGGCCAGCGACCAGGAACTCAGAGGAGGCCTGTGGCTGGTAGACATCTAGTTGATTAAGTCACAGAGTGGGCGGCGCTGTGGGCACACCTCAGGACCCGCACGGTTGCGTCCTGCAGCTGAAGGCGAACGTGCTCTTGAAAACGGGAAGGCTAGGATGTCTGAGTAGCTCAGTAGGTTAAGGGACCGACTTCGGCTGAGGTCATGATCTCACGGGTCCGTGGGCTCGAGCCCCGCGCCCAGCTCTGTGCTGACAGCTTGGAGCCTGGAGCCTGTTTCAGATTCTGGGTCTCCCTCTCTCTCTCCCCCTCTCCCACCCGCACTCTGTTCCTCTCTCTCTCAAAAATAAACATTAAAAAAATTAAAAAAACAAAAAGAAAATGGGAAGGCTAAGGGGTGTGGGCGATCAAAAGCCAAACCGTACCCCTGCCCCCCAATACACCCCCCCCTTTTGGGTCCTGAACCTACATGCCTGTCTCTCCAACTTGTCTCAGTACACGAGCCATTTCAGAGCAGGAACAAGGACCATCAGAGCCTCTGCAACTTCCAGAAAGCCTTCAGTTGTGAATACATTGTTTCCAACAAGCTTGCTTAAGGGTTCAAAGTTCCTTTCCCAAATCTTGAAAACCCTGCCTGCAAAAGCACCTGAGGAGGACCCAGGTCCACAGATCCTGGCCAAACCCCTCCCGACTGGGTGACACTCAGGACCCTGTGGGCCTTCTCTGCGTGACAAGCTCCCTAAATCACAACACACACACATCCCGCACCTCCATCCCAATTCCGGGAGCCCCAAAGGTGTGTGTCGGGGACCCGTGGCGGGGAGGGGGGGCGGCGCACGGTGCTGCTGAGTCTCGCTCGCACCAGAGGACGCTCCGGCCGGAGAGAGCGGCGGCCACCTCTGCGGCTCTCCGCGGGCCTGCATAGTGCACGCTTTGTGTAAGTGCCGAGGAGGCGCAGCGCTGCTCGTGCACCAACAGCTGTCACATTATTTGCACTCGCTGTAAACAGCCTTCACATTCCCCCCTTACCACATAGTTAAAGCCAGACTAACAATCCACAGTTAGAGATCAAACCAACAACAGCAGCATTGTGTCTGCCTCCGCTGCCTTCGCACCAAGCCCAGCAGCTGGCAGGTTTCTCCGGAACAAGGGGACCCCCCTCTTCCCCCACCCCGCCAGGCTCCAGCCAAGGCTGGCCAAGGCAGCGTGCGTTTGTCGCCGCTGATTGTGAAAGCAAAAAGAGCACAGCCATTTCGCAGGGATTTCTGTGTGGTTTATCAGCCCTCTCCCAGAGTTTTCTCCTCCCTCCCGGTGGCTTGGGGAGGCGCCCCTCCCCCACTTCCTCAGCTGGGAATAAAGGTTGTTCAGGCTCCCAGGGTCGGTTTCTGTGCTCAGCAAAGCGTGGGCTGGCCTGCCCCCGGCCGGGCTTGGGGTCGGGGCAGGGAGGCCTGCGAGCTCTCCGGGCCTCTGCACTTCCCGCGGCCCGCGCGGCCCCACGGCCTCCCGTGCTTCGAAAATTGTCCAACTCCCTGAATACTTACTGGCCGCCCCACTGATCAAAATGTCTCCTTTATGATTTTTGGTTAAGTCGAACATTTCCATAATCGTCATTATTAGCGCAAATTACACGCCTAATCGGTCCTTAAATAGATTTTAATTAAATAATCATACAAGGCTCATTTTATGACTTAAGAAAGGCATTACTTTTCGTTATAAACTTTCCACCAGGATATAGACTAACGATACCAGACAAATACTTATTCTTTGAAAATCACCAGTAACTGATGGGCAGAGTATCATGAAATGATACTGTTTCACCTTCTGGAATCCAAGCAGAGACCAGACATAGCCACATCTGCGCAACTTTCCTCCTGAGAAGGGGAGGGGGGGGGGGTTTCCCCTGCACAGCATTACTTTTGTTGTCTTCTCTTTCAGGCCAGTGGAAACAACCCCCCAAAGCCACTTTCCCTTACCCATCTGAAGAGATTTCTCCAGCTGGACGTCTCTCTTAGAGACCACTCCTCCCCCCCCCCCCATCCATCCGCTTTCCACCCTTTGGTCGGCTCTCAGCCTTGGTGCAAAGCAGGCAGGCCGTGCTTGTTAAATGCTGTGTAAAATGCTGTTAATAAAATAATAAATACAAAGGATGGAGGCTGCTGGTTCCACGGGTGTTTTGACTGGAAATGCCTTGGCACTTGTCATGTGTTTATGGGAGGGCAGACAACTCCAGGATTTACATAGTTTGGACATTTCTGTACTTCATTTATTCTGTCCTAAATGACGTAGGCCTAGAGCTATTTCAAGTTTGCATTTGTACAGAACTGTTAAGTGCCTAAGAGCTTCTCCAATTAGACCAAGTTTTAAATCAGACCCAAAGCTGGACCGTCCCTACACTCTGACTCGCCCCTCTCTGCCCCTGCTGCGGGAGAAAACAAACACTCTCAACAGCAACCCCCTGTCCCTGCTCTCGCCACCTTCACCCCTTCTGGGGGGCATCCAGGGCAAAGGTTAAGGTGTCTTCAGATTACAGGCACGGCCCTGGCTACCCAGTATGGAAATCATGGCTGTGACACGCACCCTGGCCACACTCTACCTCTAAAATAGTGAGCTGAGATGCGGGGGGAAACTGCTGGCCTGGTAAAACCCACTGTTCACAAAACAATGTCAGCAAAGGCTGGAAGGCATTCTTTAGAGAGGGACCAGGGATTCGTGCCTACTGAAGCTCTTTCAGCACAAAGGCTTTTAGGGGAAGAAGGGAAAAAGAGGGAGGAGGGGGGGGGAGGAGGAGAGAAAGGGAGGGCTCCTGTTTCAGAGCAAGCATCCCCTGAGAGTCAAGAACCAAGTGTAGCTTCAATCAAACGCTGACTTCCCCTCTGGGAGTCGAGTAGGAAACCTGATCACAGTAGCTTACTACCGGCCTGGATCCATACAGGTCTGGTTTTCTTCTCATGCTGGTAATTTTTTAAAATACATATCGATATAAAAAAAAAAAAAAAAAAAAGAAGCAATCCCTGGCAGACTTTATTGAAAACCACACTGAGACCTCGTAACATCCGGACTTAATCCCTATCAAACAAACCACAGCACCTCTGGCCTCTGCAGCAGGCCACCCCCTCACCTCTTCCAACCAGGTCTCTCCCCTCCAGCCCCTGGCTGGCTGTTCTCTCTCCTGTGAAAGAGAAGGACGGGAAGGCTTGCCAAAGAGCACCTAGATACCGGGTTCTGGAATCAATTCCTAACCATATAATGATCCCACTTAGGGGCAAAGAACTGCAACAAAAGAGGAACCCACGGGGGGCAGGCCAGAGGAATATCCTTGGGAGGGGAATTTAAACCTGCATCCTTGGTCCCTGGACACTGGCTTGAGCAGGTCTCTGGGGCGGTCTCTGGGGCGCGCAGGGGCAGCAGGGAAAAGAGTAGCAGCCCATAGGAACAAGACCAGTCATTCAAAGCAATCCCTAATCCTCGGGGCCTACTATGTGCCAGGCAGTCTTCTTTGATCCTAAAGGTGGATAATTATTCCCAGTCTTACAAATGAAGAAACTTACTGAGGCTCAGAGGCCATAAATAACTTGCCCCCAAGGTCACACAGCTAGTAAAAATGGGCCACGGTCAAACTCAGTCCTGGAGTTGCGGAGAGGAGCCAATTATTGGTTTAATTGTACCATTTGAAATCCCCAAGAACTTCGGAAAGCTTCCTTGGCCCTTGTACTCGAGTACAGGGGGAAAGCGTTTAACACCTTTGCGACTCAGGCCACAAGGAGACTGGAACCCAGTTTCTCCTACACCCAGGAATCTCTTGGCCCAGTTGAAGTCTTTCCCAATTTCCCGACTCCCCCCACACCTCCCTACACTGGAGGAGCCCAGAATAGGCAGGGGGTAGGGGGGTCGCTCCTCCCAGATCTCTGCAAAAAAAGCGCTGACTCCTGGTACTAGAACTGGGCCCGCCACCATAGTTGCCACATAAAGCAATAAATCACATTATCTAGATAGAGCAAGAGCCCTTTGGAAACAGTGCCTACACTTACCTTTCCCAGGGTTTTAAGGTAAAACCTCAGGGACCAAAGTGGGATGGGGGAGGAAATTAAAAGGGAAGTGGCTTGCAAGAGGCGGAGCCCTACTGGACTCCCCCCCCCCCCGCCCCCGGGGGGAGGGGGGGCGGGTCCCCACAAAAAGCCCAAGCCGGCGGACAAGCTGGGGACTGGTTGATCTTTCATTTTCCCAACTTCTCATCCCAGAAGCGGGGGTGGGAGCCTAACATCCCCACCCCACCCCTTCCCCAATTTCCAGATCTGCTCCAGGCTTTCAGATGCTCCGGGAACTCCCCACACCCGACGACACAGGCTCCACAGCCTCTAAGGCCGAGGGCCATCTCCTGCTCCGCTTCGGGGCGACCGGGAAGGACAGGGGCACCGGACAGCCGGCTGCCCCTGCGGGCTTCCCGACCCCGGACCGGTTTCTCCCCCAAGAGGCCGAGGCTCCGGATGTGCGAAATGGCTCCAGGGGCGACTGGGCGGGCAAGGGCCTCGGCAGCGGGAGGGATCGAGGCAATGGCGGCGCCGGGTCCTCACCCCGCTAGCCAGCCGAACACGCCCCCGCCGCCCGGCGGCCCCTGGCTCCCTGCCAGTGGCTTTCTCTCTCTCTCTCTCTCTCTCTCTCTTTTAAACTTTTCGGCGTTGGCGATTGGGACAGGGTTTCCAGCCTCCGCCCTGTCCCGGCCCCCTAACTCGGTGCAGGTCCGTCCAACCCCCGGGAAGGCGACCCCCGCCCCGGCACCACGAGGCAGTGGCCCGGGCCGACGCCTTCCCCCCACACCTAGAGCCACCTGGAGCGGGCAGTTTCCCGAAGCGATCGGCATCCGGTAGAGCCTGGGACTACTGCGACCGCTGCGACCGGGGAGGAACTCCCGCAGCCTCCAACGGTCCGGGCCTGGCCGCTGCGCGTGCAGTGCGCCCCACACCCGCGCGCTCTCGGAAAGAACTTCTGCAGGGGGGAGGGGAGGGGAGGGAGTGGGGCGGGCAGGCCTGTGGGTTTGTTGTTTTTTTTTTTTTTTTTTTTTTAAACTCTCCAGTTGCAAGAGTTTTGGGTGTCCCTGGCACGACAGCCAGCGCTCGGGTAGAACAATAGAAATGGGGGCTTGCCGGAAATGGTGCAGGAAGACCCCCCATAACCCTATAAACCTCTCCTCCCCTTGCCATTTACTGTTGGCATTAAAAGACCCCAGTGCCTTCAATGCAATGGTGCCTGTTTATAACTTTTCCCCGCTGGGTCCCCATACCCTAAACAAGTCCCCCTCCTCACATTATGAAATCGTAAGGGCAAAGATCGCTCCCAAATCTGTGACCTCTGGGAGCTCTTTGCCACTTTCACCTGCTCCCTCCCGGCACCCCAACCTGACTCACCCCCTCCCCCCAGTAGTTTCTCTGGTTTGCACCTAGACAATAAATTTAGTTTAATTTAGCTTCCGGTCTTTAATTTTAGCAGGTCTCCTTTTTGCATGCAAATCAATATGGCAATTACCATCTAAAAGCTCGCCCAGCCCCGGGTCAATGTAAATTGATCATTGTCCGCCTTCCACAAAATAACACCGGGAGTCTGTGGTGCATAATGAGATTATACTGGAAACTGTCTTTTAGATCACAAATTATATTTTATGCTGTCAGGATCTTCTAGCGGACTTCCCCGCTAGTCTAATCACAGGGAGCCGAGCCCGTGGGTGCGGAGGGGCAATGGTTGGCTTGGGGACACACGGCTCTAAAAAAATAACCAAGTGAGGGACCCCCATTTCCGAGACCCTCGGCTGGAGACCGGCACAGACGAGCTTGTGCTGGGAAAGGGGGCCTTCCACAGAAATATCGCGGAAAAGCATCGTTCATTAATCCCCATCCAACACAAAGTCAGATACCCCTTCCGGAGGAACACGTTGTAGACAACCAGCAAAAGCCGTCGGGCCGGGCTGGTGGTCGGGGGAAGTCTCGGGCCAAGTGCTCCAGACGAAAGCGGCTTGGCTACCATCGGGGTTGCCTGAGGAGGCCATCTACTCCTGCCCCGGCAGCCTCTCAACGGCGCCGCCGCCACCTAGGCCCCAGCAGCGCAACCAGCTTTTGCAAACAGACGGAATCCCGCGGGCCGTACACACTGGCAAAGCAGCTGGGGCGGGCCGTGGCCGGCCTCGGCCTCCCCTCCCCGAACCGTGTGAGCGGGCGGCCGAGGCCTCCAAGCAAGGATAAGGTCCTTTCTCGCCGAGAGCACCACTCTCCCGCCCCTCTGCGGCCCCCAGGGCACGGGTGTGACCCTGGGGCCTAACAAAGGGCCTTCAGAGTTCCTTTCGGCCCCGGGCGGGCGGGGGAGGGGTGGGGCCAGTGGGGAAGGGGTGGGGCTCGCCGGCCGAAGTGGACCCTCGAGGTCCCCCACCCCGCCTCGCCGCGCCCCGCGCCCTCGAGGAAACCGCCTAGGTGGCATTGTCAGGGCTGCCGGGCGCTCCAGAAGGCCGTCCTGGAGTCCGGGAGGCACTGCGGCCTGCAAGCCTCCCGCCCAGCCCGCGGCCCAGCCCTGCCCCGCCCGACCCGGCGCGGGCTCCACCCGAGTGCGGTCTTCCCAATAAAAGCTGGAATTCCCGGCTGGGCTCAGACAAAGAGGGACCGCGGCAAATCGACGCCGCGGGCAAACCAAACCCTAGCCTAGTTTACGTGCGCGTCTGGGGTCACACAGGCGCCTGCTAATCCACCCTTACACAGGCCGTCCCCGCAAGGTCTCCTCCAGGAGAGGGGAAAAAAAAAAAATACAAAAAAAAAAAAAACCTAAAGCATGCCAATATGAAAGCCTACCTCCCCTTTATTCCTCCCGGAGGCCGAACTTCGCACTTCTTTCGGTTCTATCTTTATCAGTCCACCAGGCTGAGAGCCACATTAGCAGACAGGACTTCAGAGCAGTGCCACCACCCATTCCTCCTGACCCAGAGCTGAAAGCTACTCCTCTTTTTTCCTCCACCTTCCATCCACTCAAGGTCAAGAACACAAAACCTCTTAGAAATCCTCCTACCTGCTCAACACACGCCCTCTCCCCTGCTCCAGAAGCGAAGAAACTATAACCAAAAGTGATAGTAGTAAGTGAGGGCCATCCACCCTTAAGCTAGGCCACTTTGCCCTCAGTTTCCTTCCAGCCAACGACTCGCGATTTCCCTGTGAATGAGTGCAGGAAGGCGGTGGTGCGGCCCACACTTGGGTGCCCACGGAGCTCCTGCCCGGCAGGAAAGTCCACAGTCAGGCAGTGAGGCGTTTTTGTCATTCAGCCTGTGTATCTAAGCACGGATGTATGCATATGAATGCTTTTTGTGTTTCCAAGTGACCCTCTTCACACCTTTAAATGGGCTTTTGTCTCTGGAACGCACTGACAGAAATTCTGCCCCAGTTTCCAGCTCAACAGAGTCTGGGATTTTCTCTTAGGATATCACTATAGGTGTCTGTATTTGCATACCCGTGTTTACATTCCTCTCGGCCAGTTCTTTATCTCTTCTGTATCTCTTGTTCCATGTGGGCATCGGAGCCCAAGTGTCTTGATTTGTCTCAGCACTTGTCATCCAGGCGCACATCTTAATCTGAGCATTCCTGTCTAGCTCCTACACCTCCCCACTACGTACAATTCTTGCTTTGCCAGTAATGTGGCCCATTCCCAGGCTACACCAATATGGGTTTGCAGTTTAAATGGAACTAGGGGATCCCCTGGACCACAAACCCTACAAGGAAGAGGGTGGGGAAGGAGACAGAGGAGGTGTGCTAACTAATGATGCATTTATACACAGGGTAACCCACCCACCAATTTCAACCTCTAAAAAGAACTAGACCACTGTCTGCAAAGTTATGTTACATCTTCAGATGGATTCAATATCGACCCCATGTATGTGTATATGAATGATCGATCTTGTACACATCGCTATCCAACTCCTGTTTAGAGGCTGTCTCCTTGCACATATCTGATCCTAACTACCCACAAGTTCATGGTTAGGGGTGCGTCTATTTATACAGACAACCCAAGGACCTCTATGCTGTGTCCAACGCATACCTGGACACACGGGGCCTGACATTTCAGCCTCAGGTCTCAGGTCTGCAGCAGTCTTGGTCAGAAGCCCCACCCCACTACAGCTCAGGGCCGACCTTCCTATTACTAGATGTCTGCATGAATTCTCTCTGGGAACGCTGAGGTCTACATCTGCATTTCCCAAACTCAGTTCCTTAAGTGAGGGTGCCCGCTATGTGTGTTCACACCTCATTCCCACTGAGAAGTCCTGGGTCAAATTAGATCATCCAGCAGCTACGTGTGGTTCGTCCAAGAATCGAGTCCAATGCACCAGGATGTGAGCGTGCGTGCACAGAAGAGAAAGGAAAACCCTAGGCCCAGACTCCCGCCCCGCCCCCTCTCCCCCCCGGGGGGTGCTACTCTGCCTCCAGGAATTTCTACTAGGATCTTTGCCCCCACACCCCCATTACACTCCGTTGCCTTTAAAGGGTTAAGAGAAATCCTCACAGCCTTCCCTCCACCCAGCTCGCAGAGCCCGCAGGCTTGCTCGCTCACTCGCTGCTCACGGGAGTCTGCCGCCGCCTCCGCGGCCCGCCCCCCCCTTTCCCGTCCTTCAGCCGGGAGGGAGCCTGCATGCCTGTCTAGACCGATCTATCACAGGCACACCAACAACACCCGCGAGAGCGCGGAGACCCTGCCCAGGTCCCCCTGCTCGCACGGTTCCCGGCGGGCAGAACCCGAGGAGCGTGACCGCGCCTGCGGGGTGGGGGTGGAAGCCTACCCGCGCGGGCCGCCCCGAGCGCACCGCGGGTTCTCGCCGGCCCTGGCCCCGGCCCCCGGCGCTCCCGCCAGCCCGGCTGCCGGGGCAGTCACAGCTCTGCGCGCTGGGCAGTCCTATTTTTATCTTGTCTAATCCCAAACTGGGCGGGGAGCACAGGCGTCGTGCTTAGAGAACAAGAGATAGGCGAGGGAGGCGGGGAGGAGCAGCCAGGCAGCGACGCGAGCAGGAGCGAGTTAAAGACACAGTCGAGGCGACCGAGAGCAGGAAGAAAGAGCGGGTTGCGCGGGCCTCGCGGCGCTGCACGCAAAGCGCAGCCCGGCGAAGTTACACACTCGCCTCTCCGCCACCCCTCGCTGCTAGTCCCTCCCCACTTCCCAGCGGCGCTCTCCGAAGCCCGGGCCGCGGGGGCCCTGGCCTGTGTGGGAGGCAGAGGCCCGGCCGGCCCTGCAAAGGGTTGGGGAGAATCGCTAATGAGCTGTGCGGCCCATTGATCCGGAGAACACTTCCTAATTAACTCTCAGTCACCTACTGGTGACAGCGCCTCAAAGGACAGCGCTGGGGCCGTGCGAGCCCCAGCCCCGACCTGCCCGCCAAGCGCCTGGCGCCCGAACCCCGCGCGTTCCCCTAACTACCCCAGGTTCTGGGTGAGTGGCGGCGGATACCCGCACACTGAAGGCTAGCCTCCCATTAAACCTGGACGGCATATTAATCACCGCCATCTCACCTCCCCCCCTTCCTCCACGCGGTGAAATCATGCCCAAAATAAACACGAGAACCAACACTGCAAAGCCCAGACCAGATAACAGGTCGGGGGTGGAGTGGGAAGGGTCGAGAAGCAAACGTATTCTCCAAGTGCCCACGTACAGAAGTCTCCGAGGCCGACAATTAAAATGCCTTCCACACAAGCAATTTCGCTAGCAAAACCGAATCCAACACCTCGTAAGGATTGATTTCGGCCCGCGGTGTCCGTTTCCAGGGCCACAGGAAGTGTCAGATGGCTAGAAATACCCAACTCTGTCTGCGTTCGCCACCCACTACCTTCTGGGGTGGGCCATTTCCTCCCTGTTTTCACTTCCAGGCCAATTTTAAGGATTTTTCGACAAGAGGCTACCCCTGGCACCAAATACCACCACCCCTCCCCTCCCCTTCTCTCCAAAAAATTTAAAAAAAAAAAGAAAGAAAGAAAGAAAAAGAAAAAAGAAAAGAAAAAACCCCAGCTAAAACCATGAGCTGTCTGGTCTAGACACAGAGAGGCTGTGAGAATACCTATTTGAAGCGCGCTGGTTTCTTTTTAAGGTTTGTTTTTAAATACACATAACCCTCCCCCTTCCTTCGCTCTGCAATTCCCCCAACCCCCACCCTTCAGACGCCGGCGGCGCGCGCCCTCGCGCGCAGGCACTCACAGCCTCTAGCTGGAGATCGCGGACTTTCTGGAAAAGATTCATTAACAGCAAATTAAGCCTCGCCTGGCCTCGGCCTACACGCGGCCAGACTCCGCCGTCTCAGGGACCCGAGGAAGTGCCCACTCGAAAGTGCGAGCGGCGGGAAGCCCGCCGGGACCACGCGTGCCTTGAGCCGCCCTACTCCGCTCACGGCGCCCCAGGGCTTGCTTGGTAAACAGCAGGCGCACGTCGCCGCCGCCCCGAGCCCCCGAGTTGGCAGAGGCTCTGCAGCGCAGCGGCCCGCCTGCTCCGAGCGCGGGCCCCGCGGCGCGGCGGCGCCTTGCCCGCCTCGCCCTCCCCACCTCGGCCGAGGATCGCGCCCGGGTGCGCAAGTTCCTCTTCGCCCTCAGCCTCTGCGCCGCACGCCCTCCGAGTGGGACCAACTTCCTCCGGCCGCAGACACGCACACGCCCAACCAGCTTCCCCACCAGACTCCCAGCAGCCGGGTGGAGGGCCCAGGTCTCACCCCCCCCTCACCGCCCGCACCCTCCCTTCCCGCCGCCGCCCCCGCACATTCTACCCCCGCCCCGGGGGGCTCACAACTTAAAACCTACTAGGCAACGTCGGGGAGGGCGTGGGGGTGGGAGGGAACCGCAGATTATAATTTCAGAAGAACATTTTAAAAACAAAGCGTCTGACCTGGCGGGCGGGCGGGCCGACGGGCCGAGTCGGAACCCCTAGCACAGCTCGATTTCCTAGTAGTTTCTTCTTCTTCTCCTTTTTTTTTTTTTAAATCCACGTGATTCGCGCTTTGGGGCAAGCCAAGAAAAAACCCGGGACTCCCCTCCCGACTTGCGCGGCGGCGGCAGCAGGTCGAGCTCGGCTCGGCCCGGGGCGCCCGCCACACACCCTCGCGCACGCACACGCCGTCGTTCCACTAGGAGGAACGACCGTCCCCTGGAGAGGCGAGGCGAGGCGGCGGCGGCTGGGGGTTTTTACAGTTCTTTCCCGAGTCGAAAAAGAAAGCAGACGGGAACCCGCCGCCCTCCCCTTCCTGCTCGCGAGCTAACGCCGAGCCGAGCTTCCCAGCTTCCAGCCCAGCTGCCCCCCCTCCCGCGCCCGACTCGCGGCGCTCCGCGGCGACCGCGCTCCCGCGCACAGACACACACAGGCTGCAAACTTCCACTCGGCGAACTCCCTGCTCTCCTCCCAGCCCCCCGGGAGGCGGCAGGCCCCCCGCCGCGCCCCTCCCTCCCCGATGCCCACGCGGGGCCGCTTAGGCTGGCTGCATTTTTAATAACTTACAGCTAGGAGATAAAAACGAAAGCGAGCCAAGCAGCCAAAGGGAAGCGCAAGGCGAAAGCTTCGAGCTCCGCGGGGTACGCGAGAGTCGGAGGAGCAACCCGCTGCGGGCGGGGGCCCCGAGGGAGGGGGCCGACTGCAGCCCGCGGCGCGCCCGCCCGCCCGCCGCCCGCGCGGCCTCCCCGGGGAAAGGTGTTCCGAGCACTGACCTGAAATCCCCGGCCGGGGAGTGAGCTGGGAGCCTGCGATTCGGCGCTTTGAAGTTTTCCCCCCGAACAGAGTCGAGGCGGCGAGGAGGAGCGAGGGGCGGATGGCTGGATGGGGAGAGGTGTGCGGGGTTGGAGGAGAGTGGGGTGGCGACGTTAGCGAGCGGAGAAGGAGCCGGGCCGGGGAAGCGCGGCGAGCAGCAAAGTTTGCCGTCCCCGGCTGCCCGCAGCCCGCTCGCGGCGCCGCGCTCGCTCGTCTCCCTCGCCGTCTGCTGCCAGCCGGCTGCCCTCGGGGTCGGCCCCGCCGAGGGGTGGGCTCTGGGCCGGGTGGGGGCGGGGCGGGGCGGGCTCAAAGCCTCCGGGCAGGTGGCGACAGCCCCGCGCGATCCTCCGGGCTCCCGCGGCTGGGCCGGGCTCGGCCGGGCTCAGCAGCTCCCGCGCCGCCGCTGCTGCCGCCCGCGCTCGGGCAGGAGCCCCAGCGCCATGTTGACGGATCGCCACGAGCGCCCGCTCGGGCTGGGTGTGTGTGTGTGTGTGTGTGTGTGTGTGTGTGAGTGAGTGTGTGTGTGTGTGAGTGTGTGTGTGTGTGTGTGTGTGTGTGCGAGTGTGTTGGCCAAGTCGTCCCTGCGCGGCGACAGCGCGGCTTGGGCTCCCCGCCCGGCGGCTCGCGGGCTCCCCCTCCGCCGCCGCCGCCCGCCTCGCTCCCGCTCTCGGTCGCGGTCTGGGCTCCGGCGCGTCTCCCCCGCAGCCGCCGAGCTCGGCCCGCGTTCAGCGAGGAGCGTAGCTCTGCCTCACCTTGCCGCTGGGAGCCCAGGCTCCGTCTGCCGCCGCACGCCGCGATCCCAACGCGTCCCCCTCCCTGGTTCCCTCCTCTTCCTCCTCCCCCTCCCTCCGCCCGCCCTCCCTCCCTCCCTCCCTCCCAGCAGCCGCCTCCCCTCCCCCCGCAGGCGCAGCGCTCGGGCGACAGCCGCCCGCCCGCCGCCGCCGCCTCCAGCTCTCGCAAGTTTGAGCTCCCCCAGCCTCCGCTCACCCTCCGCTGCGGCGCCTCGGCGGTGGGGTTGTGGAGGGGTGATTCCCCGGGAAAGGTTGGCCCGAGTTTCCCCAGCGGTCATCGATTCCTGCCCCGGCGCGTTTCGCCTCTCTGGGTCCGAATCCCGGACCACTTGGGTGGCTCCCCCCCTCGCCCCTTGCCCTCCCCTCCCCCGCTCGGACCGAGTTGGCCGCGCACACCCGGCCCGGGCGCGCGTCCTGGGCGAGCCAGAGACCGGCTCGGGCGGCGGCGGCGAGGGCGGCCCGTTGATCCCGAGCCGAGGGGATGGGGGGCGGCGGGGGCGGCTCTCCCAGCCGCGCTCCGAGACTCCCCTCGCTACCCAGAAGGCCAGTGGAGGACCG
The DNA here is from genome assembly GCF_022079265.1 of Lynx rufus. Classification (NCBI taxonomy): domain Eukaryota; kingdom Metazoa; phylum Chordata; class Mammalia; order Carnivora; family Felidae; genus Lynx; species Lynx rufus. Next base: position 35,082,948 of record NW_025814828.1, read on the forward strand.
CAATTACCATAAAGCGCCTCGCACTCCGCGCAGCCAAAGCTGTCAAACCCCGGCGGCAGCCGCCGCTGCCTCCTCTCGCCACCAGCGCTGCGCTCTCCCGCTCGCGCGTCCCTTCCGAGACCCAGCAGAGCCTGGCGAGTGCGCGTCGGCGCCCACCCTCGCCCTGGGTCGCCCTTTCCTCCGGGAGGAGCCCTTGCCCATTCTGGTGTCCAGAGCTACCTGAAAACCCCACGCCGGGCCCCAGTGGCCGTTCCGCCCGAACTCCGCACCCGAGTTCCCCGGACGTTTCGATTGTGTGGGAATTGTTTGGATACGCGAGGGGGTGGGCAGCCAGTGGGGCACAAGGAAGCGGGGGTGGGGGCGGTAGGGGAGCGGAGATCCTCCAGAATTTCTCTCGGTTCGCGGGCATTTCATAGTCTGCACCTCAGATGGTTGGAGGCTCCGTCCTGGCCCCTCACCCCAGCCTCGGGAGATTATCTCCCGCGTTTTATTTTCCTTGGCAGGGAGCAACTTTTGGCTTACACCGTTCGCCCCATAAATTTCCACTCGGTAACGTCGTGCTGATCGGTGCTCGGCGGCGGCGTACAGCCTGCGCCCGCAGCAGTTCAATTCAATTGACACGTATTGAGCTTCTCCAGCGCACCCGGCGCGGCGCTGGCCGCGGGGGGGGGGGGGGGAGGGCGGGGGCCGGCGGGCGGGAGGGGGAGGCGGAGAGGCGAGGTTCCGGCCTCCCCGGAGCGCAGAGCCTCTAGGGCGAGCCGTGAAGCCCCAGTTCGTGAAGCTGGCGGGAAGGGGTGGGAGTGGGGGAGGGGTGTTCCGGCCTAGCCGCACCCAGACCGCGGGCCCGGACCTCGCGGCAAAAGGTGATCCTACTGGGCCCTTCGCTAGAGTCTTTTTATGCTGGGGGTGGGGGAAGTCTCTTTCTGCCTAAGGACAAGATGGAGGTAGCTTGTAAATCCACACGGAAAGTTTTAAAATATCCTGGAGTGTCTCCATGCCAAAAATAATCAAAAGCATCTCAAGTTGATTACGAAGTCAAGGTCAAGGCCAAAATCAGCTCTAGCTAGCAGATCCCTTTTACAAATTAGACTTAATACTGACTGCGGGACTGGTGTTAGGTGCGATGTTATTTGTGCTGCTTTAGTTCTCGGTACGTAGTTATAAAAAGAGCCCTTTTCAAAGCAGAAGTGAAACATCTCTACCGTTTGAAACCCGAAACTTCGGGCAGAATTAAATCTTCATGCTCCAGAGCTGCTTATAACAACTGATGTAAAAGACAGGCAGGCAAGTGCCCCCGAGAACAGTGCCCAGCCCTGCTGGGCCAGCGCCACTTCCAGGACTCGCGCCTGCATAATGGAATGCACGCCTTTTTCTTCCCAGTCTTTCTGGAGGTGGATGTCTCTGAAAGCTAACCCACACATTTTTTTAATCTCCGGTAACAAGCAGAAAGACACCTGGACTATTATGCTGTAAAGCTATTTTTTATAAAGACATTTTAGGGCCAGACATTAAAAGTTATTAGACTGAACGCATGCGAGTTACAGACACAGCTGGAGAAAAGGCCTCTGGTTGTGTGTTGTAGCAACATTTCTTTTTGAAGCGACTCCTTTTATTCAAAACAAGTCTAAAATAACCGGGAAGGCTGAAGTTGGGTATTTGTGGGGAAACTCTCTGAACGTGGTTTCAGGCGAGGAGGCCGCTGTGCCACTGTGGGCCGCGCAGGAGAGCTGGCCTGGGCAAGTGTGGAGCCATGCCAGGCCCTTCCGGCTCGGTTAGGCCGCCGCCGAGACCCTGGCACGGTGCCCGGCCACCTTGTCTCCCCTTCCCATGCCTCCCCAACTCTCCCCCCAGGCACAGGCTTTTCCCGGAGTTAAGAGTCGCATGTAACCGTCCAGAACTTTTGGAAAATCCAGGAACTAAGTGAGACACGGAGCCTGCTGCCTCTGAGTCCTGTGGCCTCCTGGGGCTGCTGACAAAGGGGCCTGTTTGTCTAACTTTAAAAGTCCTAGAGTTAAAATGAATTGCGGGGGGGGGGGTGCGGTGCTGTAAATGTGAGGGGGCCTCGATGCTGGAGACAAACAGGCCAGTACATTCGCCTTTGACGTAATCTGCAGCGTTCAACCCCCCCCCCCCCCACACACACACACATACACTGTTTTAAGGAGCCGGGCCTCCATGGTATCCCCGTGCGGGCTGGTGGGATTAAAGGGTTTCGTTTCCATCTCTGAGGGATACATTTTCCAACTCTGTGGGATTTTAAAAATATCTTATTAAGGGAGTCCTAAGAGGCATGAGTGTGTGTGTGGGGAGGGTGGTTCGTGACTCACTGGGAATTAAAATGTGAGATTTTCCGGAGGTGCTCTAAGGCAGGGGAGGGGTAGGGAGTTTACACCTATTGGCCCGGTTAGTTGGAATTGTTCCAGGGAGGAGGAGAAGAAAGCTCATGAAGGGCAGTCCCATCCTGAGTCCCCATTCAGGAGGGGACTCCGAAAGCTGGGGACACCTCGGAGCCTATGGAGCGTTTGGGCAGCTAGGGCCTTTCTGGGCTCCCTCCTCCCCTGCCCTCCCACGAGTCCCCCGGGAGCTGACCTGGGGGTCAGGCCGCTATACCCAGCACTCAGCAAGGGGAGGATTTCAATGAAAGCAGAGGAGGAGGCGGAGAGAGCCAGTGAGTGAGTGCAAAGGAGAGGAGGCAGCACAGGCAGTGGAGAAATAAAGAAACAGGAGAGGTGCAAGGCTACCCCTCTCCCACCCACCCAGACCTCAGGCTCTCAGGCACTCTTCTCCTGCACATTCTATCCAAGCTCTGCAATCAGGCAAGCAGGCCGGAGCCTCAGGGAACAGGCCTGGAGCCCGGCCACCCTTTTCCGCCCAGACTGACTGTGCAAGACCTGTCAGAGCCTCTTCCACACCTTCAACCACCGCCCAGGCCTAGGGGAAAGGCCATTCCTCCCGTGGTGAGGTCCTTACCTGGTATTTCGTGGACCCTGGGGTTCCAGCATGGTGGGTGCGGCTCATTTGTAACAAACGTGTAAGATCTAAATCATAAAGCTCTGTAGACCCCTGATGACACTCTTCAGAGGCTGTCCTCACATTTATGACACTGGTTATGGGGATAGGTGGGATTTGGGTGGTCACGGGCGATGTATTTTTACCTTACATGGTGTGAGCTGGCCTATTAATGTTAAACGTTTTAAATAACACACAAACACCCATACTAACCGGTTGCTTTGTGCAAAGAACTCTGGGCTACCCAGTGGCACTGAAAAGATTCACTAGCCTGCCCCCTCCAAGCACAGGGCATCCTCCTCCGTTCCAGGGATTTCAGTTATGAAGAAACATCTAAAGGGAGCTGCTTTCCATGGCAGAAGTCTGCTAGACTGAGAGGTCGCTAGGTTGAAGAGGGCTGTTCTTTCAGCCCAGCCTTTGAGGGGTTACTGGGCGTTTGGGGGAGGAGGGTTCAAGAGGCAGGCAGAAAGTTAGTACCCACTGCCTCTTGGAGTTCACACCGAGGGGCTTGCTGGGTAGATGGGTGTCAGCCTGATGAACATAAATAAGGGTGGCTTCAGGGAGGCCCTGTCTTGCGCTCCACCTGCCCCCCCCCCCTTAAGAGCCCTCGAAGCACCGCAAGGGCCGGGTGCTCCTGGCGATAAACCCTGACGCCAAGTCCCACCTTGGCTGCTTATTTAGCAAGGCACCTTTGGCTCATATTTTACCCGGCCGGGGGGGGGGGGCAGTGAGTGGGAGCCCCGGGGAAGGGGATGGAGAACCACCAACGGCTTGCCTGCGGAACCAGCAAGCTGGCTTTCCAACCCCAGCCATTTTGTATCCTGCCTCCCTCCTCCACTCCCCGGGGACCCCTACGGAAACGCATCACCCTGAGCCCGAGCCCCTTCGCAGGCACCACGCGGGGCCTGGAGGGATCTGGAAGGCTCCACTAGCCCCTCTCTCAGGGAAGAAGGGGACTACAGCCCAGCAGATGGAAATGCGGAGCTGATCTCTCTAAAAACCTCTGAGGCCCTCGCAAAGTCGGGCGCAGAGGTGAGTGGCGGGAGGTGGTTGCCTCGGGAAGGTCGGCCAGGAGCAAAGCTTGGGGGCAGTGCGAGGCTGGGGATTCCACAGGGCCTAATCCACGGCACTTTTTCACCCGCTCCCATTCCCCCTCTGGCCCACTCTGCTCTGCCTTCACCCCTAGGGCCCCCCTCCCCATCCCTGCGACCCCAGTGCGTTTGCAGCCGCGCAGCCCCTGACCGAGAGTGTGGGGGGGGGGCGAGGGGGGAGGGGGCGCAGGGTGGTTTGTGTTGCGAGGCCTGACAGAACCTTCTGTGTGCGGCGGAGGGAGGAGGCTAATGCATAATGCACAGCGCCTGGAAGCCCGGCCATTAGCGGCCTGTCGGTGACACAGACAAACGACTGAGAGAGAGGGAGGAGATCCAGCTCGCTCTGGAGTTTAAATATACCAGCGTGGAGGGGAAACGCCATGATTTAAAAGTGTGTGTTTGCAGACACTCGCATATATTTTAATGATTTCCAGCAGGCCAGGCGTCCCAGCCTTGCATCCCCCTCCCCAAAAGGGGGATGTGTATGGGGAGGAGGAACCAGGGCAGAGTGAGAGGCCCCAACCCGAGACCCATCGGCAGCTTTGAGACACGAAGGGAAGGAGAGGTTGGTCAACGCAGCACGGAGAAAGCAAGGCCTAGGGAAGGCGCACGATCCAAGGCCATCTCCAGATTTTTTTTTTTTTTTAAATCTGGCCATGAAGCCTTCCATCCCAGACTGGACCCTCTACGTTGTACTAGAAAGGCCCGGGAGGAAGACTAGATCCGGCCACCCTTGTTTCCCCCCAGGCGCCCCCATTTTTGAATCTTCCTTTTCCACTGACAATCCAGAGACCTCCTTCCTCCCCGTTTAACACACCAGTGTTTTTTAGCAATTAAGGCGAGAAGGGGGTGGGGATAAAGATAAGCCAATTTTTTTTTTCCGCCATGCAAGTGTGAAAGATAAGATAACGCTAAGCTGGGGCAAAGCGGCCGCTTACAACCTCCCCTCAGCGATTTTGATCGGTCACTTCTTATCTCGCAAAAATGCTCCTTTCGAAAACTGCATCAAAAAAAAGAAAAAGGCCGAAGGAAAGCATTTTCATTTGGAAGTGACATTTAAAACCCACCTCCTGTACACCAGCAACCACCCCTTTACCCATCCTTGGGGCTCCCAAGGAAAAGTCGCACCTCTACCACAGGGATTCAGGCTTTCTCGGGTGTGTGTGTGTGTGTGTGTGTGTGTGCGCGCGCGCGCGCGCGCGGGTGCGGGGAGGGGCAGGATTACTAAAGTAATTAGGCTGAATAAAACCAGGGATGCGTTATGAGGATTTATCTTGCATCCAACCTCAAGCTCGCAGCCGGGCTTTCTTCTCTTAGTTACTGTCCAGTGTTTGCGTTTCACCATCGCGCTCGCGTGTTGAAACTAAACAGGTAGTTATATTTGGGAGGGTCATATAACTATGTCAACACGAAGTGGTTGTTAATGCGAAATAATAAGAAACTCTGCTGGGCTTTGCAGGCCCCTGTAAAGGAAGGAAAAGGCATCATGCGCCCCAGAAACCCGAGAACTCTCGACCGAACCGGACTCTCGGGGAGTTTTATAAAACCCTCCTCCTCCCCCCGCACAAATACATCACGCAGGGGTTTCCGGAAGACTTTGTATTTGTTTAGGGAGGTTTCGGTATTGAACTCCAGGCCCGCAGGGCGGCCGGTAAACTCCCCCCAGCCCGGCCGCTGGCTCCAGATCGCAAACATCAAGGCGGGCGCCCCAGACCGAGTTGATGAGCCTCTGTGTCCACCTCCGGCTTAGAGCTCCGAGGTTCCCACCACCTCACTCCCCCCCCCCCCCGCCCACCCCATCCCGGGTTCGCACCTCGGCGCTGGGCGCACACCGAGTCCGCCCCCTCCGGCCCAGGCTGCACGACCTAAAGCCCGGGGCCAGCCGCGGCCGGATTGTCCCCCGGGGAGCCGAAACCGCCGAGCGGGGAAACCCCTCCTCTCGCCCTTCCCCGAAAAGCCTGGCCGCGGCGTAGGCGCCGAGCGAGCGGGCATCCGCTGACAGCCGGGCCTCACGTAAGGCCCACACGCGTCCCATTAGTCAGCCTGAGTTCCCCTCGGGCGAGCCGTCTGGCGCGGCCCCAAGGCCGGGCGCGGGCGGGGAGGGGTGCGGGGCCGCTGCGAGCGGGCAACGGGGCGGGGGCGCGGGCTCTGCGGGACCCGGCCGAGCTCGGTTCCGCGTTCCTGGGCCCGCGGGTAAGCTGAGCCGCCGGGGCAGGCCGCTCCCTGGCTGGCGCCGAGGCGCCGAGCTGCGCTTCACGTGCCCGCCATATCAGCGGCCGCGGCGGCGGCGAGGAGAGGGGGCAGGGAGGCGCGCCGCAGCTCCCGCGGGGTCTCCAGCCCCCGCCTCCCCCCTGCGCGCTGGGGGCTGGGCCGGGACCACCCCGCAGCCCCCGTCCCCGCGCAAGCCGAGAGCGGCGCTGCCAGACACCGAGAGGCTCCTAGGGCGCCGCTCCGAAAGCTGCGCGGAGGCAGCAGCCAGGGGAGGGTGCTCCTCGCGGCCGCCCCGGGAACTTCCCAGCCGCCCCGCCGCCGCTGCCGCCGCCGCCGCCGCAGTCACCGGGACCGGAAGCCCTCGCGCCGCCCCGAGCGGCCTCTGCCGGCCCCCAGGGTTGTTCCAGACGAGAGCTGGCTGCGCGTCACCCTCCATCCCTCCTGGCCCCAGGCGGCCGCCCTCGCCCTGGGACATCCCCAGTTAAGCCCGGAGGACCCTTCTCGCGGTCCAGTGAGATCTCCTTCTGTGACCGCCATAAGAGCCCCACTACCACCCACCCACCCTCCCCGCCCCGGCCCCAGTCCCAGCCCCGCAGCTGGGACGGGAGGGGCGCGGAGCCGCCACTCCGGCCGGGCGGGAACACCTGCTCCCGGGGCCCTGCAGCTGGGCGCGTGATGCCGGGAGAGGCTGCCTACTGTTGTGTGCAAGGATCGCGGAGGAGAACACGGGGCTCCGAAGCTCTGGGCCAGGCGCAGCCGCGTCTCGGCCGCCCCCGTCTCCCACCCGTTCTGTGCGATCAAGCTCGAAGCCTGGGGACTCGGGTCTCCTAGGGATCGAAGGGCCGCCACCCCTCGGATCCGACTTCTGGCCTTAAGAGGTCGTTCGCAAGACAGATGGGGCAAAACCTGTTTTGGGAGCCTTCCCGGTGACCGCCCCCGCTCTCCAAACCAGACACACTCATCTCCCCTCGGCCTCGATTCTAGCCTCCGGCGGGGGACGAGAGTAGGTCATGGCGGCACCGGCAACTACCCCCCACCCTCCACGAAGGGGCTGTTCTGGGGTTCGGACTTTGCCACTCTGCGTGGGGAGGGCCGATGGACCCTCCGCATCTTCTCCGTGCCCCGAGGAGATCGGGCGGCCGAGATGACCTGCGCTGCTCGCCCTGCCTCACCTCCCCCCCCCTCCCCCGTCCCGCCCTCCCCAGCGCTCCTGGCCCAGGGCCCGGCCGGGGAAGGCGTTGTTTTGCCAGCGGGGGCCGAGCGAGTGCGCAGAGAAAAGCCTCCCTGCTCTAATGAGAGTGCACACAGCGCTGCAGCGAGGAGGATGATTACCCGGCGGGCGGGGGGGCGCAGGCCCGGGCCGCGGGCGGCGTGTGCGGCGGCCCCGCGGGCCCGGAGTCCCCGCCTGTCTGGCTGCTAATCGCACGCTTTCTGCTGTTACGGAGGCAGGCGGGAGCCGGCGGCCGAGCCCAGCGCCGGCGACTCGGCGGGTGACACGGAAACATGGCGCAGCGCCCCTCCCCCGCCCGCCCTCCCCGCGCTCCCGCCTCCCGCCTCGCACTTCCTCCCGCCCGCGCGGCTTTTGCAGTTCTAATGCTCTGCTGTCGGCCCGGCACCATTACGCTAGCAGCCGCTTCTCGGCGGCCCCGCGCGTCTCTTTCCCCTTTGTTTTCCGGGTCTATAGAAAACGTTTGCTTTTGTCCCGAGCTCTCGTTAAACCAAACTTGTGGTGGCAACGGAAGGCGGTGCGGGCGGGGAGGGACCCGGGGATTTTGGCAGCAGCCGACCAGAGCGTGGTGGAAACTTCTCTCGCTGGGTTCCCCGCCACCCCGCCTTCCCCCCCCCTCCCCTCACACACACAGGCCAGCCGGCCTGCCGAAGCTTCCCCCTTCTCCCCCGAGAGGCCTCAGCGCTCCAGGAAGGAGGTCTGGGCCAGAGGGACTGTGGCCAGGGGTGAAGAGCCCAGGGTGCGTGCCTGTGAGCCCCGAGTAGTTTGGGGACACTCGGTAACCTCGATCTTTGCAGCCCTGATAGCCTCTCCCTCCCTTTGGTCATTCGGGGCTTTGTATCAGCCGATGGAGAAGGAAGGGGAGGGAAGAGAAGAAAGTGGTTTGTGTGTGTGGCTTTTATATTAAGGGTTTGTTGGAATCTCTCACCCCCAACAGCACAGCATGCTTTATAGGATCTAGGGCGAGAGGGGGGGGAGACGACGTGGGCTCCACGGGAGAAAGGGTCAGAAACCTAGGCCTGGGAGCTGGATCCTAATCTACTGGCTGGCTCGGCTACACCGCCCGAATGAAGGGTGGGGCGACCCTGCAGAGTCGGGGACGGGAGGGCCAGGTCCCTGAATCCAGGAAACGCCAGACGTCCCTCCCCTGGGCGAGAGCGCAGGTCCCCCCCTGGCGCGCTCCCCAGACCAACGCGCACGCCTTGGCTCTCCGCACCGGAGCTGCTCAGGCGGCAATTTTTTAAGCCTGCAATTAAGCGAGGCGTCGCCGTGTCCTCTGCTAGTGTCGATCCTGTCAGTCGCACATGGCCTTGGTGCTCCGGTCCGAGGCCCCGCGATTAGTCACAGGCTCGCTTCGCTCCTTCCCTAATCCGCCTCTGCAGGCAGCCTGGGGACGCGGCCGACTTGGCGGCGCTGGCAGGGAGCCATCGCGCGCGGGGCGGGCCGCCTGGCCAGTACCAGCCCCGCTGCGCCGGAGCCGGCGCGGGCCCCAGGGTGCGGGCTTGGGACTCCCTCCCCCTTCACAGCCCCCAGGCTGGGGCGGCGGCGCCCCTCCTCCTCTCGCCCCACTCCCGGGCCTGCGAGATCTATTTGTGTGGTGTCATTTGCATAAAAATAGGACAAGTGTTTCAGTGCGTTCGAACGCGGGAGGCGAAATCCTTATTGATGTGTCTGTGTGGAGCCCTCGGTTGTCGGAGCGGTTTGATTTAGGGTGTTTGTGTTGCCTTCTGCGAGAAATGAGAGGAAATCCTGCGCAACGCCTTCGGCGGCCGAGGCCCCCCAGAGCATCATCCCCCTCTGCGCGGCCCAGAACAGTCCACCGCCTGGACCCCAGCGCTCCGAGTCCACAGCGAGCAGGTTGAGGGCCAGGCGGGCGGCCCATTATGACTCATAAAACCGGGCGGCCTAATCACCAGCTGCCAACCCGTTTACGTGTGGCGCTTCCCAATGCTCCCTTCGCCCGGCCCGGGCCTCCAGCGGGCTCGCCCGGGACACGGCTTAGAGCCGCTCGGTTGGGGCTAATCAAGTGGCCGCTCGGTCCCGTCGGCAGCGCGGCTTCCCATCCCAGGCGACCCCCGCTCTCCGGCCTTTGCGCTGCTCGCCAGCAACTCCTCAGCCTGGACAAATAGCTGGGAGGGCGCCGGCCTCGCGGAGCCAGTAAATCAATCATTAACTCCCCGGTGAGGCCTGGCCAGCGGAGACAGGGAGCAGCGGCCAGAACCGAGTGTGCGGGGCGAGCGCAAGGCCCCCACCCCGGATTGGGACCCGTCCGTGCCAGCGGACAGGGTGCGTGAAGACGGGTCCCCCCGGCGGCCTGTCGATCCCCTCCAGAAGCCTCCGCCTGCCGGGCCTCTGAAGCCCGCACCTTGCCTCGCCAGGCAGGTCGGGTTACTGTGCGGCCCCGGGGCGGGCTTGAACATTAACGAGGCGCCCGGGGCCTCGCGGCCTGGTCTCCCCAGGAGAGCCTGCTGCGCTTGGGCAAGCTCTTCAGATCCGGTTGGGCTCCTCCATACTCGGGCTTGCCAAACCAAACTGCTCGCCCCCGTGTAGACCAGCCTCCCTGCGGCGCCCTCCCCACGGAGCCCAACGTGGGACGGCACGCAGGGGGTTAAAAGCTCCGATTCGCCCTGGCTCCTTGGCGGCGCTGAGGAAACGCTGATCAAAGTGCTTACGGGGAAGGAAACACACGCGCACTCGGGCTTAGGTCGAAGAAGGCCGACTGGAGAGACGGCTCGGAGCCGCCTGCCTCGACCCGCTTCCCACACTCTCGGGAACGCAGTGACGGCGGCGGCGGCGCTGGCCCGCGCGATTCTCCTGGCGGAGCTCGGCGCGGCGGGGCCGGGAGGACGGCGGCGGCGGCGAGGGGGGGGGCGAGGGGGCGGGAGGCGAGCCCGGGCTGCGCGCCAAGGGGCCCGGAGCCGCAGATTAGTCACCGCTCGGCTCGGCACTCACGGGTGCGCCCGAGAACCGGGAGGGCAGGCGTCGGCCCCGCTCAGCCGGGCTCCCGGGGCCTCGGCGCCACGGCGCGGGTGCCCCCGCCTCCACCCCCCGCGCACGCCCGGCGCGGCTGGATGGACTCTCGGGGGCTGGCGCTGCCGAGATCCACTTGTCAGTTCAAGGGCAGGACAGAAACTCTGCAAGCGGAGTCTTGCGAACAGGAAATTTCTCATTGACAAGGTGCCGCCCCTCCCCCACGCCCGGCTTCAAAACAAAACAAAAACCCAGTGCGAGCGGCGGACTCGGCCCGCCGCGGCCTGCACCCCCCTGCCGCCTCGGCGACCCCCGCGTCTCGGCCCCCGCCCGGGAGGCAGAGAGCTCGCCGAGCCCCGGGCCCCGAGCGCGGGCGGCGGCCGACAAACAGGCCCGGCGGGCAGCTTCGGCTCGGGCCCCGCCGAGGGCGCCCAGCGGCCACCCTCCGGGACCCGGGCAGGGTCGGGCGGGGGCGCTGAGCCCGGGAGCCTCCGCGCCTTCTCGGGTTATGAACCCGGCGGAGCGGTTCTGCGGGGCTGGAGACCGGCGGGTCAGCGGCTCCCCGAGGGCGTGGGGGGCGGGGAGGCGGCGCGGCGCCGGCGACTGGGCGAATCCCGCGGCGGGGACCCGGGAGGGCTGCGAGCTCGGCCTGGCAAAGTTCCTGTTCAAACTCCTTGTTTAGAAACTCCAGCGGCGCTGCGGGAGGAGGGGGGGAGCCAGAACGCGCGGAGCGTGCGGGGGCGACGGGCACCCGCCGTTCACTCCCAGGGAGGGGGGGGTCCCGCCTCCCCCCTCCCTCCCCGCCGGAATGGGAAATCTGTCTGGAGGGCGAGGATGGCCGGGTCCCTGGGCCCATTCTTTTGTGTGTGCCCCTCTCTTTCCTGCACACACTAAAGGAAATTTCTAAACCCGTGTCATTTATTGAATTCAGCCAGGAGAGGAAGCCTTTTTAGGGACCCTGATATTCAGGGTAATTTCGTATTTGACACATGTAAATACTTAGTACTCTCAGGTAAGGTCAAATTATTTATCATCTTAATTTATATTTCAATAGGCCTACAATTTGGAGGCGCGAAATGCCTCCTTATGAATCATTATGGTCTATTAGGGGAAGTAATGTATAAACAGCACTATTTGGGAGGGAATCACTTATGTTGACATTTAAATGGCTCTTCAATAGTTAAAAAAAAAAAGACATTCGAGTGCCTTTGATTAAATATACAATTTACAAGACCATCAGCAAAGCCATCAGGAATATAAATTCTTCTTGGGATTTTTATTTATTTATTTCTGATTTTTTTTTTTTTTTAAGCCTTCCAGGGCATGCGTGTCCTTTAATCCCTATGGGAATAATCGACAACTTTCCCACAGAATATCATTCTCCTCTCCCCAGCTAATGTCTTATCAGGAGCCCAGCACCCACTGGAAAGGTGAGCACCCTCCACTGGGAACTTTGTAGATCTTTGTACCTTTGTGAAACATAGTAGCCTCCCTGCTGGAGTGGATCCTTCCTGAAGGCCTGGGTCCCACCATCCATCCATCCTGGTGTTCCCACAGCACCCAGCACAGGGCCTGATACCATTTAAAGGTCATCCTCCTACACCTGCTAAAATATCACAGCAGACGCTCTTCCAGACTGCCCCTCCCCCAACCCTGTGCAGCATTTATTGAATTACACTGTTGTATTCATTCCCTTGCAACATCTCCTATCTTCAGAATGCCCTTCCCTGACCCCACATCTCCTTCCCCGGCTCCCTATTTATCTGTCCCCTTGCACAGCTGTACTTCTTGCAAGAGGTGTCTATAGCCATGGGGGCGTTTCTGTTTCCTTACGTCGGGTGCACTCTAAAGATTGGCTAGTTTTGAAGTTATTCTATGATTTGGGGAAAATTGTAGTAGGTTTGTTTGCAACAGCATAAGATTAGAAAACCTAGATGTCCAGTAATGGCTTTGATGGTACATGCATAGGACAAAATATCCTGAAATTAAAAAAAAAAAAAAAAGGATGAAATAGTCCGTGGCTATTAAAAAAATGAAGATCTGCTCTGTGGACTGACACAGAGTGACTCCTAAGGTCTATTGTTAAGAGAAAACATTGGATGCAGAAGGAAGTGGTGTATATTGTACGTTACACCTTGGGTATGTTACAGTTTGTGTAAAAACCAAGTAGGGGAGAATATCGACACATATTTCTATGTGTATGAAACATCGTCAACACCCGACACATATTTCTATGTGTATGAAACATCGTCAACACCGCTGGGGTCCACATTACACAAACTGCTTTGTACCTTACCTATGAAACTTATCACTACATCTTAACCGATCATTTTCTTTTTAAAAATTTCTCATTTCAGTTTGCTTATTTTGAGAGAGAGTGTGCCGTGAGAGGGTGGGGGAGGGGCAGAGAGAGAGGAAGAGGGAGAGAATCCCAAGGAGGCTCCACGCTGTCAGCACAGAGCCGGATGCTGGGCTTGACCCCATGAACTGCGAGATCATGACCTGAGCAGAACCCAAGGGTCAGACGCTAAACCGACTGAGCCCCCCAGGCGCTCCCAGATCATTTTCCACCAGCACAGGGAGATGGGCCTTGTCTGTGCAAGGTTTGTGGAATTTCACTGTATATAGGTCCATCACTGATCACATTCTTCAACCCACACCTCCAGCCTCCCTGGCCATTCTGCAGAGAGCGCTGAAGATCACTGGCCACTTCTTTGTTGCCAGGAGTGGGGGTGTGTGTGCATTTTTCCACTCCTTTTTTTGGCCTTGGAATCACTCGGCGCCCCTGACCACACCCCTTCGAACTGCTCTCGGCTTCGCAGATGCCATACACACATGGTTTTCATCCTACCTCTGAGCCTCTTTCTAGGTTCCACTCTATGCTCTACTAGTTGCTTTCTGCCTGCATTCCGCTCCTCCCCTCCCCTCCCCAATCTCATCCAGGCTGATGAATCCTACATTTCCCGTCCCCCCATTCCACACCCCTATATCAAGCTTCGGACCTGACGTCTCACCTTGGCAATCTATGTCCAGTGTAATCATGACAACAGCTAACATTTGCATAATGCAAGCAGTGCCTTCTGAGTGCTTTATGCAAGTTCACTATTAATCCTTGCCCACATTTTACAGGTGAGAAAACTGAGACAGGTTATAGAACATTCCCAAGGCCACTCAGAAAATGGTGGAGACAGGATTCAAACCCAGGCAGTTCTAGCTCCAGAGGCCATGTTCCTAGCCATTCTGCCTGTGTCCTAGCACGCCTAGAAGTGAACTGTTAAAATCACGGATTAATCGACAAATATTTGGGGGTGTTTACGAACCGCCAGGCCCGGTGACAGGTGCTGGGGAAATAGTGGTAAGGCAGGACACACTGTCCCTTAAAAAGGGAATGACCCCTTTGCTTGGAACCTGCCCTTTGTCCCCACTCCCTTCCCTATCGCAGAAAATGTCTCAGCCACTCAAGTAGTTAAAGCAGAATCCTGGGGGACGGGCGGTCATTCTTGACCTATCTCCTTCCTCTACCACGTGATCTTCCACTGACAGGGCTAAACTGTTTCTCTCTCCAAATGTCCCGTCTGAGAAGCCTACTTCCCATTCTCCCTCATCCACCTTAGGCCAGGCCACCATATTCCTGTAACCAAGGATTATTATTCCAGCCGGTCTCTGTGCTGCCACTCTGAGCCCCCCTCCGGCCCATCCTCCACAAGACGGTATTGAGCCAACGCTCTCTCTCATGGCCGGAGAAGAAACCGAGTTTAAGACAGCAAGACAATTGTGGGTGTGGGCTAAAAGGAAAAGGCAGGAGCCTGGGATTGCACAGAGTGCCGCTGTAGTTCTGGTGTGGCTTGAGGCTGAGGAATTTAAGAAAGGGAAAGATGAAGCCCCACGGGTGCATGGGATGCACGTATACAGATCTTCGTCAGAGAAGCCAAGGTTCCTGGGTGTACCCATTGGGGGGCAGGCCTGAACATCCCCAGTATCCTTGCTAAGTGCCACAGAGTATCATCCCCAGGAGATTAGTGAGGGACAGCCAGGAGCAAGCCAGAAACCCAGAGCCACAACCAGAACCTCCTTAGAGTAACTTGCCTATTGCCAACCATTTGGTCCTTACTTGGTGGCAAAAGTTTGTGACTTTCTTTCTTTCTTTCTTTCTTTCTTTCTTTCTTTCTTTCTTTCTATATATTCTTTTATGTTTATTTCTGAGAGAGAGAGAGCATGAGCAGGGGAGGGGCAGGGAGAGAGAGAGACACAGAATCCGAAGCAGGCTCCAGGTTCTGAGCTGTCAGCACAGAGCCCGACGTAGGGCTCAAATTCACGAACTGCGAGATCATGACCTGAGCCGAAGTCGGAGGCTTCACCGACTGAGCCACCAAGGCGCCCGTCACTGTCTTTCTTTTTGAGACCCTCCGAAACCTTAAGAGCGGGGTTCTGCTCACACTTGACCTTAAGCAATTGGAGTTCTTCCCTCAATTCCATGCCATTTGACTTCTTCTTTCTTTCTTTTTTTTTTGGGGGGGGTGCAAGTAAGTGACGGGCAGAGAGAGAAAAAGAGAGAGAGTCCCATGAGGGGCAGAGAGAGAGAGAGAGAAGCGAGGCTCATGTTCACCCGAAGCGGGGCTAGAGCTCACTCGACATGGGGCTCGAACTCACGAACCGTGAGATCATGACCTGAGCCGAAGTCAGATGCTTAACGACTGAGCCACCCGGGCACCCCATGCCATCTGACTTCTAACAGTAACTGTGCCATTACAATGCCTTTGGTAGCACAGCAAAGTCCTTTTTGACCATGAATGATTCCTATGTGATAAAAATAGCTACTGCTTATTGAGGGCCTTTGTTTGCTCTTTTCAGTTACTTTATTAGGTACATTTCCAGTGTTTGTTTATGTACCTCCCATAAGCCCCCAAACAACCTATGGCTTAGGTATTACTATTCACATTTTATAGTTGGAAACTGAAGCTCTTACAATTGCCCTCCAAAAAAGGCAAGGGGCAATAGTGGTGGGGGCGCCTGGGTGGCTCAGTCTTTCGAGCATCCAACTCTTGATTTTGGCTCAGCTCATGATCCTAGGGTCGTGGCATTGAGCCCCGGATCAGGCTCTGTACTGGGTGTGGAAGCTGCTTGGGATTCTCTCTCTCTCTCTCTCTCTCTCTCTCTCCCTCTCTGTGCCCCTTCCCTGCTCAAGATTTCTCTGTCTCTCAAAACCAAACAACCAACCAACCAAACAAACAAACAAAAACCATAGCTGGGGCGCCTGGGTGGCTCAGTCGGTTGACCGACTTCGGCTCAGGTCACGATCTCACAGTTCGTGAGTTTGAGCCCCACATCGGGCTCTGTGCTGACAGCTCAGAGCCTAGAGCCTGCTTTGAATTCTGTGTCTCCCTCTCTCTCTCTCTACCCCTCCCCCGATCACCTCTGTGTGTGTCTCTCTCTCTCTCTCTGTGTCTCTCAAAAATAAATAAACATTAAAAAAAAAAAAACGCGCAGTTAATCTAGCCGAGTTGTCTACAGAGATTCTACCTGACTCCCAATCTGGACTCTTTCCAATGAAGTATATTGTCTGCCTTCTAACCACAGGCCCTGTTCCCCCAAACCTTAAACTGTTTCTGGGATCAGATCCTACATAGCTCCTCTAATCATGTCCTTCTGTGGTCATCTTGGCAACTCGCCAAGTGCAGTAAATATCACCAAAGGAGTTTGTTTCTTTCTGGGATCAGCAGGTCTCCGTTGTGTCGATTGATCTGTTGCATACACCATGGGAACCTAAAAGTTTATCATCTGAATGAAGAGTTGCCTCCTTCCCAGGTAAGCTCGGAAAAAGTGTGGGACCAAGTTCAAGGGAAGGCCTCCCTCCCCAGCACAAGTCTATTCTCTAGCTGTTTGGAAGGTTTCTGTACTCCACCGATACTAAATTATGGCTCAGCGTTTGGCAAGATTATAAACCACCTTGTCCTTTCATACCTCTGGGCAATGTTTTGGGTTTTTTTCCTGCTTTGAGCTTTGGTAAACATTGCTCGGCTCTTACCACGGGTAGAGCTAGAGCAGGGAACATATGATATAGAAAGAATCCCCCGCACAACCCTTCTAAAGCTGGACAGCTTTTGAGACCTGCAGAGAAGAGGGTCACTGGCTGTTGTCGGCTCTTAGAAAAACAATAGCTAGGGGGGCGCCAGGGTCAGTTGAGCGTCCGACTTCGGCTCAGGTCATGATCTCGCGGTTCGTGGGTTCGAGACCCGCGTCGGGCTTTGTGCTGACAGGTCAGAGCCTGGAGCCAGTTTGGGATTCTCTGTCTCCCTCTCTCTGCCCCTCTCCCACTCACGCTCTCTCTCTGTCTCTCTCTCAAAAATTAGTAAGTATTAAAAAATAATAACAAGTTGGGGCGCCTGGGTGGCTCAGTTAAGCGTCTGACTTCAGGTCAGGTCATGATCTCGCGGTTGGTGGGTTCGAGCCCTGCGTCGGGCTCTGTGCTGACAGCTCAGAGCCTGGAGCCTGCTTCAGATTCTGTCTCTCTCTCTCTCTCTGCCCCCCCCCCCCCGCTCACGTTCGTCTCTCTCTGTCTCAAAAATAAATAAAACATTTTTAAAAAATTAAAAAAAAATAACAACAAGAAAAGAAATCTCATTTCATCGAGAAAACTACCCTATAATAAAGGTGCCATTATCCCCATTTCACAGATGAGGAAACTGAGGCTTTACAGGATAATTACCTACTGCGCTTGCCTGGACACTCATTGCCCCATTCCTAGAGCCCAAACTTTTATCCACGTGGTCTCTTGAACTTTCCAGGCCCCTGTGGTCAGCTTCATGACTCTGCCAATTCCACAGGTTCATCATAATTGGGTGCTTTATTCAGATCCGGAGAAAGTGGCCTTCCCGGGCATCCTGGCATGCAAACGATGTCCCCTGAGGCCACAACGGCAGTGAATTTGTCCCGCGGGTCCCTCCGAGGGGCCTCTTCACTTCTGGAGCTTTCCAAGATGAGGCCTGTTCAGGGCGAGCGGAAGCTCCTGTACGATCCCCAAGACAGACTGTGGTAATCCCTGCCCCGCCCCTTGACAAAGCCCTCCGGTCAGTCCGTGGGGTTCCCTCGCCGGTTCAGTGCCAGTGGCTGCGCGGGGACCTTTCTGACCTGCTTGCTGGCACAGGGAGCGTGGAGGAGGGAAGATCAATCTCCAAGCTAATTTAGGTTCTGTCTTTCCTCGAACCAGCCTCTGTCCTCTGCTCTGGGTCTGACGACTATGATTAATGCACCACCAAGGATTTGCTCTCCTCAGCTTCTTCCTTGCTTTGGGGTTGATTTTACAGCCGTTGCCAGAGTTTCTCCTCCAAAGAGAGTAAATACTCCGAGACTGGAGCAGAGCCCTCGGCGTTACTCAGAAAGAATCGCGGGCGGCAGGTGGCACCGGGCCATTTCTGGAGTAGGTGACGTGACTGTTTAGGGTTCAGTGCTAACCCACTACGTCCACCAGTGGAAGCTCATCTTTTCATTATTCGGAAAGCACCAAGAAGAAGGATCGCAGGGAAGGCAACTGATAGGATCACACAGTCTATTCCTCATTCGTAATTACATATTATTATTTTTCGCCCTACTTTGTTCCGATAATGATTTAAGGATGCTTCCAAAGATACACAAACCACAGCAAAGATAAATAGAAGTGGGACATGAATTGTAATGTCATGCCTGCTCACAACATCTTTGCCCTGGTCCACAAAATAGAACTAAATTCATGACGTCTTTCAAAAATGAGGTAATTCGGCTCTTTTGGTGGCAACACTAGGTTCTTTGTAAAGTGGGGGGGGGGGGCGGTACACTGGAGCGGAAACAACCATGGTGGGGACAAGAGAGCCACGCACCCTCTCTGGATTTTGGATCCTGGAATTCTGAACTGTCTCTGTCAATCTCTGGGACTCTCTCCTCCCTCTCTCTACAATTGTCATCCCCCACCCCCACCCCCAAGGCAAGGACCCCACCTCCTTCCAATCTTTAGCTAAAAGCGGGACTCCCAGGAGAGCACAGGTAGCCTGGAGGATATCCTTCAGGGAGGCAGGAGTCACTCCCCTCCAGGCTCGCCTTCCTTTCATTCCCTCCTAACCCCATCTTCCACGTTTTTGTCCCTCCAAGCACCTAACACAATGCTTAGCCTATCATTTGTGCAAAACATTCATGTGGTCCTCCCCCACCCCCACCCCAAGTCTCCACGGGCCCTCTACTGCCTCTACTAAGGATTCTCCAAGATTTCCTCGAAGGATTCCACAGACCAGAGAGATTTCGGGAGGCTGGGCAAAGCCAATCTAAGGTGTCTGAAGTCGGCGCATGTAGGGGCTACCGTGGAGGGAGACTTCTGTGGGGCAGGGAACATTCTGCATTTTGATCTAGATGCTGGCTACACGGCTGTGTTCAGCTTGTAAAAATTCATGAAACTCTACCCTGAGCAACTTACACACTTTTCTGTCTGGGCGCTGCACCTCAATAAAATGTGAACAAAATAAAAATAAAATAAAAAAAAAAACATTAAAGAAAAACACAGAAGCAAACCGGGGAAGAATAAGGCTTGGCGTGAGCTCCGTGCCGGAGACCTGGCTGCAGGAGGGGGGTGGGGCCGCTCTGGGGGGAGTAGGGGTGTGAGGGGAGGGCAGTGAGGTTGTCCTAGAGACAGCCAGGAAGCACAGGGTAAAATCACGTGAACAGAAGCAAACTTTCAGGCGGAAAGCAGGCAGCATTGGCCGAGGGCCAGGCCCCCACCCGGGTTGAGGAGGCACGGCGCGGCTTCGCGGCGGCCCTGCCCGTGGCCCAGGACTCCAGAGTGAGAGCGGAAAGCAGGCAGCGTTGGCCGAGGGCCAGGCCCCCACCCTGCCTTTCCTCCTATCTTCCCCTGCAGCCTGTACAGGGGGTAGTGACAAGTCCTGCTTCTTTTCGCTGGTCACCTGGTCATTACACGCTGTTGTGCATGAACTGCAGTCCAGGAACCCGGGAGTCACCTTTGACCATGAAACGTTTATGGAACGGATCCAAACCCCTGGCCTTGCAGATGCAGAAACGGAGGGCCGGAGGAAGGCCAGTGTATGTATCCTGGGCTCCACGGCAGACCGCCAGCTGCTCGGCCACAGGTCCGCCCCTCTGGCTGCGGGCAGCCAGGGTGGGCTCTCTCCTTTGCACCTGTAGCCTCCGGCCCCCTCGGTGTGGCTGTCCTTGCATTTATCTGTAACATCTAGTGAGTCCCGTGTGATAGGTCAATGTCCTCCCTCCTCGGATTATATATTCCTTGAGGGCAGGAAGGACCTATTGGTTTTTTTGTTTGTTTGGTTTGCTTTGCTGGATTTTTTTTTTTTTTCTCTCCTGTATTCTTTACTTCCGCGTCTGCAGGCTTGTAACTGAGGGACTGTAGGAGCACCGGAGGCCCAGGAACGTCCTACCTCCCAAGCCCGGAGGGCCACGGAAGCCACTGGGCATTAACTGGCCTGTGGTCAGATCTGTGGCTGGATATTCTTAGCAGCTTTTGTCCGCTGGTCCCAAGAATTTCAACTTCCCTGTCACCAGGGCTCAGATGCCTCCCCACCAGGGCGGAGAGGTTTTCCATTCCCAAGCAGGCAGCTCAGAGTACAGACTTCAGCAGTCACACTTAGCCTGTTGCTACCCACTGCTGCCCCAAGCCTGACTGACCAGCTGACCTTCCTTTTAGAGGTTTCAAGACATCCCCTGGGGGTCAAACAGCGACTTAAAAAGAAATGGGGCACAGGGATCAGAAATCCCCCATTTTCTACCTTTCCCGGAATCCCTGGGTGAATTCCTCTCCTGGATGAACACGCTTCTCCCGCTTTCAACGAGATGTCATACTCGGCCTGCCACCGAGCTGTGTCTGCAGTAGTGCGGTGGGGACGGGGGTAGAGAAAGGGTCTCGGGGCCCTTCCACCAGAGCATGGTGGGCGGGGGAGGGCTGCGTAGGGTCAGTAGGGACGCCACAGTCACTTGAGCATGTTTTGGGGTGACGCCTCCGGCACGTTCGCCATCAGCTCATAATGGTGTTTCACAGACAGAACTAAAGTCCTCTGCCCTGCAGACCTGGAGCTCTGGTAACCGGTGTTGGCCTCATCGGCCTTTTCTGCTGGGCTGTCACCATCGCCGTGTCTCTGAGCTGCACTGGGCACATCAGAGCTGCAGATAATCGGGCGCTTGAGCTCCCCCAACTCCATGCCTTTTCTTCCCCACGTTCTCATTTCTGTCGGCATGGCTGCACCTATAGCTGTGTCTTAACTTTCCTTCATTTATCCTGCTCTGGAAGGGCAGGGGCACAGCCTGGGAAGAGATATCGGCTGGGGCACAGGATAGCTCCCTGGTGTGTGTGTGTGTGTGTGTGTGTGTGTGTGTGTGTGTAAAGAGGTTCGGGGGGAGCAGAAATGCTTCCTCTCTCCCTGCACCGCCATCCCACCAAGGCATGGCAGGTGCACATCAGGTCAATGTCAAAACCCCGCATCTTCAGAAGGTGTTACATGGTGAGGGAGGGCAGATGTGGAACGGATTCAAGTAAGGGGCAGGGGCCTCGGAGGGGAGGCATGAGCATCAGAGAAGCTGTGATAGAAGAAACCTTCCAAGTGACACCTGGGTGGCTCAGTCGGTTGAGCGGCTGGGTTCTGCTCAGGTCATGGTCTCGAGGTTCCCAGATTTGAGCCCCGCCTTGGGGCTTCCTGCTGTCAGTGCAGAGCCTGCTTCGGATCTTTTGTCCCTGTCTCTCTCTGCCCCTCCCCCCTCTCAAAAATAAACAAACATTAAAAGAAGAAGAAGGAGGAACCTTCCGGATTCCCATTGGGCTCTGCGACTTTGGGATTTTGAGCTACGGGCTCAAGGGAACCGTGAAGATTCTGACATCAATCCTAGTCTACAAACGCCTATAAGTCAGGTGCTATGGGAAGGACTCCACACGCTCTCTAGGGAGAATGCCCTGGAAAAGACATTCCAGGGCCCCTGAGGGAGGCGGCGGGTCAGACTGAAGGTGGAGGGGTATGTGGGGGGGTGGGGGCGTGGGGGGTGACAAAGGCTGCCCGGGCCAGCCCGGCTCGTCCGGTTCCGCGAGGCTGCCCACACAGTCCACTCAGTGGGAAGATTGGTGACAAGGGCTGGTGAGGTCCCTGCAGCCTGCTGTGCGCTCGGCAGTCAGGTGTGAGGGCAGCCACCCTGGGGAAGGCGCGTGACTGCTGGAGACAGTGAGCCGGATGGTTTAGGGCCTAGAGTGGAAGTTTTTCCTCACTAACCTCACGATGCAAAGGTAATAAAATACTAATACTAGCAGCTGGCAAGTGTGAGCATTTACTAGGGTTGGGGACTCCATAATCTCCCATAGTAGGTTCAACATGGCCACAACTTCTCCGTAGCTCCTCCCACCAAGGGGTTGGGTTACGGGCTGAATTCCAACCCCCCTCTTCCCCCCACAAGACAGTCCACATATGCTGAAGTGCTACCCCTAGTACCTCAGAATATGATTGTATTTGGAATTAGGGGAAATTATACTAAAATGTGCAAGCCCAGAGAGGCCTCAGAGGCCAACCTGGGCCGACACCTTGATTTTGGACTTCCGGCTTCCAGAACTGCAAAGCAGTACGTTTCTGTTGTTTAAGCCACTCAACGGGCGGTACTTTGTCATGATGGCCCAGGCGAACCGAGACAGGGTGGAATCTGCGTCCCTTCCCCCCAGAACCTGGGCTGGCCTGGACACTTGCTCTGGCCAACAGGACGCAGCAGAAGTGATGCTGTGTGACTTCGGAGGCAAGGCCTGAGGCGACATTGCTGCCAGCAATCTGCTTCCCCCCCTTCGGGCCGTTCTGCAAATGCCGCGGCAGGAAGCCGGTGTCCCGTAGGGAAGGGTGTGGGGTGACCGGGAGGAGAGCCACTTTTCACCCCAGCTGGGAGCTGGCACCAGCTGCCAGGCTGTGCGCGAGGCCAGCCCGTGCCTCCCCTTGCCGTCTTCCAGCTGACCCCATCTGCGTGGGTGAGGGAACTGCCCAACACCCAGGAAGGCTACATTGTTGTCATCAGCCACCACGGTTTTCGGATACTTTGTTACGCAGCAATAACCAATCGATACATCTCATTGAGACATACGGTGCACTGGGCGCCTGGGTGACTCAGTGGGTTGGGCATCTCACTCCTGACTTCAGCTCAGGTCATGATCTCACCGTTTGTGAGTGCGAGCCCCGCATTGGGCTCTGTGCTGCCAGTGCGGAGCCTGCTTGGGATCCTCTCTCTCCCTCTCTCTCTCTCTCTCTCTGCCCCTCCCCCCCACCCCCGCGTGCGAGCGCGCACGCACGCATCCACTGTCTCTCAAAATAAGTTAACATTAAAGAAAAAAAAAAGAAACAGTGTAGAAAGGTTTCCATTCAAAAGTGTTAGCGAAAGGTATGTTTTCGTGTCTACTGGGCCAAGCTCTCAAGGAAATGGGGAAAACCTGCGTCCAGAACTGTTTCTTCCCTTAGAGTTTCCCAGCTACCTCTGGGCTGCCCGGGCCCTGCGTCTGTACCCGCTGTTTCCAATTCTGGGGCATAGCACGGGGTACGTCGCAGGAAGAAAGGGAGGCAGGGCGCACTCTCCCCGAATCATGAAGGGAGAGGAGGACCTCCGTCCTATGCCAGTCAAATCCCTGAATGTTGACGAATCAAACACCTTCTGGACACACAGCCATGGAACCACTATGAAAACAGCCACGGTTTATTAAGCCTCTACTAAGTAGCAGGTGCTTACTTGATGCATGCCCTTATTTAATCCTCATGGAACAAGTCACTAGTCGGGGCGCCTGGGTGGCTCAGTCCGTTAAGCATCCGACTTCGGCTCAGGTCACAGTCTCGTGGTTTGTGGGTTTGAGCCCTGCATCAGGCTCTGCACCGGTGAGGCAGAGCCTGCTTGGGATTCTCTCCCCCTCTCTCTCTGCCCCTTCCCCACTTATTTGCTCTCTCTCTCTTTCTCTGTCTCCCTCTCTCCCAAAATAAATACGTAAGTTGAAAAAAGCCACCAGTCGCAATCATTATGCTTCTTTGTGGACGCGGAAACAGACTCAGCGAGGGTGAGTAGCTCTTCCGAGGTCACGAAGCGGCTGGGCCTGCCCTCCCACACGGATGGTCTTTCCCCTCCCTCAAGGTTTGCCGCTGAAGGAGAATGGGGATTTTGGCCCCGTGAGTTAAGAATGGGAGGAGTTGGTCGTCTAATGGGGTAGGGAGGGGCAGGCCTCAGTGGCGGGGCTGGGGCCCGGCCAGGTGGGTAAGGTAAGGGCAGAACCCTGGGTGGAGCTGCCCGCCCAGAAGTGCCTCAGGGAGGTGAACCAGTCTAGAGGGAAGGAAGGAGGAGCTGAGAGGCCTTGGGGAGGTGGGGGTAGGGATGGGGGCGGAAACTCCCCTATGGTCCTCACCTTGGAGCAGGAACAATGAACAACAGACGGAGGGGGTCCGGGCTCTAGACAGAACCCACCCACGGAGCCAACAGCCCCTCCATCACCCGCCCCCGGGCCTCCTGCTGGCTTCTCCATCTCAATGACCGCACCCTCCCTTCCGACCCGTCCCTTCTTCCCAGGCTCCCGCTTATGCAAATCCCTACCCGAAGCCCAACCCGACACAGGGCTGACGGTGCCTGGCCTGCGCTCACCTGCGCCCCCACGTTTCATCCTCAAGCCAAGGTAGGCACCTCGTTGTCCCCGTTTTACAGACGGGGCCCCGGAGGCCCGAAGCTGTGAGCCACAGGGTGGCCCAGCCTACTTACTCGGTGCAGGAGTCCCCTCCCGGCGTCCTCAGTTCTCCGGTGTGTACTTGTCAGCCTGTGCTCCCCAGCCACCATCATGGAAGCCTGTGGACTGCGTGTCGCCCTCAGCTCAGCGCCTGGAGCAGCTCCGACCCCCACCCCCCTCCTCGCCCCCTCCCTGCTCTGAACAACAGTTGTCCGGTGTGAGGCCAGTGGCGGTGATGGGGGAGGTGAAAGAGCCCCAGAAACCGAAGCAGGAAGATCAGACAGGCCAGCTTCCTCACGCTGCCAAACACGGGCTCCAGTGCCTTTTTCCAGAACAAGAGTGTGAGGCAGAGGGGTAAGTGGGGCCCTTCCTCAGAGACAGCTCCCAACCACCCCCTTCCCAAATGACAGCAGATTGCGGCATACACGTGATGACTCTCCTCCTCTGTCCTGCCTCCCCAGTATACCCTACTGGGCAAATCCTACCCACCCTGGCATCAACTGGAACCCAGCCCCCGTTTTAATGCTGCTGTACCCTGAGGCACCCTGGAATGCAGCTCTAGAAAGCAGTCTATCCCCCACCTCCCTCTGGGAGCCCAGGAGCTGGCCCGAATGGTCTCCCGCTGACTTCCTCAGCTCCCAGACTCTCTCCAGACCCGGGGTAAAAAAAAAAAAAAAAAAAGCGAAGGCAGGGGTGCCTGGGTGGCTCGGTTGGTTAAGCGTCCAACTTAACTCTTGATTTCGGCTCAGGTCATGATCTCACAGTTCGTGAGTTCGAGCCCCACACGGGGCTCCTCCCATGTCGGATGTCAGTGCAGAGCCCGCTTGGGATCCTGTCTCCCTCTCTCTCTGCCCCTCCCCCACTTGCAATCTCTCTCTCTCTCTCTCTCTCTCTCTCTCAAAAATAAATAAGCAACTTTTAAAAATTCAAAAAAAAAACAAAGCAATCTAGAAACAACAACCAAAAAAAGCAAGGCCAGAGAAGGACCCATTCTTGAACATGACGTACAAGAACCATGCCCACAAAAGCTACTCTCCAGGTGCCACTCAACTCACCATCCCAACACACGTGAGCCTCCTGAGGGCCCCACACCAGGGTGTCTGTCCTGAAGACATTGTGATCTCAGTCAGCGTTCCCATTTGGAGCTCAAGAAGCTTCTAGTGGAGTCCAGGCACAGGGGCAGAGCTGATATGGGGTCATATGGAACCATGGGACACCTTGCACAGCCAGCAACTCTCACCGGGGAATCAGAAAGTGCTCCATTGCTGCCCTGTAACAACTATCCAAAGGGACCATAAGTGACTAGAAACCAGGAAAGACTGTCCCTTTACCCCATCCCTACGGCCCCATAAATAGGAACGACTGTGACTGAAAACCTGGCACCCGGCACTGACTTTGACCTGTGAGCTCCCGGGCCTCAAATTCCAAGGGGAATCCACAAAGAGATCACGTCATTCAATCTTTAAAAGAACCCAGGAGGGGCGCCTGGGTGGCTCAGTCATCTGAGTGTCCGACTTCGGCTCAGGTCATGATCTCGCGGTCTGTGAGTTCGAGCCCCACATAGGGCTCTGTGCTGACAGCTCGGAGCCTGGAGCCTGCTTTGAATTCTATGTCTCCCTCTCTCTCTACTCCTCCCCCGCTCATGCTCTGTCTATCAAAAATAAATAAACATTAAAAAAAAATAAAAAATAAATAAAAGAACCCATGAGACCCTGTGGTGGTTTCAAACACGACTGCAGGTTACTCCCACCAAGAGGTGGGGTCGATGCCCCCACTCCGAGAAATCTGGGTGGGCTCGTGACTGCTTGGAACGCACCAGAAGTGATGCCATGAGACTTCTAAGGCTAGGTCAGAAAAAGGCTGCGCGGCTTCTTCCTGGATCTTTCGGGGCACCCATTCTGGGAGAAGTCAGAAAGAAGTCAACCACCATGCTGGGGACTCACAGGTAGCTGTCCCAGTCGACAGCCCCACCTGAGCTGAAGTTCAGCCGCTCAACCGAGTGCAATTGCACGAGATACCCCACGTGAGAGCCACCCAGTCGAGCCCTTCCTGGAATGCCTCCGGCTAAATTCCCAACAAAGCCGGGGGAACTTGTTGCACTGAAACAGATCCGCGGTGTTTGTGCCCACTTCACAGAAGAGAAAACTAGGGCGCAGAGGGGTTGAGTGACTTGCCTATGGTCACACACCTGGTAAGCGAAAGAGCAGAGACTCGAACGCCATCTCTCTCCACCCAAAACCTTGGGGCGCCTGGGTGGCTCAGTCGGTGAAGCATCCGACTTCGGCTCAGGTCGTGATCTCGAGGTCCGTGGGTTCAAGCCCTACCTTGGGCTCTGTGCTGACAGCTGGGAGCCTGGGGCCTGCTTCAGATCTGTGTCTCCCTCTTTCTCTCTGTCCCTCCCTTACTCAGGCTCTGTCTGTCTGTCTCTCTCTCGCTCTCAAAAATAAACATTTAAAAATAAACAAATAAACCCAAAGCCTTATATCACAGCCCCTTCTCACCCCCCCCCCCAACGTTTTCTCATTTTGTGGAAGAGAACATTCTTTTCAGACTCAACTAGTTTCCAAATCTGGCTGTGGTCAGCTGTGGTGAGTGTTAAAGGTAGAGAATGCTGGGCCCTACCCTAGACCTACTTGGTCAGACTTTTCAGGCACGGGGCCGTCAGGGTGTGAACCAGCCCGTAAGCCCTGAAGCTCAGCCAGGTTATTACAGACAATTAGAGGAGACCACAAGCTTTTCTTCAAAATAGACCCAGTTTCAGGAAATCACTCATGATATGTGCTCATCTGATTACATTCAGACTTTCTTGACCCTGATGTTGTGGACAATTCGTGTGTGTCAGCTCCTTCTAGGCTCTGTGATCCCTCCTGCCCTCTAAGAACTCACAACTGAATCAAGGAACTCACATATAACAGAGAGGCCAGATGGCAAGTTTTGTGGCTGTGACAATGAGCACAAAGACATCTGGGACAATTAAGCCGGTCGTTTGCTGTTTGCCACAGCCGGCTCTGTGGAGGAGGTGAGCCTGGAGTTGGGTGTCAGGGTGAGCAAGGAGATGGCTCGAGCGGGGGGCCTGGGAGCTGAGGCTCCCTAGAGGGTCAGAGCAGGCAGGAGGGCGTGGGGGGGCATTGGGAAGCCTCGGGCTGCCTGGAGGGTGTGTTTGTGGCTCGTGGAAACCGGTGTAGCACAGGACCAGACTGGGAGAAGGGGAGCCGGAGCTTGAAGTTGGATCCAGATTTTTATTTTCTCCCTTTCCCAAAGCTACTGTCTTGAAAGCTCAAGGACCAGAGGCATTGGGTGGCTCAGTTGGTTAAGCACCCGACTCTTGATTTCGGCCCAGATCATGATCTCACGGTTCGTGCGTTCGAGCCCCGTATTGGGCTCCGTGCTCACAGTCTGGAACGTGCTTGGGATTCTCTCTTTCCCTCTCTCTCTGCCCCTCCCTGCCATACACACACACACACACACACACACACACACACACATACACACACACACACACATACATTTTAAAGATCAAGGACCAAATTTCAGATTTTCCTGAAAAGTGGAAGAAAACCACAGGCTCTTATGTCCCAGGGCATCAGTTAACATTTTCCCCATGATAGTTTTACAGGAGACACTTGGGAGAATCTTCAGAGAGGGAAAGTACTTTTTTTTTTTAATTTTTTTTAATGTTTTATTTATTTTTGAGACAGGGAGAGACAGAGCATGAACAGGGGAGGGGCAGAGAGAGTGGGAGACACAGAATCTGAAACAGGCTCCAGGCTCTGAGCTGTCAGCACAGAGCCCGACGCGGGGCTCGAACCCACGGACCGCGAGATCATGACCTGAGCCAAAGTCAAGAGTCGGCCGTTCAACTGACTGAGCCACCCAGGCACCCCGAGGGAAAGTACTTTGAAATCAACTAGGGTCCCCTGGAATGCCTAAAAGGAAAAAGAGAAAAATCCCAAGTGCTGGCAAGGAGAACTCTCATACTCGGTTGTAAGAGTATAAGTTGGCATGACTGTTTGGGAAAACTTTAGCACTATTAAAGCTGAACAGAGGCCCAAGTTATAACCCAGCAATACAACCGGTGGGTATACATACAGCCGGCAGAAATGTGTCTATTCACCAGAAGGCATGTGCACAAGTGTTTACGGCAGCACCGTTAGCAAGGTTACCCAGATGCCCATCAACAATAGAGCAGCAAACAAATATAGGGGAGCCTGGGTGGCTCAGTCGGTTGGGCGTCCGACTTCGGCTCAGGTCATGGTCTCGGGGTTTGTGAGTTCGAGCCCCGCGTCAGGGTCTGTGCTGACAGCTCGGAGCCCGGAGCCTGCTTCCGATTCTGTGTCTCCCTCTCTCGCTGCCCCTCCCCCGCTCGCCCTCTGTCTCTGTCTCAAAAATAAACGCACGGGCGCACACACACACACACAGAACAGCAGACAAATAAATAAAATGTGGTGTCTTCACACAGTGGAATACTACTCAGCAATGAGAACGAATGAACCCCACCGTGCACACTGTGGATGGATCTCACAGGCAGGAGGTGGAACGAAAGAAGCCAGACACCCAAAGTTCACCCTGTGGAGTCCGTTTCCTACCAGGTATCGAATCAGACAATGGTAATCAATGCTCTTTGAAGTCAGGACAATAGGGGCACCTGGCTGGCTCAGTCAGCGTAGCATGTGATTCTTGACCTCGGGGTTGGGAGTTCCAGCCCCACGCTGGGTGTAAAGATTACTTTAAAAAATAAATAACTAAAAAAAAAGAAGTGAGGACAACAACTTCCTTTGGGCCCGTAGTACCTGAAAGGGGGCATGAATTGATCTCTGGGGTGCTGGTGCTGTTTTGTCTCCTGATCCGGGTACTAGTTCGATGGGTGTGCCCGTCCGGCTGAGCACCGATGGTGTGTGTGCTTTTCTGAGCAGCTAGTTTGCTTCAATGAAAAGCAAGTCATCACCACCATCATTATCATCATCTAACGGGGGGAATGAAGGCTGGAAGCACACAGGAGCCTCTGGGAGGTTCCGACACGGATAAGGTCAAGGCAGACCCCATTAAATCAGGCAAAGTTGCCAGTGAAATCGGAGACTGAGCTACAGTGTGAGGCATGCCCAGGGCGCTCCGTGATGGCGGCTGGTCTAAGAGGCGGTTATACCCAGCTGGTCCCCCTTCTACTTCTAGGCTAGGATTCGTTACGGAAGATTAGCGCACCTTTGGAGACAGGAGTCAGAATTCTCCCACATAAGAGATGGTCTGAATCCCCACGGGGCCCCACCATGAAACATCTGCCCCTGCACTCCATTATCTCTGCTTACCTTGGATTTTTAGACAGTGGATTCCTTTCATTGGAATCACTTTGGGCAAAGGCGGTTAGATTCCATTAGCCATCGGAATCAATTGAACAGCACGCTTTCCTTCCTGAAGGGAAGGGCCAGGTTCCAGTACTTGGCTGACTGCAGAGCCCTGGAGGAATTCATTGAAGAGAGGCCCGATTTGAAACATCATCGCTTGCTGAAGAGACACTTAGGGATCCCTCTCACATTATTCAAGGATGTCATGAGGAAGGACAGACTGGGCTAGGCGAAAAAGAACTGCAAGAAAGTTCTGGGAGCTCTTGTCCTATGCCCTAATACAGCGAATGCATGAGTCTAGATGTCCTAAACAGCCAGTGAGACTAGCTAAACGTCTACTTAGTAGCAGAGCGAGGCCCAGTGTGACACTTTTGGGTCCTACTCCAGATTTGTGTCACTCCAAGACGTGCTCAGAGGCCGACAAGGACACGTGCTGGGTCTGCGGGCGGGGGTCTCCTCTGGCTTTTCCCACCTTCACCAGCCCCACGAGGGGAGTTCAGGCAGGAGGAAAGTTCTCTATCAACGGCCTTCTCTCTGAGCACTGGGATGGTCTGTGGTCCATCTTCCCAGGTTTCCTGAGGTTTGTGGCCATGACCCAGAAGCCTCTGGTCCCATAATGAACCACCTCAGGGATGCTAATGTGCAATTACTGCATGGATTTATTTAAATTTAATCTAAAACAGAAGATTCTAGCAAGGGCGGTTATATCATTTGATATATGTATTTGTGTATATAAATGCCATAGCTAGAGATACATAGTTTTGGTTTGAACCATCTGTTTCAGATTGCATTACTGTTCTCAATTCTTCACTTCACCCTGTATCCACACCCTTGCACCGTGGGACTTTGCCATTCATCCCGCCGGACATGGGAGTGTACCTCCCGTCCCTTGATGTCGTCTTTTGGCCAACGGAATGTAAGCAGAAATACCAGCGTACAAGTTCCAAGACTAGGACTTCACAGTCATGGCCCTTCCACTCTGTCCTCTCTCGCGCGCTTTTTGCCACTGCCGTGAGAAGAACGTGCTCCAGGTGGCCCACTTAGCCACAGAGGAAGAGGGACACATGCAGGAGACCAGACCCAACCCACGCTTGGGAGTTAAGCCTAACTGAACCCAGTCTAGAAGAGCCTAAGCACAGGTGGCTCACAGACACGTAGGTGAGAAATAAATTCTTATTGATGTAAACTACTAGGTTTTGAGGTCGTTTGTTACACAGCATGATTGTGGCAAGCACTGACTGATACATCGCCTAAGCAACGTGATCCTGCCAACCCCAGACTCCCAGTGCACAGTCTCCGATCTAAAAGGAAACCCCACCTTCTCCCTATCCCCTCACCCTTCTTAATTCTTCATAACACGCATCACAATCTAAATCACTACCTACGTATTTTTGCCCATTTATTTATCCTCTTTCTCTCTCCAGTAAAATGGAGTTTTATGATGGCCAAGGCACTGTTTTGTTCCCTGCCATCAATGCCCAGAGCCTTGGTAGGTGCCTAGTGAGTGTTAATTATGTGCGGAGTGGACGTATATAGTCCTTTTTGTCCTTAGTTAATATGCCTCTTATCTAATTTATGTTCCTGTATGAAGCTCGATGATTTGGTGAGAGGCCAAGTGGAACAAGAAGAAAACATTTGGTGGAGAAAAGTCTGCAAACAGGAGACCTCCGCATGTGGTCCCTGATGTAGGATGAGTTATTCTTCCTCAAGGAGCCACTCGCGGTGGTTGGGGCCCCCAGAAACCACGGCAGGCCTCTAGAACTGTGACAGGTCAGCTGGTGGCTTGGCCAGTGCCATCCAATGTAACCACAACACAGCTAAATTTCTGTGCCCGTCTCGGGGGCTGTCCTCAACCTTAGGAGGTTTCTCCGTGTGCTCGTTCACTGGGGGGAACTTCAAAGGGACTTATGTGGCTTCCAAGAGCTGTCAGAACGTTTGACTTCTCTGGCGTCGTGCCAGCATCACACGTTAATTAAATTATATGGCAGAAACACTACAATGTCAAGGTCAGATATTACAGCCGTCAAAGCCTAACATTAGGCATAGTATTTTATAGCACAGAGCAAAGCATACCTTTAAACAAATTTCTTTATCTTTCCCGTGTCCTCTCTTGCCTCTGGCTGTTAAGACACCCACCATTCCACCATTCCTATGTGAAGAGCACCTGGGACAACTTCGTCTGGGGGTCCATAAGACCCTCTCCGACTTGTCAGACAGGGCGACTCCTGGGATCGCACCCACTTGCCTGTCTGACCCTCAACTTGGGCCCGAAGTGGGCCTTTGTGAGCCTGAAACTCCCCGACAGAGAGGGGCATGCTCTTCCCGGCTCTGTCCCTAAAGTCAATGCTAGATGGTTCTATCAGCAGGGCAGCAACCAGCTAGACTAGAAAATGGGGCGGGGAGGGGGGGGCGCGTGTAGACTTTTTCTCCAAATGCCTTTTTAATAAGCATGGCTAGGAACTCTCCATGAGTGTGGAAGCTGTCCACGGGAAACCCTTGCCCCTTCGACGCCACTCTGCCTCAGCACGGAGCAGAGCTGAGCTGGGGCAATTCTCTCAGGGGGAGGATTATACAGCTGCATTCCGGCTTTCCTGGGGCCTCTCTCACGGTTACCAGTGAAAACCCGGAGGCCGTGAACTCGGGGCCAAACGACTCACGTGCAATCACCAAAGCAAAGTTGATACCAAATGTGTTTAAATCTCCAGTCTCCCCAGTACCTATTAAGCACTATGTAGATATAGATATAGATATAGATATAGATATAGGTATAGATACACATATACATGTACATATACATATACATATACATATACATATACATATACATATAGAAATAGATATAATATAGATAGATAGAGATAGATAGATATTTATGCCAGGCACCATTTTAAGTGATGCATGTCTATCAACCAATTTAATTCTCCCAACATTCTGAAATCTGTCGTATCATCACCCTCCATTTTACAGGTGGGCAAAGCGAGGCCCCAGAGTAACTGCTTACAGCCATGCAACTACTGCGTGGTCTTTGCTGTTGAACCCCACAAGATTTACTGAAGGCTCACTATGATAAGGTGCCGAGGGCAGGCGGGGAAGGATAGACAAGCAACGTATCTACGAGGGCAAAGTATTCCTAACTAACGTTAAAAAATATATATTTATTTTTGAGAGAGAGAGAAAGAGAGAGCGGGGGAGGGGCAGAAAGAGAGGGAGACAGAGAATCCCAAGCAGGCTCCTCGCTGTCAGCACAGAGCCCGATGCGGGGCTCGAACTCCCGAACCGCGAGATCATGCCTAAAGCTGAAACCAAGAGTTGGACGCTTAACCGAACTAGCCACCCAGGCGCCCCTCTAACTAACATTTTAAGATAAAGTTAAATTAATTCAGATCTTTGAAGGGGTTTTGAATTCTTTCCAAGGGTAGGCGTGTTGAATAAATATAGCGCTTTTGAAAAATCTGCCTTCCTATATGGGTGTTCATTGTACTGTTCCTTCGATTTTTATGTGGGTTTGGGGTTTTTAAAAATAAAAGAAACTTTTTAAAAAAAGAATTAGCCTTAATAGACCATCTCGGGGAGAGTAAGGAAGAATTCGGGCGCACTGACTCCCTACAGAGAGGCAAACCGGGTGACTGAGGACTGGGGGTGGGAGGGGCTTACTTCTCTGCACACCCTTGATATGTATCCTTAGAATTTTGAGGCACATGAAGGTGTCGCCCGTAACATCTGCCGCTACCGTGACATTGTCCGAGTGGAACCTCAGGAAAGAAAGCACAGAACTCCCCGTTCCCAAGTGTGCCTGTTCAGCAGGTCAGAAGCTCAGAGCTGGGGTGTGGGGGGGGTGGGGATCCCTGGTTATCCAGCTGTAAGTGGAAAGTGGGCAGAAATACACCATCCACCCTTTGGCTTGAAAAATATATGCCTGAGGAGGAAAACCAAGGGAGGCTCTTTCTCCTGGGTTTAGTTAGTGCGAGCACAGTGGGGTTTTCAGCTCCGTGGGGCTTCTCTCTCTTGGGGGAAATTATTAAGTTCTCCTTAGGAGGGGCCCCCGGGGCCTGGGGTCTCCCTCGGCCACCCCCAACAGCCACAAGCACAACGCCCAACAAACAAGAGGGGCTAGATGTCGTATGAACACTCACCTTCCGTAAAGGGCCCTGGGTCTGATGCTCTCCCCGTTACGTGTGTGGGCACCTCTTGGGGCCTGGATGTCACGCTTATCACAAGTTAGCACACGGAATGTGATATTTTTATGACGCACACGGGGAAACAGTGACCAAGTGTTCACAGCTGCCCAAGATGGCTGCTCAAGGCCCAGCTGGGGGCTTCGGCCACCCCCAGACCCAACAGGGCACCCCGAGGGGCCGGCCCGCTGGCCACGCACTCACTCTTGCGAAGTTCCGGGTTAAGGGGCCGCAGGGACCGTTGACCGCCTCTGGAACCAGCAAACCCCAGGGGCGGCCAGGGCTTCCTGGGGTCTGGGCTGGGTGCGAGGGTGTGACCAGGTCTGGGGGCCAACGCAGGGCTGAGTGGTGGGCTGGAAAGGGCACGCTGCCAGCGCCGGCTGGCCCACAGCCAGGGAGTCTGACTGAACTTGGGCCAGCCCTGTTGGCCCACAGACTCTGTAAGCTGAACCGCTCCAACACTCTTTGGGCCTCTTTGTTTTCACTTCCCCGCAGATCTCCCTTAGTGTTTAGGAATGTGCTTTGAAGGCTCCAGCATGTTTCGCCTCTGCTTAGGGAAACCAAGAGCGGAGGCTGGGCCGAGGCCAGATGGCTGCAGGGAGGGCACCTGTGATCACACTGCGAGCGCCCCAAGGGGCAGGTGGAATCCGGGGGGCACGGAGTCGGGGGGGGGGCACTTGAGCCAGCTCCCCTTCTCTGCTGGGAGATTCCGTTTCCAGTGCTAAACCTTGGAGAGTCTCGGGTTTGTTTTGTTAAGGGAGGCAGTATTCCCTTACCAGCTCCCCCAGAGAGCCTACATTTGTCCAGGAGCTTTTGGGGATAAGCTACAGTCTCCTATTTGTCCAGGACAACAGACACAAGTGCAGGGAGCGCTCGGCGCAGGGATTTGCTTTAGACTCCTTCTCCCGGCCTGCCCGAGGAAACACAGGCCCCGCCAGGAAACTGAAGTGACGGGCCTGCTCCAGATGTCCTCCCTGCCACCTCCACGTCTGGGAGAACAGTCTCACAGTCCAGGCTGCCCCGCTGTAAACCTCCCTTGTGGGCCGAGAGTGGTCGGCTTCTTTCTTCCCTTCTCCTTTAAGGCCTTTGTCCCCAGGCACAGAAAAAGGACCCAGGGTCCCCTGCTCATCATCCCTTGGAGGCCTCGCAGCACCGTGGCTTGCGTAGCGCTTTGCACACAGCAAGTGTTTAATAAATGCTGAACCACTAAAACACTGGGCCTCCTCCGCAGTGACCAAGAGCATCCCTGGATCTCCCTCTAACCACAAGCCACCCTCCTCCTCTGACTCCATTTCCCGAAGCAGGGAGCTCTGGGTTCTGGTCTTACTTTTGCCAGTAACGGGTCACCTCGAGCTAGCACCTTAACGCTCCAGAAGCGACTTCTGGAGCCGGGTACAGTGGGGACTCAATTAAAGCCCTGGGGGCCTGGGTGTTCTAGGGGTTCTGCACACACTCCTGCTTGCAGACTGTCACTGTATCCCCAGGTCAGGCCATTTTGATCCTGCCGGGGGCCCAGGTCTTAGTGGGGTCCCCGGCCTTCAGCTGGGGACTCTCCCCTTGCTTTGCCACGGTCTGATTGGCTTCACAACACACACCTGGTCCTTGGGCTCCTGACATATCCGTTCCTTTCTGTCCAGCTCCTGCGTGCGACGGGGCCGTGGCACATGAGCTATAACTCCAATGCCACAAGGGCACCCGAGTCATTTTTCTGCAGCTAGCATTGTCTGTTTGGAGCTACGGTCGACCTCCCTCCTGCCTGGTGGTGACACGGACCCTGTTTAGTTATCTGTGGGCTCTAGATTTTTTTTTTTTTCCTTCCTAATTTCCATTTCTCCTTGATTTCAGCAAGACAGTTAATGTGCGCTCAGAGGCTCTGCTGAGGGTAAACAGAAAGTGTGATCAGAGGGATCCCGTCCTCCTGTCTCTCAGAAGAGTCACTTTCTCTGCCCAGGTAATGACCCCCTTTTCCTCCCAGCTTCCTCTCAGCCTCCGTATATTTAGTGCACGTTGCCCTGGATAGAGTTTAATTAGGCACCAATGCACCCAGGGGCAAGAACCAAGGACCCCTCTCGGGTTGAGCAAATGGGGCCCAGCCCAGGCACGGGAGCCTGCAGCCAGCCTCCCCCCGCTGGTAAGTGATGGGCTGCCAGCAGGTAGAGGTTGTCCATTCTCAGCTAATGATAGCCTTAGGCGCCAAGTGATGGAAAATCCAGGCGGGCTGGTGAGCTGCAGGGCGCAGCGAGGGACAATTGTATGGACCAGTTTAACACGGCTGGGGGAGGGATGGCAGAAGAAATACTGTGTGTGTGTGTGTGTGTGTGTGTGTGTGTGTGTGTGTGTGTGTTTCCTGGTCTCTTTTCTCTCCCTTCCCCGCTGCCTTTCCTTCGTTCTTGCTCTCGATTTCGGTTTTCTGTTCTGTTTCTAGCCCACGCGAGTTGAAATTAGAAAGGTCTTTGCATTCATTTATTTGTTTTAATAAAGACAGCATTTTTAAGCAGCATATTTGCAGCAATTGAGTGTTACACTAAACACCAAGCCAACTAAATGTGTTCGGGGGAAATGAAAAGTCGGTTTACAAGAAACATGTAATTAACACGTTCTCTGACTTTCCCTAAGCCTTTGTCTGGCTGAGGACAAGGCAGAGGAACCATAATCAACTTTAATAAAACGAAAGACGGTACCGAGGCAAAGGGGAACAAAAAAGTTTGGAGTAGGCAACAATTCTCAAGAGGGGATTCGCGAGTTATCATAAATATGTTTAAAAAGGAATCTTTTGTTGCCCTGTTTTAGTCAACAGCCATTGTCTCCTTACAACTACAAAGGCTCCAGAAGGCGCTAGTTTGTACTGTACCTGTTAAAGGCAGAAGCTGAGACCTGGAGGCGGGGAGGGGGGAGGGGATACAAGGACCGGGCAGGAGATGCATGGGAGTTTCCGGAGGGTGATCTCCCCGGGCTAATGGAAATTACGATTGCACAACACCAGAGTCTTCACGTGGCCTGACTTCCAATAAACTGTCCCCCTCCTCACCCCTTGGAGAAAGTGAAATGAGACATTAGACTTTCAATAATCTCATATGGTGATGATCAATCAAAACCCAGAGGAGAAGGCCAATTTATAGAAATTGTATCTGCTTCACTGGGCGGCTGCAACCAGGGAGCCCCAGAGCACACCGTGCTCGCCTTTGATGTGTGAAGTTGCCTAAAAATGACAAATGCCAAAAAATATCGCCTGCACACGTGAGGGCTCTCCAAAGGGAGAGGGTGCTCCGGTGAGGCCTGTGTGAAGCCTGGCGAAAGGCACAAGCACATTCGGCCACATCAAACTATTTTTATTATCTGTTGGCCATTTGCAGCTGGGGTTTCCATCTTTCTTGTTTGTTTCATCGCCAATAAAGTTTATTTACTGAATTAACTTTTAAATGGATCCTCTACTTTGTTCTTCAGAGTAGGCTTCTGGGACTTGAGCCTTTTCAGCCGGGATGTCTCTAGCCTTTGTGACCAGGGCCCCCCCCCCTCCAATCCCAATCCTGGAGGTAAAGGGCTCAGCCTCTGTTAACTCCTTGCCTGCCGGTGTCTTTTCACTGCAGCTACTAATCACCTCCTTTTGATCACTGCCAAGTTCTCAGGTTGAAGGAAGGAGAAGACCTCTTGACCATTCTGGCTGCCTTTCCACATGAGCCTGAAAATGTCGACAAATTTGAAACATCTGCCGGGCTGCTTTGGTCTGATTGCTAAAATATGCCGACCTCAAGCCCCCTCCCCCCCCCCGCCCCTTTTAATCTGTTTCATATTCACAAATTAAGCATTTAGTCTGGGTAATAAATCAGGGCGGTTTACGAGACTCACACGAGACAAACAAGCGAGCAGGGCACAACACAAGCCCCTGGAAGCGGAGCGCGCACGGGGATGCCAGGAGTCGGGAGCTCCACGCGCTCGAACGCGGAGAGCAGCCCTGGCGCGCCCTGACACGCCGCCAGCACCCACACTTTGGCGGGTCCCCGAGCGGGCGGAGCGGAGGAGTGCAGGGGGGCAGCCCCAGCCTGGGCGCACACCCCTCCAATCTTCCCCTCGAACCCGTGGCGCCCGGCCCGCCCCAGCCCTGGGCAACTCGGCGCCCCCGCCCCGCCAGGGAGGGGCTGCTGGCAAAGGCGACAGCCTCACCCGGCACACACCCTGTGGTGGGCCCATTAAGCCTCTCCCAGCCGGGAAGACTGGATGCCCCCTCCCCCACCTCTTCCATCCGGCCGGGATCGGCCTTAAAGATCCCAGGCCCACACTCGCCAGAGAAGCAAAAGATCCCCCTCCACATCCACGTGTGACCTCCACTAAGCCTGGGCGCTAGGCACCGCCCCCCACCCCATCTCTCCGCGTCGCCACCTCCCAGGTTTCTGTCCCAGCAGCCACAAAGCTACTTTCAGATTCAGAAGGGGCGGGGGGGGGGGGGGGGGGCGGGGAGGCCGGGGGAAGGGCTCGCCTTTGGAGTGGATCGAGGCTTAAGAGAGGCACGGGGAGGGGAGCCAAGGCACAAACAGGGCCGAGGCCCCCGCTGCAGAAACCCTGGCCCAGGCTTTAGCGACCGCACAAACTCAGGGGGTTCTAACCTGTGCTTTTCCCGCCCTCCCCCGTGCATCAGCGAGAAGCGGATCTGGACGAGGGATCTCCGGCCAGTTCTAGCCTAGGACCTTGAGAGACCCCGAAGGGGATAGTGGCTCCAGGTCACCTCGTCCGGATCTGCGTCGCCCTTCCATGCTCAAGTTCCCTATCGACTGGCGTTCTCGACGCTACCGTGGGACGCGGCCGTGGAGAGGCGGAGGGCGGGAAATCGGGAAGCCGGAACCTGCAGCCCACCCTGGACCGGGTGGGGGAGGCACAGGAACAATTCCCCCACCTCGCAACACACTACACACATCGCCGTTCCTCTCTTCTCCTAGCACACATTCCGACTGCGAAAGCCATTACCGCCGGCGCGCGAGAGACTTTTTAAATATTTACAGCCCGCTCTCCGCACGGTAGCCTGATCCATCTTGTGGGCGCGGAGGCGGGGCGCGGGGCTCCGCTCCGGGGGAGGTGCGGACCCGGGGCGGGGGGCTCCAGTCGCTTTCCCCGCGGCCCCCGGGTCCTCCCGGAGCTCCCCACCTCGTCCCCCCCCCCAGGCGGGGAGGGGGCCAGAGACGGCGCGCGACGCGCCCGGGGCCCTGCCGGGGCCTGAGCAGGCGGGGGGCAGCGGCGGAGAGGAGGGAGGGCCGGGAGGCTGATTTAAAGGTTCTCACCGGGAAGCGAGCGAGGCACAGACCTGAGAGCCGCCGCGCGGTGAAATCCGAGGAGCTCTCTTGGCGAGGAGGGGCTGTCAGAGGCCATTTATCTCTCGCCAGAGTGGAGGCTCGGCTCCCACACCGCCCGCGAGTAACAATGGCAGCGATCAGCAGCTCTGCACGCGCTTCAGTGCATGAATGGATTGCGGAAGATGCCTGCGCTCCTCTCCGCTCAGGCGGCTCTCGGAGCGCCCCCTCCCCGCCCGCCGCCCCCGCCCCCCCGGCCTCCTCCGGCCCGAGAGCGCGCCGTGCGCCTCGGGGTTCGCGAGTCCGGCCCCACGGCGCGGTCACTCTCGCCCGGACCCCGGCCGCCCTTCCCCCTGCCGCCGTTCCCAGGGCCTTGGCACCTTGCCACCGAGTGTCATTAGGGGTTGAAACTTGACACAAGCCTTCCCGACGCAGACACTCCTGCCAGCCCCCTCCCTCCTTCGCTCCCCTCGCGGCAAGTTTACTTTCAAGGAGTTGGACGCCGTTTCCACCTCAAAGGCCGGCCGTGTGCGGGCCCAGGGGGAGGGGCTGGGCTCGGGAGGGTGTCTTCACCTGTCCGGCGGCCTAGGGCGCCCGAGGCCAGCGCCCCCTCCCCCGCTTTGTAGCAGCTAATCCATCGAGAGTCCCTGCGATCCGCACATGCACACGCACGCCGGACACCTCTACCCGGACCCAGACGTCTGGCCAACTTTCGGGTCAGCGGCAGAATCCTGTAGTCCAGTTCTGCTCCGCGGCTTAGAGTCTCAAGTTCGGAGAACGCCACAGACGGCTCGAGGTCGGCCGCTGAAGAGTCCCCCCTTAACTCTGGAAAGTAGGTCTCCTAAAAGCCCCCCTTCAGTTGCTGCCTAGGGCTGGGAGCATCACGGAACGCAGTGAGGGATACTCCGACCCTCTTGGGTTTGCTTTGGGGCGCTAAAGCAGAACTTCGGGATGTTTCAGTCCCGGCGGTCGCAAAGCCCCGGACACGTCAGTTCTGCGTCGGGGGAGGGGGCGCAAGGAGTGGACACTCGCAGCGATCCTAAGGCAGTGCCAACTAGCCCGCGGGAAGAGGTCGGGCTGAGCTCGGATGGGGGCAAGGGGGTCACACGCGCGAGAACGAGGCAGCGTAAATGCCAAGATGCACTCGGAGAGGAAGAGCGCGACCAGCCGACCCAGGAGGCTGGCGAGGGCAGGCGAAGAGCTGGCAGCGAGACAAAGCGGGAGGAGAGAGCCGGGGAGGCTCAGCCGCAGACCCGGAAACGCAGGCAGCAGCAGACGCCCGAGCCCCGACGCGGAGACGTGCACGGCCAGGCCCGGCCTGGCATACCCCACTTCGCGCGCCCAGGGGACAACGACGCGGATTCCCCGCGGAGCTTACTGACAGAGCTGGTCTCTGTTGGGCCTGAATGAGCTTGGCGAGTCAGCTTGAGCCTTCCTGGCACACGGCGGGGTCCCCGGGGTGGTCTTAGCTAATAGGGACCCCTCTGGTCTCTGCCCCTCCCTGAGCCCCGGACAAAGGTATGGGCTAGAGGAGTTCAGCACTTTCTCAGGGCTGGAGCACGGCCATTGGGAGAACTCTGGTCTTCCTCCTGGGGGCCTCGGGCAACTGTTTATCTGCCTTGGAGGCCGCTGGAGGGTCACCACCCTCCACCTAATTCACATTTGGGTTTCCCGATCTTAAGACTCTTGTGGCAAAGCCCACGCCCTGGCTTTCCAACAATCGGTAATCAAGACTGGACTTCCCGAAACAGCGGTCCCCAGCCTCAGGTTCTTCGCCACTCCCTCCCACTGCCCCCACAGTGAGCCCAGCAGCCCCTCCACTGGGCCAGCAGCACACCCAACTCACTGCTTCCCCCAACCCCACTCCCCTAAACCCCAGCTCGAGCCCGGCGCTTTCCTGCGGCTGTTGGCCTTGTACACACTAGCTATACCCACCCCCACCGCACACACACTCAGAGTTGTTCTTGCCCTTCCTGTCTCCTGCTGGGCGTCCTCGAAACCTGAGTGCCTAGTCTGAGCTCAGAGCCACACTGAGCCAGGAGCCCCGGAGACGGAGTGGAGGTGGCCAAGGGAGAGGAGGAGAGGGGCCCATAATGGAGGAGGGGGCTCATGCCAGAGAGAAAGAAGCCAGCCGGGAGACACAGCCTGCAGGAGAGGGGGAGTATAAAGGGAAAGCCAACACTAATCCCTCCGCCTGCCTACGGTGGGGCCTGACAGTCTACAAAAGCCTTTTCCCTGAATATTATCTCATTTGTGCCAGCCTCACCGCCGGGCTGTGAGGGAGGTAAGGCAGATAGCATTACCCCCATTGGCAGAGGAGGGAAATAGGGCCCAGAGACGTTAAGAGAGGTCTGTACCAAGGTCATAGAGCTAAGAGTGGTGGAGGAGGCCCAAGGCCTGAATTTCCTGCCCCCAAGTTCACTTTCCTGTTCAACAGCTGTGTGTGTGTGTGTGTGTGTGTGTGTGTGTGTGTGTGTGTCTGGGTGAAGATCCATGGGGAGGGGGAGGGGGATGGCCGGACAGGAATGAACAGTCCAGTTAGGGAAGTCCAGGAAGGAAGGACACAGCCCCACACCTCTTCCTCTACCCAGGTTTCACCGAACGGCCGGCTCTTTCCATAGCCGCCTGAGAGCTGGCCCCCGGCCCACCTGCCCTGCTGGGCTGTCAGTGCCTGGCCGTGCCCTCAGCAGTGGCTACTCCAGAGGTCTTGTATCTTTGGGAGGCCTGGCTTTGCTTGTCTGCTCGGTTCTCCTCTCTGCCTGTCATCCCCGCCCCCAGCCTCGGCTGCAGGATGCCTTGCGTCCAACTGTGGTTTCCGGGCAATAAAACAACTATTAAAGTCTCAGGCACGGCTGGTGATTTGCATCACATCCTCTCGTGCATGGATTCAATATTTAATACACAATATTGAATACGGATATTAAAAATCAATAGCTGAGGACCCCTAGGGAGGCGGCACAGTGCGATCCTGCTTCGGGAACACAACCAGCTCCTCTAAAAAGACAGGAACGGCGAGTTCAGCCAAGCCGAGCCCAGCGCCAGGGGAAGTGAGGAGTAGTGGATGCCTCTCAGCTTCCTGGTATGCTTAACTGCACCACCCGTAAGTCGTAAGTCGAGCTAAAGGGAGGCCGAAGGAATGGTTTGCCCCCAGGCTTTACTAGTTGTGGGGTGGGGTTGGGTAGGATCTGTTTCCGAGCCAGCTACCAGGTGGACGGAGCTAGTTGCTTTCTTTCTTTCCTTCTTTCTTTCTTTCTTTTATTTATTTATTTATTTATTTTTTGGTTGCTGTTTGCATTTTGCTTTGGGTCAGGTCTAAGTCCTGCGGGCAAGCACTCAACTCTTCCCACCATGATGGCTCCTTCCTCTGGCCTCAGGACATCCATCACCATAGGCCCCATGGGGCGCTCTTGGCATAAGCTTTCAGGGAGATGGAAAAGGAATTCCAATGGCTCAGAATATTCTTCGCACAGTCAATGGAACGTGAATGCCTGATACCAGACTCAGAGCCTCAAGGTCTTCTGAGGTACCCCTAGCCTTCAAGACAGAAACCCTCGGGCCATGTGGCCCACCCAAGGACCTGGTGATGGCTGGGTGGTGACAGAGGGAAGGGGGCGACGATGAGGAGGCTGGGACACGGAAGCACTCCTGCTCCAGAATGAGAATCCAGATTGTCTGTTAGAGAGCCAGAAGAGCGAGCTCCCAGGACACATAATTATCTTTTCAGGCCTGAAGAGGAACACAAATTACTCTCTTCTTTATCAAAACACAGGAATTCACTTTACCCTGCACAGAAACAAGGTTGTCACAGACTGATAGGATAGGGGTGAAGGAGAATAAACATCTTTGAGCATTTTTTTTTTCCACTACAGAAAGAGAAGAGAAACTAGCAGTGGGGGAAATAACTTCAATTATCTGATTGGAAGGGCCTGGAGGCTTTTAGACGCCAAAGAACTAGGTGAACTTGACCTACCAAAGTGCCGTCCCCGACACCAAGTTACAATATTAATTTTATAGATTCCCTTCTTATCATAGCTCAGATCGATATGGACTGAGTTGGAAATCTTGCTCTGGTTATGAATAGGTTGAGAGAACACCTCGGGGGGGGGGAACCCCAAAGAGGTGATTTGGGTAAAAGTTAGAAGGGAAGGAAAGAGGTGTTGGAAAGTGACAGTTAATGGGCCGGTGGCCTTGCCTCTTTGTTCCCTAACAGTTGTCAGAGAGCCATCAAAGGGGAGGGAACAGGCGCCCTTCTCAGAACCGGCACAGGAAAAGCTGACGCTCTCCGGCTGCCACAGATCCCCTCAGCGGTGCTTTGCAGACCCAGCCCTCTGGGAATTTGCCTGTGTGTGTTTATGCGTTTCCGGGCTGGGGGTGCAGCCACTTTTATAACATCGGCTCTGGGCCTGTGAAACCCACTAGCAAAACGTTCTACTCGGAGGAAAAGTTATTCTAAGGCGGTTGTTGGTTATAGGGCAGTGCTCCAGCATCGTGAGCGGTGTTTTCTTGAATACTTCGGTACTATCAAACTGCCTCACTTCTTTCCACCTTGGCCATTGGGCCAGGCTCTGGGCCTCCTATAGACCCATGCAGAGCCAACCGTTTGCATCAAGCACGGTCATGGGCAGGCCAAGGAGAAGGGAGGCTCCCCAGGGGAGACCCAAGGCCCAGGAGGGCCTGCTGGCACAAGCGTAGAGCTGCCCCAGCTTGAGGGAGGTACACCTCCAGACAAGTGCCCCCTGGACCCACCCGGTATACTTCAAACCGAGAGGGAAAGCGGCCCTCTCTCTCGTTCAGGTGGGCTAGGCCCCAGGTGTAGGAGAACCCTGTTGTAGCAAGTCCCAAATGCTGAGAGGGATTGGGGGCAGGGCAGGAGAGAGCGGGTATCTTCGTGCCTCCCAACACCCCCCACCCTTCTGCAACATTTTCCTGGAATGAACTGAAGTTACTTAGTGGAGTTGCTCCTGAAGCCCCTTGGGGACTGTCACTACTCTTGGTGCAGGACAGCAAGGACGATGGCGTTGGGCCCGAGAGGATCCTCTGGGTAGTATTCGTGCTCACCGAAACGAGCCTCGGATTCCGGCGCAAAGCCTCACTGTTCCATAAGACTCTACCTCCCTTCCCACGCCCCGCAGAAAAAAACACCCCC
Source organism: Lynx rufus (assembly GCF_022079265.1). Lineage (NCBI taxonomy): Eukaryota > Metazoa > Chordata > Mammalia > Carnivora > Felidae > Lynx > Lynx rufus. The sequence continues at coordinate 35,127,098 of NW_025814828.1, forward strand.
GAACTGCTGGGGTGAACACAGAGTCTGAGGCCAGGGTCAGCGGAGGGGCGTCCCCACCACCAACAAGTTGCCGGCCGAGATAACAGCTGTGGGAGGGGGAGGGGAGCCGCAGGCAGCCACGACTGAACGGTTGCGATCTAGAAAATTCAACAAGAGGCCGCCGCGGTAGCGGCGGCGGCGGTTCCAATTAGCTAAGCCAACTGGGAAGGCAGAGAGCGAGGCGGCGGCCCCGCTGATCGTGCCCGGGGCGAGCAGGCGGGCGAGGGCGCGGGGCCTCGGCGCTGCCCGGGCGGCCCTCGCCCGGCCCCTCCCGCGGGCTCTCGGAGCGCGCCTGGTGTTTACACACTGTCCTTCCGACACGGGATCAAGTTTCAGGACGCGATGGAGGCGCCGGGGGCCCGCCACAGGCCCGGGAGAGGGGAAGAGCTGGAGCGGGATCTAAGGCAGCAGTGCGCGGACGAGGCCCAGCTCGCGTGGGCACAGCCAGTGCAGCCGTCCCCCCGGGGGTGGGGTGAGGGGGAAGTCCACCGCGAAGGGCGGGGCTGCGGGGAGCTACCCGCAGCGAGAGGTATCTCCGAGTCGCCAGAGTGGGGTGCTTTGCTTACTCTAGCCGGAGAACTTCCCCCTGGGAGGGGAAGGACTGCTGAGAACCAGGCGCAGGGGCTGCTGTGAGCTCCCCTCGCGAGCTCTTCACCCCTTTCCTCCAGTCCCTTTGATATACTACCCGATTCAGGCCATTGTTGGGGAGGAGGGGGCGGTCTGTGGGCTAGAGGAGGCTCGCGCGATCGGAGACCTCGAGCCTCCCCGTGCGCCCTGGCCCCAGGGCTGCGGAGGCCTCGGGCCGAGTGCCGGAGGGCTCGCCGTTCCGCGCCTCCTCTGAGCTGGCAGCGCGCGGGTGCCCCACGCTGTCAGGCGGCGGTGGGTGAGCTTCCAGCAGCACAGGCACACTGTAAACAGCTGCGTGCGCGCCCTCCCAGCCCGGGCTGGGAACCTCACCCAAACACCATGTCGCCTTCTCTCAGGCTCCCGGCAGAGGCTAGGGGAGACTGGGGCGCGGGCGGCGCGGCTTTTGTAGTCGAGCCTGGGGAAAGAGGGCCCCCACCCCATGCCCAGGCCACCGGGGCCCGGGAGCGAGCGTTCTGAACCTGCAGGGGTGCGGGGTGCTGCGGGGAGGGGAAGGAGTCAGCGCCTGCCCCCTCCCCACTGAATGTCTGCTTTGTTCCGGAAAACAAGGGAAGCATTAGGCTGCTGCCCCCGGGGAAACACAAAACTTCTTTTTGAATCTCGGGAAGGGCGGTTGACTGCGCTACGGGGCTCCCGAGACAGACCGAGGAGGGGAAAAGCTGAGAGGGCGGGCGGAGACCGGGAGACTCCGGAGAGAGGACGACGTACAGAGCGGGGAGGGGGGTGGCGGGGGGAGCCGCTCAGGGTGACTGGGCGGGAGACCCGGGAACCCGACTCGGCGCGAAGGTGCCGCGCGAGTTCCAGCGAGCAGCCGGCCCGGCCAAGTGGCGCCGGCCCAGCCGGCGGCCGTGCCAGCTTCCTGCCCTGCCCAGGACCGCGGAGCAGTCGGGGACGCCGCCGCAGGCTGGCCCGGAATCGCAGGAGGACAGCGAGGGTGGGGGTGGAGGGCGCGAAGCCACAAGTAAACCCCGACTAGAACTTTCTGCACATACACCCGCGCCCCCCCTCCCCGAGTGGGCCCGGACCCCGGGCCTGTGGGCGTCAGCTATGGGCTTTACACCTTGGAGGAGGGTGGGGGCAAAGGCCCAGGGAACTCCCTCGCGGAAGGTGGGGGACAGTCTGAGGTGTCTTTGGTCTCATTTGATGACCGCTAATCCGATCGGCTCCCAGGCCCGCTGTGCCGTTCCGAGGGGGCGGGTCAGTTCTGCCCTGGCCGGCAGGATCGGGCATGGGGACGAGCCAAAGCAAACCTGGAGCTCACTCGCTCTCCAGCGCCCTGTCCTCCTCCGGCCGCCACCCCTCACTTCACCTTCCCGCATCTAAGGATCGGGAGGGCACCCAGGCTCTGCCCCACCCCCCGCGGGGCGCTCCCCTCCGCCTGGGAAGCTCAGACACAGAGCCAGGGTTTTCCCCCTTTCCCCTGGGCTCGCTGGGTTTCTAACTTCCTCTAAACCTCCCTCCTCGCTCCGAAAAGCCCCGAGGAGAGGAGCCGAGAGGAAGCACGCCGCGAGTGTGCGAAATGAAGACCATGTGTGGGGACGGCGGCATCAGAGTGTAGCCGCCGGGGGGTGAGGGGTGGCGAAGGCCCCCGCGCAGCCGGAGGCTCGGGGCGGCAGCAACCAGCGCCTCTGCTCGGCGTTGGGGACGCGGAGCCGCAGCGAAAAGCAGCGAAGAGGCTGGGCTGGCCTCGTGGCGGGCGGCAGGGAGGGGGTGCCGGGGCTGCCGCGCCGTGGGGGGTGGGGGGCGGGGACGCAGCCCCGGCTTCCTGGGCCGCAGCTGCGACCGAGGGCGCAAGAGCAGATCGTGCTCGGCGGCGGCGGCGGCGGCGGCGGCGGCGGCGGCGGCGGCGGCGGCAGCAGCTCGGGCCCGCCGCGCTCGCAGCTGAGAATCAACAAAGGGAGGCGGCGGGCGAGCGGGGGAGGGGCGCCGCTGAGCGTTCGCTGGCTGCTGTGGAATAATAAAAAATAATTAATAATGATAATAAGAGAAAAATCCCCGGGCTTTCATGGCTCTAGGTTTCCGTGTGGCTGCAGGGGGAAGCGCGCTGTCCTTGAGGCGGCCTCTCTCGCCTGGCCTGCCCGCCCCTCCCCCTCCCTCGCCCCCTCCCCTCCCCGGGAACCGGGAAGAGAAAGGTCTGCAGCTGACAAATATTATCCATTCTCCCCATCGATCGCGGAGTGTACAGATGTGAGCGCTTGATGTGCCCGCGGAGCGGCGGATCCTCCCTGCTCGCTCGCTCTCGCCCAGGCTCCGCTCACCGCCCCCCTCCTCCCCCTTTGTTCTCCTCCCCTTTCCCTCTCTTTAAATAGATTTCAGGGCGCTGCCTGTTGGAGAGCAGCTGGCGATCTCTCCCGAGAGAGGGAGCGAGCGCAGCCCGAGGTGCCCTGTCACCAGCCTCCCCTCCCCCACCTCGTCTTCCTAGTGCGGGCCTACCCCCCCCCACACCTTTCTCCAGTTTCCAAAACAGAAAACACCGGGAACACCCACGTCCACTGCACCGCGAGTCTCTCGGAGCCTTTGGACCCCTCGCGCAGTCCCTGTGCTGTTCCTGTGTCGGCGTCTTGCTGTTCGGGGAAGGGAGGGGGGCGCAGGGAGGGGACCCGGGGACGTGCCGGAAGAGCTGAGGGTCGGGATCTTTCCCCGGCAGCAGCGGGGACGCAGCCCCGGTCGCGCTGAGGGGGGACAGTTTATCCATTAGGGAAAGTCGGCGGAGGCGGCCCTTTTATTCCTCTTTTGCAGATGGCAGATTAAGCCGGCAGCGTCCGGCCTCAAAGGGGCCGGCCGCTCGGCGAAGGGTTAACCCGTCGACCGGTAATCGCGGGCGCACACACACACACACACACACACACACACACACACACACTCACGCGCGCGCGCGGCGCGCCCTCCCCGCCCGCCCGGACGCCCGCCACAGCCCGCAGTGCGCCCGGGGCTGGCGGGGGGACTCGGGGGGGGGGAGGGGCGGGGCGGGCTTAACCAGGCCGCTCGACTGAGCCGAGGCCACCTCGCCGTCTGTCACTTAAATGATTGTCCTCCGCTCTGCTCGGTGCGGTCAGTACGGGCTGTTAACAGGCAGTTGCAATCAGTTTCCGAAAGGTCAGCCAAGGTCCTCCGGCTCTCGCAGACGGAAGGCATTACGAAACCGCTTTTGTATCTGCAGGCACTTTAGAAAAAGAGGCGAGGAGGGGCGCACCGCAGCGCCGCGGTGCTGCGAGCCCCGAGAGAGGGGCGGGGGCCGTAGGGCGGGGGAACTCGTCCCCCCCCCGTCCCCCGCGGCCTGGACCCGCGGCGGGGAAACCACCGGGCGAGTGACCCAGGCCCTCCCGATTTCGATGGGGAAGCAGGAAATAATGGTGGGGGGGGGCAGGCGGCAAGGAAAGGAGGAATGGGAGGAAGTGGGAGAGGCGTCCTGGCTCCCCTCCTCGTCCGGCCTGCGGCCCACACCAGGACCCGGACGGGGGCGAGCGGCCTTGGGTGCGCAAGACCCCTCTCGGACTCTCAGATCCTCCTGACGCTGGCAAGTGGGCGAGGTGTGGTTGGGGGATAAAGAGAGACCCTCGCAGAGCCAGCGAGTCCCCGCACGGTGTCTGAAGACGCTGCTGCCGCCGCCGCTAGAAGTCGTCCATCAGCAACCAGTCCAACCTGCCAGTGATAATGTGCGATCAACACCAAATCACCCCCGCCAGGCGCGATCCATCATCGCTGCGCGCCGCGGGCCCGCGAGAGGCTGACTTGGGGCTGGGGGCGGGGGGTGTGGAGCAGGAAGCTGTCGCCCAGCGCACTGGGACTCCCTGCGCACCTAGCTGCCCCTCTTGGAGGTCTGCATTACTCTCCAAGTTCTCCAGCCGCAAAGCGCAGACCGAGTTCCCGGCGCAGGTCACTTAGGAGCCCGCGCGTCCTCCGCGCCCTACCACCCGGGTCACACCCTACAAAGCCATCCCTCCCTCAGAGCTGCCCTGCCGGTCCCTTCCCCCTCCTCTGAGAAAGCCTGGCTGGCGGGAAATTAATATTTAATATCGTGAAATTGATTAAAGGGCTGGAAGCCGGCGATGGGGTAGGGGGAAGGGTAGGGGCGTAATTAAAGATCTGAGAGTCGTGGCCGGTCCTCGTCTGGCAGCCGCACGCGGCCTTTGTGAGGCCGAGGCGGGGTCGAGTTGGGCTGAGCCTGGCGGTCCTAGAGCGGTGGCACACGCAGCCCAGGTTCTGGCCGGTGCCCGAGGGCAGACGGCAGGGGTGGCTCGGCGGGGGCTGGCTGTCCCGGAGATGGCGAGTAACCTTTCCGCACCAAGAGCCTCGCCTCCTTTGCCTGCCTGCATCGTGGACTCCTCTCGGCCTCAGGAGCTTGAGGGTCGCGTGCTGCAGCTCCTCCCTGCTAGCTCGTCACAGAAGCGCCTTACCCGCCCCGGGGGGCACCTTGAGGGGGAGTCCCCCTGCAACTCCTAGGTCTCCAGCGCAGTTTCACACGGGGCCTGGCTCCGAGGCCCCTTCCCAACCCCTGACGGGGGTCTTCCGGGCCTCACACAGCCCTTGGAAAGCGGATAGTCAGATCCACCAGGTTCTGTAACTGGGGGATCCTGAGACCGAGGTTGCCCCCAGCCGCCGCTGGTTCTTTCTCATCCAGGCCCCACCCAGACCGCTCCCGCTTGGGGCAGCTTAACTCGTTCAGCTGCACTGCAGATGGGGCCTGCGTCTCCAGGCGGCGGTCTGCAGGGAGCCTTCACCGAACCTGCTCCGTGGGCCGCCTGTCGTGCCTTTTATGGTTATCGCGCCTTCCCAGAGGGTCGCAGGGCTGGACAGGGCCGGAGGTGGGTGCGCCGCGGCCACCCGTGCTGGTGTTACTAGAGGAATTCGGTGGGCACATGGTCAGCAGTAACCCTTTGGTGCTGACTACAATTTAGAAAGCGGATGGTTGGCTTGGTGGCAGGATGGACCCTCAGTTCCTGGAGGCCTGGCTTCAAAGGGCCGCTTTGAATTTTGTCTTGTATACGATTTATTTTTTGGTAAAGCATCATGTCTAAAACGTACCAACGAGTGTGCAGAGGGGAGAAAATGCACATAAACACAACATGCAGCGTTCTTGGCCCCGATCGGTTGGGGAGAGTCGGGACACTCCTCCAGGCTCCAGGCCCGCTAGAGGGAAGGTCAGGACCAGGGACGACTAGGTCCGGTGTTGGGTTTATTGCTGTACTTGAACAAAGCGCAGGGAGCTGCCTAAACTGGGGCAAGAGAGGTAATTAAAAGAGGGGCCGCAGAAGGAAGGAAAGGCTGGTGTGGTTGTTGCTGAGGCGGGTGGAGGAAGTGTTCTCCAGAAGAATAACAAGCCTGTGCAAATGTTACGCAGAAAGAGTTTATTTCACCAAAACAAAACCAAAAAAGTTCTCATTCAGCCTCTCACGCTGAGCTGATAAGCAACATGCAAACTTTGGATGGAACCTTGAACCGGTGGGAGGGGCCAGCCGTGAAGTTTACAAAGGACAAGGGCTAGCTTTTCCAGGTACATCTCTGTTGCCACCATTTGTGATTCTACCTGCATCGGCTGCTCCCTAGGGGAGCCCTTGTGACCTCCCAACCTGAGCCGGAGGCGAGATCACTCAGAATGCACCGCATTCATCAATGCCATTTCTGGTAAATTGGACCTCAGGTTTTGGAGTGTCCTAGGAAGAAGGCAGCCTACGCTGTGCGCATACCGATGTCAGAGCCCATGTGATGAGCGGTACACGTTTTGTAGTCTTTTACTAGGTACCATTACGGATCTCATAACCGGATGTACCAGATTTTCCAAGAGAATTCTGATTTCAAGAGCTCTGGGCCTTGTGTCTTCCCCGGGCACGAGCCCCTACCTGCGGTCACTGGCGTTCCGTCATCGTGCCCCAAAGGTGTTCCAAGGCTTACAGGACGATCTGCCAAGGCAGGAGTGGCGGGGTGGGGGGGGTGGGACTGTCTTCTGGCGGGGGGCAGGGGGGACGGTGAGGCCTGCACCTACTGGTACCTGCCGGTCCTCTGCCCACCACGTCTACTCCAACAGCCATCCTCACGGTCCTTATTTCGGCCAGGGCCTAGCCCTACCTCCTCGGAACCGGAGCCTGGGGGAGTTGGGTGACAAAATATCCCTTTAGGGCCCGTCCAGGTAGAGCGCCTGGCAGGGTGCCTGTCTGGGGAAGTCGCAGGACCGGGTCCTCGGGGGTCCCAGCGGGCCACGGAGGAGCGGCCTCCCCCCCGCCCGCCCCGGGGGGGGGACACAGCCGCCCGCACGGACTCCCGTGGTGGGGTGGGGGGCGCCGCCCGCCTCCCCCGCCACCCCCGGCGCCGGCGGCCCGCGAGGCTGCTCGCTGGCCGCCATCTTAGCCCGGGCGGCGCGGGCGGCGCTGCCCCCGGCGGTGGGACTGCAGAGCCGCAGGCCCGGCGGAGGCGGCCGCGCGGGCGTTCCCGGGCAGCCGGGGGTGGTGGGGGGTGGCGCGCGGGGCGCCGCGCCCGCTCCCTCCGGAGCCCCCTCCGCGCGGCGGGACACGGCCGACCCCCGGCCCCGGGCGGCCGCCCCTGCTTAAGGCGCAGTCTGGAGTCGCCCCTCGCCGCGCCGCCGGAGCGGATTTTAATCCCGAGAAACGACCTCTGGTTCCCGGACTCCGGCAACGGTCAACACGTTGTCACCTCTCCCGCCGAACTTGGGCTGCTGTCCCCGACCGCAGCGTGCGGTGGCAGCTCCCCGGGCGGGGCGGGGCCGGGCGGGGGCGAGGCCTGCGGCGCGATCCCCACCGTTCAAGAGATTTCTCAGTCGCTCTCGGGGCAAGAGAAGATTGGAAAGTTACCTCTCTTTAAGGGATCTTGATTGGAGAAGACTGCCACTCTATTTGTCCACTTTTTTGGCATGCGTTTATGGAGGGCTTGCTAAGGGCAAGGCACTGTGTTAGGTCCTAGGGGAATGCAAAAGTACAAAAGTGAATTTTTTAAAAAGGCATCCCCTGGCCCTCAAGTGATTTACAATCTAGGTGGGAAGGCAGACTTGTAAATGACTAACTAAACACAAATAAAAGGCAACGTGAAATGAATGTAAACAAAGGGCATGAATCCTGCAGTAAATGGCCTGGGGAAGGGCCAATTAATGATTTTAAAAATAACTTTTACTCCTAAAAATACAGAATCCAGTTCTGGGAGGGGAGGAGAGGAAAGGATAAAAATTTACTAACACTGGATAGTTCCAGGGTTCCAGGGAATAACAGTCATCACTTCTGAAAGGTTGATGTTTAGGAAAAATGGTGAAAGTTTATTTAAACTAAGCAGAATACCAAGAATCAGAAACTTCGGATTCATTTATCAGCTCCTGACATTAGCCGGGTGGTAGAGATGATGCAATTTTCTATCAAAACCCAAAGGTTTTAAAAATAAAACTAAATGGAGGATTAGAAACTTGTAGAAAGGTTTCAGGCTTACAGATAATGGGAATTAAAAGAAAACACACAGAACAAAAAAGATCACCCTATTTATGTGCAGATGGTCTCCAGGAGGTGAACGTGCAGAAAACTGTCCCAAGATGATTTGTACAGAAGTTGGGGAGTGTGGGAAAATTAGTCATAGGTCGAAGAAAATTAAGCAAATTAAAAAGTGAGGCAATTATTAACCCCAGGAAAAAAAAAGCGGACAAGAAAGGAAAAGCAATCACTGAAGTTCATTTGTCTGGGCAATAAACAATATATATGTGGTCATAAAGTAAACACTGCATATGAATTTAATAAGAAATTATGATATAGCTCTATCGTAAGAGTGGGAGAGCTAAAGTATGATACAGAGGACTAAAACCCTCCTCTACCAGGGGTACCTGGGTGGCTCTGTCGGTCAAGTGTCTGACTTTGGCTGATCTCATGGTTTGGGGGTTTGAGCCCAGCCTCGGGCTCTGCACTGACAACTCGGAGCCTCCTTGGGATTCTTTTTCTCCCTCTCTCTCTGCCCCTCCCCCCCCAATAAATAAATAAATAAATAAATAAATAAATAAACATTAAAAGAATTAAAATCATGGGACACCTGGGTGGCTCAGTCAGTTAAGTGTCTGACTTCTAAAAAAAAAAAAGTGCCTGACTCCTCAGGTAATGATCTCATGGTTCTTGAGTTCAAGCCCTGCATCAAGCTCTCTGCTGTCAGCACAGAGCCGCCTTCGGATCCTGTCTCCCTCTCTCTCTGCCCCTCCCCTGCTTGTGCTCTCTCTTTTCTCTTCCTCAAAAATAAATAAACGTTTAAAAAAATTAAAATCCTCTTCTACCATACTAGGAGGTCGACAGATGATAATTACCATGGATTATTCAAGAGAAGGCCACATCTGTGTATTAGAAATATCGTGGTATCTGGGCGCCTGGGTGGCTCAGTCGGTAAAGGGTCCGACTTTGGCTCAGGTCATGATCTAAATGGTTTGTGAGTTTTAGCCCATAACCGGGCTCTGAGCTGAAGGTTCTGTGCTGATGGCTCAGAGCCTGGAGCCTGCTTCAGATTCTGTGTGTCTCTCTATCTCTTTCTCTGTCTGCCCCTCCCCTGCTGACACTCTGTCTCTCTCAAAAATAAATGAACATTAAAAATTTTTGTTTTTAGAAATATGGTGGTATCTACCAGAAGAAACAAGCAGAACAAGGGAGGGGTCTGCAGAACGTTTTGTACCAAGACTTTATATACTATTTCGCTTCATTGGGCAAATATTCCTTTGTGAAAAACTACAATTAAAAAAAATTTAAAAACACACATTCTTGGAAGCATAAAACTCTGAGAACGACTCAGTCACAATGATGTAACCAATGTCCTTTGAAACTATCTTCCTTCAACACACCCAATTCAAATTACCCAAAGTGTGGAAGGAAACGGGGAGGGAGGTGAATGGTTTTGGGGCTCCCAGACTATACATTCCTGGTTAAAAAGGAAGAGCAAATCCTCTAAATTTGTCCTTGTCAAGAGAGACGCCATTTATGGCCTTCCTGTGAAAATACCTTTCCAAGTATTGATGGAAATGAACAGGAGTAGACTTTACAGGGCTAATTTAGAAGGCTTCCAAAGGCTTTCCCTACCAGCCTATTGCTGACACCAGGAAAAAAAAAAAAAAAAAAAAAACCCTCTCTGGAGTTGTTTAATTGCTTTATTGGGATGATCTTCCACTTTTTTTTTTTTTTTAAGTAGGCTCTATGCGCAACATGGGGCTCAAACTCGTGACCCTGAAATCAAGAGTTGTAAGCTCCACTAAGTCAGCCAGCCAGGCACCCTGATCTTCCACTTTCATTTACTTTATATATTTTTATTTTTTCTTATTCTTAAATAATCTCTCCACCCCATGTGGAGGCTCCAACTCATGACCCCAAGATCAAGAGTCCTATGCTCTACCCACTGAGCCAGCCAGGCATCCGTTCTTCCACTTTTAAATGTAAATGATCCTCATCCATTACACATTAGTGTGAATTTCCTTTCACAGGTAACTTGTTAGGATGTCAAATTCTATTGCACCACCTGTTAGGGTCTTACACTCAAACGCCTACACCCAGTACATAAAGGCCTGCAGTTAACATCCCTTAAAGTCTTCACATTCAAAACCAAAGAAAACACGCCCCCTCCAAAATAATCCCACCTTGCCTGCTAAACAAGACATAGATAGAGTGACACCCCTGTCTTTTTTTTTTTTCTTTCTTTATCTCCAAACAAAACCTAGGAGAGACCCAGTGATTTATGAACACTGGACCCTGCAGATGAGAGGTGACAAAGCAAAGAGTAAATGGGCCCTAGTGCTCCAACCTGCTGGGTCAACACTGGCTTGGTCTGCAGCCTTCGGCTGTCCCGCTCTGCTCCCAAGATGCCCTTTTGACCCCTGTCCTGCCCTTTGTCACCATCCCTTTTCTTCTTGATCAGAGAGAGAATCTGTTTCTCCTCTGCCCTGAGGAAGACTGCCACTGGCCCAGTTGGTGACTGTAAGAACGGGAGTGAGTGAGGAGCCCTGGGCCTGAATTCCAGCCCTCACTCCCTGTCTTGGCCGGGGAACCTTTGTGCAATACACGAACCTCACAAACGGATGCGGCGGCCCTGCCTGAGAAGCCAGTTTATTTCGGGGGCCTCCCTGAATGCTGCTTGGTTCCGACCTACAAGGCTCCCGCTGCATCTGGGTTTCTTTGGTTTCCAAAAGAGAAGTAGCCAGCCCCACAGACTGAAATCACCTGAAGGGAGGCTGGAGTAAGCCAGGTACATCCTGGTACATCCTGGAACATCCTGGACGGTGGAGGTGAGGTCAGGAAAGGGGCAGGTAGGTCGAAGTTCACCCAGGACTTCTCCACTCACCCGGGGACTTCGTTTTTTTCATTGGGATCTAAAACGTGAGCCTCCGGCCCCAAAGCCTGGCTGAAAATTAAGTCTTCATGAGCAAAAAGGAAAGCAGGCCAGAGGGTGCACATGCCTTTTGGATTTTCAAAAACGGGAAAATGATTGGATTTCAGATTTAGGGAAGGTGTGGCACGTTAAGACAGCCAGAGAAAATAATAACTGCCAATTCCAAAGCAAAACAAAACCATGTTTTTCCACCGCGTTTCTATCTCTGTCTCCTAGTTGAGCCACAATGAAATAGCGGATCAAATAGCAGATCAAAGGCAGAGGCAAATACAATTATGTTGCCTGTGAAACCCCTAGCATGAAATTAGAAGTCAAACTCTCCATTCAGGGGTTAGAGACAAAGATAATGGGAACCTGGGGCCCTAGAGATGTACGCAGCCCCTTTCAGTCACAGTGTTCTCCATGCTGGATATTTAAAACCACACCTGAGGGTAGGGGACACACATTAAGTATTAGAGTAATTTATTATCAGACTAATATATTATTTTTTCCGCACCTACTTTAGGAAGCGCATAGACCACATTTCCAGCTTTGTACCAACATAAAGATACCGGTGTGTTGGGGAAAAAGAAGGGTGGGGGGGACTTGTAAGCAAATGGTAAAAATGATGTTGTCTGAAGCAATGAAGGGCCGGCACAGATCCCCCCCACAGATGGAGGGCAAAGGCTGGGGGCAGCCAGATTGCTAGTCCTGTCCCCTACCCGCTTTCCCTTTCAATGCCGAAGGGTCTAGAACCCATCTGATCCCAACACACAATTCTTCCTCGGTCCTTCCCATCCTTGACGAGCTCAACAGAGAGAGCTGTCCTTCGATAATGTCTATTTTTCATAAACCCCATATTTGCTTTATGGATCTATTTTTTTTTTACCCTGGCCTAATTTTAACTGCCTCCCCCACCCCCTGTATAACGTCCGCGGCCTCTTGAGAGTACTGGTTCCTATTATAACATAGACTATTCTGTTTAGAGCTAAGCCTGGCATGGCTCCACACCCTGCCCCCCAGCCCCAACCTGGCCATAAGTTCTTTCACACTCCTCCCAACAGAGGTAGAGTCTAAGTCCTTTTCCCTTGAATCTGAACGAACGGGCTTGGGGCTTGCCGTAACCAGTCAAATAACAGGTGAAATGATGCCACGTGACTTCTGAGGATGGGTCAGAAAAGGTGATACAGTTTTCATCCCATTGCGGAGAACTGCAGCGGGGAATATGGGGATTCCCGGTGGCACCCCCCCACCTCCCCCCCCACCCTCCCCCCAAAGGTGATACAGTTTGGTCTTGGGGCCCTGAGCTGCCGCTATGTAACCTCAAGTTCATGAGCCGCCGTGCTATGTGGGAGCCCAGGCCACACGGAGAGCCCCCTGTTTGTGCTGTGGGACACAGCTGAGGTCCCACCCAGCAGCCAGACATGCGGGGGCGGGGGGCAGCTGCCTCCAGGCGATTCTAGCTCCCTGCTGTGGAGTCTCTCCACCCAATTCTGAACCCACAGAATCCACGAGCAGAATTCAGTTGCTTCTGAGTGAGCTCCCTTGCAGCTGACACGGCGATGACCCTTATTTTTGTGATAGTAAGTAGGGGAAACCAGTTTTATAACATGTTGTGAAAGCCATGGAAGGCGGTGAGCTGGATTAGGCGTGGAAGCGTGGAGGGGAGGTCATGACCGCACGCTTCGTGAGTTCGAGCCCTGAGTCAGGCTCTGCCCTGGCTGTGCAGAACCTGCTTGGGATTCTCTCTCCCTCTCTCTCTCTCCCCCTCTCTCTGCCCCTCCCTTGCTTGCACTCTCTCTCTCTCTCTCTCTCTCAAAATAAATAAATAAACATTAAAAAAAAAATAGAAGCATAGAAGGCGGGACATTTTTGATCATGACCCAAATCCTCCACCTTCTATGACCTAAGTAACCTCTTGTTCTTCATGGAAACCCTATAGGACAGTGGTCCATCTGTTTCTCAGATCTGATCTCACACTTCCCGAAGGACGTGGCTGAAAGAACCCTACTCGTTGTCCCCGCCGGACTTACACTGGCTGCACAAGGGAGTCAGTTCACCGGGCAGGAGACAGGGACCAAGCACCTCCACCCGGCTAGCTTTGCTCTCCCATCGATTCTCTTCTCTCCCCACATTCTTCTCGCCTGTTCTCGAAGGTTCTCCCATCAGGGATGGGGAGGGATGGAATATGGAAGGGAGGTCAGCGTCAGTTTCTTCCCCCACAACTCCACATCTTTCATTCTGTCTCCAACTCTCATTCTGTCACACTGGCTAGGCCGTACGGCCACAGAATCACCCAGGGATTCAGTGCCCTTTGGCCTGTCCCTGGGCACCTCCTCCTTCACTAGCCCCTGCTGCCCGGCGGGCGGCCCACAGACCCTAATTCATAGCCTGCCCTCCTGGGGAAGTGCTGAGCTCAGAGGATGAGTCCTGGGGAGGGGTTGCGACCATGTAGAAAGCGGAGAACTGCAGCGGGGAATATGGGGATTCCCGGTGGCACCCCCCCACCTCCCCCCCACCCTCCCCCCAACAAGCAAAGCAACCAGGGAACAGGCGCAGAGGTCAGGCGGAAGGGACAGTTCCCCCGACCACAGAAAGCCAGCACCGACTGGGATTATCAGCCGCTCACTCATCTTGGGGAGGCCTGACCCTCGGAGCACAGCCAGGGCTCAGTCACAAGTCAGCCCTGCTCAGGAGAGCCCACGGGCCTGGGACCTGCCCCTTCCCCAGAACCCGAGTCCAGCGCTCACACGGGGGCTGCCCGCCCTTGCTGGACTGTGGGGTCCCTGGCTCCAATTCACAGGGCCGCTGGCACACACATTGTTAGAACCAATTCTGTCTTCTGACCCAAATCCCAGCCCAGCGAAACCTGTGTCCGGCTAGGGCCTGGCACCAACCTTCGTGCCTACACTTCAAATCATACCAGCCCAAACTCCCTCACGCCTTCAAGAACAAGGGCACAACATTTATTAAAATCTTATTACCTTGCCGGTGTTTTCCATGCAATTATATCATCTAATCTTTCCCCAATCTTGTGATGGAGGCATTTTCAAACAGATTTCACAGATAAGGAGACCGAGGCTCAGATAGGTTATACAAGCACTGTGTGTGTGTGTGGGGGGGGGGGCAGAGGGTCCCATCGTAAGCCCACATGTGTCTTGCTCCAAAGGTTTCCATCACACCTGTGATCTCCCAAACATTTCTTATTTTTTTTTAACGTTTATTTATTTTTGAGACAGAGAGAGACAGAGCATGAACGGGGGAGGGGCAGAGAGAGGGAGACACAGAATTGGAAGCAGGCTCCAGGCTCTGAGCCATCAGCCCAGAGCCCGACGCGGGGCTCGAACTCACGGACCGCGAGATCGTGACCTGAGTTGAAGTCGGATGCTTCACCGACTGAGCCACCCAGGCGCCCCTCCCAAACATTTTTTAAAGTAAATTCTACATCCAACAACACGGGCTGGAACTCAGGATCAAGGGTCACATGCTTTACCGACTGAGCCAGCCAGGCATCCCAACCTCCCAAACATTTTTTTTTAATGTTGGGTTTTTTTATTATATATTTTTTGAGAGATGGAGAGACACAGAGCACAAGTGGGGGAGGGGCAGAGAGAGGGAGACACAGAATCGGAAGCAGGCTCCAGGCTCCGAGCTGTCCGCACAGAGCCTGACTCGGGGCTCGAAATCATGAACCGTGAGATCATGACCTCAACCGAAGTTGGACACTTAACCAACTGAGCCTCCCAGGCGCCCCATTTAAAAACATTTTTTAAATGTTTATTTTTGAGAGAGAGAGACAGAGAGCAGGGGAGAGGCAGAGAGTGAGGGAGACAGAATCTGAAGCAGGCTCCAGGCTCCGAGCTGTCAGCACAGAGCCTGACGCGGGGCTCGCACTCGCGGACCACGAGATCATGACCTGAGCCGAAGTCGGACACAACCCACGGAGCCACCCGGGCGCCCCTTAAATTTATTTATATATTTTTAATGTCCCAAACATTTTGATCATGTGTTTTGTGCCAGGCCCTGAGGTGGGCTTGCAAAGATCAATAAAAGAGTCTCTGCCCTTGGGGAGTTTGTAGTCTAGTGGGGGAGGCAGAAACACGGCAACACAGTGGGATAAGGGGGCTGAAGGCGAGATGGTCTAAGTACCATGGGGTCCGTCTGAATATCCTGATAGGCCACTCTTCTTGTCCTTCCTAGGGCATTAGCTGCTGGCTTCCCTCCCATGTCTGTTTTCTCCCGTCAAAGGAGTCTGCACCCACACACCTGGCAGGAATCCTGGTACCCTTCCTAGACCCTGACTGCAGTCCCAGACTTCCTCAGCTGGAAAATGGGCACAGGGGCCCAGACACTGAGCAGGCTGGTAGGCCCTAGTAAGGCTTTTATGGAAGCCTGTTAAAGGGCTTTGGGCTTCCTCTGATGAAAGGCGCTTAAGTGCATCTGGTTTTGATTACAGGGGAGGAGAAAGCCAGGCAGTCTCTCGGGGGTTGGACCAGTCATCTGGCTCTGCCTTCCTCCGGGCAGAGCCAGGAGGCCAGGTGTGTGTGGGGAGGGGGTGGGGGGGGGTGGGGAGGGTTAGCAGGCAGGAAGCAGAGCCAGTACGAAACTCCCCAATTCTCTACTAAGACTCCTGACCCCAGCCCCTGGCTCTGCCAGGCAGGACTCCCCCCCAGAAAACAGCATGGTGGGTCAGAGGTGCCAGGATCCTTTGAGAAAGTCAAGTTCATAGTGGCCGCTGCCCACTCCTGACCAACAAATAGCTCTTTGCTGATCACCAACACCTCATCTCTAAAATATCCTCCCAAGAACCCCCTGACCACCCAACAACCTTCTGGACTGCTCTTCTCCTTCTGACGAAGTTAAAATAGACTTCTGCCTCAAGGGTTTGCGCAAGTGACGAAAATTAAGGAAACGCAGACTTTTAAAAGTTAAAAAAAAAACAAAACCCTCAACGTTTTCTTTCTCCTTTTCAACTGGCCGGTTATCATTTCCCATCAAACAGGCATCATTCAGGATTCCACCGCACTGTAACTGACAACATGCTGGAGTAAAGAAAGAGATTAATATTAAAACAAAGTGGCTGTCCCAGAACGTCATCAGGCAGTCCCGAGCTGCTCAGTGCCCAGCACCTGTCCCTGCGCGGGACTCCACGCGGGAACAAAAAGCTCTTGGGGGATCGGATGGGTTAAACACAGTCCGCGGTTCTCGAAACGAAAATGCATTTTCTTATTCCCACCCTGATTCAATCCTGCTGCGTGTTATTATTGTCAAGTCTCTTCGCACCGCCGTTTCTAAAAAGAAAAACCGTGGGTCTGCACGGCCCTTCGCCGCCTGCTCGGCTTTTATTGTGCACGCAGCCTGGTCTGTCTGCGTGGATTCAGCACGTCGTGACCGCTTCGCAGGCGCGCACGGACACCCTCGGATTGGCATTTCGAGAAGAGCTGGATGCATTGTCTCAGTGGCGACACACACACACATACACACACGCACGCACACACACAGATAATAAAGGGCTACAGACCTCTGGCCAACCCTCCTCGCAACCCATAATTAGAGATGACCTTTGCAAAAGGCAATTAAAATATGGTAATGATCGATGCGCTCACCCCACCCCCCCCCCGCTTTCCAAAAGGGGAAATACACAGGTGTTGGCTTCAGGAGGCTCCACCTGGCCCGGCCAGGAGGCCTCCTCCAGCTCATGAATGAACTCTTTCTCTAGGGAAGCTTCGATTCCCCGCTACCTACGCGAGCGCTGGCTCTTCTCCTCCCCCTCCCCTCCCCCACCAATGCTCAGGCAGCCAGGAGCTTGCTGGCGGCGGCGGGGCTTTGTCATCGGAACGCACACACAGACACGCACACGCGCGCACCCGGCCACCACGGGACCGCGGCGGCCGCTGCGCTGTGTCCTTCCTCCCTGCGCTCCCCTCCCCGCCCCCTCTTTTTAAGAGCTCCACCAAACCCTTTCTTCCGTCCTTTATGTATGCGATCCTTTTAATCGAGGAGCTCGGGAAACATTTTAGGGGGGGGCCTCCCGCGGGGCGCGGGACGGCAGGACTGAGGACGCGCGCGGAGAGGACGCGTGGGCAGCCGGGCTTTGTTCTGTCCCTTGTCCGGGTCCGGAGGGCGGAAAAGTCTCTGCCGCCCTGGGGCCCACCGGCGAATTGGCGGTGGCCAACGCCAGCAACCCCCCACCGCCACCAAATTGGAACACGTGAAATCCCCTCCGGAGTTCACTTCGTTCGGACTTGGTCCGGGTGGGGTGCATCGCCTCGGGGAGGGTCTCCTGGTCCACAAGTGGCTCTCCCCATACAGGCAAATGTGCAGTGTCATTATGGTGGCTCCTGTTGCTCGGGTCCCGGGGTGGTCGGGCGGGCGCTCGCACCCCATCCCTACCCGGGGTGGAGGGCGGGAGGGGGGGCCCTGGGGCTAGGGCTTCCCGGGGGACTGCGTGGAGGAGACGCCGCGTCGGGCCCTCCCGCACCTCCCGGCTGCCTTCTGAGACCGCGAGCACGGAGCCAGGGCGGCCTCTCGCCTTTCATTACCGGGCCTACGAAAGCAGCAGCCCAGGCAAATATGTAGCTATTAAAATTAATCGCCCTGCGTTGTCAGCTGAACATAATGCAAATTATTTATGGGCTGTCTGCGCAATATTTATCATCGTGCAGGCTCCAGGCGCTTCGTGCCTCCCGGCCTCCCCCGCCCGCCCCGGCCCGCGCAGGGCGAAGCTGCGCACAGGCTGCGGCGACCAGGGGGCTCTGGGCACCGTAATGGGGTTCCGAAGGCGAGGCCGCGCACCACGCTGCCTTCCAGGCCGAGAGCCTCATTTTAGTTGCTGGCACGCATGCCACATTCGCTGGAGGCCTACTACGTGCAAAATTAGGAGGTCTGCGAAACTGGGGGGGGGGGGGGAGGGTAAAAACCGATCTGGAGAAAACGTAACCAAACAGACAAGTTCAGGCCCGAGGGGAGATGCAGGCGGAGGCTCCTCGGCTGCCGAAGTGAATTTTCTGTGGCTCAAGTCTGTGCTCCAACCCCAGAAACATATGTTTGCGGAAGCTGGCTTCACAGTCAGAGGAACCGAGAGCATCGGAGGTGCCCACCAGATCCGAGGACGAACCGTGCTGCGGACTGGAACAGGAATTCGGTGTCCTTCGAGCCTCAAAACTTGTTTGCAGATCGCAGATAACAGATTAACTGCTAATTGTCGGAATCGGCCAACCATTTAGTTTATCACTGCTGGGGGCCCCTTGGTATTCGCTGCACTTTTTATATGCAAAAACAGCCTTGGTACCTCCTAAACGGCTTTTGTGCGGCTTTTGTTTCTCTTTCAAATACGGTGTTTTAAAAAACAGCAGCAACACGCCACCCCACCCCCTCTCCAACCGAGCCTTCTCATTAAAAAAAAAAAAAAAAAAAAAAAACAGGAGGAGAAATAATCTATAGGACAATCCCCCCCTACTGGTCGGCGCTGGCGTTAGGGCTTTTTACGGCAGATCGAGTCGCCCTGGGCTGCAGAGGTAAACAGGCTTTCTGCACCGCTGCTAAATGAATCACGAGGGGGAAGAGCGGGGACTACGGGGCGGAGGAGGCCTCGGGATCCGGGCTGGGTGCCAGGGAGGGGAGGGCGCGGCACAAGGGGCAGTGGGGTGGAGGCGAGCTGACCCTGCCCCGAGGCCTCAGGGCCACGGAGTGGAGACGAAGGTCGGTGGGCGGTCCAGCCAGAGGCCCCCGCCTGCAATCTGCTAGGCTGGGTGAATGCGCAGCCTGGGCCTCTGTCCCCAGCGTGCCTGGGCGCCACCTGGGGCCGGTCACGCTGCGTGAGTCCATCTGTGGGGAAGGAGGTCAGGGGGAGCCCCTCCCATACACAGTTTTAGCAGCTCTGGGCTTTCAGGACGTGGGGGGGGGGCAGGCCTAGGTCTTCTGATGTTCATTTTAAGCATGTTCTTGTCCTTCTTCACTGTCCCCACCCTGAACGTCAACGTCACCTCATACTTAGCTGACCCAGCCAGAGTCAGGGCCTACTTCCGGGGTCCTGAGGGAGTGGGGTGGCTGTCTATGGCATCTGCTCTCCGGACTAACTGAAGTGGCTAGAAAGCTACTTCGAATTTATATTCTTCATCCGGGTTTCTTCTCCTTACAGTGCGCTTGGAGCTCATCTGAAGGTCCCTTTTCTTTCCGTTGAACCCCTCAATTTTTGACGGAGATTTTCCTTAGGACATTCCAAAGGATTCTCCCACCACTTTAGAAGCTTAAGTTGAAGTGACGTAAAAGAAAACGAGGTTCAACGCCTTAAGTTGCCTTTGGGTTCCCTTTATCTTGCACATTCCTGCATGGATTTGAGGAAGGGCTGAATTTTACTTTGTTTTGTTTTCTAATGGTCAAAATCGCTGTGTTTTCTAGGGCAAGAGAGGCTGAACATTGATCGCCCGTGAAGTGGAGGGGTCAAGCCCCTTTCACAAAGTGCTGTGACAATTTGGTCCTCAGAAGCCCACCTGAGCAGGGCAGGGGAACTGTTATTGTTCCCATTTTCCAGCCAAGGACACTGAGCCCCTCCTCCCCATAAATTTTAGGAATCTAGTCGTCCTCACTGAACCCAGAACCCAGTTGACACCCACCTGCCCCTGCCGGCATCCACCCTCCTCCAGATTAGTGTCAGTTAGTAAACGTTGCATCCTTTTGTGAGATGTATCTACTGGGGTCCTGGGCCACCCTCGGCGGTGGGGGGGGGGGCTGAGGCAGCCCCCACCGCCCACATTTGGGGCAGCTCCTCCACAGCCTGCAAACCGCAGGGATCTCAGCTCTTACAGCCTCCTGTTTACTCACTTGCCTCCACCGAGTCAATTTCGACTGCAGACCCGGGAGGACAATTTTAAAGTGTTTCTGCAGACAGACCCTCTGGCCGCGCCGGAAGTGTTTTATGGACCTGTGAGCCGAGTTAATCCCAGGAGGGGCGGCAGGATTAGTCCCTGGTGTAGGTGGGGGATTCCTGTGTTAAGGTTTAATCCCCATGGGAGGAGAGAGACGCGGAGGGGGAGGGTCGCGTGACTTTGGTAATGTGGGCCCCCTCCCCATTAAGCTCTCCGACTTGGGCCGAGGCCGGTGGAAACTGAGGCATGTGGCCCAGGACCTCGATCCTTGGCGAGGCCAGGTGTAGGGAGCCCGAGGCGCCTCGGGTAGACGCACCCTGGGAGATCAGCAGGAACGTGGAGTGCGAGCGGAGAGCGCAGTTGTGTTTTTTCCCCAGGTTTTATTCTCCCAGCCCTGTGGAAAGGAGCAGAGCCGCAACCCGGGGAGGGAGCCGGAAAGAAACACTTAATCACCGGCGTCTCGCTGCTCGTCACGCGAAGATGGCAGCGGCTCCCCTGGGTTTCAAGGTTCCGGGAAAGGCGTGTGTTCTGCCTCGAGGCGCGCGGGCTGCTGCGCTCCCTCCCTTGGCTCGGCGGCCGGCCCAGGCTCTCTCAACGCCCGCAAGTGCGGCCAGGGCGGCCGGTCTGCCCCTCTGCGGGCCCCCTCAGTGGCCAGGGCAGCGGGTCGTAAGACCCCGCGTGTTAAAATTAAAGGCTCGAGGAGGTGGGGAGCTGATCGCCCAGCGCCGGATCAGACCACGAACCAACCCCCACACCCCCCACTCCGGCCCCGGGCACTCAAAGGCGTCAAGCTGTGGCCAATGGCCGATGCGAGACCTGCGGGGTACACTCCTACTAGCCGTGGCCGGGGGCCGGCCGAGCCAGCCTTCGCCGGAGAGAAGATTTATCACCATCCTCATCCATGCGCCCACCCCACTGCCTGGACCTCCCCTTTGAGCCCCGACCCATCAGGAAACATAGCGCACAGGTCCCAGGCCAGCCTCTGCCACTTGCCGGGAGGGGGTGGGGTAGAGGGGAGATGCACAGGCCTGACCACCTCGGGCCCCAGGCGTGCAGCGTGCACACTGACGCTGGGGAAGTGGAGGGCAGCTCGGCCCCCCTCCACCCTGATTCCACACCCGGGGCAGCACACAACCGCCAAGGGCTTCTGACGCGCCCTAGCTGGGAGGAGGAAGGGAAGGCAGAGGCCTGGGGGGCCGGCTGTGCGCTTGGATCCCGCGCGCGCGCGCTCTCGCCCGGAAAGGGGGTCCAGAGTTTACGAGAGGCAGGGTGAGTGTGAACAACCCAGAACCAGCCATCCCCACCGGGACTGACAAGCTGACCTCTCCAAACCCCCAGCCATGGAGCTCCGTGCCCGGGACTGGCGGCTCAAGAGGAGGGGAGGCTACGACATCCGTCCAGTTCTGCGGGAGGAGCCCAGGGATGCACCCGCAGCCCAGGGACCCGTGTGACCCAGCCGCCCCCACAAGCGTCCGTTTAGCTCCGCCTCCCGGGACCACTGACACTTGGTGATAAGGAGTTCCTCCGCAATCGGCTGTCCCCAGCCCCCAGTCACCTCCGGTGGACGTGACCACCGGATGCTATGCGGCAAGGTGGGGCGAGGGGCCTTTGCACTGCCTTTTCTGACCCCTTCTCCAATGCGGAGCCACGATAACGTGCTTCTGTATGAAGCCTCAAAACTTTCTTTTGCAAAATAAGGTCCAGATGTTGGGCCTTCTTGTTTCTCTCCATGACTTCTTCCTTTGGAAGGTAGGGGGTTCAGGCAGTCCACTTGGAAACATCCCCCAAAGGGCTCGCCTTCACTACACAACACTGGTGACCAACACGGCTCTCCCTCCCTCAGGGCAATCCCTGCCCCATCCTAAACAGCGTTGCTTTGGTCCAGCTGCTTAACACTTCTGGCCTTCAGTGACCTCCTTCTGTAGAAGGAGGCCAATAACAGCATCTAATTCATAGGGTTGTCTTGGGGATAACATGAGTTAATACATAAGACACCTAGAAGGCGGTCTCTCATACATGTGTCCGTTGTTATGATTTGGTACTCTCTTACCTTTGAATAGAGCGCGGGTAAGAAAAACAGCCAGGTTAAAGACCCCAAAGGCCTATATGGAGTCAGGGGTTTGGGCAGGTACCAAAGGGCAGTGCTGCCCACACAAAAAGGGCCAGAAGGCAAAATGGGCTCAAACGGTCTCGACTACACTTTCCCTTAAAGGCCTGCGTGTGCCGTTGGGATGTAGGGAGGAACGGACGTGCGCTTTAATGGGGCTCATTTAGACTGGATTAATGGGAAGCTTCTGCCAGGGCTCAGGCACCATTACCCACCACCCTCTCCCCGAGGCCGTGGTTAAACAGCACTGGTGGAGAGGACCTCCAGTAGACTCTTCCAGGCCGCCCTTTTTTGATGGCTCAAAGCCACCTCCTGTAAACCAGTTCTTGGAGGTGCTGGGCAAATGCCACATCCTCTGGGGATGTACTTTAGCGGGAGCTTAACACTGGTCCAGGGCTGGGATGTGGTAGGCCTAGTTCCCGGGCTGTCGGTGGGCCTCATTTTAAGGACACATACATGCGCCACTATTTATGTAATTAGACTTGGTCAGATTTCTAACTTCAAGAAGCTTCCCATTTCCTCTGAAATGGGGTCTCCTGTGCGATGGGGAGGAGGTGGGGCAGAGAAGGGTCTGAGGAGGCCTCAGCGCCACTCGTTCCGGGGTCTGGCCTCTCCCAGGTCACTCATAATTCATTAGGTGGGACAGCCTTTGCCTTTTCAAAGACGACGCAAATGGCCTTTCGCTAACGTGGCTGCAGGCATTCGCCTAATCACTGAAATGTGCTGGCGGTGCGCTCTCGCTCTTGGTTGATCCTTATCGGAACTGCGTGCCAGGTTGCCAGCCCCGCGGAAGACAAAGACGCGGCTGACTCCAGGTCTGCTCCCGAAGCCTCAGGGTCACCTACGGGGCTTCCCCTTTACAGCCTCTGGCCCCCAAGCCGCTGCCCGGAACACACCCGCAGCCCTAAGTCAGAATTCCAGTTCTCGAGCGCCACCCGGAGAGTTCACATTTCCCCTCTTCCGAGGCCGCGTGGTGCGCAAGCGACTGACTGAAGGTGGTGCAGCACACGTCTGGCTGGAGGGGGGCGGGGGTGGGGAGCTTCCCCGTACCCAGCTGCACGTACACAGGAAAAGAAAAAGCCAAGTGAAAAACGTGGGCTTTAAAAGCCCAAACCCAGGGCAATCTAAGTACAAACAATCCTAGACAGGCGTTTGCAAGGAGTAAGCAACCTCCAAATAGAAACAACTAAAATAAAGCCCCTTTTAGAGTTATATTAAAAGTCCTCCAAGGTGGAGTGCAAAGGGGACCGCGCCTTCTTAAGGACACACACGAACCGTGCCAAGAGACATCGTCCTCAGCCCAGCGCCTCCTGCGCTACGTTTTAATACCAGGCAGAAAGCGAGGTTTTCATTCCCATCTACTGATTAACCAGTTCTCGTAGTATTTATAACTGACTCAACGTGTACTCGGTTAAAAAAAAAAAAAATTGATCTTGCCTGAAAGATACATGGACGACCTGTATTTAGATAGGCTAAGTTCCCGCAGCTGTCTGACCCCATTTGTCTAGTCTCTCTAAGAATCCACGTTTTCTAGCCCGGGAAGGGGCAGGCGGCCCTCGTGGCTCCCCCTCCGGCGGTTTCCTGGCGAGGCGCCCATCCTCCCCAAGCACCGGGAGCGGAGGCGGCCGCATTAATACTCGCGGGCAGCCGGCTCTGACCTATACTGTCATTTTTTCCATCGGTCAGAATCGGGCTGGGGGGGGGGGGGTTCTCCTCCGAGGGGCTCTGCACGGATCATTGGGTTTTCCCCGGCGAACTTAACACGGAGGCAAAAGGGGCAGATGGAAACCAGGCCTCCGCTGGCCGGGCGCGCGTAAGCGCCGCACTCTGCAGCTCGACGCAAAGCCAGGGCTGGATTTTCGCGGCCCGGGGCCGGCGGCCTCCCCGCGCCGGCGCGATCCTCTCTCCCTCGGGCTGAGCAAACGTGCTCGCCTAATTCCGCCCTGGAGACAGCAGCTGTGCGGCGAGAGCAGGGGAGGAGGGGGGGGGGGACTGCAACTTTTCCAACAGAAAGTGTATGCGCACAGGAGAGGTGAAGGCCCACCCCGATTCTGTGCACGTACCGACACAGCATCTAATCAGTGTCACTGCCAGGAATACGCTTCCGCGGCGGGCGACACCCCCGCCCCCGCCAACCTGCAGGAGGGAGGGGGGAATGCAAATGGCGTCTCACGTCGTCCCAGACTCTGCCCAGCTCCCGCTGCCCCGCGACCCCGAGCAGACGTCGCAGCGGGCCAAGCGCCACCACTCTGGGGACGCGAACACGCTGGAGGCCCGCGCCCCTCTCCTGCGCCGGGGTCTCGGGAAAAGGAGCTAGCGCCACTCCCCGTTCCGAGGCCATTCCCCCGCCCCCACGTCCGGAAAAGCCGCCCTTCCCCGACTGGGGGGTGGGGTGGGGAGAGGGGACGCGGGAAACTTTGCGAGACAACTGTTCCGCGCCTTCCTCGCGTGGCGCCGGAGAGGAACGTAGGTGGGCTTCCCGTCCGGGGCCTGACCACACTCCCCCACTCCTCCAGGCCTCGGACCTGAACCTCGTGGGCTACGGCGGCGGCGGGGAATACATTTCAAGCCACCGGGTGGGGGAGGACACCAAAGTCGGGCGTCTTCAAGGGCTCTGGCGGGTGGCCAAGTTTGTGTCCTTTCCCTCCCACGCTGGAGTAGCGCGCGCCGCTTTGGGGGAAGCGTGAGACTCCTCACCCCCGGCCACGAGGCCACTCTTGTCTGCAAGGTGGGGCCGATGGTTTCTCTACAGCACCCTCTCCCGCTCTGCGGCCGCCGCACGGCTCGCACACCCCCGGGGAGTCCCCAGAGAGCCCCCAGAGACGGCCCGCGCCTTCGCTCGCCGGCTCTTCCGGGGGAGGGGGAGGCGTGCGTGTCGTGTGCACCACGGCTCCGGCTCCCACCCTCCGCGGAGCCACCTCGGCAGCCCTCCCCGGCCACGGCCTCAGCCGATCCCCGCCCGGAGTCGCCTTGCGGGATGCAGCCTCCTGCACGCGGAACGGGGCGCCCCTGGGACGCAGGCGGGGATGGCGGTTCCGGTCGTTCCGGGATTTGCGTGCGAGAAGAAAACAAGGCCGGCGACGAGAGGAGCCGCGCCTCCATTCTCGGGGTGCAGACGGCCTCGCAGTCTCCGCGTCGGTCCCGCCATCGCCACTCCGGCCTCGGGGGCCCGTTTCCGCACCCCCACCCCACCCCACCCCACCCCCCAGCAATTCCTCGTCCCGCCTGTGCCGCACCACGCGGAGCTCCGAGCACCCTGGCTCCCACACCAGCACCCCCGCCACCCCCCATAACTCGCGCGCCTCCCTCGCCCCGGGCTCGGGGCGCCGCTCGCTCTCAGCGCCCCTAGCACGCCGGTTCTACCCTCGGCTGCGAAAACCGCCACCCCCGCCCGGCCGGGCCCTTGTCCCAGCCTGGCTCCCCCGCCAGCTGCGCCGCCACCGCCGCACGTGACCCGCCCCCGTCGCGGCTTCCGCTGAGCTGCCTGTTCCGGAGCACAAACAATTTCTGCTCTGACGCGGGGTCTCTCGGGCCCTGGCGTCCTCTCCTCCCTGCCCCCCTCTTCCGGGTACGAGAACTCAAAACAACTCGCTGACCTTCGGGCGGACCAGCTCCGGCTTCCACCGACTCCGGCATTCCGTTCAAACCCAGCAGCGGCAGCTTCTAAGATTTCACTCCGCGCTGGGCTGGGGGGAGGGGGTGATTTCTCCAGGAGGGGGTGTCTCAGATCGAAAGAGCCACTTCACGCTCCTTCCTCTCCTCCAAAGTGAGTTTTTAGACTAGCCGGAGGCCCTGGGGAAACGCTCGCAGCCGCGCGCAAAGAAAGCACACACCCCCACCCCCACCCTACGCATATGCCGCCTTGACTAGTGTCTGACCCGATTTCCAGGGTCACGGCCCAGCGGCAGAGGGCCTGGCCAGCCTCGGAAATACCACCCAGCGGTGGGCTGTGGCACCGAGCAGAGCTGGGGTGGGGTGGAGAGAGAGTGCGTTAAATAATTAATAGTAGCTCCCACTTCTGCTTTGTGCTGAGAATTTCAGAAACTCTCCAACTTTGCAGCCCAAGAAACCGAGGCACAGAGAAGGGTCAGTTCCATAACTAGCTCAGGGTCACCCAACTAGTTAAATGACTTAGCGACAATTCGAGCCCAGTTGGCCCAGAGTCCAGGGTGGTTGAACATTCTGCTCTGGTGCTCACCTTGGAATCAAAAGTACAGAGCCGTCTGCAAAACCTAGTGATCGCTGGAGGGCTCTGTATTTTGCAGGAGGCATTGGGGTTGGTGCATAGCAGGCACTCGAACATTGGTGGGATGAACGGGTCCCTGAATGAGTGATTGACCTGGTCACCGATGGCCAGTGATTTTAGGGAAGACACGGCTCGTGGGCTTCCCTTCCACAGGCGGGTGGTGATGGGCTGGGGGAAGCGTATGGCTGGCAGCTCAGTGGTTACTTGTGGGCACAGACCCAAAAGGACCACCACCGTCCTGCGAAGGTAGCTTCAGTCACGGCCCTCATCCGCTGTGACGTCACATCTCCACGACCTACCTTAACCCATATACCTCTGAGATGCTGGTCAGTGGGACCACATCTGCCCTTTACAGAGCTGAGCCTGGTGGTGCGCTGTGTTGTCCCCCCTCCCGCCGGGGGCCCAAAAGAGGATGCGATTAAAACAGAAAATATTCCTGGGGCACCTGGGTGGCTCAGTCGGTTAAGCGTCTGACTCTCGGTTTCGGGTCAGGTCACGATCTCACGGTTTGTGGGAGCCTGCACTGGGTTCCACATTGAGCATGGAGCCTGCTTGGGATTCTCTCTCCCTCTCTCTCTCTCTGCCCCGACCCCCACCCCCACCCCTGTCTCTCTCTCAAAAATAAATAAACATTACGTTAAAAAAAAAAAAAGATGGAAAGCTTCACATTTACGAGCAGTGTCTCAGGCACCTGGGTGGCTTCGTCATTAAGCATCCAACTTGGGTTCAGGTCATGATCTCAAGGTTGGTGAGTTTGAGTCCCACATCGGGTGACCTCGAGCCCTGCATCGGGTGAGCACGACCCCCGCTTCGGGTGAACCCCACTTCTCTCTCTGTCTTTCTCTCTGCCCCTCCTGGGATTCTTTCTCTGCCCCTGGCTCACTTGCGCTCCGCCTCTCTCTAAAAACCAAAAAACCAAAAAACAAAAAAACCCCACCAAACTTCTCTAGATAATCCAAAAGAACGGACTTGTATATCATCTTCTTATTCTTCCCTCCTCATTGTCTTTTTTTTTAACTTTTATTTTATTTTATTTTTAAAAATATCACTTTTTTTAATGCTTATTTTTGAGAGAGAGAGAGGAGGGACAGAGAGAGAGGGAGACAGAAAGCGGGCTCCTTGCTGACAGCAGAGAGCCCGACGTGGGGCTCGAACCGACGAACCGTGAGACCATGACCTCAGCCAAAGTCAAATGCTTAACCGACTGAGCCACCCAGGCGCCCCAACTTTTATTTATTTTTGAGAGAGGTAGCAAGTGGGGGAGGGGCAGAGAGAGGGGAGGGGAAAGCGGATCCAAAGTGGGCTCCTCGCCGACAGCAGCAAGCCCAAGGTGGGGCTGGAACTCACGAACCGCGGGATCATGACCCGAGCCCGAGTCTGATGCTCGACCGACTGAGCCACCCAGGCGCCGTTTCCCTCTCCGTTTTCTAAACCTAACCAGTTGTCCCTTTCGTGTCACCGGTTGGGCAATCTGAAATGAGGACAAGTTTCACTTCAGGTTACCTGGAAGTAAACTCTCTCCTTTCCAATCTGATTCCTCCAGCATCTGTTGACGCGTCTGTGGTGTAAGTCACTACACGAGGCAGAACACGGAGGAGGAAAATGCCTAGTCCCTGTTTCTGATTATTGATATAGCCTCTTCCCCCTCCCTGCCTCCTCTCTCCCTTCCTCCTTCCCTCCCGCCCTTCCTGACGGTTGTCTACTTTGGCTCATGTTCCTAGGATTATTAACCAAGAAATGAAAACGTTTATTTTCTGAGTAACAGCCCAGCCTTGACTCTCAGGCTGGGGTTTCGGCAGCCTCTTTCACGGTCTGCTCTCGAGTGACCAGCAGGACCCTGTGACCTCAGCCTGGGGCCAGCCCGGGTTGGAAGCATCAGATGATTTCCAAAGAGACCACGGGCCTCAGTCCCACGTGGCCGGATTGTAGCCGAGAACAGCCTTGCTTACCCTGGTGCAGGCGGACGGGTGATAAGTGATGCTGAACGGGAGGTTCGGGATGCTCATTTGATTTATTATCTGTGTACAGCCTGGGGAGGAGAAAAGGCTCATAAAAGTGTTCTAGGCTGGTCATTCTGAATGTGAGCATTTATTTATCTGCAAAGCTGCCGAATGTCCCTGCAGGAAGTCTCAGGCGCAGCAACCCCTGACGGCACAGACACAAGTCCCCCCTTTACCCAGGGCTGCTTTTACTGTTCCCAACAGCTTTGTGCTTTCCCTGGGGGAAGAGGAGAGTCACATAGCGAGTTTTCTTCCTCTTTTCTCACGCTGCAGAGGAAGTGATGTTGTGGAAACAGTGGCATTAACTTGGCCCGCACGCCGCATCGGAGCCGGAGTTGGGAATAGCTCGAAGCAGGGTGGCATTCCTTCCTAAGGCTTTTCTCCTCCAGGCCCCAAGCGACCCATCCTGGCTTTGAGCGTGGGGATGGTGGGCAATCACAGGTGACACAAAGCAAGAGAAGTAATACTTTCCTGTGTACAAAGGGTCTCCTGGGAGAGGGACGATCCTGACCCCTTGAGCCTGCTTTCTTCTGGAGCACTTTTCATTTATTCTTTATTTTTAAGTTTATTTATTTACTTTGAGAGAGAGAGTGCATGCTGCGTGAGTGGAAGATAAGCAGAGAGAACCCGATGTGGGACCCGAACCCATGAACCCATGAGATCGTGACCTGAGCTGAAATCAAGAGTTGGACGCTTGGGGCGCCTGGGTGGCTCAGTCGGTTGAGAGTCTGACTTCGGATCGGGTCACGATCTCACGGTTCGTGGGTTCGAGCCCCGCATGGGCTCTGTGCTGCCAGCTCGGAGCCTGGAGCCTGCTTCGGATTCTGTGTCTCCCTCTCTCTCTGCCCCTCGTCCGCTCGCCCTCTGTCTCTGTCTCTCAAAAATAAATAAATGTAAAAAAAAAATTAAAAAAAAAAAAGGAGTCGGACGCTTAACCGACTGAGCCACCCAAGCGTCCCTCATCTATTCTTTTCATTTTTTTTTTTAACATTTATTTTTGAAAGACAGAGAGAGACAGAGCGCCCGCAGGGGAGGGGCAGAGAGAGAGGGAGACGCAGAATCCGAAGCAGGCTCCAGGCTCCGAGCTGGCAGCACAGAGCCCCACGCGGGGCTCGAACCCGCGAACCGTGAGATCATGACCCGAGCCGAAGTCTGTGAGGACAGAGCTTACATTCTACTTTGCTTGGCACACAAATGGCGCAGGATTGTGGTGCCACCGTCAAATCCTTTGGGTCCTGCGTCCATAACATCTATCGTGACACATGTGACTGCCTTCGTTCCGTTCCCCTGGGACTCTTGGTGAAGCAATTGAACCCACCCTCCCCAAACTTACCTCCTCCGTCTGATCACTCCATGCACTGCTTGAAAATCCTCTAAGCAGCCAGAAGGGGAGGGGACAAGGGGCACAAGGGACACCCCCTTCCAACTGAGTCAGCCTCCTTTAAAAAGATTTCTCAGAAGTCTCGCCCAGTGATTTCCACTTCCGTCTCATTGGCCACCTTTTGCTGCAAGGGAGGCTAAGCGATGTTGCCTTGCAGGTTATACGTGGCTGCCTCGAGTTACCAAGAGGACGGACGGCTATTGGGGTAGGCAGCCAGTCACCTCTGCTCATCTACTCGCAAAGAGTGTGTGACAGGGCGTATGATACCGCTTAGTACGTGGTAGGAGAGGGGCCTTGTGGGGTCTGTTCCTGGTTCCCATCCCGGTTCCCCGGGGAAATGGCCCTTTGTCTCCCCCACCCCCCACCCGCCTGGGGTTGGGACGCCAGCAGCCTCTGTTGCTGTAGCTGCTGGTGGAACCTGCCCCTGACCGAGCCAGTTCTGTTCTCCCCCCCCCCCCCCCCCGAGCGTGGCCGATTGGAAGAGAAAGCTGGTCAGTCAGGCCAGGGCTGGCTCCGTGGCACGTGACCGTGGTCGTCACGCAGCTCCGTGCTCAGGGTTCAGTGCTCTGCGGTTGCTGCCTGGACATTCTGAACAATGTGATTTCGAATTCGTGTTCGGTAGGTGAAGCTCTTGGGACAATGGAGCGTGAACCAGGGGTTTGGAGCCTCAGGTCATGTATGGTCCCACCTCCTGGTTTACCTCCCTGAGATGGGTTCTCGAATGCCTGCTCCCCAACTCTCGGTGCCCCCAGCCCTACCTGGCTTCCCCGATACCGTCCTGGTTGAGGCTGCTGGCTCCTTCTGCCCCTGGTAGGGACCTGGGTGCTGACACTGGGAAGGGTCAGGGTCAGGTGTGCACGGCATCTTGGGGTGGGGCAAGGAGGCAGCTTTCCCTGCCCCTGGCTGGGGCCCTGCATTTTAACTTCGTTCTGGGCCCTGCAAATTAAGTGGTCAGCCCTGCCGGACCGTGGGGCCATTGTGTTCCAGCCTGTGTGTGTCGGGCCAGGGAAAGCCGGTCTGGGGAAACACATAGAGTAATAGTGGTTGGAATATGTTGATTGCAAGTATGAGTGGATAGGTGAGCGGGTAGATAGATGCAAGGACGGACGGATGGATGGATGGATGGATGAGTGGATGGATGGAAAAATGGATGCATGGAAGGACAGAGGGATGGATGGAAAGAAAGATAGATGCATGCATTAAAAAAAATTAAAAAGAGGGGCACCTGGGTGGCTCAGTCAGTTAAGTGTCTGGCTTCGGCTCAGGTGATGATCTCGCGGTGTGTGAGTTCGAGCCCCGCGTCGGGCTCTGTGCTGACAGCTCGGAGCCCGGAGCCTGCTTTGGATTCTGTGTCTCCCTCCCTCTCTCTCTACCCCTCCCCTGCTCACGCTCTGTGTCTCTCTGTCTCTCAATAATAAATAAGTGTCAAAGAAAGAAAAAAAAAAAAGAAAAGAAACATGGGGCCCCAGAGAGGGCGAAGATGACTGTCTAGAGGGCATTCAGTGCCCGGGTCCTTTTCACCCCCCTGCCCCTCGGGGGCAGCCTGGAGGGGCTTCTGCTCCTCTTCTGTTCCTTGTGCTACTATGAAAGGATTTCTCAGATTGCCAACTGCAAGTTCCCCAACCCCTTCCCCCGCCCCCAAAAAGAAAGCTTGGTTTGCAGTTCGTAGTATTGGGCTCCAGTCCCAACGGCGCCATTTCACTAATTCTGCGATATTTGGCAAGTTCGTTTTTCTCTCGGAGCCTTCATTTGCTCAATGTTTGGGCCCTTTCTTGGTAATAGAGGGACTTAAGGCATAAAGGGTGCAGGAAATTTAGAGCAAAATGACTTCCTTCTCTCACTGGTTTCTCAGTACTTAAAAACTGCTTGTTTGAATTTGGGAAACTCAAGTGGTTCCACTAGCGTGCGGGTGCCTGGGTGGCGCAGTCGGTTGAAGATCCGCCTTCAGGTCAGGCCACGATCTCATGGTTCGTGGGTTCAAGCCTCACAGCAGGCTCTGCACGGACAGCTCGTAGCCTGGAGCCTGCTTCTGATTCTGTATCTCCCTCCCCTGCTTGTGTGCGGTCTCTCTGTCTCTCTCTCTGTCTCTCAAAAATAAATAAATATTGAAAACAATAAAGTAGGGTCAAACAAGAGGTTTGAGGTCAAACAAGGTCGTAGGTTTGAGCACTGGATAGGTTTGCTTAGCGCATTTCCATGACGAAAGCCTGAACACATAAGGTAGATAATCCCGCTTCTCTATTGCCGCACGACGAACAGCCCCCAAAGTCAGAGGTTTAAAACCGCAACCGTGTAACCATATCTGGGGATCTTGTGAGCCAGGAATTGAGGCACGACTCGGACGGGTGATTCTTCTGTTCCATGTGGGATTGACTACGGTCTCTCAGTGGTACCGGGTGGTAGATGTGGCCCAGGTCTTGCAGGGAGTGTTCCAAGAGAATTAGACGATCTAGAAAGCTCCTTCTGACCTAGCCTTGGACGTGAGGCAGCCTTGGACATCACTTCTGCCAGTTCACTTAGTTACAAGAGAGTCACAAGTTCACCCAGAGCACACACAAGGGCGTGAATACCAAGGAACGCGGGTCACCTAGGGGCCATCTTTGAAGACTCGTCGTCACAGTGGACCAACCACTCATACATTTGTGCCCTCAGTCCTGGGAGGCGGAGCGTGAGCGCACAGACGGAAGAGCTCAGGTCCATCCCCGTCGTCATCAAAAGGGTTCGGGGGGATGCTGAGTGAGCAGCAGGAGACGGAAAGGCTCTTGGGAACATTAACCTCTGCAGAGTATCTGAGAGCTAAGTCCTTGGGTTTTGGATGTTAAACCCTAGTCCTGCTTCAAAACCAGCCTCTCAGGCTCTTGAACTTACAGAAAAACACCTCCGATTCCTATGAGGGAGTTACTATAATTATCTCCATTTTCTATTTATTTTATTTATTTATTTTTTGGGGACAGAGAGAGACAGAGCACGAACGGGGGAGGGGCAGAGAGAGAGGGAGACACAGAATCGGAAACAGGGTCCAGGCTCTGAGCCATCAGCCCAGAGCCCGACGCGGGGCTCGAACTCACGGACCGCGAGATCGTGACCTGGCTGAAGTCGGACGCTCAACCGACTGCGCCACCCAGGCGCCCCTCCATTTTCTATATTTGGGGGAAAACTGAATTCAATTGCCCAGGGGTGCCTGGGTGACTCTGTAGGTTAAGCGTGTGACTCTTGACTTCTGCTAGGGTCATAATCTCACGGTTTGTGAGATTGAGCCCCACATCAGGCTCTATGCTGACAGTGTGGAGCCTGCTTCGGGTTCTCTCTCTCCGTCCCTCCCTCCCTGTCCCTGTCCTGCTTGCACGCGCCTGTGCACGCCCGTGTGCACTGTCTCTGTCTCTCAAAACAAATAAATAAACAAAAAAATTTGCCCCAAGTCATAGCTAGAAAATGGTACAGCTGGAATTTGAACTCAGATACAGCTAATGCCAAAACAGTAGGTGAGCGTAGAGTTTACAGTTTCAAGTAACTTTCCCGGCGTCGCCCAGAGAAATCCAAAATACAGTTCAACACCCATTCACGATATAAATGCTTAACAGACTTAGAAGAGAATGGAAATTCTTTCATCTGATAAAGAGCCTATACACACAAAACTTACACCAAGCAGCATACTTAATGGTAAAATATTGAAAGCCTTCCCTCCTGGGATCAGGAACTAGAGAAGGACACCTGCTATCACTCCTTCTATTCATTATTATTCTGGAGGTCATAGCCAGTGCAATAAAGCAAGAAAAAGAAATAAAAAGCATCCAAAGTGAAAGGAAGAGATGAAACTGTCATTCACAGGTGACATGGTTGTGCACATAGAAATAACAAAAGAAAAACTCTACAATCCAACCTTCAGAATTAGTAAGGGAATTCAGCAAGGTCGCTGGATTTAATGTAGGACTCTTGTGAGGCTTTAATGAAACATTTGTATCGTATACTAAACTTCTACCTATTGAAATCTCACAACCACCTCTCTTTGGCCTGTGGCACTGTGGACACGTCCTCCTTGACATTCCCTTTACGCTGGTTTCCTTGACACTATCCTCCTTTTGTGTCCTGTCCTCCTTTCCCTCCAGATTTCTCTCCCTGGTACCTCCAAAAGCTGACCCTGAGCCAAGGATTTGGGCGCAGAAGAGCAGTGATCCCGGGAAGCACAGTGAGAGAGTGGGAATGGAGAGAGGCCAAAGGGCACGTTGGTGGGCAGGTTACCGATGCGGGCAAGGGGACTCCATCCCGCTGATGCCTCTCTGTGTAGCACGTCCCTCCGAACTGTCCCAGTGAGGGGTTGAGGAAGTATTTATCCCCCAACTCCCATCCAGGGGTGTGCTGGTAACCAGCTCCTGGGAGGACCAAGAAAGTCCCGATCTGTAGTGTTCTCCAATTGCCATGATATAACAGATTCCCACCGTGGCTGAGTCTAAGCTAGCGACGGTTTAACAATTGGCTTGCACATTTTCCGAATATGTCACAGTCAGGTTCTCCAGAGCCAGTACCCCCGCTCCACCACACCCCTGTGCTCATTCCGCATTAGTTGGGGGTTATTTCTGGGAAGCCAAGCACTCAGGATCCGCCCACACATATGGTGGCCAGCTGAGTGTGCTTCAGAGGCCACAGAACACCCTCTGATGGAGTTTCAGGAAGTCCTCATTGTAAGTGGGAAGTCCTTCCAGGTGCCTTCCGAGCTGGCTGGAGGGACATGGGTGGGGCACCAACAGAGCTTGCTGTGAGCGAGCTCATTGCAGGGCCGGTCCCCTGGCTTGGAATGTCTGCTCCCTCGCAGCCTCCCACTGGGCTGCTCATCCTTCAGGACTCAGCTGTGGCGTCACCACCTCCGCGAAGCCCTCCCTGCGTTCGCACACACCGTCCTTGCTCTCGTCACAGCCCCAAAGCAAGCCCCTTGGCTCGTTAATTGCTACCTGCCCCTCCCCCTCACTGGACTGCAGGCCGCCACGGCCAGGGACGTTGTCTGTCACTTTCTGTAACTGCAGGGCTCAGCCCAGCGCCCAGCGCAAGCCTAGCTACTTAATAAGCACATAACTCATCCCACCCCACCTGGCACACGGTAATGCTCGAGTCAAATTAGCATGCTCCCCCTCCCCTATTTATACATCCGCCGCTCAATCAATCAATTGGTCCCTCTATGGCTTTATTGCTTATTCCCATCCGTTTCCAAAGAGGACTTTAGGCAGCAAGCAGGTGCTTCCTTTCCCGTGAAGGTGTGAGCGACCATATTTTCTGAAGCAATGATCAGGACACGTGATCCGACACATGTTCCAACACATGGTCTGACAATGGGACAGAATATTTTAAATCATCACCGTCTCGGAAAATCCGGGCTGCGTGGCTCTGTGGAGAAAAGAGCCAGGAGCCACGGCCTCATCAGGCATACCCAGAACAGGCAGGAGTTCTGTTTTAAAGACCTCTGTGATTTTAAGAGCAGCGTGTAAAGATAGCTGAAGAGGGAAGTTGATTTCTGTGGCACTCTAGCTGGAGTGATCATAGGGAGCGGGGAAAAATTTGTGGCAGAAACAAGCTCTCATTAAGACCATATGCTGTATTTCTAATCGATGGCTCTTAGAAGTAATTCCCCGACATTTCATTCATTTTTACTGCCTCCCCTTCAGGGGCAGGAAAAACAGCGTTGTTCGCCTGCGTTTATAGATGAGGGTATTTAGAAACAGAGAGGTTAAATGGCTCAGCCCCAGTCACAGAGTGAATCAGAGACACCGCCAGCCTTGAATTCAGAATTCCAACTTGAGCTTCTGTGCCAAGATCCCTCGGGGCACATTTCCTTTCTCATTTGCATAAATCATCAACATTTTTTTCCAAGCTTGTGCTGAGAAAGCCCCTTTTCAAACAGTGGAAACTCCCTTTGCCTTCTGTTGCCTTAGTTTTATTTTGTGAACCAAATTCTTTTACTTCAACACGTAGACTTGCTATTTTCCCTTCCGTTGAGCCCTTTTCAAGAGAGGTCGTGACCTTTGCTTCTAGATGCAATGGAAACGGGTGAGCCCAAATGAAATAAAACGGATGATCTGGAGACCCTATAAAGCATAATTTCAACTAATGTTCAAAATCCCACGCCGTTGATTATAAATCTTGAATCATGGCAGGTTACCACAGTGTTTGAACCCTGTCGGGTGTAAGACGTGCCTCCAACTTTGGGAGCAGATTCACAGGGTTCGGAATACGAAGCTGGAACAGACCGGGGCTACGCAAGTCTGAAAAATGTCAGTTTGGAAACAGGTAGGGATTCATACCTGAGATTCATGGTATGTGAACTTGGACTTCTAATCGCCAGTGTAATTACATAATTACTCACAATCCTTTCACATATTTAAGGAATTCTTAGCTCATGACCTCATCCGTCTGATGGTCCTTAGGTGACTCCGGTATTGAGGTTTCTGGGCATGAGCTGAGTTTCCTGGATTCCCAGGTCAGCACTTAGCGCATTGCTGACACTCACGAAACAGTAATAATCCTCTTGGAAGTGAAAACATATGCAATGTGTTTGGGAAAAACTTCCCCTCCCTGTCAAATACGTTAGATCATCAAAACAATTTATGCCTCGTCGGTTTGACCATTAGACAAAAAGAAATGATATGTCTTCGAAATCTTCGATAAAATAAGTCTCAGCGTAGAGGAAAAGCTTTTTGTCTACATGGCGTAGTAATTTATTTTATGACTTGTCACATTGCTTAGCTATTGGTGCAATAATGCTGTGTAACAAAAGGCCTGCTTTGATGTCTCCTCGTTCTCCTCGGACCGGCAGCTTCCTGGGGCATTCCGCTTATGGTAGATCACCAGCGTGCAAGTCAGGCCAAACGGCGCAAGCACATTTAAAGCCTTTGCTGGCTCCGCATCTGCTCACATTATATTGACTTAAAGCCAGTCACAGGGTCAAGCCCAAAGTCAGCGGGGCCCGGGGAACACAACAGAGGGAGAGGGGCGGGGAGGCGGGTGACCGTTTGCCGAACGACACTCCAGTCTCTCACGATTATCATCCCGAAAAGGCTGAATTGTGCCCCCTCAAATTTCATATGTTGAAGTCCTGGCCCCCAAAACCTCAGAATGCGACTGCCTTTGGAAATAGGGTCCTAAAAAAGGTGATTACGTTAAAATGAGGCTGTGAGTGTGGGCCCTAGTCCAATCTGACTGGTGTCCTTATAAGAGGAGGATATGCGGACACACAGAGAGACCCCAGGATCAGATGCACGCAGAGAAAAGGCCATGTGAGGACACAGCGAGAAGGCGGCCTACGGCAAGCCAGGGAGAGAGGCCTCAGAAGAAAGCAAACCTACCGATGTTTTGATCTTGGGCTTCCAGGCTCCAGAACCGTGAGGAGTGAATTTCTGTCACTTGAGCCTCCCGATCTGTGGTGTTTCGTTATGGTAGCCCGGGCAGACTAATACCACCTGTCAACTCCTTGCCGGTGACTCGGGCTGTGTCTCACTCACTACACTGTGCCCTCCGCCCCCACAGTACTTAGCACATTGCCTTCTGTACATATTTGTGGATCTTTGGCAAATGAATGAAATCTTCTCTCAGTTTCAAAATAAGCGATTATTTATATTTTATTTTTAAAAAGTATTTATTTATTGGGGGGCACCTGGGTGGCTCAGTCGGTTGAGCATCCGACTTCGGCTCGGGTCATGATCTCGCGGTCTGTGCGTTCGAGCCCTGAGTCGGGATTTGTGCTGACGGCTCGGAGCCTGGAGCCCGCTTCGGATCCTCTGTCCTTCCTTCTCTCTGCCCCTCTCCCACTCATGCTTTCTCTCCCCCAAATAAATAAACCTTAAAAATAAACAAATAGGGGCGCCTGGGTGGCGCAGTCGGTGAAGCGTCCGACTTCAGCCAGGTCACGATCTCGCGGTCCGTGAGTTCGAGCCCCGCGTCGGGCTCTGGGCTGATGGCTCGGAGCCTGGAGCCTGCTTCCGATTCTGTGTCTCCCTCTCTCTCTGCCCCTCCCCTGTTCATGCTCTGTCTCTCTCTGTCCCAAAAATAAATAAACGTTGAAAAAAAATAAACAAATAAATAAATGTTTATTTATTTGTTTTGCGAGAGAAAGAGAGAGGTCAGTGGGAGAGAGGCAGAGAGAGAGAGAGAGAGAGAGAGAGAG
Organism: Lynx rufus; assembly: GCF_022079265.1. NCBI lineage: Eukaryota > Metazoa > Chordata > Mammalia > Carnivora > Felidae > Lynx > Lynx rufus. The sequence goes on from NW_025814828.1 coordinate 35,164,852, forward strand.
AGAAAGAGAGAGAATCCCACTAACTGAGAGATCATGACCTGAGCCAAAATCAAGAGTCCCATGCTTAACCCACCGAGCCACCCAGGCAGCCTTCCACTTCCTTTTTAGAAAATTCTGGGAAAGGTCTCCAACTGGCCAGGCTTCGGTCACATGCTTATCCCTTGAGCCACTCACTGCGTGGGGGAGGAAGTAAACTAGCTTCCGTCTAGCCTCCTTCAGGGAAGGTAAGGATGTCATGACTCCCAGCCACACCAGGGCCCCACCGTTGGAGTTATTCACCAAAGGGGAGGCGAGTGTCAGAAGAAGGAGCGAGAGAACGAGTTCTGGACAGACCAAAGTAACGAGCTACATTGTATCAGCTTGACTCTATTTGGTAACTTTTTTTCTTTTGGAGGTTTAAGATAGTTTCCTTGGGGAAAAAAAAAAAAAAAAGACTGGAGGGGCGCTTGGGTGGCTCAGGCCATTAAACGTCTGACTCTTGATTTCGGCTCAGGTCACGATCTCGCGGTTCCCGGGTTCGAGCCCCATGTCGGGCTCTGCACTGACAGCACAGACCCTGTTTGGGATTCTCTCTGTCCCTCTCGCTCTGCCCCTTCCTTGCTTACACACACTGTCTCTAAATAAATAAATAAATAAATAAACATTTAAAAAAAAAAAAGACTGGAGACCAGGCTCCGTTACCTACAAGCTGTGTGACTTTGGGCATGTTATTTTGCCATCCTGAGTCTAATGAGAACATTTTTTATACCTCTGGCAAGTTGTTCAGAGCTTGTTAGAAACGCTTCCCATTTTAGCCACAATTCACGTGGGGTGGGTCATCACTTGGAAGCAGGGACTTCAACGTCCTGGTCCCAGAGATACACACGTACGGGATAGTCACATAAGTCACATATGATGTGCATACACACATATGAAATATATATTTTTCATACGTTGCAAAAAACAAGGAAACTTTTCTTCTTTACGGACACCCAGCAATATTGTTTTGCAGCCTAGAAATACTGCCAGGGTCAATATTCTCTATCAGAGATTGGCAAACTTTTTCTGTAAAGGGTCAGAGACAGAGGCTTCACGGGCAGTGACAACAGCCACAGACAATATGTGAGCAGCAATTCTCAGTCCCCTGTTGCAGAAGACGGTATCCAGGAAGATCAGAGATATGTGGATGCCGGAGGAAAAGAAGTTGTGACACTATAGTGAACTGTCTCCAGCAGCTGCACTGAACTCAGGTTGGGGGGACCAGGAATGGGGCATCGATAGTGTCGGCCTCAGGGAGCAAAGCCGAGGAGGGAGCCTGTGCCTTGGAAACCAGAACAGTGAAACGGGGAGGTACCAGGGCATAGGGGATAATACAACATGGCTGGATCAAGGCTTGCCTGAAGCCAGCTCTATCTCTGGACTCTAAGGTCATAGGAACCAATATATCTCCCAATCGGAATTGAAGCCAGTTTCAGCAGGGACGTTCTGTGTCTTCTAACAGAAAGCAGTTTTTACTGCTCTGGGAAGTAAACAGCTTTAGTTATTCCAGCAGTTCTTGGGTGTTGAATGCTATGAAAATTGAGATTGGCAGAAGTACAAAGATTCTCATTTAACGCTCCTGAGCCCTCCTATATCTGATAGGAAACTACCCTACCAGGTGAAGCCAACTTTTATTTTTTATTATTTATTTATTTATTATTATTATTTTTAATGTTTATTTATTTTTCAGAGAGAGAGAGAGAGAGAGTGAGTGGGCAAGGTGCAGAGACAGCCGGAGACACAGAATCAGAAGCAGGCTCCCGGCTCTGAGCCATCAGCACAGAGCCCGACGCGGGACTCAAACTCACAAACCGTGAGATGGTGACCTGAGCCGAAGTCAGACACTTCTTTTTTTTTTTTTTTTTTATATATATATATGAAATTTATTGACAAATTGGTTTCCATACAAACCCAGTGCTCATCCCAAAAGGTGCCCTCTTCAATACCCATCACCCACCCTCCCCTCCCTCCCACCCTGAAGTCAGACACTTCTTAACCGAGCGAACCACCCAGGCGCCCCTGAATCCAACTTTGAAAAACATACCCTGGGGGCATCTGGGTGGCTCGGTCCTGGTTAAGCGTTTGACTTCGGCTCAGGTCGCGATCTCGCGGTTTGTGAGTTCGGGTCCCGCGTTGGCCTCTCTGCTGACGGCTCGGAGCCTGGAGCCTGCTTCGGATTCTGGGTCTCCCTCTCTCTCTCTGTTCCTCCCCCGCTCAAGCTCTCTCTCTCCGTCTCTCTGTCTCTCTGTCGCAAAGGTAAGTAAACATCAAAAAACAATTTTTTTAAACACACCCCTTATCCGTAGTAAAATAGGATTTAAGAAACACCGAGGAGTTTGGGTCGAAACCATTTCTAAACTGCGCATGGCAGGGTGCTCACTGGAAGGCCCAGCCTATTATTGGCTGAAATGAAGTCTAAACATGACCCACCCCATCATTAAAGGGAACGTGGTATATATCCAATGGAATACTAATCAGTCATCAAAAGGAGTGAAATCTCCCATCAGCAAAAACACAGATGGACCTTGAGAATGTTCTGCTAAGTAATCTACAGAAAAGAAAGAAAAAAGCTCAATCAAACGAACACAACCCCAAGCTCATAGATGCAGAAGACAGATAGGTGGTTGCCAGACGTGGGCAGCAGGCAAAATGGGTGAAAGGAGTCAAAATGTACAAACTTGCATTTATAAAATAAGTCCTGGGATGGTGACTTGAAAGTTTCTGGGAGGGGCGCCTGGCTGCCTCAGTTGGGGGAGCACACGGCTCTTGATCTCAGGGTTGTGGGTTCGAGCCCCACGTCGGGCTCTATGCTAACAACTCAGAGCCTGGAGCCTGCTTTGGATTCTGTCTCTCTCTCTCTCTCTCTCTGCCCCTCCCCCACTTGCACTCTGTCTCTCAAAAATAAACAAACATTAAAAACAAAATGGAAGGGGTGCCTGGGTGGCTCAGTCAGTTAAGCATCCGACTTCGGCTCAGGTCATGATCTTCGGATCCGGTTCATGAGTTCGAGCCCCGCGTTGGGTTCTTGACCCCTCATTGATATAGACTATTGGCAATAAGAGTGTCCCTTCTCACACCCAACAACAAGCAATGCTCGGCACACCAGCTGGGCGTCCTATCATTCAACTCGGTTCTGACACTGCCTCCTTGGAAACAGCATCAGATTCCATGGGTTAGGGGTTCAGTCCTACAAGACTGCTCCCCTCTCCCCTCTCCCCACCTTGAGAAAAGCCCGAGTTGTCATCTGTGCTTCTGACTAATGGGCTCTAGACTGGAGGTTCCAGTGACCCCCCCCCCCCAACTCCCTCCTTGGGTTCCATTAATTTGCCAGAGCGGCTCACAGAACGCGGAGAAACACTTCACTTACTGTATCGCTGCTTTATTATAAAAGGATATAATTCAAGAAGAGACAGACGGAAGAGATGCATAGGGCGAGGTCTGGGGAAAGGGTTTGAAGTTTCCACGCCCTCTCCAGGCACGCCACGCGCCACTGTCCCCGCATCACCACGTGTTCACCAACCCGGAAGCTCTCCAAACCGGTTTTTTGGGGGGTTTTCTGCAGGCTTCAGTACCCGGGCGTGATTGATCAAATCATTGGCCATTGGTGATTGACTCAACCTCCAGGCCCCCTCCCCTCCCCAGAGGTCAGGGGGTGGGACTGAAACTTGCAACTCTGCAATCACTTGGTTAGTTTCTCTTGACCAGCCCCCCCCCTCCCCCCATCTTTAGGTGATCTAGGGCCTTCCAAAAGTCATCTCGTTAACATAACAAAAGACATCTTTATCATTCTCAGGCTTAAGAAATTCCAAGGGTTTTAGGAGCTCGGTGCCAGACTGGGGCAAAGACCAACTGCGTTATTTCTTATTATAAATCACAGTATCACAGCCAGTCTTCTTGGATTCTACCAGAAGTGAGTGAGGCATCAGAGATTAAGCAATAATCCCAAGCATCACGACGGTGGAGATCTCACATTTCTGTAGGACCGGAGAGGTCACCAAGCCCTTGTCACTCACGAGACAGTCCTTTTGTCTTAGCTTCTTGCCCTTTCGGGAATCCCCAGCCTTGCTCTCCACGTCTCTCGTCTCGTCTCTTCCGCTGGCAGTTGATGGCATTCAACTTGCAACTTATTTTCCACTTTTAATCACGGCTTGACAGAGATGGAAAGTTAAATCATGTAATTGCTTTTGTGTTTTGTAGTTCTTTTCACTATTTTGGAAAAAAGAAATAGTTCAATGGATAAAATGTGGGTTTACATCAAACCCCAAACATCACGAGCGTTAATGGCAACCATGTGTTATTCCTGAGAATAGGCACCTAATTTGTTCGAGGAGGGAAAAGAATTACAGTCCCGCTCAGCTGTACGGACTGAGCCAAAGAGCTCCCAACACATGTTTGGGGACAGAGAGCCGTTTCAGGTACTTTAAAGTTAAAAAAAAAAAAAAAAAAAAGCGTATTTTGTAAAAAACTTCAGATGTAGATTACAATAGGAATATTTGAAGCAAGATTGCTTTCCCAAAACTCTTGAGTCATAAAACATCTGTCTCAGAATTGGATTGTCCACAAAGCGACTAGGCCAGCATGTGACGACCCTCTGAGCAGCTCGCCCGTGTGTGCCCCCCTCCCCACGCTGGAGCAGCACGGGCCTCTCCACACCGCACTGATCTTTTCCTCTCTTTCCTCTTCTCCCTCGTTGCCAGGGCCCGTGACTCTATACCGCTCAGTCATGATTTCCGGCTTAGTCTTTGTGTGTGTGAACTGAGTGCCTGCTCACGGGCTAGGATCAGGGCTGTGGCCGGACACATCCCAGCCCCCCAGTGCCCTCCTGCTTCCCTTCTCCCCATGGGCTGAGCCCCGGCCGTGGCATGAGGAAGGGGTCCCCACGCCCCTACCGGGACCCACTGACTTTCGCCCGTCTCCAGCTGCGCACCAAACCACGGCAAGACTTAAAACGAGCACAGCGTTGATTTTCCCCATAAAACATGTGATTTGAGCAGGGCTTGGCAGCGACAGCCATGTCAGCCGCGGGGGTAGAAGGCTGGGGGTTGGGATCACCCCAAGGCCTCCTCGGTGGGTTGACGCTGGATGTGGGGCTGGAGTGGGGGAGGGGAGGGGGGAGAGGGGCTGAGTGGGGGGAGGGACAGAGAGAGGAAGAGAGATAGAAAGAGGGAAAGAGGGGGGATGGGGCGCCTGGGAGGCTCAGCAGGTTAAGCTTCCGACTCCTGGTTTCAGGCTCGGGTCGTGATCTCACGGCTTCATGGGTTCGAGTCCCGTGTCGGGCTCGGTGCTGACAGCGCGGGGGCCTGGAGCCCGCTTCGAGTTCTGTGTCTTCCGCTCTCTCTGCCTCTCGCCTGCTGATGCTCTGTCTCTCTTTCTCTCTGTCTCTCAAGAACAAATAAACATTAAAAAAATAGAATAAATAAATAAACTTTGAAAAAAAAAAGAGGGGAAAAGAGAGGCAAGGAAGAGAGAGATGGGGGAGTGGAGAGAGAGAGAGAGAGGGAGAGAGGGAAAGAGAGAGAAGCCAATCTCCCATTCATGATCCAGTCCTGAGAAATCAGGCGGTACCACTCTGATCACATTCCGTTTGTCAAGATGGTCCCAAAGTCCTGCCCAACGTCAAGGGGAGAGAGAAATAGACCCACTCCTCTCTTGATGGGGGACGGCAAGGTGGTTCTGGAAGAGCGTGTGAGATCATGGATACCGCAGGGGCTACTTGCGAAATACAGTGTGCTGCCCCCTCTCTTCTCAACGCGTTTACTGTGGACCATTTTACAGCCGCAGAGCTTGCTGGCTCATTACATCCACTCTGGTTCCCTCATGCTACCCAGAGGCCCCTTGGTGTTCCAGCCTCACAGCCAGGTCTGTGCCCATCTTGGGGATGGGGGACGTTTTTAGAGCTCCGCTTTCCAGGCTCGAGAATGCTATTGGCCCCCAGGTGTCCTTGGCCCGTAGCTCCCCTGTGGCCCTGGCACCATGTTGGATGCGAGGCTTCCCTGTGCAGCTTGCACCCGCCCCTGGTCCCCTCTGCTCCAGTGCCAGCCGTCCGGCACCCATTCCAGCTGGCAGAGACGGGGAAGCCACAAGGAAGTGAAGACCCCTGGTTAGGGACCCTTAATGGAGATTGTATACACCCCTTCATTTTACACCCCGTTGGCCGGAACTTTGTCACACGGCCACATCTAATTGGGAAATGGAGACCGTATTCTGGCGTCAAAAATTGGAAGCTATTTATCAAGGGAGAAGAGAAAAATGGATTTGGGGGGAGAACTCCTATCTTTTTTTTGTTTTCATTTTATTTATTTGTTGACAGAGAAAGAGAGAGAGGGAGGGAGCAGGGGAGGGCAGAGAGAGAGGGAGAGAGAGAGAACCCCAAGCAGGCTCCGTGCTGTCAGCGTGGAGCCCGACTTGGGGCTCGATCCCACAAACTGTGAGATCACGACCCGAGCTGAAATCGAGAGTTGGACGCTTAACCGACTGAGCCACCCAGGGAGCCACCCAGGGAGAACTCCTATCTTGACAAGAGGCAACATTTAACTTGAGAGCTTCAGGGTGAGTCAGTGCTGATAATGATAGAACAAGGGGAAGAGTATTTTAGGCAGAGGGAACAGCAGAAGCAGGGCTCACAGGCAGGAAACAGCTTGGCCCGTTCAAGGAACAGGAGGGTAATGAATGAAGTGGCCTGTCGAAGGGAGGGCGGGTAGACAGGAGGAGAGAGACGGATGAAAGGGAAGGTGGTCAGGTACCGGACCCTGTGGGCCACGTTGGCCAGGGTAAAGAGTTTGGATTTTCTTCTAGAACCTGTTTCCTAACAGACTCTTTGATGTCAACCATTCCCACAATTAGCAATTTTTCTTTTTTTGGTGAAAAAGTCCGTTCGACGTAAATATTTATTGAGTGCCTACTAATGACAAGAAACCAGGAGGCATCGTGGAGAGGTGGGGATAGCTTGATATTTGGAGTATTAGCATTTAAAGTTATTTGTTTATTTATCTATTTATTTATTTATTTTGAGGGGGGGGAGGGGCAGAGACAGTGGCAGAGACAACCCCCAGCAGGCTCCACGCTCAGCACAGAGCTCGACAAGGGGCTCGATCCCACAAACCGGGAGATCGTGACCTGAGCCAAAATCAAGAGACACTTAACCGACTGAGCCACCGAGGAGCCCCTGGATTATTAGCATTTATTTTTTTATTTAAAAATTTTTTTTTTTTTTTAACGTTTATTTATTTTTGAGACAGAGAGAGACAGCGCATGAACGGGGGAGGGGCAGAGAGAGGGAGACACAGAATCTGAAACAGGCTCCAGGCTCTGAGCCATCAGCCCAGAGCCCGACGCGGGGCTCGAACTCACGGACCGCGAGATCGTGACCTGAACTGAAGTCGGACGCTTCACCGACTGAGCCACCCAGGCGCCCCGGGAGTATTAGCATTTAGAAGGTACTCAGTTTGGTCAGTTTATTCACTGAGTATCCCTGGACAAATTCCTTAACTTCTCTGAGGTCGATTCCCGTCTAAGCAATGGTGTGAGTTTGAAACAAAATAACGCGTGTGAAAGTTCACGGTGAACTCCAAGGAACCACACAGATGTTACTGTTATTGATATATCAATACAAGGTAGTGTAACTTAGCTCATCACATTCTACTGGGAGTGCCAAAGGGCCTGAGGGTAGGGGGGCTAGGGGAGAGTGAAAATACGTGGATGTGTGGATGGAGAAGGACCCAGCAGGGAGAGAGCTGATGGGAGCGACCCTGAGGGGTGGAACTGAAGAAGGACGGTAGGAGACTCTCCCTTTGTCACTCTGGCAATAAGTGTTGGTGCCCATAGCAGGCACTAGTTGTTTTTTTTTTTTTTTAAGTTATTTATTTTATGAAACTATTTTTTTAAATGTTTATTTATTTTGGGGACACACACACACACACACACACACACGGAGTGCAAGCGTGGGAGGGGCAGAGAGAGAGGGAGACACAGAATCTGAAGCCGGCTCCGGGCTCTGAGCCGTCAGCCCAGAGCCCGACGCGGGGCTCGAACTCACAAACCTCGAGATCAAGGGTCACAGGCTCTCCTGGGGTGCCTGGGAGGCTCAGTGGGTTAAGCAGCGCACTTCGGTTCAGGTCGTGATCTCACGGTTTGTGGGTTCGAGCCCCGCGTTGGGCTCTGGGCTGACGGTACCGAGCCTGCTTGGAATTCTTTCTCTCTCCCTCTCTCTGCCCCTCCCTCATTTGTGCTCACTTCCTCAAAATAAATAAATAATCTTAAAAAAAAAAAAAAAGAGTCACATGCTTTTCCGATTGAGCCCGCCTCCCGTGGGCTGTTTCTGGAATGCCTACAGTGCTCTCCTCTCTTTTCTTCTTGGCCTTTGGGCTTTCCTTGGCATCAGAGATCTTGCTGTAAGCATGCAACGTGCAAATGCCACGGAGCTAGCACCGTGGGGGGGAACCCTCGACCTGGGCGCCCCAAGCTGGATGTTTAGAGTGGGGGGTGTGTCCGGAAGCGTGTCGTACGCAGCCTGTCATGGGGTTTCCGGTGGGATCGAGCCTCAGCCGCTCCCAGCGGTAACTCGCTCATCAACAGCCCCCTGATTCAGCTTCCTTCTCGGTCTCACTTCCCCCCCTCCCTCACCATACTTCCTGGGGTCACCTTCTGAGGAAGCTGCTTGCACAGCGACCCAAGCCTTCCTCTCAGGCTCTGCTTTTGGGTGAAACCTCAGCCGACCCCCATTCCCAACCCCCTCCCCTGATGGAGGAGGTGGAGGGGCTGAGTGCTTACTTTGCTGGGACCCCTTCACAGTTATGGGTGCCTCATAAGCTGCAGTCCTCTGGAAGATTTCTTGGAAAGCTTTCACTTCTTCATAAAGGGAACAGACATTTTTGGTGCCGCCCCACCTCCTCCCACCTCTGTGCCTCGACCGTGAACATGCTCTTGGAACCTCCGCAGCCATTTTGAGGCCCGAAGGCGGGGGCAAGAGAATCCCCGAAATGCTGTCCCTGATGCTTTACGCGTTGAACTCACGCCTGTAGGCACCACATTCTCGAGTTCTTCTTGGGTGAGCAAAATAACGCTCAGATTTGTTCGGCATGCTTGTTGGTGGAGTTGGTGGTTATTTGCATCGGACGGCAGTTCTAACGGGTACAGCTGCTCAGGGCACCGAAGTCAGCAGGGGTTGCTTCCCAGATATCTGAGTCCTGGGGCCAGCGAGTCAGGCTTCTCCGGGCCAGCACAGCCTCCCCTCTCCTGCCAGTGACCAAGAGGGCTGGACAGGCGTCCCTGGGAATCCTGCTTCCTGCACCGAAAGCACAAGGAATGCCGGCGGCTTCAGAGACCGCTGGGCAGGTCTCTGGCCCCCTTAACTAACTTTCCAGCCCCAACTTCCTTCTTTTTTGAGAAAAAAAATGTTCAGCTTTATTTATTTATTTTGCGAGAGACAGAGGCAGCACAAGCAGGGGAGGGGCAGAGACAGAGAGGGTGAGAGGGAGAATCCTAAGCGGGCTCCTCGTTGCCACAGCAGAGCCAGACACGGGGCTCGAACCCACAGACCGGGGGGTGTGGTGGAGGGGGGAGAGATCATGACCTGAGGCGAGACCAACAGTCAGATGCTCAACCGACTGAGCCGCCCCGGCGTCTTGGACGGTTTCCTGATTTCCCCGTGATCTGCATTTCCTCCTCCCTTTCTGGCTTGTTTTTGAGAGCGTGCAGTCCCGCGAAAAGCAGGCTATGGCTCCTTTGGGCTGAGTGGTGCTTTGTCCTAAAACAAGATGCGGCCTGCGTGGGAAGGCACAGGGGAGTCCCCCCGACGGCAGCCTGTAGTCAGAGAGGCACGGGGATGGCTAGCAGGTGTTCGAGAACCAGTCGCCTGCGTCGCGAGCAAGGTACTTAGCCTCTCCGTGCCTCAGCCTCTCCCTCTGTACAATGGAGAGAATAATTGTACCTGCCCCTTGAGGCCACCGGCGCAGATTAAGTTTACTGGCTACGGTGACAACCACGAAAGCCGCGTGCTCCTTCTGCACCTCCCCGGTGTGAGGACTTTCATGTCCGTTTCCCTGCTGGACCGTGAGGACGGGTACCCCATCTGCACGTCGTCCAGGCCTTGTGGGAAGAAGGGCGTGGGTCCCGGAGCCCAGAGGGGGCGGGCTGTCAGCAGAGGCTGGAGCAGATCCAGATCCCGTGGGCCCGGAGGGGTAGGTGTAGACGGACGCTCAGTGTCAAACAGCAGCGATTTGGACCAAACTGCTGGGGAAGTCTGTCATGCGGACAGACACAGGGCTGGGCGCCGGAGAATCACACACCGCGCCTGCTTTCGACCTCTGCCTTGCCCCCTTCCCGGCGGCAACGTGGAGGGACCCGGGGCCCCCGCGGGAGCCAGGCGGCGGTCTCCTGCAGGCAACCGTTCTGATCCAGCCGCGTGGGAAGATTAGCAATGGAAGATTAATCTCTCCTTGTCATTTCCCCAGGGGCCTTAAGCAATCTCGGGAGCAATTTTCCTCGCCTGGAACACCGCCCTCGGGAAGCTGGCGGTGATCTGATGCAGCGTGGCACCAGGTGAAGGACAGCCCTCACGTCCCAGCTCCGGAGCCGGGTGGCGAGCCAGAGGGAAATGCGTCTGAACAGTCGTCGCCGTCCTGTAATGGACGCCGAACAAAAGAAAAGGAAGCATAAGGAGCGTGAAGGACGCCTGAAAGCGAGGGGGGGGGGGGTCCCGGAGCCCGGCAGCCTTTGTCCCCCAGTGAGATCTGTTTTGATAGTCCCTGCTCTGCCCGGAGGGAGGGGTGCTGAGTCCAAGGAAGAGGGCAGGGCTGTCTTGTGCTCGGGTCAGGGACCAAACCGCACTCCAGCAGAGGACTGTGAGGTGAGACCTGAGGAAGGACTTCCCGTCCGGAAGGATTGTCTTCCATCTGGGTTTTGATTGGAGGCTCTTGGATGAAACACAGAAAGCTGTTGTTTGGGGTGAATTTGAAGATGCTGAAGACTGGGACAGGGTGCGTCGTACACGAGGTTGTGTTTCTGGGCCCCCAGGATGGGCGGTGACCTTCAGCCCCTTAGCAGCACCCCCTGCTCGGTCATTCATTCATCCGTTGAGCCTTTATTGGGCACAGACCGCGTTTAAAAGAGGGCTCCATTAGGGGCGCCTGGGTGGCTCGGTTGGTTAAGCGTCTGAGTCTTGATTCCAGCTTAGGTCATGATCTCACCGTTCGTGAGTTCGAGCCCTGAGTCGGGCTCTGCGCCGACAGCACGAAACCTGCTTGGGATTCTCTGTTTCTGTCTCTGTGTCTCTGTCTCTGCCCCTCCCTTGCTTGCCTTCTCTCTTTCTGTCTCAAATTAAATTAACACTGCCAAAAAATTAGAAAGAAAATAAAAAGACGGCTCCACCAGTGTGACCTTGGATGTGATATCAGCCTTTCAGACTCCATCCCTAAAATGGGCTTAAAATGTCTTCTTCACAGGCAGGTGGACGATGGATGAGCTAACATATGGAAAGCAGCCAGTACATATGGCCATCAGATGGGGTGCCATCACCTGCAAGGGACCAAAGACCCCACTTAAAGTGGCTTAACAAGAAGGGGGTGTATCTCCCAAGACAAGGACTCCTGAGGCACACCCGTTCCCGGGTGGGTCTAGCAACTGAGTTTTTCACCTCTCTGCTCTGTTGTCCTCAGCTTGTGGGAGGTGACTCTCCTCGTGGTCTAAAGATGACCAAAGCAATTCCAGCCACGATAGGTTCGGCTTAAAGAAATTTTGATACTTCCTCGGATGCCGGGGCGGCTCAGTCAGTTAAGCGTCTGACTCTTGACTTTGGCTCAGGTCGTGATCTTGTGGTTCGTGGGTTCGAGTCCCGCATCGGACTGATGGCGTGCAGCCTGCTCGGGATTCCCTCTCTCTTCCCTCTCTGCCCGTTCTCCGCTTGTGTTCTCACTGTCTCTCAACAGTAAAGAAACTTAAAAAAAAAAAAAAAGGATACTTCCTTCTTTGAGAGTATTTAGTGGATTTCACTTCTAGTCTCATTGTCTTAGGACTGGGTCACATGGCCGTGCTCAATCATCTTGGGAAAGGGATATATATGAAGCCACCATGGTTGGCTTAGACCAAGCATGATTCACTGCTCCCAGGACTGGGGAAAGGTCACCTCCTGTGACCACAGGGAATGGTGACTACTAGAAGGTAATTTACGCTTGGCCATCAAGGGAGATGGAGGGAAGTTGGGGACACAGAAGGACAGAAATGACCCTTGGATAAGCAACCCATAGTCTTGGCCACAGTTACCTACCTACCAATATACCTACCTACCTTTTTATTCTCAACTGTATGTCATATTTCCATTAAAAGAGAGTATGGGGGCACCTGGCTGGTTCGGTGGGTGAAATATACTACTCTTGATCTTGGGGTTGTGAGTTTAAGCCCCTCGTTGTATGTGAAGCCTCCTTAAAATAAAACAAAATGTTTCTTGTGGGAGATAAGATGTATTTTATTTTGATTATTTTATTTTATTATTAAAAAAATTTTTTTTACATGTATTTATTTTTGAGAGACAGAGAAAGACAGAGCACAAGTGGAGGAGGGGCAGAGAGAGAATGAGATACAGAATCCAAAGCAGGCTCCAGGCTCCAAGCTGTCAGCACAGAGCCCGACATGGGGCCCGAACTCACAAACCATGAGATCGTGACCTGAGCTCATCCGACTGAGCGACCCAGGCATCCCTATTTTAGTTTATTTTTTAAGTAGTTCCTTGCCTAGTGCGGAGCCCAACACAGGGCTTGAACTCACCACCCTGAGATCAAGATCTGAACTGAGATCAAGAGTCAGACGCTTAACCAACTGAGTCACCCAAGCACCCCAAGACGTTTATTTTATTTTATTTTTATTTTATTTTATTTTATTTTATTTATTTATTATTATTTTTTTTAAGAGAGAGTATAGAAACTTGCTGGCAAGAACCCTGTTGAGTTTTCTATTCCCCAGCTCCAGTCACATAGTAGGCACTTTATAAACATTTGTTGTTGATGATGACATACATAAATGTTTATGAAATCATAGAGCAGTAGAGTTCCTACATCTTTCTTTCTTTCTTTCTTTCTTTCTTTCTTTCTTTCTTAATTCTTTCTAGGTGTAGGGGACTTTAGGAAACATAATTATATATATATTTTTTAAGTTTATTTTCAGAGAGAGAGGGAGTGCACATGTGTGCAAGAGGGGGAGGGGTCGAAAGAGAGAGGGAGAGAGAGAGAATCCCAAGCAGGCTCTGTACTGTCAGCACAGAGCCCGATAAGGGCCTTGGTCTCCAGAACCCTGAGATCATGACCTGAGCCGAGATCAAGAGCTGGGCGCTTAACCGACTAAGCCACCCGGGCGCCCCAAGGAAACATAATTTTTGAAGCGGCTGTTAAAATGTTGCTCTGAAATTTATTATGAGAGAATGATCAAGGAGGAGATACTACAAAGAAATAAAAGTATGATGTTGTCTGGCGACAGGAAGTCAAGGGAAAAGAAATAACCAACATACATCTAAGGGAATATACAGACGCACAGGCTTTTTTTTTTTTTTTTTCCCAACATTCCTTTCCTGCTTTACCAAAGTCATCTGCATTGAGAATCCCCCCGCCCCCGTTCTCCCCTCCCCCAGGTTAAACAGTTTTACAGTTTGCTTAACGGAACAAATCATTAGTGGCCCCCAGGGGCTACAAGGGTTAATCGGGGGACAGCAATTTCTTTTTTTGCTCCGTTCTACCAAGCAGGGCCCCACTTAAAAATTAAACCACTGAGTCACGCATTGAAGGAACTGTCTGCTTGGGCAGCGTTCTGTTTCCCAAGCCTCCTTTCCTCTTAGCAGCGGGGAACTTTGAGGCCCATCTTCCACCTTGAGCCCAGAACTGCGGAGGGAGAAAACCTCTGTCATCTGGCACAGTTACGGGGTTTGTTAAAAGCTCATTTATTTGGTGTTCTCTCTGGAGCTGAGTGAGTGTAATTATGTGCATTGCTGGCGTTCCTGGTCTTTCCTCCAGAGGACATTTCCCCCTGAATTTGCTGATGTCTGGTCTTGACTGGACTTCGGGAGACCAGAGATCCGGAGGAGACAAACCTTTGCCAGTTAACAGGATAACCAATTAACTAACCCAGTGAGAGGGAGCATGAAAATGTCCATATCGAGCTTTGGATTTCACGGTCAGTCTTCCAGGTTCTAAGTCCTGTTTATTGGGCTGCGTCGATGGTGCTGCCGGCTCGGAAGGAAACGCAGGCCCAGGTTACACACTAAATCGCCCTTTCCCCCACTACTTGTAAGTAATAGAATGTTCGTTGGGGCACATAGCCCCCTGGAGAAAAAAAAAAAAAAAGCCCCTCTATTTCCCAGCTTGTTTGCAGCTAGGGGTGCCACGTGACTACGTTCTGGTCAATGGAACGTAAGCGGAAGTCGTAGATGCAACTTCTGGGAAGAGGGAAGTGTCCTTAAAAGAAGGGGTGATTCTGGGTTCCTTCTAACATTTGCTTGGAATCTAGTCCTGATGGCTGGAGCTCAGGTGGCCATCTTGGGCTATGAGGTGGCATAGAAGGGTCGAGTGCCAAGATGGAAGGAACATGGGTCCCTAAGTGCCATATCAGTTCTGGGCACATTATGGACAGGCGTGGTCCCCTAACATTTTCCTACTTGACATGTGGTCTGGAACCAGCAAATCAGAATCACCTGGGAACTGGTTAGAGCTGCAAATTCTCAGGCCCTACCCCGTACCTACTGAGCCAGAAACTCCGAGAGAGGGACCCAGCCCTCTGTGTTTTAACAAGCACATGGGGAACTCCGATGCACTTGATCGTGTAAGAACCATTGCACTAGACTATTAAACTTTTCTTCAGTTTTTCCTATTAAGGTATTTTTCATTGATTTTTCTCCCAAGATCTATTAAGAAAAAGTATTTAGAACTAAGATGCCCCTTTTGTCTTGTCTCTACCTATTTCCTCCTAATTTAAGAAGAGATATTATCAACATCAATAAAAAGATGAAAACACATAAATTATGTATAGGTGAGGGCAGGACTCCTTACAGCAGAAAATTTAGGCCAAGTAAGAGCAAAACTGGTAGTACAAGCTAAAAGTGTCCAGGGGTAAACAAGTTGAGCTCACGGAGGACCCTGTGATGGTTCACTGTAGGTGTCACCTGACCGGATCACGTACGCCCAGATATTTGGTCAAACGTTACGCTGGGTGTGTCTGTGAGAGTGTTTTGGATGAGATTCACGTGTGAATTGGTAAGACTGAGGAAAGCCAATCGCCCGCCCTAACGTGGGTGGGCCTCGTCCGATCAGGTGAAGGCCCAATCAGTTGAAGGCCCCAGTGCCACGATAAAGGCTGCCTCTCCGGGGCGGGGGGGGGGGGGTAAGGGGGTACTCCCCCTGCTTGACTGCCTTGAGCTGGCATATCGGTGACTCATGAGTTCCAACTCCCATCTCGGACTGAAACTATGACTTTCCCGGGTTTTGAGGCTGAAGGCATCCAGGCTGGAACTACTGACTGTAGGCTGCAGATCTTGGGATTTGTTGGCCTTCTCAAGCAAGCTCAGCACTGTCAGCACAGAGCTGGACGTGGGGGTCGATCTCAGGAACCGCGAGACCATGACCTGAGCCGAGATCAAGAGCCCGCACATTCAACCAACAGGGCCACCCCGGTGCCCCCGAATCTCTCTCTCTCTCTCTCTCTTTTAAATGTTTATTTATTTTTGACAGAGAGAGAGACAGAAAGACAGAGCACGAGTGGGGGAGGGGCAGAGAGAGAGAGGGAGACACAGAATCAGAAGCAGGCTCCAGGGCAAGCTGTCCACACAGAGCCCGACGCGGGGCTCCAACTCCCGGGCCGTGAGATCACGACCTGAGCCGAAGTCGGATCGTCCACTAACTGAGCCACCCAGGCACCCCTACTTCTCTCACATACAAAAGACGTCCAGGATAGGCATTCGAGAGCTGGTGCAAAGCTGTCAGAGACTGGAGCTCCCTCAGTCCTGTGGCTCTGACATTCTCAGCACGGGTTGTGTCTAATGGCCCAAGATGGCTGCAGAAGCTCCAGTCATTACGTTTGCATTCCAGCCAGCAGGAAGGAGGAAGCGACGAAAAAGGGCACCCAATCTCCATTTAAGGACACTTTCTGGCAATTGCATCTGAAGTTTCTGCTTATATCCCATTGGCCAGAACGCAGTCTCGTGGTCACGTCCAGCTGTAAGAGACCCAGGGGTGTATAGGCTTTGCCTCGGCAGCTGTATTTCCAGAACGATGATTGGCAGACTCAGAGTTCACGCTCCCACATTGTATCAGGGGGAATTGGTCTCAACCGAGAGTGACTGAAAACCCTAAAAACAGTGGCTTCAACAAGAGAGATGCCCGGTCACATCGAAGTGTGGAGGAAGGCGTCCAAAACCAGTATGGTAGCTCTTCTCTGGGAAATGCTCCTGCATCCAGACCCTTCGTCAGCTTCCTCTCATCTGTGGCGTGTGTCCTTCCTTCCTAAAGTCCTCTCGGGGTTCAGCGTGCCTTCTCAGGCTCCAGCCGGGATCGGTGCCTAATTTGTAGGGCCTGGCGCAACATGAAAATGCAGGGCCCGCATTCGAAAAGATTCGAATGCAGGGCCTGCGTTCGAAAGATTATTCAGAGTTTCCACACGGACACAGCAAAGCATCAGACCAAATACGGGGCCCCTCTGGCTGCCAGAAAGGAGGAAGCATGATCACTGAAGTGTAGAAACGAAGGACAAATATACTGAGTACTACTCAGTTCTGCCCGGAACAAACTACCCTAAAACTTAGGGGCAGAAGATAAGCAGAGGAACGGCGCCCAGACTCTGCCAGTCAGGAATCTGGCAAGGGCATGCAGGGGACAGCTTGTCTCGGCTCCGTCATGTCCGGTTCCAAGATGGCTTCTTCCCTAGCATGGCGGGCACCTGGGCCCGCAAAGCTGAAGGTCAGGATCAGCTGCGACTGTTGACGGCAGCCTCGGGCTGGAGGGACTATGAGTTTCCCAGGGCTGTTGTAACCAAGTGCCACTAGCTGGGCGGCTTGAACAACACAAATGGGCTTACAGTTCTGGAGGCCAGAAGTCTAAGATCAAGGTGTCGGCCAGGCTCCCTCTGAAGCCTTTAGGGGTGGATCTTTCCGTATCTCTTCCAGCTTCTGGTGGCCCCGGGCATTCCTTGGCTTCTGGATGTATCCTTCCAACCTCTGCTCTTGTCTTTGTGCGGCATTCTTCCTGTATCTTCACGTGAACTTTCCTTTGTCTCTGTGGCTCTATGTCCAAAATTACCCTCCTCTTTTTTTTTTGTTTTAATGTTTATTAAGTTTCGAGGGAGAGAGAGAGAGAGAGAGAGAGACATAGAATCTGAAGCGGGCTCCAGGCTCTGTGCTGACAGCTCAGGGCTCGAACTCACGAACTGTGAGAGCAGGACCTGAGCTGAAGTCAGATGATTAACCGACTGAGCCACCCAGGCGCCCCCAAATTTCCCTCTTATTATAAGGACACCAGTCAGATTCGATTAGGGCCCACCTTACGCCAGTATAACCTCATCTGTAAAAAAAATTCTTTTTAACGTTTATTCATTTTTTGAGAGACAGAGAGAGACAGTGTGAGTGGGGGAAGGACAGAGAGAGAGGGAGACACAGACTCCAAAGCAGGCTCCAGGCTCCGAGCTGTCAGCACAGAGCCGGTCGCGGGGCTCAAACCCATGAACCGTGAGATCGTGACCTGAGTCAAAGTCAGATACTTAACCGATGAAGCCACCCAGGCACCCCCAACCTCGTCTTAACTTAGCTAACCACCGGTTTCAAGGACCCTACTTCCAAATAAGGTCACCTTCTGAGGTTGTCGGGGGTTAGGACTTCAACGTATCTTTTGGGGGGACATAATTTAACCCATAATGCAAGACTTCTTACTCGATGACTCAGACTCTAAGAGCGAGTGTTCCCCCTCTCCCTCTTCCCCCCAAGCGAGACAGGATCTGCATGGCTTTTTTTTATCTAGCTTTGGAAGTCACAACGTGTCACTTCTGCTGTTGTTTGAAATAGTCAAAAGCCCCATCCATGGAGGGCGGGTGTCCGAGCCAGCTTGGGCTGCTGTAACAAAGTATGAGAGATTGGGTTGCTTAAACAACAGAAATTTGTTTTCTCCCAAGTTTTGGAGGCTAGAATTCCAAGATCAAGCTGCTGGCAAATTTGGTTCCTGGTGAGGCCTCTCTTTCTGATTTAGAGATGGCCACTTTCTTGCTCTGTCCTCACGCGGTCTTCCCCCTGTGCATGCAGAGAAAGAGTTCTCTGATGTCTCTTCCTCTTCTCATAAGGACACCTGTCCTATAGGATCAGAGCCCCACCCTTATGACCTCATTTGACCTTCATTATCTCCCTACAGATTCTAAGCTCAGCCACATTGTTTCAACCTATGAATTTGAGGTGGGGGGGGGGGGACGACACAATCCAGTCTGTAACAAAGTGCTTCAGTGTGGCTCTGCGAGTCTTTGCTGTTTTTAATATCCACCTTAGAAGAGGTGGGTTTACATTTGAAACACACTAATGAAGCATGCACACCTCAGGGATGGTTAGCATTTGAAAAACCCGAATCTGAAATCCAAGCTGCAAAGACAACTACCTCGAGCACATCAACGATATCTAAATCTGCATCAGAAGGCTCACCCATTAGGATTTACATCTGTGGGAAATAAGTTTCCGTGGATAAAAGAAGCGATGCTCCAGACCTGGGGAATTGACTGGAAATATACTAGCACCTCTGCCGTTGCCTGAGCGGGGGTCTATGAATCTGACAAGCCCAGGGACCACACACAAGGGGGCTTTCATGTGCGATTCGTGATTCACTTGGAGGCTGGCTATACTTGTTTTTAAATGATATTCAACAGAACACCTGGTAGCCAGGTTGCGAGAAGCGGGACCAGTAGCCTTTACTCTGTCATAGGCCAGGGCTCTTAACCTGAGGTTCAAGGATAAAATTCACAGGGTCTGTGAACTGGATGCGGGAAAAAACGATATCTTCATTTTCACTAGCTTCTCACTGAAATTCAGCATTTCCTTCGATTTCGAACCTAAGCAACAAACCTCTGTAGCATTAGCCGTACCTGCGACCGTCACCAATTGAAATCACATTCCCGCTGTGGCAGATATCTTGAAATATCATTTATGCTCATCAGCACTATGAAATGATGATAGTTACTCGATCTGCCACAGGAACTTGTTAGTTAATGATTTACGAAAGAAGCACATAAATATCTGCATCACAAATTTGTTTTAATAATTTGGTAATGATTTAAATGCTGTTGGCTTCCTTTGCAATCCGCTGTATTTATTTACGTTTAAGGACCTCCGTTCTGGAGGCTTCTGCCGTTCATCAGAGTTAAGTTAAAACTAGGTCATATGATCAGTAAATCCACATCGCTAGGCACCTGTAAGCTGCAATGCGTCACAATATGCTGACAGTGGAGGAGAAAGTCGGTCGGCCTCCTGTTCTTCTCCTGGTCACGCAGGTGCCACGGGTGACAAACGTTTACCGTTGTACTGGCCGAGTAAGGGCATTCGCAACTGGCAAGCTGCACAGTAAACATAGAGACTAGTCACATCGGTTTGAATCTACAAATAAAAAGAAATGAATCTCGGGGAGCTTGCGTGGCTCAGTCGGTTGAGCGTCCGACTTCAGCTCAGGTGATGATCTTTCGGTTTGTGAGTTCGAGCCCCGCGTCGGGCTCTGTGTTGACAGCTCGGAGCCTGGAGCCTGCTTTGGAGTCTGTGTCTCTTTGCCCGTCCCCTGCTCGCACTCTGTGCCTCAAAAATAAATAAACATTAAAAAAAATTAAAAAGAAATGAATCTCCATTCATATTTACCTTACGGCTTTTATGTACATTTTTAAATCCTAAATAATGAGAGAAACTAAAGTTGTCAATGCACCACAGCACAATGCTGAGGACAACAGCTCAACAGGATAAGCCTTTGGTATTAGCATTTTTTGGCAGTCACATGACACAATAAATTTATGTGGCGTTTACCAAAGCCCCTAGGTCGTATTTTTTTTTTTTTAAGTTTATTTCTTTATTCTGAGACAGAGCGAGAGCAGGGGAAGGGCAAAGAGAAAGAGAGCGAGCGAGAGAGAATCCCATGCAGGTTCTGCACACGAGGCCCAACGTGGGACTCGATCCCACGAACTGTGAGGTCATGACCTGAGCTGAAATCAAGAGTCAGACTCTTAACCTACTGAGCCACCCAGGCGCCCCTCCGCCGAAGTCATATTATCCATGCATTTATTTTGTTTGCTCATTCATTTGTTCGTTCATTCCACAAGTATGCATTAAGCACTGCTTCATGCGAGGTTCTGCTAGGTGCTCAGGTGCAAAGATGAATTATCTCCGCTCTCCACCCTCCCTTGGCACAATCTGAGGGGAGACGAGCAGCGAACAGTCCTGGGCCTCTGAGAGTAGGCTGCCTATGTAGGTGGACACAAGGTAGGGGGCACAGGGGTTTGGGGGCTCCGTCTGGAAGTGACCCCTCGTCTGGTTGGAGGAGATGTGTTGGGGTAGGGAGATTGGAAAGGGTCCTCACGGCTGGTGGGCATGTGAATGCGTGACAGGCAGGAGGATGAGGCCAAAGCCTGGGCCACAGGGATTCGTCCCTCTTTGAAAGCCTCTTGATTATATCATGGAGTCATGCGATGGATTATTTGGAGGGTGCAGGTGGTTTTTTTTTGGGGGGGGCACCTAGACAAGACTTGTTATTTATTTTTTTTTTTTAATTTTTTTTTTCAACGTTTATTTATTTTTGGGACAGAGAGAGACAGAGCATGAACGGGGGAGGGGCAGAGAGAGAGGGAGACACAGAATCGGAAACAGGCTCCAGGCTCTGAGCCATCAGCCCAGAGCCCGACGCGGGGCTCGAACTCACGGACCGCGAGATCGTGACCTGGCTGAAGTCGGACGCTTAACCGACTGCGCCACCCAGGCGCCCCGACAAGACTTGTTATTTACCTCAACCTACTGAGATACTTTTCCACCCCCGATTAGTCCTACATTTTATACCAGGAAAACTGTAGAATGGGACTGGGATCCCTCACGCAGATCACTAATGGCAGCCAGGCCCACGGAAGGGAAGTGTAAAAGGGGACAGACACTTACCTGCCCTGTAGCTCTGGGGTGGGGCTGGGGAGAGAACAGTTGGACCACTTGGTCCATTTTGGTGTCATTTTGGCTTTAAATGAACCACTGAAAGAGATACTATCTGAGTGAAAAATCCCTGGCCACAAAACATATGCCATACTCCGATGTAACGGCAAAATGCTTCCCTATAAAAAACGCAAAAGGAATCTGTGTCATCTAATTATACCCTAGCAAGTTCTCGTTCAATAAAACAATGACCATTGCCAATCACCCGTTTCCCTTCTACCCATGAGAGTGCCAGGATCCAGACATTTGGAATTTCACACTGGGGAGACTCTGAGGTCATTTGATGATGGAGAGTTTGAACTTTGATGATTCTTTTCCCTTTTTAGTGTGATAAAATTGGCCTAGATATTTTTGCCTTTCCAAATGTGCACGGGGATGTGGCTGCTGGTGGAGGAAGGCAGAGGCGGGATCTGGGCCTTTTCATCTTTGCATGGAAAATCGGAATTCAGGCCAGGCTGTAGTCACTGAGCTGTCTTACCACCTTCTGGCTGCCTCGGTTTAAGGAGGTTGCTAAAGCCCAAACCCTTCCAATTTACTAGATTTCTCACTGTGTCCAAACAGCTCAAGACCTTGTTGGCCATGGCTTAGCAGGAAGCTTCTGAGCAGTCCCCATCTAGAGGAGTCACTCCCTGTGATTACTGTTCAGTGGTCACTCTGTGTCTCCTCTCATTTTGGAGATTCTCTCTGCCTCTGTCTTCGGTGGCACCCCAAGTTCCCTGGATTCCACATTTCCTCTTTCTTGATTTTTCCCAACATTTGATGACTCATCTTGTCCTGCAGCTTTCTGAGAAAGGATGCATGGGGAGCAATGTTTTCAGATCTCGCACGTCAGAGAAGTATTTTTCTATGCTCACACTTAACGGATAGTTTGGCTGGATATAGAATTCTAAGTTGGATTGTTTCCCCCGAGAATTTTGAAAGGCATTTTTTTCTCTTTTTTTCCCAAATTTCAGGGTTGCTATGGAGAAGTCCAGGGCCATACGGACTCTCAATCCTTGTGTATAATACATATTTTCTGTTTAGAAGCTTTCAGGATCTTTGTCTCCAGCGCTCTGAAAGTTCATGATGGTTTGCCCTTATGTGGGTCTATTGTCATCCACTGTTGTATGTATTCTAATGGTTTCCTGTTTTTCTTTCTTCCTTTCTTCCTTCCTTTCTTTCTCTATCTCTCTCCCTCCCTCCCTCCCTCTCTTCCTTTCTTCCTTCCTTCCATCCTTCCTTCCTTGTTTTAGAGAGAGAGAGAGAGAGAGAGAGAGAGAGAGAGAGAATCTCAGGCGGGCTCCACGCTCAGTGCAGAGCCCCATGAGGGGCTCGATCCTGAGACCCTGCGATCATGACCTGAACCAAAATCAAGAGTTAGAGACTCAAATGACTGAGCCACCCAGGCACCCCTTCAATGGTCCTTTTAATCTATAAGCTCATGTCCTTTAGGTATGGGATGTTTTCTTAAATTCTTTCTTTGATGTTTTCTTCCCTCCACCTCTGTTTTTTCTTTCTAAAACTCTGTTTATTTGAACTTTCAAGCTAATCATTTATAATTTTTTTCCAGTTCTCATCTTTTTTTTCTTTTCTCGATTTTCCAGGAAACATTCCCAACTTTATATTCAACTTCTTTTACTTAATTTTTTTTTCATGTATGCTGTCATATTTTAAATTTC
The DNA here is from genome assembly GCF_022079265.1 of Lynx rufus. NCBI lineage: Eukaryota > Metazoa > Chordata > Mammalia > Carnivora > Felidae > Lynx > Lynx rufus. The sequence goes on from NW_025814828.1 coordinate 35,187,700, forward strand.
CAATAGCTCAAATTTGATTCTCTGGAAGTTCCTTTTTATTCCCTGAATTCTTCTTCTTCTTCTTCTTTTTAAAGTTTATTTATTTATTTTGAAAGAGAGAGAGTGCGGGGGCAGGGCAGAGAGAGAGGGAGAGAGAGAATCCCAAGAAGGCTCTCAGCTGTCAGCGCAGAGCCTGACATGGGGATCGAACTCACAAAGTGTGAGATCATGACCTGAGCGGAAGTCAGATGCTTAACTGACTGAGCCACTCAGGCGCCCCTGAATGCTTCTTTTTAAAACTATTAAAAAAATTTTTTTTAATGTTTTTTCATTTTTGAGAGAGAGGGAGAGGCAGAGAGAGAGGGAGACACAGAATCGGAAGCAGGCTCCAGGCTCCGAGCTGTCAGCACAGAGCCCAACGCGGGGCTTGAATTCACAGACCATGAGATCATGACCTGGGCCAAAATCGGACACATAAGTGACTGAGCCACCCACGGGCCCTTCTTTTTAATACTATTAAAATAATGGCTCCTCTGGGACCTTATTGATAGGCATGTGCACATACCTGTCGTGTGTTCGGGTGGGGTTTACATTCCCCAGCTTAGTCTGCTCCCTTCAGGAGGCTTTATCTGTTCCTTTTGGTCTTTGTTGTTCACATTAGAGGTTTTCCTAGATGTCTGGTGCTGACATTTACAGTTGTGTGTCGACCCAAAAGCTGCTAGGACCCTCTGTGTGTGTGCATGTGGCCTGCCAAACGCAGACTTCCCTCTAGAGCAGCCGTTTGCAAAGTGTGGTCCCCCCGGCCGGCAGCAGCGTCACCTGGGAAATTCTAAGTAATGCACATTCTTAATCCCCGCTCTAGATTTATTGGATTCAAAACCCTGGCTAGGCTTTTTAATGGAGAAATGTCTGATGTCAGTATCCAACCTCCTCCCTAGAGGGCCCCTGAGCAGGAAGGTCAAGGGTCTGGGAGTTGAGTGGGCAAGAGAGCTTGGCTGGGGGCACCATATTGATAAGAAAACTTACACTTAATCTCTCTGTTTGCATTTGAGCATAGTACTTTCAGCAGTGCCTGGGATCTCTGTCCAAAGACTCTTTTCTTGACTTCTGTCCAGATAGTAGAGGTCCAGCCTTCTGCCTGGAGGGGGTGTTTGTCAGGGGACAGTTACTTACATGTACAGAGCAGGGAAGGCACCTGAATACCTGACTGCTTCTAGAAAGGACTTGCAGTTGATCAGTGTCACCTGCACTTCCAGAAGCACCTGCGCGGCTGCTTCTGGGTCTTTGGAGGGGAGACAGGTTCTGTGATGCAATTGTGGTAGTTTCTCAGCGTTTCCTCACTGCCAGCTTAAGGTTCAGCCTTTTTTTTTTTTTTTTTTTTTTGAGAGAGAGAGAGAGAATGGGTGCAAGTGAGTGAGGGACAGAGAGAGATGCCCCGATGTGGGGCTTGAACTCGCAAACCGAGAGATCATGACCCGAACCAAAGTCAGATGCTTAACCAACTGACCCACCCGGGCGTCCCAGGGTTCGGTTTTCTTAGTGTTGCTGTAAGTTAGTCACTAAACAACCCTCTGCTTTCCAGCTTCCAAAACTCTGGGCTATTTTCTCCTTTCCTGTTCCCTCTATACTTGCAGGCAAATGCCTTTTAAAAATTCCTTTACTCTCATTTTCATGAGGTTTGGGAAAGAAGCAGAGGAATGAATGTATTTTCCAAAAGCGTTCCCTTCGGGGACGAGAAACTATAAACCATCAATGAGAGAGTAGGGTTTCCAGAATTGCTCCTTGTTGCTGCTACCGTAATCCGAGTCAGGGCTGAGGCTCCGGCCGTGTTTGGGCCTCTCCGGCCCCCCTGGGTCAGGAGTCAACCATGGCTCCTCGTTGCCTACTGCCCGCAGCGTTTGTCCCTCGGGGAGCCGTTCACAGCTTGCTTAACTGTGCTGCATTCAGCTCGCCTGGCACACCCCCTGCCCGCCCCTCCCTTCTCCTGACCAAACACATTGGCATTCCTGCCCCCTGCCTATTCTCTCACGCTGGAGGGTCTCCTCTTTCCCCTTGGCCTTTGAAAATCCCATCATGGCCCCAGGTCCGGCCGAGGTGCCCTGTCTCCCTTTAGGCAGCCTCTGCGTGCGGCAGCTTCTCTCGTTTCTCTACGTTCTGGGCCCGGCATCATGCTGGCAACACTGGCTGTTGAATATTTATTTCTTTTTTTTCCCTTGATTTCAGCTCAGGTCATGATCTCGGGGTTCGTGGGATCGAGTCCCTCGCCGGGGTCCACGCTAACGGTGCAGAGCCCGCTTGGGATTGTCTCTCTGTCCCTCCCCTCTACTCAAAATAAATAAATAAACTTAAAAAAAAAAAAGTGACAAGCCACATCTTAGCTCAGTCCTCGATTTCTCTTTCCTTATGGTGTTTCTCTCTGTACAAGGCTTATGCTACAGTTGATTAACAGTTTGTTTTTTATAATAGACTTTTTGCCCGACGGATTTATCTTAAACACATGAAAAGTACATTGCCCAAACTGTTTGAACAGTTTTTGTTTGTTTGTTTTTTTTCAGAAACCAAAATGAAGCCACCGATACAATCCTAATCTGTTCTCCTTTTCTTATGTTCCCTTTCAAGGTCCTCCTAATCCACTTTTTAAAATATTGAGGTGAAATTCACCCAACATACAATTAACCATTTTATTTTATTTTTATTTTTATTTTTTTTTTAATTTTTTTTTTCAACGTTTATTTATTTTTGGGACAGAGAGAGACAGAGCATGAACGGGGGAGGGGCAGAGAGAGAGGGAGACACAGAATCGGAAACAGGCTCCAGGCTCTGAGCCATCAGCCCAGAGCCCGACGCGGGGCTCGAACCCACGGACCGCGAGATCGTGACCTGGCTGAAGTCGGACGCTTAACCGACTGCGCCACCCAGGCGCCCCAAACCATTTTATTTTAAAGATTTATTTATTTTGGGGGAGAGCACAAATGGGGGATGGGCAGAGAGAGGGGGACAGAGGAGCCGAAGCAGGCTCCAGGCTCTGAGCTGTCAGCACAGAGCCCCATGTGGGGCTTGAACTCACGAATGGTGGGATCATGACCTGAGCCGAAGTCGGCTGCTTAACTGACTGAGCCACTCAGGCCCCCCCCCCACCGACTTAACTTTTAAGAAAATTAATTTTTTCACTGTATCATATACATAACATAGACTTCATCATTTTGTGTTTAGGCATTAAACACATTCACGTTGTTGGGCAACCATCACCACCGTCCATCTCCAGAACTTTTGCGACTTCCCAAGCAGAAACTCTGCCCCCATTAAACACTAACTCCCACCCCCCACCCCCACCCCCACCAGCAAACACCGATCTACTTTCTGTCTCTATGAATCTGACCACCCTAGGGACTTCAGGAAGGGGACTTATACAGTAGGTGTCCTTTTGCAACTGGCTTATTTCATATTATTTCCATAACATCCTCAAGCTTCAGCCTTGGAGCATATGATTGTCAGAATTTCACTCCTTTTCAAGGTCAAATGATATTCCATTGTATCCACGGGTTGTGTCTCCCTTCATCTGTCTGTGGGCACTTGGGTGATTTCCACTGTATATGAACTGTGGCGGTCCTGTATCCGTTCGAGTCACTGCTTCTTGATCCGCTTTTAACATTGTTGCAACGACACCCGGGCACAGTTTGGTATTTCGTGTAACGTTGTATCACGCCTGCCTTCTTCCATGTTGCCACGTGGTCTCCATAATCTTTCTTCCTCCTCAATAGCTGCGTACAGTCCGTCAGAGCAACCCCATTTTCACGAAGAAATGCGGTGCCGGCGTAGACAAGTTCTTACAAGCCTCTCCATCCGCGCCTTTGGAAGGTTTGGACCGGGACCCGTTTGCAAAACGATCCCTGGGAGATCGGTCTGAGCCTGGAGCACGGGTCCCTCTCGCCTCCCCCATCCTCCCATCCCCCCCCCCCACCATCAAAGCTTCAGGAAACAAAAGGAGACATCCAGTTCTCGAAAGCCGATAACAACAAGCTGAAAGACACACAGAGGAGTTTCTGTGATGTTCTATGCTGAAGACGGGAGGGGAAAGAGGGGCGAGAAGCAGAGCAGAGGTGCGCCTCCTTTGGTGACTCTCACAATGTACCGGAACGCCACCTCCCTGATTTGCCTTGGCCCCTGTCAAATGCCATAAGCAGCGCTCGTGCTCCTTCCGAGCCTGGGGGGAGGAGGGGGGGGCCGGTAGCAACGGAGGAGAAAACAGCTTTTGATGACCCGGGGACCCGCGGCTGACAGCCCGGGGTGCCCGGTCGGGGAAAAAAGTGTTTTGTTTGGCTTTGTTTTGTTCACACAGCCTCCTCTCCCAGCCCTGTTCACCTTTACAGCATCACCCGAAGCAACAAAGCCGCTTAATCACGCTGCCTTTTAAAACTTTGAACTAGACAGGCTGGATTCCTTATGGTAAAATCCTTTCCCTCCTGTTAAGAGCTGAAGGGAGCTTCCCTCATCAGCCTGGTTTTAAAACCGTCACACCAAGCGCGGAACGTTCTATAAATACCAAATGCAAACCTGGAGTTTGACCTTTAATTATTCTCGCCTCCAGCTTGACCTCCAGGTTCCACCATCTTCTTTCTGCACATCTGTTCCCTTTAAACTCTGTCCGGAGCCTGATCAACCTTGATAATAATAATAATGAACAGATCTCCTTGGGAAGACTTTCACAGTCATCCGAAAACGAACGGGAATGGTAAAAGTGGGTGTGGTCTTTGCAGAAACGCTCAGCGGACAGCCTGTTCCGTCGCCTTTGATGCCAGAGGTTTGTATCGGTTTGATTGTCTGGAATCACTGCAACGACCCCCAAAGCAGGTAAAGCCTGTCTACTGACTTGGCTTCCTTTCCCCCCAGGGGGTGTCCTCGATGCATTTGTTCCGAAGCCCCTTAGTTCTGGTTATCTGCATAACAAAACGCCTCCAAATTAGCGGCTCAAAACAGCAATCACATATGTTGCTTACAAATCTGTAGTCTGGGCGAGGCCAGTGGGGGTCAGCTCGTCTCTAGTCCATACAGTGTCTCTGGGGAGACCTGACTGCTGGGGAATGGAGCCATCCGAAGGCTCCTTCACTTACAGATCTAGTGCGGGGCTCGAACGCACGGGCCCGTGAGCTCATGACCTGAGCCGAAGCCGGACGCTCAACCGACCGAGCCACCCAGGCGCCCCAGCATTTTCATGACCTAGCTTCTGCTGTCTTCTCTTGGTGGACGCAGTCACGACAGCCTGATCGGGTTCAAGGGAAAGGGGACATAGACTCCATCCCTGGAGACGTCGTCGTCATTGGAAAGCCGGCGTCGCCTTGAGGAAGAGCCTGCGGGAGGGGAGAGATGCGGTGGCCGTATTCATCTGCTGGGGTCGCCACAGCAAAATCCTACAGGCTGCGGGGCTTAAACAACGGAAATTTGTTCTTTCACAGTTCTGGGGGCTAAAAGTGTAAGAGCAAAGTGTTGGCAGGTTTGGTTTCTCCTGAGGTCTCTCTCCTTGGCTTGCAGACCTGTTCTCCCTGCGTCCTCTCATGACCTCTTCTCTGCGCGCACGTCCCAGGAGTGTCTTCCTCTTTTTATGTGGATGCTACTCTTAATGGATTAGGGCCCCACCCCTATGATCTCACTTAGCCTTAATTACCTCCTCATAGGCCCTGTCTCCAAATACAGTCACACTGTGGATTAGGGCTTCAATGTATGACTTCCGGGGTAGGGGGGAACACTACTCAGTCCATAGCAGTGGCCATCTTTGAAAAATACAACCTGCCACAGGCCCTTAGCTGTTTCTGTCTCTCCTTCTCCCTCTCTCTCTCTCTCTCTCTGAGTCTCCCAGCCTGAAATCATCTTTCTCAAGTGGTAAGTGGGTTAAAATGACCGCGTTGAGGTTGACCTGCGGGGGAGGCTTGGAAGAGGCTGCCCGTGAAGGTCTTTCCTTTCACGAGCCAAGTGCACCTGCCCAGTCCTGGGGTACAGGAATGTCTGAGGACTGGCAACGTAATCCTCCCCTTGAAACTGGCAGGGCCGAAGAGCGACAGCAGACGCTCTGGCAATCAGTTCAAATCTTGACCCCCGGGGGGGGTTTGTGTCGTGTCACCTTGACCAGGCTGCAGGGGCGTCTCCCCCAATTCCCTTCCTTTTATGGTTCCAGATCAGGGCTGGGCAGAAGGGAAATCTGCACAACATTTGGAAGGTGGAGGAGAAGCAGCTGTCACTCCTCTTTGGTCATCGTGGTTAGATGCGGTGAACGACAGAAGGTGCCGGAAGGTGCCGGAAGGTGCCAGAAGGTGCCAGCTTGTCCTTACTCTCTTCTGCCCTGCATGCAATTCTGCTTCTCGACCGCTGGCCCTGCTGCACCACAGCCACGTCATGCCAGGCTGGCCGCCAGGTGTAGAGACATATCTTCTATGGGCTTCTCCCCAAGCTCTCCTTCATGGCCCCGCTCTGGCAGCCTAGCCTCTGACCCTCCAACTTCCCCTTCAGACCCTGCCTTTCCCAGACTCCACCCCCCACCCCTTCCTTGGGAGGTCTTGTTCCGTGACAAAGCCCTTACTCCATAACCCTGCTCGGTGCCTCTGCCCGGAGCAAGATTTGCACAAGGGAGGGGGAGGATACCCAATGGGTTCAGAGCAGAGTTTCTGGTCGACAGTGAGGCACACTTTGTCCCCATGCCTGGAATGGTGGTGTTGGAGATGGGGAAGGTCAACGGAGGTTTTCGCAAAGCTAGGAGGAGGCTAGGGCTGGGAGTGGGGCCTCCGTGAGGGGCTCCAGGCACCCTCTCTGCCGCAGAGCACTGCAGATCCTGGCTGTGGATGGTGTTCATTAGGCCCAGCACCGAGGTCTGTCCTCACTTTTTCCGTGACAGCATGTCTCCCCTAGGCTTCAGAAACAGCGTGGACACAGCACAACACTGGAAAAAGCCCATGGTTCTGTGTACTCTGTGCTTCAAGGGGATGGGTCTTTCAGTGAGAACACCATCATAATTCCACAACATTAAAAACAAATGAAAACATCCAACAAGTTCAGAAATCAGTTTGATATGGTGAGCTGACTTCCTTTTCCTTTTCCTTTTTTTTTTTTAAATTTTATTTTAGAGACAGAGAGCAAGCAGGGGAGGAGCTTAGTGTGGAGCCCAACGTAGGGCTCGATCCCATGACCCCGGGATCATTACCTGAGCCAAAATCAAGAGCCAGACGCTCAACTGACTGAGCCACCCAGGTGCCCCTAAAGATTTTATTTTATTTAAAAAAAAATTTTTTTTAACCTTTATTTATTTTTGAGACAGAGAGAGACAGAGCATGAACGGGGGAGGGTCAGAGAGAGAGGGAGACACAGAATCTGAAACAGGCTCCAGGCTCTGAGCCGTCAGCACAGAGCCTGACTCGGGGCTTGAACTCACGAACCGCGAGATCATGACCTGAGCCGAAGTCAGACGCTTAACCGACTGAGCCACCCAGGCACCCCAAGATTTGATCTTGTTTGCGGTCATGAGTTTGAGCCCCGCATTGGGTATAGAGTTCACTTTAAAATCTCTAGGGGCCGGGCGCCTGGGTGGCTCAGTCGGTTAAGAGTCTTTTCTCTTTTCTTTTCTTTTTTCTTTTCTTTTCTTTTCTTTTCTCGTCTCGTCTTGTCTCTTCTCTTCTCTTCTCTTCTCTTCTTTCCTTTCCTTTTTTTCTTTTTTTGTGAGCTTTCAAGTGACTTTCAAATGGTCTCAATCCCAACAGTGAAACATTTTAGTACACCCCCCCTCCATAGGTTTATTTAATTACTTATAACTTATATTCACGTGCTAATGCTTTTTGCTAAGATCATAAGGCCATCTGCCTATGTGTGAGGTCCATTATTAACGATAGAAGTCAAAAAGCCATATTTCGAATTATCTTCTTGTCAAGTGTGAATTTTTTTTTAAGTTTATTTATTTATTTTGTGCGAGAGAGAGTGCGAGCAGGAGAAGGGAAGGGGCGGGGGGAGAGAATCCTTAGCATGCTCTGTGCCATCAGCCCACAGCCTGATGCGGGGCTCAAACCCACAAATCGTGACTCACGACCTGAGCTGAAATCAAGAGCCACATGCTTAACTGACTGGGCCCCCAGGTGTCCCTGAATTTTGTTTTTTTAATATTGATTTATTTTGGGAGAGAGAGAGCAGGGGAGGGGCAGAGAGAGAGGAGAGAGAATCCCAAGCAGGCTCTGTGCTGCCAGTGCAGAGCCCAACGCGAGGCCCGATCCCACAAACCGCAAGACTGTGACCTGAGCTGAAATCAAGAGTCGGACGCCCAAGTGACTGAGCCACCGAGGGGCCACTGAGTGTGAAAAATTTTTTTTTTTTATTTTTTATTTATTTATTTTTTTTTTTAAATTTTTTTTTTTCAACATTTATTTATTTTTGGGACAGAGAGAGACAGAGCATGAACGGGGGAGGGGCAGAGAGAGAGGGAGACACAGAATTGGAAACAGGCTCCAGGCTCCGAGCCATCAGCCCAGAGCCCGACGCGGGGCTCGAACTCACGGACCGCGAGATCGTGACCCGGCTGAAGTCGGACGCTTAACCGACTGCGCCACCCAGGCGCCCCTGAAAAATTTTTTAAATGAACTAGCTCTCAATCTAAGAGAATTGTGAGCTCTGCCAGCTTCTTCCAAGCTTATGTTTCCATTTACAGTACTTTCTTTAAGCCACAGTTGTGTTGGAGGAATCATTTGAAGCCCCTTGTCTGCTTTGTGATGATTAGTTTGGTTAGAGTGACATAATATAACCTGTAAATGAACTCAATATAGCACTTATAACAGGCCATTTGCTGAAGGTGAAAAATCATTTGAGGTGGACGCTGTCCAAGTCATAGGACTGCCACTCTTGCCTCAGCATTCCTCACCTGTCACCCTGGATGCCGAGCGGTGACGTACAGCCCAAACAAGGCCCAGGGTCAATCTGCATGTTGCATATCGGTCATTGTAACAGTCGGCTCTTGCCGCAATAAGGCTGCGGAACAAACACTCCGAAACTCAGTGGCTTACAATAATGGGAATTTATTTTTCCTGCTCGGGGTCCGGCAGGGCTATGGGGATCTGACTGATGTTGGCTGGGCTTGGCTATTTCAGGCTGCGGGTTGGCCGGGAGTGGCTCCGGGTCGCAGTTTTTTGTTTGTTTTTTTGAAGTGGTTGACATCTCTATTGCTTTGGAGGTGGGGGGCAGGTGCTCAGGAGCTCTTGGTGGGGCGGGCCTCTTCCTCTTCACCGTCACAGGCTTCTGGCGGCGAGGGAAGGCGCCGGCTGTGCGAATGGCGGCCACGTACGGATCTGGGTGGTCCTGGTTCTTGTGGATCCTGTGCCCGATGCTTCCGAGGGTGGCCGAGGCGTTCTTGTTCGTGGTGGTCCACGGGGCTAGTGGGTTTTCCCTGGAGGGATCTCCGCTTCGTGGCCACCACTATGCGTCTGCCATCAGCCCCAGGCTTCTCGCCCACAGTGTAGAGGTGAATCAGTCTGTTGTCGTTAAAGGAGTTGGGAGCCTTCAGGTTATTGGGGTCGGTGCTGAACGTCTGCTTGTTTCTCTCCTTCTCTTTTTTTAAATTACACTTTGTTTTTAAGTTTATTTTTGAGAGAGAGAGAGAGAGAGACAGAGAGAGCGCACAAGTGGGGGAGGGGCAGAGAGAGAGAAAGACACACACCCACACACACACACACACACACACAGAATCGGAAGCAGGCTCCAGGCTCCAAGCTGTCAGCGCAGAGCCCGACGTGGAGCTCGAACGCACCAATCGTGAGATCATGACCTGAGCCCAAGTCGGAGGCTTCACGGACTGAGCCACCCAGGCGCCCCTACTTGTTCCTCTTGATCAGGAAGCTGGAGCATTTCTGCCCGACCATCCATTGCTGGAGATGGGAAGAGCTCCAGGCGACAGATTTGGGGCAGGTCTGGAGCCCAGGCTGATGTGACTACAGCCACCTAGGACCTACAGTGGGAGACACCACAAAGTCATGTGGTCAGCGGTGTTATTTCCATTCCACGTGAGCCGTGAATTAGGATCAAGAAGCCAAACCACCATAGTGACAGAAATGAAACTTCTGGCATTTTCTTCCTACCTGTATTAGCTTCCTAGGGCTGCTGTGGCAAAGCACCACGTGCTGCGTAGCTTAAACAACAGAGGCGTGCCGTCGCACGGTTCTGGAGGCCAGAAGTCCAAGATCAAGGGGCCGGCAGGGTTGATTCCTTCCGAGGGCCCCAAGGGGGCCTCTGTTCAAGGCCTCTCTCCCTGGCCGGTCTTTTTCCTGTGTCTTTTCATGTGGTCTTTCCTCTACGTCTGTCTGTGTCCAAATTTCCCTCTTTTATAAGGACACTAGTCCCACCCTAATGGCCTCATTTTTAACTCCGTGACCTCTGTAAACATCCCATCTTCAAGTAAGGTCACGTTCAGAGGTACTGGGGCTTACGGCTTCAACATACCAATTTTGGTGGGACGCCAATTCAACCCATCAACCCTACCCCTCAGAGGATTGTCTGGTGTATCACGTAGGGTGAGTGTTACCCGGCTTTGGAGACTTTCTGGCATAGAGACCAGTGGAGAAAGTCTTCCTGTTGGCCCAGTGGTGAGAAAAGGGTAAAGGCTTCAGACTTCAACACCCCACCCCCGCCCCGCAACGATCAGAAGAAACTGTGACCTCTTTGGCCATGCCATACCCTTGCCACCACATCTCACAGTTTGCTGGGGGGGGGGGGGAGGGAGGGGGTGCGGAATCTGTGCCGTTGGCTATAACTTGCCACGGAGGCAAACCTTCCGCATCAGTCTTACTGCCTGTGAAATGAGTAACTTCACCTTCCTTTAATGGGGTGTTGTGATGTTTAATGTTTACCAGAAGAGCCCCAGAGGAAAGGGCAGAATAAATCCTCCCAGTGATTCTGCAGAACTACCCTGCCTTTCTTGTTCGTGCTCGGGAAGGAGTCCGGGACAACCGGTTGGGCTCACACAAATTTGTGTTCCAACAACCCGGGTAGAATGGGCCGGCGTGGACGCACGCCATAAATAACCTTAACACTTTACAGGAGCGCGTGAGGAGGCAATTCTCCTAGCCGGCTGCCCCCCCGTAATGCTGGCCTGATTCAGTCCTGAGCGATGTGGCCCACATGTGCTCCTGCAACCACAGGGACAAGTGTCCCTTCTGCCATGTCAGCTGTTTCTGTTCTGGCATAAATTACGCACGCTGCAGTCATTTCATTAAGGAATTACATCTCTGGGGGGGGCACCTGGGTGGCTCAGGCGGTCATCATCTCACGGTTCGTGGGTTCGAGCCCCGCACTGGGTTGTCTGCTGTTAGCACGGGGCCTGCTTCGGATCTTCTGTCTGTCTGTCTCTCTCTCTCTCTGCCCCCCCCCGAAAAATAAATAAACATTAAAAAGAAAAAGAAATTACATTTCTGATGTGACGTGTCAGGTTTCCAGAGGTGAACAGAAAAGGCTGCCATCTTCCCCGAAAACAACCATGCTCCCCGACACCTGGCCACGGGGGACAGGACGAGGCACCAGCAGCCACATGCCATCACAGACGATGACGACGACGACAAAGCTGTAACACAGTGATCGTCAGCTTCCTTTCTTCCTCCCCAACCCTGCGCCTGGTGTTGGAACATTCCAGACATCTGGAATTATGACCAGTTAAATGCAGTCAAACACAGATTTCTTTCTGTGGAAATATTCTGATCTCAGACCTAGGAGGGCAGGGATATTGGGTAATTGCCATCCTTGCAATAAACATATTATGGAAGTTTATAAACTCGGCCTATCTCTTGGCCGCTTTAGGCTTCTGGTGTGCCTGGGATGGCTTTGATTTTGAAATCACTGAGGCGATAGGCAGACTTTTCCTCTCCTTGCATTTGCAGAGCAATCTGATAAACACATCTGTGGCAAGTCCTGTTTTGGCTATTTTGGGGCAGACCAAAGGGTAGGTTACTTTTTATGAAATAAATACATACAGAGCGTGCATGTGACCCAACGGGAAGAATGGAAACTATCACAAGATATTCTGTGCACACGATATCTAATCTCCCTTTGAGACAGAAGAGATTCAAATGAGCCTCTGCCATTAAAACTTTGATTATCAGAAACTTCATTTTAATCAGGGCTCGCCATAAACTCTGTGTGCTCAGCTGACGTGTGTGTTTAACATTCTCGATATTATACGCTGCTCCAATTATCCCAATTTTTCCTTTAAATTCAATTTCCCAGGGCCTTGTGGTGTTCGGCTAATCAAGCTCTCACTTTTTAAAAAAGTGTTTACCTCCAGTCTCTCTAGACACGCTGTGTATACACACGCACACAGGCACCAGATCTAGGGAGATGTCGGGGTGCTTTACAGGCAGGGCCAAACGCACACCCACCGTGCGGCACTTTTGCTGATGACGAGGCGACTTCGGGGCCCGCGGAGAATCCACACGCCGCCAGATGCAGGCCTGATCACTTCAATGCCTTGCGGGAACATTTCCACGCAACCTCGGCCGGCTACCCACCCCCACCCCCGGCATCCCCCCCCCCCCCCCCCGCTCCCCCGGCACCGCCCCCCACCCCCCCCCCCCCCCGCCCCGGGCTCTAGCCCCGCCCACGGAAGGCGGAGACGTGCTCTGTGGATAGATGCCTCGCTGGCTCCTTGCTTCCCTCTGCCCCCTTCTTGGTCGCTCACAGAGATTAGCCTCCAGGAATGTGGTTAGCACACACTGAACTCATAACTCCAGCCAGTATATCACAGCACACAATCACAGGAAATACCACATGTCGTTACAACGTGCACGCTCACGCGTCGGTCTCCACACATGCTACACGTAGCAGCACGCACACGCACGTATTGCGCCCGGACCCACGCTACCACGCGCGCTCCACCCTGCGCCCGGAACTCCCTGCGTGTGCCCTGCGGACCCTTGGGCCCCAGCGGGGAAGGGAGAGGATCCCCTTTTGAAATGCTTTTCATCGCCGTGGCTACTTTGCTTCCCGTTCTAGGCTCAGCCCACAAGGGTCAAGAATTGTTACAGAAAGTCGATCTTGGCCCCCTTCCAGGCACCGGAAGGGCTGGGGCTAGAGATTGTGTTATTTCAGTTGAGGGAGGGGAGCCTTTGCCTGCCTCGGATCCGGCGGGGTTGGCTCCTGCAGACCCGGGGAGCCAAGCCAAATGTCCCCTCAGCGTCTGCGCATGCCTACGGAGTCCCTTTGCCCTTTGAACCAAGCTCTTTTCTGCCACTGGAATGTTCTCTCCCCCTTTCTCTGCCTATTGAAATCTTCCCTTTTCCTCAATGCCTCGCACAAGCCCCACCTCCCCTGAAGAGGCCAGCTGGAAATGATCTCTCTCTCATTTCAACTCCTTAAAGGCTTTATTTTCTATAGCACTCATTGGACCCAAAGTAAACACTGCCATTGGGCGTTTGGGGGGTTTTTGTGCACGTAAGAGCAGGGACTTTGTTTTGTGCTTCTCTGCCTCCCTATGGAGCTTCGGTATGATGGCTTGCACATAATAGACACTCAACAAATGTTTGTGGATGATGATAATAATACTGACAGCTACCACTGAGTACCTACTGTGTGCCAGGCACCTTATCTAGATGGTTCCATTTAGCCTTTTTGGTTTTGGTGCAATACATTTTATATATGCAGAGCTTTAATATATTCTCTTTGTAAAAACTTAAAATTTAATACGCAGAGTAAAATGTGAACGCCTCTTCCAGGCCATTCTCTACCCTTTTTACCCCACCCCCTTATTTCTCTCCCTAGAAGTGGCCACCCATAATAGTTTGGTCTACTTGACCTCTGTCTAATATACACATATATATCGCATAGCGCATAATCTCTGTAATCGGGAGATCAGATGTATTGCATATATATCACATATTCATTATATATATGATGTATTACATACATAATGTATACATATTATATATGCTCTCTGATGATATGTATGTATGTAATATATATTACATTATATATGTGTATATATGTAAGATATACCTACATATAGTTAAAAATATATATATATGATGGAAACCAATTTGACAATAAATTTCCTATATTAAAAAAAAATATATATATATGCTAGATGTGCATAGCAATTTAAACTTTACAAAATCTTTTTTTTTTTTTTAGTACCCTTTATATCCAGCTTGGAGCCCAACATGGGGCTTGAACTCACAACCTTGAGATCAAGACCGGAGCTGAGATTACAAGTTGGATGCCTAACTGACTGAGCCACTAAGACGCCCCTAAACTTCATAAAATCTTAAGAGGAACATTATCATTATAATTATTTTATTTTAATTTTTTAAAGTTTGTTTATTTATTGAGAGAGAGAGCATGAGCAGGGGAGGGGCAGAGAGAGAGGGAAAGAGAGAATCCCAAGCAGGCTCCTTGCTGTCACCGCAGAGCCCAACTCGGGGCTGGATCTCACGGTTCGTGAGATCTTGTCGTGAGCGGAAATCAAGAGTTGGGCGCTCAACCGATTGAATCACCCAGGCACCCCTGTTATTTTTCGTTCAGATTTGAGAAAAACTGAGGCCAAGGGAGGTTGCTTCACTTTTCTGAGGTCGCACAGGTAGGAAGTGCAAGAGCTGGGCCTTGAACGTGGCCTCTGCTCTTTTGTCTGAATCATCTGTGGACCGCCGGTGTCAGAACACCTGGGGAGCTTGTTCCGTGTGTAGATTGTCACCTGCCTCTCTGTCCTGGGTCCTGATTCAGTAGGTTCAGGATGAGGCCCTAGGTTCTGTAGTGTAGCAGCCAGGGGTGATTCTGATGTATGCCGAGGTTTACAAACGCGCTCATCTGCTGGCATCCAGATTGGTCTCCTGCCTTCTAACACCGGGTCTGCCCCAGCTAGAGGCACAGCGAGGGGCCAGCAGAGTGGTGGTGTAGCCCTCACGAGCCAGGATACCTCGGTTCAAATCTTGCCTCTACTACTTCTAGCTGTTAACTTGGGCGAATTGATTAGCCTCTCTGGGCCACAGTCTCCTTCTCTGTAAAATGGGGGCAGTAAACAATAACATCTCGCTCACAGGGTTGTTGCGTGAGGGTTACGTGAGAGTAACAGACCTAACGTGCTTAGAACAGCACCGGGTGGCACACGTGGTGGTTCTTAGATTGGGTCTTTTCCGAAGGCACCTGCTGGGCCTGCCTAGAAGGATCCAGTGAGGTTGAGGCCGTTCCCTGTCTGCATCCAGCTTCCTCGAGAGGCTTTTCCTTGTGTCTGTCCTCCTTCTCTCTTGCTGTTGGATCAGCGGGCGGCCCTTTATGGACGCTGCGGCGTCCGGCCAGATTCCCCGCGCCGACCACAGAGCTCATCCCCAGCCGAGCGGTTCACCGTTTCAGTCTGCTCTCGGGAACTGCTCTCTGCCCGCGGGACGGCCTGGCCCACAGCCGACGGCTTGGGGTTTATGTGCCTCCCTGCCCCCAGTGGGGGTGGCCTGTAGTAAAGGACTGACCGACACGGGGGGATATAAACTCCTGACCCCCTCTGTCATGTATGTGGATAAAAGACTCTGTGATCCCCCCCCCCCACCCCGCCTTCCACCGGGGGGTCAGGCTGAGGCTAAACCTCCATCTTCACTTATAGCTTCTTCTCCTGCCCTAGTCTGTTTCCTTCCTGCCTCGACCTTTTACTCCCGAGAGCCCTCCCTCAGTAATCCACTAGCACGAGAATCCATGTCTAGGGCTCTGATTCCAGGGAGCCTGACCTGAGACACTGCTGGTCACCATGGCCCGCGATAATAACCCTCACGGTGCACAGAGATCGTTACCAAGCCATCGCTTGGCCTCTGGGTCCCCCACGTAAGTAATTGGCTCCCTCCCAGGGCCGGTTTTCCAGCCTCTCATCAGAGGCTGGCATGGGGGGCGGGTAAAGAATGATAAATGCGAGAGGGAGCCGTGGTGTGGTGTGAAGCTGAGAAACGCAGTCACCTAGGAGCCAGGAACCGTGGGAAGGTCCCACGCAAAACCGAGTGTCAGGACCACTGGCTGGGGGCACCAATTTGCCTCTCCTTCCCACACACTGGCACCCTGAGGTCGGGAGCCCCCAGCGCCTACAAGATAACGGTAGTGCTGCTGGCTGCAGATGCAAAATATAGTGAAGGCTGGGCTCTTGGGACAGCCAGGAGGGTTTTCAACCTGTTTGCACGCTGCATCGTGGGTTTGGAGAGGCAGGAAGGCAGTGGAAATTGACACGGGCCACTGCCTTTGGGCCTAGCACTTTCTTGACAAATATCTGTTGACATCAGAGGCTTTGTGTCTCTTTCTGCACTTCCCTGACTAGTGTCTTTCCAGAAGCCGTTTGGTAGGCAGGTAATACTGCTACAATGGGGGACATGTTTTCGTTGGCTTGTTTGTTTTAAGTGGGCTTCGTGCCCAACGTGGGGCTTGAACTCACAGCCCGGAGATCAAGAGTCGCATGCTCTACCGACTGGGCTTGCCAGATGCCGCAGACGTTTGGGTTTTAACTCCTTTTCTGAGTCCTATGGAAGAAGCGATATGTGGCCTGTTCCTTCCCTTCAGAGGTCAGAGCTGGAGAAGGCCTCGATACGGGATTTCGGATGTAAATAAGGACACTTTGATTCTCTATAAAAATTACGCGTGATTTCAATACAGAATGCGATACACTAATTAGGGCAAAATGTAAAGAAACACAACTTTCTGAGTAAATTTTAGCTCACAGATAAATGCTGACTCATCTTTTAATTTTTCTTCTTTGGCTTCAGGGAGAAACTTTACTTTACTCCCGACTATGTTTTACTGCGTTTTGAAAAGTGTCAGGTCCGTGCCCAAAGCAATCTATAGATTCGATGCAATCCTTACCAAAATTCTAGCAGCATTTTTTGTTTTACAGAAATGGAACAACCCATCTTAAAATTTGTATGGAACCACAAAAGACCCTGAATAGCCAAAGCAATCTGAGAAAGCAGAACAAAGTTGGAGGCATCACGCTCCCTGATTTCAAGCTATACTACAAAGCCATAGTAATCAAAACGGTATGGTATGGGCATAAAAACAGACACATAGATCAAATGGAACAGAATAGAGAGCCCAGAAATAGACCCATGCACACATGGCTACATAATTTACGGCAAATGAGGCGAGAATATACAATGGAGAAAGGACAGTCTGTTCAGTAAATAGTGGTGGGAAAACTGGGCAGCCACACGCAGAAAAATGAGACCGGAGCACTATATTACATCACACACAAAAGTCAACTCAAAAGATGGACTAAGGGGCACCTGGGTGGCTCAGTCGGTTAAGCGTCCAACTTCAGCTCAGGTCGTGATCTCGTGCTTTGTGGGTTCAAGCCCCGCGTCGGGCTCTGTGCTGACAGCTCAGAGCCTGGAGCCTGTTTCGGATTCTGTGTCTCCCTCTCTCTCTCTCTCTCTGCTCCTCCCTGGCTCTCACTGTCTGTGTCTCAAAAATAAATAAACATTGAAAAATAAAAAAAAATGGACTAAGGGCTTGAATAGAAGACCAAAACTCATATAATTCCTAAAAGAAAAACATACACGGTAAGCTCCTTGACATTACTCTTGGCGATGTTTTGTTTTTTTTTGGGGGGGGGGATCTGACTCCAAAGGCAAGGGCAACACAGGCGAAAATAAAGACGTGGGGCTGTATCACACCAAAAAGCTTCTGCACAGCAAAGGAAACTGTCAGCAAAATTAAAAGGCCACCTATGGAATGGGAGAAGACATTTGTAAATCATATATCCAATAAGGTATTAATATCGAAAATATACAAAGAACTCCTACAGCTCAAGAGCAAAAAACCAAACAGTCCCATTAAAAAATGGGCAGAGAACCCGAATCGATGCTTTTCCATAGAAGACATACAAAAGGCCAACACTCACATGAAAAAGTGCTCAACGTCACTCATCATCAGGGAAATGCAAATCAAAACCACGATGAGATATCATTTCACACCTGTCAGAACGACTAGACTCAAAAAGACAAGAACTAACAAGTATTGGCAAGGGTGTGCACAAAAGGGAACTTTCACGCATTCTTGGTGGGAATGTAAATTGGTGCAGCCACTGTGGGAAGCAGAACGGAGGTTCCTCAAAAAGTCAAAAATAGAGTAATTCCATTGCTAGGTATATATCCAAAGGAAATGAAAACGCTAATTTGAAAAGCTACAGGCGCCCCTCTGTTCATCGCAGCATCGTTTACGATATCCAAGGTAGGGAATCGACCAATTCGTCGATGGATGAATGGACAAAAAAGATGCGGCACATATGTACCGAGAACTACAGCTCAGTCACTAAAAAGAACGAGCTCTTGCCATTTGCGACCACATGGATGGACCTACAGGATAAAATAAAATAAGTCAGACAGAGAAAGACAAATACCATATGATTTCACTTATATGTGGAATCTACGAAACAAAACAAATCAGCAAGCAAAACAAAACAAAGCTCACAGATGCAGAGAACAGATTGGTGGTTGCCGGAGGGGAAGGGGGTTGGGGTGGGAGAAGGGGGGTCAAGAGGTACAAACTTCCAGCCATAAAATAAATAAGTCACGGGGCTGTAATGTACCGCGTGGCAACTATGGTCCACAACATCGGATTGTATATTATGTAACTTTATGTGGGGGCAAGGGCGGGGGAGGCTAGACTTCTTGTGGTCATCATTTCACAGTGTATACAAATATCGAATCCTTATGTTGCGCACCTGAAACCAATAAAATGTTATATGTCAATTATACCTCAATTAGAAAAAATGTCAGGCCTGGATAAACCTTTCCAGCTCCCTCATAACTGAGGGAGGATGTGGATGTGGTTTACGGGAAAATTGGGCAGACAGGATTGAGTTCCCATATACCCCAATTTCCCCCATTAGAAGACTGGTTCAGTATTGGTCCGTTATCACCAACTGATCTCCGTAGTTTGCATTAGGAGTCACGCTTTGTGTTTTACATTCTATGGGTTTTGACGTATAGGTCATGTCATGTATCTACCGTGACAGTGTCACGCAGAGTAGTTTCACTGCCCTAAACATCCTCTGTGCTCTATTTATCCCTCCCTGGCCCCCCCCCCGAGCCCCTGGCAACCGCCGATCTTTCTACTGTCTCCATAGTTTTCTGTTTTCCAGAACGTCACATAGTTGGACTCATACGGTACGTAGCCTTTTCCGATTGGTTTCTTTCACTTAGTTACATGCATTTAGGTTTCCTTCATATCTTCTCATGGCTTGACAGCTCATTTGTTTTTAGCATGGAATGGTATTCCGTTGTCTGGACGTGCCTGCCCCCTTACTATACACTAGACGTTGATGTGAGCGCTAAAGAGATTCAAAAGGGGCAAAGGATCAGTGTCTACCGCTGAGGAAATTCTCGTCTAGTTGGAGAGAGAAGACACGCACAGCCATACAAAGTCAGCTAATGATATTAAGTAGTAAGTCAGACGTACCGAAAGACACATCTGGGACAAATAACTGCCGCAGCAGCTATGGGGCAGAAAGAGTTCGAGAAGGTTCCACGGAGGAAGTGCAATGGGTCGGCGACAGGGCGAGACAGAGAGGATGAAGAGGGGATTCAGGAAGGCTGCGCGTGTCTCAGCTTTTGACCCTGTGTCCTCTCCCTCGGGCTGTACACAGAGGAGAGAAAAGGGAAATGATGTGCCCACAGTGTGTCCATTTCTCTGGCGGGAGACTGTCCTCCCACGGGGAGTTTGGCAATTAGCTCGAAGGTGGATGAGCTCATTCTGACTCTCAACAGGTGAGCAGCTGGCGCCAGGGAGCTGGTGTCTTTATTAAGTTCCATCTCCAGGCAGCAGGGCCTCTCAAATCTTTAGCTAAACTCTGTGTGTGTGTGTGTGTGTGTGTGTTCGTGCGCGTGCGTGCGTGTAGTATAAGGTTTATTTTAGAAGAGATCATTTTTTATACCTTTTTTTTGTGTGGTGAGATAGGTAGTAGGATACTAGAACATTTTTATTCCAGTCTTCATATCTCTTCTGCATTAAAAAAAAAAAACCCGGCATGGAGTGCTTCCTGAATTTTGCATGCCACTGTTGTGCATGGGCTCAGCTGACTGTCTCTAGATCGTTCCATACGTGCTGCCAAAGCGAGCACTTTACCACTTTAAAAATTCTTGGTGGTGGGGGGGGGGGCGCCTGGGTGGCTCAGTCGGTGAAGCATCCGACTTCGGCTCAGGTCATGATCTCGCAGTTTGTGAGTTCAAGCCCCGCGTCTGGCTCTGTGCTGACAGCTCAGAGCCTGGAGCCTGCTTTGGATGCTGTGTCTCTGTCTCTCTCTGCTCCCCCCTCCCACCCCCGCTCATGCTCTGTCTCTCTCTCTCTCAAAAAATAAACATTAAAAAATTTTAATAAATTTTTAATTAATTAATTTTTAAGTTTATTTATCTATTTGAATTCTGTTAGTTTATTTATTTATTTTTTAATATGAAATCTATTGTCAGATCGGTTTCCATACAACACCCAGTGCTCCTCCCAAAAGGTGCCCTCCTCAATACCCATCACCCACCCTCCCCTCCCTCCTACCCCCCATCAACCCTCAGTTTGTTCTCAGTTTTTAAGAGTCTCTTATGCTAGTCTATTTATTTTTGAGAGTCACACACACACACACACACACACACACACACACAGAGTGCAAGCAGGGAGGTGCAGAGAGAGACACACACACAGAATCGGAAGCAGGCTCCGGGCTCTGAGCTGTCAGCACAGAGCCCGACGCGGGGCTCGAACTCACGGAATGCGAGATCATGACCTGAGCCGAAGTCAGCCGCTTAACCCACTGAGCCATCCAGGTGTCCCTATGTTTGTTTATTCTGAGGGAGTGAGAGTAGGAGCGTGGGAGGGACACAGAGAGAGGGAGAGAGAGAGAATCCCAAGCAGGCTCTAAGCTGTCAGCTCAGAACCCCATGTGGGGCTCGAACTCACAAACCGCAAGATCATGAGCTGGGTGGAAACCGAGAGTTGGACGCCTTAAACCGACTGAGCCACCCTGGCTCCCCTCTCCCACTTTTTAATATA
This sequence comes from Lynx rufus, assembly GCF_022079265.1. Lineage (NCBI taxonomy): Eukaryota > Metazoa > Chordata > Mammalia > Carnivora > Felidae > Lynx > Lynx rufus. Next base: position 35,208,682 of record NW_025814828.1, read on the forward strand.
GTAAAACATACATAACATAAAGTTGACCATCTTAAGCATTTTTAAGCGTCCAGAGCGTTTTCATCTTCCCAAACAGAAACTCTGTCCCCCTTAACTACTAACTTCCCAGCTTTCCCCGGTGCCCCAGCCCCCGGCAGCCACCATTCCATTCTGTCTCTATGAATATGACTACTCTAGAGTAGAGTATAGCACTTGTCCTTTTGTGACTGGCTTCCTGTTCTCCAGAGTGGGTGCCACCATTTTCCATTCTCCCCAGCAGGGCCCAAGGCTTCCGATTGCTCCGCATCCCTGCCGACACTTTTTATTTTCTGTTGCTTTGTTTATTTGTTTTTGCCAACCGTCATCTGAACGGGTGCCGACGGGTCTCTCATTGTGGTTTGGAGCTGTAGCTAAACTTACTTGTTGGGGAAGCGGCAGAGAGTATGGGCGCAAAGTAGTGATTCCTGCTGTGAGTGGACTCAGTTTGGGGCGTCGGGAGGCCAGCCTTCCCACGACTTGACAGGTTCACCGGCTCTCTGGGGCCCGTTGTAGAAGATACCTATGACATGTTCGGATCCCTTCCACGTACCTTGTCACTTCATGCGCAGAAAGTTCTTCTAAATATTTCAATGTGCACAGATATGCACCCACAATTGTATTTTATCTTTTGTTAATTTATGTTTTGTTTCATTTTATTGGAGTTTATTTACTTATTTTTATTTTTTAAGCTTATTTACTTATTTTTTGAGAGAGAGAGAGAGAGCGAGCGAGAGGGAGCAGGGGAGGGGCAGGGGAGAGAGAGAGAAGGGGAGAGAGAATCCCAAGCCGGCTCCACACTGTCGGCACGGAGCCTGCTGTGGGGCTCGAACTCACAAACTATGATATCATGAGCTGAGCCAAAATCAAGAGTCAGATGCTTGACCGGCTGAGCCACCCAGGCGCCTTATTTATTATTATTATTTTTTTAAGTAACCTCGACACCCAGCGTGAGGCTCAAACTCCTGACCCTGAGATCAAAAGCTGCACGCTTCTCTGACTGAGCCAGCCAGGCGCCCCTATTTTGTAAACATCCCAGGGGAGATGGGGAGGCGTTATGGGCTGAATTTTGTGCCCCCTACCCCACTTCGTGTGCTGACGTCCTAGCCCCTAGTGACTGTATTTGGAGACAGAGCCTCTAAAGAACTGATTGCACAGAGGCAAGATCCTACGGGTGGCTTCTAATCCAACGTGACTGGTGTCCTCGTGAGAAGAGGAGACTAGGACACGGACGGGGCGCACGGAGGGAGGAAGCCGTGAGCACACGGGGCTTTTTTTTGCCATCTGCAAACCAAGGAGAGGCCTGCCACAGACCCCCTCCCTCCCCCCAGCCCTCAGAAGGAGCCCACCTGGCTGGCACCTTGATCTGGGATGTCTAGCGCTGGACCTGTGACAAATCAGATCTCTGGTGTTTAAGACCCCAGGCCGTAGTACGGGAGGCGCCCGGAAGCCGGCCTCAGAGCAGTTCCCCACAGACCTCGATCTTCTCGTGTTCTGCCAGGACCCAGATCAGTGGCGGTTCAAGCCCTGCCGGCGCGGCCATGTGGCAGGTCACTGGGACGCCGTGGGGCAGCAGTTCCCAGGGGAGCACTTGCCTGCAACCCGCTTGGTGGACAATGAGATAGCGTGCTAGCCGCGGCTTTCAAAGATTTTAATGAGCCTGTTTGTGCTCACTTGTAAAGTATTGTCTTCACTTTAAACTTTCTTATTTCGGGGCGCCTGGGTGGCTCGGTCGGTTCAGTGTCCGACTTCAGCTCAGGTCATGATCTCGTGGGTTCGAGCCCCGCGTCGGGCTCTGTGCCCACAGCTCAGAGCCTGGAGCCGGCCTCCGATTCTGCGGCTCCCCCTCTCTCTCTGCCCCCCCCCCACTCGAGCGTGTGCACGCTCTCTCTCTCTCTCTCTCTCTCAAAAATAAACATTAAAGGGGCGCCTGGGTGGCGCAGTCGGTTAAGCGTCCGACTTCAGCTCAGGTCACGATCTCGCGGTCCGTGAGTTCAAGCCCCGCGTCGGGCTCTGGGCTGATGGCTCAGAGCCTGGAGCCTGCTTCCGATTCTGTGTCTCCCTCTCTCTCTGCCCCCTCCCCCGTTCATGCTCTGTCTCCCTCTGTCTCAAAAATAAATAAAACGTGGAAAAAAAAATTAAAAAAAAAAGAATAAAAATAAACATTAAAAAAAATAAGAAAATTTTTATTTTAAAAATCGGACTCTGCTGCAACAGGGTCCTCTGGAGGCCAACATTTCCACGGGCGGCCCGCCGAGTCGACACCAAAGGTCATGGTGGCTTAGTATAGGACAGTGGCGATGAAGGTGGAGAGAAGTGGATACACTGGAGATACACGTAGGATGTATGGCAAATCTCACCGTCCCCACCCCATGGCACTCCCTTCCCCGGCTCATATGTGAAAAGTCTTTCTAGACAGTTAATGCACGCAAGTCTCCACGTATAAAGCTCTGTTTGGCCTTTTGTTGGCTTAAGAAGTGGAATTGGTATTTTTGCCACATGCCTTTTTTTTTTTCACTTGATGGTAGGTGGGCAGCCTGACATATCAGAGCCCACACATCCAGCTCACCCTCCTTTTTTATTAGCTGCAGACTATTCCAAGTCAGGATTAAGCATTAGATTATATATATATATTTTTGACAGAGACAATACCTTTCAAAAAAATTTTTAATGTTTATTTATTATTTTTAAGAGACAGAGAGAGAGAGAGAGACAGACGGAGCATGAGTGGGGGAGGGGCAGAGAGAGGGGGAGACACAGAATCCGAAGTAGCTCCAGGCTCCGAGCTGTCAGCACTGAGCCCAGCGTGGGGCTCGAACTCACGAACCACGAGATCACGACCTGAGCCGAACTCGGATGCTTCACCGACTGAGCCACCCAGGCGCCCCGAGAATATCGTAAGCAGGCTCCACGCTCAGCGCACAGCCTGACTCGGGGCTTCATCCCACGACCCTGGGATCATGACCCGAGCCGAAATCAAGAGTCGGACGCTTAACGGACTGAGTCACCCAGGCGCCCCGACCCCACTATTTTTACACTTGATCTTAGCCAAAGGGCCGAGAAGTGATCCGACCCCACTCTTTTTTAACGTTACAATAAACACCCTCGGACATTCAGGCTTATTCTGTCCGGGGGGTTCTGTGAGATAGATTCCAGAGGAAAAGTGTTGTCAAGAGGGATACGCCCGGCAGACACGTGTTTCTACGTGCACCCAAAGTCACATACAAAAATGTTCATAGCAGTCCTGTTTACAATAGCCCCCAACTGGAAACAACCCAAATGTTCTTCGACAGTACAACAGAATCATAAAGCGTGGTCTGGTCGTGCGATGGAATTCTATACAGCAACAAAAATGAATGTTCTGCTTCACAGAGCAATATAGATGAAGCTTCAAAATATAACATGTGGTGAAAGAAACCAGACACAAAAGAATATATACTGTGTAATTCCACCCATGGAATGTTCAAAAACAGGCGGCTTCTATTTGGGGTCAGGATAGCGGTTACCTGGGGGGTTTACTGAGCAGGAGAGAGCACGGGGGCTTCTGGGCACTGATAATGCTCTGCTCTCTTTCTCGATCCAGGCAATAGTTACACGCACTCATGATTTGGGTCCTTTTCTATATGCGCGCTCTACTTTGATAGTTTACCCACATTTCTTTAAACGTGTATGTATTTAAAATAATAATCACAACTGCAAATCACCCTCCAAAAAGATCGCACCAATTTGCACACGCACCGATAACCCACGTGGGTTCTGCACGTTTACACGTGAGCATGAATTTCACTGCTCCCAGGGGCCTTGGGAGCCCCACACCCTTGGCAACGGCGATGCTGGAAAAGCGGTTTGATTTTTTTTTTTGCCAATGTGATGGCTTCTGGGGGAAAAAAAAAAAAGCACCTTCTCATTTTCGTTTGCATTTTCCTAATCACCGGTAGGTTGCCATCGAACTGTTTGTCTGGTTCTTATTTATCTGGAATGGCTATTAACTCTTTGCTGGACGTGTTGCAAGCCTGTTCTCCTGGAGCATCTCTTGTCTTTTCGCCGCGTTCGTGGCACAGCTCAGGGGCCGGCTGAGGCGAGGCAAGCCGTACCAATAAGTGATGCACGCTCGCTCGGGGGCTGTGGCGGGCCCGGGAAGCGCGCCCCCCTCTGCTGGGCTCCCGCCAAGTATTGCCCGGTGGGAAGGTGGGAACCAAGGGTGCCAGATCTAACGATTCTTCAGAGGATGCTGGGAATATACATTTGTATGGGAAAACTTCCAATTTCAAAGCGCTGGCAACTCGTTCAAAAAATTGTAAGCACTAAAAGGAGATCTGTGTTGTCACATCTGTCCATCTTTTCCTTTATGACTTCTCGGTTCTGTCTCTCTCTCTCTTTTTTCTTTTAGTCAGTTCAACACTTTTTTATTTTTTCCTCTCTAAATCCTTCTCTTTTCAGGATACAGAGAGAAGCTTTTCGTGTTTTTATTCAAGTCTCCTTAATGAGAGAAATAAAGGGGAGTGCACATAGTACTGGACCCAGAGAGTCGAGGAGGTCCCGACCTTGGGGATGTGGGTGACTGAGCCCAGGATGGTCACAACACCAAAATTAGAACTCTTTCTCATTCTCTCATTTAAGGCCAACGACCTTCCCATATAGTGGGATTTCAAGGGATGAGAATAAAGCGTTTTATTCCACGATGAAACCAGAGGCCCCCGGGAACAGTGAAGTTCATGCTAACGTGTAAATGACTTACTGCAAAACCCCTTCCTGGGATCGAGCGTGCACGTGAGAGCGGGGAGCGAGCAGCTGGTCCCTGCAAGCCTGCAAGTGCAAGAGGATGGCGGAAATGTCACTTCACACTGTCAGCACAGAGCCTGAGGCGGGACTTGAACTCACGCACCGCGAGATAGCGACCTGAGTGGAAATCAAGAGTCGGGTGCTTCACCGACTGAGCCGCCAGGGCGGCCCTCGTCTGGGCTACTTTAATGGCCTTTGGTGGTGTCACTTGCACATTCCCCACCCATGCTAACGAGATGCTTGCATTGGCCAATGCACATCTAAAAGCCGCTCTGGGGGAAGAAAAAACTTTCTCTGGCTGCATGGACAGCAGGACCCATCAAGGGACAGAACAGGGGATCACTGGCTGAGGGTGTGGCATAGCTTCTTCCCTTTCTGGCACTGAGATCGGGTGACTGAGACACGGAGCTCACCCAGAGAGCGGGTGCTCATGGGCATGCATTTATCCCTAACAATCATACCTGCATTTATTGAGTGCCTGGTGTGTGCTGGGACCTGTGCTGAGCACTGTATGTATACCACCTCACCTCCGATAATCCGCGCTCAGCCTGCGAGGTAGGGCCGTCGCTCTCAGTGATGGGGTCCGACGGGAACCAGGTGGCACGCATGATCAAACCTCAGTATCGTATTTCCACCCCCAGGCCGAGCAGGGGTGGCCCTCCATTCCGGCAACTTCTCCAGCCCAGCCTTGCACGGCGGCGGGGCCCAGGTCTCTAAGCTACTGACCTGCCCCCTTCCGTTTGCCTCAGTGGTCCTGCCCTTTTTGCCTTAAGGGTTGGTGCGGATTTCTCCCCACCGCTCCCCTGGTTGAAGACTAAAATGTCCTGAGACACCAGCTAATAATGCGGGTGGGCACCAATTATGTAGGTGCGGAATGGAAAGAGTTTTAAGGTGTGACTTTTCCAGGCCACTCGCATTCATAAAAAGCAGCAGAGACAATATAGTTTATTTTCAAAAAATTTTTTTCAACGTTTATTTATTTTTGGGACAGAGAGAGACAGAGCGTGAACGGGCGAGGGGCAGAGAGAGAGGGAGACACAGAATCGGAAACAGGCTCCAGGCTCTGAGCCATCAGCCCAGAGCCCGACGCGGGGCTCAAACTCACGGACCGCGAGATCGTGACCTGGCTGAAGTCGGACGCTTAACCGACTGCGCCACCCAGGCGCCCCTATAGTTTATTTTCAGATTCGAAAAGCAATCATGCCCTTGGTAGGGAAGTCAAAGATGAAAGATATAAAGAAGAAAAGAAAGAAACCTCACCTTACCACTTGAGACCATCATTGTCAACATTTCCAGATGGTTCTTGCCACTCATTTTCATATATTTTTCATAGATATATATATGTATAAATTTTAAATACATTTAATTTTTTTTTTAATTTTTTTTTCAATGTTTATTTATTTTTTTGGGGACAGAGAGAGACAGAGCATGAACGGGGGAGGGGCAGAGAGAGAGGGAGACACACAGAATCGGAAACAGGCTCCAGGCTCTGAGCCATCAGCCCAGAGCCCGATGCGGGGCTCGAACTCACGGACCGCGAGATCGTGACCTGGCTGAAGTCGGACGCTTAACCGACTGCGCCACCCAGGCACCCTAAATACATTTAATTTTTAAAAATGTTTACTTGCTTATTTTTGAGAGCAAGAGAGAGAGAGAGAGAGGAAGTGGGTTAGGGGCAGAGAGAGAGGGAGAGAGAGAATCCCAAGCAGGCCCTGAGCTGATGGTGCAGAGCTTGATCCGGGGCTCGAACCCACGAATGGTGAGATCATGACCTGAGCCGAAGTCGGACACTTAACCCACTGAGCCACCCAGGTGCCCAAAATACATACGATCTTTAGGCAAAGTTGAGATCATTCTAGCAATACACCTTCCGAATGGGTGAGCACTTCTGAAAGCATTTCTGATCCCGCAAAGACAAAGGCTTTCTGAGTAAGGTGGGTGGAATCGACGAGACAGGGAGGCCGTGGGGTCTTTTCAGCGGGGGGGTTCTCTAGCCCACCCAGGTTGCCCCCGGCCCCCTGGGGTGGGGACAGCTGCTTCCTCTGCCTCCTTCTTCAGTGTCACTCACCAGTTCTTTCTTGGGAGGGTGGGGAGCCTCCCAGCAGTGTCTGCCTGGGCCAGCGGGGGCCTCTCTGGTGGCACCCCACTCCCCCTCCCTTGTGGGCCAGGTCCCCACAGCCACCCCCGCCACCATGGGTTAGTGTTGGGGGGGCTGTCTCGTCGGGGGACAAATGGGCTGGCTTCTGGCTTCTTGAGGCACTCCAGCGGTGGGGGCAGGGCACCCGTGGCCCAGGCACTTCCTGCCTCTTGAGAAACAAGCTACCTTTTGGCTGTGACTGTGGAGCTGCTGACCCCCATTAGCTGCTTTCCTAGAAGTGAAAATGGATTTGCTCTGTGCTCTGTCATCCCTGGTGACCCCGGGGCTGGCAGAAGCAGCACCAAGAGCACAGGACTGGCCACCAAAAGGAGCCATGCTAACCCGCTCTCAAGGGGACACAAGCTTGCTTCCTTCCTCCAGCGATCTGACAAAGACCCAGTTCTTTTTTTTTCTTTAATTTTTTTAATGTTTTATTTATTTTTGAGACAGAGAGAGACGGAGCGTGAGCAGGGGAGGGGCCGAGAGAGAGGGAGACACAGAATCGGAAGCAGGCTCCGGGCTCCGAGCTGTCAGCACAGAGCCCGACGTCGGGCTCGAACTCACAAACCGCGAGATCATGACCTGAGCGGAAGTCGGACGCTGAACCGACTGAGCCACTCAGGCGCCCCGAGACCGAGTTCTTGAAAGGTAGGAAGGTTTGGTGCTTTGCTGGAAGGCCATCCGTTTATGGGTGACAGCGGAGACCCTGCTGGGCCACAGTGGCTAGAACCAGAGGGACATGGGTTAGAGTCCCAGTTCTGATCCTAGGTGCACCGCCATGGACAACTTTACTGAACCCCTCGGAGTTCAGTCTCCTCACCAGTAAAGTGGACCAAACAGCACCTCCTGCCCAGGGAGGCTCTGCAGAGTAGATGCTTTGAATTACATACGTAAAGGGGCCCCTGGGTGGCTCAGTGGGTTAAGCGTCCAACTGTTGGTTTCATCTCAGGTCATTCGTGAGTTCGAGCCCCACACGGGGCTCTGTGCTGACAGCATGGAGCCTGCTTGGGATTCTCTCTATCTCTCTCTCTCTCTTTCTCTGTGCTCCTCCCTGATTCACACTGTCTCTCTCAAACTAAATAAATAAACTAAAAAATAAATGATATCCATAAGGCATCGACCATGGTTCCTGAAACAGCAGGTGTTCAGCAAATGATCTTCCTGTGTCTTAAATTTTCTTCTCATACCTTTTGGTAACAGATATCATCACCCCATTTTGTGGAGGGGGTAGCTGAGGCTGAGAAAGATTAAATAGTCTTTCAGTTATCTATTACTGTCTAACAGCCATCCCAAACCTTAGTGGCTGCAAAGCAGCGCTGGGTGATAATGAATGGGCAATAATGTCTCCCGATTCTACGGATTAATTGGATGGTTCTTGGACTCCAGCTGAAGGCACCTGGGGTCTCTCATGTGGATACAGTCGGTGGGCAGCTAGATTGGGCTGAAAGGTCAAACAGGGCTTCTCACGCGCCTGGGGGTCTTAGTGCTGGCTCTTGGCCGGGCTGCCTCGGTGTTTTGCTTTAGGTCTTTTTACCAGGCTAGCTTGGGCTTCCCCCCCGCATGGCAGCTGGATTCCAGGACAGAGCGTTCCAAGAGGACCAACCTCGGCATGCAGGTTGCTTGGCATCATGCTTGTGAATGTCCTATTGGCCAACGAAAGTCACACGACCAAACCCAGAGCTGACGTGGGAAGGGACGATGTAAGGGCACAGGTGCGGGAAGCATGGCTCATCAGGGGCTGCGCATGTAACAGTCTCCAAAAAAAAAAAAAAAAAAGACTTGCCTAAAATGCCACGTCCACTGAATGGCATAGCTGGGATTTGAACCCAGGGCTGTCTGACTGCAAAATCCACGCTCCTCCTTGCAGGCCAGGCTGAGGCTGGCTCTATGGTAGGCTGGTGTTTATGGCCCAACCACCACAGTCTGCGGGTGGGGTGACTTCCCATCTCTCAGCCCATCCCTGCTACCAGCACTCCATGATGACCTTGAACCTGTCCTGCTCCCCGGACGGAAGAGAAAAAGCACCCTTTTTCTTTCTGCTGGCCCCCCCCCCCGCCCCTCTCTCTTCCGTGTTGACTGCAGAAAGCTATTCCCGTTTCCTCCAGAGTCCCAGCCAGGGACAGCGGTGGCCCTATCAATTCTGGCCTCTGTGGCCACAGCAGCATCCCGTCTCTGCTGGCCTCAGGGCACACACAGCTCTCTGGACCTCAGCTCCGTTTTCCAGAAGGACTCCTATTGGAAAGCAACGATCACGGGAACAAAAGACAATATCGCAGAAATAAGCCCAGGTTTACAGCACATTGTCCTAATCCCAGTGGACTTCCAGACTGCCACTGTCTCACCTGAGATAGGTCCCCGATCCTGACCCGAGTCTACATGCAGCCAGGGGCTGATTTGAGCTGGCCCCACGGCGGTGACCGTGGTCACCCAGCCGCTTGCTGTTCCTGCCTGCCTCTGTCTGAGTGAGGCCCCGGTCAGTTCCAGCCACCGCTCTGACCTCTACACCCAGCATCTTCGACGGGGAACATCCTTCTCCCTGTCATTCCCTGCTCCTAATTCAGTGTCGGCAGTGAGCGTCATTCACTTTCCTATGGCTGAACTCTCACTCTCCCCTCTTCTTCTTTTTAAACGTTTATTTATTTTTGAGAGAGAGAGAGAGAGAGAGGGAGAAAGTGAGCAAGTGCGGGGGAGGGGCAGAGAGAGAGGGAGAGATTGAATCCCAAGCAGGCTCTGAGCCGACAGCGCAGAGCCCGATGCGGGGCTCGAACCCACGCACCGCGAGATCATGACCCGAGCGGAACGCTCAACAGACTGAGCCACCCAGGCGGCCCTCACTCTCCCCTCTTCTTAAGGCCCCAGGAGGGTAAGCCATCCGTTCAAAGCCCTATCATGAGCCGAAGGCAAAGCTGAGGCCTTGAACCTGGATATCTGCAGTACTTTTGCAGGAGCCCCCTGCGCCCCAGCCTGCATTTTTGGAGCCTGAGCAGGGCCCACAGCTGTTCTGCCTCAGCTCAGAGCAAAGGCTAACAAAAAGCAAAAGCTCTGGAAAAAAGAGAAAATGTTCTCTGGATGCTGAATTGGTGACCTTAGGGAGGCATGTGTGTGCGTGGTGTGTGTGGGAGGCCTCTGACTTGTGCCCAGGGAAAGGTCACGGTCAATGAGCACGGCTTTGATGGGAGAGGGTCCGAAATGGAGCCCGGGAATTTCATCACGCAGCTGCTGGGCTTGGATGCGGGGCCCTCTGTCAGAGCAGGCCGGCGCTCCGGCTGGAAGGGCGACACGCCGAGGTCCTGGGGTACGGAGCTCCCGGGGAGGGGACCGGGTGGGGTGCATGAGGTATCTAGGAATTGGTGGTGCCCTGTGTGGTCTCGCTGAGAGAAGCCAGGCAAAATCTGGCAACCGAGCCGGGGCTCTTGGCTTCGAGCAACAGGAAGCAATTCTGGTTTATTTAAGCAGAAAAGGACTTTATCAAAAGGAACTCGGGGAGTTCACAAAATAATCAGGAGGGCTGGAGAACTGGGTTTGGAAAGCAGGCCACACAAAGGAGACTGTGTGGCGGTCAGGACCATGGCCAAGGTCAGGCCAATCCAATGACAACCCCACTGCCAAGTCCGGGACGCCCCGGCTAACACTGCCACCTGTGGACGTGGATACGGTCCCCGTCATCCCAGAAATGGAATGTCATCGCCACGGTGACTGCCACCCTCCACCAGAATGGACCTCCGGGCTCCCTACATCTCTGCATCACCAGCCCCTGCCTGAGTCTTTGATGGGAGCCCCTGATCAGTTGAGCCTACGTCAGGAGCCCGCTCAGGGCAACAAAGGCAGCCGAGGAAAGTGACTATTGGGCATTTTTTAACTTCTCTGGTGAGAGGCGACCAGGAGGATGGAGAATTTCACCAACGCGGTTGTGGGGACTGGACGCGGGTCAGCCATGTACCTACCTCACCTGGAAAAATGTAGGGCAGCTGTCCCCAGCGAGCGCTAGAGAATTGCATGCCTCCGGGAACAGCCTGAGTGTATCTTTTATCTTCCTGTCCTCCAGATGGTAATGGAAGTGTGTGTGTGTGTGTGTGTGTGTGTGTGTGTGTGTGTTTAAGGACACCTTATGTGACAGTGGTCAGGAACCCTGGGTTCGATTCTGAGTTCCCTCTGCCTGCCGACCTCAGACGAGCTGTTCTCTATCTTGGGGTCCCTGTTAGCCCTTGACCGGCTGCTGTTCAGCCCTCGAGCAAGCAGAAGGTGTGCAAGTAACCTCTGCTGCACTCTGGGCTCTGCGGCCGAAAGATGCACCAAGACTGCCAAAGCCCCAAAGGGAATGGGGCCATTGGCGCCCCTGCAACAGACGAGAGTGCAGGTTGTGGGGTCAGAGAGATGGGGGTAAACAGCCAGATGACCTCGCACACGTTCCTTAACTTCTCTGACCCTTTGTTTCTTATCTGCCAAATGGGGATGAGGTGGTAGGCGCCCAGCCTCCATTCCAACCTGGTCCCATGGTACCGTCATGTCCTGCAGAGGCCGGAGGGCTCAAAACTGCAGCTCCCAGACACCCCCGCAGCTGGAGCTGTGGATAAGAATTACATTTCCCCAGTTAAGGGCGCCAGTTTGTTGAGCATCCGACCTCGGCTCAGGTCATGATCTCGTGGTTCGCGAAGTCGAGCCCCCTGTCGGGGTGTGTGATGTCAGCGCAGACCCTGGAGCCGGCTTCGGATCCTCTGTCCCCTTCTCTCTCTCTGCCCCTCCCCCGCTCACACTTGCCCTCAAAACTAAACAAACGTTAAAAACATATTTTAAAACATTTCACGAATTAGATTCGCTTGCGTCAGGCTAGGAAGGCAGCAGCGAGGCAGAGACTACTTTCTCGCTGCTCTGGCTGTTGCTGCTGAAGACACCGAGCGTGTGTTGGTCGTGTGTATGCGTGTATGCGTGTGTGTGCGTGTTGTGTGACAGCATTCTAGTGTTCGTTGGCCACCAGCTTTGTGGCTGTTAAGAGATGTTGTGGTGGCCGCAGCTCCCCAAGCCTGGAAGGCAGCTACGCGATGTGCTCTTGAAATCAACATCTCTGTGGGTGGTCCCCTCCCTCCCCACCTTCCGGTTGGTGACAGCAATGGCAGCAGTCTCGGTGGCACAGCTCAGCGGTGTGGTGGGAGCCCAGAGCCGGCTCCGCTGGCCCTTCCGGTGATTTTGTAAGCACCTGATTTCCTGTATTAAATCTCTTCTTGCTTAAAATAGCTGGAGAGGTTTTCTGTTTCCTGCCACGGAATCCTAACTGCTATAGAGGTAACACCCCCATTGCTCCCGCCGTTCTTGAAATGCCACGAGTCGGTGGATGCTACCCAGCTTTGTACACTGAAAAGCCCGTTATGTGGGTTAGGTATCTTGCAAGGAAGGGTCTCCCTCTTGTCAGGGGAGACTAAAGTTTATGTGCTCCCAGTGGGTTTTTTTACCTAGAGCTACTGGGCACAGGGCAATCTGAAAGAATTTGGGTAATTTGGGGGGATTGCCTGCTTTGGGAGGCCACAAGGGTTCTCCTGCACATTCAGGGGGAAATTCTGCCCCTCTGTCCTCTGTTAGAGCGATGATTGACCCCAGAGGCAGCTGGGAAAGGTGGCAGGCTTTCTGGTGTGAGCCTGCGAGGCCAGCTAACCCCGGATTCTCCCCTACAGGTAGGTGCCTGGGCTCCCCGATTAACTCCACTGGTTTGTGGTCAAGCTCACTTTAATTCCTCCCTCCCCGCCCCCCCCCTGTTAAATCTTTGTATTTACAAACCATCCCATCACCTCCCATCAGGTGTGAAGGATCTCCCCTTCTGTGTTGAATAACATTCTCATGGTCATGGCCTTAGCCCCACCAGTGGAAGACTTTCCAGAGAAAAAAACTGACAGAATGCAGATTCTTTGGCGTTGCTTGGGAAGAAGTTCAAAGTACAGGGGCGCCCAGGGGCGCCTGGGTGGCTCAGTTGGTTAAGCCTCCGACTTCAACTCAGGTCATGATCTCACGGTTTGTGGGTTCGAGCCCCACGTTGGGCTCCGTGCTGACAGCGTGGAACCTGCTTGGTCTCCCTCCCTCTCTCTCTCTGCCCCTCCCCCCCCGCCTGAAAATACTTTAAAAATAAATAAAACTTAAAAAAAAATACAGGGGGCCCAGAGGCTGAGGCTGGGGAGACTGGGCAACCCCAGCATAAGGGCCCTGGGTACTGAGGGAGGAGAGGAAGAGGGAACTAGGGGAAAGGGCACAAAAGTAAGGGGAGGGGGGGTGTTTCTTGCAGACCCCACTACTCTGTTCAGTGAACACATTGCTTTTCCCCCTCAGAGATCCGAACCCCTCACTCTCTTGCTTTTCCTTCATCCTATTTCCTGCCACAATGCGTGGAGCGCCTGTGGTGGCAAGGGCCAGGCAGGTGGCCCCCGGGGGGCTCTGGAGCTGGGTGGAAGCCGGCCGGGCTTGGCTGCGAGAACAATCCAGGCCCCACTCCAGCCCATCAGGGGGCTTGAGGCTGAGTGGGCGAGATAAACTCTTTCAGTGGTTTTCAGGAGCCCTAATCAATTGCGAGGCAGGGCGCAGCCCTCCGGGGACAGATAAAGCCAGCCCTGCGCTCCAAGCCCGGTTGCAGCCAACGTTTGTGTGGTTTGAACTTTTGTGTGGTTTGGACAAGTTCGCTGGGCTTTGCTGGAGTGGTTTACTCTGCTTCCAAATGGCAGTACAGAGAGGCGAACGGGCTTGGACCCCACAAGCCACCCCTGAGATGGGAGGGGTGGCCTGTCCTCTCTCCCCATTAGGTCCTACAGGCTCAGGGGGGAAAGAGAGGCTGGGCATGTCCGGGCCGTATCCCTGACTCTCGCCAGTGGTGCGGGGTGTAGACGGTTTTAGAAACGCTCCCTCACCCAAGGCGGGCCAGCCCTTGGAGTTGGAGAGTTGAGCTGCTGCCGGTGTGAGTCTTTGCTCCTGCTTCTAAACTAGAAAGTCCGATGCCCATTTTCGGATTCCATCTTCGGCCGGGGGCGCCTCCGGGACGCGCAGTCACCCCGCGCGGAGGAAGCCCTGGACGCTGGGGACACCGCCTGGAGCCTCCGCGCATAGCACCGGCCGGTTTTCCTTCCAGCTTGAGGTTTCTCGGTTAACCTCTAAGGTGCCGGAAGATCCAGAACGCTCGCGGGCAGGCCTTTGGCTGGCTCCGGGCGAGGCTGGGCACCCCAGATCAGATCGCCGGCGGGCACTCCACGCGCCAATGTGTGCCGCACTTGCTTGCGGGAGAGCGAGGCTGCCCAGCGAGGTGCACCGACGCTGGGCCCGTAGGGACCCATCTGACAATGCCCTGTCCCCTGGGAAGCCTGTGCCAGCCTGCAGGGGCCACAGCAAAATAGAACCGGGAACATGTGCTGCTTGGGAAGCACACTCGGGCACCTGGCGTATCTCAGTGATGATCACACCCTCCAGGGACCTTCCTGCTTCCACAGAAGGTGGGGACAGAGAGAGAGAGGCGCGCATGGAGAGAAAGGGAAGTGGGAAGAAACTGGTCACGGAGGAGGCTATTTTTATTCTTTGCTACAGCTGCGCGCATTTCTCTGACCAGCTAGGCAGCAAAAATTAGACCGGCTCCCGCTGAAAACAGGCCCTAAACTGCGAGGGGGGGGGGGGGCGGTGAGCTGGGCCAGGGGGGGTGTGAGGTGTGCAGGACAGGCGTGGAGAGGGGGAAATCCCGAGAACCCAGCAAACCGGTCTCCAGAAGCCCTCACTGTGCAGAACTACCCCCTTCTTGCTGTCCCCCTGCCCTGAAACAGGGAACCAAGGTTGGCGGTGAGGGCCCTCGAGCTGGAATCCTTTGGGATCATGACTGTCCAGGTCAGCAGTTCCCAAAGTGTGTTCTCCATGAGACAGTCGCAAAACTCCATGAGGCTGGATTTTCTTCCTCTACGGCCACCAAAACCACGTATCACAACAGATTAGATGCCGAAGCAGCTAGAAGAAAGCAGCTGTCTTCTACTGAGCCAGGTATTAAAGAGGTTTGCAAAAATGTAAGACAATGCCACGTCACCCTGTAAACGTTTGTTGTTTTTGTTAGTTTCAGAGGCTAGCTCTGTCTTCATTAACTCGTGCTGTTGATGTTCACGTGTTAGTTACCTGTTGCTGTATAACAAATTACCCCCAAACTTAGTGGCTGAAAACAACAGACATTTCTTTTCTCCCCATTTCTGCAGGTCCGGAATCTGGGAGCAGCTGGCTTAGCCGGGTGGTTCTGGCTCAGGGTCTTTCGATCAAGCTGTGGTCCAGGGCTTCGGTCAGCTCCAAGCTCACCCAGGGAAGGGAAGCCCTCCACCTTCAAGCTCACTCGTGTGCCTCAGTTCCTTGCCGCATGGGCCTCTCCACAGGGCCGCCTGGTGATATGGCCCCTGGCTTCCCCCAGCGAGAGTGAAAGTGGGTACCGCGGTCCTTTTATTATCTGACTGCGGAGGTGATCACGTTCAAAGGGAAGGGATGACTCAAGGGCATGGGCGACGGAAGGCACGGGTCATTTGGCATCACCTCAGAGGCTGCTTGCCTCGCATACGATAGGTTCATTATTGTTCTTTTTATATAAATCAATAAATAGTCTAAACTTCTCAGGTTTCATTTTTTTTTATTTTTTTTTAACGTTTATTTATTTTTGAGACAGAGAGAGACAGAACATGAACGGGGGAGGGTCAGAGAGAGGGAGACACAGAATCGGAAACAGGCTCCAGGCTCTGAGCTGTCAGCACAGAGCCCGACGCGGGGCTCGAACTCACGGACCGCGAGATCATGACCTGAGCCGAAGTCGGCCGCTTAACCGACTGAGCCACCCAGGCGCCCCTCAGGTTTCATTTTTAATATGGGAAATGTTGATAGATATGGTCAATGTAAACAAAAGCTTTTGGGCGTCCTCGTTAATAAATAAAAGAGAGGTCCCAAGAACTAATGGCTTGAGAACTGTTGATGTAGGTGTTATGACGTGTACAGGAGAAGTACCTTGGTAACATGAAAGCCAGTCCACCCACCCACGTATCCACCCACCATGCATCCATCCTTCCTTCTATCCACCTGTCCCCCTTTCCTTCCCTCCTTCCTTCCTTTCTTCCTTCCTTCCTCCCTCCCTCCCTTCCTTCCTCCCATCGTTTAAATTTTTTTTTAATGTTTATTTACATTTTTGAGAGAGACAGAGCACGAGTGGGGGAAGGGAAGAGAGAGAGGGAGACACAGATTCCGAAGCAGGCTCCAGGCTCTGAGCTGTCAGTACAGAGCCCGACGCGGGGCTCAAACCCACGAACCATGAGATCATGACCTGAGCTGAAGTCGGACACTCAACCGACTGAGCCACCCAGGCGCCTCTCTTTTTAATTTTTTTTAATGCATGCATCCATCTTTCTTTCCATCCATCCCTCTGTCCTTCCATGCATCCATTTTTCCATCCATCCACTCATCCATCCATCCACCCATCCGTCCTTGCATCTATCTACCCGCTCACCTATCCACTCATACTTGCAATCAAGATATTCCAACCAATAGGTTAGGGCTGGTGCTTTAACGGTGAACAAGGCTGCCAGTGACTGCCCTCTGGGACTTATAACATTTAAACAGATGACGCAATTCACAAATAAATAAGATGAATTTTTAAATAATAGCTTCAGGTTGTGATAGTTTGAAACCCCAAAGCCCGGAGCCCAGGGAAGCAGGTACTCTCAAACTGGCACCATTTTGGGAGGTGACATCATAAGGGGCCCAGACTGGGGGTGTGGTGGGCCCAGGCTGTAGGGTCCAGGGAGCAGGGAATGTGTCCGGCCGTGCCTAGTTAATCAGAGACTGGGGGTCTGCGGGTGAGAGATGTCAAGTGAACAAGGTAGCCCATGTGGGCAGAGTTTCAATTTCTTGGCTCAGTTTCCCTTTTCTTTTTCTTTTTTTTTTCAACGTTTTTTATTTATTTTTGGGACAGAGAGAGACAGAGCATGAACGGGGGAGGGGCAGAGAGAGAGGGAGACACAGAATTGGGAACAGGCTCCAGGCTCCGAGCCATCAGCCCAGAGCCCGACGCGGGGCTCGAACTCACGGACCGCGAGATCGTGACCTGGCTGAAGTCGGACGCTCAACCGACTGCGCCACCCAGGCGCCCCAGTTTCCCTTTTCTTGATGGAGGGTCTCCTTCCGGCGCTGACCTGACGTGCTCTGGCTTTTATGTGGATCCTGGAGACTCCTCTGTAACTTGCAGCGTCCCCCGCAAATCCCTGTGCCAGACCTACCAGCATTTGTTAGTCCCCACGGAGAATGCAAAGGTTCACGGGTAGCGCCTCAACCCACCACCCCCAAATACGTGAAGACTGGGTTCTTTTATCTTCTTGCCGCTGACACCTTGGAAGTTGGAACCGGTGATCTTCCGGTAGGAAGAAGTAGGGAAAGTCTGGGGCAGAGAGAGGCAGCAAAATCCAGACTGGAGACACAAAGACGCTGGGCTCTGGGACAAGAAAAGCAGAGGCGGGTGGCCAGAATGGAAGGAACCCATGGGGGACGATCTTTCCAACTTCGAAGCCTGACCTTGGCCAGCTCTGCTCTGAAAGTCAGCTAAGGTAGAAGCCCCCCTACCCCACCCCAGTCCTTCTTCCGGCCCCCGAAAGCCATCGAGCATCTTTTTTTTTTTTTTTTTTTAAATTTTTTTTTTCAACGTTTATTTATTTTTGGGACAGAGAGAGACAGAGCATGAACGGGGGAGGGGCAGAGAGAGAGGGAGACACAGAATCGGAAACAGGCTCAGGCTCTGAGCCATGAGCCCAGAGCCTGACGCGGGGCTCGAACTCACGGACCGCGAGATCGTGACCTGGCTGAAGTCGGACGCTTAACCGACTGCGCCACCCAGGCGCCCCAGCCATCGAGCATCTTAAGGAGGAAATGTGTCCCCTGACTCAGCGTTTACATTGGTGTGACTTGTGTTCCAGAAGGCTAGGAGGCTCGTGCCCTCAGGGAGCACGGCAGGCTTGAATCAGTTATACCTCCTTTTGGTGACTGTGCCCCAACCAGCGGGCTCCAGAAAGACCAAGCCAGGGGGCGCCTGGATGGCTCAGTTGGTTAAGCATCTGACTCTTGATCTTGGCTGAGTTCATGATCTCACAGTTCGTGAGTTCGAGCCCTGCCTCAGGCTCTATGTTGATGATGCGGAGCCCCTTTTGGAATTCTCTCTCTCCCTCTCTCTCTGCCCCTCCTGCACTTGCATGAGTGTGTGCACGCTCTCTCTCTCAAAATAAATAAATAAACTAAAAAAAAGAAAGAAAGACCAGACCTCTTTACAACGGCATATGGCGAGAAAGGTTGTCTTTTTTTTTTTTTTTGGCGGGAGGGGTGTTGTTAGAATGTGGCCTCTCTGTGGCCTTGCACAATTCTTCCAGAACAGTCTTCTCCATGATGGACCACTGGTGGCTTCGGGCCTCAGGTTTGAATGTCGGCTGCGTCTCTGCTAAAACAATGTGCATGTTTGCGGGCAATTCACCTCTTATTTGGCTCTTAAGCCCTTTCAGGAGAGAATGGGGTGTTACCTTTGGTTTCAAGCCTGGTCGTGGATTAAATTTGTGAACTAATAATGGCCAGCAGTATCGGTATCACCTGGGAACTTACTAGAAATGTGAATTCGCAGAGCTCACCTTGGATCTACTGAGTCAGAATCTTTGGGAGTGGGGTGCGGCTTGGGAATCTATTTGTAGCAAGCCCTCCAGCTAATTCTGATGCTCTTTCAAGCCCAAGTTTGAGAACACTGTTTTATTTGTTTATTTACTTACTTAACTTGAGAGAGAAAGGACACATGTGTGCAAGTGGGGGAGGGGCAGAGGGAGAGGGTGAGAGAGAGAATCCCAGGCAGGCTCTGAACCTTCAGCGCGAAGCCCGGTGTGGTGCTCGAACTTTCCAACTGGGAGATCGTGACCTGAGCTGAAGTCAGATGCTTAACTGACTGAGCCACTCAGGCGCTCCCCACCCCCCACCTCCACCGCCTACAGAGAAAGAGAGAGAATCTTAAAAAAAAATTTTTTTTTAATGTTTATTTATTTTTGAGACAGAGAGAGACAGAGCATGAGCAGGGGAGGGGCAGAGAGAGAGAGGGAGACACGGAATCCGAAGCGGGCTCCAGGCTCCGAGCTGTCAGCACAGAGCCCGATGCGGGGCTCGAATTCACGAACCGCGAGATTGTGACCTGACCCGAAATCAAGAGTCGGATGCTTGACCTAGAGCCACTGTTTTATTCAGCTTATTATCCCCATTTATCAGATGAAGAAAATGACGTTCCGAGGGTCTAAGTAACGACCAAGGTCATGCGTCCAGCAAGTGAGGTGCTGGGACTCGAACCCAGGTCTTCTGTCAGAGGGACTATGTTTTCTTCTCCCATTTCTCCCACTCCCTCCCTCGCTCCCGTCTCTCTTCCTTCAGTCTGGATCTTCAATCCCAGAGGTGCTCAGTTTGGCTGTATATGGCCATCGCCTGGGGGGCTTTAAAAACCAATATTGCTGTTAGGGGTTCCACCCTAGGAAACCCTATCTCTGGGGGTGTGACTTCAGCGTCTGTACTGTTTCTGATGAATGCATTGGCACTAAGGTGTTAGTGATTGGATGTGTTACCTTTCTCAGGGTATCTGCGTGTGAAAAAAAGAACGAAGGGCATAAAATAATGAATTGCATAAGCGTCCTAGCGAGTGGGAGAGACCAGCTTTTGATCTCATCTCTCCCACTTACCCCAGATTTATTGCCGTCACACATCCCGCTAGGAATGTACCCGGCAGTCTTGGCTGAGATTTCTGAATATACCGTGTCTTTTCGAGGGGATTTTTTGGGCTAGAAGAGCTTGAGCAAATCATATTTCAATGCCCTTAAGCCATCAGCTTTGCCCACAGAGGGCTGAGTTTCCAAAACTAGTAACAGCCAGTCAGTTCCATGGTAGCTAGCGAGAAAAACCAAAATCAAGAAAAAAAAAAATTTTTTTTTTGAAGCGTGCAGGAATGAATGCCGAGGGTGTCCTTCCCTGTCAGCCCTCTGCCAGCACCCATCTAGACACAGCCACAGAAATCGAAGTGGCACCCAAGCCATACGTGACATGAGAGTCCCTTCCCAGACCCCAATTCAATCAAATCACGAGACATCCACAGCATGGCTATTTCTAGAACAGGGCAAGATTGAAATATTGACCCAGGCTGGAGCACCCCCGCCTTTTAAAATTGCCATCACCTTTTGATTTTGAAAAGTGGAAGAGAAATAAAATGATTTTTTTTTTTTTAATGGCAACTCTGTCCCTACCCGGCTTCCTGCACCTGGTGGGGGACACGGCGCATCTCTGCCCTTCAGGAAATAGCCCACTTGTCGGCAGCCGGGCTCCCAGGAAGAAAGGCCTGGGTTCATTACCACAGCATCAACCCTGACACGTTCCACCCGGGCCACCTCCCCCAGACTCCTCAGTTCACACCCCGAATGAAGTGTAATTGGACCTGGACACCTTTGAAGTCCCCGAGCAGATTGCCAGCAGTTTGAAATGTCCTTGATTTGCATGGCGAGGACCTGGTTGGAGGTGACTTTTTCCCACAGTTTCAAAGACAGAATTATTTTAAGTGACATTCCCCAGCCAGGAGGAGTTACCATGGAAGGAATCGAGATTCTCAAAGCCAAAAAAAGAAAAGGTAAAATAAGTCTGCCGATCTGATTAATCTCTAAATTGCCCTTTCGCCCAGTTGTCCTTCCGCGACGGCCACAGCCGAGGCCGTTGTTTCTTCTTAAACTTCTTCTCAGGTCCCTGACCTGGGGAATAAGAAGGATGCAGGGGACTTGGCTAGGAGGCTCTGAAGGCCCTGCAGGCCGCCGTCGGACCTGAAGCAAGAAAACAAGGCCTGCTGCAGGCCGGCGGGTCGATGAGGGAGGCCGTGTGTGCATTGGAGATTGTTTTTCCTCCCAGCTGAGCCCGGAATGCTTTGCAGAACTCACGCACGTCCCACAACTCAGCGTGCCTGTGTGCACTGTGGGTCTAAAGCTTGCTGGTTTCCCGCGGCCCACAGAGGGGCCTGCCTGGCGGAGCTATGCCTGCGGCCCGACGTGGGCAGTTGTCGAGCCCATAAGGAGCCCGCCTGGCGGTCTGCTTTGCCCTGGGAAGCGGCCCTCCCCGACTTTGCTGCCGCCGCGGCCCCCCCCCCCCCAACTCATCTGCTTCTGTGAGTTTTCTCAGGGGTAGCCATCCTCCGAAGCAAATGATCCACTTTCCCTTGGAGCTGTTCTGTCCAGTAGAACGTCCTGTGAGGATGGAAATGTTCTGTATCTGTGCTGTCCGGGTGGCTGTTGAGCGCTTGAAATGTCACCAGTGTGACTGAGGAAGTAAAGTTTAAATATTACTCAAGTTTATATAATTACTTTATCTATCTATCTATCTATTACTGTTTCTGTAGTTTTAGCTTTTTAATGTTTATTTATTTTTGAGAGCTTGAGTATTTATTTGGGGGCGGGGGAGGGGCAGAGAGAGAGGGGGACAGAGAATCGAAGCAGGCTCCGTGCTATCAGCGAAAAGCCCGACGCGGGGGCTCGAACTCACGAACTGTGAGATTGTGACCTGAGCTGAAGTTGGACGCTCAACCGACTGAGCCACCCAGGGGCCCCTCAATTTTATGTAATTGAAATGGTCACGTGTGGTTAGCGGCTACCATATTGGAAGCACAGGGACAGATATCAACCAAGACCCAAGAGCGGATGCCCCAGTTTGGCAACTCCCTAAAAAGACGGTCAGAAAAAGTCCTCAGACAAGCAAAGCTAAGTTTATTAGACCTACCTCAGTGAGGGATGGTACCCCGTGGCGGAATGTTAGTAATGACTCCAAGCGGAGACATGGGGAAGGGTATTTACACCATTACAGAGACTGGACTGGGTGATGTTGAACTTGGGTCTTCAAAGCAAGAAACCGGGGTTAGGGAGACTTGATGACAAAATAGTTTGGGATCGCAAGGCAGGCAAAGATCTTGTAGTTGAGTCTTGATGGGTAGCTATTGCGCTTGATAACAAGTAATTTTAGTTGGTTCAGTCTTATCTTCCAGGAGCAAGGATTTCTTAGGGCAAATAGCTAAGTCATTTTTTGCGTGTTCTCAGTATTATTCGATCATGGGGACAGGAAAGTATGCCCGGTCCCAGTATTATTTCACATAGGGAGGTTGGAGGGAGGGGCGGTGCCCGGGGGGGCTCAGTCGGTTAAGCGCCAACTTCGGCTCAGGTCAAGATTTCCCGGTCCGTGAGTTCGAGCCCCGCATCGGGGTCTGGGCTGACAGCTTGGAGCCTGGAGCCTGCTTGGGATTCTGCGTCTCCCTCTCTTTCTCTGCCCCTCCCCCACTCGTACTCTGTCTCTCTCTCTCTCAGATAGAAAATAAACATTAAAAAAACCCACCAACAACGTAGGGCCAGGGAACAACAGATTACCCCAAAACGCAGGGGCTTGAAACAAGAAACACATTATTTCACAGTTGCTGAGGGTCCAGAATGGGGGAACAGCTAACCTGGGTGGTCCCGTCTCGGGGTCCCTCACTGAGGTTGCAGCCAGGGTGTCGGCCAGGGTTACCAGCTGTCATCCCAAAGCCCGACTGGTGCTAGAAGACCCACTTCCAAGGTGGCTCGCTCAAGTGATTGGTGAAATGCTGCTGGCTGTTGCCAATGTCCTCGGTTCCTTGCCGCGTGGGCCCCTCCGTGTAGCTCCCCCCACCCCACCAAGAGAGGAATTCAGAAGGGAACCCAGCAGAACCCACGACGTCTCTTATGACCTACCCTTGGGAGTCTCGCTTCGTCATTTTCACAATACCCTACCGGTTGCACAGGCCAGCCTTATTCCGGGTGGGCGGTGGCCATGCAAGGGAGGCGATATCCGGGGGGCGACAATCACGGGAAGAGGGAATGATGTGCTTTCAGTTCTCCGTGGTAAGTGGGGGGCAGTGGTATAAGCGGGGGAGGGTGCAGAGGTTCCTCGGTTTCGCATCTGAAACACAACTGGGGCAAGTCTGCATACGTCGGGGAAGGGGGAACCCGCCAGCCGACCCTGCCTTTCACCCACCTTTTTTCGGTGACTTCAAACAACCATCTTATTATGCCCATAGACTTGGTGGGTCGGCAATTTAGACAGGGCACGGTAGGGGATGGCTTGTCTGTGCTCCGCAGTGTCTGGGGCCTCAGCCGGAAAGACTCGAAGCCCGGCGATGGTAGTTGGGGGCGGAGCCATCGGTGGGGTCAGTCACTGTCATGTTTGGTGCTGGGCCAGGAGAACGCAGAGTCTTGGACCTTCGGGTGGCCTCTCCAGGTAGCTTGGGCTTACTCACAGCCCGGTGGCCTCGGCACTAATGAGACCTCTGGCATGGTGGCTCAGGGCTTCAGGCGTGGTTGTTCTAGCAAACGAGGTAGGAGCTGTGCGGGCTTTTATGACTCAGCCTTGGGAGACACCTGCCATCACGCCTCTGTGCCTTATTGATGGAAGCAGTCGCAAGGCTGCCCAGATTCAAGGGGAGGGGACACAGACCCAGTCTCTCCATGGGGAGTGTCAATGTCACATTGCAGAGGAGCACGTGGGACGGGTGATGTTGTTACAACCGTTCTGGGAAAATACAATGGGCTACGCGCACCAGTTTCCTAAGGCTTTTGTCTGGGACGGGTGGGAGCTAGGGGAATTGGGGCCCAGGGCGCCGCACAGAGGCATCTCTCTTAGACATCGTCTGTGCCCTTCCTAAGCATAGGTCACTGCCCCAAGTCCAAGCTGAGTGGCGCACACGAGGGGGAAGAGATGAACCCAGGAGAGGGTCCCAGAGTGTGGGGCCAGGGAGAGCTCTACCGCGTCCTGTGGGGTGTTGGACAGAGGCTTACCATTTCTGCCCCTCATCTCTACACAAGCCCCGCGTCGGGCTCACTGTGGGGAGCAGGTCACATAAGGTGTGCAGAGTTGTAGAGGGATGCCTGGCACACAGTGGGTATTTATCCAACAGATGGGAGCTGCCAGAATGATCTCGTATTGATTTCCTCCCCCCTTATCCAACCTGAGGTCAGTCATCTGTGGCACAGCACGTTGTATACTGCTAGGTCACAAATCGCCCCCAAACTTAGTGGCTTAAAACAAGCAATTTCTTTCGGGGCGCTCGGGTGCCTCCGTGGGTTGAGCATCCAACTTCTGTTCAAGTCACGATCTCGCGGTTCACAAGTTCAGGCTCGCTGCGGTCAGCACAGAGCCTGCTTCGGATCCTCTGCCCCCCTCCCTGCCCCTCCTCCAATTGTGCACACGTTCTCCCCCTCCCTCTCTCTCTCTCAAAAATAAATAAACATTAAAAAAAAAAGAAGAAGAAGCAATTTCTTTCCCTCTCCTGGTTTCTCTGGCTCAGGAATCGGGCCCTTGGCTGGGCCCTGTGGCTGGGGATCTCCGGAGAGTTTGCAGTCGTCAGAAGGCTCACTTCCAAGCTGGGTCATACACGCGGCTGGCAAGGGTCTTACTTCTTTCTTCCCCAGGGCTCCCTGAGTGTCCTCATGGCATGGCTGGCCTCCCCTAGAACAGGTTTCTCTGGGAGGGCAGAATCTGGGTCTGTCTTTGCCCCTGCTGTATCTCCGGAGCCCGGCCTTGTGCCCAGCACAGAACAGTCTGCGGCCCCGGTCCCTTTACGTTCTTCCGCAAGGTTTTTTGCCTTCTGCACCTCTGTTGACAGTGGGCTCAAGGTTTTAAGGAGGATCCCAAAGGCTGTGGAAAGAAAAGTCTCGGGGAGAGACAGCTGCTAAGGCTCAGGCCCCAGCTGTTCCTCCTTGCTAGAAATTCTCCTTTCAGACCTTGACCTTGGGCTTCTGAGTTCATGCTAAGGGAGTTCACATTCATGGAAACCCAAATACCTGTCCCACAAGGCGAAGAGCTGGGCAGGCCCTGAGACGGGAAGGAGATCACGTCCTGCGTTCCCGGCGGGCCAAGGAGGACAAGTCAATGTTGCCGTTCTGGTTAAATAGCCAAGTGCAAAGGCCCTGAGGTGGAAAGGTGTGGCGCAGGTTCTGGGGCCTCTGAGCAGGGGGGCTGGGCTGTGAGCCCAGGACCAGATGAGGCCAGAACACAGGGTTCAAGCCAAATCTCAGGGCAGGGGCGTAATTGAAGCAGCTGTGAGGACGAAGAGGGAACTCGGCGGAGAGAACAAAGCAGGAAGACTCGTAAAGGTCTGAGCACACGTCACAAGGATCTCAAGCAAGGCCGCAGCCCTGGGAAGGGGGTGTACGGGAAGGAGACAGGCAGGTCTGAGAAAGATTCACGGATAAATGTGACTGGATTAGAGAGACCCGATTGGATTAGGGGGGAGGAGGGAGGATGATGGATGAGTAGTTTTCTCTCGGAAAGTTCTTTCTCTCCGAATGTTGGGAGGCAGCAGTGCCGTGAGGAGGCTGAAGGTGTTTGCTCAGGGTCTCCGGGGCCTGGAAAAGAACCCGGAAAGCCTGAGGCCTGGCAGAGCTTGGGCCATGATGTCATTCTCACAGGGGGTCCGGCTACAGCCCGTCTGGGGCGAGGGCCGCGCTGTTCTTCGTCTCCCAGGCAAACTCCTCTGCTGAGAAACACGCCCCAGTGACCGTCTGCATTTGCAAATTACCGAGCACTTGCACGAATATCTCTGTCTCATTTAATTGTCCCCGTGGGAACGATTATTCCCATTCTACCGAGGGAGCGACCGAGGCCTCCAGGCTCCGAGAGGCGTGGTGTCTTTGTGAGGTCAAGGAGGAGGCAGAGCCAGGCCTGGGACCCAGTCCTCCTAACTTCAGTCAAGCCTTTTCTCCCGGCTCCCTTCCCGGCTTCCTGTATCTCCCAGCCTCCTGAACGGCCACTTACCTTGAGTCAAGTTCACAAGGATTTGCAGACCTCCTCCGGGGTCTCTGGGAGGTGTGTGCGTGGCAGGTTTGGGTGAGGCTGCACGCGGCTCTAAGTTTTGCGGGTGGGGTGAACAGGGGGGCGGGGGACAGAGAGATCAGAGCCATCAGTCAGAAAGGGCTCCCTGAGGCAGGTTGATGGAGGCTGGGGCCACATTCAGGAAACGCATCAGGGTGACAATGATCTTGGGCAAAGGCCCATGCATCGAGGCCCGTGTCAAGTTCACAGAGATCTTGATAATAGGGCCTTTTGCTCTCTCCCTGTTCTGGTGCCAGATGTTCAGAAACTTGACCTCCTTTCCTGGTTCTGCCTCGTTTGTTGTCCCCTCCTTGCCCCCACCCCGCCAAGTCTCTCTTTGCTGGTTCCCTCTTCCTGGAACTGGTGGCCAGGGTAGTACCAGGACCCAGAAGGGAGCTACGAATTCCACCCCCTTAATTCCTTCCCCAGCTCCCCTTTCTGAGACAAGCTCTCTAAATAATTGGAACTTTCTCCCAAATCAGCACTTTTTCATGCTACATTAGCATTTATTGGTTTGATATTTACATTTGGCAAAGGAGCACCCAGTCTCTGGGTCCCTGGGAGCACACACTGTCAAGTGAAACAGACTATAATTGCCGCTCACAAGTCGCCCTCCTCCCCCCACCTGCCACCTGCCTTGTCCTTCCCAGCTCCCAGGCCATTAAAAAAAAAAAAAAAGTTCAGAAGGGTTATCTTCACAGACCACAAGGTCTGCTGATAAACAGGGGTCCTGCCCAGAGGAACCAGAGGCTCCCACAACAAAAGGCAGGGACAATTTGAATTTGTATTGCAGTAATGTATACACGAGATCACTCACTCAGATCACTCACTCCGTCAGTGGATTGTAACCTCCCTGAGGGCAGGCATCTGTGTTAGTTCCTTGAATTTCTCCATATTCCCCTCCGGAGCCAAGAACCAAGCTACACAAACCTTAGGTTCTCAGGGAACATGTGTCTACTCTGGAATTGGTAGAAAATCTCTCACTCACTTTCTCTGACCAACGCGGAGGGAGGGGGTGGAGGGATTATCCACAGAATGCCAGGGCAATGGATGGGGCCACGTGGTAAGGAGCGCAGGGAGGAAAGTTCTCCCTTCTCCCTTTCAAACACCCCCCCTCGGCTCTGGCCAAGGAGCCTCGCCCTGCAAGGTTGCGGTGGCGGGGGTGGGGGGGTGGGGGGGGGTGAGGAGTGTGCTTAGAGAGCCACAGACCCAGCTCCAAAAGTCAGTGCTGACTGGTGTGGGTCTCAGTTTCCTCTTTGGTAAAATCGGGATTACAGCAGTTTCTTTCCTCACAGGCCAGTTGTGGGGATTAAGGGAGATGGGGCGTGTAACGGGTTTAGGGTACCCTGAAGTGCACACCGGGCTGTGGGTTCAGGAGCTGGCAGGTCCTGGGATTTATTTGGGCCCGTGGCCCCGTGCCTTGTGACAGTGGAGCCCTAAGTGTACATCATAAGTCCCCAGAGGCCTTGGCATACCTATGCCGTACCCTGTGGTTTTCAAAGAGCCAGCTCTCACACCAGCCTCGGAGCCTCGCTGCCCAAAGTAAGGCCTACCTGCGAGGCTGTTAAGAAGGAGAGAGCCTCGGCCGTCCCCCAGACCTGCCCGTTCTGTACTTTTTTTAATTTTAATTTTTTAAGTTTATGTATTTATTTTGAGGGAGGGAGACGAGAGAGAGCATGTGCGCACGCATGAGCAGGGGAGGGGCAGAGAGAGAGAGAGGGAGGGAGAGGGAATCCCAAGCAGGCTCCATGCTGTCAGTGCGGAACCCGATGCGGGGCTTGAACTCACGAACCTTGAGATCATGACCTGAGCTGAAACCAAGAGTCTGACGCTTAGTGGACTGAGCCACCCAGGCACCCCCCCCCGCACCCCACCATTCTGTATTTGGAAGAAGGTTCCCAGGTGACTCATATGCACATTAATAATTTAAGAACCCCCCCCTGTGAAATACGCAGGGCAGAAATGACTGTTCCCGTTTCACGGACGAGCAAACTTCCTAAAAAAAACCTGATGACTTCTTTGGCCATCTAGAAGGCTCGTGACTCTTGTTTGACCTGAATCTTTTCCCCCGCTCACTCCACCCTCCACTGTCAAAATGGACTTTCAGAAGGTTAAAACACTTGACCCTCCTGCACGTAGAAAATGACCACAGGTCGAAGATTTGATTTAACTCCTTCACTAATGAGGGAACCTCTACGATGTTAAAACCGGTTCTAACAAGAATGTAAGGAGCTACGTATTTATAGGCAATTGAATAGAAAAAAGTTAGGGTGAGGTAGCTAGGTTAGAAATTATTTGCTGAGGAGCCTGGGTGGCTCAGTCGGTTAAGCGTCCGGCTGTTGATTTCAGCTCAGGTCATGATCTCATGGTTCCCGGGGTTGAGCCCTGTGTCGGGCTCTGTGCTGACAGCTCAGAGCCTGCTTGGGATTCTCTCTCTCTCTCTCTCTCTTTCTCAAAATAAATAAATAAACTTAAAAAAATTATTTGCATCTCTATCAGACCAGAATCTGAAAGTTCTTAAAAAAAATTTGTTTTTGTGTTTATTTTTTTTTGAGAGAGACAGAGACAGAATGCGAGTGGGTTAGGGGCAGAGAAAGAGGGAGACACAGAATCCGAAACAGGCTCCAGGTTCTGAGCTGTCAGCACGGAGCCCGACGCGGGGCTTGAACCCACAAGCTGTGAGATCATGACCTGAGCCGAAGCCGGACGCTCAACTGACTGAGCCACCCAGGAGCCCCCAAAATCTGAAAGTTAACCAGCCTCTGCCCCCACGGGATTGGAAGACAGCCTAGCCAGTAAGGAAATCGATCAGAGGTCCCAGCCCAGCTTTGCAAGAACACCCAATAATGTCTTTTGCCCATTTCTAATTTGGGATCATTTTTTCTGACACTACCCTCGGCGAGTCCTTGAGAATCCGGAAATAGCCGTTGCCTGAGAATTAGCCTCAGAATGGAATGTGGGTCTTGGAAGGAAAGGGGGACAAAAAGATGAGCAAGGCCGTCTTCTACCAGATGGGGAGTGTACTCTCTTGTGCACCTTCCGTCTGTCCTGCAGAACACGGTGCAATTGCTCCCAGAGGGCGCGGGCTGACGTCATGCCGGAGAAAGTGACGATTCACAAGACAGGGGACCACGAGGCCTGCTCCCGACTCCCATCCTCTTTAACCGTGGCCACCGCGCAGAGGGGGATGATGTATCTGCAAACATATGCAGCCTTGTCCAAAATATTTTCCCCTCCTGTTTAGTTCTTGCCAATATTGTTAATCTGTGGGTTGACTTCAGACCAAAATAAATCTCCCAGCCCTGGCCACCAGCTAGCGAATTTTACTTTGTACCCGGGGAATAGAACGTGAGGGCCTTCGGCCGACCAGTCTGTCTTTATTTTGCTCGCTTCCTGCTGCAGCTTAAAAATCACATTTGGAAGAGGAGACCCTCTGTGCACGGGAGCACCCACTGAGAGAACGTGCCGAAAAGCAGAAGGCTACATGGCCATTTGGGGAGGATTTTCTTAGGCACTGGTCGCATATTCTGTCTCTCTTGTCGGTCGGCATCTACGAGAATTTAACTCTGGGTTCTCCTCGACCAGTCCTAGAGGAAGCAATGGGCAGAACCTTAACGTATCAGCCCTGGAATCGACCTCGGAGGTCATTTAGTCCAGCCCTGCCAGCTAAGAGGAGGGATTACCTCCTGGTCGCGAGCACAGGTTTGGAGCCAGACGGCCCCAGTTTGAACCTGACTCAGCCACTTGCTAGCCGCGTGACCTTAAACAAGTTACTATCCTCTACCTCCGTTTGCTCCTCTGTAAAATGGGGAGAGTTACAATCATACCTACCTTGTAGGATTGTAATGGGAACGAAATGAATGAACACATATAACGCATCAGAAACAGCAAAGCATACAGTGAGTGCTTGATAAGATAAGCAAACGAGGCTCGGAGAAGAGAAGCAACCTCCGTAAGGTCACTCGGGGAGTTGCCAAAACTGAGTTGGACTCAATGAAAAAAAGAGGAGAGGTTACTGCTTCTTGGAAATTCTGAGTAATAACTGTTTTCTTTCCTCGTGTTACATCATCCTCGCTCAACACTTGGAGAGAGCCCTGACGCGGAAGTCAGGGCGGCACATTCTAGGCCAGGCATGTCTCTAACTGACGGTGGCCCTGACCGTCATTAGTTTGGGGCTGGATGTTCTCTGGGGTTCCTGTTGGTACTAACATCTTCATAATTCAAAGTCAGGGTCTGCACCTTCCATTCAAGCCAAGGGTGTCTCTTCCTGAGACACTGTCCCCTGATAAATATTTTCATCTTCCCCATTTTCCTCCGACATTTTGCCCGACTACATCCTGTGGACATCAACAACCAGTTTTTTTTGGCTCTCCTACGCTGCCCCTTCCCCCCCCCCCCCCGCTCCCTCCTCTCCCCCCGTCCCATAGGGCAATCATGGGCTTCCACTGCCCCACCCCTGCGGTTGCCATGTTTAAGTTGATTAGACGCTTGACAGTCTTGTGGATGTCTTCCAAGTTATCAGGTAGTGCCTTGAAAGTAGTCACTTGATTTCTTCCTTGTCATGACCCTCTTGGAAGGCCTAATAGAGTGCCCTTGACAGAGTGACTGGAGTAACTGGGTGGCTCAGTTGGTTAAGCATCTGACTCTTGATATCAGCTCAGGTCACGATCTCATGGTTTGTGAGTTCGAGTCCTGCTTCGGTCTCTGTGCTGACAGCCCAGAGCCCGGAGCCTGTTTCAGATTCTGTGTCTCCCTCTCTCTCTGTCACTCCCCCACTCAAGCGTGCTCTCTCTCTCTGTCTCCCTCAAAAATAAATAAAACATTAAAAAAAAAAAGAGAGAGAAGGCAGGATTATCCGACTTCAAAGCCTGATTAAAAAGGGTATTTTAAGAACAATTAACATTTCAAACTTGAAAATTTCAGGCTGAGACACGGGGATATGTTAGATACTTCCTCTGCTGCCTTTTGTTCTTCCCACCCTCCTCCTGCACCCCCTCTCCCGAAATACAGGCCTGAGTCAAATGTTAGGTTGCCCCCTATTGGTGAAATGAGGCGTTGCAGCCTAGCTCTACAAAACATGGTAAATGCCTGGAGGGAAGTTAGTGGAGATTGAAACGCTGGAGTTGAGAATGTAGAGTCAGGTGTGGCCCAATATCTTTTGGATCAAGTTGATCCTGAGGGAAGGGTGAGGGCTAATATCAAAGGGGAGCCCTGGAGTGAGAGAGATACTACTAAGTGCTCTAAGGGCTGCAGAAAAAAAGTAAACAGCTATTTGGGGACACAAACATCTGGAATGCCTAATACTGCTGAGCATATATAATAACAAGGCCCCATGTCCCACTGGGCTGACCACCAACGTAATCCTGCCTCTCTCAAACCTTTGTCCTTAGCCTGTTGGAGCCCAATTTAAAAGTCTGTATTGGAGGGACGCCTGGGTGTCTCAGTCCGTTAAGGTCTGACTCTTGATTTCATCTCGGGTCATGATCTCACTGTTCATGAGTTTCAGCCCCGTGTCGGGCTCTGCACGGATAGCGTGGAGCCTGCTTGGGATTCTCTCCCTCCCGCCCTCTCTGCCCCTCTCTGGCTCAATCACACGTTCGCGTGCACTCTCTCGCTCTCTCAGAATTAATAAATAAACATTTTTTTTCTTAAAGTCTAGATAGTTGGGATGGGTTGCATTCTCAAAAGATGGCTGCAACAACATCCCCCATAGTTTTCTTCAGTGTGGACTGCCACGCCCGCCCCCGTCAAGTGGCGGGGTCTGTTTCTCCACCCCCTGGAACCCAGGTGGGTCCTATGACTGCTTTGACTGATAGAATAAGTTGGAAATGATGCTGTGTGCTTTTTCAGGATGAGATCACGGAAAGTCTTGCAGCTTCCACTTGGGCCTCCTAGAACACTCACTTTGGGGATACTCCCTCTTGGAACCCAGCCACCATGCTGTGAAAAGCCCAAACTATATGGAAAGGCCACATATAAGGCACTCCAGTCTAAGCCCCAGCGAAGTTCCCAGCCAGCAGCCAACACGCATTGCCGGTTGGGTGCGTGTGCCATCTTGGATGTCTGGCTTGGTTAATTAAGCCTTTAGAGGAATCAAGCCCCAGCCGACACCTGACTGCAACCGCATGAGAGATCCTGAGTGAAAACCCCCCCAGCTGAGTCCAGTCCACTCACAGAACTGTAAAATAATAATAACAATAAATAATAATAATAATAATAATAATAATAATAAATTGTTGTACTCGGGCCGCCGAGTTTGGAGGCACCACGTGGCAATAGCAGATTCGGTCAGACACATGAACGATAGGGTGACATATAATTAGGTATATTTTTAAAAACTTGGATTCAGCTTTAGAGCAACGAGTCGCTAACACTGTCTGACAGGTATCCCCTTGTGTCCTCATCTATGTGACCGCGGAGTTCAGCGTCTCTCACGCACGCTAACACGGCACTTGGTGCCCTAGTTGCAAGCCGCGAGGGAAGAACACATACCGTCGTCTCCAGAATGTTCCATGGGTTGGATTATGCCGTATATAGCAAGAATCCACCCATACATTTTCTCTTAGTTAACTTTATTGATGTATAATTTACATATACTAAAATATACCCGTTTTAAGTGTACAAACAGATGCCTTTTGACAACGATAACCCATGGAATGACCACCGCGAGCCAAGTATGGACCCCGGAGTTTCCCTGTGCCCTCTTTGCGGTCAATCCCCTGCCCCCACCCCTCACCCCGGGCAAGCACTGATTGGCTTGGCCACTATAGATCAATTTTCATCTTTTCTGGTATTTCATAAAAATGGAATCCTATAAGAGGCACTATTATGTAACTGTATAGTATTTTATTGAACATAATATTTTGAGGTTTATCCGTGTTGCTGTGTGTATGCACAATTAATACCTTCTTTTACCAGCTAGTATACCCTTGAGTGGATGGTCCGCAATATGTCTATTCTTTCTCCTGTCGATAGACATTGGGGTTGTTTACAGTTCGGGGCTATTATGAATCACACTGCTATGAATGTTCATGTACAAGATTTTATGGCCATATGTTTTCATTTCTCTGGGGTAAATATCTAAAAGTGCTTTGCTCTTTCTTTCTTTCTTTCTTTCGAGAGCAAGCAGGGGAGAGGGGCCAAGGGAGAGAGAGAATCCTCAAGCAGGCTCCATACTCAGCATGGAACCCAACGTGGGGCTCGATCCCACAACCCTGGCATCGTGACCTGAGCCAAAATCAAGAGTAAGATGCTCAACCAACTGAGCCACCCAGGCACCCTTAAGGGTACTTTTACAGGGTTATATGATAAGTGTATATATAACTTTATAGGAAACTGACATCCCCGGTGAGTATAACGACACCTCATTTGCCCACAGTATTTTTTTTTTTAACTGTTTTTATCTTTGCGGCTGCTCTCAGAGCATAATGTTATTGCCCTGTATTAGTTATCTATTGATGCATAATAAATTACGCCAAAACTGAGTGGTTTAAAACAACAACAAACATTTACTACCTCACATTTTCTGTGAGTCAGGAATTCAGGAATAGCTTAGCTGGGTGGTTCTGGCTCAGTTTTTCCTAAGACTGCAGTCAAGATGTTGTCTGGGGCCACAGTTGTCTGAAGACTTGTCTGGGGCCGAAGGACCCACCTCCAAGATGGCTCAGTGGCATGGCTGCTGTCAGGAGGCCTCAGTCCTTCACCACATGGATCTCTCCACAGGGCTCCGCACTGAGCGTTCTCACAGCATAGCAGCTGGCTTCCCCCAGCTAGGCTGAGAGAGACTGGGGCAGGAACCAGAATGTCTCTGAAAATCTAGCCTCAGGAGTCGTACTTTGTCATTTCCACAATGTCCCATTGCTCAGGGGAAGGGATATACAAAGGCATGTATAACAGGAGGCAGGGATGGTTGGAGGCCATCTTGGAGGTTTGCTACCACACACATTGTCGGGCCAACATTCTTGGCCCTGTGGTTCTGGCCCTGTGGACGAGGGCCCTATGGGTCCCAAGTACAGTCAAGAAAATGAAGAGCTCTCAAAGCCAGACAACTACTCTACATGTCTGAAAAGAAAACCGGAGATTCTGGCCATGGACATACGGGCCCCCAAGACTCACTTAACTTTGTTCTTGTAGAATCCAGGAGGAAGACGGACTTTTCAAAGTGAATCACATTGGCGAGGAAGACAAGAGTCGATCCGGGGTTCCTGGCACAAACTCCGCGACCTTCTCTGCTCTCCTGTGAGCACTGGTTGGTCCTTGCTAGTTATATTGGTCAAAGTCCAGTGGAGGAACTAAGTACCAGTCCAGGTGCTTTGAGCGGGTGGAATTCAACGCACAAAATCGTTTACATGTGTGATGGAAAAACCAAAAGGCCAAACAGGAGAAGGTGGGGCAACCCAGAGGGAAGCCAACACAAGAAGCCTCGACTGTCCCTAAAGCTGGAGGGAGGAAGGGCAGAGCCGGGTCACTGGAGCCTGGAAATGGGGTTGGCGGGTCAAAGCTAGAGCTGCAGTGGTCCCGTCTCTCTGGGGTCTGCAGCCACAGAAGAGCTCCAGCTACTGAGGCAGAGAGCAAGGAGGAGAAATACCCCGACTTCTCCCTTCCTCCCGTCCTCCAGTCTTCTCCCGGTGCTTTCCGTGGATACCAGGGAACACGCGGACAAAGCAGAGCAGAGGTTGGGTGTGGGGCAGACTCTTATTTTCCAAAAATGGCCACACTAATACTTCTGGTCTTACTTGTTTTTCTAGAACGATGACACTCTCCCATCAGGTGGAGTCTGAGTCCCCCTCCTTCGTCCTGGGTGGGACTTTGTAATCGCCTCCAGGAGTAGAATGAGACAGAAACGATGCCAAGTGACTTCCGAGACTTAGGAAGTCTCTCCCCGGCTGCCTCTGGCTCCTGGGGTGTTCTTCTCCCCCGGGGGTAGAATGTCAACCGATAACTGGAATTGGTTTGCGAGCATGTGGAGGAAGGTGGTCTTACTCTTTGGCAAGGTCTTAAAACCTTGTTTTCCAGACCCATTCCCTTGAAGACAATAAAGCAGGCATGGTTCCTAACGTCAGACAGAAAACAAATGACTTTATAAGCAAGGATATAATTACAACGCGAGATAAATGCTCCGTAGCACTTGGCAAAACGTATCTCAGGAAGTGACATTTCTCTTTCTTTTGCTTTCCGAAACTCATTTCTTCAAAGCCATGAAATGTTTCGCGGTACACTTTGCAAAAGTTAGCAAGACGAGATTTTTTCGCTGCAAATGATCATTGGACATACATACGCTCGAAAGCATTTACTCACAAGAAACCGGGAGCCACTGAGTGTTTTGCTGGGAGACACATGAAAATCGGGGCCTCCTTCCCCCAAAGAGTGCCCAGGGGTGCTGACACATCGAAGTTGTCGTAGAGTTTTAGGGGAGTGAGTCGGTCCTCAGGAGCCAGGGACCCCGGGCTGGTGGGTATGTGTGACTGGTCTCAGCTGTGCCCCTGGTCTCTAGGAGCCCAGCACAGCGGGCTTGGCTCCGGGGACAGAGAAGGACAGGGGGGCTGCAGGGAGACAGAGAAACTGCATCTGGGAAGCCCAGACGGTGGGCACTGGGCCGCAGGCTGGGGGCAAGAGCATGGAGGAGTGACATCCGGGTCACAGCCACCGGGCTATGCCCCGAGGCTGCCGGTCATGTGGAAAGATGGCTCCAGGTTGGTACTTCTGGCAAGGCCTGTAAGGAAAGGGGCAAGGCTGAGACCATTTCCAAGGTTCTCGATTTCCCTTCCACCAGTGCAGGGAGCTTCCTCCGGAGGCGGGGCTGGGATCTTTCCATCTGCTGTCTCCACAGAACCGCCCCGCCTGTGGTGGGACCCGTCCGATCTGTGGGCATCAGCCTTACCACACAGCCTCCTCTGGGAGTGGCCACTCATGGAGAACCGCGGGGCCGACTTCAGCTCAGGTCATGATCTCGGAGTTCGTGAGTTCGAGCCCCGCGTCGGGCCCTGTGCTGGCAACCTGCTTCAGATTCTGTGTCTCCCTCTGTCTCTCTGCACCTCCCCTGCTGTCTCTCTCTCTCTCTCTCAAAAATAAAGATTTTTTTTTAAATGTTTCGAAATTCAAATCAAGCTTACAAGCCGTTACCTAGAGTCTGTTGCTGAGTGCAATTTCACGGTGATGTGAGAGTCTAGGTCTGAATTTAGAATTCTGGGTTCCTTGGAGTTCCATGTGGGAGCCCTCCTGGCTCCTGCCCCACCCCTGCCCCTTCTCTACCCACCTGTGCGGTTTGGTCCCGAGCTGGGACGGGCCTGCTGTGCGTAGCTGCTCACCCTTCAGCCCCCGTGGTCCAGCCTAAGGGTGTGAACAGAAGGTGATGTGTGCTCTTGGAAGGAGACACAAGGGGAGGAGACCGGGGCAGCCCCTGGTGATGGCTATCGAAGGGAATTCTGGGGTCCCAGGATTCCAGATCGTGTCCAGAAGAGAACAGGCTCCAGGTGGGTGTCCCCTCGGTCCTGTGTAGTCCTTGATCTAAGGGCAGAGGTGTGGCCAGAGCGGGGCCTTCGAGAACATGAGACCCAGGCCAGCGGCCCTAACTGCCCGGTTCTTTTTTTTTTTTTTTTTAAGTTTATTTATTTTTGAGAGCGAGAGAGAGCGGGGGAGGGGCAGAGAGAGGGGGAGACGGAATCCCAAGCAGGCTCCACGCTGTCAGCACAGAGTCCGATGTGGGGCTGGAACTCATGAGCCGGGAGATCATGACCTGAGCTGAAATCAAGAGTCAAATGCTTAACCGACTGAGTCGCGCAGGCGCCCCTTTAACTAGCCAGCTCTAAGGGTACTTGTTGTCCAAAAAACCAGACCAAGTCTTGTTCAGTAGAAGTGCTCTGTGTGCTATGAGCTGTCACTCATTACCTTTGCCTTCCTCTTGTACAGCCTCTAGGAACATTCACTTAGGCTACTTGCCTACCCGGCACCCATTCTGCCAAGGACGATGTTTGAAATATTTCAACACCGTGTTAGGGTTAGGGTAAGTATAGGTAAGGACCAATACTAATGGGGGTTAGACCAATGCTGAGCGGAGGTTCTGGAGGCCATCTACCGGGCCAGGCTTTGATCCTTCCATTGCTGGGTCGGGGGAGACTGAGTCGGGTTCTGGGCCCCAAGGAAAGACATTGGGTGTGAGGCTTGGGGAAGGGTCTGTCACGGAGATATTTTAATAGTTTAACCCTCCAGTACTGCTGTCCCCGTGAATATCAACTCTATGTTCTTCCCTTCTTCCTTGGATTTGATTAGGGGCAGTACTGTGCCCAGCTGAAAGACTACATCCCAGCTTTGCTTGATGCTTACAGATGGCTGGTAATATATAAGGACAAGTCTTACAGAAGGGCTTATTCAGCTGGGAGTCCTCTTGGCCCCTGTCCTTCTCCTTCCTAAACCTGTCCTGCCTGGAATGGTGATGGGTGGAGCTCCAGCAGCCATCTTGTGACTTTGAGGATAGATGCCCCATGATAAAGAAAGCAGAGCTAAGCAGAAATATAGAAGGATGGGGCGCCTGTTTGGTTCAGTCAGTAGGCCGTCCGACTCTTGATTTTGGCTGAGGTCATGATCCCGGGGTTGTGGGATGGAGCCCCGCTTCGGGCTCTGTGGTGAGTGTGGAGCCTGCTTGAGATTCTCTCTTCCTCTCTCCCTCTGCCCCTCTCCCCCGTTCACTCTCTCTCTCAAAAATAAAATAAAATAAAATAAAATAAAATAAAATAAAATAAAATAAGATAAAATAAAATAAAATAGAAGGAGCCTGGGCTCCTGATGACTGTAGAGCTGCCTGAACACCCCCAGATTGCCCACTGCTGGACTCTTTCTAGAAAAGAGAATAAACTCCACATTTGTGTAAGCCAGTACTGTGTTATTAGCACTTGAATTTGATGCCACCTCATTTCAGCTCCAGTGCTCACTGCCCAAGTCTCCTCAGGGCTGGTCCAGGGTCAGGGACTCTGGGCAGGAGTGGGATCTGCATTCGGCACGTGGCTTCCACCAGCGGGGTGGGTTTCGTCAGCTAATCCTTAAGACCCTTCTGGCCACTGGTGTTTCCTCACTTTGACAGTTGAGAAAACTGGTCTCAGAGGCTCTTCCCCTTCGCTCGTGGCAGAGCTGGGGCCAAGGCCCCGCACACTTGCTCCCCGGAAGCCTGAAAACCCAGCATCAGGGCAGCGTCGGGCGCCTCTGAGGGCACCGGCAGCGGTTTTTCTGAGGCAGTTTTATTGTCCCAAAGGTCTCTAGTGGACGCTGGCGAAGGTCTGGCACGTCGAGGCTGCTCGCCGTCCTTTCTTGGCCCTCTCTGCCGGACTCACTTCCTTCCATTCCTAGTATATTCGGAGGGGAGGGAGAACTGTCCAGAAGCCTGAAGCCCTCGCCTTCCTGCGGATCTCCCTGAGTTCTACGTGCGACCTGTTTTTCCCTTCAGGGGCCAGGGCCTCCCCCCGCCCCCATCTCCCCTCCATCTGCCCCGGGGCCTTGAAGAGGTGAGGTGCAGCCTCTGACAGCCCCGTAGAGAGCCTGCCCTTGGCAAAATGGCTTCCTGAGCACTGGAGAAAGAGCGAGCAGACGCAGGGCTGGAGCACAGGCTACAGGCTCAGGCCGCCTCTGATAGCCCTTCTGCGTCCCTGACTCCCCTCGGAAAACGTGACCTACCAGGCCCTCCTGAGGAGCCCCCCCACGCCTCCCCCTTCACAGGCTCCCAGGCGGAAGAGATGGAAAGCAGACCCTCCTGAATGTTTAACTTCAGCAGAGATGATAATAACTTTCCCATGGACGCAACTGTATCCTTTCCCTGTGTTCCTTCGGGGATCCCGAAACTCCAGACGGTTCTCATTTGCAGCTCGTTCCTGAGGAGGCCTCATTTCCTCGCCACACACCCCTGATGTGGTCAGGGTCTCCCTCCCACTGCCCGGGCGGGGCAGGGTGGGGGTGGGGGCTTCCCTGAGCTTTTCTCTAATGGCTGCCCCCCCCCACCTCGCCTTTGTCTGGCCTGGCCTCACCAGACCCCTCTCTTGGCCTCTGCCCTTTCCCTAACCCTTGGCCCCCAACGCCTCAGGCCTTTCAGTTTCTGATCCCCACGCCCACGGTCAGTGGTCAGGGCTGGGCTGTTCCCCAGGCAGAAGGGCCCTTTCTAGAAGCTTCTCCCACTCAGCCTGATAGGCACGTTGAATGACTCCAGGGGTCATCACTCGCCCTGTATCCTACGTGAGTGGCGCCTCCTGGAGTTATCAGACAAAGCCCTCTGTTGGTAGATCCCTAAGGGGAGAGCTGTTTCAGAGCCCTTTCGAAGCCAGGAAAAGACCCCAACCTCCTCTTGCCAGTCAGCTATGCTGCCTGAACTCTTTCTATCACACACCTCTCCTCGCTTTGATCTCATTAGGAAGCCCAGAGGAGCTGAGAAGAGGAAAGGAAAGAATAACACACCCTCACGTTTGCATACTGCTTGTCAGTTTGTTGTGGGGTGTGTGTGTGTGTGTGTGTGTGTGTTCTAACACTTTCACATTTTTGGCATCTCTCAAGCTTCAAAACACCCCCGTGGGGGCACAGAGCAGGGGGTTGTTCTTGGCATTTGACCAAACAGATGAGGATGTTAGAGCCAGATCAGGACCGCTTAGGTCGTGGTTCTGCCCAAGTCCGATTTCAGGGATCAGAAAGAAGGAGGGGAGGAAACTGGGGGCGACCAGGCCGCAGGTTAGTGGTGAGGCGTGTGGCAGGGGGGCTGAGGGCGTGGGGAGTAGCCAGACGGCCGGCTCCAAGCGTCCCGTTCCACCATCTGCACATGGGAGAGTCTTGCCTGAGTCCCATAACCTCTCTGTGCCTCGGTTTCCTCATCTGTAAAATGGGGATTGGGATAGTAGAGCTGTGGGCTAATAAAGCAAACACGTCAAGAACTGTGCCAGGCACGGAGAAAATGCTAGTATCTCTGTTGTTGGTAAGAGATGCAGGGGGAGCCAAACGAAAGGTCACTGAGACTTGCCTTCTCCCTCCCGCCGCCCCCCGCCCCCCGCCCCCCCCGCCGCCCCAGCCCTGTCTCCACAACTCAGCCTCTGAGATCTCTGAGGACAAGTAAGCCCAGTGGATGTTGCCACTCTGGCCTCTGCATCTGGCTGCCACTTCTCGTTTTCCACGCCAACGTCTGAGGTCACGGCCCAGTGGTTTCTACGCCCCCTCCCTGTTGGCAGCGGTCTGGGCCTGGCTTGGGCTTGGCGATCCCAGGAGCCCGGCTTGCCCTCAAAGGCTGGTCCTTCTGGGCGGTTCTTTTGTCTCAGGCTGGACCAGGGATAAATAGGTGTGATTAGAAGATCAAAGCACTTTACCACAGGTTTGGCCGGAGGGGGCCCTTTGATCTGCCCAGCCCAGCCGCCCCCCATCACT
This sequence comes from Lynx rufus, assembly GCF_022079265.1. Taxonomy (NCBI): domain Eukaryota; kingdom Metazoa; phylum Chordata; class Mammalia; order Carnivora; family Felidae; genus Lynx; species Lynx rufus. The sequence continues at coordinate 35,248,886 of NW_025814828.1, forward strand.
CCCACCAGCCCTGGAGTCCTGGCAACTCTGAAATCTCCCCGCTTTCATTCCTGTCTTATCAAGCCGCTGCCTCTCAGCTCCCCGCACCGGGGGAGTCTTGCCTGTTGATGAGGAGCTGGGTTTTCCCTCCAGGTTGTTTACTAAATCACCAGTTCGAAGCCGAAGCCAGCGCCGCCCGCTGCAGCGGGGCCTGCAAAACCCCGATGGTTTCATTTTGAGCCTCAGTTGCAAAACCTGAAATCTTGATATGCTTGTAAATGATGGGCTGGTGAATCACGCCTGCCTCTCCGGGTATCTAATTAGATGCAGGTCCTGCCTGGTCTCCCAGAACTTGGCCCAGTGAAGGGAGGGATCGTTATGAGTATTCTTTCTTTTTCCTTTGAAAAGGATAGAAAATTCCTGGAACTTCTTATCGTGGTGAACCTGTGGAATTTTCCTTAAAATCTGAGGGATGGCTTCCACTGACTGTGGCGTAACGATGGCTCAGGAGGTACCCTCCGCCATTCTGGGGGCACCTCCTCAGGGTATTCAGGCTGCCGGGACCCCACCCTAGAAGGGAGGTGTGTGGTGAGGAGGCCAGGCCTCACCCGGCCTTCGGGCACATTCCGGGACTGGCCACCAACACAGACCAATGGGGCTGTACCAGGAGAAGTGAAGGTAGACTGGGCGTATGAGATGGGGGACGGAGGGGGGCGCTGAACCGAACGGGGTGGGGAAGCCTGCTTTTTCTAATCCAAGTGGGATTGACAACCTAGGTTTATTTATTCAACAAACATTCAGCCACGCGCTTGCTGGGAGCTGGTCTAGGCACTGGGGACGTAACAGCGAGCCAAATGCACCGAAGGTCCCACATCTCGGGGAGTGTGTGTTCCAAGCGTGGGGGAAAACAAACAATAAATGTAACAGATGACTGAATTATCTCATCTCTTAAGAAGGTGAGGAGCACTGTGGGAAAACGTACCAGGAGAAGTGAAGGTGGATTGGGCGTATGAGATGGGGGCGGGGGTGTAAGAATTATCTTTTTGGAAAAATGTTTATTTATTTCCGAGAGAGACAGAGAGAGCACGGATGGGGGAGGGGCAGAGAGAGAGGGGACAGGGGATCCGAAGCAGGCTCTGTGCTGACAGCAGAGAGCCCCATGCGGGGCTCAGACTCACCAACCGTGAGATCATGACCTGAGCTGAAGTCAGACGCTTAACTGACTGAGCCACCCAGGCGCCCCTGTGGTGCATAAAAAAAAAAAAATGTTTACTTATTTTGAGAGAGAGGGAGCGAAACCGCTCATGCACACGCACGAGTGAGCAGAGGAGGGGCAGAGACAGAGGGAGAAACAGAATCCCAAGTAGGCTCCGTGCTGTCAGTGCGGATCCCGACACAGGACCCGATCCCACGAACCCTGAGATCATGACCTGAGCCGAAATCAAGAGTGAGCTGCTTAACTGACTGAGCCACCCAGGCACCCTTAGCTGCCTTAGCTACAGAGAGAGTGCCTCGGTCAGAGTCACGCCCCTTCAGTGACCTTTAAATATGAGGCTGTAAAGATCTAGTCTTCTGGGCGCCTGGGTGGCTCAGTGGGTTAAGCATCCAATTTTGGCTCAGATCATGATCTCCTGGTTCTTGAGTTTGAGCCCCGCCTCAGGCTCTGCACTGACAGTGCAGAGCCTGCTTGGGATTCTCTCTCTCCCTCTCCCTCTGCCCCTGTCCCACTCTCTCTATCAAAATAAATAAACTTAAAAAAAAAAAAAATCTTGTCCCCTGGGCTCACCTCTAGACAACTCTGTGGTAGGCTGAATAATGTCCCCAACCTCTTGACATGAACATATCCTTGTTCCTCGAACCTGTGAATATGTTTGGCCACCGTCCGTGGTGAAAGGGACTTTGCAGGTGTAATTAAATTAAGGATTTTCAGTTGGCGAGATTACCCTAGATGATCTGGGTGGGCCCAGTGTAATCACAGGGGACCTTATAGAGGGCACAGGAGGGGCAGTCACATAAAGAGATGTGACAATGGAAACAGAGGTCACGGGGATGTGCCTGCTGGCTCTGAAGATGGAGATAGGAGCCAAGAGCCAAAGAATGCAGGTAGCTTCTGGAAGCTAGAAAAAAAAAACAAGCAGATTCTCCCCTGAAATCTCCTGAAGGAATGTAGTTCTGCTGACACTTTGATTTTAGATATCTGACCTCCGGGACTGTAAGAGAATAAACCTGTGTGGTCGTAAGGCAGTGAGTGTGTGGGGATTTCCTCCAGCAGCAATAGGAAACTAATACAATTCTTTTTTTTTTTATGTTTATTTATTTTTGAGAGAAAGAAGACAGAGACAGAGAGAGAGAGAGACAGAGCACGACAAAGGAGGGGCAAAGAGAGAGGGAGACACGGAATCCAAAGCAGGCTCCAGGCTCCGAGCTGTCAGCACAGAGCGCCATGCGGGGCTCGAACTCATGGACTGCGAGATCATGACCTGAGCCGAAGTCGCACGCTCAACCGACGGAGCCACCCAGGCGCCCCGGAAACGGACACACTTCTGAAGGTGGATCCAGCTCCGGAGCTCCCTGGGGTGTGGAGGCAGGCCACACGGAGCCTGCGGCCAGGCCTCCCTCTGCCCTGTCCTGCTCCCCTCTTCCCTCCCACACAGCTGGCATATATTTATTATAAGGCTTTATTATGAACAATTTCAAACAGACACAAAAGTAGTAAGAATAATACAATGATCTCCCACAGTCCCATCGCCCAGCTTGGACAGTTGCCAACTCGTGGCCAGTCTTATTTGATCTGTCTGGGAAAGGTAGTGGAAAGGGAGAAGCAGAGCTCGTGCCCTGCAGACTTTCCCAGTCTAGATGGGGAGTTCAGGTGGTGCACACATCTCTGAGGCCAAGAGGACACCAGGCAGCCGACCCCACGTCAGCAAGCGTGGGACCAAGGATGCAGAGAAGCAGACTTGGAGAAAGGCAGGAAAGGCGGGGGGAGCCAACCAGAAGACAAGGAACCAATGGAACAGACCATGTCACAAGAGGGTGGGTCCTAGGGTCACGGGCAAACTTGTCTAAAGGCTTCGGGGTCTAAGGCAGGAGGCAGGTGATGTGAAAAAGGACATTGTCAGCTAGCACTTGAATAGACTGCCACTTGTCTTTGTTTCTTTTTCTTTTCTTTCTTTCTTTCTTTTTTAATAGGCTCGTACACCTGACATGACGTTTGAACTCAGGACCCAGAGATCAAAGAGTGGCTTGCTCTATGGACTGAGCCAGGCAGAGGCCCCACCTGCCTTTGTTTTATTCCACTGTCTTTCTTTCTTTTTTTTTTTTAAGTTTATTTATTTATTTGGAGAAAGAGAGAGAGACGGGGGTGGGGGGTGGGGGGTGGGGAAAGAGCGCATTAGCAGGGGAGGGACAGAGAGAGAGAGAGAGGGAGAGAGAGAGAATCCCAAGCAGGCTCTGGGCTGTCACAGAGCCCAACGTGGAGCTCAATCTCACGAACCACCAGATCATGACCTGAGCCAAGGTCAAGAGTCAGATACTCAACCGACTGAACCACCCAGGCGCCCCTATTCCATTGTCTTTCTATTGTTTGTTTGTTTGCTTGTTTAAATAGGCCCCACCTGCTTCTACATGACTAATAATAATTAGCTGTGGTGCCAGCTGCTGAGCTAAGCACTTCCTGCAGGTGATCTCACCTACCCGCTCAACTACCCTGGGAGGCACATACTATTTTTATCACCACTGCACTGAGACTCTGTGAAGGGAGACCACTTGGCCAAGGTCCCTGGATGGTGTATTAGTTTCCTGGGGCCGCTGTAACAGAGGGCCACACACCGGGTGGCTTCCGACCACGGAAATAGACCGTCTCTCAGTTCCGGAGGGCAGCAGCCTGAAATCGAGGTGTCGGCCAGAGCTGCGCTCCCTCGGAAGCTTCTAGGGGAGGGTCGTTCCGTGTGTCTTCCAGGTTCTGGTGGCCCCAGGTGCCTTGGCTTGTGGCTGCCTCTCTCCAATCTCTGCCTCTGCCTTCGCGTGGTCTTTTCTCTCCCCGCGTCTCTCACAAAGACACTTGTCATTGGATCCAGGGGCCACTGGGCTCATCCGGGATGATCTTCTCTCGAGATTCTTACCTTCATTACATCTGCAAACACACTATTTCCAAATAAGCTCAGATTCCCAGGTTCCAGGGGTTAGGATGTAGACATAGCTTTTTGGAGGCCACCATTCAACCTGCTACAGATGGGAAGACGGGGACCAGGGGTCTGAACCTAAGTAAAAGGCTCTGTTGTCCGTGGAATGTGATGCAATCTCTCCAGGAAGAGCTGGACTGGTAGGAACCTCTTTGTGCTCGTTTTACAATGTGCCACAAGTTCGTTGTGGCTTGTGACTCGTCTGTCACCAAAAGAACGTGGCGAAGTGGTGCTGTGTGATTTCCAGTGCCGATCAGAGAAAGGGGATGCAACATGGGGAGCTCCGAGCTGGCCTGTGAGCCATCCGACTGGCCTGAGGCCGCCATACTGGAAGGAAGCCCAGGCCGGTGGAGAAGTCCCATGGAGCCGTTCTGATCAACAGCTGTAGCTCCAGATAACTCTAGCCCCCAGCCATCCAGTCACCCCCAGCCATGGAGTCTTCCCAGCTGAGGCACCAGAACTAATGGAGCAGAGACAAACTGTCCCTGCTGTCCCCTGTGAATTCCTGACTCATAGAATCTGAGGATAATAAGGGGCACCTGGGTGGCTCAGTCAGTTAAGTGTCCAACTCTTGGTTTTGGGCCCGATCATGATTTCATGGTTAGTGGGATCGAGCCAGCATTAGGCTCTGTGCTGACGGCACAGAGCCTGCTTGGGATTCATTCTCTCCCTCTCCCTGCCCCTCCCCCCTCCTGCTAGTTTGTGCATGCATGAGTTCTCCCTTTCAAGATGATAGATAGATAGATAGATAGAGGAATCTGAGGATAATAACATGGCTGTTCTATGCCTCTACATTTTGGGGAGTTTTGTCACACAGCAATAGTAATCAGGACACCTCTCCTTGTCTAGAGAAAAGCCCCAAGTCGGGGCGGGGGGAGGGTTAGCCGTTCCTGAGAAATAGGTCTGATTGAGAGAGAGACAAAGAAAACATATTCTGTCTGAACAAGCACCCCCTACCCCAATTCCCAGTGGTTCTGTGATGAGAGGTGAGGAGAGGTGGGGTCAGCGGGGGGCCGGTGGAACCAGCTTCTCTGGGCGTGAGAAGCCATCCCAGCCACCGGTCTCTCCAGCCCCAGCCCGGACAGGGCTCCTGGACGTGGGGGGCCCAGCTGCCATTACAACTTCCCAGGCCGCTTCCGTCCCCAGGTCCTGGCCACCTGACTGACCAGCCCCCGGGGGGCCCAGCCTACCCTACGCTGGGGGACTGGCTCCCACTCCAGTCCCGGCTCCACCAGGGCCCCGGGGTCTGTCTGCAGTCCTGGCTGCTGCTTACAGCGCCAGCCCCTTCATTTGCTGGATTGGATCTTTGGATTTTGTCATTTGCTATGCGGAGGTTTTCTTTCTGACTAATTTGCTTACCAGGTTTAATTCTTCAATCATGTTTTCATTTTAAGAGATTTCAGGGTAATTATGAACTTTGAATAAATCCATCTGAGGCACCGAAGTGCTCTTAGCTCAACTCTGCTAGGGCCTGCCATTCCCCTACCCTTGAGATTCGGTGTGGATAGGACCGCTCTTGCCCACGCACCACCCCCCCCCCCCAGCTCCTGCAATTGAAAACAGCTGGGCCTCTAGGAGCCAAGGTCAGGATTCGAGAAAAAACCACAACTGAAAACCACAACTGGGGGTGGGGAGAGATGGAATCGGGCCCGGTGCTTGAGCGAGGCTCCAGAACCTTCGAGGATGCTTCCACTCTCCACCCACCTCACCCAGGCTGCTCCCCGGGGCCCCAGGTGGGGCCGCCCCCAGCACTGCCGGCTGAACATTTGTCCGGGTGGGGTGCAGCAGTACCTAGGAGAGGCCCAGACACAGAGGCCAGAGGCTGGGGCTCCGGTTCCAGCCCCGCAGCCCCGGAGCGGTGGGGCCATGGGCAAAGTTTCGGAGCCCTCTGGAGTCAACTAGAGATACATTGAGGATGACAAGGACAGCGTCCGTTCCGTCCACTTTGCAAGCTTGTCACAGAGGAGCTGATGTGTGTGTGTGGTGGGGAGGTATTTTCCAAGCTGTATCATATGCCACAGTTGAGAGGTGGGTAGTGTTGTGAAACAGTCTCTTGGTCATATCAGTAGGGCCGCACTGGCAGCCTGGGGCGATGGGACACCAGAGCAACTGATATAGGGGCAGGAAATGCCACCAGGCTCCTAGATGTCTTGACTCCGTTTCTCAACCAGTGCGTCCTGGCTCCTGGGTGTAATTTGCATATCCGTATCAAACCTACAGCCAGCCCCGGGGTGGGTGGGTGGGTGGTGGCAGCGTGCCCACTAATCGGAACCAGGGTCAGTGGATGAGGCTTAGCTAATTTACATGCAGCCAATCCCAGCCAAGGTGGGAACAGCAAAGCTGCTGGGGGGAACCTGCCACAGGAAGGGAATTCTCCACCGTGGAGTGTAACCCCTGAGCATCGGGAACTTGGTGGCACTCCCTCCGTGTTTGGGGGCCCCAGACTTGCCCCGACAAGAATCCCGTGCTGGGTCCCATCTACTTGTGTCAGTCCTTAACTAAGGGCTACTCCCAGGGAAGGGCATTAATTCCCACACCCCCCGGCCTGCCACCGGGGCCGGCAAAGCAGCTTTGGCGACCGGTAGAAGCCCCCGGGTGAAGAAATTCATGGATTGCCATTTGAAAGTTGGGCCTAGGGACTCCTGGGTGGTTCAGTTGGTTGAGCTTCGGACTCTTGGTGTCAGCTCAGGTCACGATCAAACGGTTTCGTGAGTTTGAGTCCTGCATCGGACTCTGTGCTGATGGCATGGAGGCTGCTTGGGAGTCTCTCTCTCCCCGCCCCCCCCCCCCACTCTCTCTCTCTGCCCCTCCCCTACTCACGCTGTCTCTGTCTTTCTCAAAATAAACTTTAAATACATAAATAAATATAAAGAGCGCGGGATCTGGGGTGGTAAGTACGCTTGTTTCTGCTGCACACGCTTATGAGACCGATACCGGACTATCTTGGATACCTGCCTAGAGGCCAAGGAATCATGGCCTCTGACCTCTACCCCCAAGGAATGTGCGTGTGTGTTGTGTGTGCACCAACAGGAAGGTTTAATCTAGATAGAATACATACTTTTATGTTGGATAACCCTGGGTAATGATGTATGACCCTATAATGAATGTAATTTGCAAAGGTTACCTCTGGTTAGTTTCTATGCCAAGCCAGTGGGGTGAACTGGATGTATAACATAGTTCACCGTGGTCCTGGACCCCTGTAGCTTTGGTGGCCTCCCTAATGGGGCCTGGAGGACTTCAGTGCCTCTTGCTAATTTTAGACTCATATTCTGGGCACGGCTAGGATGAGCGTGTTTTGAGTCAGGCTTCTTGGTTTCACTGTATCACTGAAACCAGTGATAGTCAACTTCAATAGGAAAGTATTTCTGGAAGGTACGAGATCGTTTAGACTCGTGGGAAGGTGGCAGGACTCCTATCTAAGAACACTCTGGGTGGTGGTCGGGGGAGGAGATCTGACTTGTTAGCGCGTCCCTTACCCCAGCCTCTGTAGGACACTTTCACTGCTGACCCTTGATGTTGCCACCATGGTGTCGTTGTCCCTGCCTCTTTATTATGTTCCCTTGAGATTCAAAGTCTTGGGGCCCCTTGGCTGCTGCGGTTGGGGGAGCTTTCAGGGAGAGGAGCTCAGCTATGAGCTTCTGTAAATGGGAGGCAAGCCATGTGTTTCCCCAGTATTACCCAAACCGGGGGACGCCTCCCAAATGGGAGAGATGCTTGTCCTTGGTACGAGGTTAGGTAAAAATTCCAGCAGGGGGGGTGGAGAGGGAGATGGGATTTATTCTTATGAGTCCTGACGTGTTTGCTAAGCATTGGGCCAGACTAATGGAGACACTGGGTAGACTGGATGTCAGGCTGGATGTGGGGTAGGTGCCCTTGACCAGGGATCCCTGAGGGCACCAAGAGGAACCAGGGGGACAGAAGCAGGAAGACTGAAGGACGCTGGGTGTTCTGCTTACCTGTTACCACATAATAAACTACTCCAGAACAGTGGTGTAAAAGCCATAACGATCAATTACACTGTTCACAAATCAGGGGCTTGACTGGGCTCGGCCAGGCAGTTCTCGATTAGGGGTCTCTTAGGTTGCAGCGACATGGTGGCCAGGGCTAGAGTGATCAAAGACTTCTTCACTCACAGGTCTGATTCTTGGGCTGGAAAGACCCCCACAGCTTGGGATGGGCCCACTGGGGTTCTTTGGACCTCCTTCTCTAGTTCTTCGGCATCAACTCAGGGCTTCCAAGAAAGAGAACCAGACAGAAACTGTATTGCCTTTTATGGCCCAGTCTCGGAGATCATGTAGTATCACTTTCGCCATATTCTATTCATTCCATGGGAGTCTGGAAGGCCAGTCCATATTCCAGAGGAAGGGGTTAGATCCCTCCACATTTTGATAGGAGGACAGTCAAAGAATTTGGGGACATACTTTAAGGCCACCACAGTGGGCTAGGAGATGGCAAGCAGGCGCTTGGCTTGATTGTTTGATTGGACCAGCACATTTTTCTTTCTCGATTTTCTAACTTGGCTGCTTGTGTCCCATGATGCAGAAGGACCCTGGCTCAATTTCCCGGCAGCATGTTGGTAACTAACAGGATTGCACCTCGTGGGCTGGACCCACGACTCTAGTTAATCCTGCTTCATCATTATGCCAAGAGAGCTCATTCCAACTGAAATTTGACTATTGGTTTTTAATTTTGGTGCCATTTTTCATGCTGATGGCTCTTCTGGCTGACAGTGAATTACCCTGGGTGCAAATTAAATACAATAGAATTGCTAATCAGGCCATTAGAATACGCTGACAGGAGGAAATCTACAAGTTGTCAGACCTGGGTGGGCTCTCCCCTTGCCTCTGGGGCAGAATTCACTTGACTTCGAATGGACCTGTACAGAGGACCCATTCCAATCTTGGAAACGGACACCTGCAGTCCGCTGGAGGGACTGAGTAGGGCCTGCGATCCTACTCTGGTTCAGCTGGTTCCCTCCGCAGGAAAAAAATCTCATCCTGGAAGCACACAGGGTCCCTAGGGATTGCTATCTAACGTTCCGTCCACTCTTCCCAGGCGAAGAAGTGTCGCGATCCAATTCTCCGCCTCCAGGCCCACAAGGAAGGCACCAGATATCTGGCGTAATGAACAATGTTCTCAGATTTCTAAATTTAGACAGAAGGTGAGAACACACTAGCAGTTTTCCTCTTGTGTCTAATTCTGCACAAAGACAGAAAGACTTACCTGTTGAAGACTTTGGGTCGCCCATTCAGTCAGTTTCTTCGTATTTTTTTTTTTTTTTTGAATCCCTACAAACGTGACTGAGAGGAAATAGATTCAGAAGCCACTTCCTATGGGTGCCACTAGTGATGTCAAATAGTGTGGTTCTGTAAATCAGGAGGCGTTAGGCCTTCAGAGAAGACAGAATGCGGTCTTCAAGGGCGAAGATGTAAGCCCGGACGCTGTGCAGTGATCTCAGACGGGGAGGGGAGGAGCACTGGGGATGATTTACAAGCGACAGCAGAAGCCCACTGAATCAATAATAGCTAAAGCTTACTGAAAGCTGCCGGCCACTCGAAATGCTCGCAACATTTCCTGTTCACCCCAGTCTTCTGTGCTATGGATTGTTATCGCCACCCCCATTTAATGGATAGTAATCTTTAAGTTATGTCACTTTCCCACGGTCACCCAACAAGTGAGGCACAGGGCCAGTGTTATTAGATTGGGTTCAGTTGCCAGAGGAAGGGGGGGAAATATTGGCTTCGGTAAGATAGATTTTCTCTTTCTTCCTTCCTTTTTTCCTTCCTTCCTTCCTTCCTTCCTTCCTTCCTTCCTTCCTTCCCTCCTTCGCTTCACACCCAGCTCGGAGCGCAATGTGGGGCTTGAACTCACAACCCTGAGATCCCTGAGATCAAGACATGAGCTGAGATCAAGAGTCAGATGCTTAATCAACTGAGCCACCCAGGGCACGCCTCTTTCTTTGTCTCTTTATTTATTTATTTTTTTAACTATCCAGAACCAAGCTTTACCCAATGACGTATTTCCTTCCTTCCTTCTTTCCTTCTTTCCTTCTTTTCTTTCTTTGTTTCTTCGTTTCTTTGTTTCTTTCTTTCATAAGCTCTATGCCCAACTTGGGGTTTGAACTCACAAACCCGACGTCAAGAGTCACAGGCTCCACCAACTGAGCCAGCCAGACGCCCGCAAGATAGATGTTCTTTCTTACACAAAGTTTGGAGGTAAGCAGTCTAACTCTGGTACGGCAGCTTCATTAGCAACAGCCACCCAAGTTCTTTCTCTCTTGTCATTCTGCCTTCTGCAACATATGGTCTCTGCCTTGGGTTGCCAGATAAAATACAGGATAAATTAAAATACAGGATAAATTAAAATACAGGCTAAATTGTAATTTCAGATAAACAGTGAATAATTTCATAGTACAAGGATGTCCTGTGCCATATTAAAGCATTAAATAAAACAGTAAAGTAAAAGTAGTAAAACACTTTAATTGAATAAAAATTAATTAAAATGAAAATATTTTATTTTTTGATGTTTACTTATTTTTGAGCGAGAGAGAGAGAGAGAGTGGGGAAGTGGCAGGGAGAGAGGGAGAGACAGAATCCCAAGCAGGCTCCCAGGCTCTGCACTGTCAGCGTGGAGCCCGGTGTGGGGCTTGAACCTACGAACCGCAAGATCATGACCTGAACTGAAGTCGGACGCTTAAGCGACTGAGCCACCCAGGTGCCCCCAAAATAAAATATTTTCATTTGCTCAGTCTGAAAACTCTATCTCCACCTCATGGTTCAAGATGGCTGCTTGTGTGCCAGCTTTCAGGACCACGCTTCAGGCAGCAGAAGGAAGGAGGTTGGGGCTCAGTCGATAGAACCACGCGACTCCATGAGTTTGAGCCCCACACTGGGCATAGAGCCTACTTACAAAAAAAAAAAAAAAAAAAAAAGAAGAAGGAAGGAGGATCAAAGAAGGACTTCCCTCCCTTTAAAGACACTTCATGGAAGTCATACACCAAATTACTGTTCACCTCACATTGGCCACACAAGGCTTTTATCCTGGGCAGCCAAGGGCCCAGCTGACAGTCAGAACTTCTGCATTAAGAGTGGATATTAGGGGTCAACTCAGCATCTGCCACAGCTAGGATTTAAACCCGAATCAGGGGGCGCCTGCGTGGCTCAGTCCGTTGCCAGCATCCCACTCTTGACTTCAGCTCAGGTCACGATCTCAGGGTCTGTGGGCTTGAGCTCCGCTTGGGGCTTCTGCACTGCCAGTGCTGAACCTGCTTGGGATTCTCTCTATCCTCTCTCTCAAAATAAGTAAATAAACTTTAAACAATGGAAAACCCCCAAGGAGGAATGGCTCCCGAGTCTTGGGGCTTAATCACCCCGCTGTGTTGACTCTTCTGCATTTCATGAAAGGGTGGGGCCGACATCGTGTGTTTTCCCCCACACCCCTTTTGGATCCTTTTTACCGTTGCTAGGTGCCTCTTCTCTGACTTCTGTGCTTTTGCTGCTAACAGCCGGCACGTGACATAATACCCTTCAGAGGCCAGCCCTTGGACCACTGGAGCCGCTCTGCCCACACCTGCCATTTGGATGGCACGTAGCCAATGACCTGCTGTGCCGGGAGTCTGCCAGCCTAGCCCCCTCGCCTGGAAGTGGGGCCAACACCAACATGTAATTTACATGCCAGAGCCCCAGGCAGGGTCAGGCCTGTCCGAGTGTGCGCCCTGCCCTTGCTCGGCTGCTTCCGTTTTTTGTGTCCTGCTTCTTCCCCGGCTCCCTTAACTGGTCTCTCCCGGAAGCGCCGCCTTCATAAATCACTTGCACACAAACCCTTGTCGCAGTGTCTTCGTGGCCTAAGATAAGGGTTTGCCCTGAAAATATAAATAGGAGGTGGGACAGCACTTTGGAAGACAACGCAGTTCTCTTGTCACATGCCCCTTCGTGACGAAGAGGCCAAAGTGACTCGCAAAGCCCTTGAGTTTGAATTAGGTCACACCCAGCCTCGCTGGCAAATCCCCAGCTGTGACAACGTGCACGAAGTGGGGCATTTAATAAGTATTCCAGTCTTCCTCCAAGCTGTAGGTTTTAAAAGAGAATGCGTGCTTGTCAGGGTTTGGCCAGGACAGCAGACAGCACTCTGTGTTTCAAATGGGCACGGATTTCATTCTGGAGATCGGGCGCTCATAAAACAGTGGGAAGAGCTGGAAGGGCCAAGGTTTCGGAAAGCCGACACCAGCTCTCAGATTTCCTCCAAACTTCAGAGCATCAGAAAGTACAGTGGGTTGCACACGGGCCTGTAAGACCAAGGTAGGTGATTCTCAGGGAAGTGTCTGGGGGTTGCCACGAAGCTTTCCCCTTGCTGTACCCTTCCTGTCTGCCTGCTGGTTTTGGAGAAGGGATAATAATGATGGCTTCTGGCCTCCCTTTGGCCTTCCGGGTCTCGTGTGTTTGTAAATTTGCTCACTTGCTAAAATGTGTTCCTGATCCCCAAATCAAGAAGCACGGTATGTCAGGGGCGCCTGGGTGGCTCAGTCGGTTAAGCGTCCGACTTCAGCTCAGGTCACGATCTCGCGGTCCGCGAGTTCGAGCCCCGCGTCGGGCTCTGGGCTGATGGCTCAGAGCCTGGAGCCTGCTTCTGATTCTGTGTCTCCCTCTCTCTCTGCCCCTCCCCCGTTCATGCTCTGTCTGTCTCTGTCTCAAAAATAAATAAACGTTAAAAAAAAAAAATTAAAAAAAAAAAAGAAGCACGGTATGTTCACAGTTATTCACGGACTTGTACAGACCGGTGAAAAAAAACTTGGGTCTCCTGCTGCACCTTTTCCTAGCCGAGGTTGAACAAGGTGATGCTCTGCCTTCTCGTTTCAGCTCTCATACTGTAAACAAGTGTCTTTTTGGTGTTTTTAGAGCCATGGTTTTCACAGTTTTGTGCTTTCTGTTGGTGGCTTTGCTGTATATAACGGCCCCCAAGTGTAGTGCTGAAGAGGTTGTGATGTGCCTTATGGAGAAGATACGTGTGTTGGGTAAGCTTCATTCAGGCTGGATTTATAGGGGTGCTGGCCATTAAGGAATCAATGGTATATATTAAACAAGGTGTCTTTAAACAGAAACGTACATCGGGGTGCCTGTGTGGCTCAGTCGGTTCAGCTCGGTCAGTTGGGATTCTTTTTCGCCTCTCTCTGACCCTCCCCCACTCACACTTTCTCTCTCTCTCAACATAAATAAATAAACTTAAAAAAAACCACACACACCCAGAAACATACATAAAACAAGGCCGTGCATTGATCAGTTCTCAAAAATGTCTTGTTCAAAGGCTCCCCAGAACCTAAACGTGTGTTTCCACTGGGAGCAATGGGTCAGTATCCACTAACTCAGCGTTCACGGCGACTTGATAGAACATAGCTACCATGAGTCATGATAGATTATTGGCAGAATCTAACCGGTAACCCATTTGGCATGGAAGGATGGAAAATGTAATTCCCACGCCTCCCGACGCTACCATACTTGGGAGAGCCTAGAAGGGGGAAGAGGGTTGCCCACAGACGATCCAGGACGGCATGTTAAACCATTTAATGCTTAAAAAAAAAATTTTTTTTAGCAGTTGCCTCAGGGTTTACAGTAATTAATTAGTGTCTACCTTCAAATAACATTATACCATTTCACATGTAAAGGCTTTATTCAGAGCTTACTACCGATTCCTCAGCCCCATCGTACGTTTTATTTTTATATATGCCGTAAACGCACAATGCATTGCTGTTATCAGCATAGAAGACTGACTCTAGACAGTTATCTTTCAGAGCAACCCCCCCAATTAAATGAATTTTTATTTACCTTTATCAGTTCCATTTCTAGCCCTCTTCATTTATTTGTGCAGATCCAAATGTCTGTCTTATACCACATTCCTTCAGCCTATAGCATTTCTTATGGCGCATTTCTGCCGGCAATGAGTTCTCACTTTCTCCTTTGAGAACGTATTTCTGTGTATGTAGGGGTGTGTGCAACTTATTTTTTTATTTTTTTTAAATTTATGTATTTCAATTCAACGTATGTGTATGTTTAAGTGGCAGTATATTATTTGCATTTCTTTTGCTCCCAGCTTTGTTGAGGTCTTCTTGATAAGTAAAATAGTAAGATGGGGCACCTGGGTGGCTCAGACGGTTAAGCGTCTGACTCACGATCTCAGCTCAGGTCTTAATCCCATGGCTGTGAGTTCAAGCCCCACGTTGGGCTCCACACTGGGCATGAAGCCTACTTAAAAAAAAGAAAAGAAAATAGTAAGATGAAGTGTAACATAATGAGGGGGCACCTGGGTGGCTCAGTCCATTAAGTGACTGACTCTTGATTTCGGATCAGGTCGGGATCTCATCGTTCATGAGTTCGAGCCCTGAACTGGGCTCTGTCTTGACAGCATGGAGCCTGCTTGGGATTCTCTCTCCTTCTCTCTCTGCCCCTGCACAGCTCACTCTCTCTCTTTCTCTCTCTCTCTCTCAAAAATAAATAAATAAACATTTAAAAGTGTACAACATGATGAATTGAATATACATATACATTATGAAAGGATTCCTCCCATCAAGTTTATTAACACATCCATCACCTCACATATTCACCTTTATTGCATTTCTTTTTTAAAAAATGTTTTTAATGTTGATTTATTTTTGAGGGAGGGAGGGGGAGAGAGAGAGAGAGAGAGAGAGAGAGAATGTGAGCAGGGGAGGGGCAGAGAGGGGGAGACAGGGAATCCCAAGCAGGCTCCAGGCTCTAAGCTGTCAGCACAGAGCCCAATGTGGGGCTCAAACTCACAAACCATGAGATCATGACCTGAGCCGAAGTCAGACGATTCGCTGATGGAGCCACTCAGGTGCCCCACCTTTACTGTGTTTCTTAAAAATCAAAATACCTTGGGGCGCCTGGGTGGCGCAGTCGGTTAAGCGTCCGACTTCAGCCAGGTCACGATCTCGCGGTCCGTGAGTTCGAGCCCCGCGTCAGGCTCTGGGCTGATGGCTCAGAGCCTGGAGCCTGCTTCCGATTCTGTGTCTCCCTCTCTCTCTGCCCCTCCCCCGTTCATGCTCTGTCTCTCTCTGTCCCAAAAATAAATAAACGTTGAAAAAAAAAATTAAACAAAAAAAAAAAAACATTTTTTTAAGTAATCTCTACACCCAGTGTGGCACTCGAACTCACAACTCCAAGCTCAAGAGTCAGATGCTCTACCAACTGAGGCAGCCTGGTACCCCACCTTTAAAATGTATTTTTGCTGGGTATAGAATTTTGGGCAAACATGTTCTTTTTTTTTTTTTTTTTTGTCTTAAACCACTTTAAAGATGGCATTTTGTCTTTTGCCTTGCATGGTTTCTGATGAGAAGTCAGCCATAATTCCTATCTTTGTTGCAAGGCACATCATGTGTCTTTTTTCTCCAGCTGCCTTTATAATTTTCTCTTTGACTTAGGTTTCCAGCAGCTTAAATATGCTATGCCTAGTGTTTTTTGTTTGTTTGTTTGTTTATGTTTTAATCTTGCTTAGTATTTTCTAAACTTCTTGGGTCTGTGGTTTGGTTTGTGGCATTAATTTTGGAAAGTTCTCAGCCATTATTTCTTCAAATATTTCTCCTGCCCTATTCTCTCTCTTCTCCTGGGTGTCCTATTACATATATGTTAGACTTGGGGGCACCTGGGTGGCTCAGTCAGTTGGGAGTCAGACTTTGGCTCGGTCAGACTTTATGATCTCGTGGCTCGTGAGTTCGAGCCCCAGGTTGGGCTCTGTGCCGACAGCTCAGAGCCTGGAACCTGCTTCAGATTCTGTGTCTCCCTCTCTCTCTGCCCCTCCCCACTCATGCTCTGTCTCTCTCTCCCTCAAATATAAATAAACACATATGTTAGGCTGATATTATGTCTTTGATGTTCTGTTCTGGTTTTCTTCCCACTCTTGTTTTCTCTTAGTGCTTGAGTAATTTCCACTGACCTATCTTCAAATTTGCTGACTCTTTCTTCAGCTGTGTCATGTCTCCTGATGAGCCATCAGAGGCACATTAGTGTTTTTCTTTCTTTCTTTTTTTTTAAGTATACTTATTGATTTTGAGAGAGAAAGAAAATGCATGCACATATGCACACATGTGCATGAGCAAGAGAGGGGCAGAGAGAGAGGGAGAGAGAGAATCCCAAAGTATAAGAATCAATATGTTCAATTCCTGGTTTCTTTCAAGTCTCTGAAATGTGCATATATAACCAAACCAAGGTACTGGTCATTACTTGGAACTCAAGAGGGAACTCTCAGTCTCCATAAGACTAGCTGAGAAGCAGTGGTAAGTCGTGTAAGTAATTGATCAAACTTAATGTATTGCCTCTTGTTATCAACTGAATGGTGCCCTCCCAAAATTCATATGTGGAAACCCTAGCCCCCAATGTGACTGTATTTGGAGATAGGGCGTTTCAAGGGGTAATTCATTTTAAATGAGGCAAAAGGAGGGAGACTTAAGCCAATCAGACTGGTGTTCTTAGAAGAGGACGAGACACAAAGGAAGTGTGAACGCAGACGTAAGGATTGAGGTCACCAGTTACACCGGCTGTGTGTCCTACAATCCAACTCAATTGTGACAGTCCCTGGAGACAGTATCAGATCTCACAGGTTCAGGGCTCCACAGAACTGCCCCCTCCCCCATCTTCAGATGCCACTAACAAGGCCCGGGGTGTTACTTGTGCTTCTGGTCTACCGCCTATAGATTAGAGGTTTCAATCACTCCCTCTTTGGGTTCAATTAATTTGTTAGAGCCGCTCCCAGAGCACAGAGAGATGTTTTACGTACTAGTTTGTCAGTTAAAGTACACAAATCAACAGCCATTTGAAGGGAGACATAAGGTGAGATCCCAGACAAAGGCGCTTCTGTCCTTGTGGAGTTTGGGGTCCCAAACAGTGGCATGTGGGGCGCCTGGGTGGCTCAGCCGGTTACGCATCTGACTCCTGATCTCCGCTCGGGTCATAATCTCACAGTTCCGGAGACTGAGCCCCGCATGGGGCTCTGCAGTGACAGCCCATAACCCTCTTTCCCCCTCTCTCTGCCCTTCCCCGGCTCGTGCTCTCTTTCTCAACATAAATAAATCTAAAAAGATAAGACAAAAACACTGGCATGTGATGTGTTCTCATTCACCAACCCGGAAGCTCTTGAAACCTGCTCAGCCAGTTAAACCCCCGACTCTTGGTTCTGGCTCAGGTCATGATCTCACAGTTTGTGACATCGAGCCCCGGGACAGGCTCCGTGCTGACAGCTCAGAGCCTGGAGCCTGCTTCGGATTCTGTGTCTCCCTCTCTCTTTGCCCCTTCCCCTCCCACCACTTTCAAAATAAATCAAGTTGAAAAGAACTGGTTTACCCTCCAGCCGCTCCCCCCTCCCACAGGTTGGGGCTGAAGGGGAATGGAAAGTTCCAAGCCTCCAGTTATATCACTGGGTGTCCTAGCAACCAGCCCCCCTCCTTAAGTTGTGCTTAAAAGTCACCTCTTTGACATAAAAAAGGACTCCTGTATGGCTCTCATGACTTAGGAAGCTCCAACAATTTGGGGAGCTCTGTGCCAGAAATGGGGATGGAAATCAAACATTAGTTCTTAGTATAGATCCAAGTGCCACGAGAGGAAGGCTGAGTGTGGACACAGTGAGAGGGTGGCCACCTGCGAGCCAAGGACAGAGGCCTCAGGATAAACCCGCCCCCCCCACCCCCCACCCCCACCCCCAGCCAGCAGTTGATTTTGGACTTCGCTCCAGAATTGTGAGAAAGCAAAGTACTGCTGTTCAAGCTACCCAGCGTGTGTGTGTTCTTACGCCAGCCCAAGCACACTGGCCCCGGGGGGGGGGGGGGGGCAGGAGGGGCAGCTTCTTTTTTTCCCCCCTCCAGCAAGCGTGGGGGAGGGAGGGGAAAGAACAAGAAAGCCACAGAGGTAGAGATGAAATGTACTAGAAATCGTTGTTTGCAGTTTTCGTTGAAGAGAATCAACCTGAGAGTCAATGCTCCCCGTAAGTAAAAAGCAGAGGAGAAGTAACCTGATTGTCTGTCGTCTGGTGCCCGTGCGTATCTTCTCATTTCATACATCTGGAAGGGAAAGGTAGTGAGGAAAGGAAGGGCACAGCAAGGGCTGCAGGAGTGCGGCGGCGCCGGTCAGTAGAAGCACACGGTGTGCAGGAAGGGTTTGCCGCTCTTCTCCTCGAACTCCTGCAACAGCTCGTCCAATTCGTCCTCCATGTCCTCGGTGTCCTGAATGCACTGGCACAGCTTGCAGATGAGGATCGCGCCCACGGTGGCCTCTTCGTCGTTGTCCTCGATGTCCACGTTGATCACGTGCACCGGCTGGCAGGTCACTTGCTCTCTGGAATTCATATCTTCCACCACCTGGTCGTACACACTCTCTTCGCAGGTGACAATCAGATCAAACACGTCCTGGCAGTTCTGGAACCTCTCCGGCCGGGGCTTGATCCTTTTGTTACGCTCCAACATATGTAAGATGCCATTTTGCGTGTAGAGGTTTCTGTCCTTGCTGACGAGATCGTTGTATATCTGGTCATAGGTGGTTCGGAAATCGTAAACGTTGGGCTGGTCGGGTGCGGGGCCCGGGAGCTTCACGTGAGTTCCCGTTCCAAAGGACCGGACGCTGAATCCCCGTTTGCTGAGAAAGTAGTGGGCCTCCATGCTCCGGTTCTGGTTGCTGGCACACACCACTGCCACCCGCAGCGGCACAGTAGACATAGCGGCGGCTCCCCTGGCTGCGACGCCCCCGTGCGGCCACTCCCACTCAGCCACGGCCCTTGGGCGCCAGCGAGGTGGCCACGGCGACACCTGGAATGCGAGGCGCTGAGGTCACAATGTCTTCGACGTGCCACTGTGTCGTGACCCGCGCACGGCGGGGCCGTGCGCAAAGCGTGGGGGTGTGCCGGGCACTCCGCCTCCCGCCCTGGCAGGTGTCCTAGCTTCTCAGAGATGATTCCCAGGGTCTCGTGTCGCCCCGTGTTCACACCCCTTTGCGAAGTGACTTTGCAGCGGTCCTGCCCTCAGGAGGTAGAATTATTTCTCTTGGCTGTAAGTCTGAGCTGGCCTTGACACTTTGGGTAAGTAGAATGTGACTGCAGTGACGTGGGCGTGGGGGGAGGGGTCTAAGCTTAGGGCTGCAGAAGCTTTGTGTCTTCCGTGTTTGCTTAGGGGGCTTTCAGGCACCGTGTGAGGAAGCCCAGGCTGTCTTGCGGAAGAGAGAGAGACCGCTTGGAGGGGAACCAATGAGGAGAACCATGAGGAGACAGAGGTCCGAACATCCTACTGGCCCCCATACTTGAGCCACCCCACCTGAGGCTTCAGTTGTGTGGGCACTTGGGTTCTCTAGCCTCAGCCAACACCGTGGGGAGCAGGGTGATTCATAACACCCACCTCCCCTTGCCCCAAATTCCTGCCCCATAGAGTTGTGAGAAATAAACGGATGATTGTTTTAGGCTCCTGGGCCCGGGGATGGTTTGTTACGCGGCGATAGCTAACTCCAACGGCAGAGACTTCCAGCTGCTCCACGGTGTCCCTTCTCCTCTCTGTCCTCGTTCGATGGCTCACGTTTCAGCTAGACACATGGCCACCTGAGATGAAAATTACATTTGTCAACTTGCCCGGCAGCCAGATACAGCAACCACAACGGTGTGCTTCAGGCAAGGGGTGAGGGTCCAAATGTTTGAGGTAAACTAGGGAATCACGATGTACCCCTGAAACGAATATGTCAATTTCACCCCAATAACATTAAATACTTTTTAACGATACAGGGCAATCGTGGAAAGACTGCCTTTAACCTCCTGGAAATCTACCGTTTTGAGAGCCTAGGAAAATACGTTGTGGTGAATCTTCTCATTGAAATGTGATTCAAATCAAGACTTTGGGCCTTTTGACGTTGGGCATGGAATGCTCTCAGGTACTAACGCAGGCCTGCTACTTGGATCTCCACTGCCCGCTCCAGAGTTTATGGTCGTGATCTCCGTATAGTAGAAATTACAAAGATCTCCCTGCCGCATCCTGGCTCCAGATAAACAGTCCTTCCAACTACGGTGGAAAGTTGAGAGGTATGATTAAAAGTCTGGGTGAGAGTGACCAGTAGGGATGCCTGCCTAGAGCGCCTTGGGACACCTGGGTGGCTCAGTCGGTTAAGCGTCCAACTTCGGTTCATGTCATGATCTCACGGTTTGGGGGTTTGAGCCCCACGTCGGGCTCTGTGCTGACAGCTCAGAGCCTGGAGCCTGCTTCTGATTCTGTGTCTCCCTTCTCTCTCTGCCCTCCGCCGCTCGTGCTGTCTCTTTCTCTCAACAAAAAATAAACATTAAGGAAAACAAATCAGGAGCTCCTTATCCTGTTAGCCACTAGGCTTGTGCGCTTGTCATTTCTTGATTCTGTTGCTTTGTCTCTCCCCATGGCTACTTCTCTGTGTTCAGCCTTTGTAATTTGTCGCCAGGGCTCCCCAAGCCTGCCTGCAGTCTGGTCCTCTCAAATCCATTGTCTTCTCTGCAGCCACAGTGATTTCTCTAGAGTGTATATCAGATTCATGACCCTGTGGTGCTTAAAATCCTAGCAATCAACTGGTGGCAAGTGTAGGAGTCGCTTGGTAGTAAGTGGCAAGCCTCATTCAGGCTCTGTGTGGTCAAGCACCACTTGTCTTTTCTGTATTTTTTAAAAATTTTTTTACATAATTTATTGACAAGTTAGCTAACGTACAGAGTATACTTACTACCAAACGACTCCCACACTTGCTCTTTCCCGGCCCCTTCTTCTAGGCCAACACTTTGCTGCCTTTGAAGACTCAGCTTACTCATAAGGCTACCTCCTTCGTTGTGTTCAACGCATGCCCCTGTCGGTTACACCTGTCAGGCTGTTTTCTGATGGTTTGTCTTCCCCACAGGACAGTAAAGTGCTTGATGTAAGCGTAGCACCTGCAGCCAAGGCCCCGCCCCCAGGTCCTCCCTGCACTTTCCATTTCCCGCCATTTCCAGATTCCTCAAGAAAGCCGCTCCAGGAGCCCGAGGGCAGGCCCTCTAGAAAACAGACAGGTGTCGGGGACCTGGATGGCTCAGTCGGTTAAACGTCCGACTGTTGATTTTGGCTCAGGTCACGATCTCACGGTTCGGGTCTCTGCGCTGACAGTGCCGAGCTTGCTTGCGGTTCTCTCTCTCCTGTTCTCTCTCTACCCTTCCCCTGCTCACTCGCACTCTCTCTCTCAAAAATAAACACACACACACAAAAACCAGACAGGTACTGGTTATTGGCAGCAAAACTCACTGAGGCCAGAGGTAGCTCAAAAACGGCAACAGTGTTTCTTAGTAAAAAAACAGGAAGTCTCCCTGACCTCCTTGCCCCTTCCAGAGCATGATGGATGGTCCTCTTCCACGCCTCTCTCCGTTCTTATAATCATTTTGGCTCTTGCTGTGAGTTCCATGGGGACAGGACACTGTGCAACATGGTACCCCAGCAATCCCACAAGGCCCTGTGCCTACCCTGCCTGGATCCTTGTTGTCAAAGGGATGGATGATAGAATGTTTTGTCCAGTAAGAGCAGAAGTCGCAAAGGCTGGGGCCAAGGTTGAAACAGTTCTCTGGGGACGAGGCAGAGGTCAGGGCAAGGACTAGTGCCTTAGCTGCCTCTCGAATGATTGCTTCAAACCTGGAGTCAGTTTGCTGCCCCTCCGTTAAGCCACCAACTGGTTCCCTTAATGACTGATACCTTCTGAGGATGTCAAGTGTCTGTAGCTGTTATTAACGTTTTGTGGGGTGGCTTAGGGAAGAAAGGTGCTTCTCAGCTTCTCCCAGGAGAGCCCAGATAGTTCTGAACTTGGAGGAGAGTGAGATCAAAGAGAAGCTGATCAGAGCACCTGGGTGGCTCAGTCGGTTGAGCGTCCGACTTCAGCTCAGGTCGTGATCTCGTGGTCCGTGAGTTCGAGCCCTGCATCGGGCTCTCTGCTGTCAGCTCAGAGCCTGGAGCCTGCTTCGGATTCTGTGTCTCCCTCTCTCTGCCCCTTGCCCCCTCACAATCTGTCTCTCTCTCTCTCAAAAATAAATAAACATTAAAAAAGAAAGAGAGAGAGAGAGAGAGAGAGAGAGAGAGAGAGAAGCTGATCATCTGGGCCAGAGGGATGGGGTGTTTAAGGTTAGGGGAGAAGTCTCCAGTACAGAGGTGACTGGACTTTGAAAGTAGCCAGATGAGGACTGTAGGGGGCTCACTCATGTCCACTGTGGCACCTGTGTGAGCACTTGATATCTTTTTAAATCTTTCGTAGCTGCTTCTTCTTCTTCTTCTTCTTCTTTTTTTTTTACATCTGACTCTTACTTTCCTTCTGAAGCAAGAGGGCTCTCTGAGGACTGACTCACAGTAATTAAAATCACATGAGATTGGTCTAAAAAACCTGGAAAGTCATTATTAATTTACAGTGGGAAATCCAGTCATTTATTCGTTTATTTACTCCATGAATATTTATCGAGTGCTGACCTAAGCCAGGTTGGTCATGCATAACCCTAAAGTTCTTTCTGGAAAGTAGCATATCGTCTTCAGGCAGGAGACAAAAACCACACCGGTTATTTTAACAAGTTTTTAATGTATTTATTTGGGGGGGGGTGACGAGAGAGAGAGGGAGAGAGGTAGAATACCAGGCAGGCTCCGTGCCGTCCGGGCAGAGCCCGATGCGGGGCTTGAACTCACAGTGAGATCATGACTTGAGCAGAAAAGTCTGATGCTTAACTGACTGAGCCACCCAGGCACCCCCTAACAGACTTTAATATAGAGAACATTTAGCTAGGTATGATCGCCAAATGTTTAGCTGGGTATAGTCACCAAAGAACCAAAACAACCGAGACGGGAACTCCAAGGCATCATAGAGGTAGCAATCTCAGCTAGCAGCGACCACTGGTGGGGGAACAAAGGGGAAACATGGAATTCTTGAAACCTACAAGCTGGGAGCGGGGAGGCACATGGGGCTGAAAACCCGATGCCCCAGGACAGCCCACCTGCTGGCCGGCGCGGGTGTCTGAGCTCCAAGGACGGGCCTCCCTGAGGTGGGACCCGGGTCCCTGAGGACGGATGCCGGCGGCTTCTGTGGGAGTCAGCAAAACCGGAAACTCGATTCAGTTGCTGCTGCGGGAAGGAAATGCTGTGAAGAAACATGCAGGATGCCATTCACAGGATCCGGAAACTAACGGGAAGCCGACAGGAAGCCAGCAGACGCCGAAGGAAGAATTGAGTCCCTACTTCTTCCTCTAGCCGTCGGTCTTCCTCTCACACCTCCTGTGGGCCGAGCAGCTGGCTGAGCAGAAATGTGGTTTGTAGCGCCCCAGCCCCAGCATCGCAAAGACAGGTGGAGCTGAGACACCAGTATCTTCATAACAGACACATCACCAAGCAAGTTTGAGGTGAGTGAGGGTGAGGTAACCCCCTCCCCCACATCCTCACTACCAGGTCCCCCAAAGGCAAGTCTCTGACCAAATTCTGTCACTCGCAGGGACGTTTATGAAAGAAGCATTCATTAGCAACCAGGCGCAAAAAAACGTCTCTGCAACCCGATCTGTAGACTCGAAGTCCCAGCTCTCAGCCTAGCGCTTGCATAAAAGGCCCACTCAAGGCCGATGCAACATTCTAGAAGTATCGGGGAACCAGCAGTTCTCCAAAACGAAGAGGTCGCGCCACCTCTAAGGTGCAGGCGGCGTCCTCTGATAACCTCTTCAGGTATAGGTAGAGAGTGTCCCGAACATATTTAAGTCAATCCATAGATCCCGAAGACCTCGAATTTCACAAACAAGAGCCTATTTCTGACACTTGTCGTGCTAATTAACAAGCCACCAACTTCATCAACGAAAGCCCATTTCTGACTTTCGTTTTGCTCATTAGCAATACCTGGTCTTGGAGTTGGATGTGGCCTTTGTGAGGCAAAGCCGGCCGCCCAGCTGGAGAGGGTTTTTGATGAGGGACAAGTGACCGCCCCTGGAACTGCAGCTTTTAACACTGACATGATATCACAACGTTCAGAGACACGTGTTTCAAAAATAAAACACAGACATCATATTAAGTTTGGGTTTAAAACAATTATTTTTTCAAGGTTTGTTTTTGAAAGAGAGAGAGAGATAGAGTGTGAGTGGGGGAGGGGCAGAGAGAGACGGGAGACACAGGATCCCAAGCAGGCTTGGGGTGGGGGAGGAGGGGGTCTGAGCTGTCAGCTCAGAGCCAGATGCGGGGCTGGAACTCACGAACCGTGAGATCATGACCTGAGCCAAGGTCGGACGCTTAACTGACTGAGCCACCCAGGCGCCCCTGTTTTGTTTTGTTTTGTTTTGAATGTTATTGATTGATTGATTATTATTTTTTGAAGTAGGCTCCACACCCAACGTGGGGCTTGAACTTACAACCCCGAGATCAAGAGTCACACACTCTACCGACTGAGCCAGCCAGGTGCCCCATTCGTTCGGTTTGTACCAGGCACCGCCAGGGTTTGGTGGCCGACCAGGCTCAGTCCTCCTCTGAAGAAGCTCGCAGCCCGGAGGCGAACGATAAATAGGTGATTGCAGTGTGAGCAAAGAGCTCACTCAGCTGTCAGCAGACCTCCCCCGTCGATTGAGTTTGCAGAGAAAATACAGGACGCCTAGTTCGGTTTGCATCTCAGATCAACAATGAATCGTTTTTCAGTATAAATAGTCGTATTTTGTTTGTCAAATCCGGCAGCCTTACTTCTAGGCAAAGGCAGAAGGAAGGCCAAACAGGGCAGACTTTGGCTTGGTGAGTGTGGGTCAGTCAAGGCGGGAGGGTGAGGTCGTTTTAGGTTCTGTGCTGGAATTATCCATTTCCGTCTACCTCGCTGGACAAGCGCAAGTGTTCTGGAGGTCAGGCAGTTTGCTGCCCCCGAGCAGCGCTGATCCCAAGCCACGTGTGGTCTCTCTGAGCTTCCTTTTTACCGCACAGTAAAACACTTCTGCCAGCACATTCATTCTCAAACAACCCCTCAAGAAGCTGGTTATGTTTAGATTCCCATAATGGCAACACCATTTTGCTTCTCTCTTCTAAATAGGTCCCCTGGGGGACACCTGGCTGGCTCAGTCAGTAGGGCGTTCAGCTCTTAATCTCTGCTCAGGTCAGGATCTCAGGGTTCGTGGGTTCAAGCCCTGCATTGGGCTCTGCGTGGACAGTATGGGACCTGCTTGGGATTCTCTCTCTCACCTCTCTCTCTCTCTGCCCCACCCCACCTTGCATTCTCTCTCTCTCTCTTTCCAAATAAATAATCTTAAAAAAATATAGGTTCCCCAAATAGTATTTGTTTGCTCACAGCCTTCATTTTCTTCTTCTACTGGTAGCTGATCTCATTTTCTTCTTAACACCCAGAGAGGTTAAGAAAGTTGCCCAAGGCTAGCCAGCTGGAACTTAATCTCGCCTCGGGCTTCAAGGCCTGTGCCCTTCCTACTGCTCCGTGATGGTCTGTGTCCCAGAAATTGTGTTCCCCATCACAGGGAAGCAGCTGTTGGGTAGAATGGAGGACATTGGGCTTGGAGTCAGAGGACTTGGGCCTTGTGCAGAAATGGAAACATCAGAGACAAGGTCAGGAGCATGGGGAGGGCTTCGATGTTCAAGAGCTACATGTGTTTGGCAACTCATGCAGGTTGATCTGACAGAACCTCTTGATAAACCTGAACTCTGGGCGTGCAGAATGACCCAAAGCTAAGCCCTGTTAGTGATGCCCCAGCCCCAGGTGGCACCGCGATTAAAGGAGCAGATTTGGGATCGAAAGCAAGAGACCCTGCAGGTAGGAGCTCAGGACAGGTGGAGTTCCTCCCACTTGACCTTTGCAGAACCAGCCCCGTTGTTCTAGCGCTGTGGTCTGGCGATGCCGGTGGCCACATCTGGAAGAGTCAAGGGAATGGAGGGCAGGTTCGTGATCCAACTGAGACATCACAATCTTCAAATCTTCCGAGCTGGGGCCGGAAACTGATGCCAGGGCAGCGGCGGTGGTTAAACAAGCGGAGGCTTTATGGCCAGCCAGGTGGGAACCTGAAACTTTCCTTTACTACCTGTGTTCTAGGGTGACCAGATAATGTCTCTGAGTAGCAGTTTTCCCATGTCAAAATGCAAATTATACTACCTGCCTGTCGGGGTTGTTTTAAGGATTAATGATAATATATATAAATGTCTGGCACAATGTCTGGCACATAGGTGTCATTCAATATGAAATAGTGCCGCTGATGACAGTGATAATGATGGAAGGGATGGCAGTGATAGAGGTGCCCCGATGCGGGGCTGGAACTCACGAACCTCGAGATCATGACCTGAGCCGAAGTTGGACGCTTAACCGACTGAGCCACCCAGGCGCCCCGTATCTATTCCTTTTAATTTGCATACCCCACTCCTGTTATTTGCCCCTCTCTATGGTCAATATTCTTTTCAGTTTAACGTGTGTATTTAGGGGCACCTGAGTGGCTCAGTTGGTCAAACATCTGACTCTTGATTTGGGCTCAGGTCATCATCTCACGGTTCATGAGTTTGAGCCCTATGTCCAGCTCTGTACTAAGCCTGCTTGGGATTCTCTCTCTCTCTCTCTCTCTCTCTCAAAATAAATAAATAAAATTTCAATGTGTATATTTAATTTGTATTTTCTCTTAAAAAATGCATTTTGGGGACACCTGGGTGGCTCAGTCGGTTGAGCATCTGACTTCGGCTCAGGTCATGATCTTGCAGTCTGTGAGTTTGAGCCCCGTGTCGGGCTCTGTGCTGACGGCTCAGAGCCTGGAGCCTGCTTCGGATTCTGGGTCTCCCTCTCTCTCTGCCCCTCCCCCGCTCATGCTCTGTCTCTCTCTGCCAAAAATAAATAAACATTAAAAAAAATTTTTTTAAATGCATTTTGCTTTATGTATGTATATGTTTCTTTTGCCTTTAAAACCAACGTTATTGAGGTATAACTTACATGCAAAAATGTTCCTATTTTAAGTGTACATTCCGCTGAGTTTTGACAAATGTATATACCCATGTCACCACGCTGTAATCAACATATTGATCACTTTCATCACCATGAAAAGTTCCCTTGTATCCATTTGCGGTCAGCCCCCCTCCCTCAACCCCAGCCCAAACCAACACGAATCTGCTTTTTCTAGCTAGATATTAGTTTTGCCTGTTCTAGAATTTCATAGACAAAGAATAATATAGTGCATACTCTCCTGTGTCTGGCTTTTGTTCAATATAATATTTTTGAGATTCATGCATGTTATTGCACATATCGATAATTCATTTCTTTTTTCAACGTGTTTTTTTTTTTTTTTTTTTTTTAATTTTTGGGACAGAGAGAGACAGAGCATGAACGGGGGAGGGGCCGAGAGAGAGAGACACACAGAATCGGAAACAGGCTCCAGGCTCTGAGCCATCAGCCCAGAGCCCGACGCGGGGCTCGAACCCACGGACCGCGAGATCGTGACCTGGCTGAAGTCGGACGCTTAACCGACTGCGCCACCCAGGCGCCCCAATAATTCATTTCTTTTTATTGCTGAGTAGTATTCTATGAATATACCACAATTTGTGTATTCTCCCATTGATGTATTTTAAATTTATGTGTATTATTTTACATATCTCATTTAGTTTCTTAGCTCAGGTGTCATTGTAAGCTCTACCTTCCAGCTTTTACAGTTTCTCCAAATTGGGGTAGAAAGGACTTGTTTGGGCCCTTTAATGTTAGGGGACCAGCAAGGTGTCCCTTTGGTCCAACCAACCTTAGGTAGTATTGTACTGTGTTAAAAAACTTTGCTTTATTTATACTAAATTTATTTACCAAATCTATTTATTTATGCTAAAAACCCAAAAAGAAAAAACCCAAGTCACCCATTTCTTAATAACCATCTGAAGATTTCCACCTGCTGGGACGAGTCCTGTGACTCTCCCCTTCCTGTTTCCTTTTTGTTTCGCACCTATCAATATTCCCTGTATTCACCTTGTATTCTTTAGTAACTGTTTGAAACTTTCCACCTCGTTGGGAAGCATCTCTGGTCTGTCCCCGGCCTCTCCCCATTGGCTTGTTAATTAACCTAAGGTTTCTATTAGCATCTGTTAAGACCCTGAGGTGAAGCGGAGACTGCAAACTCGAGGAGGCTTCCAGAGCTGTTTTTTTTGGTTTTGTAACAATGAGGTTACGTGGGGCGCCCATGTGAAAGTGGCCCCCTCAACCCTGGCATTTACCGTGACCTGGGTAACGGGCATAGTCGGCGGGTTAACATCTGGGTCGTCATAAAGCCAGTCCCACACGCCAGGAAGCCTCGCAGCTGCTTCATCCGGGGTTTTCCACTAGGCATTTATCGGGGTTAAGGACAGAGCTCTTTCTAAGGATCAGAAAGCCTTCGGGTGGCTTTTGCCCAGTCCACCAGGCTGGCTGTTCCCTCGGGAGTGTCTGGATCACGTACAGCCGCCTGTGGCTGGGGCACAGCGAGCCGTGGGTCCCGCACCAGCCCAAACATGCCCTTCCCCCCAGCAGCGTTCAGACCGAAGACACCGCCCCCAATCAGTTTCTCTCCCCAATCCAGCTCGGCGAGGCTTCCTCAGGAAGCTGAGGATACCGATCTACAAGACGAAAACAACTCACCTTCTTGGTTCTGTCCTCCCCCAACGCTGGCTACGTTCTTGGTCATCAGAGGTCTTCTTTAGAAGTACTTTCTGTTGTCCTTATAGAAATTTTCTCTTGGGGTGGAAGCTTGGAAGCTAGTGGCTGAAGCTCAGCCTCCCCCAAATCTGAGTCTGGGCTAGTGTCACAGCCTGACCCAGTCTTCTTTTTTACTTTAGGGATGATAGGAAACAATGACTAAGGTATTGAAGGTTTTGCCTTGTTCTTAGCCTGCGTTTCCTTCTGCATCCCGTGAAGCAGCTCCCCCGGAGTTGGATCTTTCTCTAAATTCCACTGGTAACTTTCACCTTTAGTAAGTGGGCAAAGCTCCAGACCGTGGGTGAGCATGTAGCCACCCGGGAATCAAAGGTTCTTCATCCTCCGCCCTTTCCTCCTTTCTCTTTCCAAACCACGTGTATCTGTGAGCCAGGGCCATTCTAGCAAGTTCCGCGTCACTGACACTGACTAAAAAAGACCTGAGCTTTCCACTGTGTGGGGAAGAACCCAGCTCTTCCCTATTGTGTGTTTCTTCCCCATGCGTCTCCTTTACTAGACTCACAGAACACTTCTAGTCACACTGACACTTGTAGTCACCAAATGTGTGGAGTCACCAAATGTGTGGAGGGTTTCCCCACATCAAGCAATTCTCTGTGACATTCCTGGTGGTGGGTATCCTACAATTCAACTCAATTCTGACACGATCTACCTGGAGGCAGCGGCAGATCCCACAGGGTAAGGGATCAGTCCCATAAGACTGTCCCCACTCCCCAACTTCAGACACCAGTCAAGTCCAGGCTGTCAGCGGTGCTTCTGACCTATTGGCTACAGATTGGACGTTCCCATGACTTGCTCCTCGGGTTTGATTAATTCATCAGAGCGGCCCACAGAACTCAGAGAAACATTGTACTCACTACATTACCTGTTTATTACAAAAAGCTGGAACTCAGGAAGAGCCAGATGGAAGAGATACGTACGGTGGGGTCCGGGGAAAGGACAAGGACCTTCCATGCCCTGTGCAGGCACGCCACTCTGCCCACATCTCCACGTGTGCACCAACCCGAAAGCTCCCTGGACCCCATCTTTTTTTGTTTTTCGTTTTTTGTTTTTAGGGGGGCTTCATTACATAGGCGCGATTGATTAAATCATTGGCCATTGGTGATTGAACTCAACCTCCAGTCCTCTTCCCGCCACCAGAAATCAGGGGGTGGGACTGAAAGTCCCAACCTTCTAATCTTGGTTGGTTCCCCTGGCAACCAGCCCCCACCCTTGGGACACCTAAGGTCTTTTCAACAGTCACGTCATTAACATAACTAAAGATACCTTTATGGCTCTCAACGCAGGAAATTCCAAGGCTTTTAGGCAGGGTGAACCGGGAACGATGGAGGAAGACCAAATACATACGGGAAATATTTTGGTCATCTGAATAACCAAATACATATTTCTTGTAAATCACAATATCTCCGGTTCTTAATCTAGAGGGTCCTCACTTATAGTGTTAGATTGGAACCCAGTTTTTTGTGTGTTTTTTTTTTTGTTGTTGTTGTTGTTAAGGTTTTTATCTTTAAGTAATCTCTACACTCAACGTGGGGCTTACAACCCAGGGATGGAGTCGCATGCTAGACCATCTGAGCCAGCCGGACACCCCAGATTGGGACCCAGTTTTATTTTTTCACATGTGGCATACCATTTTTCCCCCCTCAACTCCATACAGTTGATCTCCAAAGCCTTGGCTGTAACATGAGTACAGGTAGTTTGAAAAAAGAAATCTCTTCATTAGAATTTGTTTGAACTTTTAATTGAAGTATGGCATACATATCTCAAAGTTCTCAAATCAGAAATGATTTGATGAATTTCCCAAAGTGAAAACAATAGTGAACAGGACCTTGGCTGTACCTCAGAAGCCCTCCTGCCTCTTTCCATTCATTGCCCATCATGGATGAATTTGGCTTGTATGTGTGTGTGTGTGTGAGTGCTTCATATAAATGGAATCATACTTTTTTCAATATTATTGTCTTTTTTATAAAAATTTTTTAAAATTTTTTTTAACGTTTATTTATTTTTGAGACAGAGAGAGACAGAGCATGAGCGGGGGAGGGGCAGAGAGAGAGGGAGACACAGAATCGGAAGCAGGCTCCAGGCTCTGAGCCATCAGCCCAGAGCCCGACGCGGGGCTCGAACTCACGGACCGTGAGATCGTGACCTGAGCTGAAGTCGGACGCTTAACCGACTGAGCCACCCACGCGCCCCTAAAATTTTTTAATGTTTATTTTTGAGAGAGAGAGCATGCATGTGAGCAGGGGAGGGGCAGAGAGAGAGAGAGAGAGAGGATCTGGAGCAGGCTCTGTGCTGACAGCAGAGAGCCCAATGAGGGGCTCGAACTCACGAACCATGAGATCATGACCTGAGCCAAAGTCAGAGGCTCCACCAACTGAGCCACCCAGGCACCCCATAATGGGATCATACTTTATGTACTCTCTTGTGTCTCCCATTTTTCACTATCATGTTTCTCAGATTTATCCCTATTGTTGTGTCTGGTTGTAGTTTGCTCATTCTCATTGCTGTATGTATCCCATTGCATAATTATACTACAATTTTTAAATTTTAACTCCAGTTAGTTAACATGCAGTGTAATATTAGCTTCAGGTGTACAATATAACGATTCAACACTTCCATACATCACCGGGCACTCATCATGACAAGTGCACTCCTTAATCCCCATCACCTATTTAACCCATCATGAGCTTGGTAACCATCAGTTACCCCTTGGTAACCATCAGTCTGTTCACTACAATTAGGAGTCTCCTTCTTGCTTTGTCTCTCTCTCTCTCTATATATATTTTTCCCTTGTTGTTTGTTTCTTAAATTCCACGTATATATGTATATTGCAACAACATGGAAAGAGCTATATACATATATATATACACATACACCTACACTATATGGGGGCTCGTCCGGGATTCAAGAGACCCCCCAGGACCCCACCCGGAGGGTCCCACATCTGGTGAGTGCACTCAACTTCTACCTTTCGCGCGCATATTTTCTGAGAGCTCTATACTGTATCTCTACCTGTAGGAATTCCAAACTGTCTTTGGGTCGGCATTGGCTTAAGCGGACGCGCTGGCGAGCCGTCGACCGGGGGTCTTGGGAAACGTCCCTTGCCCCCACCAAGAGGACAAAGTCCTCATCTGTGAGGAGGGCCGGCTGCCATTACGGACAGCCAGCCCTTCGTTTTACTTTCTGTTTTGTCTCCGCGGCCGCGCTGGAACGTTTGTCTGTGTTATTGTGTCCTTGTTAATCGTCATAACCGTTTCTGTCCTGGTGTGGATTGAAATGGGGCAGACCCAAACCACCCCCCTGTCTCTTATGCTCTCCCACTTCTCGGACGTTAAGGAAAGGGCTCATCATTTGAGCACAGACATAAGAAAAGGGAAATTTCAGACTGACTGCATGTCAGAATGGCCAACCTTTGACATGGGATGGCCCCGAGAAGGAACTTTCCACCTACCTATTATTTTGCAGGTCAAGGCTGTAATCTTCAAGGACAAACCGGACGGCCACGCTGACCAGGTGCCCTACATCCTGGTCTGGCAGGACATGATCGAAAACCCCCCTTCTTGGCTAACACCATCCTTACCCCCCAAAGCAGGACCTACCAAGATTCTAGCCCTGCGGAAAGCTGAGAAGGAGACTGACACAAAGACCAAAACGCCCCTTTATCCGGTCTTGCAGGATTCCTCTCCGGAGGACCTGATTCATCCGCTGCCCTACCAGGCTCCCCCTCCCCCTTCCGCCCCTCCATTGGAAGCACCAGGGGCTGCAGGAGGGGCACCACCCCTCCCTGACGAGGGAATTCCTGTGCAGGGGGTGGGGGGGGCAAGCAGCAGGGACACGTGGACGGACCCACCGGGCGGCCCCACCCTCAAATATGGGGCCGGCGACTCCACCGCCCTTCCCCTCCGCGCCACGGGGCCTCCCGACGAGTCTGGAGAACCACCAGTGTTATATTGGCCGTTCTCCACCAGTGATTTATATAATCGGAGAACTCAAAATGCAAAGTTCTCCGATAACCCAAAAGATTTAATTGGGCTTTTAGATACTGTTCTCTTTACCCACCAGCCTACTTGGGATGACTGTCCACAGCTCTTGCAGGTTCTCTTCACCACCGAAGAGAGAGAACGAATACAGGTGGAAGCTCGGAAGTGTGTCCTGGGAGAGGACAGACAGCCGACTCAAAACCCAGACCTCATAAACGCTGCCTTCCCCCTATCCCGCCCTACCTGGGACTACAACTCGGCTGAAGGTTAGGAGAGACTCCGGGTCTACCGCCAGACTCTAATGGCAGGTCTCAAGGCTGCCGCGCGCAAGCCTACTAATCTGGCCAAGGTATATGATGTAAGACAAGGTAAAGGATGAGAGTCCAGCAGCCTTCTTAGAAAGAATCACAGAGGCTTTTAGGCAGTACACCCCGATGAACCCAGAAGCCCCAGAAACAAAAGCCGCAATTATCATGGCTTTTGTTAATCAGGCCGCTCCAGACATCAAAAGGAAATTACAAAGAGTGGAGAGGCTAGGAGAGAAGAGCTTGCAGGACTTAATAACAGTAGCAGAGAGAGTTTACAATAATAGAGAAAGCCCGGAGGAGCAACAGACTAAACTATGCGACCGGCACACCCGAAATCTGGCTAAGGTCCTTCTGGCTACAACCATGGATGACCCACAGGAAAAACGGAGGCACCTCAAGAAGCTGACTTCAGGGACAGGTAAGGAGGATGGCCCTGGTCCCCGACGGGAGCGCCCTAAACTAAACAAAAACCAATGTGCTTATTGCAAGGAAGAGGGCCACTGGGTGAAAGACTGCCTTAACAATAGGTGTAAGGCCCCTGCGAACATATTGGAGATGGAGGACCTGGACGACTAGGGGAGTTGGGGTTCGGTACCCCTCCCCGAGCCCAGGGTAACTCTCAGAGTGGAGGGGCAACCAGTTGAATTTCTAGTGGACACTGGGGCACAACATTCGGTCTTATTACAACCCCAGGGAAATTGGCAAGCAAGTCCTCATGGGTGCAAGGGGCCATGGGGACCAAACAGTACTCATGGACTACCCGAAGAACTGTGGACCTCATCATGGGCCGGGTATCCCACTCCTTCATGGTCATCCCCTGAATGTCCCTACCTGTTGTTAGGTCGGGACTTGCTCACCAAGATGGGGGCACAAATTTGCTTCCGCCCCGGAGGGGCAAAAATCCTAGACAAAGAAGGGCAACCGATTCAGGTGCTTGTCCTGAGTTTGGAAGATGAATATCGTCTCCACCAGACGCCCCCAGCCCCAATGACTGACATTGACCGTTGGCTACAGGAATTTCCTCAGGCATGGGCAGAAACTGGGGGAATTGGGCTGGCCCGACACCGACCGGCTATATGCATAGAACTAAAACCAGGGGCAGACCCTGTCAGGGTCCGCCAATACCCCATGCCTCTTGCAGTGTGAACGGGAATCACGCCCCACGTACGGCGACTGCTAGACTCAGGCATATTAAGGCTCTGCCAATCGGCATGGAACGCTCCCTTGCTGCCGGTGCGAAAACCGCACTCTAACGATTACAGGCCAGTCCAGGACTTAAGGGAAGTCAAGCGGCGAGTAATGGATGTGCACCCCACGGTCCCAAACCCATACACCCTCCTCTCCACCTTGCCTCCAGACAAAAATTGGTATACGGTATTAGGTTTAAAAGATGCCTTCTTCAGCCTGCCTTTAGCACCCAAGAGCCAAGACCTTTTTGCCTTTGAATGGACGGACCCCGAGAAAGGTGTCAATGGCCAACTCACTTGGACTCGACTACCACAAGGATTCAGAAACTCACCAACCACCTTCGATGAGGCCTTACACGAAGACTTGGGTGAGTTCCGTTCTGAGCACCCTCATTTGACCTTATTGCAATATATAGATGATAGCCTGCTGGCGGCGGAGGACCAGGACACTTGCCTGCGAGGCACCAAGGACTTACTCCAGACTAGAGCGGCTCTAGGATACCGGGCCTCAGCCAAAAAGGCCCAAATCTGCAGAGCAGAGGTGAGCTACCCGGGGTACAAATTAAAGGACGGACAAAGATGGTTGACGGATGCGCGGAAGGAAACCGTCCCAAGGATCCCACAGCCGCCAACCGTCCGTGAGGCACGTGAATTCCTGGGGTCGGCGGGGTTCTGTCGATTATGGATTCCGGGTTTTGCCGAGATGGCCAGACCCCTCTGTGAGGCCACCAGGCACCAACAAAATTTTGAATGGACAGAGGTCATGAACAAGGCCTTTTAATGACCTTCAACAGGCCTTGCTGTCTGCCTCGGCTCTCGGGTTGCCTGACCTAACCAAGCCCTTCTACCTGTATGTAGACGAGAAAGACGGGGTGGCAAAAGGGGTCCTTGTCCAGTACATAGGCCCCTGGAAAAGACCCATAGCTTCTCTCTCTAAAAAGCTGGACACGGTGGCCGCTGGATGGGCCCCCATGCTTAAAAATTATTGCCGCGGTGGCCACTATGGTCAAGGACGCAGACAAGCTAGCCATGGGGCAAGAGCTATATGTTACCACCCCACATGCTATTGAAGGGGTGCTCAAACAGCCCCCAGACCGCTGGATCAGCAATGCTCGTCTGACCCATTATCAGAGCCTACTGCTAAACCCCACCGGAATTTTATTCAAGCCACCTAGAACCCTGAATCCGGCAACGCTACTCCCTAACCCAGACTGGGACACCCCCCCCCCCCCCCCCCCGCATAACTGTCAAGAGATTTTGGCACAGGTGCACGGAATCAGGGCTGATCTCCGGGACCAGCCGCTGCCGAACGCACGGCATACGTATACCGGTATACGGACGGCAGCGGTTTTGTCCGAGAAGGAATCAGATACGCGGGGGCAGCCGTAACCACAGAGACGGAGATCATCTGGGCAGAGCCATTGGCAGCCGGAACATCGGCTCAACAGGCAGAACTGATCGCCCTGGCCGAGGCACTAACCATGGGAAGGAGGTGAACGGGTAAACATTTTCACCGACGGCAGGCCCGCCTTTGCCACCGCTCAAATCCACGGAGCCCTTTACAGAGAGAGAGGGCTTCTGACAGCAGAGAGAAAGACTATTATAAAAACAAAATGGAGATTCTTGAGCTCCTAAGGGCCTTCTGGCTGCCCGAGGCGCTAGCTATCATCCATTGTCCAGGCCACCAAAAAGCAGACACACCAGTAGCCAGGGGAAACCGGCTAGCCGACTCAAAAGCGAAGGAGGGGGCCCTTTCGGTGACCCAGGTTTTAACAACCACGCTACCCGATCCGGGGGCACCGGCCCTGCCGGACACCCCCAACCATACTGGCACCGACTTACAATGGATTAAACGCTCGCCTATGACCCAATGCTTGCGTGGCCGGTGGAGGGCCGCAGACTCCAGCATCATCCTGCCAGAGGAACCAGGACGACGAGCCCTATCCCAAATGCATCGGAGGACTCATGGGAACAAAAAGACGGAAGACCTCATGCGACATGCTAAGGTCATTATTAAGGACTCTCGAGCAAAGATCGAGCAGATCGTGGCAAGCGGTCATGCGTGCCAGCTAACCAACGCCACCACCCATGGGTCTAACCCCGGAACCCGACTCAGGGGAGACCGCCCAGGAGCATGCTGGGAAGTAGATTTCACCGAGGTAAGGCCTGGAAAGTATGGGTACAAGCACTTGCTAGTTTTCGTCGATACCTTTTCAGGGTGGACGGAGGCATTCCCCACCAAGCACGAAACAGCGCAAATCGTGACCAAAAAGCTGCTGGAGGACATTCTGCCAAGGTATGGATTTCCTGCCAGGATCGGATCCGACAATGGACCGGGGTTCATTTCTAAGGTAACACGGGGAGTAGCACAAGTACTGGGGGCAGATTGGAAATTACATTGTGCTCACAGACCCCAGAGCTCAGGTCAGGTAGAGAGGATGAATAGGACATTAAAAGAGACCTTAACTGAATTAGCCTTGGAGACTGGTGGGGACTGGGTCACTCTCCTCCCCTTTGCCCTATATAGGGTGAGAAACTCACCATCTAAGATGGGACTGACTCCCTACGAAATCATGTTTGGTATACCCCCACCTATCGTTCCTGCCTTGAAACCCGAAGTGCTTGCTGAAATCGATGACCAACAGCTTCTTTTCTCCCTCCGAATGTTACAAAGAGCCCATGAGCAGGTGTGGCCTAAGCTGAAGGCCCTCTACGGTACGAGACCGGGCCGCCCCCTGACCTCCATCGGTATCGGCCAGGCGATTGGGTGTACATGCAGAGGCACCAAGAGCAGACACTCCTATGTCCCTGGAAAGGACCCTACATGGTGATCCTGACCACGCCCACCGCTCTCAAGGTCGACAGAATAACTCCCTGGGTCCACTACACCCACGTCCGGCCAGCTGATCCACACGCCGTCCTCAAGGACTTTGTTCCGGAATGGAAGAGTCAGCCCGACAAAGACAATCCCTTAAAGCTAAGGCTGCGTCGCTCCCACTTACCCCGCTAATATTACTTACGCTGTATCCCCTCGCGGCTAAACCCAACCCCAACCCCCACCGACCACTTAATCTAACCTGGCAAATCATCACCCCAAGCTCTAAACCATGATTGGGTCCTGCATAGGATCCTCTGGAAAAGGGGGGAATGTGGGACCCAAGGAATTTAACAAAAATCCCCTACCCCTGGACAAGCAGAGCAAGACTAACTCCATTTTGTGCTACACCCACCATCGCATGTATAACCCCCACATGACCTACTTATTGCTTAAGACATTCCCCCACCCTAGTCAAGACGCTGAGTACACCCTTACTAGAAACCGGCTCATATAGGAATGCGGAACCCCTAACCGCCAAAGAATGTAAACCCCGCCTTTTGCCCGCCAAACTTGCACGCCAATTCTGACCAGAGTGATAGGCTAGTTCAAACAGTTACTATAGGGTAAATTGTAATTCAATGGGCCACTGCGTGTGGACTGACATGACTATGCAACTTTCTGTGTGTGTTACAATCTCATTGGCCACTGGCCCCTATAAAACTGCTACGCCTCTTAACCTAGGGGTCCAAGTCCCTGCTCCGCTGTGTCGGGCATCCTTGGGCCCAAGCTCGAGCTTGCAAATAAACCCTCGTGCGTTTGCATCGGTATCGGCTCCTTGGTGGTCTCTCGGATTCAAAATCGGGGCCATTACACTATATACGTTATATATACACGCACCTTTATCCATGCATCTACAGATAGAGACAGAGACAGAGACAGACGCAGAGATAGAGAGAGAGATATATGCCACATCTTCTTTATCCATGCATCTGTCAGTGGACACTGGGGTTGCTTCCATAGTTTGGCTATTGTAAATAATGCTGCTATAAACACAGGGGTGCATGTATCCCTTTGAATTAGTGTTCTTGTATTGTTTGGGTAAATACCCAGTAGTGCGATTGCTGGATCATAAGGTACTTTTATAATTTTTTTTAACGTTTATTTCTTTTTTAAGAGAGAGAGAGAGGGACCGAGGGAGGGGCAGAGAGAAAGGGGGCCAGAGAATCCCAAACCACTCCGTGCTGACAGCAGAGAGCCCGATGCAGGGCTCAAACTCACGAACCGTGAGATCATGACCTAAGCTGAGATTCAGAGTCGGACGCTTACCTGACTGAGCCACCCAGGTACCCCAAGTAGTTCTGGGGTAGTAGTTCGAGGAACCTCCATACTGTTTCCTACAGTGGTTGCACCAGTCTGCATTCCCACCAACAGTGCAAGAGGGTTTCCATTCTCTGTGTTCTCACCAACACCTGTTGTTTCTCGTGTTGTCGAGTTTAGCTGTTCTGACAGGTGTGAGGTGATATCTCATTGTGGTTTTGCTTTGCATTTCCCTGATGATCAGGGATGATGAGCATCTTTTCATGTGTCTGTTGGCCATCTGGATGTCTTCTTCAGAGAAATGTCTGTTCAGGTGCTCTGCCCATTGTTCGTTGGATTATCTGGTTTTTTTCGGTGTTGAGTTGTGTGAGTTCTTTATATATTTTGGATACTAATTCTTTGTTGGATATGTCATTTGCAAGTATCTTCTCCCATTTAGCCTTTTAGCTTGGTTGACTTTTTCCTTAACTGTGCAGAAACTTTTCATTTTGATGTAGTCCCAATAGTTTATTTTTGCTTTTGTTTCCCTTGCCTCAGGAAACACATCTAGAAAGGAGTTGCTATGGCCGATGTCAAAGAAGTTACTGCCTGTATTCTCTTCTAGGATTCTTATGGTTTCAGGTCTCACATGTAGGTCTTTAATCCATTTTGAATTTATTTGTGTGTATGGTGTAAGAAAGTGTTTCTTTTGCATGTAGCTGTCCAGTTTTCCCAGCATCAATTTTTGAAGAGACTGCCTTTGTCTCATTGGATA
Source organism: Lynx rufus (assembly GCF_022079265.1). Lineage (NCBI taxonomy): Eukaryota > Metazoa > Chordata > Mammalia > Carnivora > Felidae > Lynx > Lynx rufus. The sequence continues at coordinate 35,288,051 of NW_025814828.1, forward strand.
TTCTTTCCTGCTGTGTTGAAGATTAATTGACCATATAATTGGGGGTTTGTTTCTGGATTTTCTATTCTGTTCCACTGACCTATGTGTCTATTTTTGTGCCAGTACCATACTGTCTTGATGATTACAGCTTTGGAATATAACTTGAAGTCCAGAATTGTGATGCCTCCATAATTATACCACAATTTAATCATTGCACTATTGATGGGTATTGGATCGTTTCCAGGGTTAAACTTAAAAATAAAATTCTCAGTTATTTCACCAGCAAAAAACGAGTTTCTTTCAGGAATAGCAGAGAATTGCAATTCTGGACATGCAGGTTATGGCGAAACCACAGGCAAATCCAGAGAACAAAGGAGGAAGTGCTCTTTTGTAGAGGAAAGGGGGCAGGTGGGAGGGGCCGTTATAAACAAAAACTCCATTAGACTAAACTGGGAGTTCAAAGTGTAGTGGCTTATTGGCTGAGCTGTGACCGTCTCCCATTGGCTGGGCAAAGAGAAAATCTTCCTCCAGCTCAGGTAGTAAAGTACACTTGATCTTGAACAACACAGATTTGAACTGTGCGGGTTCACTTACACACAGATTTTTTTTTTTTTATTTTGATAAATATCGTGCAGTACTGTAAATGTATTTTCTCTTCCTTATGATTTTCTTAATAGCATTTTCTTTTCTCTAGCTTACTTTATTGTAAGAATACAGTATAGAATACATATGACATACAAAACATGTGTTAATCAACTGTTTATGTTGCCAGTAAGGCTTCTGGTCAACAGTAGGCTATTAGTAGTTAAGTTTCTGGGGAGTCAAAAGTTATATGCGGATTTCGACCCCCCTGTTGTTCGAGATTCAATTGTGTAGGCTTCTTCTTGCTGTGAAAGACAGCGTGAGCAGGGGAGGGGCAGAGAGAGAGAGGGAGACACAGAATGAGAAGCAGGCTCCAGGCTCTGAGCTGTCAACACAGAGCCCAACACGGGGCTTGAATGCATGGACCACAAGATCATGATCTGAGCCGAAGTCAGACGTTCAACCCACTGAGCCACTCAGGGGCCCCTGTATAAGCTTCTTCTTGTGAATTCCAAGAATATCTCTTCCTGTTGGGGTCTGCAATTGATGGTGAGTGGTAGGGCATGAGGGCCCCCACCCTTCCTGACTCCATTTTAAATTCTTTTTTTTTTTAATGTTTTTGTTTATTTTTGAGGCAGAGAGAGTACAGTTAGGTGGGGGAGGGACAGAGAGAGAGGGACAGAAGATCTAAACCGGGCTCCTCGCTGATAGCCGTGAACCCGATGTGGGGCTTGAACTCATGAACCACGAGACCGTGACCTGAACCAAAGTCAGACATTGAACGCTCAACCAACTGAGCTACCCAGGTGCCCTGAGCATCTGATTCTTGATTTCAGTTCCAGTCATGATGCCAGGGTCATGGGATTGAGCCCTGGATCAGGCTCTGTGCTGGGCAAGGAGCCTGCTTAAGATTTTCTCCCTCTCCCTCTGCCCCTCTCCCCTGCTCATGTGCTCACTGTCTCTAAAATAAAACTTTAAATGTTTATTTATTTTTGAGAGAGACAGAGAGACAGAGCACGAGTGGTGGAGGGGCAGAGAGAGAGAGAGAGAGGGAGACACACAATCTGAAACAGGCTCTAAGCTGGGAGCCATCAGCCCAGAGCCTGACGCGGGGCTGGAACTCACTAACTGTGAGATCATGATCTGAGCCGAAGTCGGACGCTTAACCGACTGAGCTGCCCAGGCACCCCTCTCTAAAATAAAATTAAAAAAAAAATATATTAAACATAAAATTAAAACCTTAGTATTTTCCACTGCTTTTTCATTTTAGCCATTCTGATGGGGTGTAGTGGTATCTTGTGCTTTTAATTAGCATTTCCTTATTGCCTAATGAAATTGAGCACCTTTTCAGATATTTACTTGCCACTTGAATATGTTTTTTCAAGTGTCTTTTCCAGACTTTTGCCTGTTTTTCTTTTGGGTTGTCTGTCTTTTTCTTATTAATTTGTGAACGTTCTTTCTATAGCCTGGATATGAATCTTTCTTCTGGGAAATGTACTGAGAATATTCTCTTCAATTCTGTAGGTTGTGTTTCAGTCTTTTGATTTCAAGTAGTCTGATAGTGCAATGATGCTTGTTGTATTCTGGTAAAGACATCTTCAAAGACATCTTTGCCCACACCAAACCATGAAGATGTTTTCCTCTAAGAGCTTTATTATTTTATCTTTCATATTTAGATCTACAATTCTTCTGAATCTGGCTTATATGTATGGTGTGAGATAGGGATCCAAATTTATTTTCCCTCCAATTAGATATAAAATCAACCCAATACCATTTATTTAAAAGAGTCTCTTTTATCCCCCATGGCACACAAGTGTCATGCTGTTAGGTGGCCTGGAATGTATGTTGGCTTCTGGATTTTCGGTTCTTTTCCATTGGTCAGTTCATCCATTCTTGTGCTAGGACTTCACTGTGTTCCCCAGATAGGCCTTGGATATTCTTGATTAAGTTACTTGTTAGACACCGTATAGCCTTATAGTTATTATAAATGATAATTTATATAATTTATTGTTTTTATTACATTTTTATAATTTCTGGTTATTTCGGGGGATAAAGAACTGTTGCCGATTTTTCTAGGTTGATTTTCTAGCTTGAAACCTTATATACCTCTCCTATTAGCGTTAAGACCTTGTTGATTGTATTTTTCTTTCTTGACAGATCACCTGCAAATAGCAGTTTCACCTTTTTTCTTCCTGTAATAATACTTTTGTGAGGGTTACTTTTATGTGTCAACTTGACTGGGCTATGGTGCCCAGTTGTTTGGTCAAACACCAATCTAGATATTGCTGTGAAGATAGTTTTTAATGTGATTAATGTTAATATTTAAATCAGTATAAGGCACCTGGCTGGCTCAGTGAGTAGAGAATGTGACTCTTGATCTAGGGGTCATGAGTTCGAGCCCCACGTTAAGCGTACGGATGACTTTAAAAAAAAAATGAAAACTCTTAAAAAAAAAAAAGGAAAGAAATTGCTCCAGATATTTTAAGCAGAAAGGTATTTAACACAGGGTGTAGAGTTTATATTTAAAAAAAATCAGGGCACCTGGGTGTCTCAGTGGGTTAAGTGTCCGACTTCGATCTCACTGTTTGTGAGTTCGAGTCCTACGTCAGGGCTCTATGCTGACAGCTTGGAGCCTAGAGCCTGCTTCGGATTCTGTGTCTCCCTCTCTCTCTGCCCCTCTCCCGCTCATGCTCTGTCTCTCTGTCTGTCAATAATAAATAAAAGTTAAAAAAAAATTTTTTTTTAATTTACATCAGTAGACCTTGAATAAAGCAGATTACCCTCCATAATATGGGTGAGCCTTGTCTAATCACTTGAAGGCCTTAAGAGAAAAAAGACTGACATCTTCCAAGGAAGGGCAATTCTGCCTCCAGATGGCCTTTGTACTTGAACTGCAACATAAGCTGTTCCCTGGTCTCTAGCCTGCCAACTTTGCCCCACAGATTTCAGACTTGTCAGCCCCTGCAATTGCATGAGCCAATTTCTTAAAATCAACCTCTATTCCCATCTCTCTAACCATCCACATCCTATTTCTCCTGTTTCTCTGGAGAACCTTGACTAATATAACGGCTTAATTATTTTCATTTCCTACCATTTTCCATGACTTTCATGCCATATTAAATAGTAGCAGTGATGAGGACATCCTTGTCTTATTTACAATGTTAAAGGGGATGTGTCAAAAGTTTGTCCATTAACTATATTTGTTATATGTTTTGATACATAACCTTTATCAAGTTAAGGAAGTTTCTTATATTCCTAATTTTCTAGGTTTACTGATATTAAGCCATTATTGAATTCCTGGGATAAAAACTTCATCATGATAGATTTAAAAAAAAAAAAAAACTCTGTTGAATTCAGTTCCTAATATTTTGCTTGGGATTTGTACATCTGTGTTCATAAATGAAAAGGCCTGATAAATATATATCTATTTTTAAATTCATCATTAACCAGTTTTTGAATTAAGATTAGATTGGTCTCAAAAAAACGAGCTGGACAGCTTTCACTCCGTTTCCAATCCCTGAAACAATTTGTGTAAAAAAGGAAGTAAGCATTTCTTGAAAATTTCATAGAAGTCACCTGTAAAACCACCAGTGCCTGAAATTTGGGGGGAGGAGGCATCTTTGACAACCATTTCAAACTCTTCAGACTTGGTGGCCTAGAATTAGTCATCTTCTTTATCAAATTTTGACATTTTAGATATTTCTAGGACTTATTTCATTTTTGCTTTTTTATTTTTATTATTTTTTTTAATGTTTATTTTTGAGACACAGAAGAGGACAGAGCACGAGTGGGGGAGGGGCAGAGAGAGGAGACACTGAATCCAAAGCAGGCTCCAGGCTCCGAGCTGTCAGCACAGAGCTCAACGAGGGGCTCGAACTCACGAACCGTGAGATCATGACCCGAGCCGAAGTCAGATGCTCAACCAACTGAGCCACCCAGTGCCTCTTTTTTCATTTTTTTTATGTTTACTGATTTTGAGAGAGAGAGAGTCAGAGTATGAGTGGGGGAGGGGCAGAGAGAGAGGGAGACACAGAATCTGAAGCAGGCTCCAGGCTCTGAACTGTCAGCACAGAACCTGATGCAGGGCTTGAACTCACGAACTGTGAGATCATGACCTGAGCCGAAGTCGGACGCTTAACCGACTGAGCCACCCCGTTGCCCCTTGCTTTTCATTTTATTAGTGCAATTACTCATAATGCTTTTTCTTCTTTTTTATTTTATTTTTTTATTTAAAAATTTTTTGTTATGTTTCTTTATTTTTGAGAGGCAGAGTGCAAGTGGGGGAAGGGCAGAGAGAGAGGGGGACACAGAATCTGAAGCAGGCTCCAGGCTCGGAGCTGTCAGCACAGAGCCCGATGTGGGGCTCGAACTCACAAACCAGGAGATCATGACCTGAGCCGAAGTCGGATGCTCAACCGGCTGAGCCACCCAGGCGCCCCAGCTTTTTTGTCTTTTTTAATCATTACTTTTGCATCTATAGTTATTTCTCCCTTATCGTTCTGTATTTTATGTATTCACATCGTCTCTCTTTTATTCTGGATAATGCTTGCCAGGGGTCTGTTTTTAAGAAATCCTTCACAGAACCAGCTTTTGACTTCTAAAACGATGGCCATGGTTTTTGTTGCTGCTGTCTATTTTACCGAGTTCTGCCCAGATCGAGCCAAGTATTTGCAGTTTTCAATAAGAGCTGAATGTGCCAGCTGAAGGTCAACCCAAGTTTTAATGTGTCAATAATTGGTAACTGACATCTGTTCCAGTATTGCAAAGTTGCAATTAGTCAAATTGTTACCTTGGCCACAGTACCTTTATCAGGGAAACATGAGAATAGGGTTTAGTATTGAAATGACACCGATATTGTTGATACATGCCAGGACTTACCAGGACTTGCAGTCTATTCAACAAACGCACCTCCTTTTCCTTGAGAAGGGCCGTGAAATCCTGGCCAAGAATGTTGCAGGACCAATCCAGAGACAGGACTTTCTTTCTTTTTTTCTTTTTAAGTTTATTTCTTTATGTATTTACTATTATTATTTTTTTAATGTTTATTTTTGAGAGAGAGAGAGACAGGCAGACAGAGCATGAGGTGGGGAGGGGCAGAATCCAAAGCAGGCTCCAGGCTCTGAGCTGTCAGCACAGAGTCTGTCGCAGGGCTCGAACTCATGAACCTGGAGATCATGACCTGAGTTGAAGTCGGATGCTTAATTGAGCCATCCAGGAGCCCCTATTTATTTATTTTTTGAGAGAGAGAGAGCGCAGGGAAGGGGCAGAGAGAGAGAGAGAGAGAGAATCCTAAGCAGGCTCTGCACTATCAACACAGAGCCCGATGCAGGGCTCGAACTCACAAACTGGGAAATCATGATGTGAGCCGAAGCTGGACACTTAACCGACTCTGCCACCCAGGCTTCTCACAGTCACTTGATAAGCTCGTTGTTGCAGCTCGTATCGTGCTGTCACATGCTCAGATCTTGGCCAGGCAATTTATAGCATGGGCGTTTCAAGTTGCTTATCTCCGGTAAACGGGTCTACCTTTGCCTCAGTTGAGTACCGCGGATTTACCGACAGGAACCTTATCCCACTGTCGCCATCCTCCCCCACGTCCCCAGATAAGTGGGCGGGTGAGAAAACTGCTAAAGTGTGCTAAGGATGCTCCGTAGTAGATCCCAGGCAAGTTGAGCTGTAAAACGTGCCAGATTTCTAACTGCCCAAAATGTCACACACCATTCAACTTTTACAGCCGATCCTGCTGAATGACCAGGGGGAACATCCATCAAGAGTAGTCTCAGCTGTCTCCATACAGATAAATAACTATGATGTCTGAATGCCATTCTGTCTGTAACCGTATTTCACTTATTTTTACCCTATGAGTTAGCCTTTGCTAAGCTTGTGGGGTTAGGTCAAGGCTGGAGTCTGTTGCTAGAATAATTAATGCCAGGACCCTCTGAGGGCAGGTGGGTCAGGGTGGCACCGTCCAATTGACCGGTGGTAAAGTCTCCCTCTTGGAATACCTTGAGGAAGACAGATCGCTAACGGGCACTTGGGTGGCTCAGTCGGTTAAGCTTCGGCTGAGGTCATGATCTTGTAGTTCGTGAGTTCCAGCCCCACACTGGGCTCTGTGCTGACAGTATGGAGCCTGCTTGGGATTCTCTGTGTCCCTCTCTCTCCACCCATCCCCCATTTGTGTGCTTGTGTGCTCTCTCTCTCTCTCTCTTTTTGTCTCTCAAAATAAATAAATAAACTTAAAGAAAACAAAAAGATAGACCAATAAAAATGTCTTCTTCAGACTACCATAAAGGGGTGGTCACGGGCCGGGTTTCCTGGGGTAAGAATATGTTTCCTTTTTTATTTTTATTAAAAAAATTTTTTTTTAATGCTTATTTTTGAGAGAGAGAGAGACGGAGCGTGAGTGGGCGAGGGATAAAGAGAGAGGGAGACACAGAATCCAAAGCAGGCTCCAGGCTCCGAGCTGTCAGCACAGAGCCCGATGCGGGGCCCGAACTCACGGACCGTGAGACCATGACCTGAGCCGAAGTCAGGTGGTCAACCGACTGAGCCACTTGTTCTTTTGTTTGCGTTTCCCTGATGGCGTGTGATGTGAAGCACCCTTTCATAGGCTTACCTGCCATGTGTTTATCTTCTTTGGTGAGGTGTCTTTTAAGAGCTTTGGTCCCTTTTTTCAATCTTGTTTGTTTTCTCATTATTGAGTTTAAAGTGTTCTTTGTAGGGGTGTCTGGGTGGCTCGGTTGGTTAAGCCTCTGACTCTGGGTTTCGGCTCAGGTCATGATCCCGTGGTTCGTGGGTCCGAGCCTTGAGTTGGGCTCTATGCTGACAGCTGCCCCTCCCCCCTCACGCTCTTGCCCTCTCTCTCAAAATAAATCAACAACAAAAAAAGGTGTTCTTTGTATATTTTGGATAACAGTCTTTTTTTATTAAAGTGGTTTTTTGTTTTGGTTTGTTTTTTTAGACAGAGAGAGAGAGAGAGAGAGAGCGAGAGAGAGCAAGCCTCCTGCTGTTAGTGAGGAGCCAGACACGAGGCTTGAACTCACGAACCGTGAGATCATGACCTGTGCCGAAACCAAGAGTCAGACGCTTAACTGACCGAGCCACCCAGACGCCCCTATTTTGGATAACAGTCTTTTGCAAACATTTCTCCCAGTCCGTGGCTTGTCTGCTATCCCCTACGTTGTTTTTTGCAGAGCAGAGGTTTTTAACTGTAATGAAATCCAGCTTATCAATTATTTCTCCCATGAGGCACCTGGGTGGCTCACTCGGTCGGGCATCCGACTCTTGATCTCAGCTCGGGTCATGATCTCACAGTTCCTGACATCAAGCCCCTCTGCACTGTGTGCAGAGCCCGCTTGGGATTCTCTCTCTCTCCCTCTCTCTCTCCCCCTCCTCCCCCCACCTCTCAAAATAAATAAATAAACTTAAAAAAATTATTTCTTTCATGGATTGTGCCTTTGGTGTTGTATCTAAAAAGTTATTGCCACACCTAAAGTCACCTAAAGTCAGCAGCAAGGATAGACAACCCTTTTGAATATTTTGCTCCTACCGGAAGCAGAGAAACGGGGCGAAAGCTGCGAGAGGAAGCGCTAATGTTTGGGCGCTAATGAGACTGATGGAGTCATGAGGGACCGATTAACACCACAGGAGAGAGACGATAAGAGCCCCCTCCTCGTGTGGATGAAAGGGCCTGCTGTTGGCTTGAAGTGGGAGCAGGGGACAGTCCGTCCAAAACAGCCGGGCGGACACTGCAGGGACCGTCCCTGGCTAGCTGTGGTGGCGGAGGCTCCAGAAGTCCTCTTCAGCTGGCTCGACGAGCCAGGAGGCAAGGCCATCGGCCTCGAGAGAGGACGGAGCAGGTGTTGGAGGAATGAGGACATCACAGGAGGTGGGAAATTGGCACCGAGGAAAGTGGAGGGGCGAATGGACTGGGCAAACGTGGGATGATGAGTGGGGCAGCATTTAGGGTGCAAATGAAATTCACAGTCGTTACCTTAAAGTGGGCCCAGTCAACGTGCTTGGGGGCTTCCCTGCACATGCATGCAGGCCAGAGTAGATGCTGAACTGGGCGTGAGCAGGGCTGTCCTGTGCGATGAGCACAGTGACGTGGAGAGAGGTAACTGGGTGGAGGGGTCTGCCCCAGAGTGGCAGCAATCCGGAGTCATGGAGTTTGAGCAGCCTAAGGTGGAAACAGAGGCCGTCAGGTGGCAAAGGGACGGTGGAAAGGAGGAGGGACAGTGGAAAGGCAGAGGGCCAGTGACACTGGAAATATGGTGCAGTGGGAGTCTTTGGGGCACGAGCTGGCGAGTCAGGAGGCCATAGTCAGAAAGAGGGACGTGCGACACTGAGTTGGAGGAGAAGGTGCAATTTTCTGGTATAGGCCTAAGGTCTTGCTGTAGCAGTGGGGGGCTGAAGGACGCCGGGGACCAGAGCAGTGGAGGAGTGGAGGTCACAGAACGGAGAAGCCAGGCTGGCGGGAGATTCACCTACCCATAGATGTACCTGGCTCCCTTTTATTTTATTTTGTTTTTATTTATTTATTTTTTTAAATGTTTGTTTATTTTTTGACAGAGAGAGAGAGAGAGAGAGACAGAGCATGAGCGGGGAAGGGGCAGAGAGATGGAGACACAGAATCCGAAACAGGCTCCAGGCTTTGAGCTGTCAGCACAGAGCCGGACGCGGGGCTCGAACCCACAGACCGTGAGATCATGACCTGAGCCGAAGTCGGACGCTCAACTGACTAGGCCATCCGCGCCCCAGGCTGGCTCCCTTTTAGATTAACACCTGCTCCCCCGATTTCCTTAATGCCATCAGTAAAGGTCAAAAGGGGAGCTTGGCTGGCACAGTCAGCTAAGCATTGGACTCTTGATTTTGGTTCGGGTCATGATCTCACAATTTGTGACCTCGAGCCCCGAATCGTACTCTGCACTGCCAGATTCTCTCTCTCCTCTCTCTTTCTGTCCCTCCCCTGCTCGAGTATGTGCTCTCTCTCTCAAAATAAATAACCATAAAAAAATAAAGGTCGATGTGCTGTTTCGAAGGGGCACATGCACCCCAACATTGATAGCAGCACTATCGACAATAGCCAAAGGATGGAAAGAGCCCAAATGTCCATCGACAGATGAATGGATAAAGATGTGGTGTGTGTGTGTGTGTATATATATATATATATATATATACACACACACACACACACACACACAAACACACACAATGGAGTATTACTCGGCAATCAAAAAGAACGAAATCTTGCCATTTGCAACTACGTGGAGGGAACTAGAAGGTATTATGCTAAGTGAAATTAGTCAGAGAAAGACAAATATTATATGACTTCACTCATATGTGGAATTTAGGATACAAAACGGATGAACATAAGGGAAGGGAGGCAAAAATAATATAAAAACAGCGAGAGGGACAAAACAGAAGAGACTCTTAAATACAGAGAACAAACTGAGGGTTGCGGGAGGGGCTGTGGGTGGGGGGATGGGCTAAATGGGCAAGGGACATTGAGGAGGACACTTGTTGGGATGAGCACTGGGTGTTCTATGTAAGTGACGAATCACTAAATTCTACTCCTGAAATCATTATTACACTATATGCTAAGTAACTGGGATGTAAATTAAAAAAATAATAATAAAGAAATAAACAATAAAGGTCAAGGGGAAGACCTGTGTACTTTGCCCCTCCCCCAGCAGGAGTTCAGAGAGGGCTGTGGGCCTGAGACAAAGGTCACCAGTCCCCCAGCCTTCTACTGCACTCTTTTCATCAGGGATCAAGAGGGGCCATCAAGGGTGAGCAACAAACAATTTACTTACTGTGTGCCCAGCAGGGTGCTGAGTAGCTCACAGGTCTCTCCTTTAACCCTCTCAATACCTGTGAGGAAAGTACTGTTAATCGGTCCATTTTACAACTGAGAAAATGCAGCCTCAGAAGATTGAAACCCTCCAGAATCTGAAACCTCAAAGGGGCTGCCTCCCCTCGTGGGTCATCTGGAGTTGAACCAGATCCAGGCCCTGGCTTCGGGCATGTAAACAAGTAATTGCAGAATTTACACTTTCATTCTTTCTCTCGGGTTCCCCCAGGCCTCCTCTCCCCGGAGGGTAGGCCCAGACCCCACCCTGTCCCTTCCCCCCAGCAGCTGGGGAACTGGAGTCCAGGAGCACCAGGCCCGAGGGTTTTCTGGGCCTCTGGACTTACTGCTACACTCAGAATGATCTGGGTTCTGCCCAGCTGGTGGCGTCTCCCCAGCCGTGACTCGTCCATCGGCTACCCCTCTAGCATTTTTTGTCCTTTCTCCTCCAGTGGTTTTGCTCATTTCATGCATGGCTTTTGTTTGACCTCCCTTGTCTCCTTGGGGGCCATGAGCACTTGTGGAGCACCCTAGGGGAGCCCAGCGTCAGGGCTGGGGAAGATGAGAGGCTGCCGTGAAGGTTATGAATTGGGCATTTTTTGAGCAGGAACCATAAATGCCCTCTGGGTGCCCATAGTTGACCAGAACCTCACCCCAAAACAGACACATCATTATATCAACAGGCTAGAACATTTCTGGGCTCGGGCTAACAACCTGGGGAGAAAGAAAAGGGCAATCCCTCAGGCAGGTTCCGCATTCAATTCATACATTCATTCACTCGTCAAATACCTGTTGAGCATCTATGTGCCTGGTTCCATTCTGGGCAGCAATGAACAAACGAGACCGAATCCCTGGCTTGCGTTCCTTGGTCTCCTAAAAGCATTTGTCTCCCTGCTCCTTGGATTTTTTGATTTTGTTTTTCTTTCTAAGGTCGTGCTGACAGTCCTCCATAAACTTCAGTCCCCAACACCCAGCATGGGATCTGCTACGTAGAAGGTATGTGATAAACTTGAAATGAAGGGCTGCTTGAATGAATGCATGCATAGATGAGTGATCTCGGGTTCTGACATTAAAACCTTTAGTTCCATCCTGAGAGGTCTGCTAACTTTGATAAGGTCTCCACGTGTTGAAGGCAGGTGTGCCCAAGAGGGGCGGACAGTAGCCAACTGTGCCTAGTGCGTGGGTGACAGCTGTCGGACGCTGCGGGTCTGTGAGGGGGTAGGGTGCGATGTCAAAGCCAAGGGGACTTCAGGGAAGCCTAGGGGAGCCGGGCTTGCACGTGGCGCCAGAGAATCCGAAGGCACTGAGCGGCTGGAGGGGGGCGGGAGACCTTGGAGGAAGGTGAGCACTGTTAAAGAAAAAAGTACGACACTTGTTAAAGATGGGAAGGCAGACTTTCGGGGCTCCTGGGTGGCTCAGTCGGTTGGGCGGCCGACTCTCGATTTTGGTTCAGGTCATGATGTCACAGTTCTGAATTCGAGCCCTGCATCGGGCTCTGCGCTCACAGCGGGGAGCCTGCTTCGGATCCTCTGTCTCCCTCTCTCTGCCCCTCCCCACTTGTGCATGTGCCCTCTCTCAAAAATAAATAAACGTTAAAAAGATGGTAGGGCAGACTTTATTCCGGACCATCCCGATGTGCACAGGGTCCCCTGCAATGGGCTTTTGCCCTGGGGGAGAGAAATCACCTCGATTTCAAATACAACAGGACAGGTAGGGATTTATGGCCAAGGAGCAAGGTGGGAGTCACTGGACGGGAAATTATCAAGAGGAAATGTCAGGGGTGAAGGAGATCCTGGCCAAACACCAACTTGGGATTTTTGCTGAAGGCAGGCCAGGGTGATAGGATAGTGAGGGTGAGAAATTTGATCAGATATCAAGGGTGGAGGGTTTGGAGGTTTTGGCTAGATCATGAGCTCCGGGGTTGACAGAATGGTTTTGTATCCAGCACCATCACTGGCTATGTGAACGTGGAACGTGGGGGTCATTCAGCTGCCCCGAGCCTCACTTTCCCCATTTGGGGGGTGAGGGGGGCTGCTGCTGACCTCAGAGTATATTTTTTTTTAACGTTTATTTATTTTTGAGAGAGAGAGAGTGCAAGCAGGGGAGGGGCAGAGAGAGAGGGAGACACAGAATCCGAAGCGGGCTCCGAGCTCCGGGCTCCGGGCTCCGGGCTGTCGGCACAGAGCCGGAAACGGGGCTTGAACTCACGAATGCCAGACCGTGACGCTTAACCGACTGAGCCACCCAGCGCCCCGCTCAGAGTGTTGTTCTAAGGATCATCTAGGGCAGTGGTTTCTCAGACAGGTCGCCAGACCATCAGCATTACCTGGGAACCGGTTAGAAATGCAAATTCGCCGCGTACCCCAGACCTGCGAAATCAGAAACCCGGCCGCTTTAACAAGCCTCTGGGGGATTCCGATGCACTCAAGTTCCAGAAACACCGCTCGCTAGGTCAGGCCAGCCCGGAAACAAACCCCTTGTAGGTGAGAAGTTCTTTTTCTCCGCCCTGATCACAGAACCAGGGGAGCGGATTTCAGGCCTGCCCTCTGGGTGCACAGCCCAATCGCCTGGCCTCTTCCCAGACCAATTACTTCAAGACTCCCCAGAGGTGGGAGATCCAGAGGCGGCAGCAACTTTGAAAGCTTCCCAGGTGATTCCACGCGCCGCCAGCTAGCAGGTATCCGGTATCCGAACCCTCTGGGGGGCTTGTTAAAGCGCAGACAGACAGCGCCACCCCCAGAGCCCCCGATTCCCTAGGTCTGGGCTGGGGCCTGAGAATTTGCATTTCTAACAAGCTGCCAGGTGCTGCTGGTGCTTCTGTAGGAGCAACACACGTTGAGAGCCGCAGCCCAGGGGGTTCGATCGGGATGGAGACGCGCGGGAGACGTGTGGAAGGCTTGGGGAGAAATCCCAGCTTCCTCCCTGCCCCGCCCCCGCCCCCCATGCTGAATTAAGCATGAACTTTGCTTGCACATTCATTGTTTTCTTTACACTCCGTCTGCACCGGAGGGATGAGGTAGGTTGACATTTGTGGAGAAGCTGAGCTGTGGCGTGGGCCTCCCTCAGAGAGAGCAGGAATTATCTCCACCATCTCAGCAGACCCCAGGAAAATCAGTTGGTGGGGGGGGGAGCCTCTGGGACTAGGGTCCGACGGGTGGTGCGTGGGACCTTCCAGATCCCCCACTGCTGCCCTGGCCCTGGCCCCAGTCTCCCGGCCGGCATTTTCTCAGGAGCAGGTGCCTTCTTGTATTTTATTTCACAAGCTCCTGCTACCAAGCGCCCCTAGTGGGGAGGGGAATAGGGAGCCGGGAGGCAGAGATGTTTTCTGTGGGGTTTTCGGTGGCTCTAAATTCATTCATTCAACAAATATACCTGGCAGCATGAGGTGGACGGGGAACCCCGCTTTCTTCACCGCTGGAGGCCCAGTGTCCGGCATACAGTAGGTGCTCAATAAATATGTGTTCAGTGATGAGGGGCCAACTCTAGGCTCGTGCCGCGACCGGGAAAGGAAGACACAGCCCCTGACCTCAAGTGCCCAGAGCGGTGTGCCTTGGGAGGAAAAGACACTAAACCAGCGACTACAAGCTGTGACGGGCGTGATAACAGCCCAGGGTCTGGGGCCATTTGGCCGAGGCCCCGTCCCCGGCTTTGGGGGTCCAGGAAAGGGCTCCCAGGGCGGGAGGTGTGTGTCAGCTGAAAACTGAAAGACGATCAAACCAGGCGAAGAAGGACAGATGAAAAGAGCAGACTGTCTCTCATACGCTGTTTGGGGGTGACGTAAGAGTAACCGCTTTGGAAGACTGGTGGAATTGTACCCTTGAAATGTGAACGTTACGGGGCGCCCGGCGGGCTCAGTCGGTAGAGCGTGCGACTACTGATCTTGGGGTCATGAGTTCAAGGCCCACGTTGGGCGAAGGGCTTACGTTAAAAAGCGATGTGAGGGGCGCCTGGGTGGCGCAGTCGGTTAAGCGTCCGACTTCAGCCAGGTCACGATCTCGCGGTCCGGGAGTTCGACCCCGCGTCGGGCTCTGGGCTGATGGCTCAGAGCCTGGAGCCTGTTTCCGATTCTGTGTCTCCCTCTCTCTCTGCCCCTCGCCCGTTCATGCTCTGTCTCTCTCTGTCCCAAAAATAAATAAATGTTAAAAAAAAAAAAAAAAGCGATGTGAATGATACACGTTAACATGGTCCAAACGGTGAATTTGACGTGATATGAATGGTACCTCGGTAAAAAAATGTTTTTTAAGTTTATTTGTTTATTTTGAGAGAGAGAGAGAGAGAGAGAGAGAATATCGCCAGCAGGCCCCACGCTGTCAGCACAGAGCCCAACGCGAGGTTCCACCTCACAAACCATGAGATGATGATCTGCCGAAATCAAGAGTCGGACACCCAACGGACTGAGCCACCCAGGTGCCCCCTATTTTTTTTTTTAATGTTTGTTTACTTATTTTGAGAGAGAGAGCACATGAGAACATGCACTAACTGGGGTAGGGGCAGAGAGAGAGGGAGAGAGAGGACGCCAAGCAGGCTCCACAGTCCACGAAGAGCCTCCCGCTTGTACATGTGTCTTGATGAATCAATGGAACTCATGCTTTAATCACAACCAGAGAAGATGGCCCCACGAACAGGGACACCTAGGCAGACAGATGGGGCCGCAGCAAAGGCAGATGAGGCCCAGGCCCGTCCTGGCCACCGTGCCTCCGATGGGAGGAGGAGGGAATGGTGGAAAAGGGCGTGAGTGGCCCCTGCCGCTCCGGGTGAGGCCGGAGCTGGTTGCCTTGCGGGGAGGAGTCGGCCGGAAGCCCACCCTCCACGTTTCACCCGAGGGGCTGGCTGCTGGCTCCCACGGGTGCGACTGTGGTAGTCGCCAGAGGCTCTGAGCTGGAGCATCTCAGCGCTGACCCAGCCGCCTTGCCCTCTCCCTCGGAGAATTTCTCTCCCTCCTTCCGACTACCCCCAGACTGGGCTTTCTGCAGTCTGTCTGTGTTCCCATCACACAAAAAGTCCTTTGCCAACAGAGAAAGTCAAAAGGCTTGGCCTGTCATTTAAGGCCTTGTCCGATTTGGCCACACCCACATTTCCCGACTCACCTTTCCCAGGCCCAGGCCTCGGGTGCACCTGGCCCTTGCTCCAGCCACCCCCGTCCCCCACCCCCGACCCGGGTGCAAGGCCTTGCCGAGGCCTCCCTCGCACAGCAAGGGCCTTCCCAGCACACCCTCACCGGCTTGCCTTGGACGCGTTCCCTCGGTAGCTCAAAACCCCATTAGTACCCGCTGACCCCCGTGCAGCCTCCCGGCTTGACACCCGTAGGGTGTCTTACCCGCCTGTCTTCTCTCCTTGACCACCGCCCGCGTGACAGTAAGCCACGCTGACCCTGTCCCTGCTGCATCCCAGTCCGGTGCCTGGCACAGAGCAGGCGCCTAGAAAATATGTAATGAACAAGCGGATTCTTCTTGTGCAACGACCTTCCGGGGGGTGGGAGCCGTGCTTCCCATTCTATAGACGAAGAAATGGCGCTTAGAGAATTTGTTGCTCAGGTCGGGCAGCCAGCCAGGTGCAGAGCGGGGTCACCTGAGCCCCGATAAATAACCCTGCCCCTCTGGAGACTCACAAGAAAGTACTCTGAACAATCCCACGGTAGCGTTTGCCAGTGGGTGGCCATAGCATCTGAATAACATTTGCCCATGTAACTGCGTAGTATCTGGAGGGATTTTGAATTGTGTGTGTGTGATGTGTATGGGTGTGGTGTGTATATGTCGATGTGTGTGTGTGTCCTCCCACGAATTTCCCTCCTTCCCCTTCACTACCTCGTGGCCTCTGAGGATCTTGGCTGAGGGTTTGTTTCTCCGAAACTTAAGGCCGCTGAAGAAATTCTCTCCACCCTGAGGGAGCTTTTAGAAAGCCAGTGCAGGGGTGAAGCACCAGGGACAGGCAGAGAGGAAAGAGAGGCTTCCCCACGCTCTGGGCTGGGAGAGCTGGGCCTTCCAGGGAGAGGAGGGAGAAGCCTGTGTGTCTCAGAGCTATGGGAGCAAGGCCTGTGCGGTCGTTAATTGTAGGTGTCAACTTAGCTGGGCCCACAGGGTGCCCAGATATGTGGTCAAATATTCTGGGCATTTCTGTGAGGGTATTTTTAGATGATATTAGCAGTTAAATGGGTGCACTTTGAGGAAGGTACGCGGTCCTCCCCAACGTGGGTGGGCCTCGTCTAATCAGTTGAAGGTCCGCGTAGCACCAAAAGACTGGCCTTTACCAAACAAGAGAGAATTCTCCAGCAGACAGACTTTGGACTTCATCTGTACCATCAGCTCTTTTTGGTTCTATAGCAGACAACCTTCAGGCTAGAACTGCGTCACTGGCTCTTCTTAAGGCTCCGGCCCACCGACCCACATTGTAGATTTTGGACTTACCAGCCTCTATAATCGGATGAGCCAATTCCTTATAATACATTTTTTTTCTCCCCATATGTACACATCTTATTGGTTCTGTTTCTCTGGAGGAGCCCTGACTAATACAGCCTGCTTCCTGCCAGAGCCTAATTTGCCTCCAGCATCCGCGCCCCAGGGCGGAAGAGAGGCCTTGCACCCAGTGCGGCGGGAGAGAGCTTAAAACCTTGCCCCGAGCTACAGGTTTTGGGGCCTCGGAAGCCGAGCAGCCCTCCCGAACTAAGAAGCTGGTCTTCCTCCCTGAGTCCTCCCTCTTACTCTGTCACCTGCCAGCTTGGCCCTCAGACCCGAGAGCCTGGAGACGGATTAAGCCTCCTGTTCTGCTCACCCTGCTGGGCCCAGATGTCAGCAGAAGGCAGGGCTCTTCCCTGGGCCCTCGGGGCCAGCCCCTTTCTTATTGCCAGGGAGCATTTGAAGGCCTGGGAGGGCACTCTCTTTGGACATCCAGGGGCCCAGTCACCCTCGATTTTACTCGGTCTGTGCTACGAGGGCCCAATGCAGGAACTAGGGTTGGGGTTAGGCCTAGGTCAAGGATACTTTTGTCCAGGAACTCAAAGTTCATGCTAACTCAAGAGGGGGAGCAAAACTCTGTGTGTGAGAGAGAGAGAAAGAGAGAGAGAGAAGGAAGGAAGGAAGGGAGGAAGGAAGGAAGGCAGGCACGTGGCCAGAAGCCCAGGCCTCACCAGCTATCTTTGTCTGTAACCTCAGGTCGCCTCCCTCTGTGGGCCTCAATTTCCTCTTCCGCGAAAAGAAGGCCTGGATTAGATCACCCCCCAGGCCTCTTCTAGCCCTGACATTCTGTGATTTTCTAATTTCCTTCAGACTCCAGGGGCTTGCAGACCCCATGCTAATGTGTATGAATAAAACATGGGCGCCCTAAAGCTTGAAATATCGCACGTATTTGCTCTGGATTTGTTCTCACTTAACTGTGTGGTAAGCAGCGTCCAGCTGGGGCCCCATAGCCTCCTGTTTGGATTGTTCCCGCGTGGCTGGGGGTGTGGGGGAGGTCCAACCACCCCAGCGAGTGCTCCCCTGCGCCTCCCCTCCCTTGATCCTTGATCGTCCCCACACGCTTTGTTCTCAGGCGTCAACCCCAAACCCACCTGGCCACCCGGCGTATCCTGGGTCTCTTCTGTGGGAACAGGCCAGACATAACTTTTTTTTTTCTTCTTACTCTTAAGTTTTCTTTTTTTCCTTTTTAAAAAATAGTTATTTTTGAGAGAGAGAGAGAGAGAGAGAGCGCGAGCAGGGGAGGGGCAGAGAGAGAGAGGGGGACAGAGGATCCAAAGCGGGCTCTGTGCTGACAGGAGAGAGCCTGACACGGGGCTTGAACTCACAAACCATGACCTGAGAGCCAAAGTCAGACGCTTAACCAACGGAGCCACCCAGGCGCCCTTAAGTTTTCTTTTTAAATTATTCTTTTAGAGCAGTTTTAGGTTTACGGAAAAATTGCACAGAAACCGCAGGGAGGGCCCACGCCCCTCCTCATCCCCTCCCCCACAGGCCCCCTGTTATTAACGTCTGGCCTTAGTGTGGCACCTTTGTTGCAAGTCATGAGCCAAGATTGGTACCTTGTCAATTTAGTAAAGTTTGGGGTTTCCATTACCGTTCCCTGCTCATGTCATCCGGGTCCATGGGTTTTGCCAAATGCATCATGTCGCGTATCAACCATTACGGCACCACACGGAACAATTTCCGTGCCCTAAATGCCCCCATGCTCCACCTATGCGTCCCTCCCTCCCCTTCCTCAATCCCGGGCAACCACTGGTCTTTTTACGGTCTCCACAGTTTTGTCTTTTCCAGAACGTCGTTGTAGTTGGATTCCTACTGTTTGTAGCCTTGTCAGATTGGCCGCTTTCGCTTAGTAACATGCATTTAAGGTTCCTCCGTGTCCTTTTATGGCTTGACAGCTCATTTCTTTTTATCACTGTATGATATTTCATGGTCTGGATGGACCATTCCATAGATAACATTGGTGATTGATGGATTGGTGGAAAAGACCAGAAGTACGAGATGAACGGCAACCCTCCCAACATAAAGTGTGTAAAAAATATAGATTTCAGGACAGTTCTAGGTAATGTACAGAGCATGTCCAACAAAGAGCATCTGACATCCTGAGAGTTGAATTTACAGTATTAGCTGTGACGCGAATTCTTTTTTTTTTTTGTACCTTCTTTTTTTTTTTTTTTAATGTTTATTCATTTTTGAGAGACAGAGAGAGACAGAGTGTGAGCAGAGAGAGGGGCAGAGAGGGAGGGAGACACAGAATCCCAAGCAGGCTCCAGGCTCTAGGCTGTCAGCAACAGAGCCCGACGCTGGGCCCGAACCCGCGAACTGCGAGATCATGACGGGAGCCGAAGCTGGACGCTCAACCGACTGAGCCACCCAGGCGCCCCGCAAATTATTTTATTATTACAGAAGGCTTTTTTCTTAAATAATTGCATTGAAAGTAGGATTCAATTAATAATTTTTCTACAACAGTTTAGGCGTGCATTCACACTAGAAATTAGCTATAACCATAGTAGATATTGTGAAAACAGGGACACTTTGGAGAGCAAAAGGCGGCGGGGGGGGTGCTATTAATAATTATGCCCAGACAACAGGTGTAAGCCAGGACTATCCCAGATAATATATAGTCTTTCTATTTATAACTGGTCTCTGTCTGCTTAAAATAGCTGAGGGAACACAGGATATTTTTGTGTTTCTCTGAAAATATTAGATGGCGTATCAGCTAAGGTTACACCAAGTAGTGGACTTCAGTGTATTTTTCACTCACATAAGCTCCCAAACACACGTTGCTGATCGGCGGGCGGTGGGAGGTGGCCGGGCGTGGGGGCTCTGCTCCGTGCAGACATTCAGGGGTTCAGGCAGACGGAGCCTCGGCTGCAAAGGAGACTGGGAAATGTAGTCTAGCTGTGCGCCACAGCTGGAAGGAAATGGCTTTGGTGGCGGGCCACTCCAGGGCCCTGGGATTGAGAGAGACTTTGATCTTGGCTGGCATGTGTCTGGGAGGGACTGGTGCCCACCCCTCCCCGCCTTTTGTGAGCCACAGGAACCCGTTAAAGGGGAATCCGATGGTGAGCAGGGAGGGACCACCTCAGAGGGTCTGGTTGTGCTGCAAATGGCAATCTTGCGGTCTGCGAGGCCGATCCATTCCCACGCCCACGTTGAATAGGTAGCAATATAATTAGTCTTCAACATGACTGCTTTTCCCGGGGCCAAAATTGTCACTGGGTCGTTGGGTGCAGCTGAGCACCTTCCGTGGCTGCGTTCTGTCCAAACCGTAGTCGTCGTGGCGTCCCTGGGAAGTGGGTTAGGGCTGTGAGCCCCAGGCCAGGGGGAGCTGCCGTCGGCAGGGTGATGCCACGTGCTCCACTTGTGCAGCTTCTGTCCTCCCCTGGGTCCCCTTGATGCGGCCAGGGATGAGGTGTGGAACTCGTTCAGGTGCCCGACTCCTCTCCCTCGCTTCCCTGTCTGGATGCCTCCTGTGCGGTGGCCAGGGAGGGGAGCCTGGGTGGCTCATTCGGCTGAGCGTCCAACTTCGGCTCAGGTCGTGAGCTCCTGGTTTGTGAGTTCGAGCCCCGCGTCGGGCTTGCTGCTGTCAGCGCAGACCCCGCTGAGGATCCTCTGTCTCTTCTCTCTCTGTCTGCCCCTTCCCTGCTCACGCTCTCTCTTTCAAAAATAAATAAAACATTTAAAAAAAAAAAAAAAGACGACCACCCAGGGCAATACCAGCTAGAGGGACCTTGGTTTCTGCAGCCCCCACTCAAGGGACCAAAGGTTCTCTTTTCAGAGTGTCAGGGCTTGGAACCCAGACCTTTCCTTTCTTAACTCTCTCTTTGAGGGTCACAGACTCAGTCGGCCACTGTATTGGTTTCCTGTGGCTGCCGTGGCAAATGACCTCAAACTTGGTAGCTCACGGTTCAGAAGTCCCCAGGCAGAATCACTGGGCTGAAATCCAGGTGTCTGTCTCTGGAGGTTCCAGGAGGGACTCTGTTTCTTGTCTCTTCCAGCTCATGGTGGCTGCGGCCTTCCTTCACTCCAGTCTCTGCCTCTGTAATCTCCCTCTGCCTCCCCCCTTCTTCTTCTTCTTTTTAATGTTTATTTATTTTTGAGAGACAGAGAGAGAGGGAGCATGAGCAGGGGAGGGGCCAAGAGGAAGACACAGAATCCAGAGCAGGCTCCAGGCTCCCAGCTGTCAGCACAGAGCCCGACGTCGGGCTCGAACCCACGAATTGTGAGTCATGGCCTGAGTCGAAGTCAGACGCTTAACAGACTGAGCCGCCCAGGCGCCCCTGCCTCCCCCTTCTTAGAGGGACGCTTGTTTTAAGGATGCATTTTCTCGGTCCGTCCAAGTAACCCGGGATAATCTCCCCATCTCCAAATCCTTCACTTAATAATTTCTGCAAAGGACTTTTTGGCCATATAAGGTAAGATTCCAGGGACTAGGACATTGATATCTCTTTTTTTTTTTTGGGGGGGGGGTGGCATTATTCAGCCTCCCACAGCTGCTTTGGCACAAAATCCTTCACATGCTGTTGGTGACTTTCTCGATCTATATCGTGGTAGGAGGGGGTGGGAAGGAGGGTGCCTCCTCCATGCCTCCTGCTTCTGATCTCGTTTAATTCTCCCAGAGCCCTCTGAGAGGGTATTATTAGTTCCACTGGACAGTGTGAGACCCAGAGACATTAAGTGACTTACCTACGTGACACGGTGGGTACGTGATGAAAGCGGACTTTCTCCGTTTTTCCATGGAAACACAGGAAATTCTGTGACGGCTAGACTCAGTTGGAATGCAGATGACCAAGCACGGTGATCTCCCCCCCACCCCCGCCCCTGCCGTAGGAGAGTCTGCCCTTTTTGCCTGTGCGATACTGTGATTTATAATAAGAAATATGTATTTGGTCTTCCTCCCAGTGTCAGGTTCAGAGCTCCTAAAACCCTTGGGATTTCGAGTCTTTTGTTATGCTCCTGAGGTGACTTTTGGACCCCTACCTGAGGATGGAGGCTGGTTGCCAGGGGAACCGGCCTTGAATGGACGGTTGGAAATTTCAGTCCCAGCCCCTGACCTTTGGGGGAGGGGAGGGCAGTGGAGATTGAGTTCTAGCACCAATGGCCAAAGAGTTCATCAAGTCGCGCCTCTGTGATGCAGCCTCCCTAAACCCCCAAAAGGACGGAGTTCAGAGAGCTTCTGGGTTGGTGAGCACGTGGAAATGTGGGGAGAGTGGCGGGCCTGGGGAGGGCGCCCAAGCTCCCCTTGTCTTCCCCTACCCTGGTCATCTCCTTCCATCGGGCTGCCCCTCTGTTCTACACCTTCGTAATAAACCGGTGATCTTGTGAGGAAAACGTTTCCCTGAGTTTTGGGAGCCACTCAGGAGGAGGAAGTCATGGGAGCTTCTAATCTGTAGCCAGTTGGTAAGAAGACTTGGAACTGTCATCTGAAGCAGGAGGGGAGCAGTCTTGTAGGACGGACCCTTACTCCGTGGAACCTGATGCTGTCTCCGGGGAGACAGTGTCACTCTCCACGGACTGAGCCACCCAGGCACCCCCCGGGGTAGACAGTGCCAGAAGTGAGTTGGATTACAGGACACCCAGCTGGTGTCCCCGGAAGCCCCCCTCCAACACACACATTTTGGAAACTGGGTCCAGGAGCCCAACAAAGCCTGACTCCGGGATCACCCTTTGGTGACAACTAAGGTTGTCTCCGGGTTTTTTTTTTTCTTTTCTTTCTTTTTTTTTTTTTTTAAGGTTTTTGAGAGAGAGAGAGAGAGAGAGAGAGAAACACAGAAAGTGAGCAGGAGAGGGGCAGAGAGAGAGGGAGACACAGGATCGGAAGCAGGCTCCAGGCTCTGAGCTGTCAGCACGGAGCCCGACATGGGGCCTGAACTCACGAAACGTGAGTTGAAGTTGGACACTCAACCAACTGAGCCACCCAGGTGCACCCTCTTCTCTTTTCTTTTCTTTTCTTTTCTTTTCTGTTTATTTATTTTTGAAAGAGAGAGGGTGTGCTTGTGCACACAAGCAGGGGAGGGGCAGAGAGAAGGGAGGGGTGGACAGAGGATCCGAAGCAGGCTTCACGCTGATAGCACAGAGCCCCGTGTAGGGCTTGAACTCACGGACCGAGAGATCATGACCTGAGCTGAAGTCGGATGCTTAACCGACTGAGCCACCCAGGCGCCCCTGTCTCTTGGTTTTCACAGATACTTCTCTAGCCCTCATCCCCTCATTTCTGGCTCCTTCCTTCATCTCCAGCCTGGATCAAACCATTGTTTCTTTTCATCCCTAGTGTTCTGGAAAGGTCCTTCTCTCTTTACCACTGTGTATTTGGTAACTTTTTCATCTACGGGGAAATTGGCAAAAGGCCATAACAGTCAATATAAATAAGTGAGTAGATGCTTGTGTAGGGACGTGCTTCGTCACATGAGGAGACACATTTTTTTTTTTTAATTTTTTTTTTCAACGTTTATTTATTTTTGGGACAGAGACAGACAGAGCATGAACGGGGGAGGGGCAGAGAGAGAGGGAGACACAGAATCAGAAACAGGCTCCAGGCTCTGAGCCATCAGCCCAGAGCCTGACGCGGGGCTCGAACTCACGGACCGCGAGATCGTGACCTGGCTGAAGTCGGACGCTTAACCGACTGCGCCACCCAGGCGCCCCGAGGAGACACATTTTTGAAGCATATTTAGTAGGCTGGTGCTTCAGATGTGAGGCTGATAGGAGTGAGGGATGAGTTTTACTTTCTGGTTTCCTGCTGGACTTTCTTTACACTGAATCAATTCTTACTGGGTTTTTTTTTGTTTGTTTGTTTGGTTTTGGTTTTTTTAATTTTAATTTTTTTTTATTTTTAGAGAGAGAGAGAGAGCGTGAGCCAGAGAGAGGGACAGAGAGAGAGAGAAAGAATCTGAAGCAGACTCCATGCTCAGCGTGGAGCCCACCGCAGGGCTCGATCTCGTGACCCTGGGATCATGACCTGAGCCGAAATCAAGAGTCGGGCGCTCAACTGACTGATCGAGCCAGGCACCGCCCCTTTTTAGAGCAGTGAATACAGAAATCTAAACCATCTATCGCTCTTCTCTTTTGATGAGGGCTGAGAATGGAGACGCAAGCTAACTTTTGCATTTTAGCATTTGTGGCCTTTTGGGCAAATAGATTAGCAGTTGCTAGAACATACGGGTGACAAAGAGCTATGTGTAAGCACACAGGTGCACGCGTCGCTCACCTGCACACGCCCATACACTTCCGCTGACGGAAAGATCCTGTGTGGTAGAAATCGTAAAGTCTTTCAGGCTCCTCCCGTGTTTAAACAATTTTTTTTTTCAACGTTTATTTATTTTTGGGACAGAGAGAGACAGAGCATGAACGGGGGAGGGGCAGAGAGAGAGGGAGACACAGAATCGGAAGCAGGCTCCAGGCTCTGAGCCATCGGCCCAGAGCCTGACGCGGGGCTCGAACTCACGGACCGCGAGATCGTGACCTGGCTGAAGTCGGACGCTTAACCGACTGCGCCACCCAGGTGCCCCTCCTCCCGTGTTTAGACCTGAAAGGGTAGGGTAGGCGAGGCTCAGTGACAGATCGACCCTCGGCATCTCGGCGGCTGAGCACAATAGCTGACCTCTGGCTCCAAGTCCGACGCATAATAAATAATAGTTATTTCTTTGTTCTCTCACCCCCACAACCTCACTCTCTGCATTTAATGGGAGGCCCCTTAAAGCATCTGGGAATTTGTGGAAAGGCCACACCGTTAGTCTGCTCTTTACTTTTCAAAACAATTTTTTTTAAGTTTATGTATTTATTTTGAGAGAGAGAGAGAGAGCGCAAGTCGGGGAGGGGCAGAGAAAAAGGGAGAGAGAGTACAGACCCTGATGTGGGGCTCAGACTCACGAACCATGAGATCGTGACCTGAGCCGACGCTTAACCGACTGAGCCACCCAGGTGCCCCTGATCTTTACTTTGAGTCATTTTGTGACTCAGAGGTCTTCCCATTCCCATCTCTTTCTATGTGCAACAGAAAATTTGACTATTTTGTCCTGCATAACATGCATCACGGTCTTATCAACTGCTGATATCACATTCCTCACTTCCTTCTGTCTGACCTTATAGTTTAGGTTTTTATTTCAGCAAACCCTTACTTCTGATACCAATTTCTATATCGGTCAGCATAGGGTAGACTATGCTGCAGAAACAAATTAGCCCCCAAATCTCAGTGGCTTGAGCAAACAGAGGTTTATATGTTGCAAAACCCAGCATGAGTTAGGCAGAGCAGTATCTAGGATCCCAGACGCTTCTATCTTACCATCTTGGGATGCAGCCTCTCTGGTTGTTGCTGAAAGTGAAGATTGCACAAGATGTTTTTAGTGGCAAAGCCTGGGAGGAGTGCTTTGCGTTATTTCTGCTTACATCTCCTTGGCCAGAATCCTATCACATGACCTCAGTCTAACTTCAAGGGAGGCTGGGAAATGTTGTCGTTCTGTGACTCCAGAAAGAAGAAAATGAAACAGGAGTTGGTGAATATATAAGATTATTTCTTCTAGATCTGATCCATGAATTCAGGAAAGTCGCAGGATATAAAATCAATGCATAGAAATCAGTTGCATTTCTATACACCAAGAATGAAGCAACAGAAAGAGAAATCAAGGAATCAATCCCATTTACAATTTATAATTTACAAGTGCATCAAAACCCATAAAATGCCTTGAAATAAACCTAACCAAAGCAGTGAAAAATCTATACACTGAAAACTATAGAAAGCTCATGAAAGAAATTGAAGAAGACACAAAAAATGGAAAAAGATTCCATGCCCATGGATAGGAAGAAAAAATATTGTTAAAATGTCAATAGTACCCAAAGCAATCTATACATTCAATGCAATCCCTATCAAAATAACACCAGCATTCTTCACAGAGCTAGAATAAACGATCCTAAAATTTGTTTGGAACCAGAAAAGACCCCAAATAGTTAAAGCAATTCTGACAAAAAAAAACAAAAAACAAAAAAAAACAAAAAAACAAAACCAAAGTTGGAGGCATCACAATCCCAGACTTCAAGCTATATTACAAAGCTGTAATCATCAAGACAGTATGGTACTGGCACAAAAACAGACACTCAGATCAATGGAACCGAATAGAGAACCCAGAAATGGACCCACAAACGTATGGCCAACTAATCTTTGACAAAGCAGTAAAGAATATCCAGTGGAATAAAGACAGTCTCTTCAGCAAGCGGTGCTGGGAAAACTGGACAGCAACATGCAGAAGCATGAACCTGGACCACTTTCTTACACCACACACAAAAATAAACTCAAAATGGATGAAAGACCTAAATGTTAAGACAGGAAGCCATCAAAATCCTCGAGGAGAAAGCAGGTAAATATCTGTTTGACCTGCGCCGCAGCAACTTCTTACTCAACACGTCTCCAGAGGCAAGGGAAACAAAAGCAAAAGTGAACTGTTGGGACCTCATCAAGATAAAAAGCTTCTGCACAGCAAAGGAAACAATTAGCAAAACTAAAAGGCAACCGACAGAATGGGAAAAGATATTTGTAAATGACAGATCAGATAAAGGGTTAGTATCCAAAATCTATAAAGAACTCATCAAACTCAGCACCCAAAAAAACAAAGAATCCAGTGAAGAAATGGGCAAAAGACATGAATAGACACTTCTCCAAAGAAGACATCCAGATGGCCAACCGACACATGACAAAATGCTCAACATCACTCATCATCAGGGAAATACAAATCAAAACCCCATGAGATACCACCTCACACCTGTCAGAATGGCTAACATGAACAACTCAGGGAACAACAGATGTTGGCGAGGATGCGGAGAAGGAGGATCTCTTCTGCACTGCTGGTGAGAATGCAAACGGGTGCAGTCGCTCTGGAAAACAGTAGGGAGGTTCCTCAAAAAAATTAAAAATGGAACTACTCTGCAACCCATCAGTCACACTACCAGGTACTTCTCCAAGGGATACAAGTGCTGTTTTGAAGGGGCACGTGCACCCCAAGGTGGATAACAGCACTATCAACAAAGTATGGAAAGAGCCCAAATGTCCATCGACAGATGAATGGATAAAGAAGATATATATGTATAATGGAACACTACTTGGCAATCAAAAAGAATGAAATCTTGCCATTTGCAACAACGTGGCTGGAACTAGAGGGTGTTATGCTAAGTGAAATTAGTCAGTCAGAGAAAGACAAATGTCATATGGCTTCACTCATGTGTGGAATTCAAGAGACAAAACAGATGAACATAAGGGAAGGGAAGCAAAAATAATGTAAAAACAGGGAGGGGGACAAACCGTAAGAGCTTCTTTAATATAGAGGGCCATCTGAGGGTTGCTGGAGGGGCTGTGGGTGGGAGGGATGGGCTAAATGGGCAAGGGGCACGAAGGAAGACACTTGTTGGGATGAGCACCGGGTGTTATACATAGGGGATGAATCACGGGGTTCTACTCCTGAAGTCATCATTGCACTACATGCTAACTAACCGGGATGTAAATTAAAACATAAAAAAAATATCTTTTCAAGGCTCTCCATTCTTGTTTATCTGTCCCTGTCAAGTGTCTAACGCTCTCTCATTTATCCCCTATGTCACACGCCTCTCCAGATTTCATTCGTGGTAAGGAATGTAAATGGCTGATAACAGCCTAAAACATGACCCCTCTTATAGGTAGTTACGTGTTAAAGCAAATTTTAAGCTTTTGTCTGGAGGGTTAATGCCGTGATGTGGGAATTTCAGGCACGAGTAGGCAAGTGGGAGAAATATTTTTAGGGTTTCTGAAATGATAGACCAGGCAGGTCTTCTGTACCTTTTGTGTGTGTGTGTGTGTGTGTGTGTGTGTGCCATTTTGTAATGTCGGGGGAACATTAGTGTGAGATATTTTGGAGTCAAGAGCCATCGGGCTAACAGTATGAGTGGCCATGTTGTTAGATGTGACCAGACCATTAACGCATGCTTTTCATCTGGCTGTCTAGAGGTATTGATGTGAAGTAGGGAGAAATTATTGTCCACTCCAGTGGAGATGGAATCAGCTTTCAAATCACCCATCTGCCATCTCTCCCCCGCTCCCTCCCCTCTACAGAATGAAAGAGGCTCAATCCACGGTGGGCCTGTCATGAGTCTCAAGAGGGAACAGGGGCCAGGGGTTTCCCTGAGGTTCTGGGGAGTCTGGGGTCTCTTGTGTTCTCACTGTCAGACTCCGGCCCACCCACGGCCGTCTTCGCTCCTCCTCGCTCCAGCCCGGAGGAGAAGGAGAAAAACAAAAACACAAAA
Source organism: Lynx rufus (assembly GCF_022079265.1). NCBI lineage: Eukaryota > Metazoa > Chordata > Mammalia > Carnivora > Felidae > Lynx > Lynx rufus. The sequence goes on from NW_025814828.1 coordinate 35,316,179, forward strand.
AAAACCCCAAAACTCCTTCTGAGCACCTCCTTCATTGGCTGCACCCATCCCCCCCCCCCACACACACACACTCCAGCCCTTTGGTTGTTGCTGATCTACTGGCTCCCCTCTTGGGCCTTAGGGTACGTGCCAGGCCCATGGCTGCTTCGGCCTTTTCTGGATGGTCTCCTTCGACTTCTCCAGGTCCTGGGGCAGGTGCTTCTGCAGTCGTGGCTGAGGGTGCCAGCTTTTCCCGCAGATGACCCAGACCTTAGAGGTTAGGGGCGGTGAAGGGTGGACTCTAACTGGCCTGGAGGGTTCTGGCTTGTCTCTGCACTTGCCCACACGGGCCTCCAAGATGCCCGCGGTGAGTCTTGCCTTCCGGTATTCATATCCCTGAGTCCTTTCTTCTACATTGTACTGAGTTCATCTGTGTGGCCAACGTGAGAAGGATAATAACAATGGGATGCCGCTTATGAATTAGGTTTTATTTATTTATTTGTTTAATTTATTAAAAAAAAAATTTTTTTTAACGTTTATTTATTTTTGGGACAGAGAGAGACAGAGCATGAACGGGGGAGGGGCAGAGAGAGAGGGAGACACAGCATCTGAAACAGGCTCCAGGCTCTGAGCGGTCAGCACAGAGCCCGACGCGGGGCTCGAACGCACGGACCGCGAGATCACGACCTGAGCCGAAGGCGGACGCTTAACCGACTGAGCCACCCAGGCGCCCCAATTTATTTTATTTTTGAGAGAGCATGTGCACAAGCAAGCAGAGGAGGGGCAGAGAGGGAGGGAGAAAGAATCCTTTTTTTTTTTTTTTTCTGGTTTTATTTCATATATTTTTTAAAGTTTATTTATTTTGGGGAGAGAGAGAGAGAGAGAGCAGGGGAGGGGCAGAGAGAGAGGGAGACAGAGGATCCGAAGCAGGCTCCAGGCTCCAAACTGTGAGCTCAGAGCCCGACTCAGGATTCGAACCCACGAACCATGAGATCATGACCTGAGCCCAAGTTGGACGCTTCACCGACTGAGTCACTCAAGAGCTTCGAGGGAGAAAGAATCTCAAGCAGGCTCCACGCTTAACGCCGAGACCCACGCGGGGCTCAGTCTCACGACCTGAGATCATGACCTACGCCGACATCAAGAGTCAGACTCTTAACTGACTGAGCCAGCCAGGCACCCCTGAATTAGGTTCTGAAGGACGCTGCACTTTCCATCTTAGACTCTCTTCCTCTCTTTTTCTGAGGTCACTGGATCCGAAGAAAGCCAGCTGCCATGTCCAGTGGATTGCTCTAGAGAGGCCCGTGCGGTAAGAAATGGAGGCCTCCCAGCAGCAGGTATGTGAGCGAGCCATCTCGGAAGCAGAGTTTCCAGCCCCGTTCACGCTTTCAGATGACCACAGGCTGAGACCTTAACTGCAACCTCATGACAGACCCTGAACCAGAGCCGCTCAGCTTAGCCACTCCAGTCCTGACCCTCGGAAACTGTGAGACAACAAATCGTCTTTCAAGTTTTGTCATGATTTGTTACACAGCAATGGATAACTGCTACAATGTGCATTGTTTTCATCTATTCCAATGCTGAGAGTCTGGGTCAGGCAACTCAATTTCACTTTAACTCCCCGAGTAACCCTAACGGTACCCAGCCCCTCTCTGGGCCTCAGTTTCCTCATCTGTGAAGGGGAGGGCAGTGTCAGATGAGCTCCAGACCCTTTGTCTTGGGTTGAGTTGCCTGGAAACAGGCTCCGAGATGGAAATTTGTGTGCAGATGGTTTCGGGGGGGGGGGCTGCCTTTAGGGTCAACATCTGTAAGAGTGGTAGGGAAGCGGAATTGAACAGAGGGGCTGAACTGTGATGTTCCCATGATCCCCTGGGAGCCTTGGAACTGGTATGGCCCTTCCGGAGTTGAGGGGAGGGGATGAGCCTTTGTATGATCGGAGAAGATAGGATTCAGGAGGCAGAGAGGGAAAGATTAGGGCCTGAGGTCCCTGCGTGGGAGAAAACACCTATTTTGGAACAACGCTGGGAGTGTGTGCCCACAGCAAACCCCCTCAGGCTTAAGGTTCCTCTTAGGAATGTCACAGACCCAGCCTACTCCCCCTCAGGTTCCCCTCGGAATTTGACAAAAGACCTAAGTGTGGCCATAGGCCACCCCTCGTACAACGGAAACGAGCCAATCAGGAATGGACAACCCAGCGTCCATAGCTATCAAGCCAATAAGGGCGGGACCTGAGAAGGACCAAGGGGAAGGGAGGGCGGGCGGGCTGACCAGAACCTTATAAAACGAGGACCCTCGCCTATAGTCCTCGGGCATTCACTTTCGAATGTCCCCTCTCTGCAAAGAGAGCTTTCCTACTATTCTTCCTTTCTCATCTTGTAGTCTAAGAAACTTTTGCCTGCTGCTCACTTTGTGTGCACCTGTTCATTCTTCGAAGCGGCGAGACAATGAATCCCGGGTATTTGTACCCCAATTGGCCAGTCGTTGAGCGTGGTCTGTGCCAGGGAGGAGAGTGAGACTTTGAGTGAGGCAGATCTCTTTGACGCTTTCTGGAGAAGGAATCAGCTGAGAGCTGGCAACAGCTGACACCCCAGTAGCTGGAGGAATGGGTCCCTCGGTCTTGAGGAGGCAGGGTCGGCGGGGCGGTTGTGGGGGGGGGGGGGGGGACGGGACCTGAACCATGCGCCGCACTGAGTGCTGCTCCCTTCCAGCTCAGAGAGTCCATTATCATAGCCCTAGTCCCAGGGTGCCCTGTGAAGAAAGGGGTGGATTTCTTACTCCCTTTAGCTAAGCATGACATCAGACACCTCAGGAGAGTAGCTGGAAAGTTCCAGGAGACCACAAGCTTGATTAAAGCACAACCACTCTCCGTCAAACCTTCCTCACCATTAGCAGAGGGCGAGCCAGAGGGAGGTGTAACGTCAACTTACACCTTCCTTCCGAAGAAGCACGGCCCCAGGGAAAAATGAAAAGCCACTCCTGGAGGAAGGAGTGGCTTCCAGAAGGAAAGCCTCCCAGGTATCACCCTCAACTCCCAGGAGCATGGAAGACAACAGAGCTGCAAGGGACTGCAGTCGCCATGGCAATGGCATCTTGGATTCCAACTGAAGGAAGCTACCGGCTGGCCCGTCAATCACACAGCGGCTGCGTTTTCAATGGGGACTAGTCTCAGGCCAGCGGTAGGGGGAGGAGAGACGGCTCTCGTGTGTGCACACAGCAGGCTTGTGGGGAGTGTTGATGGTCAGGTGTGTGTTTTCGCATGTATGCTTATAAGGGCGTCTGTGCACATGTTTGCAGACAGAGCATGGGAAACCGAGTCCAGTGGTGTGGACATGTGTGTTGATGCCGGGCGTAGGGTCTGCACGCTAGACCCACTGCCCATTAACCTGAGGCAGAGCAGATTACTCCACTTAAGAGGCATGAGTTTCGGGCTTCTTCTCTCTTCTTGAAGACATCAAAAACTGGCATTGTCCACTCATCATTAGAAAGCCATTTCTTTGAAGAAATGTACTACCTTCCACAGCCTTTGTTTTTTGTTTTTTAAGTAGGCTCCATGCCCAATCTGGGGCTTGAACTCACAACCCTCAGATCGAGAGTCCCATGCTCTACCGACTGAGCCAGCCAGGCGCCCCTCCGTTGCCTCTTTTAAAATGCAAAGAATTGGGGGGGCCTGGGTGGCTCGGTCGGCTGGGCATCCGACTTGGGCTCAGGTCATGATCTCACGTTTCATGGGTTCAAGCCCCGCGTTGGGCTCTGTGCTGACAGCTCAGAGCCTGGAGCCTGCCTCGGATTCTGTCTCCCTCTCTCTATGCCCCTCCCCTGATTGTGGTCTGTTTGTCTCTCTCAAAAATAAATAAATATTAAAAAATAAAATCAATAAAATAAATAAGCATTTAAAAATAAATAAAATGCAAAGAATTATCCACTATCAACAATAGCCAAATTACGGAAAGAGCCCAAGTGTCCATCAACGGATGAATGGATAAAGAAGATGTGGTATATACGCACAATAAAATACTACTAGGCGATCAAAAAGAATGAAATCTTGCCATTTGCACCAACGTGGATGGAACTAGAATGTATTATGCTAAGTGAAGTAAGTCAGTCAGAGAAAGACAAATGTCATATGATTCCACTCATATGTGGAATTTAAGAAACACGACAGATGACCATAGGGGAAGGGACAAAAAAATAAGATGAAAACAGAGAGAGAGGCAAACCAAAAGAGACTCTAAACTATAGAGAACAAACAGAGGGTTGGTGGAGGGAGGCGGGTGGGGGATGGGCTAGACGGGCGATGGGCCATTAAGGAGGACACTGGGCACTGGGGCGAGCACTGGGGTGTCGTATGTAAGTGACGCATCGCTAAATTCTACTCCTGAGACGAATACCACGCTACATGTTAACTGACTTGGATTTAAATTAAAAAAAAATAATAATAAAGTAAAATAAAAATTGCTTTAAATGCAAAGAATTCTCAACGACTGATGGACGGAAGAATGGGAGGCGAAGGTAGTAGAGAGGAGAAGCTGGAACTTGCTTAGCGCCTCTTGCGCGGTAGGCACCCGGCACGTTGGTGCGCATTTATGAATGCAGGAGCGCGTGAATGAGTAGAGCGCTTTGGTAGGGGAAGGGCAACCAGGAGACAGAATGGTCTCACGGGCAAGTGGAAGGATTCCTGATATTGGCCTCGGGTCCATTCAAGTTCATCAATGAGCACCTTTTTTGTGCCAGACATTGGGCCGGGGGTGGGGGGCATATGGTGGGTGGGGCGCATTGGGACCCTGCCCTCCCTCCAGAAGCTCGGAGTCCATGAGGGATGGGGGCTGCCTCCCGGGTGTCCTTGGTACTGGGCCGAGACAGCCACCCTTCAGCGAGGCTGGAACCCCGGCCTCTTTCCTCGGCCTTCCTGGGCCGCCAGGCCTGGCTGCGCACTGGTCCCCTGTTGTAATCACACTCTTGTGTGAGCCTGTCAGGGCTCCAGTTGCCTTCATCTGCTAACCCTGGGTCTCAGTTCGGCCCCCCCCCCCCCCGGCAGCGGATCTGGGGACAAGGATGTGAATGCGGGTCGCGCGTTTGTGGGTGGTCCCAGGAGACACCTCTAGGGCACTGAAGAAGCGAGACAGGGAAGAGAGGGAAGCCAACATCCACGGGGATGCCTGGGAGACAGCGGACAGCACACGTCTCAGAACTGGCCCCACGGAGGGGTGGGGATGCTGGGGTAATCCTCCAGCAACCCCTGTTTGTCCTTGACGGACGGCTGCTCCCGGGAGGCTGTACTCCCCATGTTTCCAGCCTGCCTCCCTCACCGGCCAGGGAAAGCCCTTGGCGGAGGGCAAGCGGCAGGTGCTTTTGGGTCCGCGGTGGTCGGCACCTACGAGAACGAGTAGTGTTGTTGGGATAAGGGTGGGGCACCACCAGTGTCTGCGACACCCCGTGTGGCCCTTCCAGCGGTGTGACCAGGGCAGCTGGTCCTGCTGGCCACGGCTTAGCAGGCCCCATGGTGACAGACCTCAGTCCTCAGACCTGAGCTGGGTCAGGGCCAGAGAGGCTTCTCATCTTTTTTTTTTTTTTTAAGTTTATTTCTTTATTTCTTTATTTATTATTATTATTATTATTTTTTTTTTTTTGAGAGAGAGAGAGAGAGAGAGAGGGAGAGAGAGTGTGAGCCAGGGAGGGTCAGAGAGAGAGGGAGACACAGAATCGGAAACAGGCTCCAGGCTCTGAGCCGTCAGCACAGAGCCCGACGTGGGGCTCGAACTCATGAACGGTGAGATGGTGACCCGAGCTGAAGTTGGACGCTTAACCGACTGAGCTACCCGGCGGCCCCTGGATGTTGAAGTCAACTGAACAGCTGGCAGAGGACTTCCTCTGTGTCCAGGACTGCTCCAGGCATGTGGAGATAAGAGGGACATCCAGCAGAGCCTGTGACACTCGCCTCGGGGGCCACCTCGGTACTCAGCATCTCCATTCGTGGTGGGATTCTTTTTTCTGGGTTTGACCTGTCTGGGCCGGAGCTCAAAGAACCTTTATGACCACGGCGCCGGGGTGGCTCAGTTGAATGAGTGTCCGACTTTGGCTCAGGCCATAATCTCACAGTGCATGGGTTCGAACCCCACATCGGGCTCGCTGCAGTCAGCCTGAAAGCGCAGAGCCCGCCCCGGATCCTCTGTCCGCCCCCACCTCCCCTCCCCTGCTTGCACTCTCTCGCACTCTCAAAAAATAAATAAAGCGTTAAACAAACAAACAAACAAAAAGAGCCCTATGACCTGGGCACATAGTGGGTTTCTGAACACCGGAACGGGGGCCCCTGCCCAGATGAACGGCTAAACCTGTGGCAGCCTTGAACCAGCCTGACGTGGAGCCTCCGTCAGCGAGGAATGTCTATAGGGCCTTGTGAACATTGCACCGCTCACCCAGGCGGGGAGGGGAGTGCACCGTCTCCGCCAAGGTCGACGGGACACTTCTGGCTGTTTCACGGTCTTCTAGGCCCCGGTGGGTTGAGATGAAGGGAGTGGACTGTCTTCTATCCCTGCTGCGCGGGCTCCTGCGGGTCCTGCCACTGAACCCAACAGAAGAGCTTCGCCCGCGAGTCAACAGTCCAGAAAGGACTCCCCACCCCACCCCCAGCCTTTGCCGATTGGGAAGTAGAAACTCCTCCGACCTCCTTGCCACAAAGGTTCGGCCAGTATAGCACTGAGGGCCGATAACGATGCACCGTAAAGGCTCACGGGGACTGGTGAAGCCTCCCGTGCACTCTCCTTACCTTCCCACCAAGGCCCGGACCTGTGAGATCAAGACGTATGCAGCCAGAGAACGCAGAATCTTTAGGAAGCGTTGTGGAAACGGGAAAATATTGATGATTCTTTGACACAATCTCCCTTCCCCAACCACCCACCCCCTCCCCCGCCGCGCCTTTTCCTGGGGCCCAGCAACAAATGTCTTACATTTTTGTAACTCTGTCTAGTTTCCTCAGTACTTTCACAAACACCAACACGTTTACCTGCCCATTATCGGGAGGTCTGTGGGGTGAGCATTCGATTCCCATTATACAGACGAAGTTACACGCTGAGGCTCAGAAAGCCCCAGAATAGGCACCTGCTTCAGTCATGATTAGATACAGCGACTCAAAATAGCTGTGACTTAAACAAAATGAAAGTTTACTTTTCTTTCCCATGAGAGTCGGGGGATAGGCAACTCTGTTCCACAAAGTCACAGGGACCAGAGATCCACCTGTTGCTTCCAAACCTGAGACGTAGTCCTTCACCTTCATGTTCCACGATGGCTGCCGGAGCGCCATCCATCACATTTACATCCCAGGCAGCGGAAGGGAAGAATGGATGAAGAATAAGAAGGGGGGAAGAAAGCATGCCGTTTCCCTTTAAGGACGCTTCCTGAAAGTTGCACTCACCACTTCTGCTTTCACTCTAGAATTTAGTCATCTAACTGCAAAGAAGGCTGGGAAACGTAGCCTTTGCTCCGGATGATCACATTTCCAGGTAAAAATCGGGGATTCTATTTCTATGAAAAGGGGGAGAACATATATCGGGGGAGAATTACTGGTTCCTCCGACCATTGTCCGACGAGGAAGCTCCTACTCTTCTTTTCGATGCTTGAAAAACACCCTCCTGATCCCCCCGATTCCTCTCTCCTCCGAGCTACATGTTCCATGTTCCACTAACCAGTCCTTGGCTGGCCTGCCGTTGACGTCCTTCTCCTTTCTGGACATCCTCCTGTCGAGGGCTGCTCCTCTTATAGTATGGCTGCCGCACTAGGACACGCTTCCCAAAGAGGAGGCGAATGTCCCTGAAGACTGGAGATACAGGGCACGCAGCTCGGGACCGCTTCAGCAAGAGGGACTCGTAGGGTAAATGCAGGGCCCACTGGAGGTCCCTGCTTGTGCTCTACGTTCTCTGCAAAACGCATGGTGGGCACAGGGCCAGAATAGAAGGACCCCACTCCTTTGACAGCCGGGATGCGCGTTCAGAGTATCTTTCGTCTCTGGGATCTGAAGCATTATGGACTGAATGTCTATGTCTACCCGACCCCGGATTCTTTAGCGTTTATTTATTTTTGAGAGAGAGAGCAAGCAGGGGAGGGGCAGAGAGAAAAGGAGACACAGAATTGGAAGCAGGCTCCAGGCTCTGAGCTGTCAGCACGGTTCGAACCCACGAACCTCGAGATCATGACCTGAGCCGGAGTGGGATGCTTAACTGACTGAGCCACCCCGGCGCCCCTTACCCCATCATCTTATGATGAAACCCTAGTCCCCAGTGTGATGGCATCTGGAGATGGGACCTTTGGGAAGTGATTGCTCGTGAGACGGAGCCCTCATGATAGGATTAGCACCCTTAAAAGAGACACCGGAGTGCTCTCTCGCTTGCTTGTGTGCTTGTGTTCTCTCTCTGTCTCTCTCGCCTGCCAAATAAAAGAATTAGATGCAACAGCTTCTCAAGTCCTTTCCAGCTGAGATCGCGTGGACGTGAAACTAACGGAAAAAACACGCCAAGGGCTTTGTCATCGTAATGTCTGGAGTTCGAATCGCGGCTCTGCCATAACAAGCTGTGTGACCTTGAATAAGTCGCTTGCCATCCCTGAGCCCAGCTTGCTTGATGTGTAACGTGGGGGATGAGTCGCTTCTCGAGAGCGACATGAGGGCCAGACTCTTGGGGTCACGGTCCCGGCACAGAGAGGGGCGTATCCGGCGCTGCCCGGTGTGTTTTGGCTTTCTGGGGGGAGTCAGGGTCCTGCTCTAGCTTTCCCTGGGGTCAGGAGCTGCCTCCTCTCTCCGTCTCACCCGTCATAGTCACTCCTGGTGACCAGTAATGCTCCAGATCATACCGGAGCCCCTAAGGTAGCCAACTGATCAGTCCCGGCAGAGGTAACGGGGACCACCCAGGTAGGCGGCTCAGCACGGAGGGAGGCCACCAGAGTGGATATTAAACATTCACCGAACAGCACAGTGGAAATACTGGCAACACTTTAATCAGAGTGGGGCCTCTCAGGGCAGGACCGGCCAGATGTCCTTTCTGGGGTGGGAGCCCCGTGCGCAGCGCTTTAAAGTTTCTCAAAATAAGGGCGCCTGGGTGGCTCAGTCGGTTAAGCGTCCGACTTCGGCGCAGGTCACCATCTCACGGTTCGTGAGTTCGAGCCCCGCATCCGGCCGTCTGCTGTCACTGTCAGTGCAGAGCCCGCTTCGGATCCTCTGTCTCCCCCTCTCTCTGCCTTCCCCCCACGCGCACATGCACGCGCATGCTCTGTCTCTCAAAAGTAAATATGCATTAAAAAAAAAAACACGTAAAGTTTCTCAAAATAAAGCTGAAAGGACTCCTGCTGCCAGTACAAAGTCGCTGAGGGCTTTTCCCTCTCCTGCCATGGTTCTGGCTCCCCTTGATAGGACTACTTGGCATTAACTCGGAAGGTGACTGTAGAGGTGATTAAGTTAACATGAGGTCACACAGGGGTGGGGGGACCCTAATCCAGCCTGACTGGCGTCCCCTCTAGAAGAGGAGGTTCGGACACGGGCACACCCAGAGGGAGGAGCATGTGGGGACGCGGGGACACCGTGGGAGGGCAGCCGTCTGCAAGCCGCACAGGGAGACCTCAGGGGAAGCCAGCCTGGAGGCCCCTTGATCTCGGACTTCCGGCCTCCAGAAGTCCGAGACCATCAAGCTCCGTCGTTAAAGCCACTCAGCGTGTGGTACTCTCTTATGGCGTCCCGAGGACACCGAGACAGCCCCTACGACCCCCTTCTGCGCTTTCATCCTGAGAAAAGAAAAAAGCAGAAAAGAGAAGGATGCCAGCTCCAGTGGATTGGCATTTATCGTCCATTTTCTCACGCCTGTAAACTGCCAAATGCACGGGCCCTGTTATTACAAGGACGTTTTAATAATAAGAGCCAACAGGAGCTGATTGTGGCTAATAGCAGGGTCTGAAGATGAAATATTTTGGGGGGACTCTCGTATAAACCAAGAACGCAAAACCTAGTATGAACGTGAATGTTTACGCGTGAAAAGAAACAACAAATTACAGCATTTGGGACCTCACGAAGGCCTCAAACTTCACAACAGCCAGGGGGAAAACAATAATATATTTACTAATTAACTGTCTGAAACACTTCTGTGATTCTTTTTTTCTCCTCTTTTGGGCTGCACGGCTTTGATCGCTTCTCATACGGTAGCGATGCTTTAATATCGTTTTCTGTGGAGACAATAGAAAGATCACGCCGCTTTCCCTGCAGTGTGCTTGATCTCCTTTTTATAAAATTATTGATAGGGCTGTGAAGTTTCTTTCGGGTTCACAGGTTGTCACTGGCAGTGAGTTTCCGTTGTGATGTAATCCCAGAGTGACATTCTGAAGCATCCGTACGTCTCCTTTGTTTGTTTTTTGGTCTCACTACCGAGGTACTTCGATCTTCCTGTCCTTTTTGAGTTTTGGTGCGATTAGTCATTCTAAACACACACACACACACACACACACACAATTAATGTGACATTAAGGTGTACATATTAAGCTGCATAATTGCGGGGCGCCTGGGTGGCTTGCTCGGTCAAGTGTCCGACTTCGGCGCAGGCCATGATCTCACGGTTTGTGAGTTCAAGCCCCGCGTCGGGCTTTGCGCTGACAGCTCGGAGCCTGGAGCCTGCTTCCGATTCGGTGTCTCCCTCTCTCTTGGCGCCTCCCTGCTCGTGCTCTGTCTCTCTGTCTCTCTGTCTCTGTCTCTCTCTCAAAAATACATAAACATTACAAAACATTAAGCTGTAGAATTGTGTAATGAAATAAAATGACTCTTCAACTACCTGCATCGACGTGCTGATGAACACACGAGTTTTGTCACCAGAGCACTTGTTTCTCTAGGCTGTTTCGCTGCATCAGTAGCAATTTTGTGTGCTGCTTTTTCTGGATCCCCCAGACTTCATGAGGACAGGATGCGTCAGATACGCTAAAATGCAATCGGAAAAACTGGGCTGCTTTAGTTCTGTGCCCTACAAACACATGGATTCCGATAAATCCTATTTTGTGCAATTCCCATCAGAAAGGAAATAAAACTAAATGGCGCGTTATTAATTGCAGACACTGCATTATTGAGTATATTCCTGACAGCAGCGAATTTCCATTCCGAGTAGGCATCAATGAGAACGGGATTCGTCACTTACAATTTCCACATCCGATGCCTGGAAGATTTCCCACAGACCAGCTTCTGGCACCATACATTTCCGGCTTTGTTTCTCTCCACTACCTACCCCCTTGGGGGGACAGGGGGGGACTGCAGGGCGGTGGGAGCCATAGGACCCTGTGACAGATCGTATTTTTCAAATTGGTCACAAGGTCTGCCATCCACACGCTCTTCTCGCAACGGGATATGGGCCTTCCTTTCACTGAGGCGTGGGGTCTGTCCTTCCTCCTGAATCTGGGCGGGCCTGTGACTACAGCAGAAGTGACAGTTTGTGACCTCCAAGCTTAAGTCACAGAAAGTGATACCACTTCTACCTGGCCCTCTCGGGACACTCGCCCTGGGAACTCAGTCGCCAGGCCGTGAGGAAGCCCAGGCCACACTCAGGCCACGGCCAGCCGACGTCTCAGCCGACAGCCGGCGTCAACCACCAGATTTGGGAGTGAGGAACCTCGAGACGATTCCGGCCCCCAGCCTCCAAGCCACCCCAGCCGACGCCGTGTGAAACGGAGACGGGCTGTCCCACTGAGGCCCGCCCACTGCAGATCTGTGAGCAAAACAAATGATTGCCGTTGTTTTAAGCCACTGAGTTCTGGGGTGACTTAGTAGGTTGTAACAGATACCGAGAACAGATATATATATTGTGAGACGACCTCTTGCACGCACCCTCCACTCCCAGGGCTGGACAGTCAGCGCGGAGCCCAGGAAGAATGTTCCCAAATTTGTGTCAGGTGTGTTGGCTAACACCAGCTTTGCAAAAACGAATTGTATCCTCGCTCCGACTTTCCCACAGCCAAATCCCAAATACGCCCGTGGCTACTCCTACGCCACCAGACTCACCGGGAGGTATGACTAAGCGGCAGTCAAATTGGAAACAAACGATGGTCTGTACAAAACGGAAGCACCCTGCTCCCCCCGAGCCAAGCCTGGAAGGGCCCCGTGTGTGGGAATGAGGTGCCTCGGTGCTTTACTGGGTTCACAGTAAATCTACTTCTGTAGCCGATATTTATTGAATGCTTATAAATGCTAGGTCCCGGGCTAAGCCTTTGATATGAATGGTCCCATTTGAGCTTCAATTATGACCCTGCAGGGGGATACTATTCTCCTCCCCACGTTACAAGTGAGAAAACGGAAGTCCAATATAATTCAAAGATGTTCAGTATGTACTTACTGAGCTTTTGCAGCCAACAGCCATTGGCTGCAAGGGTCTTCGGTTGTACAAAGGATCCGCAGATCTATGGCGGGTGTTACAACAACCCTCCAGGCATCATTCTCATGTCCATTTTATAGATATGTGCACCGAGGTGAGGCACTGAACCGGGATTGTGGTAAATACCAGGAATTCCAAGGTGCATGCTTTACTTTTAAGAATAAGGGTTCTGGGGCGCCCGGGTGGCTCAGTCGGTTAAGCGTCCACCTTCGGCTCAGGTCATGATCTCGTGGTCCGTGGGTTCGAGCCCCGCGTCGGGCTCTGGGCTGATGGCCCAGAGCCTGGAGCCTGCTTCCGATTCTGTGTCTCCCTCTCTCTCTGCTCCTCCCCCGTTCATGCTCTGTCTCTCTCTGTCTCAAAAATAAATAAACGTTAAAAAAAAAAAAAAAAAGAATACGGGTTCTGGGGCACCCGGGTGGCTCAGTCGGTTAAGCGGCCGACTTCGGCTCAGGTCATGATCTCGCGGTCCGTGGGTTCGAGCCCCGCATCGGGCTCTGGGCTGACAGCTCAGAGCCTGGAGCCTGTTTCAGATTCTGTGTCTCCCTCTCTCTGACCCTCCCCTGTTCATGCTCTGTCTCTCCCTGTCTCAAAAATAAATACATGTTAAAAAAAATTAAAAAAAAAAAAGAATACGGGTTCTTCGAAAGGGCTAAGAAACGCTTTTTTCAAAAAAAAAATTTATAGAGAGAGAGAGTGAGAGAGCACTTGCGTGAGTCCGAGAGGGAAAAGGGCAGAGGGAGAGAGGGGTAGATCCCAATCCGCTCTCAGCACGGAGCCTGACGCAGGGTTCAGTCCCACAACCGTGAGATCATGACCTGAACCAAAATCAAGTCAGACACTCAACCGACTGGAAACACAGATGCCCCAAGAAATGCTTTTAAGATGGAGAAAGTGAGCAAAGGTGCTGGGGATGTTAGCATAATGCGAAGGGGAAGTTATGAAATGCTATGGATAGTGGGCGTGGGCCTTGAGATGGGGCCGAAGAAGTGTTGTCCCCCTCCGATGAACTTTGAGTTATCACCCTAACGCTTTACCTACCAAGGATGGATTTCTCCTTCTGGTGGACCGGTGCACCCTTTTGGGGTGAAGGCATAGATAGCAGACTGGTACTGAGGACCTTTTGCGCATAGGACCCTGAGCCGGATTCTAGCCTTGCCTTTGAAGAGCTTTGGGTCCCGCTGGGAAGAAAAATCAAAAAATGGTAGTAACATGGACAACCCCTCGGATTCTTTGAGAATCTGTCACCACGTGAGGCACTTTCCCCCCTCCATTATAGTGTTCAAGCCTCAAAGCCGTCTTGTAGAGATGAGCATTACTAGTCTCCTTTTTAAGGAGACAATCAGGGGGTTATAATTTGCCCGCGTCCGCAGCAATGAGGTAGCGGGATTGGGATTTGAAGCAAAGACTTGCTGTCTCCATGCCCCCTGTTTTTCCGCTCTGGTTAATGCTATAGAGTTCTAATCTACGAAGGGTCCAAAGGGGTGTCCCGAAAGCCAGAGAGAAGGTAGAGCCTTAAACACAGAGGGTGGGGTCCCTTTATCCTGACAGAGAGATTCAGGGCGAACCCTGGGGGTGCAGTATGAACAGAGGCAGAGACCGATAGGACACTGGGGGTGCTGCAAAGGAAGGCTCAAGCAGAGGGTATGTCAACATGACAGGAGATGATTTATTCCTACGTATTTGATGTTTTGTAAATGCTATTATAAAATGGTTTTGATTTTGACTTTTTCAATGTTTATTTATTTTTGAGAGAGAGAGAGAGTCAGAGCGTGGGTGGGGTAGGGCAGAGAGAGCGGGGGACACAGAATCCAAAGCAGGCTCCAGGCTCTGAGCCGTCAGCACAGAGCCCGACGCGGGGCCCGAACTCATTAATCGTGAGATTGTGACCTGAGGCAAAGTTAGACGTTTAACCAGCTGAGCCACCCAGGTGCCCCAAATGTTTTTTTAATTAGTGGATTAATTAATTAATTAATTTTAATGTTAAAGTTTATTTTTGAGAGCAAGCAAGACAAAGCGTGAGTGGGGGAGGGGCAGAGAGAGAGGGAGACTCAGAATCCAAAGCAGACTCCAGGCTCCGAGCTGTCAGCACAGAGCCCAATGCAGGGCTCGAACTCACAAACCAGGAGATCATGACCTGAGCCGAAGTCGGATCCTTAACTGACTGAGCCACCCAGGCGCCCCTGTTTTTTATTTAGTTTTTTTGTTGCTAACACAGAGAAATGCAATTGATTTTTGAATATTCACTTTATATCCCATGACCTTACTAAATTCATTTATCAATTCTAGTAGTTTGTTTATAGATTTCCTTGCATTTTCTATATACACGATTATATCAGCTGAGGACAAAGAGAGTTTTACTTCTTCCCGTCCAAGTTTTATGCTTTTTCTTGCTTTATTGCACTGGCTAGGACCTCCAGCACAACCTTGAATAAAAGTGGGGAGAAGGGATGTCTTTGCTTTATTCTTAATCTTAGGGGGAAAGCAATTGGTCTTCCAGAATTAAGTATGAGGTTAGCTGTAGGTTTTCTGTAGATGCCCTTTATCAAATCGAGAAAGCTCCCTTCTATTTCTAGCTTGCTGAGAGGCTTTATCGTGAACTAGGCAAGCCCACTTAAATGTTTCTTAGACTGTGTAACCGGATTTCAGTTGTGCCATGGGGAATTAGGGAGGGTCATGACCTCTCATTCATTCATGGAGTATTTATCGATTTAGGTCCCTGTTCTCAGTCAGGAGGTAGAGGAGGCAGACTGTAACAGTTATCAGCACAATATAGCCATGTCCAGTTCAGTGGCAATCTCCCAAGGTCATCAGCAAACGGGGAGACCTGCACAGTGACTGACTAGGCAGAAAAAGCAGAGCAGAAGGACCTGGAACCTGCTTCGGATTCTGTGTCTCCCCCTCTCTCTGCCCCTCCCCTGCTCGCACTCTGTCGCTCACTCTCTTTCTCTCTCAAAAATAAGCAAACAGTAAAAAAATTAAAAACGAAGTATAATAATAATTCTGTGATCACAGTCTGTGGAGACCGAGTGCAAATTTCTGTTAGAACTTCCCTGGAAAGGAGGAAACACTACTTTTTTTTTTTTTTAAAGTAATTACATTTTAAAACATAGAAGAAAGTTAAAAGGCCGTTACAAGGAAACACCTAATTACCCCCCCCCCCCCGCCATATTAAACAATTGTTAACATTTTGCCACATTTGCTCTATTTATATTAGGCTGAACCACATGAATTTGCCTTTTGTGTTGATCAAAAATGGTTGACCCTCAGAAATTTCATATGGATGTAAGTACTTTATGCTTCTGTCATCTCACCTGAAAGTTCCAGATGCCAGTACACTTCACCCTTAAATACTTGTGTATGCGTCTCCTGAGAACAGGAACATCCTCCTATAAAACCACAATATCATGATCACACTAAGAAAATTAACATCATTTCATATATGTGGTAGCCAGTCTCCAAGATGGCCCCCAGTGGTCTCCACCTCTGGTATTCACACCTTTGTGGATTCTTCTCCCATAGTGAATAGGGCCGACCTGAGTAACCAATAGGATGTTGAGGAACTGACAGAGCATGATTTCTGAGGCTAGGTCATAAAAGACATTGTGGCTTCTTCTTTGTCTCTTGGGCTCACTCACTCGAGTAGAAGCCAGCTGCCATATTGTGAAGGCACTCAAGTAACCTATGGAGAGGCCAACATGGCAAAGAACTGAGGTCTCTTGTCAATAGTGAGAATTAACTTGCCAGCCATGTGAGTGAGCCACTTGGAAGCAGATCCTCCAGCCCCAGTCAAGCCTTCAGTTGACTGCAGCCCCAGCCAACATCTTGACTGCAACCTCATGAGAGACCCTGAGTCAGAACCATTCAGTCAAAACGGTTCTCATTTCCTGATCCACAGACACTGTGTAAGATAATATATGTTTGTTATTATTTTCAGCCATTAAATATTGGAGGTAATTTGTTACTTAGCTCTAGAGAGCAATTAAACAGCTAATACATCATCCAGTATCTAATCCACATTCACATTTCCCCAGTTATCCCCAAAAGTCTTTTAGACTGTAGACACATACCCACTCGTGTTTGGGAACACGATGATTTATCCTGAGTAACAGTGGAAGATAAAGTTGAAGTAGTGGCAAATGCTCATTGGGTGTTTACAGTGGGGCTAAATAATTTGCCCCAGGTCACACATTAGTAATTGATGGAGCTGAATTGGGATTTGAACCCAAGCAGGCTGGCTCCGCAGCCCATACCATTAGCCACTACACTGTCATGTGTAAACCATAGAAGCCTTTGCTGCGGTTTTTTGAAGGAGGTCTGGAAAGATTCAGGGAAGAGAGAGAAAACATAAATGCTATGAGAACCACTAGACTATACTTTATAACATGGAGGAAAATTGGGGGGTGGGGGCAGCCAACCGCTTCAATGTGTGTATAAAGCAAAGAAGGCTGGTTGGTGTTTCCTCATCTTGACGGGAACCGGATGTGTCAGAGAAAACCTCATTCGTCCTCACGTAGAGTCTGTCTGGAATGGGGACGGAAGAGGCAGACATCGCTGGAGAAGGAAAGCCGTCCGGGTGGGATGGTTTAAGTCCTCTTCTCTGGGCAGTAGATTGCCGAGCTCCAGGACCTCCTAGGGTTCTGCTGAGCCCAAGGATTTCATGAGCTTTCGTGCCCACTTGTGACTTGTTTCTCCTTTCTGTCTGCCTCTAGTGGACACCCTTGGTACCCTGCCCACTGGTACCCCCTCAGTGCCCATCCGTGCACTCAACACAGTGTTGTGCAAGATAACTTTCGGTGATAATAGAAATGCTCCCTATCTGCACTGTCCGACGGGTGCCCACTAGCCACATGTGGCTATTGAGCACTTGGACTGTGACCAGTGTGACTTCGAAATGGAATTTTGCGTTTCATTTTAATGGATTTAGATTTAAATGGCTAGTGGCTACCTACTGGCCAGGACAGAGCTTCTGATGGTTGTTTACTGAGAACACCTGCAACTCTCTGCCTGAGGTCTTTTATTTCCGGTCAAAGGAGTTCTGCTGCCCACTCCGCCCCCCCCAACTCCTACCCCACCCCCACCCT
Organism: Lynx rufus; assembly: GCF_022079265.1. Lineage (NCBI taxonomy): Eukaryota > Metazoa > Chordata > Mammalia > Carnivora > Felidae > Lynx > Lynx rufus. Next base: position 35,333,619 of record NW_025814828.1, read on the forward strand.
GCCCCCTGGCCCTGCTCTGGTGAGCAGGTGGTAAGCCAAAGATCCCCCTCCCAGCCGCTTCCCTCCAACTAACAAACTGAGGGGGTGCCTCACCCCTTGTTGGGATAGCAGACGCTCCTGTGGGTCCCAGAGTTCCCCAGGGGAGCTAAGCCCCAGTTGCCCACGGTGGTAAATGAGTTGATTAATGACCTTGTATTGGCAGTAGTCCCTCCTCCGTTTCACTTCCCTCCCAAATAAAGTACTTGCACTTGAATCTGTTGCAGGGTTTGTTTTGATCCAAGCTAAGACCCGCCTGCCTCAGCTAAGTTCAAATCCAAGAAACAAATGTCCAAGACGGTTTGCACTCCCACTTGTACACAGAGGGAAGAAATGATCTGACCGGTCCGTCCGCCGCCTATATGCCTCCGAACAGAACTGATGTGCACCTCTGCCCCGATGGTGACAAATGTCTCACTGTCTTCACTCTGCTGGCTGCAAGTCTTTTTGTCCTGAGGACCCCAGGCTGGCAGGAAACCCAGGATTGTCCAGGACCCAGCAGAACCCCTCTGCCTAGCTCTGCTGAGCGGTCTGGTTCTGCAAGTGTGGGCGGGGCCTCAGGTTCAGGGTTGGCTGTTTATCTTCAAGGTCAAAGTCAAGCTCGCCGAGGGGGCCAGGTCTCTCCAGAGGGCAAGAGTAAAGCTCCGTGGAGTCAGTCTGTGATGAAGGGTGGTGTCAGCCTAGGGTGGCATTTTATTGTTAAACCTTTTCCTTCAACTTGGCCCTATCAAGGGATACCTCAGCTGCAAGGGGAACACATTTGAAAACTTTCAATGCAGAAAAACTCCTCTCGTTTGTTCCACTGTGCTCAGCCCTATAGCTTCCCCTTATTGATGTCTCTTCTTTAATAAAGAGCAGTGGACTCCTTATAACCGCCACCCCCTGGCAAGTGGCCACATCTATCCCCACCAGCCCCCAGAATCTAAGATCAGAGATTTTTTTTTATGTTTATTTATTTTGGAGAGAGCGCGAGAACGCAGGGGAGGGGTAGAGAGAGAGGGAGACAGAGGATCCGAAGCAGGCTCTGCGCTGACAGCACAGAGCTAGACGCTGGGCTTGAACCCACGAACCGCGAGATCACGACCTGAGCTGAAGTCGGATGCTTAACTGACTGAGTCACCCAGGCGCCCCTAAGATCAGAGATCTTGACAATAGGGCTTGTCCCTCCCTGACATTAAACACACATATGCGCCCTTTATGCCAGCATTGATCAGACGTAAAATGTTTATTATGTTTTTACCGTACCTCTTGTGAAGAGACTTTCTTATAAGACTTTAACCGTGACCGACGATTCCCCCTCGCTTTCTGGTAGATTATTTCTGCTAGGCAATTCAGCCAATGGGCTGGAATTAATGCAAACTGGGTTTTTTTCCTGAAGGGTCAGCGCAGCCTGTTGGCTGGGACTGAGCGACGGTGGACAGGCTTTCTCTGCCGCTGCGCCCAGGACAGGTGCGAGCCCCGGGCGCCCAGTGGTTTCGTGAAACTGCGGGTCCAGAGAGGGCTCCTCTGTCCGGCAGAAGGGCCCAGCCCTCTGGCTGAGGAGCCGGCCAAGCACAGAAGCCCGGCCAGGGCTGAACGGGGAACATTTGGAGCTGGTGTAATTGCTTATGTAGCTTTAATTGCTCATTCATCATGCTAACAGGCCCAGAGTACTGATCGTTTGCCACGTGCTCAGTAATTAAAAGACCAGGGGGTGAGGTAGGGTGATGAGGAGTGGCGGGGTGAAATGAGGTGAAGAAAAGCCAAAATGCACAGCACAGAAGGCAATTGGGGCAGTGGCTTGTCCCCTTTCTGACACTGAACGAGGGCTGTGCTCCACACCAGCGTTGCACAGGTGTCGGTTTGCGCTCGAGAGCAACCTTGCCCTCCCCCCACCCCCCCACTCCCTGGGAGGAAACCCAGAGCCGGGACGGCCCTTTTCGGTTTGCAAGTCACTTCCGCCCACATCATCCCTTTTATTCCTAGCTGACCCAGTGAGATCGATAGGATTTGGGCCTCCGGGGTTCAGGTGAGGAAAAAAGGCTCCATAAAGTGCTTTGCCCAAGATCACACGAGTCGAAACCCGGACCCACGTCTTGTCTTTCCAAATCTGTGGCTTTGGAGAAACTCGTCCCCAGCCCAACATGGGGTTTTCTCTTCGTCCCACTGACATTGTCATGATAGTGGCTTCCGGAATGAATATCCAAAGGCCTGGGGAATTTACAGTAAAATACTGATTCCTAGGTCCCACCTTCAACAAGGGCGGCAGGGTTTCGAAGGTTCAGGGTGGGAGTCCGTGGATAGGATGTGCCCCCCCGGCAGCTCTAAGGGCTTCCAGAGCCCTTTCCAAAGGACACACGGTTGGCCCTCGTCCCTCTTCAAAGAAAGGCCTCGCGGCAGGTGTCTTGGTTCGGGTTCCCCCAGAAGCAGATTCCAAGTCAAGCAATTTGAGTGCAAAAAAGTTTATGGGGAAAGGTGGGGGAGATTCTGGAAGAATTGGGGGGGGAATGAGACAGGGGTAATGAGACGGGCAGAAAATGGAGGGCACCTGATGAAGCAAGTTGCCTCTGCAGGCAGCGTGGGCTTAATCCCACTGGGGTTGTCTAGGATGCAACGCAGGACACGTCCCAGGGTTCTCTCACCTGAGAGGCGAGGGTGCTGGGGTGTTTATACTCCAGCTGTCCTAGTGGGTGTAAATTCCTTGTCACTTTCACTTTCAGCCTCAGCAGAGCAGAGCAGGCCCCAGCCCCAAGAGCAAGTCCTCGGGCAAAAGAGGTGAAGATTCTGGCATTTGTGAGTTTGGCCAGTGTGTGCTACGGTGGCAGGCCCTCAGGCATACAGGCAGGAGGAGGAGAGTGTCCCTACAGCAGGTATCTGCCATTCTGTCATCGGGGAGGTTCCTGAGTGCCCCTGCCCCCAACCGTGATGTTCATCTGCCTCCACCGGCAGCTCAGCTGTTCTCGAACAGTTTGCAAGTCGAAATAGCATTAGTGTTCCCCTGGGAGTTATTTATGCATTTATTTTCCTTCTCAGTTCTTTCTTATTCTCCCGCTCAGGCAGAAGATCTCCGACCCTGAAAGCCAAAGGAGACGTAGTGACCGTTACCAGAAAGAAGGCAGCATGGAGAGTGAGTTAAGGAGAATCTGAAATCTGTGATGTGCTCCTTCCATTCCGATCACAATGCAAGGACGTGGTCCTTGTTCCCAGTGGAGGACATAGACGGCCAATGTCAACCCACACAACACTCCCCCCCCCCACCCCAGAAAGTGAACCCAGGGTTATGCCTGACTGCTGACTTGATGACTATCATTCTAGAACATTCTTTCCCTCTCAAGAAAGCACAAGGGAAGACCAGTGAGTGAGAGAGATGTTATTACAGGGATACCCTTGAATGTAGTCTAATTTCTTTAAGCAGATGATTTGACATTTGTGTATCTTATCGTTAATAACAAATTTTGCGCGAGGCCACTCACAGCTGATGGGGACACATTCATTGAGAACCGCTATTCTGTATGCCATCAAAAAGAAATGTTTGCTTTCTTTTTGCATCCAGGGCAGCAAACTTCCTGGAAATGGTCTGTGTGCATGCCTGGCTAACTTTCCATCAGTTGATCAATAAATCAATCAACAAATATTGATCAAGTGTCTACATTGTGCAAGGCATCGTGGAATTATTGTAAATAGAAACATGGTCCCTACCTCAAAGGAGCTCACTGCCTAATTGGGGGTAAGATCTGTAGACATGAAAAGGTAACTTATAAATGCTTAACGAGTGGTGAACATTGATTGGGTTTGGGAGAAATCAAGGAAGACTTCTTGGAGGAAGGGTGATTTGAGCTGGCCCTTGAATGATAGGTAGGAGTCCCACAAAGAGAGAACAATGGAAGGTATTACAGGCAAGAGCAGCAGTGGTAAGGAGGAAATACCCAAAGCCCGTTCGGGGACTGTGAAGGGGTCTGTCTGACTGCAGGGGCAGTGGGAGGGGGGCAGGGAGGGGCTCACAGAGGGGACAGGCCCTGTCCCAGCTTATGGGACAGTTTGGAGCACTGTTGGGTCCCCCTCATTTAAAAAACCACCCAGTCCTCCGTGCTGGAACTTTGTTGCTGCTCCGAACTGAACTGTGTCTCTCCAAAATGTGTATGTTGAAGCCCTAACCTCCCAATGTGACTGTATTTGGAGACAGGGCCCATGACGAGGTAATTAAGGCTAAGTGAAGTCATAAGGGTGCCGTCCTAATCCGATAAGATTGGTGGCCTTATAAGAAGGGGGAAGTTTCTCTCTCCCTACCCCCACTTTCCCCTCCCCCTCCTTCCCTTCCCTACCCCCCTCTGTCCATGCAAGCACCCAGGAAAGGCAAGTGTGGACACAGCAAGAAGGCCAAGGTGAGAACCTTTACCGGATACCGACCTTGCTGGCATCTTGATCTTAGACTTCCAGCCTCCAGAGCTATGAGAAGCAAATTTTTGTGGCTTAAGCCACCCAGCCTGTGACGGCCTGAGCAGACTCAGACAGTCACTTTCCCCCTAATGGAAGACAGGTGCCTCCCCGGGGTGTTGACTCATGCTCAGCAAAGCAGACAGGTTCGAGCCAGGGTCCATGGAGCTGGCAAGGGTCCCAGGGCCTCCCTGACCCAGTCCGCTCTGCTCCGCCGGGGTGGCCTGGCCTCCACTGCCCTCTCGGGAGCCCACAAGCCTTAATCAACTACAATTCTCTTCACATCAGGGATGTGCAAGAGGTTCAGGCTGGGTTGACCTGCCCCCTTGCCCCGCACCCCTCCCCAGGGCACGTGAGAGGAGGGTTGCCGGATCTAACAAAGAACAACACAGGACACGTAGTTAAATTTGAATTTCAGACGAACAGTGAACAATCTTGATAGGATAGGTATGCCCCGTGCCCTATTTGCAACATACGTAGACTGAAAAACTATTCACGGTTTACCTGAAAGTTGAATGTAACTGGGCATCCCGTATTTTATCTGTCAGCCCTCTACGGGAGGGCTTGTGGCCCATGCGTGACCCATCAGAAGACCCCATGCTCTCGGTCACAGCAGTTGGTTCAGCGCTGGGCAGTGGACCCAAGGACAGACCCCTCCCTGCCAACACACGCTTGGACTGAAAGCGCCCAAACTGTCAGGACGAAGAAAGTTCCACAGCTGTACGAGGCCTCCCCCAGGGAAGCGCCCGTCTGACAACCAAGTTTTCCCGGAAGTAGAGCCGGGGGAGAAAAAAGAGCCTAAAGACGGTGCTTAGTTCAGCTTCACCCCTTGAAGTTCAACTAAAAGGGGAAGTGGTTTGAATTGGGAATCCTTCACTCGCAACTGACTCCGAGTTCCGGCAAAGTCTGTGAGGGCTGAGCTGCCTCAGAACTACAAGACTCAAACCTGACTAAACTCAAAGGGAGGGCTGCTCCTAAGACACCCCCTTTTTAATCTCTGAGCAAACAGGGGCTCCTTGACCCAGAGGGCAGTGAACCATCCCAGCAGGCTTCTCACGCACATCGGGGCTCCGGGGTGTGTCTCTGAGGTGTCACCTCTGCCCCCTGCTGACAGCTGGCGGCCCAGCCCTTAGCTTTGCATCTTCCTCGTAGGTTTTTTTCTGCTCTTCCTCCCTCACATCCAGCTCCTGTTTCTCTAGAAGGCCTTGTTTCCCTCATCAGCCGTATCTTTTCTGTTCCTTCCCTTCCCTGTCTTGCCCTCCGTGCTTACTTTTAAGAATACATCCCCCAGGGGCGCCTGGGTGGCTCGGTCGGTTGAGCGTCCGACTTCAGCTCAGGTCATGATCTCGCGGTCCGTGAGTTCGAGCCCCGCGTCGGGCTCTGTGCTGACAGCTCAGAGCCTGGAGCCTGTTTTGGATTCTGCGTCTCCCTCTCTCTCTCTGCCCCTCCCCTGTTCATGCTCTGTCTCTCTCTGTCCCAAAAATAAATAAACGTTAAAAAAAAAAAAAAGAATACATCCCTCAGACCCTCTAAACCACAGAGGGCCTGTAGATTTATTCCGGCCATCTTCTGGACTGGATTAGAAATATTGGAGCTGCAAGGGCATGAGGGCTGATCCAATCCAACCCCCTCACTATCCTGAGCTCACACAGAAGAGGAGACCGAGGTCCAGAGTGGTTGAATCACCAAAGGCTCCACCAAGAGTTACAGGCAGATCATCGAATAAGAGGAAAGCCACATGATTTAGGGCCAAGGTCCCTGGGTTTGGATTCAGAAAGCCTGTACATTCGTTCGGATTCTGCCACAAATCACTTAACCTCCGTATGTCCATTTCTCCAGCTCGAGAATGAGCTTAAAACACCATTCACCCCATCGTGACTTCCGAGGCTGGCAGAATTACAAAATTTAGTGTCGTTGGTGTTACCACTATTATTTAACAAGGCTAATCCACCAGTGAGGGAAATGAGCACACATCACGAAATTAATTATAGATGGCTTTTTTTTTTTAAATGACTGTTTATATTGAGAGGAAGGCCTCGTATTTGCCACACAATTTCAGGATAAGTCGTGTTTTGGAAAAATATTAATATTCAGAGCTGTGTTGATTAGCTTCACCCTTGTTGCTAGGCAACAGGGTCCTTTGTAGCCTCTGCAGTGTTGGGATTTTTCTAGGGGTGGGGGTGGGGAAGGGGATGGGGGGATTAGAGGGAGGAAACTACATTACGGTAAACTGTTCCGCTGGTTCAGCCCCTTCCAAAGTTGCTTCCAAAAAAAAAAAAAAAAAATCTACGCCTTTAACAACCTACGTGATTATAGTTGTTGGATGAGGAAAACCAGAACGTGACCCAGAGCTCACCGCTCACCCATGACTTGAGTTTCAGGTTTGGCAAGACTTGTGTTTACCAGATCAGAGCCGAACCACACGTGGCCCAGGGTTTACCGCCACTGACGTCCACCGTGGCTCGGTGAGGGCGGCCTGCCAGCTCGAAGATTAGGGGGTCATGAGGCTGTGAGGACAGGCTGCCACGAATCGAATGATCCAGTCTCCTTTAATAGCGTCTGCGGCCTTTCAGCCAAATCCTAGCACTTGAATGGGGCCATCCTGGAGGAAGCCAAAGAGCATGTGTTCTGGAGCAAAATGGAGACTCATGAATGTTTGACATTCATTGAAAACCCAGGACGGGACCTTATAGGGCACCTGCCGCGTGCCAGGCGCTTTGCAGGGTCAGGTCACCACATCCCGGCGCCGGTGCTGGGAAAGATGTAGCATCGTCCCCACTTGGGGGACTAAGGTCCCGAGACATCAGTCGACTCGGCCTGGGTCACGCCCGCTAGCGCGGGGCAGAGCAAGGATTTAAACGCAAGTCCTCGTGTGTGTGAGTGCCGTGTGCCCACTTAACGACATTACCCGCTACGTTAGCCACCCCCGAACGTGTGGCACGAAACGATACCCATTTTATTAAGCTCACAGATCTGTGGGTCAAGAATGGGCGCAGGGCTCAGCCAGGCCATCCTTTCGCTCCTCGTTGTATGTACCGAGACCACCTCGAGGCAGGTCTTCGCTCACACAGTCGGGAGCCGGGGCAGGGACAAGCTGTCACCTGGAGCGCTACCCCAGCATGGCGGTCTTGGGGTGGTTGGACATGTTATGTGGCAACTGGTTTTCCCCCCAGCAACTGTCCCAAGAGACCCAGGTAGAAGCCACACGGACCTTTCTGACCTAGCACAGAAGTCACACACTGTCACAGGTGCCATACCCTCCTGGTTGAAGGAGTCACCAGCCCATTCAGACCCCAAATCTTGACCGGAGGGGTATCAAAGAATTCGGGGACTCTTCTTTTTTTTAATTTTTCTTAATGTTTATTTATTTTTGAGAGAGAGAGACAGAGCGTGAGTAAGGGAGGGGCAGACAGGGGCAGAGGGAGACACAGAATCCGAAGCAGGCTCCAGGCTCTGAGCCGTCAGCACAGAACCCGATGCGGGGTTCGAACCCGAGCCATGAGATCATGACCTGAGCTGAAGTCGGTCGCTCAACCGACTGAGCCACCCAGGCGCCCCTAGGGGACTCTTTAAAACAGCTCTAGATACCAAGTTCCTCGTTCCGATGAGAAACGGATAGTCAAAACACTTTGAATGCTCTGAAAATTGTGGAAATGTATAAACAGTAGAAAGTTTGATATTCAGGGGGCGCCGGGTGGCTCAGTCGGTTAAGCGTCTGACTCCTGATCTGGGCTCAGGTTACAATCTCGCAGTTTGCGAGCTAGAGCCCTGCGTCAGGCTCTGTGCTGACAGCTGACAGCAAGGAGCCTGCCGGGGATTCTCTCTCTGTCCCTCTCTCTCTGCCCCTCCTCTGCTCGTGCACTCTCTCTGTAAATAAATGACTAAACTAAAAAAAAAAGTTGGATATTCAATACTGCAAATTGTACTTATTTCGGTAGGTTTAGGAAGTGGCCGGTTGAATAAGAGCTTTTGTTTGTTTGTTTTGAATTTCATGTTCAGGTGTAGTCGCCAGCTGAGGAACCTATCTTGCTGACCAGCTAAGTCTCATTTATAATTAATAGTGATTTCGTTTGCATACAGTGTGCTTATGACTTTTAAAAGCCTTCATTCCGCTATGATCATATTTACAGTATTAGTTTGGTTAGGAGAGCCTTTTCTCCTTGTAGAAATCAAGTGAGATAATGATGTTGTTGAAAGACACTTTGGATATTTTAATGAACTCTGCAATCGTATGCTAGCCTATCTCTCATTCCTTGAAGCTCCGCGTCAGGCATTATGCTGGGGTCATTTAGAATATTGAGATGCTGGGGCGCCTGGGTGGTTCAGTGGGTTGAGCGGCCGACTTCGGCTCAGGTCATGATCTCGCGGTTCGTGGGTTCGAGCCCCGCGTCGGGCCCTGTGCTGACACCTCAGAGCCTGGAGCCTGTTTTGGATTCTGTGTCTCCCTCTCTCTCTGCCCCGCCCCCACTCACACTCGGTCTCTATCTCTCAAAAATGAATAAACGTTAAAAAAAATAAAAAAAAAAGAATATTGAGATGCACAAGACCATCTCTGGCAGAGACTATTCCCCAATATACTGCCTCTTCTTCTAACATGGCAATCAAACTCTGACTTTAAGCTAGGCACTACATTTCCCAGCCTCCTTTGCAGGTAGGTATGGCCGCATGATTAAAATTAGGCTATTGGGCTATAAGTGAAAGTATCACATGGCTGCTTCCAGGAACCCTTTTATTCTATTTTATTTTATCTTAATGTTTTGTTAATGTTTATTTTTGAGACAGAGAGAGAGAGAGAAAGGGGAAGGGGGAAAGACAGAGGGAGTCATAGAATCTGAAGCAGGCTCCAGGCTCTGAGCTGTCAGCACTGAGCCCGATGCGGGGCTCGACCTCATGAACCGCGAGGTCATGACCTGAGCCAAAGTTGGATGCTTAACTCACTGAGCCACCCAGGCACCCCTCCAGGAGCCTTTTTAAACAGATAGTTGCTATTTGACCATTTCTCTTTTTATTCTTCATCTCTTGCTGCCTGGAAGGTAGATGTAATGACTGGAGCTCTAGCCACCATTATGGGCCATGAGTACAGGGTTTCACCTTAGGAATGGTGGAATGGTAAACCGGAAGAAACCTCGGTCCCTGAGGTCTTCTTAGGACAATAGCCGTTCCCATGACGAACTGCCGACCTCTGGACCTTCACAAATGAGAAAGAAACCTCTATCACATTGAAGCTACTGCAATTTCGAGTCTCTGTTGCTTTGAGCCACATTTAATCCTAATCAATACAGTATGTCTCTCTAAGGAGGTCACAATCTAGTGAGGAGACAAAGAAGTGTATAATTATAATCAAAGCAGGATGAAATAAGTGGCCTAACCACAGTGATCATACTTTACAAGCCAAAAATGGGGAGTGGGGCCCAAATAGAAGATTACAGGGTCACTTCCAATTATGAGAAATAATGTGAGAGATGTAGTTTCGATGCTGAAATACTGGAATTTCTAAAACGTTGACATGGTGTACGGAGACAATGTGCCAATATTTTTGAACTTAAGACCAGCCCGGAAAACAGAGGGCAATGGTAGCTACAGAGCCACACCAGAGCTAGAAGGAAAATGCCATATGGGGCCCTGGAGCGGAGCAAGGATTTCTGATGAGGACATCTTAATCAGATTCATGGAAGAAGAGGTAGAAATTTTAACTTGTGTGTGTGTGTGTGTGTGTGTGCGTGTGTGTGTGTTTTAATGTTCATTTATCCTTGAGGAGGAGAAGGGGCAGACAGAGAGGGAGAGACAGAATCTGAAGCAGGCTCCGCATTGTCAGTGAGGCCATGACCTGAGCTGAAGTCGGACGCTTAACTGACTGAGCCACCCAGGCGCCCCTTCACTTGGTCTTGAATTTGAGCCTGGTGTTTAAAACAGAGAGACAAGCCAGAACGAAGTCCAGGCGGTTTGTGGAAATGTATGGAACGTAGAAGGGTCCACGTGGCTGGGTGGTTTTGCCCAGCTCCCTCTGCCAGGCCTCAGGCAGCTGTGTGAGCCTGGGACTTCCGGCACTTGATGCCCGTTGAGGGTCCTGACTCTCCCACCGAAGGTTTCTTTGGCCTCGTGGAACTTTTATCACTTCGAGTTAACTTCTGTACCTGCTGGGAGGTAGGAGTCCGGCTGCCTTCTTTGGCACGTGCAGAGCCAGTTGTCTTTGCCCACGTTTTGCCCGCCGCCTGGATCAGACATGGGGGCCCCTGATTCAGGGGATGAGCCAACGCCCACATATTTCAAGCAAATGAGGAGCACGAGCAGAGGGCCAGGCCACACTCGTGGTGTTGTTGTTCACTTAGTTTGACGTGGGCAGTTTAGTTTTAAACGGTGATGATCTCACCCAGCACATTCTGATAAGGGCCCTGCTGAGAGTTGAGCCATGGGAAGGAGTTCCTGGAAGCCCGAACCTCTCTTTAAGTGCCTCGCTGCAGAAATCTTTTCTTTGGGCTTGCTGAGGTTTAGCAGGTATGTGGATTAGCGGTGAAGATTAGCACAGCCCTGCTGAGAAGATGGCCCGTTGCCCACAGCCTCAGTCCACAAAGGCTGTGTTAATAATCTGATGTGGGTTGAGGGCAAGGGACATCATAATGAGATTCTTAATAAAATCCCTTTTCAAAGACTGTGATTTAAAAAAAAAATTTTTTTTTTAAACAATGGCAATAAATAAAATGTTATTCCAGTGCTTTAAGAAATGAAAGGAGTTGGTGTGCCAGCCTTGTGGAGTACTGGCTTTTCAAACCCCCTCTTTTCAGGGAAATCTAAAGGGCAAATGGTCAGGACAAGGAGGGAGTAAAGGCAAGTAGACTGTGCCTTGAAATGTTGGCGTAGATGACTCAGGATTTAAGTCTTTGATCCGTTTTTAATTAATTTTTGTGTATGGTCTGAAGGAGGGATTCAACTTCATTTTTTTTTTTAACGTTTATTTATTTATTTCGAGAGAGAGAGAGAAATCGAGCAGGGCAGGGGCAGAGAGAGAGGGAGAGAGAAAGAATCCCAAGCAGGCTCCACGATCAGCACAGAGCCCGACAGGGCTCCGTGAGATCGTGACCTGAGCCAAAATCAAGAGTCAGACACTTAACTGAGCCACCCAGGCGCCCCTCAACTTCATTGTGTGTGTGTGTGTGTGTGTGCCTATCCAGCTGTCCCAGAACCATTTGTTGAAGAGACTATTCATTTCCTATCAAGTGGCCTTGGCACGTTTGTCAAAAATCAATTGACCATAGATGCGTGGGTTTGTTTCCGGACTCCCGATTCTATTCTATGGATTCATATGTCTATCCTTATGCCTATATTATATTGTTTTGATTACTATAGCTTTATAGTAAGTTTTGAAATTGCAAAGTGTGAGTCCCCCAACTTTGTTCTCCTCTTTCTTTCTTTCTTTCTTTCTTTCTTTCTTTCTTTCTTTCTGTTTTTGAGAAAGACAGAGAGAGCAAGAGAATGTGGGGACAGGGCAGAGAGAGGGAGAGAGAGAGAGAATCCCAAGCAGGCTCTGCACTGTCAGCACAGAGCCTGATGCAGGGTTGACTCACAAACCATGAGATCATGACCTGGGCCAAAATCAAGAGTCGGATGCTTAACCGACTGAGCCACCCAGGCAGCCCGATTTTAACAATATTAAGTCCTCCAAGCCATGAATGTGGGATGCCTTTCCATTTGTTTTGTAGTATACAAATCTTGCGCCTCTTTGGTTAAATCTATTTTTTGTAATGTTTATTTATTTTGGAGAGAGAAAGAGAGTGTGAGCGGGGAGGGGCAGAGAGAGAGAGGGAGACCCAGAATCCGAAGCAGGCTCCAGGCTCCGAGCTGTCAGCGCAGAGCCCGACGTGGGGCTTGAACTCACCAACTGCAAGATCATGACCTGAGCTGATGTTGGACACTTAACCGATTGAGCCACGCAGGTGCCCCTGGTTAAACCTATTTTTAAGTATTTTATTCTTCTTTATACTATCATAAATGTCATTGTTTTCTTAATTTCTTTTTTGGATTGTTCATCATTTGTGTACAGAAATACAACTGATTTTCGTGTGTTGATCTTACATCGTGCAGTTTTCCTGAATTTGCCTCAGTTAAAGGACTTGGAAATTATATAAAAACTCATTCAAACTGGCTTGAACCGTAAGAGAGATTGATTGGTTCACATAATTTAAAAGTCTCCTGGGGCGCCTGGGTGGCTCAGTCGGTTGGGCGTCCGACTTCGGCTCGGGTCATGATCTCACAGTTCGTGGGTTCGAGCCCCGCATCGGGCTCTGGGCTGACAGCTCAGAGCCTGGAGCCTGTTTCGGATTCTGTGTCTCCCTCTCTCTCTGCCCCTACCCACTTGTGCTCTGTCTCTCCGTCTCTCAACAATGAATAAACATGAAAAAAAAATTTTAATAAAAAAATTTTTTTAAAAAGTCTTCTGGGTGATTCTCTTGAGGTTCTGGCTCATTTCTCTGTACCTCTCTCAGTTTTGCCCTTCTCGAAGAATTGGTTCTATGCTCAGGTTGACCTCCCTTAGATGGTTGCTGACAGAAACTAGGGCTGCATGCTTCCTCAGTCACATCCAGGGAAAGACAAAAAAGCATTTCCTTCCCTCAAGAGTCTGGAGTCTCTTTGATATTATCATCACCGGCTAATGACAAGAGAGATGGAATTGCTGTGATTGGCTTAAACCCTTGAGGTGGGGATGAGTTCAAACCCACCCCAACTGCAGGGTTGCTACACAATGGGGTGTGGGCAGGGAGGTGGTTATTACTAAGAAATGGTTCTTGGAGGAAGAACGGCTACCCCTTCAGCCTCTGGAAATCCCCTACTGAGATCCCAGACTCTTCTATGGGGGAGAGAGAATTCTTTGTACAGGCTCCATAACTTCTCTGATTTCTGAGCAGCAAGATCTGAAGAGCTGAGAACAGCGGGGAATCCACATATTCAGGATAAGCAGGGTGGGCCTTGTGAGTTCGGGGTGTGGCTCTGAAGTTCTCATATGCTCATGTTCTCCCCGGGCCTGATGCCATGCCCGACCTTCTGCCATTAGGAATTCACTCCTCCAGTTAGTTTAAAAGGCTTTTACGCCTTTAAGACCAACACTCCCCCTCCCCCTGCCATCGACTGGGACTTTTGTTTGCAATCGGGCATCCTAACGGATGGAATGCGGAGTCCACCTTTTGCACGGTCAAACCACAGTAATACTGATGCATTTGGAGGAGTAGATTCAGTGAGAAAGAATCACCTACACCAGAGAAACAGAGTCAAGGATAGCATCAGGAATTATGAGAACTTACTTCTCATCATAGATGTATAGTTTGAGCTTAGTTTCATCAATTCTAGACTCAGCCCTTCTCTGACTAATACCAAACTCCGTTGCAGCAGGAGGTATTTTCCAAAGATAGCCACAACAATACCTCCTGTCCTATGTGCTTTTCTAGATCCTTGCCACTCTTGTGTCGATAGGTGAAGTCTGTGACCCTCAACCTTGAACCAGGGTGGGCTTTTGTTACTGCCTTGACCAACAGAGTGTGGCAGAAGCGATGCTCTAGGACTTCTGAGGCTAGGTCGTAAATATGTAAGGGACCCTTGCCTTCTTTCTTGGGACATTTGCTCTGGGAACGCAGCTATCGTGCTGTGAAGAAATTCAAGCACCTTACGGAGAGGAACCAAGGCTCCCAGACCACGGTCCCAGCTGAGCTGCTAGCCAACACCCAGTGCCACCTTGCCAGTCATGTGACAGAGCCATCTTGAAAGTCAATCCTTGTAATGTACCCTCTCAAAGCTCCAGAAGATAGAAGTCCAAGATCAAGGTGTTGGCAGAGTTGATTTCCTCTGAAGCCTTTCTCCTTGGCTTGCAGATGGCTGCCTTCCCACTGTGTCCTCAAGGGGTCCTCCCTCTGTACCCGTCTGTGTCCAAATTTCCTCCTCTTCTAAGGACACTAGTCATATTGGATTGGGGCCAATGCTAAGGGCCTCATCTGAACTTCATCAGCCCTTTAAAGGCCCCTAGCTCCAAATATAGTCACATTCGGAGGTCCTCAAAGAACTGATTTTTCAAAAGACAAAATGTATCCTTCTCCCTTCTTCTTCTTTTTTTTTTAATTAAAAAAAATTTTTTTTTTAACATTTATTTTATTTCTGACAGAGAGAGAGAGACACAGGATGAGGGAGGGAGGAGCAGAGGGGGAGACACAGAATCCAAAGCAGGCTCTAGGCTCCGAGCCGTCAGCACAGGGTCCGATGCGGGGCTCGAACTCACGGACTGCGAGATATGACCTGAGCTGAAGTCGCACGCTCAACCGATGGAGCCACCCAGGCGCCCCTTCTTCTTCTTCTTTTTTTTTTTTAATATTTATTTATTTTTGGGAGCGTGCCAGCGGGGGAGGGGCAGAGAGAGGGGAACAGAGGATCTGAAGCGGGCTCTGCGCTGACAGGCTGACAGCAGCGAGCCCGATGAGGGGCTCGAACTCATGAACAGCAAGATCATGACCTGAACCGAAGTCAGAGGCTCAGCCTACTGAGAGCCACCCAGGCGCCCCTGTCCTTCTCTCTTCTTGCTGAAGCATTTTATTATGGGACATTTTTTCATGGTCTTCCCAAAGCTTTTAAAAATCCCTTTTAAACTCACTTCTGGGGGCGCCTGGGTGGCGCAGTCGGTTAAGCGTCCGACTTCAGCCAGGTCACGATCTCGCGGTCCATGAGTTCGAGCCCCGCGTCAGGCTCTGGGATGATGGCTCGGAGCCTGGAGCCTGTTTCCGATTCTGTGTCTCCCTCTCTCTCTGCCCCTCCCCCGTTCATGCTCTGTCTCTCTCTGTCCCAAAAATAAAAATAAAAAAAACGTTGAAAAAAAAAAAAAATTAAACTCACTTCTGCCTTTAAAAAAGCAATGCCCCCCCTCCTAGTGATTCCTTCCCCCTCCAGAAGCTCATGGTGATTGCAGGGCCTATACCAAAGACTCAAGGAGACCCAGGCCCCTGGTGAACGCAGGCCTGTGGCAGACCCAGGCCCGCAGGGGTCACAGAACTTAGAGCAGACACAGGCCTTCGGCAGTCACTGGGCCCGGGGTCCAGACAACCACCAACTCCAGGGGCAAAACACAGGGACACGATCCTAGTTCGGTGGCTTCAGTGAGGCCAGGGGAGCTAATTCATGGCCTCCACTTAAGCACTTCCCAAGGATTAATGACTACAGGAAAAGCTGACGGCCTGAGGCAAAGCAGAAAGCGGGTCCCCTCAGCTCAGCATTAATTCCATCGTTATCATTATCGGGCCAGACACATCTTCCAGGTTGTTTTCTGTTTTTCTACAAAATGGAGGGCGGCAAAGAGGCAAGTTTTTCAGCTCTGGGGCATTATTCTTCCACAGCAGAGCTCTCCTGCTGGGGGCGAGGGGCGGGCGCTAAAAACCATGAGGGCGCTAATCAACACAGACTTTTCCTGAGCCGAAGGCTTCTCCGGCAACCCTGCGAAGACCTTCCCTTCTCCCCACAAACCCCAGCCTTGTCCCTGAACGACTTGAAGTCTCCTCCAGGTAAACAGGCTCTGCCGGAGGTTATAGTAGGTTTCCTTTTTGGGGTTTGTTTTCTTTTGTTTTGTTTTGTCTTTGGTTTTTGTCGCAGCAGCTGGGGTAAAGAAAGGAGGGACTCCCGGCGGCTTCTTCGTGTTACGGGGTGAGGGGCAAGCGTTCGGGGCGCAGGAAGGCAACCTTCCTCCATAGGATTCTTGGCCTGCTTTCCCGGCTAGTTTTGCTAGCCTGGTCTCGGGGAACACACCGTGCCAAGGAAAACAAAAACCAAGGACCCAGGAGAAAAGCCGCTGTGTACAGAGCACAAGCCTCTAAATAGCTCTCCAGCTCCCGTCTAAACCTCAGAAATGTGACTTTGGGGTAGGACGAGGGCTGTTGCGGAACAGAATCGGGACAAATCCGGAACAGGGCAGGGATCCTGTAATTGCACTGAATCGTAGGTCTATTGAAAACGTGGCCTTCATGGGAGACTCTCAAAGCCCCCTGTGGTGGCAAGGCTGAATTTTCCGCAGGGGTTCGCCCGAGTCTCCCCCCCCCCACCCCCCCCCAGGGTGCAGGGGCCGAGCGGCCAGAACAGAAGGCCCTGTCCTGAGGAGGGCTGGACGGCTGGGTTGCAGACAGGCCCGTGTGTCTCAGCGCCGTCCTTGGCCAAGGCCGGAAGATCCTGATTAACATGAAAACGAAAGACAATTGGGCGTCCTCGGCGGGCGGCCGGCTTCTGTGCGGCTGAGGGGGGAAGGTAATCATTCTATCACTGTCTTTCGTGGCCAATTAGATGATTCAGCATATTCCCGGCCTCTCTCTCCGCTGAGGTGATTTATAGTGAGCCAGCGCCAGATGGGGTTGTGTGCGAGACATGAAAACATTGGCGGGGCCTCTCACAGCCACCCCGGCTGCTGACAGCTTCTATTGGAGAAATTCTCCTCTCAGGCGAAAATAGCTACTTGCGGGGATCTCCTCACGGGTGGAATGAGAAGGGGGGGGCAGGAGGGTAGAGGTTAGCCCACTCGGCTGTTGTGGGAGAAGAAGAGCTTCGGGAAAACAGCCGAGAAGGCGGTGGCTCGGAAGGAGGCAAGAGGGGCAGGGCTGCTTTGCCTCTGATGCCTGAGCTCCCATGTCTGGGGCCTGCAGCGGCAAGTGGGCCTGATGCCTGGGGCGCAGGGGTGAGCGGCCATGATGGGAACGTGTGCGTGCACTTGGGATGGGCCCGAGACGGGCCTCGGCATCCGCATTCTCGTAGGTGTTTTGACGGGCTGCTCTGGGTAATTGCTTTGATGGGTGGCTCTGTCCCTCGTGGGCAGTGGGTAGATCGCATAGCTACTGAGCCGGGAGGGTGAAGGAAGCTGTGCTGTGTCCTCAGGGGTAAGGAAGCCCCAACATAATCTTCCTGAAGGAGTCAACGGTGGACCCCGACGGCTCTGTGTTGTTCGGACGCTAGGAGTTGTTTCCATCCATCTGTCTTTCCAAGAAAGAGAGCCTCCAGCTTCTGTAATGAACTCTGGATGTCACCCATAGAACACTGACCATTCCCGGCCACTCCCTAAGTCACTTATTGGAAGGCTGAGAGGCCTGGCCTGACATCGAGTACCACCCTCATCACCGCCGTCATCAGTGCTGATCCACGTCATTTTCCCTCACGCTTGTGAAATACCTATCATATGCCAGCAATTATTCCAGATGCCTTACATGCCTCATTTATTTCCCAAGACGATCCTTTGGCTATTAGCATTCTGTGATGGTTAATTGAATGTGGCAACCTGACTGGGCCGTGGGGCGCCCAGACATTATTCTGTGTGTGTCTGGGAGGATGTTTCTGGATGAGACTAACAATTGAATTGGTAGACTGAGTAAGCAAATTGCCCGCCCCGGTGTGGGTGGGCCTCATCCAATCAGTTGAAGATATGAATAAAACCAAAAGTCTGAGTTCGAAGAAACTTTGGCCTGCCTGCTTGTTGAACTGGGACATTGGTTTCCTGCCCTCAGAGTGAAACTTACAGCATCAGCTCTCCTCGCTCTTGGGCCTTCAGACTTAGACTAGGACTGCACCACGGGCTCTCCTGGCTCCCCAGCTTGCTGACTGCAGATCTTGGAACTTCTCAGCCTCCATAATCATGTGAGCCAATTCCTTTTTTTTTTTTTTTTTTTAAGTTTATTTATTTATTTTGAGAGAGAGAGAGAGAGAGAGAGCACGAGGGGGGTAGGGGCAGGGAGAGGGGGAGAGAGAATTCCCAGCAGGCTCTGCACTGTGTCAGTGCACTCCGACTTGGGACTCTACGTCATGAATCATGAGATTATGACCTGAGCTGAAATCAGGAGTCTGATGCTTAACTGACTGAGCCACCCAATTCCTTATAATAATATTTCTCTCTCTCTCTCTCTCTCCATATATATATATATATATATACACACACATATACATATATACACTACTTTTAAAATTTTTTTAAATATTTATTTATTTTTGAAAGAGAAAGAAAGGGGGGGAGGGGCAGAGAGAGAGGGAGACACAGAATCCGAAGCAGGCTCCAGGCTCTGAGCTGTCAGTGCAGAGACTGATGCAGAGCTCGAACCCACAAACCGTGAGATCATGACCTGAGTCGAGCTTAACCAACTGAGCCACCCAGACGGTTCTATGTATACATACTTCTTCATCAGCATAGTCGTAGATGTTTTGATGGGCTGCTCTAGGTAATTGCTCTAATGTGTGTCAGTTATATATATATATATATATATATGTATATATATATCCACATCCACATACATGTATCAATATATGTACTAATAGGAATTATACACTCACCAGTATGTATTACACACACACCAATAGGATATCTGTATCATATAAGATATATCCTGTTTCTCTGGAGAACTCTAATACATATCCCCATTTCACGGATAGGGAAACTGAGGCACGGAGAAGCGAATTCATTGCACAAGGTCTTAATTAGGAAGTTGGGGTTTGCACCCAGGCAGTATGACTCCAACGCCCTCCTGCCTCAACGACTAGTCCTCCTGCCCTCTGACTCCTTAGCTTCTGTATGTTCAAAGACTTCCTCAGCTGATTCAGTGTGGGAGAATGCGCCGAGAAGGCGTAGGTCCTGGGCCATGCCACTAACTCGTGCTTCCCATCCAAACCATCCAGGCCCCATCGTGGAAGGATTACTGAGAATTCTCCAGGGCTGCCTTGCCGCGTGCTGGGCTCTCACACCTCAGTGACCTGAGACCGCTGGTGATGTCGTGGAAGCTGGAAGGTGAGCAAACTGGCTTCTAGGTCCACCTGGCTGTTGGCAGGCCGTGTGGCCATCCCTCTGCACTTGGGTTTTGTCAGCCGTTGAGAGGGAGGTAGAGCCTTGAGCATGTCTGTTGCCCGGGAGTCCTGTGATTCCGCAGGGCTTTCCGGATGGCTCACGAAACAGCCCGAAGTAACCACCTCGGCCATTTCACAGCCCGAGTGCTTCATGATAAACGTATCCAGCCACAGAGGGAGGAACCTGGAGGGTGGCAGTTCAGGTTTGTAGCCGAAGTCTGCCCTTTCCTGAGACTTTGGGCAGGTTCCTTAACCTCTCCTGGCCTGTTTCTGTAAAATGGGGCTAACGACACCAACTCCCGGGATTGCCGAGATTGTTAGAGGTGATGCCAGCACTGTGTTCATATAGTGGCCACATGAGCTGTGGTATTTCCTTCCCTTCCTGACTCAGTTTACGTCACCGGGGCTCACTGTCCCAGCCTGAGGACTAAAAGTGTCACCCATTTCTCTCCCCTTCCCTTTCAGGAGTCTGAGAAAGCCTCTCAAGAACCCTATGGGATCCAGCTGCCTCTCTTACAGGGTCATGCTTATTTTCTCTCACCGTTTTTTCCCCTTCTTTCTTGTTTCCTGGCTCTTTTCCCCGATGCCTTTCTTTTTTCCAACAAGCAGTTGCTAAGGAGCTCTCTATATGTGCATTTGCGTTGTTTCTTTCAAGGTCACGTTTCCACCAGCTTTCGGAATGTGAGGCAAGCAGCCTTCCTTCTTCTCAGCCTGGCATCACGTGACCGCTCAAAGTGGGGAGGAGGGCGGAGGCTGCCTGTGCGGGGCTGTGTGTGCATGTAGAGAGACACCTATGTACGCATATGTGTGCGTAGGGCAGAAACCCACATATGGAGGTGTGTATATATACACGTGGATGCCCACGTGTGTACACGTGTGCACTCCTGGATGCCCACAGATGTGCACATGCGTACACGTGAGGACACCCGTGTATACACCAAAACACGATTCTCTAACAGATGCACAAATGGGTCTCGTAAGACTTTCTTCTTCCCCTTCCCCCAAAGTGTAAAATTGCCAGTGACTATCAAGTCGTGTCTACCGGGTTTGAAGGAAGTAGGATGTGTCTGGGTAACAGGAAAGAATCCATGCCAGATGGTGCTCTTTTCATCTTGAAGGCCAACATGTTGAGATGTGCCTTCACCCAGAGGGGAGAGAAAATTCTTAAATCAATCAAACAAACTAAGCAAGGTGGGGAAGAGACATACCACGTTCATGGATCAGAAGACTCCACATGGCGAGGATGCCAGTCTCCTCCCAAATCGATCGATATGGTTAACACAATTCTAACGGACACCGCCGCAGGATTTCTTGTAGGTATAGACAAGCCGATTCTAAACTGTATGTGGAAAAGCAAAGGAACTAGGATAGCCAGAACAGTTTTGAAAAAGAAGAAAATTGGAAGAATTACACTACTTGATTTTAAGACTTACTACAGTATGACAGTGTGATATTGGTGGAGGGATAGGCCTATAAATCGATGGAATAGAATACAGAGTCCACACATAGACCCATCAAAATGTGGCCAATCGTTTGTTTTTTTTTTTAATTTTTTTTTTTAACGTTTATTTATTTTTGGGACAGAGAGAGACAGAGCATGAACGGGGGAGGGGCAGAGAGAGAGGGAGACACAGAATCAGAAGCAGGCTCCAGGCTCCGAGCCGTCAGCCCAGACCCCGACGCGGGGCTCGAACTCACGGACCGCGAGATCGTGACCCGAGCCGAAGTCGGACGGTTAACCGACTGAGCCACCCAGGCGCCCCCAATCGTTTTTTTTTTTTTTTTTTTTTTTGATGAAGGTACAGGGCAATTCAAATGGTGTTGGAGTAATTGGACGTCTGAAGCAAAAAAACCCCCATAAATCTCAACCTAAACCTCACACCTTATACAAAAACTAACTCAGAATGGATCACACGTCTAAGTGCACAGTGTAAAACATAGAAATTCTTTATGCCCTCCGGTTCAG
Source organism: Lynx rufus (assembly GCF_022079265.1). NCBI lineage: Eukaryota > Metazoa > Chordata > Mammalia > Carnivora > Felidae > Lynx > Lynx rufus. The sequence continues at coordinate 35,354,863 of NW_025814828.1, forward strand.
CAGAGTTCTTAGACGTGAGACCAAAAGTATAACGTATGAAAGAAAAAGCGTTGAATTGCACTTGACCCAAATGGAAAACTTTTGTTCTGTGAAAGCGCAATTAAGAGGGTGAAGAAGCAACCTACAGACTGGAGAAAATGTTTGCAAATCGTGTATCCAACCAAAGACTTGTCCATAAAATGTGTAAAGAGTTCTCAAAACCCAACAGTAAGAAAACTAACAACCCAATGAAAGATGGTCAAAAGACGTGGGCACGCCACCAGAGAGGATAATAGATGGCGCATAAGCCAAAAGCAATGTTCAACATCATTAGCCACGAGGGAAACGATGAGATACACACTGCACACCTATCAGAATGGCTAAAATAAAAAAACACTCACCGTATCAAGTGTTGGCGAGGACGCGGGGCACGTGGAACCCTGACATGTCGCTAGTGGGAATGTGAAATACTACAGCTCCTCTGAGAAACGGTTCAGCAGTTTCTTACAAAGATGAACGTACAATTGCCATGTGACCCAGCAATCCCATGCCTGTTATTAAATGAAAACGTAGGTTCATGCAAAAATCTGCCTAAGAAAGTTTATAACAGTATTATTTACAATTACCCCGAACTGGGCGCCTGGGTGGCTCAATTGGTTAAGCGTCCGACTTCGGCTCAGGTCATGATCTCGCACTTAGTGAGTTCGAGCCCCACGTCGGGCTCTGTGCTGATGGCTCAGAGCCTGGAGCCCGCTTCGGATTCTGTGTCTCCTTCTCTCTCTCTGTCCTTCCCCCGATCCTGCTCTGTCTCTCTCCCTCAAAAATAAATAAAACATTAAAAAAAATTACGATCACCCCAAACTTGGACACATCCATCAATGAGTGAATGAAGTTAGACAAAGGGTGGTGTACCCATCCAGGGAAAACCATTCAGCCATAAAAAGAAATAAACCATTAACATACTCAATTTGGATGACTCTCAAAAGCATGATGTTGAATGGAAGAAGCCAGTCTTGAACAACTTACGTGCTGCATGATTCCATTTGTATGAGGTTCTAGAAAAGATGACACTACAGTGATGGGGAATGGAGCGGTGGTTGCCAGACATTGGGGGCGAGGGGGGCAGGTAGAGCTTGACTACAAATGAGGAGCCCAAAGTAGGTGTTTGGGGTGACAGAGATGTTCTGTGTCCTGATTGTGGTAGTGGTTACAAGACTCTATGCATGTAATGGGGCACCTGGGTGGCTCTGCTGAGCATTCGACTTCGTCTCGGGTCATGATCCCACGGTTCGTGGGTCCGAGCCCCGAGTCGGGCTCTGTGCTGACAACTTAGAGCCTGGAGCCTGCTTCGGATTCTGTGTCTCCCTCTTTCTCTGCCCCTCCCTCCCCCCTTCTCAAAAATAAATAAACATTAAAAAAAAAGAACTGTATACACACACACACACACACACACACACACATTTGGGGGAGGGATGTCTCTTAATGAATTAAACACCCAGTACCATTTATCTGTTTGAAGGAGTCGTGATTTCTTTCCTCTTTTCAGAAGGGAGATTGGATACATTCACTGGTGTTGGACAGACATATTCATCACCTATAGAAGTTGGAGGTTAAATATTTTGTACACAACTTCCCTGCCTCCACCACCCCCTCCCCGACACCTGGACGCCATAATTCCTTTCCGTCACACTTTACCCAACCTTTACTTTACTATCACAATGTGCCCGTACGTGTGGGGACCATATTTTTTCATCCAATGTGGGCCACGTGGTCTCTGTTGGAACCAGTGTGCTTATGGACACAACGAGACAAAATGTTTGAAATTGAGACTGACCGCGGGACACTCAGGGCCCATGGTGGTCCGGCCCTGACAGTGTCTCTGGCTTGCCAGTGACCCCATGAAAATGCCGCGTTTGTCTCATTTGGAACCCTTTTTCTCGAACCCCGCCTCCTTCTCAGAAAACGGGATAGCCATGGTGGAAACGTGACTCCTGATAAACAGATAAGCAGATTAGGACTGGCAGAAATTAGGCCCCTCGAAGCAATCAGACTGAAGATAAAACAGAAATTTAATGAAAATTGAAAATACAATCCATATTACGTAGCCATTAAAAATGATGTTTACCAGGAGTTTGCAATAACATGAAAAATGCTTGTATCACCACGTTGAGCAAGAAAAGAGCAAATTACCAAATTGTGTGTACAGTTGATCACAATTATATTTTAAAAGATGTAGATTAAAAAACACGGAAGCTAAATATACCATAAGGCTGGCAATGACCGACTTTCAGTGGGAAGAGGAGTCTCCCCCACCATTCGGTACTTTAATCCATATATTCCAAATATTTTCTAGATTGACTACGTTCAAGTAATTTAAATTAATCTTCAAAGTTAGGAAATAGAATGTTGGGGTTTTATTTTAAAAACACAATTTGGAGCACTGGCGCCATATGCGTAAGTGATCAAATATTTATTCAGCACCTAGCCTGCCCTGAATCCTTTGCACAATAAAACCGGCACGGCCAACCGCCCTCCCCCCCGCCCCCTCCCACGGCAAAGTCTCTCCAGTACACACAATGTCATCATCTGAGCACTGCATTTGTGACTAAGTGCCTCCTCGAATAACCAAGGCAGGCCCAAGGGTCTGGCACGGACATCATTGACAAGTCAGCTTCCTTTTGACAATTTCACCAGGACAGACACCCTACAATAAACCCATGCCTGGACCTAAAACGTCCCCAGTTAAAACCCTGGTGCCTCCCTCTAGTCCAGCCCAGCCCCCAGAGCTCATCAAACACGTCCCCTTTTGTATCTGGTGGCCCGCTCTCTCACCGCCAGCTTCCCCTGATTGACAGCCTTTGCAGAGTTACCGAAGGGCCCCTCAGCCTGCCTTCCCTGACGTGGGCATTCTTCCCCCTCGGGCTAAGACCTCTCCCAGCGGGCCCCCCCCCCATGCCCCCAAGTGATCTTCAGGCCAATCACAATGCCTGGCCGCCCTCATTAGCCTGGGGGGCCTTCTGGGCCCCTCCTCAGTGCAAGGCACCATTCACACTGATCCCCGCCCTCCAAATTCAGTGTTAGGCCACCTGACCCCTGTCGGCAACAATTTCTGTGACACGACTCGGTGTGGGAAAGGCCAGTGACACTTTCTAGACAGATCAGGCCCCACAGGGCCTTCTTTTACCCTGCCCATCTCCTGCTGCCGCACCTTTCTGGGCCAGGATGGAAGGTGGGGGTAGCCTCTTGGCCTGGAGTGCACACCCTCCTGGGGTCTGGTCTTCAGTTTGAGATCCCCGGAGAAGATTCCAGAAAGGGCTCTACCATCCCTCGTTAACCACAGAAGCGGTGCAAGCCAAAACAGGAGAAGCAGACACAGGGTTCAATCTGCCATGGTGCGGGGAGGTTAAGCTGAGCCCCAAAAGAGAGGGAATGGGTAATCCCAACCTCCAGAAACCCCCAGCCTAATTGGGCAGACAATTGCAATACATTACGGTGAGTGCTACAATAGGGGCGGGCATAGCCCAGTATGGAGTCCACAAAAGGGACTTGTCTCCCCCCAGCCTCTGGGTGTGTCAGTGTGAGCACACACGAGTGTGTGCAGTGGGAGGAGGTCAGGAAAGCATCCCACCCAGCCCCGAAGAGAAGCTGGTAAGTGAATCAGTCTTGGCCAATGGGTAGCAAGCAGTTGGCCAGGCAGAGGAGTAGGGAGGGGCATTCCAGGTGGAGGGAACAGAAGGTGCGAAGCCACAGCCCAGCTCCAGTGTTCTCGTTCCGTTTTGTCACAGGGGGACCTCAGGGGAGTTCACCTAGGGACTTGGTGTAAGCCCCACTTTTGTTTTCTACTTGAGGTCATTGGTGCTGGGCATGCTATCTATGTATGGGACGCCTCCCACGTGGCTTGGGTTCTCCCAGCGTTGTGGCTGGGTTCTGAGAGTAAAATGTCCCTGGAGGTGACATCCAGACAGCGAGGGTCTCGAGAGGGAGACTTAGGTGGAAGCTTCATGGCCTTGGCTCGCCTAGCCTGGGAAGTCATTCACTGTCACTTCCACTGCATTCTGTTGGTTAGAAGTGAGTTACGAGGCCATCTCAGATTCAAGGGGCAAAGGCATAGATGCTACCTCTCCCAGGGAGAAGTGCCCCAAAATGTGCAGATTTGGTTAAAACTGCCCTGGATGGTGTCAATGAGCTAGTCCTGCCCTCTGTGACACACTGGAGCCTTTTGGACGGCAGCATTAAAAAAGAAACCCAAGGGTTCCTAACAGCACCGCTGATGAGTTCATTAGGGGAAAAGCCCAGATCTAAGAGTCACGCGTTATTTGAATGACAGCTTGAACCAGGACAGCCACCAGCAGCAAATTCATTCCAGAGGAAGTTTAATGCATACATCAGCTCAAATAAACGTCTGTTCCATCTGTTGATGGGAACAGCAAATGCAGACGGTGGTATACACAGCAAAGGAAGGAACGGTTTAGAGAGGGTGAGAGAGGCATTTCACTCATTAGCAAGATGGGAGAAGTGCCCCCCCTTTCAAGGCCCCCTTTCATCAAAGAGCCCTAGGAGGAGTCAGAAATTGTTTTGGGGGGCAGGTGCCTGGCTGGCTCAGTCAGGAGAGTGTGTGACTCTTGAGCTCGGGGTTGTGAGTTTGAGTCCCATATTGGGTATAGAGATGAAAGAAAGAAAGAAAGAGAGAGAGAAAGAGAGAATGAAAGAACAAGAGACAGAGAAGGAAGGAAGGGAGGAACGAAGGAAGGAAAGAAGGAGGGAGGGAAAATATTGTTTGGGATTCAAGGTTTGGCCAGCCACGTAGCTTTAGATGGCTCACTTTGGCTTTCTGGCCTCTGCTCCCTCATCTGGAAGATGAGAGCATCAGATGAAGGTCTCTGAGATTAGCCTGAGGTTACTCCTTGATATTAACCAAAGGAATGGCATCCAGTAGGTCAGGGGGAGTTTGGCTAGTACAGGGGGACCATCCTTCAGCTCGGCAGGGCTTTGCCAAGCCTGCCAGCATGGGCCTGGGTAGGAAACCAGCCAAGCCAGCCCTGCTGTCAAAATGCCACACGTCCGAGGACATTCTCAGCCAGAGTGCAGAGTCCCCAGGAATCGGCACTATTGTTTCAACGGGAGTGTTCCCCTCGTGAAAAATCACATCCCAGGGCACCGTTCAAGTTACTATTAAAATGAGAAAAAAAAGAAAAAAAGAATTCTTCTGCACCTTCTGTGCAATTTAGGGGGAGGAAACTTGGCAATTATTCTCAGCTGGCCAAAGAGAGCCACTTGACAGATGACTTTTTTCCATCCTGAGTGGAGTTCCTTGAAACACCCCATATGGAATCCCGGTGAGAGGCTTTTTCCACGCCTGGATCAGCTCGCTCCTGAGACTCCCACACGGGATTCTGCAAGGCCAAGGGTACCACAGGACCAGGACAGCACAGGTGCCTCTTGGAGGCCTGAGCACCAGGTGGAGCCATATGTGAAAAGGTTGGCCTCATTCCCCTAGCCTCAGGCTTCTTCCAGGTCAGGACGTGGGGGAAAGGCAGAATCTTGGCTGATAATAAAGGACCTCACATAAAACACTTGGGAGGATGGCACAAAAACAGACACACAGACCAATGGAATAGAATAGAAACCCCAGAACTAGACCCACAAACATATGGCCAACTCATCTTTGACAAAGCAGGAAAGAACATCCAATGGAAAAAAGACAGCCTCTTTAACAAATGGTGCTGGGAGAACTGGACAGCAACATGCAGAAGGTTGAAACTAGACCACTTTCTCACACCATTTACAAAAATAAACTCAAAATGGATAAAGGACCTAAATGTGAGACAGGAAACCATCAGAACCTTAGAGGAGAAAGCAGGAAAAGACCTCTCTGACCTCAGCCGTAGCAATCTCTTACTCGACACATCCCCAAAGGCAAGGGAATTAAAAGCAAAAGTGAATTACTGGGACCTTATGAAGATAAAAAGCTTCTGCACAGCAAAGGAAACAACCAACAAAACTAAAAGACAACCAACGGAATGGGAAAAGATATTTGCAAATGACATATCGGACAAAGGGCTAGTATCTAAAATCTATAAAGAGCTCACCAAACTCCACACCCGAAAAACAAATAACCCAGTGAAGAAATGGGCAGAAAACATGAATAGACACTTCTCTAAAGAAGACATCCAGATGGCCAACAGGCACATGAAAAGATGTTCAGCGTCGCTCCTTATCAGGGAAATACAAATCAAAACCACACTCAGGTATCACCTCACGCCAGTCAGAGTGGCCAAAATGAACAAATCAGGAGACTATAGATGCTGGAGAGGATGTGGAGAAACGGGAACTCTCTTGCACTGTTGGTGGGAATGCAAATTGGTGCAGCCGCTCTGGAAAACAGTGTGGAGGTTCCTCAGAAAATTAAAAATAGACCTACCCTATGACCCAGCAATAGCACTGCTAGGAATCTACCCAAGGGATACAGGAGTACTGATGCATAGGGGCACTTGTACCCCAATGTTCATAGCAGCACTCTCAACAATAGCCAAATTATGGAAAGAGCCTAAATGTCCATCAACTGATGAATGGATAAAGAAATTGTGGTTTATATACACAATGGAATACTACGTGGCAATGAGAAAAAATGAAATATGGCCTTTTGTAGCAACGTGGATGGAACTGGAGAGTGTGATGCTAAGTGAAATAAGCCATACAGAGAAAGACAGATACCATATGGTTTCACTCTTATGTGGATCCTGAGAAACTCAACAGGAACCCATGGGGGAGGGGAAGGGAGAAAAAAAAAAAGACGTTAGAGTGGGAGAGAGCCAAAGCATAAGAGACTGTTAAAAACTGAGAACAAACTGAGGGTTGATGGGGGGTGGGAGGGAGGGGCGGGTGGGTGATGGGTATTGAGGAGGGCACCTTTTGGGATGAGCACTGGGTGTTGTATGGAAACCAATTTGTCAATAAACTTCATAAAAAAAAAAAAAAATAAAGTGAACAAAATTTACATCTTAAAAAAAAAAAAAAAAAAAAAAAAAAAAAAAAAAACACTTGGGAGGAGGGAAGGATTTGGGTCTGGCCGAGTGGGGACCAGAAGCGTGCCTGCCTGCCATTTCTGAAGGTCCCTCTGGAGATGCACGGGTTTCAATCATGTGGAAGATGATATTTTCCAAAGATGGCTACCACAACAACCCCCATTCATCCCAGAAGCCCTTCTACAATGTAAGGTGGAGTGGGATATATGTCCCCCCCCACAACTTGAATCTGCTGACCTGTGACTACAGCAGAAGGAACACTGTCTGACTTCTGAGGCTTGGTCGTTAAAGGCCAGCAAATGCCCTCAGGGTTCTCTCTTGGGCCTCTCCCTCTTGGAACCCAGTAATAACGCCATGAGCGAACCCAAGACACATGGGCAAGCCCACGTGTTCGTGTTCCACTCAGTAGACCCTACTGAGGTCCCAGCCAACAGCCAACATCAACCCCTAAACGGGTGACTGAGGGAGCTTCCAGATGGTTCCAGCCCCCAGCCTTCGAGTCTTCCCAGTTGAGGGCCCAGACATTATGGAGCAGAGACAAGCTGTCCTTATTACAACCTTTCAAATTCCTGACCCACAAAATCTGTGAGCAAAATAAAATGGTTACCGTATTAAGCCACCAAATTTGGGGCTGGTTGTTATATAACAATAGTAACCGACACCCTTCTGAATTGCTTGTAAACCAGTATTTTCTCACACTGTAGTCCTTGGATTTCCCACAACAGGGTGGGTGAGGGTGGGAGAGAGGTTTGCTAAAAACGCAGCCCTGACCCTACTCCAGATTCAAGGAATTGGAATTTCTGAGGGATAAGATCAGAAAAAAAAAATCAATATTTATTTTATTAAAACATTTTTGTAATGTTTATTTATCTTTGAGAGGGAGAGACAGACAGAGCTTGAGTGGGGGAGGAGCAAAGACGGAGGGAGACGCAGAATCCAAAGCAGGCTCCAGGCTCCAAGCTGTCAGCACAGAGCCCAACGCGGGGCTCAAACCCACAAACCGAGAGATCATGACCTGAGCCGAAGTCGGATGCTTAACCGACTGAGCCACCCAGGCGCCCCAGAAAAAAATCAAGATTTTAAACAACCACCTCCACTTGATTCTTAGGCATTGTTCTGGGCAATTCCATTAGTGCAGGGTGAGGGAAACAATCTTGACAATGATCGTCTCAGTTGTTCTTTGGTTGCAAGTTACAAACTAAGTCTAGAAAACTGAAACCCCAAATGAGACTTTCCAAACAGAGGCACACACCTCTCACTTCTACTCCGCGCATCTCCTTCGATTTTCCTTCCCTTGCAGACCAGCCACTTCTCCTCCGTGCCTCCTGGCAGCCAGGTGTGGCCTCATGACTCCACGGAGATGTAATGGGAAAGGCCATGTGACGAATTTCTAGGAGCCTTCCTTCAAATACAGCCAACATGTGTCCTTTGCCCCATTTTCGACATTCCGCTGGCCGGAATGTGGACATGAAAGCTGGCACTGCCGGAGCAGCCATCCTGGACCAAGAAGTGACCTTGGAAATGGAGACTACACACAGCTGAATGACAAGATAACAGGAACCTGGAGAGCTGAGGACAAAGTGGAACAGGGCCACCACACCAGCCCTGACTTCATTCTCCTGGACCTCTGTGTATGAAACAGATAAACTATCTTGTTCAGGCCACCGTGACTTTGGGTCATTGTTACTTGCAACTGAATGTCACCTTAACCAGCACAAATAGCAGATGCCACAAGAGAAAATCTCCAGGTGATTGGGTACCTAGGGCCAAGGGCTGACTGGGGACTGCCAGGATCCTCCTAGGACACGGGTCTAAAACAAGCTGACGTCAGAAAACCCTCCTAGGTCTAGAAACAGACCAGGAGACGCCCGCTGGCTGTTTTGAAGTTCCTTCCACAATCCACAGGGTTGTTGAAAATGTTGTGACAGATTGGGGCGCCCGGTGGCTGAGTCGGTTAAGCGTCCGACTTCGGCTCAGGTCATGATCTCACGGTTCATCAGTTCGAGCTCCGCGTCAGACTCTGTGCGGACGGCTCAGAGCGTGGAGCCTGCTTCGGATTCTGTGTCTCGCTCTCTCCCTGCCCTTCCTCCGCTTGCACTCCGTCTCTTTCTCTTTCAAAAATAATAAATAAAAACATTACAAAAAAAAAAAAAAAGATGTTGTGATACACTACCTGCACATTCATTCCAGGCTCTCGTGAGGAGCTAGATAATGTCTGTCAAAGCCAGCTACGTTCTAGGTGCCCAGGGGAATCAGTTCTCCTGGTGGCAGGTGCTGAGGGGTCTAGCTTCAAATTTAAGCTTGTGCTGAAGACCTCCTGAGGGTTTAGCTTTCATCTAATTACTCCAATATTTGTTTACAATCATGCCATTTAATGGGCACTTCCTATGTGCTGGGCAAAGTGCTAAGCACTTAGCACACATGACTTCATTTATTCTTGAAAGAACGCTATACGGAAAAGTTTCTCTTACTCACAGTGTGAGAAAACAGGCTCGGGGGGCGGGGGCGCAGGGGAGGTGACATATAACGAGCCCAAGGTCGCACAGATAGCAGCCCAGGAGCCGGAACTCGGACCCAAGTCTCAGTGATTCCCAAGCTCAGGGGCTAACATTTCGGTGACCTCCTAGAAAACCAACTCTCTCCCCTTCCATCTGACTGGAGCCGGCTCTCCAGGCTGGCACTCTTCCTCTCCCCAGGGGGCAGAAACCCGGGACACTCCCAAGGATCTGGCAACTTCTGCCTTCACAGTGTTCTTTAGCAAGGCTGTAGATGAAACGGAACATGCCGGAACAGGCTTGGGCAAGTGGGCAATGCCTCCGAAAGGGGTTTGTAAAGTATCATTGGTCCAGGACTCAGTGGGGGTTGGAGAGAAAGGGCTATTGGCCCGAAGCCACAGGGGCCACCTGTGAAAGAGAGCTGGGTGTGTGTTTGCGTCAAGCGTAATAGGAGTGGATCCGGTCACGGATGACTGCTCAGGGGAATGTTTCCACCTTGAAAGGCACCCCTGCTTTCCAGTGAATGATTACTAATTGCTCATTCTAGAAAACGAGAAGCCCCTCTCTCCTCTCACCTTTACCTTTAGCTCTCTCTCCACCTAAACTTCTTGACTTGCAAACCACCAATTAGGAGGCAACAGAAACTACTAGCTGCTAATTAATACTAATTAACAGGGCTACTTAGGGTAAATGCTGTTGAAAAAGCCCAAAGTGCTTACCTATTACTGAGTTGAATTGGAAAGGTCGTGCCAAGGTGACGCGGCTGCCTGGCTGTCCTTCCATTCATCACCTTTCTCCCCAGAACCTTTCTTCCCCTCTGGCCACGGCCCGTGTCACTCCAGAAGACAGAGACTGTCTTTTTTGATAACCGTCAGCCACCGTCTCCACTGTGCCTGGGATAAATGCTTTGGTGGAGGCGGAAGGCACAGAAGGAAGTCTGCAGGGACGTTTGTGGTGTCCGAGAACCTCGGAGGGTCTTCTGAACGTGGTCTCAGGGGTCCGGGCCTTACAGCCCAGCGTGGACTCCCTCATCGCCAAACCCTTCTGTGCCCTTGAGGTTTTGAACACACGGGCGAAGGCGCTCTGGAAGTCAAATCAGAGATGTCCGCTAGATGTTTCTGGCTGCCCACCTTCCAGGCACGTGGGGGAACTGCACTTCCTGGCCCGCTGAGGCTGACTGGGGCCATGTGACTGATTGGTTGTAACCAGGAGGTGAAGTTGTTTTCCCTCTGTCACAATAGATGATAGACGGCAATGTTCTAAATAGCGGCCCATCGGGGCGCCTGGGTGGCTCAGTCGGTTAAGCGTCAGCTTCTTTTTTTTTTTTAATGTTTATTTATTTTTTGAAAGAGTGAGAGAGAGACAGAGACAGAGAGTGAGCAGAGGAGGGTCAGAGAGAGAAGGAGACACAGAATCCGAAGCAGGCTTCAGGCTCTGAGCTGCCTGCACAGAGCCGGACGTGGGACTCGAGCTCATGCACCGTGAGATCATGACCTGAGCTGAAGTCAGACGCTTTGTCGACTGAGCCACCCAGGCGCCCCCGAGCGTCAGATTCTTGATTTCAGCTCAGGTCATGATCTCACGGTTCATGAGCTCGGGCCCCACGTTGGGCTCCGCGCTGACAGCACAGAGCCTGCTTGGGAATCTCTCTCCTTCTTTCTCTGCCCCTCCCTCTCTCTCTCAAAATACATAAATAAACTTTAAAAAGCTTTTTAAAAATCCCAAAAGTAAATAAACAGACAAATAATAATAAGTAGAGGCAAATAATAAAGAGAAACAAGCAAAGAAGTAAATAGAGGCACCCGCCCCAGTGATTCTTAACCTCTTGGTGTTTCGGGTCCGTTTTCCAATTTGGGAATCCTTGGTAACATCCTTGAAGGGATTAGAAATCTCCTACGACAGGAAACAAGCCCACAGTGGGCACAAGTAGTTCCCTACGCCAGTCGCCGGGGGTCTTCAAGGCCCCTCCGGCTACCGCTCTTCAACCCTCGGCACGTTTTGCATCGGTAAGCGCTGCCCCATCGCGGAGAATCGTGGTTTCCGGAGAGCGGGCTCGATGCACACCCCACCTCCCTCCCAAGCCTCTAACCTCCATGCCTGCCCTGCTCAGAACAACGTTCCATCTGACACGGAGCCGGGACAGTTTCACGCGGCCGTCGTTACTCAGTGGCCGGGTGGGAACTCACCTCCGGGCAGCCGTGGCCCCCGAGGACACTTCCAAGCAAGCCAGCCCCAGATCACAGGGAAGAGAGGCTCACGAGCCAAGATAAAGAGCTTGAATCAGGCGGTGGGGCAAAGCAACTGGAAAACACACACAGTGAGGAGCAAACAGAGAGAGAGAGAGAGAGATGGGGTAGGTTCACATACTGAGGACAGGGTCCAAGCGGACAGAAGGACCGCACTGCTTGAGTGCAGGCAATGCTCTGTCTCTCTCCGCCGCCCCCGTCAGCCTTCCCCACTGGTTGCGTGGGTACGAGACCACGGTGGAGGTCTGAGGCGCACAGAAGTCTGGAAGGTGCCTGGGGCCAACCGCGCACGCATGCTCTATCAGAGAGGCGCAGAAACAGCGTGTCTGGCCATGGCTGTGCGTCTTCAATTAGCCTGAGGAGCGGCCGGGGAGGCTATTTGCATTTCTTGGGCACGGGACACATGGGGCCAGAACGAGAGCTACCAATGGGTGGCTGAATATTGAGTGCCTCATGTGCCTCATGTATATTTAGTTTATTATGAATATTTAGTGCCTCAGGTGCCTGAAATATATTTAGTGCCTCATGAATATTCCATGCCTCTTGTATATTTAGTGCCTCATGAATATTAGGAATCTCTCGCTCCTTCCACCTCTCTCCCTCTGTGTTCGCCCATATGCTCTACCTTATCTGCCTGACGTTTTTCCCGGCTTGCAAACTTCCTTATCAATGGCAAATTTCATCCGTCCCACTGCTTTCTTGTCTTCTGTGGCACACTGTGTCGGTTGTGGCAAAAAGTAAATCACCTTGGTCAGGATTTTGTCGCACGTCTGCGGGGGCGCACAGGACACGGGGGGTGGGAGGGCAGCACACTGTCCTGCTCTAGGCCTGGCACTGGCCAGGCCTATCTCACGTGATCTGCCCCAGACCCCCGAAAGGTAGGACTTGCCATATGAGGAGGCTGAAACACAGAGAGGTTTAGAAACTTGCCACGGGTCACACAGCTGGTAAGAAGCACATCCAGAACTTGACCCTAGATCTGTTTATATCACCTCCATTAGCTCAGGCTTTTGGGCTTTCGTCTCCACTGGGAAGGAGGGGGGCCGCTTCTACATCAGCTTGAGGCCTCCCGTCTCTCACCTGCACAGCTTTCTCTCTGGTCCCAGCTGCTAGCACATCCCCACTTATACTCTCCAGTGGCTTCCTATTGTTTTCCGAGTAGAGATCCAAACCCTCACCCCAACTTACTTAGTACAAGGCCAGCATGGTCTGGCCCCTGCTGACCACCCCGGCCCCTCTCTCACCCTGTCCCCCTCTCTGCCTGTCCTCCAGTCACACACCAATCTTTTATCAGTTCTCAAGTACGCCATATTACCTGCCGGCGCAGGACATTTGCACATGCTGCTCCTTCCGTCTGCAATGCTTTTCCCTTCCCCTCTTCATCTAGTTCGTGCCCATTTGTCCTTATATCTCAGCTTATGTGTCCCCCTACCTCCAAGAAATTCCCCTGAGCCCTCTAGTCTAGGTCAGTTTCTTAGTTTACAGATTCCTTCCCTGCAGAGTACTGGTGTCCACTTGTAATTATATTTGCATTGGCGGCATTACTTACTAGCCTCTTCATCGGCCTGTAAAGGCTCTGAAATCAGGGGCACTGGGCTTTTGCTCCCCACTGTATCTCTAGTGCCTTCTCTGTAGGTATTTGTTGTTGTCAATATAGATTCTTATCCTGAGGCAGGTGCCGGGCCCCCTGCATCAGAGACACCCTCAGCTAGTAGTTTCTTCCACAAGAGGGAGAGAAAAGCTACCTTGCCTGGAATCAAACCTGAGGACCACGTCAAGTGGTCTCAAAAGGGATCTCCCTCCCATTAGCTTGCTGGAAAATTCCATGACAAAATGCCTTTGGAATGGGGTTTTCTGTGAAGGTGCAAATTGCTCGGGAAGAACTTTCACTTGAGGCCACGGCTCAGTTGCAATCAGATTCCAGGGGCGTGTGGCTGGCTCAGTCGGTAGAGTGTGCAAATCTTGATCTCAGGGTTGTGAGTTTGAGCCCCATGTTGGGTGTGGAGATTACTTAAAAATAAAAAAAAAATTTTTTTTTAAAGAATCAGATTCCAGTTACATTTATGGAGCACCTACTGTATGCCAAGGAGTGTGCTAGGCACTTATCACCCATACAACGTGTTAGTTATCTATTGCTGCATAACAAATTACCTCCACAAATTAGAGGCTGAAAACAACCCATGTTTATTATTAAAAAATTTTTTTTAAATGTTTATTAATTTTTTGAGAGAGAGAGAGAGAGTGAACAGGGGAGGAGCAGAGAGATAGGGAGACAGAATCAGAAGCAGGCTCCAGGCTCTGAGCTGTCAGCACAGAGCCTGATGCGGGGCTGGAACCCACAAGCTGCGAGATCATGACCTGAGCTGAAGTCAGACGCTTAACCGACTGAGCCACGCAGGCGCCCCTATTTTTTTTAATGTTTATTTATTTTTGAGAGAGAGACAGAGTGTGAGCAGGGGAGGGGCAGAGAGGGAGACACAGAATCCGAAACAGGCTCCAGGCTCCAAGCTGTCAGCACAGAGCCCGACGTGGGGCTCGAACTCACAGACCGCGAGATCATGACCTGAGCCAAAATCGGATGCTTAACCGACTGAGCCACCCAGGCGCCCCAGACAACACAGGTTTATTATGTCATAGTCTCTGCAGGTCAGGAATCCAGGTGTAGCTTAACTGGGCACCTCTAGTTAGGGTCTCCAGTGAGGCTGTGGTCAAGACGTTGACCAGAGTCACAGGCTTTAGTGGCAGTGGGTGGGTGGGGGAATTCTAAGCTCACTCACGTGGCTGTTAGTGGCCTCAGGTCCTCACCGGCCGTTGGCTGGAGACATTTCCTCACCACATAGGCCTCCCCAGAAGCAGCTCGTGACATGGCAGCTGGCTTCCCTCAGAGCGATTGAGCAAGAAAGCAAGAGAGGGTGGGCAAGATGGAAACCAAGTCTTTGCATAGCCTAATTCTGTATTCTATTTCTGTTCATTAACCGTGAGTCAACAGGTCTGACCTACACTCAAGGGGAGGGGATTACACAGGAGCATGGATTCTGATGAGGGATTCTGCCTCAAGACTGTAACATAGAAATCCTATCTGAGCGTCCACCCTGCTGGCCCGCCCTATCGATTTCAATGTCAAGACTACAACGTGAACTCCTGTCTGAGTTTCCAGTCTGTTGGCCTGCCCTGTGAATTTCAAACTGCGGGCTGTGACATCAACTCTTGCCTGAGTTTCTGGCCCTACAAGTTTCAGACTTGCCAGCCTCCAGAATTGTATGTGTCAATTCCTTAAAATAAATTTCTTCATGTGTGCGTGTGTATTATACATATGTGTATACACACACACACGCATATATATATAATATGTATATATATGTGTGTATATATGTATATGTATATATATGTGTGTGTATATATACACACATATATATACATATATATACACATACATATATATTTGTATCCTATTAGTTTGATTTCTCTGAAGAACCTACTGATACAGTAACTTTTCCAAATCATGTAATTGGTAAAGTAACGAAGCAGGGAGGTGGAGAAAGAAGTTGAGAGCATAAAGTGGCCATTAATCAACAAATATTTACTCAGTGCTGTGGCAGATTCTGTTTTCCAAATATGGCCACCACAAGACATCCTAACCTAAGCTCTTCTTACGATGTGATTTTGAGACTTCTCCCATCAACGGTGGGGGGGGGGGGCGGTCTCTGTTCTCTCCCCCATTTTTTTTTTAAGTTTTATATATATTTATTTTCAGAGAGAGAGAGCGCACACGAGAGAGAGACGGGGAGGGGCAGAGAGAGAGGGAGAGAGAATCCCAAGCAGGCTCCAAGGTGACGGCAGGGCTCGATCCCACAAACAGTGAGATCATGACCTGAGCTGAAATCAGAAGTCCAACGCTTGAGTCAACTGAGCCACCAGGCACCCCCTGTGCTCTCTCCTTGAATCCCGGTGGGTGTGTAACTATAGCAGAAGTAACACTATTTGATTTCAAAGCCCACATCGTGAAAGGTGACACCATTTTATTCTACCGTCTTGGGATGTTCCTACTTTGAACTCAGCAGCCATGCTGTGAGGCAGCCCAAGCTAGTTCACGTGGAGAGAGCCCCTGGGGAAGCCGCATCGTAGGTGTTCAGGCTGACAGTACAACTGGGTCTCAGGGAAGTGCACAGACCTTCGGCCGATTTCACCACCAGCCTTTGGAGTCTTCCCAAAAGAGATCCCAGTCATTCTAGAAGGGTGACAAGGTGCCCCTGCTATACCTTGTCTGAATTCATGACACACAGAAACTTTGAAGCATTAAGAAAAAAGACTGTTGCTATTTTATTTTTTTATAATTATTTTTGAGAGACAGAGACAGAGTGTGAGGGGCAGAGAGAGAGGGAGACACAGAATCTGAAGCAGGCTCCAGGCTCTGAGCTGTCAGCACAGAGCCCCGTGTGGGGCTCGAACCCACAGATGTGACCTGAGGCAAAGACACATTTGTTCCTCATGGTTCTGGAGCCCGGGAAGTCCAAGTTCAAGTTTCCAGTGAATTTGGTTCCTAGTGAGAGCTCTCTTCTTGACTTGCGGATGGCCGTCTTCTTGCTGGGCCCTCCCACGGCCAAGAGAGAGCATCTCTCTGGTGTCTCTTCTTACAAGGGCACTAATCTCATTGTGGAGACTCCACCCTCATGACCTCAGCTAAACTTGATTACCTCCCAAGGGCTCCACCTCCAAATAGCACCACATTGGGGCTTAGGGCTTCAACATAGGAATTGGCGGGACTGGGGATGGACCCATGGACATTGAGCCCATAGCAAGTTTACATGTCTAATGGAGGGAGCAGTTCATAATCACATAAACACCAAAGTAGACAGTCGAGCAATGCTATGGAGAAAACGGAACAGGCGATGTGTTCCAGAGGTACCGCTTGAGCCACAGGGTGGCCAGGGAAGGCCTCTCTGGAGCCATTTGAGTTGAGATGTGAATGACAGGAAGAGGCAGACTAGCAAAGAGCAGGGGAAAGGCATTCCCCGGCAGAAGGCACAACAAGTTCAAGGCTGGAACCAAGGCCAAACTTGAATGGGGGCTCGTTGAAGGGTATCAACACCCAGGAGGAGGCAGGGGCCTCCAAGGAGTCTGGTGGAAGGCAGGCCCCACTGCCTGAGGCAGGGATAGGGAACTTCCTCTTGTTTTCTCACAGCCAGCGTGGGGTGGGGGGAGTCTGGGGCGGGGTGCAGGTCAGACCCAGCGCTCTAGGAAAGTGGATCCTGGGACGGGTCGCTGCCTCAGAGTTGGTCCAGCCCTGCCCAAAGCCTGCTCTGTGCTGAGCTGACCTCCACCCCGGCCAGGGGGAGGGAAGGAGGGAGGGAGGGTGAGGGGGGGGCAGAGGGACTCCCACGCATATCAATGGGCTCTTTTTCCTTTCAATAAGCTCAGCAGAACTCTGGCCTTTGTCTGGGGCCCCTGCTCCGCAGGCAGATCTCATAAAGGGCCTGCAGGCCTGGACTAAGTACAGCGCAGTCCCGGCTGGCCTCACAATGGCAGGGTGAGGAGGTTAAAGCCGTGTCAGCTGCTCGGAATCCCGTCCCTGGGGCTTTTCCTGCTTTTGTTGTTCCTGGTCATCGGCCTGATATGCGATGGGGGCCTCTCTGCGGTTAGCTGCAGAAGAAACTCGGGTGGGGGATGGCGAGGCTGGCCTTTGCCGAGGTTACAACGGACTGGCGAGCCGTGGGGGAGGGATGTGAAGGCCCTGGTTGCACAGTCTCCAGCTTCCAGATTCCCAGCTCCCCGGGCTCCACGGAGCTCATCGACTTGTATCTTAGATTCCCCGCTGTCCCAGGCGAGGAACCCACGGCCTCATCTTCTGGCCACTTCTCCCGCAGCAAGTGTGGTGAGGTTCCGAGGGAAGGACCCTGCCACTCTAAGACACTGCCGGGGCACTGGGGGCCTCTATGTCAGTACTCTGGCGAAGTTGTGAATGAGTCCACTAAAACCGCACATCCCCGTCAATGCAAGGACGGACAAATTGTGTAGTCACGCTATGGAATACTACGCAGCAGTATAAAAGAACAAACTGTTGAGGCCTCAGTAGCAGGAACGAATCTTACAGACATTATGAGGAGTAAAAGAAGCCAGACACAAAAGGGTAAATGCTGTTGGATTCCATTTATGAGAAGTTCATGGACAGGCAAAACTAATCGATAGCGCTAGACGTCAGAAGAGTGGTTGCTTCCGCGGGTGTTGACTAGAGAGCATGACAGAACCTTCTGGAGCTGGTGCTGTAATTGTTCTATAGCTCCATCTGGGTGATGGTCATATATATATATATATATATATATATATATATATATAACACACATACACACAAATTTACCGAGCTGTATGATTTTTTGCTTTTTGTTTTTGTTTAAGTTTATTTATTTATTTTGAGAGAGAGTTGGGGGAGGGACAGAGAGAGGGAGAGAAAGAATCTCAAGCAGACTCCCTACTGTCAGCACAGAGCCCAATGTGGGGGCTCGAACTCACAAACCACGAGATCGTGACCTGAGCCAAAACCAGGAGTCGGACCCTTAACCAACTGAGCCATTCAGGCACATTTAAGATCTGTGCACGCCAAGAGAAAAATGAAAAGAAAAAAAAAAATGAACCGCTTACCAACCCCTCCCCCCACCACACACACACACACACACACACACACACACACACACACACACACATCCTGCTGCACAAGTAGGAGGTAAGTGATGGGTGTTTATTAGCCCAGGGAGCCGGGTTCCAGCTGTACTGAGGATTTCAAGCTGCATTCTCAAAAGGAGGCTTTCCTGGCACCTGGTCCCTTAACTCAGTCCCCTGCCCCCATCCGGGCTGCCCTTGAGCAGCCAGAAGGCCGTCGGGCCAATTACTAACCCTTCCCCTGGTGCCTCAACCCTCAACAACGGGTCAGGGTGTGGGCAGCAGCGGGAGCCAAGGCCGTGTTCACGCTCCATGACTCCACCTTTGCTGTTTTCTCCACTGTTTCCTCTGTGTAGCAAAATGTTGGCTATAGGGGGCCTGGGTGGCTCAATTGGTTAAGCTTCCGACTCGGTTTCCACTCAGGTCGTGATCTCATGGTATGTGAGTTCGAGCCCCACATCGGGCCTAGAGCTGACAGTGTGTAACCCACTTGGAATTCTCTCTCTCCCTCTCTCTCTCTGCTCATCCTCTGCTCACACACTCTGTCTCTCTCTCTCTCTCTCAAAATAAATAAATTTTTCTAAAAAAGCTGGCTCTAGCTGCTTGACCACAGCCTTCCCTAGGAACTCCCAAATTTTGCTAATTTGGGTTCCTGAACACAGTGTTGTGATTCAATTTCTCTCCTTTCCCTCACCTGTCCCTCTCCCTCTCAACTTGAATTACCTCCCCCTCCATATAACCCGCCCACCACAGGCACACGCAGGTCCGCAAACAAACGGCCTCTCCAGAAGGGGCGCTCCGCCAACCTGTCCGTGGGCTGCTCTGGGAGGTCCTGGATGCTTCTTCGTATCTTCAAGCCAACAGGAAGTGAAGTACTAAAAACAAAGGCGTGAGGGGCACCCGGCTGGCTCGGTCGGTAGACCATGCGACTCTTGATCTCAGGGTCTTGAGTTCAAGCCCCACGTTGGGCGTAAAGCTTAGTTTAAAAACAAAACAAAACGAAACACAAAGAAACAAAGGCGTGAGTGAATGAGTCACTCAGCAAATGACTCTCCCGGGCCCCCGAATGCTAAGGCAGAGGTAGGAAGCAGGGAACTTTTTCCAAGCAAGGGGAAAGATGTGAGGGTGCAGGGATCCTAGAGCGGGTTGGTGGAGACTGGCAGTCCACCTCAGATGTCTCCTCAAAATTGACTATCTCACCACTGTCATCCCACCAGTTTAAGATTCGGCAGAAATCTGTAAGTATTTATTGTAGAGAGAGTACCTAAGAAATACAGGCCACGGTTTCTG
The DNA here is from genome assembly GCF_022079265.1 of Lynx rufus. Taxonomy (NCBI): domain Eukaryota; kingdom Metazoa; phylum Chordata; class Mammalia; order Carnivora; family Felidae; genus Lynx; species Lynx rufus. Next base: position 35,374,552 of record NW_025814828.1, read on the forward strand.
CTGGAACACTCGGATCACTGGGCACAGTGTCTCCACTGTCTCCCCCCAAACCACTAAGAAAATGACAGTAACAGGATTTAAAAAAAAAAAAAAAGATCTAAATCCACAGGGACAAAGAGAGAGAGAGAAGAAAATATAGCCGTTGAAAGAGGTTGTCAGGGCACCTGGGTGGCTCAGTTGGTCGAGCATCCGACTCTTGATCTCGGCTCAGGTCACGGGCTCACAGTTCACGGGTTTGAGCTCTGTGTCGGGCTCTGAGCTGACGGCACGGAGCCTGCTTGGAATTCTCCCTCTCTCTCTGCCCCTCCCCAGCTGGTGCTCTCTCTCTCTCAAAATAAGAAAATGTTTTTTAAAAAAAGAAAGACGTCGTCAACATCTTGGATGCCAGAAAGAAAACGGACGAAAGGTAACTGACTTAGCAGACCGGAAAATGCTGGAAGCTCAGTGCCTATGGAGGTAGAAGCTGCAAGAATCAAGGTGATTCAGACAGCAGAACCCAAGAAAGGCTAAGGAATCAGAGGCCCCACGTACTGCAGAAGGTAGAGATGGGCTGAAAACAGGACTGTTGGCGTGTCTGTTCGAGGGGTGCCTTGTGGCTCAGTCGGTTGAGCATCTGACTCTGGATGTTGGCTCAGGTCATGATCCCAGGGTCCTCCTATGGGATCAAACTCCGTGTCAGGTTCCATGCTGAGTGTGGAGTTTGCTTGAGATTCTCTCTCTCTCTCTCTCTCTCCTTCGGCCCCTTTCCCTCATTAGTGCTCACTCTCTCTCTAAAACAAACAAATAAACAAACAAACAAAAGAAAAAAAGAAAGAAGCAATTAGACCCTTCCACCTCTCCCAGCCAGGTGACCTCACGCCCATCCGCCATCTCCTGCCCTGGCGGAGCCTAGGGGCTCACTCTCGGGGGAGATTGAATGCACAGGGCTCTAGACTCAGGACACCATGCTCAGCTGGCTGCCAGGGCGCCATGCCGAAAGCAGGCGGGGCTTTACTGGAAAGGGAGTTAAGTGATGATTGTCGTCTTAAGCCACGAAGTTTTGGGGTGATCTGTTATGCAGCAATAGACAGCTACCAAAGAGAAAATGATGATAGACATGGAAAGCGTGGGATTCAGAAAACTGGAAATCCCACATATTGGAGACAGGCAAGAATTCTCACCTGGATGGTGAGCGGAGATCCCAGGGGGATCGCTGGGCCACAGGCCCGGAGCGGAACCCAGGCTGACCACAGCAGCAGCGTGCAGGATTCGGGAACAGGGTCTCAGAGAAAAAAAGCAAAGAAGCTAGGTGGGGGGACGGTTATCGGAATGCATCCAGAGGCTGAACAAACCGAAAGGGGGTGAGAGATAAATATTAACTGTAAGGAAAACAAAACTTTGTACAGTAAAGGACGGGTATTCTAAGCACACTACCCGACATGGCAGTGAATACATTTACATACTTATCAACACTGTGTATTGATTTAACAAAAAAAAAAATTGTGACATAATTTTACTAGGATAATAGAGGCAAGAGACAGTACAGGTTTGGAGAGGGGGAGTCAAATTTGACTTTCAAGTAAAAACAATCAATGATGGGTTTGTTTTCTAGGGCTTCCATCATAAGGGACCACAGACCGGGTGGTTTAAACAACAAGGATGTACTGTCTCACAGTTCTGGGAGCTAGAAGTCTGCGATGGAGGTATCGGCAGGGCCATGCTCCCTCCGAAGACACTAGGGAAGGATCTGTTCCAGGCTTCTTTCCCAGCTTCTGGTACTCCTTGGCTTGTTGCAGGCATAATTGCAATCTTCCCGTGGTGTTCTCCCTGCGTGCGTGTCTGTGTCTGGGTCTGAATTTCCCCTTTTCCTCAGGACATCAGTCATATTGGATTAGGGCCCACCCCAATGACCTCATCTTAACTCGATCACCTTGCAAAGGCCCTATTTCCAAACAAGGTCGCATTCACAGGTACGGGGAGGGGGGCGGTGGTTAGGACTTCAGCATCTTTTGGAAGGACAGAATTCGACCCATAACAGATGGATAATGTCTCGGATTAATAGATCAAGAAATAACAGCACAAGCACATTCTTTAGAAGTATGAAGGTAAATACGAGAAGAAATAAATAGATCAGAGAGTCAAAAGCGGATCCTTCCGGGTAGCAGAAATTGGGGTAGAGCCAAAGAGGCTGCTGCTTTTTCTTTATAAGCCTGAACGGACTGCCTAGCCGTTGAACCCAGGCACGTTTCTCCCCCACCTTGGTTATCGCACTCATCACGTGTCATTACAATTTGATTTACTCATCTGCGGTCCACACAGGACCATAAACTCCTGCAGGCTGATAATAATCGTAGCCATATTTACATAATGCCCACTACGCTGCCTGCCACTGTTCCAAGCAGCTCACGACAACCCCATGAAGGAGGTGCTGTTATTATCTTCGGCAAAACTGAGGCACAGAGAAGGGAAGTAGTTTGCCCAAGGTCACACAGCTAACTAGAAGAGCCTGGATTGGAGAGGCAACACTATTTCTATTTCTGTTTCATTTGGGCCTTTCCTGTTCTGCTGAGTACAGAATGATACCCATAACAGGTGCACAATGTCTGTTAGGGGAAGGAAGGGTGGAGGGGCCCCCTTATCTACTCATCTTTGATGGGTATGTGGTTCCCTTTTATCCTGGCCAGCCAAGCTTCATTATGTCTGCACCCCCATGTTCCCCTCTTAGGGAACCTGTCCACCCTTCACGTCCTGCCCTCTGGGTAGCCATATTCTTTTCCATGTAGTCCATCCCACTCCATTCCACCGACTGCAGCCGATTGGGCGAGAAAGGGCCCCTGACCCAGGAGCAGCCAATCAGAGGCTGATCTGGGAACCATGGCCATCGTGTGGTCTGGTGAGGAAAGACGAGTTGGCCAGTCCCGTTCTCCCTACTGGGCCATGTTTCACCTAGCTACACAGAGAATCTGAGCCACTCAGGCGTGGACAGAAGGCAGTGTCAGTCTTCCCGTGGCTGGTTAAGTTGTGAACAGCAGAGAATGGCTGGTGAACAGAGAGAAGCAGAACAAGAGAGAGGTAGAGAGATTCCTAGGACCCCCTCAGAGCCTACCATCTATTCAATTCCAGACCTCTGGTGCCTCACAACCAAACCCCTTTTGCTTGAGACACCTGAGTCTCTTCTGATCTTGTAAACAACCCCCAGTGTCTGTGATGCCCTGCGTCTTGCATCTGGGCATTTCTCCTTTCTAGAGGTTTCCTCCGTGCCTTCCTCTGCTTCTCCTCTAGCCTCCTTACGTCCCTCTCTCCCTCTCTAGTGCTCGGGCTAACCAGACGTTACATTTTTACTGGGCATTGTTTTTCATCAAGTCATGGGCCACCAGCGCTGTGAGGCACCTTTCAGATCAGCACTGCCCAATAGAACTTTCTGCGATGCTGGCAATGTTCCACATCTTCGCTGTCCAGTACAGTGGCCACCAGACACATGTCGCTATTAAGCACTTGGAACGTAGCTGGCGTGACCGAGGAGCTAAATTTTGTATTTTATTTAATTTTAATCTACTAAATGCAAATAGTCACACTTGATGAGTGGTTACTGAGTTGGGAAGACACAGTCACTCGATTATCTGATCCATTACGTCTTTTTACAGATGAGTCTCTTGTTGTGAGCATCAGAGCCTTGGGTTGTCTCTTTCTTGTCTCAGAGGCTGTGTCCTCAGTCACTGCCCAGCTATGGGACGCAGCAGCACAGGGACTGGGGTGACCGGCCCTCGCTGGAAGTCGAGTAGCTGTGCCAGGAGCAGGCCGGGTTGACGCTCAGAGGGTCTCCATGCAAGGGCTTACGTGTAGCAGGAGTTGGGGCACAGACCGGGACTATCTTGGTGGGAAGGCCTCTGGGGAAAGAGGGTGGAAGGCGGGGGTCCTGCCAGAGACCGTCGTAACCTCAAATTCAGGGACACCTCTCTGATTTGGGGGGCCTCCTCAGAGGTCCAGCCCTGCTTCTTCCCGGTGGACCCCCACCCTCCACCTTCTTTGCCCAAGATAGTCCTGGTCTGTGCCCCAGTCCCTCAGAATCTCTCTCTGCAACAGCCGATGCTGCCTTGAGACCAATGGTTTACTGTGCTCAGTGTGTCAGGCCCTGGGTCAGAAGTGAGTTAATCGCTTCCCTAACTGGCTCTGCCTATGTTTCCCAGGTGTGGCTAGGCGACCTCGTTCTGGCCCATGGCATGCGAACAGAAAGGGTGGGTGTCACAGCCGGGTCTGGCCCATAGAAGCCTCCCATGAGTTCCTTCCCCTTCCACACCTTGGTACCAACGAACCCGTCAGAGCAACAAGATGGAAGGCACGTGGGGCCCTGAATCACTTCTCGAGAGGAGAGCCGCCCGTCCTTCGGGAATACCCACCCGTCTTTCCCTGACCGCGACACCCCCAAGGAAACACATTTCCTTCTGCACGGGTCCTTATGTTGTGGCTGGCGGGGATTGGGGTCACTCTGGCAGTGCCAGAGAGGGGCACGTGGCCTTGTGAATTGTCATCTGAGATCTGCGGTCGCGAGGTGAAGGCAGTGAGCTGAGCTCAGAACTGACGGTGTCAGCATACGGGGCCTTCCTTCTCCACACAGCCTGCCCTCCCTGCGGCCGAGAGCCGACAGACTCACGTTGGCCTTGCTCTCCCAGGCCACCGAATGGAAGGTCTCTAACTGATGCCCACCAGGGAAAGAATCCCTCAGGGCCGGGGGCAAAGGCCGACAGAGCAGCCTCCTCGGTGTGGAAAACACAGCGGCTACATGGGGCTCCCTTCCTTCGCAGGCCTCAGGCCGGAGCTGAGTGTGAGAGACAGGGAGCACCTTAGCTCCAAGGAGCTCCTGTAACTCGTTCTAATGTGAGCAGCAAGGAGAAAGTCAAAGGAATTGGAATCACGACTTGAGTGAGGCCCAAGGTGGGTATTTCCTGGCAAAGCGACGCGGAGCCTGGCCAAAATTCCCTGCCAAAATTTCCCGGCTCCGAGAGTCACGGATGAAGGGCACAGAAACTTTTCTGCCTCATTAACCAAACTAGGGAACACAAGAAGAGGGTCAGGCCGGGAGGGCCAGTACGGAGACCACTGCGGGGCTCACAAAGTCGGAGGGCCGGTGGGGGGGCCCACGTGCGGCTTCCAGCAGCTGGGACGGAACCGGGGGCCGAGGTGCAAACCTGCGTCTGGAGACAGGTGATGATAAAAAGCACAGCAAGGGGGGGGGGGGGGTTGCCAAGAGAGCCAGAAAGAACGTTCAGAAGAGGCTGACGGGGCAAACAAAGTGGGGCACTCGAGGCGCCAGGAAAGCCAGACAAGGAGACAAATGAAGACCAGGAGAGGGAGGAAGAGAGAGACGCAGGGGAGAGGGGTGGCAGGGAAGCCACGTGGGGCGGAGTGTGGGGGAGGAAGGGGGCGGTCAGCCATGTGGAACAGTGAGGAGACAAGAGGGGACGGGGCACGGAGAGGCCATCGGATCCGGTGACACGAGCTCATTGGCGGCCCGCGAGAACAAAAGTGAACCCAGAAGGACACTCACTGGTCGGCAAGGGGAAGCCAGGTGGAGATTCGAAATTTATGGCAGACAGTCTGCAGAAAGGATAAATTGCCCCTGAGGGACCGTGAGCTAATTGTATCACGTGGTGCGCCTCGGGCAGGGACAGTCTAGCGGCACAAAACAGAAGCCCACTTGCGCGAGCTCCAGTAAAAAGGGAGAATTTATGGGAAGAACAGGAGGCTACCTCGGAGATTCAAGGGCAGGAAGTGCGGCCGGCCTCTGGGGAAGGGAACCGGCAACTGGGGGGCCGGCAGGCACCTTGGCAGCCCTCTCCTCTCCCGCTCCGTGTCGGAGGCTCTGAGCTCTCTGATGGCTGCTTTCCTCCGAGGACCTTCTTCCTTCCCAGCTCCCGGTGCTGCTCTGTGCCCAAGGTGGAAGGTGGCTGCTGCGGGTGACCCTCCTCGCTGCGTTCACTCCGCCCTCCCCTGAGCCCACAACTGTGCCTGGCGCACAGCGTTCAAGTAGCCCACGGAGACTGCCTGGACCTGCCTAGGTGCGCCCCCCCCCCCCCCCGCCCCGGCCAAGTTCCTGGGAGGGCTTCTAATTGGTCTGGTTGGGTCAGGTGCCCCTCCCTTACCCAATCAGCTGTGGCCGAGGGGAGGGTCTCGTGCCCTCGGGGGGGGGGGGCCCTTAGAGGGGACTGAGAAGCAGCATCTCTGGGAAGGGGGGCCAAGCAGGTTCTTGAAGAAGGGAACGTGGTGGCTGTCGTACTTCGATGTTCCAGAAAAGCCGAAGGCCTCTGATCTGCCTGGAACGGAAAGAGACTGGTGAGGTCAGGCTCCACTTTAATGGGGGCCAATAAACGCCTCTCTGGAGGCCACAAGGGGCGAGGTGTGTGTTCCCACAGACAAACAGCATTCCTAAAAAGAGATTTTTCCGTGCTTCCCTCGCTCCCCTCCACCCTACCACCGCCCCCTCCCCGCCACACACCCAGGCCCAGGGATCTCACCCAAAGAGCTCAGCCGGGTCTCTCCCAACATCTAGGACATTTCCCCACCCTCAACTCTCGTGTTCTTGGATGTAGCCCGACTCCTTTGTTTCCTTCAACTACGGCCCAAAATGAGAAGAGCTAGGCAGGAGGGGGGCTGCGGGACATCGGGCAGCGACAATTACCCTGCTTAGAATGGCCCTGACCACAGGCACGTGGATCAGGCAGGGTCTCAACAGGAAGCAATTAGGATAGTTTGAGAAGTATTTATGTACAAAGGGCCCATCAACAGAGATGTGGGTGTAGGGTAACCACAGGGTTAGCCAAGAAGCAGAAACTGTTAGCACCCGACTTGTTACCACCCTGGACCAAAGGAACAGGAGGAGGTCATGGTTACCCAAACTGCAAAGGGGGACAGAGGTGAGCAGAGAAGGAGCAGAGGGGCGCCTGGGTGGCTCCGTCGGTTAAGCGTCTGACTCTTCCGCTCAGGTCCTGATCTCATGGCTCATGGGTTCAAGCCCGCCGTGGGCTCCTCCAAGGTAAGCCTCTGCCCCTTGGCGTTTTGTTATGAGCGCGAGACCCGCTGCACGGCTCACGCTTCCCACCCGCGCCTGCTGATGCCCTCGTGAATTCCGTGGTGCCTATTTCTTTCTCGCATTGGCAGCGCGGTGGCCCTCGCATTCTTAAGGCAAAGGTTTAGAGGGAGGAGGAAAGAAAAAAGAATGAAATCCGAAATGCTCCAAAGACGAAGGCCGAATCGTGCCCTAGCTATTTTTCACATCCTCAGCGGGAAGTGTGCACAGCGAGCCTTACCGTCTTCTTTATTGCGGCCTTTGTACTGGTAATAAAAATACCCATAGCTGGCACATGCACTTCTTTAAAGTTTACCGAGTGGTTTATATGCGTTATCTCATCAGATCCCCTCAACGACCCTGTAAGGTATGCCGTATTGGGGCGCCGGGGTGGCTCCGTCGGTTAAGCATCTGACTTTGGCTCAGGTCATGATCTCACGATTCGTGGGTTCAGGCCCCGCATCGGGTTCTGTGCTGACAGCTGGGAGCCTGCTTGGGATTCTCTCTCTCTTCTTCTCTCTGTCTCTGCCTGTCCCCGTGCCCCTCTCTATCTCTCAAAATAAAAAGTAAACTTTTTTTTTTTTTTTTTTTAAAGAAAAGAAAGGTACACTGCAGTATCTTCCCAATTTTACAGACGGGGCTCAGAGAGGTTAGGTGAATTGCCCAAGGTCACTCCACTGCCCATTGTCAGAAGGCCTCTCGGGACTGTTCCTTGCTGGGCTTACTGTCCAGATTTGGGAACTCCAACTTTCAAGAGGCTAAATAGCTGGGCCAGGAACCTGAGCAAACGGGCCAGAATGGGTGCCCAGGAACTCTGCTGGAGCACGGGGACCCTTTGTTTTCTGCTGCCACCTCCTGGATCACCATCACCCCTTTCCTCTCTCTGCTCGGCTCTGCTTCAACTACAAGCAGAACGGGATGGTGGGGAGGGGGGATGCCCTCCCTGCTCATTGCAAAACCGTATAATAATGGGAGGATTTTAAAACTGGGTTCACGGGGTGCCTGGCTGGATCAGTTGGAGGAGTGTGCGACTCTTGATCTCGGGGTTGGGGCTTCGAGTCCCACATTGGGTGTAGAGATTACTAAAAACATAAATAAACTTAAAAAACATTGCATTTGGGGCGCCTGGGTGGCTCAGTCGGTTAAGCATCCAACTTCAGCTCAGGTCATGATCTCAGAGCTTGTGAGTTCGAGCCCTGCGTCGGGCTCTGTGCTGACAGCTCAGAGCCTGGAGCCTGGCTCGGATTCTGTGTCTCCCTCTCTTTCTGCCCCTCCCCTGCTCGCGCTCTGTCTCTGTGTCTCTCAAAAATAAACGAACATAAAAAAAAATAAAAACCATTGAATTCACTTCTGAATTCACTTGCTATAGCATGGATGAACCTTGAAGACATGCTAAGTGAAATAGGCTGGTCACAAAGAGATAAATGTTATATAATTTCACTCATATTGGGTACTTAAAGTAGTCAAATTCATAGAGATGGGAAGTAGAATGGGGGTCACCAGGGCCTGGGTGGGGAGGGAAGAATGGGGAGTTTGTGTTTAATGACAGAGTTCCAGTTTGGCAAGATGAAAAAAGTTCTGGAAATGGTGGTGACAGTTGCACAACCGTGTGAAAGCGCTTAATGTCACTGAGCTGTACGCTTCAAAATGGTTAAAATGGCAAATTTCATGTTATGTGTATTTTACGCACAATTTGTTTAAAAAGTTTATTTTGAGAGAGAGGGGGGGGCAGAGAGAGGGAGAGAGAGAGAGTCCCAAGCAGGCTCCGCACTGTCGGCACAGAGCCTGATGAGGGGCTCGTGCTCACAAACCACGAGATCATGACCTGAGCCAAGATCAAGAGTTGGACGCATGGGGCGCCTGGGTGGCGCAGTCGGTTAAGCATCCGACTTCAGCCAGGTCACGATCTCGCGGTCCGTGAGTTCGAGCCCCGCGTCAGGCTCTGGGCTGATGGCTCAGAGCCTGGAGCCTGTTTCCGATTCTGTGTCTCCCTCTCTCTCTGTCCCTCCCCCGTTCATGCTCTGTCTCTCTCTGTCAAAAATAAATAAACATTGAAAAAAAAAATTTAAAAAAAGAGTTGGACGCTTATTCGAGTGAGACCCCCAGGGGTCCCTCCGCCATTTTCTGAAAACTGAATCTGTAAACCTTCAGTGAGCATGTAGTATGTACCCTGCGCTAGGAATTCAAAGCCATAGAGCATCAGCCCTACCTTCTAGGACCGGTCAGTCCCGTCAGGCGAAGCAACATACTCGGTGCCACGTGGAAAGTGTAATAACGCGGCTGAGGGAGGAGGACGGCAGGGCGGCTCCGTTGCAGGGGAGAGGGGAGGGGGCACAGCGAAGCCTTCCCGAAGGAAGTAGTGTCCTCGCGGGACGGTCCAGGAACGGAGATGCCTTGACGTGTGTGAAAGAGAGGTTGAACAGAACGTGGAGGAGCTGGGGGTGCGGAACATTCCAAGCAGACTAATATAGAGGTGTGAGATAGCATGCTGCTAAGCCTCTTCTCTTTTATTCGTGGGAATGCAGCTAAATCCATATCCCCTTATTCTACACCAATAGGTCTGTGACAGTGCTTCTCAGACCATCTGTGGTGAAAAACGTGCGTGTGGGGTGTGTGTGTGTGTGTGTGTGTGTGTGTGTGTGTGTGTGTTTAATTTCCTGTTCAATAAGAGTCCACTCATCACCGGCCTGGATGTTACAAGGTCAAGTTGCTTTCAAGGTTTCAGAATGGCTACTCTTACGCTTATCTTACTGTGGACTAGCACGGGCCACAGACCACACTCTGAGTACCGCTCGTCTATAAGATGGTGAGTCCCTTAAAGGGAGGAACCACTTTTATTGTAACCATCCTGTGCGTGCCTTCAGATTTTTAGCAGGACCACCCGAAAGAAGCCCTCTCCTTGCCCAGGAAGGGATGCCCACTCGTTAATTAGCTAGTGTTTTGAATATGGAAAGCTCTGCCAGCATTAAATATTATTATTATTATTAGCCTCGTGTCCACTATAGTAGATGTCATTTAATTAGAACGGCATAATAGGCAAATCTGCCTTAATTGGCTGGGATGTGGCTAAGAAACCATTTCACGTCTGTGTCTTCGTTCTCTGTTCTGTGGCCATCACATCACATTCTCTGGCAATGGGTCATTTTGGAGACCTTGGGCAGGGTTCAGGGAAGGTTATCTGGCTACTGATTAACACTTAATTAGCACCTTTTTCATGTAGCACAGCAGTGACTTTGTAAATTTAAAAATTTCAGGGGACCACTTAATGTGGAATTAAAGTACAAGTGCAATATTTAAGATGCATGAAATTGTTTTACGCATTACAGCATTAACTAGCTCTTAATTTATGCGGCGCATGCCAGAGAAGGGCAATTAAAGTGTAGCAGGAAAAAAAAAATTATAGATCTCTGTGTTGTCCTGTCTTTTCCTCTAACGATGCTTTTGAAGGCTTTCGCTACATCTGTATCTCGACTCCTGTTCTAGCCTTAGGAGTAAATGGCAAATTCTGATGCCCTTTTGCCACCACAGGAATTGGCATTGTCTTTAACCTGAAACTATCTCCAATCAAGTCCTTGCAGGGCCTAGAAATCTACCCTGACCTTAGTGATTGCTCCAGGGGTAGGTATGTAACCCAAGTAGAGCCGGTGAGATGTCAGGAAGCATGTGCTGGAGCCTTATGGGAAAGTGAGGCTAACGGCACCCTCCTTGGTAGCTATCGGAAGGAGTGAGTCCCTTTTCCCCCGGCCAGTGTGAGGATGTGAGGTCTGGAAGGGTGGCAGCCATTTTGTAAGCAATCTACAGCTGGAGGGGAGCCGTTGTTTGGAATTTGGCAATGAAGCCAACACCACGCAGGGCCGTGTGGCAAGATACCCTGGGAGACACGGGAGACACGGGACTGGGACTTGTCTGAAGGCCATCTGACTTTGGGACTTTTGAATTATGTTGGAGCCTATAAATATACTGCACATTGCCTCTTTTATTATTGATGCTGTTCCCTTTGACTGGAATTCTCTTCCCTTCCTTCTCCATCCTTCAAGGCCAAGTCCAAATGCCACCCCTCTAAGAAACTTGCCTTGATGTGAACCATGCTTGAGATGGGCAGAACCATGCCCCCCTCCTCTGGATGCTAATGCCCCTTACTTGAACTTCTCCTTCGGCAAGGAGCACAGGCCGCCCTAAAAAGCGTGCAGCTGCAAATGTGACTCTCCATGTCCCCTGGGAGGACCTAAGCTCTTGCTTCGTCTGTCCGCAGCCTTAGTATCGCACTGGACACACCGAATCTGCAAAGCGCCACAATCCCGTTCCTAGAAAGGAACGTTAATATTGGGACAGCATCGTCAGAAACGGAGAAAGCGCATACGAGCATATGGTCTTCTTAGCTAAAGCCAGACGAAAAGAAACTGGGTAAAAGCTGCAGCTGGGTGGGTCCCTGGGCCACTGCAGCTGTTGAGGGCAAGCGAGGACTTGCCTTGAGGGGGAGGAGTCACAGGCGCGAGCCAGTTAGAATACTCGTCAGTCCCTCTGTTTATAACTTACACAGAGGGATACAGTCTCCAGTACAAAGTCAAGGGCTAGGAAAAGTAAAAGTTTCTCTGTCATCTCCTCCTCCCCACACTCCATGTCCTCCGTGGCTGATACGTGCCTGAGCTGCTCTGATCCCCTCCTCCCCCTCCACCCCCCACAGTCGACAGCCCCCCCACACCCCCTCTCCACCGCCCACCCGGCCAACAGCTGAGCAAGACTGTGGCACTCGGGGCTGGACGTTTCCCCGTTTCCCCGGGAACGCAAGCCCTCCCCCAGTGGCACCCTTTGCTCTGGGCTCCCAGAGACTTTTCAGAGCTGCATTGCCACCTGCCGGCTCCCCCTGCCCAGTCCCGCTTCTGCCCTTCTCCCTTGCCGGGTGCTCCTCCCAGTACACCCTTGGCGCTCCCAACTCCGTGTCAGCACCTGCCTCCCTGGGAACCCAACCTGCAACACCTCCCAGAGGTAACAACTTCTAGCTCCCGGGTGTGGATTCTTCCACACACGTCTTCCTATTCATCTGTGTACATGTATGTGCATATACCACGTAAAGATTTGTTGTCAGTCCTTTCGTTTTTACGCAAATGGGCTTGTATTGTGTATGTGAATCATCCTACAATTTAAAATTGTAGCACATCTCCACGAACAGTAGATATCAGTGCACATAGGCCCATTGTTTGCTTAAGCATTCTTCTGCTGGTGGACATTTGCGTAGTTCCTCTTTTCTCTTGCTCCTAATAATGCTGCTGGGAAGGTGGTATAAATGGATTTCAAATGAACCGAACGTTATTCCCAGCAGTAGAAACCATGAACCTGTGTCAGTCATGCCTTTTATTTCCTGTGTTCTGATGCTTTGATATCTGGGGCCGTGCTGACCTGGAAGGAAGGGACTACCCGTCCCAGGATTAGCCAATTTCTGGAGATAGTAGACAACTCGCCCTGGAGTGCACCTTTCAAATGCAAACCAACCAGCGAAGACCCCACACCCCTAATCACCTCCTCTATCAGGCTGTCACATTCCTGGGCACCATCCACCTACCCTAATCAGACAACTAGGGACCCCTCTGTGCCCCAGAGCCCACTGAGATTATTCTAACTAGCCAGCCCCAAACCTGCTTACCCCGCCTCGCCCGCTCCTTCCCTCGGAAACTACATGAAGGGCTCTTGCCCACGGGATCCCCCTCTCCCTCAGCCTCCTAACAGACCCTAGTGCCACCCCGTGCAGCCCCCGTGGCCTGGCGAGCCTCCTCCTCTTGAGATTTGTAAGCACGACCAATTCTCTTCTCTATGGCGGTCCCCTCCTGATCTGTTGGCCTCACCATACCTGAATAATAATAAAGCCTATATTTCAAAACAGGACCTAGCGCTGGCAAGGTGGAACCAACATTTTCTTTTTCTCCCTAAGGTTCCAGAATGCTTTAGTTCGTGAGCTCTTCCTGGGCAAACGCGAAGTGCCAAATGTGCTTGTTCCTTAAGTCAGACACAAGAGAGAACTTCCTGCTAGTAAGCAAGGCCACCTGAAACACGCTGTGCGTGGAGCGGCTTGAAAACAGTGTCGTCAACAGCAACAACAACCCTCGTGAGCCAATTCCCCACGGAGCGGAGGCAGGGACTGAGGCGATCAGCTGTCTCCCGCAGGCTGAGGGCTTTGGGAATTCACCACTCACCAGGGCACGTCCCCGCCCCTTGTGGAAGGAGGCCACGAGGGTCCCAGCGGCCAGGCCGCCGCCGCCGCCGTCCCTGCAGGCAGCTGAGGTCATGCTCACCTGAGAGGGGAGTAGGGATGGGCGGATCGCCCTCTCTGTTGCCCTGGGGCTCTGGGCCCCATGACGTGGGGCATCCTGGCGGAGGCTAGCCTGTGTTCACAGCTGCCTGCCGGGAGCCGGAGCCTGTCAGCTCGAGCGGCAGCGAGGGAAGACGTTTCTGACACAAAACCCCAGGGGAATCCACGGAGGAGCTGGGCTGTCATTACTTATTAACAATGGGCCTGATCCCCAGCCAGGCAGGCCCAGGGAAATAGCCTGTGGGGAGGCCAGCCTCCCCCCTGCGAGGTGGATTAACACTTTCTGGGCAGGAGGGAGCTGTTTGGGGGGTCACTTGTCACATTTTGCATGTAAGAGGGACCATTCTTTACATATTAGACACAGGCGCACTCTTCTTGCCTTCCCCTCCCCCTCTGTGTCTGCCTTCTCCTCTGTTCCCTGCCCCCTCGGGTTCTAAGCCGGCAAACCCACAGGATGTGGGAGGCTGTGCTCACAGGGAAAAGGAAGATTTGAGAACGCACACAGCCAGAAACCTAAGTCTAATGCCTGCAGAACCGGCCCGCGGGCGGGGGGCGGGGGGGGGGGAAGTGGTGGGAAACAGGGAGAGGCAGGTGGAGCTGCCTGGTCGTTAAAGCTGGTTATTGCCCCCTTTTCTCCCCCCTCGGGGGTCCTGGGCTCCAGTGCCAGCATTGCTCGGTCCCAGCTCCGCAATCTCAGGTGGGCAGAGTGACCCGCCCCCTGATGCTGCAGGTGGGTTTTCCGGAGCAGCAGACGCTGAGATAGAGACTGGCACGCAGGGAATTTGGGGGGGGGGGCGCGGGGGGAGCACTCCTAGGATCAGTACCCAGAGGAGGAAGGAACTAGAAGCAGAAGCGGGCAGAGGCAAAGACTGAACTGCAATGCTAGCCCGACCGATCGAAGCCTCAGCTGACCCCACGGGGAGCTCTGGAGCTCGGGTGCCTGTTCAGAGCAGTTCTGAGTTGGGCTTGGAGGGACGAGCCTTGAGTGGATCAGCCCCTGGCAGGGGGTGCTGCTCCGGAAGCTGGCATGACCCTGGGCACGGTGGTTCCGTCAGCCTAGGGGAAGGGCTGACGGCTGAGGGCAAGCTTCAGACAGTATCTCCGCAGCGGAGGGTGTAAGTGCTTCTGAGCACAGCAGTCCACAAACATCCTGCCTCCCGGGAGCACGACAGGGGCATTCCTCAGGATTCCTGCCTCCCCAGAGGCCAGCCTGGCCTCCTTTCCTGCAGCATCTCCTCCCATCCTTCCTGCCAGCCTCCTCCCGTCTCTCTCCCCACCCTCCCCATCCCTCCTTTCCTCCCTCCTCCCCTCCCTCCTCCTGTTCTTCCTGCCGTCCCTCAGATGCAGCAGCCATCACAGAGGTTTACAAAGTGTTAACGGCCTTCCAATCTGGTGGGGCCAGTGCAAGTTTACAAGGAAGCCGGAGTGCCCTAATTGAGGTGGAAGGGTCAGGAAGCCCCTCTTTCGGGCCACTGTTGTCTTGCTATAAAACACTCTGTAATCCGTAAAGAGCTGGCTGGCTGAACCAGGAGCATTTTTTCCCCCTCTCTAATTGGGCGCTTCCAAACTTCACCACAGGGGGTGCTAAATTGTCGTCGGTGCTTTCTGTTTTATTTGTGTCAACAGGAGCAGGAAACGCATGGTCGTTATGTGGGGCGTAATGTAAAGTCAATTCCGCGTGGCTCATTTGGTACGTAGGTAGGTAAGTGTTAGGTTTCATCTGCTTTAGGAGACGGCGGCGGGCCTAATTGGGGACTCACATTTAGGAAACGGTCAGTTAGCATTTTATCCCAAGTCCACACTCTCGGGCGCACACCGTGACCTGTGCTTCAATCAGCCCCAGAGGTTTTGTTCGTTAGCATAAAGCGCGTTAGGAATGAGTTCGCGCTCGTGAAAGTAGTGGCTTTCGAGAGGGGTGTCTTGGCTGCGAACAGGAGCGGGGCTCCAGCCGGTGCAGGTGCAGAGGGGGAAAACCTGGCCCGCCCTGCGGTTTGTTCTGGTAGGAATGGCACGCGGGCTTGATTCCTAAGTGATCCTGCGCGAATCCAGCCGCGGATTTGGTGGACTTTGCGCCCCTGGAGTTCGACCAGAAGGTTAGAGAAGCCCGCCCGCAGGAATCCCCTCGTAGTTGCCTCAGGCAGACTTTTCTCTGCGAGGCAGAGGCAGGCGCAGTTGGAGCTCTTAAAAAGAGGGCAGGAACTTCACGGGATTTCCAGAACAAGTGATATGACTGCTTTGCTCAGCTTGCTCCGAACTTGGCTGAGGACTTCGTTTCATGGTAACCTGGTGGCACGGTGGGGGTGGGGGAGGGACCCTATGCCCTCACCCACCTCTAACTACTTAAGGCTACAGAGATTTTCCAAAAAGAGCCTAATCGTTTTTGCAAGACCACACTGGCCTAGGTCAACTTGCACCAGCCTAAAATCCCACCCCAGATCCTCTATAAAACCTTAATCAGCTGTGAATTCCCACCTCCCCCCCATCGATAACCACTGTGTTCCTCAATGTGTTCTCACAGGTATAATCAGGGTCTAATACTTGTGTCCTCTGTCATAAGAAGTTGCCAGAACTGTAAGTATTGTTTTCTTTAAATATATATTTCGCTTTTTTGAAGATTTTATTTCGTTATTTTTGAGAGTGGGAGAGCGCGCGTGCGGGTGCGTGAGCAGGGGAGGGGCAGAGAAAGGGAGAGAGAAAATCCCAAGCGGGCTCCGCACAGAGCCCGACGTGGGGCTCCATCTCATAAACCGTGAAATCCTGACCTGGGCTGAAATCAAGAGCCGGACACTCAACCGACTAAGTCACCCAGGTGCCCCTGTTTTCTTAAACCACTCCAAAACAGGTTGGATTCACAAATTGGAGACTGATGTCTTGGGGCCGGGGGTGGGGTAAAAAAAAAAAAAAAAAAAATCAGTGCTCAGAAGCGTCCACAGCTTCTCTAGTATTTCTCGATGTCTCAGCAAGGAAGCCCCTGGCATTCACTACTCAGTAGAAGTATTTATTAAGGGCTGGTGTGCCTGAGCGCTGGGGCAGATGCAATATGGACCGAACTGTATGGACGTGGCCCCTCATGTCTCCACGTTTACAATTCAGGATGGACGATGCCGTGATGAAGCTAGTTTAGGAGCAGCGGCCAAACACACACACATCCTGCACGCAATTAGATAATCAACGTGCAACACGTTGAGGAGGAGATTAGATTAGATACGTACATCTGATGGCTCAGATTCCTGGTTGCCCGTGAGGAATAGAACCAGGGCTGCGGGTTACATTCTCAGCTTGAGTTCCATCTTCTCTCCCTCAGCCTGGCCCTCAGGGGCAGAGTCAGTATCACTAAGGAAAGCGATGGTTCTCAGCCAGTAGTAATATACTCACCTGTGTGAGGCAAACCGCAATGCCCAAGACCTTAGAGCACAACATTGGTTCCGAGAGTCCTTCAGCCCTTTTAGTTGACGAAAAGAAATGTTTTTCTTCCCGAAGAAAGAGAAATGCCTAAGGAGATTGCCGCCACCCTCACCCATCCGTGTTCTTTCTGCCTTTGAAAGCTGCTATAAGGATATGAGGTATTGGAGCAGCAGCAGCTATTTTGTGACCATGAGGAGATGACAGCACAGAAAGGTAGAAAGAGCCTGGGTCCTCGATGACCTCTTCGGCCACTGAACTGGAGACCACCTGCCTCTGAGTTTCTTGTTGTATATGAGATATTAATATACCCTTATTGCTTAAATTACTTTTTGTTGGATCCTCTGCCGAGAGCATCCTAATGGGTGCAATCCCCATTTAATTGAGAAAGCTAAGGCTCAGAGAGATTGAGTCATAGAGCTAGTGGCAGAGATGGGCCTAGAATCCAGGAATCCCAGTTTCATTCAGGGTACTCTTCTCTGCCTTTGAACCCCACAGAGTCTTAGGAACCCCCTGGGGCCCCCTCAAAGCCAAGGGTACCTGTGATTAGGCTCTGTGCCCCTGCCTCCCTTCCCCCACCCAAACCAGAGCCTCGTGGCTTTTATGTGATTTGCCTCATTGGCTTCTCACTAACATTCTGTTTGAAACAAAGGCTATGAGGCTTAGAAATATTTCGAAACCACTGTCTTCAATTAACAACAGTGGCCAGCTCTTTGCCCCACCACAGGGGAAATTGTAAAGAAAGTGTCTTTTCTAAGAGGAAACCTACAAGTGCACTTCTGAAGCATATGCAGGCAGACGTGCTGCTCACGTGATTTTGTCATCCTCTTAGGCTCTCCCAAGTTATCAGGCACAGAGACACAATGAGGCTAGCACAGGTGCTGGGGGGTTACAGAAGCCCCTGGGGGGCTGAGCGTGAGCAAAAGCTCCCGCCTTGGTTCTGGAAATGTCAGCAGCCAGAGCCAGACTTGTCATCTGGCCACGTCCTTGGCTGCTCCAGACTCTGGGGCTGCCTCCATCCCTGAGACCCAGCTTCTCTTGGCTCCCAGCACTCCCTCTCAAGGGTGTCCAGAGTTGGAAACCTGCCCCAGAGCCGATCTGATCCGTTGGGCTTTTCGCCACGCGGCATGGGCCCGCTGGCCTTGCTCGGGCTGGACAGAGCTCTCAAGCCAGGGCACCTTCTGTCTTCCCCAGGGTGCGGATTCCTGATCTAATCAATGCTAACAGGATAACAGAGGTCAATGACACAAAACAGGTGGTAGCTTATGCAAAAGGAACCTGGCTCTTCTCAAAATGGGGGCATGAGCATTGCAAGCCTCTGCCGCTTAATCAGCCCCGTTACAGCCTCACGCGAATGGCCAGGCACTGCCTTTTCTTTCCTCCCCCTCTCCTCTCTGCACCCTGTCCTCCCCTCCCTTCCTCTTCTCTTTCATTCAGTATCAATTTCTTCCATGCCTGCTGTTCCAGGCATCTATTGCTACATAATAAGTGACCCCCCCGCCCCCAGATCTAGTGGCTTCAAAAGAAGATTCTTTTATTATAGCTCACAACTTGGGGGGTCAGAATTTGGGCAGGGCTCAACGGGGTGATTCTTTTGCTTCTCATGGCATCTGCTGCGATCGCTCAGTGGTATTTGCTAGCAACTTGACTGGTCTAGAGGGTCAAGGTGGACCACGTCTGGTGCCTTGGCAGGAAAGTCCACAAGGCTAGGCTTCCAGGGCTGCTCTCCCTGTTCACGCCACCTCAGGGCCTCTCCACACAGTGTGTCTGGGGGCGGGGGGACTTCTTTCGTGGCAGCTGTAAGAGTGAGTATTCCCAGAGACAGGAAGTGGAACCTGCCAGGCTCTTAAGGTGCAGTGTTCCTTCCGCCATATTTTATTGGTCAAAGAAGTCACAGAGCCCACCCAGGTTTAAGGGAGAGGAAGGTCTAGGGATACCTGGGTGGCTCAGTTGGTTAAACGTCCGACCCTTGATCTTGGCTCAGCTCATGATCTCACGGCTTGTGAGACTGAGCCCTGAGCCGGGCTCTGCACTGACAGTGTGGAGCCTGCTCGGGATTCTCTCTGTCCCTCTCTCTCTTTCTGCCCCTCCCCCTCCCAAAATAAATAAATAAACTTAAAAAAAGAAAAGGAAGGGGAACGTCTAGACTCCTTCCTTGCGATGAGAGGTGGATCTGAGGGTAGACTTCCCCATTTCCTTAAGTTTCGAGGGAAATTCTGCCCTTGTGATGGTGGTGGATGGGGGTGGTGGAGAGAACCGGGCAGGGCAGGATTGCTGTCAGCCGGGGACTTCGGCTGGGGGGTGAGATCCGGGAGAGAAGAAGCTGCACCTAAGATGACTGGGGCTAGGAAGGGGTGCTCTGTGGGCCGGGGAGGTGATGGGGGGGGAAGGTGCTGTTGGCAGTTGTCAGGCGAAGGGAGGACCTTGAAACTGTCTTAGTCTCAGTCTCCCCTAAAAGCAGAGCCTAACACAAAGACTTGGGTGTAGGTGCTTTGGGGAGGTGACCCCAAGAAGCGCAGTCAGGGGCTGGGGAAGAGACACAGGCAGGGGAAGGAAACACATAAATAAGGGGCGTGTGGAGGAGCAGGTGGGCATCTGCAGCTTCATTGTGCCAGAGCCCCCAGGAGACTCTGGGGGGGAGGGGGGTCCTTCTCCAGAGTTGTTGACCCAAGAGCAGTGAAGCTATGCTATTTATGCACTAGCTTCCTTCCCTCATCAATCAAGAGTTGATCCTAGGGGGGCACCTAGGTGGCTCAGTCGGTTGAGCGACCAACTTCGGTGTAGGTCGTGATCTCATGGTTTGTGAGTTCAAGCCCCACGTCGGGCTCTCAGCTCTTAGAGCAGAGCCTGCTTTGGATACTCTGTCCGCCTCTCTCTGTTCCTCCCCTGCTTGCTCTCTCTCTCTCTCCCTCTAAAATAAATAAACGTTTAAAAAAAAAAAAAGAGTTGGGGCACCTGGGTGGCTCAGTCGGTTGAGCATCCGGCTTCGGCTCAGGTCATGATCTTACAGTTTGTGAGTTCAAGCCCCGCATCGGGCTCTGTGCTGACAGCTCAGAGCCTGGAGCCTGCTTCGGATTCTGTGTCTCCCTCTCTCTCTCTGCCCCTTCCCCACTCATGCTCTGTCTCTCTCTGTCTCTCAAAAATGAATAAACATTAAAAAAAATTTTTTTTTTAAAAGAGTTGATCCTAGGGTGTTAAGCTCCCAGCACTTTTGCCCTACTCTGTACCAGTGACCAGCCCAGGACAGTCACTGTGTCCAGGAGCCGCCTGTTGGTGGCCTCCAGGGTGGCTAAGGAGTTGTGGGCAGGGCCCTGACAATGTCTGCTGAGACTGTGTATGATGAGAATCTGTATTTCTTCTGCAGTGGATTGTGCCGGGGTACCCGTCACACTGTATCCGTGTTAAAGTTGCCCCCCACCCCGGATGTGCAATGTAAGCCTCTCCCCCACCTTCCTGCGAATCCATTGTTACAACCCGCATGGCCTACACATGCGTTGGGAGCCAGCAGGGTCTCTCTGGGGTACACCAAGAACGCTGAGCCTTAAGTCAAGGTTGGCTCTGAGTCAAAATAAAGACTCGGGTGGAGACAGGTGACATGTGCAGTTACCCCGTACCTGTCTCCTTACAAGTGCTGTCTCCTTACGGCCCAGAGTCCAGGAACAAGGGAAGGAAGCACCTTCAGAAATATGAGGCCAACCTCTGAGACTCCCTCTTGTGTCTTCTAGGACTTATTCACCCTTCGTGAGCTCCATTTGGTCAGCCAGTCCAAGACCATAACTTTCCCAACGCCCGCCTCCCGTGGCCCTCCTGCCCCTGCCCCGCAGCCCCATGGGGAGCGGAAGGGGAGTCGGATGTCAAGCCCTGCACCCCAGTGTCGAGCCCCGTCTCTGCCATTCCCTAGCTGTGTGACACAGAGGAAGTAACTCGACCCCTCTGAGTATCTATCTCCCCATCTAAGGCCATTACTCGGGCCTCTGAAACCCTAGCAGGCTGTGAGCCAGTGCGTATCCGTGAACACCGAGGAGTTAAACGTGCCGTATGAACTGAAAGCTTCTGCATGGTTGTGGCTGTTAGGGCGATGTAGAGTGCTTGCGGAATGGTCTCAGTCTTGGTTTATTCTCCTTGCGTCGGAGCCCCCGCCGCGTGCGCTCTGGCCCTGGCCACCCCCCCCCCCCCGCCCCGTCCCCCCTCCAGCAGGATCTCTGTGTCTTCGGTTTCTCCACCAAACCCAAACTGAGAGCTCTGCTTTTCTAGTGGTCTCTTCTCGATAGGGGAGAAGGGGCCCCCTCCCCTAGCTCACGCACGTGCCCTGAGATGCCTTGGGCCAGGAGCGGGCAAACCCCCGGGAGTGGGGGGGCTCTGTTCACCAGTTCATGCCCGCACCCTGTTGTGCATAGACTCTGACGGGTGGTTTAAGACAGGTAGGCCTTACTGTTCCAACTGCCCTCAGTTAGGGGGACTTTTCAACTGCTCTGGTTCTAAAATTATCTCTAGGCAGCTGCTTCCTCTTGACCCTGCCTTGCTGGGCCCATGTGTTGGTTTTGGGACCAGTTGGATGCAAACACACACACCTCTACTAGCAAAGAACTGTCCCAGCCACAGATCATATTCGAAACATTCAACAACCAGTACAGCAGGGCACTGACCAGTGAGGAAAAAGTCCCGCTGTACCGGGTTAGGCCTGCAGAATATCAGGGGTGTTTCCAGACTTGCCTTCCCAGGAATAAGGGAGCCCCCACCCCCGCCCCCACCCCCAAAACCAGTTTCTGGCGGATTACCATTGATTGGGTTAGAACGGTAAAGATTTGCCTCCCAACTGGGCAGACATTTGAATTAGATTTGGGTTTGTTTAGCAGGTTGGAAGTTAGGGAGGCCATCGATCTCACCTGCTCCCCAGGCTCACGCACCCCCACGGCCAACCCTCCAAAATCACAGGCTCCTTATGCTGGCCTCGGCCCCACTGTGAAATCTGACCTGAGCATTTGGGTTTTGGCCCCTGGCTTCCTTCGGCAACTGCCAACCGCCGCTTTGTGCTTTTTATGCCATTGATCTTTATCATCTCCGCAAAGCATGAGCTAAGTGCTCTTCAGTTCAATTAGGCCCATTTCATGGACGCGCAAACCGAACACTTCTAAATGAGTCCTTTGGAAGAGCCTAGGATAAGGTTAATCCAAGAGGGTTTGCGACCAACCAGCAGTTTCTGCCCAACTGCCTGCCTTTCTCCGTCTCTCTAGCTCACACCCTTTCTCCCCCTCTCCTTGGGCTTAATTGATAGGCAAATTATTGAGTGTTTGGCCAGGCTGGGGGCCAGGAAGCTGTTTGTAGCCTGCAGATCTTGCCTTTTAGGTTAGGTGGGGACGAGTCTGCCAGCAGCCATCAGATAATGGGCCTCTTCCAGTGACAGGGGCATGATGGATTTCCCCCATTCTTTGATATCAATGCTTTTGTTAGTTTGCATTTTATGCGGTGCCTTTCCTCTCGGCAACTCAAGGCCTTTTGCAGAGTCTTATGTAATGGAAAATCATTCTGCAAGGTAGGCAGACCAGGCAAGGCCAGCATACAGAAAACCGCATTCCTTATACGCACGCACAGCGACCCTGCTGGGGCCCATCTGTGTAGGGGCAGCGACATTCGACATTCGTGGCACTTCGAGACCGTGACAGAACACAGACACAGGCAAAAGGGAACGCGCTTGGCTTTGCTAAGCTCCAAGGGGGCCCCCTCTCCCTGTGCTTGGGTGACTTAAATAAGAAAAGGAGGGGCTTGAAGAGAGAGGTAAGTGAGGGGGGCGGGGGAACGCGGTGCTAATCAAAAGGAAGGAGAAGTCAGTGAGTGCGGGAAAAGGTCTCCACAGCATTGGTCATCCGGGAAATGTAAATTCAAACCACTATGTCCACCAGAATGACTAATACATCCAGACAAATCCAAACTAATACTAAGAGCAGGTACGGATACGGAACGACTGAATTTCATATGCTACTGGCGTGTAACTTGACACAGCCTTTATGGAAAGCTGACCAGTAACCCCTAAAGCTGGGTAGACGCTCACCGTATGAGCCAGGAATTCCCCTCCTAGATAAATGCCCGTAGATAGCACGCACATTCACCAAAGACCTGCAAAATAATGCTCATCGCGCCCTTCTCTTAGCCAAAAACTAGGGACAAGTCAGACGTTCAGCAGAAGTAGAATGGACAGGGGCGCCTGGGTGGCTCAGCCGGTTAAGCGTCCGACTTGATTTCGGAGCTCATGATCCCCGGGGTCATGAGATCGAGCCCTGTGTCTGAGCGGATGGCGCAGACCCTGGTTGGGATTGTCTCTCCCGCTCTCCCTGCCCCTCCCCCGCACTCGCTCCCTCTCCCTCTCTCTCTCTCTCTCTTTCTCTCAAACTAGAAACAAAAAGGAAGTAGACAATTCTCCCATGCCGAATGTGGGCAAAGTCCAAAACCAGGCTAAAGTAACCTACGGTAACAGAAATCAGAAAAGCAGTTACTTGTGGACTGAGAGGCAGGAAGGAACCATCTGAGGGGGTGGTAATGTTCTAGATCAGATCTCTGTTGAGCCATACACTTAAGACGTGCCTTCATCCCTCCTTCCCTAGAACCATCTGAGGGGGTGGTAATGTTCTAGATCTTGATCTCTGTGCGGTGAACGAAGAAACAGTAGAAATGTGCCGTCTCCCGGTTCTGGGGACGGGGCGACTAACATCAAGGTGTCGGCAGGATTGCTTCCTTCTAAGGGCTACTAGGGAGAAGCTGTTCTAGGTCTCTCTCCTAGGTTCTAGTGTTTTGCGGGCAATTTTTGGTGTTCCTTGGTTTGCAGAAGCGTCACCTTGATCTTGGCCTTCATCCTCACGTGGCGTTTTCCCCGTGTGTCCCACCCTCATGACCTCATTTTGACTGGATTACCTCTGTAAAGACCCCGTCTCCAAACGACATTCTGAGGTACTAAGGGGTTCAGACTTCAACATATATTTCTTCCTTTCTAATTTTTTTTTTTTTTTTTTTTAGAGAGAGCGGGCGAGCACAAGTTGGGGAGGGGCGGAGGGAGAGAGAGAATCCCAAGCACGCTCCACGCGCACTGCAGAGCCCGATTCGGGGCTCAAACCCACAAACCGTGAGATCATGACCCAAGCCGAAGTCGGATGCCTAATAACCGACTGAGCCACGCAGGTGGCCCTGGTTCAAATTCTGATTCCACTCATGGAACCACACTCTTGTATGACCTTGAGCAAATCGAAGTTACGTTCTTAAAGTCTTCGTACCCCCCTCTCAAAAGGTGGAACTTCATTGCCACTTCCCTGGGTTGTCACAGGGCTCGGCTTCCGTTGCACATGTCAGGTGACTTGTGTTGTGCTTGGTGACAGACAGCACATAAGACATGCAAGGAATTATTGTTTGATCCTAAAAGAGACTCAAGGAAAGCAGAAACTGAGGTCGGGGCTTTGGTAGCTGTACAGAGAGCAGTTTTCAAATGATTAATCGGTTTTTCAATTATTTCAGTCATACATGCGTCTGTTTGTTTGTTTGTTTGTTTTTAATGCAAACAAATACTGCAGAAGGGTTCAAGGTGACAAGTGCCTCTCGGCGACCTATGCCCTAGGTCTCCGGGCCCACATCCCTAGAATTTTTCCAAGCACATCTATAATACCTGTACATTTAAATTTTTTGAATACACGAATACGGGGCCACAGCAGGTGCTGTCGTGCTCGCTCACGCTCCCTGCGTCACCCCCACCCACCCTGAGAGTCACTTGCAGACTTGTCGCTCAAAGCCTGCTTCTCTCTGCATGTTTCTGCGTGAGCGTGATCTCTGGCCAAGGAGATGCTCCCGGGCACCTCAGGCTGGCTGGAGGTACTGGGGAAGGAATGCCCCTCAAACAGTGAGATCTTTCCCTATCCGCACATATTGGAGGCCTGTTGATGATTACACAGCCTGCGTGCGCCATAACTAATGTAGAGGGAGAGAGAGAGAGAGCAAGCAGGGGAGGGGCAGAGGATCTAAAGCAGGCCTAAAGAGAGCCTGCCCCCCTGAGGATTCTACCCAGGGGTCTCTGCATTTGGGGGGGGTGGGTATCCGTGTGCTGGGTACCTCTGCATGCTGGGCAGAGGTCCGCTGTAGCAGAGGGGCTCTTCCTCAGAGTTACTGTCTTCCAGAAGAACCCCCCCACGCCTCATCTCACATGCCCACACCCCATTGCCACATCTGTGACGTAGGCCTTTGTTTTTCAAGCAAAAGTCCCCAGTTTTCAGATGAAAAACAACTCGTTTCGAGAGCACACACTCCTGAGATCTTCCGGCTGACTGTTGACAAGAAATTAATCTTTGCGAGGAGGGTACGAGGACTGAGTGGGGAGACAGAGAACGGGCCCATGGAGTGTACAGGAAGTGTTCTCTAGAACTTGGTTACTCTGCCCACTCGCGAACACTTACAGTGTTTACCTGACCGTCGGTCTGTTCTGAAAACAAATATTCAAAACATCAAAATACTTCCTTGTTCCTCTCTTGAGTTCTTTGCTGCCTGCTGGCTGCCCACTTGTGCCCCAGAAAGGTGCCCCAGACCTTGTTCTGGGGACTTGAACCATCAGAGAGATGAGACGATAAAGGCTGGAGGCAGCAATGGCCGGAACCGCCCAGAAAGTCAAGGGTATTGACCTTGACCGAGGGGAGGGAAGGGGTTCTTCTTTCCCTGTCTCTTGCTTTTGCCTCTTTCTCTTGCTTTTCCTTTTCACCTCCTTTGTTTTCTTTTGTCATTTTGGAGTTGGGGGGACAGGCAGAAGAGACACACACAATAGAACCTCCGGGAAGGGAGGAGATCTGTAAAGAATTGTCCAAAGAGAGACCTTGACCGAGAGGAGGGATGTGATGTGATGTGTGATGCTGTACCTTCTCTCTGTCTGTCTCTGTCTCTGTCTCTCTTTCTCCATCACACATACACAAGCACCAGTTCAGGACGTGAGCCCTGCTAAGAGTCTCTGATGCCCACACCACACCCGACTCCAAAGCCCCTCCACGGGCATCAAGACGGGGGGAGGCAGGGCGGTCGGCCACCTCAGCAACCACACTTGTGAAGGGTGGGCTCGGGGAGAGGTCTGCCCTCGGGGAGGGCCCAGGACTCACCTGGCCTGTGGGGATGTTCTCCTGGCTGCCCGGGGGCGGTCCCACTCCTGGAGGCGTCAGTTATGGGGTCTGGAGAGAGACGTGGCCGAGGGAGCCTTCCAGGCACCCCGGCGGGAGCGGGAAGCTGAACGCTGACCTTGTTGCCAAAGGTGTTCAACTCGAAGGGGACAGTGTCATCAGAAGACCGGGGAAGGCGGTGCTGACCAACAGGCCCACCCGTGTAATCACATAGCCCCAAGTTCTCCTCCTTCATATCTGGGTGGGCCCCCGTGTCTGAAGCCCGCGCCAGACGATTTCCGAACATGCGTGGCCTCCACATCATCTCCCTTCCCTGGCTGCCGCTGCCTCTACCCCCCGCAGCACCTCCTTCTCATCCGTCATGCTCCTGCCTCCCCGTCTGGAAAGGCGGAATCAGCAGAGGACCTTCGAGTGGGGACTCTGGAGCCAGGAGGCCTGCCCTGGGATCCCAGCCCTCCCGCCGAGCCACCCGGACGCCTTGCAGGAGTCACTTAACTGCCCCGGGCCCCCGTTGTCTCATCTGGTTCTTCCGAGGGTCAACATCTGAGAAGCGATCCTACCAGTGTCTGGCACACGGTCGGCCCCAAATACATGCTTGTTAAAAAAAAAAAAAAAAACATGATTGCACGTCCCCCTTGCGTATGGAACGCAGCATCCTTTTATGGAAGGTTTAGAAGTGATGGGAGGTAATTACATCATGAGCAATTTCAGATGAAAGGTCCTACAATTTCCTAGCCATCTCCCCTCACTAGGCAGCCATGCGTGGCCTTCTCTCTTCTCAGCCGCCTGGGGGGCACCATTTGGGGGTTTCCTTCCCCTCCTTCCCGGGGCCTTTCTCCCTTCAATTCTCCTAGGCCAGCATGGGGGAGCCTCAGCCTGCCTGTGGAAAACTCACAATTCTTATTACTTTGTTCCCAGGCAAGTTATCACCCTTTGTCCCAACCTCTCCGCTCTGGACGCTGCCTGGCTCCGAGCCTTCTTCGTGAAAACAGTGAAATGTTTTCCTGAACAAGAGAACCGTCTCCCCTGGGTCTCTATCCTTGGCGACCTATACGTGATCCTATGTAATTTTGAGGACAGTCCCGTGAGCTGAGCACTGCTATTACCCACTTCATAGCTGAGTAGATAACGGAGGAAAGACATTGTCACGGAACCAGCTGGTCGGTCGTGGAGGGAAATTAGAATCCAACTCTCTGTACCTGCCCCCAAACGCTACCCCGTACTGCCTTTACATATGAAAAAGAAATAAAAATAGGAAGGAAGGAAGGAAGGAAAGAAAGAAAGAAAAAAGGAAAGAAAGAGAAAGAAAGAAAGAAAAGAAAGAAAGAAAGAAAAAGAAAGAAAGAAAGAAAGAAAGAAAGAAAGAAAGAAAGAAAGAAAAGAGAAAGAAAGAAAGCTATTTTTAAAAAGACCAGAATTTCTGCACCTTACTCTCTCTGAGTGACCCTGCTCTGGGTTCAGCTAAAAACACGACTGCTTCTACTACTCTGAAAACAGTATGGTGGTTCCTCAAAACATTAAAAATAGAACTACCATATGATCCAGAAATTCCACTTCTGGGTGTTTATCCAAAAGAATTGAAAGCAGAGACTCAAAGGGATATTTCTCACACCCGTGTTCACAGCAGTCTCATTCACAGCAGCCAAGAAGCAGAAGCGACCTAAGCGTCCATCGATGGTTGAATGAATGGTAAACAAAATGTGGTCACCTGCACAATGGAATATTATTCAACCTGCGAAAGGAAGAAACTTCTGACACGTGCTACAACAACGGCTTTTAAGCCTTAAAAGCATTCTGCTAAGTGAAATAGGCCCACTATGAAAGGACAGATACGGCATGACTCCACTTATATGAGGTCTCCAAGAGTAGGAAAATTCCTACAGACAGAAAGCCAAGGGCTGTGATGGTAGCGGGGGGGTTAAGAGAGGGGGCTCCTGGGTGGCTCAGTTGGTTAAGCCTCCAGCCTCGGCTCAGCTCATGATCTCACAGTTCGTGGGTTCGAGCCCCAGGTCGGGCTCTGCGCTGACAGCTCAGAGCCTGGAGCGTGCTTCCGACTCTGTGTCTCCGGCTCTCCCTGCCCTTCCCCTGCTCGTGCGCTCGCGCTCTCTCTCTCAAACATTAGAAAATAAATAATAAATAAATAAATAAAGACACAAGGCAGTCAAAAGTGACATTAAAAAATGGTTACGATGGTAAATTTTACAGTATGTGGTTTTCCCTACAATTTAAAACTTTTAAAAATGAAAAATAAGAATATTCCAAAAACGCCATTGCTTCTGAAAAGCTCCAGGTTGAACCCGCTCTCTGGCCTTCCATGATTATTTTGCAATCTTCTTTGCAGAACACAAGTCGTAGACCTTTCGATCTGACTGTACCAGGAAAGTGCTCAAGTTTCCCCAGGCTGTCTCCAGGCAAATTGTTTCTTTATACCTCCTCTCTCTGACCGTGCCTAGTTCAGAGATTCTAAACGCCTTTGGGTCTCCGGAAAATCCAAGAATCTGATAGAAGCTGCCACATTCTCCCTGCCTCCACACCCCAAATGTACATGTGCAGCGATACAATTAGGTTTCCTTATGATTCGGAGGGTTCCTGAATACCCTGGCACCTCTCCATGGACCCCAGATTGGGGGTCCCTCACATCGCAGAGCCTCCCGGCATTGGCTCAGAGTTCATTGTTAGTCATCTCCTTTCCTACTCAGTGCACTCAAGGGGAAAGTGAGCTTGTTACAAAAACCAGACTGGTGTTATATTATTTGTGAGACAATTCACTCTAAAACATCTGTATATGTGCAGAGTGGTGTGTGTGTGTGTGTAAGTATATTTACTATAGGGGCAGTAGTTAGCAATTAGAAAAACCTAATCAGGTCAAGATCCCACAGTTCGTGGGCTCGAGCTCCTCATCGGGCTCTGGGCTGACAGCACAGAGCCTATCTGGGATTCATTCTCTCTCTGTTTCTCTCTCTCTCTCTCTCTCTCTCTCTCTCAAAAATAAAATAAATAAACTTGAAAAGAAAAGAAAAGCCTAAATCAGGAACCTACACTCTAGAAATGGCTACCTAAATCTACACCAGAGGGGCCCTTAATTAACATAGAGATCTTGGAAATATTAAGATATATGGTTCAAGGTTACAGGTTCCATGCCCTGGTAGGCACAAGGCTAATCTGGAATTTCATTTGGTCCTCTGTCAACTCCCCATTTTCAGAGGACTGTGGTGCCCGATCCCCCCAGAAGTTTGGCTGACCCTGCCACAAGGATATCATCGCGTGTGCCTCAGAGTGAACTCCGCATGCAGAGCGCCCACTGGAACGCCTAAGGACAGAGGGGGACATGACCCAGCCTATAGGAACAGGTCACGGCACTGTATGTGTACCTGCTTCCCAGTAAATGACCACACAGCTGGTCAGACTCCACCTGAGCAAGGACAGGTGGAGCCCCAACCTACTTCCCTGGCACATTTTCCTGGTGGCAGGATCAGTTCGGGGATGCCCATAAGCTGTCCAAGTCAGACGAAGCTTTGCTGTGTTCAGGAAGTGAACAGTGTCATCTGGACTCAGTTTCTCCCTCTCTCTCCTCCTGGCTCTGGCTTCCTTCTGAGACTCCCTGGTGATAGCAAGATGGCGGCAGTATCTCCTCCTATTCACTCTGGCTCAAGTTCAGCATGGAAAGTAAAGAGGATATTGTCCTGAGAGCTCTAACAAGCCCCCAGAGTGAGTCTGATTGCCACTTTGGCCTGCTTGGATCACATGGCCAACCCGCATCCAATCACCGATGCTGGGGAAAAGGTGTTCTGACAGGCCAGGCATGAGTCACGGGCCACTCCAAGTAGGGATGTCACCTCCACCAGAACCACATGGCTTGAGAACAGATCAGGGGGAGTAGTGAATCGCTAGTAGTCACAGATTCTTTGCCACTCCTCCCACTGAGAGGTACAGTCCATTTCCCGTCCCCTCAAATCTAGGCCAGCCTTGTGCCTCGTTTTGGCCAAAAAAAACCATGGTAGACGTAACACTGTAAATTTCAAGGCTGGGTCTTAAGGAAATCTGTGGATCCTGCTTGTGCATACTTGGGACACACTCTCATGGAATGCCGTCATGAAGCCCAAGAAGCCATGTGGAGAGGCCCCTTGTGGGGGAGAATCAAGGAGCTGTGGCCAATATCCCCAGCTGGTCTCCCAGCCAGCACCCAGCAAGATGTCCCAGACACCAGGAGGAGCAGAAGAATCACCCTGCTGAGCCTGGTCAACTCACGGAACCATAAAAAACAACGAGTTGTTATTTGTTTGACGTCGTGAAGTTTGGGGATAGTTACGCAGCCAACGATGGCTGATACAGGGTGGCTCCTCAAATGAAAATTGGCAGGTTATCCTAGAAATTAAATGAGTGAAGGCTAGCTGTACAACAATCAAGATCTCACCACAGCCATCCGCTCTGTGGAGTCAAGTCTGCCTGGCAACTGATGGGCTCAAGAAACACAGACTTTTCTGGAGCAGCGTTCCCGTGTCCACTCACTGGTTTTGTCAGGGTCCAGAGACAGTTGCTGGAGCAGTGGATCTCACTTCCCAATTCCAGACTCACGGCTGTGGGTTTTTAAACACACTGTCTCCGTTGGTGACTCTAGGCCTTCCCGCATGTGGCAAAGATGGCTCCCCAGCGGGTCAGTCCCGCAGGGTTCTGGGAGTTGTTCCTGGAGACCCAGACTAGAGTTTTCACAACAGCCCTTCGGTAGTGGGTCGAATGGTGGTCTCCCAAAAGCTACAGCCGTGTCCTAACCCCTGGAAGCTGTGCATGGGACCTTATTTGGCCAAAGGGTCTTTGCAGATGTAATCGAGTTAAGATCCTGAGATGAGATCATCCTGGATTACCTAGGTGGGCGCTAAATCCAACGACAGGAGCCCGTATGGCGGACACATGAGGAGAAAACACAGAGAGGAGAAAGCCGTGTGAAGACAGAGGCAGGGTGGAGTGATGCAGTCCCAAAGAAAGCCGGCAGCCAGCAGAAGCTGGGAGAGGCAAAGGATTCTCCCATAGAGCCTCCAGAGGGAGCATGGCCCCACCTTGATTTCAGAGTTCTGGCCTCCGGAATGGTGCAGAGAATCCATTTCTGTTGTTTTAAGTCGCTCAGTCTGTGGTAATTCGGTTTGGCGGTTTCAGGGAATGAACACACCTTCTGATGATTCCGTAAGCACCAACTTCCCTGTATTAAATCCCTTTCTGCTTAAAATATCTGGAGCAGTTCCTTTCGTCCTTTCTTTTCTTTCTTTCTTTCTTTCTTTCTTTCTTTCTTTCTTTCTTTCTTTCTTTCTTTCGAGTTTTAACTTTTTTATTAATTTTTTACAAAGTTCATTTATTTTGAGAGAGAGAGAAAGAGAGAGGGAGAGGGAGAATGCGTGGGTGAAGGGCAGAGAGAGGGGAGGAGAGAGAATCCCAAGCAGGCTGCACACTGTTAGCATAGAGCCCAAAGCGGGGCTCAGTCCCACAAACTGTGAGATCCTGACCTGAGCCAAAATCAAGAGTTGGACCCTTAACCGGACTGAGCCACCCAGGCACCCCAAGTTTGAATTTTTCTTAAGTAATCTCTACACCCAACGTGGGACTCAAACTCACGACCTTGAGATCCAGAGCCGCAGGCTCCACCACCTCAACCAGCCAGGGGCCCCTGGAGAAGTTTCTGTTTCTTGCACTGAACCCTGAGTGGTACAATTCCTTTCCCATCCCCAAAATGGAAGACCAAGGCAGCCAGAATGCAGATTGTGAGGAGGAGCCAGGGACATACTTAGATCTGAGGCACATCCGTGGTTCTGCTGCCAGCCTCAGAGGCAGCTGCATTTCTCCCCGTTCAACAGAAACACTGGTCCTGATAGAGTCTTCTCTTTTGCCAGTGCGGTAGCAAGAGTTTATTTTTATTGTAAATTACTGCAGTCAGCCCACCAGCTCACCTCTGCCAACAGCCCACTACCTCCGAAGTCTTGGAATGAAGAGCCAGGCAGGGCCAGTGAGACTCATTGCTCTTTCCTTTTTTTTTTTTTTTTTAATTTTTTTTAACGTTTTTCTTTATTTTTGAGAGAGACAGAGACGGAATGCGAGTGGGTTAGGGGCAGAGAGGGAGGGAGACACAGAATCCGAGGCAGGCCCCAGGCTCCGAGCTGTCAGCACGGAACCCGATGCGGGGCTCGAACTCACAAGCCGGGAGATCATGACCTGAGCCGAAGTCGGACGCTCAACCGACTGAGCCACCCAGGCGCCCCAACATCTCTCTTTCCTTTATCCCGTGGAATCCAGAAAAGAGCTGGAAGCTGCCGGAACTGGACTGAGAGTTGGTGGTTTTGTTTTTATTTTAAAGAGAGAGCATGAGCAGGGGAGGGGGCAGAGGAAGAGAGAGAATATTTTCTTTTTTAAGTTTATTTATTTATTTATTTTGAGAAAGAGCAAGGAAGGGCGGGGGGGGGCGGAGAGAACCCCAAGCAGGCTCCACGCTCAGTGTGGAACCTGACGGGGGGCTCAATCCCCTGACTGTAAGACCACGCATGACCTGAGCCAACATCAAGAGTCAGACGTTCAACCGACTGAGCCACACAGGCGCCCTGAAAGAGAGAGAATCTTAAGCAAGCTCCACGCTCAGCATGGAGCCCAACGCAGGGCTCGATCCCAGGACCCTGGGATCGCGACATGAGCCAAAATCGGGAGGCGGATGCTCAACCAACTGAGCCACTGAGCCACCCAGGTGCCACTGGGCTGAGAGCTTTTGACCCAATACCAGTGAGAGGCTCCAACCACAGTTACTTCCTAGAGAGCAGGTTGTGTTAGTCGGCTTTCCTTCTCCAAACCAAGACTCTACATTTTCATAGAGACGCGGGTGGTATTGTGTTCGTGCGTGTCTCTGAATCTGTGTGTCTGCGTTTCTGTGTGCCTTTCTGTGAGTTTGTACTTGTGTTTGGTGTTTGGGTGTGTGTATATGCGTTTATGTGTGTGGGTTTGTGTGTGTGTGTGTTTACATGCGTTTACATGTGTGTTTTTATACGTGTGTATGTGTATATACACGCGGATTTATATATGCATGTGTTTGTGTGTGTCTATGTGTGTATTTACATGTAGGTGTGCATTTTTATATGTGTGTATATATTTTTTTAGTTTATTTATTCATTTTGAGAGAGAGAGAGAGAGAGAGAGAGCAGTGGAGAGGCAGAGAGACGGGGAGAGAGAGAGAATCCCAAGCAGGCTCCGCCCCATCAGCACAGAGCCAGGCACGGGGCCCGAACTCACGAACCGTGAGATCATGACCTGAGCCAAAACCAAGAGTCAGATGCTTAACTGCCTGAGCCACCCAGGTGCCCCATATGCGTGTCTATTTATATATGTGTGTATTGATGTATGTGTTTCTACACGTGTGTATGTGTATATGTGTATATATTTGCATGTGTGTATTTGTGTGTGTGTTTATGTGTGTGTGTATATGCACGTGTGCTTCAATATTAGTATATTTATATGTACGTGCGTGTGTGTGTGTGTTTATAGGTGTGTGGAGAGAGGGTATGGGGAGAAGTGACGTGTCTGTGGTTACCGTTAATACCATAAACTTGAGCTATTGTTTTCATAAATAGGACGCCGGAGACAGTCTCTCGCTGCTCTTGCCACTGTGCTGTAGAAATGATCTTGCCACGGAAGAATCCTTCTTTCGTTCTGCAAGCCTAACCACATAATCCAGGATGGGCAAATTCTGCTCCATGGAAGCCCAGGTTTTTCTGCTTTGTCCGTGGAGTTCCCAAGCCAGAGTGCTAGAGCACTTCATGGCCTCGGGGTTGGGGAACAAACTAAAAACCGTGGGATTGTCTGCTGGTAAAGGTGACATCACCACAGTGCTTCTCGAGAAATTCCCCGCGGTGCCGGTGTGGATGCTTATTTATTAAGCGTGCATTGTGCACCTGGAGCTGTGCCAGCGACTGGCTTTACTGAGAGGTCCGCCTCCGTCCAGGCCGTCAGCAAGCTCTTGCCCTTACGTGGTGCCATCCCCCCTGGGTGAGGCAGGGGCCAGCTCTGTCTCTCCTACCTTGAGCCCAGTTCTCTGGAAACGAGTCTTCACGACCAAGTTCCTGCCTCAGACACGAGCTCCTGAAGGGAGTTCTGTGTTTGTGCTGCCCACATCATCCCCTAGCTACTTCCAAAGGGACTGGAGGGCCACCTCGGTTTCCGCGTGCCTTGAGAACCCTTCAGAGTCTTGAGCTCCTCTCATGGGGCCTGGGGCCCTGCTGCCCCCCGCCCTTCTATATCCCCAGCGGCACACCCCTCAGGCAGCCAGGTTTTGTGGGTCCCTGCCGCCTGCCCGGCGGCCTGGCCCGTCCCGGCACCTGCCGCGGCCGCTGCCGCCGAGACTGGAAGCGTCTGGAGCTTGGGGTCCGGCCACGCTCGCCGTCCCGTCTGGATGTTCCCCAGCCCTGGTTCTGACAGCTGCACTGGCAGAAGGCTCATAGCAGACCTCAGCCTCCGGACCCCTCCAGAGCCCGGCCCGCCGGCCACAGGCTCCCAAAAGGCCAGTGTTGCCTGGAAACCATCCCAGCACCCTGCGTACCGCCCGGGGCTGGGTGAGCGCCGTGACCCCGGGGCTCAGCCAGGAGACGCGGCAAAGCCAGGGTTTCCGAGTGGGTGCAGAGGGAAAAAAAGGTGAGGAATAGAAGCCAAGGGGGTGGGGCAGGGGCCGAAGAAGGGAGGAGGAGGAGGGCAGAGGGGGTAACGTACACTACGCGATCCCGAAGCACGTGACCTTCTGTGGGCGAGGAGACTTCGTGGCTGCGGCTCTCAGCCGTTGCGCGCTCGCTGCGTACTAAGTGCTCGACGTGATCGGCACACCAGGCCTCACAACGGCAGGAATGATCCCTGCCTGGTAAGTGAGAAAACAGAAACACAGCTGGAGCGGCTCGCTCAGTTAGGCCCTGTGGTCCGATTCCCGCCTGTGCCCTCGGGCCACCCTGGCCGCTGGCTGGCTAGGGATCTCTGTGACCCGCCGGTGGTGGGGGTCCCCCGCTTGAATCTGGACCGACGGGGCATGGGGACAAGCGCAAGTGGCCCGGTCCCTCCTCCAGCCTTGGCTCTGTCTCCCCTCAGGGGCGCCTGGGCTCCGGCCCCTTCTTCCGTCCCTCTTCGAGGCCCAGAGCATTGTGGCCGCCACCAGGGCCAGGGCTCCCAGCAGCCTCCCTGCCGGATCGTCTGCCATTCATCACAGAGGCTCTCCTGGACGTCTGTGTTAAGAAACAAATGTTCTCCCCCTTTAGTAAATCATGTGAAACATCACACACAGGGACAGCTGGTTAGAACACAGGCTACTACTTTCCTACAAGGTGAGGACGTTGAAGGCACAAAATGTACGCGGGGCTGCGCGCGGGCAGCGCCCAGCCTGCCAGCTCAGCACGTCCTGGCCTCCCTCCGTGTGCCCCTCTGCCTCGGGCTCCGGGCCAGCTGGGCACCGCGTCTCCCTCCCCAGCCCTTGAGGAAACAAGGTCGTCTTTCTGGCTGGTTACCTGGGCGCGAGGCAGGCTTGGCAGACACAGCCTCTCCGGGTACCTCCCCAACACCTCAGCTTGATCGGCTTCTCCTCTGATTCTGGAAACCAGAAATCTCACCAACGCGGCTCCTCCTGCGTCAGAAGGGGGAAGGGGGTGGGGGGACAGTGGTAGATAAGGCCACGTTGGACTGCAGATTAATCACGTTACTGAACTCTTTTGTAGCCCCCTGCTCTTTGTGGTGGTCTTTCTTCTCTCTGTCTTCAGGGCTCTAGCCCCAGGCTTCCATCCTTTGAAACCTACTCTTTGGAATAAATCTCATGTCAGTCATTTACACCTTAGTGTAAATTTAAGTCAGTGAAATAATTCTCTTTCCCAAGAGGGTTTGCATTGAAATCTTTCTGGATGGAAATCATCATGCAATGAGAGATTCGTCCCCGTTAAAGGAATTTTGACTCATAATCTCATAAAAACAGAGAGGCATTTTGGTGGGTACAATGTTGCACGGACTGGAAATACCACAACTTCATCTACCTGTCCTGTTTCCAAACTGTCTATCGTAGGTCGACTTCTTCCCTGTATGCTCTTATTCTCTCCAGCTTAACTTGATCCTGGGACTTGAGAGGTTTTGTTGACTCACCTTTATTTATTTGTGTTTTTATTTTTTTTAGAGATGGGGGAGCAGAGGGAGAGGGAGAGAATCTCAAGCAGGCTCCACGCTGGGCTGACAAGGGGCTCCATCTCACTGCTGTGAGGTCATGACCTGGGCAGAAATCAGGAGGCAAACGCTTAATCGCCTGAGCCACTCGGGCGCCCCTTGACTCGCCTTTATGATTCATCTAGGAATCATAAGATTTCAGGTCTCGTGGGATCTTGGAGATCAAATAATGGAAGTTTCTAGATGAAGAAACAGAAACGCAGAGATAAGTGAGATGCCCAAGATCCCACAGCAAGTTACAGCAAAGCCGGGACCATCTCCTGGCTCCTGCCAATAGCTCTCAACTGAACAACCAACACTGTTTGCAAAATGAAGTCCGGGCAGAAACTCTTTTTTGCTAAACCACAGAGCATGGGCCTGTACCCGGGCTCCGGCCCTTCCAGGGTTGATGACATGGGCAGCCTTTGTGTAGCTTGGGAGGAGTGTTCCTAGAAGCATTTGATCTACAAAATGAGGCCGATGGAGCTTCCCTTATGGCTACAGGGTCCACCAGGTATAAAGGCTAGAGAGACCCGAGCAAAGGTCACTGTCGTCACCATCCAAACTCCTGGCCTGAATTTTGCGACAAAGGGCCTTAGTTTTATTTTCCCAGCAGCCCAGAGCCCCTCACCCTTCATTTTTTTTTTTTCATTTTTTTTTTCATTTTTTTTTCAACGTTTATTTATTTTTGGGACAGAGAGAGACAGAGCATGAACGGGGGAGGGGCAGAGAGAGAGGGAGACACAGAATCGGAAACAGGCTCCAGGCTCTGAGCCGTCAGCCCAGAGCCCGACGCGGGGCTTGAACTCACGGACCGCGAGATCGTGACCTGGCTGAAGTTGGACGCTTAACCGACTGCGCCACCCAGGCGCCCCACCCTCACCCTTCAAAAGCAGAGCCACCCTTGGCCATACTCACCAAACCAACTTCACTTAGTTACTTCCTCCTCACCACACAACACAAGGCCCCCTCGCCTATTTGAGATCAACCTTGGCCTAAATTTGACCTGAGTTTATCCCAGAAGTATAGGCCAAAGGCAGAGGACCAGAACCAATATGTGGTCCCGTGGATTAAGAGGCACTAGGGGCGCCTGGGTGGCTCAGTCGGTTAAGCGTCCGACTTCGGCTCAGGTCACGATCTCGCGGTCCGTGAGTTCGAGCCCCGTGTCAGGCTCTGTGCTGACACCTCGGAGCCTGGAGCCTGTTTCCGATTCTGTGTCTCCCTCTCTCTGACCCTCCCCCGTTCATGCTCTGTCTCTCTCTGTCTCAAAAATAAATAAACGTTAAAAAAATTTAAAAAAGAAAAAAAAAGAGGCACTAGAAATAGAAGGCCTGGGTTCAAATCTCCCCTCTGCCACTTCCTGTTCTGTGTCTTTGGTATGTTTACTTGACTTCTCCATGCCTCAGAATCCTCATTTGTCAGGTAGGGATAATTCTGGCACTTTCCTCCAGGCCGTTGTGACAGTTGAATGGAGTCAAACATGAAACACACCCAGAACAGTGCCTGCACATAGTAAGTGCTCACTTAAAGTTACCCATGATGTTGGGGCGCCTGGGTGGCTGAGTCGGTTACACGTCCGACTCTTGGTACAGCTCAGGTCATGATGATCTCACGGTTCGTGAGTTTGAGCCCCGCATCAGGCTCGGAGCTGACAGCATGGAACCTGCTTGGGATTCTCTCTCTCTCCCTCTATCTTTAAAAAAAGAAAAAAAGTTACCCATGATGTCTTTGGTGCCTCCTTTCAAAACTTCCCAGATGTCTCTTTGCCTCTCCCCTGGAAACTAAGGACTATGAGTTTTGGGTTAAAAATACTGGGGGCAGGAAGGGAGGGATGTTAAAAGAAACTGGTGTGGAAATTTCTGAAATTTATCTGAAAAACTGAAATACACTGGCCACACCTACTTTATCCTGATATCAGGCTAAACCAATCAAAGAAAACTAGTAAGATAAACGAAGTTCTGGTGTGATACAGGAAGAGAGAAAACGTGAGTGTGTGTGTGTGTGTGTGTGTGTGTGTGTGTGTAGCAGGAATTGTGCAAGTTTTTCCCCCTGCCTCATTCTACATCAAATCATTATTCTAGAATCTGTTTTTGACACATACCTTGTTTCTAACATACAGGTTAGTGCTAAGAAATAAAATAACGAGGAAAAGAAGGTGAGATGCTCTGAGGGAGCCAATGCTACATAAATATTTTAACTTTCAAGCAAACTTGAATTCTGTACACACCAGTCCCTTGATTCTTGCCCCTTTACACTGCGGAGCACTAAATCTGTGTACGTCTGAGCTGGCCACCAGGGTGGCCCAGAAATATCACCGTCTCCCCTTCTGCATCATCTGGGTACTGATTCACAGTAAAGGCTGGGGAACCACTGTGTGGAAGCTGCTGTCCAAGCTGCCTTCTGAGCCCCAGTGATCACAGTTTGGTGTTTATGGGCTCAGAGTAGACTGAACAGCCAGCTGTCTGCACCAGGAAAGTCCCTTGGCCGAAAAATATATCCCCCACTGGCCTGTGGTAAATGCCTGAAATTCCACCATTAGCAATGCATTCCTTTGGTTATGCCACTCCATTCTCAGGCCACAAGTTTTCAAGTGAAAATGTCCCTCAGGGGAGTAACACGTGAGGACTCCGACAATTATGATGAATGAGGGTTTCAGATCATTCCTGAGAGAGGTGAGCATTGACTGCCTTGCTGGTTGGAGTGTGGCCGGGGGTAGAGGAGAAGGAGTATAGAAGAAGGAGTGGGGGCTTGGAGGGCTGAGGGCAAACTTGGACAGCCGGGCCATTGTGACGCTTTTAAAACATGGCCTTCATTCTTTGACACTCTTTCCAATGAGAGGTGGGATTTCTGGCCTCCCCCTGAATTTGGACAGGCTTGTGACTGCTTTAACCAACTTCTTGGTTCTCTGGAACATTCACTTTTGGAGCCCTGGGCCATCACATGAGAATACCAAGTACTCTGAGACCACATACAGGAAAGACCACTCTGAGCCTAGCCTGCCGGCCAGCCTTGCCAAAATTCTACATATCTGAGTGAAGCCTCCAGAACAATCCATCTGTTGGCTGAATACCAACGAGACCTCCCTCAATGAATTGAGGAGAAAAGGTGTGCAGTCAAACCCCACCCGAATTCCTGACCCATGAAATTATAAAATATAGTAAAACAGTTGTTTTAAGCCACTCAGGATTGGAGTGATTTATTAGGCAGAAATAGATAACTGGAGTAGCCATGTGCCCAGAACCTGGTCGGATAAGAGTCAGCCTCACAGACAGCTGATGTAGATGCTTCCGGGATTGGGGGACCGTGGGGGGAGTGGGAATCCCAAATAGAACAGGCTGATCCGTCAGAAACCAACGGTCTCAAGTCCCTGGAAATAATGCCCCGCCCACCCTTGGGCCTGGGCCTCTAGCCCACCACCACGTCATTTATCGGCTAGCCCACAGAATCTTCTGTCCATCCAGGGTTGGGAGCAGAAGACTTCGGGAAGTCCTGCTCAGTCCTTTACAGACGAGGACACTGAGCTTCCAAGATGGGAGGCAATTTGTAGCTCCCCCGGAGTCCATGCAGGACTTGGTATCTGGCTCTTCAGACCCCCAGAGGGGCAGCGTGAGATTTTGTGCAAAAAGCAAGGGCATGGGGGCACCTGGGTGGCTCAGTCAGTTAAGCGTCTGACTCTTGATTTTGGCTCAGGCCAAAAAAGAAAACCCCAAGTGGGGCTCCGTGCTGACAGCGTGGAGGCTGCTTGGGAGTCTCTCTGTTCTCTCTCTGCCCCTTCCCAGTTCGCTTTCTCTCTCTCTCTCTCTCAAAATAAATAAATGAACTTGAAAAAAAAAAAACAACACAAAGCATGGGCCTGGGCTCAGAAGCCAGGAAGACCTGGGTTCAAGACCTGGCCTTTTCATCTCTTGGTTTTGTTGGCCTTGGTTGAATGACTCAGTTTCCTCATCTGTGAAATGGGAATAACGGGTCCCCGTTCACAAGGTTAACTTGTGAGTTACATGGCACAGCCCTGGCACACCCAGGAGTCACCGTTGCCCCATCCCTCCCTCCATGGCCCTTTCCACCTCGTCCCTCAGGGCCCCCGCCAAGGAGCACCTGCTCAGGCTCCCTGTCTGACCTTTGACCTGTGGTGAGGAGGCGGAATGGAGACCACTGGAAACAGGCTGAGTTGCCCAGCTTCACCCAGAGTGCTCCCTGAAGCCCAAGATCTTCTCCTTGCCCATCCCTCTGCCCAGACCAGCCCCCTCAAAGCACCCTCTAATCAGTCCTGATGGTGGCTCCTTAAAATCTGTCCTTCAGATGGCCAAGGACCATGCACCCGGGAGGGCCCCTCTTGCGTAAGGAATCTGAAGATCCCAGATCCCCGCCCGACATGTCCGTGAGAGGGGTGGAGGGGGCGAGGGGGGACCTGAGTCATAGGGAAGGTTCTGTCTCCCCAGCCCACGGGTGCCCACCCCCGTCCCGGGCCCAGCCCAGGGACAGTCAGCAGCACGTGGCAGCCAGAGACGCTTTCCAGGCAGGGCCAGGCAGGGCAGGGCTGAAGAGGGCAGAGCCAGGCGGGCCTCCTATCATCAGGAAATCTTTTCACTCACAGACGGCTGAGTTCTGTTAGCACGTTGTTGCTGTTCTAGAAAAACAGACTGTGCAGAAGGGAGAGAAGGTGGAGTCGGGAGGTTTCTTTTTTTTTTTCTTTCTTTTTTTTTTTTTTTTTTGAAAACGTGATGGATGTGAACATAACACTCTTTTTTCTTCTGTGTAAGCGGTAGCCACCAGGTTTGTATACGCTCCCCCTCGGGTGTTTTCCAGACTCCCCCTTTCTTCCTTTCCATTCTGACCTACTTTGGGCTCCCTCAGAAGCAGACCGGAGACCAAAACGTGAGCAGAAGTGGTTTATTTGGAGGAAATGGAGTGGAGTATTGGAGGTGAGGAGGGGAAGGGAAGGAAGCGTTACCAAGAAAGCCACCTCGGGGGGCCAGGGAGCTGAGTCATTATCTTCCAACTCCTGTGGTCTCTGGCTGAGAGCCTGGCCTGCGTGCGGCCTCGAGCGAGCCCTCCGGCCAGAGGTCACCCGAGCTCGCAGCTGGCACGCGCCCAACCTGGCAATGCCGGGGACATCTGCACAGGGCGACCCCTGCGCCCTGCTGCCACTTCCCTACCCTCAGACCTTCTCTCTCTCTCTCTCTCTCTCTCTCTCTCTCTCTCTCCCCCTCTCGGCCCTGCTCACACGTGATCAGCTGACCTTCCACTCGCCCCAACCTCTACATCCACTTCCCGGGGAACCCCAAACTGAGCAGAGTCACCATAAGCCTCTGGATTCTCCCTCTGAGTTTCGGAGAAGAAAGGAGAGTGGGGACAGGAACGTTCTCACTCACCCCGCTGCGGCCTTTAGAGGAGACAGGCCCCTGCCGCAAACTGCCCTTGGCGGCCTTTCCAGAACCGTCCTGCCTCATTCCATGCTCTCCCTCAGCCCCTGCGCGCCCCGGAGCCTGAGGGTGGGCTTGGCATTCCCTGAGCCTTCGCTTTGGGGGGCCCAGACCTCACCTCGCTTTGCTAAGCCCCCACGCTCCGCTCCGTCGACTTGGGCCCAGCTGTCATTGCTGTGGCCAAGCCTTGACACGAGCGGCGAGGTTTGTTTTTATTTGCCGTTTGTAAGGCTCCTTCTCTCCCAGGAGCAGGAGGTGATGGGGAAGCTGTAATTTGCTAAACAGGCATTAATCTTCACATCAATCCCGAGAGGCAGGTAGAGCTTCTCAGTCAAAACACACAGGGCTGTGATTAGACAAGACTGGCAAGATAATGCGCAGGGATTTGTGCTCCCCGGCCAAGCCCTGGCTTCCCTGGGGCAGAACTGCTGACCTCGCCCCAGGGCTGTGGCCCACAGAGAACGTTCTTTCTGCAGAAGGGCAGAAGAGCCCGGTGTCCAGGGCCATTTCGCTGCTCCTTTTGCGC
Source organism: Lynx rufus (assembly GCF_022079265.1). Classification (NCBI taxonomy): domain Eukaryota; kingdom Metazoa; phylum Chordata; class Mammalia; order Carnivora; family Felidae; genus Lynx; species Lynx rufus. Next base: position 35,416,571 of record NW_025814828.1, read on the forward strand.
CACCCACCCCCCCATCTCTCTCCAGCCGTCCCCTGTCGGACAGGATGGAGGGAAAGTGATGCGGCCTTGGAGGAAGACAGACATAGGTTTGAACCTTGCTCTGCCACTCTTTTCCATTCAACAAATGCTAATGAGTCCCTATTATATCCCTGGCACTTTTTGGTTGTGGGAAACGTGATAAATGTTGGCGGTTCCGGAGGGTCAATCCATAACGCTCTTTTCTTCTCCTCCCGACCGATTGAGAAATAGACGCGGAAGTCCAAAAGGTGAGGCCCGAGATGTTCTTTATTACGGAAAAGGCTATCTTGGCAGATGTGGCTCGAGATCTGTCACAACAATTGTCTTGCTGACGTTCACCCCAGCGTTGATCTGACCCACTCGGCTCCAGGCAGAACTGAAGACCATACAGAGCTGAGATGATGTGCTTTTTCTCAGAGGGGACCCAAACGGGGCTGAGCCCCCTGGACCCGGATTTGCCCTGACTCATCAGATAGTTCACTCACCTCGTTTGCCACCACCCTCCCCACCCACCCCCCGGGCAAAGGTAGCCCCTGAGATAAGGATGTGAATGCAAGTAGGGTATTTGGGAGCGGAGGCAGGTTGGGTAACCCCAGGATGTGGCAGTTCGGCTGGGGCGGTGGGGACAGGTGATGTTGATGGCATTGGAGATGCTGGCACGTGGGTTCCCCCACCCCCGACTAGCATGGCAAAGGTGGAGGTGGGAAGGACCAAGGTGGGGTGATCAGAAGGAAGCGGCCGCTGCTTGTGACTTGAGGGGGAAACGAATTACTCCATAACTCTCAAGGACCCCACCCTCCGGATTTTACCTAGGCCTAGAGAGTTCTGACTGGGGCCCCCAATTGATCTTCTCTCGGCTCCAGACATGTCATAGCGTGCATGGGTACACGTGTGCGTGCACATATGTGCACAAATACACGTGCAAACATACATGCACACATAAATACATGTGCACACCTAAATACATCAGTGCACAGCATACAAATTACCCACATACACGGCACGTTCTCACACATACACATTCCTTCACCCTCACCTTTTTTGTTTTGGTGTCTGTGATCCAATCTGGCAGGAAAGGTCTCTCCTTTTTTTTTTTTTTTTTTTAGTGTTTATTCAATTTTTGAGAGAGAGAGAGAGGGAGATGCAGAATCCGAAGCAGGCTCCAGGCTCTGAGCTGTCAGCACAGAGCCGGATGCGGGGCTCGAACTCACCAGCCTTTTATGGGCAGGGCCAGTGCTCCGGGCTCCAGGCCAGTGCTTGCCAACCAGCTCTGTGCTTCCTCATGGGACGCTCAGGGTAAATGTGTCTGCCCAGCAGACATAGCCAGGACCACTCTCCGCCCCTGCTACTGGACCAGGTGCCACCTCACCTTATCCAACGGGCAGGTCAGCCTTGCCCACAAAGACCCTCCGGCCCTTATTGCCAATCCGGCCTCAGCCAAGGAATGGGTATTCGGGGGGCTGGTGGTTCTGTGGACAGCCTAAGGTCAAGGTGAAAGAGACAGGTTGTAGTCGCTGAAGGAAAGGGGGGCAAAGGAGCCATCACTTTTAGGACCCCACACGCCAGTGTCTCATCATAAGTGAGGATGGAATGGGTCATTTTCTTTGTACAGCCTACCGGTCCAGGTTTCCTCTTATCGGATGGCTGCAATGGGGGATCACCTCGTGGTTTACAGGCTGGCAGCACATAGAGATGGAGAACAGACATGGGAGTCTAGAACATGCCAGGTGGGGCCAGCTGAGGGATAACGTCCAAAAGCCCAGCAAGAGGGGAAGCCGCTCAGCCTGCGCGCGGGCCCAACACCCAGTTCCCTCCCAGGGCAGGGGTCTGCTCTATTTGCTTGCGTTACACTCAACCCCCGGGGGAGGCCGCCTCATGCATTAAAACAAACTTATGATCTGGAGACGGACCTCAAACGAGAAACAAGGAGATCAGAGCTTTTTGAGTTCCGTTCGTTAGTCCCATCGTCAAAAAGCCCCCCAGGGGAGTGGAAACAGACCTTGGTTGTGCCGGCAGAACATCAGCATCAAAGTCGGGAACTGTCGTAGGGCCGGGCATCAGCCTGACGATAAATCACGAGGACCCCCACCGGGAGCTGGGTGGGGGCTCCTCACGGGGACCACCAAAAGCTGGGACACTGTGTCAGTTAGCTTTTGCTGTGGGACAAAGCATCCCCAAACAACCTTAAAACCTTAAAACCACCACCGTCTGTTTGGCTCACTCAGTAGGCGCCCTCCCGCCGAATGAGGGATAAGAGAGAATGTGTGTTTACTGAGCACCTAGTACGTGCCAGGCTCCGTGACTCTCGGCCTTCGGGCTTTCTCTGGCCTCCAGAGCCTACTGGCCCCCACCTGGTTCAGGCTAGTTGGCGACTTGACATTTCTCCAGGAAGTCCTCAAAGAGTGAAACGACTCCCCGCAGTGTCCCCAGTAGGATTGGGCTCCAGATACCCCCAGTGGGGATCTGCTCGGTGGCGTTTCCTTTATGGACCGCCTCCGATCCCCGGCCCTCGGCCCTTCGGTCACCCGGGAAGTTCTGCTTCTGAGGGCTGGCTGTCAGCTGGAGCAAGGGGCTAAGTGGACCTCGGCTCTCATCCTCCAGCCGGTGGCCTGGGCTTGTTCGCAGGGTGACTGAAGATTCCAAGAGCAGTAAGTGGACAAGCACCATTATGTGAGCGCTTTTTAAGCCTCAGCTTACCTGACTTGCCAAAGCAAGTCAATGACCAAGTCCAAGGTCAGCGTGGGAGGGCAGGGCAGGATTTGGGGTGCATTCTTTGCAGTCCACCACAGGCGGCATGGCAGGTGTCGCCGCCCAGCCTAGCAAGGACGTCTACTGGCACGGACTTCCCCGTGGAAACACAGTCCCAAGCCACACATCTGAGCAGGCTGCGGGCTTCTGCGGGACAGCACCGCATCGGACTTCTATCCCCAGCCCCGGGTCCCAGCACCAGGCGTCCATGCAGAAGAAGCTCGCGGAGTGCATGGGAGGGTATTGACCGCACATCATTTCTGGCACCAAGGTGGGCAGCAAGATGACTTAAACCTCATCTGGGCTCTCCAAAGCCCTCTGTGGCCTGGGGGCCTCATTGGGTGTCCTTGTTCCAGACCGGGGACGCCTAGGGTTTGTGCCGACACATGATTACTTTCACCTTTCTCTTTTGAAAAATGGCCCATGTTTAAGGATTCATAAAACTTAGGAAATGCATCACTGAGCCTATAACGCCGTGAGAGCCCCATGTAGAGAATGACTTAAAAAGAAGATTCATCAAACTAATTACTTCTCCCCCCCAACCCCCGCCCCCACCCCGCCCCTCTTTCCGCTTGGCTTGCTCAGAAAGATGTACAGCCTCACCGGCTAGGCTGCTTCGAAGCCAGACTCCGGGACTGCTGGTGTGGGAGGGGCAGTGAAACACCCTGGGTCTCGATCGTTCTCGGACTTTCTGGACAAACAAGAGTTTTTCCTGCTGATTCATCTACTCTAAAGGCTGAGGCCAGGCCAGGGTACCTAAGGGGCGGGAGGAAGAGGGGGGGGCAAATATTGGGACGCAGGAAGGCTCTCTGTCATCCACCCCTCTGAGACAGATTCTACACATCCCCATATGATGCCGCATGTCGTGTCCCTTGGGCCCACCTCTGGGCTCACCCACAGCCTCGGTGGACAGTGCCTGAGCCTGCCGACTGCTTCCCACCGCAAGCGCCTGCCTCTTCCTCTCTGCCTCCCTGTCTGGGGCTTTCTGTAGTTGCACGGGAGCTAGCTCCGTAGAGAGCAAGGCTCAGTGCTAGGCTCTGACATCATGAGGGTCAACCCTCGCCAGCAAGGGATGAGAGTTTATGGATAAATACTTCAGCGTCACATCGGCAGTGCATTGAATGCTTGCCCCCAAAAGATGTGTCCACCCTGAAGCCGTGAATTCGACTTTATTTGGGAAAGGGGTCTTTGTAGGCGTAATCAAGTTAGGGATCTCAAAATCATCCTGGATTATTCAAATGGACCTTAAACCCGATGACAAGTGCCCTTAGAAAACAAGGGGAGAAGACACAGAGAAGAGAAGGGGACATGAAGGCGGGGACAGAGATTTTGGAGGGACGCCTCAACGAGCCAAGGAATGCCCAGGATTACTGGCAGCCACCAGAGGCTAGGAAAGAGGCATGGGACGGATTCTCCCCCAGAGTCTCCAGAAGGAAGCGACCCTGCTGACACCTCGGTTTCAGACTTCCAACCTCCGGGGCCCCCGGGTGGCTCAGCCCCTTGAGCGTCCAACTTCTGCTGAGGTCATGATCTCGCAGTTTGTGGGTTCGAGCCCGGCGTCGGGCTCTGTGCTGGCCGCTCAGAGCCTGGAGCCTGCTTCGGATTCTGTGGCTCCCTCTCTCTCTGCCCCTCCCCACCAAAATAAATAAATAAATAGAAACATTAAGAAAAGAAAAAAAAAAAAAAAACAAAAGACTTCCCACCTCCAGAACTGTGAGCAGCCCGTTTGTGTTGGAAGCCACCCAGTCTGTGGTACTTTGTCGCAGCAGCCCTAGGGCACGAATATAGCTACCCTCAGTGGGATGATTCTGAGATGGGTTCTGAACAGTTCCCAAGAGGTTCCCCAACAGGATCGAGCCCCAGTTGCCCACAGGGACAGCCAGCTCGTGTATACACCTTCGCTGGCCTTTTCCCCTTCCTTGTCTCACCTCCCCACTGCCCTGCTGGGGTCTCCTGGGATCACCTCCCAGTGAACCACTTGCGCCTAATTCCTTGTCTGCTTTTGGGAGCACCCAGACTAAGGGCACACTGTCCCATACCACTCATCCCTTCCTTAATTCATCCCATCACCATTTATAAGGGAGGTGGGCACAGGGAGTGGCTGTGGTTGACCAAAAATAATGGACCCCCCCCCCCCCCCCGCAAAGTATCTGCATCCTGGTTCTCAGAACTTGGAAGTGGTATCTTATATGGCAAAAGGGATTTTGCGGGTGAGATGAAGTTAAGGGTCTTGCACTGGGGACGTGATCCCGGCTTATCCGAGTGAGCCCAATGTAATCACAAGGGTCCTTCGAAGAGGGGGGTGGGAGGTCAGAGTAGCGGGAGGCGAAGGGCTGTGACCACAGCAGCAGAGGTTGGAGCAGTGCAGCCATGAGCCAAGGAAAACCGGCAGCCTCTAGAAGCTGGAAGGAGCAAAGAGCAGATTGCCCCTTGGAGCTTCCAGAAGGAACCAGCACCTTGATTCTAGGGCCACAAGGTTCATGCAGGACTTTGACCTCCAGAGCTGTGAGGTGATAAATTTGTGGGGTCTTAAGCCACTAAATGTGTGGTACTTTGTGACAGCAGGCTCTACTGAACTCATACAGTGGTTGCTGAGCATAAGCAGGATGCAGTCTTGATTCTGGATTCCACTGGATTCTGCTGTGGATCCCGGGCAAGTTCCTCACCCCCTCTGAGCCTCAGTAGCCTCAGTTTTCAAATGAGCATAGTCATCGGCGTACCTTCCTGCTGCTGCTGTGTGGACCACACGAGGTAGTGTGGGGATAAGCGGTCAAGCACAGCGGTGCCGATGATAGCTCATTAACATTTACTCTTAGCCAGTCGTGGGGCTCCACCTGTTGGAATACCAGGCCCAGTAAGACACAAAATGCAATTCTGATCTTCAGAGACGTCACAGCCTAGAAGCATGGAGGGGGCCGCTAAGAGTGTCTGGGAAACGGGGATGCCTGAGCCACTGCCCAGAATGGAAGAAAGATGCTTCTGGGTCCCTTGAGTCACAGCAGTTAGGACCTCCGAACTGCCCCTCCTTCACGCCCCCCCTCCCCCCGATGCAAAGGCTCAGTAGGAAGTAATAGTCACAGCTGGGATAGCAGTGGTAAGAGTAGTAACAGTAACTATCGTCACGGCTGTGACATCACCAACGCCCCAGCCTTTGGACTCCAATGTGCTGGCGGAGGCTCAGCCTCCCATCTCAGAAGTCCTCACTGTCCCGGAGTCATTCGGAGTGGCGGGTGTTTTGGGTCCCCGAACCCAATTCCGATGTGTGTAGGGAGTAGGGGGGGTGCTCCCCCCACCAACAGCAGGCAACTCTCTGGACGCCCTCTGGTTAGTTCTGACACCATCTACCCAGAGACGGTGGCAGATCCCATAGGGTGAGGCCTCAGTCCTACAAGATCGCACACACCCACCCCTCCACATGCCAGTCCTACCTAGTCCAGACTGTCACCGTCTGACTAACCGGCTATCAGTCAGAGGTTCCCGCGACCCCCTCCTTTCTTGGGTTTGATGAATTTGCTACAGCAGCTCACAGAGCTCGGGGAAAGATTTTACTTAGTAGATCATGAGTTTATTATAAAAGGATAAACCTCAGGAACAGCCAGATGGAAGAGACGCAGAGGGCAGGGTTTGGGAAAGGGGTGCGGAGCTTCCTCTCCCAAGTCTCTGCGAGCTCACCAACCCACAAGCTCATCCTTTTGGGTTTTTATGGAGGCTTCGTTACATAGGCGCGATTGATGGAATCATCGCATTGGTGATTGGTGACTGATTCAACCTCCAGCTCCCCCCGCCCCCATCAGGGAGGGTAGGGCAGAAAGTTTCAACCCCCTAATCCCTAGGTTGGTTCCCCTGGCAACCAGCCCCCAACCTGAGGTTTCCAAAAGTCGCTTCATTAACATAACAAAAAGACACCTTTCCGGCTCTCACCTCCAGATTCTTCAAGGGTTCTAGGAACTCCAAGGTTGAAGGCCAAGTATATATTTGTTCTTATAAATCACAATATCACAACAGTCATGGTCACTGCAAAGTCTGGGCTCCCTTGACTCCTAGAAATTCTGCTTCATCTGGGGTGAGTCCTGTATGTGGTGTGGGGAGAATATAGAAGGTTCCATATGGACCTTAGAAGTACTCCTTCTGTTGCCTCCTCGTTGTCTGGTCAGACACCCACCTCCTTCCTGCCCAGTATGTCTTCCATGTGGCCTCTTGGAGGGCTGGGGCTTGGAAACTACACGGTCACAGTGATATTTGCCTTCGGTAAATGAAATGCAGTGTCACTTTAAGAGATAGCTCATACTAGGAGCAGGAGTAACACAGCCTCACCAATGTCTGTGAAAAGGACTTCCCAAGACTCAGGCCGGAGGGACTCCTTTTGTCTGGAATCAGGGAAGGCTCCATGGAGGAGGCGGCATTCAAAGTGGGTACACGCAGGAGCCCCTGGGTGGCTCAGTCGGTTGAGTGTCCGACTCTTGATTTCAGCTCAGGTCGGGACGAAGCCCCGCATCGGGCTTTTCATATTGATGGTGTGGAGTCTGCTTGGGATTCTTTCTCTCCCTCTCTCTCTGCCCCTCTCCTGCTCGTGCTCTCTCGCTCTCTCTTTCAAAATAAATAAATGAACTTCAAAAATTAAAAAACCAAAGTGGGGACATGCAGGGGTGGGGGCAAGTGGTTCTGGGAGGGAATCCCAGGAACAGAGCCAGAGGTGGAAAGGAAATTTACAGGGCGCCAGAAAGGAGCTATCCCAGGCGAACTTCCCTGCGTCAGGGACCCTTTGCAGGCCAGCGACCCACACAGGTGAGTGACAGCACGGGGGGCCAGGAGGAGGGGAGCACCCCATCGTGCCTGCGGCTGGTCTGGCTTGCAGGGGCCGGTCACGGAGGTCATCAGGAAGGGGTTACAGGGACTGGTGGAGTCAAAGGGCGTCTGCTGTCCACACTTACTTCCCTTCACTCTCTGGAAAGGGTAAACCCGCGAAAACTTTCTGGAGGGCAATTCGGCCGCAGGCCAAAAGCTGTCAAGACTTTCCTGAAAGTGGAGGTAGAATACCTGACCCAGGTGAGCTCATCACAATGTAGTTTATAATAGTGGAAACTTGCAAACGACTTCAAATGAACCATAGGAGGTACGTTTAATAAATGATAACGTTTTCATACAACAGAACACTGGGTAACCGTTAACTCAATGTAGATCTATTTTTATCTAGGAAAATACTCACAATCCACTGCTAAGCGAATAGAGCAGTTTCTGAATTAATTCCTATGGCGGCTCCTAATTCTGTTGAAATAAATGTGTCTATACGTATATATTTGCAGAGGTGAGAGTTTGATAAGATGTGCACCACGGTGGGGGTGCCTGGGGGGCTCAGGCAGTTAAGCCTCCGACTCTTGATTTCTGCTCAGGTCGTGATCTCACGGTTTGTGGGTTGGAGCCCCGCTGACAGCTCAGAGCCTGCTTGGGATTCTCTCTCTCCCTCCCTCTTTCTGCCCCTCCCTCTCTCTCTCTCTCAAAATAAAAACCTTAAAAACAAAAAAGCCCTGAGGGGCTATCTCAGGGTAGACAGAACTTTGGATGATTTCAACTTTCACTATGTTGCTCATCTGTGTTGTTGATTTGTGGTGGGCTTTTTTATTTATTTAACAAATGTAGGAGTTGGGATGCCTGGGCGGTTCAGTCGGTTGACTGTCTGACTCTTGATTTTGGCTCAGTTGAGCATATGACTTTTAATCTTGAAGTTGTGAGTTTGAGCCCCACGTTAGGCAGAGTTTACTTAAAAAAAAAAAAAAAATATATATATATATATATATATATGTATTGGGGCGCCTGGGTGGCTCAGTCAGTTAAGTATCTGGTTTGGGCTCAGTTCATGATCTTGCGCTTCGTGAGTTCAAGCCCCACATCAGGATCTCTGATGTCAGCACAGAGCCCACTTGAGATCTTCTGTTCCCCTCTCTCTGCCCCTCCCCCACTCGCATGCCCCCCAAAATAAACATTAAAAAAATTAAAATATATATGTATACTTAACATGTACTACTTACTAAAAAGTTTTTTAAATCTTTTTTAAATTACTTTTGTCATTTTAACATGCAAGTGTTTCTAGGGGCACCTGGATGGCTCAGTCAGTTGAGCGTCTGAGTTCGGCTCAGGTCATGATCTCACGGTTCGTGGGTTCGAGCCCCGCGTCGGGCTCTGTGCTGACAGCTCAGAGCCTAGAGCCTGCTTCGGATTCTGTGTCGCCCTCTCTCTCTGCTCCTCCCCTGCTTGTCTCTCAAAAATGAATAAAACTGTTAAAAAAGAAATTTAAATGCAAGTGTTTCTTTACCTGTATATCCTTACCTATAATGGCATTTGGATGTTCCCATCTGTGCCTGTGTGAGCTCCCCAGGAAGAAACACCCACAGTGGGAGACCCTGAGAATCCTGAGTTGACAGGGTGTTTGGTCAGGATGGTCCACAGCAGCCGTGAGACAGAATCCCAGCTGTGGTGAGGGAGAGTCATAGCAATCACTATTGTCCAAGGGGCAAGGTCAGGCCTTGAACTCAGAGGGAGGCCGAGGGCAGAAGGCAGGGGCCAGAAGGAAGAGCAGGACAGGACCGCAGGCTCGAGCAGTGGGGGCCTCCGTCCTAAAGCCCAGCTGGCACGGGGACCTGGGACCTTAAAGCAGCCGCCGGGGCCGGGACACAAAGAGCTGCTTGGTGCAGTTTGAGCTGGGCACCTTCTGGAACTCCAGGGCGAGTGAGAAAGAAGGAGTTAACATCTGGAATCTTCGAGTGGAGCCGCTCGGAGCGCAAAGCTGCATTTGTGAAAAATGGGCTCAATTTGATATTTGGAGAGCAATGAAATTGAAATCATTTCAAATTTTAAATGCCCGACATATTGAGACCCACCCTCGGAGAGACCTTCCAAACTACCTCGTAGGCTCTCCATGCCCAGCTCCAGGAGGGGATTCGCTTCTTTGTCAAAAAGATTCCTCTCCTCAAGCTGGAAAACAAAAGGCCCCGGGGTTGGCGGGTCTCCCTGAGCCAGAGCCCGCTGTGTGCAGCCGAGAGCCTTTCGCGTGGGCCGGAGGACTGTGGTTTCCTTCCTCTCTCAGGTAATGAATTTGATCTAATGGGACTGTCTAAATGCCCAGATACCATGGTGATAGGCACCCCATAAACACAGAGATAAACAGGTAGAGAGATATATGGAGGCAAGCATAATTTGCTTCTAAGTGCCTTTTCACTAGTATAAATAAAGCAGGAAAATAAAGTTGTTGGACGCACTCGCAATACTAATGTAAGGAGGAAATTAAGCACTAATTACGGCGTTAAGGATAAATGAAAAGGCCCACGCGGTCCGGGTGCGAGTGTGGAGGGAGCAGGAGTGGGACAGCTGGGGGAAAAGGCACTGGGTAGCCACGGCCACCTCCCCCAGCTCGTGGGGGGGGGGGGAAGCCACCTGCAGGCACTTCCCACAGGCCCTGTGGCTTCCTGTGTTTCTCTGCCAGATGCCAGGGGGCATCCTTGGGCTGGGCTGCGGAGGGAGGGCGGCGGGCCGAGGGTTAATGCCTCGGAAGTGCAGAACCACCCTCAACCACTGAGAAATGGGAATTGAAAGATAAATAGCTCAGCTTCCTGGCCTCTCGGCAGGAGGAAGATATTCCAGTGTCTTCTACGTAGTCCTTCAGAGGGCCTCCGCGGCCCGCGGGGTAATCCACCCCGGAACAGACCGTAACTGGCTTTCCCCACTTCCCTTTTCTCACTTCCCCACCCGACCATCGCTGTGCTTCCGGCACAAATAACAACCCGCACCTACATCCTGGCCTCGGGGGCCCCCCTGTGCTCTGAGGGGAACCCAAACCAAGATGGGGGGTTTTGCACCCGCTGAAGCAGAGCCTGGAGCCTTCGGACAGCTTGGGCGGTAGCCCAGGGCCGGCTCCCACGGGGGGCCCCCTGCTTGATCTAATGTTCTGCTGTCTCCGTCTTCAAATCCTCAATAACTTTATCTCTGAACTTGGGTTTCCCAAGCAGCGGCCGAAACAACGCTGGGTGATGACCCTGGCTGGCTGCCAGCTCCGGGCTCTGCAGACAGCACAACCCAAGGGATTCCCTGGCAAACCGGGGCACACGTAGCCCCGGAGCAGCAGGGCCCCAAGGCCCAGACCGGTCATCCCGATGGCAGCTGCATGGAGGAAGAGAGGAGCTCCACACGGACTTGGCCCTGGGACCCTCGGTGGGAAGCCAGCGTGCTCGTCAACGTGTGGTCCTCTTCCCTGCGGCGTCTGCACAAATGTTGGGTCTCCAGCCTGAGCTCCTGGACAGGAACTGCCTGAGCTCAGACGGTAAACGTTGACGTTAAATTAGTAGAAACTAAAAGCGCGCCCGTGGACGTTGCGCTAAAGCGTATCAGGGAGTTAGAGGTTTTGCATGAGTTTAGAACCTCGGGCTTTGAATTTTTTTTTTTTTTTTCTTGAGAGAGAGGGAGAGAGAGAGAGAGAGACAGGGGGATGGGGCAGAGAGGGACACAGAGGATCCGAAGCAAGCTCTGCGCTGACAGCAGACAGCCCAACTTGGAACTTGAACCCACAAACCGCGAGATCATGTACCGAGCCAAAGTCAGATGCTCAACCAACTGAGCCACCCAGACGCCCCTAGAACCTCAGGTTTTGAAGACCCCTGCCACACTGTGTGACAGATATCCACAGGCTTAGGAACAGAAATTAAATTTAAAGATCATCAAACTCAACAGAAAAGAGCGCGATTTTCATAGGAAGTTTCGGATGAACCAATTATTAGCAAAGACAAGTTTAAAATTAATTTTTCCTTGTAATTGAAGGTACAATAATACAATGCATAAACAGGCATTTTGAATTACATATAAATCATGAAGCCACTTTTAATTTCTTCTATGACCTCCACGAGTTGCAGGAAATGTCAGAGAAAATATTAAAATGCCTTTGTATAAATTTACATTTCAAATTAAATTCAGACTTAGACGAAACTGATTTGTATAGCTAAATTTTTTTTGGAAAAAAATGTTCTGTGAGACTCAGCTCTCGATGTATTGAAATTTTTGAACTTCAAAACATAATATATTTTGAAATAATTCATCAGAAATGTATCCCGATGTTGTCAGAGCCCCATAAAGACTCTAAAGAGATCTGGTAACAGTTGCAGCAGCAGAGAGATCCTTTTCAAAATTAAAAATTACCAAAGTTACCTGCAACCTCACATTTGCCGAGGGTGACTGATGTCACGTTCAATTTATTTTGATTGAAAATGAAGTAGCTACAAGTATAAATTCTGATGACCTAATAAATGAATTTGCAGAAAAGTGAGCCAGAAAATATGGTCAACCATGATATCACATTAATAAAGTATTATTTATTTTAGTGCAGAAAATCGTGCCGCCGAAAAAATAGTTTTGCAATTTGTACGGTTTTGTTGTTATTCATGTATCACTGTTATTTGTATTGTGGTTTTTTTTTAATGTTTATTTATTTTTGAGAGAGAGAGAGCAGGGAGGGGCAGAGAGAGAGAGGGGACAGAGGATCCGAAGCGGGATCCACGCTGACGGCACAGAGCCCCATGCTGGGCTCGAACTCACGAACAGCGAGATCATGACCTGAGCCAAAGTCAGACACTCAGCTGACTGAGCCACCCAGGTGCCCCACTCATAGTGTGTTTTATAGGTAAGAAAACATTTTTTGGGGCGCCTAGGTGGTTCATTCACTTGAGCGTCTTGACTTCGGCTTAGGTCACGATCTCGCTATTGGCGGGTTCGAGCGAGCCCCGCGTTGGGCTCTGGGCTGACAGCTAGGAGCCTGGATGGAGCCTGCTTCAGATTCTGTGTGTGTGTCTCTCTCTGCCCCTCTCCTGATCATGCTCTGTCTCTCTTTCTCTCAAAAATAAACATAAAAAAAAAAAAAAAGAAAAAAAGAAGACATTTTTAAAGGAGAAAGATTTATGCTTTAATAACTGTAACAGCACTTTTTGGGGGCTTCTTAAACAAAGGGCCCTGCATTTTCACTTCGCACTAAGCCCCACAAATTACGGCGGCAGCCTTGCCTGCCGAGTTTGCTCACCGAGTTTCCTAGGGCAGGCAGGTTAGGCCTTGGTCTCCTAGAATGACAGGAATGACAGGCTTTCTTCTCATTCCTGCTGCAGCCCTCCCTCCATCTTTGTTTGCGTGGTTGGCCATAGTGACAACAAGAGGTAAACTGTAGGGGCGCCTGACTGGCTCAGCCAGCGGAGGATGTGATTGTTGATCTTGGGGTCATGAGTTCGAGCCCCACATTGGGGGTAGAGTTGACTTAAAAAAAAAAAGTAGGGGTACCTGGGTGGTTCAGTCGGTTAGGCGTCCAACTTCCACTCAGGTTGTGATCTCATGGTTCATGAGTTCGAGCCCCACATCAGGCTCTGTCCTGACAGCTCAGAGCCTGGAGCCTGCTTCGGATTCTGTCTTCCTCTCTCTCTCTGCCCCTCCCCTGCTCACACTCTGTCTCTCTCTGTCTCTCAAAAATGAATAAACGTTAAAAAAAATTTTTTTAAAAGGTAAATTGTAAGGAGTTCTTGGGCCTGGGACCTTCTTTAACCCGTTTCACAAACTAGGTCTTTGTCATCCAGCCACTGGCTGCAGGCTTCTCTTGGGCAAGGAAGTTCACTGTACTGGAGGACAGTTCCTGAGAAAGAACACAGCTCAAGAGGCATCGGCAGCTGGGGGCCGGGTAGCTTGGCCTTGAAGAGGGATCTGGGTAGAACCCAACAGTACCTACTACAGTCTACCCCTTTGCACCTCTGTGTTCACTTGCTTCTTGTAATGAGTTCACTCTGCTTGGGGAGTGCTTGTCCAGGGTTCTAGAGTCTTGTTTTCTGGGAAAATTAAGAGAAAGGTTAGTGGGAGAACTATAGTCTCTGCCTGCTGCAGTTGATTTGGAAGCCATAATAAGTGGTCCTGCTCCTCCTCCTCCTCCTCCTTCTCCATATTTTATAGATTCCCCTCTACTGGCACCACTTTTATTTAGTTGCCTTTTCTGGTGAGGTGATAAAGACCCTTATGCTTGAAAGGTCTGAACCCTGGGTCACCATGGCCCTCTTAGGCTGTGACCGACATACTTGTCCATTTACCATGAATATTGGGCATAAGAGCACCAAGAGATTCTTCATTGGGTCATTTGGGAGCCAGACTCCTCACTGTTCCAGTTATGTAGCAGCCGCTCTATCTCCTCCTAATGATCAGGGCTCCACTACCCCTGCCAGGATGGTGACTCCTTTCTCTGCCTGCCGGTCACTTGGCGGGAGGTCAAGAGACTGGGAGGCCACTGAATCTTGAAGTTTAACAAAAGACTTACTGTATCCCCTAGCGCATGCGTTCCGTTTTTGAGAACCAAGACCTGTAGATCCACATTACGGGGACCAGAAGCATGAATTCCCCGAGTGGATCCAACATGATTGATATGAATTGGGCGCCTCCTATATCTACCTCTTGGTTCCTGGATCCACATATCCTACTCTTGAGGCTACCGCGCTGTGTAGTCATCGTTGATTTTGAGTATGTACAATGTCCTGGAGGATGGCCTCCCATCCTTACAGAATATATTTTCCAAGCTGGTGCGTCGGCAGCACCATTCACAGGCCGGCTCTCTGCTCTATCATGCCAACAGCTCCCGGGCGGTGCAGTGTGTGGTAGAACCAGAGCATCCTGCGGTCACGTGCCCACTGTCATGCCTCCTTTGCTACAAAGAGGGACCCTCCGTCTGAGGTGATGTTCTGTAAGAATCCATATTAGTGAATCAAATGCTCTTGTAAGCCCTCAGGTAGTGATACTAGCTGAGGCCCTGGGGACAGGAAAGGTAAACCCATATTGCATGGTGATCCCAGTCAAGATGAATCATTGCCCTTTCCAGGGTGGAAGTGAACCGGCTACCAAGTGGACAACTGGTCTCCTTGAGGAATGGGGCCATGTTGGAAGTCTAGCGTTGGTCTCTGTTAATGACAGGTGGGACCTGTAACGGTGCCAATAGCCAGATCAGCCTTAGTGAGAAGGAGCCCATGTTGTGGGGCCCATGAATAACCTCTATCGCTGCCATCATGATGATTTCATTCATGCACCTCTTATGCCATTGTGCCAGCATTGGGGTGGCCAGTGACGGAGCATGGCTGACGTCAACTGACAGAACTTTTTGTCTGCTTGGTTGTTTAGTGCCTCTTCTGTGGTAGACGCTCTCTGGTGGTTATTTGTGTGTGATAGAAAGACCTTCATACTTTGTGCAAACCCCCCTACATCCCTCCACATGCCTCTTCCCCAGACCTGTTTGTCCCTCATCTTCTAAACATTCTCCTTCCTGGACCCTGACCAACCAGCCTGGCCATTTGCCACTGCCTATGGGTCTGTATTTTCTCACTTCAGGCCACTTGTTCTGAACAAGGCAAATTATCAAGTGCGCCATCTACATCTGTGACCATTGAGAGGATTTCTCCTCATTTCTGTCTTTCAGGGTCATCCCCGAGGGGGGCTGACCTGTGGCAGCATTTCGTTTTCAGCTTGACCGATCTGTGACTCAACCTCAGCCTTTTCCCTTATCCATCAGCTGGTCATAAAGGACCCCAAAAATGCGGTCATCTGAGGTGAGCCGAGGGAAAGATGCTGGTGTGACAGTGGTGGATGACATGAGCATCTAGGCCACCTGTTTGTGCAGCTTGCATGTGCTCGCTGGTCCTGCTTGTACCCAATCCAAGAATACCATTCTTGTTTCCTTTTTTGTAATGTTTATTTTTATTTTTGGAGGGAGGTAAAGGGGGAGGGGCAGAGAGAAAAGGGAACAGAGGATCTGAAGTCGGCTCTGCACTGGCAGCAGAGAGCCTGCTGCGGGGCTCGAACCCACAAACCGTGAGATCGTGACCTGAGCTGAAGTCGACACTTCACCGACTGAGCCACCCAAGTGCCCCCACGAATATCATTCTTATCACACAGTGGATTGCTCCTGGGCCTGCCCAAACTTATGATTTGGCAGGTCTTACAGTCCCAACTCATGACGGGCAGTTCTGATCACATGATCACGCGATGTCCCATATTTGGGTGCTCTGTCCCTATCGGGGCTCAGTAGCATGCAGGGAGCTGCTTTCTGAACGGCATGGCGTGGCCTTGCTCCAGAAGCTAGAACTAGGCACTTACCTTGTGATTCTTCTATTGGGGCTTGCCATAAACTCCATCCAGCGTCTAATCCCATTACCCTTATCTCTACTATAAGGTCACATGACCCAAGCCCCAGGGCTGTTTGCAACGCAGCCTGGACTTGCGGCAGAGTTCTTTCCTGCTCTGGGCCCCACTCAAAGTTGGCAGCCTTCTGTATTGTCCAGTTAATGGGTATCCCCACGCGCAGAACATGCTACCCCAAGATCCTGAGGAGGCGTACCAAACACGGCGCTCCTCTCCGAGTGGTGAGACAAAATGCAATAAGTTGCCTTCTGCTTGGTCGAGGATGTCCCAGCATGCCCCAGCCCACCGGGTCCCTCAAACTTCCACTGATGTGATAGGGCACTAATTGTCACAGGGTTTATCTCCCACTCGTGGGAGTTCATGTGTCTTATCAAGACCTCCAACATACTTACCACTTGTCGCTCAACTGTTCCGATTAACAAGACACCATCAACGTGGCGCATCCACGTGATGTGCAGATGTCCAGATGGCCCAGAGCCCTCCAGATTATGAGAGAGAGGCGGGAAGTTAACATGGCCCTGGAGCAAGACCATCCATGTCTGCTGTTGTCCACCCCACAAAAATACAAGTCATTAGAGATAGAAAATAAGGTATTAGGCAGATCCACGGCCATACACGGTGTGCTGGCAGCAAAGATACCATGTTGGGTAAAGCACCTGTAGTTGGAACTGCTCGATCAAGTGACCCACCCTCATTCGCCACGATCCATCCAGATCGTTCAGGGGCCAGACTTGGGAATTAAATGGGGATACGTTGGGAACTACCAACTCTGCATTCTTTACATCGTTGAGGGTGACCCTAATCTCTGCCATCCCCCCAGGATGTGATACCGCTTAGGATTCACTCTCTTGGCTTGGTGGCTGAGGGGGGCATTTCAGAAGCTTCTACCTCATCTCCTTCACTATGGTGGCCCTTACTCCGTAGGCCAAAAACTCCAGGATGAATGGGGGTTCTGCTAACCCCCCCCCCTAAATAAGTGCATTCCAATTAGACATCCAGGGAGCAGAGAAATGACCGCTGGGTAGGTTCATGGACCCAATGGAACCACCACTAGTCAGACCTGGGCCCAGATTCCATTTATTATCCTGATGAAGGGCCCAGAGTGGAGTTTTGTGTCCCTGGTGTCAACGTTTGTACCAACAATCCTTGAAAAGTCTGCATAGTCTCTCTCTCTCTCTTTTTACAGCTCTGTTACCCAAGCAAATGGCCATAGGACTCTCTGCAAAGGGAATGAGCCTCAACCAACTAGCAGTGGGAGTTGATGAGTCAGTACCCCAGCTTCCTTGCTCATCTGGGAGAACAATTGTGCTTCACACTGTCCCCCGGGGTTCCCCAGAGCAATTGTGCCCCAGTTGCCCACAGAGGTCACCTGCTGTTTCGCTCAGCCTTGATCAGCCTTCCTCCCTGCACGGTCTCACTTCCCCAGTCCATCACTGTCCTCCTTGGGACCTCTTCCCAAGTGAACTACTTGCACCTACATCCTGGTCTCAGAGTGCACTTCTTGGGGAAACCACACTAAGGTATCAATGCAGAAAGAAGTGACCGGAGAAGCCATAGTGTCTCTTCGTGACGTTGAGGCACTTCCGGTTTATGTGCACAGCGGTGCAGGAAAGGTCCCATCAGCCTCCGTGGTAACCCCGTCCAACATTTAATTCTCGCTGCCAGACCTTTGCTTTTTATTCTCAACCCTCAATCCCTCCTGCTGGAATTTCAAACCACTTCATCATCTTATGATTTTTTTTTTCCTTTTTTTCTGAGCGATAGAGAACAGCCGACCACCAACTTCGGTGTAAGAGCCCCTTATATGCTGGAGCGTGGGTATTAATCTTTCCTTCCCCAGGCTGAAGAATCCAGGTTCTTTAAATGAGTGCCCATCGGTCCCGTTTTCCAGGCTTTTAATCATCTTTGCGGCTGTAAGCTGTCACCCCCAGCTGCTCACCATAGACCAGCCTGCAGGCTTCTGGAGACCACCAGATGCATGTCTTAACCCAGAGAATTTCACAGGAGGGGAGGCGCCCCAGCCGCTGTAAATCACTCTCCCCCTGGCCTCCTCCCCAAAGCCAGAGAACAAGCCCCAGCTTGCTGTTGAAGGCCATAAAACTTCTCTTCTTTAAAGGGCCCCTTTGTTGGGTATGTTCATTGTAGCAGGCATGCAAGTCCGCCAAGGGCCCATAAAACTTCCACGGGCTTTGTGCGGGTGACCCCACAGGCCTGCGCCTTAGCAATCCCACCCTTAAGCCCACAATGAAACGGTTTCTGGGTTCACCCAGAAACAGACTGGACTCAATTTGCCTTGTGATTTGTTTGTTAGCTTTACAAATGGCTTTTGAGGCCAGACAACCCCTCCTAACCCTGACTACTTGATGACTGGAAGCCCCGGGACTTCCCGGCGAACTGTGGGGGGCTCTCAGGTCTCCATGGAGATTTCAAAACAATTCACCTCAAGGGAAAAGCTGTTGCTGCCCTTGAAGGGTGAGCCAGCGTTCGGACGCAGCTGGGCTGTCCTGTCTCTGGGAAGCAAAGGTGTTTCGCCTCACGCCCGCGCCGGCATGGTCCGGGGCCCCGCTCCCTGAGAAGCTCCGAGGTTCTTGCCTGGTCCCTGACGCCGAATCTGCTCCAGCAACCCTGCCAGTCTTGGTAAGCAAAATCCAAACAAAGCCAATCATCAGGAGGTTGATATTTATCTTAGACCAAGCTTTAGCGGTTAAGAGCACAGGCTTCAAACAACCCGAATGTCCATCCGCAGTGGAATAGGTATTTATTTATACAATGGGGTATAAAAGAACAAAGCACGGATATACACCAGCACATGGACGAATCACCCAGACACTCTGCTGAATGAAAGAAGCCAGACATATTAAGAGGGAATAGTACACACTTCCATTTATACGAAGCTTAAAAACAAGCAAGACTTAACGTATGGTACTAAAAGTCATAACCACAGTTACCTCTGGGAGGCAAAGAGGGGTTGGTATTGACTGCAGAGGGACCCAAGAGAACTCTCTGGGGGGTGATAGAAATGTTCCATATCTTGTGCTGAGTGCCGGTCGTACACACATTTGACTGGGTACAGGTATATATGCATATAAAAAGTAATCGAGTTGTCCACTTAAGATCTGTGCTCTTTACGGCATGTAAATTATACATAGGATCATATGGGGGGGGTGGAACCCCTACTTCTGACCCACAGAACTGTGAGCTAATAAATGGCTGTTGTTTTGAGCTGCTAAATGTGTAGTGATCTGTTATACAGCCAGAGAACACGCAGCCTGCGGAACCAATGTGAAAATCACATCAGTGAATGTGTGTAAAAACTCTTGGAGAGCTAGAAAGCGGCTTATAAATGGGAGGTTGATTATTGTCCTATTAAAAACAAGCCTCCAACTTTGACCACAGGAAATGATTTAGAATCAACCAACCCAGGGCTTTGGAGTTAAACAATCATGGGTTAAAATCCTGGTTCTGCCACTTATTAGCCATCTTTTTTTTTTTTTTAATTTTTTTTTTCAACTTTTATTTATTTTTTGGGACAGAGAGAGACAGAGCATGAACGGGGGAGGGGCAGAGAGAGAGGGAGACACAGAATCGGAAACATATTAGCCATCTTTTAATCGGGTTATTTAATCTCTTGAAGACTTAGTGTCCTGCGAATAGAAATCTGTGTCTCGTAAGGTTGTTATGATTCTCAAATATCCTAATGCCTGGCACAGATTAAAGTACTCGATATACTGAAAGCCATGGGTGTACCAGGCCCGGAGTGTGGCCAGTTCAGATGGGGACAGATCAGGAGGCTCCGGGAGAGAGACTTCCCACAAGATGAAATAGACTGAATACTTGACGTGTCTGAATGTCTTCAGAGATTGAAATATCTGGCAAAGTTTACAGTCGTGTTACTTATAAGTATGTAGAAAACGAAGAAAACCAAAAGTTAAATAACTATTAACTCCAGGGGAGAATTGTGCAAGACGAAAAAAAAAAAAAAAAAACAACATAATTCACTACATGGATCAGTTGAATAAAATATTTATAAAACATTTAAACATTTAATAAGACAAACATTGACTAGGGGCACCTGGGTGGCCCTCAGTCAGTTAAGCGTCCGACTTTGGCTCGGGTCGTGATCTCACGGTTCAGGGGTTCGAGCCCCGTGTCAGGCTTTTTGTTGTCATCACAGAGCCCACTTCAGATTCTGTCTCTCTCTCTCTCTCTTTCTACCCCTCCCCCGCTTCTGCATGCATGCTCGCTCTCTCTCACTCTCTCTGTCTCAAAAATACAATAATAAGCTTCTAAGTTTTTATCTTTTAAGTTTTATCTTAAAAAAAAAGATAAACAGTAACTAGTGACCCAATCAAAAGTACAATATAACTATATTGGGAGCACAGGGAGGGAAGGGCACATGTGTGTGAAAAGGGCAGGAGGAGAAATGAAAAAAAACATTTTTTCAAGAATGGATTAATGGGGGCACCTGGCTGGCCTAGTCCCTAGAGCATGCAACTCTTCAACGTTTTTTATTTATTTTTGGGACAGAGAGAAACACAGCATGAACGGGGGAAGGGCAGAGAGAGAGGGAGACACAGAATCCGAAACAGGCTCCAGGCTCTGAGCCATCAGCCCAGAGCCTGACGCGGGGCTCGAACTCACAGACTGCGAGATCGTGACCTGGCTGAAGTCGGACGCTTAACCGACTGCGCCACCCAGGCGCCCCTAGAGCATGCAACTCTTGATCTCGGAGTCATGAGTTTGAGCCTCACATTGGGTGTAGGGTTACTTTTAAAGAAAAGGCTCCTGGGTGGCTCAGTTGGTTAAGCGTCTGACTTCGGCTCAGGTCATGATCTCGCGGTTTGTGGGTTCGAGCCCCGCGTCAGGCTCTGTGCTGACAGCTGGGAGGCTGCTTCAGATTCTGTGTCTCCCTCTCTCTCTGCCCCATCCCCACTCATGCTCTGTCTCTCTCTGTCTTAAAAATAAATAAAACATTAAAAAAATTTTTTTAATAAAAAAGAAAAGAAGAACGAGGCACCTGGGTGGCTCAGTAGGTTAAGCATCTGACTGTTGATTTCAGC
Source organism: Lynx rufus (assembly GCF_022079265.1). Taxonomy (NCBI): domain Eukaryota; kingdom Metazoa; phylum Chordata; class Mammalia; order Carnivora; family Felidae; genus Lynx; species Lynx rufus. The sequence goes on from NW_025814828.1 coordinate 35,437,585, forward strand.
TCAGGTCATGACCTCATGCTTCATGGGTTCCAGCCCCACGTCGGGCTCTGCACTAATGATGCAGAGCCTGTTTCCGATTCTTTGTCTCTCCCTCTCTCTCTGCCCCTCTCCTGCTTGCTCTCTTTCCCTCTCTCTCTAAATAAATAAATAAACTAAAAAAAATAGATTATTATGCCTAATTTGATCATCATAAGTGAAAGATATTTTTAGTCCATTAAAGATTTTAACTTGTAAAAAAAAAAAAGATATAATGATAATAATATTTTAAGAGCACAGCAATCATGGGATTTCAGGGGAAGCTCAGAATCATCTGGGCAGGACAACATTTCCCTGTCAGAGGGACAGCTGCAAGGTTCTAAAAGGTACAGAAACTTCTAGCAAGTAAAAAATAAAATTTCTTTATATTTTACTTTGGGGAGGTAAAAAACAAAATAGTAAACAAATGTGAAGGTATCTGCCTGTGCCACTTCCGTTGCACAGACAAAATGGCGTGCAGGTGGCCATGTTCAGGAGTGCGTCCAACGTCATCCATTCCCCAGGCTTGCCAGACCCACTGCTGAACACGCTCGCATCCGGCTGACAATTATTGCTGAGGGCCTGTAACAAAATGGGGGCTCATCAGCCCTGTGTTGGTTGATTCTAAATCATTTCCTGCGGTCAAAGTTGGAGACTTATTTTTAGTAGGACAATAATCAACCTCCCGTTTGTAAGCCACTTTTTAACCCTCCAAGAGTTTTTATGTACATTCACTAATTTGATTTTCCCATCGGTCCCGCAGGCATGAAGTGAGTCATTGTTTTCATTAACTGAGAAGCTGAGGCTCAGAGAAGGTGAGTGGCATGTCCTTGGTCACACAGTAAACTGGAGGCAGGACCAATGTTAGAACCGAGGTATACTCGTGTTCTCTGGCTGTATGACAGATCGCTACACATTTAGCAGCTCAAAACAACAGCCATTTATTAGCTCACAGTTCTGTGGGTCAGAAGTTGGGGCCCGGCATGGCTGGATTCTCAGCTCAGGTTCTCACCACGCTAAAATGAAAGGTCAGCCAGGGCTGTGATCTTGCCTGGAGCTTGGGGTTCCCTTTTGGGTTCATTCAGGTTGTTTGCAGGATTCCGTTCCTTGCGGTTGTAGGATTTAAGGTTCCCATGTTCTTGATGACTGTTGGCCTGGGGTCACTTTGAGCTTCTAGAGACCACTTTTGGGTCCTTGCTAACGTGCCCCCAACACCTTCAAAGCCAGGAATGGAGAACCTCCCTGACACCAAATATTGGATCCTTCTCATTTCAGAGAAGCCTGGTCTCTTTTAGGCTCACCTGATTAGGTCAGACCCGCCCAGGATAATCTCCCTTTCTTAAAGTTGACTGTAATACAGCATAATCTAACCACAGGAATGGTATGCCATCATATTCATAATTCCTTCCCACACTCAAGGGGAGGGAATTCTATAGACCCTGGACCCGTGGGGGCCATCTCAGAATTCTGCCAACCACAGGAAGTGTGCTGGAATAGCACTTTCCCGGCTGTAGGGAAGGCTTCCTTGACAACTCATTTTGAGAGTTCCATGCCCATCCCAGATTATATTTAAAAAAAAAAGAAAAACCAGACCTATCATTATAAAATTGGCTTAAAGGGATGCCTTTGAGCTGACACATTACAGCTATGCTGTTGAAATTGTATAATGTGTCTGCTTCAGCTCATTACAACAAAGATTTAGAAGTTTTTAAAAAATGTTTATTTACTTATTTTGAGAGAGAAAGTATTCACGAGCAGGAGGGGGAGAGAGAGAGAGAGAGAGAGAGAGAGAGAGGGAGAGGGAGGGAGAGAGAGAGAGAGAGAGGGAAAATATCTTAAGCAGGCTCCACGCTCAGCACAGAGCCCGACGCAGGGCTGTCTCATGAATTGTGAGATCATGACCGGAGTCAAGATCAAGAGTGGGACGTTCAACCAACCGAGCCACGCAGGCGCCCCAAAGATTTGTAATTTCTTCAAAGAATCATTCGCCAGGAATAAACCAGTCGCAAAAAGACAAATACTGTAGGATTACACTTATTGGAAGTATCTCGAGTAGTGAAATTCACGGAAGCAGAAAATGGAACAGTGATTGCCAGGGGCTGGGAGGAGGGGGAGGGAAATTGTTCAATAGGGCTGGAGTTTCAGTTTTGCAAGATGAAAAAGTTCTGGAGGTTGGTTTGCATGACAGTGTGAATACACTTAACACTACTTAACTGTATACTTAAAAATAGTTAAGATAATAAACTTTAGGTTGTGTGGCTTTTTTTTTAAACCACCGTTAAAAATAAATTAAAAGAGACAAAAAAAAGATTCACTCAGGAAAGCTTTTTGTGAAGTACAAAAGAGCTCTTCAGAGCAGCCTTGGGATGAGGGGGAAGCTCCTAGAATAGTGCCAGGGATGTGGAGGATTTGTCGTCTTGACATCCATCCTGCGCCCGCCCGGCGTCTGTACGGCAAAGCCTGGAAAACGAGGGTTCTGAGAGCGGATTGCATTCCACCCATTAGCAGCTCCTGTGAAAGATTCAGAGGGCGGGAGTGAGGCTGACGCCATGTTCCACTGACATGTGTGGTTGGGGGTAGGGCTGGTGAGTTTCTGGAACAGTCTCCCAGTGTCCAACACTGGCTGTGAGAGTGTCCATTGGCAATAGAGGCAACAGCAGAAGAGCATTCCTGATCCCTGGACCGCAGCTAAAGCAGCACGTTCTCGAAGCGGGCCGTCCCCATAGAGCTTTCTTTCCATTTTTTTTTTTTAACGTTTATTTATTTTTGAGACAGAGACAGACAGAGCATGAACGGGGGAGGGGCAGAGAGAGAGGGAGACACAGAATGTGAAGCAGGCTCCAGGCTCTGAGCGGTCAGCACAGAGCCCGACGTGGGGCTCGAACTCACGAACCGCAAGATCGTGACCTGAGCCGAAGTCGGACGCTTAACCGACTGAGCCACCCAGGCGCCCCCCATAGAGCTTTCTAATGCGCCACCTTCCTGGTTAAAGTAGAGGTAACTGGCCGACCAGTCATTCTGTGGTGTCATCCTGAGAGTCATTCCTGACCTTGGATACCCTGAATCGAATTCCTTTCCGCTTTAAATAGCTGCAGTGATTTCCTTCTCCTGCAACTAAACCCTGAGTGTTAGTCGGACGTGGCGGTCAGGCCAGCAGATGCTTTAGAATTTGATGATTCCATCTTTTGAGGTTTTGATGGCAGCTGATAGAGGCCAGGATCTTCAATGTTTTTCCAGGGCTGTGAGGGGCGGGGCTTCTGTGTAAGCGGGGCCATTATTCCCACCTGTCCCCCTTTCACCCAGGCCCCTTACCCTGGGCCTCACGCAGCAGCTGAACCCCTACTGCTGTTGGGCACTGCTCTGTCTCTCCTTTCCCTTTCATAGCTGTTCGAAAACTTCTTTCCACTACTCAAGCTCTCAACCTTGTTGTGGCAGATCCTCAGGCTGCCCACTCAAGGCATCCCCTCACCTCTTTTCTGCTAGCAGAACCCAATTTTTCTTTGGGTATTAGGTAAATCTCTCTTCATTTTAGGTAATATGTTCTACGATGGGTTTGTGACCCAGTCCTGGCTAATAAAGGAGTCTCCTGGGAAGTTTCTGAAGAGAATTTTTCTTCCTGAGGAGAGAGTGGGCGGCTTTTCTCATGGTCTGACTACCCATGACTTGCTCTCCTAAAACAGGCACTTGATGGCTGGAGCCACAGCAGCCATCTTGACACCATGAGGTGGCCAGAATGAGCAGAAAAGGCCAAGAGCCAAGGATGGCAGGGCAGAGTGGCTGACAGAACTGGGTTTTCCATGCAGTCGATGAACTGTGCACAAACCCTGGGCTGCCTACCTCCAAACTTCTTACTAGCTAAGCAGTAAAGGTCCTTAAGATTTAAGACACTATTAAAAAAAAAAAAAGATTTAAGTCACTATTAGTTGGGTTTGGGAACATTCAGATCCAAAAGCCTTCTTGCCACTTCTAGCCCATTTCTGATAAAATGGAGTCTACTTCCTGCCCACCACCCCCCTGACATACAAGCTTGCTTTCTTCTCTCTTGTGTCCTAGCCAAGGGCCTCTGATCTGATCTGAAACTAGTCTCTCTCCCTTGTGCTCTAGACACCAGCCCTCCCCCTCTGCAGCCATCTCCCCTCTCTCTTGTATCTTCTAGCTCCTTCCCCGCTGAGGTCCTGAGTAAGCACCCAAGGCTGCGTGCACTGGACTGAGAGCACAAGTGTCATCCTGATCCTCAGGGTATGGCTTTTTTTTTTTTTAAGTTTGTTGATTTTGAGCCAGGGAGAGCGTGCGCGCACATGAGTGAGGGAGGGGCAGAGAGAGGGGGGGAGAGAGAGAATCCCAAGCAGGCTCCACACTGGCAGCATGGAGCCTGACTCGGGACTCGAACTCACAAACTGCGAGATGATGATATGAGCGGAAATCAAGAATCCGATGCTTAACCGACTGAGCCACCCAGGCGCCCCGGGGCACAGCTTCTCAAGGGCCCCTGCCCAGTGCCCCGGGTGAGCCCCCAGAGGTGAAAGAAACAAGAGGTCAAGGGCTTGGAACTGTTCTGACCCCAGAGGAAGCAGTTGCCCAGGACTGTGTATGCAGTCAGGGGTACCCATGCCAATGCACACAGTCCACTGAAAGGCATTTTTTCTTTCTGCTTTTTCCCCTTGTTTTTATTGAGGGCATATTTTCCTTATCTTTAAAGCTTTTATAGCTTTGTATCTCTGCCTCGTTTTAGTATATTCTGTTGTTATGATTTATGCTGCTTTTACTGGCTCTTTACCCTCAGCACATAAACACGTTTAAGTTTTCCACAGCTTAGAAAAATAAAATAAAATAAAATAAAAAACCCTGCATTGACCCTGCATTCTCTTTGAGTTTCAGCCTTTTCTCTCCCTCTCCCGCTGTCTTCACCGTGAGCTCTTCGGGAATTGTCGGCACTGGTGGTATTTCTCCACATCCCACCCAACCCTGAACTCTCGGCTCCCAGACCGGAAGCGGCCCAGCCTCGCTTAGCACAATGGGGGTTTTATTGGCAGGATGCAGGGGATCTCACAGGGTGTGGGAAGAAAAGAAGGAATGGGATGCAGCTGGGCCACCAGAACCCCTGGGACTAATTTCTTATGGCCCCCACGCTCTCTCCTCCCAGCTGCTGTCTTGGGAATGACGTCATTCTCTCCTCCACGTGATTCCCACATGTTCTAGAACCTTCTACCCCACGGCTTCCCTTCACGCCAGTTTGAAAATCCCAGGGAAGGGTTCTGATTGGTCCAGCCTGGGTCAGGTATGTTCCCACGGATCAACCAGCCACGGCCCCCCGTGGGCAAAGCCACATGGCAGAGGCAAAACCTCGGAGAGGGGGGATCTTGAAAGCCAGCATCTCAGCGGGCTTTTCTGTTACCAACAGCACTTGCGTGAAATTGTTCTCGTTCAACAGTTGGTGCCTCACTCACAAGCCTCAGGTCTCACCGCCGCGTGACGTGCTCTGGCTTTACCCACCTGCTGACACCCGCCTGAAACGACAGAGGTCTGCCCTGCCTGCCTACACGCGTGCATATACGGCAGGTCGGCAATGCTGAAGGATGAACCGTGCCTCCGGCTGGCTTTAGCCATGACCCTTGGGTGTACAAACGGCACAGCATCCTCAGCCCTGGAGAGGCTCCAGTGTCCACAGACAACCTCCAACTGCTGAAAACCACCTGGCCCCGAGGTAGCCCACATCCAGTAATTGGTCATTTCGCTTACTGTGGAACGACGCTGACAGGCCATCATATGCTTCAGGGTTCCCCAGGGGTCGGTCCAGGCTTCTGCCTCCAGAGCACCTGACCTGTGACAGATACCCCTGAGCTGTGCGTCTCACACCAGCTCCCAGGGGGGCCCATGGGACTGAGCACCTGCTGCCTATAGCGGGAACCGACTTGGTAACGCTCCCTTCATTGGCTGCCGTCCCTCCCGTGTCCCATTTCCCCACCCCCCATATTCTCTGACTCTCCTAAAATCTACATGCGCTCAAGTCCTTGCCTTGGGAACAACCCAAACTCGAACACCAGGATTATTGTGAGTCTTTGTTAAAGCCAGAGTCCCAGCCTCTCTCTCTCTCTCTCTCTCTCTCTCTCTCTCTCTCTCTCTCTCTCTGTAACAAATACCACTGTGCCCATGAGCTCGTCTTGCAATGCTTTCCTCCCTCGACTTGCTGGGTTTCCTGCTCCCTCACTGCTCACTGCTTGGCCCACCCTCCTTGCTCTGGCTGTTCCCTGGGTTACAGCTGGGTCTCTCTGCGCACAACATATCCCCGGGGACGTCGCTTACTCCCCTGGGGCCAACCACCCCTCCACCGGGATCACCCACCCTTGCCCGTTCCCTGCCCAGATTGCTCTCTTGCACTCTGGACTCCGATCTCCAACTGCCTCCCAGCCACTTCTACACGGATGTCCCACAGATGCTTCAAATCAGTATGGCAGAACTGAGCTCATGGCCTTTCCCTAAGCCAGCTTCTTCTACGTTCCCCCTCTCAGCCAACAGCATCACTGTTTGTTGGCCCCCAAGCCAGCTTTCTGGGAGTCACCCAAACTCCTACCCATCTCCCCACTGGCCCAGTAGCACTTTCCTGTCTCGGAGAAAACCCGCTCCTCACCCTCAACCACACCTCCCCCTCCCAGGCTCTGTCCTCCACTAGCCATGTGATCTCCAATTGCTCATGGACTCTCTCTTAGCCTCAGTTTCTGCATCTGTAAAATGGGCTGTTAGTAACAGTACCTACTCTCTTAGAGTTGCTGTAAGGCTGAAAAGATACTGCCCAGGGGCGCCTGGGTGGCTCAGTTGGTTAAGTGTCCAACTCTTGATTTTGACTCAGATTGTGATCTTCCAGTTCATGAGATAGAGCCCCACGTTGGGCTCTGTGTTGACAGCTCAAGACCTACTTGGGAATCTCTCTGTCCCTCTCTCTCTGCCCTCCCCAACTTGTGCATCTCTCCCTCTCTCTCAAAATAAATAAGCATTAGAAAAAAAGATATTGCCCATGTAAAATGGTTGCAAAAGTAATGGCGAATAGTAGTCAATGATGGTTAGTGTTTTATTATCATTGTTTTTGTTTTTTATCTTTACCCTTCCATCACTTTCCTTGTACTGTAGCCACTTACATGCCATCTTTAAGTGCCCTAATGGTCTGTAAGATTCTTGAAGACAGTGTTATATCTTATTCATCTGTCTGTCTGTCTGTCTGTCTATGACCACTGTCTCCACTCTTACTTCCCATCAACCATATTTCCCCTCAGATCTGGCAGCATGGGAGTAGCTAGGGGGCTTTCTCTATATCCAGCTAAGGGGAAATTTAGTTGGGGATATATTTAATTTGGGTTTAGTGGTGTGTGTGTGTGTGTGTGTGTATGTAGAACCAGCTTCCAGGAACACTCTCACCACCTACAGGGTTGACTCCCCAACTGATCTAATGTGAAGATTCAGCTCAGAGGTTGTACCCCAATGTAAACATGTCCTATGGTGCCCATAACCAGAAGTATATGAGTAGTAAAGGAGAAAAAGGTTTGGGAAGTATGGAGTCAGAAGGTACTCCACACTGTGGAAAATTCTTCTAACCATCAGTTGCGAAAAACTGTAAACAGAGGATTTAGTTCTTTTTTTGTTTAAGATTTGATTTTTAAGGGGTGCCTGGGTGGGCTCAGTTGGCTGAGCATCTGACTCTTGATTTCAGCTCCGGTCATGATCTCATAGTTCTTGAGATTGAGCTCCACGTTGGGCTCTGCACTGAACGTGGAGCCTGCTTGAGATTCTCTCTCCCCCCCCCTTTCTCTGTCTCTGCCCCTGCTCAAGTGTGCTTTCTCTCTCAAAACAAATAAATGAACTTAAAAAGAAAGATTTTATTTCTAAGTAATCTGTCCACCCGGCATGGCGCTCAAACCCACACCCCCGAGATCAAGAGTCGGATGCTCTACCGACTGAACCAGCCAGGCTCTGGGGTGGGGGTGTTTAGTTCTTATTCATGCCTAGACAAAGGAAGTTGTCTCCCGTCGGGAATATATTCAGCAATGCAATGTATACAATTATGAATGCACCATATATTTTTTTTCCTTTCTTGTGGCATACATGTGGAATAGAATTGATCAGAATTCCTGGCTTGTAGGTTTGTAGGGCACACACCTACAGCAGTACAACAAATGGTGTATGGTATGTGAAGTCGCGTGTTTTATCCACCGCAGTGAATTGGACCGTATCTTAGAGTATCTGATGCCTCTTGTTCTGATGAAGTCTGGCAGTTCCAGACGGAACGGCAGGCAAAATTGACACTGACACAGCAAAATACCCTAAAGAAACATTTATCAATGAGTCAATTTTTATCCCATAAGAGTAATTCAATTACGTAATTACGTAGCCCAGTACGATGTAGTGGCAATTTAAGAAGGCATTTGAATTGCTCTCGTCTGCCCTAATTTCAGATTCACTTTAGATATTTTTTCGGAATTATTGATCAACCCCAAAATCGATCAACGAATACGCAGCCAAAAACTGTAGGATAAAAAGTACTAGAGAGGTGGGCTAGGCAGTGAATTAAAACATTATACGACATTATCTGGATCTTGGGAGGTTTAGATACTTGTCAACTCTTCCAAATTCAGAATTTCTTGTGATTTGTTGTCACACCTCATCTTGTGCCCATAATCTTACGTTCTTTTACTTAAAGAGGGACTCCAAAATCGTGTAGGTTTCAGGCCCCACAAAGCCCGGCCCCTCCTCTGTGACCCCACACGCCCCTGTTGTGGTCCCCACTGCACTCCGCACACATCCCCACAGCCGGCCTTGCTGGGAGGTATCTCTTGAAAGAGGGAAGAAAGGGCCAAGTGAAACAGGCTATGGTTCTATCGTGTAATAGAGCTGGGACTTGCAAACCACAGAGGCGAAACGGTGGGGCAAATTCAATCAGCCAGCTCCCACTTTGGGGATTGAGGCACAGGAATGTTTGGCAAATAGAAAAAGAGGAGGGGGATGGAAAGACCCAGCGTAGTCTGCAGTTCTGTGTTTGACCACAAGATGGAGGTAAAAGGGTGGTCCCTCCATTCAGTCAAAAACTCATTAAGAGCTAATCAAGGTAAAGGGGGTTTCTCATGTTTCCCGCTGGTGCCTTCTCCCCTTTGCCAAGCCTCAGTGCACTTACTATTGTTCCATTCTTTTTGGTTGAAGTCGTCACAAATCTGCGTTTTTGTTTGTTAACTCAACTGTAGCCCGCAGTTCGTCTTCTAGACAACTTTCCCTGCTCCTTATGGTTAAGGATTATGTTCTTATTAACTATTATTAGAAGAATTTTCTGACTCAGACGTTTCAGGACTTAAAGCTATAGTCTTAGCTCAATAATTGCCTGATTATTTGCCGCTATGCTTGGAACTTTCATTACCTGGCTTCTGTTTCGCTTGCATTTCTCCACACCGCCCCCCAGTCAGGGCTCTGTTTGGAGCACTATCTGAAACACCAGCCCCCATTCCCATCTGTCTGAGAGAGATATGGTTCCATCTAGTTTTACTGGGGCCCTGTGAAGGTTGAATTATTCCTACGTTAACCATAAACAAACAGAGCGACTTGCCTAAGAAGGACGACGATGGAAATGGAGTCAGGCTTCCTGGATCCATCCCTCCGTTTTCCGTTGGACACGATTGTCACTGAGGGTCCTTGAACTGGACATGCACTTGGCTTACTGGTGGGGGCTTTGGCTGCAAAACCCTGCTAACGAGGGGGCAAGGGTCTCAACCCAAAAGCAACCGTGCTGCTATCCTGAGTGCACAGATTCATGAGCTGCCTCTCCGGTAGTGGAAACTACAGTGTTTGTCTTTGATAAGTCATAAGCTTGTCTTATGACTGACGTTGGAGATTACATCTGTGTAAGAGGACATAGCAAAGCTCACTGGCCCACATTCACGGCAGCTCTTGGCTGAACCTTCAGTAAATCTCCCACGCTCCTTGACTTACTCCAGTATTGACATATCCCATGGGACCGTGGGTGCTTTTGCAAAGCAAGTAGAGGAATCGGAACCATCGTGGCCTGTTTCCCCTGCCAAGTACCTCTCTGTCTCCAGATCCTATTTATTTATTTTGTTTTTTGCCTTGTACAAGTATCCTGCTCCGCACAGCATCTTGGGTTATCTGGTCAGGCAGAACCGAAGAAGCAGTGCTGGACAAGGACCTAGGGGACCTACCTTCAGATGACAGCTGTGTGACTGTAGCGTCCCCCTTCAGGAATGAAAGGACTCCTCCCGGCTGCCATCGGTCAACCCCAGCCATCAGGTCCTTAGGGAATTGCCCTGGAGAGACTCTCCAGCCAAGGTCACACCTTTTCCCAGGGTAGCCCACCTCTGATGACTGATTGACAAAACCGTACTGAGCGTCAGCCCTCTGTCCCAACTTGAAGTGGCTCCAAGGGTCATTCTGTCTTTCACATTCCCCACTGAGTCAGCAAAGGCTTCCCTGAAGACCGTATGGCAGATCAACTTGTTCTTCCTTCCACTCTTGCTTTCTCCCCTCCCTTCCCTGGGGTGGGGGTGGGGGGTGGATCCCAAGGGCTCTCCCTAGTAAACCTTCCGCATGCAAAGCTTCACCTCAGAGTCCACTCTCTGGGGAACCCAACCCAAGACCTCGGCTGGGCTCGTTTTCTTACAGCCGCCCACCAAAGATCCCACCAGCTCTCAGCAACCGGACTTGGCAAAAAATCCAAAGTTTCCGAAGCCCGAGAACCCCAGTCACAAAGGTGTACTCACACAGAGAAGTGGCTGCTCACCCAGGCAGGCTGGGAAACAGTACTGAGATTCTGCAGGTCTCAACCCAAATTTTAAGAGTGCTGCTGTATTTGGTTTTCAAGCCCACCTGCTGCTTAATTCTAAGGAATAATTCCCCTACTCCATCACTGCAACCCAGAGACAGGCCTGGGAGGTCGTCCACTCCCACTGAAGGTTGTCCAATGTTGACCTTTGCTATCTCTCTTCCTGTAGGGCAGCCACGTCCAATGGAAATAAATTCAAGCCACAAATGTAATCTTAAACTTTCTAGTAGGGGCGCCTGGGTGGCTCAGTCGATTGAGCGTCTGACTCTTCGTTTCGGCTCAGGTCATGATCTCATGGGTTACGGGAGATCAAGCCCCACGTCAGGCTCTGTGCTGACAGCTCAGAGCCTGCATGGGATTCATTCTCTCTCTCCCTCTTTCTCTCTGCCCCCCACTCACCTGTGCACATTCTCTCTCTCTCTCTCTCTCAAAATAAATACATATTAAAACTTTTTTTTTCTAGTAGCCACACACAAAGGTAAAAAGAAACAGGTGAAATTGATTGCAACAATATCCCAATATATAGCCAAATACTGTCAGCTCAATATGTAATCAATAGGAAAATCATTCGTGCAATATTTTAAATTCTTTCTGCTCATACTAAGTCTGAACTCTGGGGTGTGTTTGACATAGCACCTCTCAGCATCCGGTATTCACGACGGTGACAATATTGGACAGCGCATGCAAGGATTATAAGTGAGGACAGTTGCAGAAGGAGGTGTATGAGAACCTGGGATTTCAAAGCTGACCACTTTTGTTTCCTGGATGGATGAAGTTTGTTTTTGTTTTTAAGTTTATTTATTTCGAGAGGGGGAGGAGGGATCGGGGGGGGGGGGAGAGAGAGAGAGAGAGAGAGAGAGAGAGAGAGAGAATCCCAAGCAGGCTCTGTGCTGTCAGCGTGGAGTCAATGTGGGACTCGAACTCATGAACCTGTGAGATCGTGACCTGAGCCGAAGTCAAGAGTTGAACGCTTAACCGACTGAGCCACCCAGGGGACCCTAGGGCTGATGAGTTTTTTTTTTTTCTTAAATTTTTTTTTCCCCCAACGTTTATTTATTTTTGGGACAGAGAGAGACAGAGCATGAACAGGGGAGGGGCAGAGAGAGAGGGAGACACAGAATCGGGAACAGGCTCCAGGCTCTGAGCCATCAGCCCAGAGCCCGACGCGGGGCTCGAACTCACAGACCGTGAGATCGTGACCTGAGCTGAAGTCGGACGCTTAACCGACTGAGCCACCCAGGCGCCCCTAGGGCTGATGAGTTTTAAGCCTGAACGCAAAGGTTCTTACTGGCCCCCAGCTGTCATTTTTCCATTGCTTAGAGATAATGCTGTATCTGCCTCATAATCCAGGTACGAGACTTTTACAAGGTAACATCCTGAAAGCGCCCGGCATGCCCATAGGTTATCTGAAACCAGTGGCTTTCTTACTACCCGCCCCCAAAATTCCACCAGCAGTTAGCCGCGTCAGCCAGGACCGAGGCTCAGAAGCTTTGAAAGCAATACCAAAGACATCTTTATTTCCAGTTGCATTTGTGCACTTGCACAAAGTCTTGACCAATTTTCTAATCCCAATCAGGAAAGGCAGCGTTTGGAGAGAGGTATAATACTACGTGTTCCCTTAGAATGTAAAACGTTTAATTAGATGCCAAGGATTGGAAATCTTGATTCGGAGCCCGAAATGGCTAATAAGGTTTTATTGTTGCTATTACTTAGAGTTTTTATAGAACTTTAGGCTTGCAGAGTGCTTTTCAATCACTTGAGAGAATCTCAGTTTGTTAACAGCAAGATGAAAAAATGTCCTATTCATCAGGAAAGACAACATACATAATATTTTAAGTATTTAAGAATTACGACCCTGCTGTGAGAACTTCTGAAATTACTTCTACGTGGATGCGAGAGATTCTTGTTATAGGCACAGGACATTAATGCAGATACCAGTGTTATTACCCTGCTGAGTCTGCAAGGGAGAACTTTTGCAAGTCAGGAAATATGGAAGTTTCTAAAACAAACATTAGCTGGCTCTAGTTACACATATGGAGCTTTCTGCCCACACGTCATTTTTGAACATTTTTCTAAAGGAGCTCTTAAGGTTTTATGGGTGATCATATTATAAAATCATACATAGTTCTAATACGGCATAATTTATGACTGCTCTGGGTCACTGAAATCTCCCAGGATTCTGCTGTTGGGGCCGCCGCAATTAGAGACAAATTTGCACCAATTCCTCTATAAATATTATTGGTGGGGCAGCATTGGCTGGAAAATGGATTTCTCTTTTTATGTGTACCAAAGGCAAATTCAGGCCCTCTAGCCTTTTGGGTGTATCAGTTAGCTTCTGCTACAACAGTGCTGCCTAACAACCAACTCAAAGGTCAGTGGCATCCAACCATAAGTACGTGCACATCCGCGTGGTTGGCTAGGTGGCGCTGCTAAGCTCAGCGGGACTCACCGACTGCTGACTGGCAGCTGATCAAGGCTGGCCTCAGCTCTCCTGCACTCCACATGTCTGTGATGGTCCAGCAGGCTAGCCTGGGTGTACCATCATGAAGTGGCAGACGCCCAAGAGGAAGGAAGCTCCGATGCGTCAGCCATTTTGAGCCTGTGTCATGCTTGCTGACAGTCCATTGGCCAAAGGGAGTCATGTGGCTGAGCCCAGAGTCCAGGGCTGTGGTCAGTCAACCACCCACCGTGGAAAGGCAGTGCAAAGTCACGTGGCCAAGGGCACCGATGAGAGGAGGGATGGGAATCGTGGCCATCTGCGTGAGCTGCCACAGGTATGAATGGAACAGAAGAATTTCCCTGATAAGGAAAGGAGGGGCAAAAACAATAAATGCCATCGACATTTGCATCCATTTTGATTGAGAAAAAAAAAAAAAAATGCCCGCAACTGGCAACGTCAAAGCTAATTCCAATTCACTTTCCATCCCCACCTCACGGAACGGTTTCCTAGGCTAAAGTTCATGGGAAACTTGTGCCCAAGCTCTAATGGGCAATTTTGACAGAGTACGAAGCAGGAATCTTTTCAAGTGTCCCCCTGCCTAGATAACACGCTGGTGAGCAGCCCATGGTATCTCCCGCCTGTCTCCTTTTGCTAGCCTCCGTGTCTGGCCCTCAGCACCATGTCGAATTCCACCTCAGAAAGCAGGACGGGGGTTAGAGGCCCCTGTGGCCCTGCCTTGACCTGATTTGGGTGGTCACCACACGTGCTGAGGAAAGCCTCTGCTCTCTGCTATTAGGCCGAGCATCAGCTGGCCCCATGCCAAGCTAGCAGTCTAGAAGCAGATGGTTTCAACTGATCTTTCCTTGCCAGTCTTTCCTGCATTGACACTCCAAACCTGCCCTGCTTCATCCTAGAACTTCATAGAATTCTCACATAGTCTCGTTTCCTGTATCTTTTCCCTGGTAGCCAAAGTGTTGGGTTTTTTTTTTTTCTTTTTTTCTTTTCTTAAGTGTTTACTTTTCTGAAATTGTGGGATTATAAATGGATTTGTATATACAGAGGGAGAAATCAATAGCCTGTGTTTTCTAGGACAGAGTGTAACCTCGAAGCAAAGTACCGACAATTATAAAAAAAATCATTTGTTTTTCCATTTCACTGATCTTGACATACGGTGCACCTCATAGTCCTAGACAAAACCGACTGTGGCCTCCCCGGATGTGGGAGGCTTGGCCTAACAAAACCTCTCAATATGAGACAGAAAATACAAAGTCCCATTCCTGCCACATCTGGAGCCCAGGCTGACAGTTTAGTGGCCCAGAGGACAATAGAGATTTATATATATTTTTTAATGTTTATTTATTTTTGAGAGAGAGAGAGAGAGAGAGAAAGACAAAGCACGAGCAGGGGACGGGCAGAGAGAGAGGGAGACGCAGAATCCGAAGCAGGCTCCAGGCTCTGAGCTGCCAGCACAGAGCCCAACGTGGGGCTCGAACCCACAGACCGTGAGATCGTGACCTGAGCCGAAGTCAAGAGTCGGTCGCTTAACCGACGGAGCCACCCAGGTACCCCAATGACCACATTTTTAAAAAGTGAGAAGGGAACAGGTGAAACTAATTTTAGTAAGATATTGTATTTTACCCAGTATATCAAAATATTATCACTTCAGCATATAATCCATATGAACAATGACTTCTGAGACATTTTACATTATTTTGTGCATTTAAGTCTTTGAAATTCGGTGTGTATGTTATACTTACGGCACATTGCGATTCAAAAGAGCCACATTTCAAGTGCTCCATAGCCACACCTGGAGAGTGGCCACCGTATTGGGCAGCACAGATCTATGGTATTTTCAGGAGGGGACTCAAGGAATAGTTAACAGGGACATCCTCCTCTCAGGAAGAGAACTAAGGTACTACGGCAGAGGGATGCCAAACTGACTTTTAACCATAAACCCTTTTGGGTTTGAGCACCTGGCTGGCTCAGTCAGGTAGAGCATGTAACTCTTGATCTTGGGGTCATGGGTTCAAGCTCCACGTTGGGCGTGGAGCCTAGTTAAAAATAAGTTAATTAATTAATTAATTTTAAAAAACCATAAACCCTTTTTTATTGCTTTTATGTACCGAGTGTATGGATTGACATTACTGTATCAGTCAGGGTTCACCAGAGAAACAGAATGAATAGGAAAAAAAATAAAATAAAATAAAATAAAATAAATATATATATATGCGCATATATATGTATGTGTATCTATATATATGTATGTATGTATACATATATATTCAGGAAATATATATGTGTATATTCATGAAATACATTTATGTATATATATAAAATATACATTCAAACGTTCATCTAAGTTACATTTAGATGTGTTTTTACCATATCGGTACTGGGCTAATTGCTTTCATTTTTTATTTTTTTATTTATTTTGACTGAAAGAGGGAGAAAGCAAGAGAAGGGGAGGGGCAAGGAGAAAGGGAGACAGAATCCCAAGCACGCTCAGCGCAGAGCCGGATGTGGGGCTCAATCCCACGATCCTGGGATCATGACCTGAGCCAAAATCAAGAGTCAGACGCTTAACTGGCTGAGCCACCCAGGCGCCCTACGCTCCTCCAAGTGGAACGTGCTGTGGACCCTGTTTTATGACCCAGAAACTAAGGTTCTAAATGGTTAAGAAGCCGGCCAGCTAGTCAGAGGTAGGACTTGAGTTTGAACTGATTCTGTCTGCCTTCAAAGCTAGCAGATAAAGATAGGGAGGATGAACACCGATGGTCCAATAAAGGAGATTTATTAGAAGAAATCAGCTCACGTGATTCTGGAGGCCGAGAAGTCCCACGATCTGCTGTGTGCACGCTGGGGACCCAGGAGAGCCAGCACTGTAAGTTCCGACCCAAGGGCAGAAAACTGATGTTTCAGCTCAGCAGTGAAGCAGAGAGCAAATCCTCCCTTCTTCTGTTTTGTTTGTTCTCTTCAGGCCCTCAACGGATTGGATGAGGCCCACCCACGAGGAGGTGGGGGGGGGCAATCTGCTCCCCTCAGTCTTCTGATTCAAATGCTAATCTCATTCAGAGCTGCCCTCACTGATATACCCAGAAATACTGTTTAACCAAATATCTGGGCACCCCAGGCCCCAGTCAAGTCGACGCATAAAATCAACCATCGCATCTAGTTCTGGAAATGTATCATAAAGGCACGACGAGACAAGAGGGTCAGTGTATTACGGACGAGGATGTTTATCTCAGCATCTTAGCTCTTACTGGGAAATTGAAAAGATCCTAAATGTTGTCAACAGATGTGCAGTGAAATTGCACCCTCTGGAGGGGGTGGCTTCTAAAGACAGGCAATAAGAGGAAATCACCAAGAATCAAAATTGCCCTTGAAAATAACTTGGACAGCAACCTACCTACCAGAGGCTCGGCACTAAATCCTCCACAGCAAGGTCACTGCTTCTCAGGGTGAATTCCTGATGCAGTCGTTTCCTTGCATGCGGGGGCCATACTGTGTGAAAAATATGTGCCCTCGACACTAGTATAACTTGGTGAGATTGGAGAGACGCATTTGAATGGAAAGCAGCTAAGGAAATAGATTTGTGGCTTCCATGTCACGCTCAGATTCTGAGTAAACTGGTGGACAGAATTGCCCCTATTATTTAAATCGTTCTCTCTTCCTCCGTGAAGTGTATACTTTGCACTAAAGACAATTGACATTCCTGAAAGGGGACGAGGTAACTCTATGGCATATTGACACGTGCCTATGAAGAATATAAGGGTAGGAATTCATATCACAGCTATAGTAGGTCAACTATACTTCAATTAAAAAAGAAAAAAAGAACGTAAGCATATGCCCCCATGCTGTTATGTTTCTATCCCGGGGTGTCAGGCTAACAAATACGTTTTTCATTTGTCTTTCTCTTTGTGTGTGTGTGTGTGTTTGTGCAAGGGTGCACGCCTATCTATATTTTTACATTTTTCTGCAGTGGACAGCCTGAAGGTGAATTTGGTATCACTTCTATAATATAAAAATAATAATGTTTCTTTTTAAGTTTATTTATTTATTTTGAGAGAGAGAGAGAGAGAGAGAGAGAGCATGAGTGGGGGAGGGGCGGAGAGAGAGAGGGAGAGAGAGAGAATCCCAAGCAGGCTCTGCACTTTCAGCACGGAGCCCCATGCGGGGCTCGAACCCACAAACCGCGAGATCATGACCTGAGCCGAAATCAAGGGTCGGAGGCTTAACCAACTCAGCCGTTCGGGCGCCCCCAAAATAATAATGTTTTAAGCCAGCGCCAGCCCACCGTGAGGTGACTCACCCAGGCCAGGAGAGTTGTAGAGCCCCCCACCCTGGGCTTCCTCAAAAGGGGAAATGGTATGCTCTACTCCAAGCACAGGGTGCATTCCCTTTACTGCCACGTTCAAAGGGATTGGGGAACATTACAGACGGTGCTGGCATTTACAGAAGACCAAGGTCCTGCTGGGGGCCCCCTGAGGACAGCAGCTCCCCTAGATAGCTTTCCTGCCTCAACTCCTTGCCACTACCCCCTGGGGCTCGAACAAAATTGGAAATGTCTCCTGCAGTGATGGCTCCTCACACTGGGCACTCAGCCTGCCCGGCCCTTCCCTTCAGGGCTGCAGTGGGGCGGCTGCGGCCACCCAGTCGGTTGTCACACCGCGCGCTGAGCTAGTGCCGCCGAGCCACCAGCCTTGGCACAGCAGGAGGGACCCTGGCAAACACAGGACACGTTTGCGAGGAACAAGCATTAGCCCAGCAGCACTCAGTTAGGTGCAGGTTTGAAGCATGAAACAGTCCCTTGCAGCAACTTGCTGTCATTTCCAGTCAGCGGGCTCTGGCCTCTAAACATACTAATGAGAATCACTCCCATGTCCTGGCGGCTCAGCCTGTAACAGGACTGTACGGACAGGCTCTCATTTAATCCGCATAACAAGCCTCCGGGAAGGAAGGCGTTGCCACAACTACTCCACAGATGAAGGAAGCCAGGCTCTGGGAGGCAAATTAACTTGCCTAAGTGTCACGAGTTGGGTTCCCAGGAAAGGAGACTCTGAGGCAGAGGTGAGCACGCAGAATGTTTATTAAGTACCTTGCAAAGGAGCAAGAAACAGGGGAGGGTGAGCAGAGGGCGAAGTCAGCTGCGATGTAGGCCTGAGGCCACCCCCCCACGCCAGCAGGGAGCCGTTGGAGCAAGAAAGACCCTTCAGGGTTATCCCGAGTTGCACCAAGATGGCCAGATTTGAGACTCTGGCAGCCATCCATCAATGGATGGGGCCCACCCCAGAAGGCCATGACCTTGGCAAGGTGCCCTCTGGAGCCAAGACAGACCCTGAAGGGGCCGAGAGCTGAGGGCTGTCCACCAAGAGCATTGCTGATAGCAGTCAGAGCGACACATCTTTTCTTGAAGGGGGACCTTGGCCTCTTCACATCACTGTGCCCACCACACCAAGGTCACCCAGCTAATGAGTGACAGAGCCACCACTGGAAGCAAGCAATCCCGTGTCTACAGTTTCTGCTGTGCTATTAAGCTAACCTGCCTCCCGTGGGCTCCAAATGTTGCAGAAGCCCCGATCTTCCACCTAGACTGGATCTTCTCTTACACCTTCTAGAAGAAAGGGAGCCCCTATCTGAATCTAGATGACCAGGCTGTCCCAGGTGCTCCCGGAGCCCTGCTACAGGGGCTCCCTGACCAGCCGTTCCCGTTAATAAGGCTGTGGTGGGATCTTTCACTCTTGCCTCAGCTAGGCCAGACATCCTGCCCCCGACCCTCCCCATCACCACCACTGTTAGCCCCACCACATCCTTTAGCATCTTTAAGATGGATTGTAATGATCCAAAGGAATTTTACCCAAACCTAAGGAGCCTTACAAGGGGAACAAAGAGCATTCGAGCACATTAGTGACACTTAGAAACTACGGTTTTCTCATCCTACAATAGCTTTCTGGGCATCAGTAAGCTGAATCGAAATCCTGACTCAGAGACTCCCTTTTTCTCTTCTCAGGTTCTTACCCATCCCCTTCCCCCAGGCCCCACAGCCATACCAGGCAGGGGTTAGTGAGCTACCCAGTCCCGCAGCCCATCTGGAGGCCAGTGACACAAAGGACGACCCACACAGGTAAGGCCCACACTCCCTCCTGCCCCTCCTTAAGGGAGGACAGCTCTTTCATTTGGAGGGGGCGGGATTCTGGGATCCAACACACACGCGGCAGTGGCTTGGGAACAGTGGCCTTGCTGGCTGGAGATTGGATGGAATTGGATGGGTTGAGGGAAGAACATTGACGTAGACACGGAGGGGCAAAGACACAGGAGAAGAGACGGAAATGGGTCAGAGATAGAGAAGGGACAGTAACAGCCTTTGTCAGAATGCCACTCTGTCCAGCCTGGAGTATGAGTGTCCTAGGGCTCCTGTGACAAAGCACATGCTGCGTAGCTGAAAACAACAGAAGTGTGTTGTCTCACAGTTAAAATGAGAAGTCCAAGATCAAGGTGCTGGCAGGATTAGTTACTTCTGAGGTGGGGGAAGGGGATCTGTTCCAGGGGTCTCCTCTGGCTTCTGGTGGTTTGATGCCAGTCTTTGGTATCCCTTGGCTTATAAAAGCATCACCCGGGAGCACAGTCAGTTACGTGGGTGGCTTAACTGGGTGGCTCAGTCAGTTACGTGTCCGACTCTTGGTTTCAGCTCAGGTCCGTGGGTTCCAACTTAGCAATGGGCTCTACACCGACAGCACAGAGCCTGTTTGAGATTCTCTCCCTCTCCCTTTCTCTCTGCCCCTCCCCCATTTGCATTCTCTCTCACGTGCAAAATAAATAAATATATTTAAAAAAAATGGAGGCACGGGGGCACCTGGGTGGCTCAGTCAGTTGGGTGCCCGACTTCGGCTCGGGTCATGATCTCACGGTTTGTGGGTTCGAGCCCCGCGTCGGGCTCTGTGCTGACAGCTCAGAGCCTGGAGCCTGCTTCGGATTCTGTGTCTCCCCCTCTCTCTGCCCCTTCCCTGCTCATGCTCTGTCTCTCTCTGTCTCTCAATAATGAATAAACTTTAAAAACATATTTGGGGCGCCTGGGTGGCGCAGTCGGTTAAGCGTCCGACTTCAGCCAGGTCACGATCTCGCGGTCCGTGAGTTCGAGCCCCAGGTCGGGCTCTGTGCTGACAGCTCAGAGCCTGGAGCCTGTTTCGGATTCTGTGTCTCCCTCTCTCTCTGCCCCTCCCCCGTTCATGCTCTGTCTCTCTCTGTCCCAAAAATAAATAAACGTTGAAAAAAAAAATTTTTTTAAAACATATTAAAAAATGGCAACATCACCTGGATCTCTGCCTTTTTTTTTAATTTTTAATTTTTTTTAATTTTAAATTTAAATTTTTTAATTTAATTCTTTTAGTTTTTTTAAGTTTATTTTATTTATTTAAAAAATGTTTAAGTTTATTTATTTTGAGAGAGAGACAGAAAGAGAGAGAGGGAGGGAAAGCACAAGTGGGGGAGGGGCAGAGAGAAGGAGAGAGAATCCTAAACGGGCTCCCTGCAGGGCTCGAACTCATGAACCATGAGATTATGACCTGAGCCGAGATCAAGAGTCGAACGTTCTTGTGTGTGTGCCTCTGTGTCCAAATGTACCCTTTTCGTAAAGACATTAGTCATATTGGATTAAAGCCCACCCTATGACCCCAAAGACCCTACATCCAAATAAGGTCACATTTGGAAGTACTGGGGATCAGCATGCCAACATATCTTTTGGGGAGGGGGGGCACAATTCAATCCATAACACTTACTGATTCTAGACTCAGAGTGGACATCTCTAATTTTCGCTGGCACAGCACGCCTGACCATCTTCTGGTAATGACATCCCCGTTCCTTTAGGAATGAATACTTCCTTTCCATGCAGCTGCCAATAACATGACCCCATTTTCCCATTATAGGGATGGACACATGACCTGAGCTGGCCAATCAGATTCTCTCCACCCACCTCTCTCTCTCTGGATTTTGTAATTATTTAAGTGAATCAGTTGAGAAAGAGACAAAAAAGTTGGAGCTGTTCCTGAAAACTGGCCCAAGCCCAATCTGTTCCCAGTATTTGCTCTTTCAGGAAAGTCTTCACGATGACATGACTGGACTGTGACAAGCCCAAGGCTGCCATGGCTGAGGAATGACCTTGGCTTTGATGCTTGAACCCCAACCTTCTTATTAACTAGCTGAGAGATAGAGAAGTTTTCTATGTCTTGGTTTTCTCCCCTATAAAATACAATGATTACAATGTTATCTATCTCAGAGCATGCTTTTATTTTTTTATTTTTATTTATTTTTAATTTTTATTTTTAACGTTTATTTTTGAGACAGAAAGAGATAGAGCATGAACGGGGGGGGGGGGTCAGAGAGAGAGGGAGACACAGAATCCGAAGCAGGCTCCAGGCTCTGAGCTGTCAGCACAGAGCCCAACGCGGGGCTCGAACTCACGGACCGTGAGATCATGACCTGAGATGAAGTCGGACGCTTAACCGGCTGAGCCACCCAGGCGCCCCTATTTTTTTTTATTTTTAATATATGAAATTTATTGTCAAATTGGTTTCCATACAACACCCAGTGCTCATCCCAAAAGATGCCCTCTTCAATACCCATCACCTACCCTACCCTCCCTCCCACCCCCTATCAACCTTCAGTTAGAGCATGATTTTTTTAAAATATTTATTTTTGGGGGGGAGAGTGCAAGCAGGGGAGGGGCAGAGAGAGGGGGACAGAGGATCTGAAGCAGGCTCTGTACTGACAGGACAGCAGTGAGCCCAATGTGGGGCTCGGACACACAAACCGTGAGATCATGACCTGAGCTGAAATCATTCGCTTAACTGACTGAGCCACCCAGGTGCCCCTATCTCAGAGCACTCTTACAAGGATCACATATGTGAGAAGATTCCATACAGAGCAAAGGTCTGTAAAAATATGTGTCACTGGGGCACCTGGATGGCTCAGTTGGTTAAGCATCCGACTTCAGCTCAGGTCATGATCCCTCAGTTTGTGGGTTCAAGCCCCACGTCAGGTTCTGCGCTGCTTGGGATTCTCTCTTTCTCCCTCTGTCTGCCCCTTGCCCACTTACACCTTCTCTCTCTCTCTCAAAATAAATAAACTTAAAAATATATTTGTCATTATTAGAGAGGTTAGAAATCCAGGAATAGGAGAGCCAAAGAGTAAGAATTTGTCAGTGTTTACCCAGTCCTGATTTAGAGCACCGGCATCACCCTTTCCTGCCACCCCTTTCTCTCCATCTCCCAGTTGGCAAGGCTACGTGGTTGGTTCTGCCCACTGAGTGGTGAGCTGAAATGACAGGTATCACTTCCGGCCCCAGACTCAATGTGGGAGGGAGAAGAGGGGCGTGAGCACAGAGGGGCAAGGTTCATTAGGCGTCACCAAATGGTAGTCTGCCACCATGGTCAAATAATCTTGCATTTGTTCGTGCTTTCATCCGTTCATCAAATCCCTTTTGAGTACCCTTCGTGAGCCCAGCGCTGTGTTCGGCTCTGGGGATCAAAAATGAATAGGCAGGGTCATTGCCCTCAAAGTATTCCACATGTCACAGAGGAGACAGGTGTAAGCAAATAACTGCAATATAATGTGTCCATCCCTATAAGGGAGGGGAACACTGTGTGGAGTCCAGAGAGGCTTCCTGGAGGAGGTGATGCATCAGCTAGATCTTAAAAGGCAAGTAAGTGATTACCAAGCACATAGGGGGCAGAAGAGCTTTTCAGGCAGAGGAAGCCACACCTCTGAAGGTGTCACAGGCGTCGTGCAGAGATTCGGAGTGGCTGGAACACGGGGTGTGTGGAGGGTAAATGCCAGGCTAAAGCATTTTGATTAGATGCTGAACCCTGGGAAAGCAAAGGAGGTTTTCCAGCAGAGAAGTAGTGTAAAATGAAGTCTTTCTAGGAGAATAACTCCGGGGGGGGGGGGGGGGTAGAAGATGAAGTGGCAGGAGACAGATTGGAGGCAGCCCAAGTAGGAGGCCATTGCACGAGTCCCGGAAAGGGATAATGAGATACACACCAAGGCATGGGGTGAGGACTGAGGGGGCCGGATTTAAGCAGAATTTCTGGGGTATAAGGGATAGATGTTGGGATGGGAGCCTGATGCTGACTAATTCTGGATGATTGGTCCAAGTGCTTTAGACAGAGGCCTGGAGTGAAGACCACCGGTCTATTGGGCCTCCATAGCTTGGTAGAAATTTGTTTGTTCTAATTCTCTGCCTCCTAAACAGTTTCCTGGTCTATAGTTTGGTCTACTGAGGGGATCAACCCTCCTGAAAGAATGTTCTGTGTAGATTAAACACTTGTGTTCAGAACCCAGAGAGGACTATCTAGTCAAAAATATATGTTCCTCTTTAAGAAACAAAATAGATGAACATATGGGAAGGGGAGGAGAGAGAAGAGAAGGAAACAAACCACAAGAGACTCTTAATGATAGAGAACAAACTGAGGGTTGACAGAGGGGGTGGGTGGGAGATGGGCTAGATGGGTGATGGCTACTAAGGAGGGCACTTGGGTTTTTTAATTTTTTAAATGTTTATTTATCTTTGAGAGAGAGATAGAGCACGTGCGTGCACTCGAGCAGGAGAGGGGCGGGGAGGGGGGTTGGACAGAGGATCCAAAGTGGGCTTTGCACTGACAGCAGTGAGCCCGATGCAGGGCTCAAACCCACAAACTGTGAGATCATGACCTAAGTGGAAGTCGGACGCCCAACCGACTGAGCCACCCAGGGGCCCCAGGACAGCACTTATAGTGATGAGCACTGGGTCACTGAATTCTACTCCTGAAACCAATATTGCACTGTATGTTAACCAACTAAAATTTAAATTTAAAAAAAGGGGAAAAATATATGTTCTTCCTTCTGGAACAGATGGGTGCATTTTCTCCTCTACATGTAAGATCTAAGAGGTGACAGAATTTGCTGATAGATTGAATGTCGGGTGTGAGGGGAAGAAGAAAGGAGAAGATAACACTGGGCTTTGGGCTCGAGCAATGGGAAGAGCGGAGTTACCGCTTGTTGAGAGGAGGACGAGGTGCGGGATGGGGGAGGTAGGAGTTTAGTTTTGAATGTTCTGTAGGTGAGATTCTACTGGGCGTGCAGGTGGAAACATGGAGAAAGTGACTGAACATATTAATATGAAGTTCCAAGATCTCACCCAAAATGTGGCAAAGAAAGAGAGATGAAAAATATAAAAGAAGGATTACTAGTTATGGAGGAGAGAATGAGACAGTCTAATAAATGTTTAATTGAAGTCACAGAAGGGAAAAATGGAAGAAAGGCAATATTTGAGAGGATAATGGTTGACAATTTTCCAAAATTAATGAAAGACATGAATCTTCAGGTCCAGAGAGCCCAACAAATTCAAATAGGGTAAAAGAAATCCACATCGAAACACATCACAATGAAACTGTAGAATCAAAAAAAAAAAAAAAACAAAACCCAAAAACAAAAAAAAAAACCCAAGATTCTAAAAGCAGCCAGGAGAGTGGGGGACGGGATGGGACACAATTACCTATAAAAGAATGACAATTAGAATGTCATCAGAGTTGCCAACAGCAACAGTGGAAACCAGAAGAGAGCCAAATGCTTTTTTTAAAAAAATATAATTCACATACCGTGCAATTCATTCTTTTGAAGTGTGCAATTAAGTGGGTTTTTATATATTTACAAAGTTGTGCAAACATCACTACTACATAATTCTGAAACAGTTTCATCACCCCCCTCTCAAAAAACCCACTACACATTGGCAGTCACTCCTGGTTCCCTTCTCCCCTCAGCTCCCTGGCAAGCACTAACCCACTTTCTGTCTCTATGGATTTGCCTATACTGAATATTTCATACCAACACAGAAATTTTCCCTGGTGGGGTGCCTGGGTGGCTCAGTCGGTTAAGCGTCTGACTTCAGCTCAGGTCCTGATCTCGCGGTCTGTGAGTTCAAGCCCCGCGTTGGGCTCTGTGCTGATGGCTCAGAGCCTGAAGCCTGCTTGGGATTCTGTGTCTCCCTCTGTCTCTGACCCTCCCCCGTTCATGCTCTGTCTCTCTCTGTCTCAAAAATAAATAAACATTAAAAGGGTTAATAATAATAATATTAATAATATATAATAATATAATAATAATATAACCATGAGGTTGTATATATATATATATATATATATATATATATAATATTATAACCATGAGGAATAATAAAATGATCGTTGTTATTTTTTTTAACATTTATTTATTTATTTTGAGAGGGGGAGCTGGGTGCATGTGAGAGTTGGGGGGAGGGGCAGAGAGAAAGGAAAAGAGAGAATCCCAAGCAGGCTCCACACTGTAGCTCAGAGCCTGACACAGGGTTCGATCTCACGAACTGTGAGATCATGACCTGAGCCAGAATCAAGAGTCAGATGCTTAATCAACTGAGCCACTCAGGCACCCAATCCTTGTTATTTTAAATCACTAAGGTGATTTGTTAGGTAGCCATAGGACACTGAAAACCACTGCCTTATTTTGAAGGCCAATTCCCTAGCACAAAGGGCAGAGTAGGAATGCTATCCTGGTCATTCAGAAAGGATAAGGTCCCAAGCTTGTGAGTGTGCGCGCGCGTGTGTGTGTGTGTGTGTGTGTGTGTGTGTGTGTGTGTGGTTAGGGCACAGTCCTAGGAAAGATAATATAGGTTTCTGAAACCAGTCTAAGTGGGTACCAAGGACCAGTCTATCTTCCATACTGACAGCCATATTGGGCTTGTATACCCATTGGTCTCCTTCAAGTTTACCCAGTATGATTCAGTCCACAAGAACCACATCCTCCCTGAGTAAACTGCTAACGTCACGTTTGCAGGCTCCAAAGCTGAGGCCCAACCCATTTCAGTGACTCCATCAGAGGGGTGGCCCCTGCGAGGTTGTACATTTCTTAAATCCAACATTTTGGCCAAGACTAAGAAAGCTTATGTTGGTGACAGTATTTTCATTAGCTCAACATTTCTTGGTGCTTACTGTTTCCTGAAAAACTTAAGAATGGACAGACTTCAGGATCCCTGGCTGGCTCAGTCAATGGAGCCCACGACTCTTGATCTTGGGGTTGTGAGTTTGAGACCCATGTTGGGCAGAGAACCTACTTAGGAAAAAAAAAAAAAAAAAGAATGGACAGACTTCTACCCGAAAGCATTAAAGTTGACTCTTTATTATTATTATTATTATTATTATTATTATTGTTGTTATTATGTTAAGAACACAACATGAGATCCACTCTTTAAATAGATTTTTAAGTGCACAATGCAGTGTTGTTAGTTATAGGCGCACCATTGTACAACAGATCTCTGGAACTTCGTCGTCTTGCATAACTGAAAGTTTATACCCACTGATAAGTAACTCCCCATTTCCCCCTCCTTCCAAGTCTGCCTCTTAATTGAATTAATTTTTTTTTAATTAACAAAGCATAGGACAAAAATATATCCCCATTTTATGTTTAACAAGTATCTAATCTTCTCAAAAATAAAGTAACCGAAAGTATAAGTTTTACATTTCTCTTTAAGAAATCCTTGAAGTTCGGGGCACCTGGTGGCTCAGTTGGTGAAGTGTCCCCATTCTTGGTTTCTGCTCGGGTCATGATCTCACAGTTTCGTGAGTTCAAGCCCTGCATCAGGCTCTGTGCTGGCAGCAAGGAGCCTGCTTGGGATTCTCTCTCTCCCCCCCCCCGCCCCTCCCCCACTCGTGCTGTCTGTCTCTCTCAAAATAAATACACTTCATTAACTAAAAAAAGAAATCCTTGAAGTTTGAGACTATAGAATACTAAATGTGTATGCTAAATAATAAGTTTTCAGAACGAATTCTTCTGGACACCCACTATTATTACAAATGAGACCTCAAATGAAGTGTAATTTATATCATTTTTAAAAAGATGGCAAATTTTAACTAATTTCATAATTTTCTTTAAAACTAAGGGCATTAGGGGCACCTGGGTGGCTCAGGCAGTTGAGCATCCAACTCTTGATTTTGGCTCAGGTCATGATCCCAGGGTCGTGGGATTAAGCCCTGTGTCAGGCTCCGTGCTGAGGGTGGGGCCTACTTGAGATTCTCTCTCTCTCTCTCTCTCTCTCTCTCTCTCTCTCTTTTTCTCCCCTTCTGTCCCTTCCCCGCTTGTGTACGGGTACGCGCGCGCTCTCTCTCTCTCTCTCTCTCAAAAAATAAAAATAAAATAAAGCTAAGGGTGTTAGGAATATTGAATGCATTTTAAAAATAAGACAAATTACCAAATTATAGACTCTGAGTGCCTAATATAAATAATAATAAACAGCGAGTCTTTTTATGTATCAGGGATTATGCTAAAACTACAGATATCATCTTGTCTAATCCTTTTACTAGCCTTTCAAGTATACGTCTTTTTTAGTCCTGTTGCCCAGATGGGGACACTGAGGCAGAGAGAAGCTACCTTGCCGGTTACTAAGTGGCCGCACCCAGATGTGAGCTGCTGGTGGTGAGCTGCTGGTCCAGTACTCTTTCTTTCAGCCACTATCCTCTGCTGCCTCCATGTGCCCGGCGAGAAACTTGGGCGCTGGGATGGAGCGAGGTTTCAGCCAAGTTCTTCACTTCAGGGAGGTGACTCTAGAGGTGAAGAAATCAAACAGCTCAACCCAGCCCAGCAGCAAATAGTATAGACCATACTTGGTAAGACAGGCTTTTACCAGTTTGGGGTTAGATAAATTCACGTGGCCTTTGTCTTGACAGAATTTTGGGTTTAACATTGCACACTTTCAAACTTAGCCAAAAGAGGAGAGAATAACATATTGAACCCCCACGTACCCATCACACAACCACCCAGTTGACGGCTCATCTCAGTTCCTCTATACCCCACCCACTTTTTCCTTCCCCCACCTCTTCCCTGCCGGATGTTTTGAAAAAAAAAAAAAAAATTTTTTTTTAAGATTTTATTTTTAAGTAATCTCTATGCCCAACGTGTGGCTCGAACTTACAACCCTGAGATCAAGAGGTGCATGCTCTATGGACCGAGCCAGCCAGATTCTGCCTTACTGGATTTTTTGAAGCAACTCTCAGCCACCCTATTCTTTTATCCACAAATACATCAGTATGTATCTTTTGAAGATAAGTAATCCTTATAAACATAACAGCAATACAAATACCTCCCGTCAAATAATTAACAATGAGACCTTAATAATCATTCAGCCTGTAGGGGAGGAAAATTCATTTTCCCTCTACCCTTCTAGGTTCTTGGCTGATAATAAATAATAATAAAAGAGTAACAGGAGAAAACCAAACACGTCTAGTAACGTGTATACATCCTATATACATGGGAGAGATCCAGGAAAACTGAGTAACTTCCCGACACTGGGGAAGGGGAAGGTCAGTTATGGGCAATTATCAGGCAAAGCATATTAAACAAGAGTATGGTTGTTATGCAGATTTAGGTCACTGCCTTCCCCACTGATCAATTTCTAGAGACTGAGTCATCCTAGTATAGAGAGGGTGAAACCCTTACAAATGGAGATTTCCCTTGTACACATGATTTTCTCTTACAGAACGGTAACTTTCGCTGGACTTTCAGAGCTTTTCTTCCGTCTGCTCTTTCTTTAAAAAAATAAATAAATAATAATCAGCCTAATGTAATCCTTTTGCCAAAGACACATTTGGGGATGGCAAATTCTGCTTCCCTTACAAGTCACTTACATATTCAAATTGACGGCTTGGGGGTCCAGATTAATAAAAGCCCAGTTTCTCTCTTGGGGCTCCTCTTTTGGTGAATTAGCCGAGACACCAGTCCAATTCCATTGCGGTCCTGCTTCCAAACACGTGGAGGAGAAAGAACTGGAGAATCTGAGCCGTCCCCCGACAGGTACCCTCTTTATTTGCTGCCATGGCTGCCTCTGAGTTTTGCTGCTGGAAACCAGTGATCTTGGTCAATCCAACCACCCTGACTCACCGCTAGTCAAGCTCCCGTCTAGGCCCCGGTGGCTCTCCCAGGAAGGCCGACCCTCTTCCTCTGGGGAACCCTTGGGATAGGTGCCCAGAGTGGGGATCCCAAGTGTCTGGCCCTTCACTTTCCCCTGAAACACTCAGCCCTTGTTTCTACAACACATCTGGGGCTTGCAGGCCCAGCCCCAACCCTGACCAGAATCCACCTTCCCCAACAACGGCCAACACCAAAGGTATTGATTGCAGTCAACCTTCTTCCTTCTTGGTGCATTTCCCCAAGTGTTCCCGTGTCCCCTCTTCAGCCAACAGACACCCAGCAAGGACTCTTTCAACCCATCAGAGAGGGGAGATGTCTCAGAAGTGAAGGACTGAGACCCAGTTCCCTGTAATGTCAGGAACCTGTCGAGCCCCACACAAGTCTGCCCTGGGACAGTCTCTGCAACCCAAGGCCTACTGGAAGAGGCGGGCCACATCCAGTCACAAAGAAAGGTCATGTTGGGGCGCCTGGGTGGCTCAGTCGGTTAAGCGTCTGGCTTCGGCTCAGGTCATGATCTCACAGTTCACGAGTTCCGGTTCTGCATCAGGCTCTGTGCTGACAGCTCAGAGCCTGGAGCCTGCTTCGGATTCTGTGTCTCCCTCTCTCTCTGCCCCTCCCCCACTTGCACTCTGTCTCTCTCTGTCTCAACAATAAATAAACATTAAAAAAAAAAAAAAAGAAAGGTCATGTTATACCCCTCCCCTGGGCTACCTGTCACCGTGCATTTACATAAGTAGGAGAGGTGGTTTAAGGATCTCTTAGACACCGGTCAACTTCAAGGTGACCTGTTGCCTCCTCCTAGACAGCTTGTGCAGTTGTTTTGCCTTCCTTTTGTTTTATTGATTTCCATTTTGTTCATTTATTTTTGGAACAGGTCAGACATTGGCATGGTTCAAACTTCAAAAGGTATCAATGGAAATGTAGAGAAAGCCCCCCACCCTGCTCCCGACCCCCCAGGTCCTCCCCCCAAACAGCCAGTTTCCTTCAGAAATATTTTCTGTGTTTCCTTCAGAAATATTTTCTGTCTGTAGAAGCCAACATACGTGTATCCCTAGATTCCCTTCCTCTTTACATAAATGGTAGCATACGTTACACAACGTTCTGCACCTTGATTTTTTTTTTTTCTTCACTTTACAGTATAATCTTTACAATCAATCCAGGGGGCTTTCTGGTCCTATGACAGCTGCAGAGTATCCCATAGTGTGAATGTACTGCAAATTATTTAACCTAAACTCTTGCATCGGTAGGGTCTCCGGTTGTTTGCAATCGTTTCCAATTATGAATAACACTGTACTGAACAAACTTATAAACAGGACCCAGACAGCTTTTAACAAGCAACTTCTGCCTGGAAACAAATTAACATTCTAACTAAGTAGGCACCCTGCTGTATAAGATAAAGGATGATAAAATACTCTGGAGGACCGGAAAAGATAGAACTTACTTTTTAGCTGTCTGGGGGCCGGGGAGAAGAGATGGGTGGGGTGGGAAAGGCGGAATCTACACGAGGGGAAATCACAGAGGAATTCATTTGGAAAACAATTC
The DNA here is from genome assembly GCF_022079265.1 of Lynx rufus. Classification (NCBI taxonomy): domain Eukaryota; kingdom Metazoa; phylum Chordata; class Mammalia; order Carnivora; family Felidae; genus Lynx; species Lynx rufus. Next base: position 35,468,355 of record NW_025814828.1, read on the forward strand.
AGTTACATTGGACTGTGTATAGAATGTACAATGAGGAGGGGGGCAAGTTGTTATTTCAATTAAAAGAACAAACCTCCTCGAACTTAAAAACTCTAGTGTTAACATGGCATTATATATCCTGCTGGCCTAAGAATGTAAATATCAGGCACTCCAAAATAAATTACAGACATAATGCAAAATCTGACCCAGTTCTTAGGAACACAGACCATAAAACACTATAATGAAGGCAAAAATCCACATCAAAATCTCCATTGTCTCAGAAAATGGAATTTAAAGAAGTCCCTTCCCTATTCAGCAGCGTCATCACCGGCAAATTAGAATAATGCTCTTCCTGCCCTTTGTCATTAATATATGCTTGCCACTTCTTGGCAAATGTCTCTGGTTTGCCTTTTGGTTGGTGGGTGAAAGGTGATTGTAATGCAGTTAAGGTAGCAAATTTTCCCACAAACAGGCAGTGCAGACATAATATCTTTCCACACTCCACTTGATGCTCTGAATTATTAATTAGGACGTTAAATATATTGCTCAGTGCACGAGGTTATATTTAACTCCATATACTGACAATCTGAGCTTTGCACCTTCCTGGGTTTGAAAATCAGATTTGTAACGTACAGGATTTCTTGTGTTTGTTCAGAAAAATCGTATCTGTAACAAGGGTGGAGAATCGTTCCAAGCTGCCCCCAACAGGTGAAGAGTCAATTGAGGTCTGGGATGAAATGTCCACATAGGAACTGGGAAAAGAGCAACATCCACAATTAGTTCCTGGCTCCTGCACTCCCGGGTTCAGTCTTCTCAAAAATTCTGTCGAGAGGTATTGGGAAAGACTTGAGCTTCCATCAGCCGAACCCAAATTCAGATCTAGATTCTGCCAAAATCTGAGATACAAAAATAGGGGATTAGATCGATAAATTAGGGTACATCCACACAATGAAATATACAATTATTAAGAAAGACGTGTGCAGATATTCTGTTAAATGGATGGTGCTGCAGCTTTCCATGTAAATGCAAAACATTGAAATATTTGAAATGTCTGTTGAAATGGGTTTGGAAAATTGCAATGCATCCATAATGTTGTGAACTGACCAAGGCCGATTTGGTCAAGGCACTCATTTTTTTTTTTTAATGTTTGTTTATTTATCTTTGAGAGAGAGAGAGAGAGAGCACAAGTGGAGAGGGGCATAGAGAGGGGGAGAGAATCCCAAGCAGGCTCTGTGCCATCAGCACGGAGCCCAACTCAGGGCTCGAGCTCACAAACCGTGAGATCATGACCTGAGCCGAAATCAAGAGTCGGAAGCTTAAACTGAGCCCCCCCAGGCGCCCGGTCACAATACTCTTATGCCCCACCTTGCCACCGGCTTTTGAGGAAAGTGGGTCTCAGGCCCACATCAGCCAGGTATATATTAACAAGCAGGCCTAGCAACACTGGCACAACATCTTCTGTGTATGCAAAAGAGTCCCAGCTCTGTCCTCAAGTGCAAGATTCATTGCAGACGAAGGCTGTAGTATTCTAGAAGCTGTATTCCGTTAGCCTTGTAGGCTCTGTCAAGCAACCAGAATGTCCAAATTCATGGTTAGGTCAGGCCCCTTTAGAGATCAAGCCTTAGGGGCCACTGAGCACAGCTATACGCCTGCCTAGATTCAACCACCCTGTGCGTGCAAGTGTTAGGAGCATCTCCCAAATAGTTCAGCCGATCCGTATACCTTGAATACCTCTCAATTCAACGATAAGAGCCCCTTTGGAAAGGCATAGCTTAAACTAAATAACACACACATTAGTAACACACTGCCTATATTTAAAGTATAATACAGGGGCGCCTGACTGGCTCGGTTGGTAGAGCATACGACTCTTGATCTCGGGCCCATGAGTTCAAGCCCCACGTTGGGCATAGAGCTTACTTAAAGAAATATTTACAATAAAGTATAATACAGACACTGTAACACAGACAGCAGAATATTATGCACCTATTAAAAAGAATATATGCCATCTCTACATCCTGCATGGGAAGATAGTTGAAACATTAAAATGTAAATTTTAAACTGTAAAATTTTAACTTTAAAAAAGTAAAGCAAGCAAGAATATATAACATTTATTTTTATTTAAAAAAATAAGAGATATTGGGGCGCCTGGCTGGCTCAGCTGGTGGGGTGTGCGACTCTTGATCTCGGGGTTGTAAGTTCGAGCCCCACGTTGGGCGTAGAGATTACTAAAAAAAAAATAAAAATCTTTAAAAAAAAGAGAGATATAGAGGAAAGTCTAGAAAGATATAGAACCTATTGTTACCCCTAGAGAGTGTGATTAGAGGGAAGAGAAGAGGGAACTATCTGCTTTTTTCTTCATGCATTTCTTTATTGTGAATTTTTTATAGTGAGTATGTATTTGATTACATGAATTTTAAAAATGCACACTTTTAAAAACAAGTTTCTTTATTCTTTTTTCAAAATTTATTTCGAGAAAGAGAGAGTGAGCAGGGGAGGAGCAGAAAGAGGGGGAGGGAGAGAGGGAGAGAGAGAGAGAATCCCAAGCAGGCTCCGTGTTGTCAGCGCAGAGCCCAATGCAAGGCTTGAACTCGTGAACCGTGAGATCATTATCTGAGCCGAAATCAAGAGTCAGAAAAATCCACACTTTTTGTAAAAGGATGTTGAGGAAGAATAACTATGTGGGGAAATGTTTATAATATATTCTTAGGTAAAATGTTTAGAATATATTCTTGGGTAGAAGACATTAGACAGTATTATATTAGATGTGACGGCCGTTGTGTCCTCATCTGTACACAAACCCACGTGGCAGGTTGTATTTTCCAAAGATGACCAGGCCAATAAATATCCCAACCCATGGGCTCTTCTTCCAGTGTGACTTTGACAAGCCTCCTATGACAGGTGGCGGGGGAAGTCTGTGTTCCCTCCCCTTAAACCTGGCAAGATCTTTCTACCTGCCTTGCCCGAGCAAGTGAGCACAGAGGTGCTATTCAGTGACCTTCTGAAGCTATCTCATAAAAGGGGATAAGGCTTCCATCTGGCTTTCTCTCCTTCTTGGGAGACACACTTGAGCCATTGGAGTCCTGAGTCACCATATGGGACATCTGGTTGCCCTGAAGCTGTCATGCTAGAATGTCCACGTGGGGAGACCATGTAGAAATAGAGAGGTACCCCGAATCCCCCAGCTGTTCCGGCCCCCAACCTGTTTGAGTCTTCCTGGCCCAGGTGCCATACATGCAAATGTAGAAGCCTTGGAGACGAGGCCCCCTCCAGCCACCATCCGACTGCAACAGCATGGGACACCCTGGACCAGTACCACCCAGCTGAGCTGCTACCAAATTCCTGACCCACAGCAACCCTGGCAGATAATAAATGAGTACCGTTGTTTGAAACCGCTAAGCTTTGGGGTTGTGTGTGGGTGTAATAGACACTATACATCCCTTTGAGAGAGACTGCCACTCCCTCAGCCTGGGACAGGAAGCCTTAGAATCGGTTGGCCCTACACAAGCACCCACACATACCAACAGTGGTGGGACCCCTGGAGGTTGCCTGAGCCTCATAGGGGTTCTCTGTTTCTCTCTTCCAGAAATTTGGAATGTGAACACTGACACTGAGTCTCCAAGCTTGGGGGCAGTAGATGCTTTAGCTTCATTTTCTACCTGTGTCCCAGCTTGCAGAGGTTAGCAGAAGGAATCAAACACTCAGAGAGGAGCAGGAAAGAGAGAGATACTGCAGCCCTAAAAGAAAATGAGAGGGACCGGGGCGCCTGGGTGGTGCAGTCGGTTAAGCGTCCGATTTCAGCCAGGTCACGATCTCGCGGTCCGGGAGTTCGAGCCCCGCGTCAGGCTCTGGGCTGATGGCTCAGAGCCTGGAGCCTGTTTCCGATTCTGTGTCTCCCTCTCTCTCTGCCCCTCCCCCGTTCATGCTCTGTCTCTCTCTGTCCGAAAAATAAATAAACGTTGAAAAAAAAAATTTTTTTTTTAAATAAAAAAAAAAAAGAAAATGAGAGGGACCTCTTGTCCTATTTTCCTGTCCTGTTCCTGATAGTCTTCCTACCCCTTGGTTCTTCCTTGAGATACCCTTGTAATCATCATCACCATCATCATCATCATCATCAAAGTTAATGGTGACTGAATTTCACTGTGCCCAACACTGTTCTAAGCGCTCTGCGTGTGTTAACTTCAATCCTCACAAGATGTATGGGGTTGACACCGCTATGGTCCTCATTTTACAGATGAGGAAACTGAGCCCTGAAAGGTAAAGTGACTTGTCCAACAGGCAGTTGAGTGATGCCTTTTTAAAAGTTTATTTATTACGGGGCGCCGCCTGGCCGGCTCAGTCGGTAGAGCATGCGACTCTTGGTCTCAGGGTTGTAAGTTTGAGCCGCATGCTGGGTATAAAGATTACTTAAAAATAAAATCTTAAAAAAAGTTAGAGATTAGAGGGGTGCCTGGGTGGCTCAGTCGGTTAAGTGTCTAACTTCGGCTCAGGTTATGATCTCACGGTTCATGGGTTCGAGCCCCTCATCGGGCTCAGTGCTGACAGCTCGGAGCCTGGAGCCTGCTTTGGATTCTGTGTCTCCCTCTCTTCCTGCCCCCCCTCCACTCAGCACTCTGTCTCTTTCTCTCTAAAAAATAAACATTAAAAAAATTTTTTTAAAAAACCTTAGAGATTAGAAATGTAGAGATCACTAAAAAAACAAACAAAAAACCTCTCTACACCCAACGTTGGGCTTGAACACATGACCCCCAAATCAAGAATCTCACACTCTTCCAACTGAGCCAACCAGGTGCCCCCCCAACAGGCAGTTGAATAACTGAATCTGTGCTCTTATGAGTTCTTTACCCAACACTGTTGTTACGTGCCCTTAGATTCTGCCAATAAAGGACCCCTGTTTTTGTTCGGATCTTAAGGTGAGTAAATTCAGGAGAAGAGGATGGAAGAAAAGAAATCAAAACTCCAAGCTGGATTAGGTAAAAACTGAGGGAGTCTGGAGTATGGGCTTTAGTTAATAATAATGTATTAATATTGGTTTATCAGTTGTGACAGGTATACGACACAAATATGAGATGTCAACAATAGGGGAAACTGGATATGGGACATAGAAGGAACTCCTGGGGCGCCTGGGTGGCTCAGTGGGTCGAGCGTCCGACTTCGGCTCAGGTCATGATCTCACGGATCGTGGGTTCGAGCCCCACATTGGGCTCTGTGCTGACAACTCGGAGCCTGGAGCCCGCTTCGGATTCTGTCTCCCTCTCTCTGCCCTTCCTCTGCTCGTGCTCTGTCTATCTCTCTCTCCCTCAAAAATAAAAATAAACATTAAAAAAAAAAACAAATCAGAGGGAACTCTGTACTATCTTTGCAACGTGTCTATAAGCCTAAAACTTTTTTTTTTTTTTAATTTTAGAGAAAGAGCGAGTGAGAGAGTGTGAGCGGGGGAGAGGGACAGAGGGAGAGAGAGAGAAGCCTAAGCAGGCTCCGTGCTCAGTGCAGAGCCCGACATGGGGCTCAATCCCACAATCCTGGGATTATGACCTGAGCCAAAATCAAGAGTCAAATGCTTAACTGACTGAGTCACCCAGGCGCCCCTAAGCTTAAAACTATTCTAAAATAGAAAATATCCTGGGGCATCTGGCTGCCTCAATCACTAGAGGGTGTGACCCTTGATCTTGGGGTTGTGAGTTCAACCCCATGTTGGTCACCCAGAGACAGGTCTGACTGCAGAGGAAAAGAGAGAGTCAACCAAGAAGTCCGAATGCAGGCTGAGTTAGGACTGTAAAGCTGGGTCTGATCCACCCTTCTCTCCCCAACCCCAGCTCCACACCTAGCCCAGGACTCTTGACACCCAGACAGGGCCACACGTGAGCACACGGACAGTGCAAAACCAGGCTCCGATGCTCCCCTCTCGACTCTCACTAATCTCGCTAACGACCGGGAGTGGGTCAGTACAAGGCACCCCACACGCTGCTGTGTGCGGGGTTCTTGGTGTGGTCCTCCCGACGGTGAGGGAGGGTATCGCAGCCTGGAGATTTTTCATTCATAAGTCATCGCGTTCATAAGGGGAAGTAGCTGCCAGAAGTGATGAGAGAAGACAGAGCACAGTTGGTTTCCTGATGCTGGTAATGGATCGGTAATGACCAATTCACGCTTCTCAGTCTAGACTCTTTCCCCTTATGGTCAGGACGATGGATGCCCAACGGCTGGCTGGAGCTAGGAGTGTGGTCTCCCAAGGGATTGGGGGGCGGATAGGGGCTTGAAGGCATTGCTGGAAGCTTTAAATAGCTGTAGAGGTGGGGGAGGAGGGAGGAGGCAGTGAGTAGGCCAGCGGAGAGGATGGTCAGGCAGGTCTGAGGGCCCAGCTGAGAGCCAATCCTAGGGGTAGGGGCATTTCCACAGCAGCAATCAGCAGCCTGTTATAGGAAGAGAAGGCAGGCAGCTACATGGTTCCAGGATCAGGGTTTTGTCTAATAGGTCCAAGAGAAGACAGAGAGGAAAGGGAATCGGGGCGTGTTTAAGAGAAAGAGTGAGGAGGGGTAGTCCAGAGACAATCTTGAAAACACTTGTGGCCGAGGCATGGTCTTGCCCTGTTTTTTGTGGTTTTTTTTTCTGAATCTTGTTTTTTCTTTAAATGTTTATTTATTTAACATTTTATTTAAATGTTTATTTTTGAGAGAGAGAGACAGAGAGAGAGGAAGGAGCAGAGAGAGATGGAGAGAGGGAATCCCAAACAGGCTTCCCATTGTTAGTGCAGAGCCAGACATGGGGCTCGATCTCACAAACCATGAGATCATGACCTGAGCCAAGATCAAGAGGCGGCCGCTTAACTGTTTGAACCACCCAGGTGCCCCTGCTTTGTTTCATCTTGTTGTTGTTGTTTTTTTTCTTAAAGTAATTTCTACGCCCAATGTGGGGCTTGAACTCATGACCCCGAGATCAAGAGTCACATGTTCTTGAGCCAGCCACGCATCCCAGTCTTGCCCTAATTTTGCCTTTGTAAAGATCTGGAAATTGAATTTACTGTGATCACTTCACTAGCAGAAGATTCCTTCCATTTCATTCTTCACAGATAAGTAGAAGCCATCATTTGTTAATTTGTTCACTCATTCATTCGTTCATATATCCAATGTTGTGTTTGCAATGTGCTCTGTGAACATGGGTCCCTGCTAACATAGAGGTGAGCCATATGAAAGGAAGCTTTTTCCCCTTTCTCCCCGCAAATAGGACATAAATTCTCAGCTTATTTCCCCAAGGTTCAGCTCTAAGTTAGCAGAGCCCAGAGTTCACAGAGCACGTTGTAAGTGTACAATGTTGGATACACGAATGAATGAGTGAGTGAATGAACAAACTAAATGAACACTGGCTTTTATTCACGTTAGTTTCAATATGATCATCCACTAGGTGCAAAGTGTGAATACTCTAAAAATATTTTAGGTATAATTTGCATGTAAAATGTATGAATCTTAAGTGAACAGCTTATTGTATTTTCATTTATGTATAGCCTCCATATGACCACCATCCAGATCAAGATATAGAATATTTCCATCACCCTAAAAGTTTCCCTAAGCCCTTTATCAGTCTACCTCCCTCACCCTCAGAGATAATGAGTATTCTGACTTCTATCATAGATTCAGAGGACACAGTGTTTTTGATTAGAGTTTTCAGGGGAGTTGGAGAGAACTATCCTAAAGTCACCGTAGTTAGTATCCAGTGGCTCAATGAGATAAAGTGCCCACTAAAGCTTGGAAATGAGATTGCCATGTCTTGGGGCGCCTGGGTGGCTCAGTTGGTTAAGCATCCAACTCTTGATTTCAGGTCAGGTCATGATCTCATGGTTTGTGAGTTCAAGCCCTGCATCGGGCTCTGCCCTGCATCGGGCACTGACAGTGCAGAGCCTTCTTGGGATTCTCTGTCTCCCTCTCTCTCTCTGCCCCTCCCCCACTTGCGTGTGTGTGTGTGTGTGTGTGTGTGTGTGTGCGCGCGCGCGCGCGTGTACACACGCATTTTCTCTCTCTCTCTCTCTCTCAAAAATAAATAAACATTAAAAAAAAGATTGCCACATCTCAGTCAGGGTTTAATCAGGGAAACAGACATGGTGGGGAGTATGGAAGGGGGTGGGGAGCTCTCATGAACGGAGAGGTATGGTCTGTGCAGTCACCCCAAAAAAGTGGCTTATTACTGTGCCCTGTTAGCCTGACACAAATATCCAGCCTACCCAGGGAGTATATTCCAGCTGTGGAGATGGGCACAACAGAATGCCAGGCGTTAAATATTTGCTCTGATTGCAAACTCACCAAGTTGATTTTGCATAACTAGGATTCCTGTGGCACTTCCATTTTTGGAGAGAATACACTGACCCGGTTGATATGAATATGCAGATTACCACATGCTTATACCTCATTGTAAATTAACAAAATGCTGTTTTCAATATTAAGATCTTCCAAGTTTTTTTGTTTTAGGTCATTGTCATAAAGTCAGATTCACTCTTGAGACAGTGACAGAACAGGGGTTCTCAGGCTGGAAGGCTGAGGGCTAGATTCTGTCCTGTGGTGAACTCCCACGATAGATACCACCTCTAAGATGCCAACCGAACTTTCTTTGGAAACTTCCACACTCACTGAAGACATGTTTTGTAAACACAAGATTCTCCAAACATACACTGAAATCACATACAGGGGCGCCTGGGTGGCTCAGTCGGTTAAGCATCAGACTCTTGACTCCGGCCTAGGTCATGATCTCACGGTTTGTGAGTTCAAGCCCTGCATCAGGCTGTCTGCTCTCAGCACAGAACTCACTTTGGATGCTCTGTCCCCCTCTCGCTCTGCCCCTCCCATGCTCGTGTTCTCTCTCTCTCTCTCAAAAATAAATAAAACATTAAAAAAAAAAAGAAAATCACATAGAAACAATTCCTACCAAGTCAAAGGAAGATACATCTTCTTAAGGTTCAAAAAAGCAAACTGGATTTTTTTAAACCTTTTTATGGTAAAATATAACACACAAACATACAATATCAATGTTCAGAATACGGATAATTATGAACTGAACACTAGTGAAATAACCACCATCTAGGTCATTAAGAAACAGCCAGCACCCCCACATCCTTGTGCATGTCCCCTTTAGACACATCCCTGTCCCTACCACCCCATGCCTAGGTAACCACTATTAGATTTTTATGATAATCACTTCCTTGCTTTTCTGTATACTTTGAACGCCTATGCTGTATCCCTAAACAATATACTTTCTTTTTGCCTGTTTTGGAACGTTACATAAATGGAATCACATTGTTCATTTCTTATTTACATTTATGTATAATATAATATATATGATATATAATATATATTATTCGTATTTCTTAATTTTCATTGTGGTAAAGTATCCCATTGTATGGAATATACCACAGTTTGTTATCCATTCTATTGTTAATGAACATTTAAATTGCTTCCAGTTTTTGGCAATTATGAATAGTGACCAAATGAATGTTATGAACATTTTGTACGTGTATTCTGGCACATGTAAGTGCATATTCCTACAATATTTAATACATGGAATGGAACTGCTGGGTCACAGGGCATGTATATCTTCAACTTTAATAGAATAGGCAATGTTTTAAAATTTTTCTTTAATGTTTTATTTATTTTTGAGAGAGAGAGAAAGACAGAGCACAAGCATGGGGAGGGGGGGAGCAGAGAGAGAGGGAGACACAGAATCCAAAGCAGCCTCAAAGCTCTGAGCTGTCAGCACACAGCCCGATGCAGGGCTTGAACCCATGAACCGTGAGATCATGACCTGAGCCAAAGTTGGATGCCCAAGTGACTGAGCCACCCAGGCATCCCAGACTAGGCAATATTTTTAAAAGATCATTGTACTTGGGGCACCTGCCTGGCTCAGTCAGTAGAGCACGGGACTCTTGATCTCAGGCTCGTGAGCTCAAGTCCCACGTTGGGCATAAAGCTCAGTTAAAAAAAGTTTTTTTAAATCATTGTACCAATTTATGCTCTTACCAACATGTTATGAAAGTTTCCGTTGATTCACATCCTTGTCTACACTTGGCATGGTCAGACCTTTTAACTTTTGCCCATCTAGCAGTGTGTTGTAATTTCCCCTGGTTTCGAATTTGCATTTCCCTAACTACTAACGAGGTTGAGTGGTTTTTTTATATGTAGATTTACTGGCCTTTTGGATTTCCTCTTCTGAAAAGTATCTGTTCAAGTCCATTTTTCTATCAGGCTGACTTTTTCTTTCTTCTTTTTTTAAATATTTATTTATTTATTTTGAGAGAGAGAGAGAGAGAGAGCGCGCGCAGGTGCAGGCAGCGGCAGAGGGAGAATCCCACACAGATTTTGAGCGGTCAGTGCAGAGCCTGACATGGTGCTTGATCACACGGAACTGTGGGATTAAGAACTAGGAGCCAAAACCAAGAGTCCCACGCTTAACTGACTGAGCCACCCAGGCACCCCAGGCTGACTTTTTCTTATTGATTCGTAGGAGTAATTTATATAGTCTGGATACAGCTTATCTTTTATTTTCCCATTTTGTGGTTCGAATTTTCTTCTTCTTCTTCTTCTTCTTCTTCTTCTTCTTCTTCTTCTTCTAATGTTTATTTATGTGAGAAAGAGAGAAAAGGGGGAAGGGGCAGAGAGAGAGGGAGACAGAGGATCCGAAGCAGGCTCCGTGCTGACAGCCTGATGTGGGGCTCAAACTCACAGACTGCAAGATCATGACCTGAGCCGAAGTCAGACGCTTAACCAACTGAGCCACCCAGGCACCGCTGTGGCTTGTATTTTCATTTACTTTACTTTCTGGATTTTTTTTATTGACTTTGTTTTTTATTTTTATTTTTTTAATGTTTATTTTTGAGAGAGCGCGCGAGCGCATGAGTGGGGGAGGGGCAGAGAAAAAGGGAGACAGAATCCAAAGCAGGCTCCATGCTGTCAGCGCAGAGTCTGATGTGGGGCTCGAACTCAGGAACCATGAGATCGTGATCTGAGCCAAAACCAAGAGTCGGACGCTTAACAGTTTTAGATTTAGAGAAAAACTGAGAAGATATACAGAGAGTCCCCATATGCCTCACACCCAGTGTTCTCTATTATTATCATCTTACATTAGTATGGCACATTTTGTCACAATTAATGAACCAATATTGACATATTATTCGGTAGAATCCATACTTTACTCAGATTTTCTTTTTCAGTTGCAGGATCCCATCCAGGAACTCACATTACATTGTCATGTCTCCTTAAGTTCCTCTTGGCTGTGACAGTTTCTCAGACTTTCCTTGTTTTTATGAACTTGAGAGTTTTGAGCAGTACTTGTCATCAGATATTTTGTAGGATGTCCCTCAGTTGGGATTTGTCTGATATTTTTCTCATGAGTAGACCGGGGTTATGGGTTTGGAGAGGTAGGCCATAGAGGTAAAGTACTATTTTCATCACATCGTATCAAGAGTACACACGTGGTTTGTCACTATTGCCATTGACCTTGATCAGCTGGCTGAGGTAGTGTTTGTCAGGTTTCTCCACTGTAAAGTCCCTCTCCCCTCACCCCCTCTCCTCCCCTTTCCCATTCTGTATATGGTATCTTTTGAAAAGAAAAAAAATTTTTAGTTTTTTAATGTTTATTTTTGAGAGAGACAGAGTGCGACTGGGAGAGGGGCAGAGAGAGAGGGAGACACAGAATCCGAAGCAGGCTCCAGGCTCTGAGCTGTCAGCACAGAGCCCGACCTGGGGCTCGAACTCACAGACCATGAGATCATAACCTGAGCCAAAGTTGGACGCTTAACCAACTGAGCCACCCAGGCGCAGCTGAAAAGAAATTCTTTTTTTTTTTTTTTAATGTTTTATTTATTTTTGAGACAGAAAGACACAGCATGAGCAGGGAAGGGGCAGAAAGAGAGGGAGACACAGAATGTGAAGCAGGCTCCAGGCTCTGAGCTGTCGGCACAGAGCCCCACGCGGGGCTCGAACTCACAAACTGTGAGATCGTGACCTGAGCCGAGGTCGGACGCTCAACCGACTGAGCCACCCAGGCGCCCCAAGAAATTCCTAATTGAGTGGGGACTGCACGTTCTGGGGGCATGGCATGATCTTGGGCTCCACAGGGCTCCTGGATGGCTGATTTGCAGGGACCGAGCCACCTCAAAATGCTGCCTCTGGGATCGCTCAGAACTTCCTGCTGAAATTAATGGGTCAGGGGGACAGAATGAGGGAAACAAACTGAATTATGTATTCTTTCAAATCCGAATCCTGGACCTCTCCTTTGAAAATTCAACGGCTAAGCATCAGCCACCTTTGTCTACTGGTCCGTCTCTGAGAATCCTCCCCTCAGGGCAGCGAATGACAGGAGTCTTGGCTATCTGGCCTGGGAGGAGAGGTGGGACGGAGGTGGAGGAGGGGGCTTCTTTTAGGCTAAATGCGGGTCATTAGTTCCTGTATTATCCTGACACACATATACCTACCTCTAAATGCTTCAACGAGAAAGTTAACCGCACATCCCTGGTTGTTTACCAAGCGCAAAAGATGGAATCGGAGGGCCTACACTGAGGGAGCAGAACTGCTGACGATTCAAAATGTGACCTTGAGTACCTACGCCCTTCCCCAGGTTTCAATCTCTCAATCTGTGAAACAAAGAGAAAGCTTCCCACAGTGTTTATCTTGCTGGATTCCAAGGCTATAAGGAGCAGTGATGCCCCTTGGAGACCTCAGAGGAAAGGGGCCTTTAAAGGATAAGCTATTCACCCCTCACTCAAAGAAGGATGCTATTTCTCAAGACACAGAGTATGGAAAACTTTGAGGTTTGCTTGCGGGGAGGGGAAGGAAGAGGGATTTATTTTATGTTCCTGTCTATTTCGAACACTTTTGGTTTTTTTCAAATTAAAATAAGAATGTCCTAGAACTCTTTCAAGAACAGAAAAATTCACTCCTTTTCCTGTTTCTTATTTTATTATTTTTTTAACGTCTTTATTTTTGAGACAGAGAGAGACGGAGTATGAACGGGGGAGGGTCAGAGAGAGGGAGACACAGAATCTGAAGCAGGCTCCAGGCTCTGAGCTGTCAGCACAGAGCCCAACGCGGGGCTCGAACTCACGGACCGCGAGATCGTGACCTGAGCCAAAGTCAGCCGCTTAACCAACTCAGCCACCCAGGTGCCCCTCCTTTTCCTGTTTCTTTAGGCTGGATGAAATGGCGGGAGTTCTCCACTTTTAGCTGATTATGCTCCTAAATAAGGTTTATTTTTTCTTTCAGGGCCTTTGGTTAAGAATGTGTTCTTGGATATGAAGCAAGATGGACAAAGAATACAATTTTAGTTGATGCAAAGAGAAATGATTCCATCATGTGTAAAAATGAATTTTTAGGGGTGGCAAGGTGGCTCAGTTGGTTAAGTGTCTGACTCTCGGTTTCGGCTCAGGTCATGATCTCACGGTTTCGTGAGTTTGAGCCCCGCATCGGGCTCTGTGCTGATGGTGTGGAGCCTGCTTGGGATTCTCTCTCTTTCTCTTTCTCTCTCTCTCTGCCTCTCCCTCTCTCTCAAAATAAATAAACTTAAAAAAATTTTTTTAATTAATTTTCAAAAAATGATTAAATTCTTATCGATCTTTTTTTTTTTCCAAGCCAGTCATTTGAGTTGATGCTTTGGAAATTAGCTGCTTTAGACATTTTGAGGAATCTAATAATTTCACATTCCTAATGGAAAAATTTCCCTTCCCCTTTCAGATTTCTTTAAAGTCACTTTTGTGTAAATTCTCCTCTGAAAGAATACAAATTTGAGAGTCAAAAGTTTCCTGAAGTTGATCGAGGAGATTCAGATTCCATTCTATAAATTGAGAGTGGCTTTGGTGAGTATAGTGGGTTCCATAAATTGAAAACTGAGTATTTGGGGAGTGTTCTGATTCCAGTTTTGAGTAGGGCAAGTTTTTCCTGGGGTAGGTCTGCTACCTGAACAACTCCTGGGATCACTGCTTCCAACTCACCTCTTTTTTTTTTCCCCTTCAATTAATCCCAAGAAGAAAATGGAAACGGGAAACTGTAAACAGTGGGATATTTTACCCCCAACAAGTCTGTCTTGTTTTTGTGCACTTTACAAAGCTCAAACACCTTCGATGGCTCCCCATTTCCTGCAGGTTGATGTGCAGTTCTTTTATTTAGCATTTAATATTCTCAATAAACATGTGCATAATTGAACATTTTAGCTCCATGTTCCCCCCCCTTCCCCATATAATCTCTTCTTTCATTAAATCAGTTAATGCTCAACCTGACAGGCTTTCTCCATGCTGCATCTCACGGTTTTTGCTACCTGCCAGAACCTCTTCTTCTCCTGTACTTGCATATTGAAACCACAAACATCTTTCAAGGTCTTGGGCTGGGGCATCCTTTGCTGACCTTAGGTGTTAAACTGTGTCTCTTCCTGCAAAAAAAAAAAAAAAAAAAAAAAAAAAGTAGGCAAAAAAAAAAAAAAAAACCCTGAAAAGGGGGAAGAATGGATGCAGGCATGATTAGTAAGTCTAGCCCTCACCTAACACTGAGCAAATGGATGAAGGAAATAATTAATATTCTTGTCCCATCACTCCTGGTGACAGGAGGGTCTTAGGAGATAGGGTTGCCAGAATTAGCAAATCAAGATACAGGATGCCCACTCATCTGTGAATTTCAGATCAACAACAACAACAACAAATTTTTTTAAGTAGGCTTCACGCCCCATTGCAGAATCCTAAGTGGGCCTTAAACTCACCATCTGAGATCAAGACATGAGCTGATACCAAGAGTCAGAGGCTTAACCACTGAGCCACCCAGGGTCCCCTATGAATACTTAATTTTTTTTAAGTTTATTTATTTTGAGAGAGAGAGCAAATGGGGGAGAGGCAGAGAGAGAATTTCAAGCAGGCTCCGCACGAGCCCAATGCCAGGCTCAAGCTCACAAAATCATGACTTCAGGACCTGAGCTGAAAGCAAGAGTCGGCACTTAACTGACTGAGCCACCCAAGCGCCCCCCAATACATATATTTTTTTAAGTATAAGCATGTTCCATGAAATATTCATGACATTTATAATAAAAAGTATTCGTTGTTCATCTGAAATTCAAATTTAACTAGGCGTCTTGTATTTTATCCGGTACTCCTACTTGGAGGGCCGGGGTTCCAAGGCGCCTGGCTTCCTCCCAGCAGGTGCTCAGCATCTGTGCAATTGTTAGAAGGAAATCGAAATCAGCCCGTAGCTTCCACAGCTGCACTCGTAGCGGGGCGGAGCCATGCGACCAGGAAAGACCGGCTGGAGACCGTCACCAGAGATCGGCCAAGGGGTCCGCACCTGGGAGCCAGTCCCACCCCGTGGGCACTCAGGATCCCTCGACTGGCTCCATCATCCCCCACATCCCCGACCCCCTGCCCTACCCTCAATCTCGTGACTGGTGGTCACGGGCCGGGGGGCGGAGCTGCTCGACTCTTCAATCTCTGCCTACCATTGGCAGGTCTTCCCATCCATCACGTTAGGCCCCGCCCAAGAGCCTGACGTTCCCCAGCCTACGTCTCTCCCGCAAGCCGCGACGTAGCTGGCGATTGGTGGAGAAGGCGCCAGCCGTCCCAGCGGAGGCGACGACGGGGCGGTCTCAGGCAGTCGGGACGAGCCAGAGAGCGTCACCCCCTCCCGCTGCGGTGGTCGCTCGCGTTCAGCCGGCCGGGTCTGTGCCGCCCTGCACTGCTGCGGCCGCCGCGGAACCATGGCTGTGCTCGTGGTGCTCCTGTCCTTGTTGGCGGCGGGTGAGGACCGGGGCGCGCTCGGTGTGTCCGTGAGCCTCGGGGGTCGGGGGCGGCCTCAGGTGGGCGGCAGCGGGGTGGGTGCCGCAGTGCGGGCAACCGGAGGCGGCCTCGCCCCAGCCGCCTCCCCCTCGACCTTCTCTTCGGACCGACCTGTGGCGGCGCAGTCTGGAGGGCCGCCGGGGCGGAGCCGGGCCGGGCCGGGCCGGGCCGGGCCGGGCCGGGCCGTGTGGGAGGCACCTGAGCCGGCCTCCGCCCGCCGCCTCTTCCAGGAAGGCGCGTCCGCTGGTCCTGCCGCGGGTCTTTTCCGGCTCCGGAAGCACGGGGATGCATTTCCCAATTAACTGTGGAACCACAGCCCTCTGCGAGAAAGGGAAGGCAGACTTCTTAGCTGCCATCAGATGCTGCGTTTCTTGGCATTTTTCTGCCGTCTTCCTTTCTAGCGGTTGTCATCAGTAATTGATGAAATCCCCTCTCTTCCCTTAACGTGTTTCAGGATACAAAAGTTGGAGGTGGAGTGATTGTTTCTATAGGATTCTTTCTAAAGGCAAATTCAGAGTACCTCTCAATAGTTTGTCAGGGTTCTCCATTTTAAGGATTTGGAAACTAAGATGTGAGTCACGTTCTTAGGGTCACATGTCAGGTAAATGGTAGCTTTCAGGGTAGAACCTAGGTTCTCTTGTATTCAGCAAGTCAGCTAATGTTTGGCGTCTTTCTGTGTATCATGGAATTCATTTAATTTTATAGCAGTTCCTAAAGAGGACATCGTCCTCGCTTTACAGGGTGGTCAAGCCTAAATAAATTACCCAACACCATGCAAGTGGTAGGCAGCAAAGCTGGAACTGAACCCACGACAGCTGGCTTCAGAGTGTGGGTCTTTTCCATTATGTGTGTTGTGGTACAGGTAATGGAAATGTTGCTACTGCGTGGGAATGATGGGGCCTGGGGGCTCAGACAGTGGCAAACAAGAGGCCAAGTTGAGAACAACTTAGAGAAATGGGGCTCTGTTCCCCAGTGTGCCTAAAATCTGTAGGTTAAAAATCTTTGTGAGGTGCTGGGGTGACCCGACCCACTTTTGGAATGGTGGTTTAATTCTGCATGAGGGTATAGACCACTGATGTTCTTGAAATCTGTAGGTCTTGGTCATCCCTGGAGGTGTGCTCAGGGTGGTGTGTTGATGATAGCTATACTTATGTTCATACCCCCAAGTTTTAGGGTTGTCTTGTTCCTTTCGTTTCTGCTCCTGGCTCTGGAAAATTCATCCTGATCTATCTGTTACTTTTTTCTTAAGGGTTGTTTATTTCTTTTGAGAGAGAAAGAGTGCGTGTGTGTGCACGAGCGGGAGAGAGGGAGAGAGAGAAGCCCAAGCAAGCTCTGTGCTGAGCCCAACACAGGGCTCAGTCTCACAAACCATGAGATCATGACCTGAACTGAAATCGAGTCAGACACTTAATTGACTGAGCCAGCCAGGCACTCCTAGTAAGTTACTTTGAGGGATGTTTTTAATTCAGTTTTTGAAATTTCTTCTTTAAAAAAATTTTTTTAATGTTTTAATTTACTTTTGAGAGAGGGCAAGCACGGGAGGGACAGAGAGAGAGTGAGACACAGAAACCGAAGCAGGCTCCAGGCTCTGATCAGTCAGCACAGAGCCGGACGTGGGGCTCGAACTCGGGAAGTGCGAGATCATGACCTGAGCTGAAGTTGCCTGCCCAACCGACTGAGCCACCCAGGCACCCACAGTTTTTGAAATTTCAGAATCTTCCCTTTGATACTGGGATTTAACTGAGTGTCTGTTGAAATTCCGTCTTTTTTTTTTTTTTTAACGTTTATTTTTGAGAGAAGAAGAGCATGAGTTGGAGAGGGGCAGAGAGAGAGGGAGACACAGAATCCGAAGCAGGCTCTAGTCTCTGAGCTGTCAGCACAGAGCCTGATGCAGGGCTCAGACTCACCAGCGGTGAGATCATGACCTGAGCCAAAGTCGGCGCTCAACCGTCTGAGCCATCCAGGCACCCCGAAATTCCATCTTTTAATGTTGTGACTGATACTATTTTGATTCAGTGAAGTTTAGGTGTTTTTTGTTTTTGGTCTGAGGCAAAGTAATTGCTTCTGTACATGGTTTGAACATGCTTTCCTAACTAGAATAGTCTAGTTCATACAGACTAAGAATCAGATCTTGTCAGCTCTGCATTGCTTGGTCTTGTCATGTGAGGTTAAATTACTATTTTCCACAATGACTAAATGTGATTTAGTGGAAAACATCTTTAAGAGATTGGGCTTCTCTATTTGAGAAAAAATAGAAGTCCTTTAAAATGGTGTTAACTAAACTGGAGAGAGACTAGAGGAAGGGAACTAGGGTTATCAATACCATGTCATGAGGGGTGTTTGAAAAAATTCAGGTGTTTAGCCTGGATAGGAAAGGCCAAGGGCAAACACGTGGAATTTGAAGGAGTGTCCTGTAGAAGAGGGGTGTGATGTGGTCAGTGATGCCCCAGAGGTCAAAAGTAGGACCTATGTATTATTTTTTTCTGAAAGTTTATTTACTTATTTTGAGGAGGGGAGAGAGCTCAGTTGGGAGAGCGGCAAAGAGAGGGGGAGAGCGAGAATACCAACCAGGCTCTGCACTTTGAGAGTGGAGCCCGGTGCAGGGCTTGAACTCATGAACTGAGCCGAAACCAAGAGTCAGATGCTTAACTGAGCCATTCAGGGGCCCCTATTTATTTTTTCTCTTACTGATTCCATCCACCGTTCATTGATCACAGCATAGTATGGTGGGAGTTCTAGAGGGAAGGATACTTACCCTCTCTCCCAGAATGGGGAAGCTGAGGGGAATTTCCCTGGGGGGAGAGGGGGGCAAATATGTGAAAGGTTGGGGTGGGGGCAAAAGGCAGTTTAGACAGAAAGGCATGTGTAAGCACAGAGATGTGAGTGCAAAAGAACCAGTAGTTTGGTGGGGCTTGAATGTATAAGAGTTAAGTTGGGGACATCCCAGAAGAAGTAAGTTTGGTGAAGTTCCTTGGGTGTTATGTTTTGGGTTGTCTCCAAAGCTCTGGGCAGCAAGTGAAGGTAATTAAACTGGTGGGTGAATGAGCACACCCTTATTTTGAAAAGGTTCTAGAAAGGCTGGCTCAGAGAATGGTGTGACAGGTCATAAGGCGGCCAGTTCTAGCAAACCCGGTAAGGACCTGGAGTGTGCAAATGGACCTGGAGGGGAAGGGATAGATGAGATAAGAAGAAAAAAAATCCACAGAATTTGGCAGTTGATTGGCTGTGGTGCTGAGGAAGGATTTAAAGACCTGTTTGAGCAGCTGCATGAAAGGTGGTGTCATCCTTTGAGATAGAGAATACTGAAGGAGCCTGTGAAAAGACGGTCAGTTCAGTTTGGAACCTGTTGAGTTTGAAGGGCCCGTGGGACTTAGAAGGAACTGCTCAGCTGACTGTTGGGTCTGTGGGTCTCAGGCTCAAGGGAAGAATCTGGGAGCCATTGGTGTTGTAGTGTTTGCAGCCTGAGGAGTAGCTGGGCTCAGCCAGGGACAGGGATATAGAATAGGAAAGCGGTGAGGGTCAAGAATGGAGCCCTCAGATCTCAAAAGAGGGGTCTCTTGGGATGCCAGAAGAGGGTACTAGAACGTCCATTTTAATCTCCTGTGTTGTTGGTTTTTTTTTTTTTTAAGTATATCTATTTATTTTGAGAGAGACAGAGACAGCGTGAGCTGGGGAGGGGGAAGAGAGAGGAAGAATCCCAAGCAGACGCTCTACTGTCAGAGTTCAGTGCGGGGCTTGAACTCAGGATACCCGGAAATCATGAGGTGAGCTGAAATGGAGAGTTGGACACTTAACCAACTGAGCCACCTAGACTCCCCGTTGTTGTTTTTTTTTAATACTAATGGTACAATATTTCATAGAATGTCCCTCCATTTGAGTTTGATGTTTTCTCATGGTTGAATTGGGAAGAATATTACACAGTTACCTCATCCTCTTAAAAAAATTTCTGTTTTGGGGGTTCCTGGGTGGCTCAGTCGATGAAGTGTCCAACTCTTGATTTCGGCTCAGGACATGATCTCACAGTTTGTGAGATTGAGATTTGTGTCAGGCTGTGACCTGACAGTGTGGAGCCTGCTTGGGATTCTCTCTTTCTCCCTCTCTGTCCCTCCCCTGCTCCTGCTCTTTCTCTCTCTCAAATAAACATTTTAAAACATTTCTATTTTTGTGTGTTTTGTAATATATTATCAATGTATAGTCTGTCCTACACGTGTGTACTTTATGTGTATATTGGGGCTACTTTCAGATTTTGTACTGAAACAGTTGAAATCTAAAAAGTTAGGACATCACTGTTTTAAAGGATGGAAGAGAAAGAGACCAAGTCCCAGAAGGACTGGGGAAAAAAACAAACAGTAGCCGGGGCTTCATGAGGGTCAAGGCAGGAAGATTTTTAAGGAGGGAGTTGCTCAGTATCAGGTGCTTTGAGAAGTTAAATGAATTAAGGGCTGAGAATTGTCTTTTGGGTTTGGTGAGTGGTTTCAGTGGCATGGGGGAGTTTAGGTAGTAATGTGAGATGAAGTAGAGAAGCAAATGGTGGTTAATTACTCTTCTAGGATTCTTCCTCTGAAGGGAAGCAGAAGCTGGTAGGCCCAAAGGAGGGTTTTTTGTGGTTGTAATTTTAGAATGGGAGCACTCTAAGTGTATTTTTATGCTGAAATGAAAGAGCCAGTTGAAAAGGGGAAGTTGGTAGTGCAAGGTGTGGCTTTTATTCATTAACTCAGCAACTATTTCTTGAGCACCAATGTGTCCGGCAGTGTTCTTCCGCTCTTGGGGATATTGTGTGAACAAGACAAACTGAAATCCCTGCCCTCGTGGAGCTTATATTCAGCAGGGCCAGCTTTTTATGCTTACAACCACATAGCCGCCTGACTCCTGATCGGTTGTCTTCCCAGAATAGTGGCGTAATAAACATTGAATGACTAATAGGTGAGCAGATGAAGGTCCCTAAGAAGGCTGAATGCCAGGATAATGTCAGACTCTTGGAGGGACGTCTCTGCCAACATCTGGAGGGAGAGGAGATAAGGCTAGGAGCTGGTGCAGATATATTTGTGGTAGGGAGAGAAGCAGGCAGTGAGAGGGATTCCTCGGTTTTCTCTTGAAACTGGAGGTGAGGTTATCTGTTAAGACTGAGTCGGGGTGATAAAGTAAGTTGTTGCAAGAAGCTGGGAAGCTCATTTCAGTTCAGTACAAGGAAGGACTTTTCAGGGGACTGGAATGTTGGCACAGTGGAGATGACTCCTGGCAAATGTAGGATTTGTAAGTTGAGGTGGTGTCCTCCCTCCCTGGTTATATTCTGGTAGAGTTTCTCAGTCTGGGAGCCACAGCATAAGGTTTTCTAAAGCTCAAGACTCCTGAAGGACTGTTGTACAGGCACAGAAGTGGGGGATCTGCCTACAGTGTTGGGGGCAGGGGCGCCTGGGTGGCTCAGTCGGTTAAGCGTCTGTCCGACTGCAGGTTGTGATCTCATGGTTCGTGAGTTCGAGCCCTGCATCGGGCTCTCTGCTGTCAGTACAGAGCCTGCTTCGGATCCTCTGTCTCCCTCTCTCTCTGCCCCCACCTCCCCCCTACCCTGGTTCTCGCTCTCTCTCAAAAATAAGTAAACATTAAAACAACAACAACAACAACAATGTTGAGGGGCAAAGTCATTCCGTATAGCTTTCTTTGCCAGGGTTGAGTGATTAGGGTCATATTGTAGAACAGGACTGTCTCCAGACCCAAATATGTGTATGGTACTTGGAAAGTATAGGTCTCTTGCTGCCCCATTTTCCTTAGTGTTTGCAGTAACCACTACTTGAGTGAACCAAGGTGTCCATCAGTTACAGACAGCCATCCCATTCTGCTAATTTTTTTTGCCTGCCTTCGGCTAGAACATTTTGGAAATTCCTGCTCTGGCGGCTGTGCTGAATTGAAACTCATAACTCTTCATGTTGTATCAGCACCATCCTGAGGCCTTTTATTTACTGTCAGTACTGCAACACCAAAACATTTATTGTTGCTTCCAACTTTATTCCCATACCCCATAAGTGATACTTTCCTGAGGTCAAGAGAATAACAGTGATGCTTTATTAAAGTCTAATTTTCTCATACGAGGTAAGCATGGCTAAGATTTGTTTTGGACTTGGAGCTAATCTTTTCATAGGAATCTGAAAGTTTCCATTAGTTACATGTTCTTGTGTAAGCTAGACATCATGGGTTAACACAAAATGGCTGAAGAGGCCGAAGACCTCATCCTTAGCCCCCGGAGGGCTTATCAAATAGTCCCTTTATTCTCATCCTTCGCCTGTTAATCCCAGGCTCCCTAGCTAGACTAGTGGGCTTTATTATTACAGAATACCTTTCCTCAGCCTCTTGATACACCCATCGGAAATACTATTTCTTAGACTACTTTGCTTCTGAAGTCTGATGTGTTCATATTCTGACTGCCTCTGCCCAGTGTCTGACAGTCCTTATTTGCTTATGGGATGTAAAGAAAGATCTCCATCCCAAGATAGGCGAACTTGCTAAAGTTTCAGAGTGAAAGACTAGGAATTTTATGAGTTTGCATTTTGAAGACAGGGTTGAGGGCAGACATAATAATAGGGATTTCAAGTTTCTTCCTTTTTAGTCTGTGCCAGGGTTTTGTTTGCATTTTTAAATGCTGGAGAAATGCCATTGATTTCTAATTCTTGCCGAAGTACCACATGCCCCCCTGTTTAAGGGCTACCTGTAGGAAGGCATGTAGATCATTAGGAGAATCCTGTTTCATAACTGTGCCTCTGTTAGAGCAGAATGTATCGACTTAGGTTCTGAGAGCAGTACTTTGAAAAATAATTTGATGTTTTTGATTCAGTATTTTGTCTAATAATATATAGTATGCTAAGTCAAGAATGGGGAAACATGTTCTATATTTAATAATTTTCAACGTGGGTGCAAAAGATTTATGATGTTGATCATTCATTTATTAATCTGTTTTCTTCCAGGTGTTTTGGGGAACGAGTTTAGTATATTAAGATCACCAGGGTCTGTTGTTTTCCGAGATGGAAATTGGCCTATACCAGGAGAGCGAATCCCAGACGTGGCTGCATTGTCCATGGGCTTCTCTGTTAAAGAAGTATGTGTATTTAAAAAAAAAGATATTGGGAGCTAATTCTGAAAGTATTTTTGTTGATTTCTGCTAATAGCCCAAGAAAGCAACAAGCAAACATAGGTATATTGGGTACAGATTAGAGAAGTAAAAAAGCTCATTTGTAGTTGGGGAGATTTAGAGATGTGTTATAAGCTTGCTTATGAAACCCAATCATCATAAGTCATTAACCATGTAATTCTTCAGAGTAGTGATGTTCTTTGTATATGAGAGAATGCCTCTGTCCAATTCATAGGATGTATATTTGTACCTATTTTTCAGTACACGATATATTTTTTTTATCTTAGTTCGGGCTATTACAAAATGCCATAGACTGGGTGGCGTATAGAAACGACAAACATTTATTTCTCACAGTTCTGAGGGCTAGAAGTCCAAGATCAGGGTGCCAGCCCGGTGGGATTCTTTGTGAGGGCCCTCTTCGAATTTGCAGACCCCTAGCTTCTTTTCATGTCCTCAGATGGGCGGGGGGAAGCCTATAAGGCACTAACCCCACCATGAGAGCTGCGTCCTCATGACCTAATCAGGTCCCTGAGGTCTGTCCCTAATACTACCACATTGGGGAATAGCTTTCAACCTGAATTTGTGTGTGTGTGTCGGGGGGGGGGGGGGACACAAACGTTCAGCCTACTGCAGTTTATTATGAATGATAAAATGCATGTGCATCTTGCCTGAGTTTAAGAAGATAGTGTGGTCAGTAGCTGTGGGATAGCCTAGGACCTTGGTTTCCCACAATGAAGCCATAACCTGTTGAGTAGCTGGCTGCTTACATGATGTAGTGGAGGGGGCCTAGATCCTGTCAGTGTGAGAGATCTGAAGTTAAGGGCTAGAAGATAGGAGATGCAGTTTGCTCTGTCTTGCTGTCATTATCTCTTCCCACTTCATAAATCTGGTGCTTTTGATGTGGCCTCTAGATATCATCAGTTACTCAAAGGAACTTTCCTCCTAGGTGCTGAGTGCCCTTGAAACCAGAAGCCACGCTTGGGAGCTACTCTCTACTGGGCCTGTGGGTGGAGCCCCTGAGCTCCCTGTGTGGCCGGGACTGGTTGTTTACGTATAAGGATGAACTTTGTACCTAATTCTTTACAAACTTAAAATCGACTACAATGGCTGTCAAAATAACCCTTAGAAATAATTATTAGTAAATTAATATGGGTTACTTCCAGCAGGAATTTTTTTTATGAAGAGCTTAGTCTATAGAGAAGACTTTTGGTGATAGTTTTGCTGCGTCCCTGTGAAAGAGAAGCCATGCTGTAGATAAGGGCAAGTGATGATGTGGGGGAAGAAAACGTCCATGTTTATATGAAGAGAATAGTTTGTAATCTGGAATTTGAAAAGTACCTGCATTTTGTTTACTTGTCTGTTTTCTTCCACAAAAGGTGTGAGATGACTGACTTTGTCATCTCAGATCCACAGAAGTGTACGAGCACGAAGGAGCTTGAAATCTGTATCCTCCATTAGATTACAGCCGCTGCCGTAAACGAAACCTTTGCTCTCCCTGTGAATTTTCATTGCCAGTGTCATCCCAGAACCCCTTGGCTCTGCTCAGTAGATGTTACTGAAGAAATGGTTTCTGGACTTAATAATTAAGCACCGTTTCATGCTTTCCAATGTTTAGGACCTTTCTTGGCCAGGACTTGCGGTGGGTAACCTGTTCCATCGTCCTCGGGCTACTGTTCTGGTGTTGGTGAAGGGAGTAGACAAACTCGCTCTACCCCCAGGCAGTGTCATTTCATACCCTCTGGAGAATGTGAGTATTTATTATAAAAAATTAAAGGCATGCATTTTTAATCTTGTCAGCCGTCGTTATGAATTGTGTTCTAAGCACACTTCTCTTGTCCACATTTTCTCGAGCATTATCTTGTCACTTTCCCTTCCGAATTTTACCTGATTTTTGTGTAAGGAGGAGACTGGAGGCTATTTTGCTGCTTCACTCTTTCCTTCACTGGCTCTTCAGGCAGTATGGCTGGCTGAGCTGTCGTGAGAGACCCTCCTTCCACTGCTGGCACGTAGAAGTCACCAAAATGCTTTTATGTGCGTAACTGAACTTTCAGACAAGGAAGAAATACACCTAGCTGCCAGATAGGAATGGGAAACTCAAACGCCACAGCGGTGAGCAAGAGCTGAAGCTGGAGTTATGTTCCTTGCAGAAAGCCAGGGGCTGTAGAGTGCTGTCTCGTCCTCAGAAGGAAGACTGCTAAAGCCCCAACTGCCCCAGGGCTGCCATAGAGGGGCTGACTTACCGCTCTCGGCGGTGGGACCCAAAGAGTCTCCCAAGAGAAATCAGAACTACAGGCTTGTGCTGTGCAGAGTGCTGTGCTCCAAATTCCCATGACCCACCGCATATGGAACTTTCACAGCCCGGGGCTGGTTTGGTTAAAAAAAAAAAAAAAAAAAAAATTGAAAATGAGTTGAATTTACAAAGCCCTTGCAAGAAAAAAAAAATGTCATGAGAGAGTCAGCAGGTGCCACAAACCAAATTAATCCCTAGAGCTACAGATAATTGACCAATCTCAAAGACATTTGAAAATACATACGTTAAAATTGTGAAGGAGTTAAAGGAAGGGATACAAACTATGACACAGTTAGATGATGCTTTTGATAGGTGATGCATTCATTGATACTCACTTCTAAATATTTCATAATTTATATTGTGATTTCTTTAACCCATGAGTTATTTAGAAGTGTTTAACGTGTGGGTTCTTTTCAAGTAATTTTTGATTTTTCAGTTTCTAATTTCATGGCATTGTAAGACTGGTCTATATGATGGTTTGGGAGGAATTTTGCAGACTTTCTGTGGTCTAGTATTTCCAAAGCACACGTGATGTGATTACAAAGGGCTATGTACTAGACCGCGAGGCAAATCTCAACAAGTAATAATTAGTATCAAACCACTCTCTCTGACCACAGTGCACTTAAATCTGAAAACCACAAAACGATACCTTAAAAATGTATTTGGAGGGCATCTGGGTGGCTCAGTCAGTTAAGCGTCCAGCTCTCGGTTTTGGCTCAGGTCATGATCTCATGGTTCGTGAGTTTAAGCCCCGCATCAGGCTCCACGCTGGCAGTTAGAGCCTGCTTGGGATTCTCTCTCTCGCCCTCTCTACCCCTCCCCCACTCATGCGCTCACTCGCTCTCTCTCAAAATACTTAAAAAAATGTATTTGGAAGGGTAGGGGGGATGAAGGAAATAGGTAAAGGGGATGAAGAGGTACAAACTTACAGTTATGAAACAAGTCATAAGGATGTGAGGTAAAGCAGAGGGAATACAGTCAATAATATTGTAATAACTTTGGTGACAGATGGTAACTAGACTTACCATAGTGATCGTTTCCTAATGCATATAAATGTCAAATCACTGTACACCTGCAAACGAGTATGGCGTGTCGACTACGGTTCAGTAGGAAATAATAAATAAATGAAAATGTATTTGGAAGTGGTAAAAACAAAATAGATGACTCCTCAGGTTTAAAGCACACTGAAAATCATATAAGCTGTCACAGAAAAGACATTGTCATTACAAAGGAATGAGAGTAGAAAGATAGCAGATTTCCTATTGCCATTAGGGACTAGAAGAGCAAAACCGAAAAGCAGTAATTGTCTAGTATAAGGCTAGGCTGAGAATATTGTGTAATCATCATAATAATGAAATGATATGGATCCAGTGAAAGTTATGACTGTTGGGAGGGTGAAGATAGAGAAATGGAGTGCATGTATGGGGCTGTGTGGTTGGAGACGTGGGAGAGGTAAATCCTCATTTTCTTTCTTTCTTTTTTTTATTTTATTTCATTTTATGTTTGAGAGAGAGAGAGAGAGAGACAGAGCATGAGTGGAGGAGGGGCCGAGAGAGGGAGACACAGAATCTGAAGCAGGCCCCAGGCCCCAGGCTCCCAGCTGTCAGCACAGAGCCCGACGCGGGGCTCAAACTCACGAACCATGAGATCATGACCTGAGCTGAAGTCGGACGCTTAACAGACTGAGCCACCCTGGCACCCCTAAACTTTGTATATGGTTTTCTATATATCTCTTGAAAAAAAATTTCTTAAGTCAACAGGAAAAGTTAGTTGGAATAGATGTGCTCCCAAATAATTCATGAGTTGAAGAGAGAATCACAGTGGGAGTTTTGAAATTATTTGGAACTAAATACCAGTGAATGTACCATATATTAAAAAATAG
This sequence comes from Lynx rufus, assembly GCF_022079265.1. Classification (NCBI taxonomy): domain Eukaryota; kingdom Metazoa; phylum Chordata; class Mammalia; order Carnivora; family Felidae; genus Lynx; species Lynx rufus. The sequence goes on from NW_025814828.1 coordinate 35,495,407, forward strand.
TGGGGTGCAGCTAAAGTGATAAGGAAAATTTATAGCCTTAAATGCTACATGTTAGTTTAAACGATTGGAAATCAATGAGCTAAAGAAACCAGAAGAATCTCAGAACAAATGGAAGAAAGGGAACAATAAAAATCAAAAGGCAGATTTAGGGGCACCTGGGTGGCTCAGTCGGTTAAGCATCCAACTCTTGATCTCCACTCAGATCTTGATCTCAGGGCTGTGAGTTTGAGCCTCGCATTGGGCTCCACACTAGGCATGGAGCCTATTAAAAAAAGGCAGGGGTGCCTGGGTGGCTCAGTCAGCCAAGAGTCCAACTTCAGTTCAGGTCATTATCTTGTGGTTTGTGAGTTCAAGCCTGATTCGGGCTCTGTGCTGAAAGGTCAGAGCCTGGATCCTGCTTCAGATTCTGTGTGTGTCTCTCTCTCTGTCCCCTCCCCATTCATGCCCTGTCTCTGTCTCTCTCTCTCAAAAATAAACATTAAAAAAGAGGCAGATTTTAAAAATGTTTTAATCATAGTAAGATTATTAAGTATGCAATTTCTGTGAAAATCATTGTGGAAGATCCTTTTAAAATAAATATATAGGGGTGCCTGGGTGGCTCAGTTGGTTGAGCATCCAACTTTTGATTTCAGCTCAGGTCATGATCTTGTTGTGGGAATCAAGCCAGCATTGGGCTCTGTGCTGACAGCACGGAGCCTGCTTGGGATTCTTACTTGCCTTCTCCCTCTCCCTCATTCCCCCATTCATACCTCTCTCTCTCTCTCTCTCTCTCTCTCTCTCTCTCTCTCTCTCTCTATCTCAAAGTAAATAAATGGTAAAACATTTTTTTTTTAATGTTTATTTATTTTTGAGAGAAAGAGTGTGAGGGAGGGAGGGAGACACAGAATCCAAATCAGGCTCCAGGCTCCGAGCTGTCAGCGCAGAGCCCAACACGGGCTCGAACTCACAAGTAGTGAGATCATGACCTGAGCTGAAGTCGAACACTTAACCAAGTGAGCCACCCAGGTGCCCCTAAATAAATAAACTTAAAAAAAATTATTAAATATCCAAAATGCTACTAAGAATTTAAATCACATACAATCCAAAACTCAACATTTTTAACAGACCAGCCTCATTTTACATGAGTAGAAGCTATAAAAAGAGCTCATGTTATTGCTTGACCCTGACTGACTGCTCCTAATACTTTTCCTGGCAGTAGTAGGTGGTGAATGAAATCCAAGGCTCAGAGGACAAAACCTACAAAAGCAGAATGTCTTAGAATTCCCCTTAATGAAGCTTCTACTTGATTAGCCAGCTGTTCTCATTAGAATGTCAAGTCTAAAGATACAGGAATTTCATTTTCTCCGGGACAAACACACACATCCTTCTAATACAGTGGAAGAAAATGAGCCAGATTTTAAGCAGCTGAGCCTTTTCCTTTCTGAGCTTAGTGGTCTGTGTGATTTTCCCTTTACAGTTTGGCTCTTATCTGACTCTAGCTTCTCCAGTTTGATTGCTAAGGATATGTTACCTTTAATCTGGCACTTTCCTGACACAAGTGCCATTTGACAAGGTGGAATGAGGCTGGAGAGTGTGTCACATCTCCTGTGTTCCCTCCAGAGCCTGAGGTGAACTGTGTGACTGCAAGAGGAGAGCACTCGGGGCCGCCTCGGGCACCATGACAGTGTGCATTTGCAAGTGTGACTCTTCCTCCTCCTTCAGTGTCTCCAGAACTTATTTTAAGAGAATTTTGCGAAGGATTAGTACACAGCTTGAGTGAGAAAAAGTTGGTTTTATTTCACAGTATCATGAAATTGATCAATTTCATTTTGATGCTGGGATTTCATCTAAGATTAATCATATTTCTTTCTGCCTGTATACCATGTTAGCAAAGGGAATTACCGGAAAACAATCACTGTAAGAAATCTCCATTAAAAACAAAAATGCTATTACAGTGCTGTTTTACTATAGTAATATTGAGGATAGCATAATTTTTTGAGGGGAAATGTTACTGTAACTTATTTTTAAAAATAACGTGGGGTTAAAAAATTTATGCGGATGGAAGTCAATTTTGGTTACCCTTGGGCGTGGAGAGAGTGGATGGGGAGCCTTCTAGGGCTCTGATAGCGTTCTGTCTTGATCTGCCTGGGCTTTATGAGCATATCCATTTGTAAATATTCCTCGAGCTGTTACCCCAAGGTTTGTGCACTATTACATGTATGTTATACTTTTAGTAAAAACAATTTCAAGAAAAAAGTAGATTTTGCTACAATTGGTTCTTTTAATTTGATGTGGTCCCAAGATAGAGGCTTCAAAATTCTTATGACATACTTTATGCCTTGTCTGAGTCTTCATTCTATCTGGAGATAAACCCTAAATTCAGCATTTTAAAAATTTTGAAATGGAAAATGAAGTCTAGTTCTCTTTCAATTAAATTCTTCTGACCTCCTCTTACATACAAGTTAATACCTTTTAGAATATACATTCATTGTGACACACTTAATCCATATTGAAGCCAAATTACTTCCTGCTTAAAATACATGACCTATGACCAGAAAATGATAGTTTGTGCAAGAGTGTTGTGTCCTTCATGTTGGCAAGTTATTTCCCATTAAGGCTTATTGGGAGATACATACTCCTGGCCCACTAAGGGCTGTTTTGTCTGCACCCTCAAAAGGCTGTTTATGTTTCGAAATGATGGGGGTCTTTTGAATTTACATAGGAAATGATGGGGTTTTTGTTTGTTTTCTTTTAAGGCTCTTTTGTTGCTGAATGATTTTTCTTACCCCTTGGGTTCCAATGATAATTGAGGTCTTACTCTTAAATTTCAGGCAGTTCCTTTTAGTCTTGACAGCGTTGCAAATTCCATTCACTCCTTATTTTCTGAAGAAACTCCGGTAGTTTTGCAGTTGGCTCCCAGTGAGGAGGTAAGTGATACAGTTTTTACTGAAGATGCTTTAAAAACTAAGCTTCCTTGGGGCGTCCGGATAGCTCAGCCGGTTAAGCCTCCAACTTTGGCTCAGATCGTGATCTCACAGTCCCGTGAGTTCAGGCCCTGCATCGGGCTCTGTGCTGACAGCTTAGAGCCTGGAGCCTTACTTCAGATTCTGTGTCTCCCTCTCTCTGCCCCACCCCTGCTCGTACCTTGTCTCTCTCTCTCTCTTTCTCTCAAAAATAAATAAATGTTTAAAAAAATGATTTTAATAAGCTTCCTTATGTAATGAAAATTTAAAACTACTTTTATGGAGGTGCCTGGGTGGCCCAGTCGGTTTAGCGTCCATTTTGGTTCAAGTCACGATCTCACGATTCATGGGATCGAGCCCCGTGTTGGGTTCCGTGCTGACAGTATAGAGCCTGCTTGAGATTCTCCCTCTCTCTGCCCCTCCCATACACATGCTTTCTAAATAAATTTTTAAAAACCTACTTTTATGAAAGATTGCATATGCTCTGTATATATATAGTATATATAGCCTATATTGTATTTTGTATTTACTTTGTATGTTAGAATTAATCTGCCGACTGTAACAAAAGTTTGGATTCTTCTTGCAGAGAGTGTATATGGTGGGGAAGGCGAACTCGGTTTTTGAAGACCTCTCAGTAACATTACGACAGCTCCGCAATCGCCTGTTTCAAGAAAACTCTGTTCTCAATTCACTTCCCCTCAATTCTCTGAGTAGGAACAATGAAGTAAGTGGTGCTGTCACTGAATGAATAAATATCATTACTAATTTCCCATTCCTTATGCTCTCTGACATGAGAGCAAACTTGCAATTTTAGGAAATGACAAGTTTTACAAATTGACTGCTGGAGTAGATTCTTTTTTTCCTTTAGTGTAATTTTTAAACGAATCTCCTGACTAGACAGACTCTTTTTTGTGAGTTGAGCAAATGAGTATTGCGTTCTCGTGCGAGGGCTGCCACCAGTGAATGCAGATGGCCAGAAGTCACACAAACCACCCGATGGGTGGAGCTGTGTTGATCTGGTTACATAGAGGCCGATACTCGTTACTCGCTGCCATTTCTGACGCGTTGCCTCCTCTTCCTGATTCTCAGCAATACAGTGGAGGGAGGCACTCACTCTTCACTCCCATCAGCCTCAGCACACGGCATGCCACCTCTGTGGCAGCCTCCCCTCTTCACCTCCTGTGGCTGAGCAGGGCCACCATCTTTTCTGCTCTGCTGCGGAACATGTTCAAGGAAGGGGAGCAGGCGGGGCCGCTGGCGGGATCTCACTGCAGTGTGTCAGAGTATTGTGATGCCCTGAGGGAAGGCCCCTTGAGACTTTGGATGCTTTATCGTGCCTTTATCAGAAACACAGCTATTGAGTGGTAGTCCCTGTGCTGGGAATGACCATCACCTTTTTGTTAGGAAATAATGTTTTTATGTGCATTTTCAATTGAAGTGAACCTGCCAAATGGAGGACATTTGTTGCATGAAGTCACTTACTGTGCTTAACATTTGTAGTATCTTGTTCCTTACGTGATAAATGGCAAAACGCAGATCTCTGGTGCAGATTTAAAATAATGCTTATTTCCTTTGGTTCTCTGCAGGTTGATCTGCTCTTTCTTTCTGAATTGCAAGTGCTACACGATATTTCAAGTTTGGTAAGTAGGTTACTCTCGTATTTCAGTTTCATTTATTTTGGTTCCAAAAGACATTTCCTGAGAATCCTTGAATGATAGTGAAACCAACTGAAGTTTGATTAAGTATGCCCTAGAGTTATGATAGCACGAAAATTGAGAAATCAGTGGTGTTGGGAATTTTGAACTCCTCTCTTGTTACAGTGAAATTATTTTGCATTTTTGCTTTTGGGAGAGACAGGGAGTGTATCTTCTAAGGACACAGGCCTGGGAGTAAGGCCACCCTCACTGTAGTCCTGACGGGGCTGTTGATTTCTTGAGAGACATTAAGACCCGATTCCTCTATCTTTATCTTTGGGTCCAAAATAGAAATAACAGGGGTGCCTGGATGACTCCATTGTTGAGCATCTGACTCTTGATTTTGGCTCGGGTCATGATCTCACGATCATGGGGTTGGGCTCTGCACTGAGTGTGGAACTTGCTTAGGAATCTCTCCCCGCTCTCTTGCTCGTGCATGCACGTGCTTTATCTAAAATAAAATTTAAAAAACAAATAGAAATAACAGTTTGGACTAATAATGCTGTCACAAGGAAGGAAATAAATATCCCTGCAGTATATTGTGTGTGTGTGTGTGTGATTTTTTTTTTAAATACTTTTGAAATTTATTTATTTTGAGAGAGAGTGAGTGAGCAGGGGAGGGGCAAAGAGAGAGAATCCCAAGCAGGCTCTGCACTGCTAGCGCAGAGCCCGATGAGGGGCTCAGGCTCAACGAATTGTAAAATCACGACCTGAACCAAAATCAAGAGCTGGACGCTTAACTGACTGAGCCACCCAGGCTCCCCTGTGTGAATAATTTCGAAAAGATCCTCCTGTTATTGAAATAAAACTTACCTGTATACTGTCTTCTGAATTTATTGCCCAAAGTTTTCAGCAGGTTGGTTTGGGGAGTCTAGAGGTGTATTGCTAGGGGTCAGCCCAGGTGGTCTAGGAGGGCATCTGGGAGGTATCTGCCCTCTGAGCACTGATGGCTCATGCTCTCTTGGGATCGAACTGGTCCAACTATCTGTTCTTTCATACACCGGCTCATATCTAAGGTTTTTTTATTTCGAGTTAGCTCTGCGTAGGCCCGACGTGGGGCTCCAACTCCCAACCCTGCGATCAAGCACTGCATGCTTTACTGACTGAGCTAGCCAGACATTCCCTCCTATCTGAGGTTTTTTAACTAAGGAGTTTTTTAAAGAGCTTTTATTAAATGTTCAAGCAGTCTTAAAACTGCTCTTAAAAATGAGATTTGTGTTGGGTTTCTCGGAAACTCCCGTTTCAACTGATTCTGTCTGCCACCGTTTTAGTAGACTGTGTGTTGTGGCACACTGGTATGGTTCTGTTCAGCCTAGTCTAGTTAGGTATAAAACTTCAAGTGGCTGTGTCTGACATTATCCACTTCCTTTTGTTTGTTCTCCTAAGTTGTCTCGACATAAGCATCTAGCCAAGGATCATTCTCCTGATTTATATTCGCTGGAGCTGGCAGGTCTGGATGAAATTGGGAAACATTATGGGGAAGACTCTGAACAATTCAGAGATGCTTCGAAGATTCTTGTCGATGCTCTGCAAAAGGTAAATTACTGAGCAGTTAGAGTGTGACCATTTCACTTTTAGCCTCTCAGTGGAAAAATCCATTTAGTGAAGTACCATTAATTGAAGTTTCCCCTTCTTGGAGGACCCCTCATTTTCATGTCCCAGGGTAGAGTGGGTCAGAGGTGTGTGCCAGGAGGTCTCTCTCTAATGTTGGCAGATCACTAACTCCAGCACAGTACTTTTTTCTTTTTTTATTGTGGTGAAATACGCACAAGATCTGCCATTTGGACCATTTTTAAGTGTCCGTTTCTGTAGCATTGAATACGTTTACATTGTTGTGCAACTGTTACCACTGTCCACTGCCAGAAGTTTCTTCTTCCCTAACTGAAACTCTGTCCCCATTAGCCCTATGGAAATCATCGAAGGAGAGCACTTAGCACAATCCCAGACACTGAGTAGATGTGTGGTACATGTGTAATAAATGCTAGTTTTTCTCTGCCCTTGGAGTTGCTCCCCTGCAAGTCTTCGGTGAGTTAAACTTTCTAGGTGTTTGTGATGAACCAGAGACCACTTAGGAAGATTTTCATTTCCCTTTCCCACTTCCCTTCCCCCAATTTACATGCCAACAACTTGTCTCTTCTTAATTTCATTTTGAACATTTGAATATACGTTGAAGGTGAACTTTTCTGAATATTTTAACATAATCAAACCTTTAAGACATAGTGTATTTCATTAGCCAATAGGCAGATGTTCTTGTAGGTGCACAGGGCTTTAAAATTATTTTAATAAATACATGTTTGTGATTCATAGTGATGTCAGTACCTCTTCAGTTTGCAGATGACATGTATAACCTTTACGGTGGGAATGCTGTGGTAGAGTTAGTGACCGTCAGATCATTTGACACATCTCTTGTGAGGAAGACAAGGACTATTCTTGAGGCAAAACAAGAGGTGAGTACATTTTTAGGTCCTGTTTTAAAACTATAAAGTTAAGAAAACCCACAAAGTCCTAGATCACCTGTGGGAGACATGGAAGAACAGTCAGGAAATCTGAAAAACGATTTAAATGAAAACACAGGTTGCTTATTCACATAGACATATGTGTTTTGCCAGGATTTGGGGGTTGTAATCAGATAAAGCAAGAATTTGAGTTCGGGATAAATGTGTCAAAGCCGGTAAGAGAATTCAAATATTGCTGTCGCAAGGAGTGGTAGGATTCAGCACGTGGAGTCTGCTTTTCCAGGAGGTATGCCATCTGTGTGGCATAGTCCCTCATTTGCTACGATCTGCTCTGTATACTCCTGATAATGTACCACAAGTTTTTGGCCTGGATCTTGCTTTAAGCATTTAGAGGGTCCTGGGCGAGAGTGCCAGCCATAGCAAAACACGTGCTTTACATGTCATACATGCACCTATACGAGAGTAGCATCGCGGATACTCCCGAACGTCGTGTGGCCGTTATTAACGGTTGGCTTCATGGCGTGGAGCAATTAGCTACCCCGTCGTTTGTAGACACTCCCTTTTGGACCCATTTGCAGCCGCCACCGTGCTCAGTTTTACTGAGTGCGGTGTGGCACTTAAAGATGGTCAGAGGTGATGCCTGTTCAAGGTAAGCTAGAGGTGCCTGGTTTGAGGTGGTTTCATTCTGTAATTGGAGTTGGAGGACCTGATTTAAGACAGCATGGCAAGCTAGACAATCCAACAATTTTTCCACTGCAGAGCACTTAGAAATACTCATAAAACATAAACAGCTTTTTGAGTGCACAGCTTAGCTCTCAAGACAGGGAAATTCTTAAGGAGCAAATAAAGAAGAGGTACTTGGAAACTAGTAAGCAGGCTACCCTAGGCACATTTCCAGTTGGGCTACCAGGAGACCGGAAACAAGGCCCTTGGCTCCCTGAAAGGGTGGGGTTTGAAACTGACCCCTCCATATAAAACTGTGAGACTCTGTCAGGGCTCTGTCCTTAGGGAGAGGGTAGACCCGAAAACCGTCATCTGCCCACCAGCAGGAGACAGAAGGGCAGCTTGGGCCCTATGTAGTCGGGGTATATTTGGGGATGAAAATGTCTCTTAGGGAATTCTTAACCACAGGACCACCTTCCTGTTGGTGTGCGGCTCAAATTTCTATTACTTGCAAGTTCCAGAAAGCCCCAGGCCATGAAATTAATACAAACCCTGGTCCCAGGCTGGTAAAGACCCGCGGTGCCCAGCAGGAGTCTGTGTAAAACCTCCAGTAGGACATTCCCTCCCCACGAGCCACAGTGGAGGGGGCGTCCCCAGATGTGAACTCAGAACACCGTAAAGCAGGTGGAGCCAGTCCACCGTGAGTGCAAGGTAGCTACCAAAGCGTCCGTTAGACCACCAAAATCCTCAGAAGAATATGGGTATAGGCTACAAAACAAAGAAATAAAGGAGTCAAGAAAAAAGAACTTTAAGTTTGTTTATTTTTAGAGAGAGAGGGAGAGGGAGAGAGAGAATCCCAAGCAGGCTCCACACTGCAGAGCCCGATGTGGGGCTCAAACTCACAAACTGTGAGATCATGACCCGAGCCGCCCAGGCACCCCACAGGACACTGTTTTTAAAGGAAGATTTGAATGTAACCAGAGACTTTAAATACTAGATTCTTTCAACATTGTCCACGTCAGGCCCGCTAGTTTTATGTGAAGCAGTTCCAAAGAGAAGTGTGCCAGTTTGAAGAAGGTACCCTTGTTTAGGGAGTTTGACAAACCAGTTTTGTAGAGGTGAATTGGCTCTGAGGTGTTAGGCTGAATTTATAATGGATAAAGTGGGTTTATTAGGAAGTAGTTTCTGAAATTATTATGCACGTGGTGAGGAGCAAGAACCAGGTGGTGGTTGTTGGATTTTCTTTACCTACAAGGTTGTGAATTAACATTTTACATATGTAATCTGAATTTTTAAAGTTTCCTATCTGTTAATACTAATAGACGAAACCACTTTGAGATGGGAGACTGGTACCAAACATTCCTGGGAATAAACACCATTCTGCCCAGACCCGTGGTCTGTGTCCAGCGTCTGCCCCTCCACTCTGTGCTGACAGTCTTGCCAACCTCACTGGAAATGAGGCCTTGAGCTTGAGGCTCTTTTTACGGTCATGGGAACGTTCTACAATTCGATTGTGGTGATGACTGTGCGTGATGATCTCTGTGAATATATGAAGATGCAGGGAGATGTGCACAGGGATAGGGAACCCATTTACCCCGAAAAAAGAAAGGTCTTCGAGGGTGAAATCCCTTAACGTTTGCCTCCTCTCTAAGCTCCCCCCATGTGTGTGTACCCACCCTCTCTCTCCCAACGGAAATCACTAGCTTGCTTTCTTAGGTTGAAGTGTTTAAGGAAACGTTTGCGTGCTTACAGCACGCCAGGTGCTGGGGCTGTGGGGCTACAATCTGTTCTCTCTCGGGACAAACCTGGTCCTGTCACTCACTTCCTGCTTGAAACGGGTCAGTGCCTCTTCCTTGCCCATAGGCTCCAGGCCAGATTCTCCATACTTTCCCTCGAGCCACATCTGCGGTTTCCCTCCTTTTGTTCTCTAGTCAGAATGAACTGTTTCCCAAACGGTGCCTTTGCACAGGCCTGGAATAGAGTCCACCTCCACCAAGCCCCAGCTGGATGAACATGCGCACAAACACGTAATGTGTGTGGTGCTAGTTAAGGAAAAACATTTTAATACTGTATAAAGCGGAAGGGAATATTTGTTCCTAGGAACCTCGTCTTCTCTCTCTACCCTCCCCATCTACAGGTAATTGCTGCCCTGATACGGTAATCATGCCCTTGTTTCTTTACGGTTTGACCACTTAATGGATTTATCCTTAAGCAGTGTTGTTTGGTTTTGCCTGTATTTGAATTTTACATGAATGGAATCACACTATCTGTATTTTTCTGTATCGTTTGCTGCTCATTCTTGTTTCCAAGGGTCACACAGGCTGTAGTTCAGTCTTCCCTGCTGTGGGTTCCGTCGTGCGGATGTGCCGCATTTTCCGTGCTGTTAATGGCTGTCCTTGTGCGTGTCTCTTGGTACATACAGCAGTGGTTCTTAGGGTGTGGACTTGCCAGATCATGGGATATTCACACTTTCAACGTTACTGGTGTTGCCCCATTTTCTCAAGCAGTTGGACTGGTTTATACTTCCACTGACCATGTGCTTACCTTTTCTGGGAAAGCTCCCCTTCTTGGTTCCTCCTAGTATAAGCATGTCTTGATTCCACCTAGAAATAAGTGATCATCAGATAAATGAATCATAGCTACCAAACTGGGATAATTTCCTATCTTAAAATTCTTCCCTTTTGATATCTTTCTTTTCTTCATTGTAGAGGAACCCACCAAGCCCCTATAATCTTGCATATAAGTATAACCTTGAGTATTCAGTGGTTTTCAACATGGTACTTTGGATAATGATCGCCTTGGCCTTGGCTGTGATTGTCACCTCTTACAATATCTGGAACATGGATCCTGGATATGACAGCATTATTTATAGGATGACAAACCAGAAGATTCGAATGGATTGAACTTTCCTTATGCCAGACTTAGGGGTTTGGAAATTGGCTGTTTTGTTAAATCTTTTAGTGTAGTTGAAAGTAGATGGTATACTTTAAATTTATAAAAAAGAAAAACAAATTTTTGTTCTGTGTGCCTGTGATGTTCTTTTAAAGTGAATTATAATATTGATGTGAACTGATTTGTGTGATTAGATTCCATAATATGCTCAAATATGATATAACCATTTAATATAATTTCATTCCATTTAACATTTGGAAATGTGCACTGAAATAAATGTAAAACATTTAGAATAGCTTGTGTTATTTATGTTGGGAAAATGCACTGAATTAGAGAAACTTATGAGTGTTTAATAACTTCCTTACACAGGATAGGTGAAAATATTTCAGTTGTTACATCCTATGAACTATGTGTAAATGTCTTAATTTGATGTAAATATCTCTGCAACAAGATAGAAACTTTTTAACTTCAAGTAGCCCTAAACTATAAGAGTGCTTCTTACACAGTTACTTAGATTGGGCACTGCATCTGATTGACAGAGGATAGCTGTTTTTTAACCTCTCCTGAAAGTTGGGTGATGCAGGTCATGGTGTGGGTGTTAAAAAATACTACACTGATCTAAAAAGAAACTAGCTTTGTGGAGTTATAGATACCTATAATTATACCCACAAAAACCAATATTTGGGGGACATCTTGGGGCTTGAATATAAAATCTTTTAGTAACTTTTCCCCCTGTGTAAGTTACTGTTAATGGTTTGTGGTACAACGTCATTCTCTGGAATATTAAGTGGAAGGAGATGCTCCCTACTTTTCATGCAGAAGTGGACCAATGTCTATAAAGAGTGACAAATAAAGTTAATGATTCCAAATTTGTGTCGTTTCAATACTAAATCTATTTTGTATTGTAAAAACCGAACTAAACAGGGTTTTAATCAGAATTGGCAGTTTTGTTATACAAACGGTTTCATTTTTTTTTTTTTGTTTTGTTTTGTTTTTTTTACATTTGTTTATTTTCGCTGTCTCTGAGATTCGGTATCAAGACAAGGAAGACATCTGAATTACCATTCTTGTTACTGAGTTTATACAGAATATGTGGTGAATTCATACTAGAGGTAGGAAAAGCTTAAATTTCCCTATGGTATTCAAAAGACGAATAAGTAATCGGTCAAAATAGGAAGGACTAAGATAAAGTCTTAAAGGTTATAATTTTATTTCTTAAAAGACTTAATAGAATTTCAAATTTCATGATTATGTAGCAAGATTACTTGAGTCGGAGAGTTATGCTGCCCTGCACCTGGGAACCCTACTTGGATTTAGTGTGAAACGTTTCTGTGCCTCTTCTTTGGAAAGATCATCAAATCATTTCTAAGTAACACTGAAGCTGGCAGGTTGGAAAAGATGGAGTCTAGTTAGTGTGTTTTCTACCACCTAATGCAAGACTCCTTGAACAGTTACAGCGTTAAATGTCCATAGAGGAAGGTTTTCTTCTTGCCTCTCATTTAACCATAAACAGTCAAGCTGATAACTTCACCAAGAAAAGAAACGACACTGTTCTAAAATCACATGTGTATTCTCCACTGTTAACTCCCTGGCAAGTTTATGGGGGTGAAGGTGTTTTCAGCTGCTTAGCCCCAGAACACTGACCTCCACAGAACTCAACAGGGCCTGTGTTTGGGGAGTCAGGAATGTATAATGCTACAGAGTAGTTAAAATCCACGTTTCTTTCACAAGTTTCTTATATAAACATTGCCATAGAAGATTACGATTTTATAATGAGGTAAACCAATGCCTTTGTAATTTAAAACTGATGAGACTAAGTTCTAGGGGAGAAAAAAAATTACATGATCGCACTAATCCTTATAGGGTAGATGGCATCAGCACCCTTCTGTCAGGCAGAAAGCAATTAATTAAAATAAATGTTCTGCCAAGATTATTATACCTGTTGCTGATGATTTGCTCTTAAATTAAGTCTAATTTGTTCAGGAACATAAATCACAGTGTCGAGATTTGTGTGAGAGGCAGGAAAGCTAGACTCGTGACAGACTACTGACAGATGGAAAAAAAAAAAAACCCAATCACCTTTTATGTAATTAGAATATTCCAGGTTTATAAAATATCTGAGATTCTACATGTGTTAGGTACTGCTTAAGGCCTAATTCTATTAGGAATGATATAGAACTGATTTTTATTTTCTTTGGCTATGCTGTTTGGAAGTAATGGTAATCTGAATACATTTTCATTGATACCAAATAATGGAGAAGCCATGAACTTACTTTTTAATGGATGATCAAACCAACAATTTGCAAAGGACATAGGAACTGGGGTCAGTGAGCAGGCCTTCTAACCTTAGGCTCAGGCAGTTTCTAGCCTTTTTGTCACGGAATGACTATGCAATAGTTTCTTGGAACAACGGAGTTGTTGGAGAAGGCCTTTAGTAAGAAGTACTGTGATTAAAATGCATCAAGGGTCGTCCTACAGATGAATTCAGTTTGCCATGTCACCATTTAATTGCTGAACGATCTTGGGCAAATCCCTCAATCTCTGAATCAGTTTTAAATCTACATCATGGGGATGGTAATACTCCCAAGTTTGTGGGAATGAGCATTCAGTACACTATCATGTTCTAAGGGTTGTGAATGCTTTCTAAAATAACAGTGCTAAATCCCAGGAAGTCTGCTTGGGCCTATGGTTGTACCTTTGATGTGTCCTCGCCAGTTTCTTGGTTGCAAACAATGGGAACAGTGGCTTGGTTAAATTACACCATCTGTCCTACTAAGAGCCTTCTATTGGCTCAGAATCCAATTCAGGAGCACACAATGCATTTAGTTCTCCTGTTTGCATAGGCTCCGTTAATCTGGAACAGTTTGTTTTTGAAGTGTAATGGACAGTTATTTTATAGAATGTCCCTCAGCTTGAGTTTGATATTTGCTCATGATGAAATTCAGGTTATATGTTTTCAGAAAGAATACCACAGAAGTGGTGGGTCCATCTCAGCCTGTCCGTCAGGAGGCGCATGGATGTCAATGTCTCATTTCTGGTGACATTAGCTTTGTTTAAGGTGGTATCTGCCAGTTTTTTCCCCTAAACAGTTATTTTTCTTTTGTAATTAGACACGTTAAGACTATTATTTAGAGGCACCTGGCTGGCTCAGTTGGTAGAGCGTGTGACACTCGATCTCAGAGTCGTGCATTCAAGTCCCACGATGGGTGCAGAGATTACTTAAAAAAATTTTTTTTAACATTTATTTTTATTTTTATTTTTTTTTAATTTTTTTTTCAACGTTTATTTTTTTGGGACACAGAGAGACAGAGCATGAACGGGGGAGGGGCAGAGAGAGAGGGAGACACAGAATCGGAAACAGGCTCCGGGCTCTGAGCCATCAGCCCAGCACCTGACGCGGGGCTCGAACTCACGGACCGCGAGATCGTGACCTGGCTGAAGTCGGACGCCCAACCGACTGCGCCACCCAGGCGCCCCTTAACATTTACTTTTGAGAGAGAGAGCGAGCGAGCAGGGCAGGGGCAGAGATGGAGACACAGAATCCAAAGCAGGCTCCAAGCTAGTAGCACAAAACCCAACACGGGGCTCGAACTCAAGGACCACGAGATCATGACCTGAGCCAAAGTCAGACACTCAACCGACCAAGCCACCCAAGTGCCCTGAGCTTACTTAAAAAAAAAAAAAAAAAAAAAAAGATGTATATCTCATTATTCATTTTACTGTCACCCGTTCTAGCATCCATTGATTCTTGCCTGAAAGAATTATTACTGTGGTATTTACCAAATAATGTTTTTATTAATTTTTATTTTAGTGCATGCAAGCAGGGGAAAGGGGCAGAGAGAGAGAATATCTCAAGCAGGCTCCATGTTCAGCATGGAGCCCGACACAGGCCAGCCTGGAATCATGACCTGAGCCGAAATCAACAGTCAGATGCTCAACCAACTGACCCACCCAAGTGCCCCCAAATAATGTTTTATTTCCATCATTCCTTTTTTTTTTTTTTAATGTTTATTTTTGAGAGAGTACAAGTGGGAGAGGGACAGAGAGTGGGGAACAGAGGGTCCGAAGCGGGCTCCGCACTGACAACAGAGAACCCAGTGCGGAGCTTGAACTCACAAACTGCAAGATCATGACCTGATCTGAAATAGGATGCTCAGCCGACTGAGCCACCCAGGGGCCCCTTCATCGTTCCTTCTTATTAACTGGAATTCTATAAAGAAGAGTTTTCCCTTCTCCCCATTTATTTATTCCATTATTTATACCAGCACGGACTCATGGATATTTTAGGTTCTGTGTTACTGTCTATTATCATTTATTTTGTTCCGTTGTCCTAGATTTGGCCATTGGGAGACCCTTGAGTTGGTTCTTACGTCCTTTTGACATGTCCCCATTTTTTGAGCACTTATTTACTTTCTGGCACCACATTTTATGAACTAAATTTTCAAGTTAACAACCACCAGCGTACCTTTATGTGACGGGGAGAAAGATGGGTGGGGAGAAGCGCAGGTAAGGAAAGAAGTGGTATCAGTTGGAATATGTAAACACATACATAACAAAATGAGGAATTAGGAGAGAGGGAAGTGGGACTCACCCCGGGCTCACGTTTTCACCCAAAGTGGGGCTAGAACTCACATGACATGGGATCTGTGAGAATCATGACCTGAGCCGAAGTCGAATGCTTAATGACTAAGCCAGGTGCGTTTTGTTTTGTTTTTTAAGGTTTTATTTTTAAGCACTCTCTACACCCAACATGGGGCTTGAACTCACAACCCTGATATCGAGGGTGGCATGCCCTTCTGAGCCAGCCAGGCACCCTAGGCAGATGTCCTTCTTATAAGAACAGTCATATTGGATGAAGGGCCCGCTCGACTCCAGTATGATCTCATCTTCACTAATTACATCTGCAATGACCCTATTCCCAAATGAGGTCACTTCTGTGGTACCAGGGGTTAGAACTTCAACATCTTATCTTTTTGGTGGACAAAATCCAACCCATAACAGGATCATAAAAATGTCAGCTCTCTCCAAGTTAATTTAATGCCATCCCAATGAAAATAAAAATGTTTTGGGGGAGCCTGGGTGGTTCAGTTGGTTAAGCATCCAACTCTTGGTTTTGGCTCAGGTCATGATCTCACAGTTCATGGGCTCAAGCCCAGCAAACCATGGGATTCTCTCTCCCTCTCTCTGCCCGTCCTCTGCTTGCACTCTCTTTCTCAAAATAAATAAATAAACTTGGGGCGCCTGGGTGGCGCAGTCGGTTAAGCGTCCGACTTCAGCCAGGTCACGATCTCGCGGTCTGTGAGTTCGAGCCCCACGTCGGGCTCTGGGCTGATGGCTTGGAGCCTGGAGCCTGTTTCCAATTCTGTGTCTCCCTCTCTCTCTGCCCCTCCCCTGGTTCATGCTCTGTCTCTCCATGTCCCAAAAATAAATAAAAAACGTTGAAAAAAATAAATAAATAAACTTAAAAAATGTTTTTATGGAACTAGACAAGTAGATCCTAAAGTTTATGCAAAACAGAAAACACTGAAAAGAGGGGTTATAAGGCTGAACTAGTGCTACCAGATATTAAAACCAGAAGCCTCTATCATAGAAACAGTATGGTACCAGTCCATTAACAGGCAAACCAATGGAACAGAATAGAAAGTCTAGAAATAGAAATTTAGTATATGATAAAGGTAGCATCTCAAATCACTGGGCAAAGGTAGACTTTTTGATAAAAGGTGTTGGGGCAACAGGATACCCATTTGAGAAAAGATGAAATTACATCCATATCTCCTAGCACATATAAGAATAAACTCCAAATGGATTAAAGATCTACACTTTATTTAGGGCCACCTAGGTGGCTCAGTTGGTTAGGCGTCCGACTTCAGCTCAGGTCATGATCTCGCAGACTGTATGAGCCCTGTGTTGGGCCCTGTGCTGACAACTGGGAGCCTGGAGCCTGCTTCAGATTCTGTGTCTCCCTCTCTCTCTGCCCCTCCCCAACTCACACTCTCTCTCTAAAAAATAAACATTGAAAAAAATAAATAAAATTTTTATTTATTTTTAAAGACCTAAATTTTTATTTTTTTTTTAATTTTTTTTTTCCAACGTTTTTATTTATTTTTGGACAGAGAGAGACAGAGCATGAACGGGGGAGGGGCAGAGAGAGAGGGAGACACAGAATCGGAAACAGGCTCCAGGCTCTGAGCCATCAGCCCAGAGCCCGACGCGGGGCTCGAACTCACGGACCGCGAGATCGTGACCTGGCTGAAGTCGGACGCTTAACCGACTGCGCCACCCAGGCGCCCCCAAGACCTAAATTTTAAAGAGAGAAACCACGTAAGTACTAGAAGAAAACACGGTTAATTATTTTATAGCTCAAGTGTAGGAAACAACTTTTCTGTTGGTATTGAATCAAAATCCAGATGCAATAAAAAAAAATGTTGATAAACTTGGAGATCTAAAAATTTGAATTTTGAAAATTTTACTGAGGCATATGTGAGATACCACATATCTATTTCAAGTATATAATTTAATGCTTTTGTAAATTTATCACGTTGTACATCACTATAAATCAGTTTAGAACATTCTCATCAGCCCAATAAGATCCCTCATATACAT
Source organism: Lynx rufus (assembly GCF_022079265.1). Classification (NCBI taxonomy): domain Eukaryota; kingdom Metazoa; phylum Chordata; class Mammalia; order Carnivora; family Felidae; genus Lynx; species Lynx rufus. The sequence continues at coordinate 35,512,657 of NW_025814828.1, forward strand.
TTACTGTTAATCCTATCCCTGCCCCCCTCATCCCTACAACCACTAAACTACTTTCTGTTCTACAGATCTGCCTTTTATGGACATTTTATAGAAGACATCATATGATATGTGGTCTCTTGTGTCTGGCTTCTTCCGCTGGGCATAATGTTGCTTTTTTAAATGTTTATTTATTTATTTAGAGAGCACAAGCATGCATGTGTGAGGTAGGGAGTGACAGAGGGAATCCCAAAATGCAGGGCTCCAACTCATGAACCGTGAGATCATGACCTGAGCGGAAATTGAGTCAGGCACTTTTTTTTTTCCGGGAGAAGCCAAGGTGGCAGAACAGCATGGAAGTTTTTTTTTGCACCTCGTGTCCATGAAATACAGCCAGATCAACACCAAACCATCCTGCACACCTAGAATACTGATTTGAGGATTAACACAACAATACGCACAACCTGAACCACAGAACTCAGCAGGTACTCAGCGTGGAGAGGTGAACTGGGGGAGAGAGAAGCCACGGAGGGCAGGGAGCTGTTTTTGCTTGCGGAGAGAGGAAGAAGATTGGGGTGTAGGGGGCAGAGAGAGTATGGGAAAAGCACCCAACCCAAAAAGTGGCTGGAGAGAAAGTGGAAAAGTGGAAACAGCTGCAGGGATTGAACAAAAAAGGGAGAAAGGAGAAAAGAGAGAGTTTAAATTCCATTAAGACTCTATAAACGGGGAGTGCAGAGTCTGAAACTCCGCAGATCGATAACCTGGCTGTGCTTTGCTGGGAAGGGCAAAACCCCAGGAGCAGAGTGAAGTCTGGGGGGTGCTCAGGCCACATGGGGAGAGGCGGCTCCCCTGCTGGAAGGACATTTGGTAGAGACTGTGCAGCCACCCAAGCAGACCCCAGAGAACAACCACATTTGCTGGTACTGGAACAGGGTCATTAAGGTGAAGCCTGGTGCCAGATGTGTGTTGTGATTTTCCATAATCTCTGAAATGCTTCTGCTGCACGATCGCACAAACTTTTTCTGGGGCAGGCTGGCACCCAGCCACAGTCTCTGGGTATCAGCAGCAGCACGATCCCGTGAACGTTCCTGGGTGAGGCCGATACCCAGCCATTGCTCAGTGAGACCCTCCTGTAGAGGGTCAGAATGGATCAAAACCGCAGTCCCTCAGAAGTGAGGGGTCGGGAAACACAGCCCCATCTGAGAGAAAACTCAGGAGGGTGGTGCTGCCTGGCAACCTGACAACTTGGTCACGGACAGCGTAAAAGCGGGGAATGGACAGAAGCTGGAGACAAAGAACGGGTGCACAACTGCTGATCAGGGAGAACAGAGTTCCAATACTAGAGACTGGGTAGCTGGGTGATGCCATTTTCACCCCTCCCACGCGTGAGCATACACACCTACAAGTGCCACAACAATCCACACCAGTAAGCTAAGCAGCGCCATCTAGTGGAGAATGGAGCCATTACACTAAGCCCCACCCAACTGGGCCAACCTCACTCTTCAGGAGCACCACCAGTCTCTCCGCCTGCTTAGTTTACAGACTATAAAGTGCTTCACAGTCTGACTTCTAGGGGAAAACAATGTAATTTCGATTGTATTTTAGTCCGTTCATTGGTCCATCTATTCAATTTTTTTTTTCATTTTCGCTTCTTTTTCTTGAATACAGAAAGAAAAAATTTATTTTTAATTTTTATTTAATATTTTTTCTACTATATTTTTTACTTTTTTGTAAATTTTTCAAATTCTATTTTACTTTAATCATTTCATTTTATTCTATTTCATTGTATTCATTTTTTCAAATTTTCAAATTTTTTTTTTTGCCCTTTTTTCTCTAATCTATCAAGCCCCTTTCAACACCCAGACCAAAACACATCTAGGATCTAGCATCATTTATTTGATTTTGTGTGTGTGTGTTGTTTTTAATTTTTTAATTTTTTTTATTTTTTGCCTTATCAATTCCTTTTCTTTCTTCAAAATGACAAAATGAAAGAATTCACCCCAAAAGAAAGGGCAGGAAGAAATGACAGCCAGGGACTTAACACAGATACAAGCAAGATGTCTGAACCAGAATTTAGAATCATGATAATAAGTATACAAGCTGGGGTCGAAAATAGATTAGAATCCCTTTCTGTGGAGATAAAAGAAGTAAAAGCTAGTCAGGATGAAATAAAAAATGCTATAACTGAGCTGCAACCTGGAATGCATGCCATGGCGGCAAGGATGGATGAGGCAGAGCAGTGAATCGGCGATACAGAGGACAAACTTATGGAAAATAATGAAGCAGAAAAAAAGAGGGAGACTAAGGCAAAAGGGCATTATTTAAGAATTAGAGAAATCAGGGGCGCCTGGGTGGCGCAGTCGGTTGGGCGTCCGACTTCAGCCAGGTCACGATCTCGCGGTCCGTGAGTTCGAGCCCCGCGTCGGGCTCTGGGCTGATGGCTCAGAGCCTGGAGCCTGTTTCCGATTCTGTGTCTCCCTCTCTCTCTGCCCCTCCCCAGTTCATGCTCTGTCTCTCTCTCTGTCCCAAAATAAATAAACGTTGAAAAAAAAAATTAAAAAAAAAAAGAATCAGAGAAATCAGTGACTCATTAAAAAGGAACAACATCAGAATCATAGGGGTCCCAGAAAAGGAAGAGAGACAAAAAAGGGGTAGAAGGGTGTATGTGAGCAAATCATAGCGGAAAACTTTTCTAACCTGGGGAAAGACACAGACATCAAAATCCAGGAAGCACAGAGGACCCCCATTAGATTCAACAAAAACTGACCATCAACAAGGCATATCATAGTCAAATTCACAATATACTCAGGCAAGGAGAGAATCATGAAAGCAGCAAGGGAAAAAAAAGTCCTTAACCTACAAGGGAAAGCAGATCAGGTTTGCAGCAGACCTACCCACAGAAACCTGGCAGGCCAGAAAGGAGTGGCAGGATATATTCAATGTGCTGCATCAGAAAAATATGCAGCCAAGAATTCTTTATCCAAAAAGGCTATCATTCAAAATAGGAGGAGAGATGAAAAGTTTCCCAAACAAAAATTAAAGGAGTTCATGACCACGAGACCAGCCCTGCAAGAAATTTTAAGGGGGACTCTGAGGGGAGAAAAGATGAGGGGGGGGGGGAAAAAAGACGAAAAGCACCAAACACTAGAAAGGACGAGAGAACACCACCAGAAACTCCAACTCTACAAGCAACATAATGGCAATAAATTCATATCTTTCAGTACTCACTCTAAACGTCAATGGACTAAATGCTCCAATCAAAAGACAGAGGGTAACAGAATGGATAAGAAAACAAGATCCATCTTTATGCTGTTTACAAGAGACCCACTTTGGACCTAAAGACACCTTCAGATTGAAAGTAAGGGGATGGAAAACCATCTATCATTCTAATGGTCAACAAAAGAAAGCCAGAGTAGCCATACCTATATCAGACAATCTAGACTTTAAAATAAAGACTGTAACGAGATGAAGAAGGGCATTATATCATAATTAAGGGGTCTACCCACCAAGAAGACCTAACAGTTGTAAACGTTTATGCTCCAAATGTGGGAGCACCCAAATATACAAATCAATCACAAATGTAAAGAAACTCATTGATAATAATACCATAATAGTAGGGGACTTCAACACCCCACTTACAGCAATGGACAGATCGTCTGAACAGAAAACCAACAAGGAAACAATGGCTTTGAATAACACACTGGACCAGATGGACTTAACAGATATATTCAGAACATTTCATCCTAAAGCAGCGGAATATACATTCTTCTCCAGTGCACATGGAACATTCTCCATAATAGATCACAACTGGGACACAAATCAGCCCTCAACAAGTACAAAAATATCGAGATCATACTGTGCATATTTTCAGACCACAATGCTATGAAACTTGAAATCAACCACAAGAAAAAATTTGGAAAGGTAACAAATACTTGGGAGACTAAAGAACATCCTACTAAATAATGAATGGACTAGCCAAGAAGTTAAAGAGGAAATTAAAAAGTACATGGAAGCCAGTGAAAATGGTAACACCACAGCCCAAAACCTCTGGAACGCAGCAAAAGGCGGTCCTAAGAGGGAAGTATATAGCAATCCAGGCCTTCCTAAAGAAGGAAGAAAGGTCTCAGATACGCAACTTAACCCTACACCTTAAAGAGCTGGAAAAAAAAAAAAAAAACAGCAAATAAAATCCCAAACCAGCAGCAGACAGGAAATAATAAAGATTAGAGCAGAAATCAATGCTACTGAAACAAACAAACAAACAAAAAAAACAGAACAGATCAATGAAGCCAGAAGCTTGTTCTCTGAAAGAATTAACAAAACTGATAAACCACTAGCCAGTTTGATCAAAAAAGGATCCAAATAAATAAAATCAAGAATGAAAGAGGAGAAATCACAACCAACACAGCAGAAATAAAAACAATAATAAGAGAATATTATGAGCAATTATACACCAATAAAATGGGCAACCTGGAAGGAATGGAAAAATTCCTAGAAACATATAAACTACCAAAACTGAAACAGGAAGGAATAGAAAATTTGAACAGACCTATAACCAGTAAGGAAATCGAATTGGCAATCAAAAATCTCCCAAGAAACAAGAGTCCAGGGCCAGATGGCTTTCCAGGGGAATTCTACCAAACATTTAAGGAAGAGTTACCACCTATTCTCTTGAAGCTGTTCCAAAAAATAGAAATGGAAGAAAAACTTCCAAACTCTTTCTATGAAGCCTGCATTACCTTGATTCCAAAACCAGACAAAGACCTCACTAAAAAGGAGAACTATAGACCAATTTCCCTGATGAACATGGATGCGAAAATCCTCAACAAGATATTAGCCAACCAGATCCAACAATACATTAAAAAAATTATTCACCATGACCAAGTGGGATTTATACCTGGGATGCCGGGCTGGTTCAATATCCACAAAACAATCAGTGTGATTCATCACATCAATAAAAGAAAGGACAAGAACCACATGATGCTCTCAATAGATGCAGAGAAAGCATTTGACATAATACAGCATCCGTTCTTGATAAAAAACCCTCAAGAAAGTAGGGATAGAAGGATCACACCTCACACCTTGAGATCATAAAAGCCATATACGAAAGACCCAACACTAATATCATCCCCCATGGGGAAAAACTGAGAGCTTTCCCCCTAAGGTCAGGAACGAGACAGGGATGTCCACTCTCGCTACTGTTATTCAACATAGTATTGGAAGTCTTTGCCTCAGCAATCAGACAACACAAAGAAATAAAACGCATCCAAATCGGCCAGGAGGAGGTCAAACTTTCACTCTTTGCAGATGACATGATACTCTATATGGAAAACCCAAAAGATTCCACCAAAAAACTGCTAGAACTGATGCATGAATTACACAAAGTTACAGGATATAAAACCAATGCACAGAAATTGGTTGCATGCCTATATACTAACAATGAAGCAACAGAAAGAGAAATCAAGGAATCGATCCCATTTACAATTGCACCAAAAACCATAAAATATCTAGGAATAAATCTAACCAAAGAGGTGAAAAACCTATACACTGAAAACTATAGAAAGCTTATGAAAGAAATTGAAGACAACACAAAAAAATGGAAAATGATTCCATGCTCCTGGATAGGAAGAACAAATATTGTTAAACTGTCGATACTACCCAAAGCAATCTACATATTCAATGCAAGCCCTATCAAAATAACACCAGCATTCTTCACAGAGCTAGAACAAATAATCCTAAAATTTGTATGGAACCAGAAATGACCCCGAATAGCCAAAGCAATCTTGAAAAAGAAAACTAACGCAGGAGGCATCACAATCCTGGACCTCAAGCTGTATTACAAAGCTGTAATCATCAAAACAGTATGGTATTGGCACAAAAACAGACACTCAGATCAATGGAACAGAATAGAGAACCCAGAAATGGACCCACAAACATATGGCCAACTAATCTTTGACAAAGCAGGGAAGAATATCCAATGGAATAAAGACAGTCTCTTCAGCAAGTAGTGCTGAGAAAACTGGACAACGACATGCAGAAAAATGAATCTGCACCACTTTCTTATACCATACACAAAAATAAACTCAAAATGGATGAAAGACCTAAATTTAAGACAGGAAGCCATCAAAATGCTTGACGTTGGCCACAGCAACTTCTTACTCAACACATCTCTGGAGGCAAGAGAAACAAAAGCAAAACTGAACTATTGGAACCTTGTCAAAATAAAATCTTCTGCACAGTGAAGGAAACAATCAGCAAAACTAAAAGGCAACTGATGGAATCAGAGAAGATATTTGCAAATGACGTATCAGATAAAGGGTTAGTATCCAAAGTCTATAAAGAACTTATCAAACTCAACACCAGAAAAACAAATAATCCAGTGCAGAAATGGGCAAAATACACGAATAGACACTTCTCCAAAGAAGACATCCAGATGGCCAAGTGACACATCACAAAATGCTCAACATCACTCATCATCAGGGAAATACAAATCAAAATCACAATGATATACCACCTCACACCTGTCAGAATGGCTAACATTAACAACTCAGGGAACAACAGATGTTGGCGAGGATGTGGAGAAAGAGGAACCCTTTTGCTCTGTTGGTGGCAATGCAAGCTGGTGCAGCCAGTCTGGAAAACAGTATGGAGGTTCCCAAAAAACTAAAAATAGAAATACCCTACGACCCAGCAATGCACTACTAGACATTTATCCAAGGGATACAAGTATGCTGTTTCGAAGGGGCACATGCACCCCAATGTTTACAACAGCACTATCAACAATAGCCAAAGTATGGAAAGAGCCCAAATGTCCACTGATGGATGAACGGATAAAGAAGATGTGGTATATATATACAATGGAGCATTACCTGGCAATCAAAAAGAATGAAATCTTGCCATTTGCAACTATGTGGATGGAACTAGCGGGTATTATGCTAAGCAAAATTAGAGAAAGACAAGTATCATATGAGTTCACTCATATGAAGACTTTAAGAGACAAAACGTGAACATAAGGGAAGGGAAGCAAAAAAAATATAAAAACGGAGGGGAACAAAAGATAAGAGACTCATAAATATGGAGAATAGAGGGTTACTGGAGGGGGTGTGGGAGGGAGGATAGGCTAAATTGGGGAAGGGGCATTAAGGAATCTACTCCTGAAATCATTGTTGCACTATATGCTAACTTGGATGTAAATTAAAAAAATAAACACTTCACCAACAAAAAAAAAGAAGAAAAAAGAGTCAGATGCTTAACTGACTGAGCCACCCAGGGGCCCCTGGGCATGTTTTTGAGGTTCGTTTATGTCATAGCATGTGTCCACAGTTTGTTATTTTTTACTGATGAATAATATCCCTTGTATGGATATACCACATTGTGTCTATCCATTCACCATTTGGGGCTATTATGAACAATGCTGCCAAAAACACCATAAAAAAGTCAAAAGACAAATGACAAACAAGGAGAAAATACTTGCAACATACACTACAAAGTACTAATATGTCTAACACATAAAAAAACTTTCCAAATTTGAGGGGAAAGTCCAAAATTCCGATTTAGAAATGAGCCAAAGACATGAATAGACAATTCACCTAAAAAGATACTAAAATGACCCTTAAACATATGAAAAGAAATTCACTCATACTAAGAGTGCAAATTACAAATGTTACCAAGAACAGTGACTAGGATGGGCACGAAAAAAGGCAGGTAATTACAAGTGTTGGCAGGGATGTGCAGAAACGAACCCTTGTGCGCTGCTGGCAGGACTGTAAAATGTGGCAGCCTGTTTGGAAGACAGTCTAGCAGTTCCTCAAAAAATTAAACAGAGTTACCATATGATCCAGCAATTCCACTCCTGGGTATCCAACCACGAGACACAAAAACACACACCCACACAAAAACTTGTATGTAAATGTTCACAGTGGCATTATTCACAACAGCCAAAAGTAGAAACAGCCCAAACGTCCATCCCCCGATGAATGGATAAACAAAATGTGGCCGACGCACCTAGTGGAACGGTCTTCTGGCACAAAAAGGAATGGGGTATCACTACATGCCACAACAGGGATGAACCCAAACAATACGCTAAGTGAAAGAAGCCAGACATAACAGCCACATTGTATGCTTCCATTTATACAAAATGTCCAGAATAGGCAACTTCTTAGAGTCATAAAGTTTACAGGTTGTCAGGGGCTTCAGGGAAGGAAGAATGAGGGGTGACTTACTACTAGGTACAGGGTTACTTTTTGGGGTGATGAAAATGTTCTAGAATTGATTGTGGTGATGGAGGCACAGCTCTGTGAATATTCTAGGAACCACTGAATTGTGCACCCTAAATGGGTGAATTATACAGTATGTGAGATATGCCTCGATACGGCTGTTATAAAAAAAAAAAAAGAAAAAGAAACTACTGGAAAATACCATTTCTCTACTGTCACTGCAGCAAACATTCTAAAGCTTGATAATATACTCTGTTGACAATGCCGTGGGGTAACAGACACTCCTGTACATTGTGAGAATGCAAAATGGAAGGCAAATTTGATCATATCTAACAAAATTAAATTTATATTTACCCTCTGATCCAGCAACAACAGTTATAGGGCCTTGCTCTTTTTTTAAGGTTAGTTTATATATGTATGTATGTATGTATATAATCTCTACACCCAATGTGGGGCTCGAACTCATGACCCCAAGCTCAAGAGTTGCATGCTCTTCCAACTGAGCCAGCCAGGTGCCCCTCTGGGGCCTTACTCTTTTTTTTTTTTTTTTTTTTTTTATTTTAAGTTTATTTATTTTTGGGACAGAGAGAGACAGAGCATGAACGGGGGAGGGGCAGAGAGAGAGGGAGACACAGAAACGGAAACAGGCTCCAGGCTCTGAGCCGTCAGCCCAGAGCCCGACGCGGGGCTCGAACTCACGGACCGCGAGATCGTGACCTGGCTGAAGTCGGACGCTTAACCGACTGCGCCACCCAGGCACCCCGGGGCCTTACTCTTAAAATACACCTGTAATAACAAGAAAATACACAAGCATATTCATGATTACTCACACCTGCAAAACAGTAGAAACTACCTAATCATCTAAATGAAGGATACTGGCTACATAAACTATGACACATCCACATAATGGAGTACTTTGTAGCTGGAAACAAAACAAAAAAGATGTTGGGGGGCACCTGGGTGGCTCAGTTGCTTAAGCATCCAACTTTGACTCAGGTCACGATCTCATGGTTCACATGTTTGGGCCACACATCGGGCTCTGCTGACATCTCAGAGCCTGGAGCCTGCTTCAGATTCTGTGTCTCCTCCTCTCCCTTCCCCTCCCCCACTCACGCTCTGTCTCTCGCTCTCTCAAAAATAAACACTAAAAAAAATTTTTTTTTAAAGATGTTGGAAGATCTCTAGAGGATGATATGGTCATTTCCAAGAAAAATTGTAAAGTGAAAAAGAATATAAAGTCTGTTCCCATTTGTGTAAGAAAGGGGAAATAAGTAAAAATGCACTTTATCTCCTTATTTTTGCAAAAGGAAACACAGGAAGGATGAACCAGAAAAAAAAAAATGAAAGTAGTTACCTATAAGTAGTGTGTGTGTGGGGGGGGGAGTGGACAGCATGAAATAAATCGGGGAGGGAACAGCCTTTGCAGGGTATATCATTTTGTGTAGTTTAATGCTGGGGTCAGAGGGGACAGCTTCGAAGGGCTGCCACTGTCCAAATATGGACCAACTGGAGCATCAAAATTAAGATGACAGTAAAGGATTCTAATCACTGAATAAAACAGGAATCCAGGAGACCAATTTAGTAATAAACAGGTAAGTATATACATGGGGGGAGACGGGAAGTTCTTCCTTACAGTAATGCTGACATATATATGGAAGGACTGGTAGGACTGGAAAATCTTCACCTTGCTTCCATCGTAGTAAATATTGATTTGGATGAGACTCATCCATGGATGCTAAATCTCTGGGAGAGAAAGTCTGATAAGGAGCAGGATATTTATATAGTTTTGAAGTATCCGTCTCTTGACCACTTATTAGCTCCAAGGGGCAAAATTGTAACTACAGTGGGGAACCTGGCCAGTGCTTTGACCAGCTGATCAAAATGAACATTACAACCATGGGCAGGTGCACACATGCTTCTGGATGCAATCATCGCGGAAGGACACAGATCACTGATAGTATTTTGGCTGAGAAAGTATAATCTTTCTGAATCTGTGAGGAAACATCAGGCAAGCCCCGACTGAGGAACAGTTCTATAAAATATCTGGCCTGTGCTCTTCAAAAATACCCATGTCATAAAAAGTGACCAAAGGCGGAGGAACTGTTCCAGATAAAAAAGGAATATGAAATGTCCTGCATGACACTGGACAGGATCCTGCACTGAAGGAAAAAATGCTATAAAGGACATTATTGGGACAGTTGACAAAACTGAAATATGGACTAAAATCATATAAAGCATTGTATACAGTGTTACATCAATGAGTACTGTGGTTACATGAGAGAATCTATTTGTTCTTCTCTCAAATGGCTCAGACAAAATACACAGTAATGTATGCTTGGACATACATATGTAATCTAACACACACACACACACACACACACACACACACACACCTAGAAAGAAAATGATAAAACAAACATGGAAAAACTTTTTTTCTTTAATATTTCATTTTTAAGTAATCTCTACACCCATCATGGGACTTGAACCTACAGCCCTGAGATCAAGAGTTGCACACTCCACTGACCAAGCCAGCCAGGCGCCCCAAACATGGAAAAGTTTTTAATTGGCTGGAATGGTCTGTACTGTGTCAACCTGGTTAAGCCAGAACCCTGTTTCCCAGAGTCGCCTTTCCCATATGTTTCCATGTCTGAGACTGGACATACAGAAGTAAAACACGACTCTCCAAACGCATTCCGGGTTAAATGCAGTGCAAGAGGCAGAGGTGTTGGCAGATTCCAGCTTGTTCTATTCTCTGCTCCATGGCCAGCTCTTCTTCCTAACTGCAGGTCTTACTGACCAACAGTGCCACCCTCCCCAGGTCCATCACCAGACTCTTGGCTGTAGCACCTCAGAGGCAAGAGTCCCCCAGGCCTGTCTGCCAGCCTCCCTTTCAGTGCCCCAGGCCCTGCTTTGGCAGCTGAATGGGCCAGAGTCTTCACGATGACCTGACCAGTTGGTGACTCCTCACCCTCCAAGTTCCCCTTTCAGACACAGTCACATCCCCAGCTCCTCCCACGGCTCTGTTCTTTTCCCTATAATAAATCCCTTCTCACTCACAGTGGCCCTGCCTCCCTGACAGAACCCTGCCATTGGTGAATCTGAGTAAAGGGTATATGAGAGTTTTTTGTATTCTTTAAATTTTTTTTTTTCAACGTTTATTTATTTTTGGGACAGAGAGAGACAGAGCATGAACGGGCGAGGGGCAGAGAGAGAGGGAGACACAGAATCGGAAACAGGCTCCAGGCTCTGAGCCATCAGCCCAGAGCCCGACGCGGGGCTCGAACTCACGGACCGCGAGATCGTGACCTGGCTGAAGTCGGACGCTTAACCGACTGCGCCACCCAGGCGCCCCAGTTTTTTGTATTCTTAAAACGTTTTGGTAAACGTGAAATACTTTGAGAACAAAGTTTTCAAAACTCAAAGTTCTATTTTGGTAAAATTTTAAATATTGGATGATCCATTCACTAAAAGGTTAAAAAAAAAGGTTTTTCGTTTCTGGCGCCAAGACTATGTAGAAGTAGGCACAGCTATTTCTGATGACAGGTTCCTCCAACGAGGCCCTGGCAAGAGAGTGGGTGGAGGGTGGCTTTGCAGCCTCCTGCTCTGTTCTCCACAGACTTGATGGCAGGACACGTGAATAAGGCAGACATCACAAAAGATTGTAAGCAGTTCGCTGGACCCTGGACCCAACCTACCCCCTTCCAGCCACGTGATTGCACCGAGGTACTCAGACCAGGCTATGACATGCTTTACAGCTGGAGAAAGGGGGACACAGCACACTTAACTGGTGTTCTCATGGCTACTGAAAGATGCACCCATCCAGCCTTCAGCCACTGTATTCACATGAGGAAAAAAGAGCACACAGAAAGGCAAAAGATTAGAATCAGGGTCACAGATGGCTCTAAAATTACTTTAAGCAGTAACTGAAAATAGCAGAGTCAATATATCCACCTACTGTTTTATTCATCTAGTTTTAAAAAAATTTTTTTAAGTTTATTTATTTTGGGGAGAGAGAGAGAAAGAGCACAAGCAGGGAGGGGCAGAGAGAGAGGGAGACACAGAATCTGAAGCAGGCTGTGCTGACAGCACAGAGCCTGACATGGGGCTTGAACTCACAAACCGTGAGATCATGACCTGAGCCGAAGTCGGACGCCCAACCAACTGAGCCACCCAGGCACCCCTTTTTAAATTTTTTTTTAATGTTTATTTAGTTTTGAGAGAGAGAGCGCGCACAAGCACAGCTTCTTTTGAGGCACTATGCTATTTATTCCCTTTGGTAGAATTTAAGAGCAAATACTCCAAGGAGATCAGCATAGATATGGCAAAAAAATTTTTTTTTCATAAAATACCCAAGTCCTAAATGTTCGGTTTTCGTAGCCATAACTCAGGAATAGTCCTATGTTTTGTAAATGTTGGCCAGCATTCCAGGACAACTTTAATGAAATACATTTCTGACTTTTGTTTTAAACCAAAAGACTAAAATTGTTTTAAAAAAAAGAATGCTGCCATCTTTAGAGTAATACTGAATTCAGGCAAGAATCGGCAATGGGTGCTAAAATTAGTAGCTTAAGTATTTGATGAGAAAATAGATATTTACATAGTCTCAAAGTACCTCCCCACAAATTACTTATTACAAAGGGGAAAATACTGACTTTACAGTGATGAAACCTGGCAAAGACTGCCTTACTATTACTAATAACCAGACACACAGATATCACATGCCTGCCTCCTCATGTGACGCACTGGTGACAAAACATCCCCTTCGTGGGGTTCCTGCCCAAAATGAACACCCTGAAGATGGGCATGAAGAAACATCAAATAAACCCATAATGACAGACATTCTATCAAATATCTGGCCCGTACTCTTCTAAAATGTCAAGGTCATGAATGGCAAAGAAAGGCAGAGGAAGGTGGAACTGTTCTAGATGAAAGGAGGTAAAAGAGACACCACGATGAAATGCACTGTATCATCCTGGTCTGGATCCGGGACTAGGAAAACGAAATTGTGAACAGGACATTACTGGGACAATGAACAAAGTGTGAATAAGGACCGCAGATTATGGTATTATATTGTTAAACGTCTTGATTTTGATGGGTGTATTGTGGTAATGCAAAACAAAGTCATGGGTGTCCATGTGCTGAGGAAATACACACTGACATTCTTAAGAAATACCCTTAGAGGTAGAGAAAACTTTACAGGGACTGTTGCAAAATGTTAGAGTTGGTAAACCTGGGTGAAGGATAGGAGGGTGTTCTTTTGACACTCCTTGCTTTGTTACACTTGCTTTAAGCTGTTTTAACTTTTCTGTGAGTTTGAAATTATTACAAACTAAAAAGTTAAAAAGAACAGGTAAAATAAAAAGGCATGCTCTCTATGGTCCACTGCATTGGAACTCACTGAAGGGTCGTGTACTGCGAGAATTGTTAACATCAGGCAGGATTTCACAGGACCTTGTGAGCTGGAATCTTGGTTAGAGGAGAGGACTGGGCAAAGGTCTGAACCCACCTTTGTATTTGGTTGTCTTCTCCCATCGTTTTCCTCTGAAAGAGGATAGTGAACTGACTGACCAAGTTCACATTAGTGCCTCCAGGCTGAGTCGCACAGTAGACCCTGACAGCTTTATGCTGGGAGAGGCAGCACGGTGGGGAGAAACACCACTTCCAATAACATTAATGGTAAAGAGATAGTATTTAAAATAATGATATACCTTCAGCTGTTTAGTCTCAGCTGTTAAAACACACTGGGATACACAGCAGGGCTCACTTACCTGTGGGGAAAGGTAGTCATTGGCCAACATTAACTGTAATAGCACCCGGCTGGTCTTAAGGGTTAACCTGCTTTCAAGTTAACACACTCCTCGTTTGCTGACCTAAGGCCTTTGATCTGTAACAGAATTGATTTACTCTCTTTGAGATATGCAGACCACTGGCCTTGGGAAATGAAGGACCAGAACTTTCCCAGGCCATAGAGGCCAGCAAGTGTGTTTGAGGCTGCGTCAGCTTTCCGATTAGCCCAGCAATTTTTTAGCAAAATGTCTTCTTTTTTTAAGGTCACATAAATGACTTTACTGACCTCCCTTTGTGCATCTGTAGACCTTGCCCTCCTATGCAGAAAGAACAGGATATTCTTGCACAAGACCCTGAGTACCAAGGAACCATATCTTCTTCCACAACCACCCCCGCATACCAAGGAACCAGAACTTCTTGCACAGCCCGCCCTCCTGCCTCCCGGGCACCAAGGAACTAGAACTTCTTGCACAACCTTCAAACACCAAGATAACTCTGTAGCTGGCATCATCGAGTTGCACATAATCAAGAAATGCCACAGACCACCGCACTCCCTTAACTGATTAAACTCCTTTCAAAATTTCTAGGCCAGGCAGAAACCTTGGAGTTGGCTTTTGGACAAGAGTCCACCTTCTCCCCAGGTGGCAGGCCATGTGAATACAGCTATTCCTTTCCAATCAACGCTTGTCTCTTGAGTATTGGCCTTTCAAGCGGCAGGCAGCCAAACTTGGGCCTGGTAACATCACTTATGTTCTCTAATCCTAAGACTGTTTTGTCACCATCTTTGCTTCAGCCAGGAAGGAGTCTCTGTAGCTGTGCTCACTCCTAGCCCTGGATCTTTCTCCAGTTCCCCTTCAAGTGCTGGCCAAGCTCCATTACTATGTCTTACCCTCCGCCTGGGCCATTCTCATAACTGTACCAACCAACACGTATCTACCAGGCACAAACCTGATACAAAGGCATTATTTAGCCTGCATCTACCAGCCTGGAATCTACCAGGAAAGCCACACATTGCGTGTACCTCCATTTCTCTAGCTGTAAAATGCTCCACTGAAAGGCAGACCCTGTCTTGTCCAATTTGTTTTGGGCCATATCCAGTCAGCCTATTAAAAGGGCTCACGGGGAGAAGGAACAGTTTCTTTGGTGATGTTTTCCCTGGTCTGAGGGAACTCACAACATGGTAGGAAAGACAGAAACACATCAGATGTTAAAGTGATTTGTGCAGAGGACTGATGTGGTCTATTGCAAACTCACTGTATCACCATGGCAAATGACATGATCTCTTCAGGCTTCATGCCTCATTTGTAAAATGAGGGGGTTACAGTGGATGATAAAAAGGTAACAGAAATTCACTGAACACTTGTTATATACCAGATCCTATACTCAGCCCTGAACAAGGATTATCACATTGAAATCTCACAATACTGCTGTGAGGTAGGTACCACTGTCCACATTTTACAGATAAACTGTGAGATCCTTTCAACTCCAATGTTCTATAATTCTGTGATTACAAGTAACATGGTAAACTCTGTTTTCCAAAGGCGGCCACAATATTTCCCATCCCACATGCTCTTTTTTTAAGTTTATTTATTTTGAGAGAGACAGAACCAGCAGGGGAGGGGTAGAGAGAGAGGGAGAGAGACAGAATCCCAAGCAGGCTCTGTGATGTCAGTGCAGAGCTCAACGTAGGGCTTGAACTCACGAACCGTGAGATCATGACCTGAGCCCAAACCAAGAGTTGGATGCTTAACCGACTGAGCCACCCAGGTGCCCCTCACATACTCTTCTTAAAGTATGACTTTGGCACTCACACTCCTGCCTTTGCGAGGTGGGTCTATGTCCTCTCTCATTGAATTTGGGTGGGCTTATGATTGGAGAAAGCGATGTTATGTGACTTTAGAGACTAGATCACAAAAGCCAATATAGCTTATATTAGTTTTCCATTGTGGCACAACAGATTACCACGAACTTAGTGGCTTAAAACAATACCCACTTATTATCTGGGTCTGTATGTCAGAATTCTAGGCACAGCATGGCTGGGTTCTCTGCTCAGGGTCTCACAAAACTGAACTGAAGGTGTTGGCTGGACTGAGTTCTCACAGGGTCTAGGGGAAAATCCACTTCCAGGCTCACTCACATTGTTGATAGAATTCAATTCTTTGTGAGGACAGAGGTCTGCCCCTCTTTGCTGGCTGTCAGCTGGGGCTGCACTCAGCTCCTAAAGGCTACCCAAATTCCTTGCTAATATGGCCACCTCCACCCTCAAAGCCAGCTGCAGATAATCTCCCTCATGTCAAATCCCTCCCACACTTCAAATCCCTTGATATCCTCTATCTCTGGCTTCTAGAATGGACCCAGATTTAAATGGCTCAAGTGATTACTTGAGGCCCACTTGTAGAATCTCCCTAACTTAAGGTCAATTGATTTGGGACCTTACTTACACCTGCAAAATCCCTTCTGTCATATAACCATGGGAGTGAAATCTAATCCTATTCATAGGTTCCACCCATCCCAATGGGAGATATGCCAGGGCAAGGGTCATTGGGGGTAAAATTCTGCCTACCTCAGGGCTTCTATTTGATTCTCCTGTTACGCTTATTTTTGAAGCACAGCCACCATACTGTGAGGAAGTACAAGCAGCTTGTGGGAAGGAACTGAGGCCTTCCAGCCAATGATCCCAGTGGAGCTCCCAGCCAACAACCGGTATCAACTTGCCAGTCATGTTAGTGAGCCACTTTGAAAGTGGATCTTCCAGCCCCAAACTGAGCTGCCCCAGCTGGTGATGCTTGGAGCAGTAAGCAGTCCTTATGGAGTCCCATCCAAACTGCAAATTTGTGAGTAAAATAAAGGACTGCTGTTGTTCTAAGCCACTAAGTTCTGGGGTGATTTATCACACAGCAAGAGTTAATCAAGAACGAAGTAACAACCCAAGTTTAGCTGATCTACAAGTACTGAAAGTTTTTTTTTTATGGACAAAGAGTGGTGGCTTACATTTCTTTCAGGACACTGGAGCATCTGACGGTGTAGGCCTAGAATGTCACTCAATTCATGGTTGCTGATGTGTTAATTCAAACTAGTACTGAACCAATTTAGTATTCCAGTCATCCATATTTGGAAGCCCAACATTTTAAAAAGGTTATCTAAAAATGATGCTGTTTTCCTTTTGAGCAATGGCTATATTATATACTTGGAGCTATATTTGCAAAATATTTGGGGTGTAAATAAACATAATTAATGTACTAATTTTTAAAGCTACCATGGTCTTGTTTATAAATCACTAAAGTATTAATATTTCAATGTATATTTAATTTTCACGCTATTTTTAATTGGAAAAATAGGAAACACTTGTAAGATAATTATCAGTTGTGTCATTAAGAATTTTCATCAATGTATATTAACTATTAGGTGAAAGACTGTTGAAACAGAATTTCCGTACACTCTCAGAGAGGCTCCCCCTGTATTATTTTGTTGATTACAGAGGGGGAGAAACCTGGCAGATAACCCCTTAACCAGATAATCAAACTTAATATCACCAATGATGGAACAATGGGATATCATGTGCCTTCCACTGTGATGCACTAAGGGGACAACATCACATGTGTAGTATTCTTGACCCAAAATGTTTAACCTAAATCGAATTATGAGAAATCGTATAAATCCAAATTAAGGATATTCTGAAAAACCCCTGACTTGTACTCTTCAAAAATATCAATGTCATGAAAGACAAAAAACGCTGAGGAACTCCTCAATACTAAGGGAGATTAATCTAAAAGACGTAACTAAATGTGAATCTTAACTGGATCCTGGATCCCCCCTCTCCAACGTGAAAGAAAAAAAAAAACAGCCCAAAACTATAAAACTTAAATATGCACTGCATATTAAATAGTACTGTATCTATTAAATAGTACTGTATCTAATGTTAAGTATCTGAGTGGATTATTGTACTGTGGTTAAGTTAGGAGAATGTCCTTGTTAAGATCCAGATGCTGAAAGATTTAGGGGTGGAATGTCACAGCATCTGCAATGCTCAGGCAAACTGTATAAGGACTAAAATTGTGTACTTGGTTGAAGGATTCTGTATCGACATCTAGTCAACACTGTCCACACACTGGGCAGAACAAGCCAAGTTTTCCCCTGGATAGTTGAAGAGAAGCACACAGCTGGACGGACACTCACCTCCCTGCGTGCCACGTGGAGCCCTGAGAGTTCTACGATGGCCACACCCCAATGGCGAGTGAAGACGAGGCTGCGGTCTCACCTTTGTTAGAGGAACGAACACACACACACACACACACACACACACACACACACACACACACACGAGCACGCACACTCTGCATCCTTTCTGGCAGCGCTGCTTACGGATGATGGCGAGGCTACGCCTTCCATCTCCAAACGCAACGAAAGCTCGTTAAGTGCTTGTCAGATACACTTTACGGCCGTCACGTGAAGGCGGAAGGGCGTGGCCACACCTCCTGCACTTAAAGGCAAGTGCGACAGAGGCATGCGCTGTGTGGAGCACTTTATGGCAGCCACGCGAAGGCGCGAGGACAGCGGCCGATGCTGCGTGGGGCCACGTCTTTGGAGGCTGGCTGTTATTCCGTTGGTGCTCCCACCGCTCGGCGATCATGGCGACGGTGGCAGCGCTGTGGCGGAGAGCGAGGGACTACATGAAGACCAAGGAGTTCAGGGAATACCTGACCAGCGTGCACTTCTGGGGTCCTGTGGCCAACTGGGGCCTGCCGCTGGCCGCCTTTAAGGATATGAGGGCACCGCCCGACATCATCAGTGGCCGCATGACGACGGCGCTCATCTTCTACTCGATGGCCTTCATGCGTTTCGCCTATCGCGTACAGCCTCGAAACTTGCTGCTGTTGGCGTGCCACACCACCAACGTCATGGCGCAGAGTGTGCAGGCGGGCCGCTTCGTAATCCACCACTACGGCGGCACCGCCACCACCACCGCTGCCACCACCACCACCAACGACCCCACCATGGTTCCCACCAGCGACCGTGTGTGTGCTAGCGACTTTGAGGATGACAACTCCTGCTAGGCAGCCCCCAGCTCCAACCCGTCCTCCAAACCTGGCTGAGCGGGCCCGATTGAGTTTTTGCAGCTTGCAAGCACTGAACTGTTACTCTTCCTGAAGAAAAGGCCAGTGAAAAGTTTGGTTTTGACTCAAATAAAACAGTTCGAATCTGATTTAAACCTGCAGTTTGGTTAATAAAAAAAATAGAAAGTAGCAAAGAACGGAAGCTGCAGAGTGTTTATTTCGTGCTCTGAAAATACAGTGTTGTTTAGGGGAGGGTAGATTGGCTGGTCTTTCTCTTCACGGGACCTGCACACACCTCGAGGGGTAGTTTTTACAGGGGAGGAAGACTGAATGAAAGCTCTCTTGGGATGTTCTGTTACTTGTTTTGGGGTGTCCAGGCCAAGTAACGGTGCCTAATAGCATTCATGATTTTTAAAACTTGGTACAGGCATTAATCTCTTACAGCAAAAATAACTCGGGGGCTATGTCTACCAAGGGAAATACTTCAAAGTGGGTTTAAATGAGTTCAGTGAAACCCAGTTTGGACTTTTAAAAGGGGTACTTATTAAGAGAACCTAGAATCTCTTGGTGGCTGGAGAGCAATGACAGACTCTACCATAGAAACAAGATAAACAACTCTGAGGTCTGTTGCTGTCAACCCTGGATTTTAGGTAACTAGAGAATAAGAACGACAAAATCCTAACCCTTTCCTCTTTTCTTCATGCCTAGAAATGGGGGGGGGGGGAATGGCAGCTGGTAAAACTGGTAAGCCTATTGCCCTGTATTAAATGCTAGCTAGGGGTGGGGGTGGGGGTCAGTGGTCAACAGTATTAGCCTCGTGTTCCCCTAGGAATCCCATGGGTACTAAGAACTTGTCAAACCAGGTTGCATGAAGTGGGGAGAGAAGGGTGGGGATGTGGATGTGAGGCCACTACCTCTGCAGCAGAGGCTACCCTCTAGGATTTGACCCTGAATCTCTGGCCTCTGGAGGATGCAGGAAGTTCCAGAGTGGTCTGCTGGGTAAAGACTACTTAAACCTTACTTTGGTTAAAAATTTCAAATGTAAAGAAATTGACGACAAATCACTGAAAGGTTCTGAAGACATCAGGTCTTGGACAAGACAGGCACAACATTAGTGGAACTCTGGAAGATTCCCCTTTATCTTCTTTTTTAAAAATCTTTTTTTTTTTTTTAATTTTAGAGAGTGCAAGCTGGGGAGAGGGGCAGAGGGAGAGAGTCTTTTTTTTTTTTTTTTCAACGTTTATTTATTTTTGGGACAGAGAGAGACAGAGCATGAACGGGGGAGGGGCAGACAGAGAGGGAGACACAGAATCGGAAGCAGGCTCCAGGCTCTGAGCCATCAGCCCAGAGCCCGACGCGGGGCTCGAACTCCCGGACCGCGAGATCCTGACCTGGCTGAAGTCGGACACTTAACCGACTGCGCCACCCAGGCGCCCCGCGACACAGGTTTCGAACCCACGAACCGTGAGATCACGACCTGGGCTGAAGTCAGACGCTTAACCGACTGCGCCACCCAGGTGCCCCGAGGGAGAGAGTCTTAAGCAGGCTCTACGCTCAGCACGGAGCCCGACACAGGGCTCAATCCCATGACCCCGGGATCACGACTTGAGCTGAGATCAAAGAGTCTGATGCTCAACTGACTGAGGCACCCAGGCGCCCCCACCCCACTTTTATCTTCTGTGGCATCTAAGCAGTAGTCCTTTTTGTAGGCAGTTTCTGCATTTCACACTCTGCATTCAGGGGGAGAACAAACTCTGGAAAACTATTGTGTATCAGTAACAAATCACCCAAAACTTAGCTTAAAACAACAAATACTACCTCACGATTTCTGAGGGTCAGGAATCTGGGAGTGGCTTAGCTGCGTGTTTCCGGCTCAGGATCTCTCAGTTGTCGGCTGGGGCTGCAGTCTCTGGACTTGCCTTGGGCTGGCAGATCCATTTCCAAGCTCACTCACGCAGTTGTTTGCAGGTTTCATTCAGTTCCTTGGCATGGGGGCCACAGGGCTGCTCATGACAGGGCTTCCCTCCACGTATTCCAAGAGAGAGAAAGCCCAAGATAGCCATGGTCTTTTGTAGCGTAATCTGGGAAGTGACACACAATCACTTCAGCTGTGTCCTGTTGGCCCATTTCTGGTACACTGTGGGAGGAAAATACAAGGGTGGGAATACCAGGAGGCAGGGATCTTTGGGGACCATCTTGGAGGCTAGCTACCACATATGGTTCTGAAATAAAAATCCTCACGCCTTTCTGAAAGTCAGTGGAAGGTAATAAAGCATGTCAGGTCAGCACCCACCTTCCCCCAAAGATGTCACAAAATGCTCAGTTTACAGTTCTGTGGTTGTAACTAACATGCACATATCAGAGAGCATGGGTTTGAGAATCAGGAAGGAAGTCTCTGGAAGATAGTATTTTAGATAGTTCAGACTATAATGTAATAATAGAAACCAGTTCTGAAAGTTTTGAAGTGGGTCATAACCTTCTTTCAAGATTTTTATTAAAACTTTAAAGGAATTTTCCCTTTCACTAATGTCTGAGTAGGAATTAATATAATTTTAGATCTGTCTTACAACATGTATTTTGTAATTTGAGTATATTCCAATAAAAGGCAGGTAGGTTTCTAATTAACCTGGTAAGAGAAAAGTAGGTAATAATCCTTACTGATAATTTCCTATCACTTTACAACGTTTATAATTTAGAGGGCAAAATGATTAGAGAAAAAAATCCAAAAGATTGCAACGCCTCCTACTCTAAGGCAATGCTCCACTTACAGGATCTAATTTGCAGTATGCCCACCCAACACGTAACCCTTTGTTGCCTAAGATATTCATGTTTCAAGCCATATAAGTGATTAACACTTTAATAGAAATGAGCATTTCAGGGCGCCTGGGTGGCTCAGTTTGTTGAGTGTCCAATTCTTGATCTCAGCTCAGATCTTGATCTCAGGGTTGTGAGTTCAAACCCCACATTGAGCTCCAGGCTGGGCATGAAGCCTACTTAAAAAAAAATAAAAAATAAATTTTTAAACCTTAGGGTAACAATCATTTCATAATCTTCCCCAAACTCTCAAACAATCCTTTCTGGTCCTGGCAATTTAACCTGTCTACAGATCTCTTCCACTACTTATGAAGCCATTAACATTTTCTGAATCGGCAGAGCTATTTTTCCAGAAGTTTTTGTTACGGACACACTTTGGTTATTTCCCAGAATTCGTGTTTTATACTGAGTTTAATAAGTAATGTCTTTCCCCTTAGGTCCTCTGAGCTCCCTGGCAAAAAACGGGCTAAAATCCAAAGAACTACCTCACCTTTGCAACCATAATGCTGAAACGATTTCTCTCCTCTGATTCTTTCCACATATTGTGTCCCAGGGAGAGGCTGAGAGAGTAAATCATATTGCTGGATGAAAACCAGCATCTCGGGATGAAACAGCCCTGTGTGGAAAGGAGACCACTTCCTGGGCTTCTCTGGACCCTGATGCCTCACAAGTGCCCCTGGAGGTGAAGCTGACCCCCACAAAAATGGAGGCTACAACATATTCCGGGAAATGTAACACATAAGTCATGGCAGTTTGAATTTATATTGTTTGTGCCTCTTTATTGTCTTGAAATGAAAAACTGTACTTAAAAACTTTCAAAATACCAGGAGTCCATGTTTGTTGCAAAAATTTCATGCAGGGGTATGCGAAGAGCAGGAAAGCCAGATTTCTAACTACCCCACTCAACCCCAGTTCCTTTCACAGAGCTAACACTGCAAAAGAGCTTGGGAAAAGCACACAACTTTCAAGACCTTTTGTTGAAAGATACAAATAGTTTAACAGCATGCCACGCATTGTTAAACATTCTGCTTTTCTATTTAGTAGGTGTTCGAGAGCATTCCACGTTACTGCATTGCAGCATTAGTTTATACTTCTTAGCAACTGCATAATGCTCTGTAGCATGGATGTGCTGGGATTTAACCCGTCATCTCGATGGCTGGCTGCCAACGCTGCTGTGAGCGCCCTTTTGTGCACATCCTGTGCCGCGCGCACAGATCCGTAGAGAGGCCCACAGGTTGATGTCCCTGTACACGCTACACTTGCTTTAAAGCTCTCTCTGGGCATGTCTTCCTTTCTTCAATTTCAGTGTAATTAAACGTTGCCAGCATAATGTTTTTCTGAACAGTATCTTGAATTTATCAGAGTAGACAATAAATCCAGAGAGGACAGCATGTATACCATTGTCCACACCCTATGAATCCTCACATTTGCATCTATTCCAGGGCCTGACCCGTGGCTGACACGTGATAAATGTTGGAGAGAGAAGGAAAAGCTAACTAGATACAAGGGGCATGAAATGAAAGTGTTCATAACCCTAAGTTCCTAAAGTTAGAAATCAGGTCTTAAATTGGTTAGGGACTCAAAATTTAATTTGATCCCAACTCTTGTACCTTGTATCTAGAAGCTAGGAAATGTTTCAGCAAACTTCTTGGTTTGGGGATAGTTGTGAGATGAATGAAAATTCTTACTTTACTGTTGATGTCTTCTAAAGGAGCTGCATGAAATGAAGGGAGAAAGAAAATGTATGATTCAAGACCAAATAGTTAAGTTATAGGCACGTTTGTATTTATCCAGGGTTTACAGCATTACACTCATTTTAATATAAAAATATACCAAATACACCTCACCCTCTCCCCATTCTCTAGAGACCACATCCTTTTTTTTTTTTAATGTTTATTTATTTATTTTGAGACAGCATGCTCTAGCAAGGAAGGGGGGAGAGAGAATTGTAAGCAGGCTCCACACTATCAGTTGTCAGCGTGGGGCCCAGTGTGGGGCTCCAACCCACGAACCACAAGATCATGACCTGAGTCAAAATCAAGAGTCGGACACTTAACTGACTGAGCCACCCAGGTGCCCCTACAGGGTCACATCCTTGATGGGCAGCTCAGTAAGCAAAGGAGGATGGCTTCATTTGGGGTTGGAGTGGAAGTATCTCCTCCAGGAAGCAGGGAATGAGGCAATTCTGTTCCTGAAGGTCCAGAGGTGACATGGCCCAGTTAGGCACTGCTGGCTTTGAACAGGAGCAGAGGTAGGGAAGGGTGAGGCTGATCCCCCGGACCACTGCATATGACTGGACAGTGGTTTTGCAGTTTAGGAAACAGACAGGATAAAGTCAGAAGTAGATGACTTTTGGGGATAGAGGAAGTACAAATGAATCTGTCAATCTGCTGAAAGAAAAATGATGCCTTTGAATCTAAAAGAATGTTGGTATTTCACCCTTAAATCTCATAACAAGGGACCAGGTTGGTTTAGTTAATGGTCTAACATTCATGTGTATGAATAAGCGATCTGTGGATCCTTTGGTCAACAAATATTCATGGAGCACATGAGGGCTAGGCCCTGTGCACTCAGGATATTAATGAGCGGAAAGAGGGGATTGCCACAGGAGTTGACTTTTCCCAGGAGTACCATAAACAGGTCAGTAACTGCGAAGCTATCCCCGACATTCCCGTTTGTGAGACTGGCATGGGCCTTCTGCCTGCTTTGGTCAATCAAGTCACTGTGTTCTCTGGTCCCCACTGACCAGCCTGGGCCCACCTCCTTGCCCTAGTGCCCGGGGCTACCAGAAATAGGTAGCAACAGTTCTGTACTAAATTGGAAATGGCTAGAAAATGGGCAATCTCTTTTCTTGCCTTCTTTCAAAAAGGAAGGATTTACATCACAGCCTGCCCCTTGGGCACCCCTCGTAAGCGAGACTTTTTTTAGGAAGGGGGTAGGGATAGGGCTTGTGTGCCAGCTGGCAGAGAACTCTTTGTGACCCTTCGCCCAGGGCTGGCCAAATAGCCTTTACTGTGTTAAGCAGCTTAAGTTTAGGATCAGAAAAGAATAGCAAAAACCTTCCTGCAAAACCAATAAACCAAAACAAACAAAAGAAAAAAAAAAAAAACCCTGGGTGACAGCAAGTTTTGGCACAACAGTATCTAACATTTTTTGGTGGGTTATAGATAACACAACACCAAGCTTACGAATATTAAAAAAAATATTCCCAAAGAGTCAAAGGAAAGTCCAAGAAAAGACAACAAAAATTCCTTTTTGTTTGGGTGGTTGCACTCTGTTAAGTTTTTCCTTTTGCACAGAAAAGAAGGGCTGAGATTGAAGCCATGCCGACCTTCACATAACATGCCTGGGTTTTGTCAAAGGGCAGCCTAAAACAAGAGAAAATGTTTAATTTTCTTTATTTGAAAGGAAAAATGTAAAACACCAAAGACAGTTATTTTAACAAGTTTTTCTTATGGAAATTAACAAGTTGCTAGTAATGCCACAGGGAAGAGCTAGGGATCCCTGGTGTCATTTTAGGGCTGATGTGCTTTTGGATTATGTTAGAAAGTTGATTTACTTAAGACTAGACCAATGACCTCAGGTATATTTGACTAAACACAGCTGACAGGCAGATTATGTTGAATTACTTCACAGATGTGAGAACCATCAATTAGAAAGAGCGCAGGGCTCAGTGTCCTTTCTTCCAAATAATAAGGACACAGAAAAACTTCGGGTTAGACTAAATTGTGAGTTCATTATGGCCTTACATAAGAGAACAGGCATCAGAGAGATGAGGTTATTCTATCCTTACTTAACCTCATAGGTCTAAACTCACCTCAGGCCTTCCCTTCAGGTGTCTGTGCCCCAGGTTCCTTTGAACTTGGTTTTTGATGCTGTAGATGGAGGCTGTCTAGCTTCTGTATATCTTCGGTAAGACCATTTCTAAGATCCTCATTGTTTCTCAGAAATTCTTTCACTACTTCCAGTCGATTTAAGATCTGCAAGAGGAAACCACACAATGTATGGCTTAGAAAATTTTATAGCAGGCTTATAATTCTGATGAAAAACTTACTAGCTTCAAGACTGTCTCTTGCTCATGTGTCCACCAGTAGCTGGTTCTGGGGTTACACAAAGTGGTGTCTGCTTGTCTCAAGTTTTTTTTGTTTTTTGTTTTTTGTTTTTTTTTTTTTTGCTTTTAGGGGCCAAAATCCAAAACATATAAAGAACTCGTACAACTCAGGTACAACAGGTACATGAAAAGGTGCTCAACATCACTAATCATCAGGGAAATGCAAAACAAAACCACAATGAAATCTCACCATGTGCCTGTCAGAGTGGCCATCATCAAAAAGACAAGAGGTAATAGACGCTGGTGAAGATGTGGTCAAAAGGGACCCCCTGTGCACTGCTGGTGGGAATGTAAACTGGTGTAGCCACTATGGAGAACAGTATGGAGGTTCCTCAAAAAAATTAAACAGAATTACCATGAGATCCAGCAATTCTACTTCTGGGAATATATCTGAAGGAAATGAAAACACCATGTGGAAGAGATATCTGCAGCCCCATGTTCATGAGCAGCATTATTAACAACAGCCAAGATGTGGAAACAGCCTAAGTATCCATCGATAGATGAATGGATAAAGAAGTTGTGGTACATATATATGCCATGGGATATTATTCAGCCATAAAAAAAAGGAGGAAATCCTGCATTTGTGACAATGTGGATGGACCTTCAGGGCATTATGCTAAGTGAAAGAAGTCAGAGAAAGACAAATACTGTATGATTTATACGTGGAATCTTAAGAAAAAAAAAAAAAAGCCCCAAAAAGCAAACTCAAAGACCAAGAGATCAGAATTGTAGTAACCTGAAGGGGGGATGGGGTGGGGCAGAGAGGGAATGAGAGGGAGGGGATCAAAATGTAACAAACTTTAGTTGTAAGATAAAAAAGTACTAGGGATGGAATGTACAACACGATGATTACAGCGAACACTGCTGTGTGATATACAGGACATTTGTTACAAGAGTAAATCCTAAGCGTTCGCATCACCAGGAAAAGTTTTTTTCTTATTTTTTGTTTGTATCTGTATGAGCAGATGGATATTAACTAAACTTACCGTGGTAACCATTTTACAGTATATGTAGGTCAAATCATCATGCTGTATGCCTTAAGCTGCATGTCAATTACATCTCATAAAAATGGGGAAAAAATTTTTAACTCTTTTTGCTTTAAAACTTCCTGCATTTGAAAAAAAAAAAAAAAACTTCCTGCATTTGTAGGAAAGGGCTATATATCTGTCTCTATCTCTATATGTGTATGTACATACACACACACACACACACACACACACACACACGGGCACACATGTATGCACACATATATATGTATACTGTAATACTAAAACAAAATGATGCCCTTTCATTTGGAATTTATAGCTGCACATTTATTACTATTGAATATGTGTATATTAAATACTTATAAAATATATGTATGTTTAATAGTAATAAATGTACATGTACAGAATTCAAAATGAACACAGGGGAACAAGGTAAAAAGTCAGTCTTCTTCCCCACCCTGTCCCCAGTCACCCAGCTCCTATCTTCAGAGGAGACCACAACAAAGTTTCTTGTGTTTCTTCCAGAGACTTACATGTGAGCACACATATATACATGTATACATACACATTTAAAAGTTTTTTCACAATAACTATGACACATACACATTTTAAAAAACACAAATGGCAGCATACTAGATGCTGTCCCTCAACCGAGTTTTTTTTCTGTGGCAGATTAGAAAGAGTGGCCTCATTATTTTTTTTAATGACTATATAGTATTTGAGTTATGGATGCTTCACATTTTAACATGTTATTTCAAGTCTTCTGTTAGGAGCAATAATGCTGGAGTAACTAACCTGGTACACGTGTCATTTTGCACAAGTGACAGGCTATTTGTAGGATCTGTTTTTAGAAGTGGAACGTGGTGTTAATTTTGAGTTTTCTCTTTTACTGTTAATAGATTTTGCCCAAACTACCATGTATAGAGGTTACTGTGCTGATTTAAACTCCCACCAATAATGCATACTTCCCAACGCTTAAACTAATACAAGTACTCTCAGAATAGTACAATGGAAGTGTTTTCACTGGGCTTATCCTCAGGATCCCCTAACCAGTCACTTTGCTTAAATGAGAGCCACTCATATTTGGGGGGCATGGTGAATTTTTTTAATGGGGGACCCTGAACTCCAAGCTAAGTCAAGATGACTTAAATCTGATGAAGAAAAGCAATGGAGTACCTTACTCCTAGCAGAGTAGTGGTTCTTAAACTTTACAGAGAATTCATAATTGATTCTGATGCAGTAGATGTGGGGCGTAAGCTAAGCACGCACTCAGGTTATTGTGATGTAGGCACATGAAACAGCCAGATGCTGGATGATGGCGGGATGGGAGGGAGGGAGAAGACTGGCTGTGGCTTGTGGCTAGGACGAACAGGGATCCGGGAGGGCCAGCGAGGAGCTAAAGACTGCCAGAGATCTCCAGACAGGTTAGTTAAGTAGAGGGGAACAGGCTGTTTATTACACAGCTGGAAGCAAGTCTACTGCTCCTCAAAGTTACCTGGGCTTTAAATAATAAATCTGGAAACCATAAAAATGTGAAAGATCACACTGACGACATTACCCTCAGCACACGTTGGTAACTGTGGATACTGCACTGTTAGCGCTTATGCCTGTGCTTGGTACTGGGTTCCCATCAGATGCCCGTGACACCGCTGGCTGGGTCTGCGAACTGCACACACTCCAAGATGGAGTGGGGGCCTTCCTCCCCCTCTCCAGAGACCTTCTCATTGGATGACTTGGACACTGTGATCCTTTTGCTGTGACCTCTTGATCCTCTGTGCCCTTGAGATGTGCTTAAGAGGGGTGATTATTTTAGTTTGGTGGGGTGGTGGGGGCGGTGCAGAGACACAGTCAAAAAATTTTTTAAATTAAGAATAGGGAAGACTTCTGTACGTTTATATGTAAAGGGAGAAGAGGAAATAGAGATGGAAAAACTGAAAGTATTAGAAAAATCACGGAATGTAGTCAGACAGACTTGGATTTTGAAGCCCAGCTTTACCACTTAACCAGCTGTGTAAGTTTGGGTAAGACACTTGACCTCTCTGAGCTCACTTCCACATATGCCAATGAAAGATGAGGCTACCAACACCACCTAGGATTCTTGTGAGCACTAGAAATAATCTACTCTGGGGCGCCTGGGTGGCTCAGTTGGTTAAGCATCCAACAGCAGCTCAGGTCATGATCTCGAGGTTCATGGGTTCAAGCCCTGCGTCAGGCTCTGTGCTGACAGCTCAGAGCCTGGAGCTTGCTTCGGATTCTGTGTCTCCCCCTCTCTCTGCCCCTTCCCTGCTCATGCTCTGTGTCTCTCAAAAATAAACAAGCATTAAATACAATTTTTTTTAATAAAAAAAGAAATAATCTACTCCAAGAACTTAGCATTGTGTCTGGTACATTCATTCCACAAATACTTATCAAGAGCCAGTCTACTATGTGCCATGTGCTGCTCTAGGCAAAACATGCTTAGCATCCCCATTCTTCTGCTTAATCCCAAACCCTTGGACTTGTCTTTGACGTCTCTACATGCCCCCATGTGCGCACCTTCTCACCATACCATGTCTACACTTCTGTCCTGGTCTGAACCCAGTAAGTGCAGGAGCCTCCTTGTGTGTCTCCCTGCTCCTGTCCCACAGCGGCCATCGCAGGAGTAAGAGCCTACGTCCTTCTGATGGCTCACGGGCCAATATGACCTGCTTTCTTCACCTTACTTTCTCTTACCTCCTCACACGCTTTTCTTTCTCTATCCGCACCCCAGCCATCCTGCTCACATTGCTGTCCCCCCTGCCTGAAGGCTCTCCCTGCACATGTGCACATGGCTAATCCTCACCTTTTCCAGGGGGCCAACCTGACCACCCGGTTGCAACCTGATACTCGTCCCCACTCTGCTACTCCTCGTCCCCCATTCTGTGCTTGACACAGTACTTCTTCTAAAGCTGAGAAGCGCCGTTTGCTTACTACATTGACTCTTTACTGTCTCCCCCTACGGGGATCTTTGTTTTGGTCACTGATGTACACCAAACTTCTAGAACTGTGTCTGGCACATAGTAGGTACATGCTCCGTAAGTATTTTCTGGAATATAATAAATGAAGGGTCATTTCAATCCTTTTTCTGACTGAGTCAGGTACATCTGTCACTGCCCCTTTTGCTTATGTCTCCCCAGGGGTCTCTGTGGAGATGGTCCCTTCACCAGGGTTTAAGATATCAGGAATGGTTTTAAAGAATGCACAAATTCCTTACATGTTTTTTAGCCACTTACTGCGCTTGACATGCTTTAGCTGAATTAAAAAAAATTTTTTTTTAACATTTATTCATTTTTGAGAGAGGGAGGGAGAGGGGCAGAGACAGGGACACAGAGGATCTGAAGCAGGCTCCGTGCTGTGAGCATAGAGCCTGATGTGGGGCTCAAACCCATGAACCGCGAGATCATGACCTCAGCTGAAATTAACAGTCAGCCGCAGCTGATGACATTTTCAATTCACTGCCATTTGGCTTAGCAAATCTTCAGACTTTGGAGGCTCACCCTAAAGAATGTGGATAATCATGTATGGTGTGGAACTTTCAAAAGAGATCAGTTCCACGCATCATGGAAAGCCAACCTTCAAATTCTTTCAGATAATGTGCCAATCAATCCTAACTTACATTTTGATCAATTGAAATATCAAGAGAAATGCCATGGTCTACTGAACAGAAAGCAGGAAAAATGCAAATTTATCAATTCTATATAGAGGCTTTGGGATGCAGAGGACAGGCCACCCAACCCCAGTTTCCTCTCTGTAAAGCAGAGGTAATGAGGGTTCAGAATTGACAGCTGCCAGCACCTCAGCGATATGAGATCTGCAGTGCCGCATGTGGAAAGGCACAGGACCAGAGGAGGGAGACCCCTGCACTAACCCTCACACTCTTCTGTTCCTGCCTGCTCCTTGGGGTTGCTGCCTGGCATGTAAAGCAGGGGATATGGTGACCGCCAGGTTCCCTTCCAGCTTCTAAATTACACAGACTCCTGGCTTGAGTGTGCTCCTGTACAGATGCATTTTGCTGTGTGTTACACAGACAGAAAAAAAAAAAGAACCACAGGTCCCTCAAGAGAGAAGACAGAGCTAGTGACCACTCAAGGGGCTTGAGTCTGACCCCTCCTCTCCAACCCCATTGTTGTCTTGTTCTGTTCTACACTGCTTCTAACAAAAGCAGCAGAAAGAAAATTGGGGCCGGTTCTAATAGTATTTTATTTTATTTTTTTTATGTTTATTTATTTTGAGAGAGAGAGAGAGAGAGAGAAAGAGAGAGAGAGAGAGAGGGCAAGCACACAAGGGGGGAGGAACAGAGAGAGATGATGGAGAGAGAGAATCCCAAGGAGGCTCCAAACTGTCAGTGCAGAGCCCAACACAGGGCTCGATCCCACGAACCTTGAGATCATGACCTGAACCGAAATTGAGAGTTGGATGCTGAACCAACTGAGCCACCCAGATGCCCCTGGTTCTAATGGTATTTTAAAATAAAGTAAGGTAAAACACCCGGGTTTAGAAAACACAAGACTTAACTGTCCTCTTCATCATTGTAAACACCTATGCTGTGCTGGGGTGGGAGCATCCAGAAACCAGTGGTACCTGGTCCCGCTGCTAAATTAGGAGCTCACCAGGCTGAATGAATCATCTAGGTCAAGGTCAGAATGATTAACATATGCATATGGACCAGTAAGGAGCACGTCTTAATGAATGAAATACTTTATAGTAAATAAACACTCTGTGTTTAAAGAGGGAACCAGCAAAACTACTTTGCTTGGATAAGGTACAATGGAGAGGAAAAATGATTTGTCCAAGATTTCCTGGTGATGTAAAATTCCAATCCAGCAAGTACTGGAATACATCTTAATTTTACCAGAACACTGCTTTTTTATACCTTGCATGTAACAAAGGGGATTCATTTCTCCTGTATTCCCTATCAGGACTTACGGCCATCATTAGCCTGCAGGGGCCTAAGCTGGAAACCTTGTTGATCCTTTGACCCCCTCCTTCCCCACCTCCTTCCAGCCCCATGCCACACTCCAAGTAATATAAGCATCCACTAAGAGCCATCAGCTCTACCCAAGCAATGCCTCCAGAATGCAGCCCCTCCACCGCACCTCTAGTTTCTGTCCTTTCTCCAACCTCGCATGGCTGTGACACCATCCTGCAAGTCTCCAACCTCCAACTACCATGAGTTAACTTTCTAAAAGCCATACTGGATCCATTTGATTAACTCTTTCTGGCCTAAAAACACCCATTGGCTCCCTACTGCTTTTTAGGAATAAGGTCCAAGCCCCTTGGAACAGCACAACAAACCTTTCAAAATACGGCTTCAAGCTACCTGACTGCCCTCGCATCTGACCACATCTTCTATGCTGGCCTTACCACTGCTCAGGCCCAAGTTATTCTTCTATACCTCTGCAAGTGCTGTTCCTCCTGCCAAGAACACCCTTCCACTCATGCCAGTTTGCCAAACTCTTACGTGATCCTCCTAGTCCTGGCTCAACAGCATCTTCTCAGCAAAGTCTTTTTTTGCAGTCCCCTCTCGACCTGCAGAGAATCCCCAGAGCCTTTTGTTCAGAAACCTGTTGGAGCCCTTACCGTGTTGTGCCACTCTGTGCACACATTAGGCACTCAGATGTCTGCTGATTGAGGGAAAATATTTGTTTAAAGGTAGTGTTAGTCTGTGTCAAAAGAACATGCATTTCTGGAAATGATCGGACTTATAAATCAGAAACATAACTGGCAATATGTTGAAACAAGCTACTCTTCCTCCCTGGTGCCTTTCTTTGGTCTACTCGAACAGAGAATAGAATACTTTTTTTTTTTTTTTTACCTCTTCAGGCAACACGTCTTGTTCTTGTGTTTGAAGATAGATCTCTTGAAGTTTCTCCTTTAGTAATTCCATTTCTATTTCATTTACTTGGCTCTCACTCAGGTAAACTCCTGTTTCATATTCACATCCATCTAGCTGATCTTCTGCAGGGATGTGAACAGCCCAGTCAGATGTCAACAGCTGTTTGAATCATCGAACAAATATATGAATAATGGAATGGAAAAGATGTTTCACTGGATTGCTCAAAGAATTTATAACTAAACCTCTTTGACTGTATCCATTTTAGTAATATCTTGTGACCACAGAAAAGCTTCTTAAGCCCAGCACAATTCTGCATTTCATATCAACATTTTTCCCCCTGCTTACATTCTAAAATTTCATTTAAATCCAACAAACTTCAAATTCTAAATGAGTGACTGGAGTTGCTTTTTTCCCTTAGTTTTTTTTTTTTTTTTTTTAAATGTTCATTTATTTATTTTGAGAGAGAGAGAGAGAGAGACTGTGCATGCACGGGGGAGGGGCAGAGACAATCCCAAGCAGGCTCCACGCTATAGCATGGAGCCTGACGTGGGGTTCGATGCCACCAACCTCAAGATCATGACCTGAGTGGAAATCAAGAGTCAGACACTTAAACCAACTTAGCCACCCAGGAGCCCCTCTCCTTAGTTCTTTATGCCAGAACCGTTAAATCTGATTTTTACCTGTTCTATTCTGGTGTAGGCTGCCACAATCTCTGGAATATTCTTGAATTCATTCAGAAAATTTTGGATCTTCATCTGAAAATCTCGAAGCCACAGAGAAGATACTTTCATCTCTGAAGAATGCATGATCTCATTACGACATCTAATCACCTACAGAAAGGCAAAAAAAGATAGAAGGTTTCAAAGTCAAATGACGGGGTAAATGGAAATTCTGGACTTCCCAAGAAAAACTGCAGAGAGGCTTTGTTAATTACAAAATCCACAAGGCTTCAGGGGGATGTTTGACTGCCTGCTACTTGGAGTAACGAGTGAGAAATAAAAACAGGCCTACAACTATTGTCGGCTCTTGAAATCTTGTGACTGGCTGGTTATCTCTTACACAACCTCCCAAATCTCTAAACTTAAAACCACCTGCCAGGGGTGCCTGGGTGGCTCAGTCACTTGAGCAGCCGACTTGGGCTCAGGTTGTGATCTTGTGGTTTGTGAGTTCAAGCCCCACATTTGGCTCATTGCTGTCAGCGCAGAGCCCACTTCGGATCCTGTCTCCCTCTCTCTCTGCCCTTCTCCTGCTCTCGCTCTCTCTCAAAAACAAACAAACAAATAACTAAAAAAAAAAAAAAAAAAAAAAAGAGACCACTCTTATCAAAAACAAACAAACAAACAAACAAACAAACAAAACCACCTGCCAAAGAGCAAGAGAATTGGTTACTGGCTCTACGTATACCCAAAGGCTGAAGCAGACAATGAAAAACTCTTTTAAATATTGTTGGAGCTCCAGGAAGGTGGGCGAAGGGGGTGTTTTGATGTGGCAAGTCTGATGAAAACAAAATCAGCTTTTGCCTATATTGTATAACAAATGCTTCTGTCTCATTGTGTATTAGTATACAATTCACATAAAGTCTTCCATGTTCTTAGCTAAAAGATATGAAGAGGTCAACTTTGTACTGTGACAGTTTTTGTCTGCTGATATTATGAAAGATTCTCAGTTCTTCCAGCTGCTAGCATGCCAGCAAAATACACGTGCATTTTCTCTATATGCTATATATAATCCAGGTACGTTGTATACTCTTTTCGACAACCCTCAGACTAATCAATGTGCGAGAGCTGTTCTCTGGTGAAACAGAGAAAGTCTAAATCCCCCAGAGGAAATCTGACAAGCATAGTGATCTATTCGGAGACTGCTTGTCTGTTAGGGTTAGCCAAAGAGATTCAGAAGGGCAGGATTCAAATGCTGGCACATGACCGACAGAGTGATGCACTCCTCTCTGTTTTATTTTTTATTTTTTAAACGTTTTATTTTTTTAAGTAATCTTTACACCCAACGTGTGGCTCGAATCTACAACCTCGAGATCAAGAGTCACATGCTCCACCGAGTGAGCCGGCCAGGCGCCCCTATTTTTTTTTTAATATGGAAAATTACCTGACTTCTGTTTATGGCAGACCAGGGGAGAGAAATTGGTGGCTCATCTATTTTAGCAGTGAACAGAAGATCAAGGTGTTGGGAAACTTCAGTGAGGGAGAACTCAGGGGCCAGTCTCCTACCTGCATTCTCATAGGGGTTCTTGGACACACAGAAGGTGCATGCGACGTGGGCCCCACTAGCCCACTTAGTGTTGCCAACCTTGAGCCAAAGTCTAACTTTCCCTGCACGACACTGTTCTGGGGAGAGACCGTCTGCTACGTGGGTGTGCGCACGGCTGCTTGAGCACCGCAGGGTGTCTTTCTCAGCTGCCCTTCACAGCACCGACCCGACTGACTCTCACTGGATGATTTTATTTTTATTATGATTTTTAAATGTTTATTTATTTTTGAGTGAGAGAGAGGGAGAAAGAATGAGTGGGGAAGGGGCAGAGAGAGGGGGCAGATAGAGCATCTGAAGCAGGCTCCAGGATCTGACCTGTCAGCATCTGAGCATGATGTGGGGCTCAAACCCACAAACTGTGAGATCATGACCTGAGCCGAAGTTGGACGCTTAACCAACTGAGCCACCCAGGGGCCCCTCACTGGATGGTTTTACATGTGACAGCTCTTACCTCTGTGACTTTCTTTCGATCAATCATGAAGTGATCACAGGAGTTGATGAGGCTTAAAAGGGCAACGGCATCACATTCCTCAGGGCCTGTTTTGTCTGCCAGTCCTCGGGGCATGAAGGCCTAGAGTAGGGGAGGCACAAGGGACACCTGAGTCTCCTCCAACCCTAGGAACCGGTGGGCAAATGTTACTTGCCTGTTTCCAAATGCTGATTGGAATGTTCTTACTGTGGTTTCAAGGTAGAGCCTTGTGAGTCCAAAACACAGGTTGGGAAAGAGTGTCAGAGCTAAGGCTTGGCCAAGTGTGATAACCGAAGGGTTGCTCTATCTATCCCTCTGCTATCAGAAATACTTCAACACTTGGCATAACTGTCCTTTCCTAATGGTGGACAAGCAGGAAGCATAGGTAGAAACCAGTCCTTTTCTCCCCCCTCTTTTCCTTCCTGAGGTTTCAGTGGCTGAATTGTTAAAGAAGACTTAAAATTTAAAAGTGATAGTTACTCCCAAGTGAGCCTGGGCTTTGGAGTGTGATAGAGCCAGGTTCACATCCCACCTCAGCCACCTGCCAACTTGGGTGACCCTGGGCGAGTTACTTACCCTCAGAGTCCTCATTGGTAAGTAGGGGATAACTGTCCTCATCTACTTCGAAGGATGTTGTGAGAATTACATGAGTTAATGCAGATGAAGGACGGTGTCCGGCACACGGTAAACCAACAGGCCATAAATGTTGGCAATTACCGTGCTGATAGTGCAACGTGAGCATGACCTACCTAGGAGTTGCAGATGGGATCCTAGGGTTTGAGATACTAGATATATCAGAAGGGCCTCGTTCTAGTGTGATCTTGCCTTCTGTAGGATTTTGTGGCACAGACCCCCAAAATGGTGTCACAGCAAGGCTTGGGCATATTTCTCTCCTGCAACAGTTCCAAATTTACATCTGAATGCAATAATTTTACCAAGCTCAGCAGCTCAAGAGTACATTCCTGCCAAGGAACTAGAAACGATGACATAAGCAAAATTACTTGCAATAAGAACTCTAAATAAAGAGACCTATTTTCCTGAAAACAGACACATTTCAGTAGGCAGGCAACCACATTTCCTATAGTGCTGCTCGTAACGGTATTACAGAAAGGGCTTGTGGTCGGTGCCAACACACCCCAAGGAGAGTCATGGCTATGTTCCTGATGGTGGTGGAATCCTCCACTGGAGCCTCACACAATTAAGAACTTTGGGGGACGCCTAGCTGGCTCAGTCGGTTAAGCATCGGACTTTGGCTCAGGTCACGATCTCACAGTTTGTGAGTTCGAGCCCCGTGTGCTATGTTGAGAGCTCAGAGCCTGGAGCCTGCTTCAGATTCTGTTTCTCTCCCCCCCCCCCCCCCCCCCCCCGCCTTCTCTCTGCCCCTCCGCTCATGCTCGCTCTCTCTCAAAAATGAATAAACATTAAAAAAAAAAAGATACAGTAGCCAGTACCACTGTCTTTTCATGTCTTAACAGCCACTGACTTGCTGATCCTCTGAAAGTCTATAGTGGATGCAACAATGTTTACAAAGAAGTTAACTTATCACAGCCAAAGCAGGGCAGTAAAACTGGAAAAAAAACCACCACCATCATCAACAAAAAACACTTCAGCTCCCGCTGGGAGGATAATCCCAAAGTTAAGAAGGGATCTTAGGTGCCTCAAAACCAGGCACAGTTTTTCTTTTCTATTACAAGGAATGTCCCATCTGGCATTTTCTTGTCAGTATAAAACTGTCTTTCCCACGTTAACGTTTTATTCTAGGACTTATTCCCTTTCTTCAGAACTAGAAGCCGACAGCGAGGCTTTGCTGCCTCCTTGCCACTGAAAGGAGTTTCTTAAAATGGTGTTGCATGCCACCGTGTTCCAGATGTCAAAGGCACGTGGTGGGAAACACCTGTTACTTGCCTCTCACTATCCTCTACTGCGTGTTCAGTGAGTAGGGGGAGATGAAGTTGGAGAAACAAACAGGGGCCAGATTGTGCTGGGCTTTACTGGCCCTGGAAAGGGGTTTGGAGTTTATTCGAAGGATATCAGGAAGCCACGTGAGGGTTTTAGGCAAGGGAAGAAAATGAGCCAATTTACCCCTGAACACCACACATCCTGCAGTGTGGAGAACGGACCAGAGGTGACCACAAATGACCAGAGCAGCAGAGGTGACTGGGATGGAGGCTGCAGCCAGAGGCCAGGCAGGAGAGGTGAGAGTTGTGACGTGGAGATGGAGAGAAGCATCCAAAACTATTGTGCAGGTATAAACAGGGGGGTGGAGAGGGAGAGATGAATCGAGGGTGATTGTAGGTAGTTGCTGCTGGAGTGTGGCCGTGGGTTTGGTGGCGGGGGTGGGGGGTGGTGGTGGTAGAGATGAAGAGTCCTGCTCGAGGAGTAAATACAAAGTCCCCAGGAGGGAATAAGGAGAGGGGTCGAGCACACACTTGCATATGGGAAGGGCCAGGGGTACGAAATGGGGAGCCATTAGCATAAGGGTAGTCTTTAATGGTGAACTCCGTGGCCGGGGCGATATCACCAGAAGAGAAGAGGGGGACAGAAGAGGCCTGAGAAATGTCCACCGAGGACCAGGAGGAGGCCGAGGAGGAGGAAGAGCCAGAGAGAGAGGAGGAAACCTGTGGGGGAGAATGATGTCACAGAGCCACAACTATTTCAAGAGTGGCCAGGAGAGCCAAATATCTGAGAGGTAAGAAAGATGAGGCTGGAGAACTGGAGGTCAAGTGTGCCGACAAAATAGATGCAGTGTGCTGGGGGGGGCAGAAGCCACGGTGGAATGGGTTGAGGAGTGACCGGGAGCTGAGGGAAAGACAACAGGCATAAAACCCTTTCTGAGACGCTCTGCTGGGCATGCACATGGGAGGCAGGCAGAGAGATGGGGAGAGTGCTAGAGGGAATGGCTCAAGGGAAGCATTTCTTTCTTTTAAAATTTTATTTTCCAAATATCTATTCAAGCTTTTTTTTTTAAACGGCTTTATTGAGATATAATCCACATACCATACAGTTCACCAGTTCAAAGCATACAGTTCTTTCCAACAATGTGAATGGATCTTGAGGGCCTTATGCTGAGTGAAATAAGTCAGAGAAAGACAAATATTGTGTGATCCCACTTCTACATGGAATCTAAACCAAACCAAAGCATAAACCCAAGCTCAGCGATCCAGAGAACAGATCGGTGGTTTTCAGAGGTGGGGGGTGGGAACGGGCAATATAGGTGAAGGGGGTCGAAGGGAACTGACTTCTAGTTATAAAATACATAGGTCCTGGGGATGTATTGTACTGCACGGTGCCTGTAGTTAATAATACTGTGTTGTATTTGAAAGTAGCTGAAACAGCAGATCTTAGAAGTTCTCATCACAAGAAAATAAACTTTTTGTAACTATGTATGGTGATGTGGCCAATCACTCAATACTCCTATCAAACCCTTCTGTTGCACATCTAAAACTGATACAATGTCATATGTCAGTTACACCGCGATACAAAAAATGTACAGTCCAGTGGTTTTTGGTATATTCACACGGTTGCGCAACCATCACCAGTTCGTTTTAGAACATTTTCATCACCCCAAAGAGAAGCCCTCTACCTCCATTCACTATCACTTCCCTCTTACCCCCAGGCCCTGGCAACCACTAACCTTTTATCTCTACATATCTGCCCATTCTGGACGTTTCATGTAATATATGCCTGGCTTCTTTCACTTGGCATAATGTTCTCAAGGTTCAACCAACTTCATTCCTTTTATGGCTAAATAACACCTCATTATATGGACAGGCCACATTTTGCTTATCCATTCATCAGCTGATGGACATTTGTGTTGTTTCCACATTTCGGCTATCGTGAATAGTGCTGCTAGGAACACTCACACACAAATGTGTGTGGTTTTTGTGTGGACGTATATTTCTAAATTCATTCAGTATAAACCTAGAAGTGGAATTGCTAGGTCATGTGGTAACCCTATGTTTAATCTTTTCTTTCTTTTTCAAAAAAAAATTAAATAAACTGAGGCAACGTTAAAGCTATTTGTATGGTGATGGGACTAAGCTGACAGGGAGAAAGAGTGGATACTTGAAGACTGAAAGTCTGTGGGTAGGTGGGAGGGAACGTGGTCTGACACGCAAGTGGAGAGCCAAGGCGGTGAGAGATGCCCTTCCAACTCTAGCAGAAGGAAGACGGTGCACATGGAGATAGGCTGGTAGGTCTGGCAAAAAGATGCAGAAGCATGTATCTGAGGGCATGCATCAACTCCAGGAAAAAAGTCAGCAGCTGGGAGTGAGGGTGGAGGAGTGGAAGCTTACAGAAGGAAAGGCAGCAACAGCTGTCTCCAGAAACAGGAGCCCTATACACAGGCGAGGCCAGAGCAATGGGACTCGTGATCAAGAACTAAAAGTGATACCAGTCAGCTAACCTTGGGGTGCCTGGGTGGCTCAATGGGTTAAGCGTCTGACTTCTGATTTCTGTTCAGGTCATGATCTCATGGTTTGTGAGTCTGAGCCCTCTGCCCTTCTCACACACTCTTTCTCTCAAACTAAATAAACTCAAAAAAAAAAAAAAAAAAAAAAAGAAAAAAAAAAAAAAAGCCCGGGTGGCTCAGTTGGTTAAGGGTCTGACTTCCACTCAGGTCATGATCTTGCATTGACTTTGGACCCCGTGTTGAGCTCTGTGCTGACAGCTTGGAGCCTGGAGCCCACTTCGGATTCTGTGTCTCCTTCTCTCTGTCCCTCCCTCGTTCACACTCTTTCTCTCGGTTTCTCAAGGAAGGACGGAAGGAAGGACGGAAGGAAGGAAGGAAGGAAGGAAAGGAAGGAAGGAAGGAAGGAAGGAAGGAAGGAAGGAAGGAAAGGAAGGAAGGAAGGAAGGAAGGAAGGAAGGAAGGAAAGAAAGGAAGGAAAGAAAGGAAAGAAAGAAAGAAAGAAAGAAAGAAAGGAAAGAAAGGAAAGAAAGAAAGAAAGAAAGAAAGAAAAGAAAGAAAAAAGAAAAGAAAAGAAAAGAAAAGAAAAGAAAAGAAAAGAAAAGAAAAGAAAAGAAACCAGTCAGCTCCCTCAAGAGATTCTTCCCCTGAGCACAAACAGATTAGAGTGTTATCAGGGTTGGGGGTGGGTCATGCAAGTTCAGAGAGGAGAAAAGAGGAGGGTGTGGCTGGGAAGAGAATATAAATACTCTGGTAGGACTGGAAGGTCTTTTGATGACAGCAACAGAAAGGGGCATGAACAGGTGGCAAGGGCTTCAAGAGGATGCCAAGGGTATGAAAGCAGCAACAAAGACCAAACAGGTAAGGGACAGTCACAGTCAAGGGTAGAATTTTGGGTTTCTTTCTTTTCTGGGTAAAAGTTGGCAAGTCTATGGTGGCAACAACAACAACAAAAAAAAATGGGGAAGAGGGTGTAGATGTGGTGGGTTTATGGGTCCACGATAGCCACCAGCCTGGTGGCCACTGATCAAGTCCAACTTCCTCATTTTTGAGGTTAGGGTACAGAGGCTGGGCTACTGTCACACAGCAGCAGCTGAAATGGGACTCTGATCCCTGCTTTCCCGGCACCAAGCCTGTGCCTGGCTGCTAATTAGCATGCAGATTGACTGCAAAAGTTAATTTGTGTTAGGAAGTGACTTTGCCCCTCCCCACTCCCTACAGGGCTTCTAGCAAACATCAAAAAGTTCTTAAAAATTCCCCAATTGTCTCAGCTAGTAAGTCATAGTGCAAAGATCTGAAAACAGGCCTAATAGTCTTCTATCTGGCTGCACACTTCACCGCGACCTCCTCAAAGTTTTACTCCTTAGCTGGGCCTGTGCTCATGATGCTCACTCTACATCTGGTGTCGGCATCTCTTGTCGAAATTTTCCTTATAGCGGGTAGCAAACTCAACTGCCTTGTTAGCAGAAAGGTAAAAGAAAGCTTCTACTTCCCTAACCTAGGTTAGATCCAGTACAACAGCCCTGAACCTCGTAAACACTAGACCCTATATCAAACACCCTTTCCTCTCTCCCGCATCTGTTTATGAGGCTCTGGGCTTCAAGTGACCAGTTACCTGGTGGGTCACCTCCTATCCTCCCGAGCAGGTGCTTACCTTGGCCACCTCCCAGGCGTCGACGGGCCACCGGCCCGGTCGGCAGTTTCCCCAGTGGACGTCTCCATTCCTGTTGGTGTGGTGTTTCAAAATCTCCTGTTTCCACTCTGCGCATACCTGACACTGAGGCTGAAACTACAGGGAGCGGCGGTGAGAAGGGGTCCCGGGCGGAGGGGTGCTGTTTTGGGCAGTGAACGAGGAGTGTCGCGGTCGGCCCCGCCCCAGGGAGGGCTCGGGACACCGCGCTCGGGGACCAGGACAGGGGATAGGGTGCGGTGGTCAAGGTCCCCGGCCCTGGCCTCACCTGACGAGCGCGCGGGCTGCACCGAGAGCTGCTGCAGCAGGTGGCGCGGGGGCCCAGGTTGGGGGCGGCGGCGAGCAGGCCGCGGTGGAAGGCGACCACCTCGCGGGCGACGAAACCCTGCAGACAGCCGCGCAGCAGCAGCAGGCAGTGGCCCGCCTTCACCCAGTTCTTGTACTCGGCGCAGTTGAGGCGCGCTGCCAGCTCAGACAGCAC
Source organism: Lynx rufus (assembly GCF_022079265.1). Lineage (NCBI taxonomy): Eukaryota > Metazoa > Chordata > Mammalia > Carnivora > Felidae > Lynx > Lynx rufus. The sequence continues at coordinate 35,554,765 of NW_025814828.1, forward strand.
CATGTCCCGCTCGAGCCCAGGAGGCAGCGGGGCGAGGGGCGGGGCAGGCGGCAGTGCGCAGGCGCGGAAGCCTGGGAAGACGCCGTCACCGGCGGCTGCGCAGTGGGCGGCGGCTGCGCAGTGGGCGGCGGCTGCGCAGTGGGCGGCGGCTGCGCAGTGGGCGGCGGCTGCGCAGTGGGCGGCGGCTGCGCAGTGGGCGGCGGCTGCGCAGTCGGCCTGGCCCCGCCTGGAGGCAGGCCCCAAGAGCACGGCGAAGGGAGGGGGTTGAGCTCCTCGCGCAGCCTCCTTGATCCCTGGGCGGAGCCTTCTGGCTTAACCGGTACGTGCACCACCCCAGCGTTAGGGGACCGCAGACGCCTAATTCCTTTATCAAGTGCTTGCCCAGAGAGCCTGTACCTGAAACTCTTCCGCCCTCTAGTCTATTTCCCCAAACTGAAACCCTGCCAGTCCCCGATTCGACTCCCCCTCCTGGTGTCCGTGCCTCTTTTATTGTAGAGATGTGTAAGGTGCTCAAGGTACACTTCTTGAATTACAGATGTTCCTTGCATTATACAATTCTATGAAGTTTATTTAGTTCCTAAGCCCACACATTGGCTGTGGCAAATAAAGGCATTAGTGCGGTGTGGCCGCCGGCTGCCTGTACCACGCATCTACCATGCTCCTGCAGTGTGCCAAGGTGACACAAAGTTCAAAAACATCCGCCACTGGGCCATCTAGCAGAGGCAAACAGGGACGACGCATGCCCTGGATCCTGGAGGGCTGTACTGCCCTGAGCTCGGTAAGAGCTTCTTCCACTATGGTCCTGAAGCATCCAGCTTAGATGATGATTATTTAGTATTCTCGGTTATAATTAGCGCTTCTTACATAAGGCAGTCTTAGTTAAGCTCCGAATAAGCGTAATGAGGGTCAGAAGGTAATGGACTGTCAACCCTATGTGACAAGAGGTCCTTTCAGTTTTAGTTGCTTTTTAGTGAGCTTCTTGAGCTTGGAAAAGTGTTAAAATTGTGTGGAGTCAAAGGCTCTGGCGGAAGAGCCTACACAAAACTTTCCCCTGACTTCATGGTTAAAAGCAAAGTGGCACAGTGTGTAGGAATGCTAGCTCTGGACTCAAACTGCCCCCTTTTAGCTGTTTGATCTTAAGCAAACTTAATTTTATCTCAGCAAATTTGAAACTTCATTTCTCTGGGCCTCAGTTTACTCGTCTGTAAAAGGAGGATATTAATACATATCCTACTGAGTTGATGGGAGGATTAAACACACACTGAAATACTTAGGCCAGTGCCTGACAATAGTAGCTCTCAGTGAATATTAGCTCTTATTTTATATTGATCTAAATGTGCCTTTCCATCAATGTCATATTCCTGGGCAAGGTATTTGAATAAATCACTTGGTCACTTGGAAGTGGAGGCGACTTAAAGAAGATTGTGAGATATGATGTCCTGGGGTTGTGCAGCACAATGCTGTCTGGCCTCTTATTTTCTCTTAATAACCTCGATACTAAATCCATCCAAAGTAAACTTCAAATCACTCCCTTAGACATACTGTCCACTCCCATCAAACGAAATGAAAGAGAAAATTCCACAAGAAATAGTGAAACACACATGAACATTTTCCCTTTCCCTTAAGTTTCTGGTAAGTTCTTAAAATTTTCTGTATACTGATTTTAGATCAAGAACACCTGGCAGAGGGGCACACCTGGGTGGCTCAGTTGGTTAAGTGTCTGACTTTGACTCAGGTCATGATTTCACAGTTCATGAGTTTGAGCCTAACATCGGGCTCTCTGCTTGTCAGCGTGGAGCCCACTTTGGATCCTCTGTCTCCCTCTCTGCCCCTCCCTGGTTCATGCTCTCTCCCAAAAATAAACATTAAAAAAAAAAGAACACTTGGATAATAAATATTAAAGTAAAATATAACAGGTAGTACTTGGAGGGGAAAAATAATGAAAGAAAGGAACTTTTTATATAGAAACTAGATTCCAAATTATAGCAAAATTATACTTCTTGAAGTTATCAAATTAATCATGGTCCAAAGAATGACTAACAGACTGTTAGTATCCTGTGGCTGAACGAGTTACTGTATTAACTGCAACACCGTTATTAGTGGTATTTACATTCATTATCATGTATATTTTAGTTTCTGCTTGCAGTAGCTGAGGGTAAACTTTCAAACATTAAGGTTCAGCCCCTGTTACTAATAACTTGATATGTTCTGTTGAATTTTTCGCTTTCTTCCTAATTCTGAAAGTATTTCTGTACATTCCAAAACATCATTTCCACAAATGAAAAAAAGAAGGTGGCAAATCAGGACCAATTTCTTCTTTTGAGATCAAGCTAATACTAAACCAGACTATTATCCAAAATATCCCCGTGAAAATTAACTAGAGAGAGTTGGTAGTTCTCTGAAACTTGTATAAATTTATTACCAAAATTACTAAAATCACATTGAAAACACCTTGAAGTTAAGACCCAAACCACCTATCAGAAAAAAAAAAAAATCACTATAGGCATCCAGTCCCTTTGATTGAACCTGGGTAACAAAAGAGGCAAAGGACATGGTTTGTCATGGAACCTAAGATTTGAATGCTAGTATTTTCAAAGCTTTAATAAAGTATATACCGATTCCAAGTCCCAAGCATATCAAAATTCATATCATGGGTTTACTCTTAAGCAGCAAAAGCAAATTCTGCCCACTGAATCCTATCTTTCGATTTGCACAAGGCATTCGGAGATGAGTTATAATCAGGAAAAAAAGTGTCCACTGAATGCATCACGTTTAAAAATACAATTAATGTCTTGAAACCACTTGAAAGGGAGGATACCTGAAAAGCTTACTCTACTTGTAAAATTTGAGACAATATTGTCCTGCAGATAAAAATACATTTCTTGTACATACATGTAGATTTCTACATGAAAGAAAGGACTCAGCTCCAAATAGGAAAGTGCTGACCCTTGATAAAGACATCGTAGATTGCCAAACTGATGTGATTCCCATTATAAGGAGAACTGAAAACTGAAGGATAAAGGTTAAAGGAAGGATAAAGTTCAGTCACCTGCTCCTGAATAGCACAGAGCTTGGCAAGAAGGAGGGGATAAAGGTAGAAATAAGACACAGAAGAAAGGCAAAGAAGGCCTCAGTTCTGACCAGAAGTGAATGGAGAATCAAGCAAAGTTGAGAACAGATATAACTGCAGTGAGATGTTTGAAACTAGAATTTGGTAGTTGATAGTTAATAGAAGCTCGAATCAACTTAAAGGGGAATTAGAACATCTAAAATTTACTGGAGGGCCAATATTACAGTGACCAGATAATTCAGTGCAGTATTATCATATAAAAAAACTTTCCCAAATAACATTTAAGTCACCAGAAGACCTTTGCTTCTGATCACATTCTTTGAAGCTTAAAAAGGTCCCTGACTGGGAGAGAGCACAGTGCTCCAAAAGGAAACTCTGCTGAGATGTGTCAGCACCAGAAATTCCATGTGACCCTGGATGGGCACTGGATCTTGGATTCTTCAAAGTGGGGGGACTGTGCCAGGTTTCTTCCAAGCAAAACATTGTACCGTTTTGGTGACAATGAATTAAGTTGGGATTGTGTAGAATAACCCCAATTTTGGTGGGGGAGGCAAGGGGGAGAGGTTAATAAGCAAGATAAAGAAATGTCACAGAAATTTCATGCAAGGGTAGGACATCCAAGTTCTGTGTTTCCTATTAAATGCTGTATGCAGAAGCATCCTGTAAGCTAAATTTGCCTAACAGAAAAAAGTTCCCGTATCTTCAATGGATGAGAATGACTGCAGTAATTTGGGATCCTTGATCAATATGAACTACTCACTGTCTCTTCTCAAAGACTGGTTCCTTCTTTTTTACCCAAATCCTACACTAAAAGACAACTAAGGTGCAAAATGTTCACCATGGGTCAAGTTAGGAATGTTTGAAGAAAACAAATTAACCTTGAAACAAAGAAGCGGATGTTTTTGGTAAAATTCCAGACATGTATCATTAGAAATTAACTACTGGCCCCACCAGGTGAAAGATGAAGGGAGGCCCTGAGAAGTCTATAGAGCTGATATACACACAAGTGAGTGTCACTGTTTTGTTTTTTTTTTAAACCTAGTTTTATTAAATATTGCTGCTTTGGGATGTGTTTATAACAACTCCCAGAACATTTTCATGTAAGGATTCAAAGCGGGCATATTAAAATACAGCTTCAATATAAAGTTTATCACAGTTTTACAGTATTCAAAAAAGACAGACCTGCCTTAAAAAACAAACAAAAACCAAAAGAAGGACTATTACACCCAAAACATAAGAAAACAATTAAATAAACAAGTTTGGCATTTCCATAACTTTATAGTATAAAACAGAATATTAAATCTATTACTGGCAAGCGGACACTGATGTTTTACCTAGTTTGAAATGTGTCCCATTTAAACACACTATACAAGTTCACTATACAAAAGATTGATGGTCTTTTTGATGAAAGAAGTGCACCCTGAAAATTTTTGCCAGTTTAGAATATTTATCTCTAAAAGTCAAAAAAGTCCTTTTTCTTTTTAAACTGAAGGCTAAATTCAGATTTTTTTTTTTTTTTTTTTTTTTTTTTGCTGTTTTGTCTCATTTGTCAGCCTTCCTGGTTTAAAAACAATAGTGTCTATGGACGCCCACCAGGGGGCAGTGTAAGATTAGCCATTAAATCACGAACAGCTGCAAATATTGTGCATTCACCTGCAACAGAGAAAAATGGTCATTAGCTATTCGCAATACAGGAAAGATGATGTCAACACACCGGTGGGGGTAGGGATAATTAAATCTAAAAATCAGATTAAATTAAATTTAATTTAAATTTAATCAAATTAAATTAAATCTAAAAATCTAAAATCAGAAAGAACTTTAAGGGTCAAAATAAAAGACTAAATTTTAACTGCACAGATTATAGGGGATTAAGCTTTCGTGTTAAGTATCAAATGATACTTGGTTAGGGTTTTGTTTTCCTCATGGGGAAATTTTGGGTAAGTCCCAGTTAGGTGTGAACGTAGTAAGATAGGCCTAGAGTTTCTCCATAGAAACATTGGAGCATTGGATAAGCCTTTAAAGTTGGGTTTCGAGGCTGCAGACAGTTTGTTTATGCATTTTGAAGCTAATGCAAAGATCTAGTTCATATTTGTGTATCAGCTACAACATCTATGATGTCCTTCTAATGTCGCTTCAAAGACCAGATAAAAATGTCTAACGATAGCACTGTCCAGTAGAACTTTCTGCACTAATGGAAGTATTCTAGATGTGCACTATGGCTAGTGTGACTGAGGAACTGAATTTTAAATTTTATTTCATTTTAATCAGATTAAATTTAAAAAGCTACATGTGGCCAGTAGTGACAATTATATTGGACAGTGCAGTTCTATGACATATATTGGAGTTTTCTCAAAATTAACGGAAATGATAACTTCTGGAGTTCAACATTAAATTCAATGGGAAAAAAAGTGATTTTTCGTAAAAGCACTTCACTGGGAGGGGAGAAGTAATGGGTTTGGGGCGGGGGGGGGGGGGCGCTGAAGTATGGCACACCAACAATCCAAAAACAAGACTTGCTTGTGGGTGGAGGGGAGGCTAATCATTCATCCTTTCGATTTCCCCTTTGCTGAAAGAAACCAAAGACCCTGCCTCTTACTTCTTGTGAACATGACATATATTTAGACATAATCAACTGAAACCAGCTGTAAATAATATAAACCAAAAGCTGGCTCCCTGTCCTGGAGCATGGCCTGGTGCTACAGTGGCTACAAGTGAGAGAACCAGGGACCCCAATTGAATAATGAATGGCCTTTTGGCCAAGGGTGGGATGTGCAGTGACCCTGTGCAAGTTACTGCACGCTTCTTTCCAACCGGTAAAGAAAGAAAATGAAACCCAAAGTTTGCCCCGTCTAAGGTAGAAATTAAAAAAAGAAAAAAAAAAAAAAAGAAAGAAAGAAAAACACTCCCAAAACATCCCAACAATTTCTCAAATAAAAGGAAAAGTTATATCCTTCTTTTTCCTTTTTAAAAACACATTTTCATTATTGGTAGGTAGAAAAACTTGTTTGATCCCAATAGGATCAAAACATTCTTTCCTCTTAATTGTAAATTCCACAAGACATAATAATGATAATCATCTGCTGGTGAAGGAATGGCGTTATCATCAAAGTTCTACTGGATTGCTACTTTGAAAATTCTTTTAGCTTTAAACTTTGATTTTTAAGGACCTATTTTTAGCTGAAAGAAGAGATAAGTCAAAGGATGAAAGCAGAAAATTGTAAGAAGTGGAAGAAGTATTACAACAAAAGAAGCATACCCTTCTCTACTGCCCAGTTCATTCCTTATAAACTATGCTTGAGTGAAAACTTGCCGATGTATACAATATGGAGAAATAAATGGCTACAAATAGAATTTCTCCCATGATTCCTGTCTCTAGTAAAATTTTGACACTGTGGTACCTAAAAATGTTTCAGAGAACAACTTTCCCTCATTTAAAAACATAATTCTGTTATTGTACTATTCTGAACAGAAAGCTACACAGGACTTCCTTAATATTAGATATAAGCAAATTTAAATGTAAATTTAATTTCCTGAAAATCAGAAACAAGGAAAATGGAAGAAACGTTCTCTTTGCTGAGCTTTTATGTGTTGTAACCAAAAATTTAGCACTGCCAGGAGGTGTGTGTTAAGTGTAGGCTACTATGGTATCGAAGGGACCTTGTTTATCTGCCAGAAACATTCAGGTTTCCTTGAAACTGTTGTTTGAGAGCTTCCTTGTGCACTTGGTGAAAAGGTTCACTTGCACCCACCTGACACTTATATAAGAAGCCCAAAAAGCAGTGATGCCATTTGTATCAGCTTTTATTCTTCACAAAACATTTAGAAGATACAGAACTTTGAATGATAATATTCTATTCATGATTGAACCATGAAGTATGAGAAACCGACATGCATTTCAACTGGTGATGTACAGAGTGGCAGGTTATCGATGGTAGTAGGGCAGGAATTCACGGCCATGAAAAGTCTATCATCCTAACCTAGGGCTCTGTGGCAATGTGTGCTATGAACACAAGCTTCTGGCATTAGCAGCTGGGTCAGTCCCGATAGTAAATCACTAACGAAAATGAAGTCCAGGCAGCAGAGACATGGACAAAAATGAAGAACCAGTGAGAAAGGAAGAAAGCGACAGGCAGACGTTAAGAGGGCCACAGCAATCAGCGCTCTAGTACTAGGATTGGGGGTGGGGTGGGGAAGGAGGTGGGGTGGGGGGAGGAGGAGGAATCTCTCAAAAGAACTCTTAAAACATATATGCAATACAATAGCATGTACCGGTCATGTACCTTGTCGCGGTGGGTTCATCTCTGCAAACCTCTTCAGAATGTTGCTGACCATCATGGGCGCAGCAACAGAAGAGTTCTGCTGTCTGGGAATGTCTGCCTGTTGGGTGGTGCCTGAGGCCATGTCATAAATGATTGGAACTATAATACTAACAGGCTCTTGGGGAGGGACCGATGTTTTCTGAGTTAGTTGAAGCTGAAGACACACAACACATACAAAGAGAATAAAAACGTAGTAAGAAAAAACATTTGCCTAAATTTATCAAGGATACTATCATGCACTCTATCAGATTAAGTTACCTCAGGCAAAAGAAAATGAAGTAGGACAAGAAAAGTGACAACTGAGTATTACACTTAAGATACAACGGTGCCACACAATTATCTGGTTCAGTAAATTTCTGTTCTTACTAAAGGAACCAGGATTATGTCAAGTCTAAACTGACAATTAAGGAATCTGAGCCTATGTTTGGCAGCGAAGGGTAATCCTGCAGTTATCCTGAAGTTGTTCTTCTATCCTCGCACGGCTTTTGCCTCAGGGGCTCTGCGCGTGCGCGTGCGCACGTGCGCGCGCACACACACACACACACACACACACACACACGCGCTGGATGGTACTTACAAAAAAAAGCATTTTGGATTTCAGCACCACAGCGGGCGTCCCAGGAGGCGCGATCGGTGGTGCACTGGGAGGAATGGTCAGGCAAAACTGAACGTTCCATTTTAGCTGTGTTGCCTGGTCAGGAAACTGTTTTGAAAAGAAATCATGATCAAGTCATATGAACATTTAAAATTATACTCTAGTACAGGAATCTGAAAGGTTAGCATTTTATCTTATACTCCATTATTAACAGGACATAAAGATGATAGCAGCCTGTATTATTTCAAAGAAAACGCATCCATAAAGTTACTAAATAAAAGTCAACTCCAGATTTCTGGGATGTGTTCCACTTTCCTTCCCTCCCACTCCATTAATTCCTGAGGCCTGTGGGTTCTGCTTCCTTGGTGGCTCTGACATCTGTTCCCGCCTCTCTATTTTCACTGATGCCACCCAACAAGTTCCAGGGTTCGTGACTTCTCCTGTAGCCCCTAATGGTCCCTTCTGGTGGCTGCCTCTCCCAGTTCCTCCTCCCACTACTGCCAGGCAAATGTCCTAGAGCACGGTTCTCATCAAGCTCACAAATGATCAGTGACACACAATGACACATGCTGTTCCCTTCCCCTCCCAGGACCGAGACCCGGCATTCAAGGCCCTTCTTAGCTGGTGCCAACCTAGACTTCCCAGTCTCATTTCCAACCCCTTTCCTAAAACAAACTAGTCAAACTGTCAAACTGTATTAATAATTTTAAATTGTATTCAGTGGTGTCTTTTTTAACTACATGAATACTTATTCCTTTAAAAACACAAAAGGGCATCCTTTTTGACATAAATGTTTCCTATAGGCTATCAGAAAGAACAGAAGCAAATGTTGAGACTATTAGCAAAGGAACACCGCTATCCCAATATTAACAGTAAAACACCAACTGGAAAAAGGAGTGAGGTATTTGGAATTAACCAAAGCAATACTAGAAACATCTGAATGAAAGTGTTGTAAGCTTGGAAAAATATAATCAGCTGCCATCTGAATTTCATCTATATGATACACTTTCACAGGAGAGAAGTGGAATTAGTCTCCCCAGAGAAGACCGTTTTTTTTTTTTGTTTTTGTTTTTTTTTTTTAATAAATGATATTAGGGCAATTGGGGGCATCAGAAAAAGCTAGATTCACACCTCACATTTGACGGTAAGATAGATTTTACTTTATTAAAAAGTTTTTTTAATGTTTATTTATTTTTGAGACAGAGAGAGAGAGACACAGAGACAAAGACAGAGAGTGAGTGGGGAATGGACAGAGAGAGAGGAAGACACAGAACTTGAAGCAGGCTCCAGGCTCTGAGCTGTCAGCACAGAGCCCGACACAGGGCTCAAACCCATGAACTGTGAGATCATGACCTGAGCCAAAGTCAGATGCTTAACTGACTGAGTCACCCAGGTGCCCCAACACTAAGATATATTTTAAATGGAACAAAAATTTAAATAAGTAATTAAAAAAATTAATCTATAACAGTATTAAAAGAAATATTAAAAGAAGCCACAGGAGCACCATCTCAGTATCCAGGAGCAGGAAGAGTGTATTAAATACATTTGCTTTAAATTTTTTTTTAAATCTTTTTATTTATTTTTGAGAGTGAGAGAGACAGAGTGCAAGGAGGGGAGAGGCAGAGAGAGAGGAGGATACAGAATCCGAAGCAGGCTCCAGGCTCTGAGCTGTCAGCACAGAGCCCGATGCGGGGCTTGAACGCACAAACTGCGAGATTATGACCTGAGCTGAAGTCGGACGGTTAACCGACTGAGCCACCCAGGCACCCTTAAATATATTTGCTTTAAAAATTTTTTTTTGTGATGTTTATTTTTTGAGAGTGAGAGAGAGCGAGAGAGAGAGCATGAGCAGGGAAGGGAGAGAGAGGGAGACACAGAATCCGAGGCAGGCTCCAAGGCTCTGAGCTGTCAGCCCAGAGCCTGACGCGGGGCTCAAACTCAAAAGCCATGAAATCATGACTTGAGAGCTGAAGTCGGACACTTAACCGACTGAGCCACCCAGGCGCCCCAAATGTATTTGCTTTTACAAGAGGTACAACTCGGGTTGCCTGTGTGGAGGGAGACTGGATAGCTGGACAGGGATAGATGGGAAATTTTCCACTGTATCATCTTGATCTAAATTCAAAAGATACAGGAAGACTGTATTACTTACTCAAAGATAAAATACAATTCAAGTTAAAAATTAAGAAGAGTTTAAGAGAAAAGCAGAGTACATAAAAAGGGGGAAAACCAATAAACATTGCTCCCACTAACTCCAATCCCTTCAGACAGATCTTGCTATACATAAAAGTGTGTATTTCTCTGTAACTTACCAGCTCTAGCTTCATAATATGCACACAGTCCCTGAGGATGTGTGTAGGAGCTCCTAACAGCTTGGTGAAGGCTATTAAAGTATTGGCTTTAAATGGCGGTCCTGCAACCTATAGGGATAAAGAAAGCAGGTTACTCTGCATCCTACGTCAACTCTTCTCTTTTGTTGATTATACAGGCAGACCTTAGAGATGGGAGTTCAGTTCCAGACTGCAATAAAGCAAGTATCGCAATGAAGCGAGTCGAACGAATCTTCTGGTTTCCCAGACCATATAAAAGTTATGTTTACACCATAGTGTAAGTGTGCAATGGTATTATCTCTAAACAGGGTACATATCTTAATTAAAAAATACTTTACTGCTAAAACATGCTAAGCATCGTCTAAACTTGCAATGAGTCATAATCACTGATCACCATAACAAAAATGAAGAAGTCTGAAATATTGCGAGAATTACCAAAATGCGACAAAGAGACTTGAAGTGACCAAATGCTGTTGGGAAAATGGCCCCAACAGACTTGCTCAGTGCAGGGTTGCCACACATCTTCAATTTGTAAAAAATATACTATCTACGGAACGCAATGAGGTAAAGTACAATAAAACGAGGTATGCCTGTATTAAAATTACACGTTAATAAACACATACTCTTGTTTCAAAGAATTTCTCTAAAACTTGAAGTTCATCAGGTTTCCACTGTCCTGCATTTTCAGGTGTCACTTTTAGCTGAAGTGTTTGGTTGGTTTTGGGACTAAGGGCTACTCTGCATTTCAGCGCATCAGTTTTAAACATGATCACTCCAGGTTCGTTGGAGTTTATCAGCTGCAGCTGCAAAACATGAAGGGTGCATCAAGTGAACATGTGAGACAGCATGTAAGACAAGAGAAAATGAAAATGCTGCTGAGAAAATGGTTTCAAAGGGAAAACAGCTAAGTTGATACCTGTTCCCAAACAAAAATATCTAGGCAGTGAGCACCACCAGCTGCTAACATCCTCAAGAAAAAAATGTACATGATGTGTCCTTGATGGAAGAACAGAACACAACCTATGGAATAGTTTTGTAAAATAACAACAAACTTGAGCCTGAACTCAGTAGTTAGATCTGTGGATGGACCAATATTATAGAAATATGAGGGTCAAAAGAACATGTTAAATAATTCCAAAGGGATGCAATGTTAGATCTGGACTGGGACCTTACACTGGCCCAGGGGTTGGCAATTTTTTCTGTGAAGTAATGGAGAATAATTATCTTCGGCTATATGGTCTCCGTTGCAACCACTCAATGATGCTATTACAGCTGAATTTACAGACAGTATGTAAATTAATGGGTGGGACTGTGTTCCAGTAAAACTTTTATTTACAAAAACAGGTGGTGGATAGGACTTGGCCCCTGGGCCAGTAGTTTATTGACCTCTGCTCTAGCTTAATATATTGATTATGCAGATGAGCAAAATGAAGTTCAGAGAGCTGAAAGCTTACACGGCTCATAAGTGGCAGAGGTAGGGTAGATTACAGATCTCATAATAATCATTTTTTAAAATACTAATTTATTCAACTTACGTTAAAACCTCGATTTTTCAAAACATCTGAATATAAAGGTTGCAAATTACCTTGGTGCCATCCATGGAGTAGATATTTTAAACATTCACCATTCTACTTCATTAAAACATGCATACATCGACAGTTACCAGTAACTAAAATGTACTGAAAAACACTAAGACATTATGCTAAGGGCTCTCTATGAAATACCTCAAATTTCCACAATTGTTATGAGGTAGGTAAATACCACTATCTACTCTTATCAAAAAGGGGAAGAGATTTGCCTAAGCTTGTACTAGCACGTGGCATGGCCTGTGTACAAACCCAAGTGGCCGGGCTCCAGAACCGGTGCCATCAACCCTGAACTATCTCATAAGGGTTATCACCACAGGACAGAAGTTTTTTCTATAAAAATTTTACCTCAATTCAATCGTCCATGTATTGAAAAAGTTTTCCACCTTGTGATCATAAATAATTTTATTTCAGTGGAGAAGCCAATTCCAGAGGGCAAATAGTCACTTGTATGCTAGTCTCTCCAGAGCCAGATCTTGGATACGTTTGTCCTATGACATTGTAGGGACCTTGTGGGACCTATCTCCAGATCCATGTTAGCCACAGCAGAGCAAACGTAAAATGCAGGAATATGTTAATGTAAGAATGGAAAATAAAATAGTGGAGTGCATTTTTAACACCAGAGCAGGGTGAAAAACATAGTTCTAAACAAGCTAGTTAAAGGAGGTGAAGCAATATCAATTTCATTCAGATCCTGCTCTGTGGGGCAGCTTAGCACCCGCCTTCGACAATCACCACTTTTGAGCTCACTAGGTACCCGTACCGTTTCTTGTTGAATAATTCTTTGAAGGTGTCGTCTCATGATGACGGATCCAAGGAATCTCTCGAGTGGAGAACAAAGGTAACTACCTGCCAGGCCAGGCACAAGGCCTGGTGTTGGAGAGGGCAGCAGTAAAATGTTCAAGGCACTGTGAGTGAGGATGGTAGGTATGGAGGCTGCCCAGGAGCGCTGAGGTAGTTTACGAGGTGGAGGCATGTTTGTTGGCAAAGTCTGGGAACCTGTGGGAAGGAAAACACGTCATTTCATTTACAAATCACACTGTCTCATTCTGTTTCGCTTTTATTATAAATCTTTGTTGTTCTAAAGCAACCCATACTGTTCATTACTCCTTGTGCTATAACAATCATATTAGCTTCCTGTTAGCAAAATGGTCAGACTTATTCTCCCCATAGCTAGGTCCATTGCAAAGTGGCTTTGTAGCAAGTCTTTCAAGGGATGGAGTCTACTTTACCTGGACTCTGGGCTGGCCCTGTGACTTGCTCACTTACAGAATGTGGTAGAAGGGACATGGTGCCAGCAACAAACCTAGGGTTCCACTCACGTTTCTGAAACCCTGTCCACCCATCAGGTCAACAAGCCTGTGTTCGAGTATGAGACCACATGGAACAGAGGAAGCCACACCAACTGGGACCACTTTAAGCCAGTCAGGCCCCAGCCAACCCAGGAGCTGACCACAGAAGCGTGAGTGAGCAAAACAGAGTCTGGAAAACTTGCCCAGCTTGGCTTAGCCCAAAATCACCAAGCTACACAATGGTGAGTTAATACAAGATTGTTTTAAGTCATGAAGTGTTACATGGCAAAGCTAACCAACGTATGTGTACAATTTTTCTCTTCTGTGTTAACTTGCATAACCTTATCAGTTAACTTTAGGTGTCTTTTAAGGTCTAGTAGCTAAGTTAGTAACAGAACAAAGGGGGTCAACCTCACAAGATTTCTGGAGGAGACATTTCTTTCTTACGTTTTGCTTAACTTTGCAAACTATTGTTAACCAATTTACTAAGTGGATAAAAGTTTAAGTTATTAAGTATCCCCATTTAACAAGTAGGTCATGGCTTTCAAATGTGAGGATGGAAAAAAAATAGGTCATTTGGAGGTTAGACTAAAAATGAACACAAAAATGGTGATGACACTCACTTGTTCCAGCTCGAGGGGAATGAGAAGCATCTGGAACCGGAGAATGTAGTGATGGGTTGGCTGGTGACATTCCAGGCATGCGCGTTGCTGGTGAGGGGCCAGACACTTGAGGAGACCCTGGCCAGTTCCCGGCTCTTCCACTTGGTGACACCATAGTGTATGGAGAACTAGGGTCCAGGGTTCCTGTAAACAAGTAAACAGATGGTTTTCAAAACCTGTATTTTAATAACTGAGAAGTACTTGACAGCACTTAAACACTCAACACTTTACAAGGTGACTGCTTTATTTTTTCTTTTGCTATTTCACTGAAGTATGATGCTTCTTAACATGATACAAAATTAGAAAAATACAGACCGAGGCAGGATAAAATTTACCTTCACCCAAGCTTCAACATGGACATTGTGTAACAACCTACTATTTTCAAAGCCTATTTGCAAACATGTTTGAAAATGTTGAGCAAAAAAAATCTCAAAGCTCATCTAAGGGCAGAAATCTACTTTTCAAGTAACACTGACAAATTACATTTTTATTCTACTCAACGCTGAGGACAGGAAAATTCTGTTTTATTTACTAAAGGCTACACTGAGAAATGAACCAAGAATCAAGTTTTGAAAGCAGCAACTTCCTGAACAATTTGATATTTAAATTTCATCCTGCAGATACCGTTAACATATTATATATACACCCCTCCGTAACCAAACGACAAACTGAGAAAACACTTTTACCATGTATCAGAGGAGAGTAGACAGTCCCAATTTCAAGTCTTATAAATAGTTCAGAAAAAAACACAAGAATATATAGGCAGGGCATAAAATGAGAAATACCAAAGATCCATGGGGGGCAGGGGGAAGGTTCAATTTCATTAATAATCCAAGAAACTTTCACCTATCAAAATGACTTAGATTTTTGAAAATCATTAATACCCTGTGTTGGCAATGATGCAGGAAAATAGATACTCTTGTTTGATGCTAGAGGAAATTGACATAGCCTTTCAGGTGAGCAATTTGCAGTATGCTTCAAAAGCTTTAGAATTTCTCAAACCCTTTGAAACAGCAATTCCACTTCTAGTAACTAACCTAAGGAAATAATTAGGTGAGCAGAGATGATACCATTTTTAGTTGTTAAAAAAAAAAAAAAAAAAAGGAAACATTCTAAACATATGATAGGAGGACAGTTACATTACAGTATGTCGAGACAAGGGAATACTATGAAGTCATTTAGTATGACGATGTAGAGTTTTTACTGACAGAAATGTTCCTACAAATATTAACAGTAGAGTGTAAAACCACAGATGCTACATAGCTGTAATTAACTGGGAAAGTTCTTCATGTTGTGATTTGGCATGGCATTAGAATAAAATAAATGAAAAAAGTAAGGCACTGAAGTGTGTTGTCATGAGTGTAAAAGAGAAGGGGAGAGTACACTTACAGGTATCTGCTTCTGTACGCATAAAACACCTCTGCAAGAACATATGAAAAATTAGTAACACTAAATGCCTCTGGGAAGAGGAACTAGGTGGTTGGTGGCATAGAAACCCTTCACTGGCTACCTCTTCTTTATGTGAACCAATTCAAAATAGATTATTTTTAGTTAAAAAGTTAGAAAATCCAAGTCTCAATACATATGGTACAGTCCCAACTATCGGGGGAGGTGTCCGAGGGGAGAGACAAGCAGACAGGTGGAGGGCAACAGAGATGCAAGCAGGCAGGCAAGCAGGGGGTGCGTGACGGGAAGAGCAAGGCAGGGCGAGGGAGAGAGAGACAGAGGGTTCAAAGCAGAGAGGCCAACTGGTAGGTCTCTGCGTGGTGGGATTAGGACAAATTCATTCTTTTGCGATTTCCCCAATAAACAGAGTGCTACTTTTGCAATATGAAAATAATTTATTTAACAAAACAACGACTTTCACGTCAAATTCTTATGCTATCGCGATTTCCATGTACAGACTCACCATGTGGACTAGCAAAACTGGCCCCTGGTCCTATTGAGATTCCATGCGAGGATGGGGGAGGAGTTGGAACAAATGACGCTGGTGAAGGGGCTCTCAAAGCCCCACTGGGGGAGCTGGCGGCATGCAGATTCCCTAATGAAGGAAAATAATTATAGATGATCTTGCAGGACACATATTATGTCCTGGCCGAGGACCTCAAGTTAAGACTCTCTCAACAGACTAAAGAAATAAGTAGTAAAGCTCCCATAAATAGCATAAAGAAAATCTGGAATGATTTTGTTATCGAACGAGAGAGAGACAGAGAGACAGAGAGAGAGAGGGAGAGATCAATTCCCTGGGGCCCAAATTCTAGCCCTTATATTGACTGAGTTCTACAAAAATATCCAGTGTACTTTTTTTTATTCGCTCATTCATTCAGCACGTGGGCATGAATGTCAATTTCACGCCAAGCACTGTTGTAGGCACTGGGGATGCAGCAGTTCACAAGAGACAAAAATTCCTGCCCTCACGGAGCTTATATTCTAGTAAAATGAGAAAGACAAACCAATATATGTCAGTGATAAAAACTATGGAGAAAAACAGGGCAAGGAAAGGGGGCAATTTCATGTAGTGGCGGAGGTGGGTGCTATTGTTGATATAAAGCAACCCGAGAAGACCGCTCTGAGAGCATGTGGGCCTTGTCACAAAGAAACTGAAGGGTAAGGCATGAAGATACCCAGGGGATAAGGTATTCCAGGCAAAAAGAAGAGCTAGTACAGAGGCCCCAGAGGCAGGAGCATAAATACCAGGGAGGAGGCCAGTGTGGCTGATCAGTGGGTGCACAGGGTCAGTGGGAGGAGATGAGGACAGAGAGGTGGCTGTGGGGGGTGTCCCCAGATCACACGGGGGCTTGTAGGCCCACTCTAAGGACACAGGGTTTACCCTGAATGAGACAGGAAACCACTGCAAAGTTTGGAGCAAAGGAGTCATAAACTAGCTTCTGTTTCCAAAGGATCACTCTAGGCGTTGTGTGGAAAATAAGACTGTAGGGCAAGGGCAGGGAAACCAGTTAGAGGCCACATTAATAATCCGAGTGAAAGACGGTTAATGGCTTGGGCGAGGGCGGAGGCTGAGGAAGTGAAAAGCGGTTAGAGTCTGGATAAATTCTGAGTACAGAGCGGACAGTGACCGGTAACTGCTCAAGTGGGTGCGCGAGGAAGAGGGGTTGGGCACGACTCTAACAGCTCTGGCCAAGCAGCGGGAAGGAAGGGGCTGCCATTTCCGGAGATAGGGTGGGGGCAGGGGCGGGTGTTAGGAGTTCAAGTCTCAGCCACTGTCTAGACATCTACAAGGACATGCTGACTAGACAGCTGGGAGATACAGGACTTGAGTTCAGGGGAGAGGTCTAGATGGCAGATATTAAAAAACTGAGAGCCAGAAGCTTAAAGATGGGATTTACCACAGGACTAGTTTCAACTGAGGATCAGGAAAGGGGGAACCATGCTACCAAAACTATAAATAAATTCAACACTGAAATACTTGCTACATTACCATAACTATCCTCCGTACCAGCAGGTTTTAAATTCTCTACTGCATGAGAGAATTTCATATTTTTTATGTTCTACACGTAATGTAGTGCCTTACATTCAGTAAATACGTTCATCAACTCGACTAACCTTTAAGTGTCATACTTAGATAGTTAGCTGTGGGTTTGCTGTGGGGATTAAATGGATGAAGTGCTTAGAACATGGCCTGGCACACAGCAAATTCTATATACCTGTCTGCTTCTAGAATTACTTCAAAATTATTTCTACTTCCTTTTATATAAAACCTCACTCATCTCCTAGAAACACACTCCCCCTTGGGTTCTATGCTCATGTCTCCTGTTTTTCTCCTTGCTCCCTGGCAGCATCTTCTCAGGCTCCTGCTCCTGGGAAGCAGCTGCCAGTACTCGTCAGGGTCTGCGCTCACCCACCGAACTCAGCCTTCGGTGACCTTAGACGACAGGACAGTAACTTCCAAATCCTCATCTGTAGTCCCAGCACCTCTGATGAGCACGTAAGGGATCATCTACCCAAGAAATGTGATACCTATCTTCCATGCTGGATGATGAGCTGGAGAGTGGGGCCGGTGTCTGGCTCACTGCTGAATCCCCAGCACCACACAGCACTGGCACAGGGCAAGAACTCAAGCAACACTAACAGATCGTTCAGTTACAAGTAAAAATTCGGCATCCTCAGACAATTTCACAGCGCACTTCATGGGGCTGCCAACAGAGCCATTTTGATTGGACGAGCAGGCTGTGCCCCCCTCTGAGGGGCACGTCTCACATACCAGGGCTTGGCCAACTTTTTCTGTGAGGGGTTCCAGCACAGCAGGAAAGCAGCCTCAACACTGCACGAATGGGTGTAGCTGGGTTCCGACAAAACTACAAAAACAGGTGACGGGCAGGACTTGGCCCAGGGCCTTCGTTTGTTGGCCTCTGACATAGATCATATTGTGATTAGCACTTCTTGGAGCTGTGCCGTGAGCCTGGCTCTGGGTGACAATATCTCCACTTAATTCAAACCTGAATCGTGAACACAGATTTCACAATCCTGCCATAAGGAACAAATGGCCAATATTTAGCCAGAGATAAGGAGTTGTTTCTGAAGTCAAGGCTACATGTGTGGTGCGTGCATGTGCGTGTGCGTATTCCGGATGTGAAAGTTGAACATGACAAGAGCACAGGTAACACCTTACCTGGAGACTGTGTGTGCATCATAGAGGGAGACTGATTAACTGTGCTGTGGTAAGATGTAGGGGGCGAAGTAAGAGGATAAGCGCCTGATGACCCTGGCTGCTTGGGAAATGGCTGAAAAGAAAACAAGTAAACGTTGGTCAAACGGCCACCCAAGTAGATTATATAGTACATACAGCACACAGCCTACAGCTTAAGTGTTAACATTTACACATTTCACTGATTACAAAACAGGAAACATGATATGAAAATGTGCAAAATACACAATAATTCAGAAATTTAATAACTCTCTGACTTTCGAAATGTTTAAAACACAGCAAGAATCTCACTCCTGACCTTGTAATGCCCTTGCTTATATCCCTCAAAATGTTTTTTGCTCATCTTATCTACCATATCACTGATTTATCTGTATCAGTGATCTACCATTTCACCGATTCTAAGATTTTCTTCCCCTCCACGTTTTCACATCTCTGAAATCAGGGTGTGTCTTTCAATTCATGGCATGGCATAGCGAAACTGGCAGTGTTGTTTCTGGCAGATCATAAAAAACAGTGCAACTCCCATTTGGTGGAGATTTAAAGGCAGTGAAACATGGTAGTTCAGCCTATCTCTACTCACCTTTACCTTCATCTCCAGCAAAGAAAAGCCTAGGACGACGTAATTCTTCCTAATCCGGTTTTTTATCTGAGTTACAAATCACATATAGTCAAGTACACACATCCTAACAAACGCACGGTCTGATGGATTTTTACAACTGTAACTGCCACATGGATCAAGACACTGAAGAACGCTCCCAGTGCCCCGGAGGCCTCCCTTATACACCTCCCAAGTCTTTAGCACCTTCCCAAAGGTAGGCACTATTCTGACCTCTGTCACTCAAGCTTGATTTTGCCTCTTTTCACATTTTACATCAATACTGAATGTACTTATTAGTGTCTGGCTTCTTCTGTTCAACATTATGTCGGCAAAATTCGTCATGCTGTTGCATGCAGCAGGAAGTTTGTTTTTTTATTTCTGTAAAGTATCCCATTGCATTAGTATACCCCAACTTATTCACTCATTCTGCTGTTTGATATTTGGGTAGCTTACAAGTTTTAGATAAATCAGGCTGATATGGATATTCTTGTGTTTTCTGGGGCATTTCTGTTGCTCATACCCCTAAGAGTAGAATTGTTAAGTCAGAGGTAAGCGTAATGTTCACATTTAACACCCTGGAGCACTTCTAAACACCACTACAAGGGAGCTGTACCATTTTATGCACCCTCTACTAGTAAGTGAGTTTCCGTCACTGCTAATACCTAATGTTGGCAAGAATTGTCAGTTTTCTCCTCCAAGCCATTTTTGTGGGTGTGGAGTATTCTCTCACTGTGCTTTCAAGCTGTATTTCTGTGATGCCAAACGATGTGGAACACCCTTTTTGTGCTTACTGGCCAGCTGGATATCATCCTCTTTGTGATCACATGGGTGATCACCTCACAGCATTTTAAGTCTGAGGTTAGAGCTAGTTCTGGTACTAATTCACTTGCCATTACTAGAAGCTTCTTCCTCTCCCTCTGTCTGTATTTTTTCATATGGACGTCCTGGACATCTTGGGCCCACCAAGGACCTCCTTGCCTTTCAACAGAGAAGCCCAGACACCCGTAGAAGCCGTGAAGTTAGGCAAATGTGATACCATTTGTAATTTCAGCTAGACATCACCTGTTGCTGGGGTGGTGGCTGGAGCTGTGAGATTAAAGAATCCATCATATCTCCCCCTATGGGAGAAGGGGGATTATCATCCTCGTTTACAGACCTTCTTCGAGCATCCTGATTGCTGTCAACAAACATATTCAGGAATGTCTATGGATATAAACAGGTAGAATTCAGATTATTTTACCTACCTTTAGTAAGATATGTTTAATCACTTAGATTATTTTAACACAAACAAATACACCATGCCCAACTCTGAAAGGTAAGTTTGATACGTGGCCACTTCCAGGACAAACTGGAAGACATATTGATAATTTTGAAGGAAGGCGGGGAAAGTGAGGAAATAACATCTAAGTTAAAAGTCCTCTCAAGAAGTATTGTGCAAGTACAAAGTTGAAGAAAGAAGTATACCCTGGTACCTCCCCACACCAGGTCCAAGTATTTTCTTGTTAACTTCTGAATCAGAAACACAGGAAAAAAGAGAAAAGTCGTATGTTGGCCATATAAATCACTTCAGTGACTTTGTGAAATGTCCTATTTGGTAAGAGTTCTCTACCTTCTGAGCTAGAAAATATGACAGAAGAAAACTGAATACAGAAACCAAGCCATCTTTCCTCTTTTAATCTTAACGCGACTGAAATCTTGAACCACCAAGAGTGGGACAATCTAGGCGCCTGGGTGGCGCAGTCGGTTAAGCGTCCGACTTCAGCCAGGTCACGATCTCGCGGTCCGTGAGTTCGAGCCCCGCGTCAGGCTCTGGGCTGATGGCTCAGAGCCTGGAGCCTGTTTCCGATTCTGTGTCTCCCTCTCTCTCTGCCCCTCCCCCGTTCATGCTCTGTCTCTCTCTGTCCCAAAAATAAATAAACGTTGAAAAAAAAAAAATTTAAAAAAAAAAAAAAAAAAGAGTGGGACAATCTTGTTTTCTGGTGTATTTCATCAAAATTTCAGCAAGGCGACCAGACTTTGCATCTCAAGCATTCTCTTCCTTTTAATACGCTCCACCTTCCCAATCTTCAAAAACATAGATCAAAAGCTTATCAGGATCACTAGAAAGCTTTTCAAAGTATGCTGTCTGATATCTAATAAAAGATGATGGATTGACAATGCACATTTTATCTTTTCCGAGTAACCCACTGAAAGTCCTAAAACTTTTTTTCAAGCAGTAAGTCACAAAGACAGAACGAGAGAAGAGAAAAATAGCCATGAATTCTGGAGGCTGCAGAGCAGATGGCTGAGTGGTAACTGAACTATCTGATGTGAGGAAGTTGTAGCCTAAAGCAAGCAGTGGGGAAAGCCAAGAAGCAAAGCTATTTCTGTCCAGATCCCCAAGACATGTAGGAACCGGCAGCACTAGACACCTCTGGAAGGGGGGATGAAAAGCGAGACTAAAAATAGGACTGCCCGAAAGTCTTTTTAGGCGACATGGAAAGCCTCCCAGAACCTCTGTCAGGCTCACTGGGTGAGGCTGACCTCTACCACTCTGGTGGAGAGTCTCTGACTAGGGGGTTCCGGCGCCAATTGAGAGGAGCGCCATATTAAAAATGAAGACCACGGGGGGTCTGGTGGGCTCACTCGGAAGAGCATGTGACTCTTGATCTCAGAGTCGTGAGTTTGAGCCCCACGCTGGGGGTGGAGATTACTTTAAAAAAACAATGAAGATTAAAGCTTACATACTGAATGTTGAAAATAGTATTCTCCTTCTCTTATTTGACTTGCCAGAAACTGGGGGCCAGATGCATCCCATCTATGCAGAGACTTGAATACTCCTCCCCTGGCACTCCCACCGGCCCAACAGAAAGACCTAAATCTACTGACACTGGGAGTTAGCCAAAGAAATGGCCCAAGCAGGTGATCCTGCAGTGAAAACCACAGTCAGCAAGTCTCACCTTTAAATAAGAACAGCAAGGGGGCGGGCACCTGGGTGGCTCATTCAGTTAAACATCTGACTCGATTTTGGCTCAGGTCATGATCTCATTGTTCATGTGATAGAGCCCTGTGTCGGGCTCTGCACTAACAGCACAGAGCCTGCTTGGGATTCTCTCTTTCCCTCTGCCCCTCCTTTGCTTGTGCATGCGTGCACTCTCTCAAAAATAAACATTTAAATAAACAAATAAATACGAGCAGTGAGTTAAGAATCACCAATATGAAAGAGATCAGAAGAACAAAAAAGCAAGGTGGATGAAATGGAAAGTATGTAGGAAGAAAAGAGGTACAAGAAGATAAGATAGCCATTTACAACAAGGTATCATAAAATGAACATTTAATGACTATTTAGAAACAATAGAGAACTCCTGGGAATTTTTTAAAAGATCACAAAAAAAATTATCAAAAATAGAAAGCTTGAAAGAAAACATGAGGAAATCTTCCAAAAATAAAGAGACAAAAACAGGGAAGATAAGAAAACTAGAGGAAAAGTCCAGGATACCAATCAGAATAGTAGGGGTTCCAGAAAGAGCTAACAGAGAAAACAAAGAAGAATTGAGAAATGATACAAGGCAACTCCCAGAGCAAAAGGATGTGGGTTTCCAGAGTGAAAGAGCCCACTTAATTACATAAGATTCAAGAACTGGAATGAGATTAAATACTTCAGTGGTCACAACAGAAGTTAGAAGACAATGGAGCAATGTCTTCAAAATTCTCACAGAAAATGATTATAATCTCAAATTCTACACTTAGCCATTCTCTCAATCAGATGAGGGTAAACTAAAGATGTTTTTAGGCACACAAGGTCTCAAATTAACCTCCCACGTACCTTCTCCCAGGAAACTATGTAGGAGGTTTTCTACGAAAACAATGGAGTAAACCAAGAAAAAGACCTGCGGTGCAAAGCCACAAGGCATGCAACACAAGAGAGAAGTAAAGGACTCTCTCTCCCTCTTCACTGTCTCTCTACAGATTCCTGAATCAAAACTGTGCAACAGGTCTGGAGCACTACCATTCCAGATTGGAGGTCAGAGGATTATAGAAGAGATTTCTTCAAGATGAAACCAGTGAGGTAGCTGATATATGAATGCGCGGAGGGGAAAGTTACATACATGGGAGAGACTCTAAGGTTGAGTTAGTGATAAGTACAGAGAAAGCTAAGAAAAAAAAAAAAGCAAATTAATAATTCCCAGGAAAATAAAATGTTGAACAAGAAAAATAATCATAGTAAGCTTGGTGGACAGTGTTTACATATTTATAATAATGACAACACTGAAAAATTATCTAATAAAAATTGCTGCCTAGCCATATTGCAAGGATAGGAGGAAAGAAAGAAGGTATACTGGGAGCAGCCTGGAAGGAAGAAGGAGCATATACAAATTAAAAAAGAATTAAATCCTCATCGTCCATTGTGAGAATCAGATAATGCCCTCAAACCAAGAAGTCCACGAACAGCAATGTAAGCATTTCATTTAGGGACAGGGATGTAAATACCAAGAGAATCCTCATATAAGAGCTGAAAACAGAACAGGAAAATGGCAAGAGTGGGTTGCAAGGGACTAATTTTCAAAACAAGCCATTTGGAACCATCTGACTCTAAACTAGAAGCACATACAATTGAGCTATTATACCAGAATCTGCAGATATTGTGGCCCAGGATCCTACATTAAAAACAAACAAACAAAAAAACCCTCATGGTTGAACTGATGAATCAAACCTTCTCAATAATCAAGGATAAAGACATTGCTGAAGTTCCTTGAAGTTCCAACTAGCAAACGGGACTCTCTGCCCTACCCTCCACCTTACTCATTACAAGGAGAGGAGAATTTATCATCTCATACACATAGGCACATGAGAACTTCCTGCTCCTTCAGAATGAAGTTGCAGAGATGACGAACTAACACAGCTGCTTATTAACTTTAAGCAGGAATTTGTTGCTTTTCCCCATTATTTCCCCCTCAAAGCAACTGTTTTAGCGATGTCTATGTTTACTCATGCTATAATACCGAAGTCGGTTACCTTTAGTCCGGGTGCAGGATAAAAACCTTCAACTAACTTGCTATTGTCAAAAAGACTATAGGCACCATCCCGTATTGCCACCACGCCTCGGCTCCGGCAGTAAATATCAATGCAATACATGTTCCTGAAGGCCAGTCTGATGTGGGTGGACGACTGTGGCAGGATGGAGAAGCACTGGTAAGCAGTATTGGTTCTCTGGGTCAAGCCCAACATCGGCACAGTGGGGAGTTTGTTGATGGCATTTAACGGAGCCTGAGTATCAAAGAGTACCTAAAAGAGACACAATGAGAGCAACCAGTTTCCATACAAATGCTAAAGCCTCAGAATCTCTTATGGTCATAAGTGAGACAATGTCTTTCTGGCACGTTCCATACAACGTTCCCTTGAAGAGAATGCAAATTATATCACTGCATCTACTTTGAATCAAAAGAAAATTCCCCAAGAAGAATGAAATATATAAAAGACAAAAATACACATCCTTGTCACTGAAGACAAGACCACACAATTTTTTGAGGGGTCTTACATGAGACCCTGACACTGACTCTTATTTTCACACAGAAAGTAAACTTAATTACCTGTAATAACTGAACCACATTCGGTGTTTTGTTGAACATTTCTTGAAGCTGATGGAGAATGGTATTGTGACAGTTACTGCAACCTGAGTTTGGACCAACAGTTCCCAAAGAGATGTGAAATTTCTGATGTATGGAATTCCACTGGATACTAATCTAAATCAAAGAGATTACAGGTTTCAGAAACTGAGAAAGTAACAGATTCCAGCAGAAGAAAAAACAATGTTTCAACAGTAAGGCAAAACGCCAAAGATCTACATGAGGTCTTTTTGGAAAGCCAGCCAGAAGGCTGGACTCTGTGAACTCCAGATGTACTGGTACTATGGGCCAGTACATTTGCAGACTATGTATTAGCCCACTTCCACTAAATAAAACAGAAAGAGAAGGTGCTAAAGAAGACAATTTGGATTAAATTTTATTTAAAAACCATCATGGGGTGTTTCTTATCTAGGACTGAAGAAAAGTCACCCTCTGGGTGAGCACTGTCGTAAAGGGAAAGGAAGCCACCTCCAACACAGATGCCTTCAGTTAATAGATTTTAAAACACTCAAGGAATTTCTGATATTACTTGATGTAGAAGAGTCCTGAAAGAAGCCAGCTGGCTGAATTTTTATGTGAAATTTCTAGGACTTTACATATGGGGTGGGAAGAAAATAAGGAAATAAGAGATTACAGGGAATACCTTCAAGACTGAGACAGGACCAAATAATGTTGATAGTCACGTGACCAAAAGCAGAGACATACTGTATTGTTCAAAACCATTCATAATCTTTCATTAAAGTGATCCTGCTGCTAACCAGATTTGAAATCCGTGAAGAAAACAAATACAAACACCAAAAGTACATTACCTTGTCCAAAACTCATCAAGATTATATACCCCATCAAAGAGGGCATAATTTTTGCTTTTTATTTTAAAGGGTTAAACATTATAATATATTAAATATCACCAAAGTACTTGAAGTTTATCATTTTTATCCCCAATATTTATTTGAGTCCTCAATTATTTCAAGGTAGTTTTCATAGTTTTGGAATTCTTGCTTTTTAGAAGATTTAGGAGATGGGGCGCCTGGGTGGCTCAGTCGGTTAAGCATCTGACTTCGGCTCAGGTCATGATCTCACGGTTTGTGGGTTCTAGCCCCGCGTCAGGCTCTGTGCTGACAGCTCAGAGCCTGGAGCCGGCTTCGGATTCTATGTCTCTCTCTTTCTCTCTCTCTGTCTCTCTGCCCCTTCCCTGCTCTCTCAAAAATGAATAAACATGAAAAAAAAATTTTAGAAGATTTAGGAGAGGAACTTCAGTTTTAATAAATTCACAGACTTACTGAGCTTCCCTTGGTGGTTCCATAACACAAGATGAGTTTTCGATAATTATAAACACGAACTTCCGAGAAAATATTTAGATGCGCAGGTATGTCTAGAGAGAGAAGAAGTAAAAGGGAGATTAAGATAACTCGCAAAACTTTAAAACACACATGGTGGCAGTATCATATGCCCAGACAGGCTGAGAGCTCTAAATATGTGATTTTGTTACAGAACAATTGAAAATAAAACAAGGAAAGCAATGGCATGGATGGTGGGCTTCCATTTCCATTTGGAAACAAGGGGGGCAGGGCAGGGCAGAGAGATACTGAGGCAGTGTACAGCACAATGGTCAGGAAGCTCCACTTGCAGCTCTACCCTTCACTAGTTATGCGACCCTCAGCAAGCTTCTCAGTCTCTGTGACTTGTTTCCTTCATTCGTGAAATGAGGAGTAATAAATGGCCTACCTCACAGGGTGACTGCAAGGATTAAATGGGTCAACACAAGCAAACTGTTTATCACATCATATGGCATGTAGTAAACTCTCACTAAATACTACCTATTACTATAATGCGGTATAGCTAGGAGTAACGATTTCTGGATACCTAAGAAACTGAGTCGAGAACTCAGAAACTGGGGGAAGGAAATAAAAGCCTGAGGTAAAAGGGAAACTTATTTTTTCATTAGATATTCTCCTGAAAAAAAAGAATTTTTTTTTTTTAAATTTTTTTTTTTTCAACGTTTATTTATTTTTGGGACAGAGAGAGACAGAGCATGAACGGGGGAGGGGCAGAGAGAGAGGGAGACACAGAATCGGAAACAGGCTCCAGGCTCCGAGCCATCAGCCCAGAGCCTGACGCGGGGCTCGAACTCATGGACCGCGAGATCATGACCTGGCTGAAGTCGGACGCTTAACCGACTGTGCCACCCAGGCGCCCCAAGAATTTTTTTTTTTACGATGTGCATCTTTTACTTCTTCAGTTAAAAAAAAGGAAGGGGGGGCTTCCCCCCGACAAAAGGAAGATTATCGCACGTACCTGGTAGAGAACGTGCAAATTCCAACACACACTCATATAATCGTGCAATGCTATTCCAGTCATTAAGGAACATTTCAACAACTTTTCTACCACCAACTGGTTCAGACAGCAGGTTTTCGTATGTCAGATAAACATGCCGGGATGGCCCTACAGGATTAAAAAAAAAAAAAGAAAGAAAGAAAAGAAAAGAGGATTAATAGCTATCAATATGAAAAAAAAAAAAAAAAGAAATATGCAAAGACAAAATATGTGAAGCATCTCACCTTGCTCCCTGGTAGAAGTGCCATTAAGTGGGCAATTTGCAAACACTAGCTCTGCCACCCACGTGCGGTTATTTCTACCTTGCAATCGGAAAGTGCAATCAAGGAGAGAGCGGTCCAGAGCCTTTTGGGTTTCCTCACTCACACCCTTAC
The DNA here is from genome assembly GCF_022079265.1 of Lynx rufus. Taxonomy (NCBI): domain Eukaryota; kingdom Metazoa; phylum Chordata; class Mammalia; order Carnivora; family Felidae; genus Lynx; species Lynx rufus. The sequence goes on from NW_025814828.1 coordinate 35,582,197, forward strand.
AGGGAGGAATTCTGGCAGCGAAAGATAGCACATGAAGTGTACTTGGCATCACAGAAAGACAAAAGCACAATCTACACAATAGGCAGTTCAAACTCCACTACTAGGCACCTTCTGCAAAAGAAGGAAGTGATCCATAGCAATTCACGGCAATACACAGCATTTAACCCGTCTCCATTCACGCCAACATGGATTAGGACCTCTTGGCTGAACAAAGTGTGTGTCTGAGTGTTTTAACAGTGTTTGTCTTCATCCTTAATCTCGTTATTAGAAACACCACGATTCTTCAGAGTGAAAATCAAGGATGTTGGCTTTCTATGAAATCTACCTAGAACATCCTCAAGGAAAACCTAAGGAGAACAAAACACTCGTAAAACCCCTCTTCGAGGGCAGAATGATACAGTGGAAACAATGTGGGCTTTGGAGTCATAGACCTGCATTCTACTTCTGACTCAGCCACATTTAACCTCTCTGAATTTGTTTCCCTGACTACAAAATGGAGATAAATAATTACCTTGTGGGTCACTGATCTTAAAACATGACACAACATATGTAAAGTGCTCATGGCAGCTGATACGGTCGGTATTCGTATTTGTTAGTTCCCCTTTGCAGTAAAACCAAGTCTCACTCGCTGACTGCCAAGACGAAACGCCAGGTTCATTATCTGCCCCCTCCTCTCCTCTTCTGTAGAGGGAACACTCATGGGATGGAGCTTTGCATGTCTCAACTCATCTAACATAATGTTACTTACATATATCTCATATAGAAGAAGAATGTATCAGTTTTGGTGTCGTAAAATACCTACCTACTAAAATACCTACCTACCTGTTTTCTTCTTGCTACTTTGTGGACATTTTCACTGGTTTTTCAGTCACAGATGAAACAATGAGATAACAGATTTTTTAATTACACATTATACTTTAACTCATAGGGAAGGTAGATTAATTCTCAGACTTGGTATAAAGATTATCTATATCTAAGTCAAAAAACAATTGGAAATACGGAATCTTGATTCAGGCCTCTTATTCAGAAACACCTAGAACAGGGTTCTCAACCTCGGCAATAGTGACATTTTAGGCTGGATAATTTTTTGTTGTGTAGCCTTGGCCTCTGCCTACCAGATGCCAGTAGTAACTCCCACCCCCTCTTCTCAGTTAATAATAACAAAAAATACCTCCAAACATTGCCAAATGTCCACTGGAGGGCAAAATCACCCTTGCGTTGAGAACCACTTGCCCAGGATAAACAATTTATGAGAGCAAAAGAGGGACAGAGATTGCATACGATAAAAAACAAAATTTGTAGGAGAGAGAACAGCTACACAGTTTACACAAAAACAGAATTCACATAGTACTAAAATTTTCTCATTGACTTAAAAATTCCACCACAGCTCCTCTTAAGTGTACAGTTTTTTTTTAATGTTTTCAAAAGTTATTCTTTCATACTACATACCTTTATCACTCATTACCAGAAAGATTTTGTCCAGTGTTGCTAGGGGTAACTATATATAGTAACTGCATACGTTACATATATGCTTCTCATGAAAACTTCATAGGTATACTGAGGACTTTTGCCTGTCCTTATCCCTGAAAACATAACCCCAACCATAAGAGATATAAAGCAGCCAATTCAGACAGATTTTTAAATCTTGATTTAAGAAATGTAAATGTAGCACATTATCTTCCTTTCACATAAATAGGTGTTTCACGAAATCCATCTGGTTAGAAAATGAACACACAGAATCCGGCATGTTTTCAAAGAAGAAAAGTAAGACTCCTTTCAATTTATGCTCTGAGGGACAGCATGAGCCTGACAATGCATTCTATGTCACCTTCCTCATCTGTGATACAGATAGAATTGGCTCTACTTCAAGGAACCTGTAACCTTTCACTTGCTTTTAAGGTTACAAATGTAACAGAACAAAAATAAACTACAATTATACCTTTAATCCTCCCCCATGTGAGGAAACCTGACAAATTTATTACAAACTCAAAATACTATTATATTCACCAAAAATTAAGAACCGTGGGAGAGGTTTCCTGGACCATGGGTTAAATTTATCTGAAAATTTCTACCAATCCAAAAAAGTTTTTTTTAACGTAAACAGCTACCCCTGGCTGATTTTTCTCCTAGAATTCTGAGTATGGAAAAAACGTAGGAACTAGGCTCTGGTCTTCCGGGGCAAGGGTGTGTTAGCGCCACGGCGTGCCGCATGTCGGTTCCGTTCTGAGGGGTTTTACAAACGTCAGGGACCACACTATGGTCCTGTGGTGCACAAGCGGGGAGGTCACTGAAAGTGCTAGTACAAGAAGCGCCATACTGCCTACAAGGAAAGTGAAGAGGGTTTTATAAAGGCTGCACCTGCATATGCAAAAGGACTGAGTCACTCCATTGATGTAAGCTAAGTCCCACAACTTGCAAAAATGAGCTGTGCCTATGCATTATTTGCATAAGCTGCAAGAGGCAAAGAAACACAACGGACAAGACAAAAAAAACCTTGTGGGTATGGACAGCAGACCAGCACCAACCATTGACTGGTACTGTAATGTTAGTTCAGAAGAAGGGAAGTTGGCTCAAGAGTTCAAAACCAGGCATTGTGAGCATGCTGCTCTGGAGATCTGTGTCATCTGTGCTGTCAGATCAAGGCTCTTTGGAATCTACACGAGGCAACACACCCATGAGCCCTAGCAATCTAAGGTGTTTACCATGATACTTTCACAGATACATCAGGGAAGCCTGCTCAACAGATTTTCAAAAAGTTGTACAAGAACAGAACATATTTTTAACAAAGCGGAGAAAAATGTCCTCAAATTTAAAGCTTTGAAGTATCAACAACTCATATATGCATTTAATATTAATGTATCTAGGACTAAGGCTTAGGACCTTCTAAAGATTAAATGCGTTAAAGCAATTATATACTAATTAGACCTTTGCCAGATTTTAATTTCATAAAACCATGTTTACACATTTATTGCTTACTTTTTCCGTCTTCATTTCATTCTACTACCCCCATAGTAGACAGCAGGCACCAGACAGACTGGTATCTTTAATTTATCCATCTCTATTTTCTCCTTTTAAGTTCTGAATAAAATAATAGCCAGGATATTATAAAGACTTTTAAAAAACTATTATAAGATGAAGCTTAAAACATAGGAAATGCTTCCTTCCTAGGTAGGACTATATTATGGGTTCTCTTGAATTCAAGAAGGAAGGGGGTTGGAATTTCTTTGTAAATATGCTGAGAACAAGATATTTTAAGACTTGCAACACATGAAAAACATAACTAAGAGAGTAGAACACAAATGTTAACATTATTTATTTATCTCCAGTTACCAAGAAGAGTGAAAAGATTAAAAAACAAACAAACAAACCAATCCCCTATACTTTAGGCAGAAGTAATTCAAGACCAAAAGCCATTAAAAGTATCACATTTCTCTACTGATTTTCATTACAAGGCCAGCTCTCTCGAGACCCTGAGAACTTTTTGTAGAAAGGGTGTTTACACAGCCAGGAAGGGAAAGCTATTCTTTCAACTCCAACTCAAGTGAGCACCGTGACGCAAGGGTGGAGAATGTGCTATTTGCTAGCCCTTCCCATCTTCCACAGAAACCAACTGATTCCCAAGTAAATAAAAATTAAAGACCCACTGGCTCAAATCATAGAGCTGCCATATTCTGTCAGACAGAGAAATTCGAGAAGTAAAAACTGCTTCTGTGATTTGTATTATTAAGCAACACCTAAGAAACAATGCAACACCCCCCCACCAACACACATACACCCTGAAAAAAACTCTTTACTGCACCAAAAAGGTTGATCTCTTAAATGGCAGGCTAGCTTTGCAAGTCCATCCTGGTCACCTTATGTAGCACATGCACCATCTTAGCTTTCCTTCTAAGCATCCTTTGGCCTGCTGTCCTCGATCCATTTAGAACCAAGCCCTCTGCCCAACTCCCTCGTATACTCTTTCCTGGCAATCTATTTTAATATCCCAGCTCAATTACTATCAGCTTCGTGATGACTCATCTACTTCTCCTGCCCAGGCCTGTCACCTGAGCTTGATACACAGCCCTGCCCGGCCAAAGGCATGTGTTGGCACCTCAAACCTAGCAAGCCCCTTCAAACTCACATCTTAGGTATCCCTTGTCTCAGGAAACACCACAATCATCCATCACGTGCCTAAGATGAAACAAACAGGCCTCTGTGCCATCTTCTCTTTCTTACCTTCAACATCAATCTCATCACCAACCCTTGAATATTCCATTCCCTGAGTCCTTGTGGAACCTTACGAGGTCTAAGCTACTAACAACTCTGGCGTGAACCACTTCAGCGACTGGTTTCACTACTTAGTCTTATTCCCCTGCAATTTATTCTCTATATGGCTTTCAGGATAAGCTTTCAAAAACACCTATCTAATGATGTCAGCTGCTGCTTAAAATCGCCATTAGGATAAAGTCTACATCCCTTAAGGACACTTCCAAAGTCCTTCAGGATCTGATCCCTTTCCCCCTTCTGGCTCCAGCTTCATCTCTCTCAACTCCTGACACTCTGACCTCCTTTCAGTTCCGGGACACAGAGCTTTCTTTCTCTTGCCTCCAAGACTCCACATCAGCAATTATCCCTTCTAGTTAGGACTGCCCACTCCCCCCTCAGCTCCCTCTCCTCTACCTAATTCTCACCTCACTTTCAGTTCCAGTATGACAGGTACTCCCTCAGGGCTACCCTTTCTGGCTTCCAAACCAGCTCAGATCCTCCCACCCACGGCATCCTGAAGGGCCCTATCAGAATTCAAACCTGATACACCGTTGCACTCAGGAAACATCCATTAAACGAATGAAAAGAAATGCAGAGGAAAGACATCCTCAAATACCAAGTGGTGCTGGACCTCCACTCGGCAGGTCAAAAGAGAATCCTCCCCCAGACCTCAGTAATTCCGTGCAGAAATCAGTGATGTGCACAAGTTGGGAACTCTGCTTTATGCAGTCTCACAGTAGGAGAGGAGCGGCTTTAGCAGATGTGACTTCTAATGCGTGGCCCTGAGTGAGACACAGGACGGAGACTTACTTTAGTAAGCGTATTGCGTGGCTGAAGCCATCACCTTCCATCTGCACTCCCTGATGGGGAATTTCCAGATTGGACAACTGGTAAGACAGAAGTAGTTAGATCAGATCAGCAATTTTACAGAGGAAACTTCCTTTTCTAAGTACTACTGTCCACTCTCATGGCACCTCTTCTAGAACTACTCTGTTCCAAAGTTACAACATATTAGGCATGCACACTGTCCTCCATCATTTGATTTCCTGGGCAACTATGTCAAGTCCAGTGAAACTCAAAGGTGACCCAGAGCTTCTAGTTAAAAAAAAAAAAACACCTCCAGGTGGCAAATCTTCAGAATTCTGGAGATTGATCTACTTTGGCAGCGAGCCAAAAGTAATCCAGAATCAATCCTGATGGTTCCAAATGAGACAACTGCAAAATAAGACTGGTTTTCTTGTGTAATTCAATTATGTTTGATCAAAACATAGTGTTCAAAACACTAGGTCTAAGGCCTAGTCACATCTCACTTTTAATCACAAACAATAGTTTGTAGTTTGTAACTTACCTGGAATACATTTTTAACAAGCCATTTTCTGGGTGAAATCCAAGAAAAAAAATATTTCCAATTTATGCAGTTATCCAATGAGATATCTTTCTCAACTGGAAGATTTGGAAAGTGAGTTGAAAAGACCAATGCAGGGACAGTGCCTGAGGCCCCGTGAGTGGAACTGCAGGTTATGTAGGTATGCCAAAAAGTCATCTGATCTACCAAAGAGAAGACTGCCTTTGGCTCATATTCCTGGGTCTTCTATGGCAGGCTATTTATTTATACCCACCTTGTTCCAGAAAGGATTTAAAACAGCTCTAAGTATTTGACTGAGCCCTGCTTTGGGCCTGGAAAGGGCACATGTTTAAGAAAAATAGCTGCTGACCAAATAGGCCACAGGAGTTCAGGTTCAAAAGGAAGCAACGTGTGGGAAGACTCAAAAACATGGTCTCTATCCTATGGATCAGTGATATAAACATCTCTTGTAAGATGAGATTTATTCACATCTCAGTATAAATTAAGCAGAAAATGTGCTTGTCTTTTGTCTTCAACATGGCTTTTTTATTGAGAAAAGAAAAAGTAGATTAAGAGTTTGACTGAGTTTGACAAAGTACTACAGAATGTTCTTACATGTCCTATATGTGCAACAGGTATAGGCACACAGAGAAGGGGGACAGAGAGGACATATGTCTATAGGTGTTAGTCTTTGTGGGTATTACAAAGGCACAATTTCTTGCAATTATGAGCCTGTAGGTGGGGAGGGAGGAGAGCAAGCAGGGAGACAGACATCACATTGCCCCTGGGTACCACGTAGCCTCCCTTCCCATGATAAAGGTAGTACGTGGATGACATTCGTGTAATCAATCCACAGGGCACAATAAAGAAATCCAAGAACACAGTCAAGTAGATGGGAAGCATGGACCCTGTCTGTACAGTTTAGGAGCTATGGCTAGTACCCAGACAAGACATTTATCAAGCTCACAGTTCTAGGAGCTAGGACATCAAGGACACGAGCATCTATTTTAGGTAACTGTTTCTGGGCCTCGATTTCTCTGGGCTATTCCTGCTCTTTATAGTTTTACACCTTACCCTCTGCCTTCAGATCCTAAAGCTCGATAAAGCAGGGGTCAGCATACAACAGCTCATGGGTCAAATCTAGCCCACTGCCTGTTTTTGTAAATAAAGTTTTACTGAAACATAGCCACACTCATCTGTTTAAACATCAACTATGGCTGAGTCACACTACAACAGCAGATCTGAGTGGCTATAAGAGACCATGGGACCCCCCAACACCTAAAATACTTACTATCTGGCCCTTTATACAAAAAGTTTGGTGAATTTGCAACAACGTGGACAGAACTAGAGTGTATTATGCTGAGCGAAATTAGAGAAAGATAAATATCATTTCACTCACATGTGGAATTTAAGAAACACAACAGATGAACATAGGGGAAGAGAAGGAAAAATAAGATAAAAAGAGAGAGGGAGGCAAACCATAAGAGATTCTTAAATATAGAGAACTGAGGACTGATGGGAGGGGAGGTGAGTGAGGGGATGGGCTAAATGGGTGATGGGTACTAAGGAGGCCACTTGTTGGGATGAGCACTGGGTGTCATATGTAAGAGATGAATCACTATATTCTACTCCTGAAATCATTATTACACTATATGTTAACTAAGCTGGATTTAAATAAAATTTTTAAAGAAAAAAGAAAAAGTTTGGCAATTCCTGCTCTAAAGCATGAAAGTGTTCAACAAGTCTTCCCAAGATTACCATCGTCAGTTTAACTGAAATAATTCACTTCCACATTGTCAGGTCTCTTCTTCTTCTTCTACTTTTTATACCCTCAGTTGTTTCACTCATAAACATGTTTTTTTTCTTTTAAAAAATTTTTTAGTTTTAATTGTGGTAGAAGTCTCCACTTCATTCATAGTAATTTACAGAGGGAAGGAGTCTTACAAAAAGTAAAACTTTAAAATAGAGCGAAATCATTAACGTCGTGGTGTATCCCTTTAAAGGAATGCCAATCCTTTGCCAAAGCCTTTCTTGGAAATGTAAAAATGCAGGTTCTGTTACCTCCCTTTCCTCTCATGTTTGGGGATCATGCTGGATATCACAACTGCATATTCTTGAAAGACACTAATTATATGTAGGTCTATTCCTTACTCCATGTGACAGAGTAAAAATTGGGTTTAATAGTCTTTCTGGTCTGCTTTTCGAAAGGAACCCAGGTTTATTAGTGTGTAAGCAGTATGTATGGCTTCACCAACTCAAAAATAAGCACCCCATCATCAACTAACTACCACAAAGAGATAATGCTCCTACTAAGAGGTATACAAGTTAAGATGTTAATTTTCAAAAGATGTCTTTTTTTTTTTTTTTTTAACTTGGGAAGAATTTACTTTCCATTTCCATAAAGAACAGAACGCCCACAATTTGGAATCAGAAAGACGAAATAATGTGTGTTTTACAGGTACACCATGAGACGCTATGATTTCAACCCCATCCCTCCCCAAATGAACAAGATCACAGCTATTCTGGTTTTCTTAATGGAATCCACATAGCTGTAAGCAAGGCATTTTAGAAATTAGTCTTTCATATACTCAAAATTGTTCCAAAAAATTACCTCCAACCGAAGTCCTACGAATGGCATATTTGTATCACACATAGCAACAAAGTGAGCTAGAACTTTATTGAAGGCACACATTTCTCCTGATCGTTTGGTTTTCTTAGGTTCTACTGGACACAGATCATCAGACAGCTAGAATTTAAGTGAAGAACACAAGTAGGCAAAAAAAAAAAAAAAGAAAAAACAGGTGATGCAATTAGTTAAGACAGTTAAAATGACTATAGCTCAAGATTAATCAACAAATGTTATTCATTCAACAAATATTTACTGAGCAAATATTTTGATGTAAATACTGGAAATTTAAGTAACTACTGTGTATTTAGCAAACTTTCTGGTGGAAATGGTGTATAATTAATTATTAATTAAAAGACAGGCATTTTCAAGAAAACATAGACAATTGTTATTTAAGCCTTATTGCCACCCAATCTCTTAAAAACCGTATCTAATTCTTATTTTTGAAACCCTATCTAGTTATCTCCCATATTAAAAATGGTTGAAGAATGCAACGAAGTTAAAACACACAAATTCTGTGCTCATTTCTGTATGTGATCATACCTTGCGCTTGGTGCCGGTTTTAGGTGGTTTCCCAGATTTTGTGCGAAAAACCAGCTCCTGGACGTTTTCCTTGAACTGCTGCAGCAAGAGCGCCATCACAGGGGCGTCCTCACGCTCCGCAGCGTTCACAGACATGAAGTAGTACTTGTATGACAGCTGTGTGGGCTTATTGGGGACCTCCAACATCTCCACAACCTAAAAAGGCCCAAATCAGAAATGAGACTCAGAGAATTAAGTGTGGTAGATTTGCCACCTTACAGCAAGTAGGGCTCAGAACTGTGAATCTAACATAGATGGTTTTTCTTCTTTAAACAAGGACAAATCAATCAGGATACTCAACAAAAAAGGGATTCCTGTTAAATATATATACTTTGTTTTCTAAAAAAATAGAGCAGAAACACTGTATGCTTAAGTTTAGCAGGTATGCTAGATTTTCTAGGATAGGATCTATTGATTGATTTTTTAAAGCTTGAGAGAGAACAAGAGCGGGGGAGGGGCAGAGAGAGAGGGAGAGAGAGAATCCCAAGCAGGCTCTGTGCCTACAGCATGTGGGGCTGGATCCCAAGAACCGTGAGTTCATGACCTGAGCCGAAGTGCATAGCTGGACACTTCACAAACTAAGCAATCCAGGTGGCCCTAGCATGGTATCTATTTTAAATTGCCCCGTTGCCCTTAATCATCAAAACATCTTAAGAATTCCACTGTTATAGCAGAGAAAAATGACAACTAACTCTTACAACTGGAAGCATATAAAAATAAACCCTGATTTTCAACTAAAAAATAGGTCACGGTGAGGATAAAGACCACCACCACCACCAATAGTCAACATGGAGGGGCGCCTGGGTGGCTCAGTGGGTTAAGCGTATGACTTCGGCTCAGGCCATGATCTCATGGTCTGTGAGTCTGAGCCCTGCATGGGGCTCTGTGCTGACAGCTCAGAGCCTGGAGCCTGCTTCAGATTCTGTGACTCCCCCTCTCTCTGCACCTCTCCTGCTCACACTGTGTCTCTCTCTCTCAAAAATAAACAAACATTAAAAAAAAAGTCAACACTGATATAGAGCTTACTACATGCCAGGTACTGTCCTGATATTGGACAAATGTTAACACATTCAATCTTCCTAATAACTCTGTAGAGAAGGGATTATTATCTTCATTTTTCTGATGGAAAAACTGAGGTGCAAAATAGTTTGGTTACTTGCCCAAGGTCTCAGAGCTGAGAAGTGATGGACTCATGCTCTGGTGCCAGTTTGGCTCCAGAGACCTTGCTCTTAACCACTATACCAGCTTACTATTTCCAATGTCTACCTAAAATTTAAGAAAAGTCCCCTAAATACTTTAGGGAGAGAAAGAAATGCCATTGGACCATTGCTCCGACCAACACATACTTGCCTGTCTCTCTTCTCACCTCCCTTCTCTGCCTCTCCCCCTGCCTCCCCACACACTCTCTTCAGGAAATTCTTAGGCTAACACCTAATATCACACTGATGAACCTGAGGAAATAGAAGAATTAAAAGTAAAATGGATGCTTCACCAAAGAAGATAAAGGGATGGCAAATAAAACACATGAAAAGAGGGGCGCCTGGGTGGCGCAGTCGGTTAAGCGTCCGACTTCAGCCAGGTCACGATCTTGCGGTCTGTGAGTTCGAGCCCCGCGTCAGGCTCTGGGCTGATGGCTCGGAGCCTGGAGCCTGTTTCCGATTCTGTGTCTCCTTCTCTCTCTGCCCCTCCCCCGTTCATGCTCTCTCTCTGTCCCAAAAATAAATAAACGTTGAAAAAAAAAATTTAAAAAAAAAAAAAATAAAACACATGAAAAGATATTTGATATCATCAGTCATTAGGACAACATAAATTAAGATGACAATAAAATACCACTACACATCTATCAGAATGGCTAAAATTTTTTTTAGCCAAGGGCTGGCAAGAATGCAGAGCATCTAGAACTCTCTTGTATTGCCAACAGATATGCAAAATGGCCCGGCCAATTTGAAAAACAGTTTGGCAGTTTTTTATAAAGCTGAACATACACTGATCATATAACTTAACCCACCAATCCCACTAGTTAATTTATCCAAAAGAAGTGAAAACTTAAGATCACAAAGAAACCTATATACAAACCTATATAGCAGCTTTATAATTGCCCCAATTAAACAAACCATCCATACCATGGAATACTACTCCAATTAAAGGAATATTTGTTTTTATTTTTTAAAGCTTACTTATTAATTTTGAGAGAGAGACAGACAGAAGGAGGAGAGAGAGAATCCCAAGCAGGCTCCACGCTGTCAGTGCAGAGCCCGACACGGGGTTCAAACTCATGAACTGCGAGATGATGACCTGAGCTGAAACCAAGAGTTGGACGCTTAACCAACTGAGCCACCCAGGCACCCCAATTAAAGGAGTGAACTATAACACCACCACAGTATGGGTGGAAATCAAAGGCATTATGCTGAGTGAAAGAAACTAGATTGATGGGCAAACCCATAAAGACAGAAAACAGGGGGAGCCTGGGTGGCTCAGTCGGTTAAGCATCCGACTTCGGCTCAGGTCATGATCTTGCAGTCTGTGGGTTTGAGCCCCGCGTCGGGCTCTGCGCTGACAGCTCGGAGCCTGGAGCCTGTTTCAGATGCTGTGTCTCCCTCTTTCTCTGACCCTCCACTGTTCATGCTGTCTCAAAAATAAATATTTAAAAAAATTAAAAAAAAAAAAAGACAGAAAACAGGTCAGTGGTCACCAGCTGAAAGTGGGAGGAGGGTTTAATTATAGAGATGCGGCACTAGGGCATTTTGGGGGTAATGGATCTGTGTTCTGCTGAGATAGGGATTACAACAGTGTATGCATTTATTCCAACTCAAACACAAAAAGTCTAAATTTTTCCTGTATGTAAATTACATCTTAATAAAGCTGACAAAAGTAAAATGGCAGAAAGACATTTAAAGGTAGCAAGCCTTGGGGCTCCTGGGTGGCTCAGTCAGTTAAGCATCTGACTTCAGCTCAGGTCATGATCTCACAGTTCATGAGTTCGAGCCCCGCATGGGGCTCTGTGCTGACAGCTCCGAGCCTGGAGCCTGCTTCAGATTCTGTGTCTCCCTCTCTCTCTGCCTGCCCCCCCCCCCCCCCGCTCACATTCTGTCCCTCTCTCTCAAAAATAAACATTAAAAAAAATATTTAAAGGTAGCAAGACTTTCCTCTGTACTTCTTAATGTCCGTGGTCATTTCCATTTCTATGAATGTATCACCCCTACGTGAGAAATAAGAAGGATGAAGAGAATGTACATTCAGTTTTGGTCTAAACCATGTGAAACAACTTACTGCTTTTCAATAAGTTGTTAGTCACTGAAACTAACATTTGGCTTCTGGTGATACTAAATAAGATCAGAAATACTAAAACCATTTTGTCCGTGGCTGTGTATAAGGATCTTTGTGTGTTCATGGGTTTGATTATTATGCATATATTCTGAATATCATTTTATATGTAGACTAGGCAGCTCACCAAGAGCGGAAACAACAATCCTTTGTCATGTATCAAATCTAGTTCTACAGCTGGGGTTTTAAATTCAGAAAAAAGTGAAATTCACATCACTGACAGACTTACTGCTCTGCTCTACATAAATAACACTAACTTAAGATATGTCAGGGTACACATGGCACTTTTTTTTAAAGATACTATCTTTTTTTAAATTTTACTTATTTATTTAATTTTTTTATGTTTATTTATTTTTGAGAGAGACAGAGCACAAGCAGGGGAGGAGCAGAGAAAGAGCAGGGGAGAGGAAGAGAGAGATGGAGACACAGAATCTGAAGCAGGCTCCAGGCTCTGAGCACAGAGCCTGACGCAGGGCTCAAACTCACAAACCATGAGATCATGACCTGAGCTGAAGTCGGACACTTAACTGACTGAGCCACCCCAGATGCGCCTTAAGATAATATCTTTTAAAAGTACAGCTCAAGACCTTAAAAAACTCACTCCTACGGGCACCAGGGTGGCTCAGTCGGTTAAGTGTCTGACTTTGGCTCAGGTCATGGTCTCCTGGCTCGTGGACTCAAGCCCTACGTCAGGCTCTGTGCTGACAGCTCAGAGCCTGGAGCCTGCTTTGGATTCTGTGTCTCCATCTCTCTCTTCCTCTTCCTCCCTCTCTGTCTGCCCCTCCCCCACTCACTCTGTCTTTCTCTCTCAAATATAAACATCAAAAAAATAAAATAAAATTCAATCCTATTGCCTTCAACCAACAATCTTGAATTAAGTTTTTCAAACATCTTATATTCTTTGCCAAAAATATCTACTTGGTATAAACAGAAATTTCTATAAGCAGGGAAATATATTTAGGGTGAGTTCATATTTCAAATTCTTGCAAATTTTAACCAATTCAAAGATCTCAAAGAAACTAGAAGACACACAGAAAGAGTGAAAAAAGAACGAGAAAGGATCTTACCATGCCCTGAAAGGTACATACATCAAAAGGATGAGAATATAAAGCTACTTCACTTCAGCCAGCCCATATTTTAAAAAGCTGCATTATGCAAGTTAACATCTGATTAAAACCAATCAAGTTTCTCTGACACCAAAAGATCTCCAAACATTCACAGTAGTTGCTTTCAAAATTCTTCTTATATAGAGATGCTTCATCCAAAGCAGAAACTAGGCCTCACTACAGGAAAGATCCAAGAGTGAGGGATAGAGGCACACCTATATTTCCCAACCCTGCCTGATCATCGTACCATTTCTTACACACATGATTTTCCTCTCTCCCCTACCCCTACTTCCTAGGTTGAAAATCACTAAACTTAAATATCCAATAAAATATATTTGTAAATTAAGTTAAGCAATAAATCATTTGAGATACTAAGAGAATGAACTGAATTCGATCACCCAAATCACCCCTTTTCATACTTACAATGTAGTACTGTGGAAGACGGGTAAGTTTAATGAACAGCTTATTCTTAGAAAGGTTTCCAATAGGATGGGTTGAGTAATTGGACAGCTGCAATGTTTCACTGGTTAATGTAGGCAAATGTTTTATAGATTGTTTGCAACGCTGTTGTCCAAGCCAAAACCTTAATTGAAAGAAAATAATTTACGTCACAAAATCATAGATTCTTCTGTGTGCAACTGATTTGTAAATTGATTACTGAAGACCACTAAAAAATAACAATCTGAAACTTAACTGCTAGTAAAAAGACACATAACCATACCGATGAATCATTTCTCCAGTTTTACATTGGTCTGTTAGTTCTAGTTCTTTTTCTTTGTTTTTAGAGACAGAGTGACAGTGGGGGACAGGGGCAGAGGGAGAGAAAGAGAATCTCAGGTAGGCTTCACACTCACCACAGAGCCCGATGCAGGGCTTGATCCCACAACTCTGGGATCATGACCAGAACCAAAATCAAGAATCAACTCACTGAGTCACTCAAGCGCCCCTGTTAGTTCTAGCTCTCGTTTAAGGAATTGAAACTGCAATGTGAATGATTTTGATTAGTTATAAGGAAGAATTAACTAGTATTAAGGCTGGGACACTGTAGAAGTTTATTACAGAGGAGGACAGATTTCCTAGGGTTTAAGACAGCAATAACTAACCTCAACATCTTTCATAAAATGCCTTTAGTGTTTATAAAACAAAGAGAAAACAATAAATAGGTATAAAGGTGCCTAATTTTTCTTAAAAAAATTCTTTCAATGTTTATTTTTGAGAGAGTGTGTGCACGTGTGCAAGCTGGGTACCGGCAGACAGAGACAGAGACACAAAATCTGAAGCAAGATCCAGGCTCTGAGCCGTCAGCACAGAGATCAAGGCGGAACTTGAACCCACGAACCGTGATGACATGACCTGAACCGACTGAGCCACCCAGGTGCCTCAAAGGTGCCTACTTTTTTTAGTATCACTGGAGATATACAGTCCTAGTTGTTATACTGTGTATGTGTAAAGTGATGGGTATATAGAGTGGGTGCCAGGAAGGTATTAATTACCTCCTTTCCCTCCTCTCTCTCAGTTCAGCCACCAGATTTCAGTTTGAAGCTTTTTATAATATTCCTCTCACTTATTTCATTAGCTGTCCTTGAGGCTAGACACTGTGTGTGTGTGTGTGTGTGTGTGTGTGTGTGTGTGTGTGTATATAAGACACGTGAAAAAGAGATAAAATGACTGGTTCACAAACTTTCACTGATTCACAATGAAGTAACTACAGAAAATAAGAATACGAATTTAGAAACTTTTCACAGCAATGTAACAATTATCACAACATCCCAGCTCACGATCAGTAGGCTCACCTTGTTGAACAGGGTACAGACCCGTCCGGGTGCTGCTGCACTGGTGTGGTGAGCTGCGTGTGGCACCGACCCTGTGCTAGTCACATGCAGTAAAACCTAACATAACACGTTTGAAGGCTAGTTTGTCAACTATTACCCAAAAATGTAGAAGGTCTAGAAACCTGTTTTTTTCCCCACTGAAAAAACAAATTTAAAAACTGCAACATCGCAGAATCAATTGCTAGAACTGGCCACAAATGAAGAAATGAAGAAAAATTTTGAAAATACAACCATACTTGCTTCATTTTAAGGTAGAAGTTAAAAATGAATATTCTGGGGGTGCCTGGGTGGCGCAGTCGGTTAAGCGTCCGACTTCAGCCAGGTCACGATCTCGCGGTCCTTGAGTTCGAGCCCCGCGTCGGGCTCTGGGCTGATGGCTCAGAGCCTGGAGCCTGTTTCCCATTCTGTGTCTCCCTCTCTCTCTGGCCCTCCCCCGTTCATGCTCTGTCTCTCTCTCTGTCCCAAAAATAAATAAACGTTGAAAAAAAAAATTTTTTTAAAAAAATAATAAAAATGAATATTCTGAACTTGCTAAAACTGCTTTCAAATCTCTACTTCCAGTCCCATCAACAAGTGAGACTGTGAGACTGGTATCCTTATTATGTATGTTTTTAAAAGAAAAACAGAAAAAGGTACACATTATCTCCTGTGATGAGCATCATCATCAATCCAACTTAGATAAGTTACAACAAGCAAGAAACAAGCTCATCTGTCACCTTAAAAATTCTAAACACACTGTAAATTCTAAATATATATAAACATGTATTCATACGAATTGTAAACACAACATACTCTTTTCAAAGCACACACGGAATGGCCATTTTACTCAACCTTTTGTCTTATTACGATTTCATGGGACAAAAAAATCTGAGCGTAAGAGTGAATGTTCCACATTAACTGCCTGTGTACACTTCCAATGAAAAACGTGTAGAGATTTTTTTCATTTTTATACTGTTTGTTCTGATTATATTTGTTAAGATGCAATTCTGTCTGTTGATCCTTACAATAAAAAAATTGGGGCTTTTATTTATTTTTTAAGTTTGTTAATTTATTTTGAGAGAGAGACAGAGAGAGCAAGCAGGGGAGGGGCAGAAAGAGAAGGAGAAAGGGAATCCCAAGCAGGCTCCGTGGTGTCAGTGCAGGCTTGATCCCACAAACCGTTGAGATCATGACCTGAGCCAAAATCAAGAGTCAGATGCTCAACCGACTGAGCCACCCAGGCGCCCTGGGGCTTATATTTTATACATGTTTTTTCATTTCCTTTTTCTACAATTTGTTTTCATTGCATATGACAAGAAAGGTGATCACATGAACAGATGCTCAGAATCATTTGTCATTAGAAAACTGTAAACTAAAACCACAATGCAATACCTCATCACACTTACCAGGATGGCTATAGTCAAAAACGGTAACAAGCTTCGGCAAGGACTCAGGGAAATGGAAACCCTCAAATATTGCTGATGTGATTTTAAAATGGCATAGCTACTCTGGAAACTAGTTTGGCAGTTTCTTTAATAAGCTAAACATAAATTTACTGTATGACCCAGCAATTCTACTCTTAGTGGAATGAAAATGTTAAGTTCACATATAGACTTAGACATGACTATTCACAGCAGCATTACTCATAACAGGCAAAAAGTGAAACAACCCACATGCCCATCAATTTAGGAATGGATAAACAATGTGGTATATATCCATATAACAGAATATTATTCAGCCACAAAAAGGAATTAAGCATCGATAACTGCTACAACATGGATAAACCTCAAAACATTATGCTAAGTGAAAGAAGCCAGTCACAAAAGACCACATACTTTATGATTCCCTTTCTACAAAATGTCCACACACACACAAAAAATCTATAAAAGCCGAAAGTAGATTCATAGTTGCCAGGGGCTGAAGTTGGGAATGAGGTTTAACTGTACATGAACACCTGCTTGAGGTGGTGAAAATGTTCCAAATGTTCTAAAAATGGATTGTGATTATGGTTAAACTCAGTAAATTTACTACAAGTCATTGAATTATACACTTAAAATGGGTGAATTTTACGGTACATAAATTATACCTCAATAAAGTTATTTCAAAAAATTAATGTCCCATGACAGATTAACAGATTAGCAATAAGCTGGTCATTCACCAAAGATCATTTGAGAAGCATGATTACAAGTGATAACCAGGGGACCTTTCTTATAAATTATGTGTTTAAGTACAGAGACACATTTGATAAGTTTAAGGCTTTGGGGACTTGGCCTTCTGGTTTTAGGTTATATCTCCTCTCGCTGGAACTGCCAGATAAACCACCTCAAGTTATGCAAGCTGTGAATTATTGAGCATTTAAGTATTTGAACCTTATTTGTTTAGCCAGAATGCACAACAATGCACCAAAAAATGCCAAAGCGCTAAAAATTTTGGAATTTGTTATTAGAGTATTCCTTACTCAGAGTAAGGAGTATCACTTTTCATACACAGTTAAACTAAACAGCTATTCAAAAGGAGGCTCATATAATATCACCAATCTGGTTGGCATTAAAAATCACATCTTGTTAATGAAAACACTACTTGATTATAGTGAAGCCTTCAAATATTTATACAACTCAAACTAGCAAAAGGAGAAGGGGTAGGCTAGATCACAAAGAACACTCTAGCCCTCTCCCCTTCTCCATTTGACAGTTTGGGTTTTGACCTCCGCAATTTATTTTTATCCCTTGGAATTTTATTAACTTTAAAAGCGAGTTTGTTAGAGTTGCCATAATGGCACCTCTGTGTACCAGGGTGGCAATGAAACCTCACAGAATTGTCTTTAGCTCCATTTTCAGTTTTATTTAGTTTGACAGTATGAAGCATTCAAAGGACTTTGAGACAATATTGAATGACAGTATTAGAGAAGCAGAAACAACTATTCTGAAGGGTCAGCTGGTAGATTCATACCATGAAGATTATCCTGGGTAAGAACAAATAAGACTATTGCAGAGAACACTAGAGTCAATAAAATCCACTGTGTAAGTGATTTGCAGAGTGCTTTTCCAGGAGGAAACATGGCGACGAGTGAAAGTTGAGTGTCATGCCCTTCATACCTGTATTTGCCCTAGAGGGGAACTGGATACAAAACATTGCTATCTTGGGCCTATTCCAAGACAATTTCGATTCCAAGTACCAAAAGGTGCTCAAGTTTCATGTCATAAACATTAAGGACAGTGACTGATCAAGAGTAATGATGGAGAAGAAAATATATCGTGTCAAAATAACTTTCCATTTTTAGTCTTGAGCTAAATAAATAAGCTTACTTAAGTTGTTGAATCCAAGGAATAATTCGTTTCATATCATCGTTCACAGACTTCTCCATGTCATCCAGCGTGGCCTGGTCTATAGAATACAGCACTTCATTAATTCGTTGCTTACACGAGGCACAAAATATTTAGGTAGCCCAGAACTTAAATGAAAATGATTGTTTTAGGGAAAAATTAGTGTTATTTTTGAGTCAGAGAAAAACTAAACTAAATGCATCATTAGGCATAAATTAACCTAATTTGTTTTCTCTCTTTAACATTTAGGGAGAGTTATAGTTAAGACAACTGATTAATAGCAAATGTACATTAGCAGGAAGAACAAGTAACAAATACATGAACTCATTATCTGCCTGCATTTCAATTCCCAAACCCTAGGCCTAGTTAATTAATATTTTTAACTTGCATGTATTTCTAACTCATAGTATTACCAAACTTAGAACCTTAAAAATGTAAAAACTGTAAAACTCCACTAAAATATTTATTTATTCAACACAAATGGTTTCTGGCATAAGCAAGAGCTGTTGGCTGAAGTTCAGCTTCCTAAATGTCACTTAGAATTTTTAATGACACCGAAAAAATGCTAATAATAGCACGTTTTGAACAAAAGCAAAATATACAATGATTTCAGTTCAAGAAAAAAAGTATAAGAAAATTAGTGCAGCATTGCCATGGTTTAATTGTACCCCCCAAAATTCGTATGTCGAAGCCCTCACTCCTAATGTGATGATGGTATTTAGAGATGGGGTCTTTGGGAGGTAATCAGGTTTAGATGAGGTCATGAGGGTGGCACTGTCTTGATGGGATTAGTGCCCTTATAAGAAGAGTCACCAGAGAGCTTGCTCTCCTCTTCTGCCGTGATGACAGGGAGAAGGCCTGGGCCTACGAGCCAGGAACAGAACCCTCACCATAATCTGACCATGCCGGCAACCTGATTTTATGCTTCCAAACTCTAATACTATGATAAAATAAATTTCTTTCTTTTTAACAACCTACTCTGTGGTCCTTTGTTATGGCAGCCTCAGCTAAAATAAGCATATATCCCCTAAAACAAGAATGACTGCCAACAGGTAACTTTTTTTGGCTTCTCTCAGTTTTACATGGTCATCTTCTTTATCTATGAGTGTGTACTGTGTAAACAGTCAAGAAAACAGTTAAGTAAAAAAAAATTCTGAAGAATGAACAACAGCTGCCTTGTGGTTCGAAACCAGTTAAACGGTAACTTATAAGTATGTCACTAATAAGCCATCATAAAGGCGATGTGATTCAAAGTAATGAAACCAGTTTTCCATGAACGGTTCATAGAAAAAGCTATCTTTTTTTTCTTAAGTTTATTTATTTTTTTAGTAATCTCTACACCCAATGTGTGGGGCTCAAACTCATGACCCCGAGATCAAGAGTCAAATGCTCCTCCGACTGAGCCAGCCAGGCTCCCTGAAAAACTTACCTTTACAACTATATGAGCAGAAAATCATTTATTTTCGCTAATCTAGCTTAATATTAATTTCAAATGGTAAATGTGCTAATACATTCAAGAACACAGTTCCATTAGCAATACAAAAACACTACGTTCCAAGTAGTTCATCATTTCAGAACACCAACTTGGTAACAGAACATGGTAAATCAAACTTTAATTTTGACTGTGTTTAACTCAGAAATATAAACATCCTTTCCTTCAGGATTCTGTACCCTAAGTCATCTTTTAGATGTTTATACTGTCATTCGTATATGTTCTTTAGCCATTAGAATCCCTTGTAGTCATTTCCATGTCACCTATTAGTGGTAAAACAGTTCATCTAAAAACCATCAGCCATCACCATTATTACTTCTACATAAGACAAACAACATAAATGTACTTCATACTGGGAAATTTAACTTCTGGGAAGAGAAAATCCCAGGCAGGGTTAAAATTGGCCCCAAGGAATGGACATCAGCCAGAGTCATTCCTTCCATATCTACTTTCTGTACTGCTGATACCACCCCTTCCCAATACCTAATGGCAGAAAAATTTTGTTTTGCTTTTGTCAAAATATTTTTCCTTACACTGAGTGACCATGTCATTGGGTAACTTACCAAGTCCATAAAGCATCAATTGAAACATTCCAGAATGCAAGTCTACAAAAATGTGTAGACACTCCGAGTTACCGCAGGGCTCCAAGATGGGAACGACAAGAGCTGGAAGTGCAGTCTCTATGGAAGCTGAACAGTTAAGAATGAAAAAGTGTATTTCTAGCTGAATATTTTCCACAAAAGATCATTTCTCAGTGTGTAGAAACAAACCAACTATCAAACAATCCTGAATATCAGAGGAAAAACATGATTTTGCAAAACTGGACTGGTACTACTATGTCAATTAGTAGCTCCAAAGGAAGAATGTATTCCTCAGGGTGACTTGAAACGAACATACCCATCTCAACCGCTACAGCAAAAAAAATCCCAGGATTCCTTTAAAAAAAAAAGGTTAAAATAGCTAGTGAAAATATTAACTTCATCAGTGAGCCGAGTTCTAGTTTTACTTTTCACTCAGTAATTACTAATAAGTTAGTTTTTAAGGATTTCCTTTTTGATATAGTGGGAAGAAAATGGTTTGGTAAACAGAATAAATTTCATCAACGGCCTAAATATTTTCAATGTCATTCCTCACAAAGAGAGGTTTTCTGGCAATTAGGGCCCATGTGTTTAAGAAAAACACTTGAAAACCATGAAACATTATTGTTTATATAGGAAAAACATTTTTTCCACGTTACTTCTATACCTCATTTTCAAGTCACAGATGAAATAAGAACATAAGCAATTGTTACACACAAAGTCCCAAGGCTGCCAATATACTCGTTCTCAAGTTTCACAGTATTTCCACCTGGCCCAATTAACTCTTCCCTTAATCCCACAAGCTGGCATAACGAAATCCAGGAAAGGAGCAGAGCATTCATTGAAATCACACCCCGTGCTGATCAGGTGGAGAAGCTCTAAAGAAATATGCTCTTCTAGTTACCATGGTCCTCTAATGCTACAGCACAGAAGAAAAGGCAGGCAGTGAGGAGAGTGGTTACATAGGCCCAGCCTTTCACCAGGTGTGACTTCTCTGTGCTACTTTGTTAAACAAGAACAGTAACATCTTCCTGTCCATGCCTTGGGTCCTTAGGAGGAAGAAATGACAAGTTTGAAAAGGTGCCTTAAAAAGCAAAGTGCTCAACAATGTACATTCTCTATACCCCTTTCATGAATCAAAGAAACAAGCCAAACCCTCTCATCAGGAATCTGCACAATAATGAAAATGGGCAGAGTTACCACTGGTGCTATCTATACAAAGAAATTATCAAACGAGTTAACAAAGCAAAGAGAGCTGCAGGAGACATATTTAATCAGATGAAAACAAACTGCTTTCCAGTCCATCTACTACATTTGTGAAGAACTGTTGAACATACAGGGCCAGCAGAGCTCTCACCTAAAACACACACACACATATACATACACACACACGAAAGAACAAATAGGTACAAACAGAAATTCCTCTTACAATATCTTATAACTCAGAGCAGGAGGACAAATTAGTTCAAATGATGTTTTGCTGAATTTACCAGGTTAATATAATAAATAGTGCTTACAGATCTGAAGCAGGGTTGCTAGGTTTCCACACCTATCTGGACTGTTAATAATTCCCAATGGAGAAGGAATGTATTCTTAGTGTAGTAATGGTGTAAAACTAATTCTGACAAATTGGGATAACAATGATCATTCCAATCTAATTATCAAAATTGAGTATTCTTGAAAAGACAGGGCATTAGAGAAGAATATAGAAAGCACAGTCCAAAGGATAAAATATACTTTGATGTATCTCTAATGACTGCCAATGTCCACATTTTTCTTTGCAAAAAATAAAATATATAAGGCCCGAAGCATTTAAAGGCAACTGGCTTGAAGGTATCAAAAATGGCAAAACCTAAAACATAGAAGGGAGAGTTAAAGGTTGTGCAAGATGACAGGATGGTACACTGCTCTTTCCTGAAACAGAAATATATATACATCTCCTCTTTGATTTCTCCCTATTTACCAAGGACAAAATGAGGAATGGACCAATACATAGTAATGTAAAGTGTGAAGACTAAAGAGAAGCAACTAAAGCCCAGGTAGGAATAGCTGCGTGTGGTTTTCAGCTTCTGAACTGCCCTGGATACCTTGATTCTGGCTCTGACAGAGCACAACACAAGGGAGACTCCCCTGGCTTTCAAGAGACAGGAATGCTGCAAGCGAGGCCACCTGGGGCAAGTGACCTGAAGTGCCTTGCACTGCCTTTTTTGACCTTCTCTCCAAAGTTCTGCCTACTCGCCCTTGAGACATTCCCACCCCCATGAAACCACATGCTGCCATCTAGACCATCCAAACCTGCTATCTGTACATTCCCCTAGCTCTCCCTTGAAATGCTCCATTGTCCAAGCTACTCACTTCCTTGGCTTATTCCAGGGAGGAGCTGGAAGAAAAGCCAGGTGATTAAGGGTGATTGCACAAAGGGATTCCAAGAACAGCCCTAGGTCCCAGTAAAGGATTTGACTAAAGCATGCTTTCCCATCACAAAAGGGATCAAGTAAGACTACACGAAGAATACAAATGCATGAACATGAATTTTAAAAACAAGCTAAAGCATAGGTAATAAAATGGTGGGTCAGCAGGCCCTTTCCTATAATGGCCCTCATATCCACAACCGTTCTGATTAAAGCAGGTCTGAGGGGCCCAACCCCACACACAAGCACCGACCTCTCCTCCAAAGCACAGTCTCCAAAGCACCCTTCTCTCACACCCGGAATTCTACAGACACCTAGAACTAGAAAACCGATGCTGGAGCACACTCCCACTAGAGTCAGAGATCTAGGAAGGGCCTGGACTAACATCCTTGAGTTACAGATGAGAATGGAGCCCAAAGAATGCTACTTGTTCAAGAGCATGCAGCTCAACTCACACCTTCTGGCTGCCCAACCAGTGAGATCTCTACAAAATGGTGCTAAAGCAAAATCTTTGCAACTTACATTAACAAGACACAAAAGTACGTTTCTTATGTAAACACCTGGTCACTCTATTTTTCAAAGTAATTTAAGTTATCTCCTGGGCAACCATACTGAGTTCTTACTTACTTAAAACAAACTAAACCTTGTTTACAGATGATACTAAATTAAACCAGAGCTTATCAAAATATCAAAAGATCACAAACCCTGATTTTCTACAATCCCAACAAATGAATTTTAGAATTTTACTATTTTGAAAAATCAGAAATTAAAAAAAAATGGTACCTAATAGGGTTCTTTACGAACGAAAGGTATATTTCAACAGGGTGCCAAGACAACTAAGTGGGAAAACTTTATTTTTTCACCAAATGTTACTGGAATGACTGTGTATCCCCCTACAAAAGAATGCAGTTGGACCACCACCTCATACCACATACAAACATTAACTCAAAAAGTAATCTAAATGTAAGAGCTAAAACTACTCAACAGAAGATGTTTAAGAATCATTAGGTAGATTCAAATCAAAACCACAAAGAAATACCAGTTCACACCCACCAGAACGGCTAAAAACAAAAAGACAGGACAATAACAGGTCTTGGTAAATATTCAAAGAAACTGGAACCCTCAAACACTACTGGTAGTGGGATTAAGAGGTGGTGTTAAACATGTAAAAAGGTAAAACAGAGTTACCATATGACCCAGCCCTTCCACTACTGGGTACATGGCCAGGAGAAATGAAAACAAGTCCACACAAAAACCTGTACAAGAACGTTCATAGCAGTGTTATTCATCATAGGGGGAAAAAAAAGTGGAAGGAACCCCATCAACGATGAATGGATACATAAAATGTGGTAGATCCATGCAATGGATTATTTGACAATAAAAACGAAGTACCAAAGCATGCTTTAATATACACAAACCTCAAAAACGTTATGCTACCAACAATATGCAGAAGACCACACATTATATGATTTCATTTATCTGAAATGTCCAGAACAGGCAATTCTATAGAGACAGAAGGTAGATTAGTGGTTGCCAAGAGCTGAGGGGAGGGATGAATAGGGGAGTGACTGCTAATGGATACGGAGTTTCTTTGGGGGATGATGAAAATGTTCTAAAATTAGACTGTGGAGATAGCTGTACAACTTGAGTATGTTAAAGAAAAAAACCACTGAATGAGTGAATTGTATGCAAATTATACCTCAAAACTATTACTAAAAAAGAACAAACAGGAGGGTGGTTATGTGTGCTTTCTAACCCCAATGAAAGTTTTCGTTTTTTTTTTTTTTTTTTTGAAAGTTTTGATTATACTTCCTAATCAGAAAATTTAGGTCTGTATTTATAACATCTTTGCTTGAGGGATTAAAGTGGGGGCAGGGGGATGAGGACTTCCATGTACCTTATAATTAAATTAAAATCATCAAGACTCGATAAATCTAATGTGAAGCCCTGTTGGGGCTAGTGAACATGCCCCCTCAAAATAGATTAAAACACTACATTCATTCATCCGATGTCTAGCATACTTTGCATTTAAGGCCTGCACTTGTTTAGTTAAGCTGTTTCCACTTAGTCTTTAGTCTGTCTCAGACCCTCTTTCACACCTCTGTTCTTTCACTTTCTTTGAATGACTATGTATTCTGAATACAAATTTATTTTCCTGTCTGTCCTCTCTTCAGGCAGTATTTTTAGCTAATTCGTCAAAGTGGTACCGAAGAAGCTGCTTTTTTAAGTATAATGGATTGAGCTGGGCTCTGTGACGGTGCAACGCAGTACTTTAGCTACCACAGTTATTAAAGACATCATTTTTGCGGCACTTCACATACATCATTTCACTTAATTAAAGGCTGTTCACTGTGGGCACAAGGTCATCACAACCAAAAACTGAGGTAGGGATAGTGTATGCTCATGATAATACTGTGAAACTATTACTAGAATGAAAGCACTTACTTTCTAAATGATTGTCCCCCGAAGCTCTAAACGTACTAAGTGAACTTAGAAGATTTTTCGCTATGAGTGTATATGTGTTTCTTATTTGAGGCCTGCTCATGTATTAACAACTAAATAAAAATCTTTAAAAAGACAAAGGATAAATTCTGCTTCACTCAAAGAGACATATTTTATAAATAACATCATAAGTATCTGCAAAGCTACCTTATTCTTAGAAGATGACCTAAAAGAAATGATTCATATTAAAATGTTAAAATAACTTCCATTTCAATAGGAAAAAAAGTTTTAAGGAGGTTCAATATGCATACCTTTAAAAAATAAGGCCAAACAAAATAATTAAAAAGAAAATTAGAGAAAAATTTGGACAAGCTTGGTAGATCACAAGTTAAAATGCAGAAATGCCCAACTCCACGACAAAACCAGGAAAAAAGTCTAATTAAGAAAGACGTTTCATAAAATAAAAGTGGATACTAATGAAAACAAAAGAAAGGTGGAAATGCCAGTTTAAAAGAACCTACAGTTTTCGTTGGCATTGAAGCCTCTCAGAATGGCCTTCAGCTCCTGGAGCTTCTGATGAGCTCGTGCATGGACGCTGTCAATCAGGAGCTTTTCTATTGATAAGTGATCAATCTGCATAAATAAGAACAGAATCATATGTGCAATTTAAACATTTTCACTTTAAAAGTCTAAGAGTAGATTACTGTGGCTCAAGATAGTTCCTTTTAGAATCACACTGACTGAGTGTTAACCAGTAGAAGAAAGCAAACTTAAAGGTAAAAAAGATAAACTTAGATGGTATTGGGAGCTTAAAGACTATAGCTAACATTTTGGCAATTACAAATCAAGATAGGTTATGTACTGGTTATCAGTGATTAAATGTCAGACCTTAAAAATAAAATGGTGATATGACCTAAATTTTAAAATGTGAAAGAACATCTTACGAATTATACATAACGTTAGTTATTTAAAAAAACAAATGTGGGGCACCTGGGTGGCTCAGTCGTTTAAGCATCCAATTCTTGATTTCCGCTCAGGTCACGATCTCATGGTTCCTGAGATTGCGCTGATAGTGCAGAGGCCACTTGGGATTCTCTCTCTCTCTCTCTCTCTCTCTCTCTCTCTCTCTCCCCCCCTCTCTGCCCCTCCCCCACTTGCATGCGTGTACTCTCTCTCAAAATAAATAAACATTAAAAAAAACCCACAAATGCAAAAGCATAACATTCACATAAAACAAGTTTAATAAAGGGTTTTAGGAACAATCAGGTATTTTATCTTTTTATTTTAATATTCATTTCTTTTTGAGACAGAGACAGTTGAGAGAGACAGAGTATGAGCAGGGGAGGGGCAGAGAGAGAGGGAGACACAGAATTCAAAGCAGGCTCCAGGCTGTCAGCACAGAGCCCCACGTGGGGCTCGAACTCATGAACCGTGAGGTCATGACCCCAGCTGAAGTCGGCGCTCAACCGACTGAGCCACTCAGGCGCCCCCTTTATTATTTTTTAAGTAGGCTCCATGCCTGCTGTGGAGTCCAACACGGGGCCTGTGCTCATGACCCTGAAATCAAGACCCGAATTGAGATCAAGAGTAGGACACTTAACTGAATGAGCCACCCAGGTGCCCCACCATGTATTTTAAAGAATGTGTTAAAAGTTTAAGAATAAAGTGTAAGTTATATACATTCATTTAATCAAACCAATGTTAAAATATATTGAGATCTCTTACCTTCATGGCTCTTTCTACTAACTTGGAATCAGAAGCTGGCAAAGGAGGATCATGAAAAATCTGTAAAGGCTTAGAGACATCATTTTCATCAATTTTAATTGTAACTTTGTGAACAGATGCCGTCCCTGTTTTTCTCCCAAGAACCTGTTGACTAAAGAGAAAAGAAATACTAAGGATTTTTTTCAACACAGCCTGTTAATTTTTGGAATAAAACAGAAACAATCTATTGTATGCCTTAGCCAGAGCCTAGAACATGATAGGCCCTCAATGTTTGTGGAGGGAATAATTTAATATTGAGAAGACAGCTATTCTGTAATCCAACGCAGTATTTGATTTACATCCTTTTTAAAAAAAACAGACACAATTTAAAAACAAAACACACGTGGGGTGCCTGGGTGGTTCAGTCAGTTAAGCTTCTGACTTCGGCTCAGGTCATGATCTCACGGTTTGTGAGTTTGAGCCCCACATTGGGCTCTGTGCTGTCAGTTCACAGCCTGGAGCCTGCTTGGATCTGTGTCTCCCTCTCTCTCTCTCTCTGCCCCTCCCCCGCTCATGCTCTGTCTCTCTTGCTCTCAAAAATAAACATTAAAAAAAATTTTTAATAAATAAAAAATAAAAACACATGCAAAGAAATCTGAAAACAAAACAATCTGTCTTCTACATGGTGTCTATTTATCTCTAATTCCTTTACAGAAAATGAGAATCAAGCAAAGTTCAAACAGGGAATTGAGGATTATAAACAGCCTAATACTGATTTTCCCCAAAACTCTCCCTCAAAAAAGACATTAAGAGGCACAGTTCAAAATATAAAATTGTGATAAGCAAACATGTTTTAAAAACATACCCAACAATCTTAATGGTCTTTCAGCAATCTGGTATAAGGCCAGAGTAATCTAACTTTTTGAGAATAGCAAGTCTTAGTACAAACAGATGTCTACATATTTAAAACATGCCATGTTCTAAGAAAGGGGTCGATTACAGATGTCTTATGTGGTTTATATGATACCATGGGACTTTACTATATAAAATCATGTTGCTAGAAGTACATAGCTATTGGTCTATAGTAAATCAGATATAGGAAAGAAAAAGAGAAACATAAAGGATATTTACAGTCACAGCATGAACCTGCCAGAATCAATTTCACTTACTTCCAAACTGAGAGGGAGAGGCACTTGCCAGCATGGTACCTTTCCACCTGTACAAGGTCTCCCCACCGCTCTCGGATTAACATTAGAGTTTGGGAATGTAGCACTTCTAACTGAAGCGACAAGCAGAATGAATCTGATGGGGTTTGTTAAGCAAATTTAATAAATCACTACAAGGGCCAGTGAACTACAAGCAAACTTCATTTAACAAAAGCTCTATTCCCCAAAAGCTGGCTATGAAGGAAATTTCTGGAATTCTATTTCTTCGATGACATATACGAAAAGGTGTGATCAACTGTGGCACAATTTTAGAAAAAGGTTTTATATTTCATTTTGAACCGACATAAACAAACTATAAGGCCCAGGTTGCCTGCGAATTCATCATGGTTTAGAGAATATGAGTAGAACAAATGGCACTATTTTCTCCCCTCTAGATTTCTTACTCATTTTTGTTTTACCAACAGTAAAATTTAAAACTTGGTCTATTATAGATGTATCACTATTCTCCACACTCACCAGTTCCTCAGCCCCATTTCTACTCCAAAAAAGGAAAGTTCAGGATAGGGGGTAAATGGAAATATGGGGAGGACAGGGACACACGAATTCCTTACAAATACAGGTCTCAAATTTGAAAAGGATACGTAGGCAGTTGTACATGTCCTGAAGAGGTTTTTCATCAGCAAAGAGTCTAGACTGCACCAGCTGATGGATAAAGTTGATTTGCATACTATGAACCAAGGCTCGCCCATCTTCCATTGGCAGGAGAAAAAAAGGCGGTAAACCAGAAAAGTGTATAGATCATATCATAGTACCAACTAAGGAAGAGTACACCGACTAACAATAAATTAAACAAACAAACAAAAAAAGAACTGAAATTATCCATGGAAATCAGAGAACATTATACTTGAGAAACACTAAAATCTCCATGGAAAGTAAGTATGATTATCACAACATCTACTTCAAATTACAGAATAAATTGCCAAACATTTAGTACTCTGTAAGAATGTTTCAATAATATAAAAACACCAAACATCTGAATTAATATTTATGATTTAAATCAGTATTTATGATTTACCTCCCGTTTCCTTATCCTCAACTAGAATTTCTAGCTTGAGAAGACGCCATGGTACATCCGGATCATCTCCCATCACGGTCAAGGTGGCTTCAAATTCTCCCTCAACTCGAAACTTCACCCGGCCATTTGCTTTTAAAAGAAGAAGAAGAAGAAGAAGAAGAAGAAGAAGAAGAAGAAAAAGAAGAAGAAGAAGACTACTTTGCTAGAAAATAACCAGCTTCCCGCTAGCCTAGAACGTTCAATTTTGCTTACAAGAAATTTTAAATAGCTTGAAAGTTCTTTCAGAAGTGTCCAAAGAACTCAGTAGTTCCTGCATAAGCAATAGCCAAAGGCAGTGAACACTTCTAACATCAACTGACAATTTTCTCTTGAGGTATAACTCTGGGGCTTCATCTCTCCTCCAGCCCCAGGTGATCTCCCTGTTCCCAGCTTCACATACCACCATTTTATCTCCAGGTACGAAAATTTTATCCCTTGGTACTAAAGAGAAACGATCGGTTGACAAGTCTAAAGAGAAACGATCGGTTGACAAGTCACAGATGTGAACACTACCTGAATTGCAGACCAAACCCTCAAAATGAGAGTTCTTTGAATGAAACCCCAAAAGCTGTTTGAAAAAAATTCTAACACGTCAATTCTTAAAAAAGATTAACTTCTGGTACATACCAACTGTAAGATTGGCTAACTGAGGAGGGAGATCTGTGGTCACAAGCCTATGTCTAAGAATCTGATTGAGCTGGTGAAGTGTGGCTTGTTTCTCAATCTTGGTAATTGGGTCTGGAGGAATAATTTTATCCTACAAAAAAAATTCAGTGATTTTATAACCATGTACAAAGAGACCCAACTCTTACCTGCACCTGTCTTAACATATTTTCTCACTTTGCCCAAGAGGATCTTAACACTCATTTCTTAAGTCGACATCCAGTAATAGTGATATGCCCCTTAACTATGGTGCATCAGAGTGCCACCCAGCTGAGACAGTAATGCAACATGATCTTCTTCACGCTCTATTTATGAAATCAAGTTCATGTCACTAGATGACTTTCACCACTTTTTAAAAGTATAAAATAAAATAGCACCACATCAGTAAACTATTACCGCACTACTTAAAAAAAAAAAGCTTCCAAAAAGCAACTAGCATACCGTATTTTCACATATGAAATAGATGTAAATTAATTTACACCTGTTTACCGCCCCCCCCCCCCCGATTTATCTATTTTGATAGCTATTCACATTTTGGCCTCAATGTATTCCAAAAAAACACAATTCTAATTATGGAGAAAAAAGTGAATTACATGAAATCTTTTAAAATATAGAACAGGGGCACCTGGGTGGCTCAGTCAGTTAAATGTCCAACTCTTGATTTCGGCTCAGGTCATGATCTCATGGTTTGTGAATCTGAGCCCCGTCTTGGGCTCTGCGCGGACAGCTTGGAGCCTACTTGGGATTCTCTCTCTTTACCTCTCCCCCATTCTCTCCCACTCTCTCTCTCAAAAATGATTAAATAAACTCAAAAATGTATATATAGAACAGTTGTTTTGCTGGACAATTTAATAACACAGTAGACTCCAATGCCAAAGCCTTTAACTTCTAAGAACAGGAGTGGTGAGCAGTGCACTTACCCTAATGCAGGTGGGCAGTCGTGGGTAAGATCCAGTAGTCAGTACATCAATGGCATACGGGATGGCAAAACTAGGCAGGCGTGCATGGACTAGGGCATCTCTAGCTAATGAGGCCAGGCGATCAGCAGTGTCCACGAACAGAATGGCTTGCTGATCTAAAAAGCTTGAAATCATCTTTAAAGCAAAGGGTAAATGTATTAAACTTAATTGAGAGCTAGCTACTTTGCACTTCAAATATCATTTATTCATTCCAAAGTAAACTCTGAGGGACATTAATATAAGTTTCCCACATTTCAAAATATTTCCTCAAAAAATTTTCCAGTAATGTGAAGAAATATTTAATACGTTTATATTTAACATTAAAAACAATAACTTCCTATCACTTTAAGTAAAACGTTTTCCAATTTGTTTCTCCATCCTTAACATTACACATACACATCAGAAGTTAGGAGAAACAGAACAAAATGCTTTTTCCTCTTACAGATTTCTAGAGTTGGCTGGTAATGAAGTAGTTAAAAGCATGGCCTCTTGGACCCAAACTGCCTTGGTCTCAATTTTAACTCTGCAACTTACTATCCCTGTAACCTTAGGCAAGTTACTTAACCTCTCTGTACCTCAGGTTTTTCAACTGTAGAATAGAGATAATGATTTCCAACCTTACAAGGTTATTCTGAGGAGCAAGAGTTATTGCACACAAAACCTTAAGAACAGTGCCTAGAACACATAAAATACTCCATAAATGCTGTTATAAGACATCTAGGCCATCTTCATGCCCCAAACAGAAATCCTTTCCATCAGTTCTCTATTGAATGCGTTTCTGAATAGTAGAGCTCATCATGGAGCTGCAAACTCCTTCCTTGAAACTTTTCTATTCTGGAGCAGTAATGTCTCCCATGTCCTTCCAACACGGGCAAGCCCACCCTATCTTCAAAGCTAAACATTCCAAGTCACATCAATTTAGTCTTTACATCTCCAAATTTCTATCTCACCACCCTTGTTCTGCTGCCTTGGAAAGGCTCCAATTTATCAGTGGCTAACTTAAAACATGGTATCCAGAATTAATACCACATCACACCCACAATTAATACCAGCACACAATGCCCTACAGTTATTTTCTCAGTATTTCCATACTCATTTTATTATCTGATCTTCACAACTCCAGGAAACAGACAAAATCAGATAATTCCTATCACTTTAGAGATGAGAAAATTGAGACTCAGGTTAAGACAGGGGCACCTGGGTGGCTCAGTCAGTTAAGTGGCCAACTCTTGATTTGGGCTCATGTCATGATCTCACAGTTCGTCAGATCGAGCCTCGAGTGAGGTAGCAGATTCATACAATTCAACTATAAAAAGGAATGAAGTACTACGACATGAATGAACCCTGGAAACATTATGCTAAATTAAACAAGCCAGTCACACAAGACTCCATCATGGTGCCATTTATATGAAATGTTCAGAATAGGCAAATCTATAGACAGCAGATTAGTGGCTGCTTAGGGCTGGGATGGGGGACACTTGGGGTGACAGTGAAAGGGTACATGTTTTCTTTTTGAGATGATGAAAACATTCTACAATTGACTGTTATGGTTGCACATATCTGAATACACTAAAAACCATTGAATTAGACACTTTAATGGGTGGATTGTATGGCATGTGAATTATGTCTCAATAAAACTGTTTCTCAAAAAGCTCTAGGAATAGGATTATTTTCTCTTTTTCTTAAATAAAACATGATCCAGACTGTTTCACCATTAGAATTCTACAAACTATGTACTTACTCAGCTACACACATAATATGTCTGGTATGGCTAAAGATCATTATCTATTAAGAACCTCAAATGAAACTAGTTAAATAATCATTAGGTTGAGAACAGAAGAGTTAAAACATGAATAATCTTCTAATTCTTCAGTTGATGGACCTTACACCTGACATAAACACATCTGTGTCTACATTCACAAAATACCAAAACTTTACAGAAGTTCAATATGAGACTTCATTCAGAATGTGATTTATTTGAACAGCCAACTCAAGAAACTAATAGAAGAATACTCTACTTTCAATTAATGAAAGATGAATTACAATATGGCTCAATATTAAAGCCAAGAGTTTTGGATTTTCCCTGACACTATGTTACTGAACTCAGTAGTATTAAACAGGTAACTGAAATACCCATGATATAATTAGGAATTTAACACCAGATTTGAAAAATTGAACACTTGGATTTTGATTTACTTCAGTGACACCTAACTTTTCACTGCAAGTTTGAACATCTTTAAGAAAAGATTGCTCCAAATTAATTATTGAGAAGAAACCCCAGGCTTTTCAGAAACAGTATACCATGCTACCTCATTTCAGCCAAAACAGATTTACTACATTTGGTGTCCAAATTTCCAGAACAATGAGTTGTAAAACTTTCTGATAAATAAGCTTGGAATGAGTCTGTTTGTTAACATTTATAATCAAAACCATTCTTTGTATGATGCTTTACGGTGTACAAAAGACCCTCTGAATATAAACTTTAACTGCCCTATCATACCAACAGACAACCAACCGATGAATAAAAGAATGTTTTCCCCCATAAGGAAAATGTATGGTACAAAATACTGTCCCTCTAAATAAACCCTTGATCGATATTATATAGAAGGATGACAGCTTACTCCTACAGACAAAAGATATGTGACTAGACTGTGTCTTGGTAGAAATCTTCCAGTTTGATCACTAGCTTAGTTGGTAGAGCTGGAATGGAGTATCAACTTCAATGAAGATCGGGTTTTATTTTTAACTTAAAAACAATTATTCTCCTAGAATTTAAAATTCTCAACTTCTTCACAGCCCCTTTTCTCCTTTCACTTTAGCAACTTTCACACAGACTTGGGGTCTAACGATAAAGGAACCTAGTAAAATCGAGGGCAGTGAATGCAGTGGCTACAACAGAGGTGAGAAGTCAAGAAATCACGTGCAGAAACACAACTGTGCTGTAGATTCCTTTCTGAAGTGGGATTTTATGGAATAGGTAAACCCTGACAGATTTGCAAATATAAAATTACTCTAAAAATATTCTAGACTTAGCTTGTCAGAGTGCTAAAAATACACTTGTTATGGTACCTCTATGCTAAGTGGGTAGCTGCTAATTTTAATTTATCCAGGAAGTCTAGTAAACTTTAAGAGAATTTAAAAATGACTCAAATAAAATTTAACCAAAGTAAAGTTGTTTTTCTGCCTTCACCTATTAAAACTGATAAAAAAAATTTTAATGTTATTACATAACTGAATGGAAAAAAAAAAAGAATATGAGCATCAGTATCAAGCTCACTTAGAGAATCTACCCACTTTCCAAATAAAACTGACTAGTGGCTAGATTACTTGGACCTTGTAGAGCAGACCTCAATTTTAGGACTTTATTCATTTTATGATAATTACCCTCCCCTTTCCAGTATGAAAAGGTACTCTACTCTTTCCATTCTCCTCACCGGAAATGACCAAAGGAAAACAGAAGGGAGTAATTGGGAGGCACCATCCTCCCCAAGTTAGGAGCTCAACAGGCTAACACAAGACCCCTACTGATGTTTTCCCTCAACACTTCTTGAATACAGCTTCAAAAAATTTTTTTTGTTTTGGTGGGGGAGGCGGGGAGGGAGGCACAGATTTTAGCATCTCTGGTATGTAACAGTCAAAAGACTATGAGCTTTGGGGCACCTGGGTGGCTCAGCTAAATGTCTGACTTCAGCTCATGTGATGATCTTGTGGTATGTGGGTTTGAGTCCCGCGTCAGGCTCTGTGCTGACAGCTCGGAGCCTGGAGCCTGCTTCGGATTCGGTGTCTCCCTCTCTCTCTCTCAAAAATAAATAAAGATTAAAAGAAATTTTTTTTAAAAGCTATGAGCTTCTTGAGGGTAGGGGCTGTGCCTTACTTGGGTGTCATCCACTATACCCTATACTCTGTGCTCACTAAGGGTTTGGAGAATGAATAGATGAACAGCAAACAGATAAATGCTGTCATCAGCTCTGTGGCCCTGACTGAAGCCAGTTAGTTTCTAAAAACCTTATTCCCTCATCTGTAAAACAAGAAGATACCGACTCTGCCATACTCTGAGGGTTTTCAAGAATAGGCAAAATTCAAGAAGCACTTTGCAGACTTTAAGGAAGTGTACAAATGTAAGGCTGTTTCCCCCCTTTAATTCAAGTCTTTGTCTTTAATGTCTTCTAGAGTAATGTCTTCAGATACGGCCTACTCTTTTTTCTAGTCAGGTAATCAAATACTAAGTTTCTACAGAAATATAGTACACATTTTCATACAGAAACAGAATTACTCACTTAAATAATGTCTCTCAAACAAATCAGGAGATATAAATTTAAGCTACAATCAAAAGTTATATCTATTACAAGTTAACATTCCAAAAAGTTACTTAATATAAAACATAATCAAAAGTTATATGTTACAAGTTAACATTCCAAAAAGTTACTTAATATAAAACATAATCAAAAGTTATACCTGTTACAAGTTAACATTCCAAAAAGTTACTTAATATAAAACATAATCAACAGTTTAACTCACCGCACATTTTTCCACCTTGCCAGCGTTATTAGCCCATTTTACTAAAGCTAATAATCGAACAAAGAGTTGACGTGTCCGGCTAGCAAACTGCACTATTTCTATTTTCCTATAAAATAAAACAATTCTTAATGACCAACATAGTTGAAAAGAATATTTAACAATTTATTTCATCTGAGCTAAAATATGACTCAATCTTTGTTTATAACCATTACAACAAAATGAATCACCTAAAATATTTATAAGTATGAATTATTGTCACATTTTGCATACTGGCTGCATTTTTAATTTTCTACTTCAGGGTAATAAATCCAATAGTATCAGAGTAACAAATCAGAATCACATTTTAAAAACGAATTTTGCAGGACAATAAAAGTTGCTCACTAAAATATACCCAATTCACAGATATAAAAGTACAATATAGAAGTTAACCAGGTCACAGAGGAGATCAAATTAGGAGTTAGGAATTTCATAATTGTGGTTATGAGTTATGAACTGGCAACCTTTTTGGTACAAGGAACTGAAATAGATCTTTACCAAAGCTTGAAACTGTCTTACTTCTACAAAAGCAAGGGTCCATTTCCCATCTTGCAAGAGCATGATTTAAAAAGCTGAATAATCAAAGAACTATCCAACTCTTTACCAAACTAATTTCAACGACAAGCTTAGATATTAAATTATCTAAACAAAGTTAAGGAAAGTAAGTTGACTACTAAAAGTAACAGCTAGATGGTCAGTCTGTATCTATTTTTATGCTATACCCACTATGATGCTTTTGCTCCCAATACTCATCCGTATTTTTATCATCTCCTCATAAAGCCTTAAAAGCTTTACATTGTCAATCAATGTGTGAACTAGACCTCTCAATTTCCTGTCAGCTATAAAACTGAAAATCACTTTCATAGTTTACCTTAAGATACCGAAAAAAAAATATTGAACAGGCCAGGACTGATGACAGAACCCAGCAGGACATCAGCCTCCTGCCAAGTGGACTCTAACCTGTATTAGTCTCAGTACAGCTGTTCAATGACCTGCAGATCCAAACCACATCCCTGCATCTCACCAACAGCAACACCATGAGGCAATGCACCCAACCAAAAGTTTCTGTTGAAGTATAATCCTGACTGACTACAGAGTCTAACTCCTAGTGAAAGCATGTGTATGGAGCCCACAGACAACGTGAAAGGCTTAAGATTCAGCCAGCAATAGGATCAGTGGTAGTACAAAGAGAAGAATCAAGGACACAGATACAGTTATGACTCTTTGCCAGCGTCTGTGAAGGATCTTAAGAGATAAAACTACCAGAGCATCACAGGCAAGACTGGAACACAGAAAAAATATTCAACGCACATTACAACCTGACAGCCACCTCCATGCTAGGAGAATTAGCACCATCATTCTAACTCAGCAACAACTTACAGAGCAGGTGAGGTTGCTCTCCTAGAGCAAGCATATCTGTATATTATTAACTTGCTTTCCCAAATGAGCTCCTCTACTGGAAAGCAAACACCCACCTTTGTAAACTATCGTAACGTGATCTTTTTGACACCATGCAATCTCAGGTGATAAGCAGCATGAG
The DNA here is from genome assembly GCF_022079265.1 of Lynx rufus. NCBI lineage: Eukaryota > Metazoa > Chordata > Mammalia > Carnivora > Felidae > Lynx > Lynx rufus. Next base: position 35,619,185 of record NW_025814828.1, read on the forward strand.
TCTGTTTTTCCAAGGTCCAGTTTCCCTTCCTACCCCAGAGTGGACAGAAGAAATCTGGATTTTCATTTCCTTCCTTTAAAACTGACCAGCCAAACTGTCTCCCCCATCTCTGCCTTTTCAGTCTAATTCCGTCAGAAAGAGAGCTGGTGGTGGGGATGGAGCATAGTCACTAATAAATCCTCCCTAGTCACTTGGTCTTTAGAAAAAAAAAAAAAAAATCAAGGAGCATTAGTGCCAAAGATGTAGTCAAGTAGTCTATACTATAGCCACAATTTAAATCTCTATCACAGGATTGCCTTGAAACCTTAATTTATCTTGTTCCCTTGGCCTATGGAAACATTGGTGTCTAGTTATGTCTTAAGCCCCCAACTCCAACTCAATAACAATTATCTCAACTATAAAGCAGCAACGGAGTAGGCAAATGTCAATTCTCTAAAGATATCTGGCATCGTGGTAAACTAGCGGCCAACTTTCTAAAGTGAATCTGTTCCTCAGCTTCTTTATTAAGTTCTAAGTTTTCTACATCTTTCTACCCGCCTCAGGGACTTGACCTGGTCAGTGACTCAACAAAGGTTTCTAGGACAGAAGGTCCAGAGCTGGTCTCACACCAAGAATTGTCAAGGATGAGGAAACCACATTTCCCAGGGCCCCCTAAACAAATGGAGTGAAACGTCACCCTGGGTTCTCTGGGCCTAGGTTTGCAATCCACAGCCCTGCCACCCACAGACACACAAACACACACACACTTTCTCTCTCTCCCTCTCTCTCATATACCATACACATATACACACTCCCATAGATCTAACAACACAGACACAGATTTAAGGTTTTTTTTCATACTTACCTTTCCACATCAGATTTCCTTGGCAGTCTAAGAAGGAAAAAACACAAAAGAAATTGACTAAATATATGCATACCTTCATCAAAATGGTAACGGTCTTTATTCTGACTCTATTACATACTTCAGCATTTCAGAAAAGCTGGATCAATAGCCACTACAAGCTTGTGTGGCTACCTACTCTTTTTTATGAGTTTCCAGCAATATGGCCATAAGGGACAAAAATCAACAAAGGAACATTCCTCTCCATTCAAAATGCTCCAAAAGGTATTGCATGAGCCTCAAACATTGAAAAAGCTCAAGTCTTACGTTACGCACACTACTATATCACAGAGTCATAGAAAATACTCTTTTAAAACCAAAATAGTCACGGATGCAGAATACTAGTTGTCAGCCTCCCTGTATCCAATGGAACCTTGCCTCCAAGCAATAACCTCTCCATGTTTTGTTAGGGTGGGCAAAACTGGAAGCTAAGCACACAAAAGGACCAGTGTCAGCCAAGGGTTTTATGGTAATTATAACGCTGCATGGTGGTTAGCTGTAAATGATTACTTTTAAACAGCTCCAATAAGGTTTTGATTTCTTTTTGCTAGTTTTCCAGTACAACAGCCAGCTACCAATGTCACCATTTTCCCTGTTAAATTATACTATTTAACACTCTCACATCCACTGATGCTTACAGAGGTCCCGATCTAGCCTCATGAATCACCGCATTCTAGAAACCCCTATCCCATGGCCCAAGATTCAACTGCCTGAGCAACTCTAAAACCTCCTCTACATCTAATCACTTCTTTTTTTCTTTTATTTTTTTTAATGTTTATTTTTGAGAGAGACAGAGCGTGAGCAGGGGAGGGGCAGAGGGAGACACAGAGTCTGAAGCAGGCTCCAGGCTCTGAGCTGTCAGCACAGAGCCTGACGCAGGGCTTGAACCCATGAACCGTGAAATCATGACTTGAGCCGAAGTCTGGCGCTTAACTGACTGAGCCACCCAGGCGCTCCACATCTAATCACTTCTTGAAGAACACACACTGAACTACTTAGATCCTCTCCCCCACCCCACCCCCACAGGCCACAGGTGCAGAAACAATAAAACCAGAGATTCAAGGCAGAAGGAGGGGAAACTATGAAAATGAGCTCTGGCTTGTAGATAACTACAATTCGGAGAGTAGACAGTGACATAGAAGTTGAAGTTATGATCTGGTGATAAAGGAAGCCGGGTAGAAGCTGGATGAGCCAGCAGATCAGATGAAGCATACATTAGGCCTTGTAAGACTACAAGTAAAAACAACTACTGGTAAGTTCCTCTACATGTGAAAGCTCCTAACACTCCCCGAGGAGCCACAACCCTCATCCTCAAGGGAGGGAAAGAATGAGAACCATGGATGCTTGTGTGTGCTTAACAGACACAGAGAAACAAAAGAGGAGAGATTTTGCGGGTAGAAAGAACAGGAAACATTGTTCCAACTCTTTCCACCTGCCCCGGACACCCTAAAAGGATCACCTCATTTCAGAGGTGGTATCATTTTGGGGACCAAGATTATAAGGCTCTGTTGCCTGCACCACCACCCCCCCCCCCCCGACCCGCCCAATTCCTCCTAATCTATTTAAAATTCCTTTATGGATAATGAATCCACCATTTGGGGCAAAAGCCCTAAAACACAAATTTTTGGAAGTCACAGAAACTTACACCAAAGTGTGATAAGACAAGTTTACGTGATGGAGATCTTAGCATTTTCTAATTTTAATTAAAACAGGCAAAAAAAAAAAAAAAAAAAAAAAAGAAAGAAAGAAGAAAAAAGTAGGACCTACATCCCTAAAAAGTCAAGGCAGAGAATAAACTCTTAGATGAGAGTGTGTAAGGAGGCTGGGATAGACAAGGAGAAGGAAAAAACCCAGAAATCCATGGCCCAAAACAAACCACTGAAATTGTCAAGGCGGTCCTTTTTACTTTCAATAGTTCACAGACAAGCATCAAATGTGGCAGAAATAAGATTCGTATTAAGTATACCTAGAACACTAGCTTTACATCAATACGTTAATTCTGACAGCTTCCAGCTAGAACAAGGGAAAACACAGGATTTAGGAACTCCAAGGTAAGTTCTCAAACTAATTTTGGCTTGCACAAATCCAAAGAGAAAAGAGTTATCTTACTCTTTTCTAAGTATTAAGAACAGTGTATTTTCCTGTTAAATACTCCATGGTCTGTAATTACAATTCTAAAAATTCATTTGTTGATGTGTTAAGTCAATAAATACTTAATCCCCGACTATGTGCCAGACACTGTTCTAGGCCCACCGAACATAGCAAACAAATCAAAATCCCCATCCTCATGGAGCCTCCAGTAAGGAAGAGACACACAATAAACTAAGAGTACCCACTAGTGATTAAGAGAAAAAGTGAGTTAAGAATGGACAGCAGGGGCAGAGTGCTTTTCATGGGTGGTCAGAGAAAGTCTTTGTGATAAGTTCTATCTGAACAAAGACCTAAAGGAAATAGGAAAGCAAACCACACAGATTTCTGGGGGAAGAGCAAAGGCTCTAAGGTGGGAGTGTGCCTGGCACTATGAAAAAACATCAAGAAGGGCAATGTGGCTGAAACAGAATAAGCAAAGAGGAGTGTATTTGGAAATGAGGATAAAGAGGTAAGGGAGAAAGAGAAGGCTCAGACCACGTATCCTTGTTTGCCCAAGATAGTCCTGGTTTGTGCCTGTTGCTCCAACATTATTATTAACAGCACCACCTTTCATGCTCAAAAGTGTCCTGACTTGGACCATAACTTTTATGGTCACTCCATATATAGGTGACTATAAAACCTTTTTACTGTAAGTGAGATAGATGGAGAACCGCTGGAGAGATGTGAGAAGTTTTAAAAGGATCATCCTATTTTATGGATGACAAAAACTGTAAAGGGGCAAGCTAGCAGTGGAGATATCAGATGGCAGACTACTGCAGTTAACAGGGGCAAAGGAATCACACTTGATGGAAATGTTGAAAAGTGGTCAGATTCTGAAGTCAGAGATGATCAGTACTTGCTGACGTACTGGGTGTAGGATTGGAAGAAAGAAGAGCCAAGAGTTACCCCCAATTTTTGGCCTAAGCAACAACAGGAAGAATGGAGATACTCTTTAGAGAGACAGGAAAGGTGGGGGGGGGGGATCAAGTGGAATCAGGAGTTTGAGTCTGGACTTGGTACACTGAAATACCCATTAGGTATTTAAATGTAGGCGTTTGGATATAGAGTCTGGAGTTCAGTGGAGAGGTCTCTGCTGAAGATAGAAGTTTGGGAATCATCATCATATAAAGGGTGCAGGATTAAAATTATGTACTTATTCTACAGCAGTAAAACAGATGTTTCTTCATAACTAAACTGTAAAATAGTAAGAATGCAGTATAGCTCAAAGAATTTCTACAAATCCTCTACGAAAAAACAAATTATACAACCACTGATAGCAGTTTTCAACATTTTTCCCTAGCTATACATTGGGTAGGTGACCTTTACATGTATGAAATTTTCTCATGGATACTCTTAAATTTTCATGATATCCACCAGTAATTGGCTCAGACAGGTATATTACTACAACACCTAATCATGACAGCTATTTAAGTTTCTCATTAGGCAGGGGTAGTCTTCTTTCTCTTCCATTCAATAAAGTACAACATATCCAAATTGAGAATGATGTTTTGCAGGAATAAGGAGAACCTATTCTAACTCTTTCATTCATCTGCAAACAAATATTTTTAGTCTCTAGTAACAAATTAATGTTCCACTTGAAAATACTGATCTGCAATCTAACAATAGATCAAAGATAAAAACTACAATTAAAAACTTGTAATTCTTAGTTTTTCTGAACCTGGATTTAAAAATGTAAAACAGTAAAGTACATATACCTGCAATTTTATAATGCTTTTTCTTCACACACTAAAAATCATTAGTGTAGTCTGATCCTATTCTGAAGGGATTAACACCCTAATCATGTCCCATGGCATTTCATTGGTAACTTAGTGATCTATAAACTCCCTTCATACTCCAAGAGACAATAACAGAAAACCAGTTACAGCTTTTACTTACACTTAAGGCGTTAAGACTCAGAACACTCTCAAACATTCCAGAAAAAAAACCACACATACACACACACCTTGGATTCCAAATTGTTGGATTATCTTATACACATCTCCTGAGTTCAAACTTTGCCAGAAGCAATTACAACCTTCGTTTAAAATGTACCGTCAAGACGCTGTAAAACAGATTTCCTGTCTTTAGGAATTCGAATATTATGTATTCCTAAACCCTAAAAGTGGGCTTTCGGCTAAAAAGCTTCCAACCAAGAAATTAATAGGGTTCGGTTGGCAACTCGAGCAAAAATCCCAAAGATGAGATTTTCAGTGCAAGTCTAACATGCATAATTAACAAGTGTCCGTTGCTTCATCTCCAGAAAGACCCCAAATGCAAAGCTTTTCCTCCACCTCCGTTGAGCCCCAAGAGTTCAAAAATTCTAGATTAGCCCAGAGGAAAGGAGAAAACAGCAGCCCCTTGGAGAGAGGGAGGTGCGAGCCTATCTGAGCCGGTTGGGCGGGAAGAGCGGGGGGGGGGGGTGCCTGGAGAGCAGGCATGGGTTTCGCGGCACTTACAGATCCGTCAACACCATGAGCTCCGAGTAGGCCCGGTGCAGCAGAAATTCGATAAGGGTGCTCAGCCGGTAGCCGGGGCTGGCCGCAGCTGCAGCTGCCGCCGCCACGGCAGCTCCAGGAGGAGGAGGCGCCGGGGCTGAGGCGGGACCGCCGCTGCCCCCGCCACCGCCTCCGGGAGGGACCAGCTGGTGGTTCTCCAGTTGCACTGGGGCCATGGCGGCGCAGGGCCGGGCTTGGTGCAGCGGCACAAGATGAAGCACTCGAGCTTCCCGGGCGCTCGGTCACCGCGCCGAAGTGGGCGCGGGCAGAGTCGCCGCCGCCTACCGCCAGGCCGCCTCCGAACAGGAAGCCGTGAGCCGGCCGCGGAGGCCCGCCCCCATGTAGCAACGAGCCCGCCGGCCCCAGGGACTGGAGAGAGGGGCGGGGGAGAGGCGGGGAGGGCGGGGAAGCGGGGAGGCCTCCGCAGAGAAGCTGCGCCTCCGCAACCGATCAGAGGCCGCTTCGCCAACCAGCCGCAGCGTCCATGTTGACGGCCCAAAACGGAAGTCGTTAGGCAGAGCGGAAGGGGAACCTGCAGGGGGACTTCCGACAGCAACCTGTGCCTTTTCTCCGGCTGTCCGGTGCCGTGACGCTTGGGGGCGCGTGGGAGTGGGGCGGGGCCGGAGCGCGGGTGGGGAAAGCGGAAGCGGTGGCCGCGCGTCGCCGGAAGCGGGTGTGAGGGCGGAGCCATGGACGTCACCGTTAACGTCAGTAGTTGCCCCGCCCTTGCCCTCGCCGCCCTCCGGTGTTTAAAAGGCTCCAATGTACCCTGAGGTATTTATCAGCGCTCCCCAGTGCGGGGCGAACGCGGCTGGGTAGGTTTCCTTCCTAGATGTTCGTGAGTTGTGGTTCTGGAGTCGCGAAGAAATTGTTGCGGCTGCGCTCTCGTGGCTTCTCAGACCTTTGCTCCTCCCACAGTCTGCTCATGCGCCTTTCGTGGGATAGAAAACGTTTCCGTCATTTTTTTTTTTTTTTAACTGTGGGAAAAGATGCGAGAAAATATGATGGGGGATAAGAGCAGGGCTGCTGGCAGAATAACTTCACTTTAATGGAGTTGGACATATGCCGACCTCGTTACCGAGCCCCAAATCCGGGGAGTTCTACCACAGAGACAGCCTTTAAATCCTCTACCGCTGGCTCTCACTCCCTTCTTTCTTGTCCCTGCCCTTGCAGTAGACGCCCTGCCCTCCCAGGGTTTTCAGTTTTTCTTTTATGTTCTGCCTCCACTTTTCCCCTTCAAAATTTTGCTTCCTGCTTTAAAACAGTGATTCTCAACGTAGCCTTCACGTTGGAATCACCGGGCGGGGGCGGGGTTTAAAAAAATACTTATGCCACGCTCATAGATGCGGCTTTAAGTGGTCTGATGTGAGATCTGGGCTTCCAGGTTTTAAAGATTCCTAGATGTGCAACTAACGTAGAAGTCTATTGTTAAAAAGCGTCAATTGCTCCTACCCTTTTTTCAAACATTTTTGCAGATTCCTATCTGTAACTCCTAGGTGTAAGAGATACTCTTGCTGTTCTTTAAGGTTAAACCAATCCTACTCTTTTTAAAAAAATTAAGTGTATTTATTTTTGACAGAGACAGAGTGTGAGCATGAGCTGGGGGGGGGGGGGCAGAGAGAGAGAGACACACAGAATCCGAAGCAGGCTCCAGGCTCCAAGCTGTCAGCACAGAGCCTGACGTGGGGCTCCAACTCATGAACCATGAGATCATGACCTGGGCCGAAGTCGCACGCTTAACTGACTGAGCCACCCAGGCGCCCCAAAATAATCTTATTCTTGTCCACTTGTGTAATTCTCAGTAATTCTTGAAGGCCATTCACCTGTCTTCTGAAGGTGTAACCTTTGGAGTATAGTCGCTTGCTCCCTCTTTTGGGACCTTAAAGCACACTTACACGCAATATCATCATGATACTTATCAAAACGCATTAGTGTTACACCCCTTGCTGGAGGGCAGAGATTATCATTCCTCCCTATGCAAGCTACCTTTGGGAACAAATTTTTATGTTAGCTAGAATGGTACCATTTCTTTTGCAGTTGTTTTGATTTGTTTTACTGAAGATTTTCCCTCTTTCTTGAGAACTACTGACTTAAAACCAAACAAAAAAACCTGGTGATCACATACCCAGGAAAGTTGGTGGTTGTACAAGGTGGTCTTTAAGGTCTTTTCTAACTCTCAGATTCTGATTCTGTGTGATGTTGATAGGATTTTAACTCTGCCTTATTGCATATATTAAACACAGTTATTATACACCATGTCTTTTGGTATACGTTCAATTTGGCAGTAAGGTTCTACCTAGAGACAGCACAACCAGCTTGCAAATGAAAGGAAAATAATTAATTGGATGAAAAAATTGTTTTAGGATAGAGAAATTTCACTCACATCCGTCAGATTAAAATCTTTGGAAATTTCTGTTTCAATAGATACCTTTAAAAATTGAAAAGTACCTTTTAAAAACGATATTCTAAAGGAAAATAGGGCAAAAATCTTACTAATACAACTGTGAGATGTGCTATGTTTGAGTTGTTGGTGATCAGGGAGGTAATATAAATGAAAGCTCCTGAAAGAAGTGATAACCCTCCCTCCCAAGCTGATAATGTAGCCACTAAACAAATACAGGAAGTGCAAATAGAAGAAATGAATGGGGATGGAGAAAGAATGTCATCATGTTTGGCTGAGTTACTAAAGGAATGACTCACATCCAAATCACTTTTGGAAATCCTATAATTTATCATTTTAAAACTTACAGTACAATGTTTGGCACTATAGTATATATACATAATTCTTTCACATTTTTCAATTGTTCCTCTATTTGGTCATCACCAGATTCTGTCACACTTCAGATAGTTTCAGAACTAGCAGCATGATACTTCCATGGTTCTTCAATTGAACTAAACACTTGAAATCTTTCATGAAGCCAGTCCAATTTTAATAAAAGAAATTGATTGCAAAATATGGAAAAATAAAATAACATTTCCTTTTAAGCCCTTTTGCTGGAAAAATGAAATTGTGATAAATATAGTTTCATTTTGAAACATACAGCTGCCCCTCAGACACAAATGAGTAGGAAAGGGATTGAAAAGTAGTTTTTTTCTTCCTTTTTGTGAGATACTACAATTAATTCCTCTAAAACAGAGAGCAAAAGCAGTAACTGCATTCATTCAATAGATGCTCCATTCATGGTGAAGTTGAGGGAAGGTGGTCACAACACTCTGAGTATGGTCTGACCAACCTAGAAAAAATGAGAACACTTTAATTGTTTTGCCTAAAAAAGAAAACCCAAACTTCTTACTGTGGTCTCCAAAGCCCCTGAGAGAGTGATCCTTGTCTGCTTCTCCACTGCTATCTCCTACTACTCTTTCCTTCCCTCACTACACCTGTAACCACACTGGGTCTAGCACATGCTGTTCCTTCAGTGTTAAGGCTTGTCCACTGTTCCAGATATGGGAAACACTTGTTTCCCAGCTCATCACATGTTTCTGGCTTCTCATCCTTCCAGTGTCAGCTTAAATGAGAAAATCCTTAGGGAGGCCTCCCTTGGCTATTTGATATTAGGAATATATAAGGAATTCCATTGCAGCATTGTAGAAGCCAAACCATATGATCTTAACTGTCTCAGTAGAATGGTTAAGTAAATTACTATATTTCCATGTAACTGTTCAAGTGAAGGAATTAGACCTACATGTACCAACATGGATTCATCTCAAAAACAATACTGAATGAAAACAGCCATCTTTTTTGATACCATTTCTGTCCATTTTTATTTTTTTATTCTTTAAAATTTAATTTTAATTCCAGTGTAGTTAACATACACTGTTATATTATTTTCAGATATACAATATAGTGATCCAGCCGTTCTATACATTACCCTGTACTCATCATGACAAGTTCACTCCTTAATCCCCATCACTTATTTTATCCATTACCCCACCCACCTCCCTTCTGGTAACCATCAGTTTGTTCTCTATACTTAAGAGTCTGTTTCTTGCTTTGTCTCTCTCTTTTTCTCTTTTTTCCTTCACTCATTCGTTTTGTTTCTTATCTGTCCATTTTTAAAGCACACAAAATAACTGTAATTTTATATATTGTAGTCAAGGTAAAAAATGTCAATGAAGATGATAGCACTTTCAGGATGGTAGTTACTTCTAGGGAGGGGTAAGGGACGAGGTAGTGCTTTATGGGATATTAGCTATTAGTTATATCTAATGGGTTTACTGAAGAAAAACCTGAAGGATATGTGACAATATTAGTATCTATTAAATCTGGGGAGAGAGAGATGATTGTAAATATGTTCTGTACTTTTCAATATTTTTATAAAGATTTTATAATTAAAAAATGTTTAATGTTTATTTAATTTTGAGACACGGTGTGAGGGGGAAGGGGCAGAGAGAGAGAGGTAGACAGAGAATCTGAAGCTGGTTCTGCGCTGTCAGTGCAAAACCCTACATGGGGCCTGAACTGAACCGTAAGATCATGACCTGAGCTGAAGTTGGATGCTCAAACAACTGAGCCACTCAGGGGCCCCAAGATTTCATAATTTTTTTAAGTTTAAATTAAAATGTTTCTATTAGTATAATTTATACAAACTGCCATAACAAACCCCCAATCTCAGTGACTTAACATGGTAAGAGTTTATTTCTCGTGTTCACAAAGTTCAGTAAAGATGTACCTGATGGAGAGGCTCTCTCTAAGTAGTAACCCAGAGATCTAGACTCCTTCCTTTTTTTTTTTTAATGTTTATTTATTTTTGAGAGAGAGAGACAGTGAGAACCAGGGAGGGGCAGAGAGAGAGGGGTAGACACAGAATCCAAAACAGGCTCCAGGCTCTGAGCTGTCAGCACACAGCGCAATGTGGGGCTTGAACTCACAAATATGAGATCGTGACCCGAGCCAAAGTCAGACACTTAACCGACTGAGCCACCCAGGTGCCCCAGGACTCCTTCTATCTTGGGAAGCCATCGCTCTAACTGGGAGATTTTGTCTATGTCCACCCACATTCCATTAGTCAGAATTAGTTACATAGCCCTTTTAAATGCTAGGAGCTGGGTCGATCCATGTTGTCTCAAATGGCAAGACCTTATTCTTTTTTTATGGCTGGGTGATATTCCACTGTACATATACCACATCTTATTTATTCATTTATCAGCAGACACTTAGGTTGCTTCCACGTCTTTGTTACTGTAAATAATGCTTTGGTGTAGGTCAGGGAGTGAGGGGTAGATGAACTAGGTGAAGGGGATTAAGAGGTACAACTTTCCAGTTATAGTAAGTCACAGAGATGAAAAGTACCACATAGGAAATATTGTCAACAATATTATAATAACGTTATATGGAGACAGATAGTGACTACACTTCGGTGGTGAGCACAGCTTAGTGTATAGAATTGTTAAATCACTATGTTGTACCCCTGAAATTAATATAATATTGTATGTCAATTACACTTCAATAATACATTTTTTTTTAAATAAAGGCTAGGGAGCTGGGAAATACAGTCTTCTTGTGTGCCTAGGAAGAAAATGAAATGGTTTGGTGAACAAAGAATATTTCTTTTTATCACAAGACTAAAGTAGTCTTCTCTCTCTCTTTTTTTTTCCTTAGAGCATGGTCTCTGGAATCAGACCACTTAGATTAAAGTCCTAGCTTGACCACTTGCCATCTGAATGCTCTCCAGCAAGTTATTTCACTTCTCTGGATCTCAGTTTCCTCATCTGTAATAATAGTATTTACCTCAGAGGATGACTATGAAGAACTAATGAGTTAACATTTGCAAACAGTAAGTGATCTATAAATATTAACTATTACCACCATCATCACTTAGGAGTAATAATTCTTATATTTGGTTTTTCACCTAATAACCTATGAACTTACTGTCTTTCCCTGCCCTCATGTGGCTCTCACTCTGATAATCCCAGCACCTAGCATAGTGCCCTAGCTATCTGGTTTTAATGAATGGGACAGGTATATTCCTTCACCTATACACTGTAGTTCTATTTATATTGCATTAACCTATTTGGGATTAAGATTGACTTACGTGTATTTACGTGTGAAAAAGAAGTGTCTAGGCTTTCTACAAAAACACTTAAGAAAAAAACTTGGTGGAGGTAGATGAACTACAATTGGCAACATGTTGACAGTTATTAAAGTTGATGATGGATACATGGAAGTTTCTTACACTCTGTTCTTTCTCCTCTTTTCTGTATGCACAAGAACATATATAATAAAAAGTTTTGAAAAATCAAAACTGGGTACTCAACTAAAGGTCCAGATCTTTTTTTCTTTCCTAATCGACAGCTTTTAATATATGTATCTACTCAATCTTTGAGAGTTTTTAAAACATTTTTGTAATTTATGGAGTGTTTAACATTAAAAAAACTATAAGGAAACTTAAATTATAACTGCTTGTAAAAGAAATGAATGTGTCAAATATTTTAACAATTTTGGTTTCAGGCCTTGGAATAAGAATGTTTGCAAGGAGCTCTAAAAAAAACTTATCCAGATTTATAATCTTAAGAATTTCTAGCTGTGCTAAAATTCAGTATCTTTTTTTTCACCTCACAGTTACTTTTTAAAAAATTTTGTGGTGAGAACATTTAAGATCTACTCTCTTAGCAACTTTAAAATATACAGCACGTGTTAACTATAGTCACCATGCTGTATATTAGATCCCCAGAACTTATTCATTTTATAACTGGAAGTTTATACCATTTGACTGTCTCCCCATTTCCCCCACCCCCGGCCCCTGGCAACCACCAGTCTACTCTTTCTTTCTATGAGTTTGGCCTTTCTGGGTTCCCACATGTAAGTGCAACCATACAGTATTTGTTTTTCTATGTATGACTTACTTTAGTTAGCATATTGCCATCAAAATTTTATCCAAATGGCAGTGTTTCCTTCTTTCCTTCTTTTATGGCTGATTAATATTCCTCTGTGTGTCTTTGTGTGTGTGTGTGTGTGTGTGTGTGTGTGTGTGTACATAGATAGATGAGTATCACATTTTTTTAATCCAGTCATCCATTGACAGACACTTAGGTTGTTTCCATGTTTTGGCTGTTATGAATAATGCTGCAGTGAACATGTGGGGTGCAGATACCTCTTTGTAAAATTCATTATCTTTTAAACAAATGATTTCTAATGGGTGAATAAAGGAAGAAGAAAAAGAATTATAAGAACTATATTTAGAATGCTGGTATTATATTCATCACTAAGATAAAAATCTTATCTTGCCTTATTCTATCTTCATTAGGGAAGAATGCCAACCTCTGGATGCCAGGTGTTGGTGCCATCCATAGGTGGCATCCATAGGTGCCAGAGTAATCCTTGGCACAGATCAGAGTGGTCAGATTAAACCTCAGCACAGCAAATAGCAGCACAGCAAATAGCATGCCCCCAAGTCCCATGAAATGATGGACCCAGATGGAGACCCTGTGCTCAGCGAGTTGCATCATGGGTGAGAAACCCAGGGCCAAGTGTTCAACACCTTAATTCTCATCAGTCAGATTGAGAGCTTGTTTGGAGGTTCCAGCAGGGAAGCACAGATAGTCGTATACCTCTGACTGATGAACAGTCCTCCTCTATCGGAGAAGGTCGTCCTCTTCAACCAAGTGTGCAGCTTCGGGAGTGATGTACATGGAGTGGTGAGGTAGGAAGGTAGGCCCGCCTAGCCAGCCAGATCAGCCGAATCAACTCTGGCGATCAATGGAGTGACAGATGTCACAGCCAGATCACCCTCATATCATCATCAGTCAGACTGAAACAAGATTACACTGGTGCACACGTGAGAAGGGAGCTGAAGTGTCAGGCACAGCCGAGCAGTCCTGCTTTCATCGGGGCATCGGACAGAGCTGAATAGTGCTGCCATCCCGAGGGTGTCCAGCACAGGGGAATAGTTCCAATCTGGCCGCACCCACAGGAGTTTTTCTGTTTTCCTAGCTCAAGGATGAGATGACAAACCCAGCAGCAGGGTCATAGTGTCAACTGTAGCTGCTGCTTGACTCATGTGAACCACGTGATTGTTTTGTGAATGCTGCAGTGCTGGATGAAGGGGACAAAGAAAGCATTAAATGTTCCCACCCCTTCCCCCCCCACCCGCCGCACACACCTCACAGGGATGCAGGCGTTCCACCATCAGGTACCAGGGTTATTGTTCTCTTTCCATGGCCATGAAGGTCATTTGTTCTAAGTCAGTAGCCACTATGTCTCTCTTCACTCACCTGACTCCTACCTCCATGCAGACCTTCTTCCATTTCAGGTGCATGCTGTGATGGAACTTGGTAGAACCAAGAGTTCCCCCACCATCAAGCAGGCCACCGTAGGGATACTCCAGGGCTCATAAGTTTCACCAACTGACTCTTATCCTCATGGCCAGCAGTCTTCCTCCCCCAACAACTGAAACCAAGTGGTAGCAGAAGCAACAGATGCAGTCACCTTCCCTTTGTGGTCCAACTGCCACCTTAAGATGAAGCCAGTGAGGCTTCCCAGGTACTAGCACCAGAGGGGGAAAACGGTGAGGAGTGACTAGAGATTGTCAGGGTGGAATCACAAACACAGAGTCCCAGACTCCCGTTGCTTCCAACCTTTCAGTCCTGACCTTCCCTACACGGCTGTTCCAAAGGAGATGCTCCCTTGGAAGCCTAATAGGCAATATGGCTCCATTCAGTCTCACCCAGGTGTGGACTCTTTCTACCAGTGTCTGCATGGGCCACATGAATGTGCTATTGGCCTGTAGCAATGGCTTTTCAGAGTTCACAGCCCCACAGAGCAGTGTTTTTACTACTAGGTGCCTGACCTGAGAGCTAGAGCATTAGCCACAGCCTGAGTCAGTTGAGCATATAACATGGATGGTCCTTAGCAGTACCGCCTAAGAGAAGAGTAATGCCTATAAGCTTGGCCCATTGTACTGACCAGTCCTTACCACAGTTTTTCTTCCAGACCTGTTGGGGACACACAGGTGCTGCCACCCAGGACACATCATCAGCTTTTAGTTTGGCTGAACCATCAGTAAACCAAGCCCAAGGACCCTTAGGGACACTCTGGAAGTGGGGTCCCTAGGTAGCTGGAGGCTGGCCCTGTGAGTGATCTAGGAGGGGGAGCTACGATGGCCCCTAAACCTGTGGCCCCAATATCTTCATGTGAGGAGGACACACCTGTGGGGCTAAGCACACTATTTTCATTAAGTAAGAAAAGACTGTTGTGCCTTTCCAACACTGGTACCATTGAGTGGACCCAACCTAAGAGAATATCTAGGTGCAGTGTTACCTGGAAGTACTGGGTAAGATGCTCAGTCTCCCCAAGTGCCCACCTAATAGCAGACCAGTAGCTGTTTTACAAATGGAATGTTGTGGGTAGGTGCTAGGGTGGCAGCAAGTCCAGAGTCCCAGGGGATGCCTCCAAGCAGAAGCAGCCTCCCTTCACCAGAGGTGTATGACAAGGGTCCAAAAAGCCAGACTCAGATGGTTACAGTTAATTCCCTTCCTCATATTACTTCATTTCCAATTCTGGCCAATTGAACGCATGGCTGTGAACGAGCTCTGGTATTCAAGTCATAAAAATTTTTATCCTGCTTCCTTGCCCTCCCTTCACCTCATTGTACCCTCATTAGAGACTAAGGCCTCTGGTCTGCCCTGGGGGTGGAGAAACTTCAACCCCCACCCTTAGTCCCCTTTTCTCCTTAAAGGCAGTTAAATCAGAATACATAGTTCATGGTCAAGTGGTAAAGGTGCTGAAGGAAGAATTTGTTTTAAGGCAACCACTTGGCTTCTTAGTTCCTCCAGTAGAGAGAATGATTTCTGTGGAGGGATCTGGTTTCGCAGAGGCACTCTCAGTTCCAACTGGGTCGATGACTAACTGGCTGCTGCCCCCTCCCCCATAACTCAATATCCGGACCAAATCTCTTTGGTCCTCACCCTCTCCGTGTCTTCTGTGCTTAGCCCCTGCTTGAACAGCCATATCCACATTGCTTTATGGGTCCCTTTGGAGGGAATTTGATATTCCCTTACTTAGTTTTGTCTTGCATTGCAGTCTTTGCCTTGTTTGGGTTGCCCATCTTTATCCCAGGCATTTTTTTGGCTCAGGGTCAGCAGTGCCCACACAGAGGGCCTTCGAGTACTAAAAACAAAGGTAGTGGAGTCTTCCACCTGCGGGGGGCAAACCACAACACGCTTTCAGCCATTCTCTGAAGTGAGGGGCTCATCATGAAGGCTTTCATTGTGTCCATTTTGCAGTCAGTCTGGAGCATCTACAGCACTCAGGCTTTGAATAACTTCTTCCATGGTGTTCCATGGCATTTTTAAAATCAGCATTGGGGAAAGCTTTCTGGTTTGGCCATAATGTCATCATTGAAACAGAAATTCACAGGTGCCTGGGTGGCTCAGTCGGTTGAGCGTTCAACTTGGGCTCAGGTCATGATCTTGCGGTTTGTGGGTTCAAGCCCTATGTAGGGCTCTGTGCTGACAGCTTGGAGCCTGGAACCTGCTTTGAATTCTGTGTGTCCCTCTTTCTCTGCAACCCCCCCTTCCCTGCTCGCGTTCTGTCTCTCTCTCAAACATAAACATTAAGAACTTAAAAAAAAATTTTTTTTATCATTTATTCATTTTGGAGAGAGAGAGACAGAGCATGAGCGGGGATGGGGCAGAGAGAGGGAGACACAGAATCCGAAGCAGGCTCCAGGCTCTGAGCTGTCAGCACAGAGCCCGACGCGGGGCTCGAACTCACGAACTGTAAGATCATGACCTGAGCCAAAGTCGGACGCTCAGCTGACTGAGCCACCCAGGTGCCCCAATATTTAAAAATTTTTAAAAATTCAAAGTAGCAAGCCTTGTTGAGGGCATAATTGTGTCCCAGTTACATAGTAGCTTAAAGCATGTGAGACAGCCTAGCTGCTGCCATTCATTCTCACTCCCTCATCACACAGACATACCAGCCAGGTCTTCAACAGCTCTCCAGTCTGTCAGCCAAAGCCATCCCGGGTGTCCCTCACCAGAATGGGTGGATTGAAAACTGATTTTGTTGGACTACAGGTTTGTCCCTGGTGATCTTAGGCTGATTAGGGTAGGATCATTTGGAGTTTCTACCCAGGTATGGTCAAGCCCCTCACTGCTATGGACCAGCACCCTTCATTTGGTAATAATGTACACATCTGCAGCCCCTTGCATCGCATCCACTTGAGGCATCTCTATCCCTAATAACATGGATTTTGCGCTGAATCTGGACCCTGATGATCTCTTTGGCTCTTTGGTTGTCAGATTTGTTATACCATCCTGGGATTTTAGAGTTCTGATCAATCTGTGGTGGCCTCTGATGAAATATGCCTTTTAATACCATCCTCTGTGTTCTGCATGTCCATCATCTTGTATGTTGTCTGAGAACTTAGAGATTGGCCTTGGGAGAGATCTTTGTAAATATTCTGTCCTCCAGGAGGCTGCTGATTTCTCCAGTCAGCAGTTGAAGTGATTTAACATTAGAGTCAAGGTCCCAAGTCATTCATAAGTGATATTTTTATGTTTAACCGAGTGTCAGCTAATGTCCCATGGGGTTTTTGGCTAATGAACATACTAACTTCTGGCATAACTTCACTGAGGGCAATTTAGAATTGTAATGGCCACTTTAGGCAACTTTGACACGAATAAGATTGTTCGTCTGAGAGGGGCTTTAGAACAAAAAGAAAAAAAACTCACGAGGAGACTACCTTGTCTAAAAAAAAAGATAACACATTATTTTCCCATACATTGAGTATTAATAAGCACTGAATTTTCCTGGTATGACTTGATAAAATTACCAAGGCCCTAAGTTATTGGTTAAAACACCTCCAATGACTGTTGTGGATAGGTGTATATAACTGTCAAAATGGGTGTTTAGCTTTTGCAGTGATAATTTCATTCTGAAACCGGTTCCTTCTCTCCTTTTACAGTTTTTCTTTTTCTCTTTGCCTCACTTGGGAAATTTTAAGGATTATCATAAAAATTATTTTGTCATTAGGTGCATATTCTAGGAACATCTAGTACAGATAGTCATAAATGTCTATGAGAAAGAAAAAACATAATAAACTTTCTTTCGCTTTAGAAAACATGACAGACTTAAATAGTGGCCTTTTTTAGTAGACTTACAAGGTGAGAAGAGTGTCTTCTTTTGGTTTTAATCTGTAAAATTATTGCAAGTCAGTGTTCTACTTAAGCAGGCTCCATGCTCAACACAGAGCCCAATGCAGGGCTTGATGCCACGAGTGTGGGATCATGACCTGAGCTGAAATCAAGAGCTGGATCCTCAACCAACCGAGCCACCCAGGCCCCCTATGAATATAATCTAAAAAGTGTATTCAGGGAATCTTGGCTAGAAGGTTCTTGATTTCCTGTCTATTGGTTTTCTCTGGGTCTGGAGAAAGCCAAAGTTGGCTGGGGAGATTAAAGGAGATAATAAAAATAATTATACGATATGCAATATAATAATTACATAATATGTATACAGGAAAATGGATATTATTTGTTAGGCAAATTATTAAGTTTATTAAATTATTAAACTTATTAAAATAGTAATTTCAATGTAATTCATATTTTGTTTAATATGTCAACACTAATTATGTCTTAAAATTAAAGCCCTTGGGGCGCCTGGGTGGCGCAGTCGGTTAAGCGTCCGACTTCAGCCAGGTCACGATCTCGCGGTCCGTGAGTTCGAGCCCCGCGTCGGGCTCTGGGCTGATGGCTCAGAGCCTGGAGCCTGTTTCCCATTCTGTGTCTCCCTCTCTCTCTGGCCCTCCCCCGTTCATGCTCTGTCTCTCTCTCTGTCCCAAAAATAAATAAACGTTGGAAAAAAAAAAAAAAAATTTTAAAAAAATAAAAAAAATTAAAGCCCTTAATTTTATTGTGTATTTACATTGCTATATGTTTACATACAAACACATTCATATGAAGGTATATTTAGGAGTGATGTCACTGCACGTTGCAGAGTAGGGAACTCCAGGGCTGCATCCTCCCCAGAAGAAACCAATGAGCTGGCAAAAACTATCATAATCAGCTTTTGCAAAACACTAGAATCGAGTCAGTTATAACTACCAGAGGAAGGCTTGATGAAGACAACAGCTGCTGTGCTGTGGAAAGAGAACATAGTGGCCTTTTAAATTGCCCACTACGGTCCCCCACACCCTAGATTGGGAGCACCAAGAGGACAGCCGTCCACACTCTTAGTGCAGGTTGCTAGTGCCTAGGAGAGCAGTATGGACCTTATTCTCAAATAATTGTGCTTATGGGTTTAGAATTGTCTGGTAGCTCTCTAAAGGACCTGCACAATGTTTACCTTTGTTTCTGTCAACTCAGAGCATTCCTGGACCTGGGGCACCTTCCCGAGCAGCTTTTGCCAAAAACATTTAAAGGCCCACATATTGGCTATAGCAGCCTGGGAGCAAGGGACAACAGTCAGGACAACAAATAGACCATAAAGCCTAGGAAGGAAGAGATTGGGAAAGGAGATACATGGAGAATTAGGGACTTTTAGAAGCTCCCACATATACCTGGGAATCAGGAAAGCCTCATGTGTGCCCAGGGATGGATACATCCTCAAAAAAACCCTGAAAAGACCCTAAGCTTTTACCTCCAGCTCGACTTCAGGCTCCATACAATCAGGATGTGAAGGCTAAGGCAGAGTCACAAATGGCCTGGCTAAGCATTGGAGAAGTGCTCCCACATTGAGCCAATCTTAGAAGACTGGAAGAGTAGTTTATTTTTTTCTTTTTCCTTCCTTCTTCCCCTTTGTTCTTCTTTCTTCCTCCTCTTTCTCTTCCTCTTTCTTCTCTCCCAGTATTTACAGAAACTCTGCAAAATACTAACTGACCACAAAGCTAACAAAACAGAGGCTTAGGTAGCCATATGTGACAAAGAATACAGATTTTACAAATATAGTTTAGAAAAGTTACTAAACAAGCAACAGCATAGATCAATGGAATAGAGTTGAGAATTCAGAAAGAAACCTGTATATCTATGGCCAGCTGATTTTTGACAAGAGTGCCAAAACCATTGAATGAGGAAAGAATTGTCTCTTCAATAAATGGTGCTGGAAAACTAGGTATACACATGCAAAAGAATGAAATTGGACCCTTACCTTATACTATATACAAAAATTAACTCAAAAATGGATGAAAGATCTAAATGTAAAAGCTAAAACTATAAAACTCTTAGAAGAAAATATAGGGGTAAAATTTCATGACTTTAGATTTGACAATGGATTCTTAAATATGATACCAAAAGCACAGACAATAAAAGAAGAGGGAGATAAATTGGACTCCACCATAATTAGAAACTTTTGCAAAAATGAACTATTGGGACCTCATCAAAATAAAAACTTCTGCACAGCGAAGGAACAATCAGCAAAACTAAAAGGCAACCGACAGAATGGGAGGAGATATTTGCAAATGACATATCAGATAAAGGGTTAGCATCCAAAATCTATAAAGAACTTATCAAACTCAACACCCAAAAAACGAATAATCCAGTGAAGAAATGGGCAAAAGACATGAATAGACACATCTCCAAAGAAGACATCCAGATGGCCAACAGACACATGACAAAATGCTCAACATCACTCATCATCAGGGAAATACAAATCAAAACCACAATGAGATACCACCCCACACCTGTCAGAATGGCTAACATGAACAACTCAGGCAACAACAGATGTTGGTGAGCATGTGGAGAGAGAGGATCTCTTTTACATTGTTGGTGGGAATGCAAACTGGTGCAGCCACTCTGGAAAACAGTATGGAGGTTCCTCAAAAAATTAAAAATAGAACTACCCTATGACCCAGAAATGGCACTACTAGGTATTTATCCAAGGGATACAGGGATGCTGTTTCGAAGGGGCACATACACCCGCATGTTTATAGCAGCACTATCAACAATAGCCAAAGTATGGAAAAAGCCCAAATGTCCATCGATGGATGAATGGATAAAGAAGATGTGGTATATATATACAATGGAGTATTACCCGGCAATCAAAAAGAATGAAATCTTGCCATTTGCAACTACGTGGATGGAACTAGAGGGTATTGTGCTAAGCAAAATTAGTCAGAGAAAGACAAATATCATATGACTTCACTCATATGAGGACTTTAAGACACAGAACACGTGAACACGTGGGAAGGAAAGCAAAAATAATATAAAAACAGGGACGGGGACAAAACATAACAGACTCTTAAATATAAAGAACAAACAGAGGGTTCCTGGAGGGGTTGTGGGAGGGGGGATCGGCTAAATGGGTAAGGGGCATTAAGGAATCTACTGAAATCATTGCTGCACTATATGCTAACTAACTTGGATGTAGACTTAAAAAAATTTTTTAAAAGAATTAAAAACTTGGGTACATCAAAGGACACTATCAAGAAAGTGAAAATACAACTACAGAACAAAAGAAAATTTGTGCTTTGTGAATCATAAATCTTAGAAGAGTCTAGTATCCAGAATATATACAGGACTCTTACACCTCACCCAAAGACAAACCATACAGTTTTAAAATGTGCAAAGGACTTGAATAGACATTTCTCTAAAGAAGACATACAGAAATGGGTGCCTGGGTGACTCAGTCAGTTAAGCCTCCGACTTCAGCTCAGGTCATGATCTCACAGTTCGTGAGTTTGAGCCCTGCTTTGGGCTGTGTGCTGACAGTGGGGAGCCTGTTCAGATTCTCTGTCTCCATCTCTCTCTGCCCCTCCCCTGCTCATGTGCTCATGTGCGCTCTCTCTCAAAAATAAATAAACATTTTAAAAAATGAAGACCTACAGATGGACAATAAATACATGAAAAGATGCTCAGCATCACTAATCATTAGGGAAATGAAAATCAAAACCACCATGAGATACCACTTTCCACCTAGTAGGATGGCTGTTATTTAAAAAAAAAAAAAAAGAAAGAAAATAGCAAGAGTTGGTGAAGACATGGAGAGTTGGAGTCCTCATGCATGGATGATGGAAGTGTAAAATGGTGTAGCTGCTGTGGAAAACAGTTTGGTTGGTCTTCAAAAATGTTAAACGAACAATTGCCATATGATCCAGCACTTCCACTCTTATGTAAATACCCAAAAAGAACTTAAAGCAGGTAAACAAATACTTGCACACGAATGTTCAGAGCAGCACTATTCCTAATAGCTGAAAGATGAAAACAACCCAAATGTCCATTCAACCAGTGAATAAACAAAATGTGATACACACATACATACAAAGGATGTTGTTCAGCCATAAAAAGGAGTGAGATACTGGCATATACTACAACATAGACGAACCTCAAAAATATGCCAAGTGAAAAAAGCCAGCCACAAAAGATCATATATTGTGTGATTCTACATATATGAAATACCCAGAATAGGCAAATCCGTAGAGACAGAAAGCAGATTAGTTGTTGCCTAGGGCTGGAGGGAGGAGAGAATGGGGAGTGAGTGCTTAGTAGGTATAGGGTTTCCCTTTGGGGTAATGAAAATGTTTGGAACTAGATAGAGGTGATAGTTGTACAACACTGTAAATGTGCTAAATGCCATTGAGTTGTACACCTTAAAATAGTTCATTTTACATTATATGAATTTTACCTCGTTATGAAAGTATATTAATTTTTAAAAGGTCTGTAAATGGCAAAAAAGGGTATGTCCAATGTTGATAGGTTTACTTATTTAAAAATGCATATATGGGCGCCTGGTTAGCCCAGTCAGAGGAGTATGTGACTCTTAATCTCAGGGTTGTGAGTTTTAGCCCCACATTGGTTTAAATGAATGAATGAATGAGTGAATGAATGAATGAATGAATAAAACTTTACAAAATAAAATAAAAAGGTATATAAGTACCTTGCTGCAAATTATTACATAGATGACATACAAAAAAAGTAAAATTAGATTTGTTTTTTAATAAAACAACCAGCTACTTCTCTGCGTAGATAACAGAGGGTTTCTGTTGTGAGTTATTTAAAAATCATAGAGCATATTTTGTTAAGACCAAAAACATTCTTTTTACTTTTTGTACTTCTAGCAAAGTCTTGAATAATTCTGACAAAAGTTTTTTTATTTTTTTTAAGTTAAATTCCTTTTTAAAATAACACTGCTAATTATTACTGTGGTTTAAATATGTATATATATATACATATACATATATATATATATATATATATATATATATATATAACTGAATTTGGGGTTTAAAAACTATGATTGCACAGTTAACAGGAAATAATATTTCTCCCAAGGACATACTATAGGTATAGAATGTCATAATAACCACCTTCTTTGGGTGACTAATGCTGCCATACTAATGGAGAAATTTTAGTCTCTAAAATTATAGGCTATCAGAAACTTTGCTTTTTGAAAATATATCTTTAAAAATAAAGCGTCCCAGGGGCGCCTGGGTGGCTCAGTCGGTTGAGCGTCTGACTTCAGCTCAGGTCATGGTCTCGCAGTTTGTGAGTTCAAGCCCCGCGTCGGTCTCTGTGTTAATAAACAGTTCAGAGCCTGGAGCCTGCTTCAGATTCTCTGTCTCCCTCTCTCTCTCTCCACCTCCCCTGCTCATGCTCTGCCTCTCTCTGTCTCTCAAAAATAAATAAATGTTAAAAACAAAAAAATAAAAAAATAAAAAGCATCCCAGGGGCACCTGGGTGGCTCAGTCAGTTAGGCGGCCAACTTTGGCTCAGGTCACAATCTCCCGGTTTGTAAGTTCGAGCCCCCGTGTTGGGTTCTGTGCTGACAGCTTATAGCCTAGAGCCTGCTTTGGATTCTGTGTCTCCCTCTCTCTCTGCCCCTCCCCAACTCTGTCTCTTTCTCTCTCTCTCAAAAAATAAATATTAAAAGAAATTTAATAAATAAAAAATAAGTAAAGCATCCTATTCTTGCTTGGAGAATCTTAAGTCACTTTGATCTAGAGAAACAGCTGCAGTTTTCACCCTAGGTGCAGAGCTTCAGGTAAGCGCTCTGGCTTCAACATTCTGCGTATATCCTAACTTGGTAGATTCCAAGGAATCCAAGGGTATACTTTGCTGCTTAGAACTGATGTTGGTCCCTTTACACACAACCTTGCTTTAAGCCTCCTGCTTCATTTAAATTTCACCTAAACTCTACCCTCCCCCCAAATTCTATAAAGACTCTATCTTACCCTTCATTTTTTAAAATGTCCCATGGTTCCTCTGATGTGACCTCCCTCATTGCAGTGGGTCAGTGAACCTGATTTTGTTGTACTCTAAGCTTGTTTTTGGTAGCCTGATGGGGCTAACAGAGTAAAATTCCTACTTCCACACATGTCAGAAAAGTAGGCAACAAGATTCAATCAATCACAAGACGTTTTATTACAGCATAGCAAGCAGTAGGAGCATCTGCATAGCAGTGGCAGTTCCTGTGCCCCCAAGTCTCATGTTGTGACGTGAGGGGCTACACGCATAGTGGATCGTGCCACAGCTGAGAAACTCAGTGCCAAGAACTCAGCATGTTCTGTAGCAAGCATCAAACAGGGCAGTTCCCCTTTCCCAGGGAGCAGTGACATTGTAGTCATCTTGTGGTCACCCTGACCAAGCTAACTGTGTGTGTGACTATACAAACCAGTCAGTATCAGGGGATGGTTAGGCCTTAGCAAGGCAATGTAAGGATGCTTCAGCCCTGTGGTGACCACCTCTCCTATAAACCAGTGAAAATATTTGTATTGAATGCATTTTTACTTCAAAAACCTTTAGCCCATTATTTCTAGAGATTTTTGAAGAAGATAGAATGAGTCAAAAGGGAAGGAAACTCCTAATTCTAAGCCAAAAGCAAAGTTTAGAGAGAAAACAATGCTCCTTGGAAAACGTGACTTATAACTTTGGTTTTTGTTTGATACTTATGAAGGATGCCAAACTTACTTCCTCTGGACGTTATCAAAAGATTGTTGAATTGGTTACTATCAAGAGATAGGTAGTGGTATAGCAGCGTATTCACTAAACCAAAGGTCCAAAATAAGATTGCCAAATATGATGACATTGTTGATTCTTCACTAATTTCCTTTATATATGTTTCCTTAATCTTTCAGAGTTTTCTATTTTTGCCAACTCAAACAACCAGAAATGTATGTGTTGTGTTGGAACCTAGACTACATTGAGCCCAAACGATTTGATTTTGAGGGCCACCAAGATATAAAAATACATGTGGATACATCTATACCTTGAAATCTGATTTTGGGTTAAGCTTATATCATCCCCTGGAATCACTGTAGGTGACAATATTTTCACTGCACGAAACTTAGAGCACATTGCTTTACATGTGGCAGTGGGGTAACAGTTCTGTCATGCTGAATTTCCATATTGGCCATTGTTGTGTTCAATTATTCTGATATTGTATTTCTGTTATTTTTTAAATGTTTATTGATTTTTAAGACAGAGAGAGAGTGCAAGTAGGGGAGGGACAGAGAGAGAGGGAGACACAGATCTGAAGCAGGCTCCAGGCTCTGACCTGTCAGCACAGAGCCCAGCACGGGGCTCAAACTCACAAACCGCGAGATCATGACCAGAGCTGAAGTCAGATGCTTAACTGACTGAACCACCCAGGTGCCCCTGTAGGTCGTTATTTAATGCCAAAGTATTTTCTCTTTGACAACAGAACACTTTTGCAGATAGAACAAATAATAAATAGATTTAAGAGACCATGCAGAAACTTGTATTGATGGATAGTGCCACTGAACAGTAAAGCATCTGTCTTTGGTATGTAGTTGTCACAGCCCATTCAGCCTTTCCCACATCTGGTCCTACCTCAGCCAAATACTAGATTAGGTTTTGAAATCATTAGGACTGTGGACACTGACTTGAGAAAAACAGAATAAATGAAACTCTGCCCAAATAAAAATGAATTCTACTTTTTTTTTTTAATTCTCAAAGCCAGAATATCTTCCATTGTATCAGCTAGGAATGATTTTGGCTGCAAGAACAGACAGTGTGGCTAATGATGGACAGGAGTTCATTTTTCTCACATAACAAGGTGTCTGGAGATTTGTGGCTGCTGGGGAATTGGTTTAATGTCTCAACTGTATCAGGATCCTCTGCTCTATAAGTTCATGTTTGCAAGATGGTTGCTGTAACTCCAGACATGGCATGAAATAGAGAAAAAGAAAACGGACACAGGATATTTGTCCTTTTCGTTATAAAGCAAAACTCTTCCAGGAGTCCTCCGATAGATTTCTGCTTATAGTTCATCAGTCACACAGTGAAACATGGCCACTAATGGCTGCAAGGGAGACTGGGAAACCAAGGCTTTTTGTAGCCTCTAGAATGGAGACAAGGAGGGGGCAAAAGCAGATGGGTACAGACCTGGGGTTACCCTATCAACACATGTGAAACACATGTAACTTCTATGCTATTCAGTTCTATTCTGTGTGACACAGGGCAGCAAAATTAAGGAGAAAATCAAAGAATTTCTGTCTGCCTGGAGTTCATAATGTCCTTTCATCTATTTTCCCAAAATAGAAATCAAAGCTACTATTCAAGCTTTATTTACTAATATTTCCTTTAGTGTACTGTATGATCTGACCCAATTTGATTTCCTGCCTCCATGCATTTTCTCAGGCTGTTAGCTCAGCCTGAATAGACCTCTTCCCATTTCTACAAATTAAACATCTTATTTGTTCTTCAAAACCTAGCTCAAATATTATTTCTCTCATAAAGTGTTCCCTACTCTCCCCAGCTTGAAATTATCTGTGAGCTCCAAAGACACATTCTTATTGCCTAAAATAACAATAGCTTGAGTTCTTTACCTAGACCATCTCAATCTTCACAACCACCCAGTGAGGTAGGTACTATTGTTATTCGATGGTTGTTGAAACTGAAACTTAGGAAGATGAAGTAATTCAGTCAAGAACACACTGCTTGTAAGTAAGTGCTAGTGTGAAGATTTAACCCCAGTTCTATATGATGCCCAAATCCATTCTCTTAACACTATGCCATACTACTTTCTTTACCCACTGGTTGCAAGAGGGTAAATTAAGCTAGGAACAGAGTCTTATTCTCCTCTAACTAGCCTCCCCTCCTTTACTCATTCACTGCCTTGATATTCAGAGGCACTCAGAAAGTTATTAAATAAATAAGTAAAGCTGGGGGTGCCTGGGTGGCTCAGTCGGTTGAGCGACCGACTTCGGCTCGGGTCATGATCTCACGGTTTGTGAGTTCGAGTCCCGCGTTGGGCTGTGTGCTGACAGCTCAGAGCCTGGAGCCTGCTTCTGATTCTGTGTCTCCCTCTCTCTCTGCCCCTCCCCCACCCATGCTCTGTCTCTGTCTCAGAAATAAATAAACATTAAAAAAAACTTTTTTAAAAAATAAGTAAAGCTGAAGGCTCTGCCAATATGGCAGCAAAGTAGTACGCAAGAAGGAGATTCAAAACCAGACTGTCTGGGTTTGAATCTTGGCTTATTTGAGCAAGTTATTTACCCTGTACCACAATTTTGTTGCCAGTAAAATAGAAATAATGTCTCTGTCTTACAGAGTTATTTTTATTAGGTTTAAATAAAATAATACATATAAAGTACTTAAAACAGTGTTGGCACAAAGTAATTGCTTGATAAATGTTAGCTACTATTTATTTTTTCAATAGCCCTTTTTCAAATTGAGATTAAAGATGGTAAGAATAGAGGGACCATTTTCAGATGGGCCTACCTAACAGGCTGTAATGTAAATGGATTGCTACAAATAATTTACTGAGTAGTTCTGTTTGTTTAATTCTGGTTACATTATTTCAATGTATTTTTAATAAACAAGTAGCATCAATAAATACCTATATCGTTCTAAGTCCACACCCTACCCCGACAAAACAAGAACTCTAACATGCATTCAGTTTCCTCTGCTACCTGTGCTCCTCACATATAGAAATCACCTGGGGATTTAGTTGGACTGGTTTCTGTTGGTTTTTTTTGGGGGGGAGGGGGGTGGTTGTTTTTGCAGTACACAGCAATATTGACTTAGATTTGTTTTCTTTTTTCTTCTTGCCTCATTTTTATTTTGACAAAGTACATCTTGAAATAATTCTTTCAAAAATAGTTTACATGTCTAGACACTGAGAAATTTTGCAGTTGTTAGGCTCTGGGAAAAACAATTTAGAGGTGCTAAAGAGAAATGTTTCATTTAGCTCTCAAGGTTGAATGCTAGTGAGGCTTGGTATAAAATTCTAGGATCAAAACAGTTTTCCCTCAGAACTTTCAAGATATTGTCTTATAGCATCCATGGTTGTCAATTTTATTCTCATTTCTGTATTAGTAACCAGCTAATTTTTCTCTGAATGCTTTTGGATTTTCTTTAAATTATAAGATGTATATAGGTGGAGGATTTTATAAAAAATCCATGTGTGTGCTTGGTGGGACCTGATGGCCTGAAGACTGACATCCTGAACTCTGATAATGTTATTATTTCTTTATATATATAGTTTGTATATGTGTGTGTATATGTGTATATATATATATATAAACTTTATTATTTTGAGAGACACAGTGCATGAGTGCTGGGGTGGCGGTGGGGGGGGGTGCAGAGCAGAGAGAGAGAGAGAGAGAGAGAGAGAGAGAGAGAGAGAATCCCAAGCGGGCTCCATGCTGACAGCAGGGCTCAATCTCACACACTATGAGATCATGACCTGAGCTGAAACCAAGAGTTGGACACTTAACCGAATGAGCTACCCAGATGTCCCCATTATTTTTTTTATTCCTTCCCTTCCCTTTCACTGTTTTACCATGAATCACAATCATGTGGATATTTAAACTTCTGAATCTATTTTCTATGTCCTTTGGTATGTCTTTTCATTTTTTTGTCCCTATGCATTGTATTCTGGAAAAATCATCTGGCTCATTCTTCATCTGTGTTTAAGACTGAAATTAAGCCAGTATACACTGTTAGGTCATACTATTCCAAGTCTTACTGGTTAGGCATATATTCTGATTATTCGATAACTGTGTCATACTAGTCAGTAAATATTTTTAAAATCATTCTTAGGTGTGTTTGTTATTCTTTTTAGCCCATCTCTTGAGTTTTTTATTTCTTTTTTTTTTAAACATTTATTTTTGAGACAGAGAAAGACAGAGCATGAACGGGAGAGGGTCAGAGAGAGGGAGACAAAGAATCCGAAATAGGCTCCAGGCTCTGAGCTGTCAGCACAGAGCCCGACACAGGGCTCGAACTCACAGACCGTGAGATCATGACCTGAGCTGAAGTTGGACATTTAACCGAGTGAGCCACCCAGGCGTCCCGAGGTTTTTATTTCAATGATCATATATTTCACTTCTAAAAGCTCTAGCTGTATCTTTTCTCTCATGTATATCATCTAGAATATCTCTGGGATATTATACTTAATTCTAAAGTCTTCTTTAGTTTGCTGTGTTAATTATTTCTAACATTTGGGGAGTTGGCTAATTTTCTTTCATGGTTGTTCTTGATTTTGTGCTTATATTTCCTTCAGATACTCTGTTATTCTGTCTATGGATTTTTGTTCCATGTAATGGATTTGGCATTGTTAGCAGTAAGGGGTTCTAGATAGGTTTCAGTTGTGTGAATTAATCTGTAGCACAATTCTTTCAGTACTAAAACATACAAGTATTTTTGCATAAACATTATCATGGCTATATAATTACCTGCCACATAGGATTAAGGCCTCCTTTATGAGCTGGCAATGCTATATGGGAAGTTTTGAGGGGAGGGAGTCTCCCTGAAAAATCAAAATTCCAGGAATATCCCTTTTCTGGATTTGAAGTCCATATTTACACTGCCCACATGGTTTGGTAATCCCAAAATAGGGAAAAATGTAAAAAATTAGACCTGGTCCTAAAGGACCTGTTGCACCAATTATCAGTTTATTGACTTTAAGCTTTAAATCTACCTTTCTTTGTCCTGTTTTGTGATACCGGACCTTGTAAACATTTCTCCTTGGCTGGACAGTATAATGTTAGGCTTTGTCAGGTGAGGGTGCTGGAGGAACAGTGCAAGGAAGCAGAGGCAAGAGCTTATCTTTCTGGTCTGGAGTGGGTTTGTTTTTTTTTCCTGAATCTATCATGCAACTGCCCGTGGTATGCAGAAGACCAAGTGGTGCTCATTCAGCAATTTACACCAGATTCCAAGCAGGCAGCATCCTTGCTAGCAGTGTATAGGAGGCCCAGGGGCAGCCTGCGTCCAGTGACTTTCCCTTGCACCCAAACAGGCAGGTGCCTGTCTTCTAGCTCTAGCTCTCTAGCCCCAGCACACCAGCACCCTGGTGAGCAGCTCCCTGTTTGCCGGCCTTGGCCTGCCGGTTATGGGCCAGCTCTGATCTGTTCTACCTCAGAGGACTCCTTCACCATCCGGTGGGCTGCAACCCACCCTCTCTGCCAAGGTCCGAGTCCCAGCCTGAGTTGGTGGTAGAAGGGGCAGTGCTTTTTCAAGTCCTTGGATCTTCTCCCTCAACTCTAGAGGTAATAGCTGCTCCCTGTAATGCTATTCCTGTATTCTTCAGAGTTCTCTTTTATCCTTTTAGTAATAACCTCTAGCTTGTTAGTAATTATTTGTATTAATTATGTTCAAATCACTGGCATGGTTTCTGTGTCCTGACTGGACTCTAATTGATACACCTGGTAAAAGTAAATGCCAAGAGCCCAGGTTGCATTGGCTACACATAGAAAAAAAAATGCCACCAACACACACATTGAACTTAGAATAAAAACGTATAAAACCTCACAGGGAAACAGCCCAGCACAAGCAGAAGTCAGCAGACATAATCAGTGGAAGGATTAAAGCCCCTCAAACCAGGGATAATAGAATAAAATTTGAAAGAGAATATAAAATCAGTATGTTTTAGAGACTTTAGAAGCCCAGAAGAAGGATCAAAACACTAAGAGCAAGACGCTATGAACAAAGAACAGACAGATTAGGAAAAACAACCACAGAAATATAAAGATAAAAAATACAGCCACCAAAAAGCAATTTAATCGATGAGTTAAAAAGCAAATTAGACACAGATAAAAAGAGAATAAATAACCTGTAAAATTGATTTAAGGAAATGTCCAGAATTCTGTGATACAGAGTGACACAAAGATTGAAAATACTTTAAAAAGTTTAAGAGGCCTAGAAGATAAAATGTATAAGACCCAGGGGAGCCTGGGTGGCTCAGTTGGTTGAGTGTCCGACTTCAGCTCAGGTCATGATCTCACAGTTCGTGGGTTCAAGCCCCGCATCAAGCCCCGCATCGGGCTCTGTGCTGACAGGTCAGAAGCTGGAGCCTGCTTCCAACTCTGTGTCTCCCTCTCTCTCTGCCCCTCCCCCACTCATGCTCTGTCTCTCTCTCTCTCTCTCTCTCTGTCAAAAATAAATAAACATTAAAAAAAATATATAAACCCAGAGCAGTGTTTATACTTTGGTACCATGTGTGTAAGAAGAAAGTAAAACTGTGTATTCATATTTTATTATATTTCCATAAGAAAAGGCACACACAAAAATTGGCAAAATGTACATGTGCACGAATATGGTGGTGATGAGGGAAAATGGTAGATGTGGGCAAAGGTGGGAATGAGACTTTTATTACTTGGATACATTTTATATTCATTTAATTTACAAATCTTCTGCATTAGTTTAGGTCCTCTGCAAAGCAGAAGGCAAGATGAGATTGGATATGTAAGAGACCCATTGGGGAAATTGCCTTTGAGTGTAAAAGGGGAGGGAGCCCCAGAAGGTGGAAAGAGTGTTCGATGACCATGCAGATCTGACCCCCTGTCAAAGAAGGAGGGTTGCCCAGGCAGATTGTAAAGACTGCGGTGCGGTTGTAAGACAAGTTCAGCCAGGCTGATGAGGAATCCTCAAGTCAAAGTAGCCTGTCAAAGGAATCACATGTCTTGCAGGAATGGGTCTGCCTTACTTTCCTTGCCATGCTTAGTCACTGACTGTGAGCAGCCTGTGTGAAGTGTGGCCTGGTGTGGCCTCCACGCTAACATGGTGGTGGATTCAGAGTGCAGCAGCTGAGGCCATCTGTCAATTACACTCCTGTAGCAAGAGAGCTGAGTGGCCTATTTTCATAGCCACCACACCGCGTGATTCAATTTTGTATTCAAAGAAGAGCAAAATAAAGACATTTTCAGACAAAGACTGAAGGACGTTATCACTCACAGAATGTCAGTCTAGGAACCCCTGAAGGATTCACTATGGAAAAAAAATTTTGAATCCTGAAGGGTAGTGCAGGATGCAGGAAGCAATGATGAGCAAATACATTGTGTATAAGAGGTCCAGCTTCTCTACATCCTCACCAGCATTTGGTATCATCATTATATTTTCTTTTTGTTGTTTTAATAAGTTTATAGTGATATCTCATTGTTGTTTAGATTTGTATTTCTCTAGGGAGTAATGATGTTAAACATCTTTTCAGGTACTTATTTGCCATCCACATCTCTTTCTGGGTGAAATGTTTGTTCATGTCTTTTGCTCTTTTGTAATTGGATTTTTTTCCTAAGTTTTGAGGGTTCTTTACTTACTCTACAAAGAAAGCTTTTGCTGGAAATGTCATTTGCAAATATTTTGACCACACTGTAGCTTGTCTTTTCATCCTCTTACTAAAATATTTCACAGCATAAAAGTTTTTAATTCTGATGAAGTCTAAACTATTATTTTTTCTTTTATGAATAGTGCTTTTAGTGTCATTTTAAAGAACTCTTCAACTAGTTCTGAGTCCTGAAGATGTTCACGTGTTTTCTTCTAAAAGTTTCAGTTTTACATTTTACATTTAAATCCAAGATTCATCTAGAATTAAGTTTTCTATATGGTAAAGTGTCTAGGTCAAGGCTTAACTTTTTCTTCTTTTTCCCCTCTGTATGCATGCCCAATTGTTCTAGCACAATTTGTTGAAAAAGCTATCCTACCTTCATTGAATTGCTTTTGGACCTTTGTCAAAAATCAGTTGGACATTTCAACAAATGATGCTGGGAAAACTGGATATCCACATGCAAAAAAATGAATTTGGATTGATACTTCACCATATATACAAAAATTAAAACATCAGAGACTGCCTTCTCCCCAGCAGTTCAGCAAAGTACAAAGATTCAAAGCATCCCTTTTTTAAATTTTGTAGTTCTTTACTGTGGAATAGCTCAGAATGTCACTTCTGTTTTAAAAAACAGAATTGATGACTGAGCAAGGAAATATAACCTGGATTATAAAATTATCACCTTAATAAAAATTCCTTAAACAGTAAAAAAAAAAAAAATGTATCAAAGACCTAAATGTAAGATCTCTCCATTGTTCAGATTGTGTAAATTCTATTGATTTGTCTTTGAGTTCTCTGATTCTTTTTTTGTCTTCTCCGATACACTGTCGAACCTAACCAATGAGGTTTTGTTTTTTTTTTTTTTTTTTTTAATTTCGGTAAGACTTTCCAGTTCTATAATTTCTGTGGTTCTTTTTAAATATCTTCTTTTTTTTGCTGAGAATTTCTATTTCATTTGTTTCAAGAGTGTTCATAATTGCTCACTGAAGCATTTTTAGGATTGATGCTTTAAAATCCTTGTCAGATAATTGCAACATCTGAGTCATCTCTGTTGGCATCTACACAATCGTCCTGATTTTTGGTATAATGAGTCATCTCTGATTGTATCATGGATATTTTGGGTATTATGTTGTGAAACTCTGGACCCTACTTAATCATTATAGGCAGGCTGTACTGTTTAGTTGTAGGGAACAAATCCAGCTTTTTGTCCATTTATAAAATTGGTTTGTTTTCTTATCAATGAGTTGTAAGAGTTCTTTGTATATTCTGGATATACAAGTCCTTTATCTGGGTATGTAATTTGCAAATATTTTCTCCCAGTTCTATGGCTTTTATGTGCATTTTCTTAGGGTGTTAACTGGTGTTTCTTAGTGGTGTTTTGAGCTTAGGAGTTCAAAAACTTTCAATTTTGATGACATTGGATTTATTAATGTATTCTTTTATGAATCATACTTTTGGGGTCATACATAAGAAATCTTTTCCTGGGGCGCCTGGGTGGCGCAGTCGGTTAAGCGTCCGACTTCAGCCAGGTCACGATCTCGCGGTCCGTGAGTTCGAGCCCCGCATCAGGCTCTGGGCTGATGGCTCAGAGCC
Organism: Lynx rufus; assembly: GCF_022079265.1. NCBI lineage: Eukaryota > Metazoa > Chordata > Mammalia > Carnivora > Felidae > Lynx > Lynx rufus. The sequence continues at coordinate 35,652,723 of NW_025814828.1, forward strand.
TGGACCCTGTTTCCGATTCTGTGTCTCCCTCTCTCTCTGCCCCTCCCCCGTTCATGCTCTGTCTCTCTCTGTCCCAAAAATAAATAAAAACGTTGAAAAAAAAAATTTTAAAAAAAGAAATCTTTTCCTAATTAAGGTCCTTAAGATTTTCACCTGTTTTCTGTTATAGCTTTTATAATGTTAGCTTTTACACTTAGATCTCTGATTCATTTTGAGTTAATGTATGAGTGTCATGTCATGTGGATATCCAATTTTCCCAGCACCCTTTGTTGAAAAGGCTATCTTTTCCCCCAGTGAAATGCCTTGGCACCTTTATCAAGCATCAATTGGCCATGAATGTAAAAGTTTATTTCTAGATTCTCACTTCTTTCCTTTAGATCTATCTGCCTGTCTTTGTGCTAGCATCCTGCTATATGGATAACTATAGTTTATAATAAGTTTTGAAATTGGGAAGTGAAAGTCCCAATTTTCCTTTCAAACTTCGTGTGTGTGGGGGAGTATTCTAGGTCTATTTCATTTAATTTTAGGATCAGTATTAAGTCAAAAACTGTGAGGGGTCTGAGATTTTACCCTACTTTCAAACTAAGTTAGTCACAGTTTCACATGCATATACTGACAAAGGACGGCAGATCCCTGTGTCAGGGACAAAGATGGTAGATTACTCCTGGCAAAAGTGGCATCCAGAGTAGCATCTGCATCAATTCCCCATGCGGCAGTTCTCCACAGAGAAACACAAATGAAGGTCAGATGTTTGCCTGTATGTGCAGTGGGGTTCACTGCAGGAATGGACGCCCCCCCCCCCCCCAAATTATGAGTCTCTAAGTTCATATAAGGTTTGCTGGCATATCTGCCCATTCTTCTCTTTTGGAAGAGAGAATGACTTTGCCTTTACTCTGGAATGTAAAGAAATCTTCTCTGGGGAGGGGAGGGAGAAGGTCTCTAGATTTGTAACCTTGGAATGTGAGCAAATGTCTCTTAGGGAAACATATCTCTCAATCGCTAGCTTCCAAGGTCTTTGCCGTTCAAACATGTTCTTTGCTCAGAAGACCTACACTGTGCAGAACTGTAGAATATCCACGGAGAATTGTCTCCCAACAGTCAGCCTATCAATTTCCACATACACAAAAAAATTGTTGGAATTTTGGTAGGGATTGTGTTAATCTGTAGATCAATTTGGGGATGTCACAGAATGTCTCTCCATTTATTTCAGTCTTCTTTGATTTGCCTCATCAGTGTTTTTAAATTTTCAGTGTACCTGTTTTGTACTTATTAAATTTATTCCTACGTGTTTTTATTCTTTTTAGTGCTATTGTGAATGGAATTACTTTCTTAATTTCATTTTGAATTATTTATTGCTTGTAAAGAGTAATACAATTGATTTTCATATACTGATTTTACATCCTGAAATTTTGCTGAACTGATTTATTAGTTCTAATAGTTTTTTGTTTGTTAATTCCTTACAATTTTCTACATATAGGCTCTTGTCATTTGCAAATGAAGACATTTTTTCTTCTTCCTTCACAATCTCGATGCCTTTTATTTTTCTTGCCTGATTGCACTGGCCAGAACCTTCAGTACAATGTTGAAGTAGCAACAGTGAAGTGGCAAGAGTGGACATCCTTGCTTTGTTCCCAATTTAAAGAGGTAATATCCAGTCTTTTATCATTAAGTATCATGTTAACTGCAGGGTTTTTGTACATGTCTTTATCAGCTTAAGGAATTTCTCCTCTATTCTAGGTTTCTTGAGAGTTTGTATTATGAACATCAGATGCTTGCTTCTATATCTATCTAGTGATTAGGTAGCTTCTGTTATTTATTTTATTTTGTTGTTCATTTTCTTTTTTTTTTTTTTTTTTTATTTAAAATTTTTTTTTTTTCAACGTTTATTTATTTTTGGGACAGAGAGAGACAGAGCATGAACGGGGGAGGGGCAGAGAACGAGGGAGACACAGAATCGGAAACAGGCTCCAGGCTCTGAGCCATCAGCCCAGAGCCTGACGCGGGGCTCGAACTCACGGACCGCGAGATCGTGACCTGGCTGAAGTCGGACGCTTAACCGACTGCGCCACCCAGGCGCCCCTGTTGTTCATTTTCAACTGAATTCCTTTTTCTGAACTTTTAGAAATGATTTATAAATTTGTGGCTAGGGCCCTCTCCTACTGTCTTTGCGAAGTGTCAGAAACTATGGTGGCTTAATTGCTGGGGTTTCTAGACTCTGTTCCCCTCTTTTAATTTTTCTGAACCTGTTCTTTCCTGTGTCTCTATTGTCTCTATCCTGTTCAATTTAGATTCACCAGTAAAGATCCTCAGTGTGGATCTTTACCCTTAAAGGACGCTTTAGCTGGTTAGTTCTAAGAGTTTGTATGTGTTAGCGAGACTGTTTTAGCCCTCTTAGACCTTATTGCAGGCCCATGGTACTCACCTGACATTGGAATATTAAACCCTTTACAGTTTTAACTCCTGTCCTCATGTTGGCTCTATGAGCCTTCAGTGAGTACTTGTTCGTTGTTTTGTTGTTCTCAGGTCAGTGAGAGGCCCTATTGCTTCCCTATGATTCCTTCTGGATATAAAATAATAAAATAATAATACTTTTGGACAGTATTGTACTTGTCACTAGTCTGTCCCCACTTGCTCATATTTTGGTTTTTTGGTGGGGGGATAATTTATCAGCTTGTTTTGTTTTGTACAAATAACTCCTATTTAGAAAGAAAGCTAGCAGCTACATAACTTGAACATGAAAACGAGAAACCAAAGAACAAAAGTAAAACATGTCAACTCCTGGGACCAGGACTGTGACAGATGTATGTGTATGTGTGTGAGATAATCCCTTTTGTTGGACCACATCTTCTGTGCACCAGGTGGCAGAAATAATTGGGAATGGACAGGGAGTAAACAACCAAAAAAAAAGTGACAGTCTTCACCTCCACTGCTTCAACTTACTAATTTTCTTTTTAAAAGATTTAATGAAAATTAAGTTACACGAGGGAGCCTGGAATTATATTTTACACAGGTAGTTATGAGTGGAGAAGAAAGGCAGTTAATGAGCTGGTGCTTTGGTGTTGTAACAGATGTTATTTGAATCCTTCAAACAAAGATTTTGGACTTTTTTTTTATATCATGGTGAAATAATGAGGCTTGTTATTATGGTATATTCTCTCTTCAAAGAGGGAGACCTTGAAAATGGATTTTACTCCCATGTGCCATCAGTAGACAAGTAAAATAAACAAATACTCATAACCTAAGTATAAGTGATTACTCAATAAAGTCCAACAAATTTGAAACCCGGAAAACTAATCTAGAGGCTCTAGGTAAATACTTGAAAACCAAATAACTGTGCCTTTGAGCATACCATAAGATGATTTATAAAAAAGACAAATATATAGATTCAAATTTAAAAATAAATATTTTTAAATCTGGCATGCTATGTGATTAGAATTCTCAGTGACTATAACAGGGAATTTCCATTTTTAAAAAGTAAGATGTTGGACTTTTGGATATTTCAAACCCACCTCCACACACACTATTCTTATCCCAAGAATTTTATTTCAGCCATTGTGTAACATTTTAAATTTCTCCACAAATAACTTTATACTTTTGTCTTAAATTCCCCAAATGCTTAAAATCATGCATTTTAAACCTTAAAAAATTCCTAGTACACTTAGTAATTTAATGGTGCCCAAGTGTGGAAATGTAATTCTAGTTCATTTGCTGAGAGTAACTTCTTAAAAGTTACAATCAAAAAAGTAAAGATTAACAAAAGCATTTATCTTGAATATTGAGCCTTCATAATAAAAAGTAGGGGATGTACTTCTTGTCATTATATTTTATTTAGAAGCCGTAGAAGGAAACACACACACTTGCAAAATATTTTTAATATTTAAATTTTTTTAACGTTTATTCATTTTTTGATAGAGAGAGAGAGAGAGAGAGCGCGCGCACGCGCGCGTGAGCGGGGGAGGGGCAGAGAGAGACGGAGACACAGAATCTGAAGCAGGCTCCAGGCCCTGAGCTGTCAGCACAGGGCCCGATGTGGGGCTCGAACCCATGGACTGTGAGATCATGACCTGAGCCAAAGTTGGACGTTTAACCAACTGAGCCACCCAGGCGCCCCAACACACTTGCAAAATATTTTTTTTTTTAATTTTTTTTTCAACGTTTATTTTTGGGACAGAGAGAGACAGAGCATGAACGGGGGAGGGGCAGAGAGAGAGGGAGACACAGAATCGGAAACAGGCTCCAGGCTCTGAGCCATCAGCCCAGAGCCTGACGCGGGGCTCGAACTCACGGACCGCGAGATTGTGACCTGGCTGAAGTCGGACGCTCAACCAACTGCGCCACCCAGGCGCCCCACTTGCAAAATATTTTTAATGTGCATACATTAACTTTTAAATCAATCTAGTTTCAAAAATTTTTCTGACTGCCTAATATATTCCCATTAAATACCATAATGACTGGCTATGCTTTAAAATTACAGGAAGAGGGGCGCCTGGGTGGTTCAGTTGGTTAGGTGTCTGACCTCGGCTTAGGTCATGATCTCGTGGTCCCTGAGTTCAAGCCCCACCTTGGGCTGTGTGCTGACAGCTCGGAGCCTGGATCCTGCTTTGGATTCTGTGTCTCCCTCTCTCTCTGCCCCTCCCATACTCGTGCTCTGTTTCTCTCTCTCAAAAATAAATAAACATTAAAAAAGTTTTAAATTATAGGAAGAATAAGTAAAGGTTTTAGTCTGGAAAATTAAAAACATATTGCAGAGTGGTATGTCCAAATAATTTGAAAAACCAACCTAAAATTAATGGGCAAGTGCCTCATTAAACATCATCAAGTAATTCTGATATTTAAGGAAAACAGATGCTAGTTCAAGAAGCCTCCCCTGCCTCCTTCTTCATCCTACCAGTGCAGTCTGTACATGTTGTCAACAGAGAGAGCTTTATAGTAAGCACAGCCTGAGGAATAAAACTGTATGTCTAATAATACATATATCTAAGAAATGTTTATTTTTTTCAACTAAGCCTGTTCAAAATTGAGATAACACTGAAAAAGAGATCAAGGTAAAAGATGAAAGGTTTTCCTGGATATCAACTACTCTCTTAAATTTTTTAGGGCAAAGAGTGGGGAAGGAAGATGAATGACACAAGAAAGGAAAGAGATCACAAAGAAATTTCTAGAAGAAAGAAAAATATATACCTAAGAAAAAACTAACAAAATCCTGGCTCATTAAGATCTGTAGCCTGAAGAAGAAGGAGGAGCCTATATTCACAATTCCTTTATATGCATTGAATGGGGATCTAAGAGACAAAATTCTCTTTCATTATTTAGAGTTATACCTATTGATATAGTGAAAATGTGATTGAAAGATGTGGAAGAAATAGGTTACAGAAAATATTTGCCCCGTGACCAGCACTTAAAGCATAACAGTCAACCAGTCATTCCCTTTTGAAACACGAAATAGGCAACATAATTCATTTAAAATACTTGTTGAGCGCCTACTATGTGCCAGAGTTGGTTCTAAACACTGAGACCAAAGAGAAAACAAAACAGACAACAATTCATACCTTCATAAGATTATATTTTGGTGGGAAAAACCGATAAAAACAGGATAAATAAGTAAACTTATAGAATACAGATATAAAAAGAGCTATCAATCAATAGTGCTACATGCTATGGAGAAAAAAATAAAGCCAGGAAGGAGGATAGGATGTCTCAGTCAAGAGTGATAGTAGTGGTGGTGTGGAGATGAATAAGAAGGTGACATTAAGTAATATCCAAAGGAAATGAGACTATCTGGGGAAAGAGCATTCTAGGGAGAGGGAAGAAGAAATGCCAAAACTTTGAGACAGGAGCTTGTCTGATGTGCTGAGTGAATTACCAGAAGGCCACTGTGGCTGGAGCAGAGTGAGTGAAGGAACGAAGAATGAGAGTTGAGGTCACCTGATACAGTTACAAAATCTTCTTTTCTTTGTGGGTACTTCTAGGATCTACTATTAGCAACTTTCAAATATGCAATACTGTATTATTAATGGTAGTCACCATATTGTATATTACATCCCCAGAGCTTATTTCTCTTATAAACTGGCAGTTTATACCTTTTGACCACCATCACCCAATTTTCTCACCGCCTAACGCCCGCCTCCAGCAACCCACAAATCTGATCTCTGCTTCTATGAATTTGGTTTTTTTTAGGTTCTGCATGTAAGTGAGATCATACGGTACACAGCATACACAGAACTGACTTCTGTGGCATGACCAGATGGATAAATGATGGCTATTAACTAAAGTCATCGTGGTAATTATTTAGCAACACAGGTATCCCTCGCATTTCAAAAGTTCATATTATACCAGTTCGCTTTTACAAAAAACGTGCATCAGTACCTATTTTTGCTAACCAAAAGAAATCCAAAGAGGATTTTTGTTTTTTCGAAAAGAGGTGAAAAGCGAAAACAGCTTTCAGCATTTGTTTTGCAGAGAGCCATTAAAGAGAGCACACCCCGAGAGCAGTGAGAGTGGCCCCGCCAAGCTCCTTCCCCCAGAACCACTCTCAGCAACTCCACATCAGGCCCCCAGAGTTTTCAACTACATCTGTGAGCATCTGTGCCTTATCTCGATTTATTCTGCACATCCATTGGCAAGATGTGTCCTAAGGTATCAGACAAGCCTAAGAGAGTGATTTTGAGGGGCTGAAAACACTCAAAATTTTTCCATATAAATAATGGTAATTATGCCATTTTGGCTTATGAGAAGTTTCATAGGAACACCCTACTTTTGGATAGTGGAGGGAAACTGTATATACATATTATCAAATCATTCTGTTACACACCTTAAATCTATATTCTGTTACATGTCAGTTATATCTCAAACTGGGAAAAAATGATGACAACATCAAGTGCTGGTGAGGATGTGGAGAAACTGAATCTCTTATACACTGCTAGTAGCATGTAAAATGGTACAGCTACTCTGGAAAACAGTTTGGCGTTTCCTTTAAAACCTAAACATACACTTACCATATGGCCTAGTAATCACACTCTTCAGCATTCATCCCAGAGGAATAAAAATTATGCCCGCATCAAAACCTATACATGATTATTCTAGCAGTTTTATTTATAGTAGCCTAAAATTGGAAACAGCCCAGATGTCTTTCATAGGTGAACGGCTTGTGGTACATCTGTGCCATGGAATATAACTCAGCAATAAAAAGAAGTAACTATTGGTGTTTACAGCAGCTTGGAGGAATTCCAAGGGCACTATACTCAGGGAACAAAAGCCATTTTTAAAAGGTCACATATCGAGGCACCTGGGTGGCTCAGTCTGTTAACCGTCTGACTCTTGATCGCAGTTTAGGTCTTGATCTCAGGGTCCTGAGTTCAAGCCCCACATGGGGCTCCGTGCTGGGCATGAAGCCTACTTTAAAAAAATACATAAAAAAATAAAAGGCCACCTATTATATGATTCTATTCATATAACATTCTCTAGTGACAAAATTATAGAGATGGAGAACAAATTAGTGGTGGCCAGGAGCTAGAGTTTGTGGCATGAGGGGGGAAGACGTGGATGTGACTATTAAGAGATAGCAAAAAGGGAGTTCTTTATGACAATGGAAATGTTCTGTTTTGATTGCAGTGGAGGGTACAGAAATCTGCACATGTGATAAAATGACATAGAGCTGCACACACACACTGTGCCCATGTCAGTTTACTGGTTCTGATACTGTTCTTCAGGTAGGTGGGATGCACTTTGGGGGAAAATTAGTGAAGGGTACCTGGGATCTCTCTGTACTGTCCCTGCAACTTCCTGTGAACCTATAATTATTTCAAAATAGAGTCTGAAAACCGTAATTTTTTTTTATTTATTTTTGAGAGAGACAGAGACAGAGACAGAGTGTGAGCAGGGGAAGCAGAGGGAGAGGGAAACACAGAATTCGAAGCAGTCTCCAGGCTCTGAGCTGTCAGCCCAGAACCTGTCGTGGGGCTCAAACTCACAAACCATGAGATCATGACCTGAGCTGCAGTCTGACGTTAAACCGACTGAACCACCCAGGTGCCCCTGAAAACCATAATTAAAAAACCAATACAAATAAAACTTTATTGAAAGACATTGAAGACCTTAAAGAGAGAGAGAGAGAGAGAGATGAAGCCGGAGAGGTACTTCAGGGCAGCTCATCCCCAGCCCATTGTGACATCTTACAACCTGACTTTGAGTGAGCAGCACAGGAACTGGAAGGTTTTTGGAGAAGTGGTATCATCTGACTTAGGTTTAAACAGGATCACTCTGACTGCCATAATGAGAACAGAATGAATCAAGAGACAGCGTCCTTTCAAGATTAGAGAAATAATAGCTTCTTTGCAGGTACACTGGTAGCATAGTGCAACAGAGAAGGGGAAACTGATGCACAAGAGAAGGAGGAGAATGATAATTTACCAGCAACTCAGCAAAGCTAGCTAACCAGGCACCTTAAGCAATCCAAATGTATCTAACATACTATATAATTTACTGATTTATCATATTTGTTGTTTGTGGCCTGTCTCCCTCCACTAGAATGCAAGCTCTATGAGGGCAGGGACTTTTGTTTGCTTATTTATGCAATAGTATAGACTATTACCTGGCACATAGTGGCGCTCAATAAATTTTTGCTGCATGAACATGTTTTTATAGGCATAAAGGGAGAAGAGGTCTATCACATGAGTACAAACACTTAGTTTGGAGTGCAGGGCAGCGGTTGGGGATGATGGGAAGAGATGGCCTCTAAAGAAACAGCGAGAAGTGCCATGCCAGCCACTGGTATAACACCATCCTGCAAGGACAGAGAAAATTCAGTGTCTTTTTATGCTTCATGTTTGATGCTCACTTTTGAAATCCTTTTGTGTCCAGAGTGAAATGTAGGGAAAGATTTCTGTTATATATCACATGATTACCTGAAGTATATACTTTTTTTTTTAATATATGAAATTTATTGTCAAATTGGTTTCCATACAACACCCAGTGCTCTCAAGTATATACTTGATAAATATAGTTTGAAGGACTACCCAGATGAAAGATTTTATACTGTTTTCCAAAGGGATTACCAGGCCAGTGGCTCTTGTATTAGGTCATATAATTTCCCAACGCACCACTGACTCTGAGGTATGCAACCCACCACCTTGAGAACCACTACTAAAGATTAAATATTTTTATTCTCCTAAAGGCTATTTTTAGGGAGACATTAAAAATTTATTCATTTGGCCAGACCACAGAAGTCAGTTCTCTGGCTTTTTTTTTTTTTTTTTTTTAATATAATATGCTGAGTATTCTCTCTGACAGTAAGCAAGGCCTGTGGAACAGTGCTACTGGTGTGGTACAATGGCCCTGTTCTCCAGATAATTCAAGTAAATCTCAGATTCTCTTCTCTAATTTGGAAAAGTTAAGAAAGGGCATATTCTCTATAACACAAGTTATAATTTCTGGCACTTACAAAGGCGCCTTATTCGAAAACAATTCAACTTGAATTACTGTTTGCAGGCTGAAACTCACATACTGCTTTGAGCTTCAATGTTCATTGCTCAGCTAATAAACTGGACATTATTGTAAGTGCTAAATACATTTATGTCTCTGTAACCGAGAATAATCAACACGTGCCTTTCCTGTCCTCAAAGAAACAGTTGCCATCACCACAACCTAATAACGTATAATAGAATTCAGTATCACATTCGAACAAGAGTTCCATTTTAATTGAGGGAATCACTACAGTAAACAGTTTTATAAATATAGAATAGATAAGCAACTATATCTTTAAAAAGATTTCTTGATCTCTGTATCTTAGGGAAAAGGCAACGTTTGATCTCTTGTACCAGAGATGAACAGATTTGATAGGTTACTGAGGTCTTTTTATCTTAATTAGCATACAATATTATTGACATTTTTGTGTTCTTGCACTTCTATGCGTTCTAACACATCTGTAGATTTGTGTAACTACCACTACAGTTAGGATACAGGACAATGACATCACACACCACATTCTGGATTCCCTTGTGCTATCTCATTGTAGTAGGAGTTGGCCAACTACATCTGAGTCACATCTTGCCCATTGCCTGTTTTCTTAGGGCCCAGAAGCTAAGAATGGTTTTTATATTTTGAAAGCGTTGCTGGGGCACCTGGGTGGCTCAGTCAGTTGAGCATCCAACTTTGGCTCAGGTCATGATCTCGCGGTCCACGAATTCGAGCCCTGCATCGGGCTCTGTGCTGTGCTCAGAGCCTGGAGCCTCCTTCAGATTCTGAGTCTCCCTCTCTCTCTGCCCCTCCCCAGCTTGTGCTCTCTCTCTCTCTCTCAAAAATAAATAAACATTAAAAAATTAAAAATAAAGCATTGTAAAAAGAACAAAAGCAACAAACAAAAATAAATAAGAATAATATAACAATAAAATAAACACAGACCCATATGCAGTCCACAACGCCTAAAATATTTACTGTCTGGCCCTCTGCAGAAAATGTTTGCTGACCTTCTGTTTTATAGCCACATCCATGCCCCACCCATACCCCCTGGAAACCACTAATCTTTCTCGTTACTATAGTTTTATCTTTTGGAAAATGTCATACAAATGGCATCATACAGTCTGCAGCCTTTTGAGACTTTGAAGCATAATGCCTTTGGGATTTATCCATGTTGTTGCATTCATGAATAGTTCTTTCCTTTTTATTGCTGAGTAGAATTGCATTGTATGGATGTACCACCACTTGTTTATTCATTCACCTGTTGAGGGACATTTCAGTTGTTTCTAGTTTTTTGGCATTTATAAATAGAGCATATATGAACATTCATGTACAGATTTTGGGGTGAATGTAAATTTTCATTTCTCTAGGGTAAATACCTAGTAGTGAGATTGCTGGGTCATATGGTAAATGTATGTTTAACTTCATAAAAACTAACCTGCCAAAGAGTTTTTCAGAGTGGCTGTATCAGTTTGCATTCCAACCAATAACATACGAGAGTTCTAGTTAGTCTGCATCCTTGACAGCACTTGATATTATCAGTATTTTTTATTGTTGCCATTCTAATAGACAGGTAGTGGTATTTCCTTATGGTTTTCATTTGCATTTCCCTAGTGGCTAATGATGTTGAACATCTTTTCATGTGCTTATTTGCCATCTGTATATTTTCTTTGGTGAAATGCTTGTTCAAGTCTTTTGCCATTAAAAAAACACAAAACCCTTTGGGATGCCTGGGTGGCTCAGTCAGTTAAGCAGCTAACTTCAGCTCAGGTCATGATCTCACGGTTTGTGAGTTAGAGCCCTGTGTTGGGCTCTGTGCTGACAGCTCGGAGCCTGGAGCCTGCTTCAGATTCTGTGTCTTCCTCTCTCTCTGCCCCTCCCCTGCTCGTGCTCTATCTCTCTGTCTCTCTCTCTTAAAAATAAAAAAAAAACATTAAAAATTGTTTATTTTATTTATTTTATTTATTTTTACATTTATTTATTTTTGAGAGACAGAGAGAGACAGAGCACAAGTGGAGGAGGGGCAGAGATAGAAGGAGACACAGAATCCAAAGCCGACTCCAGGCTCTGAGCTGTCAGCACAGAGCCTGACGCGGGGCTCAAACTCAAGAACCGTGACATCATGACCTGAGCTGAAGTCGGACGCTTAACCGACTGAGCCACCCAGGCACCCCTAAAAAAACATTAAAAAATTTTTAAAAACACTTCTATTATGAAATAACTATACATTCCTGGGAAGTTGCAAAGGTACCATAGAGATGTCACATGTATCCTACACCCACTTTCCCTCAGTGGTTGCATCTAACATAACTATAGTGTAATACCAAAACCAGGAATTGACATTGGTATGATGCGCGTGTATAGTTCTATGCCATATTGTTGTGTGTGTAGATTTGTGTAATCACCACAGTTGGCAAGATGCAGAACTGTTTGATCACCATAAATATCTCCTTTGTGCTACCCCTTTATCCTCATAGCCACGCACCTCTCCCCAACCAACACTAACTCCTGGCAACCAGTAATTTGCTTTCCATCTTTATACTTTTGGCACATGGAAAATGCTAGATAGGTGGAATCACACAGTATGTGACAGTTTGAGATTACCTTTTTTCTCTCAGCCTACCTTTGAGATCTATCCAAGTTGTTGCATATATCAATCACGTGTTGATTTTTAGTGCCGTGTAATCATTCTGTGGTCTAGATGTACCACAGTATGTGTAACCATTCAACTATTGCGGGACATTTTAGTTGTTTCAAGTTTTTGGCTATTGCAAATAATGTTGCTGTGATCATTTGTGTGGACATAAATGTTCATATCTCTGGGATAAATGCCCAGGAGTATGATTACTGGGTTGTAATTTAAGGTTTTTGCTGGGCTGTTTATTGTCTTATTGTGTAGTTTTAAGAGTTCTCTCTTTGTATATACAGGATATAAATCCTTTTTTTTTTTTAATGGATCATATTTTTGGTGTCAGGTCTAAGATGTCTTTGCCTAACCACTGACAATGATGATTTTCTCCTGTCTTTATTTATATATGGTTTACAGTCTTATGTTTTACATTTAGATATGAGATCCATTTTGAATTAATTCTTGGATAAGGTAAGAGGCTTAGATCCAGGTTATTTATTTATTTATTTATTTATTTTTTGCCAACAGATGTCCAGTTGTTTTAATACGATTTGTTGAGTAGCCTATTCATTGTCCAATGAATTGTCAAATGTGGCATTTTGTACAATGAAGGTTACTTGGCAATAAAAAAAGGAATGAAATACTGATACAAGCTACAATAAGAATGAACCTTGAAGACATTATACTAAGTGAAAGAAACCAGTCACAGAAGACCACATACTGTATTCATTCCATTTATATGGAATGTTCAGAAGAGGCAAATTCAGAGAGACAGAAAATACATCAGGGGTCACCTGGGGCTACTGGATTCAGAAGGAAATGAGTGACTGCTAATGAGTACAGGTAATAAAGATGTTCTAGAATTGGTTTTTTGGTAAGGGGCACCTGGGTGGCTCAGTCGGTTGACTTTGACTAGGGTCACGATCTCATAGTTTGTGGCTTCAAGCCCTGCTTTAGGCTTGCTGTTGTCAGCACAGATCCTCTGTTCCCCTCTCTCTCTCTGCCCCTCCCCCACTCACACTCTCAAAAAGAAATAAACTTGAAAAAAAAGACAATAAATAAAATTGATTCTGGTGACAGTTGCCGAACTTTGTTAATTTTACTAAAAACCATTGAATTGTATACTTTAAATGGATAAATTGTGTGGTATGTGAATTATATTTCAATAAAGCTGTTATAAACATTTTTTAAAGAAGGGAGAATGTTTGTAAAATGAAGCACAGCATAGCAACAAGCAAAAATTAGGGATAATTTGAGAAAGAGGTAAGTAGTTTCAGATAATTTTAGAGCAGGGCAATAGTATTAGTAAAGGTTGCTCAGAAAGCAAAAGAGTAAATTTATGAAGTGTTCAATGAGTTTTTAACATAAATTTCTTTAAAATGACCCAAGCCTATAAGTCCTACAGTGATGGTAGGAGTATAAATTGAAATAGCCTTTCAAGAGCTTTAAAAAAAAAAACCCTAAGAATCTTTTACCCAGCAATTCCACTCTGAGGAACTTATTATCCTAAGAAAATAACTTAAAATGCATCCAAAGCTTTATGAACAAAGAAAATGCCAAAAGTTTGGAGATAACCAAAGAGAACATAGCTAAGTATAACAATGCAACGAATATTGAACTGTTATTGAAAAATCCTATTTCTAATGCCTTTATTGAGGTATAATTGATATATGAGAAACTGCAGATGTCTTCACATACAGCTTAGTAACTTTTGATGTGTGTATATATACCTATTAAACTATCACCACAATCAAGATAATGAACATATTCATCATACCCAAAAGTTTTCTCAGCCCTCTTCCTCTTCCTCCTCACCAACCACCATCACCCACCAGGTGACCACTGATCTGTTTTCTGTCACTATAGATTAGTTTGCATTAAAAAAAAATTATATGCAAATGAAATTATACTACCATGTACTCTTTTTGTCTGGGTTATTTCGCTGAGAGTAATTATTTTTAGATTCATCCATGGTGTTATATGTATCAACAGTTTATTCCTTTTTAATGGTGAGTCGTATTCCATTGTGTGGATGCATCAAAATTTACATATTCGTTCACCTATTGCTGGATATTTGAGTGGGTTTCCAGTTTGGGGCTATTACATAAGGCTGCTGTGGAAATTCATGTGTAAGTCAAAGTATGGACATATGCTCTCATTTCTCCCGGATAAACACATAGAAGTGGAATAGGTGGGTCATTTGGTAGGTGTGTGTTCAGCTTTCAAAGCAGCTTCTAAGTTGTTTTCCAAAGTGCTTATGCATTTTACATTCTAATCAGCAGTCATGCAAGTCAGACAGTTCCTTCACATTCTTACCAACCTCTGGTATGGTGAGTCTTCTTAATTTTAGCCATTTAAAAAGGTGAGAAGAGGTAGTTCAATGTGGTTTTAATTTTTATTTCCCTGATAACTAGTGATTTTGACCATTTTTTCACATGCTTATTTTCCATATATCTTCTTTGGTGAAGTATCTATAAACACCTTTTGTTCACTTTGTTGATCAGATTGTTCTCTTATTATTGAGCTTCGAGAGTTCCTTATATATACTCAGTACAAGCCTTTTATCAGATATATGATATGTATATATCAGATATATTTTTTTCCCTGTCTGTAGCTTATTTTTTCATTCATCTTTTGAAAAGGAGAAGTTTTAAATTTTGATGAAATTTATCTTTTTTTTTTCATGGATAAGGTTTTTGGTGTTATTTCAAGGAAGTCTTTTTGTAATTCAAGGCCATAGTTTTTCTCTTGTGCTCTGTTCTAGAAGTTCTATAATTTCTGGGGCACCTGGGTGGCTCAGTCGGTTGAACATCCGACTTCATCTCAGGTCATGATCTCGCAGGTTCTGAGTTTGAGCCCCACGTCGGACTCTGTGCTGACAGCTCAGAGCCTGGAGCCTGCTTTGGATTCTGTGTCTCCCTTTGTCTGCTCCTCCCCTATTCGTGCTCTGTCTCTGTCTCTCTCAAAAATGAATAAACATTAGAAGTTCTATAATTTTTACATTTAGGTCACTGATCTATTTTGAATCCATTTTTGTTTATGGTGTAAGATATGGTTCTAAATACATTTTCTATTGCCAGTTGTTCCACCACAATTTGCTGAAAAGACTATGCTTCCTCCACTGAATTGTCTTTGCACCTTTGTCATCAATCAGTCATCCATATATGTGTAGGTCTAATCCATTCCATTGCTCTAATTGCCTGCCTTGACATCAGTCCCACACTGTCTTGATTACTATAGCTTTATAATAAGTTTTTGAAGTTCGTTTTGGGGCATTTGGGTGGCTCATTTGGGGGCACCTGGATGTGTCCGTCAGTTGAGCATCCAACTTCGGTTCAGGTCATGATCTCACGGTTCGCGGGCTCAAGCCCCATGTCAGGCTTTGCACTAAAGTGAGGAACCTGCTTTGGATTCTCTCTCTCTCTCTCTCTCTCAAAAATGAACATTAAAAAAAATGAAGTTAGTTTTAATCTTCTAGTGTTGTTCCTCTTGTTCAAAGTTATTTTGACTATTCTAGGTCCTTGGCACTTCTGTAGAAAATTTAGAAGCATCTTGTCAATTTCTACCAAAAAGCCTGCTGGAATTGGTGCTTGCATATAATATACAGATCAATTTGGAGGCAGTTGACATATTAATAATAAGTCTTATGACCCATGGATATAGTATATCTCTCCATTTATTTCAGTGTTTAATTTCTTTCACCAGTAGTTTGTGGGTTTTAGTGTACAGTCTTCTCATCTTTTGTTAGATGTATTGACAAGTTTTTAATATTTTTTAATATGTTGTTGGATTCAGTTTGATAAAATTTTGTTTAGATTTTGCATTGATGTTCATGAGGGATACTGACCTTTAATTTTTTTCTTCTGGTAATGTCCTTGTCAGGTTTTAGTATCAAGGCAATGCCAGCCTTAGAGAATAAGTTGGGAAGTATCACTTCCTCTTCAGTTATTTTTTTTTTAATTTTTTTTTCAACGTTTATTTATTTTTGGGACAGAGAGAGACAGAGCATGAACGGGGGAGGGGCAGAGAGAGAGGGAGACACAGAATCGGAAACAGGCTCCAGGCTCTGAGCTATCAGCCCAGAGCCTGACGCAGGGCTCGAACTCCCGGACCGCGAGATCGTGACCTGGCTGAAGTCGGACGCTTAACCGACTGCGCCACCCAGACGCCCCAACTCTTCAGTTATTTTTAAGAGTTACAAAGAATTGGTGTTCCTTCTTCCTTAAATATTTCACAGAATTCGCCACTGAAGACATGTAGGCCAGGTATTTTCTTTGTAAGAAAGTCTTTAAAATTTTCATTTATTCAATGTAGGACATTTCAAGTTTTCTGTTTCGATATTGGTCATTTGTATTTTCTTTTTTTTTTTTTTCTGGATCAGTTTGGTTAAAGGTTAATCAATTTTATTGTTCTCAAAGTAGCAGCTTTGGGTTTCATTTATTCTGTCATTTTTCTGTCATCTATTTCATTGATTTCTACTCTGATCTTTATTATTTCCTTTCTTCTGCTTAGTTTGGACTTCATTTGCTCTTCCTTTTCTACTTTCTTTTTTTTTAATTTTCTTTAACGTTTATTTATTTTTGAGAGACAGAGCACAAGTTGGGGAGGGGCAGAGAGAGAGGGAGACACAGAATCCCAAGCAGGCTCTAGGCTCAGAGCTGTCAACACAGAGCCTGACATGGGGCTCTAACTCACAAACTGTCAGATCATGACCTGAGCCGAAGTCAGAGGCTCAACTGACTGAGCCACCCAGGGGCCCCTCCTTTTCTACTTTCTTAAGGTGGAAGCTGAGGTAATTGATTTGAGGTCTTCTTTTCCAATGTAAGTGTTTAGTGCTATAAAATTTCCCCTACATACTGTTTTGGTGAAATCCCACAATTTTGTTACGTTGTGTTTTCATGTTCATTCAATTCAGAATACTTAATTTTCCTTTTGATTTTTTTCTTTGATTCCCTTTTTTTCTTTGATTTTATTCTTTTGATTTTGTTATTTATATGTGTTATTTAGTTTTCAAATGTTTGTGGATTTTTCAAATATATTTCTGTGATTGATTTTTAATTTAATTCTGTTGTCCTTGGAAAATGGATTCTGTATGACTTCTGTCCTTTTAAATGCATTGAGACTCATTTTATGGCTCATAATATAATCTCTCTTGGTAAATGTTCCATACGCAATTGAGAAAGATGTGTATTCGGCTGTTGTTGGATGGCGTGTTCTATAAATGTCACTTAGATCAAATTGGTTGGCTGTGTTGTTCAAGTCTTCTATAGCTGTACTGATTTTCTTTCTGCTTGCTCTTTCAATTATTTAGAGAGGGGCATTGAAATTAACTATAATTGTGGATTTGTCTATTTCTTCCTGCAGTTCTCTCAGATTTTGCCTCATATATTTTGAAGCTCTGTTATTTGATGTATAAGCATTTTGGATTATGTGCTCCTGATGAATTGCCTTCTTTATCAGTTTAAAGTGATCTTTCCTATTCCTGATAGTATTTTGTGCTCTGAAATCTACTTTGATATTCATATAGCAACTCAGGCTTTTTTTTTTTTTTTTGACTAGTGTTAGCATGATAATCTTTTTCCATCCTTTTAATTAGTTGTGTCTTTATGTTTAAAGTATATTTTAAAACTCATACTCTCACGAGAAACAAATTTACCACTTAGAAATACAATGACAATGTAGTTCCTTTTGTCCATAGCCTTAGAGTTTTCAGTCACATCATTTTCCAAAGTTAGATAGATCAGCTTTTTAAAATTTTGCATACAGTAGAATTTACTCTTTGTAATATATAGTTCTATGGATTCTATGCAGTTCAAATGTAGTCATATATCCATCACCCCAAAACTATACAAAACCATTCATTCACCCTAAAAGCTGCCCTGTGTGTCCCCCTTTGTAGTCAACAACTTGCACCTTCTCAACCCCTGGGAACCACTAACTGTTTTGTCCCTATAGTTTTGCCTTTTCTGGAGTATCATATGAGTGGAATCATGCAATGTACACAATATGTAGATTTTTTTTTCCTGCCTTCTTTCACATAGTAGAATGCACTGAAGATTCATCCGTGTTGATGAAAGAATCAATAGATCATTTCTTTTTACTGCACACAGGATTTCATGGTATGGATGCACCACAGTTTGTTTATTCATTCCCCTGATGCAAGACATCTTCCTTGCTTCCAGTTGTTAACCAATGTGAATAAAGCTGCCACAAACATTTGTGTACAGGATTTTGTATTGGTATAATTTTTCAAATCACTTTACATGTGTATTGGTGTTAAACAAGTAAATCATGGTGGATAGTATGTCCAAGTTTCTCACTGTCAGAGAGGAAGCTTCTAGGTAAACAAGTAAAACAAGAAGAAACCCTCTGATACTAGATTAGAGTCAGAGACATGAAGTATGAACTTACATTTAGCTTAAGATAGGTAGATGATAGATAGATAGATAGATAGATAGATAAAGGAAGAATTATAGATACATGTGTACATGTGGGTTAGTGCCCATGTGTGTATTACATAGCTCTATCCATCAAGAGGGCCTAGAATCAATGATACCCAGTAGAAACAAGCATAGTCAGTACCCAGACTTTGTTTTCTAAATACAGTCTCCAATAAAAGGAACCAGGGATTGTTAGAGAAACAGCCGATTTTAGGACCAGGGAAGAGAGCATCTTGTAGTATCAGAAAATGAGAAAGTGCTCCAAAAAACCCCCAAGATATGAGGGCTTGTCAAAGTGACAAAGAACCAACCTGAAAGAGCTACCACTGACTAAAGTGGGAACAAACTGAGTGTTTTTTATTATTTCATTTTATCTCCTTTTCCCCCCATATTATCTATACCTCTTTGTTATGTTATTCTGGGTTTGCTTTTGGGTGTAAGTATACATTTTAATTTGACACAGTCAACTTTCTAGTAATGTTATACCACTTAATGCATGGTTTAAGACCCCTATAATAGCATATTTACATTTCTCCCCTCCGGGACTTAGTGTTATTTTTGTCCTGCATTTTACTTTTACATGTGTTATAAACCCAACACTACATTGTTAATTATTTCTGCTTACACAAATGTCTTTTCCACATATTTAAAGGAAAAGAAAAAATATTAGACATTTACCCATGTCGTTACTATTTCCAGTGTTCTTCCTTCCTTTGTGTAGATCTGTATTTCCTTTGGGTAGTATTTTTTTTTTCTGCCTAAAGGATTTCCTTTAACATTTCTTATAATGATGATCTGCCGGTGATGAATTATTTCACCTTTTGTAAGTGTAAAAAGGTATTGTTTTATCTTTGTTTTTGAAAACTGTTTTTTCTGGGTGTAGAATCTTATGCCGACTTTCTTTTTCTTTCAGTGCTTTAAGGATGTTCCATTGTTGTCTTGCTTGCATTGTTTCTGATGATAAATATGCTGTAACATCTTTGTTCCCTAGGACATTGTTAGGAAGGTAAGATCACAGAGTGGAACTCTGTAGGCACAGGCCAAGCTGTTGTCCACAGGAGGAATTTCTTATTTGTTTCAGGGAAGCCACAGCCCTGCTTTTAAGAATTTCCAACTCCTGTTATCATTATTCAGTACTTTGAGCAAGTGCTAAAGGTTAAACTTACAAAAGGTTGTATTCCTAATAGCATAAGGGGATATATCCTTATACCCTTGAGTGATGGCAGCAGAAGTGACCAGCCACAAAATTAGAAACCTTTTATGTGAATTCTCTTCCTTTGCCCTACCATTAATTCACCACTTTTATTCATTACATCATTTAGACTATCCCTCTTCCTCAGTCAGAATTTTAACAACTATGTATTTTAAGTGAAGGATGGTTGTTTTAGATAATTGGGTGATGAAAAGAAACCAGAAAAATTAAGGGCCCGACTGAAAAGACAAGCCAATATAATAAGTATCTGCTCTTGTACTTACAAATTTGTAAGTACTCACAGAGCTCTTGATTTTTTGTTCTTGAGATCTTTCTTTACAGATATTGGTGGTCAAATGACTAAGTTCTGGCTAATGAGGTAGAGGCAGAAGTTTTGGGTGGGATTTTGGGAAAGCTCTTTTAAAAGGAGGTTGACTGGCCTGGAGAGTAGCCTTCTGCCCCTTTTCTGTCTTCCTCTTTACCATCCAGCCTGGAATGCAGACTCAATGGCTAGCGTTGCAGTGGCTCCCTGGCAACCATGAGGCAAGCTTCAGGGTGAAAGTTGCTGCTAAGCAGGGCAAAGTAGCAAGATAGAAGAATCCTGGGACTTGGATGAGTTCATGGACTTGTCAGGCCACCACTAGATTACCTACCTCTGCCTGCAAAAAAGACAAATAAATTTAAACCACCCTTTATTGAAGGTCTGTTATTAGCCTCTGAATAAAATTCCAAAATGAGGTACCCCCATCCATGTGGTAGGTACCACCTTCTTCTCAATATCCTTCTTCAGATGAGGCCGATGTTAACCTGACATGGAATACTTTGGACCACTAAGTTAGGGTTGTGTGTCAGTCAGTCTTTCCCTCCACTTCCAAACGTGATGGCTGACAAATAGTAGATGCTCAGTAGAAGTTTGACCAATCAGAGGCCTGGCTTAGTTTGAATCTGTTACTCTCATACCCTTGTCTCCAATTTGGTCAGGCTAGACATGTTTTATATCCCTTTTGATTCCTGCTTAAAAATAGCAAACAAACCTTCCTTCATTTTCAAGGTAGTGGAGTCCAAAACAATCACAGTGGTATTTGAAATAGTGAAGGGCTATTGAAAACAAGAAATCAGGGCAGTTCCAAAAATTAAAAAAGGCAGATGATGATGGAAGTACAAGAAGAGAGTCCAGGCCTGTGTTAATCTTTCTTTCCTAATCCAGCTGTCTGTGGTACATTTTGTGTCTCTTGTTCACCTCCTGCCCTTTAGAGTATAAATGTTCATTTGCTTAAACATTTGTAAAACTATCATTTAAAAAAAAGTGACCTAAAAAATAAATAAAAAATAAAATAAGTGACCTACATAAATAAGTAATTGTGATGGATGAATAAATAATGAGTAAAGGAAGAAGGAAGCAATACATATGCATGTTCATAGGTGACACATATAAAGAATCAACAGTGGCATCCAGTGAGGTCACTAGGATAGGGGAAAACCATAAGGGAAGAGAGAGGAGTCAGATGCAGAATATGCCCAGAAAAGGGTCACATAAATATTAGAGGACGGAAGCCTTACAAACCAGATAAACATTTCTCTCTTACTTTCAAAAATGCACTTCAGAGTGACTGGAATTGCTGGCATGGAGCTCTTCTTCCCGTCTCTGGGAACTGGCTTATCCCTATGACAAACCTACAGCCAAGGAGAACAAAATTCAGTCAGCCCTCCAAATAAGAAGGGCCTTGGTGACCATGTCTGTAGGAAAGACGACATGAAGCAGTTGAAGCTATAGAAAGTTTGGCTTTCTCGTACATCTTTTTCTTGTGACACAAGGTCAAGAGCTTATGATCCTAACATGATGGAAAGCTGTTTGGTTCCTAATGTGAAGAATAAGTAGCATATGATAGACTTTTCTGAGGCAGCAGGGTGGACTCATAAGAATAGAGCCATGAGGGGCCATAGACTTAGACTTTCTATCCTCACTCTACTTCTAACTTTGCCCATCACAGCTTGGTGTCTTGCATTTTATCTTTGGTTCAGCCTATCTTTTTAATTTTATTTTTTACATGTTGTTTGTTTTCCTAACTTTTTTTATTTTGAAAAATGTTAATCATACCACAAAGTTATAAAAATACTACAATGAATACCCACATACCCTTTACCTAGATTCACTAGTTATTAACCTTTTTTGTGAAAGATCCAAGAGATTTAAATGTAAGTTTCAGACATCTTGACATTGTCCCCATACGTACTTAAAGCATATTTTTCTTTCTATTGTAGAGAGTGCACATGAGTGGGGGAGAGTGGCAGAGACAGAGAGAGTCTCAAGCAGGCTCCACTCTCAGCGTGGAGCCCAACTTGGGGCTCGATCCCACAACCCTGGGATCATGACCTCAGGTGAAATCAAGAGTCAGACACCCCTGGGCGCCTGGGTGGCTCAGCCCCTTGGGCATCCAACTTTGGTTCGGGTCATGATCTTGCAGTTCATGAGTTGGAGCCCCGCGTCGGGCTCTGTGTTGACGGCTCAGAGCCTAGGGCCTGCTTCAGATTCTGTGTCTCCCTCGCTCTCTGCCCCTCCCCCGCTCACTCACACTCTCTCTCAAAAATAAATAAAACATTAAAAAAAATTTTTTTTAAAGAATAATAATTGTAAGACATTGGTCACACTCAGGAAGAATATCACACTCAGGAAATTTGAGATTGATATGATACTGTTATCTAATGTGCATTCTGTTCTCATATTTCTTCAGTTGGACTAATTACAACAGTGTCTTTTATACTGGTATTTATTTATTTATTTATTTATTTATTTATTTATTTATTTATTTATTTTAATGTTTATTTATTTATTTTGAGAGAGAAAGTGTGAGCAGGGAAGAGCAGACAGAGAGGGAGACAGAATCCCAAGCAGAGCAGAGGCTGATGTGGGGCTTGAACTCACGACTGTGAGATCATAACCTGAGCCAAAATCAAGAGTCAGATGCTGAACCAACTGAGTCACCCAGGCACCCCTATACTGTTTTTTTAAAAATCCAAGATTCAATTAAGGTTTGCACATCGCATTTAGTTGTCATGTCCCTTTACTTCCTTTTAAAGATAATTTCTGTACCTTTCTATCTTTTATTACATTGACATTTTTGAAGAGGCCAGGTCAACATTTTGCATGTTCCTGAATTTGGTTGGTGTAATTAGTACCTTATGATTAGAATCTTTTTTTAAAAATCTTTTTAATGTTTATTTTTGAGAGAGAGACAGAGAATGAGCAGGGGAGGGACAGAGAGAGGGAGAGAGAGGCTCCAGGCTCTGAGCTGTCAGCACAGAGCCAGACTCAGGGCTCAGACCCATGAACCGTGAGATCATGACCTGAGCTGAAGTCGGACGCTTAACCGACTGAGCCGCCCAGACACCCCTAGAATTTTTTTTTAACAGGAATACTTCATGCATGATTTGTGTCCTCAGTGTGTCACATCACAGAAAACACGATGTCAATTTTTCCCATTTTGGTGACGTTAAGTTTGATCATTTGGCTCAAGTGATTTCTACCAAACTTCTCCATGTATAAAGTACCTTTTTTTTCTCTTTTATTCTCTTTTTTCTTTTTCTCTTTGTGATTGTAACTAGTGGTACTTTGAGAATGTGTAAATATAGTCTTCCCTACCATCTTTCACTCGCTGATTTTACATCTATTTATGACTGTTACCTGAATCAAGTATTATAATGGTGATTGCAAAATTTTGTTTTTCTAATTCTAACAATCCTGTATTTATTAGTTGGCATTCCTGTGTAAATACCTTTTTTATTATTTCTTCCTCACCCTTAATTTTTTTAATGAATAGCATCAGTTTGAATTTTTTTTACTCAAGGTATTATAATCTATTCCAGTCATTATTTATTTTGATACTCAGATTGTCCCTTAGTTATCAAGTGGGAGCCCTTTCAAGCTGGCTTCTGTCTTCCTTTTACATGCCCCATCAGTTTTTGAGCACTTCTGTATTTTCTGGCGCAAGATATTTCAAGACCACGTAATACTTTCTCTACCTCAGACTAGAATCATCCACTTTTTCAAAGAGCCCTGGCTCTTTTTAGTGGGATATAATCCGGACACTAGACATGGTCATGGTGATTGAGGTGTTATTTATAGACATTTTAAACCGAAAAGAAATACTATTGAAAACAGTCATTTCAGATGACTGTATAAAGATGAATTCAACAAGAATGTGAAAAATACAAGAATTTTAGCGGGTAGGTAATAATTTCAATAGTGGTTTTCATTTGTATAAGACAGTCTAAATGCATGACGTCTGGTAGTGTCAAAATTGACACACAAATATCAAAAAGGTACATTGAATATGCTCACGTCAGCACAGTAATATGTATTTTCCACATGTTATCTGGAATGTGATCTGCACCATTTAACATAATTTTAACCCCAAGTTTATATTTATAATAAATTTTTTTTCCTAGGATCTCAATCTCATTTACACTTAACACTGTTTTCTATATTTTATTTGAGAAGAGGAGGAAAAAGATGAATTAAGAAAGAGAAAAGAAACACAGAGTGTTTTATTAGAGGAAATCACTGGATTTCTGGTAGTTGAATCTCTCATCTGAATGAATCCTGACATAATGCTACAAAGGGATTCCTTAATTCTTAGGGTATCTGTGGGATACAGGTTATAAACAACTATATGGTACTTTCCACTTCCCCTAGAACTGAGCAAAGTAGGGGCTATTGTCAATTATTTTAAAATAAATAATGATCGTATATATAATGTATATAAAGCTGAGCTGTACCAAGGCCCAGTCTTAACATAGTGCACTTTTCAAAGAAATGTCAGTTGAACATTCAAGAAACAATTTCTAAAACAATTTGATTTTTTAATAAAATAATTTGTAAAATTCCAGAGGGGGGTTCTATTCATATTATATAGGAACACTTTTTTCCATCTTTATTGAGATATAATTGACAAATAAAAATTGTATATACTTAAAGTATGTGACTTGTTTTGTTTTTAATTCCAATATAGTTAACATACAGTGTTATATTAGTTTTTAGGTGTACAATATACTGATTCAACAATTCTATACATTACTCAGTGCTCATCATGATAAGTGTACTCTTAATCCCCTTCACCTATTTCACCCCTCCCCCCCCCACCTAAACAAACCTCCCCTCTGGTAACCGTCAGTTTGTTCTCTATAGTTAAGAGTCGTTGGGGCGCCTGGGTGGCTCAGTCGGTTGAGCATCCGACTTCAGCTCAGGTCACGATCTCGCGGTCCGTGAGTTCGAGCCCCACGTCGGGCTCTGTGCTGATGGCTCAGAGCCTGGAGCCTGCTTCTGATTCTGTGTCTCCCTCTCTCTCTGCCCCTCCCCCGTTCATGCTCTGTCTCTCTCTGTCTCAAAAATAAATAAACGTTAAAAAAAAAATTAAAAAAAAAAAAAGAGTCGGGTGCTCGTTCGGCAGCACATATACTATAGTTAAGAGTTGGTTTTTTGGTTTGTCTTTTTTTCTTCATTTGTTTTTAAATTCTACATATGAGTGAGATTGTATGGTATTTATCCTTCTCTGACTGATTTATTTCACTTAGCATTATACTCTCTAGATCCATCCATATTGTTGCAAATGGCAAGATTTTATTCTTTTTCGTGGCTGAGTAATATTCCATTATATCTATATCTACATCTACCACTTCTTTATCCATTCATCTATCAATGAACTGTACTGCTTCCATAATTTGGCTATTATAAATAATGCTGCAACAAACATAGGGGTGCATGTACCATTGTGAATTGGTGTCTTCATGTTCTTCTGGAAAATACTCAGGAAGGGAATTAATTGGTCATATGGTACTTCTGTTTTTAATTTTTTGAGGAACCTCATACTCTTTTCCACAGTGGTTGTACTAGCTTGCATTCCCATGAACAATGCATGAGGGTTTTTTTTTCTTCACATCTTCACCAACACTTGTTGTTTCTTATGTTTTGGATTTTAGCCACTCTGAGGTGTGACGTGATATCTCATTGTGGTTTTGATTTGTGTTTCCCCAGTAATTAATGATATTGGGCACCTTTTCGTGTGTCTGTTGGTCATCTTTATGTCTTCTTTGGAGAAATGTCTGTTCATGTCTTTTGCCCATTTTTTAGTGGGATTATTTGTTATTTTGGTATTGGGTTGTATAAGTTCTTCATATATTTTAGATACTAACCTTTATCAGATATGTCATTTGCAAACATCTTCTCCCATTCAGCAGATTGTAGTTTTATTTTGCAGATTGTTTCCTTTGCTGTGCAGAAACTTTTTATTTTTATATAGTCCCAATTGTTTATTTTGGCTTTTATTTCCCTTACCTTAGGAGACATACCTAGTAAGATGTTGCTATAGCCCATTAATTGTTTAGTAACATGTTATTTAACCTCCATATATTTGTCAGAAAAATTATCGCCTGTGCTCTCTTCTAGGATTTTTATGTTTTTCAGTCTCACATTTAAGTCCTTAATCCATTTCGAGTTTATTTTTGTGTATAGTGTAAGAAAGTGATCTAGTTTCATTCTTTTGCATATATCTGTCTAGTTTTCCCAGCAGCATTTGTTGAAGGGATTTTCTTTTTCCCCATTGCATATTCTTGCCTCCTTTGTCGAGGATTAATTGATCATATAATTGTGGGTTTATTTCTTGGCTCTCTGTTGTCTTCTATTGCTCTCTGTGTCTATTTTTGTGCCAGTACCATACAGTTTTGATTACTACAGCTTTCTAGAATCTTCTGAAATCTGAAATTGTGTTACTTCCCATGCTGTTCTTCTTTTTCAAAGTTGCTTTGGCTAGTCGGGGTCTTTTGTGGTTCTATACAAATGTGGTGTCATTCTGGTTTCGTGAAAAATGCTGTTGATATTTTGATAGAGATTGCATTAAATCTGTAGATTTCTTCGGGTAGTATGAACATTTTAACAATATTTGTTCTTCCAATCCATGAGAATAGAGTACCTTTCCATTTGTTTGTGTCATCAATTGCTTTCATTGGTGTTTTATAGTTTTCAGAGTACAGGTCTCTCACCTCCTTGGTTAAGTTTATTCCTAGGTATTTTATTGTTTTTGGTGCAATTGTAAAAGGGATTGCTTTCTTCATTTCTTTTCTGCTGCTTCATTATTAGTGTATAGAAATACAACAGATTTCTGTACATTGATTTTGTATCCTGCGACCTTACTGAATTCCTTTATCAGTTCCAGTAGCTTTTCGGTAGATTTTTTAGGGTTTTCTGTATATAGTATCATGTCATCTGCAAGTAATAAAAGTTTTACTTCTTCCATACCAATTTGGATGCCTTATATTTCTTTTCCTTGTCTGATTGCTGTGGCCAATGTTGCCAGTACTATGTTGAACAAAAGGGGTGAGAGTGGGCATCCTTGTCTTATTTCTGATCTTAGGGGAAAAGATCTCAGTGTTTCACCATTGAGTATGATGTTAGCTATGGGTTTTTCATATATGCCCTTTATTATGTTGAAGTATGTTCCCTCTAAACCTACTTTGTTGAAGGTTTTTTTTTAAATCAGGAGTGGATGCTGGACTTTGTCAAATGCTTTTTCTGCACCTACTGAAATGATAATATGGTTTTTATCCTTTCTCTTGTTAATGTGATGTATCACATTGATTTATGAACATTGAATCACCCTTGCATCCTAGGAATAAATGCCACTTGATTGTGGTGAATGATTTTTTTAATGTATTGTTGGATTCAGTTTGCTTATATTTTCTTCAGGATTTTTGCATTTATGTTCATCAGAGATATTGGCCTATAATTCTCTTTTTTTGTAGTGTCTTTATCTGGTTTTGGAATCAGGATAATGCTAGCCTTATAGTGTGAATTTGGAAGCTTTCCTTCCTCTACAATTTTTTTTTTTGGAAAAGTTTGAGAAGAACAGGTATTAACTCTTTAAATGTTTGGTAGAATTCCCCTGTGAAGCCATCTGGCCCTGGACTTTTGTCTGTTGGGAGTTTTTTGATTACTGGTTCAATTTCATTGCTGGCAATTGGTCTGTTAAAAATTTCTAATTCTTACTGTTTCAGTTTTGGGAGGTTACATGTTTTAGGAATTTATCCATTTCTTATAGGTTGTCTGATTTGTTGTCATATAATCTTTCATAATGTTCTCTTACAATCCTTTGTATTTCTGTGCTGTTGGTTGTTATTTCTCCTCTTTCATTTCTGGTTTTGTTTATTTAAGTTGTCTGTCTCTCTTTTTTTATCAGTCTGGCTAAAGGCTTATCAATTTTATTGATCTTTTCAAAGAACCACCTCCTGGTTTCATTGATCTGTTCCATTGTGTTTTTTTTAGTTTCTGTTTCCATTATTTCTGCTTTGATGTTTATTATTTCCTTCCTCCTACTGGTTTGGGGTTTTGTTTGTTCTTTTTGTAGCTCCTTTAGGTATAAGGTTGGGTTGTTTAGTTGAGATTTTTCTTGCTTCATCAGGTAGGCCTTTATTGCTATAAACTTCCATCTTAGAACAGCTTTTGTTGCATCCCAAAGATTTTAGACCTGTGTTTTCATTTTCATTTGCCTCCATATATTTTTTTATT
This sequence comes from Lynx rufus, assembly GCF_022079265.1. Lineage (NCBI taxonomy): Eukaryota > Metazoa > Chordata > Mammalia > Carnivora > Felidae > Lynx > Lynx rufus. The sequence continues at coordinate 35,680,994 of NW_025814828.1, forward strand.
TTCTCTTTGATTTCTTGGTAGACCCATTTATTGTTTAGTAGCGTGTTATTTAACCTCCATGTATTTGTGTCCGTTCCAGATTTTTTCTTGTGGTTGATTTCTAGTTTCATAGCATTGTGGTCAGAAGAGATGCATGGTATGACGTTGATCTTTTTGAATTTGTTGAGACTTGTTTTGTGGCCTAATATGTGATCTGTTCTCGAGAATGTTTCATGTGCACTTGATAAGAATGTGTATTCTCCTGTCTTAGGATGGAATGTTTTGAATATATCTGTTAGATCCGTCTTGTCTGATGTGTCACCCTAAGCCACTCTTTCTATTTTATTTTCTGTTAGGATGATCTATCCACTGATGCATGTGGGGTGCTAAATTCCCTTACTATTATTGTATTGCTATGGATTACTTCCTTTATGCTTGTTATTAACTGCTTTATGTATTTGGGGGCATAAATATTTACAGTCGTTATATCTTCGGGTTAGGTTGTTCCCTTTATGATAATACAGTATCCTTTTTTGACTCTTGTTACAGTTTTTGTTTTAAAGTCTATTTTCTCTGATTTAAGTATTGCTACTCAGGCTTTCTTTTCGCTTCCATTTCCATGATAAATGCTTTTCCATCCTTCACTTTCAATATGCATGTGTCTTTAAGTGTGAAATGAGTCTTTTGTAGACAGCATATAGGTGGGTCTTTCTTTTTTATCTATTCTGTCACCCTATATCTTTTGATTTGAGCTTTGTAGTTCATTTACATTCAAAGTAATTATTGATAGGTATATACATGTTACCATTTTGTTACTTGTTTTATGGTTGTTTTTGTAAATCTTCTGTGTTCTTTTTTTGTTCTCTTCTCTCATGGTTTGCTGGCTTTCTTTACTCATATACTTGGATTCCTTTCTCTATATTTTTTGCATATCTATTACTGGTGTTTGATTTGGGGTTACCATTAGGTTTGTATATAGCATCTTATACATATAACAGTCTATATTAAGTTGATGGTCACTTAAGTTTGAACACATTCTTTACTCATTTTAGATATATAATATACTTTACGTCCTTTTATTTTGTGAATCCCTTGACTTGTTTTTATAGATATCTTAATTTTACTGCTTTTGTGTTTCTTACTTTTCTTACTCCCACTTATGGTCTTTCCTTTCCACTCAAGGAGTCCTCTGTAACATTTCTTGTAGGGCTGGTTTATTGATTGTGAATTCCTGTAACTTTTGTTTGTCTGGGAAACTCTTAATCTCTCCTTTTTTATTTATTTATTTTTATTTTTTTTAATGTTTATTTCTGAGACAGAGACAGAGACAGAGCATGAGCGGGGGAGGGGCAGAGAGAGAGAGGGAGACACAGAATCTGAAGCAGACTCCAGGCTCTGAGCTGTCAGCACAGAGCCCGATGCGGGGCTTGAACTCACAAACCATGAGATCATGACCCGAGCCAAGGTTGGTTGCTCAACTGACTGACCCATCCAGGCACCCCTCTCCTTCTATTATGAATGATACCCTTGCTGAATAGAGTATTCTTGGCTGCAGGTTTTTCCCTTTTTCCCTAGTATGTAACTGTTTTCTTTTCTCTTGCTGCTTTTAAAATTCTTTCTTTGTCACTACTTGTGTCATTTAAATTACTATGTGTCTTAGTATGGACCTCCTTTGGTTGATTTTCTTGGGGGCTCTCTGCACCTCCTTGGCCTGATTTCAGTTTCCTTCCCCAGATTTGGGAAGTGTTCAGCTATTATTTCTTCAATTACATTTTTTGCCCCCTTTTCTCGTTCCTCTCCTTCTGGGGTCCCTATAATGTGAATATTATTACATTTGATGGTGTCATTGAGTTCCCTAAGTCTGTTTTCATTTTGTATTTTTTTTCTTGCTCCTGTACAAGTTGATTGCTTCCCATTATTATTTCCTCTAGTTTTCTGATCTGTTCTTTTGCTTCCACTAGTCTACTATTTATTACCTCTAGTGTATTTTTAATTTCAGTTATTGAGTTCTTCATCTCTGATTGGTTCTTTTTAATGTTTTCTGTCTCTTTGTTGGGGTTCTCACGAGGTCCTCCACTCTTCCCAAGTCCAGTGAGTATCTTTATGATCATTACTTTAAATTCTCTATCAGACATATTACTTATCTCCATTCTGTTTAGCTCTCTTGCTGTGACTTTGACCTATTCTTTAAGACATATTCTTATGTCTCCTCATTTTGTCTAACTCTTTGTATCTGTTTCTATGTGTTAGAAAAGTCCACTATGTCTCCTCCTGAAAGTAGTGAGGGGTCCCCTGGTGGCTCAGTCAGTTAAGCGTCTGACTCTTGGTTTTGGCTCAGGTCATGATCTCAGAGTTCATGGGATCAAGTCCCACCTCACGCTTGCACTGACAGTGCAGAGCCTGCTTGGGATTCTCTCTCTCCCTCTCTCTCTGCTCCTCCCCCACTCGCTCATGCACACACTCTCTCTCTCAAAATAAACAAATAAACATTTAAAGAGGAAAGAATGAAAGAAATAAAGTAGTGGTTTTATGAAGAAGAGGTATTGTAGTGCCCTGCAGTGCAATGTCCCCTGTTCACCAGAACCTGGCACTTCAGGGGTATCTCTTATGCATGTGCCCTGTTGTTGTGGCTGAATCACTTTTGCCTTCAGTCCATTCATCTGCAATGGCTCTCTCTCTGCCTGTTGTGCATGGGATTTGGTCCCTGTGTTGTTAGTGGGCCAGTCTGAGGCCACCTTTGGCTTAAGTTGAGTCAACACCATGCATTTGCCAGAGATACAGTAGCACTAAACTACAAGAGAACACAGGGGTATGGCACACAGTGCCAGTAAGGTCCACATGGGTGGGAGGGGGCCTACAGCTGCCAGGGACCAAGGCAGGCTATGTTGGATGGAGCAGATCTGCAGAAGCTCATGGGGGTGGGACTCACAGTGTTATAGCAAGGTTTGCTCTAGTCCTCTGCAGGAGGGGATCTACAGCCACTGGGACCAAGGCAGGTTGGATTGGAGGGGGCAGATTCACAGAAGCAAGCTGGGCACAGTGTTAGCATGGTTTGCAGAGGTCTGCCATGGGAGGGGACCTGGAGCTGAGGCCTGGCTGGTGGGGACATGTCTGCAGGAGAATGCAGGGGGCAGGGCAGCAGTGTTCGCACATTAGATAGTAAGTTATGTGGTGCTGGTTCCAGTAAGTGTCCATGTATCTAGGCTGGGGGGCTGGGGAGGGAAATGCCACCCACCAGCTCCTTTGTTCCTACAGAAGTCTCCCAACAATCCCTGCCCCTCCAGCACTCACTCTGAGTTTAGTAAACAAATCTCTCTCATGTATACCCCAGGCGTTTTTCAAACTTTTCAAATAGCTGCTTCTATGCTGTGTCTCCATGGGGCTGGCTGTTTGTAGTACTGTCTCTTTAAAGGCAGGGATTCAGTTTCCTCTCGTTCTCCTTGCTGTTCCACAAGCCAGCTGATTTTTAAAGTTACACGTTTTAAGCCCTGCTGATTGTAGGAACTCACGGCCCCTCTAGTTTTCAAAGCCAGATGTTGTGGGGATTCATCTTCCCCCTGAAGGCTCGCTGATGTGACAGTCTGTTTCTCTCCCTTCTCTGCACCTGCGGCATCCTGCCCTGCAGTGGGTAGTTCCATGCGTCCATTTAGCTCCCAAACACATCTTCGATCCTCCCACCCTCTCCAGTATGGCCTCTTCTCTACATTCAACCGTGGAGAGTCTGATCTGCCAGTCTTCAGGTCGTTTTCTGGGGCATGTACACTGATGTGTCTCGATGTTTTGATACATGTATACATTGTGAAATAATCGCCATAATCAAGCTGATTAACATATCTATCACCTCACACAGTTACCCCTGCTATCTCACTGGATCCTAGAAAGAATGTCCCAGAAATTCCCTGAAAAAGGTCAGTTGTGGACCCCACATACTCTTATCCGACCTCCTCTCCACCATTTGTCCACTTCCTTGCATAAATTAGCAACACCAGCTGGGGGCCAAGGACTGTTTGAACTTTCCAAATGGATTTTCTTAGTTCACAGAATCAAAACTACAGCTTTGCAAAGATATGGCATTACCTGAAGGAATGTAGGGTGATCTCTGTGCTGGAGCCTTTTAGAGAAAGCCAATACCAGAGATCCGTTGGTCCCCGAGGTGGCCAGCCCTTTTGGCTTTATAGCTGAACGACCTTTCTCCCCAAGGTAGAGCAGCCAGCGTACCTGAGTGTGGAGGCCCCCAAGTAACAGCCATCACACTATACCTCTACCAACTACTTTCTCTAGGCACACCAAGCTTTTTCTTCCTTCGCGGTAGATACCTTCAAAGGGAACCCAGTCTCTTCGTAATGTTGATTTCTGGCACTTCTCCCTCAGATGTCTGAGTGTGTGTCTGAACCTAATCACTGACATTATTCAGTCTTTTCTCATGGCTCTGCATTGGCTCAGCAAATGAGCTGATGAAAATCAATGCTGGGATGGGGGCATCTCGATGCCCAGTCTCTGATTAGGCTCTCTTAGAATATGCAACTGCAAGAGCCATTATGTGTGGATTTTATTTGGCAAAATAAATGTTTTAAAGTTCATTTTTTTAACACGTTAAAGAAATGGTGGTAGCCTGTAAACATTGGGTTGTAGGGCACTCTTAATTATCAGCTTAAGAAAAGCAAGAAATCAAGTAATAGTAAATACTCTAAAAGTCACATAATGCTTCTACTTCTTGAGAGAGAAGCAGTAACCAGATGGATTTTGTAATGTGTGGAAGTTGCTTTGATGTGCTGTCTTGATCCCTCTTCAGTGAAGGACATGTTGCCCTAGCTGCTGGGAATGTGTGTATATGTGTCTGCATTTTAAGTATATCTACTAAAGTCACACCCTTCCCAGGGCAGCCCACATCCATTGACTAATAGATGCAGAGGTATGAAGGCTTCACCATCTCAGTTCATAGGGAGACATTTCTGAAGGACTATTTTAGCTCTGGAGCTTTCCTTGGGTTCACTGAAGCCATCAGCAGCCTGTTACAGCTCATCTTCTCTCTGCCTGTGCCTGCTTGCTTCCATGGGTGTAAGTCCCAAGGACACTTCTTTTTTTTATTTTTTTTTAATGTTTATTTAATTTTGAGACAGAGACAGAGCATGAATGGGGGAGGGTCAGAGAGAGGGAGACACAGAATCTGAAGCAGGCTAGAGTCTCCGAGCTGTCAGCACAGAGCCCGATGTGGGGCTCAAAGTCACAGACTGTAAGATCATGACCTGAGCTGAAGTCGGATGCTTAACCGACTGAGCCACCCAGGCGCCCCTTTAATTTTTTTTTAACATTTATTCATTTTTGAGAGTGAGAGAGACAGAGCATGAGTGGGGGAGTGGCAGAGATAGAAGGAGACAAAATCAGAATTAGGATCCAGGCTTCGAGCTGTCAGCACAGGGCCCAATGTGGGGATCGAACTCACGGACTGTGAGATCATGACCTGAGCTGAAGTCGGACACTTAACCCACTGAGCCACCCAGGTGCCCCCCAAGGGCACTTCTTAATAAATAGCCTACACAATAAATTTCATCTCATCTCAAAACTTGCTTCCTAAGGAACTCAACCAGCAAAACAATGCTTTGCTTACTTAGGTAAGATTCTAGATATCTGCTATCTTAATATTCACACTGTGTGGAGCCTTACTGTAAGTGATGTTACTGTCGCCCCTCTTATTCTGTAGATCCAGTCTCATATTATTAATCACCTCTGAGAAAATCAATTTGGCAGATTAGGTATAATGGCGACAAATGACACAGTGAATTTTCGTCTGTCCTCTGTCCATCCATCCATCTAGCTGCTTGGTAATAAAAAAGCAGGCTTTGTGAACTATTCACGTTCACCAAATAGTTCATTTTGTTCCTACATTTGCAGCCCCCTTGCAGATAGGCAGTCATGGGACTAGTTTTGGCCAATGAGCTGTGAGGGGGGGAGTCACCCTTGGGCTGAGGAAGTGAGAAGTCCAGTGTGATTCTCCTGTCTCTCTTCCTCTGCTAGGGGTACTGAGGCTGCATGTTGCAGACAATGTGGATACAAGATGCTGAAGCTCTGACAGCCTAGATTCCCTGTGAGAATCTAGGGTGACTGTGAGAAGCAGACTTCTGTTGTGTTAGGACACTGAGATTGGGGTTGTTTGTTACTTCATTCCTTATAACCAGCCTGTCCTGACTAATACACTTTATAAAATATATTCACTCTTAATAACATTTATGCTAAAGTATTTGAGTAGGTGTATATTAAATACATATACATCTACTAAGATATGCATTAATTATGTATAAATAATATAGAATACTGTATCATATGTATGAATTATAAAATTATACATATTAAATATGCATATTGTATATACATCTACTAAACATTTACAGTATATACCCCATGCCCTAGCCATGACAGCTATTAGCAGTTGATTCATAGACTTCAAGATTTTTTTCTAAATAAAGTAAGATGTTAAAAGATTAAACATCTAGGTTGCATATGGCAACTTTGTCACCAGTGTCAAGCTTTACCCTTATGAACTAACTCCAAATCCCCGAAGTGGAGTTAAAAGTCCTTTCTAGAAGTTTATTTTCAACATTTCATTCAAAATAAAAGCTGTCCTGGGCTACTTACCGCTCCTTCCTCTGCCCCAAACAGTTGTTTCTTCTTAGATGAGTAATCACTGGGAGGGCAGGAGCCTTGACACTCCCTGCCTCTTGATAACTGCATCCTTTTGCCACAAGGGTTGAAGTCAGATATGAAAGGAAATTCCAGGGCACTGCATGTCAGAGTACAGCTCAAGCACGAAGAGGTACTTTTCCAACGTACTCTTTTTAGTTTCCTCACTTCCCACCATCTGGTTAACCTTTTCAGCTTGACTACTGTAGCAGATGTTAGCAGGCTCTACACTTAATCCCCTTTTGTCCCCCCCCACAGGGTCCCTTGGACACTCCCAATGCATGCTAATGGCTTCCTGCATCTCTGTGCTTTGTGGATGAGGAAGCATGCTGAAAATGTCTGCATTTCCTAGGAGCGATCTTTGGGTCTTTAATGAGAGATGGGAATAGATGCATACTCTGGCTTTCTTGCCCCTTGGCAGGGCAGTTCTGAGGTATGTTGTACTCAGTGTCTCAGGGGCTCCAGCTGGATTGAGCTCCACATACCCAAAGTGATAACCTGCTCATTGACACACCCTCTATTGGCTTTCCTCCTCTCCTTGTCTTACTTCCTCAGTCTCTCACTCTGCTTCTTGGGCTCACCTCTCAACTACTTCTCTTCAAATCTTTATCTCAGGCTCCATTCTGGGGAGAATCCAAATGAAGGCAACCCCAAGGAAACTTGATCATCTCCAGCACTAGCTTAGATCTCTGAAGGCCAGAACTCACAGATTCTGCCTAGACCAGGGTTATGGTCTTACACTGACAGGTCGAGACCAGAAAGTATGTCAAAAATACTGACACTTGTGAATGATTTTCTTTATAAGTTAGAGTAAATTTAAGGTTGCCCCGTGACTAGTGCAGTCCTCTCTCCCAGAGACTAGGTGTGGAGTCACAGGCAGCTCACTGGGAATTGGTTCCCCCTGTGTCACCTATCTTTTGTGTTTCGGTAAAGAAATTCCTAGGCAGGTTTTCAGAAAAAAAAATCTTTTTTTTCTTGAAGGACCTGTATTCAGCCATTGAACAGGTATTCATTAAGTGCTTGTTAAGTGCCAGGATATCATGTTAAAGACATTGGATATTGTGTTGAAAGTATTAAGATGTTGTATGGGTAACTGATAATTATGATACTTGAATTTAGAAACTTCAGTGGGATTTTAGTTAGTTAATTATGTTCTTTAAACAGACTAAAAAAGAAATAGTGACTATATTGGTCAGGCAGATACTGTAAGTTGGATCACTTAACACCAATTCCAGTGTTGGTGGTGTCTCGGGCAGGATTTTTCCATGGGGTGATTGCTTCTGGAATTTGAGTGAGTTAGGAAAGTTTTGTCACTCCCAGGCTATAAGGGAATTCACCCATATTTTCTCTTATTATTTGTAGTTTCATTTTTTACATTGAAAATTCTGATCTATCTGGAATTTATTCAGTATAAGAAATAAATTGAATTTTATCTTTTACCATATGGCTATCAAGTTGTTCTAACGCTACTTATTAAAAAGTGTTTCTTTTCCCATGCTTGAGACTGTCTTTATTACATACTCTATCTCCATGTACATGTAAGTCTACTTCTGGGGTTCTTTTTGTTGTTGGTTTTTTTGGGGGTTTTTTTGTTTGTTTGTTTGTATTCTGTCCCATTGGCCAATTCATGTGCTGATATCATACTGTGTTAATTATGAAAGCTTAATAATATGTTTTCATATTTGTTAGAGCTAGCTTTCCTCACTGCTTTTATCTTTTAAGGAATATCTATTCTGGCTTGTTTATTCTTTGAAACAAACTTTGTAATCAATATTTCCTGGCTCCAGGAAAGTGGACTGATGAAATTCTATTAAGATTGTGTTAAATTTATAGATTAGCTTACAAAGAATTGGTATCTTTATGCTGTTAAATTTTCCTATCAAAGAACATGGTATGTTTTTCTACTTATGTAGATCTATTAGGAATGTTTCATAGTTTCTTCATAATGATTTTTCACTTTTCTCATTATGTTTATACCTAGGCACATTATTTTCTTTTATTTTGCTCTTGTAAATGGTGTCTTCTCTTTCATTGTTTCTTCTAGCTGGTTATTGATTATATGTGTATATAAAGGCTTTTGGTTTCTGCATGTTAATTTAATATCCTTCTATTTAAATGAATTTTCTTCTTGTTTGTGGTAATTTTTTCACTTTGGTGTTTTTCACGTAGATAAAAGTATCAGGTGCAAAAAAATATAAATTTTCTCTTCCTTTCCCATTATTATGCCTCTACTTGATTTTTCCTGTCCAACTGCTAATTGGCTAATACTGCCAATACAATATTTAAAACTAGCAGAGAGAGGGAGTGCCTGGGTGACTCAGTTGGTTAAGTGTCTGACTTCAGCTCAGGTCATGATTTCACAGTTCATCAGTTTGAGCCCTGCGTCAGGCTCCCTGTCTTAGTCCTCACTTTAGCGTGAAAGCCTCTATTATTTCCTTATTCGATAAGATACTGGCCTTTGGGATAATGTGTATATATGTATGTATGTATGATATATATGTATATATAATCATCATAAAGAGATAGCCACTAAGTCCTATTTTATTGATCATTTTTAACATACCTGTCAACTTGTAAACTTATAAGCAGAGAAAACAATGAGTCACATTATTTATCTAAAATACAAAATCTGTGAATGTAGAATGTCACACATAATCATAGTGGCATCAGAGGCAAGTGTTCAAGAATATCTGTCCTGGGAAGTTTATAATCCAAGGAGAGGGCACTGAATGAGTCGATCACAGACTAATTCAAAGGTTCTACCATGTGGGGCAGGGGCAATTTAGTATAGTGGGTCTCTGAATGAAAAGACTCAGGTTTGAATCTTAACTATGCAACTCCCCTTGTGATCTTGGACAAGTTACTCAGCCTTTCAGTGCCTCCATTTCCTTTTATGTAAGTGGGTATAATGGCAGTAGCTACATTAAGGATTGTTGTGTTTAGTGAGGCAATGGCCCCAGAAGATTTAGTTCAGGACTTGGCACATAATAAATGCTCACTAAATGGTAGTTATTATCATTAAGTGCCAAAATGAGTAGTAAAGATAATAGATGCTATGGGGGGGGGTCTTTGGAGGAGGGTGTTCTTAAACTGATTCTTTGAAAGCTGAATAGGGTTTGAATAGACTGAGGGTTGAAGAAAGAGAAAGACTTTCCAGGTAGGAGGGAAAAGATCTTTAAAATTTAAAAGGTCCTGGCAAAGCAGTAGTTGATTTTAATTTGTATTTTTAAAGAGGTCCAACTGCCTTTTTTGGCCAACTGCCTTTTAAAAGAATTGTTATTTAAAATTTGATTTGCTTTCCTCATTACATTTTGCAGAATACTTGAATATGAATCACTTGTTTTATTATGCATAGGAGAGAAAAACATTTTGAATCAAATTCCATGCTCTCTCTTTGAGGCCTCCACTGGCTTTTCCATCCTTTATAGTTTTTTTGTCTAGTTGCTGTTTTGCATTTTAATTTGGTCCTGCCTTTTATTTATTTGCATCTATTACCAGAATGCTTTTCTAAACTAAATATTTTGTGGTGTTTTCTATTTAGCATTTGATGAATGTTTATTACTATAATTCATTGTTCAGAAAAATGTACCATATCCCACATCAGTCATTACACTCCATTATCCATGGGGTCCAAACCATTTCACAGCCATTAAATGAATATATTATTTGGGAATTAAATCAGTGGAAAGAAAGGGAAAGGACAGCCAAAGGTGGTGAGGAGGTAGGGTAGGCAGTAGTGAGGCTTATGCAAAGCGCTCCTTTGCTTGCAAGCAAGAAACACATAAAGCCTCAGACTTTCCCTTCTCTGCCTCCCCCTTTCTGCCCCCTTTTCCTCCAGTAAATGTAGTAGAAACTTGCATCAGTCTAGTCTTCTAGACTAGTATGAGGAGTGTGGAGAGTGCTTGAGAAAATATCTATGGGACATATTGGTTGTCTTCGGTTGTGTTGTCTAAGAAGACCCGAAATCAACAATTTGAGTGCCAATTGTTTATTTGGGAAGCGAACCTAGAAAATGCCAGTAGGGGAATGGAGAAATGAGACAGGAAAGGGAAAGGAAGCCAATAAAGGGCCTGTTACTGTCAAGAACTATAAAGGGCCATTCATTCATTTAAAATATTAAAAATAATAAATGCTTACAGGAGAAATTCCAGAAAACATGTATATACAAAGAGATTGTATACATATATAATATTATGTGAATTTTTCTTTCTTTATTTAAGTAATCTCTCCACCCAACATGGGGCTTAAACTCATGACCCTAAGATCAAGAGTTGCATGCTCTACTGACTGAGCCAGCCAGACGCCCCATATTATATGATATAAATGGCAAGAACTGTGAAGGCTCTGAGGTTTTACCCTACTTATAAGCTAACAAGTTGGCCTGCCACGGATTCATAGATGTTGGCAGAAGACAGTAGATTCTTGGGTTAGAGGGAAAGGGATGTGTCATTTGTGGCACAGTGGCAGCCCCTGTGTCTCCCAGGATGGTGCAGAAGGACCCGGGTAGATGTTGCACATGTAGCTTGTCTTATCAACTGGGGCTGTTCCTGGGAGCACTGACTGACTCTGTGGCACTTCTGGCCCATTGACTATTCCACCACACAAAGCTTGCCAGAGCCAGTCCTGACCAGCAAATAGAGTTGGCTTTAGTTAGCAGCCTCTTCTCCAAACTTTCCCCAAAGCAGTTCTGTCTCCATCTTCCCCAGGAGAAGATGGGTCCACATTTTCGTGTGTCTTGATCTCTTCTTTTATTCCCAGTGAAGTCCGCCTTTGTAAACTCTCTGTTTGCATTAGGGAGGAAATGACTGGGAGCAGTCATGCTAACATTGGAACTGGGATGGATGTCCTAAAACTAAAGATATAAACACCCTATCTGGGGAGACTTAGGATATCAGATGGCAAATGGAGGAAGCTATGAGATGGAGGGAAAATGCCCACTTCTTTAAGGCTGAAATTTCCTGGGTGATCCTCAGATTGCCTGGGAAGGTCAGTATCCTGCTCTGACTGTAGCCTCCTGGGTCTTGGGAAGAAGAGCTCATTAACATCCCTGCAGCCTCTTACCATTTCCTGTGACTCAGCTCTGTACTAAATCACTCTGAGTTTTTGGTAACATCCACAAGGGACCAACAATCTTCCTACATTTACATTTTGTCTATTTCCCTCTTCCTCCTCTCCCTAAATGATGGATCACTGGACTGAAAACAAAATTCATTTGTTTCAGATAGATGGGTCACAGCATGACCAAAGAACAGAGGCTTTATTCTTCCTTCATCCCAGAACATTCTAATGAGAGGCCCTGCCCCCATTTCCCACAATTCCTAGCCAGCTACCTCAGAGGATAGACAGCTCAGTATAGGTTACACTGTTGTGATCAGCTAGCACTACCCTCCAGGCCAGGGAGCAGCATGAGGTGGAGGGGACCTCAAGTGCTTAAGAAACAAAAAGAGCCTCCTGGGGCTTTGCTCCATGTGTCTAAAATTAACACTGCGGTACACACTGCTGAGCTCAGTATCTTTCCACCCTTGCTGAGATCTATCTGAATTTCATTCACTCCACTTTTCTTTTCTCTAAGCTTCCTCTAGGCAAAATGAATGAATGAATGAATGAATGAATGAATGAGTGTGTGTGTGTTTGTGTGTGTGTGTGTGTGTCTATATACATATGTGTTCTATTTTCCAATGCCTTTTCATATCCATGAGATAATTATTTATGGCACGTAGCACCCTGCTAGCATTACTGTTGTTAATGTATCCTGTGACTGTTCAGAAAAAAATATGATGGTTTCAGAAATATGTCCTCATTTTATGACATTTATCTTTCTCTGACTTGCATTAGTTATCTATGGACATTTCTAATCATCTCTTCTAGACTGTCAGAGGTCAAGTTATGCATCTTTATATCCCAGACAGTCCTCTGCTCTAAACTTAGTATGTGCTCAATTCATGTAGCCGAATTCACATTTTCAAATGAGGTTTTAGAGAGGTTAAAAGAGGGACGCCTGGGTGGCTCAGTCGGTTAAGCGTCTGACTTCGGTTCAGGTCATGGTCTGGTGGTTCATGGGTTCGAGCCCTGTGTTGGGCTCTGTCCTGACAGCCCAGAGCCTGGAGCCTGCTTTGGATTCTGTATCTCTCTCTCTCTCTCTCTGTCCCTCCCGTACTCACTCACTCTCTCTCTCTCTCTCTCAAAAATAAACAAACATTAAAAAAGAGAGAAGTTGAAAGAGTATCTGAAGGCTGGTATATCAGCTGGTGTATCAGTTTCTGGTCAAGAACATATAAAGTACTCTAGATATTTCAAGCAGAGAGGGCTTTAATGCAGGGGATTGGCTACAAAGGGGTTGGAAGGGTTAAAGGAGTAAAAAAGGGTCGGTGTGACTCAGAGGCAAGGAAACTGCTACTATTCCAGGGGGAGACCAAGTGTTGGCCTGGTATCAGGAAGCTGCTACCACCCGAGAACTGCAACTCATAAGCCCATACTTACTATTGACATTACCTGGCCCACGGCTGCCACAGCTACTCCACAAACAGAATGCGTCCTACCTTCTCACTGCCTTCTAATTTGACTTGACTGACTCCTGTTGTAAGAACCCAACCAGAACCCATCTGGCAAAGGAGTCTGGGAAGTGTGGTTTGTAGACCACCAGCCGCCATGGTAACAGGGAAGGTGAGCATGAGCTGAAGGTCAACAGAGAATGTCTGGGATAGATGATCGGGCTGGTGCTGACTTAACTGCACCCCCTGCAATGGAAGCAGTCTGTAGGAGAGAAGTTAATTCCCATACCGGAGCTTTGCAGCAGTCCCACCTTTGGGTCTGAGGAAGGAAGTGTCTGGCTGCTATCAGCCCTGGGATTCCCTTGGAAGAGCAGAGCCATGTTCAGAGGCAGGATTCCCTCGTCCAAACAACAGTCAGTGGTGCCTCCTTTACTTGAGAGCCTGCAACTCTGAAGTGAGTCATCATCTTTTTCCTCAGAAGTTCATCGCTTCAATTAAGAGGCAGAAAAAAAGTGACAGATGGGAACCAAGCAAGTACAGCAACCCCAACCTATTGAGAGTTCAACCCACTTAGGAATTTGGACTGTACTGGTTGTCTATTTTGCTCCCTTTCTACCATCTCTGAGACGGAGACGATTGGCCTTTATTGAGTGAATTTGAGCTGTAGAAAAGGCCAGATCTGATCCCACACAGATTTATTGACCAGAATTACCCAGTCTCGCTGTCTTCCCTTGACACTGTTTGGGTGGACATGGCTTTGTGGAACCAATTCTTTTTTGCTGAGGCTGGGGGCAGGGAAAACAGAACCAGGAGCGGTTGCCCTGCTATTGCAAGCAGAAGTGGTTCTCCCTTTCTGTCCCTTCTACCCACCCCCACCCTGGCAACCAAACATGTCCCACTCTAGCTCATCATGAGAGAAAAAAGCTGCATAAATTTGTTTGGCAGTGTCTACCTGGAATTAATTTTTGTGTGTAAGATAGAAGTCTGATTTTTCTTTTTACACACAGGTATCCAGTTGTCTCAGACCATTTATTGAAAAGTGCATCCTTTCTTACTGATCTGGAATGCCGTCTCTGCTGCACATCACATCCATGATTGTGTAGACCTATTTGTAGGCTTCCTACTCTGTTCCATTGGTCTCTTTGTGGTATGATACCATACTGCCTTCATTACCGTACCTTTATATTGACTTTTTATCTGATAAGGCAAAACTCTTTGCCTTGTTATTCAGGAGTAATTTAGATATTCTTGTCCATTTGCATTTTTATATAAATTTTGGCATCAGTTTCTCAGGTTCCACAAAAGTATATCTTGGAGTTTTTATTGGGTTTGCATCAAATCCATAGATAATTCAGGTGAGAACTGACATCATTATAGTATTAGTCTTCTAATCCATGAGCATGGTATATTTCTTAATTCATTTAGATCTTTATATCTCCTAATAAAGTTTTATAATTTTTTCCATAGATAATGAAAACATTCTGTTTTCTTTAATGTTTTTGAGATTGAGGGGTACTTGTAGTCCACCTTTACATTAAAGGTATAAATTCTTTGAGTGAGACCTCCATGTTATTTAACTCCTAAAGGCACCATTCACATTTTCAGTGAACAAGCTGTAGACTACAGAGTGAATGAAGGTGCTCCCTGTAGTTGGGCAACATGATGGTCCTGCTTGTAGGTTCCCAGCATCATAGAAGAAAGGTTTCCTATTAACCTTCCACTTTGGGTGTGCCCTGACCACAGTCTGTTCCCTACATTCCTTGAGACAAGGAGTTCAAAGAATTGAGTAATGTTACTAATAACAAAACTCCTTCCATTACTACTGACTTATTTATATGAATAAATTTTCTCAGTATTTTCATCTGTAAAGGTGACAAATAGGAATATAATTGATTTTGAAGTTGTCTCATTTTAGCAATAAGTACTAGTTACCCATAGATACATGGACTATTTTTAAAAAGTTCATCCAGGGGCGCCTGGCTGGCTCAGACGATAGAGCAAGCAACTCTTGATCTTGGAGCCATGAGTTTGAACCCCACATTGGACTTAGAGATTACTTTAAAAAGGGGGGAGAGGGGTTGGGGCACCTGGGTGGTTCAGTGGGTTAAGCCTCCAACTTTGGCTCAGGTCATGACCTCGCAGTTTGTGAGTTCCAACCCCATGTCAGGCTCTGTGCTGACAGGCTCTCTGGAGCCTGCTTCAGATCCTCTGTGTGTGTCTCTCTCTCTCTGCCCCTTCCCCACTGATGCTCTGTCTCTCTCTCTCAAAAACAAATGAACATTTAAAAAATAAATAGGGGGATGGGGGACAGGGGAAAGTGGGTGATGGGCATTGAGGAGGGCAACTGTTGGGATGAGCACTGGGTGTTGTGTGGAAACCAATTTGACAATAAATTATATTTAATATAAAAAATAAATAAAAATCGAAAATCAGAAAAATATTACAAAGGTGTATTAGGGAGGAGTTAAGATGGCAGAGAAATAGGGGAACCCTAGGCTTTCCTTGTCCCTCAACCACAGGTGTATTGAGGTCAGATCACTTGGAACACCCAGGAAATAAATCTGTGGAGTGGCAGAAGGATCTCCACAGTTGGAGGGAGACAGCGTGGAGTAGTGTAGAGACTTCCAAAGCGCATTGGGAGAGAACATTCTCCTTCCTAGAGTACTTTTGGAAGAGGGTTTATTTCCTCTCAAAAGAGAAAAGACCCTTCGGGTGCCAGCCAAAGGTCTTTCATCAGCTAGGGTACAAACAAATAAAAATAAATAAATAAATAAATAAATAAATAAATAAATAAATAAACAAACAAACAAACAAGAAAAATAAAATAAAATAAAAATGTGGGGAGTCCATCCACCTTAATAGGTGATATGTTTTGAGTAAAAGTTTAATAATTAATTTTAAAAATCTATGATAAATAGTTTTGATCAGTTGGGTACTATTTATTACAATGATCACTTAATCTGGAAGAACACTTACTTAACACTTAGAGCCTTTTAGTCACAGAAAACTGAACCTTTATTTCAATTTTAAATACACATATATTTTTCCAGTTTTACTGAGGTATATGTATACACATGTATTTTTGTTTCAGGGGAAGTGTGATAGGATGATTAATAAAAGGGTTTTCAAACTTAAAAATATATTACATTAATGTAACTTTTGTGGGGGGAGTGAAATGGAATTATGACTTCTAGGAGAGAAAGTAACTTCAATACATCCAGCTGTTAAAGAACTTGTTCAAGTTTTTTGAAAGATGGGCAATGGTGGATATTAAAAAACTAAAGAATTTAGAGTCCATTAGATACATTGAGAAAGTGATGTACATATTATTTTTAAATGCCAATTATAATAAGATATTGGAAATTATATCCTGTTATGGAAATTGCTTGCTTTCCACCAAAATCCATTCTATTTTTGTAACTGAGATATGAATACCCAACTAGGGACTAAATTTCCTAATCTCCCTTGAAACTAGATGTGACCATAGGACTGAGCTCTCATCGGTGGAATTTGAGCAGACAATTCCCGGCCCTGAATGACCCTTTCTTCTCCTGTCCCACTGGAAGAAATGGAAATAATTACTTTGACCTTGGAAGTCTCCTATTGAAGATGGTAGATCTGTCATCAACCTGGGTCCCTGTTATACACAGACCTAGAACCCTCAGCTCAGAATGGCATGAAAGAAATGAACTCCTTTGTTTTTTAACCCTCTGAATTTTAAGGAACCTCTCTGTTACAGCAGCTAAGCCTTCCTTAACTAATACAGAAATCAATATCATGAAAGCAGAGCACCACTATGACAAAAACCTAAAATTTTCAGCATTTGCCTAGTGCCTGGAGAGCAAATGATGAAGAAATAAATAGTGTTAGTTAGAAGGCGAGGGACCCCAAGACAACTGGTTAACTGTGTTAACTTGGAAGGCAGACCACATGTTTACCAAGCCAGTAGATCTAGGGCAAGAGCTAGAATGCTAATGTATAGTGGTTTCTTCTTACTGCCTTAGGAAGGCATTACAAGGAAAAGATGAGTTTGGGTAAGAAATAGCCAGTGTGCAAGCAGAGGTGGTAGACAATGGAGAGAATATTTATATTACAAGCCTCAAAAGCCTCACAAGTTTGGAAAATCCAACTGCTTCTCGACCCAAGAAATAAGTCTCTTATTCAAAGTTTACCTAGAGACTCATTAAAACCTTTATGTCAAGCATTAAGGCAAACAACGAATCCAGCTTGGAGGAAAGAATCAGACTATGGTCATCACCCCTACTCCCATCAAATTTATTGTTTTAGATGGCAACAAGTTAGCTGACATTAAGAGATATGAGCATGAAGACAATCAGGAAGTAAAAAGCAGGCCTAATTACTTTGGTTGTAGATACTGGTATGTGAAAGTGACTGGAAGCAGGGGTCCTGGGTGACTCAGTTGGTTAAGCATCTAACTCTTGATTTCAGCTCAGGTCATAATCTCACAGTTTGAAGAATTGAAGCCCATGTTGGGCTCTGCACTGACAGCATAGAGCCTGCCTAGGATTCTCTCTTTCTCTTTCTGTCTCCTCAGACTCATTCTAAATAAATAAATAGATAGATAGAGAGAGAGAGAGAGAGATAGGTAGATAGATAAATAAAATTTTTAAAGTGACTGGAGGCAAACTAAATAGACACTTTCATATTTCATCAATTCTTTTCTTTCAGTTTTATTGATATGTAAGTGACATATAGCACTATATAAGTTTAAGGTATATAACATAATGACTTGACTTATATATTGTGAAATGATTATCACAGCAAGTTTTGTTAGCATCCATCATCTCGTATAGATTTAAAAAAGAAAAAGAAAAAATGAGGTTTTTCCTTGTGATGAGAACTTTTAGGATTTCTTCTCTTAGCAATTTTCAAATATACCATAGAGCAACGGTAACTATAGTCATCATGTTGTACATTACATCTCAAGTAGTTATTTATCTTATAACTAGAAGTTTGTACCTTTTGACTAACTTCATCGATTCCCCCTTCCCCCACCCCCTGCCACTGGGGGGATCTGATCTCTTTTTCTATGAGTTTGATTTTTTTTCTGGTTTTGTTTTGTTTAGATTCCACATATAAGTGAAACCACGTATTATTTATCTTTCTCTGACTTATTAGCATAATGTTCTCAAGATCCATCCATGTTGTCAAAATGGCAGAGTTTCCTTTTTATGGCTGAATAGTATTCCATCGTGTGTGTGTATGTGTGTATACCACATCTTTTTTATCCATTCATCTATTGATGGACACTTAGGTTGTTTCCATGTCTTGGCTATTGTAAATAATGATGTTATGAACATAGGAGTGCAGATATCTCTTGGATTCATCAATTCTAAGACATGCTGTTTTCACATTTTAACATTCTAGAAATTAGGAATGTCTTAAAATAGATAGTAAATTACAATCCCCATTTGTCAAACATCTGTCCTGATGTATTTGTAATTATCCATACAGGAATTTAGCCATAGTAATTCACATTGCCATCACTTCAGTTGGGTTATTGCACTGTTGATACTATATGTTAAATTCAGTTGCCATTTTAAAAGTTTTCAAAAATACGATGCCATTGTTTGCCATTGAAATGAAAAATTATTGTATTTACGAAAGATACAGAATAGCAAAGCACAAGTTTGATATTAGTAAAGATTCGATTTCTTCTGGTAGGATCAAGAAGTGCCAGTGTTAACACTTGCAAAATGGGTGTCAATGGCTTGGGAAATCAGAGAGACAATAGTTAAGTGTTAATCAGTGTATCATTACCAATCCTCTAGGTGACACAGAGGGTGGTAATGTTTGGAGAAACTTGGAACAGCAAGTAGGAGGTTGTGAAAGTGATACAGCCCCCAAGAAGAGTATTTCCCCAACCTGCTCTTCGCATGTGATCACAGGGAGTAATGGACAAAGCAAAAACTCCCAGAGACCAAAGCCAGGCCCCCTAGAGGATAGTGGTCATGGGAATTCTCCCCATCAGCAGAATTAGGACAGTTAGATAGGCTAGTCAAGAAATTTATCCTACTGTCAGAAGTGGGAGTCTCTGCATTACCTATTAGTGGGTTTTACAATCACTATGGATTGATGACTATTAGTGTTTCTTGTTCTTTCTTTTTCTAAATAGGAGTTTTGGTTATTCTCTTCCCACATTATCATCGGATATCGGGTAGGGAGGGAGCAAATAACTTGTCTTTTTGTTTCTAGATATACAGACCATGAGGAACCATGCTCACTAAATTCCTTTCTCTTTTCTTCCATAACAACAGAGCCATTGCTATGATATGGGTGCCTGGCCTGGGACTACATTTCCCAGCCTTCTTTACAGTAAAGCAATGGCCATATAACAAAGATTCTACCAATGGAATGTGAGCAGAACTGACACAACGTCAGCTTCCCTTGCTTAAAAGAAATTCCTTGGCTCTTGGATTCTGCTTTTTCTCTTTGTTGGCTAGAATAGTAACTAGAATGACTTTAGAAGCCGTGTGTTGAAAATGGCAGAACATCCTACTCAGCCTGAATCTTGGAACCAGTATATAAGAAAGAAATAAACTTCTCTGTTCTATAAGCTACTAAATATTGACAGTCTCTGTGTCATAGCACATAGCCTTTAACCACAACAAATACGCATAATTTACGACTGTTTCAACTTATAATGAAAACTATTAGGGGCACCTGGGTGTTTCAGTCATTTAAGTGTCAGACTGTTGATTTTGGCTCAGGTCATGATCTCACAGTTTGTGAGTTTGAGCCCCACATCGGGCTCCATGCTGTCCGCATAGCCTGCTTGAGATTCTCTCTCTCCCTCTCTCTCTCTGCCCCTCCCTCCCCCACATGTGCTCGCTCTCAGAATAAACATTTAAAACACTATAAATTTTTGTTTTAATTTTTTTTAGATGTCTATTTATTTTTGAGAGAGAGACAGACAGACAGAGTGCGAGCAGGAGAGGAGCAGAGAGAGGGAGACACAGAATCTGAAGCAGGCTCCAGGCTCTGAGCTGTCAGCACAGAGCCCGATGCGGGGCTCCAACCCACGAACCATGGGATCATGACCTGAGCTGAAGTTGGATGCTTAACCAACTGAGCCACCCAGGCACCCCAAACAACATATAAAAATATTAAATGACTTCCAAATGTGTGAAAAGGTAGTAGTTTTTGTTTTGTTTTCTTTTCTTTTAATGGATTCACAAGCAACAAAGTTTAAAAACTCCTGGGATAGTTCATACTTGATAGTCTCTGCTTCACCTTCTAGTTACTCAACGACCTATTGTGTTGTTGTTCCCTTCCTCTTTAAAAAAATAGGATACAGATTCCAAAGAGGTTGATGAATTAATCACTTACCCTACCCTCTACAACCTCTAGCTATATCAAATACCTTCCCCACCCATAGTTCCTTCTAAAGGAACTTACCCTACCTTCGGTTCCTATTGAGAAAGCCGTCCCATGTTTTGTTCCATGTGACCCAGTACACCCCCCTTCTCTCTACCATTGCTCATGGTCATAACTGACTGGGCCAGGGTGAGCACCTGACCAGTGAGCAACCAGTTCATAGATCAGAAGCCTCTGCTGTAGCCTGACCCAAAAAGCCAAATTGGTTTTATCATATTACCTCTTTCTAGAAAACATGAAATTGATGGCCAAGGAAGTTGAGAGAAGCATGTGTGTAAAAAGAGGCCATTCTTTACTGGGACTTGCTGGGACTATTCAGGGCAAAACAAACTCAGGATACAAAAAAGCAGAAAGTGTGAATCAGCAAAAGCTAAGAGGTAGAGAAGACCTATGTAGAATAGAGGGAAAAAGTAAACCAGCGAGGGCATTTCTGTCTCATGTATGACATGCCAGCTATCCTAGTTATCCTAAAAACTACAAACACATGGGAATTCTGGATAAAATGTAACAAATATCCTTTAATATGCATAGCTGAGGTAAAGTAATTTAATCTGGGAGGGAAGGGAGGAGCAAAGAGAAAGCCGAAACTAGAGTGGTAAGCTTGTGCTGACGGAGGCTTTTATTGTTCTTAGTAAACAAGAAGCATGGTGGGGATGAGAGAGAGCGAGCTCCCTCAGTGAAAGGATGGACTATTATTCTACCCACCAACAAAAGGACATCCGGAGGATACTTGTCAATCTGAGCTTGACAACTGTTGGAGCCCCGAGTGGGACCTTTGTCAGTTGGGGAATGCAGATTATCAGTGTCTCCGAAGTGGCCACGCAAACAGCTGGTACACCTTAAGGTCCCAATTCTGTCTGAATAATTGGGGCTAGCCTTCAGTTTTGGAAAGCCAGTCTGAGGGCAGTTATCCAGTCTGTTCTATTTGTCCATACCACCAGCCAACTGACATTCTTCCACCCTGTGGAATGAGTCAAGGCTATGGAAATGAGGTTGGGGAAGACATCTGGAGGTGCTGACAGGTGTTCTCTACGAAAGTTTAGCAGCTTGGGTCCTCCCTTGCTGTTGCTGATAGACTTCTCAGTAAGATTAAGAACAATGGTGATCAAATTGCCTGGCAGAGGACAGCAGACCCAACAGTCAGTTAAATTATGAAGTACACAAGTAAAACAGTTAAGGAAAGCTACACCGGGGCATTTTCTCTCATAAGGGTAAGACTCCAGGGGGTGGTTCTAAAAGATAAAAGTTCATTAATGTCCCTCCCTTCTCTGCTCATCTTGGCATGTGAGGTGCTCCCTCCCCAGGTGCTGGTGTTGCTCTCCCTCTACCTCCACAAAATTGTTGGGGCCCATTCCAGCAGCTATAATTTCACCCTTTTCCAATCATCTATTATTCATACCCACACCTTTCATCCCTAAGAGTCAGGTGCAAGAGGGACAAGGATGTTTTTATAAAACTTACAGAGACCCATTATGTCCCCACTTTAGCCCGTATGGGTCATGGTAGGGAGATTCTGTGAGCAACGTTCTCAACCAAGTGGTCATTATCTTTATGATCTAGACCACGGAAGTCCAATGAGGGAATCCAGATGGCTGAACCAGAATTACGTTTCAATCCCCTAGGCCTTGTTTTGGACTAAGCTGCCATCCAGATTGTACCAACCACGCTGGCTTGGGGTTGCCATTAGGAAAAGAAAGAAGCATTGTGCCAAGAATTGGTCAGGAAGGAATCTTGAATTTTCAAAATAGGTGTCTATAAACCCCACCACATTTTGTCTTAATCATTACCCAGGAAGTAGCTGAGAAGGCAAGATTTCTTTCTGGAGACAACGGTCTTCAATGACTAAACTGCCTTACTAAGATATATAGACCAGGAGGAGGTGAGGGAAATAGAAATCTTTTTAAGTCGATTTTTGAGGAAGCTGGTCAAACTCCACAATACCAGATGCATGTGGATGGGAGGGCACATGGAAGAACCATTGGATACCTTGACAATCAGCCCATTGTGTGTGGGTTTTGCCACAAAAGGGGCATTATTGTCAGCCTGCAAATGGGCTGGGAAGCTGATCACATGACCTAGATTAGCTTCCAGGGCCACAGTAATTTGTTTGGATTCAGCTGATCAGACTGAAACAGCAGAAGAGTAACCTGAAAAAGTGTGAACAGCAGTGAAGCCCTACTGATATGCCTGAGAGGTCAAAGGTCCAGTGTGGTTAGTCTTTCAGGAGCAGGTGGATTCAGGGCCCCATGTAATATGGGCTCCCTCATTGTGAGATAATTGGGTCAACTTTTGGCAGGTGTCACAAGTCTAGCATTCAGTGGTAGCCTCTGCATCAGAAACATAAAGTTCTTTATTTTGTGCCCAGTCTGTGAGGGTGGATGTGTTGCCCTGACTGATCTAAGCAGCAACGATGACAATCTGGGAAGTTCAGGCTTAATGAGCAGCTTGATTTTCATTGGTCTCATCAGAGAATTGGCCTTTCCATTGGTATCTGCATGAGTAACCCAACTGGTTTGATCAGAAGTCATGGTTTGTTTCTATAGTACATGACCCCCAAGAAGGGTGTCCTTAATCTATAGTTTTCCAAGTAACAGACCAAGCAACTAAAGCTATTGGCAATAGCCAATAAGTCAGTACAAATCTGATAAGGTTAATCAAAGTGAGTATTGGTCAGAGCTATGAGAATGGCCTAGAGTTCTGCCCAGTAAGTGGAGCCACGTTCATTTTTCATTCTGTATAGCTGGTGATGAGGTTGAGTAGCTACAGCAACCCAGTGGACACCATTGGGGTTAAGTTTGAGCCATCAGTGAACCAGGCCTAGGCATCAGAGGAGTTTCTGTGAATCAAGGGTCCCATTGCACCCATGGCTGTGCTCCAGGCAACAGAGTAAGGGATAAATTATCTCCAAAATAATAGCTGTCATTTTTTCATATAAAGTTGAGATGCTGCTTGTTCCAGGCCAGTTGCCTTCTTGAATGCACCCTTTCCTTTTGACAAGTGAATCTTATTGGGCCCATTCCGCCTTGTTAGTCAGTGAATTTGAGTTTACCCATCCTAAAATGGCAATATCAGGCTGAAGAGTTACAAGGCTTCCATGGTACAGATGTTTAGTTTTGACAAGAGCCCAGTAGCAAGCTAATAGCTGCTTTTCAAAAGGGCTGTTTCTAGTAGCCATGGCAGGAAGGCAACTAGTCCAAAACCCCGGAGGGCATTTCTGGGTGAAGGCAGCCTCCCTTTGCCAGACTTCAATCAGCAAAATCATGATCATTAAATTTATTGGACCCTGAAGTTAGAGAGCATGCCATAGCTTGTAGGGCAACTTAAAACATGATCTTTTGATATAAGCCCCACTCAAAGGATGCTGATTAGTAGGCTAGCTAATATAAAAGACCAAGTAGGTGCCTACTTGGGTGAGCCACATACTCCGATACCCAGAGTCCGATAAGGTCCTGGGCTTCCTGTTTGGTTTGTAAGGCCAAAGAGAGCAGTTTTTCCACGACCACCAGAAGGATTGAATGTTCTAAATCCACCCAGATAGTTCTAAGAAATTTTGCTTGTTGAACAGGCCCCTGAATTTTGTCTGGGTTTATCAGATACTCTTCCTGGCTACCCGCATGGTGTGATAGCACCACTGTCAAGGTCATTGAGACCGAGGCTTCTGACTTGCCAATGAGGTTTCATCTATATAGTGAAAGCTTTGGACATCAAAGGTAGAGGAACTCATCCTGCTAAATCCTGACTCACCAACTGGTGGCAAATGGCAGGGGATCTTAGGTATTCCTAAGGGAATGCTATAAACATATATGGGAGGCCTTGTCACATGAAAGCAAACTGATCTTGTTCCTTCAGTGTTGGTAAGGTGGCACATAAGGTATTGGTAATGTCTCAGATAGCATACCAAGTGTCATCAGCCTGTGTAATGGATTCAGTTGCAGTAACAGTGTCTGGAACAGCCAGGGATATGGGAGCAGCAATTGAAATCAATTGACAATAATCTGCTATAAGCTTTCAACTCCTTGTAATCTTCTTTTAACTGCCTTATAGGGCTGTTGTATTCAGTTATTGCATTGTAGTTTTGATTTGCATTTCCCTGGTGACTAATAATGAACATCTTTTCATGTGTTTATTGGCCATTTGTATATTTTTCCCCAGCTTTATTGGTATAATTGACAAATAAAAATTGTATATATTAAAGGTGAATAATGTGATAATTGGTATACATATGTACTGTGAATTGATTACCATAATCTAATTAACACATGCATCACTTCACATAGTTACCTTTTTTTGTGGTGAGAATACTTTTTTTTTTGAGTATTGTTGAGACAATGCTACATTAGTTTCAGATGTACAACTTAGTGATTTGATGAGTTTGTACATTATGCTATGTTCACAAGTATAGCTACCATCTGTCCCATTACATCACTATTACAATATCATTGACTGTATTCCTTATGCTCTGCTTTTTATTCTCGTGACTTACTCATTCCATAACTAGAGGACCATATGAGAACACTTTTAAGATCTACTTAGCAAATTTCAAGTATACAATACAGTATTATTAACTATAATCACCATACTCTACATTAGATCCCCAGAATTTATTCATCTTGTAACTGAAAGTTTGTACCCTTTGACAGACATCTCCCCATTTCTCCAACCCTGGGCCCCTGGCAAATGTCATCCTACTCTGCATCTATAAGTTCAACTTCCTTCGATTTCATGTATAATTAGGATCAGACACCATTTGTCTTTCTGTGTCGAGCTTATTTCACTGAACATAATGTTCTCCAGGTTCATCCATGTTGTTACAAATGGCAAGAACTCCTTCTATTTTATGGTTGAATTATATTTGAGTGTGTGTATCATATTTTCCTTATCCATTTATCTGTCAATGAACACTTAATTTGTTTCTGTGTCTTGGCTATTGTGAATAATACTGCAATGAACGTAGGAGTGCAGATATCTTTTCAAGATACTTATTTCATTTCCTTTGGATATATACCCAAAGTAGAATTGCTGGATGATATGGTAGTTCTATGTCTAATTTTTTGAGGAAACTCCATACTGTTTTTCATAATGGCTATACCAATTTAGATTCCTACTGAAAGTGTACAGTGTTCCCTTTTTTGCACACCATGTCAACACTTTTTTTTAATGCTTATTTTGAGAGAGAGAAAGAGAGAGAAAATGAATGAGTGGGGGAGGGGCAGAAAGAGAGGGAGAGAGAGAATCCCTAGCAGGTTCCTCACTGTCAGCATGGGGCTCAGTCCCAGGAACCATGAGATCATGAACTGGGCTGAAACCAAGAGTCGGAGGTTTAACTGACTGAGCCACCCAGGCACCCCATTGCCAACACATTTTATCTCAACACCATCCTAACAGGTGTGAGGTGACAGCTCACTATGGTTTTGGTTTGCATTTTTGTAATGATGAGTGATGTTGAGCACCTTTTCATGTACCCATTGGCCATTTGTTTTCTTTGGAAAAATATCTATTCAGGTCTTTTTCCCATTTTTAAATTGGGTTATTTGTTTTTTGCCATTGACCTTTAGGAGTTCCTTATATATTTTGGATATTAAATTATCAGATGTGTGGTTTCCAAATATTTTCTCCCATTCCACAAGTTGTCTTTCTGTTTAGTTGATTATTTCTTTGCTATGCAGATTTTTAGTGTAATGTAATCCCGCTTGTTTATTTTTGCTTTTGTTCCTGTGTTGATGGTGTCATATCGAAAAAATCACTGCAAAGACCAACATCAAGGAGATTTTTCCCTATGTATTCTAGGAGTTTTATAGTTTCAGGTCTTACCATTAAGTTTTTAATCTATTTTGAATTCATTTTATTCTGTGGTATAAGATGAGGTCATTTCATTCTTTTGCATGTGGATATCCAATTTTCCCAACAGCATTTATTAAAGAGATTATTGTTTATCTATGATATATTCTTGGTGTCCTCGTCAAAAATTAGTTGACCATATATTTATGGGTTTATTTCTGAGTTTTCTATTTTGTCCCACTGGTGTATGTGTCTGTTTTTATGCCAGTACCAGAGTGTTTTAATGACTATAGCTTTGTAATATAGTTTGGAAGCAGGATTGTGATGCCTACAGCTTTGTTCTTTCTCAGGATTTCTTTGGCTATTTGGGGTCTTTTGTGATTCCATATGAATTTTAGAATTGTTTTTTTCTGTTTCTGTGAAAAATCCCAGTGAGATTTCAATTGCACTGAATCTGTCAATTACTTTGAGTAGTATGAACATTTAACAATATTAAGTCTTCCAATTGAAGATTTGGAATATGAGAATATGAGACCCCAAACTATACCTTTTTAGTATAAGAATTATCTTGAGTTGGTTATTTTTAAGAAGCAGCAAACACAGAAAAAGCTCTGAAAGCCTAGTAGGAGTTACCCTTTTGTAATGAACATTTACATTTATAAAGATAATTTCCATTTGTAAGTATGTCTCCCTCTCAGGGCTCAGGAAGAGAAGGATGGCTGTAAATCACAAAAGCCTCTTATCAGTGGAGAAGGCGCATAATTAAATCTGCATAATAGCCTTACCCCTGTTTACTGCTTTTTCTGACAACCTCCTGTAATTGGCCTCTTCCCTCCCCCAACATCTTTCTCTTGTTTTGGGTGAAGATAATATTTAAGGTGGTGTCTTGGGCCATGTTGGGGATTTATTCAGTTTTCCTGGGTCTCTCCCATGTATATAGGAGGTATATATGTTATTGAACTTCTGTTTGTTTTTCTCTTGTTAATCTGTCTTTTATTACTGGGGTGGGAGAGTGGTCTCAGCTAAGGACCTAGAAGGGTAGAGGAAAAATTATTTTTTCTCCCTATACAATCCATGAACATGGGGGTGTTCTACCATTTTCCTGTGTATCTTCTTTAATTTCTTTTATCAATGATTTGTAGTTTTTGGTATAAAAGTATTTTACTTCCTTGATTAAGCTTGTTCCTATTTTATTATTTTTGGTGCTTTTGTACATGGGATTGTTTTCTGAATTTATTTTTTGGACAGTTCATGGCAGTGTATAGAAAGGCAACTGATTTTTGTTTTTTAATTTTATATCCTGAAACTTTACTAAATTCATTTATTAGTTCCAGCAATTTTTTGTGGAGTCTTTGAGATTTTTTTACCTATAAGATCAGGTCATCTGCAAAGACAGACAGTTTTACTTCTTCTTTTTTTATTTGGATGCATTTTATTTATTTTTATTGCTTAAGTGCTCTGACCAGGACTTGCAGTACTATGCTGAATAGAAGTGGCAAGAACAGGCACCCTTGTTTTGTTCCTGGTCTTAGAGAAAAAGCCTTCAACTTTTCAATGTTGAGTACGGTGTTAGCTGTCAGCTTGTCGTATATGGTCTTCATTATGTTGAGATATATTCTTTCTATACCTAATTTGTTGAGTTTGTTTTTTTTTAATCATGAAAGGGTACTGTTTTGATTACTTTATCTTTGTAATGTATTTTGAAATAAGGAAGGATGATGCCTCCGTCTTTATTCTTTTTTATGATTGTTTTGACTATTTGGGGTCCCTTGAGATTCCATATGAATTTTAGGAAGGGTTTATCTATTTATGCAAAAAAAAAAAATCATTGGTATTTGTATAGGGATTGCATTGAATCTGTAGATGGGTTTGAGTAGTGTTAACGTCTTAATGATATTATGTTTTCCAATCCATGAACATGGG
Source organism: Lynx rufus (assembly GCF_022079265.1). NCBI lineage: Eukaryota > Metazoa > Chordata > Mammalia > Carnivora > Felidae > Lynx > Lynx rufus. The sequence goes on from NW_025814828.1 coordinate 35,709,241, forward strand.
ATGTGTTTCCATTTATTTATGTTATCTAATTTCTTTCAGCAATGTTTTATAGTTTTCATTGTACAGGTCTTTCACCTCCATGGTTAATTCCCAACTATTTTAACTCTGTGTCCTGCTGCTTTACTGAATTCATTTATTAGTTAGAGTTTTCAACATATGATCATATCATCTGGAAGCAGATAATTTTACTTTTCCTTTTCATTTTGTTGCTTTTTTTTTTTTCCCTAATTGCTCTGGCTAGAACTCCCAGTACTGTGGTGAATAGAAGTGGTGAAAGCAACCATCCTTGCCTTGTTCCTGGTATTAGAGGAAAAGCTTCAGTCTTTCACCATTAACTTTGATGTTTGCTTTTTTTTTCTTTTTTTTCATATATGGCTCTTATTCTGTTGAGATAGTTTCCTTCTATTCCTAGTTTGTTGATTATTTTTATCATAAAAGGTTGTTGATTTTGTCAAATGCTTTTTCTGCATCAATTGAGATGATCATGTGGGGTTGTCTTCATTCTGTTAATGTGGTATAATTACATTGATCAATTTCTGTACACAGAACCATCCTTGTATTCCAGAAATAAATCTCATTTGGTCATGGGTGTATAATCTTTTTAATATATTGCTGAATTAGGTTTGCTAGTATTTTGTTGAGGATTTGAGCATCAGTGTTCATAAGCCGTATTGGTTTTTAGTTTTTTTTTAGTGCTTTGTTGGACTTTGGTATCAGAGTAATGCTGGCCTCATGGAATGAGCTAGGAAGTGTTCCTTCCTTTTCATCTTTTTGGAAAAGTTTGAGAAGGATTCATGTGAGTTTTTCTGTAAATGTTTGGTAGAATTCACCAGTGAAGCCATGAGGTCCAGGACTTTTGTTTATTGAGAGATTTTTAATTACTGATTCAATCTTCCATACTAGTTTGAGGTCTATTTTGTGTATCTTTTTTGTGAAGTCTTTTTTCACATCTTTTGCTGATTTATTACTTGGATCGTATGTTTTACTATTGGGTTGTATGAATTTATTACATATGTTCAATATACAAGTACTTCATTAGACAGTTGTATTGTGAATATTGTCTCTCAGTCTGCGGTTTGTCTTTTATTTTATTTTATTTCTTTTTATGTTTATTTTTGAGAGAGAGAGAGAGACAGAGAGCACGTGTAGGGGAAGGGCAGAGAGAGAGGGAGACACAGAATCTGAAGCAGGATCCAGGCTGTCAGCATAGAGCCCAACATGGGGCTTGAACCCACAAACTGAAAGATCATGACCTGAGCCGAAGTCAGATGCTTAACCAACTGAGCCACCCAGGTGCCCCAGTTCAGAGGGGCAGAGGGAGAGAGTGTTAAAGCAAATACTTGGCACCCAGGAAGAGACAAGCCACACACACTCAGGGAACCAGAAAAGACTGTTTATTGTGCACCCTTGCCGGCCCAGCGGAGTCACCTCCAAAGGCTGAGCCCAAACCTTGGCATTGGCCTCCTTTTATGGCTGGGATGGTAGGGGGTTGAGAGACAAAAGAAAAATGGGAGGGGGCCCTTAGCAGTGGTGCTATCCTGGCAGTTGGTGGACACAGGAGGCAAACAAGATTACAGAAGCCAGAAGTATGCAAGGAGAGTATCCAGCTTTGGACATCTGGCTGGCCCCTTTTATCTTGTTTTTACTAGTTTTTCTTAGACAGAGAGAGAAAGAGAGAGAGAGAGGGAGAGAGAGAGAATCCTAAGCAGGCTCCAAGCTCAGCATAGAGGCCGATATTAGGCTCCATCCCACCACCCTGGATTCATGACCTGAGCCAAAACCGAGAGTTGGATGCTCACCTGACTGAGCCATCCAGGTGCCCCCACCAACTATTTCTTCTTATCTCTAGTACCTAGTTCAGTACCTGAAACACAGTAGATGCTGAATTGGACTTTAAATTATTGAACTTAAGGGGCACCTGTCTGGCTCAGTTGGTAGAGCATGCAACCCTTAATCTTGAGGTTGTGAGTCTGAGCCTCACGTTGGGTATAGGGAGTACTTTAAAAAAATCTTTAAAAATTTTTTTAAAAATCGAACGTAAAATTATTGCACCTTAACTTTGCTCAAAAAGTGTCAGAAAATGAGCTTCCAGAGGAAATTATTCTTTGTCAGTAGGCTCTAGAGCCCATGGTCCCTAATACAGTCCTTTGTTCATACATTTTTCATTTCGTATTGTATTTCTGTGAGCAGGAATTCATTGCTAATCTCTGGCAAACTGGTTTATATTACAGCAAATTGTATTCCCACTCTGAGATTATTTGCATTTAAAAGTGAAGGCTGAAGAGGAAAATTCCTTTTGCCAAGGAGGAATTCCAAGCATCTGTTGCTGGCCAATGGGGTGAATTTTTGTTTGAAAGGGTTAGAAACTGTTTGGGGGAGCAACTACCAAAGCATCCCATAGAAGGAAGTGATTTTATTTTGGTCACAACTAGCAACAAGAGCTATCCTGAAGTCTTGAACAAAGTCCGTAAAGAGGCTTGAATTTGGAAAGACGAGGAGAGTGAAAACACTAGCAGTTAAAGAGTTAAGGAAAAAATATGCTTCTGCCAGCAGTTCCTGGGATTCTGTCCAAACAGCATGCTGTCGGCAGCATCAGCCAGCAGGAACGCATAATCTTCCACCCTTTGGTTTTAGTGGGTAATACTAACTAAGAAAACACTCCAGATTTTTTATGTTCGTATGGATAACTCACTTACTTCAGACATAGCTCTTTATCCAATAGTTACCTCCTACACTTGGGAAATTTTCTTTTTTTCTTCTTTTCTTTCTTTCCTTTGTTCTTTCTTTTTTTTGTTTCTTTCAATACAGTATCCAATTCAGGACACCAACCAGCATCTCCTAGGACAAAGAGGCAGCTTTTTTCAAACTATAAGGTCACTTTTCTTTCATTCCCATCATTCTTTGAGCCAAAAGGGCACAACAGCCTCAGGTTTTAACATTTCTGAAAGTAAATATACTACACGATTCTTTCCCCACCCTGAAACGTTCTTATTAAATTGATGGTCAACTAATGACTCATGGCATCTTAGAATGGAGGAAAACGTGCCACAGAAATGCCCTCCCTGTCATTACCTTTGTCCTGGGTCGAAGAATGATCCTTGTATCAGGAGCCTTCCCCATCTCTCCTGAGAAACAAAGGCAAAAAACATCTCATGCACTACACTATAACGTAGTTCAAATCAACAAAATTTATTAAATATTTATTAAATGCAAATCACCATGGTGTATATAGAGCTGAATAATTCAAAGCACATTGAAGCTTAAATGAAGCTGGCACTAAGGTTACAAAGCATAAATCATGGCCCCTACTTTAGCTCAGTGTGGTCAGGGAGACCATCTACAGATAATTATAAAATGATGTGATAAGCATTGTATTGGAAGCTTAGAGGAACACACAGTAAAAATTTTGTGTGCAGAATTGAACTTTAAGTTCTTTACAGAGCACTGAGGTAGTTTACAAACGCTTTGCCTTGTCCCACAATAATACATATTTTTACTTGCAGTTTCGATTGAGATCATAGTGGCAGTTGTAAGAAATTAATATAGAGAGATACCATGTACACTTTGCCCAGTTTCCACCAATTGTTTTTTAAATTTTTTTTTTTCAACGTTTATTTATTTTTGGGACAGAGAGAGACAGAGCATGAACGGGGGAGGGGCAGAGAGAGAGAGGGAGACACAGAGGGAAACAGGCTCCAGGCTCTGAGCCATCAGCCCAGAGCCTGACGCGGGGCTCGAACTCCCGGACCGCGAGATCGTGACCTGGCTGAAGTCGGACGCTTAACTGACTGCGCCACCCAGGCGCCCCTCCACCAATTGTAATATTTTGGAAAACTGGATCATTTTTTAAATGTTTATTTATTTATTTTGAGAGAGAGAGAGAGAGAGAGAGAGAGAGAGAGAGAGACTCCCAAGCAGGCACCTCGCTGCCAGCGCGGAGCCCAACGTGGGGCTGAAACTCACAAACCAAGAGATCATGACCTGAGCTGAAATCAAGAGTCAGACACTTAACTGACTGAGCCACCCAGGCACTCTGAGAGGGTCTTTTTAGATACATTCTAGGTGGTTTTCTTTTGTCAGATATGTGGTTTGCAAATATTTTCTTCCATGCCGTGACTTGTCTTTTCATCTTTGTCACGTAGATTTTCAAGACAAAGCAAAAGTTTTTAATTTTGATTAGCTTCAATTAATCAATATTTCCTTTTATAGTTCATGCTTTTAGTGTCAAGTCTAAGAACCCTTTGCCTGGCCCTAGATCCCAAAGACCTTCTCCTATGTTCTTTTCTAAAAGTGCACTCCACAAAAGCCTTTTACTAATTTCAGAGAAATCACACTGGAGCTTAATGGAAGACAAGCAGTAAGTTAGAATTTAATCAGAGCACTGTATTAGTGTGCTCAGGCTGCCATAACAAAATCCTACAGACTCGGTAGCTTATACAACAGAAATTGATTTTCTCACAGTTCTGGAGGCTGGAAGTTCAGGATCAAGGTGCTGACAGTGTTGGTTTCTGGTGTTTCTTTCTGGCTTGTAGACGGGCCACCTTCCTGCTGTATTTTCACATGTTCTTTCATCCATGAGAGCTGGGAGAGAGACCTCTTTGATGTCGCTTCCCCTCCTCATAAGGACACCAGTCCTATGAGGTTAGGTCTCTACCCTAATGACCTCATTTAAACTTAAGTAGGTCTCTAAAGGCTCTATCTCCAAATACAGCCCGATTATGAGTTAGAGCATCAACATATGAACTGTTGGGGGAACGATACAATTCATTCTTTAAGAAACACAAGGCCCAGAGTGTTGGATTACCTGTTCTGGGTTTCTTGGACCACCTCTGCTAGCTGTCATGGCCAGCATTATATGTGAACATAGGTACCAACACTGCCTGGTTTCAGAAGTCCCAATGAGTGAATGCCAGGTAGTTTATGTGCTTGCCTGCTTAGTGTGTTCCTCTTCCCCCCACCTCCCCGGTTTTCTGGGAATCATCCCTGTCTCTCTCAATCTGGTAATGAGGCTCTTACCCTCAGAACTGCTGACTTAGTACAATATGCCCATAGCACCCTGGGCATAGTTAATTAGTCCAGGAAAGGGACTAGATGCAAGCTGGGTGAGTCACGATCTCTTCTGGGAATTTTGACCTCAACACTGAAACTCACTTTGGCTGCTCTATCTAACTAAAGAAATCTAAGCTTGGGGGCCCTTGATGTTGGCCATTTTCTTCCACTTGGACTAGGAAACAGGGATGGTGGGTTTGCCATGAGAAAGAAAATGAAGCAGATGCCAAGAAAAAGACAGAAACAAGGGACAGAGGACATTCTAGCACCAACTGCTCTCCCACTGTATCCTGTCCTTGGGTACTAGGAAACACTGAAAACCAAACTGCCCTTTTTGCTTTGAGGGAGTTGAAGGCAGGGAAGGAGAAAACAGCCTCTGTGTGGGCAACCACACAGAGTTGCTGCCCAGTCTCTTTTTTCTACCTTTAGTCTCTTCAGAACTGACCATCTCGGTTGGCATACTCTTTAGAGCAGCTCTGTCTGTAAAATATAATGCAAGCTACATATGTAAGTTTTAATTTTCTAGCATCCACATTTTAAAAAGAAACAGGTGAGAGGCACCTGAGTGGCTTGGTCAGTTAAGCATTTGACTCTTGATTTGGGCTCAGGTCATGGTGGTGAGATCGAGCCTAGTATCAGGCTCTGCAGTGACCTCATGGAGCCTGCTTGGGATTCTCTCTCTGTCTCTGTGTGTGTGTCCCTCCCCCACTTGTGCTCTCCATCCCTCTCTTGAAATAAGTAAATAAACATTTAAACAATAAAAAGGAACAGGTGAAATACATTTTAATCATATATTTTGACCCAGTACATGTAAAACATTATCATTTCAACATGTGACTCCATTTTAAAAATTGCCCCATTTGAATGATTCATGTACTGTTGCCTTAAGAGGCCTAGACATTCCTCTGAGAAGTGGGGACTAAAAGATGGTCTTATGGCCATGCTAACCCCTGGACTTCTCCATGGTGACTCTGTGCCCTGGGAGCCAGAGCAGCCATGTGAATATTCCAGATTTCGATTTGCAACCAACTCGACTACCTCCCTAAGTCCCTTCTAAATAAGTCTGTGATGCTAGTTAACACCCTGAGCTAAAAGTAGGGACTTTACTCCTCATCAATACCATCTGTCTATCTATATCTACCTACCTACCTGTCTGTCTATCTACCTATCTATCATCAGATGAGCTCTGGAGTCAGAAATATCTGTATTTGAGTCTTTCCTCTGTGCCTCCCTCTTACTAGCTCTGCGACCTTGGGCAAATTATCTCAGCTTCTCTGAGATCTTCATTTTACACCTGTAGAATAGGGATAATGGCAGTACCTGCCTACCACTCTGAGGATGACAATTAAATGAGGAAAGTATGAAAAATATGACAAGGATGAAAAGCACAGTGTAGCATATGTTAAGCACTCCGTAGTTGGTGGCCATTATTATGCACAGACCTCCTCGATAAAGGCCTGACAGCCCTCTAGCAGCTAATAGGAAGAACAGAAAAGGTAACATACAAAGAATTAAGAAAATGAGTTACTTCAAATTTTAATGTCTAGCAGTACCTGAGGCTTGGCACAAAACCTCTAGTCCACATTTGGGTTTCCACTTGAAGGCCAGAAAAACAAAATTAAAGCCCTTTCTTTGTCTTAGCATCTATTTGCACTGTAAATTTTTGATATGGGTTATTCAAAAGAAATTCTTGTGCAGTAGTTCTTTGTCCTTTTCCCTTAGGTTGACCAATGTCTATAGATTTTTTAGCATCCTCATTGAACACACCCACTCTCCATTCTCCCTACAAGTCATGACCCTTTGCTTCTGTCCTTCTAAGTGATTGTCCTCTAGAGCATACATAAATAATTTTAAACATTGGCCCTGGAAACTACTTTTACCATTAGAAAAAGAACCCCTAAGGTGATTTGCAAGTGCATTTAGCTGGAATCCACCCACATTCCCACTAAGATAAATGCTTCTGTTATAATGGAAAGAGGACTTCAGAGAGAGGGAAATAAAGAGCAGGAAATTCAAGCTGAGGGAGAATTTAGAAAACATTTAACACAATTCTTCTTAAATATTGTACCTGCGGGATTGGCAGCACATGCTTCCAGAGGGTTCTGTCTTCTGCAAATACCTGCCCAGCCCTCACCTGCACAGTAGCCTTTGCCATGTTGCATTATGGTTGCTAGTATGTCTGTCTTGTCTGGTAACCTCTGAGACCATCAATACAAGGATCAAATCTTACTCATCCAAGTCCCCAGCACTATACTTGACATATAGGTGGTGAGCAAATGTTCAATATATGAGTGAAATGCTTTTGGACTTGCAACAGTCCATCTTGGCCTGGTATCTGGAATTAAGAAAAGATCGGAATGAGGTTTTTAATTCTTATCTTTTTTGTTCTCAGGGCCTGTGTTCTCTGGTATGTATTTGCTCTTCATGGGGCTGAATTTCTGTAAAATGTGTCTGAGTAGGCTGACGAGGGTCCCAGGCATAATGTGAAACAAAATTATCTGATGGGGATTTCCAAACATTATGAGAATTAAAAGCCCTCAACCTTAGAATGGCCACTTTAACTACCAAAGTGAGGAGGCCCTGCCTCAGAATGAAGCCTACCCAGTAGAAATCAGAGTTAAGGGAAGGAGAGAAAAGTATCTTTCTGATGGCATCATCTGAGTACCTGCATCCAGCCATACCTGAATGAAGTCAGTATGCCTGCGCTTATCTCTTATATGAACCAGTGTACTGGCTTTTCATTGAAGCCGGCCTGAGTTGGGCTTCTGTCACTTGCCCCCAAAGAGCATTGATTAGTAAAATAAAGACCAAATAATTAGAGAAGAAAAGCCAACATATATAAAGCGTTGAACTGCATTCTACTGATTATAAATGCAGTAGAAATCCAGAGGAGCAGGACATGGGTAGAAATTAACAGAGGTAATGGAAGTTGGACAGGCCATGATCACTGTTGTAAATTATAAAGAAACATCAAGAAGGGACTGTCTGTGGCTGGTAAACTATAGTAGTATAGTGTAGTTATAGTATAGTATACCATCAGGAATATTCTGTAAGAAGGGAAGAAGGCTGTGCCCAGTGCAGTGCTAGCCTTTATCCTGTTAGAAGTTTGTTAAGAGGGCTAATGGAGGGAGAGAAAATCAATGTAGCATAAGATGTTAGATTTGGATAGTCATCCAAGCCTACCCTAGTGTAGGCTGAACATACTCTATTATTTTGTCTAGAATAGTGATTCTCAACCTTGGCTGCACATTAGAATCAGTTGGGGAGCTTTCAATCCAGATACCATATATACAGGGGAATATTATTTGGCCATAAAAAAGAAGGCAACACTGCTGTTTACAATAGCATGGGTGAAACCTGAGGATATTACACTAAGTGAAATAAGCCAGATAGAAAGACATTCTACACAATCTCACTTATATGTGGAACCTAAAAAAGTTGAACTCCTACAAACAGAGTAGATTTGTGGTAAATAGGGGTTGGGGTGTGGGGGAAATGGGGAAATGTTTGTCAAATTTTCAGTTATAAAATGAATAAGTTCCTGGGTACAGCATGGTAACTATAGTTAATAATGCTGAATTGTGTACTTGAAATTTGCTAAAAATTTGCTTAAATCTTATGAGGTGAAGGATTACTATGTTAACCTTAACATAGTAATCATTGCACAGTATGTACACCTATCAAATCATAACATTGTACACCTTAAACTTCTCAATGTTATTATCAAATCTCAATAAAGCTGAAAAAAAAAAAAAAAAACAAGATACCCAGGCCACACCCAAACCAAGTAAACCAGAATCACTGGAGGGGAAACCAAGGTATCAGTATTTTTTTTTTTAATTTTTTTTTTCAACGTTTATTTATTTTTGGGACAGAGAGAGACAGAGCATGAACGGGGGAGGAGCAGAGAGAGAGGGAGACACAGAATCGGAAACAGGCTCCAGGCTCTGAGCCATCAGCCCAGAGCCTGACGCGGGGCTCGAACTCACGGACCGCGAGATTGTGACCTGGCTGAAGTCGGACGCTCAACCGACTGCGCCACCCAGGCGCCCCGGTATCAGTATTTTTAACATGTTTTAATGTTTATTTATTTTTGAGAGAGAGAGAGAGAGAGCACATGAACACGTGAGCACATGAGCGGGGGAGGAGGGGAGGAGCAGAGAGAGAGGGAGACACAGAATCCAAAGCAGGTTCCAGGCTCTGAGCTGTCAGCACAGAGCCTGATGTGGGGCGCAAACTTACAAACCACACAATCATGACCTGAGCCAAAGTCAGATGCTTAACCAACTGAGACACCCAGGCCTGCCTCCCCCCCTCCCCCAGTATCAGTATTCTTAAAAACTCCCAGGTGATTCCACTGTGCAGCCAGGTTTGAGAACATGTGCTCTGGAGTGGTGCTTCTCAAAAGTGAATGTGTAATTGAATCTTGTTTAAGTCTAAAGTGGAGTCCAGAATTTTGGGAGTTAAGTGTAGTTTAGGGTGGTGGTGATGGTGGTGGCAAGTCTATTCTTTCCAACTCATCCAGCCAGATTTCCCAGAAATCATCTGTGGAGAAGCTAAGTGTGATGAAATGTTGATGGCTACGTGATAATGCCAGTTCTGACGCAGGATATAGGGTGACCCACTGACCTGATTTGCCTGGGTCTCAGGGGTTTCTGAGGACCTGGGGTTTTCAGTGCTAACATAAGAAAGTTGTAGGCAAATCGAGATGCTTAGTCAGTCTACCCATCCCTGACCTTCAGGCCAGTGAAATTCTGGCCACAGTTAGGAAGCTTTTCCAACCAGAATAGGCACCATTAATGAAATGGGGGTGAACAAGACCTCAGAAGATGCTCCTGGGAAAGGGAAGGGAATTGCTGAGCACATACTCCTGTCCAAGCCCAGCAATAGATACAGGAGCAAGGGAAGGAAAATAAATGCTCTGGCTTTGCCTGGCTCACAGGCACCTATCCAGAAAGCGGGGCAGGGAGCCCTGGAGACAAAATAGTCTTTAATTTAACGTGGAGAAACTGGAAGCTTCCTGCCAATGTGGGAAATTCAAACTAGAATGTACAGAATTACCTAAAGAGCTCAAAGTGCAAACTCAGCCCCTCCCCTCAGAAATTCTAATTCAAAGGTCAAAGGTAATTCCAGGCTACACACTGAGAAACACTGAACTAAGTGGCTTGTCTGCCAGTAGTTTGGACTGTTAAAGAAAACTTTCCTGACCAGGGGGATGAGCTAACTCAAAGAGACTCAGCAGAGCTGGTAGGTGATGGTAAAGTTTCACAAAACAGGAGATCCAGATGGTTTCAGAAGTGAATTCTAGCAAATCTCTAAGGAACAGATCATTCTAATGCTTTTAGAGTTCCAGAACATATAAAAGAAGGAAATATAATTCTATTAAGCCAAAATAACATGGAAATCAAACCTAGCAAAAATAACACACAAGGGGCGCCAGGTGGCTCAGTTGGTTAAGCATCCGACTTTTGATTTTGGCTTGGAGCATGATCTCACGGTTGGTGAGATCTCTCTCTCTCTCTCTCTCTCTCCTTCAAAATAAATAAACTTAAAAAAATAGCACACAAAACTGTAGACCAATCTCATCCATGAATATCAATGTAAAAATCTGAAATAAAATATTGGCAAAGTTCAGCATCCTATTAAAAGAATAAATTACTGCCACCAGATGGGGTTTATACTCAGAATGGTGGTTCAGTGTACAGGAATTTATTATTTCGATACATGATATTAACAGCAAAAAAATTTGCATGTCTATTTTTGTAGGTCATGTAATAGCATTCAATAAAACTCTATATGTACTCTTAATGTTTTTAATGCCTACTATGATCTGGGTGTTACCTGATCTACCAAACCATAAACGTGGACATGCGTAGCAGTTTTCCATTATAATTTTTTTTTTTTTTACATGGGCTCCGCACCCAACATGGGGCTTGAACTTACAACCCTGGGATCAAGAGTCGGATGCTCTACCAACTGAGCCATCCAGGGGCCCAGCACTTTTTCATTATAAAACAGAAGTAGAATATATGAAAACAGCCCCAAGCATGTCAGGAAAGCAGGAGAAAACTGCCCAGGTAGGTGGCTCAGATTCTTATGGTACCTACTGTTACTGCTACTCTGCCTCACATTCAGTTATACCAGTGGCCTCATGGCCTCCATTCCCTTTGACCTGTTATCAGTGAAGGAAAAAGCTTGGGCCCACTTCCCTAAGGGGTCTACATGGTATGTTGGCACCAGCCAAAAGCTGGATAACTGTTACACTCCAGTCCCATTCAGAAGTAGCCCTAAAAATGTTGCTAAAATCCTTCCAAGAGGCAGAACATTTGGTTGTTTACTTTGTTGGGACCAAGATGGCCAGAGGACTGGATTCACACTGCCTCATGGGCAATGAAAGTTGGGTTATCCAATTGGTCAGGGACTTGGAAAGAACAAGATTGAAAAATTGGTGACAAGATGTCTTGACGGCAGGTATGTGGATAGGCCTGTGGGATGAAGCCCAAAATATGCAAGTTATCGTGCCCACATAAATGCCCACCAGAGGGCATATATTGCAGAGGAGGCTCTCGATAATTAGGTGGACCAGATAACCAAGTCCTGGTTGTCAGTCAGCCTCTTCCTCCGGAGGAGGTGCTCCTTCAGTGATCTTGTGAACTCAGTGTCATAGCATCCACAACACAAACTTCTCTCATTAAGCCCACTGGTGGACACCTGACTGGCCAACAGCAGAGGCCAACTCTGAGACTTTGATATGGTACCATTCCCTGAGGTGTCCAGGCTTGCGGAGCAGACATCAATAGGACTTGAAGTCTGGAGTCAGCCTGGCCCAGCTGAGCCTAGCCTAAATTAGCTGAACGGTAACCAATCCGCATACCTGTGAGCGAGAAATGAAACATTGGTTCTATTGAGCCCCTGAGGCTATGGTGCTGTTTGTTATGCAGCAGAAACCTAACATAGTCCCTTTATTAATTCTCACTGAGTTCTCCTGATTTGGTCGTGCCATCTGTTTCCTTTTGGAGCCCTGACTGAATCACTGCCTTTCTGCAGATGACTCAAGGATATATAAATCTCCAGTTCATACCTCTCCTCTCAGTCCCACACCCATATATAGTCAGTGGTCTGCTGGATAGCTCTTCTTGGATATCACGAAAGCACCTGAAACTCAACACTTAATCTTCTGTCACAAACCTGGTGCTCTTTCAGGGGCCCCTCCGTCTCACTCAGCAGCACCACCCACTGAAGACACCTGTGAACTCTCCTTGACACCCACCTCTCTGTCATCCCTGTATTTAAACCGTCACCATGTCATGTTGATTTAACCTCCTAAATATCTCTCAAATCTGTTCCCTTTTCTTTACCACCACCCGCAGCACCATCCCAGCCTAAGCCAACAATATTTCTTACCTAAAATAATCTCCTAATTGGCTCCTCTTCAGTTGGTTTTCCATATAGCAGTCAAAAAGAAAATTTTGAAAATTCTATTTCAATTTTGTCCATGCCCCAGTTGAAGCCCTCCCCCCACCCCCGCCAATGGCTTCCTATTGCTTTTAGGATGAAGACCAGCATATTTAACATAGGTCTCAAGGCTCCGTGTGGTATGGCCCCTGCTCCCTTGCTTTTCTTCCTCCTCTCTGTTCACTTTATTTGCTATAAAAGGCCATATGGCCTTCTTTATTTGCTATGCACCACCTTACCCCTTGCTGTTCCCTCTCCCTGCAAAGCTCTTTCTCCTTTCTTTGCCTTATTAACACTTACTCATGCTTCACATCTCACCCAAGCATCACCTCTTTAAGGAGGCTCTGTCTCAGCTCCCTAAGTCTGGCTCACAGCATGGGGTATTTTACATTTGTGTGATTGCTTAATACTGGTCATCCCCCCTGCCCCTACCCACTGTAATGTGACCTTTAGGAGGGCAGAAGCTGTGTCTGGTTTTGGTCATCGTGGAATCACCGCAGAGTCTGGCATACCCTAGGCATTTGGCACCTATTTATTAACTTAATAACTTGGTAAATCAGGTGTTGAGCTGGAATGTCTCTAGAGTTCATGTCAGCTCCAACCTTCTGGGCTTCCTTTCCAGGTTCTGCCCGTAGGATAGAAGAGTGATAGGGAAAGCAGCCAACTGGGGTGAATTAGCAGCCTCCACGCAGTCAAAGCCATTGGTTAGAATTTGAAGAAGCCTTCTTCCTTCTCCAAAGATCCTGCTAAGAACAATGTGGTATGTGCCAGCACTTGACTGGCCAGACCATTCTCAAGGAATGCTTTTACACAAGTGCCAGAAAACCAAGTGCCAGAAATCTTGGGACAGAATCTTTTGCCAGGAGGTTTCCTGACTTGTTGAGCTGAGCTGAGAGACAGAGATCGCTCTAAATACCACTGATTAATGACCAAGAGTGAAGCTGATCCACTCTGGCACTCTGCTGCTTTTTATCAAGTGTTCATCCACCCTGCCCCTTTTAGAAAGACCTCAAGTAACTGCTGTCTCGAAACCTCCTTAGATGGTTGGCTTGGCAGGTGCCTAAATATCTTTTGACCCATGCTGAGGTGTTGAGGAAGGAGGGAGAGATAAGTTACTCTTCTAGTTCTTGCATTGTATAATTCTGTTATTTTTAATTCTGAGGATTCCTTTTGCCTTTTAAAGAGTAAACTAGTTACATTTTGACAGCATGGCTTGGCTATCACCCAGGGGAAAGAGGTAGGGAATTCCAAGTACATGAGTCATTCTGCCACCAGAGGTAGAGGCAGTTGTTCAAATCCATATCCTGTGGCAAAGGCAAACTCCTTCTCTCAAGGTCAGATGATGTTCTGAGTCCATACTCAATAGGCAGCCTGCCATTTCCAACAAAGCTTCTCCTGAGGCCAGGGAAGGAGGCCTGGATGAGGGACCTGGACAATTTGGCCCTTAGAAAGAGGTCTTGCTGTGGTTGTGAATTAAGAATCTAACATCCTTTGTGAGACAGGAAAGAGGAGTGAGTTCATGGCTGGGTTCTGCGTCTGGCTGTTAAGAAAGATGCATCTGTTTGTAAGATGGAATACTATACAACAATTAAAATGGATGACCCAGAGCCTCACTATCAATGTGGAATAATTTTTTTTTAATTTTTTAAATGTTTATTTATTTTTGAGAGATAGAGACAGAGCACAAATGGGGGAATGGCAGAGGGAGAGAGAAGGAGACACAGAATCCAAAGCAATCTCCAGGCTCTGAGCTGTCAGCACAGAGCCTGACACGGGGCTCCAACCCACAAACCGTGAGATCATGACCTGAGCTGAAGTCGGATGCTTAACTGACTGAGCCACCCAGGAGCCCAACATATACTAATTTTTAAATCATAATGTTGGGGGCATCTGAGTGGCTAAGTCGGTTAAGCATCCGGCTCCAGCTTAGGTCATGATCTCTTGGTTTGTGAGTTTGAGCCCTGTGTCAGGCTCTGCGCTGATAGTGTGGAGCCTGCTTGAGATTCAGTGTCCCCCTCCCTCTCTACCCCTCCCCCACTTGCTCAGTCTTGTGCACGCACGCGCGCGCTCTCTCTCTCTCTCTCTCTCTCAAAAATAAATAACTAAACATTCAAAAAAACCCATAATGTTGGAAGGAAACAGCAAGTTGCAGGATACATAGGGTATGCTACTATTTATAAAATGTTAAAATATGCAAAAATGTTGTAAATCATTTAGTTTAAATGTACATCCCTAATGATTTATAATATGATATAATTTATGTAGGATTTATAATATGTATATATATGTGTGATATGCATGTAATAAAAATACAAAAATACACATAAAAATGATAACATCAAATTTGTGGTTGTCTCAAGGGTAGAGGGAATGAGACTGAGAAGGGGGTGCACAGAGGGCTCCAACTATATCTGAAATGTTTTATACCTTAAGCTGGGTGTTTGTTATACTGTTCTGTATACCTTTTGTGTCTCTGAAATATTCCATGATGATTTTGTAAACTCAGAAAGAAATGTTAGGTTTTAGGAGGCTTGAGTATAAAGTCAAACCATGGACTTGTACATTGATTGGGAAAGTCTCTTAGTTACGACCACCCAAGTTACCAATATCCCATGAGCAAAATCATCCCTGTGGCCAGGGACTTTCCTCTCAATTGCAGCCAAAACTATAAATACTCCCACCTCTGCTGCTGCATCACTGCCGGGCCCACCCCCGCTCCTTTTCCCTTCTTCTTTCTGTCACTGCTGGGAAGCCTGTGCCTCTGCTCACAGTGTTCTGGACATCTGCCAACTCCTTTTCCTGCCCGGTACGCTCCAATCCCCCAAGCTGTAGGAACCCCCTCTTCTGACTGCAGAGTGGAGCTGGGAGTAGAGAAGGCAAGCTGTGTTTCTGTTCTCCCAAGTCGGATCTTAGAGTGGATTCTCACTGGGAAATAGCACTCTATCCAACAGTTGGTTTCCTGATCATCATTAATACCAGAGTCCCACTTCATTAGGGGTGACATGGCTCCCAGGGGCCTGCTTGGGAACCAAAGTCATTCCTAACGAACTAAGGAAAATCTGTTCTGAATTCTAAGACAGATTTTCCAACAAACTTTTGGAACAACACCAAATTTTAAGTTGTCAGTTCCCTATAAAGCCCTAAGGGGCAAAGCTAAGTTTTCCTTGGCTAAAAGGGATGAATCCAAGGAAGCAAGGTTGCTGATTGGTGAAGTAAGACAGGGAACTTCAGGGGAACCCCAAAAGAATTTCCTGGGAACAAAATTATATTATGGCTCACCTGCCCAGCTGCCTGAATCCTTTAGAGTGCCCAGTGCTTCTACTGGAAGCCTTTTTCCCTCTGCAGCCCCACATATTAAATATGAACATTATATTAACAGACTCCAGTGAGAAGATCTGACAATTTGCCACACAATGTGAATTCTAATTGCTCGAATAATACCGCACAATGGAATAATTTCCTACCCAGTAAAAATGATTCCTCCTTGCCTGAATGATAATATCCTGTTGAAATATAATGCCGTTCCAGACAGTGACTACATAATGTCTGGAGGCTTTTTTTTTTTTAATATAACCTTTAAATGCTAAGCATTAGAAATAAGGCAGTAGCAAGTGATAAAACATGTTCCGAGATGAAGAGAAGAATTCGTTAGGTCTATGTTGGAATCTACTAATTACCCAATGTCCTTGGATAAAATAGTGAGTCAATAAATTTACAATGCACCAGGCAGTCTTTGCTCTGTTCTTTTAGAGAATATCAGTTGTGTGACAAGAATGGTAATGGATTTTTCCATAAAGTTGGCGCACAATGTAACACCTATATTTGGACAGGTACACCTGCCATGTTGTTAATTTTAATGCCCCAATTTAATCCTTGTTAGATGCATCACTGTACTCATAAAAGCAGATTTTTTTTTCTTTAGAAAAAATGAAATTGCAAGCCATTTTTTCTCCAGTGATCTTGGTGTATAGAGCTCTAGCTTTGAGTGCTCTCTAGGAATACAGAAGAAAGAGAAGATATGGGCCCTGTTCTCAAGGCATTTAGAACACAGGCAATTCTTGGAAGTTCAGAGCAGAAAGGAGCCACACATCAGAAAGATGAAAAAAGTGAGGCCTAGAGAGGGGAAGATGACCTTCCCAAGGTTACAGAGCCACATAATGGAATTGTTCTGATGAAAACCAGGTGTCCACAACTGGAGCCTGATAGGTAGCCTCTTCAGCACCAGCCCTTTACAACACCCATGTTGAGACAGGCCCAATGCTGTGCTAAATTTTGAAGTTTCTGGAGGCCAGGCTGTGTTCCTGGGTACATGGCTTCCTACATGGGGCTCATGGGAGGCTCCTTTGCTGGGTCCCTCTGACTGCAGCTCTTATAATGGGGACCATATACTGTTTTTCCAACTGCCATCCCGTTTTAGCCCCCTGGTTCTGGGACTGAGGTGAAGGGTAGGGGCAGGGGCGCTCTACCTAGACTTTCATTGTTGAATCCACATTCTCTCCAAGAAGTCTTCTTAGGCGAGACTTCAAACTGCTCCAGATTTGACAAATACCACCCCTGTGTCCCTGAAACTCCACTCCTACGTATATCCACAAGAGAGATGTGTACATATGTTTACTAACAGACGTGCACTCAAACATCCATAGCTATTCATAATAGCCCCAAGTTGGAAATGACTAAAATGCCTATCAGCTGTAGACGGGATAAATAAACTGTGGAATATTTACACAACAGGATGCTATACAGCAGTGAGAATAAACTATCTACAGCTACATGTAACAATATGATGAATCTCATAAATATGATGTGGAGCAAAAGAAGCCAGGCGTTCAAGGGTACACACTGTATGATTCCATTTATATGAAGAACAAAAAGAGGCAAAACTAATCTAGGCTACCAGAGGTCAGGACAGTGATTATCCCTGGGGGGTAGTAGTGACTGAAAAGGTACAAAAGGAAATTAGAGGATGCTGGTAAGCAATGTTCTCATTTCATGGGGATGTTCAGTTTGTGAAAACTCATCAATCTGCAAGCCTGTTGTTTTTGCACATTTTAAGGGGTGGGTTGAGTTTTGTTTTGTTTTGAGAGAGACAGAAACAGCACGAGCAGGGGAGGGGCAGAGAGAGAGGAGAGAGAGAGATCCTAAGCAGGCTGCGCACTGGCAGCGCAGAGCCAGATGCAGGGCTCGAACTCACAAAACTGTGAAATCATGACCTGATCCAAAACCAAGAGTCGGACGCTTAACTGACTGAGCCACCCAGGCGCCCCTTTTTGCACATTTTAATGTGTATCATATATTTCAAAAAAGGTTAACAAAAGCTCCAGCCAGACTCCCCCACCTCCCTGGCTCCCACTCATGGGAGTACTGGCTGATTCCAGTGTAGCCACTCTCTCCCACTGCCACAGGCTGTCTTAACTTAGGCTCCAGTCCTGCTTCCCCAACTACGGGGAACATACAGCAACCTCTTTAAGGCGTCCCCTTAGTGCCCTCTTTCATGAGGCTGGAGGTTAGAGGGCATCTCGCCCCTTCCCCTCATCCCAGGGGCAGGGTGAAGGATACAATAGACTTCTCCAAGGAATCCTCCTCACAAATCCTCTTGCCCTCTCCCCTCTTTTGATGCCCTTATAATCAAAATTGTTGAGGGTATTTGAGAGTCATAGAGTTTCTTGTAAAGTCTGCCTCTGTGCACCTGTCCATACTAGTTTGGGAACATAATATCTCTTGTGTTGGTACAAAACAGCATCAGGAAGTCCCCACTTTAATATCTTGGTACGTAAGTAAATAAGAAATCCATCTACATGATGACTTATCATATTCACATAGCGCTTGGAGTTTATAAAGAGAATTCAGATCTATTTCCTTAATTTGGTGAGGTGACCTGCCCTGCCTGAAGTCACATAGGTACTACATGAGGATGCCAGAACCCCAGGCCAGGTATTCTGACTCCAGATTTATTCTGCAGTAGTTCAGAATTACCAAATATAGGAAACACTGTTGGTTACCTACCCAAACCCATTTCTCCTTCTAGAATCATCTTCCTATGGCCATGTGCTCATTCCCTGCCACTCCCAGACAGTTAGGGTGATTTCATTCCTTTTGTGAGGGATTTAGGCACAGACATATGATCCAGATTTGGCCAATGAAATCTGAGGGGACGTCTGCTGAGGAGAATTTGGGGAAGTTTTGCTCACTCTTAGAAAGGAACACCACAAGGGGCACCTGGGTAGCTCAATCGGTTAAGCATCTGACTTCGGCTGAGGTCATGATCTCACGGTTTGTGAGTTCGAGCCCCACATTGGGCTCTGTGCTGACAGCTCAGAGCCTGGAGCCTGCTTTGGATTCTCTCTCTCTCTCTCTCTCTGCCTCTCCCCTGCTTGTGCTTGCTCTCTCTCTCTGTCTCAAAAATAAGTAAATAAAACTTAAAAAAAAAAAAAAAAGAACACAAGACAGGAAGCATTCCCCTCCCCCAGTCGCCTTTTTTTGTTCCCTGTCTCAATGCTATTTTGTGAGGGTGCAATACTTGAAGCTGCTGCAACCATCTTATGATCATAAGGCACAAATGTGAAGGTAAAACCCACCATCCCATAAAGAAGAAGTGGTTTGTATATACAATGGAATATTACTCAGCCATAAAAAGAATGAAATCTTGCCATTTGCAACAATGTGGAAGAAACTAGAGAGTATAATGCTAAGCGAAATAAGTCAGTCAGAGAAAGACAAATACCATATGATGCCATTCATGCATGGAATTTAAGAAACAACAAATGAGCAAAGGAAAAAGAGAGAGAGAGAGAGAAGCCAAGAAACAGAGTCTTAACTATAGAGAACAAACTGATAGTTACCAGAGGGGAGGTGGGTGGGGGGATGGGTGAATTAGGGGATGGGGATTAAGGATACACTTGTGATGAGCACTGGGTGTTGTATGCGAGTGTTGAATTGCTATGTTGTACACACAAAACTAATATAACGCTGTATGTTAACTTGAATTAAAATAAAAACTTTTTAAAAACCCAGCATCCTAAAGACGAGGAAATAGTAAGAAAAACAAACAAACACCAAATCCTTGATGATATTCTGCCACTAAATTGACAACTCTGGGACCGCCTACCTCCAAACATACTATATGAATTAATAAATGCCATTATTTTAAAGCCAGTTTTAGCCACGTATTTTCTCCCTGCAACCAAAACCATTCTAACCGAAAACAGCAACATTTTAGTACCATATTGTCCTTTATAACATTATTAATTCTCATTTGTATTAATGAATATTTGGACATAAATGATCCAAATGTGATGATGATGGTGTAGCCACACAGATACCAATCAGAGGAGAGAGAACACAGGGTTCTAGGGTAGGAGGAGACAAATAAGGCACTAGAAATAGAGTGAATAGGTGGCCAAAAAAGGATGGAATCCACTTCGCCAGGTTGGAGACTGAGCTAAAAGAAAGCCATAAGTAGCTAAAGCTAAGCTAAACTACACACAATACATTTCCCCTCATACCAAGCTGATTGTACAGTTTATGGATTAGACTTCCCCACAGAAGGAGTTGTACTGTTTCAATGTACATCCTCAAACTGGAAAAAAAAAAAAACTATTAAAGAGCACTGGACAATGTTTCTTATAGTTAGCATTACTGAAATTATCTATTTGGTTCTTTCCATTTTTTTTTCTCTTTAATGGGCCAGATAACTGGGGATAAATAGTATTTCAGAGGTTGAGACTTATTGGGTGATAACACCGTACCAGACATCGTGCCAGGGACTCTATAAAATATTTTCTATTTTAATCTTTATGGCAACTGTGGGAGATACTGTCAGTTGCCTGTGTAGTATCCATTTTGTCCTTCTTCCTTGCCCCTCTCACAATGCTTGCACCAGACAGCAGCACCACCCCCCGCCCAGCCCCCGGTAGAAGAGGGGTTACTCAGCATGGCAATAGCCCTCTACAGAGAACTCTCTTCCCAAATCGTCCTTCCTCATGTGGCTCTGGTTTTGTTCAGGGTGACAACATTCCCAAGTAAAACCATGACCTTTCCCGACTTCTTTCGGGGAGCTGGTGATAGAGTCTTAGACAATGAGAAATAGGCAAAATTGCTGCTTGGGGTGCTCAGGAAACTTTTTTTTTTAACATTTTATTATGTTTTTAAAATGTTTATTTTGAGAGAGAGAGTGAGAGAGAGAGAGAGAGTGAGCAAGCATGAGCGGGGAAGGGGCAGAGGGAGAGGGAGAGAGAATCCCAAGCAGCTCTGTTCTGTCAGCCCAGAACCTGATGCGGGGCTTGATCTCACGAACCGTGAGATCATGACCTGAGCCGAAATCAAGAGTTGGATGCTTAACTGACTGAGTCACCCGGGCGCCCCTTTTTTAAACATTTTAAAGGAGCACAAAAATATGTATGTAGCTTGTATTTGCTCCCTAGTGACATTCATAGAGAGGGTATGCACTACAGAGATCTGGGTTTATGAGAAAAATTGGACTGTTTGGAACTCCATTACACAGTTTTCATGGGCATACATATATGCGGACATATATGGAAATTTTCCAAGTGTTTATGACATGATTTTTAAATCTGACAATAAATAGGTAAGATCAAATTGTACCCACAAGTGACTTAATATTGGTGAACACAGTGCCTTTGCTCTTCTGTACTTACATCACAGAGCCAAGGCGCATGGGGCCAAGCATACTTTGTGAAAGTTACACACATTTCATTTTGTAATGTGGACACTTCACAGTAAATAAACTGAGAGCAAGAACATTTTGAAAATAGTGCCAGGGGGCTGGTATGCCATTTTAGGTATCCATAAATGTAAATTTAAGCACAGCATGGTCTCATTTTTTTCATACAATTTCCCCCAGATTTTAGTTTTGTTTTTTTAAAGATTTTTTTTAATATTTTATTTTTAAGTAATCTCTACACCCAGCGTGGGGCTCAAACTCATGACCCCAAGATCAAGAGTCACATGCTCTACCAACTGAGCCATCCAGGTGCCCCTAGTTCTTACTTTTTATTTTATCACAAATTGATTTTAAGCATGTTTTAAACACACAATGGCCTGGTTTCCCTTTTTGAAAAACTTCATTTTTAAAAATGAAAACTTTATTTTTAAAAATTGACACAACATTATATTAGTTTCAAGTATACAAGGAAAGCCTTTTAATGGAGAGCTAACGGAGCTTGCTTGTCTCTTTGGCCCTTTGCCCCTTGTCCTTTGCCATTCTTCCTGGATTGTGGATGCAATAATCAGAGGTAAAGCAGCCATCTAAGAAGCAGAAAGACAAAAGCCAAGCATGATTGCGCCCAAAGCAAGGAGGAGCCTGGTTGCCCATGGTGCTATGGAGACATTATACTAACCCTGGGCTGCCTTCCCCTAAACTTCTTCATTATGAAAGAAAAATATATTCTTGTTGGTTAAACCTCTGTGGTCAATTTCCTATTCTATGCAGTTGAATACACGCTAATTCATATAGTTGTACACTGAAGTCTACCTTTTCAAAATTTATGAAATTTATCATGCACAGAATGGTTGAAATTCATATGTAGGATTTGAATATGATCAAATCTACCTCCTCCTGGAACCCACTTCGTTCTGTTCCCCCCTCCCCCACCCAGAGGAGCCGACCATTCTGATTTGTGGCAATATTTTTTCCCGGTTCATTGCCATCCCTTTAAAAAAATGAGTCTTTTGTTCTTATTTTTAAAAAAGTAATGAGTTTCCTTTCCCATATTCTATTATGACAATAAATAAGATGTTTAAAAAAGCAAAACCCTACAGGGACAAAGAGATTGGGAGAGAAAACAACAAAATCTCAGATGCAAGAAAGCAGATGGACAAGTCATTGTTGATCCAACAGATCACAAGAGGCTAACTCCCAAGTTTCTCATGGGGGTTAGGGAGACCAAGAAGCAAGATAATTTCTGGTGTGAAACTCCAGAAGGGCTCAGGATTTGGAGGCGACCCATACCTCTGGAAGTGGGGTGTAAGTGGGGCTGGAAAACAAGAGGTTTCATTGAAAGTAGGTGAAATGGTCAGGATCTGGTCAGGAGCCAGAAAAACCCTACCAATTATTTGAACAGAAAGAATTTAATATAAAGAATTGTTAATTAGACATAAAGTTGGACTCTAAGATATCATGGAGACAATAACTACAGGAAGCAGCTACCATTCCCAGGCTGCAGGGGGTGGGGGAAGGATGGAATTATTAGAACCTACAAGCTTGGAGGAGGAGCCCATGGGGCTGGGACCCAGACCCCTGAGGAGCGATTCCTGTTCAGCCAGTGCTGGTGTCTCTGGTGCAGGGGGCACCATGAAGCTGGTTCTGAGTGTCAGAAAAACTGCAAACTGACTTAAACTGTTGCTGCAGGAAGGAACCCCTGCTGGAGCGAAGAAGCATTGCTGGGAGGCTGCTCACAGCAGTAGGAAGATAATAAGCAATGTGATCCTTCTTTCCCCAGCCTTCCAGGTTCCCTCTATTGCCCTCCGTGGGTAGAGTCTAACAAGGGATAGCTGGCCGAATTACTATGGTTTGAAGAGTCTCAACACCAGTGATGCAAAGCTGAGTACGGAAAGGTTGGGTTTAGAGTTGAGAGACAATGACATAATAACAGGCAATGTTGGTAGTAGAAGCAAAGTTAAACCCAGATCTCTATCCTCAGCAAAGCAACTGCTGCTCTCCCCAACTCTAGCTGAATACTAAGGTGTATTCTCTGGAGAGTAGAGGGTCTCTGGACTGGGGGACATTAAGCACTGTTGAGGGTGGGATCCAGTATTGAAAATAGGGATTAAACAAAGGCTTACTGAACCTCTGGACCTCAGCCCTCTTCTCCCAAATGACCTTCACTAAAAGTTAGATATATATTCTCCAGACGGGATTGGAAGCTTCTCTGAGAATTTGACAGCCCAAGACAAAAGACATAAATATCCTGGTATCAGTATAAGGGTCTAGCTAGATGATAGTGAAATTTATAATCGATGGCCCCCACCAAGCTCTCTTCCAATCAGGCTTTTCAGTTATAATCTTATTTTTTAAAGGATTTTCTTTCTTTCTTTTAAATATTTATTTATTTTTGAGAGAGAGAGTGGGAGGGGCAGAGAGAGAGGGAGACAGAAGATCCAAGCAGGCTCCGTGCTGTCAGCACAGAGCCCAGTGCAGGGCTTAAACTCATGAACCACGAGATCATGACCTGAGCCAAAGTTGGACACTTAACTGACTGAGCCACTCAGGCGCCCCTCAGTTATAATCTTAAATGTGAGCAAGATATCCTGGTACTACCACACATCTTGGGAAACTCTCTAAGGTACAAGACAGAGGCCAAACATTGAGGGGGAAAAAGAACCTGGAGGAAACAGAGACTATGCTGAGAGATATCATTTTTGATATTTAATATTTTCTGAAAAATAAGATACTACAACCAAATAAAAAGGAAACCAATCTAAAGGAAACATTTAGAGAATAGGAAAGAACTCTTGGTAATTAAAAATAAGGTAGCAGAAATGAAAAACTCAATAGGAGGACTGGTAGCTAAAGTTGAGGAAATCTCTTAGCATGTGAAGCAAAAAGACAAAGAGATGGAAAATAGGAGATAAAAGATAATAAGAGCACCGCGTCGGGCAAGAAGGTCAACATATGAATGAGTTCCAGAATAAGAACACATGGAAAATGGAAAGGCAGAAATCATTGAAGAAATAATTCAAGAAAATTTCTCCGACTTGAAGGATATCAGTTTCCAGACTGAAAGGGCTCACTGTGTGTCAAGCACAAAGGCTAAGTAAAAAACACAACTATATCAAGGCACATGGTCATGAAATTTTAGAATACAAGGGACAAAGAAAAGATCCTAATAAGCTGCAGGAAAAAATTTGTTAAACCAGGCTGGAGCCGACCTCAGGAATCTTTGTTGGAGCCTCAATGTGCTGCCCAAGTACTCTGGCAATAATCATAGGCAACTAAAATAAATAGCTATCATTTATCAAGCACTTTACACATGCAATCTCTCTTAATTTTATAAAGATCCAACAAATCAGATGATCCTATCCCAGTTTTACAGATGAGGAAATTGGAGCTCTAGAAGGTATGTGATTTGGATAAGTTTAACACAACTATTAAGAGTTAACAACAGGGGCACTTGGGTGGTTCAGTCAGTTGAGCATCTGACTTCAGCTCAGGTCATCATCTCGAGGTTCATGAGTTTGAGCCCTGCATCAGACTCACTGCTGTCAGCGCAGAACCTGCTTTGGATCCTCTGTTCCCCACCCCACCCCACCACCACCACCACATCTGCCCCTCCCCTGCTCATGCTCTCTCACAAAAATAAACATTTTTTAAAAAGAGTTAATAATAATAATAGCTTAACATATATTAAATGCTTACTATGTGCCAGACTCCATGCTGTAAATTGGTGGCCTATCAGCAGCCACATCCCTTACCTGCTAACAGAATCCCAACTTTGTTCAGATATCTGTTCCTCGGGAAAAGGGACCACATCTTCAGCATGATGGTCCAAGCCAATCAAGATGATCTTATTCCCCTTTGTTGGTGATTGAATTAAAGGCAGTTTTCTGAGCCAGCTCTGGCCAAAGATATGGAAAGGGAAGTCAGTGAGAAGTTTCCGTGAAATGTTTTTTCATTTTAAGAAAGACACAAAAGAGGGGCACCTGGGTGGGTCAGTCATTTAAGCATCTGACTTCAGCTCAGGTCATGATCTCGCAGTCCGTGGGTTTGAGCCCCGTATCAGGCTCTGTGCTGACAGCTCAGAGCCTGGAGCCTGTTTCGGATTCTGTGTGTGTCTCTCTCTCTACCCCTCCCCCACTCACTCTCTCTCTCCCTCTCCCCCCCCTTTCTCAAAAATAAGGAAACATTTTTTTTAAAAAACACATAAAAGAAAAAGATGACTCTCTTCTGCTACTGTGTATTGTAGTGTTTGGATATGATGCCTGAACCTATGGCAGCCATCTTATGACCATGAGAGGAGACAGCCTAGGAAGGCCTCCAAGCTGAGGCTGGAAGAACATAAAGATGGAAAGAATGTAGGCCGTTGATGAGCTAACCAATCATGAAACTTCTCTCCTTTTGGACTTCTTGTTACATGAGATAATAAATTTTCCTTATTATTTCAGGAAAAAAAATTAGTTACATAGGGTCATGTGCCAGAATGGGTCTGAACTTCTCAACAGCAGCACTTGGCACCTAGAAGGCAATGGAATGAGCAATGCCTTCAGAATGCCAAAGAAAATAATTTCTGACCTACAATTCTATACCTGAAAAACAATCAGTGAATGTGAGGGTAAAGATATTTTCAGATATGCAAAGTCTCAATAAATTACTTCCCATGCACCCCATTCGCAGAAGCTACTGGAGCTGCTCCATAAAAACAATGGATAGAACCAAGAAAGAGAGGGGTGACTGGGTGTCTCAGTCAGTTGAGCGTCCAACTCTAGATTTTGGCTCAGATCATGATCTCACCTTTATGGGGTTGAGCCCTACATCGGGCTCTGTGCTAAGCATGGAGCCTGCTTACAATTCTCTCTCTCTCCCTCTGCCCATCTCCCCCACTGATGCTTTCTCTCTTTCTCTCTCTCTCTCTCTCAAAGGAAGGAAGGAAGGAAGGAAGGAAGGAAGGAAGGAAGGAAGGAAGAAAAGAAAAAGAACCAAGAAAGAGAAACCTATGGGAACCAAGAATGTAATGAGAGAGAGGGACAGGATTATCAAAGATGATAGTAAAAGGAAACTTCAAGGCAGCAGCTGAGCCCCAGGAGTAAAAAGCGACCAATATAGAGTGGAATAGATCAGATCTATCCAGGAAAGACTTCTTCAAGAGGATGAAATTGATGGAGTACTTGATGAATTTCAGCATATTGAAAGGAGATTTAGACAATGAGGGAAGATTGGGGAATGAATTCATTATAAGTGGATAGGAAACAACACAAGTGAGAAAAACAGACAGCTATTAATTACAGGAAAATGAAAAAGTTGAGCAAGCAAAGAAAAGTAATCAATGGGCTGGGGCACCTGGGTGGCTCAGTCACTTGAGTGTCCAACTCTTGATTTCAGGTCATGTCCCAGGGTCATGGGATCGAGCCCCATGTCGGGCTCTGTGCTGAGCATGGAGCCTGCTTAAGATTCTCTCTCTCTCAAAGACAGATACCATATGTTTTCACTCTTATGTGGATCCTGAGAAACTTAACAGAAACCCATGGGGGAGGGGAAGGAAAAAAAAAAAGAGGTTAGAGTGGGAGAGAGCCAAAGCATAAGAGACTCTTAAAAACTGAGAACAAACTGAGGGTTGATGGGGAGGGTGGGAGGGAGGGAAGGGTGGGTGATGGGTATTGAGGAGGGCACCTTTTGGGATGAGCACTGGGTGTTGTATGGAAACCAATTTGGCAATAAATTTCATATATTCAAAATAAAATAAATAAATAAATAAATAAATAAATAAATAAATAAAGTATCCTTTTCCAAAAAAAAAAGATTCTCTCTCTCTTTCCCTGTGCCCCTCCCCCACTTGTGCTCATGTGCACCTGCGTGCTCTCTCTCTCTCTCAAAAAAAAAAAAGAAAAAAAGTAATTGTGGAGTACTACATAGCTTAGCCAGGAATTACATTTACATAATCATAATAATATAAAGAATGAATATTGGTTTAGCCCAATTATGATATATCTCTATTGGGAAGCTTGGGAAATGGAAAGTGTGGCTATATGTGGTGACCAAGGAGGGGGAATCCATGCAAGAGCAAAAAACCTTCATTTTTCAAATTGAGACATAGGTAGATAATGCCTATACCACACAAAGCAAGAGTTATCATTATAAATGTGTTATTTAGTGATGTGAAGGGAAATACCAAAAGAAACAGCTAAAAAGGAAGCAAATGGTTGCCTTTGGGGAATGGAAAATGGAGGTGATGGGGTGTGGAAGACTGTTTTTTTTCATTATTAGCCTTGTAGAACTGATTGATTGTCTAGGAGTTTGGATAACTTTAGTAAAAATTAAAAATATATTTAAGACATAAAAACCAAAAAAATGTTTTTCATAAAAAGAGCCAACCACTAACTCCAAGGCAAATACAAGTTATTTAAGAAAATAAAAAACACTAAATGTGCTCAGCCGTGAATACTAGTTACATAATTTGCCTTCCAGATTCATCCAACCTCCTCTACCTGCCCTGTGCCCTGGAAGCAGACCTCTATGGACTCCACCAACAGGCCCCCATGCCCTCTGGCTTCCAGGTGAGTTCTTCCCCTGGGAAGCTTCAGCAGGAGATCAGAGGGAGGAAAGAAGTTGAGTCGAGGGTATGTGGTTCCCTGTCTGTCTTCCTAGCATGATTGTCTCATGCTAGGGCTGCCTGCATGCCCTCAAAATGTTTACATTTGCTATCAGGTGGCTCTCTCTATACACTTCTAGATCTCCAGGTCCTTTGCGCCCAGGTGTGGTAACAGAACCCCTACAGTTCTAACAGCCCTATTCCTGTGGTTTTCCTGTACCCTGCCCACACTTTTACAAATGGTCCCTTATTAATTCTTCTCCAATTACCCTATTTGAGTGTGCCATCTATTTTTTGCTGGGACCCTGACTGATACATACAACCATGATAATATAAATAATGAATGTTGACTTAATCAGAAACTCATGATATATTGGGAGGTAAGGAGGGGAAATATGTGAATATTTGAAGAAGGTACACAAAAGGGAGCTAAGTCCTCATTTTCCATACGAAGAAAATATATAGATATATAATATATATAGATATACAAAAATATATATAAATATATATAATATATATAAAATATATATGATCTAAATATATATAAAGAATATATTGTTACTTAGAAATATGGAAGTAAGTCCCATAGGAAATAACAAAACGGAGTCGAGGAAATGAAGATACTTCTGATTTGTAATTTGACTACCTGAGGAATAGATTCTAAAACTGTGTTTGTTGGGCTGTGGTTCAAGACTCATTAGTAGGTCTTTGAAATTGATTTGGTATCAGTCAATTATCTTATTAATTAGAAGAGAGTAGAAATTATCAACGTTTATCACAAGTAGTGAGAGTAAATATTATTTTGTTAAATGGCTTGGTTTTATATTCTTGTGCATGCGTGTGTGTGTATATTCCCGTGTGTGTGTGTGTGTGCACGTGCGCAATATCAAATGTATTTCTTATTGTGGTTTGAGCTCAGAAAAGCTTGAAAGTCACTATTCTAAAAGATGGATTGGTGGCTGAAGACAGGGCAGAGAAGTAAATATCTTAACCAAGTGGAGTTAAAGGGTCATGTTATTCCCTGTGGATGCAGTCACATTTCAAATGGCTGACAGGAATAATAATTCACTGCCTTTGTGTGAGGCCCTGCCAGGTTAACAGTCCCACATGTAGCTCTTATTATATTCGCCTTGTGCATTATAATGTTCTTGGCTCAGCAGCTAATAAAGAAATAAATCCAGAACCTCTCTGGTGGGATGATATATTGCTTTATCATGGAAGCCACTACCGACAAAAAAGATATATAATTGTTCAGGATGGGGGAGGGGCACCATAATAAGGTTAAGAAGCAAGAATAAAAATTACAATACAGTAGGAAATAGGATGGACACCCGACTTGTTTCCAATGAACCAATACTTAAACTACAAGCCAGGTGATTCCAGGCTTAACCTAACAGAATTCCTAGAATGTAAAACCAAAAACACCATCTCATAGGCATGAGGTCCAGACTGGTGAAATAAATTGAAAAAGTGTGCTATTTTCAAATTTGCATAAAGATACCATTTTATCGGGGCGCCTGGGTGGCGCAGTCGGTTAAGCGTCCGACTTCAGCCAGGTCACGATCTCGCGGTCTGTGAGTTCGAGCCCCGCGTCAGGCTCTGGGCTGATGGCTCAGAGCCTGGAGCCTGTTTCCGATTCTGTGTCTCCCTCTCTCTCTGCCCCTCCCCCGTTCATGCTCTGTCTCTCTCTGTCCCAAAAATAAATAAACGTTGAAAAAAAAAAAATTAAAAAAAAAAATAAAAAAAGATACCATTTTATCATATACAGTTGGAACTCTATATAGTTCTGGAATTCCAACTATATTTATTCTATGAATTATGTAATTATATGAGTATCTACACTGAAAGGAAGGTGAGGAACTAAACCACAGTTTTCCCACCAACTTGCATAAAGTGAATGACAGGTGCCAGTGAAAAACCAATAATTCCCATGAAGCCTTCAGAATTCTAAACACAAATGGCAAGTGCAACAGTTTTTAATCATGAGAATAAACCCTTAAAGTACATTTTTGATTGTAACAACTAGTTGTGAATGGATCATCAATTAAAAGTTGGCCCTTGGGAAGGGAAGGAAAAATAAGATAAAAACAGAGAGGGAGGCAAACCATCAGAGACTCTTAAATACAGAGAACGGACTGAGGGTTTCTGGAGGGCAGATGAGTAGGGGGATGGGTTCAATGGGTAATAGGCATTAAGGAGGGCGCTCTTCGGGATGAGCACTGGGTATCCTATGTAAGAGATGCATCACTGGGTTCTACTCCTGAAGCCTGTAGAGTTATTTAACTTGAATTTAAATTAAAAAAAAAAAAAGAAGTTGGCCCTTACACAATGGGATATTCAGGTCTCGTGACAGTGTGAGGGTGAAAGGGAGTCTGAGGGGTTGTCCCCAGAGCTCTGGTCTCAGGAAAATGTTGCCACTCCTCTTGAGAGTTCAGAAGCAGCAAGGAAGTTGTGCTCACCAATGTCATCACATCCTTTTTCTTCAGAGGGCAATATGAACAGAAAGGGTTGACTGACGTGAAGGCTGCTTCTCTGCCTCTTGTGCTCTCACATCCAGTGGTGCTGCACCATGCCTGTGTGCTCACCTCTGAGCCAGGCACCACAAAGAGCCAAGAGAAGGAGGAGATGGGGCTCCACTCTCATGGAGTTTTCAGTCTTGTTAGGTATCAGTGAAACAACCAGACCATGATGTCAGGTGGCATCTGATAAGGACATTAATTGTGTGAATTAAGAAATAAGTTCAGGGGCGCCTCAGTGGCTCGGTGGGTTAAGTGTCCGACTCTTGATTTCGACTCAGATCACGATCGCACGGTTCGTGAGATTGAGCCCCGTGTCAGGCTCTGCAATGGCAGTGCAGAGCCTGCTTGGGATTCTCTCTCTCCCTCTCTCTCTGCCCCTCCCCTGCTCACTCTCTAAGTCTTTCTCTGTCAAAATAAAGAAATAAACATTTTAAACAGAGAGAGAGAGAAATAAGTTCAGCTAGAGAGATCTGTGTCCCTGGCACCATTGTGTAACATGTTTGGGGCAGTCCTGCCACCTTTGAGGGGCTGTGGAATAGGGCGAGGCTCTCATTCCTACAGCGCATTGGGACAGGCCTCACCAAATGAACACAAGGGCCGACGTGCACTTTTGTGCTCATTGCCAAATCCCACCAGCCTTAAGAGCTGATCTGTTCAGGATCTCAAAATCCCAAATTCCTGCCTGTCTTGAGCTACCACTTATCTCCTGATAAGCTATGGAAGGTTGGGTTACGAGAAGTAGGGATCAGGAAAACCAAGTCTCACAGTCCCCACCAGGCCTATCTTGTGTCTGAAGCACCCACACAGTGATGGTGGGAATACACAACCACAAGGCAGACGCATCAGGCAGGTTCTTTGTTGCAAACAACATCCATTCTGATAGGTTAAACAAAAAGGAATATATTGAGGCATAGTAAGAGGGGGCTCACAGAATCACTAGGGTGGTGAGAGAATCAGGCCTGTAAGCCTGAACTGTGCTGTCAGACTGCTCCCACTGCTGGGCGAGAGCTCTGTAGCTTACAGGGCTGGTGCTGGGCATGGGATGCTCCCCCTAGGCTCTCTGCCACCACTGCCCCGGAGGCTGGAAGTCTCTTCTTCAGGCTCTGCTGCCCTCACTAGAATGGATTCTGTGCCATCCCTCCGCCTTCACTGTCTTCCAAAGCAAACGCTCATGGGAGCATCATTGCATACCCACACCATAGCTGCAAGTATATCTGAGAAACTAAGTGTTTGCCTTCTGCCTTGGGAGGCAGGATGTCCAAAATCATCCTAACACAGGTAGGGTGGGCAGAGGCACCAGGCAGCCAAACAGCATGGAAAAAGTGTTCGTTTGTTAAATGAGCCTGAGGCAGGACGTCACACATTGTTCCTAGGCCCATGTTGTTGACCTCTCTACACACCACCTCAGTGACATTTGAAATCAGGCATTTCCCATCCGTTGGGACCCAGTGACTCTCTTCTTGATCTTCCAAGGTCATAGGATGGTTGTGCGGGTGGGATAACCCAAGGCAGCAGCGATGGCAGCAGGCAGCAGGAGCTAAAAAGGGACACGTGGCTTAGGAAGTGCCCCCGACACACGCACCACACCAGTGATGTTCTGTGCTGACGTCAGTCACTGAGGAAAATCCTGGATCACGGTTCAGATGCTCGTTTTCCTGATAAAACCACACACTAAAACAGGACTTCGGTTTCTTCTTCAAAGCTGGAACATAAGGTCTCAGCGAGGATCATCGGCTGTATTAGTTTCCTGTGGCTGTTGTAACAAATGACCACAGACTTGATGGCTTAAAACAACACACATTTATTCTCTCACGGTTTTGGTCTGAAATCAGTATTAGTGGGCCAAAGTCAAGATGTGGGCAGGGCCATGCTCCCTCCAGAGGCTCTAGGGGAAGAATCCTTTCCTGTCTCCTCCAGCGTCTGTGGCTGCTGGTGTTTCTTCCTTGGCTTGTGGCCACATCACTACAGTTTCTACCTCTGTTTTCACATTACCTTCTGTGTGTGTAGAATCTCCCTCTGCCCCTCCCTCTTATAAGGATAAATGCAATTGCATTTAGGGCCCACCTACCTAATTTAGGACAGTCTCTTCATCTCAAGATCCTTAACTTAATCACAGCTATAAAGACCCTTTTTCAAAATAAGGTAACATTCACAAGTTCTGGGGATTAGGACCTGATATCTTTGGAGAAGATTATCCAGGTTACTATAGTGGTAGTTGAGAGCTGTAGAAGATAGGACTAGAAGAATCAGGCAAGACAGGGGTTAATAAATTAAGTGCACTATTGTTAGGAATGTAAATTAGTGCAGCCACTATGGAAAGCAGTATAAAGGTTTCTCAAAAAATTAAAAATAGAGCTACCTTGGGGCGCCTGGGTGGCTCAGTCAGTTGGGCATCCAACTTTTGATTTCAGCTTGGGTCATGATCTCAAGTTCATGAGATCAAGCCCTGTGTTGGACTCTGCGCTGATAGCACAGAGCCTGCTTGGGATTATCTCTCTCCCTCTCTCTTTGCCCCTACCCTGCTTGTGCTCACTCTCTCTAAATATTAATAAATAAATACGAAAAAAATAGAACTACCTTATGATCCAGCAATTCCACTTCTGGGTATTTATCCAAAGAAAATGAAAACACTAATTTGAAAAGATATATGCCTATATGTGTATTGCAGCATCATTTATAATAGCCAAGATATGGAAGCAACCTAAATGTCCACCATAGATAAATGGATTAAGAAGATGTGGACACATACATGCACACACACACACACACCGAATATTACTCAGCCATGAAAAGGGATGAGATCTTGCCATTTGCAATAGCATGGATGGACCTAGAGGGTCCATAATATGCTAACGAAATAAGTCAGACAGAGAAAGACAAATACCATATGATTTCACTCATATGGGAATCTAAAAAACAAAACAAACAAGGAAACAAACAAATAAACAAAAAAACAGAGACAGACTCATAAATACAGAGAACAAACTGGTGGTTGTTAGAGGGGAGAGAGGTAGGGGGTTGGAAAATAAATGCAGGGGACTAAAAGGTACAAACTTCTGGTTATAAAATAAATAAGTCATGGAGATGAAAAGTACAGCATAGGCAATGTAATCAAGATTGTAACCGTTTTGTATGGTAACAGATGACAACTAGACTTGCTGTAATGTATATAATTGTCAAACCATCATGTTATACATCTGAACCTAATATTGTATGCCAACTGTACTTCGATTAATTTTTTTAAAGAAGCTAAAAAATTATTATGTTGTCAGCTCCTTTCCTAAATCCCCTCAGCCAACCTTTAGCATCCTCAGAGTTTGGCAAAACCAAATGAACCCTGCCTCTAGACTTAGTTCTTTAGTGTGATTAATCCCTTTGACATGAAGTTGGCTTCAAAGGCAGCACAAGTAAAACCGTTTGGAAAGTAAAACAAAGGTCGTTAAGAACATCTCTTGAGAAGTATAGACACAAACCAAGGTTCGGTGTCTCATATTTGTTCAGTACTGACTTTAGACAACTGATTTTTGCTGGCTCAGCTATGGCTAACTACAAGCTAGCACCAAGGGTTTGTCTAGGATGCTGGGATGGAGTCTGCCATCCCCAGTGGTGTGACCTTGGGCAAGCTCTTCAGCTCTCTGTGCCTATTTTTCTCATCTCTAAAATAAGGATAATAATAATAATACCTCATAGAGTCGTTATAAGCTTGAAATGAGCTAGTGTATATAAAGAATATGTTGCATACAGTAAGCATTGAACAAATGTTAGCCTTTGTTGCTTTTGTAATGGTTTTTATTACAGTTTCCGTGCTATTTTATCTAATTTTTTAATGAAAATATAGTATCTGGGGCACCTCGGTGGCTCAGTTGGTTAAGTGTCTGACTCTTGATCTCGGCTCAGATCATGATCTCATGGTTTCATGAGTTCGAGCCCCACCTGGGCTCTGTGCTGACAGTGCAGAGCCTGCTTGAGATTCTCCCTCTCTTTCTGCCCCTCCCAATTCACACACACTCTCTCTCTGTCTCTCTCAAAATAAACATTATATATATATATATATATATATATATATATATATATATATATAGTATCTATGAGCCAAACCATATAAAAGGGGATTTTAAAACCATATGAAATGAGTTTACCAGGGCATATCTACAAAAGTAGAGATTTAAACATTAAAGTTTATTGAACTGAATGAAAGGAAAATAAAAGCCCAAAGTTATGGCCTCAAATATATTAAGTGATATTTTTTCTGTGTCATAATGTCTCAAATACAATGGCAAGAATTCTTCTCCATATGAAAGGCTTTTACAGACCTCAATATGTAGAGTCTATCTCCTGGGCTAAAAATACCTTCTTTCATAATTTTTTCAACATACACATTTTCATGCAGGACAGTAGGAACAGCTTTATTAGCAACATTTATCAGTTAAATAGGAAGCTGTCCCAAATATCGTGGACTGCACATTTCACCCTAATCAAGTGGAATCTACAAGCAGATATTTAACTTATATTTCTGTTTATATATTCCCAAGAGTTTTTATTTGTTTAATAGAGCCCACAGTGTGGCTGGTAATTGGAAATGTTGACTGAACCAGGTTGCCTTGTACAAAATGGAAGACTTATGAAATTTTATCCTAACTGTGAGTCGCAAAAGCCCTTTTAAACAAATTAATGGCCACTGATGGAAATAATCAGGGACTATGAACAAAATCTCAATCATTTCATTAATTTCTCCCCTATTCTTATCCTACTATAGTGTTACTGTTTTAAAAATTCAGTACAAGACTTTATATTTAATATTATTTTTGTTGATTGCTGGTATATTCTGACACATTTAAAAAATTGCAACATAGCAAAAATTTCATTAAACTGTGATTAGCATGATCAATACAAAACATAGAACATATCAGTAGGATTTCTACTCTCCAGTGTTTACAAAAGCAGCTTAGTAAGTTGAGAGACTGTGCATGGAGACACTATTTTAATATATTTTTGTCTTTGTTGTGGTCTCTTAAAACATGATTTATAAAATATTATTTTCTAGTGAGCTCAAATTTGTGAATGGAAGGAGTTAGGATCCCACTAACATCAGGTAACAGATGTATCTAATTTTAACTACAGAGGATTTAGAAAAGCAAAGTTGGGCTCTTTTCAAGCTAATATTTCCGGGTAGACATTTGGAGGGTTTGTTTTTTCCCTTTAACTTAAAAGAAAAAAGGCTTTGATGCCTGGTAGAGTAAGAAATCTCTGAGTGGTGTTTATTATCTTGGAAGAGTTTTGCCTTTTAAAAGATTTAATGTGAGTTTAAATACACATTCTTGTCAAGCCTGGAGAGCTGGTGACTGGCAACCATTACATATTGGTGATTGTTTTTCAGTTGCATTTATATGTTTATATTCTTCTAAATGTTAGTTCTCAGATATTCTATGTTCTTTTTTTTTTATATCTTAGTTTGGATTCTCCAGAAGCTGGCTGTGGGGCAAGGGTTTAAGAGCAAATAGTTTATTTGGGAGATAAAGGAAAACATTGGTAGGGGAGTTAGTCCATGAAGGGAGGTCATAAAATGGTGGATTATCCAGCAAGAAACAACTCTGGACCACTGGGGCCTAATCCCATCGTAGAACTCTGGGAAAAGGTATAGAACATGACCCTCAGAGTCTTCCGACATTGGGAGTGAGGGAGCCGGGGTATTTATACACTAACAAGCCATAGCCTTTGGTTGAGGGTTGCTCAAGAGACTGTCAAATCCTTGGCACTTTGGCACTTCCAGGCTGCCGTACTGTGGACCAAACCCTTGGCAGATTCAGGTAGTTGGAGTACACGGAAGTGGGGGCCTGAGGGTGTAGGGTAGAGCACCAAGAGCATCTTGTACAGGTTACCACAGAGCATCTCTGTGGTGAATGAATTGTTGCATATAAAGAATTTATTCATATTTAGTTAGTTTTTAAAGTTTATTTATTATTTTGAGAGAGACAAAGTGAAAGTGGGAAAGAGGCAGAGAATGAGGGAGAGAGAGAATCCCAAGCAGGCTCTGCACCGCCAGTGCAGAGCCCTGTGCGGGGCTTGAACCCACGAACCCATGAGATCATGACCTGAGCCATAGTCGGACGCTTAACTGACTGAGCCACCCAGGCACCCTGTTGCATATAAAGAATTTAGAATAATGCCTATCAGAGAGTAAGGATTCAAGGTTAGTTCAGGTGTTTTGATAACATTTACTTTCTTTTTTTTTTTTCCTTTTAATATGTCATGAACCATCCTTTCTTGTTGTTTGAGGACTTCTCTTTCTCTGTCTGCACTTTATTTTTATTTTTGGCTTAGACAACAGAAATTTATTTTCTCATAGTTCTCAGAGGCTGGAAGTCTGAGATCAAGGTGTTGATAGGGTTGATTCCGTCTGTGGACCAAGACAGAAAGGATTTCTTCTAAGCCTCTCTCCTTGACTTGTATGTGGCCATCTTGTCCTGTGTCTGTTCATATCATCTTCCCTGTGTACACGTCTGTTGTCTAAATTTCTTTTTATTTTTTATAAAGACACCAGTCATATTGCATTTGCACCCACCCTAATGAACTCATTTTAATTTAATTATTTCTTTTTTTTTTTTTTTAATTTTTTTTTTCAACGTTTATTTATTTTTGGGACAGAGAGAGACAGAGCATGAACGGGCAAGGGGCAGAGAGAGAGGGAGACACAGAATCGGAAACAGGCTCCAGGCTCTGAGCCATCAGCCCAGAGCCCGACACGGGGCTCGAACCCACGGACCGCGAGATCGTGACCTGGCTGAAGTCGGACGCCCAACCGACTGCGCCACCCAGGGGCCCCTAATTTAATTATTTCTTTAAAGAGTCTATCTCCAGGGGCACCTGGGTGACTCAGTTGGTTAAGCATCTGACTTCGGCTCAGGTCATGATCTCATGGTTCGTGGGTTCGACCCCATGTCAGGCTCTGTGTTGACAGCTTGGAGCCTGGAGCTACTTCGGATTCTGTGTCTCCCTCTCTCTCTGCTCCTCCCTCCATTTGAACTCTGTCTCTCTCTCAAAAATAAATAAGCAGTTTAAAAAAAAAGAGTCTATCTCCAAATAAGGTTACATTTTGAGATACTAGGGGTTAGAGCTTCAACACATGAATTTGAGGGGGACACATATATATACATATGTATATATATATATATATGCATATATATATAACTTTATTATATATTGTTATATATATATAACAATATTGTATATATATATATATAACTTTACTTTCTAAGAGTTATTGTTTATATATGAATGACTTGATCCACTATTATTATATATATATATATATATATGCACAATAACTCTTAGAAAGTAAAGTTACGAATCCGTGTTTAAAAAAAGAAAAAATGTTCTTACCACCCAATTATCTGCTTAGAGTCCCCTGATCACAATAGTGGTGACCTGTGCATAAGAATTGGGGTTCCCTCCAGAGTCATTGGCCTCCTCACAACCCTTGAAGTGATCCCCTCACCTTAGGCCAGATGAAGTTTGTGGTCAGGGCTCCTAGCCCTACCCATGTACAAAGGAAAGACCCAGGGATGAATACAGTTCCACTTGGATGGTGGGATTATGGGTGACATTTGCTGTCTTTATCACTTCCTCAGATATTTATTGACTATCAGGTACGGGCAATGCCCTGGTGAGGTCAGTGGGAAGAAAACAGGGTCCCTTCTGTCATAACAGAGGTTATAGCCAAGGAGACAAGCAATGTGCTCATCATGGCAACAGCAATGCAGTCTGGTCCAGGGTTACTTGCTATCCCAGGCTTGGTGTAGAGCCCAGTCAACAGTACAGATTTGCTCTTCCCCCATGGGGATTATCTCTGCCCATCAGTGGTATTCCTGTGACCTGAACCAGAGCATACTGTGGAGACTGTCTGCTCTTCCCAGATGCCTTTGGATCTCTTACCCTGTCTGTGAGCCCATCTGCAGCATTTGCTACTGGAGCCACTTTTCCCAGATACAGGTGCAGAGGGCCAGAAGGGCCCAGGACTTTACTCCTGCCCCCTACCCCCACTCCCCCATAGGCCTAGCCAGGGTGGGATGAATGATGGTACAGGGGTATAATAGTCCAGAGGAGGGATAAACTTGAAGGAGTATTTACAGTCGATTCTCTAATTCATAGATCCCATATTTGCAAATTTTCTGATGCACTAAAATTTATTTGTAACCCCCAAGTCCACGTGTATGGTAGTTCCACATTCATTCATGGACATGCGCAGAATGAGGCAACACTCTGCCTCTTTTTTCAGCTTTTATACTGTAAACAAGTGTTCTTTTCACAGTCTATTTAGTACTCTGTTTTTCTCACTTTTGTGATTTTGTTGGTGATTTTGCTGCTTAAAATGACCCCTGTAGGGGTGCCTGGGTGGCTCAGTTGGTTAAGCATCCAACTTCAGCTCGGATCATGATCTCATGGTTTGTGAGTTCAAGCCCCACATCGGGCTCTGTGCTGAAGCTCGGAGCCTGGAGCCTGCTTCTGATTCTGTGCCTCCCTCTATCTCTGTCCCTTCTCTGCTTGCACTCTCTCTCTCTCAAAATTAAACAAACATTAAAAAAATGACCCCTAAGCATAGTGCTAAAGTGCCGTCTACTCTTCCTAAGCACAAAAAGGCTGTGATGTGCCTTATGGAGAAAAGATGAGTGTTACAGAAGCTTTGTTCAGGCATGAACTATAGTGCCATGAGTTCAATGTTAATGAATCAATTAATGATTGATGGCACACATTAAACAAGGTCTTTAAACACATAAAATAAGGTTGTGCGTTGAACAGTTGCCAACATGTGACCAGAGACTTACAGGAACCTAAACCTCGTATTTCACCTGGGAACAATGATTCAGTGTTCGCTAACTCAGTGTTCATGGTGACTTTATAGAGAGAATGAGAATCCACTGTACACTTCAGACTCCCCTGTGTGTTTAGGCTGAGGCTGGCTTCTCCCCATTATCTCTTTAGCATCTCCCACTCCTTTGCCAGTTTCTCTTGGGAGCACTTCCTTAATAAATGACTTGCACAAGAATTGGCATCTCAGGGTCTACTTCTGGGGAACAAGGCCTGACACAGAAGGGCAGCACACTTATCCCTTTGCTCCTAGTGCAGTTCCTTAGCCCCTGGGAAGACTGGTTTCCACTTCTCCCCAGACACCAGCTCTGTGTAATGCCATGTAATGGGAAGGCATCATGGTCAAGCCACAAAATAAGGGCTTGTTATGTGTCCATCTAGTCTAAAGTGTCATGCAAAGCCACTTTGCCTGAAAACATCCACCCCTGCAGCACAACAACCAGGAATGTCTTTTTACCCCTCCCTCTGTTCAGCTCCTTTTTCCTGCTGACTCTTATTCAATGGTTTTCTTCATTTTAGCTCCATGGTGGGTTAGATACCACTTCTCTGGATCCTGCTAATGCCTTATGCATATCCTTGTGCATATGCATTGTCCTTGTC
The DNA here is from genome assembly GCF_022079265.1 of Lynx rufus. NCBI lineage: Eukaryota > Metazoa > Chordata > Mammalia > Carnivora > Felidae > Lynx > Lynx rufus. The sequence continues at coordinate 35,748,989 of NW_025814828.1, forward strand.
TCAACTGTGCCATAATTATTTATTTGGGTCTGCCTCCTTTAATAGATTGTGTGAACCTTGACAGTAGGGACCATACAATATTAATCTATGCACCTCCAGTGTGGCTGGCCCAGAGTACAGACAGAAGGAAGCAAGAGAAGGAGGGAGGAAGAAAGAGAAGGAGCTGTAATGGTTTCCATCTACCTAGAAGCAGGCACAAATACGGGATAAAACATACAAGAAATTTATTAATGAAAACACCCGTGAGAGAAAATGCATGCAGGAGATAGAAGAGACATGGGGGGAGGGGGCCTGGGTGGCTCAGTCAGTTAAGCATCTGACTCTTGGTTTCGGCTCAGGTCATGATCTCACAGTTTGTGGGATCGAGCCTTGCGTTGGGCTCTGTGCCGACAGCATGGATCCTGCTTGGGATTTTCTCTCTCCCTCTGTCTCTCTCTGCCCCTTCCCCACTCATGTTCTCCCTCTCAAAATAAATAAATAAGCATTAAAAAAAGAAAAGAAAAGACTGGGAAGCCTAGCATTCCTCACTGCAGGCCTGACCAGTGAAGGAGAAAGGAGAAAAGAAGGAAGTTCAGGTAGAAGCATCTTAGAGACTGCAGTTCAATCTAAGGAGGGTTTGACAATGCCAAAGGGGAGTCCTTGAGCCAAAGTACCTGTCAGAGGGGTTCCCGTGTTTCTCAGGAACAGGCGTGCCTTAGTCACTCGCTGGGAGCAGCCGGTGGGAAGCGTGGCCTGTGGGAAGCATGGCCTCTGTACCAACGTGGTGACAGATTTCAGAGGCTGCAGCCAATGCCCATGGTCGGTTACACTTCTGCAGTCGGAGAGAGATCTGAGAGGTGAATTCTCTTGAGGAAGGTGAGGAGAGAGGACATACTCAATCGGAATCTCCAGGGAAGGGTCCTGGGAATGTTATTTTTAAAAGGCCTCTGATGATTCTAAAGTGTAACCATGCAGCAGAAATAACCACAGCCTCCTGAGGGCTAATCTTACAAACCCAGACTGAAAATGCACCAACAAACCTTTATAGCTGGTCATCACAGGCCTGCATTCTAGTCCCACACTTGTGATTTACTTGATGGCTTTTTTGTACAGTTCTCTAATCTCCCTCTACAGTGCTCACATTAGGAAATGAACTCCAAAGAGATCCTCAAAGAGAAAACTCATCAGACCCCCAAACTCAATCCTTCCATCTGAGTGATAAAACTGTGCTTACTTAACTAGGAGAAATGCCACTAACTTCCATCAAAGCATAATTTGTACCCCTATTGTTCTAGGCATTTCTCTATGTATGTTGGCACAGTTCCCAGCTGGCCTTTCAGGATCACCCAGGATGCTGGATGACAGTTTCGGAGACCAGTTAGAGCAAAGAAGATTTAATTCACTTAGTGCACAGTAAGAATCCACAGATGCAGACGTTTTGATCGTACCAGTTCTTGCAAGTTCCAGAGCTCTCCAAGGAGGCCACGGTTTCTTGACATTTGTATTTCCAGTCTTGTTCACTCCTTGACATACAGTAGATACTTAAAAATTTTTTTGCTGGTATCTGAGAACTTAGGGCCCCTAACCCAATACAATGTTGCCTTCCAGGATGTAGGATATATATACAATATATTGTAACAATATATATAACATATGTACTAATAATATATATCACATAAAATTTACCATCTTAAGCATTTGTAAGTGTATTGTTGTGCAAACTCCAGAACTGTTTTCACCTGCAAATCTGAAACCCTGTAGCCATTAAACATTTATTCACCATGACTCCCTCCCCCCAGCCCCTGGCAACCATTCCATTTAACGTCTCTATAAATTCGACTAATCTAGATGCCTTGCGTAGGTGGAATCATGCAGTATTTGTCTGTATGTATATAAATACATATGTATCAGATACATACACACACAGAGGTGGTTTATTTTAAGAAATTGGTCACCCAGCTGTGGGGGCTGGCAAGTTTAGAATCTGCTACCGGGCTGGAAATTCAGGTAAGAGTTGATGTTGCAATCTTGAGTCCAAATTCCACAGGGCAGGCCAGGCAGGGTTTCTATGTTGCAGTTGCGAGAATTTCCCCTTCTTCAGAGGAAGTCTTTTCTCTTAAAGCCTTCAACTCTTTGAATGAGGCCCACCCAGATTGTGGAGGGTAATCTGTTTCACTCAGTGTCTACTGACTTAAATATTAATCACATCTAAAAAAGTATCTTCACAGTAACATCTAGACTAGTTTGACTGAACAACAAGGTACCATAGCCTAGCCAAATTGACCCATCAAATTAACCATCACAGCATATAAAAAGATTATAGGGATTTTTTTATTCACTTTTCACCCAAGTGGAATCACAATTTTCTGTGCAACTTGCTTATTATCTTACAATAATATATCATATCATTATTAATAAAATAATAATATCTCATACTTATCAGATCAATCATTGTAGATCTTATTACTTTAAAAAGTTGCATAATATTCAACCATCTGTCCTTTTGAGGGGATTGTTTCCAGTTATGACCACTGCAAAAAACATCTTTACACATGCATACTTATATATTGGTACATTTATTTCTGGAGGCTATAATCCCAAAATTGTGTGGCTGTGCCAAAGAAGAGGCGCATCTTTGATTTTAATAGATCCTACTAAATTACTTTCATAATATGCTATACCAATTCTCCCTCTAGCCAGTAATTAAAGCAAGTACACATTTCCATACATCATTGTCAAAATTAGTTCTAAATTTGGCCTGACGGGTGAAAAATGGTATCCTGTTATTATTGTGTGTGTGTGTGTGCTTAAAATCTCTAATTGTGATAGGGGTGCCCAGGTGGCTCAGTCGGTTAAGTGTCCAACTCTTGATGTTGGCTCGGGTCATGGTCTCCCAGTTTCATTCATGAGATCGAGCCCCATGTCAGGCTGTGCTGACAGCATGAAGCCTACTTCAGATTCTCTCTCTCCCTCTCTCTCTCTGCCCCTTCCCCATTTGCACTTGCTCAAAATAAATGAAATAAACTTTTTAAAAAATGTGACTGTGGTAAAATATATATATTGTAACAATATATACAACGTATCTAATAATAATATATATCACATAAAATTTACCGTCTTAAGCATTTGTAAGTGTATTGTTGTGCAGTCAAACTCCAGAACTGTTTTCACCTGCAAATCTGAAACCCTGTAGCCATTAAACATTTATTCACCATGACTCCCTCCCCCCAGCCCGGGGCAACCGTTTCATTTTCTGTCTCTATGAATTTGACTAATCTAGATGCCTTGTGCAGGTGGAATCATGCAGTATTTGTCTTTTTTTGTGACTGGCTTATTTCACTTCAACATAATGTCTTGAAGATTGATCCATATTGTAGAATGACTCAGAATTCCCCTCCTTTTTAAGGCTGAATAATATTCCATTGCATTTATCTACGACACTTCATTCATCTGTCTATGGACACTTGGGTTGCTTCCATCTTTTAGCTATTTTGAAGAATGATGCCATGAACATAGGTGTGCAACTATCTCTTTGAAACCCTGCTTTCAGTTCTTTTGGGTATATCCCCAGAGGTGAAATGCTGGATCATAGGGTAGTTCTATTTTTAACTTTTTGAGGAACTTCCATATTATTTTCCACGGTGGCTGCACTAATTTACATTCCCACCAGCAGTGCAGGAGAGTTCCGAATCTTCCACATCCTCACCAACACTTGTTCTTTTCTATGCCTTTGGTAGTAGCCACTGTCCTCCTCCAGTTTTAACTTTTACTTTTATATATAAACATATATATTTACTTAGATATTTATAATTATGTATTTATATATTTACACTTTCTTTTCTATGAATTTCCTCTTAGTAATTTATTTTTATTTTTTTTAACTTATTATTATTTTTTTTTTTTGAGAGAGAGAGAGACAGAGACAGAGTGCAAGCTGGGGAGGTGCAGAGAAAGAGGGAGACACAGAATCCGAAGCGGGCTCCAGACTCTGAGCTGTCAGCACAGAGCCCAATGCAGGGCTTGAACCCACAAATGGTGAGATCATTACCTGAGCTGAAGTCGGATGCTCAACCGACTGAGCCACCCAGGCGCCACTCCTCTTTGTAGTTTATAATCTTCACCTTTTTTTCAGTTGGGTTGTTTGTCTTTTTTTTTTTCTTATTTTTTTTAATGTTTATTTTTGAGAAGGGGGAGGGGAGGGGCAGAAAAAGGGAGACACAGAATCCAGAGCAGGCTCCAGGCTCTGAGCTGTCAGCACAGAGCCCGACACGGGGCTCCAACTCACGAACCATGAAATCATGACCTGAGCCAAAGTCAGACACTTAACTGACTGAGCGACCCAGGCGCCCCTGTTTGTCTTTTTTTGATCAACATATAGAAAGCCCTAAAATGTATGTATTCTGGAAGCCCTGTGTTGGGTTGAAATCTGAAATTGCCATTCTTTCTTTCTTTTTTTTTTTTGGCCATAAACAGTTGATTATGAGCAATTTCATGTAGTTTAAACTGAATATTATGTATATGAATCCTTTGTCTGCAATTTGTTGCAATGATTTTCTCATAGCTTTTATCCTTTGACTTTGTATGGTGTCTTCTACCCCTGGAAAATTTTAATCGTCTCTTTTATCAAATTTGTTTCATTTCCTTTATGTCTTCTGAGTTTCTTGTATTATTTAAGGTCTCCCTACCTGGATATCATATAAATATCCTCCTAAATTTACTCCTAGAATGTTTTTATTATTTTACCTTTGCATCTTTAATCCATCTGTAATTAAAGAAATAGGGGGTCTAACTTCATATTTTCCCTGTAAGAAGCAATTATTCTACCACTTATTAAATAATCCATCAGCGAATTGAAGTGCCACCTTTATTATACACTGTATTAAGTTCCCATAAAATCTATGTCTTTCTTCTCTATTCCATTGCATTGATCTATTTGTCTATTCCCGTGCCAATTCTCTACTCTTTTGATTACACTCGCTTTATAGCAAGTTTTAATACCCATTAGGGCAAGACACCAGTGGGGTATTACTGGTCTTGTTTCTCAAAGTTTTATTAGCAGTGATCACAGAATTGCTGAGCTATTGTTCCTCACAGAAATATACAGATACCCCTCGTTAACAGTTAAATCACTTACGCGTCTTAATATTTCTCTCAGCTCATGAAGCCAGTTGGGTTCAAGTTCCCCTTGGGAGGTCCGTACCCAGAGCTTCAGCAATTAGCTGGGAGGATGGAGCGGAGATGGAGGAAGAAGCAAGTCTCTTCAGAAGCCCTCAGTGTAGAGCTAAGATCGCTCATAATTGTCCCCCACTGTCCTCAGGATGGACCTGTCAGGTAGATGGGGTAGTAAAGGAAAGCGGCAGAGCAGCAGAAACAAATTACCTGCTTCAGACTCTCAGGAATGGCCTTCTTCTTAACAAATATTTAAATGATCCCAAAATAGGGGCGCCTGGATGGCTCAGTCGGTTAAGCGTCTAACTCTTGATTTCTGCTCAGGTCATGATCTCGCGTTTGTGAGTTCAAGCCCCGCATCAGACTCTGTGCTGATGGTGCAGAGCCTGCTTGGGATTCTGTCTTCTTCTCTCTCTGCCTCTCCCCTGCTTGCTCGCTCTCTCTCTCTCTCTCTCGCACAAAATAAATTTTTAAAAAATAAAACTTTAAAAAAAAAATTAAAAAAAAAAAATAAATAAAAAATAAAACTTTAAACGACTCCCAAATATAAATAACTCCTCTACTTGTCATTCCACAATATCGCTTATTAAATGAAACATGTGGAAGCTCCTACGTGGCGATGGGATCTCAGCAAGCGATGAAGGCACGCTGAAAGCCAGGTAGGTTTGTGCCGACTAGCCGGCATCCCCAAGTGCCTACTTCTACAGGATGCCAGACCACCATGGAAATGAATCAAACCACCGTGCCAGTTAACTCAGGTCTCCACACAAATTCCTGACATAACTAAGGAAACGTACCCAGTCCCACTCCCCCTGAAGTGAGGCCTACCCTGGGCAGAAATCTGAAAATCTTGGTGGCCTCGCCCTAGCTCTAGCTGTCATTTCTGTGCCACGTGTCTGCAACTTGTTCCATGCTTCTATTATCCGTATCACTCAAAGTCACTGGTCATAATTAGCCTCCAATGTTTTTTGAAATCGTGTTATAAAATTGTAAATGTAATCCATGAACTTGGTTTTTATAGTAAATATGTACAAAGTACATATAGTAAATAGTAAAAATGTACAAAGGGCATAAAAATGGAAATACAGAGGGGCGCCTGGGTGGCTTGGTGAGTTTAAGCATCTGACTCTTGGTCTTGGCTCAAGTCATGGTCTCATGGTTCTTGAGCTCAAGCCCCGCTTCGGGCTCCTGGCACTGACAGCACGGCAGAGGCTGCTTGGGATTCTCTCTCTCTCTCTCTCTCTCTCTCTCAAAATAAATAAACTTTACAAAATGTAAATATATAGAGAAAATGGATTTAGAAAGTCTCTCGTCAAGGCACTTCAGCGGCTCAGTTGATGAAGCATCTGACTCCTAATCTCGGCTTGGGTCATGATCTCACAGTTCATAAGATTGAGCCCCGTGTCAGGCTCTGCAGTGACAGCGTGGAGCCTGCTTGGGATTCTCTCTCTCCCTGTCTCTCTGCCCCTCTCCTGCTTGCTCACATGTGTTCTCTTTCTCTCTCAAAATAAATAAACTTAAAAAAAAAAAACAAAGTCTGTCATTCTTTCTCATGCTCCCCTTACCTTTTTTCATTTGTTACTTGCATGGAGAGAAACTTCCTGCAAATGAACCAAGAATCCAGTCTTCTTAGATTTCTCCTTATAAATTAGTGCCCTGATTTATTAAATTGCATTGGTTAAATTTCATAGAGAGGAAAAGCATTCTACTTCAGCAGATCCCACATTGCAGGCTAGGGATAAAGAAGGACTGAGCTGGCTAGAGGAAAGAGAGCTGAGGTCAGACGGGTATGGGGTGTGGAGAGAGCTCAAGTGGGGACACCAGGGAGGCTGACAGGCTAAATGAAGTCCTCACAAACACCGGGGAAGTGCGTCCTGACTTCTGGCAGCCATGGGGAACCTGAGGGAATCAGGAGGGTATGACCCTGTGCACTGGCCACCAGTAGCGGGAGGAGTGGAGGGTCTAGCAGCCCACTTGCAGAGGCAGCTAGTTGTTCGGGACACGAGGGACAAGAAACAGGACTGGCCAGATGGGTGCAGGAAGCTAGTGAGGCTGGGGCCTGGAGCAGGTTACTTCCTTACTTGACAACACTGCCTTGTGTGGACGCTGGAGGAAAAACAGGGAGAAGACTCAAGAGCCCCAGGCAGACTAGGACAGTTCAGGCTGCCCCACTCCTCAGGGAGGAAGACCGACACGACCCCCCAACTTTCACCCCTACTCTCAGGAGTACTGGTGGAAACCACCTTGGACAAAACTGCAGCAGACTATTTCCGAAGTCAGATGGTGTGTCAGATGGCTTCCTTTTGCCCTTCCAGATCCACTCCACCCTTTTCCACCTACTCTGTGCCCCTGCAAGCCGAAGTCCATGGACTCCACCAATGGGCTCCTACGTCCTCTGTCTTCCAGTTGCCTTTGGCCACCACTGAGAGATGGGAGGCTGGGAGGAGAGAGATCAGGGTATTTGTTTCCCTCGAATGCCTTCTTTCTGGGTCCCTGAGGGCTACCTGGTTTCATCCCTGAGCCAAAAGCCATCACTCCTGTCAAGAGGCCCTCTTCACAGAATTCTCTTGTGAGGTTCCAGTAACTGCTCCCTCCTTCTGCTCCTTCTGTCCTGTGGTTTCCCTACACCCTGATATGCCTTTGTAAATAGTCTATTAAACTCGTCTCAATTTACCCAATCTGAGGGTGCCATCTGTTTCCTGCCTGGGCCTGGAATGATGCAGATGGCTTGTCTGACAGGGCCTATTGAGGGAGAGTCCAAGGACTCCTTATTGCTCCAGGCAGAGGTGGGGCAGCCTGCAGATAGCTGGAGGTTACTACAGACACCTGGAATGAAGCCAGGAACTTGAGCTCTTCGGAGGCACGGACGGTGTCTTAGTGTCTTTGCAGCCCCAATATTAGGGCAGGGCCTGTCCTTTAGTAGGGGACCCTCTAAAAACAGGTTTCCTCCGTTCCTTCAGTTCAGGAATACTTTTCTGTGTCGGTAGGGTCCCCTTCTCAAATGATGATGTCCCTAAGAGGTTGCACTTTGAATGATTTTCTGCTAAGATCAAAACAATCAGTGAATCCTTGAGCAGAAATGAGATGCCAACACTCATAGGAGAACAGGCCCCAGGAAGGGGCTGAGCGAATGAGAATCTGGAAAAGCACTGGAGGAAGAATATGCCCTAATAGGGAGAAACGGAGGGCTCCACAGGCCTCCTCTCCCATTCTGCAACTTTGTTCAAGGCCAAAATTCTGGGCCAGGAGGAGGTGCTGATCCAGCTTAAGAAAAGAAGAGAAGCAAGAGTTCTCACCACTGTGCAGGGGGCTTTCCATCTCTTACCAGGTGGCAGGTTTAGGCCACTTACCTGCACGCTTTGCAACATAGAAATATTCTAATCATTGCTAGAAGATAATGTATATGTGGCCTTTTATCATTTGTTTGAAAGCCAGTGTACAACATGATCACAACTGTCGATATGGTATGTCTTGATAAAGATTGGAACACGCATGAAAATATTAAGGTTATAGAATCATTTTCCCTCTTTTAGCTTTTTGAATTATAGCTGATGTACACAAATTTCATACATTTAGCATATACATCATGATGGCGTTGAATATATGCATATACCTATAGTACCATCACCGTAACCAATACTAAACGTATCCACCACCTTCAAAAATTTCCCTGTGTTCTTTTGTGATGTTTTCTGGTTTGGGTGGTTTTTTCTGGTGAGAATACTTAACAGGAGATCTATCCTCTTAACAAATTTAATTTTAGGTGCTATGTTGTTACAGTAGTTTTCTAGAACTTACTCATCTTGCATTTGGCATAGTTTTTTATCCGAAAATGGTTAAGCTCATAAAATTATTCTTATAACAAATAAAAATGGAGGAAAAACCACAAAGCAAGTATTTATATGAAATTAGACCAAGCATTTTCTTTTTAGCCTCCTTTTCCTCATCTATGTGATAACTTTTCTATAGTCCATTCCAAATTTTACAGAATGTGATTCTGAATGTGATTACAGAATGTTAAAATGAGTCATAAAAATATGGATATAGGAAGAGAGAGCGAGATTTTGGTTATTTTAACATTTCCATAAAAATCAAGAAATAGGTAGCATTGGTTTTGTCCTCATTGGGACTATGGTAACTGAAGTTCTGTTTGTCTAGCATGGTTTCCCATTTCTTTCTCTGGGTCACTTTGAAGATCCTTTCCTCAATTCCACATGATCCTGGTGGGCAGGTCAATCATGGTGCCCCGTTTCCTCCTTGACAGGCATTTGGTGGTCACATGGCCAAAGCAGAGCCAATCAGAAGCTTCTCTAAAATTGATATATGGCCCGGGCAGCAAAGAAGGTCTCTTTCTCCTGAAGCTTCTCAGTCTTTCTGCCTATTATCTGGGTGACATTAGACAAATTATTTAACTTCTCTGAGACTCAATTTTCTCACATTAAATAAGGATAATAATATAATCTACCTCATAAGAATATGTGAGGAACAGATGATATAAGGTTATAAACTTTAAAGTATATTATAATATCAATTATTTTTTAATGAATTTGTTATTATTAAACATAAGGAAAATTATATGATAAACTAACCCATGATAAGATATTAGTCAATGTCATCATATGGCATTAAGTCTTTCAAGGGTATTTCCTTTTTTTTTTTTTATTTTAGACAGAGAGAGAGAGAGAGTGTGTGTGTGTGAGTGGGGGAGAGGGGCAGAGGGAGAGAGAGACAGAGAGAGAGAGAGAATCTCAAGCAGGCTCTATATCCAGCACAGAGCCCAACGAGGGGCTCAATAGCACGACCCTGGCATCATGACTCAAGCCGAAATCAAGAGCTGGACTCTCAACTGACTGCGCCACCCAGACACCCCCCCCCTTTTTTTTTTTAAAGGAATCCATTATATAAAGTACAAAAACAAGCTGCAGCAGTCTATACTGTCAGAAGTTAGGATAGTGGTTAACTTTGCAGCTGAGGCTAGTGCTCACAGGGGGCATGAAGGGGCTTCTAAGGGGGGTTGATTGTATTCTGTTTCTTGACCTGAGTTCTATTTACATGGTATATTGTTAGTGAAAATTCATTGGCCCATATACTTAAGATATGTGCTCTTTTCTGTATGTATGTTATACTTCAATAACAAGTTTTAAGAACTTGAGGACTTCTATTTTCAAGAAGATGGAATAGACATACTTTTCTTAACTCTGCCCATAAGTACAACTGAAAACTCTGGACATTATATATGAAACAAACGTAAGAAGACCCAAAATGGAGAGAAGAGGGAGGACCTGCTAAGGACCTCAGTATTCCAGGAACAACATGGTAGTGAATTCTCTGGATTTTCTTTTTGACTCATATATCCCAGATTTGTAGCTCTAGAAGCTGACATCCAGAAATGCAAACAAGTGCAGAAAAAAAAAAAAAAGCCCAACAAAAGCTGCTCTTTCTAAGCCAAAAGATTGAGGAAGAGCAGCATAGGAAGAGAAAACTTTTCAACAGCAACTGCTCTACTCCAGCTAAACCCACACAGAAAGCTATAGCCCCACTCACACTCATAACTAGCAAAGGCCAAGTGGGAAACCTAGAATTCCACCTAGAACAAGGTACCTCAACCTACCCATTAGGATGGCATCAGAAAACGCAACCTGTGGAGCCAGCTCTTTCTTCCCTGCTGGGTGGTAATGAGGAACCTGAACTTCCACTCTGCATCCTTTCTGCTGAAGTAGCATCAGAAGAACCCTAGTGGAGACTCAAGACACTGACCATTGCTCAGTGATATTGAGGACACCCTCTCCTTGGGGTGTCAGTGGAGACCTAGTGGGGAGCCTCAACTGCCACCCCACTCAGCAGTAATAAGGAGCCCCCTCCAACAGATACTCCTCTCCACTTCCTCTCCCAGTCCAACAGAGACTGAGAGGACTTCTATGCTGACCTGGTAGTAATAGGGATCCCTTCTTCTCCTGTTGGAGTTGTATTAAAAAAAAAAAAAGGGCTCCTGGGTGGCACAGTTGGTTGAGCATCCGACTTTGGCTCAGGTCATGATCTCGTGGTCTGTGAGTTCGAGCCCCGGGTTGGGCTCTGTGCTGACAGCTCGGAGCCTGGAGCCTACTTCGGATTCTGCGTCTCCCTCTCTCTCTGCCCCTACCCTGCTAATGCTCTGTCTCTCTCTCTCTCTGTCAAAAATAAATAAACATTAAAAAATTTTTTTTAAAAACAGCTAAAACAGGTTTAGATAAGATATAGAGTCATAACATAATACCCAAAACACCCAGGTTTTATTCAAAAATCACTTATGATACTAGGAATGAGGAAGATCTCAAGCTAAATAAGAAAAGATGCCAAAACTGAGATGAAACACATATTAAAATTTTCTGACAAAGTTTTTAAGGCAACCATCATAAAAATAATAATGAGCAATCACAAATACACTTGACACAAATGAAAAAAAAATAAGTCTCAGTAAAGAAATAGAAGACATAAAGAAAAACCAAATGGAAATTTCAGACTGAAAGATGAAATAACCAAAATTTAAAAACTCAATGGATAGGCTCAACTGCAGAATAGAAGAGACAAAAGAAAGAATCAGTGAACTGGAAGGTAGAGCAACAGAAATTACCCGGTCTGAACAACAGAAAATAGACTGAATAAACAAACAGAACCTCAGGGATACATAAAGAACTCTCAAAACTCAGTACTTAAAAAACAAAATAAAGCAATAATCCACTTAGTAAATGGATTAAAAACATGAAGAGACATTTTACTGAAGAGGATATACAGATGGCAGATAAGCACACACACAAAAATTAACCTTTAGGGAAATGCAAACTCATCAGAATAGCTGAAATTTAAAAATAGTGACATCATCACATGCTGGCAGAGATGCAGAGAAACTAGATCACTCATATCTTGCTTAGAGGAGGGTGTGTAAAATGATACAGCCATCATAGAAAACAATTTGGCAGTTTCCTGAAAAACTAAATATATACTTACCATATGACCTAACACTTGTACTTCTGGGCATTTATATGAATGAAATGAAAACATATGTTCGTGCAAAAACCTGTACATAAATGTTTATAGCAGCTTCATTCGTAATTGCCCCACACTGGAACAATCCAGATGTCCTTCAGAAGATGAATAAACTGTGATACATCCATACCATGAAATAACACTCAATAGTAAAAAGGAATATGGTATTGACACGCGCAACAACCTGGATGGATCACCAGGGAATGGTGGTGAGTGAATCAAGCTAATTTCAAAAGCCTACCTGTCTGACTACCTTTATATAACTTTCTTGACAAAATCATAGAAATGGAAAACAGATTAGTGGTTGCCAGGGATCAAGGAGGAGTGGGATGGGAAGGAAATGGGTGAGGCCATAAAAGGGCAACATGAGGGATCCTTGTGATGATGCAGCCGTTCTATACCTTGGCTGTGTCAGTGTCAGTATTTGGTTGTGATATTGTACTATAGTTTTGTAAGATGTGACCATTGCGGGAAAGTGAGTAAAGGATACCTGGAATCTCTGTATTATTTTCTTACAACTGCATTTAACTTTATAATGATCTCAAAATAAAATGTTTACTTTTTTTAAATGAAGTAAAAGGGACCCCGAAAAAGCAGAAAGCCTATAGGACCGAGAGAAAAAACATCTCATAGTATGATTTCAGGCATGGTGTCAAGTCAGTAGAAGAGGGAGATAGATGCACCTTTTGCCACCTTCGCTTTTTTTAATGTTTATTTTATTTATTTATTTTGAGAGAGAGAGAGAGAGAGAGAGAGAGAGTGTGTGTGTGTGTGTGTGTGTGTGTGTGTGTGTGTGTGCGAGCAGGGGAGGAGCAAAGAGAGAGGGAGAGAGAGAATCCCAAGCAGGATCAGCTCTGTCAGCGCAGAGCCCGCCATGGGGCTCGATCCCACAAACTGTGAGATCATGACCTGAGCTGAAATCAAGAGTCGGATCCTTAACTGACTGAGCCACCCAGGTGCCCCTTGCCACCTTCACTAAAGTCACTCCTTGCACCTAACAGAGAGAGATATTACTACAGACATACCTCAGAGATATTGCGGGTTTGGTTTCAGACCACTGTAATAAATCACAGTATCACAATAAATATCACAATAAAGTGAGTCAAATGAAGTTTTGGTTTCCCAGTGCATATAAAAGTTTTGTTGACACTATACTGTAGTCTATTAAGTATGCAATAATAGCATTGTCTAAAAAAACAATGTACATACATTAATTGAAAACTACTTTATGGCTGGGGCCCCTGGGTGTCTCAGTTGGTTAAGTGTCCAACTCTTGGGCGCCTGGGTGGCGCAGTCGGTTAAGCGTCCGACTTCAGCCAGGTCACGATCTCGCGGTCCGTGAGTTTGAGCCCCGTGTCGGGCTCTGGGCTGATGGCTCGGAGCCTGGAGCCTGTTTCCAATTCTGTGTCTCCCTCTCTCTCTGCCCCTCCCCCGTTCATGCTCTGTCTCTCTCTGTCCCAAAAATAAATAAAAAACGTTGAAAAAAAAATTAAAAAAAAAAGTGTCCAACTCTTGTTTCAGTTCAGGTCATGATCTCACAGTTTGTGAGTTCAAGCCCAGCATCGGGCTTCACACTGATAGTGTGGAGCCTGCATGGGATTCACTCCCTGCCTCTCTGTCTCTGTCTCTGTCTTTTTCTTCTCTCAAAAATAATTAAGCTTTTTTAAAAAATAAAAAAAAAAATAAGCAACTCCTCATCCATTAACGTTTTATCATGAGATCGCAGCAATTCAGTCTCCTCTTCAGGCTTCACTTCTAATTCCAGTTCTCTTGCTGTTTCCACCACATCTGCAGTTACTTCCTCCACTGAAGTCTTGAAACCCTCCACTATCCATGAGGGTTGGAATCCACTTCTTCCAAACTCCTGGTAGTGTTGATATTTTGACCTCTTCCCATGACTCACGTGTTGTTAATGGCATGTAGAATGGTAAATCCTTTCCAGGAGATGTGCAGTTTACTTTCCCCAGACCCATCAGCGGAATCACTATCAGTGGCGGCTGTGGTCTTATGAAATGCATATCTTAAGTGATAAGACTTGAAAGTTAAAATGACTCCTTGATCCATGAGCTGACATATGGATGCTGTGTTAGCAGGCATGAAAACAACATTAATTTCACTGTCCATCTCCATCTGAGCTTTTGGGTGACCAGATGCATTGTCAATGAGAAGTAATATTTTGAAAAGCATCTTTTTTTTCTGAACACTAGGTCTCAACAGTGGGCTTAGAAAATTTGTAAACCAAGTTGTAAACAGATGTGCTGTCATCCAGGCTTTGTTGTTCCATTTAGAGAGCACAGGCAGAGTAGATTTAACATAATTCTTGATGGCCATAGGATTTTCAGAATAGTACATGAGCATTGGCTTCAATTTAAAGTCACCAGCTGCATTTGAAGCTTTGAAGCCAGGTATCGACTTCTCTCCGCCTCTGAAAGTCCTAGATGTCATCTTCTTCCAATAGAAGGCTATTTCATCTACATTGAAAATCTGTTGCTTAGTGTAGCCATCTTCATTAATTACCTTAGCTAGATCTTCTGGGTAAGTTGCTGCAGCTTCTACATCAGCATTTGCTGCTTCACCGTGCACTTTTATGTTATAGAGAGGGCTTCTTTCCTTAAACTTCATGAACCAACCTCTGCAGCAAATCTCTGGAAACAAAATTTTCCAGCTTTTCTTCTGCAGCTTCCTCACCTCTCTCAGCCTCCATAGAATTTTGCAGAGTTAGGGCTTTGCTCTGGATGAGGCTTTGGTTTAAGGGAATGTTATGGCTGGTTTGATCTTCTGTCCAGACCACTAAAACTTACTCCTTATCAGCAGTGACGTTGTTTTGCTTTCTTATCATTCATGTGTTCACTGGAGTTGCACTTCCAGTTTCTTTCAAGAACTTTTCTTTTGCATTCACAGCATGGCTAACTTGTTTGCCACCACAAGAGGCCTAGTTTTCAGCCTATCTCACCTTCTGATATACTGTCCTCGCTAAGTTTAACCATTTCTAGCCCTTAGTTAAGTTTTTTAATGATTTTTTTAAAACTTTTTTTTTTTTAAGTAAGCTCTACACCCAACGCAAGGCTTGAACTCACGACCCTAAGATCAGGAGGTGCATGATCCACTGACTGAGCCAACCAGGAGCCCCTAGCCTTTGATTTAAAGTGACAGATGTTGGGGGCGTCTGGGTGGTTCAGTTGGTTGAGCATCCAACTTTGGCTCAGGTCATGATATCACGGTTCATGAGTTCGAGCTCCGCACCAGGCTCACTGCTGTCAACGTGGAGCCCACTTTGGATCCTCCGTCCCCCTCTCTCTTTGGCCCCCGCTCAAAAACAAAGTAAAAAAAAGTAAGAGATGTGGGACTTAAATATTTAGAGGCCCCTTGTAGCATTATTAATTGGCCTAATTTCATTATTGTTGTATACGTATATGTTTATGGTGCCCCCAAACAATTACAATAGTAACATCAAAGATCACTGACCACAGATCACCATAACAAATGTTATAATAATGAAAAACTTTGAAATACTGCAAGAATTACCAAAATGTGACACAGAGACACAAAGTGAGCAAATGCTATTGGGAAAACGGTGCTAATACACTTTCTTCATGCAGGGTTGCCACAAACATTCAATTTGTAAAAAACAAACAAACAAACAAACAAACAAAAAACCTCAGTATCTGGGAGGCACAATAAAGCAGGGTATGTCTGTATTTACATTCAGATGATTGAAGGGCAAGTCTTCATGTATTATGAAGAAGGTAATTTATAAATTACCCTTTGTAGGATTTGCAGTCATCAATAAAGGCAAGACAAGAATCTGTGTCTGCTATTCTTAGCCCCAGACATAAAAGACTTAAAAATCTTAGTTGGTGCTCTATGTGTTTAAGTAATTTAACTATAGTGATTTACATAGAAAAGATTAACAGTTTGAATCTGCACCATAGATGAATTTGCAGCTGAAAACACATCAGTGCTATCTAGGTAAATTTTCAAAATATCGAAATTTTCTGAGAGAAAATACCCATGGTCTCTGATGTGGTTACAGAATAATGGTCTCCTGATGACTCATAAAATATTTCTTTGGGGGGAAAAATACCTCTAGCACTACAAATAGGGTTGCAGAAACTAAAACAAAACAAACGTTGTCAAGTCAAGAGGTTTCCTTTGGTCATGCTGTGTAACTCCTGTTGTGGTGCTCCATTGGGGAGGTTGGTAGAAAAGTGGGGGCTGGAGAGGTGGGGATGGAAGAAGAGACTCTTGAAGAGAGACTCTTGTAACTAATCTCTTTTTGGTACATCTAAGAACTTTAGGAAATAATGTCTTAAGATGAAAAGGAATTGTACTGATAATTGAAGCATTCAGATTCTAAAGAGGACTGTGTGAGAACCAAAATACCCGGGAGAAATACGTTTCTTTAAAATTTTTATTTTAGAGAGAGATAGAGAGAATGCAAGCTCGGAACAGGGACGAAGAGAGGGAGGGAGGGAGAGAATCCTAAGCAGGCTCCATACTCAGTGTGGAGCCCCACTCAGGGCTCAGTCCCACAACCCTGGGATCATGACCCGAGCCAAAATCAATACTTGGACACTTAACCAACTGAGCCACCCAGGTGCCCCATAGAAATACATTTTAAACACATGACCATGAAGATACTGGCATTAATAAATCGGTGTGGACCCCCTTCAAGATTGAATATTTAGAGGAAGAAGAAAGGGAGGAGAGGTGAGGAGGTGACTGGCATGGCTTAGTGTTTGGTCTGTGCTGCCTCTGGGTTCTGAATCCTACCCCAGAAGGGCTAACCAAACTTCAAGGGTTGGCTGAGGCAGGGACAAGTAGTGCTGGAGGTAGGCAGCTAAGAGCCACCTGGCAAGACAATTTTGTTTTCCAAAAAATACTGATATGCGGCCAGAAACCAGGGAACTGAGGCATGGTCTCAGCAGGAGGGGCCCTGGTGGACGCAAGAATGGAGAGGGGGTTACATGGAGCCCCAGAATTCAGGCTGACGCCAAGAGCTGAGCAAAGCTGGGCTCAGGAACAATTGCAGGTGTGGTAACAACGTTCTAAGATAGCCCCTAAGATTCTCAGTCCCTGGTATACATACTTTGATTCATCCCCTCCCCTTGAGTGTGGGCAGGATCTGTGAATATGGTGGGATAATCATTCTGTTGATTAGGTTATGTCACACCAGATCCTGCCATAGCAGACTAGAGGGAAGTTCTCCTGCCAGTTTTGCCAATATGACTACCATGTTAGAAAGCCACATGACTAGGCCCTGAGGGCAGTCTGTCGATGTTGAGCGATCCCCCTACCAAAAGCCAGAAAGAGAATTGGGATCTTAATCCACGACTTTAAGAAAATCAATCCTGGGGGCACCTGGCTGCCTCAGTCAGGGGAGCATGGGACTCTTGATCTCTGGATCATGAAATTGAGCCCCGCGTTGGATGTAGAAATTACTTAACATAAACAGATAGATGATAGATAGATAGATAGATAGATAGATAGATAGATAGATGATAGATGAAAGAAAGAAAGAAAGAAAGAAAGAAAGAAAGAAAGAAAGAAAGAAAAAGAAAATCAATTCTGCCAGCAACCTAATAGAGTTTGGAAGAGACTCTGAGCCTCACATGAGATCATAGCCCCATCTGGCTGACACCTTGATTTCAGCCCAATGAGACCGTGAGCAGAGGACCCAGCTAACCTGGGCCAGGATTCCTCGCCCATGAAACTGTGAGTTATAAATTCATGTTGTTTTAAGCCACTAAGTTTGTGATAATTTGCTACACAGCCATAGAAAACTAATACAGAAGGTCGGCCTGGATTTAGGAATGTCAGGATCAAAGAGGTTTTGGTGACAGTGCCCGGCTGGATAGATGGACCCCATGGGGCACTAACTTCAATTGAAGCAACCACAGAGGACATCCTACCCCTGCCATTGCTGTCTTTAAGGGTCCTTGGCACAACCGTCCTGTGTTAACTGCCACAACCTTGCTGAAAGTCAATTTAGCAGTATCTGTCAAAATCATAAGAGTGTATGATCTTTGACCCAGTAATTTTACTTCTAGGAATTGACCCCACATACATTAGTAGACATGGAAAATGATCCATGTACAAAGTTATCCATTTGCTCACTCATTCATACAACATGTGTATTGTTAATAGCATAAGATTGGAGGGGTGCCTGGGTGGCTCAGTCGGTTGAGTGTCCGACTTCAGCTCAGGTCATGATCTCGCGGTCTGTGGGTTCGAGCCCCGCGTCAGGCTCTGTGCTGACAGCTGGGAGCCTGGAGCCTGCTTTGGATTCTGTGTCTCCCTCTCTCTCTGCCCCTCCCTCGCTCATGCTCTGTCTCTCTCTCTGTCAAAAATAAATAAACATTTAAAAATTTTTAAAAAATAGTATAAGATTGGAAACAACCTAAATTTCTATCACCAGTGATAATTAAGTACATTACCATACAGTGTAATACCACATGGCTGGAACAAAAGAACCAGGAAGCTCTATGTGTATCAGTATGGAAAGAGCTCTAACATGTTTTTAAGAGAAGCAGAAGAGAGCATACATCATGTTAAAAGGAGAAAAGTAAGGATATCCATATCCTTACTATGTATATCCATACACATGTATATCCATGTGTATGTATATCCATACACATGTATATACTAATGTATATCCATATACATTAAAAAATGTCTGGAAGAGAGTGTGCCTGGATGGCTCAGTCGGTTAAGTGTCCAACTTTGGCTCGGGTCATGATTTCGCAGTTCGTGAATTCGAGCCCCATGTCAGGCTCTATACTGACAGCTCAGAGCATGGAGACTGCCTCAGATTCTATGTCTCCCTCTCTCTCTGCCCCTCTCCCATTTGCGCTCTGTCTCTCGCTCTCTGTCTCTCAAAAATAAACATTATGGGGTGCCTGGGTGGCTCAGTCAGTTGAGTGTCCAACTTAGGCTCAGGTCATAATCTGGAAGTTCACAAGTTTGAGCCCCACATTGGGCTCTGTGCTGACAGCTCAGAGCCTGGGTCCTGCTTCAGATTCTGTGTCTCCCTCTCTCTCTGCCCCTCCCCTGCTCACACTCTGTCTCTGTCTCTCTCTCTCTCTCTCTCTCAAAAATAAACACTAAAAAAATTTTTTTTTAACCTGTGAAAGGTTACAGTGGCTGTTTAATTGGGGAGGAAGGGGACTGGGCAGATGGGGCAGGCATTAGAGGGAGAGCTTTAATTGTATATCTGGTTATAGCTTTTATTTCTGAGCCATTTTGAACTATATAGAATGTTAAATGTATGTATTTTAAAATTACAATATTTTATTTTTTAATGTTTATTTATTTATTTTGAGACAGAGCGTGCAAGCAGGAGAGGGGCAGAGAGAGAGGGAGAGAGAGAATCCCAAGCAGGCTCCATATTTTCAATGCAGAGCCTGAAGCAGGACATGAACTCATGAACCATGAGATCATGACCTGAGCCAAAACCAAGAGCTGGATGCTTAACTGACTGAGCCACCCAGGCGCCCTCAAATTAAAGCATTTTAAAAGATACTGCGGCTTGGGGTGCCCGGGTGGCTCAGTCAATTAAGCCTCTGACTTCGGCTGTGGTCATGGTCTCTCGGTCTGTGAGTTTGAGCCCCTTGCTGGGCTCTGTGCTGACAGCTCAGAGCCTGGAGTCTGCTTCGGATTCTGCATCTCCCTCTATCTCTGCCCTCCCACACTCACACTCTGTCTCTCTCTCTCTCTCAAAAATCAAACATTAAAAAAAAGATACATCGGCTCAACAGAGTTAGGGAACCACATGATCTTTGTAGCATTACCCACCCCACTTCCCACTGGCTCAGTTTCCTTTGCTGCATGGGACCAGGCTGTCAGCATGGGGAGGAGACATGCCCCGCCCCCAGGTTTAGATTTTGTAGCCTGAGCACTATCTTTTACTGGAGCCACCACTTACCTGTCCCACCCCAGCTCCCTGGGGAAAACTTAAGGGCTGTTTTCTCAGAGGCCACTAAGGCTTTCCAGCTGTACCAGGGCCCCTGCTGGCAGCTGAGATTCCCCTGGGATAAGAGAATCTGAGGGTCCTGCTAACCACCAGGCCCCAACCATCTGGGAAAACTTGAGTTCAAATAACCCAACCAGTCCTGTCCTACAGATCTGAACCCAACTCAGGCAGGGCTGAGAATGAGCCGGGATGTATCAGTACTAGCTTGTTCAGTGTCTGTAGTCTACGGGTTGTTGTATATTTTGGCTAACCTCTGCCCTCAGCTACTTCTCCTCTCATTTCAATCCCCTATACTGCCTCCTCCCCACTACTCTGGGCTTCTTCCCCTGATTCTACTTATTGCTGCTGATTACCTTCTGGTATCAGACAGGCGCCCATCAAGAAACAGATGGCATGCTCAAAATGGGTAATTGGAGAAGAGTTTAATAAGAGATTATTTATAAAAGCATGGGCAGGGTCTAGGGAAACCACTAGGGATAGGGCAAGAAGAGGGATGAGCAGCAAAAAGGGATGGGTGGAGAGCACCCTGGCAGGAGCTGAGACTTGTGGCTCATTAAAGGAGGCAGCCAGCTCACTGTGACTCATCAGGGAGGGAGCCTGGGAAATGAAAAACCCCAACCTCACTCTCCTTCCTTCCATCTCCTATGGGTATCCCATTTTACAAACCTAACACAGGGCACAGGAGCCCATTGATTCTATCCATAGAGTTCAGCTTCCCAGGCAGAGAGTATGGGGGGAAGGGTGGGAGGAGATCTGGAGGGACAAATGGAATATATCTACCACCCCTCCCATAACATTTTAGAAAAATTATCATGGGAAAATGTTAAACATATATAAAAAAAAGTAAAGAGAATAGTATAATGAACACCATGTAGCGATTACCCAGTTTCAACAATTATCAACATAGAGCCAATCTCATTTTATCGATATCCCCACTCACTCTGCCCTCTTATTCCTTTTATTTTTTTATGTTTATTTGTTTTGGAGACAGAGAGAAAGAGAGCCTGAGTGGGGAGGGGCAGAGAGAGAGGAAGACACAGAATCCGAAGCAGTCTCCGGGCTGCGAGCTGTCATCACAGAGCCAGACGGACATGGGGCTCAAACTCCCCAACCACGGGATCATGACCTGAGTCGAAGTCAGACGCTTAACCAACTGAGCCACCCAGGCACCCCTGCCCTCTTATTCTTTTTAAGCAAATTCCAGACATCATATCATTTCATGTCAATAATTCAAATGCATCTCTAAAATATAAGGGTTCTTTTTTTTTATTATTATTAAGTTTATTTATTTATTTTGAGAGACAAAGAGTGTGAACAGGGGAGGGGTATACAGAGAGGGAGAGAGAGAATCCCAAGCAGGCTTTGCAAGATCATGACCTAAGCCAAAATCAAAAGTCAGCTAAGTGAACCAACTGAGCCACCCAGGCGCCCCAAGATAAGAATTCTTTTAAGCCACAAAACCATTAACAAAAGTAATAAATAAAATCCTAATATCCAATCAGTGTCAGACTTCCAATTGTCCAGTAAATATCATACATGACTTTTTAAAAAACAATTTGTTTGATGTCTTTTGATTCCCTTTTAGATCTATAGCTTCCCATTCCATCACTTTTTCTTTATTTCTTGAAGAAAACGGGACATTTGTCCGGTAGCATATCCCACAGTCATGATTTTAGTGATTGTATTCCCATAGTCTAATTTAATGTGCCCTCTTCTATTTGCTATAAGCTTATAGTTGGCTCCAGAGGCTTAGTCAAATTCAGGTCCAACTTTTATTACTACTTCATAAACAGATAATGATATATTCTTCCCTCAGGAAGCACTAAAACCTCATTGACAATTTTTGTGATGTTAGTAGCCATGACGATTGATGCTTAGATTAACTTATTAGAGATTGCAAAATGATCATATTCAAATTTATTCCAGTTCTTGTGTTAGCAATTTTGGACTTTGATTTTTTTTTTCGATTCACAATACTTCATGGAACTCACCCATGTCACCTGGTATAGCCCCAATGGAACCTTCTTAATGGCTGCATAACTTTTGTGGTATGGACATATTATCATTCATTCAGCCATTCTCCTTTTGGCAGGCTTTCACTTGGCGTCCTGTTTTGTTTTGTTTTGTTTTGTTTTGTTTTGTTTTGCAACTATGAGCAATGCTGCGATAAAACATCCTTTTACACATGTCCTTACTTACTGGTACCTTCATTCCTATGGAATAGGTTCCCGGGAGCAGAGTTGCTGGGGAAATGAAATATATTAATATTAACAGTTGTTACCAGATTCGTTTCTAAAATGACTGTAATACTCCAATGTCCACCAGCAATGTACAAGAGCATTTTTTAATCTATATCCCCACCAGCTATAGGTATTACAGCTTTTATAATTTTTGCCAGGTTAAGCACGTCTTACTGCTTCCTTCTGTGGAGCCAGTCTTCTAGGTTTAAATTCTAATTCTGCCATTTACTATATGTGTACCTTGTTCAAATTAACTTCTCAGGGTCTCAGTTTCCTTATCTGTAAAATGGGGATGATAATAACAATACTTGCCTTAACATGTTGTAAGGTTTCAGTGAATTAGCATATGTAAAGTGTTTAGGACAGTGCCTGGCTTATTGCAAGCGCTTATCATTATTTTTCTGTCTCTTTTAACATCCTCTCTTTTCTAGAGCTTCATGGTGTATCACATCAGTTTCTCTGTTGCCAGCACCTTAGCATCCTGAGCCCCCTGTTCTTTTATCCTCCCACCACTGCAAAGCCCACTCTCCTCTCAAGCTCTTACCTGGGCTGCCAGATGCCATCACGCACACAAGGCCATTAGGAATTCAGACTCTTGTCTCAGATGGGTCCTGAACACTGATTGGAAATCTATGTTTCTTTGAGTCCATTTCCCCTCACCTCCCCCAAGCAGGTATTCTAAATGATCACTACACTTCCTGATCCTCTACCCAACTAACTTCTACCCCACTAACCTTTTAGCACATAACTTTGAAGCACTTACCTATAGCCTTATAAAGGCAGATGTGTCAGACTGACTTGTTCAACACCCATTTCAGTGTGCACCGTCTGGAAAGATAAAAGGCTCCTTTGCTGCCGGGGTTTTGGATGTAATTTGGGTTATACCAATTAGAAGCACTCATGCATCAGATGGTGGCATTCTCTCACAGTGAGAAATAATTTATTCAAATTGCTTTAAAATACAGTGTTTTAATGACACAAACCCAGTGGAATATACCCTTAGGGCAAAGTGCTCTTAAAAAAATCTTAAACTGCTTTTAGTAGTCTTAGTGATATTAGTATTACTATTTTCTCTCACACACACAGGATAAGCCTAATAATTATGATAATGTTGTTAAAAATAAAGATTTTTCCACCAAAGATAAAAGAGAGATGCTAGTATAAAATCAAATAAATTATACAATTTAATCATAAATTCATATTGGAAATATCAATATAAACTCATGACTTAGGTTATTTTATTTTTTATTCTTTTTGTATTGTTTTACTTGTTTTTGAAAGAGAGAGACAGAGTGCGAGCAGGAGAGGGAAAGAGAGAGAGGGAGACACAGAATCCGAAGCAGGCTCCAGGCTCTGAGCTGTCAGCACAGAGCCCGATGTGGGGCTTGAACCCACATACTGTGAGATCATGACCTGAGCCGAAGTTGGATGCTTAATGGACTGAGCCACCCAGGCGCCCCTAGGATTTTTTTTTTTTTTAATTGTATCTCTTAGCTTTGTACACCGACAGAGACTTAGATACAATGATGACTCAGGAGCATGAGCACACTAGTACCAAAATGGTGGCCTCTAAATACCATTTTCACCTAAAAGAATTAGGGCTCCTTAGAGAGATGGCAGATTCCACTTAGAGTTAGAAGCGTATAAAATAAGCAAAGGAACTATCAGTGACTACTGGGGTTTGTCAAAAGGACACAGGAACCAACTTGAAGGCACTCCCTCTGGTTTAAGATGAGATAATTTGGGTATCAAAATGAATAAACATTGCATTGATTGATAAGCATCAATTTCTTAAATTTATGAGTTCACAATGGTAGGAAAAAATGAAACAAAAACCCAGAAAGCTTATTTGTCATCATTGGAGCTAGAGCACCAATTCATTGTTTTGAAAAAGTGGTTTTTAAAATAAGAGAAAGAATCAAACACGTATCTGCCTTTCCTGTACATTAATTGAATTTTTCCATAACCAGATAGTTGATGAAGAATCTTCTTCTTTTTAGGAGAATTCCAGATAATATGCAGAATAATGATAAAATAAGATATGACCATTTTTCAGGTCTTAATAAAATGATGGATCTTAGTGATGATCATCAATGGCTGCTAAAAACCATTAGGGGAAAGATTGATAGGAAACTTTAAAATGGATGAATCAGGCTGACGTCACCTGGTCTTACTAATTAATTTTAACATCACTACAAGAGAGACAACACACGTTATCTGCCCCTTGATATGTTGTGAGGGGAAGTACGTAGCCTCACCTGTTACATATTCTGCCTACAAAAAACCCCCACTAATCTAATCAAATTGCTCTATATAAATACCGAACAGAAAACACAGGGAACAGAGATTGAGTTCAATGACACCCTGCAGAAGCAATCAACCAAATCCAGAATATAATATATCCTACAGGATAAATGATCCAGTTTGTCCAATAAATCAATGGTGTGGGAGAAAAGGGAGTGGAGCTGTTAGAGAATAAAAGAAACTTACGATCTACAATAATCAAAAGAATATATAAAGCTTGCTTGGATCCCAATGTGAACAAACTAACTGAAAATGATATCTGATATCTTTGTGCGAATTGAGGGACTTTGAAGGTGGTTAAATAGAAAAAGATTGGCAAAATATTGAAAACTGTTGAAGCTTAGTGATGAGTACATGGGTGTTCATTATATGATCATTTCTACTTTTGTGTATGTTTAAAATTTTCGATAATAAAAGGTTTTTAGGGGGAACCTGGATGGCTCAGTAGGTGGAGCCTGCGACTCTTGACCTCCTTAAAAGACAAGGAAAAACCAAGAAAACGTCAGAGTGTAGACTAAAGAGACATAATGACTAAATGCAAGATGGTATCACCTGAATCAGATCTTGAAAGAGAAAAAGGGAAATCCAAATAATGTCTGGAGTGTAGTTGAAAGTGTTGTACCAGTGTTCATTTCTTACTTTTGATAAATGTACCAATGTCGTCTTAGCCCATTTGGGCTCCTATAACAAAATACCACAGACTAGGTGGCTTACAAGCAACAGAAATTTATGTCCCGCAGTTCTGGAGGCTGGAAATCCAAGATCAAGGTGCCAGCATGGTCAAATGAAGGCCCTCTTCCAAGGTCATAGTTGGTGTCTTCTCATTATGTCCTCACATGCTGGAGGGGGATAGGGATCTCTCTGGCACCTCTTTTATATGGCACTAATCCCATTCATGAGAGCTCCACTGTCATGACTTAAACACCTCCCAAAGTCTCCACCTCCAAATACCATCACCTTTGGGGAATAGGATTTCAACATATAAATTTTGAGGGGACACAAACATTGGTACCATAGCAATGGTTATATAAGATATTAACATTAGAGAAACTGAGTGAAGAGTATACAGGAATATTCTGTACTATCTCTGCTACTCTTCTGGAAATCTAAAATTATTTAAAAACTAAATGTTAAGGACGCCTAGATGGCTCAGTTGGTTGAACATCTGACTTCCACTCTGGGCATGATCTCATGGCTTGTGAGTTCAAGCCCTGTGTCAGGCTCTGCGCTGACAGCTCAGAGCCTGGAGCCCGCTTCAGATTCTGTGTCTCCCTCTCTCTGCCCCTCCCCCACTCATGCTCTGTCTCTCTCTCCTTCAAAAGTAAATAAACATTAAAAAATAATAATAATAAAGAGAAAAATGTTATAAATAAACAAATGTATTAATCTCTATCCATGAGTTTCTTAAAGTGAATTTACACCTTCAGAGAAAAATACTTATGTCTCTATTATTGGCTTTAAATAATTCTTGAAAGATGAGGAAATTGGCATACTTATACTACCTCCATGTTTCCTCACCTCTAGGATATCCAGAATTTGGTTGGCTATATTATGACTTCTATTTATATCATCTCAGTGTATATAAGATGTATATGCTGTTCTCTTTCTGTAGTCATTTTAGCCTTTAATGGACCCATTGATCACTCCTAGTCATTTTTATTATTGTATCTGTTGGTAGAAATTTATTAGACAGTTCTGTCTTCAAGAAAGACTCTTGAGAAATATAAAGCCATCTGTGCCATTATAGTTGGATGACGGTCTGCTCACCACACATTCTCTTTCTCCGAAGACTTGGTAGGCATTACTCCTCCATCCTCTAATGTTGGATGCTATTATAGAGGGGCTGGAAGCCAGATGAATTTTTTCCCATTCACGAGTGACTTGGTTTATTTGCAAGGATTCTCGTGGGATTCTTTCTTTATTTCTGAAATCCGTTAACTTTGTCAGGATATGTGTTGAAGGTAGCTGTTTTATTTCAATTTTACCTGGGATAGGTTTATTCTTTCAAGCTAAAATTCAAGTCTTATTTCTGGAAGCACTCTTGAATTTTATATTTGAACATTTTTGTTGATATTACTGTTCCATTTAATCTATTCTCTTATTCAGAAACACCAATCATACATGAGGTAGGTCTTTGTTCTTTATATATGTCATTTTCTCTTTAATCCTTTTATTTAAAAATTTTTTAAGTTTACTTATTTTGAGAGAGAGGGAGAGAGTGGGGAAGGGGCAGAGAGAGAGGGAGAGAGAGAATCCCAAGCAGGCTCCACATTCAGTGCAGAGCCCAATGTGGAGCTCAGTCCCATAAACCATGACATCATGACCTGAGTCGAAATCAAGAGTTAGATGCTTAACCAACTGAGCCACCCAGGTGCCCCTTCTCTTTAATCCTTTTAAACTTCTAAAACTACTTGTTATATTCTCATTCATTTTGTTCACTTTTCTCAAGCCTACCTTTCATGCCCATGGCTTTTACCCCCAGTAATCTCTTTATTTTTTTGATGTTTATAAGATGACCTTCATTTCTCCTTTATATATCTTCTCCATTTCTTTCCTGAGTCCTGCTAGCTCATTTCTTATTTCTTTTACCTTATTTTTTTTTCCTTGAGCTGTTTATCTGTGTTTAAGTTCCTTATTCACATATTGTGCTTTTATGTAGTTTTTTGTATTCCTATATAAATCTTTGGTCATGATTTTCATTTTTTTCCCTGGCAAATTGTCTCCGATGTGTGCCCTTTGGTCTTCTCTTGGTCTTGTTCCTATATTCTTGAGGATATTTTTGTACAGTTCCTATATTGCTTCCTTTTTATTATTAATAAAATTTCAATGATGATTTATTTCCCTAGACCACCACTTTGTGGAAGGCGGAAAGGACAATGTTGAGCAGCAGAATATTTTCTTAGTTCAGTGTAAAGCCCTTCAAGGTATAAGATAATCTAGGTTTTCTCTCTCTCCCTCTCTCTCTTCCCTGCCCTCGCTCATGTTCTCTCTCTCTCAAAATAAATAAATAAACATTAAAAAAAAACCTCACGAGATGAGTTCAATAGTAGAATAATGATGACAGAGGAAAGTATTATTAAACTTAAATGTATATCAGTATTTAATTTAAATGTATATCAAATGTGCTCAATCTGAACAGCCAAGAAAACAAAAATTGAAAAAAATGAACAGAGCCTCAAGAAATGTGGGACAGTAATAAAAGGGCAAACATTCATGTCATCTGAGTTCTAAAAGGAAAGGAGAAAAAGTGTGGTACTGAAAAAAAGTAATTGAAGAAATAGTGACTGGAGACTAATTGATGAATCTGAAGAAAGATAAACAAAAAGAAATCCATACCTAGATACATCATAACCAAACTGTTAAAAACTAAAGACGAAGAAAGGATCTTGAAAGCAGACAGAGTAAAACAGTGTATTAGCTATAGGGGAACAACTCTTTGGATGACTGCAGATTTCTTATCAGAAACCATGGAGATAAGAAGGAAGTGGCACAAAGATTTTGTGTTGAAAAAAGTCAACACAGATTTTTATATCCAGGGGCACGTGGCTGACTGAGTCAGAGTGTGCGATTCTTGATCTCAGGGTCATGAGTTTGAGCCCCACGTGGGTTTAGAGATTAGTTAAATAAATAAAACTTTAAAAAGAAGAATTTTGTATCCAGTGAAAATATCCCTCAGGAATCAAAGTGAAACTGACATTCTCAGACAAACTAAAAGAAATCATTGCCAGCATGCCTGCTCTAAAAGAATTAGAGTTTTTCAGATAGAAGAGGAATAATAAGAGAAGGAAATTTGGACCATCAGGTCTGAAGAAAGAGCAATAGAAATAGTAAATATCTGGGTAAGCAAAATAGGCCAATCTTCTCTCAAATAATTTAAAATGTGTTTAACGATTCAAAGCAAGAACTGTATAATTGTTTGATCGGGTTTTCAGTGTATGTAGATATAAGACAAGTATAACATAAGGGGATGAGGGTAAAGGGACCTATGTGGTGGTAAGGTTTCTACATTCTACTTGAAGCGGTAAAATATTAATTCAGAGTAGAGTGTGAAAAGGTAAGTATGTATATTGTAATCCTAAGAGCAACCACCAAACCAACACAAGCTATGTAAAGAGATAGTTGAAAAACCTAATGGATAAATTAAAATGAAGTGAAAAAGATGTTCAGAGAATGCAAAAGAAGGCAAGAAGTAGAAACAGAATAACAAAAAAACCAGAACGAACATCTGATAATAAAATAGTAAACATAAATGCAAGCATATCAATAACAGCACTAAATGTAAATGGTCTACACACACCAATAAAAAAAAAACGAAGTTTGAAAATACATTAAGCAAACACTTAGAGAACAAAAAAGGGAAAATCTCACAATTATATTTGGAGATTTCAATACTCTGCTCTCAGAAATCAATAGAACTAGAAGAAATCAGAAAAGATATAAAAGTGAACAACACCATCAATCAACTACATCTAATATTTATATAACGCCCCCCCAAACAAGAGCAGAATATGTTCAAGTGCACATGGAACATTTATCCAGATAGACCATATCCAGGGTCATAAAAAAACCCTCAGTACATTGGAAAGAATTGAAATCAGAAAGTATGTTCTGTGTCTCCAATTGGAAATTAAACATACATCCCTAAATAATTCATGGATCTCAAAAAAATTAGACAATATTTTGAACTGAACAAAAATGGAACTATAACACTTCAAAATTAGTGGGATACAACTGAAGAAGTACCTAGATGGATATTAGTGGTATCAAATGTTGATAGAAAAGAAAGAACTGAAATCAATAATCTAATTTTTCACCCTGAAAACAAAACAAAACAAAACAAAAACCTAGAAAAAAAAAGCAAAAGAAACACAAAGCAAGCAGAAGGAAAGAAATTATAAAGATAAGAGCAGGGGTACCTGGGTGGCTCAGTCAGATGAGTGTCTGACTTCAGTTCAGGTCATGATCTCATGGTTGTGAGTTTGAGCCCCACATCAGGCTCATTGCTCATCAGCACAGAGCCTGCTTCAGATTCTCTGTGCCCCTCTCTCTATACCCCTCACCTGCTCGTGCTCTCTCTGTCTCTCTCAAAACTGAACATTAAAAATTTTTTTAATAAATAAATAAACACATAGATCAGTGGAACAGAATAGAGAATCCAGAAATATATTCACAGAAATATGTACAACTGATTTTCAACAAAGATGCAAAAGCAATCCACTAGAGTGAAAGTTACCTTTTCAACATGATGCTGAAGCAATTGCACATCCTCAGGGAGAAAAAGGAGAATCTCAATCTACATCTCACATCTTACACAAAAACTAACTCAAGATGAAACAGGACTTCAATGCAAATTGTAACTATAAAACATTAAGAAAAAAGTAGGAGAAAACCTTTGGGTCCTTGGGCTAGGCAGAGAATTCTTAGTCCTGACACGTAAGCGTGATCCATAAGAGAAAAAAATTGATAAATTGAGCCTCATCAAAATTAAAACTTTTTCTCTGTGAAAGACCCTATTGAGAGAATAAACCTATAGCCTGGGGGGAAGTATTTGCAAACCACGAATCTGACAAAGGATTTGTATCTAGAATACATAAAGAACTCTCAAAGGTTAACAGTAACAAAACAATAAGTTGGCAAAAGGAGAAAAGACATAAACTTTCACCATGAAAAGATACTCCACATCATTAACTATTAAAGAAATGCAGAACAAAATCCCAGTGAGATACTACCATACATCTATTAGAATAATAAAACACAAAACAAAACAAATACTGACAATACCAGGTGCTGCCAAGGAAGTAGAGCAATTGGAACTTTCATGCACAGAGTAGGAATGCAAAATAGTATGGTCACTCTGGAAAACAGTTTCTTATAAATTTAAACATATACTTACTACAAATCCCAACAATCCGAGTTCTAAATATTTGCCCTAGAGCAGGGGTCACCAAACTGAGGCAAGCAGGTCAAATCAGGCCAGTGATCTGCTTTTGCCTGTCTGCAGGCTAAGAATGCTTCTTATAATTTTAAATTCTTTTTTCTTTTTTAAGTTGATTTATTTATTTTGAGAGAGACAGAGACAGCGCAAGCAGAGGAGCGGTAGAGAGGGGGGAGACAGAATCCCAAGCAGGCTCCACGCTGCCAACGCAGAGCCCCATGTGGAGCTCGAACCCACAAAACCGTGAGACCGTGACCTGAGCCAAAACCAAGAGTCAGATGCTTAACCAACTGAGCTACCCAGGCGCCCCGAGAATGCTTTTTATAATTTTAAAGAGTTGTTTGTTTGTTTTAAGAATATGTTACAGAGACTATAAGTGGCCCACAAAACCTAAGGTATTTAGTATCTGGCACTTTACAGAAAATGTTTGCCAACCTCTGCCCTAGAGAAATGAAAACTTACGCTCACACGAAAACTTTTGTACATTAACTTTTATAATCCCCTCCATTCCTTTTGCCCCAAACTGGAAGCAATCCAAATATCCTTCCGTTGGTGAATAGATTAACTCCATGTGACACATCATCCATAATAATGAAATTCTACTTAGCAGTAAAAAGGAAGAAACTATGGTTACATAGAACAATTTGGATGAATCTCAAAGGCATTATGCTGAGTGAAAGAAGTCAGTCCCAAAAAGTTACATAGTGTATGTATGATTTCACCTATATGACATTCTCAAAAATACAAAATTATAGAGACAGAAAACAAATCAACAGCAGCATGAGGGAGTGTGGGGATTGATGGAACTATTCAATATCCTGATTGTTGTGGTAGTTACACAAATCTGTATATGCTTTAAAATTCATAGGCATATATACCAAAGAAAAAAGTTTATTTTACTTGTATGACAACATAAAAAGGAAAATAATTTAAAAAATTCAAAGTGGCCAAACGTTTGCCAGTGTGTAGCTTCTTTTAACGTGGCTCCTGAAAGAAAATGAAATTTTAAATTGAGCTAACAACAGTAATAATGGCAAAACAAAGACAAGAATGCTGGTGCCATTCCATGTAAAGTTTAGATTGTTTGTTAAACTCTGGCATGTTGTCAGCCATTATTATAGAGTTTATACTATAAAATATTGCTTATGCCAGCACAAGGAAATGCTGCAGTGGTTACATGGTAAATGTCATGGATCTGGGGGCAGATGGAAGATGATTAGACAAGCTACAAATAGTCTACAATATCAATGCCTCTGGAACAGCATTACTAATTAAGCCATTTAAAGCTTCATTGAGAGGGACACCTGGGTGGCTCAGTCAGCTGAGCCTCCGCTCTTGATTTCAGCTCAGGTCATGATCTCACGGGTTCATGAGTTCAAACCCCAAATCGGGCTCTGTACTGACAGTGTGTACTGACAGCCTGCTGGAGATTCTCTCTCTCTCCTTCACTGTCTGCCTCTCCCTCCCTCCCTCTCTCTCTCTGAAAATAAATGAATAAGCTTAAAAAAAAAAAAGATGAAAGGGGGAGAATGCAGGTTAGAAAGGGCTAGCTAGCTTCAGACTACAGTGCAGATCTGGCAGTCTTAGCCAATACAATGGGGAGCTCCAAAGCAAAGATTGCCCATTATAGGAGTTCCACATTGCAAAGTCATGGTAAGAGCCTGATACCACCACCATACTCAGTTATCGTCTGGGAGCTACTGAGAAAGGGAGTGGCCTTGTCCCAAAAGCTGATGCAGAGCGATGTAAGCAAAATGGCAGAATAGGATGCCCAGACCATCCTTCCTCCCACAGAGACACCAACGACAGTACACGAATGAATTCTCTTTATGAGAAATCCAGAAACCAGTTAAAAGGCTTCTGTACCCCAGGCAAGCATGAGATCAGCTACATCAAAGGTGCTAGGAAATTTTGTGACCCTCTTACCCTAGTCCCGACTCCTGGTATATCTCCCTGGGTAGGGAAAGAGAAGACTGGACTATACATTCAACATTCTGACTTTTCAAGGGGACTACCTGAGGGACTGGCTTCTGTCTTGCCTGCCTCTGAGCGCTGACAAGACCCAGCATACTTTAAATAGCTGGGGGCCCGCTGAGAACAAAAGAGAGCCAGGCCGCCTGCTGCTGCTTCTGAGAACCTGCGGTACAACAGACACAGGCTAAGACAGCCTGGCGGCCTCTCCCTCAAGGGGAAAGTGAACAGTGGAGCATGTGTCCAACATTCCAGCTTTTCAGGGGGCTGTCCAAGGGACCGGTTTTTGTCTCAGACCGTGGATGGGACCTAGCATACTCTAGATGCGTGAGAGCTGCTGAGAACAAAAAAGATCAGTGCAGCTGCTGCTGCTCCAGAGGGCCCATGGTACAGGAGGAAGACACTGATACAAGTTGACAGCCTCTTCCTTGGGACAGGAGAAGAATGGAGTATGCGTCCAACATCCTGGCTTATTGAGGGGGCTACCCAAAGGATTGGTTTCTGTCTAGCACAACTTGGGGCACTGACAGGACCTGACATACTCTAGATGCCTTAAGGGCCACTGGAAAATCAAAAGCCAGGCAGCATGCTGCTGTTTCAGAGGACTCACAGTACAGCAGACTCCAGAGTAAGCAAGAGATTATGAGGTTTTGAATGAAAGAAACAAGCAAATCCCCTTAATTCAAAATCTACGTGCACAAGTCTAGAGAAGACACATCCACAGAAAATGTTTGAGAGGCCCCCAGGATCTCTAGCTGGGCTGATTGGTGAAGGTCTTTCCCTGTACTAAGCCAGTCTGAGCCTGGGAGAGAGGGGTGGCTGTTTTTTCAAGTATCAACAGATAACCAACACAAAGTTACAAGGACATCAAGAAACAAGGGGAAATGGCCCAATCAAAGGGACAAAATAAATCTCCATAAATCAACTCTGAAGAAATGGAGGTACATGAATTACCTGACAAAGAATTCAAAATAACCATCATAAAACTGCACGGTGAGCTCAGGAAGAGTATGCATGAACAAAATGAGTACAGCAAAAAGATAGAAAATATTAAAAAGAACCAACCAGAATTTTGGAGGTGAAGAATGCAATAACTGAGGAGAAGAAGAGAGAGAAAGGAAAAGAAAGCTTATTTAAGAAGTGATGGCTGAAAACTCCTCAAATTTGGGGTAGGAAATGGCATCCACATTCAAGAATCCTAATGGATACATTATAATCAAATTGTCAAAAGTCAAAGAGAATTTTGAAAGCAGCAAAATAAAAGTGACTCATCATACTCAAGGAAACCCTCATAAGACTATAAGCAGATTTTTTCTTCACCAGGAACCTTGCAGGTCAGAAGGGGTATATTTGAAGCACTATAAAAAACTTCCAGCCACAAATACTGTATCCATCAAAATTGTCCCATCAAAAATGAAGGAGAGGGGCGACTGGGTGGCTCAGTTGGTTAAGCGTCTGACTCTTGATCTCAGCTCAGGTCTCGATCTCAGGGTTGTGAGTTCAAGCCCCACATTGGGCTCCATTCTGGGCATGGAGCCTACTTAAAAATAAAATGAAGAAGAGAAAAAGGCTTTCCCAGATAAACAAAAGCTGTGGGAGTTCATCAGCATTAGACCAGCCTTATAAGAAATGCTAAAGAGGGACACCTGGGTGACCCAGTCATTTGGGCCTCTGACTTCGGCTCGGCTTGGGTCAGGATCTCACAGTCTGTGAGTCAGAGTCCCGTGTTGGGCTCTGTGCTGACAGCTCAGAGCCTGGAGCCTGCTTCGGATTCTGTGTCTCCCTCTCTCCCTGCCCCTCCCCTGCTCATGCTCTGTCTCTCTCTGTCTCAAAAATAAATAAAAACATTAAAAAAAAAAAACTTTAATAAAAAAAATGCTAAAGAGAGTCCTTCAGGTTGAAATGAAAACACATCAAACAGCAACACAAAAACATGAAAGTATAAAGCTCACTAGTGTAAGAGTAACTATATAAATAAGTACAGTATACTAAAATACTGTAACTATAGTATATAAATCACTTTAAATTCTGGTGTAGAACTTAAAAGACAAAAGTGTAAAAAATAACTATAATTATAAAAACGTTATTGGATGCACAATATAAAAGATATAATTTCTAACATCTATAACATAAAGTAGAGGGGAGAGAAGTAGAAGTGTAGAATTTTTTTATGTGATTGAAATTGTTACCAGCTTAAAATAGATTGTTGTCACTATAAGATGTTTTAGGTAAGTCCCATGGTAACCAGACAGAAAATACCTATAGAAGGGACAAAAGAAA
The DNA here is from genome assembly GCF_022079265.1 of Lynx rufus. Lineage (NCBI taxonomy): Eukaryota > Metazoa > Chordata > Mammalia > Carnivora > Felidae > Lynx > Lynx rufus. Next base: position 35,783,862 of record NW_025814828.1, read on the forward strand.
ATAAGAAAGGAATCAAACCATGTCATGACCAAAAAACAAAAACAAACAAACAAAACAAAAAACAACAAAACAATTAATGAAACACGAAGGAAGACAGCAAGCAACAAAACATAAGAGGGACAAAAGAACTACAAGATAAACAGTAAACAATGATGAAAATGGCAGTAGTAAGTCCTTCCCTATCAATAGCCACTTTAAATGTAAATGGATTAAACTCCCCCAATCTAAAGACATGGAGTGGCTAAATGGATAAAAAGATCCAACTATATGTTGTCTTCCAAACTCACTTTATTTTTTATTTTTTTATTTTTTTATCTTAATTTCAGTGTAGTTAACATGCAGTGTTATATTAGTTTCAGGTGTACAATATAGCAATTCAACAATTCTATACAGGGGCACCTGGGTGGCTCAGTTGGTTGAGCACCAACTTCGGCTCAGGTCATGATCTTACAGTTCTTGGGTTCCGGCCCACCACGGAGCTCTGTGCTCACAGCTCAGAGCCTGGAGCCTGCTTTGGATCCTGTGTCTCTCTCGCTCTCTGCCCCTCCCCTGCTTGCGCTCTCTCTCTCTCTCTCTCTCTCTCTCTCTCTCTCTCTCTCTCAAAAATAAAATAAACATAAAAAAAAGTAAACGATACTATACATTATACAGTGCTCATCATGATGAACAGTGTTAATCCTCTTCACTTATTTCACCCATCCTCTGAAACCCCTCCCCTCTGGTAACCATCAGTTTGTTCTCTACAGTTAAGAGTCTGTTTTTTGGCTTGTCTCTTTTTTTTCTTTGCTCACTTGTTTTGTTTCTTATATTCCATATATGAGTGAAATCATGTGGTGTTTCTCCTTCTTGGACTGACTTATTTCACTTAATATTATATACTCTAGATCCATCTGTGTTGTTGCAGATAGCAAGATTTCATTAATTTTTATGGCTGAGTAATGTTAATTATTGATAGATATGTACTTATTGCCATTCTGTTCCTTGTTTTATGGTTGTTTTTGTAGTTATTCTCTATTCTTCTCTTGCTCATTTCTGTCATAGTTTGCTGGATTTCTTTAGTGATAATCTTGGATTCCTTTCTCTTTATTTTTTGGCATATCTGTTACTGGTTTTTGATTTGTGGTTACCATTAGGTTTGTATATAACATCTTATGCTTATAGAAGTCTATATTAAGTTGATGGCCACTTAAATTTGAACCCATGCTTGACTCCTCTCCACCCCACATTTTAGGTATGTGGTGTCATACTTTACATCTTTTTATAGACATAATTAATTTTACTGCTTTTGTGCATCCTACTTTTATTATTCCTGCTTATGGCGTTTCCTTTCCACTCGAACAGTTACCTTTAACATTTCTTGTATGACTCATTTGGTGGTCATGAATTCCTTTACCCTTGTCTGGGAAACTCTTTATCTCTCCTTCTATTCCAAATGATACCCTTGCTGAACAGAGTATTCTTGGCTGTAGGTTTTTGTTGTTGTTGTTTCAGCACTTTGAATATATTATGTCAGTCCCTTCTGGCTTACAAGATTTCTGCTAAAAAATCAAATTGATAGCCTTACAGCGTTTCCCTTTATGTAACTGTTTTCTTTTCTCTTGCTGCTTTTAAAATTCTCTCTTTATCACTACTTTGTGCCATTTAAATTACTATATGTCTTGGTGTGGACCTCCTTGGCTTGATTTTCTTGGGGGTTCTCTGTGCCGCTGGACCTGATTTCTGTTTCCTTCCCAAGATTTGGGAAGTTTTCAGCTATTATTTCTTCAAATACATTTTTGCCCCCTTTTTTCTCTCCTCTCCTGCCACCCCTATAATGCATATGTTATGATGCTTTATGGTGTTGCTGAGTCTATTTTCATTTTTTATTATTTTGTTTTTCTCTCCTGTTCAGTGTGATTGTTTTCCATTATTCCTTCCTCTAGGTCCCTTATCTGTTCCTCTGCTTCCTCTAGTCTACTATTTATTACCTCTTGTGTATTTTTAATTTCAGTTTTCGAGTTCTTTATCTATAATTGGTCCTTTTTTGTTTTCTGTCTCTTTGTTGAGGGTCTCACTGAGGTCCTCCGCTCTTTTCTCAACTCCAATGAGTATCTTTATAACCCTTACTTTAAATTTTTATCTCCATTTTGTTTAGTTTCTTGCTTGATTTTGCCCTGTTCTTTCATTTGGGACATATTCTTCTGTCTCCTCATTTTGTCTAACTCTCTGTGTCTTTTTCTGTGTTAGGAAAGTCAGCTATATCTCCCGCTTTTGAAAATAGTGGCCTTATGAAAAAGAGGTCCTGGAATGCCCTGCATTGCAATGTCTGCTGTTCACCAGAACTTGGTACTTCAAGGATGTCTCCTATGTGTGTTACCTGTGCCCTGCTATTGTGACTTAGCCTCTTTTGTTTCCAATTCATTGATCTGCAATGGCTCTCTTTGCCTGTTGTGGGCAGGGTTTGGTCTCTGTGTTTTTAGTGGGCCAGTCTAGGGCCACTTTAGGCTTGAGTTTAGACCAGGCATTTACTAGAGATGCAGTAGCACCAAACTGCTGGGGACTTTCCCTGTATTATCCCCTGAGAAGCTTTTGTTGGTGGGCGCAGACTGCAGTCAGACCAGATTTCCTTCCCCAGGCCACCGTTGGGGCTACAGTCAGACTGGTGCATGTGGTTATCTTCCCCTTTCTTCAGGGTAGGAGTCACTTTGGAGTGGTGCTGGTCTCTATTGGGACTGCCCACACTCAACCAGATTTGTAGCACCAGTTTGGTTAGACTGCAGCCAAGGACCTATTGGAGAGGGAAGGTCTGCAATTGAACCTGGGAGTGGGGTGCACAGTGTTAGCAAGGTTTGTGCAGGTCTGCTTTGAGAGAGGACCTGAAGCCAAGACCTAGCTGGAGGGGTCATGTCCACAGGGGAACACAGGGTGGGGCATGCTGTTAGCGAGTTAGGTAGTGAATGTTGGTGCTACACTGGTTCCTGGGGGTGTCTGCTTGTTTAGGCTGGGGGTAAAGGAGGGAAATGGTGCCCACCAGCTCCTTTGTGTCTGGAGAAGTCTCCCAATGATCCCTGACCCTCCAAAACTCGCTCTGAGATTATTCAACAATTCGCTTTCACATATACCCCAGGCATTTTTCAAACTGTTGCTTCTATGCTGTATCTCTGTGGGCTGTCATTGTGCTGTCTCTTTAAGAGTGGAGACTCAATTTCCTCTCACCTTCCCAGCTCTCCCAGAGCTGAACCCACTGATGTTCAAAGTTCCAGGTGTTAAGCCCCACTGATTGCAAGAACTTGTGGCATTATTCCCCTCTGGTTTTCACGTGGGTTCCCTGTGCCTGGGGTGCTTGCTGTGAGGGTCTGCTCTTTCTCTCCACACCAGTGGTGGCCCTCGCTCAGATGGTCCATGGATCTATTTAGCTCCCAACTGCATCTCTAGACCCTTCCTACCCTCTTCAGTGTGGCCTTTTCTCTACATTTAGCTCTGGAGAGTCTATTCTTCCAGTTTTGGGGTCATTTTCTGGATTATTTACATTGATGTGGGTGTTATCTAGTTGTGTCTATGGAACGAAGTAAGCTTAGGGTCCGCCTACTTTCCCATCTTCCCCAGAAGACTCTACCAAACTCCCTTTAGATTTAAGGATACACATAACCTGAAAATGAAAGAATGGAAAAAGATATTCCATACGTATGGTAGCCAAAAGAGAGTAGAGGTGACTATACTTGTATCAGAGAAAGTAAACTTGAAGTCAAAAACTGTCACAAAAAAACAAAGAAGAACATTACATAATAATCAAAGGGTCAACTCACCAGGAAGATATAACAATTATACATATGAATGCATCTAAATCAGAACACCTAATTATGTGAAGCAAACATTGACAGAACTGAAGGGAGAAATTGATGGCAGTTTGAAAAATGGTAGATTTTAGTGCCTCCCTTTCAGTAATGGATGGAATATCCAGACAGAAAACAAGGAAACAGAGGACTTGAGCAACACCATACACCAAGTGGGCTTAACACGCACATACAGAACATTCCAACAAACAGCAGCAGAATGTCTGTTCTGCACAGGGAACATTCTTCAGGATAGATCACATGTTAGGGCAACAAAACAAGTCTCAACAATCTTAAGAATACTGAAATGATAGGAAGTATCTTTTCTGACCACAGTGGAATGACAGTATAAGTCAACAGCAGAAGGAAAACTGGAAAATTATCAAAGATATGGAAATTAAACAGCGCACTCCCAAGCAATCGACAGATCAAAGAAAAAGTCAAAAGGGAAATCAGAAATATCTTGAGAAAGATGAAAACTAAACTACTACATACCAAAATTTATGGGATGCAGCAAACGCAATACTAACAGGGAATATTATAGTAGTAAACTCTTACACTAAAAAAGAAAAAAATAGGGTCACCTGGGTGGTTCAGTTGGTTAAGCGCCTGACTCTTGGTTTTAGCTCAGGTCATGATCTCACGGTTTGTGGATTCAAGCCATACATCGGGCTGCATGCTGACAACACAGAGCCTGCTTGGTATTCGCTCTCTCTCTCTCTCTGCCCTTCCCCCACTTGCTCTCTCTGTCTCTCTCTCTCAAGATAAATAAATAAACTTAAAAGATATATATGTCAAATAAACCACCTAACACTACAACTCAAGGAATTTGAAAAGGAAGAGCAAACTAAGCCCAAACTAAGCAGAATTAAAGAAATAATAAAGGTTAGAGTAAAAAATAAACAAAATAGATAATAGAAAAATGGTAGAAAATTATCCATTAAACTAAGTTAATTTTTTGAAAAATAAACAAAAATGACAAACCTTTAGCTATATGAAGAAAAAAAGAGAGAAGACCCAAATAAATAAAATTAAAAAATAAAAACAAGACATTCCAACAAAGTGGCTACCCTAGAAGAAATGGATAAATTCCTGGAACATACAACCTCACAACGCTGGGTCATGAAGAAACAAAATCTGAACAGACCAATAATGAGTAAGAAGGTTGAATCAGTAACCTAAAACCTCCTAACAAAGAAAAGCCCAAGACCAGATGGCTTCACTTGTGAATTCTACCAAATATTTAAAGAATTAATGCCAATCCTTCTCAAACTCTTCCAAAAAATTGTAGAGGAGGGAACATTTCCAAACTTATGTTATGAGGCCAGCATTACCCTATATCAAAGCTAAATAAGAACAGTACAATTTAAGAAAATTATAGGCCAATATCCCTCATGAACATGCATGCAAAAATCCTCAACAAAATACTAGCAAACAAAATTTAACAGTGCATTAAAAAGACCATACACCATTATCAAATGGGATTTATCCCTGGGATGCAAGGATGATTCAACATACACAAATCAATTAATGAGATACATCACATTAACAAAATGAAGGATAAAAATCATGTGATCACATCAATAGAAGCAGAAAAAGCATTTAACAACATTCAACATCCTTTCTTGATAAAACTCAACCAATTAGGTATAGAAGCAATGTACCTCAACATAATAATGGCCATATATGACAGGCACACAGCTAACATCATACTCGACATAGAAAACTAAACGTTTTTCCTCTAAGATTGGGAACCAAACAAGGATGCCCACTCTCACCCCCTCTATTCAATAGAATGCTGAAAGTTCCTGCCAAAGTAAGATTATTTCTGTTCACAGATGACATGATTTCATATGTAGAAAACACACACACACACATACACACACACATACACACACACATACACACACATACACACACACACACAAACCTATTAGAACTAATAAATGAGTCTGGTAAAGTTGCAGGATACAAAATAAACATGCAAATATCAGTTGCATATCTATACAGTTGGAACAAACTATATGCAAAAGGTATTAAGAAAATTATTCCATTGATAATAGCATCAAAAAGAATAAAATACATAGTAATAGATTTAACATAGGAATAGAAAGAGTACAAAGCTGAAAACTACAAAACATTGATAAAACACTTTGAAGAAGACACATAAAAATGGAAAGATATTTTGAGTAAATTTTAAAAAAGATATTTTGAGTTAATAGATTGGAAGGATTAATATTGTTATAAGGCCATACTACCCCAACCCACTTATAGAGCCAATGAAATTCCTATCAAAATTCCAGTGACATTTTTTTACAGAAACAAAAGTAAAACAATTCTAAAATTCATATGGAACTACAAAGGACTCCAAATAAGCAAAAGCAATCTTGAGAAGTAAGAACAAATCTGGAGGTTTCACACTTACTAATTTCAAAATATATTACAAAGCTACATTAATCAAAACTGTATGATACTGTCATTTAAAACAGACACATATCAGTGGAACAGAATCAAGAGCCCAGAAATAAATTCTCGCATATATGGTCAACTTATATTTGATAAAGGAACAAAGAGGGGAGCCTGGGTGGCTCAGTCAGTTGAGTGTCCAACTTTGGCTCAGATCATGATCTCATGGTTCATGAGGTTTTTTTTTTAATTTTTAAAAAATTTTTTAATTTAATGTTTATTTCTTTTTAAAGGAGAGAGAGACAGAGTGTGAGTGTTGGGGGGGGGCGGTGCAGAGAGAGAGGGAGACACAGAATCTGAAGCAGGCTCCAGGCTCTGAGCTGTCAGCACAGATCCCGATGCGGGGCTCAAACCCACAAACCGCGAGATCATGACCTGAGCCAAAATCAGACACTCAACCGACTGAGCCACCCAGGCGCCCCATGGTTGATGAGTTTAAACACCGCGTTGGGTTCTGTACTGACAGCACAGAGCCCGCTTCAGATCCTCTGACCTCTTCTGTCTCTGCAGCTTCCCTACTCATGCTCTCTCTCTCTCTCTCTCTCTCTCTCTTAAAAATAAATAAACATTTTTTAAAAAGGAGCAAAGAATTTACAATGAGGAAATGATCGTCTGTTCAATAAATGGTGCTGGGAAAACTGGATATCCACATGCAAAAGAATGAAACTAGACCCTTATGTTACATTATGCACAGTAATCAACTCAAAATGAATTAAGACCTGAAACTAAAACACCTGGAAAAAGCCACAAGGGGGAATCTTCATGACATTGATCTTAGAAATGATTTCCTGGAAATGATATCAGAAGTACAAGCAACAAAAGCAAAAATACAAGTGGGACTATATCAAGCTAAAAATCTTCTGCAGGTAAGGGCGCTGGGTGGCTCAGTCATTTGAGCGTCAGACTTCGGCTCAGGTCATGATCTCACAGTTCATGAGTTCGAGCCCCATGTTGGACTCTGTGCTGACAGCTCAGAGCCTGGAGCCTGCTTCGGATTCTGTGTCTCCCTCTCTCTCTGCACCTCCCCCACTCACACTCTGTCCGTCTGTCTGTCTCTCTCTCTCTTAAAAATAAACATTAAAAAAAAAGGACTGCTTTAAGGACAGTTCAATTTAAAAATCTTCTGCAGAGCAAAGGAAACAATGGACAGCATGAAAAGTCAGCCTATAGAATAAAAAGAAGTATTTGCAAACCATATCTCTGACAAGGAGTTAATATCCAAAATATATGAGTAACGGGGCACCTGGGTGGCTCAGTCGGTTGAGCGTCCGACTTCAGCTCAGGTCATGATCTCACAGTTTGTGGGTTTGAGCCCCGCGTAGGGCTCTGTGCCGACGGCTCAGAGCCTGGAGCCTGCTTCGGATTCCGTGTCTCCCTCTCTGCTCCTCCCTCGATCATGCTCCGCCTCTCTCTGCCTCTCAAAAGTAAATAAAAGTTAAAAAATTAAAAAATATATATATATATATAAGTAACTCATACAGCCCATGAGCAAAAAAACAAATAACCTCAATTTAAAATAGGTGAAGGACTCAAATAGGCATTTCTCCAGAGAAGACTTACAAATGGCTAACAGGTACATGACAAGACGTTCAACATCACTAATCATTAGGGAAATGTAAATCAAAACCACAATGAGCTATCACCTCACACCTATTAGAATGGCCATTATAAAAAAAAATAACAAAAAATAATAAGAGTTGGTGAGGATGTAGAGTAATTGGAACCCCTGTGCACTGTTGATAGAAATGTGAAACAGAGTAGCCACTATGGAAAGTGGTATGGCGATTCCTCAAAAACTTAAAAATAGAATTACATATGATCCAGCAATTCTACTTCTGGGTATTTATTTAAAAACCTGAAGTCACAAAAATAAATACAGTTAAAATTAAAAAACTGAAATCAGGATCTCAAAGAGATATCTGCACTCCTATGTTCACTGCGGTGTGATTCACAATAACCAAGAGATGGAAACAACCTAAATGTCCTTCAACAAATGAATGGATAAAGAAAAACGTGGTACATACATACAATGGAACATTATTCAACCACAAAAATGAAGGAAATACTGTCATATGCTACAAAATGGATGAACCTCGAGGACGTTATGCTGCAGAATTAAGCCAGTCACAGAAGGACAAATACTGCATGACTCCACTTATATGAGGTATCTAAAGTAGTCAAACTCACTGAAGCAGAAAGTAGAATGGTGGTTTCCAAGGGCTGAGGGGAGGTATAAGTGGGGACTGCTGTTCACTGGGTATAAAGCGTCAGTCACGTAAGATGAAAAAGTTCTAGGTATCTGCCATACAACATGTACTTATAGTTAAACAACGCTGTACTTTACACTTAAATATTTGTTTAGAGGGTAAATCTCGTGTTACATTTTTATTTTTTTACCACATACGCCAAAAGAAGGCTGAGGCAGAGCCTCATAGCCTGAAAGCATGAACAGTGGAGACTCCCAGTTAACTGCATTCCATGAAGTAAATGGTAAGTTTCTTCTTGGATGGATACCAGAGTGGCATACCTCCATGGCTCTTGTACCTTGTCCTACTCAACATTTTTAGTAGCAGTGACTGAGATGAAGACATAGAATGATAGGTACTTACATCTGCAGCTGACAATGTGAAGATAGCCCTAATGATAGGCAACAAAATACCATTTGAAAACGATTTTGATGGCTGGAACAATCCTGGATTGAATCCTACAAGATGAAATCCTACAAGGATTAATGAAAAATCTTCCATTTAGGTTCATGATAACCCATTATATAAATACTAATGATGGAAATATTCTTCTATTCATATTCAAGGATCTGAAAGTTTTGTATGACTACCAGACCAAAAATGATACAAGGATTTGTGCTGTGGCTACTTACAAAGTTGCAAAAGACTGTGGCCACATTAATAAATGTATAGTGTTTAGAACAAGGGAGATGATATCCCATTCAAAGCAGGTATTGTCTTATGGGCATCAGTATTTAAGAAGGACACTGGCAAATTAGACAACATTCAGAGGAAGGTGACCAAGCTTTGGAGGTCAGAGAACTATGTAATATTGGAGTGCCTGGGTGGCTCAATTGGTTCAGCGACTCTTGATCTCAGCTCAGGTCTTGATCCCCGCATCATGAGTTCAAGCCCCATACTGGGCTCTGCACTGGGCATGAAGCCTACTTTAAAAAACAAAAACAAAAACACAACAAAAACTATGTAAGATTAAGGAGAGATGAAGGAATATGGTACATTCGTTATAAGCTACCTTAGCACCCTGTAGTTTTCCAGTGAGGAATTTATATAAGACTATAAAATAAATAATTTTTTAGTTGTACAGATGTTTTCCAATTTAACTTTTTATAAATTAAGATAATTATAGATTCACAGGAAGTTGTAAAGATAGTACAGAGAGGTCCCATGAGCCCTTTACCCAGTTTTCCCCAGTGATTACATCTGTCATAATTGTAGCACAATACCAAAACTCAGGAAATTGACATTGGTACAGTGTGCACATATAGTTTGTGTCATGTTGTTACGTGTGTAGATTTGGCCAATCCCCACCCACCAACACAGGTTTATTAGTCTTTTCAAAAAAACAGCTTTTGGTTCGCTATTTTTGTCTTTTTTTTTTTTTTCTGTTTTCAACTTCATTGATTTCTGCCCTTATCTTTATTAATTCCTTTGTTCTACTTGCTTTGAGTGTATTTTGCTCTTCTTCTAGTATCTTGAGCTGAGAGCTTAGATTATTGATTTGAGACTTTTCCTGTTTTCTATTGTAGGCATTTAAAGCTACAGATTTCCCTCTCAGCGCTGGTTTAGTTATGTCCACCAATTTGAGTATGTTTTTATTTCTGTTTTCATTTAGTTCAAGATGTTTTTAAAAATTTCACTCGAAGCTTCCTCTTTGACACATGGATTATTTGGAAATGTTTTGCTTCATTTCCAAATGTTTGAAAATTTTCCTACTATCTTTCAGGTATTAAATTCTACTTTGATTACCTTGTGGTCAGAGAACACACTGTAGGATTTCAATTCTTTTAAATTTGTTGAGTTTTGTTTTATGGCCCAGGACATGATCTATCTTGGTATATGTTCCATGGGCACTTGAAAAGAATGTGTCTTCTCCTTCTGTGAGGTGGCATGTTCTATAAATGGTGAACAGATCTTGTTATTTGATGTTATTTGATAATGTTACATCCTTCTATATCCTTGCTGATCTTCTGTCCAGCTATTCATTAATTGTTGAGAAAGGAGTGTTGAAGTCTCCAACTATGATTGTGGATTTGTCTATTTCTCCTTTCAGGTCTCTCAGTTTTTGATTCGCATCAAATGCATCTGTGTGTACACATTTAGGTATGCTATGTTTTCTAGGTGTATTGACCCTTTATGTGATATTGCTCTCAGTCCCTGGTAATTTTCTTTTCTCTACAGTCTATTTTATCTGATATCAATATAGCCACTCTTCCTTTCTTTTGATTACTATTTGAATTACATAGCTTTCCCATTTTTTTTTTTTTTTACTTTCAACCTACCCATATCATATTTGAAGTGTATTTCTTACAGACAACGTATAATTGAGTCTTGTCTTTTTTATCCATTCTGCCACTCTCTGTCTTGTGGTTCGTGTATTTAGGCCATTTAAATTTTGAATTTTTTAAATGTAACTATTGATGTGAAAAAGCTAAAATCTGTCTTTTTATTTTTTGTTTTCTGTTTATTTTCTGCATTTCATTTCTCTGTTTTCTTTGTCCTGCCTTCTTCTGGGTTACTAGAATATTTTTACAATTGCATTTTGATTTGTCAGCAGTGTTTTTGAATGTATGTCCTTGTATAATTTTATTAGTCCTTCTAGGTAACACCAAAGTATATGTAAGCATATGTTTATATTTATAGATAGATATAGATATAGATATAGATATAGATATAGATATAGATAGATATTATCACAGTCTACCAGTGTCATCATTTTACCAGTTGGAGTGAAGTATAGAAACCTTATCTTTCGTGTCCCTTTACCCTCCCCAATTTATAATTGTCTTAAATATTTCCTTTACAGGTGTGCCTGGGTGGCTCAGTCAGTTAAGCATCCGATTTCAACTCAGGTCATGATCTTGCGGTTCGCGAGTTCGAACCCTGCATCAGGCTCTCGGCCGTTAGTGGGGAACCGCTTCGGATCCTCTGTCCACCACCCCCCCCCCCCGCCGCTCCCCTGCTTGTGCTCTCTCTCTCTCAAAAATAAATATTTAAAAATATATATTTCCTTTACATACATTTAGAACCATATAAGACAATGTTATAATTGTTGTTTCAACCATCAAACATAATGTATAGAACTCAAAAGAAGAAGGAAGTCTATTGTATTTAGTCACATTTTTTGCTCTTTGTCTTTCTTCCTGATGTTGCAAGATCCCTTCTTTTATCATTCGCTTTGTGTTTAGGGAAATACCTTTAGCCATTCTTTAAGGTTGGTCTGCTGGCAACTAATTCTCTTGGTTTTCCTTCATCTGAGAGTGTCTTGTTTTTCCCCTTAATTCCTAAAGTATATTTTCAGTGCATATAGAATTCAGGGGTGACAGTTCTTTTCCTTCAGCACTTAAAAATGCTATTCCACTACTTTCTGGCCTCCATGGTTTCTAATGAAAAATCCACTGTAATTATAATAATTTTTGCCCTATAGATAATGTGTCATTTTTCTCTAGCTGGTTTCAAGAATTTTTCTTTGTCTTGGGGCGCCTGGGTGAATGGAGAAATTGATGGCAGTTTGAAAAATGGTAGATTTTAGTGCCTCTCTTTCAGTAATGGATAGAATATCCAGACAGAAAACAAGGAAACAGAGGACTTGAGCAACACCATACACCAAGTGGGCTTAACACGCACATACAGAACATTCCAACAAACAGCAGCAGAATGTCTGTTCTGCACAGGGAACATTCTTCAGGATAGATCACATGTTAGGGCAACAAAACAAGTCTCAACAATCTTAAGAATACTGAAATGATAGGAAGTATCTTTTCTGACCACAGTGGAATGACAGTATAAGTCAACAGCAGAAGGAAAACTGGAAAATTATCAAAGATATGGAAATTAAACAGCGCACTCCCAAGCAATCGACAGATCAAAGAAAAAGTCAAAAGGGAAATCAGAAATATCTTGAGAAAGATGAAAACTAAACTACTACATACCAAAATTTATGGGATGCAGCAAACGCAATACTAAGAGGGAATAGTACAGTGGTAAACACGTACATTAAAAAAGAAAAAAATACAGGGGCACCTGAGTGGGTCAATCAGTTAAGCATCTGACTTTGACTCAGGTCATGATCTCACGGTTTGTGAGTTCAAGCCCCGCGTCAGGCTCTGTGCTGACAGCTGGAGCCTGGAGCCTGCTTTGAATTCTGTGTCTCCCCCTCTCTCTGCCCCTCCCCTGCTTGTGCTCTGTTTCTCTCAAAAAGAAGAAAGAAAAAAGAAAAAAAAAAAAATAGGGGCACCTGGGTGGCTCAGTTGGTTGAACGTCTGACTCTTGGTTTTGGTTCAGGACATGATCTCATGGTTTGTGGGTTCAAGCTGTGCATCAGGCTTCATGCTGACAGCACAGAGCCTGCTTGGGATTCTCTCTCTCTCCCTCTCTGTCTCTGCTCCTTCCCCACTTGCTCTCTCTCTCAAAATAAACGAATAAATAAATAAACAAACTTTAAAAAAAAGAATTTTTCTTTGTCTTTAGTTTTCAGAAGATTTACTATGACATGTCTTGGTGTGGATTTCTTGAGATTTATCCTGTTTGATGAGATTCATTCAGCTTCTGAATCTGTAGGTCTTTTGCCTAATTTGAGAAATATTTCACCCTTCTTTCTTTGAACACATGTCCCCTCACCTTTTGGAACTCTGATGACAAGAGTTAGATATTTTGTTATAGTCCTATGTATCCCCGAGAATCTATTCATTTTTGTTCAGTCTGTTTTCTCTCTGTTGTTCAGATTGTGTTATTTCTATTTTATATCTTCAAGACCATGATTTTTTCCTTTGTTTTCTCCATTCTGCTGTGAGCTCATTCACTGTATTTTTTATTTCAGTTTGTATTTTTTTCAGTTCTAAGAATTCCATTTGGTTGTTCCTTAGATCTTGTAATTTTTTGCTAAGACTATTTCTTTAATGAGACTCTATTTTTTTCATTTTTCATTTGTTTCAAGCAGGTCCATAATTACTAATTGCAGCATTTTCATGGTGGCTGTTTTAAAATGTTTGTCAGATAATTCTAGGGGCACCTGGGTGGCTCAGTCGGTTAAGTGTCTGATTCTTGGTCTTGGCTCAGGTCATGACTTCATGGTTCATGAGACCGAGCCCCACATCAGACTCTGTGCTGACAGCATGGAGCCTGCTTAGGATTCTCTCTCTCCCTCACTCTCTGCTACTCTCCTGCTTGCATGTGTGTGTGCACTCTCTCTCTCGAAATAAGTAAATAAACTTAAAAAAAATTCTTATCGGATAACTCTAATATCTTTGTCATTTCAGTGGCATATATTGTCTTTTCAAGTTGAGATCTTCATGGTTCTTGGTATGATGAGCGACTTTCTATTGAAACCTATGTTCTGAGACTTGGGATTTTATTTAAACTGTGTCTTTTAACAGGCGTCCTCTGGCACCACTCTGGTGAGAGGATGGAGTACATCACCTCATTACTGCTAGGTAGGCCTAGACATCCACATCTCCACTCAGTTAATGTTGACACTGAGGAAGTGGTGAGGAGGGGACTTTTGTTACTTCTGGGTAGGGATGGGAGGTGAGGCTCCCCATTAGCCCTCCACTGATACCATCCTGGCTGGGAGCGGGGGAGGACCACACGTGTTTCACTGCCTCTCTTCTCATTAAATGTTCAGATCAAACAAACTAAATAGCTGGTTTTTCTGTGCAGAAGAAATATTAACATCTGAGCTCAGCCCGTAGATGGCTGTCCCTCTAGCTGGCTGACACATGAAAGAAAACATGGGTACCCTAAAATGCAGTATTCTCACCATCAGAAAAACTTGCCTTGTGTACTTCTCAATATCATGTTTTAATTCTATAGCTTGGGCACAAAGGCCTTTCGTAAACTATATTCTCTGAGATGCCAGCCTCCTGCAAGGTGTTTACAGACCTTCTTTTTTTCTTTAATGTTTGTTTGTTTTTGAGAGAAAAAGAGTGCATAAGCGTGGTAGGGGCAGAGAGAGAGAGGGACAGAAGATCTGAAGCAGGTTCCATGCTGAGAGTAGAAAGCCTGATACAGCGCTCAAACTTGCAAACACAAGATCATGACCTGAGCCTAAATCGGACGCTTAACTGAGCCACCCAGGTACCCCAGTGTTAACAACCTTTTGAGGAAAAAGCGTTCTAAGAAAAAGTGTTCTAAGAACTGAATTTGGAAAGCCGGAAGCCAATACTTCTGGAAATTTACAAAGCCCATTGATTTCCTAGAGATTACAGGATACTAAAGAGAAGAAACCTGCTTAATTTTGTTCAACCAAAGCATATTTGACCCCCAAATCTTACAACACCTATTAACATCTCAAAGGCCAGTAGATCCCTTCAAAGGCCAGTAGAGCCCATGTGACCCAGTTATGAAGTACTGTTCATAGGGGCCTTTGGTCTTTTTCCCTCTCATAACATATTAGAGAAAGTATATTATTACGTTAGGGTTCAAAACATGTGTGCCTTCTCAGTAAAACAATTAAATCCTTTACCTTGAATATGAGTCTTAGTTTGGACTCCCCCCCCCCAGAAGCAGACCCCAGCACAAATTTGGGGGGCAAGGGAGAGGTGATCTTGGGCAACATCAGTAGTGGAGTAGGAAAGTGAAATGGGGAAGAGAAGGAAGCCAAAAAATGTGAGTCATTAAGCAGGTTCCAGTTATGGGCCACTGAGGCTCAATCCCACTGGGGAACTCTGGGAGACAGCACAGAACAAACACACTTTGGGGTTGTTAAGTTACCCCCTTCACAATAAGGAAAGGAAGCTAGAGCGTTCATCCTAAACTCCAATCCATCTTTGGCTGAGAGCTGCTCCCAGGAGCATTGACTCTCTGGCTTTTCCTGCCTGCCCTGCCCACAGCTGAGGGAAAGTGCCCAGGCTGAGTCACAGGTGCATGCTGTCGGAAGCCTTAGTCTTGTGTCGGAAGTGAGTGCCAAGCAGCTGTGAGCAGAGCACTGATGGTGTCTGCCATGTCTCTGAACTCTAAATGTGTTTTTCCTGGTCTCTTTTTGGCTCTAGTGTGGTTAAATAGACAACCCTATTAGTAAAATATTTTTGAGGATACTGAAACAAGCTATATAAATAGATTTTATATATATGTAATAGATTTTAGATAGATAGATAGATAGATAGATAGATGGTTTGGTTTTTTTTAATCCAAGAAGCTGGGAATGGCCAGGTTGGCTGCAGTGAGACGGGGCAGGCTGGGAAAAGCTGATACCTCAAAATGCCCCCTCACTTCCTGGAATGGCCCAGGTGCTGGTGGGACAGACCCAGCTGTAGGACTTGGGGTGCAGACCCACCTTCTAGAATAAAAGCAGTCCAATGTAGCAGACAACCCATGGCATCTGACAGCCACGGCAAAGCACAGCTGACCGTGTGATCTATGCAATATTACAAAGGACACACTTGGGGGAACCAAATGTCCCTAAAGGGGCTCAGAGTATGTGATGGGAATCTAAGCATAAGTGATGTTTCATAGTGAGCCAGGAGGACAGACAGACAGCAGGTGACAGTAATCTGTCTCCAGTAGTTGGTGCCAATCACAAGTTGTGCCCAGAGAGGGGTCTGGGCACAACTCTGGATTCTGTGAGGGAGCCTACCAAGACTAAGTCAGTGCTCACAGCCTTACAGGGTTTTAGGAACCAGATATGCATCCAAGGTAGGGCCTTAAATACACAGGACAAATCCAAGACCAAGAAAGGGTCAACAGAACTTTGGCTTCCAGTTAGAGAGACAGAGTCCAAGGTCAAGATGACATAAACAGCAAGGATGCCTTTGTCCCTGCCCTTGCCTTCTGAGTCCCAGCATATGGGGCTAGGGCTCCTGAATCAGTCCAGCCAGAGGCCAGGATTTGGCCTCAAGTTTAGAGAAGGCTGCAATAATGGATGGACACCAAGCAGCCTCAGCAGTAGGGGATGAAGTTCGTTGAGACCAGGCAAGGCCTGGCCCCCTACTCAGACATTTGCAGCCATGTGGCCAGGCGTTCTTGCCAATCAATGCATCCATCCATCTCAATGCTTTCTTCATGGTCTTGCACATTCCCTCCTCTCCCTGCCCCACTGACCACCACCCCAAGCCTTTAGAGCACTTAAAATATGGCAGTCGGGATCCTGCCCACCTGCCTTGAAAGGTGACAACATCCAGGGCGTCCGCCCTCTATAATTCACAGAGATAGAATTTGCAGGTAATTTGAAAGTCCTCCATTGCTTAATATTTAAAATCATCTCCTCAAATTCCTCTGCTCGAATCGTGTTAATGGCCCCTTCTCCCCCCTTCCCTTCAAAGGACACCGTACGTGTCTATTTTGGTTGATTTCCGGTTAAATGTACTTCCTTTCCTCTTTCTATTCTTGCTCCTTATTCATCTTTTCCTCTCCACTCATTTATTGGATGTTGTTTTTTACCCTGAGTTTGACCCCGGCCTGCTGTCCCCATGCCCCCACTCCCACCCACACCAAGATTTGGATCGTTTCAGTTATATCGACCGCATGGCCAGCGCTTTAGTCCTTGTAGCGCTTTCCTTACGCGGCTTCCTTTTTGGTTTTTGTTTTTAATCCTTCATTACCCAGCTTTCCCTGGCAAACGTCCAAGACAAAACTGCATAGTTTTCTAAACCTTCTCCCTCATAGTTCTTTGCTTTCTCTGCTTTACCTCTGGCTTCCTGAAAGTATGTGTGAGGATCCATTTTATGTCTTTGTTTATACCAATAACAAATACTTCATTTACTGTTTTGAATACACGGTGCTTCTCAGCTAATGGAGAACTTGTTTTTCCTCTGAAAACACTTGTTTCTCCTTTGAAAACACTGTATGAAAGGAATCAGATAAACCTCTCTGATACTTTCCCTGAAATATCTCTGCATTCTCATTGCAGAATTCCAAATATGTGGCATCACGCGTATTTGGAGCCAGACTTCTGACAAGATGCCCTCAATCACCCACAGCTTCTTTATGAGTTTTTCCATCAAATGTGACTTCAGTTATTAAGATGTCCCAGGTGATTAGACTTGCCAGCAGCCTCCTAAATACTCAGCTGAGGAAACCTGATATCACAGGGAGAGGCTGTTCGGGAGAGATTACTTTGCAGGGTAAAAGTCAGAGGCCTGATGTCTGCAGAATTTTGTTCACTTCTCAGAAGCCCTTTGACTGTACGATGTGGGGAAGTCACTTGAAATCTCTTTGTCTCTCCAGCTGCGTTACAGAGGCAACAATACCCCATTACAAAAGCTCTGTGAGAAAAACATTACAGAATATCAACAAAATGCTTTGAACTTCTTGTATATTTCACCACATTCGATGGAGCGAAGTACTGTCCCTCCTCCCAGTCACTCTGGGGCAAAAAGCTGTTAGGAGTGGTAAGGCTAGCCGGAGGGCAGACCGGGGAGGGGTGGGGGGTGGGTACTGCTCCTTGTGGCCCTGCTCTGAGAGGGGCAGGGGGCAGGACTGGGGCTCTTACAAACCCCTCCCTCCCAGTCCTGTCCCAGACATCCAGGCCTCTTCCCATTATTTTGTACATCTGAGAGTTCATGTTTTTTTCCCGAGACTCTTGATCCCTTATTGCTCAAGCAAATAAAGGGTCAGTGGAGTAGAGCAATGACAGAGAGGCAGCATAACACGGTAGGTAAGGATATAGACACAGGAGGCAGATGCCCTGGTTTGATACCTGGCTCTGCCATGTGATAGCTTCGTGACCTTGGGCAAGTTACTTCTCTGTGTTTCAGTTTCGTCCTCTAGAAATTGAGAATAACGTTATGAAGATTAAGCAAGTTAATATTTGTAAAGGTCCTGCTTGGAACAGTGCCTGGCACATATTGAGCATGTTAAAGTATCTGTTAAATAAAAAACATTGTCCTGATTCTGATTCTTTTGATATTATAAAATCTTTTGTGAAAATCCTTGGATAAGAGATAACAAAAAAAAAAAAAAACAGTTTGAAAGGACAGCCTTCTTGTGGCAATGTGGAAAAGAGAGTGTAAGCATAGCAAAAATAAAATTATTTAGGGACCACCAGACAGACCATCACAATGATCCTTCTGGCAAGATTTCACACCATGAAACAATAACTCACCGGTAGTTGTGCTGTTTATAAATGAAAGGAAAGACAAGAGGGAGGGAGGGAGGTGAAGGTGTAGGGTAAAAAGAAAGAACCTCTGAGAATTTGATCTCCGTTTTACAAGTACAGATCCAAGAGAGTTCCTGAAGTGTGACAGATGATATTTTCTCAGTAGGGCTGCATTGATATGTGTATCCCATCCACATGCTCTTCTTTCTTTTTTTTTAATGTTTATTTTTTTGAGAGAGAGAGAGACAGAGACAGAGTGCAAATGGGGGAGGGGCAGTGAGAGAGAGGGAGACAGAATCTGAAGCAGGCTCCAGGCTCTGAGCTGTCAGCACAGGGCCCGATGGGGGCTCGAACCCACGAAGTGCGAGATCATGACCTGAGCTGAAGTCAGACGCTTAACCCACTGAGCTACCCAGGCGCCCCTCACATGCTCTTCTTTCACTGTGACATTGACATCCCTCCCACCACTATTTAAGATATACAGCATGATATTTTGATATATGTGTACATAGTGAAATGATTACTGCAGCCAAGCTAATTAGCATATCTATCTCCTTACATAATTTTCATTGAGTTGGGGGGGAGGTATGTGTGTGCAAGTGTGATGAGAGCACCTGAAATCTACTCTCTTAGCAAATTTCCAGTATATAATACAGTATTTTTGACTATAGTCATTATGCTGCACATTAGATCTCCAGAACCTATTCATCCTACATAACTGCAATTTTGTGCCCTTTGACCAACACCTCCTCATTTCACTCAAGTCCCACTCCTGGTAACTACCATTCTACTCTCTGCTTCCATGAATTCAACTTTTTAAGATTCCTCACATAAGTGAGATCATGCAGTATTCTCCTTTCTGTGTCTGGCTTATGTCACTTAGCGTAATGTTTTCCAGGTTCCTCCTTATTGTCACAAATAGCAGGATCTCCTTTTTTAGGCTGAATGATATTCCAGTGTGTGTGTGTGTGTGTGTGTGTGTGTGTGTGTGTGTATGCACACGTGCGTGCATAAACTACTCTTCTTTATCTCCTCATCCATCAATAGACACTTAGGCTGTCTATTGGCTGTTGTGAATAATGCTGCAATGGACACAGGAGTACAGATATCTCTATGAGATACTGATTTCATTTCTTTAGATGTATACCCAGTAATGAGATCACTGGATCATATGATAGCTCCATTTTTAATTTTTTGAGGAACCTCCATGCTGTTTTCCATAGTGGCTGTACCAACTTACATTCCCACCAACAGTACATAAGGGTTCCCTGTTCTCCATATCCTCACCAACACTTGTTATCTCTTGTCTTTTTGATAATAGCCATTCTAATAGGCGTGAGGTGATAGGTCATTGTGGGCTTGATTTGCATTTCCCTGATGATTAGTAATGGTGAGCACCCTTTCATGTTGGCCATTTGTAGGTCTTCTTTGAGAAAATGGCTATATAAGTCCTTTGCGCATTTTTTTAAATCAGGTTGTTGGAGATTTTTTGCTGTTGAGTTGTATGAGTGCCTCATATTTTTTTGGCTATTAACCCATTATCGAATACATAGTTTACAGATATTTTCTCCCAATCTGTAGGTTGCCTTTTCATTTTGTTGTATGTTTCCCTTCTGTGAAGAAGTTTTTTAGTTTTATGTTGTCCCACTTCTTTATTTTTGTTTTTGT
The DNA here is from genome assembly GCF_022079265.1 of Lynx rufus. Taxonomy (NCBI): domain Eukaryota; kingdom Metazoa; phylum Chordata; class Mammalia; order Carnivora; family Felidae; genus Lynx; species Lynx rufus. The sequence goes on from NW_025814828.1 coordinate 35,804,084, forward strand.
TGCCTGAGCTTTTGATGTCATACCCAAAAAACTATTGCCAAGACCAATACTGAAGAGCTTTGTTTTCTATATTTTCTTCTAGAAGTTTTAAGGTTTTGTGTCTTATGTTTAAGTTTTTAATCCATTTGTAGTTGATTGTTGTGTATGGTGTAAGATAGGAGTCCAATTTCATACTTCTGCATGTGAATGTCCCGTTTTCCTCACAACATTTTTTAAAAGACTAATCTTTCCCCATTGGGTATTGTTGGCACCCTTGTCATAAGTTAGTTGTAATGTATATGCTATGGTTTATCTCTGGACTCTTGACTTCATTCCACTGATCTATGTGTTTATCTTTATGCCAGTACCATAGTATTTCTACTTGCTTTCTATCACCCAGCCTTGCAATGAACATACTTCTACACATGCATATCTGATTATTTCTTTAAGATAAATTCGTAGAAATAGAATTGTAGGATCAAAGAGTCGGGGTTTTATGGGTCTTTTGACAAACAGTCCTATGTTGCCCTCTAGAAAGATTATAACAATTTACATGTACACCAGCGGTAAATGAGAGTCATATAGTTGCTATCACTCAGATTTTTTAACTTGGCTGATCTCATAAGCAAAAAAATTTTGGGTCATTGTTCTTTTACTTTGCACCTTTTAAATTTGAACAAGTTTTTGTTTTGGTTTAGTTTGGTTTTTGGTCATTTGTAGTTGCTCAGGAATTGCCTGTTCTTATTTTTTGCCTTTTTATTAACGTATATACACTTTTTAGTTGATTTATATGAACTCTTTTTGTGATAAAGATATTGACCCATTGTCTATCATAGATACTGTGATTACTTTGCTTAGGTGCTCATTTGTCTTTCAATACTATTAATGGTGGTGGTGGTGTGTTTGTTTTTTTTTTATTTCTCCAAATTTTCTAAATAAGATATACCTTCACACCTAGTGATAATAATGATTTTAAAAGTGCCTGATATTATCATACACGCTACATGGGAAAAAAAAAAAAAACACCTGGGGGAAAGGTTGCCCTGGGTGATGCTCTTTGTAGTTTTCTGTACTTCCCAGATTTACTAAGATGAGTAACTCTTATAATCTTCAAAACTATCCTAAAGTATGTCTTTATCTTTTTAAGTGCAGAGAAACTTGTGTGGTCTATGTAAGTGGAATGCCAGAAGCAAGAGAGAGAATGGGAAGGAAGGGAGGTGAAGGGTGAAGTTAAAAATGAAAATGAGAACCAGACCAGCCAAAGCTTTGGATTCCATGGCTCCATGTCTCAATTGCAGTCTGTAGTTGAAGGCTTTTAGGCAGAAGAGTGCTGTGATAAGATCTCTATTTCAGGAGAGCTTTGGTTACAATGGGAGAGATAAATTAGATCTGGGGGTTAAGAAGACACTGGTGATGGTATCAGTTGTTTATTGCTACAATAATGCTGTGTAACAAAGAACCACAGAACCTCAGTGATATATAACAGTGCTTATTGCTCACAGGTCCGGGGTCAGCTGGAGGCCAGCTATGCAGCCCTTCTGGTCTTGGCAAGGCTCATTCACACGCTTGGGAGTGGTTGCATATTGGCTGATCTAGACTGGCCTTGGCTTGTCCCATAGATGTTTTCATAGATGTTTGTATAGCTAACAGGCTTGGAAGATAGGGATGGTATTCCCTCCAGAGCAAAGAGCAAGAATGTTTACCATCTCTTACAAAAGATTCAAGTTCCCTAACCTTGAGAGTTTTTCTCCTGTAATGGCATCCACTACGTGTGCAGGCATCCACCTGAGTTTATCCCCATCACCTTCATCAGACTTGGGGGCAAGGGGAACTGATGTAAACATGCTCATGCTAATGTGGCTTGCTGTGCCATAAATGACAAAATCCTTTGCCTTTGACCCAGAAGTCACGTGTCTCTTGTCAGCATCCAGGAAACTGTGGCACGTTAGTAGGGTAAAATCTCAGACACTTCACTGCTCTTTTTAAATTCTTTTTCTGTTTTATTGAAATATAATTGACATATAGCACTATATAAGTTGAAGGTATATAGCGTAATGACATACATATATTGCAAAATGATGACCACAGTAAATTTAGTTAACATCTGTTCCCTCATATGGTTTAAAAAAATTTTTTTTTCTCTGTGGTGAGAACATTAAGGATCTACTCTCTTAGCAACTTTCTGATATACCATACGGTAGCGTTAACTATAGTCATCATATTGTTTATTACATCCCCAGGATTTATTCATTTTATAACTGAAAGTTTGTACCTTTTGACCACCATCATCCAATTCCCCCAACCTCCACCCTCCATCTCTGGTAACCACAAATCTGATCTCATTTCCTAGGAGTTTGGCTTCTTGTTGCTGTTGTTTTAGATTCTACCTATGAATGAGATCATACAGTATTTATCTCTCTCTGATGACTTAGTTCACTCAGCATAATGCCTTCAGGGTCTATTCTTGTTGTCACGGAGGGCAGGATTTCCTTCTTTTTTATTGCTGAGCAGTGTTCTGTTATATATATACCACATTTGCTTTATCTATCTCACTCTGCACACTTCTGGACATCACTTGCTTCTCCCTCTTAATCGTTGGATACATGAGGACCTTCCATGGCCTTATTCCCAGCACTAGGCACAGGGCTTGTATTTAATTGGCATTCCAGAAATATTTGTCAAATGAATAAATTAATCATTTTTATTTACTCTTTATTTTCAATAAATAGACTTGAAAATACCATTATACGTGACATGGTCATCAGTCTTCTGTCATTGTTACTCCAAGTAAGCTTTTCTCTCTAGTACATAAGACAGTGGTATCACAGCATTGGGGTACTTGGGGGTATGGTAATTTTTAAAGTATTTGGGGATGGTGGCCAATGCAGGGCTTGTATCCAGTGCAGTTATATATGGGCTCTTATGGGCGTTGTTTCCACTTTTCTGATATTCATTTACATATGAACTTGGAGTTCATTATGAAAATTTTTCCTCTAGACTTTAGAAGAAAACTTTTCATGTTTCTCTGTATATTTACTGGCTAGATTCCCAACTATGTGTCCAACTGAGTGGGTAAGCCCAGAAGGAAGATGGGGCAAAATAAAAATAGGGAATCAACTGACTCAAAATGAGAGAAATGGATAAAGGTTAGGACAACTTGTTCATTCAACTGTTATTATGCAAGTTTTCTGCAGCTGTCTGCTCAGCTGCTGAAGTCTGGGTTAAAGTTCAAAAGGGAAAGCTCTATGCGCACATATTTTTCAATGCAAAAAAATGTTCAAGTATTTGAAACTCAAATATTTCCATATATTCAAAGATCCAGTGGGGGTGCCTGGGTGGTTTAGTGGGTTAAGTGTCCAGCTTCGGCTCAGGTCATGATCTCACAGTACGTGAGTTCAAGCCCCCCCACCCAGCCTCTCTGCTGTCAGCGTGGAGCCCACTTCAGATCCTCTGTCCCCCTCTCTCTCTGCCCCTCCCCTGCTGTCTCTCTCTCTCTCTCAAAAATAAATAAACATTTAAAAAGTAAATAAATTAAAAGTCACCTAAAAGAAAAAAAGATCCCCAGTGATGAAATTTATTAAGGCTATATGCAGAGTAGAAGAAATTCAGCTCAGATCTCAACATCATCAATGTTTGAACTGTATTAATTTTGAGACTTCAACCCCAGCACCCTTCATAGAGCCTGTCTCCTCCCACTGACTCTGGTGACATTCTCTGGGCTAAATGTGAGTCATAACTTGTGACATTGTACAGACAACATCTGCAAGGTGGGGTGTTTCACTTCTCATTTTGGCTCATGTTTGCTTATGCTGATTGGAAAGTAGGGATAAGAGGAAGGCAAATGTGGGAAGAGAGTTCTCCTGATTTCATTCAAAAGGCTCTGGACCACGAAATATTTAAAGATTTTTTTTTTTTAATGGAACACATGAAGCACTCTGGGTAGCTCAGTTGGTTGGATGTCCAAGTTCCGCTCAGGTCATGATCTCACAGTTTGTGGGTTTGAGCCGCACATCGGGTTCTGTGCTGACTGCTCAGGGCCTGGAGCCTACCTCAGATTCTGTGTCTCCCTCTTTCTCTGACCCTCACCCGCTCATTTTCTCTCTCTCTCTCTCTCTCTCTCTCAAAAATAAAAATAAGCATTAAACCTTTTTTAAAATAAATAAAAAATAAATACAACATTGGGGCGCCTGGGTGACTCAGTCAGTTGGGCATCCAACTTCGGCTCAGGTCATAATCTTGTGGTTTGTGGGTTTGAGTCCTGCATCGGGCTCTGTGCTGACAGCTCAGAGCCTGGAGCCTGCTTCAGTTTCTGTGTCTCCCCCTCTCTCTCTGCCCCTCCCCCACTCGTGCTCTGTCTCTCTCTGTCTCAAAAATTATAAACATTAAAAAATAAAATAAAATAAAATAAAATGGAACACATGAGAGTATTTGAGCTTCAATAAGTATAAAACTGCACTGGATACTTAATGTCGAAGAGTTGTATACTTAAAAATGGTTAAAATGGTAAATTTTATGTTCTGTATACAGTTACCACAGTAAAAACATGTAATGGATCAAAACCCATAAAGTATGTTTACATTTTTAAATTCACTGTGATACTTAAAAACTAACCACCTTGAAAGATGTCAGGGAACCAATTCATCGCCTGAAAACTGGTAAACAAAGGGAAAGAACCAAATATAATAGAAACCGTACCACTCGATAACCAAATAGGACATCAGGGAAGCATCTCTTTATAAAATTATTGCAACTAATAAATGGAAATAAAATGATAGAATTAGATTATCGCCATTTGCAAGTCTCAATGAGTTAATTGATTTAGGCAGTAAGAACCAACAGCTGCTAATGTTGCAAAAAGAGACACAACCAGACATTATGTCTCTGCTGATGAAAGAATTCAGCACTGCGTAGAGTCTTGCAAAAGAAATGCAACCTAAGTCTGGTCAAACGTCTGGATCCAGCTATTTTCAAGAAAAGCTGGGGACAGAATACATGTTGAAATGTACCACGCATGTGCCATCAGCAAAACTCAAACTGTAGGAAACTGTAGAGGCCAAATTGTCCATGTTCCTCAACAGGTCAATTATAAGGAAAAGAAAAGGCTGAAGAGAGAACCTGTAGATGAAAAGAGATTTAAAAGAGGAATCAATAATTTTTTCATATTTATTTTTTATTTGTTCAAGTTTTTATTTAATTCTAGTTAGTTAACACCTATGGCAAAATTGGTCGACTCAATAACGTTTGAAAGACCAAGCCTCAACTAGAGTGTCTGAGGTGCACACTTGCGTAACAAAGCCACAGAGAAGCGGGACGAGATTATTACTGTAAAGGTCAGGGTTGTAGACATGAGGGTACTTCTGGAGTGGCTGGCAAAGTACTACTTCTTCACCTGGATGTGACCTTATATTAAGTCACTGTTCCATATAATTTTTTTGTGTGCTTTTCTGTGCTTTATTTTATAATAAGGATATATTTAAGGGGAGTGTCCGGAGTGAACTGAAGCCATGCAGGAGTGCCATGCAGATGTGGCCAGCTGGTCAGAAAGAAAGATGAAGAGAGAACCGGTGAGCAAAGGCCCCCTCCAGGCCAAACATCTGCCCAGCAACACGTGAGCAGGTGGAAACTGAATCATACTATTAATTTGCGTCAAGACAGCATTTTGAATTCCTGGCAGAAATGGATGGGAAAGGGCTCAGAAGTTGTTTGGAGCAAACCATATTTTACTTCCTTGAGCAATTTAGTTCTCTGGGCGGCATAGGGCAGGCCAGCCAATAGCCAGCAAGAACTCGGAATTGCACTTTCAGCATTGTGTAGTGTGAGGTGTGTGAGTAAGAAGGTACTCACTTTGGAGGTGCCCGGGTGGCTCAGTCGGTTGAGCAGCTGACTTCAGCTCAGGGCATGATCTCACAGCTCATGAGTTCAAGCCCTGCGTTGGGCTCTGTGCTGACAGCTCAGAGCCTGGAGCCTGCTTTGGATTCTGCATCTCCCTCTCTCTCTGCCCCTCCCCTGCTCACGCTCTGTCTCTCTCACTCTCAAAAATAAATAAACATTAAAAAATTTTAAAAAAAGGAAAGTACTCACTTTGAATACTTTGAATTTAGAGACCCCATTTTATTACAGAGAAATGCTGTAACATCCTTATCAGCAATGCATAAGGCTGCAGCTAGCTCTTTTTCCACCAAGAAATCTGGAGAAGATAAACAAATAAATATATTTTAAAAATAAAATCATAATAGGAAATTGATTAACTCTTTAAAAAAGGAAGAAAGAAATCTGGAGAAGGTAAGGAGCTTATTATTACATAGATGATACCAGAAAGCCCACTTGTAAGTCTCCAAGGGGAAGGCAGCATAAAATGTCAGAGCAGAGGGGCACCTGGGTGGCTCAGTTGGTTAAGTGTCCGACTTTGGCTCAGGTCATGATCTCCCCGTGCATGAGTTGGAGCCCCACGTCGGGCTCTGTGCTGACAGCTCAGAGCCTGGAGCCTGCTTCGGATTCTGTGTCTCCCTCTCTCTCTGCCCCTCCTCTGCTCATTCTCATTCTCTCTCTCTCTCTCTCTCTCTCTCTCTCTCTCTCTCTCAAATATAAATAAACATTTAAAAAAATGTCAGAGCAAGAAAAACAATATATTCTCCCGAAGATTGTATTAACCATGTGATACCAACAAACACTTCTTAGAATCCTAAAATCCTCAAATCTGACAATTCAGGTTGCTGGTGAGGATGTGAAACAACAGAAATTCTCATTCATGGCTGGTGAGAATGCAAAAATGATACAGCTGCTTTGGAATACCATTCGGCATAGTCTTACCATACAAAATAGCAATTGTGCTCCTAGGTGTTTAACCACAGATTTGAAAATTATTTCCACACAGGGGCACCTGGGTGGCTCAGTTGGTTAAGCGTCTGACTTCGGCTCAGGTCATGATCTCATGGTTTATGATTTTGAGACCTACATCAGGCTCTATGCACACAGCTCAGAGCTTGGAGCCTACTTCAGATTCTGTGTCTCCCTCTCTCTGCCCTCCCCTGCTCATGCTCTGTATCTGTCTCTCTCTCTCTCTCAAAAATAAATAAACATTTAAAAAAATGTTTTAAAAAGAAAAGGAAAATTATTTCCACACAAAAAGCTGCATGCAAATGTTTATAGCAGCTTTATTTATAATCACCCAAATTTGGAAGAAACAAGATGTCCTTCAATAGGTGGACAGATAAGCAAAATGTGGTACATCCATGCAGTGGAATACCATTCAGTGATAAAAAGGAATGTGCTATCCAACGAGATGCAAAAAAATATAGATGAATCTTAAATGCCTGTCCCTAAATGGAAGGAGCTGAAAGGAGCCAGTCTGCAAAGGCTACATACTGTATAATGCCATTTATATAACATTCTGTAAAAGGCCAAACTGTAGAGACAGTAAACAGATCAGTGGTTGCCAGGGGTTTAAGGGTTTAAAGATGGGGGAGAGTTGAATAAGTGAAGCACAAGAGATTTTTAAGGCAGTGAAACTATTCTGTATGATATTATAACGGCAGGTACGTGATGTTATGCATTTGTCAAAACCCACAGAACTTTACAGCATAAAGAGTGAGCACTAATGTACACAAATTTATTTTTTTTAATGTTTATTTATTTTTGAGTTACAAAGAAAGCGTGCATGAGTGGGGGAGAGGCAGAGAAAGAGGGAGACACAGAATCCGAAGCAGGCTCTAGGCTTTGAGCTGTCAGCACAGAGCCTGACACAGGGCTTGAACCCATGAACTGTAAGATCATGACTTGAGCCAGAGTCAGATGTTCAACCGACTGAGCCCCTATTTTTTTTTAACTTTTAAGTTTATTTACTTGTTTTGAGAGAGAGAGAGAGAGAGAGAGAGAGAGATGCAGAAAGAAAGAGAGAGAGAGAGAATTCCAAGCAGGCTCTGCACTGTCAGCCCAGAGCCCGACTCAGGGCTTGATCCCATGAACCCTGAGATCATGACCTGAGCCAAAGTCAAGAGTCAGACGCTTAACTGACTGAGCCACCCAGGTGCCCCCACAGATTTCTTTTAAAAGTCATTTAGGAGGTCCAAGGATCCCAGGATGGAATACAGACTGTGACAAAAGCATCTAACTGCATGATGAATGTATGAAATAACTTCAGTGAAGAGAGTGGGGAGAAAAGAGGCTGAGCTAAACAACTTTGGAAATGAGTGGACTTATTTGTTGGACTGTAAGGCTAAAGTCCAACAAAACTGCACACAAGCACTACACTCTAGTGGGTAATGTGGTTTCCCGTGGGGGTACACATGAACGATTCTAATCGTATCTCCTGTACATGTATACTGGAAGTGAGGAATGAAGTAAATAGATGGCAGATTGTGGAAGCCAGGTTTCTCGCTATTTGAGTGGGAGGTTATAGACAAGCAAGGGAGGGAAGGCTAAAATGATCCCTGTGGTACTGGGTTAGAGTTGGAGATACCAGTATGGAGACTTTATATTTAGTTTAATATGGATATAGATGGATACATATAGAAATATTTATCGATAATGTAGGTATACACTGATTAGTATACACACATCTATTTCCTTGCTCCATCAGCTAAGAATGCTGAGAAACAATGATAGGTCAGTAGCTACAAGCATACCTGGTGGCCAGATCTTGGTTTCTAATACCATTTTCTAAAAAAGAGAAAGAAGGCAGGAAAGAAAAGAAAAAGAAACCCACGCCCTTTGAACAAATCTCTGATTCTACAGCTAAGGCAGGGAAGGTACAAAATGAGCCTAGAGCATCTCGTAGTGCCACAAAATAAAGTACAATATGTGGATTATAAGACAAATGTTTATGACTCCATGCTGATATAAATGCTTCAATAAATAAACAAATGAGGAAGAAGAGACAAACATCCCTGTGCAGAATTCCAAATGATTTATATAGATACCTCACCCGCAAGTAGGTAGAGCATAACTCCCCCCTCCTTAAGTATGGGCTCTGCAAAATAATGTCCTTCCAGAGAGTACCGCATGGAAAGCAAGGAAAAAGGAGTAGCTTTGCAGCGGAGACACCTGACAAACTATCTCAGCCAGGTGATCGTGGCCAATACTGACAGTGATAAGTCATGTGGCTAGTACGAACACTTGATATGATGTGAGGAGAATGGCACTTTACCTCTGTGGTCTTCCTCCCCAAAACCTGTAACTCCAGTCTAATCATGAGAAAAATACCAGACAAATCCTCATTCAGGGACATGCTACAGAATACTTCACCAGTACTCCTTAAAACTGTCAAGATCATCCAAACCAAAGAAAGTCTAAGAGACTGTCACAACCCAAAAGGAGCCTGGGGATGCATGACTACTAAATGTAATGTGAGATCCTGGCTATATCCTGGTATAGAAAAAGGATATAAGGAAAAACTAAAAAAATATGAATGAAGTATGGACTTTGATTATTAATAAAGTGTCAATATTTGTTTATTAATTGTGACAAATGTGCCATTGCAATGTAAGGTGTTAACAATGGGGGAAACTAGGTGTGGGGTTTAAGGGAACCCTTTCCACTATCTTCACAACTTTTCTGTAAACCTGAAACTATTATAAAATAAAAGCCTTACTTAAATTGTAAAATGAAGATTGCATAATATACTCTACAGATTAAGGGACTAATGCATGAATCAATAATGATTGATTAATTCAAGTATTTAATGAACACCTGTTTTGTATGAGCACCTTTGTTGGCACTTGTAAGGGACCCTTATATAAGTTAAAATTTATCTCACCCCCCAGGGAGCTTATAGAAATGCAGAGTTTAAGCATTCCATATGTTTGCTAAGTGATTTGCCTTTAATGCAATGATGGGAATTTTTATTTCACTGAGTCTAATAATTCCCCTTATCCTGTAGCAAGTGTTATAAGAGGGACTGCCTATGAAGCTCCTTTTGTTTTATTTTTATTTTACTTTTATTTTTTTTAGATTTTTATTTTTTATTTTGAGAGAGAGAGAGAGGGAGAGAGAGAGAGAGAATCCCAAGCAAGGTCTGCTCTGTCATCACGGAGCCCAATGCAGGTCTCAAACTCACAAACTGCAAGACCGTGACCCAAGCTGAAATCGAGAGAGCCAGCCGCTTAATGGACCGAGCCACCCAGGCACCTCCCTCCTCTTGTTTTAAATGAGAGACTCATTTAATGTTGCAGTTTTCTTCATTTGTTAAATAAATTCATATCTTAGAATGTCAGAGCTAGAAAGGCTCTTATATCAGACATTGTGGATGCCCTGTCCTTATTCCCTTGCCCCTACCTCATCAGTGTTCACAAGCCTGACTCCCAACTTCCATCACGTGTATTTCAAATAATTTTTTTTTTAATTTTTTTTAACATTTTATTTATTTTTGAGACAGAGAGAGACAGAGCATGAACGGGGAAGGGGCAGAGAGAGAGGGAGACACAGAATCAGAAGCAGGCTCCAGGCTCTGAGCCATCAGCCCAGAGCCTGACGCGGGGCTCGAACTCATGGACCGCGAGATCGTGACCTGAGCCAAAGTCGGACGCTTAACCGACTGAGCCACCCAGGCGCCCCTCAAATAATTTTAAATATGTAGTGTTGACTATACCTCTCTTGTGGGATATATCCTATAGACAAAAAGAAATACAAAAAAATATTAAACTTTTAGGGATAATTCTACGATTGCTATTTTGAAACTATTACAGTGTGAGATATAGATATAGATACACACACACACATATATACACACTTGTACATACATATCTATTAGGGTAAAGCAATTAAGTAACTATGTTAATGTCATTAGGAACTGATATTTTCAACCTAAGAGAAAAAAGATACAAATATAAATTCAAGCAAATTATGTACCAAGAAGAAGGGGATGCCTCAATCCCTAGAAACTCTTATCAACGGAGAAGGCAATGACTTAAATCTGCATAACAACCATATCCTTCACGACCCCTACCCCCACATCTTTTGTCTTTAGCTGAACATGATATTTAAAGTGATGGCTTCAGCCATCTCTGGGAGTTACCCTTTTTTTTTTTTTTTTTTGGTTCCTTCTCATGTATACAGGAAATATACATGTAATTAAGCTTAAGCTTTTGTTTCTTTTTCTCCTGTTAATTTGTCTCATGTCAATTTAATTCTTAGACCAACCAGAAAAATCTTGAAGGGTAGACGAAAATTTTTCTCCCCAACACAAACAATTCACAAAATTACAATTTTTGAGATTTTTACATGGTGCCACATAGTGGTAGTTGCCTACCTACTGTTCATTCTCCCTTTCTTCATCACTAACAGAAGACCTATATTGTTAGGTGTGGCAAAGGATCAGCTTTAAAACAGTACTTTCCTTACAGGTATCGGTGGCCAGTGAGCTGAAAGCAAACATCATTTCATGAGGCTGCTGAGAAAGTTTTGTAAAGGAAACTGACTAATATGATTGAGTTAACCTTTTGCTCTTACTGCTTCCTCCTGCCTACTGCCCAGAATATGAATATAATATAATGGCTGAGTTGCAGCAGCTATCATGGACTATGAAGCAATCTTGATGATGGGAGCCATGTACCAAATATGGGGGGGGGGGGCAGAAAGAAGGAACCTGGGTCCTAGATATGTGTAGAGCTGCTATATTAACCTTAGATGCCTAGCCCTGAACTCCTTTTATGGGAGAAAAAAAAAAAAACATCATATTTAAGCCACTATAACTTGGGTTTCTGTTATATGCTGTAAAATCCAATCCAAACTGATACATTTTCTTCATAAAAGAAGTATATTTGTGGGAAATTTTAAAGTTTATGGATAAATGAAATAAATAAAATAAATAAAAATACTAGGGCAATGAAAACATCCTGGAGGTTTTAGCCAGGACAATTAAGAAAGAGAAACAAGTAAAAGCCATTTGTATGGGAAAGGAAAAAGTAAAATTATCTCTATTTGCAGATGGCATGATCTTATAAATAGAAAATGCTCAAAATCGACTAAAAAACTATTAGAGCCAATAAACAATTTCAGCAAGATTGCAGGATACAAGCTCAATATACAAAAATCAATTGCATTTCTATACACTGGCAATAAACATTCTGAAAATAAAATAAAAAATAATTCCATTTACAATAGCATCAAAAAATAAAATACTTATGAATAAATTTAACAAAAGAAGGGGCGCCTGGGTGGCGCAGTCGGTTAAGCGTCCGACTTCAGCCAGGTCACGATCTCGCGGTCCGTGGGTTCGAGCCCCACGTCGGGCTCTGGGCTGATGGCTCAGAGCCTGGAGCCTGTTTCCGATTCTGTGTCTCCCTCTCTCTCTGCCCCTCCCCCGTTCATGCTCTGTCTGTCTCTGTCCCAAAAATAAATAAACGTTGAAAAAAAATTAAAAAAAAAAATTAACAAAAGAAGTGTAAAACTTGTACACTGAAAGTCACAAAACATTATGGAAAGAAATGAAACATCTAAATAAGTGGAAACTTATCACATTTATGGGTCAGATAATAGTACTCAACAAAGTCATCTACAGATCCAATACAATATCAAAATTCCAGCATGCTTTTTTGCAGTAATTAACAAGCTAATCCAAAAATTCATATGGAAATGCAAGAGACCCACAATGGCCAAAACAGTCTTGAAAAAGAAGAACAAGGCTGGAAGACTCACACTTCATTTTACAACTTACTACAAAACTATCATAATTAAGACAGTTTGGTACTGGCATATAGACATATAGATCAATGCCACAGAATTGACAGTTCAGAAATAAACCCATTCATTTATAGTCAAATAATTTTCAACAAGGGTACCAAGACTATTTAATGGGAAATGAAGATTGGGGCACCTGGGTGGCTCAGTCAGTTAAGCATCTGACTTCAGCTCAGGTCATGATCTCGCGGTTTGTGAGTTTGAGCCCTGCGTCGGGCTCTGTGTTGACAGCTCGGAACCTGGAGCCTGCTTCGGATTCTGTGTCTCTTTTTCTCTCTGCCCCTTCCCCACTTGTGCTCTGTCTCTCTCTGTCTATCAAAAATAAATAAATGTAAAAAAAATTTTTTTAAATAATGGGAAATGAAGAATCTTTTCAACAAATGGTGCTGGAACAACTAGATATCCACGCACAAAAGAATGAAGTTGGATCCTTACCTCACACCATACACAAGAATTAATTCAAAATGGATTAAATACCTAAATGTAAAAGTTGAATCTTTAAAATTTTTAGAAGAAAATATAGAAGTAAATCTTCATGACCTTGGGTTAGGCAATGGATTTTTAAATACAACACCAAAAGCACAGCAACAAGAGGAGGAAAAATAGATAAATTTGACTATGTCAAAATTAAAATCTTTTATGCTGCAAACAATACTATCAAGAAAGTGAGAAGACAACTAACAGAAGAAAATCTTGAAAATTATATATTTAGGAAGGTACTTAACATCCAGAATTTATATATATGTATATATGTATATACATATATATGTATCTATATGTATATATACATACACTCTTAAAACTTTATATAATAAAAAGACAAGTCAATTTAAAAATGGGCAAAGGACCTGAATAGACATTTCTTAGAAGAAGATGTTCACATGTCAATAAAAATGTGAAAATATATCTCAGGGGCACCTGGGTAGCTCAGTTGGTTGAGCGTCCAACTTCAGCTCAGGTCATGATCTCACAGTTCATGAGTTCAAGCTCTACATTGGGCTCACTACTGTTAGCCTGTCAGCACGGAGCCCGCTTCATATCCTCTGTCCTCCTCTCTCTCACCCTCTCCTGTTTGTGCTCTCCCAAAAATAAATAAAAGTTAAAAACATAAAGAGGGCACCAGGGTTGCTCAGTCGGGTAAACGCCTGACTTCGGCTCAGGTCATGATCTCACAGTCCGTGAGTTCAAGCCCTGCGTCGGGCTCTGTGCTGACAGTTCAGAGCCTGGAGCCTGCTTCAGATTCTGTGTCTCCCTCTCTCTCTCTCTCTCTCTCTCTCTCTGCTCTTCCCCTGCTCACGCTCTGTCTCTCTCTCTCTCTCAAAAATAAATAAACATTAAAAAAATTTTTAATAAAAAAAGAAAAAATATAGTAAGACTGGGGAGGGTGGAAGAATGTGAAAAGATGCATATTATCATTAGTCAATAGGAAAATGCAAATAAAAACCACTCTCCACCCACTAGGATGGCTATAATCAAAAAGACACAATAATAAGTATTGGTGAGGATGTGGAGAAATTGAAATCCTTATACGTTGCCGGTGGGAACGTACAACAGGACAGCCACTTTGTAAAACAGTTTGACAGTTGCCCAAAATGTTTAGTGCATAGTTACCATATGACCTAGCCATTCCATTCCTAGGCATATACACAAGAGAACTAAAAACATATGTCCACACAAAAACTTGTACAGGAATGTTCTTTGCAACATTATTCATAATAGCCAAAAAATGGAAACAAGCTTGCATTAGTTTTCTAGGGCTACAGTAACAAATTACCACAAACTGGGTGGCTGAAAATAACAGAAATGTATTCTTTCACGCTCTTGGAGGCCAGAAGTCTGGAATCAAAGTGCAGTAGTGCTCTGCAATTTCTCAGAGAGAATCCTTTCTTGCCTCTTCCAGCTTATGGTGTTCCTTGGCTTGTTGTGGCTACAAAATTCCTATCTCTTCCTCAGTCTTTACATGTCATTCTCCTCCTTCTCTCCCCTCTGTGTGTTTTTTAATAAAGACATTTGTCGCTGGATGTAGGGCCCACTGGGATGATCTTACCTTGAGATCCTTAAATACATCTGCACAGAACCTTTTTCCAAATAAGGTCACATTCACAGGTTTTTGGGGGTTAAGACATGGACATACCTTTTTGGGGGCCACTTCCTATTGAAAGGCCTTCCTTTCAACCCACTACAAACCCAAAGGTCCATCAACTGATGAATGGCTAAATAAAATATGGTTTATCCATACAATGGAATATTATTGGGTGATAAAAAGTACTGACACCTGCTGCAACATGGGTGAAACTTGAAAACATCATACTAAAGGAAAGAAGCCAGACAAAGGCCACATGTTGTGCAATTACATTTATATGAAATGTCCAGAAGAAGCAAATCAGTAGAAACAGAAAGTAGATCAGTGGTTACCTAGCATTGTGGGAATCTTCAGGGGAATGGAGAATGCTAATGAACATAGGATCTCTTTTTGGCATGATGAAAATGTTCTTTTTTTTAAATGTTTATTTATTTTTGAGAGAGAGAGAGATAGCACAAGCTGGGAAGGGGCAGAGAGAGGGGGACAGAGGATCCAAAACAGGCTCTGCACCGTCAGCGCAAAGCCCAACGTGGGCTCAAACCCACCAACCATGAGATCATGACTTAAGCCAAAGTTGGATGCTCAACTGACGGAGCCACCCAGGCACCTGGGCATGATGAAAATGTTCTAAAATTATATTACAGTAAAAAAAAAAAAATTGAAGTGGGGTGCCTGGCTGGCTCAGTCGATTAAGCGTCCAACGTCAGCTCGGGTCATGATCTCACAGTTCATGAGTTCAAGCCCCATGTCAGGCTCTGTGCTGACAGCTCAGAGCCTGGAGCCTGCTTGGGATTCTGTGTGTGTGTCTCTCTCTGCCCCTCCCCTGCTCACACTCTGTCTCTATCTCTATCTCTCTCAAAAATAAAGAAACATTAAAAAAATTTTTTTAATTGAAGCACAGGGAAGTGGAAAAAAATTATGTTATAGTAATAATTGCACAACTCTGTAAATATACAAAAAACCATTGAATTGTGTACTTTAAATGGGTGAATTGTATGGGATATAAATTATATCTCCATGAAACTGAAAAGTGAGAAATTTAAAGATTAGTAATGAATGTAATGGATTAAAATACATCAAACTTGCTAAAATTCATAGGCTCATAATGATTTTTTTTAAAGCTATTTGATCATCTTTAGCCAATACCGGCAAATAAAGGTAAGGAACCCAGCACTTACTCTGCCTTGCCTATATGAACTGTACCTGAGGATATCCACATAGTTGATAGGAGAATGTTCTTTATTATAGAAGCATCTCTGCTAATTAAGATAGAAGAAATGACAGAATTAGAGTCTCACAAATTCTCAGGCCCTAATGAAATAATGGATCAAGGCAATGTTTTTCATTAGGTGAAAGTTTGATGGGAACTTTAAAAGAGGGGCTAACAATGCCTGAATCCAGTGATTAATATTACCATCACTTAAAATGGGACAGCGAGACATTATGGGCCACCCGATGTGATGCAATAGAAAGTGCACAAAGGATTCTTGCCAATAAAACCAAACCTGAATTTGAAATATAACTGCCAACTTACAGGAAATATAGGGTTTAAAGGAATACATTAAATGACGCTAGAGAGATGGATGCAATCAGCCAAACACCAACTGTGGGAAATTTTCCAGGACAAATGTGTCAATTTTTCTTGGCAAACAAATAGCAAGAACATAGTCTTATCTATCAAAAAGACGTAAGAGGGGCGCCTGGGTGGCTCAGTTGGTTGGGCGTCCGACTTCGGCTCAGGTCATGATCTCGCGTTTCGTGGATTCTGGCCCCGCGTTGGGCTGTGATGACAGCTCGGAGCCTAGAGTCTGCTTTGGATTCTGTGTCTCCCTTTCTCTTTGCCTTTTTCCTGCTCTCACTCTGTCTCTCTCTCTTTCTCACTCTCAAAAATAAACACTAAAAAATTTAAAGAAACACACACAACACTTAAGAGACATATTAACCACATGTAATGAGGAACCTTATCTGGTCCCCAGTTTGAAGAAATCTACTATAAAAAAATAATTACGAGATAATGTGGAAGATTTTGAACACTGAATATAAATGATAATAAGGAATTGTTATCACAACTATCTTTTAGTTGTGATAATGCTTGTGTTTGAAAAAAATAGTTTTTATCTTTGAGAGATACATACTTAAATATTTACAGATGAAAAGATATAACGTCTGGGATTTGCTTTAAGATAATCTCATGGTGGGGTGAGAGAAGTAGCTGGGAATACAGATAAAACAAGATTGGCCATCTGTTCCTAATTGTTGAAACCAGGTACTAGGCACACGGTGGTTCATGTACTGTACTGCTAAGTATATATGTCTGGAAATGTTCCAGAGTAAACACGTTTTTTAAAATGTTCTTTGGAACATTGAGTTGAGCCCTGAGTATGTTTTTCCATGTAAATCAATATGGTTTTTGCCTAGTAAAGCATATGGGGATTCCCTTTTCCCTGATCTGACTAAAGCAGATCATTTGGAGGGTAGAGAGGCATGCTTTGAAATCACGCCTGGGTTTGAGTTCAGGCTTCACTATTCACTCATGTTGTTAGATATTTAACCTTTATGAAGCTCAATTTCTTCATTGGATAAACAGGCATGGTAATAATGGCTCCTCTCATCCGGGTGTTTGGAGATTAAATACAATACAGAACACAAAGCACTTGGCACAGTACCAGGCAGTGCTCTATAAATATTAGGGGCAGCTCTTAATTGTTTTGGCTATCTATTGTGGGTTGACCTGGCTCAGCTGGGAGCTTCTATTTTGTTTACTGTCAACTGGGAGTATAGTCATCTGGTGGTCGAACTGGGCTGGAACCAAGATGGCTCATACCTACAGCACATAGTTGATCCCAACTGTTGGCTGGACGCTCAGCCAGGGCTGTTGACCACAGCACCTACACATGGCCTCTCCATGACACCTGGGCTTCTCACTTCGTGGTTCTGAGAGGAAGTGTCCCAAGAGCAAAGTGGAAGCTGCTGGTTCTCAAGGGTCTAGATCTGTGTCACTTCCATGACATTCTATTGGTTAGAGTCACAAGGCCTGCTCATGGGGCACCTGGATGGCCCAGTTGGTTAAGTGTCTGACTTTGGCTCAGGTCATGATCTCACAGTTCATGGGTTCAAGCCCCACATCAAGCTCTGCGCTAACAGCTCAGAGCCTGCAGCCCGCTTCAGATTCTCTCTCTCTCTCTCTCTCTCTCTCTCTCTCTCTCTCTCAAAGGTAAATAAATAAATAAACATTAAAAAAAAAAAAAGAGTCACAAGGCCTGCCCAGATACAGTAGGAGGGAAAATAAATTCAACCTCTTAATGGGAAGAGGGGCAAAGAACTTTAATCCACCACATTAAGTGTCCTGTTTGCTCATTATGTGGTCTGCAGGTAAAGATCTAGATTTCAAAGAAATACACCAAAAACATACTCAGTATATGTCTCCGGAAGATGTTCTCCCTGGACCGTGCTCACTGACATTTTTCCTGCTGCTCAGCTGACTAAGCCAGGGCCTGAAGAGTCAGAGGGCCAGGCAGTGGTCACTAACCTGAGGCTGGATGGGACGAAAAATCAGGGCAGGACTAAATCTTCACCACAGAAACACCTTGGCATGAGTCAGTGGTTCTCAAAAATGATTTATGAGACCAAATTAGGTCATCTATTTTTAATTATTGTGGTTATTAATTTGACAAATTGTAATTCAATACTGTTCTCATATGCAGTAATTCTGGAGACTTGAGGAACTATTCGTATTCTTTTCCAAATACTATCAGTATTATTTCCTTAATTTTTTAGATTTAAGGCATAACAACTTTCCACATATTTCTGTCTCTTACCTTTCAATCAACAGTTGCTGACTCTCAAGTCGTCTCTGATGTTATCTAAAACACAGTCCAGGAGAGGTGTTTTTGTTTATTTATTTGTTTGTTTGTTTTAGTGTGCATGACACAAACAGAAAGTCCTCTCTTTGGGGTAAGAAACATCTGCTAGAGCTAAACAATGCAAAGTTAATGGCAAGCTTGGGCAATATGAGTTTTACATGAACACAGAGCTTTGCTTTTAATTGGAACATTTACAGTAAACAAATGATTGATAAAGACACTCAGTCGCCTCTATAAACAAGGAAGTGGAGAACCCAGCCGTGCTGAACGCTGTGTTTATTTTCCACTGAAAGAGGATGTAAACTACTAATCACAGGCATGCCACAGTTTAATTTCTACACAAGACCCTTTCCTGGTTTTCTATTTTAAAAAAAATGATGGCAGTTTTGCTCACTAAATTTCTTTGTGTAGAATTCTTATAAGTGCTATTGATTTTAAAATAGGTTATAAAAAAAAGTTCTTAAAAGAAACTTTAGGTGCTTCTAAGCTTGGATTCATTTTGCTGTTGAAAAGATCCCAGCTGACAGCTGTGATATAAATGCATAGAGAAGGAAATAAACACTGTCTCTCTGACCATGACCTGGAAGTTATGTCAGAAGAATCTGGCATTCTGTCAATTGGCCATAAAGCAAATATCAGGGGTGGGAAGGAGGTGGAACAGCCACATATTTCTGGCCTGTTCTGGAATTCTGAGCACATCAGAGCATATAGCCAGAGGCTCGGGATCACTTGGTGATGAAAGAGTGGTTAAAAGCATTCGCTTAGAGGGGCGCCTGGGTGGCTCAGTTGGTTAAGTATCTGACTGTTGATCTCAGCTCAGGCCTTGATCTCCGGTCAGGTCTTGATGTCAGGGTCTGTTCTGGGTGCAAAGCCTACTTAATAATAATAATAATAATAATTTTTAAAGCATTTCCTTAGAAACAAACTGTCCCTGTGTAAGCTAAGACCCTTACTGATGTATTTGAGATTTCTGACTTGTTTGAGACTCTTTCTGACTTATGTAAGCCTTTCCTGACTTCTTTCAAACACTGTCTGAGGAATTAGATATCCTTCCTGATTTGTATGGGACCCTTCCTAACCTGTTTGAGACCCTTCCTGACATGTTTGAAACAATTCCTAACTTGTTTCAGACCCTTCCCTTCATGTGAGAGACCTTTCCTGACATACTTGAGGTAGCTCCTAATGATTGAGATACGTCCTAAGGTACTTGAGGCCCACCCTGATGTATTTGAGACTAATCCTGAGGACATGTTTGAGATGATTCCCAACATATTTGAGACTCTTCCTGTCTGTCTGAGATCCTTCCAGACATATTTAAAGTTCTGCCTGACAACTTAAAGACACAGTCTGACTTGTTTGAGACTCTTCTGGACTTGTTCGACACCCTTCCTCGTGTGTTTGAGACCATTCCTGATGTATTGAGACTATTCCTGTCTGAGACTCTTACTCAGATATTTAAAAACTCTTCTGGACTATTTTTAGACACTTCCTAACTTGTTTGAGATGATTCCTGCTATGTTTGAGACCCCACCTAACATATATCAGACCCTTCTTGACATATTCGAGACCCTTCATGACTTGGTTGACAGCCTTTCTGACCGTGTGAGAAACTTTTTGACATGTTTAAGATTCTTCCTAAATCGTTTGAGACCATGCCTGATCTATCCAAGAAACTTCCTGATGTATTTAAGCCTTTTGCAGACATGTTTCAGACCCTTCTTGACTTGTTGGAGATTTCCTGACATGTTAGAGAACTTGGTTGACTATTTGAGATTCTCTCTCCTATGATTCTCTCTCTCCTCTTGACTTATTGAGACTCTTCCTGACCAAGACCCTTCCTGAGGTAATGAAAAGGCTTCCTCACAACTTTGAGATCCTTCCTTCCATGTTTGAGACTGTCCCTGGCTTGTTTGAAAACATTCATGACACATTTGAGACCCTTGCTAACATACCTGACCCCTTCCTGACTTGGTTGCAACCATTTCTAACTCTTTGAGTCTCTTCTTGACATGTTTGAGACACTTCTTGAGGTGTTAGAGATACTAACATACTTAATCCTTTCCTGTATGTTTGAGACTCTTCCTGATATATTTGAGAATGTGCTGATGATGGTGACACTTTTTCTGGCTCATTTGAGGTTGTACCTGAAGTGTTTGAGACTCTTCCTGTCTCTTTGAGACATATCTAAAAATCTTTCTGCTTACTTTGACTTGTTTGAGATACCCTCTAGCGTATTTGAGTTCCTTCCTGACTGTTGAGACTCTTCCTGATGACTTTGAGACCCTCCCTGACTTGTTTGACAGCCTTTGTGAGTCTGTGACATCATTCCTAATTGTTTTAGTCTTCTGATTCTTCTTGTCCGAGACCCTTCCTAACTTACTGTCGATGCCTATTGAATGAGATCCTGACATGTTTGAGACCCTTCTTGACTTATTTGAGACCATTTCTGACATGTTTGAGACCCTATTTGACTTGTTGAGACTCTTCTAACTGACTCTTTTTAAAAAATGTTTATTTATTTTGAGAGAGACAGAAAACACAAGCAGGGGAAGGGCAGAGAGAGACAGGGAAAGAAAGAGAGAATCCCAAGCAGGCTCTGTGCTGTAGTGCAGAGCCTGACACAGGGCTCAGTCTCACAAACCAGGAGATCATGACCTCAGCCAAAATCAAGAATCGGACACTTAACTGACTGAGCCACCCAGGTGCCACCCTAACAGACTCTTGAGAACTTTCCTATTTGATACTCTTCCTTTCAGTTTGAGTCCCTTCTGGACTTAGTTGGGATTATTCCAACTTCTCTTCATTTGTTCGAGGCCCTTCCTTACTACTTGAAGACTGTTCAGGACTTGTTTTAAGACACTTCCTGCATATTTGAGTCCCTTCATAATGTATTTTCAATTCTGCTTGACTGTTTGAACCAAATCTTGTCATACTTGAGACCCTTTATGAATTGTTTAAGACTTTTGCTGATATATTTGAACAAGTCCTGCATGGTTGAGACTTTTTATGACATACTTGAGGGACTTTCAGCCTTGTTTGAGATCCTTCCTAAGTTATTTGAGACTCTTCTGGACATCTTGAGAGACTCTGATTTATTTGAAACTCTTCCTAATATATTTGAGACTCATCCCAACTTATTTGAAATTCTTTTTGACATCTTTGAGACTGTATATTTGAGACCATTCCAGATATATTTTAAACCCTGTCTGAGGAATTTGAAACTCTTCCTGACAAGTTTGAGACTATTCCCTACTTGTCTGAGACTCTTCCCTATGTATTTGAAGAAACTTTCTGATTTGTTTCAAACTCTTCCTGAGCTAAGACCATTCCTGAAGTATTGGAGACTCTTCCTGACTCTGAGACCCTTAATGATGTATTTTAAGCTCTTCCGACTACATCTGGATACTGACTTTTTGGAAGAAAGTCTGACATATTTGAGACCCTGCCTGCATGTTTGAGAAGTTCCCTTACAAGTTGGAAGCCCTATTTGACATTTTTGAGAAGCTTCCTGACTGTTGGAGACTCTTTCTGATAACTTTAGCACCCTTCTTGGCTTGTTTAATGGCCTTTTTGACCCTTAGAAAGCCTCCCAGACATGTTTGAGACCCTTCCTGAGTAGTTGAGATCCTTCCTGAGGCATTTGAGAATTTTCCTGATATATTCGAGACTATTACAAACTTGTTTGAGATCTTTGCTGACATATTTGAGACTTCTTCTCAGTTTGAAATGCTTTTTGATACATTTAAAGCTCTTTCTATTTGACATTGTCCAGACTTGTTTGAGATAGACATATGTGAGACCCTCCATAATGGGTTTGAAACTTTTCCTGAATATTTGAGTCCTTTTGTTATGTTAAGAACCTTCCTGTGTTGAGATATTTAGTGATGTATTTGAACCACTCCTGTATGGTTGAGACCCTTGCTGAGGTACTTGAGACATTTTTAGCCTTATTTGAAACTCTAACATATTTGAGGCTCTTCCTCAAGGATTGAGAGACTTCTTGATGTATTTCAGACCCTTCTTGAGATACTTGAAACTTGTCCTGACTCATTTGAGACCCTTCCTGACATATTTGAAACTGTCTGAAATTCTTTCAGATGTATTTTAAACTCTCCTGATGAATTTGAGACCCTTTCTGACAACTTTAAAATCCTTTCTTAATCGTTTGAGACTCTTCCTGATGTATTTGAAAGCCATTTTGACATGCTCGAGACTCTTTCTCTATGTTTACAATACAATGTTTTAGACCATTCCTGAAGTATTTGAGACTCTTCCTATGCCTGTGACCCTTCCTGGGGAATGTAAAACTCTTCCTGATAACCTTCAGATACACTCTTCTTGTCTGTTTAAGACACTTCCTCCCTCACAAATTTAAGACTATGTCTTACTACCATGTGACTCTTCTTGACCAGATGTGATGCTTTTAATGACTTTGAGACCTTTCTTTTTTTTTTTTATTAATTTTTTTTCAACGTTTTTATTTATTTTTGGGACAGAGAGAGACAGAGCATGAACGGGGGAGGGGCAGAGAGAGAGGGAGACACAGAATCGGAAACAGGCTCCAGGCTCCGAGCCATCCACCCAGAGCCTGACGCGGGGCTCGAACTCCCGGACCGCGAGATCGTGACCTGGCTGAAGTCGGACGCTTAACCAACTGCGCCACCCAGGCGCCCCTTTGAGACCTTTCTTGATTTGCTCAACAACATTTCTGACTTATTGATACCCTTCTGACATATTTGATACACTTCCTGAGAGAATCCTTTACATATTTAAGACTCTTCCAGACAGTATGATCCTTTGTGACTTTCTTGAGATGCTACCTGCCATGTTTGAGACTTTTCCTCACCTGTTTGAGACTCCTTCTGAGATGTTAGAAATTCTCCTTATATTTGAGACTCTTCCAGTCAGGATAAGACATTTCCTAATATCTTTGAGACCCTTCCTGAGTTGTGTCAGAACTTCTTGATGTATTTGAGACTCTCTGAGACCATTCCTGACATATTTAAGAACCTCCCTGACCTACTTAAGATTTTTGCTGAAATGTTTGAGACACTTCATGACTTGCTTCAGAAATGTACACACATATTTGAGATTCTTATGGATGTTTTTGAGACCTTTTATCTATGTTGAAAGCTTCACTAATGTCTTTAAAGCTCTTCCTAATGATGTTTGAGATGCTTCCAGAATTGTTTGAGAAGATTCTTGATGTATTTGAGACTCTTCCTCTCCATGTGACACTTCCTGACATGTTTGAGTCCCTTATTGAGACAGGTTTTTTACTCCTCCTGATGTAGTTGAGATTCTTCCTGATGTATTTGGTACCCTTCTTGGCTTTTGATATCATTCCTAATATGGTGACGCTTTCTTGTATCTGAGAAACTTATTTTCTGTTTGAGACCCTTACTGACTTATTAATAACTTTTTTAACTACGTTGAGAAACTTCCTGACTTGTTTGAGATATTTCCTCATGTATTTGGGACTCTTCCTCTCTGTTCCAAACACTTTCCAACAAGCTTAAGACTTTTCCTTACATGTTTGAGGCCATGTTTCATGCTGCATTTAACAACCTCCCTTGGGTATTTAAAACTCCCCTTGAGGGGCGCCTGGGTGGCGCAGTCGGTTAAGCGTCCGACTTCAGCCAGGTCACGATCTCGCGGTCCGGGAGTTCGAGCCCCGCGTCGGGCTCTGGGCTGATGGCTCAGAGCCTGGAGCCTGTTTCCGATTCTGTGTCTCCCTCTCTCTCTGCCCCTCCCCCGTTCATGCTCTGTCTCTCTCTGTCCCAAAAATAAATAAACGTTAAAAAAAAAAAATTAAAAAAAAATAAAACTCCCCTTGAGGGGCACCTGGGCAGCTCAGTCGGTTGGACATCCAACTTTGGCTCAGGTCATGATCTCATAGTTCGTGAGTTCAAGCCCCATGTCGGGCTCTGTGCTGACAGCTCAGAGCCTGGAGCCTGCTTCGGATCCTGTGTCTCCCTCTCTCTCTGCCCCTTCCCCGCTTTCTCTCTTTCTCTCTCTCTCTCTCTCTTCCCCCCCCCCCGCTCCCTCTCTCTCTCTCTCTCTCAAAAATAAATAAACATTGGGGCACCTGGGTGGCTCAGTCGGTTAAGTGTCTGACTCTTGACTTCGGCTCATGTCATCATCTCAGGGTTCATGAGTTCAAGCCCCGCATCGGGCTCTGTGCTGACAGTGGGGGCTTGCTTGGGATTCTGTCTCCCTCTCTCTCGGTCCCTCCCCTGCTTGCTTTCTATCTTTCTCTAAATAAATAAATAAATAAATAAATAAATAAATAAATATAAACTTTAAAAATAAATAAATAAACATTTAAAAATTTATAAAAAGACTTCCCTTGAAAAGTTTGAGACTCTTCATGACGAATTGGAGACCTTCTCTGACATGCTTGAGACACTTCTCAACTTGAGACCCTTTTATTGAAATGTTTGAGACCCTTCCTTTTTGTTTGAGACCATTACTGACAAAATTAAAGCTCTTCCTGACTACTTTGAATAATTATGGTCCAATTTGAGAGAATTGTTGATGCATTTCAGACTTTCCCCCTTTCTTGGCAAAACTTCCTGTCTTGTTGGAGACACATCATAACAGCTTTGAGACTCTTCCTGATGTATTTGGCACCCCTACTGTATTTAGATTCCTAGGGCTGCCTTTTAAAAGTACCACAGGGGCGCCTACATGGCTCAGTCAGTTAAGCATCCAACTCTTGATTTCGGCTCAGGTCATGATCTCACAGTTTGTGAGATCGAGCCCCACATAGGGCTCCACACTGATAACACGGAGCCTGCTTAGGATTCTCTCTGTCTCTCCCACTGTCTCTGCCCCTCCTCTGCTCGTGTTTTCTCTCTCTCTCTCTCTCTCTCTCTCTCTCTCTCTCTCTCTCAATAATTAAGTGAATTTAAAAAATAAATAAATAAATAAAAGTGCCACAAATTAGATGTCTTCAAACAACAGAAATTCTCTTACAGTTCAGGAGACCAGAAGTCTGAAATTAAAGTGTCAGCAGAATTGGTTCCTTGTGGAAGCTCTGAGGGAGAATATGTTCCATGCCTCTCTCCTAGCTTCTGGTGGTTTCTGCCACTCTTTGGTATTCCTTGGCTTGTGGACCTATCACTCCAATCTCTGCCTCCATCTTTACATGGCATTCACTTCTCTATGTGTCTTCACATAGCCCTCCTATAAGGACACCAATCATTGGATTTAAAGCCCATCCTAATCCAGTGTGGCCTAATCTTAACTAACTACATCTGCAAAGACTATTTCCAAATAAGGTCTCATCCTAAGATTTCAGGCATACATGAATTGGTAGATTCGCTATGTAACATAGTGATGCACACAGTAGATGCATTATGTAACCCAGTGCATCTACTAATATAATTGAGATTCTTCATGACTGTCTGAGACCCTTCAAGACATATTGTAAACTCTGTCTAATGAATTTGAGACACTTCCTGACTTGTTTGAGATGCTTCCTGATTTTTTTTTTTTTGAGACTTTTCCTAATGTATTTGAAGCCCTAACTCGCATTTCTTCCTGTTTGAGACTCTTCCTGACATTTCTGAGACTGTTCCTGCCATATTTACTACTCTTGTTGACATGTTTGTGAATCATTCCAAATTATTTGAAATATTTCCTATCTGAAACTGTTCCCGGCATATTTGAGACTCTTCCTGTCTATGTGAGAGCATTCCTGATGGATTTGGAAAACTTCTCACCTATTTAACACTCTTCCTGACATGTTTGAGAGACTTCATGAATTGTTTGAGACTCTTGCAAATGTATATGAGACCTTTTCCGACTTTCTTGAGTCCCTTCTCAATTTGTTTGAGACAATTCATGACATGTTTGAAACATCTGAGACACATTTGAGACACTTCTTACTCTTTGAAACACCTTACTGACCTATTTATAGTTCATACTTAATACTTTGAGAAACTTCTTGACTTGTTTGAGATGCTTCCTGATGTACGTTAGACTCTTCTCTGTTCTGGCTACTCCCTGACCAATTTGAAGCTTCCTGGAGTACTTGAGACCCTTCTAGGCATACTTGAGAACCTACTTCATGTATTTAAGATTCTTCCTGACATGTGAAAGCATTCATGACTTGAGACTCTCCAAAACATATTAGACAGCTTATCAAACTTGCTTAAGATCCTTCTTGACTTATTTGAAACCTTGCTTGACATGTTTGAGACCCTTCTGGTATTCGAGTCTCTTTTTTTCAGTTTGAGATGCTTACTGACTTATTTAACAAGTTCTTGCGGACTACCTTGAGAACCTTTCAGATTGAGATTCCTGATGTATTTCAGACTCTTTCCCTCTGTTTGAAGCACTTCCCAACAGTTTGCTGCTCTACCTGATGTATTAGATTCCTCCTGATATATTTGAGACTTTTCCTAATTGTGACTATTCCTGACTTGGTATCACTCTCTCAGTTGTATCTCAGACACTTCCTTTCTGTTTGAGACCCTTACTGATTTATCTACAACTCGTTGAGATAGCTCCTGACTTGTTTCAGATGTTTCCTCATATATTTAAGACTCTCCCTCTCTGTTCTGGAAGCTTCCTGAATAGTGTAAGACCCTTCTGACATGTTTGAGACTCCTTTTCCTGTGTTTGAGACTCTTTCTGCCATATTTGAGAACCTTCTTCTATATAAGACTCTTTTGGACATATTTGGGAGACTTCAGGGCTTATTTGAGACTCTGTGATATAGTTGAGATCTTTTTTGACATACTTCAGATGTTTCTTTTTTTTAATTTTTTTTTAATTTTTTAAAATTTACATCCAAATTAGTTAGCATATAGTGCAACAATGATTTCAGGAGTAGATTCCTTAGTGCCCCTTACCCATTTAGCCCATCCCCCCTCCCACAACCCCTCCAGTAACCCTCAGTTTGTTCTCCATATTTATGAGTCTCTTGTGTTTTGTCCCCCTCCCTGTTTTTATATTATTTTTGTTTCCCTTCCCTTATGTTCATCTGTTTTGTCTCTTAAAGTCCTCATATGAGTGAAGTCATATGATTTTTGTCTTTCTCTGACTGACTAATTTCACTTAGCATAATACCCTCCAGGTCCATCCACGTAGTTGCAAATGGCAAGATTTCATTCTTTTGGATTGCCGAGTAATACTCCATTGTATATATATACCACATCTTCTTTATCCATTCATCCATCGATCGACATTTGGGCTCTTTCCATACTTTGGCTATTGTTGATAGTGCTGCTATAAACATGGGGGTGCATGTGTCCCTTCAAAACAGCACACCTGTATCCCGTGGATAAATGCCTAGTAGTGCAATTTCTGGGTCGTAGGGTAGTTCTATTTTTCAGACGTTTCTTGACTTGAGTCCCTTACTGAAATTTTTGAGACCTTTCCAGATTTATTTGAGATTCTTCTCTCTGTTTGAGACCCTTACTAACAAATATAATGCTCTTCCTGATGTCTTTGAGATCCTTCCAGTCTAGTTTGAGAAAATTTGTGATGTGTTTCAGATGCTTCCTCTCTCTATGCAACACTTCCTATCATTTTTGAGACTCTTCCTGATATTTGAGACTCTTCCTGACTATGGTTTTTCCTGACATGTTTGAAACTCTTCCAGTTTTTCTGAGACACCTGATGATTTTGAAGTCCTACCCAAAGTAAGAGGCTCTGAAAGAGACTCTGTTGAACTGTTTGAGACCCTTCCTTTTTTTATTTTTTATTTCTTTTTTTAAGACACCCTTCCTGACATGCGTGAGGCTGTTCTGGAGTATTTGAGACTCTTCCTATCTGTTTGAGACCCATTATGACTTGTTGCAGACACTTTCTGACATGTGTGAGACTACTTTGAGACTGGTTCTGACTTGTTTAAGGTGATTCTTTATGGGGCACCTGGGTGGCTCAGTCAGTTAACCGTCCAACTTTGGCTCAGATCATGATCTCATGGTTTGTGGGTTCAAGCCCCACATTGGGCTCTCTGCTGTCAGTGTGGAGACTGCTTTGGATCCTCTGTCCCTTTCTTTCTGCCCGTCCCCCGCTGGTTCTCTCTTGCTCGCTCTCTCGCTCTCAAAAATAAATAAATAAACTTTAAAAAAGGATGATTCTTTATATATTTAAGATATTTCCTGGGGCGCCTGGGTGGCTCCGTCGGTTGGGTGTCCGACTTGGGCTCAGGTCATGATCTCACAGTTCGTGGGTTCTAGCCCCACATCTGGCTCTGTGCTGACAGCTCAGAGCCTGGAGCCTGCTTCAGATTCTGTGTCTCCCTCTCTCTGCCCCTCCCCCACTCACACTCTGTCTCTGTCTCTCTGAAAAATAAATAATAAAACATTAAAAAAAATTTTAAGATATTTCCTCTCTGTAACCCTTTCTGACTTATTTGAGACCCTTCCTGATATATTTGACACCCCCCCCCATGTATTTGAAGCTCTTCCTGACTGTTCTTGTCTGTTTGAGACCCTTAGAAACACATTTGAACTTTGTCTGATGAATTTGAGACCCTTCCTGACAAGGTTGAGATTCTCCCTGACTTGTATAAGACCCTTCATGACTTTTTGACACATCCTGAATTATTTAAAGCTTTTTCTGACCTACTTGCAACTCTTCCTGATTGTTTGAGAGCTTTCCTGACATGTTTGAGACCATTCCTGATGTATTACACTACTCTTCCTGATGTATTTGAGACATTTCTTGAATTTGAGACTATTTTTTTTTACATCTTTGAGATTCTTCTTGTCTCTTTGAGACATTTCCTGATGGATTTGAGAATCTTCTGTACCTATTTAAGACTCTTCCTTCCATGTTTAAGACCCTTCATAATGTGTGTAAGACTCTTCCTTACATATATGCGACCTTTTCTGACTTGCTTGACATGCTTCCCAACTCATTTGAGTCCCTTACTGAAATGTTTAAGACACTTCCAGGTGTATTTGAGACTCTTACTGACCCTTACTGTCGAATATAATGCTCTTCCTGACTGCTTTAAGATCCTTCAAGTCTGGTTTGAGAAGATTCATGATGTATTTCAGATCTTTCCTCTCTTTTGGGAATACTTCCTGTCATGTTTGAGACATATCGTGTCTTGTTTGAGACTCTTCCTGATGATGTTGAGTCCCCTCTACTCTTGCAATGTGTTTGAAGCCCTTTCTCACATGCATGATTCTTCTTGATGTATTTGAGACCCTTCCTGACATGTATGTGACCATTCCTGAAGTATTTGAGACTCTTCTTCTATGTTTGAGTCATGTTCTGGCTTTCTGGAGATGCTTCCTGACTTATTTGAGACTCTTCATGAAATGGTTCAGTCAGTTCCTGACCCATTTGCTATTCCTTCTGATATACTGGAGAATCTTCTTGGTGTCTTTGAGATATTTCCTGACTGTCTGAGACCATTCATGACAAACTTGAGACCTTTCCTGTCTCTTTGTAATCAATCCTGGCAGATTTGAGAAACTTCCTTTCCTATTTGATTTCCTCCTCACATAGTTGAGATTTCTTTTTTGTAACTCTTCCTGACATATTTAAATCTCTTCCGGAAAAGTTTTACAGTATCTATGATTTCTTTGTGAATCTTCTTGACTTATTAGGAACGTTTTCTGACTTGCTTGGGACCCTTTTCAACTTATTTGAAACCTTTTCTGACAAGTTTGAGACCCTTCTGGAGGTATTAGGTCTCTTTCTCTCTGTCTGCGACCTTTATTTACAAACTTAATGTTCTTCCTGACTACTGTGAGACCATTTCAAACTTGTTTGAGAAGGTTCCTGATGCACATGAGACCTTTCCTCTCTGCTTGTGACATTTCCTAACATGTTTGAGAAACTTCCTGACTCTTCCTAATTTGTCTGCCTGTTTAGGACCAGTAGAGATATATTTTAAACTCTGCCTGATGAATTTCAGACCCATATCAGTTTGAGACCATTCCTGACTTGTTTGAGCTTCCTACTGTGTTACATATTCCTCCTGAATATTAAGTCTCTTCCTGCCTGGGTAAGATGACTCCTGGTATATTTGAGACCCTCTCTAACTTATTACTACATTTCCCAACTATTTAAAACCCTTTCTCATATTTTTGAGGCCCTTACTCACTTTTTGAGACCCTTCTTAATAGCTTTGACACCTTTCCTGGTTATTTGATACCTGTCATTTAGGTTTGAGGTCCTTCGTACTGTCTCAGTTTGTAGTTCTTACTGACATTTTTTTAATTGAAGTATAGTTGACCTATAATATTATACTAATTACAGGTGTAGGGCATAGTGATTCAAAAATTACTTACATTACAAAATGTTCACCATGATAAGTATAATTGCCTTCTGTCACCATACA
Organism: Lynx rufus; assembly: GCF_022079265.1. Classification (NCBI taxonomy): domain Eukaryota; kingdom Metazoa; phylum Chordata; class Mammalia; order Carnivora; family Felidae; genus Lynx; species Lynx rufus. The sequence continues at coordinate 35,835,000 of NW_025814828.1, forward strand.
AAGTTATTACAATATTATTGACTATATTCCCTTGGTCCATCTATATTATTACGAGTGGCAAGATCTCAGTTCTTTTTTATAGCTGAGTAATATTCCATTGTTCAGTATACTGCATCTTCTTTATCCATTCATCTGTCAATGGATCCTTAGGTTGCTTTCATATTTTGGTATTCTAAATAATGCTGCAATAAACATAGGGGGTACATATATCTTTTCAAATTAGTGTTTTCATTTGAAGGGATAAATACCCAGAAGTGGAATTACTAGGTCATATGGTATTTCTCCTCACTGACATATTTTTAAATTTTCCTGACTATGCTGAGACCATTACTAACTTGTTTGAGATGGTTTCTAATGTATTTCAGACACTTCCTCTTTCTTTGAGAGCACTTACAATGTATTTGGAACACTTCCTGATGTATTTGAGCCCTTCTTGTATGATAGAGACCCTTCTTATTTTATCTATGACCCTTCCTGAGATGATTAAAACTCTTTCTTGTCATATGACTCAGTAATTTAACTCCTAGGTATATACTACAAGACAAATGAAAACTTATGTTCACACAAAACTTGTACTCAAATGTTCTTAGTGTCGTTACTCATAATAGCCAGAAAGTGGAAACAACCCAAATGCCCATCAAGTGATGAATGGGTGAGTGAAATGTTGTATAACCATACAATGTAATATTATTAAGCCATAAAAAGGAATAAAGTAGTGATACATTGTATAGCATGGATGGATCTTGACAACATCCTAAGGGAAAGAAACCAGACAAAAAGGCCATATGCTGTATGGTTCCATTTATATGAAATGTCAGAATAAGCAAACCCATAGAGACAAATTAGATCAGTCATTGCCACTGCTGGGGGTAGGGAGGAATGGTGAGTGACTGCTAATGAGTATTGGGTTTATTTTTAGGGTGTTGAGAATATTCTGGAATTAAATAGTAGTGATGGTTGCACAACCTTGTATATATACTAAAAGTCACTGGATTATACACTTAAAAATGGTGAATTGTGCTATATGTGAATTATATATCTATAAGAAACTCTATGCAAAAAAATTAATTCTTCCCAATGACTCTCAATTTTGAGATACTTCCTGATATATTTAAGACTTGTTCTGACTTTTTAAGACCTTTAAGGACATGTTTGAGACATGGAGACGCTTCCAGATGTGTTTTCTTTTTTAAGATTATAAATGGCTTTATTTGTCTCCAGTTTTATTGATACAATTGACATATAACATTGTGTAACTTTAAGGTATACATTGTGATGATTTGATATACATAGATATTGTGAAATGATCACTACAAGGTTAGTTAACACCTCCATCACCTGACATAATTACCTTTTGTATGTGGGTGTGGTGAGATCACTTAAGATTTATTCTCTTAGCAACTTGCAAATATATAATAAATTATTGTTGACTAGGGGGCGCCTGGGTGGCTCAGTAGGTTAAGCGTCCAACTCTGGATTTCAGCTCAGGTCATGATCTCATGGTTTGTGAGATCAAGCCCTCTATCAGACTCTGTGCTGACAGTGCGGAATCTGCTTGGGATTCTATCTCTCCCTCTCTCTCTGCCCCTCCCCTGCTCATGCTTTCCATCTCTCTCTTTCTCTCTGTCTCTCTCTCAAAATAAATAAACTTAAAAAGTATTGTTATCTGTACTCACCATGATGCACATTAGATCCCCAGAACTTACTCATCTTATAACCAGAAGTTTATATATACCCTTTGACCAACATATCCCATTTCTTTCACCATCGCCCCCCTACCAGCCCTTGGCAACCACCATTCTACTCTGTTTCTATCAGTTTGACATTTTAGATTCCACATGTAAGTGAGATTATTCAGTATTTATCTTTCTCTAGATGACTCATTTCACTTAGCATAATGCCCTCTGGGTCCATCCATGTTGTCACAAATGACAGGATTTCCTTCCCTCTTAATGGCTGGATAACATTCAGGTGTGTGTGTGTGTGTGTGTGTGTGTGTGTGTGTGTGTTATCTCCTTTATCCATTTGTCCGTCATGGGTACTTAGATTGTTTCCATGAACATTGTTACAATGAATATGGAAGTCAGATATCTCTTTGAGATCCTGATTTCATTTCCTTTGGATATATAGTCAGGAGTGGAATTTCTGGATCATATGGCCATTCTATTTTTTTTTTAATATTTTAAAATTTTATTTATTTATTTATTTTGAGAGAGACAAAGAGAGTGAGCGGGGAGTGACAGAGAGAGAAGGAGAGAGAGAATCCCAAGCAAGCTCCACACTGTCAGCGCGAAGCCCAATGGGGGGCTCGAACTCACCAACCATGAGATAACAACCCCAGCTGAAAGGAAGAGTTGGACGCTTAACCAACTGAGCCACCCTTGGCTCCTGGCCATTCTATTTTTAATTTTTTGAGCAATCTCAAGTATTCCCCATCAACTATTATTGGTTCTCTTATAAAATATTAGTTGACTGCATATGCATGATCTTATTTCTGAGCTCTTGAATTCTATCAGTCTGTGTGTCTGTTTTAAGTTTTTAATTTTATTTTGAGAGAGAGAAAGAACAGGGGAGGGGCAGAGAGAGAGAGAGAGAGAGAGAGAGAGAATCCCAAGCAGGTTCCACACTGTCACTGAGACCCCAACACAGAGCTCAAACTCATGAACCGCAAAATCATGACCTGAGCCAAAAATCAAGAGTCAGATGCATAACCCAGGCACCCCTTTGTGTCTGTTTTGATTCTAGTACCATACTGTTTTGATTACTACAGCTTTGTAATATATTTTGAAATCAAGAAGTGTGACACCTCCAGCTTTGTTCTTCTTTGTCAAGATTGTTTTGACTATTCAGAGTCCATTGTGGTTCTGTATGAAGTTTAGGATTGTTTTTTCTACTTCTGTGAAAAATGCTGTTGGAATTTTAATAGGGATTATACTGAATCTATGGATTGCACTGAATCTACAGATTGCTTTGGGTAGTATGGACATTTTAACAATATTAATTCTTCCAATTCATGAACAGAGGATATCTTTCCATTTATTTGTGTTTCTAAATTTCTTTCATCAAAGTCATAATTTTCATTTTACAAATCAATCACCTCCTTGGTGAAGTTTATTCCTAAGTATTGTATTATTTGTAATGCTATTGTAAATGGGATTGTTTTCTTTGTTTCTTTTTAAGATATTTCATTGTTAGCATATAGAAACACAACTGATTTTTTTATGTTGATTTTGTGTCCTGCAACTTTACTGAATTTGTTTATTAGTTCTAGAAGTTCTTTAGTTGTCTTTGGGATTTCCTTTTTTTTTTTTTATTTGTTTAAAGTTTATTTATTTATTTTTTAAAGCGATAGTAGGGGGCAGAGAGAAAAGGAGAGAGAATCTTTGGGATTTTTTTATAAGATTTTATCATCTGCAAAGACCATTTTAATTTTTCATTTCCATTTTGGATGCTTTTTATTTCTTTTTTTTTTTTTTATCCTTATTGTTCAGACTAGGACTTTAACTACTATGTTGAATAAGAGTGTCAAGAGTGGACAGACACCCTTGTCTTGTACTGGATCTTAAAGGAAAAGCTTTCAACCTTTCACCATTGAGGATGATGTTACCTGTGGGTCTGCCATGTATGCCCTTTCTTATGTTGATGTACATTCCTTCTATGTGTAAATTGTTGAAAGTTTTTATCATGAAAAGATGTAAAGTTTTTGTCAAATGCTTTTTCTGCATGTATTGAGATATTCATGTGATGTTTATCATTAATTTTGTTAATGTGGTATATCACATTAATTAATTTGCATATGTTGAACCATCCTTGTATCCCAGGGCTAAATCTCACTTGATCATGACGTGTTATCCTTTTAATGTGCTGCTGAATTCAGTTTGCTAGTATTTTGTTGAGAATTTCTGCCTCTATATTCATCAGGGATATTTACCTATAGTTTTCTGTTTTTGTAGAATCCATATCGGGCTTTTGTATCAAGGTAATTCTGGCTTCATAAAATGAGTTTGGAAGTGTTCTCTTCTCATCAATTTTTTAGAAGAGTTTGTTAAGGATTGGCATTAATTTTTCTTCATATATTTGGTAGAATTCACCTGGTCCTGGGCTTTTCTTTGTTAAGAAGTTTTGTTTTGTTTTCTTTTAATGTTTATTTGAGAGAAAGAGAGAGCGTATGAGTGGGGAGGGACGGAAAGAGAGGGAGACACAGAATCCGAAGCAGGCTCCAGGCTCTGAGCTGCCCACACAGAGCCCAACGTGGGGCTCAACCCCACAAACCATGACATCATGACCTAAGCCAAAGTCAGGTGCTCAACCAAATGAGCCACCCAGGTGCCCCAGAAAGTTTTTGATTACTGATTCAATAAATATCCTTACTATTGGTCTACTCATATCTTCTCTTTCTTCATGATCCAATCTTGATAGGTTATATTTCTGGGAATTTGTTCATTTCTTCTAGATTATCTAATTTAGGGACATATAATTGTTCAAAATAGTCTCTTATGGTCCATTATATTTCTGTGTATCAGTTGTAATGTCTTCTCTTAAATTTCTGATTTTATTTGAGTTTTCTTTTCTTTTTGTTTGGTTAGTATAGTTAAAGGTTTGTCAATTTTGTTTATCTTTTTAAAAAAACAGTTCTTAGTTTTGTGCTTTCTATTGGTTTTTATGTGTATGTGTCTCTATTTCACTTATTTCTGCTCTAATCTTTTTTATTTCCTTCCTTCTGCTAACGTTGGGCTAGTTTCCTCTTCTTTTTCTGGTTCCTTGAGATGTAAAATGAGGTTGATTATTTGAGATTTTTCTTTTTTCTTAAGGTAGGCATTTATTGCAATAAATTTCCCCCTTAGAACTTCTTTTGCTGCATTCCACAAGTTTTGGCATGTTGTATTTCCATGTTCGTTTGTTTCAAGATTTTTCTTAAATTTCCCTTTTGATCCCTTCTTTGACCTATTGGTTGTTCAGCAGTGTATTGTTTAATTTCCACACATTTGTGAATTTTCCCAGGAGGAGCAGAACTTCAGTATTTATCATTCAGCCCTCTAGGTACCTGTTACAGAGGCTAAGTTCCAGGTGCGTATACTTGAGAGGTTGAGGGCTTCTGTTTTCCACATAGTCCCCAACCCTTGGGTAGAAGATTTGCTACAGGTGTCATACATTGAGAATACTGGGGCCCTGATCACTCTTGCCCCAGCTTATTCATAGGAAAGAGGTTTCATGCAGGGGGAGAGAAACTAAGAAAACCAGAGGCTACACCCTGCTCAGTGCCCCATTCCTAAAACAGGCTTATCACTCAGAAAGTATGCCACTGTCCCTGCCTCCAGCTCTGGAGCCATGACTCAGAAGTTTTTCTGAGGGATAGGCAGGCTCTGGGAACTCCGACCTTCTTCCCAAAGGAACGAACTTTATTGGAAACATTAGTGTAGGGAAATTCAAGCCTAAGAAAGCTCTAAAAAGCAATGGAGGTTTTGGTGGAAAGCAATTAGGAGACTGATAGTTTCATTAGAGATATAAGTTAAACCATAGGCCAGCTAGTTTATAGGGACAACCAAGGGAAGTGACTGCTAGAAGAGCCCTCTTAAGGTCAGAAAAAACCTCAAACACTGACCTCAAGCCCCCTCCCTGAAAAGGAGCCTGAACGTAAAGGAGTCAGTGTCTGGGGCAATTTATACCCTTCGGCATTGTTAAAAGCAATAGAGCAATCATCTAACCATTAGTGGAACTTAACCGCTGGGTACCACCTGGGAGACCAAGAGAGCCCTTAAAAAACCACTTTCATCCCAGGTTGACTGCTCCTGACCAAGACTTTGCCCTCTGAGGAGCAATATCAGAGGCTTCACATTGGAGAGGAAATTGACTTCACTAAAATACTTCAGCCAGTCACTAAGCAAACAAACAAACAAGCAACAATAACAAGTTCCAGGGGCAGGAGGAGCCATACCAGAGTTGCTACAATATGTTATATAAAATGTCCAATTTTCAACAAAAAAGTACAAGACATAAGAAGAAATAGGAAAGTATGATTCAAACACAGGAAAAAAGCAGGCAACAGAAACTGCCTGTGAGACCAATCAAATGTCAGATTTAACAGACAAAGACTTCTAAGTAGTCATTATAAATATATTCAAAGAATTAAAGAAAATCATTCTGAAAGATGGAAAGGAAGGTATGATGACTGTAATAGACTGAATGTTTGTGTCCTCTCCCAAAATTCCTATGTTGAAACCTAATCCCCAATGTGATAGGATTTAGAGGTGGGGCAGTTGGGGCTGATTAGGTCATGAGGTTGGAGCCCTCAAGAATGGGATTACTACCCTTATAAAGAAAGACCCCAGATGGGGCGCCTGGGCGGCTCAGTCAGTTGGGCGTCCGACTTCGACTCAGGTCACGATCTCGCGGTCCGTGAGTTCAAGCCCCGCGTCGGGCTCTGTGCTGACAGCCCAGAGCCTGGAGCCTGTTTCAGATTCTGTGTCTTCCTCTCTCTCTGACCTTCCCCCATTCATGCTCTGTCTCAAAAATGAATAAACGTTTAAAAAAAAAAAAGAAAGACCCCAGAGAGTTTCATCTCCCCTTCTGCAATGTGAGGACACAATGAGAAGACAGCTGTCTATGAACCAGGGAGCAGACCCTTACTGAATCTACCAGCACCCTGATCGTGGGCTTCCCAGCCTCCAGAACTGTGAAAAATAAGTGTTTGTTGTTTTAAGCCACCCAGTCTGTGGCATTTTTGTTATAGAAGCCCTAAACAACTAAGAGGTAAAAACTCTGGGGGTCCAGACACAAGGGGATCTCCACAATATTGTGAGATTTACTTCTAGAAGCTCAACTAGTTCCCCACAGTAAATATTGGAGAAAACCCCCCCTGGTGCTTCTGTACTTATGTACTTCCTAACAAGGCCTGCCCTCAGGGTAAACTAGTTAACCAGAGCCTAACCTAGGGAGAAAGAAAAAAAACAAATCCAGCCCACTCTAGCCATCCTGTTCCACCTTTGGTGGGAGAAGAAAATAGAAACTCTTGTGCAGTTCACACTCCTAAGACATAGGGTCGCTAAAAGACTGAAATCTAATCATAAGACTCTACAATGCTTCCCCTCCGCCCACACCTCACCACCACATTACTAAGGCCTGTTTACAACAGTTCCTTTTACCTAGTACATCATGTCCAGCTATTAAGAAAAACTACAAGGCATGCCACAAGGTAAAAACCACAATTGGAAGTGGCAGGGTAAGCATTAGAACCAGACATGACAGGGATATTGGAATTATCAGGCCAGAAATTTAAAACAACTATGATTCAATACTAAGGGCTCCAATGGATAAGGTGGACATCATATAAGAACAGATGAACATTGAAAGCACAGAGATGGGAATCCTAGGGGAAAAAAAACAAAAGGAAATGCTAGAGATTAAAAACAAAAACAAAAAACACTGTCCCAGAAATGAAGAATGCCTTTCATGGACTTATTAATAGATTGGACATGTCTGAGGAAAGAATATCTGAGCTATGGGATATATCAATAGAATCCTTAAAAACTGAAAAGCAACGAGAACAAAGACTGGAAAAAAAAAAAACCAGAAAAGAATATCCAAGGACTGTGGGACAACTACATAAAGTATAATGTAGGCATAATGAGAATACCATAAGGAGAAGAGACAAAGGAACAGAAGAGATGTTTGAAACAGTAAAGACTGAGAATTTCCTCCAAATTAACATCAGACACCAAACCACAGATACAACAAGCTCAGAGAATATGACGCAGGATAAATGCCAAAAATAAAAAACAAAAAATTATACCTAGACATACAATTTTCAAACTACATAAAATCAAAAATAAAGAAAAAGCCATATGTAAACAAAAAAAAAAACCTTGCCTAGGGGCACCTGGGTGGCTCAGTTGGTTGAGCGTCCGACTCTTGATTTTGGCTCAGGTCATGCTCTTGCAGTTCATGGCATGGAGCCCCGCGTCAGGCTCCACACAGACTGTACAGAGCCTACTTGGAAGTCTCTCTCGCTCTCTCTCTCTGCCCCTCCCCAGCTCGTGCTCTCTCTCTCAAAACAAACAAACAAACAAACAAACATTAAAAAAAAAAACTTACCTATGAAGGAACAAAGATAAGAATTATATCTGACTACTCCTCAGAGCCATGCAAGCAAGAGAGCAGAGTGAAATATTTAAAGTATTGAGAGGAAAAAACCACCAGCCTAGAATTATGTACCCTATAAAATTATCCCGAAAAGTGAAGGAGAAATAAAGACTTTCTCAGATAAACAGAGATGGAGAGAATTTGTTGCCAGTATACCGGCCTTGCAAGAAATGTTAAAAGAAGTTCTTTGAAGGGAAGGAAAGTAATATAGGTCAGAAAGTTGATCTACATAAAAGCAGGAAAAACATTAAAGAAGGAATAAGTGAAGGTAAAATAAAAACTTTTCCTTTTCTTATTCTTTTTTTTAATTTTCTTTTTATTTTTTTATGTTTATTTATTTTTGAGAGAGACAGAGCATGAGTGGGGAAGGGGCAGAGAGAGAGAAGGAGACGCAGAATCTGAGCTGTCAGCACAGAGCCCAACGCAGGGTTCGAACTCGTGAACCATGAGATGATGAACTGAGCTGACGTTGGACGCTTGACGGACTGTGCCACCCAGGCACCCCATGTTTATTTATTTTTGAGAGAGAGAGAGACAGTGTGAGCAGGGGAGGGGCAGAGAGAGAGGGAGACATGGAATCCAAAGCAGGCTCCAGGCTCCAAACCGTCAGTTCAGAGCCCGACTCAGGATTCGAACCCACGAACCATTAGATCATGACCTGAGCCAAAGTCCAATGCTCAGCCAACTGAGTCGCCCAGGCACCCCTGCTTTTCTTATTCGTAATTGATCTAACAAATAGCAGTTTCTTAAAAACAATATCAACAACATATTCAATTATGTATGCTTATGTATATATCGTATATATAAATATATACTTATGTAACCTTACATGTAAGTGAAATGAATGACAGCAATGATACAAGGGATGGGAGGGAAGAATTAGGATTGTTTTCTTATTATAAGGTACTCACACTACCTGTGCAGTGGCATATTGTTATTTGAAAGTGGATTTGAATTAGCTGTAAATGTATATTGCAAACTCTAGAGCAACCGCTAAAAAAAAAAAGCTAAAAAATTATATATGACCAATATGCTAAGAAAGGAGAAAAAATGGAATTATACAAAATGTTCAGTTAACATTGACATGGGCACCTGGGTGGCCCAATCGGTTAAGCATCTGACTCTTGATTTCAGCTCAGGTCATGATCTTAGAGTCATGAGATCGAGCCCCATGGCAGGCTGAACATGGAGCATGCTTGGGATTCTCTCTCTCCCTCTCTATATGCCCCTCTCCCCCTCATATTCTCTCTCTCTCTCTCTCTCTCTCTCTCTCAAAATCGATAAACTTACAAAACATTTTTTTTAATCACAGGCAGAAAAATAGTGGAAGACAAAAATAGGAACAAAAAAAGGCAAGAAATAGAAAATAGTAACAAATATGGTAATTATTAATCCAACTATATCAATCACTTGGAATGTCAATGGTCTACATGTGCCAATTAAAAGAGATTGTCAGTGTGAATCAAAACCAAGACCCAACTATATGTCTATAAGAAAGCAACTTTAGGGGTGCCTTGCTGGCTCAGTGGGTAGAGCATGCAACTCTTGATCTCAGGATTGTGAGTTTGAGCCCCACAGTGGGCATAGAGATTACTTAAAAATAATAATATTAATTTTTCAAAATTAGAAATAAAGTAACCCACTTTATTTTTTTTTTTTTTTATTTTTTAAATTTTTTTTTTTTTTCAACGTTTATTTATTTTTGGGACAGAGAGAGACAGAGCATGAACGGGGGAGGGGCAGAGAGAGAGGGAGACACAGAATCGGAAACAGGCTCCAGGCTCTGAGCCATCAGCCCAGAGCCCGACGCGGGGCTCGAACTCCCGGACCGCGAGATCGTGACCTGGCTGAAGTCGGACGCCCAACCGACTGCGCCACCCAGGCGCCCCAAGTAACCCACTTTAAATGTAGACATAGGGGTGCCTGGGTGGCTCAGTCAGTTGAGTGTCCGACTTTGGCTCAGGTCATGATCTCACAGTTCATGAGTTCAAGCCCTGCATCAGGCTCTGTGCTGACAGCTCAGAGCCTGGAGCCTGCTTTGGATTCTGTGTCTGCCTCTTTTTGCCCCTCCCCTGCTCGCACTCTGTCTGTCTGTCTCTCTCTCTCAAAAATAAATAACCATTAAAAAAATTAAATGTAAAGACACATATAGATCAAAGGTAATTGGATGGAGAAAAATGTACATGCTAACACTGATCCAAAAAAAAGCAGGAGGAGCACCTGGCTGGCTCAGTTGGAAGAGCATGCAACTCTTGATCTCAGGGTCATGAATTCAAGCCCCATGTTGGATGATGTAGAGATTAAATAAATGAACTTTAAAAAAAAAAAGAAAGCAAGAATAGTTATATTAACTTCAGACAGAGTAAACTTCAAAACAAGGAACATTATCAAGAATAAAGAAGGGCATTACACAATGATAATGGGGTCAATTGTCCAAAAAGATGTAACAACCCTTAACATGTATATGCCTAACAATAGAAGGTTGAACTATGTGAGACCCAAACTAATGGAATTGCAAAGAGAAATAGATGAGTCCACAATCATAGTTGAAGACTTCAACACTATCAGAAATGGACAGATTCTGCTTGCAGAAAACCAGTTAGAACATAGTTGAATTCAACAATACCATGAATCAACTTGATATAATTGACATCTATAGACTACTTTATCTAACAACAGCAGAATACACATTCTTCTCGAAATCATATGGATCATTCACCAAGACAGACCATATTCTGGGCTATAAAACACACATTAATGGGGCACCTGGGTGGCGCAGTCGGTTAAGCGTCCGACTTCAGCCAGGTCACGATCTCGCGGTCCGTGAGTTCGAGCCCCGCATCAGGCTCTGGGCTGATGGCTCAGAGCCTGGAGCCTGTTTCCGATTCTGTGTCTCCCTCTCTCTCTGCCCCTCCCCTGTTCATGCTTTGTCTCTCTCTGTCCCCCCAAAAAATAAATAAACGTTGAAAAAAAAAACACACATTAACAAATTTAAAAGAATAGAAATCATATGTTGCCTGCTTTTAGACAACAGTGGAGTTAAATTAGAATCAATAACAGGAAAGTAACTGGAAAATTAAAATATGTGGCAATTAACTAACATTCTTAGAAATAGCACGTGGATCAAAGAAGAAATCTCAAGAGAAATATTAAAACATTTTTAACTAGGTGCATGTTGCTGGCTCAGTTGGAGTAGTATGCAACTCTTGATTTTGGGGTTGTGATTTCAAGCCCCACATTGGGTGTAGAGATTACTTAAATAAATAACATTTTTTAAATAAATAAAACATTTTTGGCAGCTCCTGGGAAGTTCATTCGCTTAAATGCCTAACTTTAGCTCAGGTCACAATCTCAATTCATGAGTTCAAGCCCCACCTCAGGCTCTGTGTTGACAGTGTGGAATCTGCTTAGGATTCTCACTCTCCCTTTCTCTCTGCCCCTTCCATGTGCTCTCTCTCTCAAAAACAAATAAATAAACTTTTTTTAAAAAGTTAAAATAGGGGCGCCTGGGTGGCGCAGTCGGTTAAGCGTCTGACTTCAGCCAGGTCACGATCTCGCGGTCCGTGAGTTCGAGCCCCGCGTCGGGCTCTGGGCTGATGGCTCAGAGCCTGGAGCCTGTTTCCGATTCTGTGTTTCCCTCTCTCTCTGCCCCTCCCCTGTTCATGCTCTGTCTCTCTCTGTCTCAAAATAAATAAACGTTGAAAAAAAAATAAAAAAAAATAAAAAAAAAAAGTTAAAATAAATAAAACATTTTCAACTAAATGAAAATGAAAACACAATTTACCAAAATTTGTGGATTCAAATTCAAAGCAAAAACAGTGCTTATAGGGAGATTTATAGCATTAAATGCATATGTTAGAAAAGAATATACAATAACTGAAATGAGAAATTCACTAGAGGAGTTCAAAAGTAGCCTTGAACTGGGATAAGAATTAGTGAACATAAAGGTAGATCAATGGAGATTATGCAGTCTGGAAAACAAAGAGAAGACAGAATGAAGGAAAATAAACAAAATTTCAGAAATTTAGTCCACCATTAAAGCACACCAACATCAGTATAATGGGAATACCGGAGGAGGGAAGAGAAACGAGCAGAAAAAAAATATTCAAAAAAAACAATCTCTGAAAATTTCCTAAGTTTGGTGAAAATCCTTTACATTCAAGAAGTTCAGCAAACTCCAAATAGGATAAACTTTGATCTTTTGAATATCCATAAACAGATGTTTCACAGTAAAATTACTGAAAGCCAGAGAAAAACAAGAATAAAATCTCGACAACAACATGAGAAAGATGCCTCACACTTAAAAGAAAACCCCAATAAGAACAGCAGTTAACTTCTTAGCAGAAACAATAGAAGCCAAAAAACAATGGGATGACATATTCAAAGTGCTCAAAGGGAAAAAAGAAAACTGTCTACCAAGAATCCTATACCTAGTAAAGGTAGATATGTTCAAAAAGTTCAATATGTTTAAAGCTAGATATAGTTCAAAAATGATGAAATAAAGACATTCCCAGAGAATCAAGAACTGAGAGAATTTATTGCTAGAACACCACTCTTACAAGAAATGCCAAAGGACTTTCTTCAGGTTGAAAGTAAGTGACCCCAGCCATTTGAAATCATACAAACAAAACTGAAAATAGCAGTAAAAGTAATTATGTACTTATAGAAGATGGTAGGAATGCATATTTCTTCTTTCTTCTCTCAACTGATTTTAAAAGTAATTATATAAAACAATATGTATATAATTGTATTACTGGGCCTGTAACATATAGGATTGTAATATATTTGCCAATAATAGCACAAAGGAAGTGGGTATTACCTACGGTGCATTGGACAAAGGAAATGACACAATATGGTAACAAAAATCCATAGGGACAAGTGAAGAGAATTTGAAATGGTAAATAGTAAGGTTAATATACTCATATATTTTGATTACAATAATATAATGGCATAAATATGTACTTGCTCTCCTTTCTCTCAGCTTCTTTAAAAGACAAAAAATTACATACATAAAGTAATAATTACAGCGATGTATTATTGGGTTTGTTACACATATAAGATATAATATATGTAACAATAATGGCACAAAAAAGGAGGAAATGAAATAGAGCTATGAAGGAGTAATATTTCTATATCTCACTGAAATTAAGTTTATGTAAAGCTGAAATAAATTCTGATAAGTTAAGGTGTGTAGGGAAATCTCTAGAGCAACCACTAAGGAAATAACTAAAAAATGTGAAAAAGATCATTAAAGTAATTAAGATGTTACTTAGAAAATACTTAATGCAAAAGAAGGCAGTAACAAGGAATAAATGAACAAGAGACATGACACATGTAAAAACCCAAAGGTATAATGGCAGCCATGATTCTAGCTATAGTAATGATAACATTAAATGTGAATGGGTTGAACAATCCAATAAAAAGCAGAGATTATCAGACTGGATTAAAATACAAGATCCAACTGTCTGCTGTCACAATTTAGATTCAAAGACAAATACTTTCAAAGTAAGAGGATGGAAAAAGATACATAGTGCAGACAGCAACCACAAGAAACCTGGAGTGACTATGCTAATATCAAATAAATAGGTTTAAAAAAAATTTTAATGATCCTAGAGATAAAACTGTATATTTTGTAATGATAAGGGTTAATATAGGTGGAAGGTATAACAATTATAAACATATATGACCTAACAACGCAAGATACATGAAGCAAAAATTGACAAACATCAAAGGGGAATATTCAAGTCAACGATAATAGTTGAAGACTTCAATAGCTCCCATTAAATAATGGATAGAATAATTGGGCAAAAGATCTAACTGGAAGATGATCAACAAGGAAATAGAAGACTTGAACAGCACAATAAACCAACAAAATTTAAGATACCAGATACCCAGATACCCAGATACCCATAGAACACTTTACCCAACAATAGCAAGTCTCTTATGGCTTGCCTCCCTTTCTGTTTTTTATCTTATTTTTCCTTCCCTTCCCCTATGTTCATCTGTTGTGTTTCTCAGATTCCACATATGAGTGAAATCATATGATACCCATCTTTCTCTGACTGACTTATTTTGCTTAGCATAATACCCAATGGACATTTAGGCTCTTTCCATACTTTGGCTATTGTTGATAGTGCTGCTATAAATACTAGAGTGCATGTGCCCCTTCGAATCAGCATTTTTATATCCTTTGGATAAATACCTAGTAGTGCAATTGCTGGGTCATAAGGTAGTTGTATTTTTAATTTTTTGAGAAACCTCCATACTGTTTTCCAGAGTGGCTGCACCAGTTTGCATTCCCACCAACAGAGCAAAAGGGTTCCCCTTTCTCCACATTCTTGCCAACATCTGTTGTTGCCTGAGTTGTTACTGTTAGCCATTCTGACAGGTATGAGGTGGTATCTCATTGTGGTTTTGATTTGTGTTTCCCTGATGATGAATGATGTTGAGCATCTTTTCATGTGTCTGTTAGCCATCTGGATGTCTTCTGTGGAAAAGTGCCTATTCATGTCTTCTGCCCATTCCTTCACTGGATTATTTGTTTTTTGGGTTTTGAGTTTGTAAGTTCTTTATAGATTTTGGATCCTAACCCTTCTGATATTTCACTGGCAAATATCTTCTCCCATTCCATCAGATGCCTTTTAGTTTTGTTTATTGTTTCCATCACCCTGCAGAAGCTTCTTCTCTTGATGAGATCCAAATAGTTTATGTTTACTTTCATTTCCCTTGCCTCTGGAGACACACGTATCAAGCAAGAAGCTGCTATGGCCGAGGTCAAAAAGGTTGCTGCCTGTTTTCTCCTCTAGGATTTTTAAAAACTTTTTTTAACATTTATTCATTTTTGAGAGACAGAGAGAGACTGAGCATGAGCAGAGGAGGGACAGAGACAGAGGGAGACACAGAATCAGAAGCAGGCTCCAGGCTCTGAGCTGTCAGCACAGAGCCCAATGTGGGACTTGAACTCTCGAATCGCAAGATCATGATCTGAGCTGAAGTCAGACGCTTAACCCACTGAGCTACCCAGGTGCCCCTCTCCTCTAGGATTTTGATGGTTTCCTGTCTCACATTTAAGTCTTTCATCTATTTTGAATTTACTTTTGTGTATGGTATAAGAAAGTGGTACAGTTTCATTCTTCTGCATGTTGCTGTCCAGTTTTCCCAGCACCATTTGCTGAAGAGACTTTTTTCCATTGGATACTCTTCCCTGCTTTGTCAAGGATTAGTTGGCCATACATTTGTGGGTCCATTTCTGGGTTCTCTATTCTATTCCATTGATCTATGTGTCTGTTATTGTGCCAGCATCATACTGTCTCGATGATTTCATCTTTGTAATACAGTTTAAAATCTGGAACTGTGATGCCTCCCGCTTTGGTTTTCTTTTTCAACATTACTTTTGCTATTCGGGGTCTTTTCTGGTCCCATAAAAATTTTAGGATTGTTTATTCTAGCTCCGTGAAGAATGCTGGTCTTATTTTGGTAGGGGTTGCATTGAATGTGTAGATTGCTTTAGGTAATATTGACATTTTAACAATATTTGTTCTTCTAATCCATGAGCATAGGATGTTTTTTCTATTTCTTTGTTTCCTCTTCAATTTCTTTCATAAGCTTTCTATAAAAAGAAATAAACATTTTTCAAAAAAGAAAAAAAAGAAAATCCTAAGGAGCACACTAAAATACATATATTAGTGGGGCGTCTGGATGGCTCAGTTGGTTGGGCGTCCAAATTTGGTTCAGGTCGTGATCTCACAGATAGTGAGTCAGAGCCCACATCAGATCATCTGTCCCTCCCCCTCTCTGCCCCTCTCCTGTTTGCTCTCTCTCTCTCTCAAAAATAAAAAACAAACATTTAAAATATATATATATATATATATATTAGACTATAATATATAAATATATTAGAACTAATTAATCAAGGTTGCAGAATGCAAGATCAATATACAAAGATCAATTTTATTTCTATACACTTGTAATGAACAATTTCTGATATGTTTGGCATGACTCCTGACATGTTTTTAATCCTTCCTAACTTTTTGAGACCTTTTCTGACATATTGGAGATTCTCTTTCTGTGTGAGACCCATTCTGAGGGATTTAAAATTTTTTGTGACTACTTTGTATCCTTTTCTTACATTGTTTGAGACTTTTCCTCACTCTTTGAGACCATTACTTGTTTAAGACCCTTCCTGGTGTGTGTAAGACTTTCTGATCAAAACCACAACAAGATATCGCTTCTCAATCACTAGGGTGGCTAAAATCAGTCAGATAACAAGCGTTGGCAAGGATGTAGAGAAATTGGAACTCTCGTACACTGCTGGTGACACGGTAAAATGGTGCAGTTGCTTTGGGAAACAGTCTGGCATTTCCTCAAACAATTAAATATAGAGTTACCATATGACCCACACTTCCATTCCTATGTATGTAGTCAAAAGGAGTGAAAACAAAAACCTGTACATGAGTGTTTATTACTATTATTATTCATAATAGCCAATAAGTGGAAACAAACTCAAATGTCCATCAATGGATAAATGGAGAAATAAATGTGGTATATCCATGCAATGGAATATTATTTGGCCACTGAAAAAAGTAGAGATGCGTGCTACAACATGGGTGAACCTTGAAAACATTATGCTAAGTGAAGGAAGCCAATCAAAAAAGACCACACATTATATGGTTCAACTCATATGAAAGTCCAGAATAGGAAAATCTATAGAGACAGAAATTAGATTAGTGGTTGCTTAGGGCTGGGGCAGGGGGCAGGGAATTAGGGGGGTGATAGACAAAGGATATAAGGTTTCTTTTTAAAGTGATAAAAATGTTGTAAAATTGACTGTGGTGATGGTTATACACATATGTGGATATACTAAAAGCCATTGAATTGTATACTTTAAATAGATAGATTGTATGGTATGTGTATTATATCTCAATGAAGCTGTTGTAAAAATAAAGAGACAAAAAAAGACTTTCTGACATGTTTAGGGCCTTTCGTGATTTGTTTCTGATTCTTCATGGTGTATTTCAGATCATTCTGACTTGCTTGAGACATTTCCCAACTTCTGGAGACTCTTCTTGACATGTTCAGATCCTTCCAGCCACATATGAGAATCTCCTTTTCTGTTTGAGACTTTTCCTAATTTGAGTGAGATCTTTCTGGATTTGTTTTATTCCTTCCTACATGATTGAGAAAGTTCTTCACTTGTGTAGGACTCTTCCTGACATGTCAAAGTCTTTTCCTGATTATGTGTGAGGCTCCCTGCCTGGTTGAGATACTTCCTGAAATGTTAATGCCTCTTTCTGATTATTTGAGACCCTTCCTGTCATATTTTATACCCTTCTTGACTTGTTTGACACTCATTCTTACTTGGTTAATATTCTTACTGAAACGTTTGAGACCTGTCCTAAGACTCTTCCTCACAATATTTATGCCCTTCGTGACTTTCTTGAGACCCTTCCAGATGTACTAGATAACTTTCCTGACATATTTGACTCTTCCAGACATACCTGAGATGCTTCATGATGTGTTTGAGGCCCTCCTTGATGTATGTGAAACTTCCTGATAACTTTGAGAGCCTTCCTTTCATGTTTGAGATCTATTCTGACTTGTATGATATACTTCATGATATGTTTGAGACACCTGATATATTTGAGACTTTTTATGGTGTATTTGAGACTCTTCTTGACTTGTTTGAAACTCTTCCTGACTTGTTCCAAAGGCTTCTTGAATTTGAGACCCCTTCTTGCTGCTTGAAATCAATGCTGGTGAGTTTGAGACCCTTTCTAACCTATTTGAGAGCCTCCTTGTTGCATTTGAAACAATTAACTTTCTTGAAACTCTTTCTGACGTGGTTGAGACTCCTAAAATATTTGACTTGATAACCTGTTTGAGCCACTTTCTGACTTATTTAGGACCATTATTGATTGAGACTTCCTAATGATGTTAAGACACCTACCATGTGAACAGTCCTTTTTGACTTGTTTGCTACCCCCCATGACTTTTTTGATATCCTTTACGACATATTAAAGACTGTTCTGTCAGCAGGAGATCCTTTCAAAAGTCACTAAGACATTACCATATGAGTTTGTGACCCTTCCTTATGTATTTGAATCTCTTACTGACTGCTTAAGACCTTTATTGAAATATTTGAGACTCTTCCTGATGTATTTGGACCCTTCTTGTCTGAGTCCCTTCCTGGTGTATCTAAAACTCTTCCTGGTGACTTTGAGACCCTTCCTAACATGTTCGAGACCTTTTATGACTTGTTTGAGATGCTTCCTGATCCATTTGAGAGCATTCATAATTTTTTGAGATTCTTCCAGATTATTTGGGGCCCTTCATGACATATTTGAAACCTTTAACAGCTTGCTTAAGACCTTTTCTGATGTATTTGACCCTTTTCTGACTATTCAAAATGATTCCTTTCTACTTCAGACACTTCCTTATTATTTAGTACCCTTCTTCACTTATTTGAGACTCTTTAAGAAGTATTTGAGATTTTTCTTGACTTGAGACTCTTTATCACATATTTGAGACAATTTCTGACTTGCCTGAGACCTTTCCTGAGGTGTTTAAGACTCCTCCTTCCTATTTGAGATTCTTCCAGGATGACTGAGACACTGTTTGACATGTTTGAGATCAATCCTCCTCCTTCTTCCTCTTCTTCTTCTTCTTCTTCTTCTTCTTCTTTTCACAAATGAGACTTTTTATTTGTCACCATTGAAAGTCTGAATTTTAAGCATATTTTTAGACTGATGGCTCATATTCATCAGCTTGTTCAACTTCAGCACCTGCCTCATCCTCAGTAGCTTTTTCAGGATGACTACCTTTACCATGAAACGCCATGAGTTTTCCCAATTCAAACTTGGGCTTCTTCATCATTTTTACTTTTCTAACAAAGATGTCATGGAGTGGATAAATACATTGGCAAACATTTTCTATGTCTTTCCCAATACTGTCTGGAATCAGTTTATTGGCCACTTCTTTTAAGTCATTTGTCTGCACCTCTAGGGTCATGATTTATATTATCTTCTGGATTTGGCAGACCTATTGGTGCTAGATGTAAGAGCTGTTCTAAATCTGATTGTTACAATTTTTAGGAAAACCAACACAGAGTAGGTGAAGCAAATAACCTTCAGTAGTCTTGACATTGACATGAGTTTTAATCATTGACTGCATTTTTTTTTTTTTTTTTAACTATGGAGCAGATTTTGTCACAGGTAAGATCTCTGCCATGGAAGTAAGTCAGGCAATTTTTGCCCAATATATCCTCAGTAGTTAGCTTTAATTTTCTACATGCAATTTTATCATTCAGATCAGCAAGATTCACTTCAAAAACACCACCCTTGAGGCCATCAGATAAAATTTTGCTTCCTTGAATTCTTGTCATGAGTGTTTTTCCAATATTTATTATTAATTGAACATAGCTGGTGTTTTCACATCATACCAATCTTTCTTAGAAATTGGATCACTTTCTTCTTGGCTCCCTTTTTGCTGCCTTTCATAAGGTGCTTAATCTTGCCAGCTACCATGGTTCTGCCCTGAGTGCTTCCTTCTTTTTTGAGACTCTTTCTGACTTCTCCATCCTAAACATGTTTTTGATCCTTCCCTACCTAGTTCAGATTCTTCTTCACTTATTTCACCCTCTTCCCGATGTGTGTGAGTGTCTTCCTGACCTATTGGAGACCCATCCTTATATACATAAGGACACTGGAACTTTTCCTGACATCTTTGAGACCCGTTTTGTTTTGTTTGAGACTCTTTCTGATAACATTGAGACCCTTCCTAACTTCTTTGAGACCCTTGCTGATATGTGAGCAACCCTTTCTGGTGTATTTAAGACCCATTGTGATGTATTTGAGAAACTTCCTGATTTAATTCTAAGTGCTGAATCAGTCCCTGATGCAGTCTTAAGAGGAGGCAAAAAGACCTTTAGCCTCAGACTTGAAAGACTTTTCTTCAAGCATTTAGTCAAAAAACGCTTATGACAATATATCAAGAAAAATCCATGAATGCTTTTTCCAACCCTTAACTGCAAATGGACAATGAAAACTTTTATTGGTCATTTTTCTAGGATTTTAATCAAAATTTTCTATAATTCTGCCTAAGTATCAGTGATTTTCACTAGAATATATATAGTTTTAGCTATATATAATATATAGAGAGAGCCAAAATAATAATGTCTTACATGACAGAAAGCAGTTCATTACTCCCTCATGTTAACAACATCTGAGCATATGTAGTCTGGGGCTGCTCTGTCGGCACCAGGCTGGTTCTCAGGCTCCTCTGTCTTATGGAACTGCCATGATTGGGTGGAGCTTTGTGCATAGAGTCCAAGATGGCTCGTTAGCACATATCTTTTCTAGCCAGCAAGAAGTAGGAAGAGATGGGGGCAGGAACCTCTGCTCCTTTAAGGACATGACCCACAAATTGCACATATCAGTTGTGCTCCCGTTTGGTTAGCCAGAATGCAATCATATGACCATACCTAGCTGTAAAGGAAGGTGGGTAATGTAGTCTCTATCCTGGGAAGCCATTTTACCTTCTTAAATTCAGGGTTTCTATTACTACAAAAAATAAAAATACAATAAAAAAATAAGACTAAAAGTATATTGGGGGAACAATTACCATTCTATTCACAGCCTCTCATTTTGAAACCTGGACATTTTTAATTTGGCCAAGAACCACCCTCCACCCAGCAAGAGAATAAAAAGGATTTTCCCCCTTTTCTGTTCCTTAACTTGGTAGCTCCCAGAGAAGAATAGTTTTTAATTCTGAGCCATGAAAGTCAAAGGGGGAAAAATGGTTGCTTAAAACTGGAATGTTTATTTGTAATAAAAAATGCCTTGGGCTATTATACTAGTACCTAAAGACCAACCTGGATTTTGTAATTGAACATTTATGCAAGCAGAAAAAGAGCAGAACGTTTTGAGAGGCAAAGTATCAGATCACCATCTGGACCATAAATAATTTATACATTTTAGAGACTTGGAAATCACATGGGTTGGGAACAAATAATATACTAAATCTCAGTGAGGGAAAAAAAATCTCTAAACACTATATCTGTGAATTGAATTTAAAGCCTAATGACAGTTCTGAGAATTGGATTAAAATGCAGGAAGGAGCCCTAGTTTTTATGTGAAACGAAATGAACATTATTCTTGATTTTTAAAACTATACAAAAGAACAGCTGATGAAATCAAGCTTAAATCTCCACAATCTAGTCACGGGGAGCAACTAAAATTGAACTCCATGTACTATCTTTGGGTAAGTCTTTGAGATAAAACTCTTATCAGATCCGGACCTAGCAGTGACTTTACATGCTGGGCCCCGAGTTTGTGAAATATGATAAATGCTTTAGCTGTTTTTGAGACAGTTTGCTGAGGTATCCTATTCCAGTACACTTGAGGAAAAACAGAACATGGTAGGAAGGGAATTCAGAGGTTGGTCCTAGTTGGAGTTGAGAGAGTGTGACAGCACCAGGCTGCCCCAGATCCTGTGGGTGGAGCATGAGGGGGTGGGGGGCAGGGGGCCGCGTGGAGCTGGGCATTATCATGAAGTCACAATAGAAGCTCTTCCACAGTGTATCCAGAAGCCTGAAGCCTACAAATGAACTAGGTTAGGAGCTGGCAAGGTAACTCAATCACTGACCTTCGCCAAGTATTTGTCAGTGACCTTGGTCAGCCTTTACAGGCTCAGCCATGCACCTGCCAACCCCTCTCTGGACAGTGCCTTAAAGGCCCCACGGATGAAGCTTCAGCATTAAACTTCTGGGATGGATGCTAATGAGTTGGTTGGGCATTTTTCTATCGCACTGGGAAATGAGTGATCATGTGTGGTCCCTCTGAATTTGAACATATGTGGACAAAAATGTGTGTTTTTGATCACTTAGAGTTTTAATTTTGTATTTATGGAAAGGGTTCTTTTGGGTGTATTTGGACATTTATTTTTTATCATACATCACTTTTAGATACACATATAAAGGAAAATTATATAACAATAAATTGATAAAAGTACTCCTGAGACGTTTTCACATTGAGAGCTCCACTTTTCTGAATCAGCTTTTTAAAATTGAGGTATAGCACACATACGTTAAAGTATGTAAAGCACACTAGTCCTAAAGTTGTTTGTCACATATATGATATCCTTATATGTGGAATCTAAAGAAAAACTCATTAAAGCAGATAGTAGGATGTTGATTACCAGGGGCTGAGGTGTGAGGGAATCGGGGAGATGTTTAAGGGTACACACTTGTAACTAGTAGAGTAATAAGTCCTAGAGACCTAGTACACAGTACAGTCATTATAGACAACAAAATTGTATTATAAACATTAAACTTGCTGAAAGAGTGGATCTTAACTGTTCCCGGCTCTAGAAGAAATGGTAGTTACGTAACATGATACAGGTGTAGTCTAATGCTACCATGGAGATCATATAGCAATATAAATGTATCAAATCTGTATGTCCTACACCTTAAACTTGCACAACATGATATGTCAAATCTCTCTCTCTCTTTCTCTCTCCTCTCCCCATATATATATATATATCAGTATATATATACTGATACCAAAGGATGTAGGGCAATTGGCACAACTTGGTGGGAGTATAAATTGATACAACCACTTTGGAAAACAATTTTACAATATTACCAAAGTTAAATATATGCCTGCCTTATGACCCAGCAATCCCACTCCTTGGTACATACCCAAGAGAAATGAGTGCATATGTCCACCAAACTACACGTGTAAGAATATGCATAGCAGCACTATTCAGAGTAGTAAACATTGGAAACAACCCAAATGTCCATCCACAAGAGAATGGATCAATGCATTGCTGGCGTATCCATGCAATAGAATAATATACAGGCACAAAAAGGAACAAATTACTGGCACACAGTAGTAATGGATGAATATCACAGACACTCTGATAAGTGAAAGAAGCCAAATACAGAAGAGTATAGACTGTGTGGTTCCATTTATGTCAAGTTCAATTAACAGGGAAAATGAATAGATTGTGATCGAAGATAAAATGATAATTACCTCTTGAGGGGTGGTGGTGTTAACAAATGCAGTAAATGCTCATTATAAGACACTTAAACAATGCTGTCTAGACCTCTCTTTCTCCATGTATCTGCATAACTAACTCTCTCACCTTTAAGTCTTTGTTCAAATGTTACCCAGTCAGTGAGGCCTACCCTGACCACCCAGTTATAAATTGCAGTCCATACCCCTCAACCCCTGCTCCTTTTCTCCTCCTTTTTTACTTTTTCTATTATACCTCACACCTTCTAAAGTACTCTAGAAATTACTTATTTGTTATATTTATGCTTACTGCATTTTTTTAAGTTTATTTATTTATTTTGAGAAAGAGAGAAGAGAGCATGAGCAGGGCAGGGGCTGAGAGAGAGCCCCGAAGACTGATGTTGCAGACCAAGTCCAGAGGTAGTCGGCTATGGAATTCTCTCTTGCTCCAGGGAGGCTGGTCTTTTTGTTCTATTCAAGCAATCAAGTGATTGAATGAGGCCCACCCACATTATAGAGGGCAATCTGTTTTACTCAAAGTCCACTAATTTAAATGTTAATCTCATCCAAAAATACCCTCACAGAAATACTCAGAATGATGTTTGATCGAATATGTTGGAACCCCATGGCCCAGCCAAGTTGACACATACAGTTAAATCATCACAGCAAGGTAAGGGCCAGTTGAGGAAAGACCTTGAATGCTAGTATTTAAGCTGTGAGAACCATTAAAGATTTAGAGGCCAGAGCATTGGAATGAGGAAGCCTGGAGGCAAAGAGAGAACTTAGGAGACTACTGTGATCATCCAGGCAGGAGGGAAAGCAAGATAATTACAGTGAGCCTGGAGGGGATGAAACAGAAGCAAGCAATATGGAACTGAGGAGACTTGGCAATTGACCAGTCCTGGGGGGTGAAGGAAAGTATGCACAGAATGACTCTGTTTCAAACCTAGGCAACTAGGAGGGGGGTGAAACCACTAGGAGAAATGGAGGAATTGGGCTACAGAAGATGCCTGTGTCCCTGGGGGCTCCTCCGATTGAAGGGCTTAGGGCATGTTCAGATATAATAAACCACCCCAAAATGGTGACCTAAAACCAATAGTTTGTTTTGCTCACAAATCTGAAGGTGACTGGGCTCACCTAACAATTCTCATTGGGCACAATGATGCATTGTAACATAAACTTTGTGTTGGTAACAGGAAATTAATTCTTCACATAAGAATTATTAAATGGATGATGAAAGTAAACACTGATAGAATCTTTTCTGCATAGTACCCACTGAACTTGTTTTTTTTTTTTTTAACTCATTACCATTTTTATCTACTGACACTGATTAATTCTAGATCCTACTTCATCGCCCTAAAAGAGAGGGAGAAAATTATCTCCTGTTTGTGGCTCTCCTGTGCCCAGCAAGTGTTCTGAGTTAGAGTAAGAAATGTCTAACATGCTTTAAAAGTAGAACTTGGTTGAATTACCTGTTTATCTTTTAAATTAATTTTAGATTTCTGTTCGATTTTAGTTTGATTAGATTTTATTTGTTAAATATTCTAGATCAAGCTTGAAGTTTTTAATTTTTTGAGAGAGAGACAGAGAGAGAGCAAGCACAAGTGGGGCAGGGACAGAGAGAGAGGGAGACAAAGAATCCGAAGCAGGCTCCAGGCTCCAAGCTGTCAGCATAGAGCCCGACGCAGGGCTTGAACTCACCAAACGTGAGATCATGACCTGAGCCAAAGTTGGGACGCTTAAACCGACTGAGCCACCCAGGGGCCCCTTCAGGTTGAAATTTAATATAAGCGATATAACCTTTCTGAAGTACAATATGGCATTATGTTTCAAATGTCCTAGAATTTATTTATTTACTTGTGCTTATTTTGCCAAGTGGACACCGTGGTGAATGCTGTAACGCATTACACAGATCTTACCTTTTGTTGTCCAACTTCAAGAGTATGGTCAGCAGACTGCCCTTAGACGTCCACCCTCTGGGGTCCACCTCAGCTGCGTAGAACCACTGGGGGTAGCCCACATCCAATGACTGATCATTGCAGAGATACAGCCATCTCCATCCATCTTTGGGCAAGTCCACAGAACTGTTCTAACTGCAGGGCTCCCTGCAGGGTCAGCCAGGTCTGTCATCATGCCTGGGTCAAAACTTGACTTCTTCCTGTCCCCAATCCTGCTTACTTCCCCTCCCAATACCCACAGTGTTGATTCCGAGAGCATTTTTCCCCAGATTTATTAAGATATAATTGACATATAACACTCTGTAAATTTAAGGTGTACAATGTGCTGATTTGATACGTTCATCTGTTGCGAAATGATTACAACCGTAGCACTAGCTAACACTTCCATCCCATCACACAATTACCATTTTTTAATGGTGAAAACATTTAAGATTTATTGTCTTAGCAACCTTCAAGTATATAATAAACTATTATTAGCTATAATCACCATGCTGTACATTAAATCTCCAGAACTTGTTGGTGTTATAACCGGAAGTTTGTACCCTTTGACCAGTATCTCCCCATTTCCCCTACCTCCAGCCCCTGGTAAGCAACACTCTACTCTCTGTTTCCCTGAGTTGAGCTTTTTCTCAAAATTTAAAATCAAACTAACATGTGAACCAATCCTACTTCTGGGTACATATCTGTAAGAGATGAAATCAGTATCTCTTGTTTTCTCTTGTTTTTTTTTGTTTTGTTTTGTTTTGTTTTGTTTTGTTTTTTTGTTTTTTTTGATGACAGTCACTAACAGGTATGAGGTAATATCTCATTCTGGTTTTGATTTACATTTCCTTGATGATTAGTGTTGTCAAGCAACTTTTCCTATATCTGTTGGCCATTTGCATGATTTCCTTCAAAAACTGTCTATTCAAGTTCTTTGCCCATTAAAAAAAAATATTGATTTATTTTGAGAGAGAAAGAGAGAGCAGGGGAGGGGCAGAGAGAGAGGAAGAAAAGATCCAAAGCAGGCTCCACTCTGTCAGTGCAGAGCTTAACACAGGGTTCGATCCCACAACCACAAGACCATGACCAGAGCTGACATCAAAAGTGACTGAGCCACCCAGGTGTCTCTCTCTGCCCATTTTCAATTGAATTATTATTTTTTATTTTTTTTTTTATTTTTCTGCTATTGAGTTGTATGAGTTCCCTATATATTTTGGATATTAGCCCCTTATCAGATATATGATTCATAAATATTTTCTCTCATTCTGTAGGTTGCCTTTGCATTTTGTTGATTGTTTCCTTTACTATGCAGAAACTTTTTAGCTTGCTGTAGTCCCACTTGTCCGTTTTCGATTTTGTTGTTTGTGCTTTTGAGGTCATGTCCAGGAAAGCACTGCCAAGCAATGTCAAGGAGCTTTTTCCTGTGTTTTGTTCTAGAAGTTTTACAGTTTCAGGTCTTATGTTTAAGTCTATAATCCATTTCATGTTAATTTTGGGGAGTGGTGGAAGATAGGAGTCCAATTTCATTCTTCTGCATGTGGTTATCCAGTTTTCCCAACACCATTCATTGAAGAGGCTATCCTTTCCCCAATGGGTATTTTTGGCTCTCTTGTCAAATATTAGTGTGAGAGTTTATTTCTGGGCTCTTGATTCTGTTCAATTGGTCAATGTGTCTATTTTTATGCCAATACCACATTGTTTTGATAACTAGAGCTTTATAGTTTAGTTCAAAATCAGGAAATGTAATGCCTCCAACTTTATTCTTCTTTCTCAGAATTGCTTTGACTATTAGGGGTCTTTTATGGTTCCATACAAATTTTAAGATTGTTTGTTTTATTTCTGTGAAAAATGCCATTGGAATTTTATTTTATTTATTTATTTATTTTTTTGCCATTGGAATTTTGATAGGGATTATATTGAATCTGTAGATGGCTTTGGCTAGTGTGGACATCTTAACAATATTAATATTTCCAATTCATGAGGACAGGATATCTTTACATTTATTTGAGGCTTCAGTTTCTTTCATCACAGTCTTGTAGTTTTCAGTATTACAGGTCTATCACCTCCTTAAATGTATTACTAAGTATTTTATTGTTTTTGATGCTATTGTCAATGGGACTGTTTTCTTTATTTCTTTTTCAGATGCTTTGCTGTTAGTGTATAGAAACACAACTGTTTTCTGGATGTTGATTTTGTATCCTCCAACTTCACTGAATCTGTTGATTAGTTCTAGCAGTTTATTTGGTGGAGACTTTAGGATTTTCTGTGTATAAGATCATATCATCTGCAAACAAAGACAATTTTACTTCTTCCTTTCCATTTTTTTTAAATTTATTTATTTTGAGAGAGAAAGATAGAGAGCAAGCAGGGGAGGGCAGATAGGGAGGGAGACAGAATCCCATGCAGGCTCCGCACTGTCAGAGCAGAGCCCGATGCGGGGCTTGACTCACAAACTGAGATCATGACCTGAGACGAAAGTAAGAGCGGGAAGCCCAACTGACTGAGCTAACCAGGCACCTGTCTTCCTTTCCATTTTGGATGCCTTTTATTTCTCTTTTTCTGACTCACTGCTCAGAGCGCTTCTTAATAAACAATCCTGCAATAAACTATAAACTCCATCTCAGAGTCAGTTTACTGGAGAACCCAACCTACCACAGGCAACTTTCATTTTAATTCCCCAAAGATTGGTACACTCACACACAGAGGCATGTACATATACTCTCGCTGGTTGATTGGCCCAGATGTGCACACCTTACCCAGGATGGACCAATCAGAGTCTTTCCCGAGGTGTATTGAACTTGGGAATCAGACAGTCTAAGTTGCTGCCCCTCTGTGGTACAAACCTGGAAAATAGGGGAGGGGGAAGAGTAACACAGTATTTCTGGTTGCTCACATCTTGCATGTCTCCAAGGGAACCTAGAATCATAATGAAGCCTTGCCCCACACCTGGAGATGGGGGCCCTTGGAAGGGTTTTTATGTTAATGATTGATGATTTTGTTGTGTACACCTGGAGCAATGAACCATTCTGTACTAGCTTGCCCATATTGCTTTGCACAAACATCAAGATTGATGATGCGCACATAAAGGGAACCAGCTGTCCAGCTGGACTTTGAGAGGGGATAAAGCCAGCATGAATGTCCATTTTCTGGGCTACCTGGCTAAGGAGGAAGCTGGCATGCTTACCTGTCTGAAATATGCATTCTACCATCAGGACGACCGTGCATCTGTCTTCTCCAAGCTCCACAGTGAGCCCAGCAAGTCTCCTGCAGTCTTTTGATTTTCGAGCCAGACCAGAGAATAACAAATGGCAACCTGGAGACAGGAATATCTCTGCCTTGGCAATCGTTTTTCCTCCTAAAGCTGATCTACTACAAGAGCTCAGAACACATCCACCTGCCCCAGAATCATCTTGGTTACACATGCCTCTCTTACCCACAGGCGAATTTTGAACCTAGGACCTCTTTGAACTGCTTTCCAGTCAAATAAAATATATCCAAGAAAGGTAGAGACAGTGCTCACAAATATCCAAGTCATACATCAGTGAGTTCTTCTTCAAACATTAATTCTCTAATCATGAAAGTAATAAATATTCACTGTAAAGAAAAAAAAATGTAGGGGGCACCTGGGTGGCTCAGTAAGTTGAGCCTCTGACTTCAGCTCTGGTCATGATCTCACATTTGTGAGTTCAAGCCCCACATCGGGCTCATTGCTGTCAGTGCAGAGCCTGCTTTGGATCCTCTGTCCCTCTCTCTCTGCCCCCGTCCCCCGCATGCACTCTCTCAAAAATAAATAAAACATTAACATTTTTTTTTAATTAAAAAAAAACTTAGGGGCACCTGGGTGGCTCAGTCGGTTGTTTCCGACTTCAGCTCAGGTCATGATCTCACAGTCCGTAAGTTCGAGCCCCGCATCAGGCTCTGTGCTGACAGCTCAGAGCCTGGAGCCTGCTTGGGATTCTGTGTCTCCCTCTCTCTCTGCCCCTCCCCTGCTCATGATCTGTCTCTCTCTGCCTCAAAAATAAATAAAAACATTAAATATATATATATGTATACTTAGAAAATACAGAAAAGTACAAAGGAAAAAAAAAATAAAAGATACCCGTAATTCTACCACTCAGGGACCACCATTTCAAATATATCAGTTAATGATTTTGTTTCTCCTTGCACACAGATAGGTATGCACATACTACCTCTACAAAACTGTGATCCTGTGGTACATACTGTTTTGAAACCTGCTTCTCTCATTCAACAGGATATGTGCCCTTGTCATCACTTCTGAGGGCTGCATTAAAAAGAAGCATCACAACCTACTTAATCACACCCTCACTGCCGGACATCCAAGCTGCCTCCCAGTATTTGTTAGTATAAAAAAATCCTATTAAGAGCATGCCCGCACATATATCCTTGTACACTCTTCAGTTTATTTTTGTTACCCAGGTGACCCCAGCTCCTCCAGCCTGCCCAGTTAATCTTTTCCTTTAATATCTAAATGAAATGCTAGAGACTCCATTCCACGAGCACCTCCCCCAGAGTCACCCAGGGGGTTCCATTTCTCCTGGCCTCCTCTCACTCTGCCTGTTTATCCCTCCAAGCACGTCACCTTCTTGGGCATTTCACCTTCTGCCCTCTTTCAACATGACTTTGTCCCTCTTCCTTCATCGGCCCAAGGGGCACTAGCGCGTGGCAACTGTGTGTAGCTGTCTGTAACTGAGGTTTGCGGGAATGAAAGCCAATCACAGCACAGCAAGAAATAACTGCAAATTCACACCAGATATTACTGACTCTAGAAAGTTGCTGGCCATTCTCCATCATTTGGGGACTTTTTAGTCATGATGTTTTTCTCGTGGACCCTGATGTCCTGCCGCGTTCCTGGGACCTTCTGCTCTCTCCCTCGACCACCTTATGTCTTCTCTTTTTTCTCTGTACCTACACTGTTCACCTCCTCACTCTGGTAGCCCTGAAAATCCTAAGTGCCTCCCACTTTACTGTTTTATCCCTCACACGTCCCAGGAAACCAGGTCCTCCTCAAAACATTTTCTTCATTTGGCTTCTAAAACACTACATTCTCCTGGTTTTCTTGCTTCCTTACTGGCTACTCCTCAACTTCCTTTACTGGTTCATTGTCCTCTCTCTGACTTATAAACATCAGCGTGTTCCAGGACTGAGACTTGAGACCTTCTCTCTATCTTTACTCACTCCCAAATGATCTCACCCAGTCTAATGGCTATAAGTACCCTCTGTACACTAACAATTCTCAAACTTGTTTTTTTTTAAGTTTGTTTATATATTTTGAGAGGGAGAGAGCTGGGGAGGGGCAGAGAGAGCGGTGGGGGGAGAGAGAGAATCCCAAGCAGGCTCCATGCTGCCAACCCAGCTCCTGGCACGGAGCTTGAACTCACAAACCATGAGATCATGACCTGAGCTGAAACCAAGAGTTGCGCGTTTAACCGACTCAAGCCACCCAGGCACCCCTCAGTTCTCAAATTTATATCTTCTGCTCTGACCTCTAGGCTCATATGCCCAATTGCTTCCTCATCATCTTCACTTGGATGCTTAATATGCATCTCGAAGTTAACCTTTCCAAAACTAAATTTTGCATTACTCCCAAATTTGTTCCTCGCCTGGTAGTCCCCATCTCAGTAAATGCCAGCTCAGTTCTTCCACTTGTTCAGGCCAAAACCTTGGAGTCATCTTTGACTCTTGTCTTTCTATCACACCTTATACTTGACCTGGTAGGAAATTCCTTCAGCTCTGACTTCAAAGGAAAGGCTGGCTCTGACTACCCTTCACCTCCTCCACCACTAACCTATCCTGGTCCCAGAATTCCTGATAGCCACCTTTATGGCCCACTCCATCTGATCCCAACTGGTATCTCTGCTTCCACTCTTGCCCATCTATGATATGAATATCCTTTAGCTATGTAAGCCAGCAAAAGTCACGCTCCAGTTCAAAACATTCCAATGGATTCCCGTATGACTTGACCCAAAGCAAAAGCCAGCGTGGTCTGTAACCTGGCTCCCTCTCCAACCTCAGCTACTATCACCGTCTCCACTTACCACACTGGTCCTCCTGTTGTCCCTTTTGTTTTTTTTAAAGATTTTTTTTTTTTTAAGTTTATGTGTTTATTTTGAGATAAAGAGAGAATGAGCAGAGGAGAGGCAGAGAGAGGCAGACAGAGGATCCAAAGCAGACTCTGTGCTGACAGCAGATCCCGACGCAGGCCTCGAACTCACAAACTCACGAACTGTGAGATCATGACCTGAGCTGAAGTCGGACGCTCAACCGAGCCACCCAGGCGCCCCTCCCTTTTGTCCCTTAAATAAAGGCACTCCTTCTCATCTTGGGGCCTGTGCACTTGCTTCCCTTCCTGAAATGTTCTGCCCCCCAGATAATAGTATAATATCCTGCCTCTGTTCATTCATGTTGCTGAGCAAATGGCACTCCCTCAAAGAGGCCTACGTTGACCACTTTATCTAAAAAGAGCACCCACGTCATTCTGTAATCCTTGACACTGCTTTATTTTCCCGCGTGGTACTTAACCTGACATTTGATTACACTGTTCATGTTTGTATTGTCTCTCTCTGGGCAGGACCTGGTCTGTTTTGTTTATTGCTGTTTCCCGTAATCCGGACAAGGAGTTGACACAGAGGAGGAGCTCCACATGTTCTTCTCTCTTTTTTTTTTTTTTTTAACATTTATTTGTTTATTTTGTGAGAGGGAGCAAGAGTGAGCAGAGGAGAGCAGAGAGAGAATCCCAAACAGGTTCCACACTGTCAGCACAGAGCCCGACACGGGCCTCAATCTCAGGAACTGTGAGATCATGATCTGAGCCAAAATCAAGAGTCACACGCTCAACTGACTGAGCCACCCAGGACCCCCAGGAGCTCCACATGTTCTTGCCACCTCTCTTGGCTTACATTATGCCCGTCCAAGTTCTCCCCAGTTAGAATATACCGTCAAGGTTCCTATGGGTGCTTCCTGAAAACGCAATGCACAACCAACGGTGAGATGAAGTTTGCTCACCTCTAGAATGCACTTACACATTTGTATATATTGGAGCACTTCCTTCAGATAAACTCACAGAAGTAGAATTACTAGGTCATGAGCCAAACCTCCAAATTACCATCCAGGGAGGTCAACGCTAATCCCTCTCCCATCAGCAGTGCTCTGTTCCAGTGTATTCTGGACCTTCGGGCAATAAATGGTGATGATGATGGTGATGAAGATGATTTATGGCCCCCTTACTCTTTGTTAACTAGAAAATAGATGGATCTCTGTAAGGGCAGGGAAACTTCTGAGTCATCATGCCACTGATGAGGGTCCATGGGGTATGCCAACTTTGTTGAGTAAAGGCATTCTCTAGCAGCTTCCATATCGGAGATTATATCCTCACCAACACCTTAGATTCTTTTTCCATGATGCCGAGTCATGTTCATTCAATAATTAATTCATCTCACAGTTACTGTTGAGCATCTGTTTTATACATAAGCTCTAAACATTTGCCAAGCTGAAGAATATCCCTTGGAATAATGGGACTTACAACCATCACGGGATTTAGCAGTTTACCAAGTGCTTTCACTTTCATGATCTCATTTGAACCCTACAAAAGCCAACTGGGTACAGTTCTGCCCGTTTTAAGGTGAGGGAAACAAGTGGCATGGAGGGGAAGGATCTGCCGGAGGTTACAATTTACATATGAGTCAGAGCCACAACTGGGAACCCTATGAGCTCCTCAGCACACACCACCCCCTCCATACTGCAGTATCCTGCCAGGTCCAACACCACCGAAAGCTGGGATACTTAGCCATAGTAAAAGGATGGCATACTTATGCATTTTAAATTCTGAGCTGACGGACATCAGAACAGAAGAGTAATTTAAAAATGGCTTTTGTGGGGCGCCTGGGTGGCTCGGTTGGTTAAGCGACCGACTTCAGTTCAGGTCATGATCTCCCGGTTCGTGGGTTCGAGCCCCGCGTCGGCCTCTGTGCTGACAGCTCGGAGCCTGGAGCCTGCTTCGGATTCTGTGTCTCCCCGTCTCTCTGCCCCTCCCCTGCTCACGCTCTGTGTCTCTCTGTCTCTCAATAATAAATAAACGTTAAAAATTTTTTCTTTAAATGGCTTTTGTGTGTGACGCCATTTCAGTTATCATGGCAGTGGGTGCTGTGCTGAATTGTACTTTGGCAACTTGATTAAGGCAGGGAACTACATTTCCTAGAAGCCCCTCCCTTGTGTGATTCGGGGTTAGAGTTGGCCAAGAGGAACTTGCGTGGCTCTTGCGGGGCAGAAGACGAGCGGCAGTCACTACGTTTGGCAGGTTTCCCGTCAAATACAGTGATGCTCAGAAACAGAGGTGCCCAGCAGATCCAGGCTTCTCGGCTCTCACCGGCTCCACTCCCAGCTTCCATTTCCTACTGTTGGCTCTGCTAGTCAACAGCTGCCTCAGGCCCACCACCGGGGACTTGTCTGTAGCCCTACACACACTGTAGCAGGAGTTACACAGAGGCCACAGCTTCTGTGACCATAAACCTCTCCATGAACCTCCCCTTCGCTGCCCGGCTTGGGCAGCTGGATGCACTTGGCTTCTTGAACTTTCCTGAAAACTCTGAATTCTGCAACTGCACCAATGCTTCCAGGAGTGGCTAATGACTCTCTGATCGTGGGATTCCTCCTTCCAGACATTCACTTCCCCAGCACTTCCCACATCTGCGAAAGGTTTTATTCCTAGAATACCCACGGTGGCCCTGCTTCCCTGTCGGAATCCTGACTGATATGATACTTGCAGATTTTGCTTTACTTTAAACGAGAAATAACATAAGAAATGTTCCAGATTGTAAGGCAGACTTCCACCTTCTATTTAGAATCTATATATCGCAGATGCTAATTTATAGACCGTGGGTGTGAAGGGAAAAAAGGAAGGGAGATTATTAAATGAACTAGTGGAGGATGAATAATGTATGCCTTACATATAGACCGAAGTGGAAAAGGAGATGAGAAAGAAGAACCGAGAAGATATACTTTCTCTATCTTGTTTTTATAAGATAAATGGATAGAAGCGGGGAAAAAAGTGGAGGTAATGTTATTTTTGTAGTCTGAACATTTTCAATCAAGCTTTACCATGTTTCCATAGGACCTAGTCAAAGATTCAGTGTAGTCTGTAAGTAACCATCCTTTCTGAACTGAAAGAGAAGGGAGTGAGGGGTGCCTGGGTGGCTCAGTCAGTTAAGCATGCAGCTCTTGGGTTTTGGCTCAGGTCATGATCTCACAGTTCGTGAGTTTGAGTCCCACATCAGGCTCTCTGCACTGGCAGCATGGAGCCTGCTTGGGATTCTCTTTCTCCCTGTCTCTCTCTGCCCCTCCCCTGCTCGCTCTCACGCTCTCTCTCTCTCTCTCTCCCCCCCTCTCTCTTTCTCTCTCAAAAGAAAGAAAGAAAGAAAGGAAAAAGAAGGGAGTAATTCTTACCTAGTAAATCTGGGTTTTTTTTAACATAAAATATGAAATTACATGTGAACAGGAACAAAGATAATGTCCAAGTCTACTTAAACATTATATAACCCAACAGGATAATATCCACCTGATATACGCTGAGCCATACAGTTAAAGCTTTAATGTTAAATAACTATGACAAAGATCCTCTCCTTTCTCCTCCCTATCCTAGCACCCTCTCTTTGTAACAGAGAAAGGTAGTCTTTAAAACAGTTTCCAATAGAGAACAATTTTGAAATTGAACATTGTTTCATAGGAGACAGCACTATGTAGAATAAACAGAATGTGGCATTCATTGTTCTTTCAAAAATCCAACTTGCTCACCCCCCTCTTCCATCCTCACGCGGCGAGCGTTTTCACCCAGGTTCTTAAAAACATGCCTGCTTCAGGTGGCTGGTCACTTTATCAAATAAAAGGTGGCAGACTTTGCCAATTTCCTTTCCCTACTCTGAATTAATAAGCCTGGCTCACAGAGCAGTAAAATTTTATTTCCCCCAAGCAAATACAGATTGCTTTCTCCTTGGCTGCTGCTTAAAAGTCTCATTCTCACTTGTGTCCAGAGCACGCACCTATATTCCTGCAGCACTAATGCTGACCAGTGGCCCAACGGAGAAGAAATGTTGCAAGCCAGACAAACCAGAGGACCACCAGTTCATTCTCAAGGACACAAAGGTATCTTCTCTACTCCTTGGATCCCCAGGGGACCTAAACGCTTGGCTCCGCGTGTGGCTTCACCTCCAACGTGTTAAGTGTTTAAAAAAACCCAAAATCCAACCGAGTAAATTTGAAAATCTAATTGGTTTTATTAAGTGATTCTTGAACCAGGCAGCATCGCATCTAGCAAGTAGAGAGAGAAAATTGAACAAAATGGAAGGTTTTTATAAGCGGGCGGGTGGTGGGGCAAGGAAGTATCAGCAAAAGAAAAGAAGGATTGTTTTCAAGCCAGGACGACTTCTTTTTGCGGAGAAGGGCAGGGCAGGGGTTTTTTTATCATGCAAATTACGTGCTGGTCTGGAATTTTCAGGTTGACTGTTAAAAGACCACATTCCTGGGGTGCCTAGCTGACTCAGTCGGTAGAGCTGACAACTGTGGATCTCAGGGTTGTGAGTTTGAGCTCTATATCGGGTGTAGAGATTACTTAAAAAAAAAAAAAAAAAAACCACCCCTGGAAGAGGTTGAAACGGAGTCTTGGTTTGCTCTCATGGGGGGCAAGTGACTCCACTTTGGGCCTGTGGTGTCATGGGTTCACTGATGCAAGCCTGTATTCGTTTCCTGGGGCCACTGTAACAATTACCATAAACTTAGTGGCTTCAAACAACAGAAATTTAAACTCTCAGAGTCTGGAGGCCTGGAGGCCAGAAGTCCAAAATCAAGGTGTGCAAAGGGCCATACTCCTACTAACTTCTGGCGGTTCCCAACGTTACCTAGCATTCCTTGGCTTGTGGCCACATCACTTCAATCTTTCCATCCATAGTTACACCTTCAACTCTGTGTGTCGTGTCTTCTCTTCTGTCGGTCTCTCCTCTCTCTGTGCCTTGCTCTTGTAAGGACATTTGTCATTGGAATTTAGCACCCACCCAGATAATCCAGGGTGATTTCCATATCTTGAGATCCTTATCTTAATGACATCTGCAAAGACCTTTCGACCAAGCGAGGTCATACTCACAAGTTTAGGACCTGGACACATCTTTGGGGGGACCACCATTCAACTGACTACAACACCTTATCTCCCTGGACTCAGAAGTCTTTCCTTCCCCTGACTTGAAGAGTTTTCAAACCTGTCTCCACAGTACTGTATTCATTAACATTGCCCATTGTATTCAGGAATGATCCTACAGCACAGAGGGCTGCATTTTGCTTAAGAATCCCAGTCAAGTGATTTGTCTCCAGTTTCTTCTCTTAGCCTGGCACCGTCTACATCTTTTCCTCCATCCACTCCTACCTTCACTCAACTTTGCTGGCTCCAGTCTTCCAGTTCCTATGGCTAGAAATCCTCTCTCCCCTTCCTATACAGAGAAGGGTAGCCTAGTCTGGTCACTCCAAATTGAAGCCTACATATCCATCACCCTCCTCAAACACAGGATCCTCCACTTACCAGAATCTACTTTCTGCTGGCGAAGGAAAAGGAGTTCGAGAAGTTTTGTCCTTCTTAGGATTTTTTAAAGTTTGGCCTACTGAGGTGAAATTCACATAACATGAAATGAACCATCTTGGAGTATACAATTCGGTGTCATTTTGTACATTCACAACGTTGCGTAGCCAGTCACCTGTATCTAGTTCTGAAACATTTTCATTACCCCCCCAAAAGGAAACCTGTACCCATTAAACAGTCATTCACATTCTCTCCTGCCCAAGCCTTAAGCAACCACTAATCTACTTTCTGTTTCTAGAGAGCTGCCTATTCTAGACATTACATGTAAATGGAATCATCCACTATGTGGCCCTTTGTGTCCGTTTTTTTTTTTTTTTTTCACTTAGCATAGTGTTTCCAGGGCTCATTCATATTGTAGCAGGTATCAGTCCTTCATTCCTTGTTAAGGCAAAATAAAATTCCCTTACATGGATAGACCACATGTTCTTTTTTGTTTTTTTAATTTTTTTAGATGTTTATTTTTGACAGAGAGAGAGAGAGAGAGAGACAGAGCATGAGTGGGGGAGGGGCAGAGAGAGAGGGAGACACAGAATCCGAAGCAGGCTCCAGTCTCTGAGCTGTCAGCATAGACCCCGACGCGAGGCTTGAACTCACAGACCCAGACCCAGAGACCATGACCTGAGTCGAAGTCGGACGTTCAACCGATTGAGCCACCCAGGTGCCCCAGACCACATGTTCTTTATTCATTCATCTGTTGGTGGCTAGGTTTATTTCTTAGCACTCCTCCTTACAAAGTTTAATTCATTTGTTTCAGAAGTATTTACTGAGCGATAACTGTGTGCTAGGCACAGGTCAAGAAGCAGGGGATATAGCACTTGACAAAACAGAACAAAGATCTCTGCCCTCGTGAAACTTACATTCTGGTGAGGGAGACATTATAAATAAAACAAACAACTAAAATATTTAGTATGCAAAATAGAAGTGCTCAACAGGGGGAAAGGGTTGAAGAGTGACTGGAACAGGCCACCAGAGGCAATTTCTTGGGGTGACTAGTCATTTCATTTCTTGATTTAGGTACTACATGGACATTCTCAGTTTGTGAAAATTAAGTGAACTTGGACTTAAGATTTATGCACTTGGGGCGCCTGGCTGGCTCAGTGGGTAGCATGCAACTCTTGATCTCAGGGTTGTGAGTTTGAGCCCCACATTGGGCATAGAGTTTTTCTTAAAAAAAAAAAAGATTTGGGGTGCCTGAGTGGCTCAGTCAGTTAAGCCCCCGACTTCGGTTCAGGTCATGATCTCACAGTTCATGAGTTCTAGCCTCATGTTGGGCTCTCTGCTGTAAGCACAGAGCCTGGAGTCTGCTTCAGATTCTCTCTCTCTGCCTCTCCCCAGCTCATGCTCTCTGTCTGTCTCTGTCAAAAATGAATAAACATTAAAAAAAAAAAAGTGGGGCGCCTGGGTGGCTCAGTTGGTTAAGTGTCCAACTTCGGCTCAGGTCATGATCACGGGGTCTGTGGGTTACAGCCCCGCATCGGGCTCTGTGCTGACAGCTCAGAGCCTGGGGCCTGCTTCAGATTCTGTGTCTTCCTCTCTCTGCTCCTCCCCTGCTTGCACTCTGTCTCTGTCTCTCTCTCGAAAATAAATAAGCATTTTAAAAAATAAAAAAAAAAAGATTTGGGGCACCTGGGTGGCTTAGTCGGTTGAGCATCCAACTTCAGCTCAGGTCATGATCTCGCACTTTGTGAGTTCAAGCCCCACATCAGATTCACTGCTGTCAGCACTGAGCCTGATTCAGATACTCTCTCTTTTTCTCTCTCTCTCTCTGTCCCTCCCCCACTTGCACTCGCTCTGTCTCTCAAAAATAAACATTTAAAAGATTTGTGTGGTTTTCTGTATGTATGTTACACTTCAATAAAAGTGTTGGGGTTTTTTTTCTGTTTTTTTTTTTTTTTTTAAGCCAATGTGTTTCCATTTCCTTTAAAAGGAAGCTTATTGCACCTATCTCTGGTGCTGACTCTAACAAAGTGAATTTGTCAAACCAGATGGTTTTGCTACTTAGGGGAGCCAGCTGAATCTCTGAAGCTGTTCTTGGGTGGGTTTAGAATGTCACCAGATCACGGTGCTGGTTTCAGCATTCTGCCATTCACTCATGTCCTTTGGGCTTCTGGATCATTCCAGCTCTCCATCAAACCATAACTGGACAGCTAGGGTTTACAATGACCTTGTCGGCAATTTTCAGCCCATTACCTTCTTTAAAAGTGCATTTCTACCATTATCTTGAGCCCAGTTTGGCTCTTTTTTTAATGGTGACCTTAACAGGAACAAAATTTTTATTTTTAGGGAAAGAATAGGTGTGGAATCACAGGACTGGAGGAGGACAGAATCAGGCTATAATGAAAGGTAATTATGTTCACAGAGGAAAAGGGTCACCCTTGGTTATCAATTAAAGAAAGTGGTTGAAAGTTCTATACGGTACAACTCAACCTAAATCAAGAAGCAGTCCCTAGTAGGCAGTTAAATTGAAATGATTTGAGGCAAAGATGGGTGAATAATAAAAATTGGCCTTAAGTAGGGTCCGTACCTCCTACGCGTGTACAACAATTTAGCATTTATTCAGCCAGAGTTCTGTGGCTACAGAGACAAGGTCGCTTGATTTGCCCACAGTGTGATGAAGGACACTTCCTTAATTATGTGAGTTGTTGTTATGCCTCCACCATAACTAAGATGAGTTTGCGATGTAAGCGTAACCGTGACATATACTGACTGAGAGGATGCTGGACAACGAGGTGGGAACATGTCCTTGAGAATGATATTTGAGAGAAGAAAAGAAGGGGAGGACATTGAGTCTTCGGTAAGTGAGAACCAGAGGAGACATTTATTTTTACAAATAGGAAGGAAGTTGGCCAAGATGACCAAGAAGGTGGGATTTAACGAAGAGAGGAGACTGCGGAAACACTGATCTCACTGCAAAGGTAGAGAGAAAGGTTTGTTGCAAGATATCTGAGTGTATGAGTCAGAGAACTGCTAGCTCCAGGGACAGGGCTGCCCCCAAATTTAATTCTGGGCTAGAGTCAGCGCCAAAAGGGGTGAGATGTCTCTACCCACCAGCTCTAAGAACTAGTCATACAGCCTGAGGGAAAAAGAGGTCAGAAATGAAAATGTCTGACATGCATATTAAATTGCATTAAACTGTATTCAGCGACTAGGCAAAGCTCCAGTAATTCACAGACCAAGAAGATATGGGTTACAGATCAAACTTCCTCACCTTTTCATAAGACGGTGTCAGTGGTGAAAACAGAGCAGGTGGAGTCCTGAATGAGACTGTGGGGCTGCAGCCTGTCGAGAAGATAGACCTTTATTTATTATTATTTTTTTAGAGAGTTCGTTTTCTGTGGGGTTTTTTTTAAGTTTATTTATTTATTTTGGAAGAGAGAGGGCACAAGTGAGGGAGTGGCAGAGAGAGAGGCAGAGAGAAAGAATCCCAAGCAGGCTCCGCACTGTCAGCGCAGAGCCCGACGTGGGGCTCGAAGTCACAAACTGAGATCACAACCTGAGCCAAAGTCAGACACTTAACCAACTGAGCCACCCAGGCGCCCCTGAGAGATAGACCTTTAATTCCTCAGGTCATGTGGTAGAAAACCCAAGAGGACACCTTAGGGACCCGTTGCCTAAAACACAGACGCCTAAAGACATTCTTTTCTCGGGTTCTCAGTAACATCTGGGCACCATTTTCATATATTGTGTTTTGAAATGATAACCCAAATGCCTAAATAGGAAGAGAGGCATAAGGTAAATATCATAGGTCACCAGATGATGTTCCTATGTGATCCTTATAGTCATTTTTTCACCTGCTGGGGCTCAGTCAACTCATAAAACCCTTGTACTCATACAGTGCTTTATTGTGAACAAAGTACTCTAGTTTTATTTCATTGGATTATTTCCTCAAGTCCTTGTGAGGAGAGATGCCCTAAAGGCCCAAGCCTAGGAGAAGTAAGGTGTCCACCAAGAAGGAAGTCACTCTGGAAGCTCTCAGCTACGCCAGTTAAGGTCCATGCAGTACTCTGAGGCTGTTATCACTCCTGGATTCAAAGATCGAGGAGGCAGAGTAGTGACTGGAACCCAGAAGGGAAAGTGTCATACAGAGAAAGGGTTGCCTTGAGGAGAGCTGTGGCTTTTTCTCAAGGAACGCAGCCACACCGAGGTGACCCTGCAGACAGAAAGCCAAGGAAATAAACCGCTGGCTTCATTCTACCCCCTTCCTTTGATCTCTTATGGGGGCACCCCCATTGGCCAAACCCAAGCAGAAGAACAGAGAGCAGGGTAAAGAGGAATGCGGAGTGAGTCTGGAGGGGCGAAAAAGGCTCTGGCACTACTTGAGCGGCCAGGATTTTCTTCATGAATTGATCCCTTCTGTGATTTTCTTCATGAATTGAACCCTTCTTATATGCCACATCACCTATCATTTAAACCCCTCACAAGCATGGGAAATAAGCGGTATTTTTCCCTATTTTAAGTTTATTTATTTATTTTGAGAGAGAGAGAGGGAGAGAGAGAGAATCCCAAGCAGACTCTGAACTGTTAGTGAGGAGCCTGATGTAGGGCTCAAACCCACGAACCATGAGATCGTGACCTGAGCCGAAGTCAGACCCTTAATGGACTGAGCCACCCAGGCGCCCCTATTTTCCCCTAT
Organism: Lynx rufus; assembly: GCF_022079265.1. Lineage (NCBI taxonomy): Eukaryota > Metazoa > Chordata > Mammalia > Carnivora > Felidae > Lynx > Lynx rufus. Next base: position 35,876,358 of record NW_025814828.1, read on the forward strand.
TTTAGAGGTGAAAGATCGGGAGAGGTTAAGTGACTTTGCCAAGGTCACTCAGTGAATAGGTAAGAGGGCCAGGATGTGAATCAAGTTTGCTGACACCAGGGTCTGCTCTCTTAGCCACCACCCTATTCTGCCTCCACAACACCACAAAGCCGTTGTATGATTAATGCAGTTGTTAGAATAAAATGAGATGGGGGGAGCCTGGTGGCTCAGTCGGCTAAGCATCCGACTCTTGATTTTGGCCTAGGTCATAATCTCATGGTTCATGAGCTCGAGCCCCAGGTCGGGCTCTGTGCTGACAGTGCAGAGCCTGCTTGGGATTCTCTCTCTCCTCTCTCTCTCTCTCTCTCTGTGTGCCTCTCCCCTCTCTCTCTCAAAATAAATAAACTTTGAAGGAAAAAGAAATTTTGATAAAAATAAAAAATAAATAAATAAAGTGAGATTGTACAGGGGATACTCTTGTCATCCCTTTGAAACCCTTGAAACCAAAACAGAAAGGCAGGTTGTCTTCAGGGACCTACAGAAAAGGGGGCATTGAGGAAACTGCCCAGTTGCTTTGGTAGGGAATAACTTCAAGAGAGGAAAAGGAAACTGATCTGAGAACAAGGAAAGAACCAGGTACCAGAGGCTGACCTGCCCAGAGCAGCAGAGGAGAGGCAGAGAAATTCCCCAGGAGCAGCCCGTGATGTCACCAGAGGGGAGGAGGCTGAAGCACAATAGGCCAGCAAAGGTGTGGACCCTGGGCAAGCTGCCACAGGCCACGGGGCCGACACTTTTGATTCCATCAAAATAGAACTGAACCAGTCAGAGACATAACTATAGGTAGTCCCCAACTTACGACGGCTCAACTTCAGAGTTTTTGACTTTACGATGGTGCGAAAGTCATACCCAGTCAGTAGAAACTGTACTTAGAATTTTGAATTTTGCTCTTCTCCTAGGCTAGCAAGATGTAGTAGGTTACTCTCTCCTGATGCATGGCTGACTGAGCAAACACAAGAGCGAGCAACCAACACACTTTCTGTTCCATACCCATGCAACCATTTGGCCTTTCATCTTTGGTACGGTATTCAATGAATTACATGTGGTAGTAGCACTTTCTTATAAAAGAGCCTTTGTGTGGGAGGGTTTTGCCCAGCTGTAGGCTAATGGAAGTAGGCTAGGCTAACCCATGATGTAGGGTAGGTTAGGTATATTAAATGCATTTCTGACTTAAGGTATTTTCAGCTTACGCTGGGTTTCTCAGGATGTAACTCCATTAAGTTGAAGAAAGATCTGCATACCTCAAAGACACCCTGCAGGTATTTTAGCAAAGCCAGGGCGAAATCAGGGCTTCAGCCCAACTCAACAGAGCTGCTCGATCTTGGCCGTGGTTAGAGCCAGTTGGGGGCAAGAGAGACATTCAGCATAATAACTGGCTTTCCACACGGATCAGTCCTCTCCTTACACTCATAAAAATTTTACCTTGACCTACTGAATGATGGAAGAGGAAATCCGGCTCACGGATTTTACATGATCTTCCCACAACTCAAACAGGCAAAGAGTGCCAGGCTCATGTTTATTTATGTAGTTCTGGAAAATGTGTTTTACATGTGTCTGCTTATTTAAATAGCAATCAACCTATGAGCAAATACAGGTTCTCTTTTACATAGAGGAATTCGAGCCTCAGAGTTTAGGTTATTTCCCACAGTCACACTGGTTACTGGGGAAACTGACTTTCCCAGTGAGGGCAACTCTGACACCAGCATCTGTGCTGTCTATTTAAAGTGACCCCAACATACGCTGTATTTCTGAAATTCAGAAGTGAAATTCAACAGAGTGTAGTCCACTTGAGGAAGAAACAAAGTGGACACCAAAGGGACATAGAGAAGGGCAGGGGCTATGCAAATTGAAAACACACTGAGCATGAGCCATAAAATTTAGCAACGTGGCTTTGAAAAGGTCTGCCACAACAATAATTCTTTGATTTTATTGCACAGTTTGGACGTCATTTTTAAAACTGTTAATTACAGGGGCCCCTGACAGTTGATGGAACATGCAACTCTTGATCTTGGGGTTGTGGGTTCAAGCCCCACGTTGGGTATAGAGATTACTTAAAAAACAATAAAATCCTGGGGCACCTGGGAGGCTCAGTCAGTTAAACGTCTGACTTGGACTCAGATCATGATCTCACGTTAGTGAGTTCGAGCCCCGCCTCAGGCTCTCTGCTCTCAGCAGAGCCTGCTTTGGATCTTCTGTCTCCCTCTCTCTCTGTCCCTCCCCTGCTCTCTCTCAAAAATAAATAAACATTAAAGAAAAACATTATTTAAATAAATAAATAAATAAATAAATAAATAAATAAAATCTATAAAATAAATCAATAAATAAAAATAAAACTGTTTATTATGAAATTTTCCAAATAAACATAGAAGTAAAGAACACAAGAAGCCCCCATGTGCCTCTCACCCAGCTCTGAGAGCCTTTCACATTTGTCAGTATTTCTTTAAAAAAATTTTTTAAGCTTATTTACTTCTTTTGAGAGAGAGCAAGCGAGCAAGGGAGGGGCGGGGGGGGGGGGTTGGTGAGAGAGAATCCCAAGCAGGCACCATGCTCAGTGTGGAGCCCAATGCAGAGCTTGATCCCACGACCATGAGATCATGACCTGAGCCGAAACCAAGAGTCGTATGCTTAACCTACTGAGCCACTCAGGCACCCCTCTCGGAATTTCTTTAAAAATATATATATATATTTTTTAATGTTTATTCACTTTTGAGAGAGAGAGAGAGACATGGAGCATGACTGGGGGAGGGGCACAGAGAGGGAGACACAGAATCTGAAGCAGGCTCCAGGCTCTGAGCTGTCAGCACAGAGCCCCACACAGGGCTCGAACTCCCAAACCGTGAGCTCATGACCTGAGCTGAAGTCAGAGGCCCAACCAATTGAGCCACCCGGGCGCCCCAACATTTGTCGGTATTTCTATCACCCGGGAGTACTCAATGAAGACAATGGACGCCCACCCCCTACCCCTGCCAAGACAATGCTCAGACGCACAACTGTGGGTACCTTTCCAGGGCGTTTGTGGGCTCCCTGAGATGCATTCATGGATCTCCTGGGACACATGGATTCTAGGTTAAGGAGCTCTGGGCTGCCAGGATGCAGTAACATTGAATATATGGAGACCCCACACCCATCCAATCCATCAGCAAGTTCTGTTGACCCTCCAGATAGGTCTCCAGAAGGTCCAGTGCAATCATCCTCTGCTGCCACCATCTCCTGCCTGGACCCTGTAATAAGAGCCTCCTACCTGGTCTCTTGGGCCCCAATCTTGCCCATCCTACAATCCGTTCTCCACGCAGCAGCCAGAAACAGGAGCCAAACTGTGTCGTTTACTACTCGAAGCACTTCGAAGACTTCCACTCGCCCTCTGAATGAAATCTAAAGCCCTTACCCTGGTGTGCAGGACGCTGAGAGCTTTTATACCCTTGTGTTCCCATCTCACGTTCCTTCCTCATGGGCACTCACTCCTCTCCAGTTACCTTAGCCCTTGTAGAAGAGCAAAAATTAGTTTCTGTCTACCCTGCTAGGTTCTTGGCCGAGACCCTCACGTAATAAAAGACAGACCAACAGGTGAAAAACAAACAAAAGTTGAACAACATGTATGCATATACAGATATGTGAGGAACCCAGGAAAACGGAGTAACTCCCCTAAATGTCTCAAGTGTCCACCTTGAATAATGTCTCCAGCTAAAGCCAAAAGTGAATGTTGAGGGTAGGAATCAGTTAGGGAAGGTTATCAGTCAATCATAGGTATGGTTGCTATGCCAGTTTAAGTCACTGCCTTCTCCACAGATCAGAGTTTCTAGAGATTTAGTCATCCTCCTTTTCTTGGCACAGACAGGGAGACACCCTTACCAATGGAGATTTCCCTTTAAACATAAATGCCTCTTACAAAAGGGTAACTTCTCAGTTTTCAAAGCTTTTCCTATGTCTGCTGTTTCTTAAAAAATAACCAGCTCAAGATAGTACTTATGCCACAGGGGAATATTTGGGGATGGCAAATTGTACTCCCCCTCACCTTCCAACAATTAGAACACATCAAGCTCTTCCCTGCCTCAGGTCCTTTGCACTTACTGTTCCCCAGGCTTGTAAGTCAAATTCTTTTCCCCATTTTCAACACAGCTAGCTCCCTTGTATCTCAGCTTAACTGTCACTTCTTCCCTTACCACCCTAGCCACTGGTACCCTCCACCCCTCTCCTCTCACACACCCTGATTTCTCCATCACAGTCTTCTATTAGTTTTCTTCACAGCACTTACCATAGCTGGAATTATAGTCATGGATTCACTTGGTCATTGGACATCTCCCAAGTAGGATATAAGCTCAGGACAGGAGTTCCCTGATATCTTAACCTTCAGACCATCCAGCAGTGCCCGTCATAGAGTGGGCACTCAGTAACTATTTGGGGTTTTTATTAAACTTGCCTTCTGTCAAGATTAGACCTGACCAGAACCTTAGGACAGTGTCAAGTCTAGTTTTCTGGATGAAGGAAAATGATGAAGAACCTGAAGATGTAGGAGGAGCAAAGGTAGTTTTCTTCCCCAGCTTGGGCTGCCATAACAAAATGCCATAGACTGAGTGGCTTAAACAACAAAAATTTGAGGCGCCTGGCTGGTTCAGTTGGTAGAGCATGCGACTCTTGATCTCAGGGTCCTGAGTTCAAGCCCCATGTTGGGCATGAAGCCTACTTAAGAAAGAAAGAAACAGACAAACAACAAAAATGCATTTTCTCCCAGTTCTGGAGGCCGGGATTCTGAAATCAGGATCGTCAGATTCTAGTGAGGACTCTCTCCCTGGCTAGCAGATGACTGCCTTCTCAACATCTCCTCACACAGCAGAAAGGGAGAAAGTGAGCAAGCTCCCTATGTCTCCTCTTATAAGGGCATCAATCCCATCATGAGGGCCCCACCCCCCTGACCCCATCTAATCTAATTACCTCTTAATGGCCCCCATCTCCAAATATCATCAATTAGGGGGTACAGCTTTATTTTGCCTAGTAGTGGAGTCTACAAGCTTTCTCAGAGTTAGGTTTGATTTTGTGGTAAGAATACTTCATACGTGGGGCACCTGGGTGGCTCAGTCCGTTAAGTGTCTGACTCTTGATTTCAACACAGGTCATGATCTCACGGTCATGGGATCAGCCCTGCATCAGGCTCCACGTTGAGTATGGAGCCTGCTTGGGATTCTCTCTCCCCCCTCTCTTTCTGCCCCTCCCCTGCTCATTCCCCCCCCACCTCTCTTTCTCTGTCTCTCTCTCTCAAAATAAATAAATAAACTTTAAAAAAAAGGAAAATAATGATCTTTCTAAAAAAAATATTTCATATGTGGGGCACCTGGGTGGCTCAGTCGGTTAAGCGTCTGACTTCAGCTCAGGTCATGATCTCACAGTTCGTGGGTTTGAGCCCCCACATCAGGCTCTGTGCTGACAGCTCAGAGCCTGGAGCCCGCTTCAGATTCTGTGTCTCCCTCTCTCTCTGTTCATCTCCTGCTCCTGCTCTGTCTCCCAAAATAAATAAAAATGTTAAAAATTTTTTTAATAAATAAATAAATAATATTTCATATGTGATATTGTACATCTCTATCAGGAGATACATAATCTCTCCTTTTTTTGTGATGTAATGACCTTTGATAATCAATGCCCAGGTCCACTACTTTATTAACTATTTGGAAAACAGTGATAATCTAATTCAAAAGTTCCCCAACTTTCTAGAGCCAGAATTCTTAATAGTTATTGAGTACTCCAAAGAGGTTTTGTTTACATAGGTTCTATCTATTGATATTTACCATATGCAATATGAAAACTGAGAAATTTTAGAATATATATTAGTTCATTTCAAAGTAACAATAGCAAGCAGAGCATAAATAACATATTTTATGAAAAATATATCTTCCAAGACAAAAACAATTAGTGAGAAAAGTGGCACTACACATTTGCATAAATCTCTTTTATGTCTGGCTTAATAAAAGACAGCTGGATTCCCATATTTTCTTCTATATTCAATCTGTTGTAATATGTTACTATGGTTGAAGTATGTGAAGACTATTCAGAATCACACAGATACGTAGTTAGAAAAGGGTAAAGCATTTTAATAACCTCTACAAATAATTGTAGATATTTTTTTTAGGAAAGAAGTGGCAGTTTCTTAAAAGTCGATTCTCTGATGGGTGATCCGAAATCACCCCAGTGTACTTTTTACACTCTGTTTCATTAAAATCTATCTTGTACTTTGTTTTTTTTTTTTTTTAATATTTTTTTTTCAACGTTTATTTCTATTTTTGGGACAGAGAGAGACAGAGCATGAACGGGGGAGGGGCAGAGAGAGAGGGAGACACAGAATCGGAAACAGGCTCCAGGCTCTGAGCCATGAGCCCAGAGCCTGACGCGGGGCTCGAACTCATGGACCGCGAGATCGTGACCTGGCTGAAGTCGGACGCTTAACCGACTGCGCCACCCAGGCGCCCCTCTATCTTGTACTTTGAATGGATCTTTTACCCATCCATGATTTTGTAACATCATCCATTAGTCATTTCAAAAATATTGGTTCGTGGAGTTATGCAAATATTGCAAATGTTGACACATCTCATTACACAATATCTTAAAAAATCCCATTTGTTAATATCACCACCAATCTCATCTGAAAAATCTTTTTTAAAATATATTGCTTTATGGGGCGCCTGGGTGGCGCAGTCGGTTAAGCGTCCGACTTCAGCCAGGTCACGATCTCGCGGTCCGTGGGTTCGAGCCCCGCGTCAGGCTCTGGGCTGATGGCTCGGAGCCTGGAGCCTGTTTCCGATTCTGTGTCTCCCTCTCTCTCTGCCCCTCCCCCGTTCATGCTTTGTCTCTCTCTGTCCCAAAAATAAATAAAAAACGTTGAAAAAAAAATTAAAAAAAAAAATAAAATATATTGCTTTAAGTAATTTCTACACCCAACACGGGGCTCAAACTCAGGACCCCGAGATCAAGAGTCACACACTCCACTGACTGAGCCAGACAGGCGCCCCAGAAAATCCTGAAACATTGAGAAGGCATTAAACTCACAGTGGTGGATACAAGTTCTCCAGAATTCCGGTTTTTACCTGAAAGCTTAAATTTTATCATTGACGATAAATACTGGTAAGTTGTTTTTCTTGAAGTGGCAAGGCTCGTGTCTTAATTTTCAAGAAAATATATGCCAAATACTCCTGGCTGAATAACTAGTTTGCCTGTCAATGGTTCTTTTTCTTTTTCTAGTCCATTGTTATTTTGTGTTCTTTTTTCCAGCTTTATTGAAATATACTTGGCATAGAACATTGTATATGTTTGTGTTGATTTGACACACTTACATATTGTAATATGATTACCACCACGGCTTTAGCTAACACTTCCACAATGTCACATAATTCCATTTTTTGTGGTAAGAAGATTGAAATTCTACTCTCTTAGCAACATTCAAGTATATAATAAAATATTCTTATTTATATTCACAATGCTGTATACTAGATCCCCAGAACATATTCATTTTCTTTTTTTTTTTTATTTCTTTATTTTGAGAGAGAGAAAGAGAGAGGGCATGCGTGTGCACATGCAAGAGGAGGAGGGGCAGAGAGAGGAAGAGAGAGAATCCCAAGCAGGCTCTTGGCTGTCAGTGGGGAGCCCGACTCGGGGCTCAAACTCACAAACTGTGAGATCATGACCTGACCCAAAATCAAGAGTCAGACACTTAACCGACTGAGCTACCCAGGTGCCCCTTATTTTTTTTTTAAAGTAAGCTCTACACCCGACATGGGACTTGAACTCATGACTCTGAGATCAAGAGTTGCATGCTCTGCCAACTGAGCCGGCCAGGTGCCCCCAGTAGTTTTGTTTATTTATTTTTTAAGATTTTATTTTTAAGGAATCTCTATGCCCAATGTGGGGCTTAAACTCACAACCCTGAGATCAAGAGTTGCATGCTCTACCCACTGAGCCAGCCAGACACCCCCCAGTAGTTTTATGGTTGTTTTTTTTTTTTAACATGTATTTTTCTCTAAGTTTTTTTTTTTTTTTTTTTTTAAGTTAAGAGAGAGAGAGAGCACGTGTGTGCGAGTAATGGAGAGGCTGGGAGAAAGGGAGAGAGAGAAAATCCCAAGCAGGCTCCATGCTGTCAGTGCAGAGTCTGACACGGGGCTCGATCCCACGAACGTGAGATTATGATCTGAGCCGAAATCAAGAGTCAGAAGCTTAACCGACTGAGCCACCCAGGCGCCCCTCTGTCATTTTATCTTTAATGACAGTGATTCTTTTAGGTAAAAATAGTATTCCACGATAAAAGTGGCTACTAAAGCTCTCCACTAAAATAATTGCCCAATTGCTTTTCAAGAGAGTTCTCATACTTAAAGTGTTATACAGAAGTGTTTAATGCGTATTTCCCATTCTGTCATACAGAATTTTATAAAGACATGTACTCAAAGGTTGCAATTTAAGAAAATTAATAATTTTATTGCTTCAACAAGACACTCAAGTGAAACTGGCAATTTTCTTTACTGTGAGTGTGGCAGTGAAGACCACAGTAACTGTTAGTATCGTCAGTACCACTGCCTTACCTCATTCTAAGGCACCAGCAGTTTTAGCCACCATTGCTTTTCCACCATCCATGAAATGTCAATCTAGTGAAAAGGTAAATAGCATTGCGGTATTATTATAAAATTAGTCTTGACTTCATGGACCCCTGAAAGAATCCAGAGGACCACACGTTGAGAGCCACTATTCTAATTCTATCATTCCCTCTTCGTTTTAAAATTAGAATACTTCCAGGGTGCCTGGGTGGCTCAGTCTGTTGAACACCTAACTCTTGATTTCAGCTCAGGTCCTGATCCCAGGGTCGTGTTATCAAGACCTGTGTCAGCCTCAGCGCTGAGTGTGAGCCTACTTAAGATTCTCTCTCTCTCTCTCTCTCTCTCTCTCTCTCTCTCTCTCTCCCCCTTTCCCCTTCTACCCCCTCCCATGCTCTTTCTCTAAAATAAAATAAAAATCTAAATAAATAAATAAATAAATAAATAAATAAAATTAGAATACTTCCATAGAGAAAATCTTTCCTTCATTCACTATTTGGTTACCCTGAGGTCAGTTTGTACAAGAAAAGGTAAGTTATTTTTTTTTTTTTGCCTTTATTTACTAACTTTAAAAAAAAATGGTTCTCTAGCATCCTGCAAAGGTGATCAGTAAGAATTTTTTTTGTTAGTTTATTTCATTATGAACTTATGCATTTACTACATTTAATGTGTTTCTATCCATTATAGTTGTTATCTTTATTGACACTTAACTTGTCCCTTCGTTTGCTAATGGTAGCCTCTTTACATTGGTTACTTTACATTGGTTACATTGGTTACATTGAGTCCTTTTGATGTGACCCAAATAATCTTTGACAATTTCCTTGCCTTCTTGTATGACAGGATATTACATGGCCGTACTGTACCTTTCCTGATTCAGACCTAGAATCAACCATTTTTCTAAGGGGCCCTGTTCTCTTTCAGTAGAAAATGGTATTCAAAGACCACAATCCAGGGGCACCGAGGTGGCTCAGTCAGTTGAACATCCAACTTCAACTCAGGTCATGATCCCACGGTTCCTGGGTTCAAGTTCTGCGCCAGGCTTTGCACTGATAGCTCAGAACCTGCTTCAGATTCTCTGTCTCAGATTCTCAGTCTCCCTCTCTCTCTCTGCCCCTCCCCCCCTCGCATGCACTCTCTCTCTCTCTCGAAAATAAACATTAAAAATTAAAAAAAAAAAGGCCACAATCTGGGTGCTACAAATGCTGTGCCAGTTACCAACACATTGCCTCTCAGATCCAAATTCACCCTTTTAGACTGCTCTGTGAAAGCTAATCTGGGCCCTTTAAATCTTTTTTCCTTTGCCAGTAGGCACTGAATCTTTATCAGTAGAGGGTGCTGGAGAGACATTGCAGGAGGAGAGGGCTTTTCTTCCTGGTTCCAGTGTGATCTCTTAGCAGGTTCCTACAGTGTGCAGTTGCCAGCAGGGCTCAGTAACGAGTGGTGCAAGCACCCCAGTGGGTGGACTTCTGTTCCAGAGGGCAGATTTCCAGCAAGTTACAGAGGCTATTTTCCATAAATTTCCAGAGGATAGATTTATAGCACCAATGGGGCGGGCACCACAACTTCTGTACCATTCAGTGAGCCATGACTGTGACATCTCCAAAACAACATGGATCCCAGGTCTAGGGGTGGAAGGGGGATTCTTGACTGGACGCTTCATCCCAGCCTTATGGGTAGTGATTGCACCTTATGTCTGCTATTTCTATATTTAAAGTTATCTTTATGTCTTACTAGCCAATTTCTTCTTACTCTAATCTCCTTTTATAATTTATCATTCTTGATATTAAACCTTCCCTGTTCAAGTAACTGTGTGACTACTCTCTTTGGACCCATACTCATACAATTGCTCAGTGTTACTGAGTTGGTCATTTCTGCTATGTGTTTCCACTGACAATAGCTAGGAAACACATATTATTTTAAAGAGAAAATACAACCTAAATTCATACTGGTAGTTACTATTAACAGGATTAAGAACTTGATTTTATATTTTACCTCTTCTATGCTGAAAATCTTGGGTCCTAAAGACATTAGCGCAATTAATTATAAGCTTATCTGACTAAATATGTGTATTTAATTTAAATATATAACTAGTATACATTACCAAAAATATAATTAATATTTTTAAATTAAATATGTTTAAGAAATCATCAGAAAAACAAAAACAATATATTACTCTCAGTTTAGGATTTTATTTTTTAAAAAGATTTTATTTTATATTTCCTTTTTATCCTTTGGATATATGCCATAGCAACAGTCAAATTACTGTCTTTTTTTTTTTTTTTTTTTTTTTTTTAGTGTTCATTTATTTGAGAGAGAGAGAAAGAGAGCATGAGGAGGGGAGGGAGCAGAGACAGAGGGAGACAACAGGATCCAAAGTAGGCTCCAGGCTCTGAGCTGTCAGCACAGAGCCCTTCACAGGGCTCGAACTCATGAACCCTGAGATCATGACCTGAGCCAAAGTCGGACGCTTAACTGACGGGGCCACCCACGCACCTCAAATTACTGTCTTTTCAAGTTCACATGAAATAATTTGTTTCCATGTAATTAAACTATTAACTCAATACAAAGATCCATTTGTTTCATTTTGCTTTTGATTTTTAGATAATGCTTTTTAAATTTTTTTTTTTCAACGTTTATTTATTTTTGGGACAGAGACAGACAGAGCATGAACGGGGGAGGGGCAGAGAGAGAGGGAGACACAGAATCGGAAACAGGCTCCAGGCTCCGAGCCATCAGCCCAGAGCCTGACGCGGGGCTCGAACTCACGGACCGCGAGATCGTGACCTGGCTGAAGTCGGACGCTTAACCGACTACGCCACCCAGGCGCCCCAGATAATGCTTTTTAAATTTTGGGGGGCGCCTGGGTGGCTCAGTCGATTGAGCATCGGACTTCGGCTCAGGTTACGATCTCACGGTTTGTGGGTTCAAGCCCCGCATCTGGCTTTGTGCTGACAGCTCAGAGCCTGGAGCCTGCTTCGGATTCTGTGTCTCCCTCTCTCTCTGCCCCTCTCCCACTTGTACTCTGTCTCTTTCTGTCTCTCAATAATAAGTAAATGTAAAAAATTTAAAAAATTTTAATTGATTAATTTTGCTTTACAATTATGTAAAATACTGACATCATTCTAAATTAAATCTATAATTCAAAGTATCTTCAGAAAAATCTAAGTTCTGTCCCTGTACTCTATTCCTTTTCTCCTTTCATAGGTAATGTATTTATTTTACAGTCAATCCTTATACTGTCCTTTCAAAATATAAATACATACATATTTAAATCCTTCCCCATTTCTTAGGTAAACTGGAATAAACTATGTTCTTTTCTTTTTCCACCACCTTGATTTTTTTTTTTTAACTGAACATTATATCCTAAAGAATACTTCGGAGCAGTGTATAGAGATACTCTTTGTTCCCCTTTATACTTAAATAGTGTCTCATTGTGTCACTAGATCATGAAATAGTATCTAATTGTATCGCTAGATCAGAATTATTCAACCAGGCCCCCAACAGACATTTGTGTGGCTTCCAGTCTTTTCTTGCTATAATTATTTCTGCAATAAATATTTGTTCTTTCATCTTTTTATTTTCTACCCTTGGGATAGATTCCTAAAAGTGAGAATACCAACAGAAAATGTTGTCATAACTTTTGGATTTTTGCTAACCTGGTAGGAGAGAAAGGTGTCTCAATGTAGTTGTAATTTGCATTGCTGGGGTGCCTGGTGGCTCAGTTGGTTGTGTCCGACTCCGGCTCAGATCATGATCTCACAGTCCATGAGTTCCAGCCCCGTGTCGGGCTCTGTGCTGACAGCTCAGAGCCTAGAGCCTGCTTCCGATTCTGTGTCTCTCTCTCTCTCTGCCCCTTCCCCACTCACACTCTGTCTCTGTCTCTCTCTCTCAAAAATAAATAATAAAAACATTTAAAAATTTTTTAATTTGCCTTTCTATTATGAGCAAGGCCAAGCTTTTTCCATATGGTGAAGAGTCATTTGCATTTATTTCTCTTAAATTGATTGTCCTCATCTGTAGCCTGTTTTCTAGAATTTCTTAGTCTTTTTCTTCTCTATTTTTTAAATGTTTATTTATTTATTTTGAAAGAGAGAGAGAGAGAGCAAGCACGTGGGGGAGAGGGGCAGAGAAAGAGGGAGAGAGAGAATCCCAAGCAGGCTCCACACTCAGTGTGGAGCCCGATGCGGGGCTCCATCTCATGACTGGGAGATCACAACCTAAGCCAATACCAACAGTTGGATGTTCAACCAACTGAGTCACCTAGGTGCCCTCTTCTCTATTTTTAAAAGCTTATCAAAAAAAAAAAAAGCTTATCAAAAAATTAAAAAAAAAAATGGGGTGCCTGGGTGGCTCAGTCTGTTGAGAGTCTGACTTCAGCTCAGGTCATGATCTCATGGCTCATGAATTCGAGGCCCACGTTGGGCTCTGTGTTGACAGCTCGGAGCCTGGAGCCTGCTTTGGATTCTGTTTTCTCCTGGTTTCTCTGCCCCTCCACTGCTGGTGCTCTGTTTCTCTCAAAATAAATAAACATTAAAAATTGTTTTAATAAATAAATTTTCAAAAAAGCTTATCATATATTAGGGATAGTCATCCTTTATATATGATACAAGTTGCAAATATTTTTTCCCATTTTGTCATTTATCTTTTTCTTCCATTAAAGATGTTTTTGGTTGTTTGGTTTTGGATCCAAGTCATTTTAAGGTAGCCACATTTACCTATTATTTCCTTGTGGCTTTGGTATTTTGAGTCATAGTCGTAGAAGTTTCTCTTTCTGTCAGCCTTGCTCCCTAAGCGCAGTCCTCAGATCAGCAATGTTGGCATTACCTATATTCTGTTAGAAATGCAGACTCTGCTTTTTAACAAGGTCACATTAGTTAGTTAATTTGCAGATTAAAACTTGAGAAGCACAGTTTTAAGGAATTTCACCTACATTTTCTTCTAGAACTGGTGAGGTGGGTGAATGGTTCTTAATTGGAAGTCATTGGTGAGCTCTCATCCACAGCTATGAGGAAAAACAAGGGAAAAAATGAGGCCAACACCAGCAAAGGGTATAAACTGAAGGCTGTGTGGAGCACCAACTTTATTAAATACAGATATGGGAATCGTCTATTAAAATGGTCTTTAAAAGTATGTCTTTTGCAGTGCTAAGATTATTTGATTGATCTGTCGAGCCATCATTTTATATACATCTATGGACGATATACTAGTGAAAACTGGGCTTTGGTTCTTTTCCAAATGAATAGCACTATCTCCTGCTGTTAAGCTTTTCATGATTCTCGTAACCATGGACTTTACAGAGGAAAAAATAAACCTCTTTAAGTCTTGCTGCACACACAAGCAAATTCTCTTCCTCTGTCACAGACTTCAAAGATGGTCGCATGAACTCTGCTCAATAATTTGGTGGGTAAAAGATCCCACACAAAGATTCTTGTCAGACCTTTGCATTAGTATCTTGTAGCTGTTTGTTGGTAATTTTCATTTCTGCCAGAATGTTATTTAATCTCCCTTGCTAATAGGTTATGTAGAACTTAATAAGAACGAACATACTGGAGAATTAGATCTTGACTCAGCTGTTTGTAACAGCTTTTTGCATTTTTCATTGTCTTGGAATGCAAAAAGGTTTTGCAGGAATGATTAAAGCAGGAATCAGCCACCATAATATGGTGCTGTCATTCATTTTTAATACATGGGCTTGGATTCAAGAGGCACTGAGAATTCCAAACACTATTAGAGGAAAAAAAAATAACTGCTTTGAAATACAGAACTGGGCCTGTCGACATGAGGAACATGCCAGTATAAATTTGACAAATGATTTCTTGCTCTAGTTCTCGTTTGACTTTCCTAGTGTTTCTGAAGCCAAGTTCTTGAAATTTAGTACAGCACTTTATTTTGTTTTATTTTTTTTCCCACTCTCTCCGTTTAGTATATCGTTTTCGACCTAGATTTTAGATTCGGGAAAAGGTAGGTTTAAAAATTCTGTGTGGGAAAACACTTCATAAACTATAAAGCAGCAGCCTTATTCTGGTCATCGTAGTGGGATTATGATTCACCTTTTAGCTTATAAAAAGCAGAGAATGTAATATTCCAAATTATAAAGATTTCTTAGTTAATGAGCTTCCCTAAATAAAGTAGCAGCTTTCTCCAACCTCATGAAAGACGTGAGGCGTCTGGCTTTGCCTTACCTGGTGACCTATGCTTGTAGCAACTGTTTCCATGAACTGTTTTTCCGTAGTCATAGCATCGGCCTTTCCACACAGCGAAAATACATAGTTAAAATATTTAGTTGCTAGTTGTTCTCATAAATTGCTAGTGGGAGCCTAAATCGGTATAACCTCAGAGGTTAATTTTGCAAAATTTATCAGAATTCCTAATATGTAGAGAATAGAAAGGCCAGAAATAAACCCATGCCTAAATGGTCGATTAATCAAAGGAGACAAAAACACACAATAAATGGAGGGAAAACAAGCTTGTCAACAAATGGTGCTGGGAAAAACTGGACAGTTACATGCAAAAGAATGAAACTGGACCACTTTTCTACACCATACACAAAAATAACTAAAAATGGATTAAAGACCTAAATGTGAGATCCGAAACCATAAAACTCATAGAAGAAAACATAGGCAGTAACATCTTAGACATCAGCCATAGCAGCATTTTTCTACAGACTGCATTTCTTTTAATTGATTAAAAAATAAATCTGTATACTCAATATGGAACTCAAACTCACAACCCGAGATCAAGAGTCACATGCTTTACTGTCTAAGCCAGCCAGGTGCCCACAACCTTTTTCTAGATGTGTCTTCTCAGGCAAGGGAAACAAAAGCAAAAAATACACTACTGGAACCACACCAAAATAAAAGCTGTTACACTGCAAAGGAAACCAATAACAAAACAAAAACACAACCTACTGAATGGGAGATGATATTTGCAAATGATATATCTGATAAGTGGTTAATATCCAAAATATATAAAGAACTTACATAACCCAAACCAACACCAAAAAACCCCAAACAATCCAATTAAAAAGTGGGAAGAGGGGTGCCTGGGAGGCTCAGTCTGTTGAGCATCCGACTTCAGCTCAGGTCATGATCTCACGGTTTGTGAGTTAGAGCCCCGTGTTGGGCTCTGTGCTGACAACTCAGAGCCTGGAGCCTGCTTCGGATTCTGTGTCTCCCTCTCTCTCTGCCCCTCCCCCCCACCCCTCTCACTCTCTCTCAAAAATAAATAAACATTAAAAAAAAAAATTGGAAGAGGACCTGAATGGACATTTTCCCAAAGAACACATACAGATGGACTATAGACACAATAAAAGGTGCTCAATATCACTAATCGTCAAGGAAATGCAGATCAAAACCACAATGAGGGGGCACCCAGGTGGCTCAGTGGGTTAAGTGTCTGACTTTGGCCCAGGTCATGGTCTCATGGTTCGTGAGTTCGAGCCCTGCGTTGGGTCTATGCTGACCGGTTGGAGCCTGGAGCTTGCTTCAGATTCTGTGTCTCCCTCTCTCTCTGCCCCTCCCTCTCTCTCTTTCTCTTTCTGTCTCTCTCTTTCAAAAGTGAATGAACATTAAAATTTTTTTAAAAAATGAGATATCTATCACCTTACACCTGGCTAGAATCAAAAAGCCAAGGAGTAACAAGTATTGACAAGAATTTGGAGAAAAAGGAACCCTTGTGCACCCATTGGTGGGAATGCAAATTGGTGCAGCTGCTGTGAATAACAGTATGGAGGATGGAGGTTCCTCAAAAAATTAAAAATAGAGAAGTGCCTGGGTGGCTCAGTCAGTTAAGCATCCCAGTCTTGGTTCCGGCTCGGGTCATGATCTCATGAACTGTGAGATCTCTCTCCCTCTCTCTCTGCCCCTCCTCTGCCCACACTCTCTCTCAAAATAAATAAACTTAAAAAAAATAAAAATAGAAATACCATATAATTCAGTCATTCCGTTACTGTTTACTTACCTAAAGAAAATGCAAACACTAATTTGAAAAGATATATAAACCCCTATGTTTATTGCAGCATTATTTTTTTTTAATGTTTACTTATTTTTGAAGGAGAGACAGAGAGTAGGCAGAGAAGGGGCGGAGAGAGACACACACACGGAATCCGAAGTAGACTCCAGGCTCTGAGCTTCAGCAAAGAGCCTGTTGCAGGGCTCAAACTCATGAACCATGAGACCATGAACTGAAGTCAGACACTTAACCGACTGGGCCACCCAGGCACCTCTATTGCAACATTATTTACAATAGCCAAAATATGGAAATTTCATATATTAAAAAAATAATAATAATAATAAAAATAAAAAAATAAAAAAATAAAACAAAATATGGAAGCAATCTAAGTGTCTGTCAATAGATGAATGAATAAAAGAAGATGTGGCATATATATATACACACACACACACAGACACACACACAATGGAATATTATTCAGTCAAAAAGAATGAGATCTTGCCATTGGCAACAACATGGATGGACCTAGAGGGTTTAATGCTAAGTGAGATAATTCAGTAAGAGAAGGACAAATACCATATGATTTCACTCTTATGTGGAATTTAAGAAACAAAACAAGGAAACAAACTAAGAAAAAAAGATACAAACAAAAACACTCTTTTTTGAAAATGTTTATTTCTTTTGAGAGAGAGAGAGAGAGTGGGGAGGGGGGTGGAGAGAGAGAAGGAGATGGAGAATCCCAAGCAAGCCCCATGCTGTCAGTGCAGAGCCCCATGTGGGGCTCGAACTCATGAATCGTGAGATCATGACCTGAGCTGAAATCAAGAGTCAGATGCTTAACTGACTGAGCCACCCAGGTGCCCCCCAAAACAGACTCTTAAACACAGAGAACAAAATGGTGGTTGCCAGATGAGAGGTGAGTGGGGAGATGAGTGAGATAGATAAAGAGAAAAAATTACAAATACATAAATCATTTGACCCATCAATTCCACTTCTAGAGATTTTTACTACAGAAATACTTACACATGTGTGAACTAATATTCATGTAAGGCTATTTTGAACACCAAAGATTAAAAACAACTTAAATATCCATCAATGGGAGACTAGTTACATAAAATATGGTACATCCGTGGAATATCATGCAATGATGAAAACAAAATGAAGAAGCCCTCCATGTGGTTATGTGGAAATATATCCAAGGTATATTGTTAATGGGGAAAAAAACAAGGAGTAGAACAATATAGTATGCTAGCATTTAAGTAAAAGGGGGACATTATATATACATACACAAACACAAAAGAGAAAATATATATATACAT
Organism: Lynx rufus; assembly: GCF_022079265.1. Lineage (NCBI taxonomy): Eukaryota > Metazoa > Chordata > Mammalia > Carnivora > Felidae > Lynx > Lynx rufus. Next base: position 35,894,227 of record NW_025814828.1, read on the forward strand.
AAAGAAAAATATATACACAAAAAGCGAACAGAGGTGCCTGGGTGGCTCAGTTGGTTAAGCATCTGATTCTTGATTTTGGCTCAGGTCATGATCTCACGGTCATGAGATCGAGCCCTGCATTAGGCTCTGCTCTGAGCATGGAGCCTGCTTAAGATTCTCTCTCTCTCCCTCTGCCCCTCTCCCCTGCTTGCTCAGTCTCTCTCTCAAAAAAAAAAAAAAAAAAAAAGTACATCTCTTATTGGAGGGTCTTCTGTGCCTCTGAAATTTAGTGTGCTTGTAGTTTTATTTAAATGTCTATAATCTCTCAGTTACTCATTGGTAACATACACATTTAATGGAGGCTTACAATTTCAACTTTTAAAGACAGTGCCAAGAAATAGATTAACTATAATCACTTACCACCAAAAGAGATTAGCAGAAGCCATAGAAGGCATTACAGTGGCTTAGAACAGTGGTTCTAAACTTTAGTGAGCATCAGAAGGGAGGGCTCATTAACGCACAGTGTTGAGCCCCACCTCCAGGGATTCTGATTCAGTATGTCTGGAGCTGGACCAAGAATTTGCACTTTAAGGAAGTTCCCAGGTGGTGTCGATACTACTGGTCTAGGTATACTGGTTAAGATGAGAAAACCAGGGTAGAGAAGGATTATGTGACTTGCCTAAGATCATATAAGTAATAAGTAATATAGTAATAAGTAATATAAGTAATAAGTAATGGAGCTAGAATTTTGAACCCAGGTATTTTTACTCCAGAACCATCAGTACACCATTTTATTCTTTTTGGTAAAGACAAACAAACAAAAATGACAATATAAACACACTTAAAGTCTAAAGAAAAACATGGTCATTTTAGAACAATTATTGTGACTTAGCATTATTAAATGTATTGATTTTTTGGTAACATCTATTTATTCAGCAGCCTGACGTTCTCCACTAAATGCTAATGCTGTTAACCATTAAACATGTTTCCTCAAGTGTTTTAATTATTTTCACCTCAGAAGAAAAATATTTAGTGAGCATCTGATATGCTAATCAGGAATCGTAATTGTCAAAACTGTAATTAATAAACAACAGACTTCAGAAAAGCCTTTACTCTACTCAGAACGATCACCAATAATTTAAAATTTTTCTAGTTGAATTTTTAATGCAAAAAAAATAGCCTAATGCAAAGCTATAATTTCACTGACAAGGATTCTGTTGAAAATATGTTCCTTAGTACCCTTTCTGCACTTTTCACAGTGGAATCTTTATGCATTTGAAAAATTTGGAGTGAGAAAGGCAAACAAGTCAGCAGTTGTCCTTACCCTTGAAATCATGTGTCTAGCCGGGTACTTACTGTATCAATTACATGATTAAAAATAGTAAACTATGATTCCTTCCCCTACAAAAGTGCCAAAGTTATGGTGCTCTCACAAGCAGAGCAAAAATCATTCAAAAATCACTAAATTTTGCTAACATGTGGCCAAATGAATCATCCATGCAAATAACATGAAAAAATATGTAATTATCTCATGTTTTAAGACAATCCTTTATTGATTTATTACATGTAATTCCAACTGACTTACTCATACATGCAGCTAGGAAATGGCCAATTATTAATCCATCTCTGCCATAGCATTTTATCTTTACCTTACCATCAAAGGTTTCAGAATCCTTTAGACTGAAAACCAGCAAGCTTAGAAAGCATCGGGAAATGCTCTGGACACAGCAGTGAACTATTGAGAGGCTCTCTATGCACATACTGGCTTTGTTTCATTCCAACAATGGAAGCAGCAGTAACATGTAACAAGTGTGCTTTTTGGTGACATGGAGATTGTGAGCTACTCAAAGTAATTTTCCCAGTAAAGTGATCTATTGTAATACCAATTACATGTTTGTGTTCATATTTTCATCGTACTGTATAATTTGGCACAGTAATGCTTGGAACACAAGACCTAAATGAAAGTGCAAAACTAACAGAATGATTTATTACTGGAGAGGTCATTAGACTAGAGATTAGATCATTTAGAACATTCATGGAATTTCACCCTCATTGTCGTTCAGGGCACCAAAATAAAATTTGCAAAACAAAATTTGTGGATCAGCACCATGAAATAGTAGGCATAATTCTAGGAGTTCTAGAAATCTGCAATAAGGTCCCACAGACCTAGAGTGAAACTCTACGTGGCTGGATAAAGAACTTCCCCACAAAGAACTATCAGAAAGTTGTGTTCAGTTGATTCCCAGGGTTAACACAGGACGAGGTATCTTCATGTTCTTATCAACCTGAGAGACCCTGATCCCAGAAATGTCACACCTTAGGAGTGTAGTTAATTCAGCCCTGCAGGGAAAGCTACTCTAGACCTAGCCTAAAAAAGTCTTGAAAAGAAGTCTTGAAGGGATCAAGATGACCTAAAAAATAACATAACTGCCTGAAGAACAAAGTCCAACAGTATTTAAAGTAATATGGCAAATTCTAGGACTCAACTATGTAAACTTCTTAATACCTGACATCCAATCAGAAATTACCTAGCAGGCAAAGAAACAGAAAATATAACCAATAAATAAAAAATAGTCAATAGAAACAGACACGGGAATTACGAAGTGCTAGGGATAACAGACAAAGATGATGAAGCAGCTATTATAAATATTCTCTTAAAAACAAGAAGCTTAGTGAAAGAAAATAGGAACAAATGAAAACAGAAGGGGAAGATATGGAAAAAAAAGAGCCAAGTGGAAATTCTAGATATGAAAAACACAGCACTTGAATTTATAATTTCACTGGATGGATTTAACAGAAAATTAAACACCACAGAAGAAAAGACCAGAGATCTTGAAGATATAGCAACAGAAACTATCCAAAATGAAGCACAAAGAGAAAAATGGCTAAGAAAAGAATACACAGAGCTTCAATAATCTATAGGAAAATATCAAATGTTTTAACATACGAACAAATTTGAATCCCAGGAGAGGAGAAAGAAGGGAACCCCAAAATATTTGAAGAAATAATGGCCAAAATTTTTCCAAAAATGATTTTTTAAATCTGATAAGCCTCAGTAAGTGAATGGATAAATAAACTGGGTACATCCTGACAATGGACTATTTATTCAGTGGTAAAAGAAGTTAGTTATCAAGCCATGAAAAGACAGGAAGGAATCTTAAATGCATAGTAATACGTGAAATCTGAGAATGCTATATACTGCATGATTCCAACCATATGACATTCTGGAAAAGGCACAAGTGTGGAGACAGTAAAAAGGTCAGTGGTTGCTGGGTAGGAGCAAGTGGTAGGAGTGGGGATGAAAAGAGCATGGAGGGTTTTTATGGCAGTGAAAATATTTTGTATGATATTATAATGATGGATATATGTCATTATACATGCATCCAAACCCACTGAATGTGCCAAGAGAGAACTCTAATGTAAACTATAAACTTTGGGTGATTATGTGGTGCCTGGGTGGCTCAGTCAGTTAAGCGTCCGACTTCGGCTGAGGTCATGATCTTGTGGTTTGTGGATTAAGCCCCGCGAAAGGCTCTGGGCTGACAGCTCAGAGCCTGGAGCCTGCTTCAAATTCTGTGCCTCCCTCTCTCTCTGCCCCTCCCCTGCTCGTGCTCTGTCTCTCTTTCTCTCTCAAAAATAAACATTCAAAAAAATTTAAACTCTGGGTGATTATGATATGTTAATGTAGGTTAATCCTTGACTTTAAAAAAATGTACCGTTCTCGTAAGTGATGTTGATAATGGGAGAAACTGTGTATATATGGGAAATCTCTGTACCTTTGATTTTATTGAAAAGCTAAAACTGCTCTAAAAAATAAAGTCTTTTTAAAAATCCTATAAACTCACAGTTCCAAATAGCACAATGAACCCCAAGCAAGATAAACACAAAGAAAACCACATCAAGACACATCAAAATCAAATTGTTAGAAAAGCATGATAAATGGGTACCTGGCTAGATCAGTCAGAAGAATGTGTGATTCTTGATCTTGGGGTCATGAGTTCAAGCCCCATGTGGGCTATAGAGATTACTTAAATAAATGAAACTTTTAAAAAAGACTGATAAAGAGAAAATCTTGGCAGTTGTCCAAAAGCAGACTGTCTATTTCGTGAAATGCTAAATAAAGTTTGTTTGTGTCACCTAAAAAGAGAGAGAGACAAAAAATTTTAACAGCAACCAGAGAAGAAAGCCACATTATGTACAGATGTACAAGGTAAAAAATCAGTATAGTGTTTTCTTCAGAGACTATGAAAGACATAAATGCAGGTCTTTATAGACCTAGAAGGAATTTTTAAAAAATTTTTAAAAATGTTTATTTATTTTTGAGACAGAGCACGAGTGGCAGAGGAGCAGAGAGAGAGAGGGAGACACAGAATCTGAAGCAGGCTCCAGGTTCCAAGCTGTCAGCACAGAGCCTGATGCGGGGCCCGAACTCACAGACCGTGAGATCAGTTTTGAGCTGAAGTCAGAGCTTGATCAACTGAGCCACCCAGGTGCCCCTAGAAGGAATTTTTAAAAAGTCAACTTAGAATTCTCTACCCAGAAAACACCCTTCGAAAGTGAAGGTGAAAGAAAATTTTTTTCAGGTAAATAATAACAGAGAATTTGGCACAAAGTGCACCTGCACTACAAGAAATGTTAAAAAAAAAGTTCTTCCAGGGGCACCTAGGTGGCTCAGTCAGTTAAGTGTCTGACTCTTGATTTCTGCTCAGGTCATGATCTCATGGTTTGTGAGTTCAAGTCCCACTTCTGGCTCAGCACTGATAGCGTGGAGCCTGCTTCGGAGTCTCTGCCTCTTTCTCTCTCTCTGTTAAAAAATAAACTTAGAAGAAGAAGAAGAAGAAGAAGAAGAAACAGAAGAAGAGGAAGAAGTTGTTCCAGCAGAGGGATAGGATACCAAAAAGAAACTTAGATCTACACAAAGGAATGAAGAGTGCTAAAATGGCATATATGCAGTTAAACATCAAAGTCACTTTCTGGGGCACCTAGGTGGCTCAGTCAGTTAAGTGTCAGACTCTTGGTTTTGGCTCAGGTCATGATCTCCTGGTTTCACGGGTTCGAGCCCTGCATCAGGCTCTGTGCTGATGGTATGGAGCGTGCTTGGGATTCTGTCTCCCTCTCTCTCTGCCCTTCCTCTGCCTGTGCTCTCTCTCTCTCTCTCAAAAATAACTAAATATTTAAGAATTTTAAGTCATTTTTCCAATTGTCTATTTTATGAGATAATTGTTTAAAGCAAAAATAATGATGTAAAGTAGGGTTTATAACGTGTAGAAATTAACACATAGGTCAGGAGGGAGAAAGGGAAGCACATTGTTGAATGGTTCTTACACTATATGTGAAATGGTACAATATTAACTGAAAATAAGTTGTGAGGAGATGACAAATTTCATAAAACCTAGAGCAACTACCTCAAAACAAAGAGGTACAGGGAACAAATCAATCGTGGAAATGAAATAGAATACAAAAGTAATCAATCTAAAAGAAGACAGGAAAAGAGGGAGAAAGGAACAAAAAACAAATGGGCAGATAAAGAGCAAATGTTAGATTTAAAACTAATCATACTAATACATTAAATGTAAATCATCTAAATCTTCCAGTTAAAAGGCAGAAATTAACCTCAAACTAAAAACCTTTTGCATAGTGAAGAAAACCATCAACAAACCAAAAGGGAGGGCATGCCTGGGTGGCTCAGTTGTTTAAGCATCCAACTTAGGCTCAGGACAGGATCTCATGGTTCATGAGTTCAAGCCCCATGTCAGGCTCTATGCAGACAGCTCAGAGCCTGGAGCCTGCTACCGATTCTGTGTCTCCCTCTCTCTCTGCCCTTCCCCCACTCACACTCTGTGTGTGTGTGTCTCTCTCTCAAATAAACATTAAAAATTTTTAAAACAAACTAACAAACAAACAAAAAAAGGGAACCTACTGAATGGGAGAAGATATTTGCATCATACATTCAATAAGGGATGAATATCCAAATTATATAAAGAACTTACACAACTTAATATCAAAAAACACAACTAACTTGATTTTAAAAATGGGCACAGGACTTAAATAGACATTTTCCCAAAAAAGACATACAGATTGGGAACAGGCCCACAAAAAGATACTCAACATCACTAATCATCAGGGAAATGTAAACCAGAATCACAATGAAATATCTCCTCACACCTGTCAGATTGGCTATTATAAAAAAGACAAAAACCAACAAATGTTGGCAGGGATGTGGGAAAAGGAGAACCCTCATATACTGTTGCTGAGAATGCAAATCAGTGCAACCATTATGGAAAACAGTACAGAGGTTCCTTAAAAATTTAAAAATAGAGCTACCATATGACCCGGGATTTCACTTCTGGGCATTAATCTGAAGAAAACCAAAACACCAATCTGAAGAATATATGCACCCCTATGCTCACTGCAGCATTTTTTACAATAGCCAAGATCTAGAAGCAACCTAAGTATCCATGAATAGATTAATGAATAAAGAAGTGGTACACACACACACATACACACACACACACACCACACACACACACACACACACCACACACACACACACACACACACACACACACACACACTGGAATACTATTCATCCATAAAAACGAATGAGATCTTGCCGTTTGTAACAACATGGATGGACCTAGAGGGAATTACACTAAGTGACATAAGTCAGACAGAGGGAGACAAATATATGATTTCACTTACATGTAGAATCTAAAAAACAAGACAAAACAAAACAAAACAAAACCAGATGCATAGATACAGGAAACAGACTGTTGGTTACCAGAGTGGGGAGGGGTTGGGGGGCAGGCAAAATAAGTGAAGGGTGTTAAGAAGTACAATCTTCCAGTTATAAAATAAGTAAGTCATGGGGATGTAATGTACAATATAGAGAATATTGTCAATAATATTGTAATAACTTGTATGATGACAGATGGTAACTAGACTTATTGTGGGGATCATTTTATAATGTATACAAATATTTTAAGTTTATTTATTTACTTTTAGAGAGAGTGAGTGAGGGAGGGGCAGAGAGGGAGAGAGAGAGAATCCCAAGCAGGCTCTGCACAGTCAGCACAGAGACTGATGCAGGACTTGAACTCATGAACAATGATATCATGACCTGAGCCAAAATCAAGAGTCAGATGCTCACTGACTGAGCCACCCAGGATCCCCTTGTAATGTATAAAAACATTAAATCACAATGATGTACATCTGAAACTAATAGGATATTGTATGTCAATTATACTTTAATTTTAAAATGGCAGAAATTATCAGACAGGGTTTAAAAATATTAAAAAGCAAGACCCAAGTATATGCTATCTACAAAAACTAACAGAAGTGAAATAAATAGATAAAGCCAAAATTATAATTGGAGATTTCAACATAATTCCCATAGTAATTGCAAGAAAAGCAGACCAAAAATCAATATGAGTAAAGAACACAACACGATTGTTCAACTTGACCTAGTTGCCATTTAAAAATACTCCACACAACTACAGAATACACATGTTGTTTTTTCAAGTGCACATGGAACATTCAGCAAAATAGACCATAAGCTGGGTCGTAAAGCAAGTCTTAATAAGTTTAAGAGGATTATATCATACAGAGCATGCTCCTTAACCACAATGGAATTAAATTACAAACCAATTAGAGAAAGATATCTGAAAAATGCCCAAATATTTGGAAATTGAACAGTACACTTCTGAATAACACATGAGTCAAAGAAGAAATCACAAGGAAATGTTATAACTTTAAATACATTAGAAAAGAAGAGATGTCTACAGACAATGAGCTAAGCTTCTACATTAAGAAGCTAAAAAAAAAGAACATATGAGATCCAAAGTAATTACAAGGAAGGGAAAAGTAAAGATAGGAACAGAAATCAATAAAATAGAAAATGGACAGATAATAAAGAAAATCAATGAAACTAAAAACTGGTTCTTGGAAAATATCAATAAAATTGATACACCTCTAGCTAGATTGATCAAGAAGAAGAGAGAGAAGATACAAATCACCAGTATCAACAGGAATAGATCATGTAGATCATACAGGATATATATTATATATAATATGTAAGATAATATATATAATATATAAAATAACTTAATACCAACAAGTTTAAGAACTAGATGAAACGGACAAATTTCTTGAAAGACAAAAATTACCAAAATGGACTCAACAAGAAATAAAAAAGAAGAAAAGCCCTATATCAATTATAAAACTTGAGTTCACAAATAATGACCATCCCAGAAAGAAAACTGTGTGCCCAGATGGCTTCACTGAATTCTACCAAACACATAACGAAGATGTAACTCTAATCCTACTAAAATCTTTCAAAACATTGAAAAGAACCCTTCCCAACTCATTTTACGAGGAGAGCATTATCCTGATGATACTCAAACCTGGTAAAGACATTACAAGAAAATAAAACTACAAAGTGGTGTTCTTCATAAATGTAAACACACAAGGGGGCGCCTGGGTGGCTCAGTCGGTTGAGCGGCCGACTTCGGCTCAGGTCACCATCTCGCAGTCCGTGAGTTCGAGCCCCGCGTCGAGCTCTGTGCTGACAGCTCGGAGCCTGGAGCCTGTTTCGGATTCTGTGTCTCCCTCTCTCTGACCCTCCCCCGTTCATGCTTTGTATCTCTCTGTCTCAAAAATAAATAAACGTTAAAAAAAATTAAAAAAAAATGTAAACACACAGGTCCTTAATAAAATATTAACAACTCAAATCCAGCAATATATAAAAAGGATGATACACATGACCACATGACCAAATGATATTCATCTAAGTTATATAGATTGGTTCACCTTTTGAAAACCAATCAATAAAATTGGCCATATTAACAGACTAAAAAAAAAAAAAATTATCACCTCAATACAACAAAACAAGACCATAGTTGACAATATTCAACACTCATTCATGATAAAATCTCTGAGAAAGTTGGGAATAAAAGAGAACTTCCTTAACCTGATAAAGAATGTCTGTGTTAAAATACAGCTAACATTATATTTAATATTAAATTATAGGTGTTTTCCCAGTAAGACCAGGAACAGGACCAAAATGCCCATCTCACAATACTGTACTACAAGCGCTAGCTAGTGTAATAAGTCAGGGAAAAGAAATAAATGGCATAAAGTTTGGAAAATAAAAGGTAAAATTGTACTTATTTATAGATAACATGAGCATATACATAAAACATCCTAAAGAATCTACAAAAAAGCTACTAGAACTAATAGGTGAGTTTAGCAAGTTTGCGAGATACAAGGAAAAAAATACAATAATTTATTATATGTCTATATACAAGTAATGAACAATGGGAAATGGAAATGTTTAAAATGCCATTTACAATAGCATTCAAATACATGAGATAGGAATAGGTTTAACAAAATATGTTCAAGACCTATACACTAAATATTTCAAAATATTACATAGAGAAATTAAAGAAGACCTAAATAAATGGCAAGAGATACAATATTCATGGAGTAAAAGGTTCAATATTGTTAAAGTATCAGGTCTCCCCAAATTTATCTATAGATTCAAAACATTCCAAATGAAATTTCCAAATGAAAATTCCACAGTGTTTCTCTCTCTCTTTTTTTTTTAAGAGACTGACAAACTCTTTCTGAATTTTACATGGAAATGCAAAGGAACTAGAATAGCCTAAATGATTTTGAAAAAGAACAATGTTGGAGGATTTACATTACCTGATTTCAATACTTAGTAAACAATAGATATTCATATGGGAAAAAAATGAAGCTTTACTTTAGTTTACACCATACATATAAAAATATTAGCTCAAAATGGATCATAGACCTAAATCTAAAACTGAAAAATAAAACTTCATAAGAAAACGTGAGAAAATTTTTGTCATCTTGGACTACGAAGAGATTTCTTAGGACACAAAAAATGTGAACTATACAAGAAAAAAATAATAAATTGCACCTGATCAAAATTAAAACTACAGCCCATTGACCATCAGTAGTAAGAAAGTGGAAAAAAACAAGATTGAGCACAAATATTCTCAATACATATGACAAAAGATTTGTATACAAAATGTATAACAAACTCTTAAAACAATAAGATAAACGATTCCCTAAAATACAGGCCAAAAATTTAAAAAGATACTTTAAAATGTTTTTATGTTAATTTATTTATTTTTAATTTTTTTCGGTGTTTTTATTTATTTTTGACACAGAGAGAGACACACAGACAGACAGACAGAACACAGGTGGCGGAAGGGCAGAGAGAGAGGGAGACAGAATCTGAAGCAGGCTTCAGGCTCTGAGCTGTCAGCACAGAGCCCGATGTGGGGCTAGAACTCATGAACCACGAGATCATGACCTGAGCTGAAGTCTGATGCTTTACCGACTGAGCCACCCAGGCGCCTCTATGTTTACTTATTTTTGAGAGAGACAGAGACAAAGTGCAAGTGGGGGAGGGCAGAGAGAGAGGGAGACAGAATCTGAAGCAGGCTCCAGGCTCTGAGCTGTCAGCACAGAGCCTGATGCAAGGCTTCAACGCATGAACCATGAGATCATGACCTGAACCAAAGTTGGACACTTAACCAACTGAGCCGCCCAGGCACCCTTTAGCAATTCCACTCTTAAATATTTACCCCAAAGAAGTGAAAACATACAAAAACTTGTGCACAAATGTTCATAGCAACTTTGTTTGTAGTAGCCAAAAATTAGAATGACATGAAAGTCTGTCAGTAGAAAAATGGATATACAGATTATGGCATATCCATATGAAATTATACTTTTCAGCAATAAAAAAGAACAAGCTACATATACAACATAGAGGAATCTCAGAAACATTATCATTAGTAAAAGCCACACATACTGGAGGATTTAATTCATATGAAATTATGGAGCGAGCAAAACTAATCTACAGTGAGAGAGAGCAGATCAATGGTTGCCTGGGGTTGGGGATGAAGGTAGGCATTGGCTGAAACGATCAACAAGGAGATTCTTTTTGAAGGGATAGAAATGTTTTCTATCGGAGGTTGGTAAGCTACACCCCCATGGGCCAAATCTGGCTCACTGTATATTTTCGTATGATCAGCTAAGAGTGTCTTTTGCATTTTTCTTTAATCATTGAAAAAAGCTCAAAAGAAACACGTGAACATTACACGGAATTTGAATTTCAGCGTCCACCAACAAATTCTACAATAGTTACAAGAGGGACTGTATGGCCTTCAAACCTAAAGTATTTACTATCTTGACCCTTTGCAGAAGAAATGTGCTGAGCCCTGGACTAAGCCATAAAATGCCATGCAGTTCCACCTTGCTCACTAGATTACCCTCGTTTTGAGCCCTGAGCTGCCATGGAAGAAGTCCAACCACCGTGGAACTACTCTCCTGGGGTAGCCCACACCATAAGGAGAAAGGCACTGTGGTAGATAATCCAAGCTGACCCTAGACTTTGAAATATCCCATTCCGGGCACCAGACATATAAATGAAAAGCCTCCAGGTGATTCTTTTCCCCAGCTGTTCCGAGTTATCCCCAGACATTTCAGTCCCCCAGCGAAAACCCCAGATATCATATAGCAGAAACAAGCCAACCTCGCTGTATCCTGCGTGACTCCCTGCTCCAACTGTAATAGAATACCAGGGTTTTTTTTTATGCCACTACATTTGGAGTGGTTTGTTATACAGCAATGCGTAACCAAAATAGATAACACCTACATTAATCAGAAAAGGATGGATAATTATGAATCTACTTTTAACAAGTACACACACACACACACACACACACACACACACAGAGGCACACATACACACTCACTCACTCAAGAAACAACCAGTAAATCTTTTTAAAGATTTTTCCCATTTAGGTTATTACCTCTTAGAGAATACACTTTCCACAAAATTCCAGCACAAAACACCAAGAAACATTCAAAGCTCTAGAGGGCTGCCACTGTGAGTCATCATGACGCAGTCTGGGTAGAACTGCCAAAGACTGCCTTTTTATTTTTATGGAAAAGGATATGTTTATTTCAGAAATGCAGGATGGGTATGCAGTTTGAAAATAAATGCTAGTCACCATGTTAATAATAACAAGGGGCAGAATTATGAGTATTTCAAGATGCATTAAAAGCATTTAATATAACATCCGTTCATGATAAAAATTCTTAGAAAGCTCAAAATAGAAATGGGCTTCCTTAAAGTGACACCAAGAAAACCCTACAGCGAGTGTCACACACAATGATAAAATATTTAAGGTTGTAAAATTGGAAGAAGACAAGGATGTCCACGCTCATCATTTAACCCCCGTTGTAACATAGCCAGTACAATAATAAGGCAAGAGGGGCACCCGGCTGGCTCAGTCAGTAGAGCATGTGACTCTTGATCTAGGGGTTGTAGGTTCAAGCCCCGCGTTGGGTGTAGAGATTACTTAAAAAAGGAATTAAAAAAAAAAAAATAAGGCAAGAAAGAATAAATAAGAATGCATCACGTCTAGCAAAAGAGAAATCAAATTGTCACTACTTGTTAGCAGCATGATTGTGTCTGTGGAAGGCTGTATATGAGGAAGGTCAGCAAGGTGCAGCATAAAATGTGAAAACAAAATCAGTTGCATTCATAAAAGTCATCAAAAAATAATTAGGAAAAAAATTAGAAAATGAAACTTTAAGAGAAGTCATTTATATTAGCATCAAAAAAACACTAAATATGTAAAATAAATCTAGCATAGTTATGCCAGGACTCTGCAAAGAAAGCTATAAAATACTATTAATATTATTGATAGAAATGCAAGGAAACCTAGACTGGAAGAATTAATTAATTGCAAATATATCAGTTTTCCACCAATCACCTAAAGGTAAGCATTTATATGGTATTGTATCTATAAGAGCAGATTGCCTAGTTTATCCTTTCTTCCTTATGTGAATTTTAATATTTCAAGTTACTGGTGTCCTCACTGAGAATATTAAGATGCTTTCATGTTGAAATTATTAAAATGATATTTGGAATCATGAATGACACAAATATCTCCCACACACATTTTTTTCTTTTTTAAGAAAAAGTTTAAAAATTATAAAGTATAAGGGAAAGCCTTCAGAAGCATTCTTCTGGGAAACTCAAGGTTGGGGGGCCATAAACAGAGGGTCAGCAGGTCCTAGAGGGTGATCTACTACAAGACTTGGAGGCTCACTACCTACAAAGAACCACACAGAATTCCTGCCCCCAGTAAATGAAAAGGAACTTGAACTACTCTGGAACATAGTATCATTTTCCTCCTACTTGTTCAAAAGCTAAAGATGCCTGTTAAAATAGATCTTTATATCTAGTATGGAGAGTTTGCCAAGGTTGATTTGGAACCCAAATACTGCCTAAGCACTTAGGGCAGAGCTCCAAATGGAGTTGGCTTCTCCGCCCTTGCCAAAATTGCATCAGGCCCTTTTCAAACTACCTTAATTCCATTTTCCCAGCAGTATAGGTCACACACAAAGCAGTGCTTTTGGCTTTTGTAACCAGAACAAAGGTACCATCCTGCCCTAGAAGGGAGTCCCTATGGGGCGGAAGGTTAGCTGAGCCCAAGCCTTGGCAAGGAACTCCTTCCGGTGTCATAGCAGCTCAGCCTGCTGGCCTAGAAATAGCCTTCCTTGAGTACCAATATAAACAGTCATCAACCCACCATAACTCCTGAGGGAAAGCTCCAAGGAAGAGCTTTGCAGATTCCTCTCCCTGCCCTCACCTCCAATGCACCCCAAAGCAGCAGGATGAACTACGTTTCCTTGGGCAGAAGGGTCTATGTTAGCTCAGGAATAACCCTGGCATACAGTGGAGATGCCTCCACTCTCACTCCCTCATGGCACCCCCATCAACCTTTCATTTGCCACCAGAATAACCTTTTTGTTGCCTTCCTGTGGATTGCTTGAACATTTTTTTAGAATCCCATTTTGAGGAGCACCTGGCTGGCTCAGTCAGTAGAGTACGTGACTCTTGATCTGGGGTTGAGTTCAAACCCCAGGTTGTATATGGAGATTACTAAAAAGAAAAGAAAAGAAAAGAAAAGAAAAGAAAAGAAAAGAAAAGAAAAGAAAAGAAAAAAAGAATCCTATTTTGATTTATCTATAGTGTTGTTGTTGTTGTTGTTATTGTTTTAAGAGAGAGAGCTTGAGTGGGGGTGAGGGGCAGAGGAGAGAGAGAGAGAGAGAGAGAGAGAGAGAGAGAGAGAGAGAGAGAATCTCAAGCAGGTCCACACTTAGTGCAGAGCCTGACAGGGCAGGATCTGGGATCATGACCTGAGCCAAAATCAATACTTGGCCGCTCAACAGACTGAGCCACCCAGGCGCCCCTCTATAGCATTATAGTGTTCTTTGAATGTATCTCTTTGTAGATCTTTTTGGTGGTTGCTCTAAGAATTACATTATATATATATATGTAACTCATCAGTCTACTGTTGTCAGCATTTTACCAGTTCCAGTGAAGTGTAGAAAGCTTACTTCCTTTCCAACTCTTTACTGTCCCCCCATACATAATATAATTGTCTTAAATGTTTCCTTTACATAGAGAACTACATGAGTCAGTGTTATAATTTTGTTTCAGCCATCAAACACAATTTAGAAAACTCAAGAAGAAAATGGAAGTCTATGGTCTTTACCCATATATTTGCTGTCATTCTTTTTCTTCCTCTCTGATGGGCCAAGATTTCTTCTTTTATAGTTTTCTATTTAGAGAACTTCCTTTAGCAATTCATAAGGGTAGATCTGCTGGCAACAAATTCTCTTAGTTGTTTTGTCATCAGAAAATGTCTTGGTTTCCCCATTCATTCCTGAAGGATATTTTTGCAGGCTATACAATTCCGTGTTGAAAGCTCTTTGCTTTCAGCACTTGAATAATGTGCCTTTTTTTTTTTTTCTGGCCTCCACAGTTTCTGATGAGAAAAAATCTGCTATTATTCTAATTGTTTTTCTCCCCATAGGTAATGTCATTTGTCTCTGGCTTTTCGCAAGATTTTTCCTTTGTTTTAATATTCAGAAGTTTGACTATGATCGGCCTTGGCATGGATTTCTTTAAATTTATCCTGTTTGGGGTTTGCTCAGCTTCTTGAATCTGTATGTTTATATCTTTTGCCAAACTTTGGAAATGTTTAGCCGTTATTTCACTTCCACCTTTTTCCTCCTCTCTTTCTGGGACTCCTATGATCTGAATATTAGTTTTTTTGTTATAGTCTCACATGTCCCAAGCTCTATTCATTTTGTTCTTCAGTCTATTTTCTGTCTGCTGTTCACATTGGGGATTTTCTATTCTAGCCTCAAATTCTCTGATTCTCTCTTCTGTCTTCCATATTCTGCTCTTGAGTAAATGCATTGAGTTTTATTTTATGTACTGCAATTTCTAGCTCTAAAAGTTCCATTTGGTTCTTGCTTATATTTTGAATTTCTTTGCTGAGATTTTTTTTCATTTCTTTCCAGCATGTTTGTAATTATTCACTGAAGCATTTTTTTAAGTTTATTTATTTTGACAGAGAGAGCGGGGGAGGGGCAGAGAGAGAGAGGGAGAGAGAATCCCAAGCAGGCTGCATGCTGTCAGTGCAGAGCCCGACATGGAGCTCGAACTCAGGAGCCATGAGATCACAACCTGAGCCGAAATGGAGAGTTAGAGGCTTAACCGACTGAGCCACTCAGGTGCCCCTCACTGAAGCATTTTTATGACAGCTGCTTTGAGTCCTTGTCAGATAATTCTAACAATTCTGTCGCCTTTGTTAATTGTCTTCTCTCATTCAAACTGAGATCTCCCTGGTTCTTGGTATGACGACTCCTTTTTGATCGAAACCAGGACATTTGGGGCATGTTGTTATAAGATTCCAAATGTTATTTAAATCTTGTGATTTAGCAGACAACCAGTGAGTGAGAACCCTGCCTCACTACTGCCAGATGGGGGTGAAAGTCCATTTTCTCCACTCAGCTTTTGTTGACATTCGTGGGGGGGGGGGGTGTTCCATGTTACCGCTGGGCAGTGGTGGGAGATCAGGCTCCCTACTAGGCCTCCACTGGAACTACGTTGGCTGCGGGGGCTAAAGGTGCTTTATTGCTGCCTTCACTGTGGAGTGGGGAGTAAGACAGTGGCTCCATAACCAGTGAGCGGTGGTGAAATCCTGATCCTCCACCCATGTCCCTACTGATATCACCCCGGAGAGGAGGAGGAGGGGCACCTTGCTACTGCCTGGTGTGAGTGGAAGCCCAGGCTCCCATGTTGTTTCTACTGACACCAATTGGTGGGGAGCTTGTTACTATGTAGCAGGAATGTTAAGTCCCACCTTCCCACTAAGCCTTCTGATACCACCTGGATGGGGAAGGTGTGATTTGGGGCACCTCCTTATAGTCTGGCAAGGCTGGAAGTCTAGGTTTCCCACTTGGCCTTTGCTGGCAGAGCGGGGCCACATTGTCCCCCCTGTGATGTTTGGCCAGAGTAAAGCAATTATTGATTAAAAGTTTTCTGTCTTGGGGTGCCTGGGTGGCTCAGTCAGTTAGGCGTCCTACTCTTGATTTCTGCTCAGGTCATGATCTCACAATTTGTGAGTTCGAGCCCTGTGTCAGGCTCCACGCCAACAACACAGAGCCTGCTTGGGACTCTCTCTCCCTCTCTCTCTGCCCCTCCCCTGCTCTCTGTCTTTCTCTCTGTGTCAATAAGTAAATAAACATTAAAAAAAGTTTTCTGTCTTGCTAGGCTGTCCTTTTCCTGGCCTTTTGGCTAGAAAGAGCAGGCTTTTCTTGGATTTTTTTTTCCTTGTTCTTGTTGTTGTTGTCTGTGCCTGTTGATGTTTCTGAGTTGCTCACTTTTCCAGCACTCAGTTGGAGAGTTGCTTGGTCCTGAGGTCCCTAACTGGTCTGATGTCTTCTCTCCACCTTTCAGTCTTCTTATGCTTATTTTACATATGAAATCAAGGAATAAGTACATTTACTGCATCCTCCTGAAAACATCCCAAAGGTTGCTTTTTGATATTTAGCCATAGCCAGGAAACTATTGCTCCATTGCTCTATATTTGGGTTTGGTGGGCTTTTTCTACCGTAAGAAAATCCACATATGGATGTGGAACGGTCTTTTTTTTTTTTTTAAGTTTATTCACTTATTTTGAGAGAGAGAGCACAAGTGAAGAAGAGAGAGGGAGAGAGAGAATCTCAAGCAGGCTCTGCACTCAGTGCAGAGCCCAATGTGGGGCTCAAACCCACAACCATCCAGATCATGACCTGAGCCAAAGACACTTAACCAACTGAGCCACCCAGGTGCCCCAAATGGAGAACAATCTTAGGTAATTCCCTGCCAAAATTTTTCTGTCTCCCTGTTGTCAGGATTATGTAAGACAACACAGATCCACTGTTTTGGGGTAGAGAAAAGTAAAGAACTCAAGTCTAGGCATGTCTTTGCATGGTTTTTTTTTTTTTTTATCTTTTTCAAATAAGCTATTTATTTATTTATTTATTTATATTTTGTCTTGAGAGAGAGAGAGAGAGAGCACATGAGCAGGAGAGAGGGGCAGAGGGAGAGAGAGAATCTTAAGCACACTCCATGCTCAGCTCAGAGCCCAATGCAAGGCTAGATCTCACCACCATGAGATCATGACCTGAGCTGAAATCAGGAGTCGAGTGCTTAACCCACTGAGCCACCCAGGCACCCCTCTTTGAATGTTTTTATTGAAGTATAATTGAGAACACAAAAGTCTGCACCTATTAATGTATAATTTGAAAACTATATATATGTATATATTTATATATATATATTTATATATATATTTATATATGTATTTATATATATATATAATGTATAGTTTTATATTAATTGTATATAGTATATATCCATGAAATCATCACCACAATCAATATAGTGAAAATACCTATCACTCTCAAATTTTTCTGGTGCCCCTTTGTAATTTCTCCGCCCCTTCCCATACCACCCCAGCCCCAGGCAACTGCTAATCTGCTTTCAGTCATTATAGGCTATTTTGCATTTTTTCGAATTTTATATAAATGCAATTGTGCAGTACATACTCATTGTCTGGCTTCTTTCACACAGCATGATTAGTTTGCAATTCATCCATGTTGTTGCATGTATCAATAACTCATCCCCTTTATTTTGAGTAGAATTCCAAAGTATGTATACACCACGATTTGTTTATCTGTTCACATGTTGATGGTATCTGGGTCGTTTCCAATTTTTGGCTATTACAAATAAAGTTGTTTTGAACATTCATGTGTAAGTCTTTGTATGGATATCCACTTTCTTTTCTCTTGGGTAAATACCTAGGAGTGGAGTAGCTGGATCATAAGGTAAGTGTATATTTAACTTTTAAGAAATTGTCAAATATTCTACAAAGTGCTTGTACCATTTCTACCAGCAGTGAGTGAGAGTTCCAGTCTTCTGCATCCTGGCCAATACTTGGTATAGTCAGTCTTTTTTAATTTTTCCAATTCTAATAGGTATATAGTGGTATCTCATGGTTTTAATTTGCATTTTCCTAATGATATTAATGGTTTGAGCATTTTTTCAAGTGCTTTTTTGCCATCCACATATCTTTTTCGGTGAAGTGTCTGTTCAAATCATTTTCCCAAATGTTACTGGGTTGTTTGTTTTCTTATTATTTAGTTTTGAGAGCTCTTTATATATCTTAATACAAATCCCTTATAAAATATATGCTTCATAATTAAAAATAGAATTATCACATAATCCAATTCTGCTTCTGAGTGTAGACTCAAAAAAATTGAATGAAGGAACTTAGGGGTGCCTGGGTGGCTCAGTTGGTTAAGCATCTAACTCTTGATTTCGGTTCAGGTCATGATCCAGGGTCGTGGGATTGAACCCCATGCTCAGCATGGAGTCTGCTTGAGATTCTCTCTCTCCCTCTGCCCCTCTCCCCTGCTCATGTGCTCTCTCTCTCAATCTATAATAAAAAAAAAAAGAAAGAAAGAACTCAAAGAAATGTCTGTACACCTATGTTCATAGTATTATTTACAACCACAAAAAGGTGGAAGCAACCCAAGTTTCCTTCAATGGATATGTTATAGGTAAAATGTGGTCTACCCATACGATGGAATATTATTCAGCCTTAAAAAGGAAGGGAATTCTAACATGTGCTACAACTTGGATGAATCTTGAGGATGTTATGCTGAGTGAAATAAACTAGTCACAAAAAGGCAAATGCTGTATGATTCCACTTACATGAAGTACTTAGCGTGGTTAAATTCATAGAGACAGAAAGTAGAATGGTGATTGCCAGGGGCTAGGGAGAGGGGAGAATGAATTGTTTAATGGGTACAGTCTCTCTTTTTTTTTTTTTTTCAGTATTTATTTATCCTTGAGAGAGAGAGGGTGGGGATGGGGCAGAGAAAGGGAGACAGAGGATCTGAAGCAGTGTGGAGCCCCACGCAGGGCTCGAACTTACGAACTGTGAGATCATGACCTGAGCCAAAGTTGGACACTCAACTGACTGAGCCACCTAGGCTCCCCTTTTTAAATTTTTTTTAACGTTTATTTATTTATTTTAAGAAAGAAAGAGAGAGAGACCACACGCGCGAGCAAGGGAGGAGCAGAGAGAGAGGGAGAGAGAGAGAATCCCAAGCAGGCTCAGCACTGTCAGCACAAAGCCCGATATGGAGCTCAGACACACAAACCGTGAGACCATGACCTGAGCCAAAATCAAAGGTCAGACGCTTAACCAGCTGAGCTACCCAGGCACCCCTAATGAATACAGTTTCAGTTTTGCAAGATGAACAATTCCAGTGATTGGTTGTAAAACTAAATGAATGCAATTAATTCTATTTAAACTGTATACTTGGGGTGCGTGGCTTGCTCAGTCCATGAAGTGTGAAACTCTTGATCTTGAGGTTATGGGTTTGAGCTACACATTGTGTGTACCGATTACTTAAAAAATAAAATCTAAAAGAAATAAAAATAAACTGTACACTTATAAATGGTTAAGATGTAAAAAAAACTTTAATTAAAACTAAAAAAATGATTAGGATGGTACATTTTATGTTATATGAACTTTGCCACAATTTTAAAAAGTTAAATGTGTATTTTTAAAAATTTTGTTTTTAATCTCTATACCCAGTGTGGAGCTTGAATTCACAACCCTGAGATTAAGAGTTGCATGCTCCACCAACCAAACCAGACAGGTACCCTTAAATGTGTAAGTTTTATAAATATTT
Source organism: Lynx rufus (assembly GCF_022079265.1). Taxonomy (NCBI): domain Eukaryota; kingdom Metazoa; phylum Chordata; class Mammalia; order Carnivora; family Felidae; genus Lynx; species Lynx rufus. The sequence continues at coordinate 35,914,357 of NW_025814828.1, forward strand.
TTTCTAAGTGTATGGCTTGTTTTTTCATTCTCTTATGTCTTTAAAAGGGCAAAAGTTTTTTTATTTTGATGAAGTTCAATTTATCACTTGGGGAAGGATTATACTTTTGGTATTATATCTAAGACATCTTTGCCTAACCCCGGGTCATTTTCCTGCCTCTTTGCATGCCTAGTAATCTTTGGATGCCAGATGTTGTGAATTTTACCTTGTTGGTTGGTGGATGTTTTTGTGTTCCTATAAATATCCCTAAGATTTGTGCTGGAATGCAGTTTAGCTACTTAAAATAGTTTTATCCTTTTGGGTCTTGCTCTCATGATTTGTTAGGTGGGTCTGGAGTAATGATCAGTTTGGTGCTAATTATTCCCCATTACTGACACAAGACCTTTCTGAGTACTTGAGTTTCTTATACGCAGCATACAATTGCCTTTTAATTTAGGTGTTTAAGCCATTTATATTAATGTAATTTTTTTTCAACTTCTTTTTTTTCAGTTTAAAATTTGTTTTTTTATGGTAATTTTTTTTTAAATTTACATCCAAATTAGTTAGCATATAGTGCAACAATGATTTTAGGAGTAGATTCCTTAGTGCCCCTTACCCATTTAGCCCATCCCCCCTCCCACAACCCTTCCAGTAACCCTCAGTTTGTTCTCCATATTTATGAGTCTCTTGTGTTTTGTCCCCCTCCCTGTTTTTATATTATTTTTGTTTCCCTTCCCTTATGTTCATCTGTTTTGTCTCTTAAAGTCCTCTTATGAGTGAAGTCATATGATTTTTGTCTTTCTCTGACTGACTAATTTCACTTAGCATAATACCCTCCAGGTCCATCCACGTAGTTGCAAATGGCAAGATTTCATTCTTTTGGATTGCCGAGTAAAACATCATTGTGTATATATACCACTTCTTCTTTATCCATTCATCCATCGATGGACATTTGGGCTCTTGCCATACTTTGGCTCCTGTTGATAGTGCTGCTATAAACATGGGGGTGCATGTGTCCCTTCAAAACAGCACACCTGTATCCCGTGGATAAATGCCTAGTAGTGCAATTGCTGGGTCATAGAGTAGTTCTATTTTTAGTTTTTTGAGGAACCTCCATACTCTTTTCCAGAGTGGCTGCACCAGCTTGCATTCCCATGTAATGTAATTTTTATATGGCTAGGTTTGAGTCCATCATCTTGCTATTTGTTTCTATCTGACTCATCTGTTTTCTGTTCCCTTTTCCCCATTTTTCTCCTTTTTTTGTTGTTGTTTATAATTGAATATTTTGTATAATTCCTTTTTACCACTTTTGTTGGTTAATAGCAAAAGAGAAAGTCAAAGATTCAAAGCACCAGAAGGATTGATTGTGTTGTTGCTGCCTTAAAAGTAGAGGAAGCCATGTGTCAAAGAATGTGAGTGACCTCTAGGAACTGAGAGGTACCCAGAAAGGACAACTAGCAAGGAAATGTAGACCTCAGCTCAACAACCACAAAGAACTGAAGTCTGTCGGCAATAAGAATTAACTTGGAAGTGGATTTTCCCCCAGAACTGCCACACAACTTGATTTCAGTTTGTGATACATTGAGCAGAAAACCTAGCCATCCTGTGCCTGACTTCTAACTTGTAGGACTAGGAGCTAATAAATGGGTGTTGTTTTAAGCTGCCAAATTTGTGGTAACTTATTAAGCAGCAATAGAAAATAACTATACGTTATTTTTAAATGTTTATGATTGTCTTGGGGTTTATAATATACCTATTTAACTTACCAGTTTACTTTTAAGTGATATTATACCACTTCAATTGTAGTGTAAGAATCTTACAACAGTATACTTCCATTTTTCTCCTCTTGGTCTTTATGTTATTGTTGCCATGTTCTTTTTTTTTAATTTTTTTTTAACCTTTATTTATTTTTGAGACAGAGAGAGACAGAGCATGAATGGGGGAGGGGCAGAGAGAGAGGGAGACACAGAATCGGAAGCAGGCTCTAGGCTCTGAGCCATCAGCCCAGAGCCCGACGTGGGGCTCGAACCCACGGACCGCGAGATCGGGACCTGAGCTGAAGTCGGAAGCCCAACCGACTGAGCCACCCAGGCACCCCTGTTGCCATGTTCTTAACTTCTATGTAGGTTATAAACCTCATAATACATTGTGATTATTTTTGCTTAATCAGTCAATTATCTTGTAAAGAGATTTACATAATTAAAAAATCGTATATATTTACCCATGTAGTTAACTTTTTCTTTGTGTAGATCCAGATTTCCATCTGGTATCACTTTTCTTCTGCTTGAAGGATCTCTGTTAACATTTCTTGTGCTGCACGTGTGCTGGTGATGAAGTCTTTCAAATTTCATGTGTTTGGAAATGACTTCATATTCCTTTACTTTGAGAAAGATATGTTCCCGGGTATAGAATTCTAGTTTTTTGTATGTTACTTGTGTTTGTTGAGTTTCTAGGACATGTGGATGTATGATTTTCATGAAGTTGAGAATGTTTTGTCCGTTATTTCTTCAAATTTGTTTTTGTTCTTCCCTGTCAGGGACTCTAATTACCATGTACTAGACCACTTTAAGTGGTCAAAGATGTCACTAATGCACTTTTAATTTTAAAAAATTTCTTGTTCTCTGTGCGTTTAATTTTGGATAGTTTCTAGTACTCTGTCTTGAAATGAATTATTTTCCTCCTCCAAAATCACAAAGGGCACCTACCAAAAAATCCTACAGCTAACATTATACTTAATGGCAAAATAGTGAACATTTTCTCCTTAAAAGCAGGAACAAGGTAAAATGCCATTCTCACCACTGCTATTCAACATCATACTGAAAGCCTGACCCAGTGCAGCAAGCCAAGAAAGATAAAATGCATACAGATCAGAAAGGAAACAGTAAAACTGTCTGTATTTGCAGATGACACAAGTATTTATTTAGAAAACTTTAAGGAATATACACAACTACAACCTAATCTTTCAAAGTCACAGAATACAAAGTTAATTTTTAAATCTCAATTATATATATTTTTATTAAAAATTTTAATGTTTATTTTTGAGACAGAGAGAGACAGAACATGAATGGGGGAGGGTCAAAGAGAGAGGGAGACACAGAATCTGAAGCAGGCTCCAGGCTCTGAGCTATCAGTACAGAGCCCAACTTGGGGCTCAAACTCATGAACCGTGAGATCATGACCTAAGCCAAAGTCCGACACTCAAGTGACTGAGCTACCCACATGCCCCCCTGCCAAGGCAATCTTTATCCATATATCAGCAGTTATTTTTGTAGACATTGAAAATCTAGTTCTAAAGTTATGATAATATAAAGGACCTGGACGACCCAAAGCATTTGAAAAAGAGCAAAGTTTGAGAACTTGCACTACCTGGCTTCGAGGCTAATTTTAAAGCTACACTAATCAAGAGAGTATGACATGTAAATTGACAGGATAGAGAGCTAGAAATAGACCCACACTTACATGGGCATTTGATTTTTTACAAAAGCACCAAAGCAATCCAATAAAGAAAGAAAAGTTTATACAATAAATGATGTGTAGTAACTATCTATCCATGTGTAAAAATACAAATGTTAACCTCTACCTCACACCATACACAAAAATTAATCTGAGATGGATCATACACCTAAATGTAAGTGGTAAACTATATATTTTTAAAGGAAACTTTAAAAGAATATCTTCATGATTTGAGATAGGTAAAGTTGGCTTAGCATGTCACAGGAAGCAGTATCATGAAAGAAAACATTGATCAATTAGATTTCATCAAAATTTAAAACTCTGCTCATCAAGACACTACTGAAAATACTGAAAGACAATCTACAGACTAGGAAAAAATATTCAGAAGACATTTATTTGACAGAGAACTGCTCCGTTAGAAATATAAAGAACTCTATAACTCAGTAGTTAAAAACAAAAAGAACCCAACTTAAAACAGGCAACAGCTGTGAAAAGACATTTCTCAGAAGAAAATAGCCAATTATCACATGAAAAAGTGATCAAGGTCATTAGTCATGAGAGAAATACAAATTAAAACCACAATGAAATACTGATGTGGGGTCACCCATTGAACAGTCAGGAAAGAATTCTTGAGACATTTTCCACGCAAAAAAAGGTGCTTTTTTAATAGCACGGGCAGGGACAGAGCTGCACGGGGTTTGTGAGAAATGACTGATTATATACTTTTCAGTGTGGGTTAGGGATAACATAAGTCTCTGAGGAATTTGTGCATGTTAAAAAGCAAGGTCTCCAGGACCTTGGAGGGCTAGCTATTGTTAAGATAAGGTTGCTTTTAGTCTCTAATAAAACATCAACATTAAGGCAGCCATAAGTTCCTTGAGGAACGTCACACTCTGCACGGCTCAGGGATCTATCCAGGGGCTGCAAGTTGTAAGGAGATCTAGATTGAGCTACATTGTTTTAGCTACATTTCTCTTGCGTTCTCCTCACCAATACCACTATACGTCTATCAGAATGGCGAAATTTAGGGGCGCCTGGCTGGCTCAGTCCGTGGAGCATGTGCATCTTGATCTCGAGGTTAGTTATGAGTTCGAGCCCCACATTGAGTGGAGGGCTTACTTAAAAAATAGATAGAAACGAATTTTTAAAAAGAATGACCAAATTTAAATGACCGACAACCCCACCTTGTTGGTGAGAATGTAAACTTGTAGAACAACTTTAGAAAAAGATGTGGCAGTTTCCTATAAAACTAAACATTGACTACCCTGTAACCCAGCCATTCCATTCCTAGAAAGTTACCCCAAAGAAATGAAAACATATGTGTACACAGACTTCTATGTGAACCTTCATAACAGCTTTATTTTATAATAGTCAAGATGAGCAAATATCAATAGGAAAATGAGCCCAGGTGTCCATCAATAGGGTCATGATCCCAGGGTCATAGGATTGAGCCCCATGTCAGGCTCCACTCAGCACGTGGAGCCTGCTTAATATTCTCTCTCTCTCTCTCTCTCTCTCTCTCTCCCTCCCTCCCTCCCTCCCTCTGCCCCCTCCCCTGCTCGCATGTGCTCTCTCTCTCTAAAATTAAAAAAAAAAAAAACTTATTAGAAAAAAAAAAGATTCTCCCTCTCCCTCTCCCCCCCAGTGCATACACATGCCTGTGCTCTCTCTCTTTCTCAAAAGAAAATAAAAAGGAAGGAATGAGCTATTGATACGTGCAACAGCATAAAGAATCTCAAAAACATAATGCTGAGTGAAAGAAGCCTTACACAAAAGAGTAAATACTGTATGATTTCATTTGTATGATATTGTAGAATGAACAAAACCGATCTACACTGGAAAAGTAAGAGTAGTGGGTAGTGACAGGGAAAGAACATGAGGAAACTTTGACGCATGATGGAAGTGTTATACGTCTTTTTTTTAACATATATCTTTTTAATTTTTTAAGCTTATTTATTTATTTTGAGAAAGACAGAGAGAGCACACAAGCAGGGGAAGGGCAGAGAGAGGGGGGGCACAGACGATCTAAAGCAGGCTCTGTGCTAACAGCAGAAAGCCTGATGTGGGGCTCAAACCCCTGAGCCAAGAGATCATGACCTGAGCTGAAGTCAGACACTTCACCGACTCAGCCACCCGGGCGCCCCTTAACATATTTTTTTAAGTAAGCTTTGCACCCAACGTGAGGTTCAAAGTTACTACCCCAAGATCAAGAGTCACATACTCCACCACGTGAGCCAGCCAGGTGCCCCTGGACGTGTTGTATATCTTGGTAAGGATTTGGGTCACATGTCATTGTCAAAAGTCAGTGAATATACTTTTGAAATTTGTGTCCTGAGGTGGCTGGCTGGCACAGGCAGTGGAGCATGTGAATCTTAATCTCGAGGTTGTGAATTCAAGCCCCATGACGGGTGTAGAGATTACTTAAAAAATATATGTTATGTATCTAATTATAGATAGATTTTATATCAAGTAAAAACTGTAAACAAATGTTCAATTCCAGTTAATTCTTTGCTTGCTAAAGTATTTTTGGGGTGTGAACCGATGTCTACAGTTTAGTTCAAGGTGCATTAAAAATTAACGGATGGACAGAGGCATGGGTTAATAGATTTGTGACAAAAACAAGTCTAGTAAAATGTTGATGGTAAAATCTAGGTGCAGTATACCAGTGTTCACTATCAAATTCAATTTTGCTGTATGTTTGAAAAAAAAATTAAGTTTATTTATTTTGAGAGAGAGAGAGAGAGAGAGAGAAAGCATGAACAGTGAAGGGGCAGAGAGAGAGAGAGAGGGAGAGAGAGAATCCTAAGCAGGCTCCACGCTGGCAGCGCAGAGCCGAATGCAGGGCTCGAACTCAGGAACTGAGATTATGACCTGAGCCCAGATCAAGAGTCAGACACTTAACGGACTGAGCCACCCCGGGGCCCTGTTTGAAAATTTTCGTAATAAGATGTTGAGAAAAATTAAAAGAACATAGAAAAAGATTTAGTAAAAAGTAAAAGTTCCCCTTTTTCTACCCCAAACTTTGCACCTTTCCAGAAGTAACCACTGTTCACAGTTTGGTAGATAGCTTTCCAAATCCTTTTCTTTGAGTTGCATATGTATGTATATTGAAATATATAAATATATGGTTATCTTTTTAAAACATGAAGGGGATTATACAATTAACATATTGAGTAATTTACTTTATTCACTTGATATTTTGTCTTGGAGATCATTCTATGTCAGCACGTGTACATTAGCTTCTTTTTTTTTTTTTAAACTGCCACCTACTACCCTGTAGAATGTGCCATAGTTTATTCATTCCCCAGTAGAAATTTAGGTTGCTTAAACTTTTTTGCGATTAAAAATTACTCACCGGGGGCACCTGACTGGCTCAGTCAGTAGAGCATGCAACTCTTAATCTCAGGGTTGTAAATTCGAGCCCCACGTTGGGTGTAGATTACTTTAAAAAAAATCTAGGGTGCCTGAGTGGCTCAGGCAGTTAAGCATCTGACTCTTGACTTCAGCTCAGCCATGATCTCGAGGTTCGTGAGTTTCAGCCCTGCATCGGGCTCTGAATTGACAGCTTGGAGCCTGCTTGGGAGTCGTCTCTCTCTCTCCCTCTCTCTCCCTCTCTCTCTGCCCCTCCCCTACTCATATGCATATGCTCTCTGTCTCTCTCTTTCTCTCAAAAATAAACAAACATTAAAAAATAATATTTAAAAAGCAGGTCTTAAAACAACTTAAATCTTAAAATCTTAAAAAAAAATAAAATCTTGAAAAAAAATTACTGTCCACAAAAGCTGGGCCAAATTACCTATAAAAGGCTGTTTTTTAGTATTACATATCGATGTTTGTATTGATATATAGTATTATATATCTTGCCATCATTTCAATTTTGTCTATCCAACGGCTAAAAAATGTTTTGCATTTTCCTGAGAGTTGGTGAGGTTGCAAGTCTCTTTAATATTTCGTTGGCCATATATGATTTTTCTTTTGTGAATTGTTTTTCTTATTCTTTGCCCTCTTTTCTATTGGATTTGACTTTTTCTAATCAATTCTTTGTATTCTGGATACAGTCCTCAGCTATCATGTTGAAAATATAAAAATATTGCCTCCTAGTTTGTGGCTTATGGTTTCACTTTTTCATGTATGTCTTTTGATTATCATTAGGTTTTAGTTTAAGTGTGTTCAAATGTGTAAGTCTTACTGTCTGGATTGTACTTTTGATGTCTTAAGAAATTTTCCACTATCACAAGATCATAAAGATAATTTTCCTATATTACCTCCTAAAAATTTTTCCAGATATTTTTTTCTCTGCAGATATATAATTTGTGTAATAAGAAAACAGGACAACATCATGTGTAATACTTTATAACTTGTTTTGTCATTTAGCAATATATTTTCTTCTTTTTTAAGTTTATTTATTTTGAGAGACAGAGAGAGGAAACTTGAGCAGGGGAGGAGCAGAGAGAGAGAGAGAGAGAGAGAGAGAGAGGGAGAGAGAGAGAGAATCCCACACGGGGCCTGATTCAGGGCTCAAACTCACCCACCGTGAGATCGTGACCTGAGGCGAAAGCAAGAGTCAGACTCTTAATGGACTGAGCCACCCAGGCGCCCGGCAATATATTTTCAACATATTTTCATGTGAATAAATGTATCAGTAGTGTTGTGGGTGGGGTTTCCCAGGAAACAGACTCAGATAGAGATTTGGGTACAGGAAGTTTATTGGGTGAGGCTTTCAGGATCAACATGTATGGGGGAGAGGAATGAAGTAGGATTTGAGAGGACAGCAAGTTAGGCCACAGTGCAGCTGCAACAGGGGCTCCAAGTTCATAGTTTATAGGGCCTTGTAAGTCCTAAAATGAAGAGACTTGGCCTTTATTAGGTGTTGTTAGGTGTGGCTGCCTCACTGAGTAAGGCAGCTGTCTTCAAGGGAACACAATTCCTGGAGATAGGTAGCAGATGAAGGCTGTCAGCCTCTAATACTCCCAATAGCTGGAAGTCCTGAAGGGGTATCTGAGCAGCACATCACAGAATCCACCATAGTTAGGGACAGTTTTGACTCTGAATGGCAGAAAACCCGGCCATTCGGCTTAATAAATAGGAGTCTGTCTCACTTAACAGAATGTCTGCAGTAGATAACTGCGGGCATCAACAGTCTCTGTCCTTTTTATCTGGAAAGCAAAAAAAAAAAAAAAAACAAACCAAAAAACAAAACAAAAAAAACACAAACCATTCTCAGAAGTCCCCAGAAGACCTTCCCTTAAAATTAATTGGCCAGAACTGGATTACAAGCCCATCCCTAGGCACAGGGGAAGCTGGGAAAGTGGGAACAGGGCTGTCAAACGATTTTGTGCCTGGAGCAGTGAACATTGCCCCCCGGCCCCCACCCTAAACAATCTCTGGGTCCCGTTAGCATAGAGGAATAGGGAAAAGGATATTAGGTGTGCACTTAACAAAGCCTGACAGAAATAGACGTCTACAACATTATTTTGAATAATTGCATATGGATATAGCTTACTGAAACAGTATCCATATTGCTAGACATTTGGTTGTTTCCATCTTTTTGCTATTATTCACTGTGCTGCAATAAACATCCTTGTAATTTTTCTCTGCCCCTATCCTCAGTTATCTCTTCAGAATGAAATGCTACATATGCAATTGCTAGGAGGAGGGAATGTACCTTTTAAAGAATCTTGATGCAGATTACCAAGGTGTACCTTAGAAAGGCCTCTAAGCCCTTCCAAAGGCCTTTTGTACCTTTGCAAATTTATGTCTTCCTTGAGCAGTGAATGAAGAGGCCTGTCCTTACTGAACACTGGATAGTCACATTCTCATTAATTTTTATCAGTTTTATATTTTCAAAAAGTACCTAGGTTTAGTTTGCATTTTCTATTGATTTTTACTGTCCATATTTGCTAATTTCTGCATTGTGGTTTTTTGGAAAGTATTGAGATGTAATCAGTGTTTTGCTATTGTGCTGCGGGGGTTAATTCCAGCAGGCCTGAGTTGTTTTGCCGGTCAAGGCATGAAACATACTGATTAACAATGTTTCCATTTAACCGCTGCCCGGAAGAATTTCAGTACATTTCAACCCAGTTTGTTAGACTTGTTTATTGATAACAGTGTGATAATTTGCAGGTGGTCTTGGTGTTAGCGACTCCCACCCCCCACTTCACCCCGTGGAGGGCTCTGCTGCTGAGTCTGGTTACATTTCAGGAAAATGGCTACGTGTTACGAATACCTAAATATCTATTCATAATTAGTATTCACAGCAGCAGCAGCAGCAGAACTACGCAAGAATACTTTGTAACATGAATATTTTTATGACCTATAAATTGTACTCTGTATAAATGCCAAAAATATTTTTAAAATATCACTCAGAAAGGTAAAAGGAGAAAAAAATCATTTTGCTAATTAATCCAATGAAGAATGATGACATGAATTTAGAAACATATGCCATCGGTATCTTAATGAGAAACATGGCAGTGCTGTTTTAAAAACATTTACTGAATATGTAGTTAATGAATAATAGATCTCTTGCTCCAGTAGATATTTTCTTCCTGAAAAAGGGTTAACATCTATGTTTATAGCAAAAATTAAACCATAGTGCCACAAATCCAGCAAAATGACTTGAATATTTTACAATCTCTGAATGTATGAATATATTCTACTAAAAATTGCTGGAATAATTTTTATTGCATTTTATATTACTTGTGTGATCATTATTGCCCTTTATAATTTTTGCACACATTTATAGGCTTGCATGTAAGTACTAAATATTTACTAGCTCAGAAAAATATCCTAGAAGTCCACATGCACTTCAGGTTAAAGATATAGAAAAATAAATTTAAATAGTAAAAAATGAACTTTGATATAGTTTCTAGATTAGTCAGCATTATCTTTGAAATACAGAGTAATAAAGTAAACTAGCTTAGTACTAAAATATCACATGAAAATACATGGCCACTACAAGAATATACTTAAGTATATCTGCCAATCAAATTAGTAAAGATTAAAAAGAATTAGGCTACGCAAGTCAGATAAGAAGTGCAGAGAAAATGAACGCACTATATACATTGTAGGTAGAGATGTAATGCAGTGTAGCTCTTTTGTGAACCAATTTTGCAGTACATAAACAGAGCATAAAAATTATTCATACCTTTGACTTAATAAATATGTGTGAGTTTAGTAGTCTAAGGTAATAATCCTATATGCAGAGAAATCTGTATACACAAAGATATTTGTTGCAGCATAATTTATAATCATGAAAATCATAAGCAACTTAGACATCCAAAAATTGGAGAAGAATTAATAAACAATGGAGCCATTAAAATGTTATTTAAACTATAGGATATCTATATAATGAAGTTTAATGAAGCTGTAAAATGGAGTGAGGAAAATCTCTGTGTTTTGCTTTAACGTGATCTTTAGAATATGGCCTTAAATGAAAAAACAAGGTGCAGGAAAGTTGTGGTACAGAATATATTTTGGGAATATAAATACAGGTATGTATTTTCTGGTATTTTCCCTCTTTTAAAAATACTTATTTATTTTTGAGGGACAGAGCACAAGAAGGGGAGGGGCAGAGAGAGAGAGAGAGAGAGAGAGAGGAAGACAGAGAAATGAAGCAGGCTCCAGGCTGCAAACTCAACTCCGAGCTGAACACAGGGCTTGAACTCACAAACCGTGAAATCATGACCTGAGCTCAAGTCAGACGCCCAACTGACTGAGCCACCCAGGTGCCCCTTTTCTGATATTTTTCAGTAGAAAACAACAGAGAGATAAAGCAAGGAATAATAAAAGTGGTTCCCTAAAGGGGACTCAGGCAGTGTGGAAAGCACAAAGATGGAAGCTAGACCTCTCAGAATATATCTTGTTTTATATTTTTGTTGTGAGTAAAAAATGGCCTCCAAGGATTCCTCCCTCCTGGTATTTACATCCTTGTGAAGTTCCCTTGACATTGTAGCAGGGTTGTTCTGTGTGACCAGTAGAATTTGGCAGAAGTGATAGTATGTAACTTCCAAGATTAAACTCTAAAAGACAATAAGGCCTCTGTTTTATTCTTTCTTTCTTTTGGATCACTTGTTCTGGGGGAAGCCAGTTGCCCTGTTGAGCAGTCCCACATGGTGAGGATCTGAGGTCTGCCAACAGTCACGTGGGTGAACCATTTTGGAAGCAGATGTCCAGTTAAACCTTGAGCTGACTGTGGCCCTAGCTGACATCTTGACTGTATTTAATGAGAGACCCTGAACTAGAACCACCCAGCTAAGCCGTTCCAGATTTCTGACCCTCAGAAACTGTGAGATAATAAATCTGTTATTTTAAGTTAGGTTTAATTTGTTATGCGGCAATAGATCACTAGTACATGTTGGAACCATAAGATGATCTAAAATAATTTAAAAACTGAATATAATCCTTAAAAATGGAAGACAGACTGAAACAAATGAATCTAAGTGTATATCAAGTTGGTGGCAAAACTACACAGACAATAATTATTTCGAGTGACTTGCAAACACAGTGTTTTTACAGTATATCCCTAGTGAGCTAGATCCACAGGACAGTAAGAACTGCAAATAAATCTTAAACGGCATTCAGTGGTGGTCCGTCAGCAATAATACTGACAGTGTTACCCTGACGCTACTCTATCCATATAGTAGGATCAAGCCAATGAGTCATTATGGTAGTATCATTAAGAACCACGGTTTTACATGTGAGAGAAAGATACAAACGCAGAATCAAAGACATTAAGTAAAAACCCTTTCATCTTTAATTTGGATGGGAAATGGCAGTGTGAATTCATAGTTCATTTTTCTTTTTCTAACAAATAGGTCTTTCCTAGCTCTGTGCACTGAAAAGACCTAAAGGAAGTGACAACATGATAGTAATAAATACCCAGCATCCAGATTACGGTGACTAAATAGAATTTAAAACAAACATGCAGAGCTCCTTAGGGAAATAGCTAATTTCAATTCTGAGACTGTAATGTAAAAGATGAACCTGGAATATTCTGTCTTACTAGAAATTAAGGACTACAAGGGTTGTATTAAAGGACTAGGGAACCAGCTTTTTTAGGGGTTCTCACTGGCCCAAGATAGAACACTTTAAGCATTGAAAGGCAGAATGACTGCAAAGTAGTATATATATTTATGTATCAAATATTTTAGAACTCCATGAGTTCATAGGGATACTAAAAGATAGAACCTCATTGGTCATTTTTGGGAGGCTGCTAGGACACCAACTTTGTCATAGAGTTGACAAAGGAAAAAAAAATTAAACATCCTGCCAGGCTGTGTTCCAGAGCATTCAGAATTGATGACAAAGTTCTTCATTAAAAAAGAATTCAAACTCTGAAAGGATAACAGAACTGGAAAATCACCATTTATGATGGAATGGACTGGGTTACGGAAATGCTTATAATATATTGATCTGAGTGGTGGTTACATGGATGCATAATCTGTAAATATGCCTCCAGCTGTTTACTTAGTTTTTATGAATTGTATTATAGATAAAGTATACCCCAATTTAACAATTTTACCTCTATTTTATTTCTTTAAATTTTTTAAACATTTATTTATTTGAGAGAGAGTGAATTTGAGCAAGCAGAGGAGGGGCAGAGAGAGAGGGAGAGAGAGAATCTGGAGCAGGCTCCCCACTCTCAGTGCAAAGCCTGACGTGGGGCTCAAACCCACGAACCATGGGATCATGACCTGAGCTGAAGTCAAGTGCTCAACCCACTGAGCCACCCAGGTGCCTCTATACTTCAGTTTAAACAAATGACCATAGTGGGGGCACCTGGTTGGTTCAGTGGGTTAAGTGTCCGACTTGTGATTTTGGCTCAAGTCATGATCTCATGGTGGGGAGTTGACAGTGAGGAGCCTGCTTGAGATTCTCTCTCTCTCCTCTCTCTCTGCCTCTCTCCTTGTTCATGCTCTCTCTCTTTCTCTCTCTCTCTCTCTCTCAAAATAAATAAATAAACTAAAAAAAAAAAATGACCATAGTGCCTTCCAATGAGGGGTAATAGGAAGTACACACTAAGCTATGAAATATCCTTGCCAAAAAATTGAACTTGAATCTAACCAGGTCTCCAGATGTAACTACCAGCTTACAGAAAATACAAGGGACAGAAGAACATGTTGAATGATACCAACAGGATTCGCAGGATTCGACCAGACAATTTAGAATATGGGCCGTTTCTACAGGACAAATGACATGATTTCTTTGGTGAATTAAAATGATATATAGAAAACAGGGAAGGGGGAAGAAAGGATTATAGATTAAGAGAGACTTCAGACATACATTAACAAAAACGATACCTGGACATTGTTTGGGTCTTGACTCAAACCAACTGTAAAAAGCCATTTTTTAAAAGTTAATTTATTTATTTTGAGACAGAACCAGCGGGGAAGAGACAGAGAGGGAGACAGAGGACCTGAAGTGGGCTCGAACTCACAAACCATGAGATCATAACCTGAACTGAAGTTGGATGCTTAACCAACTGAGCCACCCAGACACCCCAAGTAAAAAGGCATTTTTGAGACAATCAGGAAAACTTGAACACATTTCTTTTTTTTTTTTTCAACGTTTATTTATTTTTGGGACAGAGAGAGACAGAGCATGAACGGGGGAGGGGCAGAGAGAGAGGGAGACACAGAATCGGAAACAGGCTCCAGGCTCTGAGCCATCAGCCCAGAGCCCGACGCGGGGCTCGAACTCACGGACCGCGAGATCGTGACCTGGCTGAAGTCGGACGCTTAACCGACTGCGCCACCCAGGCGCCCCTTGAACACATTTCTTATATTAAGAAATTAGTGTTAATTTTATTAGGTGTGGTAATGGTATTGTATTCCTAAAGTCTGTATCCTATTAGACACTGAAGTATTTATGGGTGAAATTATGTCATTTGCTCTATAACACTCCAGGGGAAAACTATGGAGGGAAACAAATGAAGCAAGAAAGCCAAAGTAGTAATAACCCTTGAGGGTGAGTGATAGATGAACTGGGGCTCAGTAAACTATTCTCTACCTTTGTGCATGCCATTAAGTTACGAAGCTTCAAACTCACCCTCCTATACTCTGCCTTTTGATTCTGGGGATGGGATTCTACCTTCTACATTTCTGCTTTGCCAGCGGCTTCCTGCTAGACTCTGCCTATAGGGGGAGATAGAAGGAGACTACAAGGCTGGAGGGGTCGAAGCCGCTTAAATTGCTTCCTGTTTTTCTGTGTTCCCTCCTGTTAGTTTCTCATTTCTGTCAAAATCCCCCAAGGAACATTTCTTCCAACCCCTCCCCCACCTGCAGCGCCTTCCCTTGTCTACTGCTGAATCCAATTTGCGTTTTCCAGCAGTTCCAGAACCAGTCTCATCACCCTCCCCATCAGAGACACCAGCCTCAGGTGAGCAGCACCCCATCCTCAGAGGGGAGCCCTTCTTCCAAGCTTCTGGGTTGTAATAATTCCGTTCTCTCTCCTTTCTACCCCATCCCTGGGGGTGGTGGGTGGGGGGTAGCAGCTTCTTGCTATTTCTTTATGAGACCTTAGAGTTCTCTTTTCACCCCTTGGGGTACCCACTTAACAACTTTATGCCTAGTTAACAGTTTTTTTGGTTTTGTTTTGTTTTGTTTTTCAATAGTAAATCCTGTCTGTCCAAATAACTAATGTGGCTTCTTCCTCCTGACTGGTCTCTAATGAGAGGTACGGATAGCAACTCCCATCAGTCATTGGTTGAAGGCTGTGTACAGGGAGCTTATTCCCCAGCATTTCTGGTGGGCCGCAGGCGTAGCAAAGTCACCCTCAAATCCTGAGCAGGTTCCGGTGGCCAGAGAAAGCCCGTAGGCAAAGTAACGCAGGCGCTACCAACTGGAAGTTGGGCCAGCGTGAGCTAAAGTGATAGAAGGTGAGGGCCGCAGACAGTTTTGCTACACAGCCAAATGCCCTTTATAAAACATTCATTTCTAATTACAGAAGCATTAATTGTTCTTGAAGGATGGTTATTAAGAAAAGGCTAAAGTCCTCTGCATCACCAGCCCCCATTCTGATTCCCTTCTCTTCCCTCCTACCCGAGGCAGCCACTGTTACCGATTACCATGTACATGTACTCTTCTAGGTATATATGTTTATTAAAGCGTATACGGCATTGTTTGTAGATTTTTCAATTTTTATTTCATAGTGTACATATCTTTGTGCAATTTGCTTTATTTACCAATTTGTCTTGGAAGTCACCTGCTGCGTCTGTTCTTTAGTGTGCATATACCGTTGTTTATTCCGCTGTTGCCCTATGTTTACTTTAAGTTTGTTTATTTTGAGAGAGCGCGAGCAAGAGCGAGCACGAGTGGGGGAGGGGCAGGGAGCTAGGGAGACCGAGAGGATCCCAAGCAGGCTCCCATCTGTCGGTGCAGAGCTGGTCCTGGGGCTGGATCCTGGGAACTGTGAGATCGTGACCTAAACCGAGATCCAGAGTCAGAAGCTCAACCGACTGAGCCACCCAGGTGCCCCGCCCTGTGTTCACTCTTAATCAAATTCTATGATGAATGTTAATGCCCCTGCATCTTTGTACCTGTTTAGGAGTGTTTCTCTAAAGTAGATAGAGTAGTGGAAATGCTAGGTCAGAGAGAATGCATATGTACAACTTGCATCAGGTGTTAAAAATACGTCCTCCGAAATGTAGTTCCAATTTACAAGCTGCGATACTGTGATTTATAATAAGGAATATGTATTTGGCCTCCCTTTCATTTCTGGCATAGAGCTCCTAAAACCCTTGGAATTTCCTAAGCGAGGAGAGCTACAAAGGTGTCTTTTGTTATGTTAACGAGTGACATTTGGGCTGCACCTAAAGGCTGGGGGCTGGTTGCCAGGGGAACTAAGTGTGAATAGAGGGTTGGGACTTCCAGTCCCACCCTCTGACCTCTGGGGAGGGGAGAGGGGTTGGAGGTTGAATCGATCACCAATGGCCAATGATTAAATCAATCATGACTATGTAATGAAGCCTCCATAAAAACTGAGAGGACGGGGCCCACAGATCTTCCAGGTGGTCCAACACGTGGAGTTCCCGGGAGAGTGGCGCGCCTCGAGAGGGCACGGAAGCTCCTCATCCTTCCCCTGCACCTCGCCCTATGCATCTTTTCCATCTAGCTGTTTCTGAGTTATATCCTTTTATAATAAACAGGTGATCTAGTAAGTAAGATGTTCTCTGAGTTGTGTGAGCCACTGAAGCAAATGAATTGAACCCAAGGAGAGGGTCATTGGAATCTCCACTGTATAGCTTGGTCAGTGAGAAGCACAGGTAACAGCCTGGGCTTGTGGTTAACATCTGAAGTTGAAGTAGGGTGGTGGGGGAGGGGACAGTCTTGTAGGACTGAATTCTTAACCTGTGGCATCTGATGCTCTCTCCCGGTAAGTAGTATCGGAATTGAGTTGAGTTCTTGGGACTCACTGCTGATGTCAGGAATTGCTTGGTTTTGTGTGGGGAGCCCTCCCCCACCCCCGAGCTTTGGGTTTGGGTCCGGGAACCCAAAAGAGTTGGTGGTCAGTGAGTTGGGATTTGCTCAACGGTCCTGGCTCACAGAAACATGTGGGTTGGGAAGAGAAGGTATGAAGGGAGGTAGGGTGGGGATGAGGAACCTTTGATTCCTAGGTGTGCATGTGGTCATCCAAGGTATGGAACGGCAGCTGGGCTGCGTTGTTACTAAAGATGGACCCAACTCCCCGGCAGTTGGAATAAGGAAATGCATACTAATAAGAAAAAGGCAAAATATTCCATCCCTTCGTCATTGTTCTGTGTAATAGCTAAACTAAAAGGGAAAGTCGGTTGGACTTTGATGCTAGTCCAAAGTCCGATTTCAGTGCGTCTGAGCTTTGGCCATTAGCCTCAAAACCGCCCCCCAAAGGTAATAATCATCATGGGGGAAGGGCAAAACCAAGAAACTATTGAACCTACGGGGATTAGTGTGAAAAAGTTGTTTTCGTCTTGTAGATCGGTATCCTCAGCTTCCTGAGGAAGCCTCGCCGAGCTGGATTGGGGAGAGAAACTGATTGGGGGCGGTGTCTTCGGTCTGAACGCTGCTGGGGGGAAGGGCATGTTTGGGCTGGTGCGGGACCCACGGCTCGCTGTGCCCCAGCCACAGGCGGCTGTACGTGATCCAGACACTCCCGAGGGAACAGCCAGCCTGGTGGACTGGGCAAAAGCCACCCGAAGGCTTTCTGATCCTTAGAAAGAGCTCTGTCCTTAACCCCGATAAATGCCTAGTGGAAAACCCCGGATGAAGCAGCTGCGAGGCTTCCTGGCGTGTGGGACTGGCTTTATGACGACCCAGATGTTAACCCGCCGACTATGCCCGTTACCCAGGTCACGGTAAATGCCAGGGTTGAGGGGGCCACTTTCACATGGGCGCCCCAAGTAACCTCATTGTTACAAAACCAAAAAAAAAAACAGCTCTGGAAGCCTCCTCGAGTTTGCAGTCTCCGCTTCACCTCAGGGTCTTACAGATGCTAATAGAAACCTTAGGTTAATTAACAAGCCAATGGGGAAAGTCACGGGACGCTCGCTTCCGAACCAGGTGGAAATTTTTTGTTATTAAGAAATCTGGTGAGTAAAGTGACTATTATTGATAGGTGCGAAACAAAAAGGAAACCGGAAGGGGATTCGTTCCGGTGGGTGGAAATTTTTACGTGATTATTAAGAAATGGGTAAACTGGGTTTTTTGTTTAATATATATAAGTTGCATAATTAAAAAAAGTATAGAAGGAAACAGACATTGATGGGGTTATGACAAAGGTTTTAATAAAGCACTACATGAGGTTGGTCAGGTCAGATGGATCCCTGTTAGTCTCCCAGCATTAAAGGGCCCCAAACAATTCTGTTTCATTTACCCCTATTTGGAGAAATTTTACAAGCTGGAAGGCAAAAAATCACAATGAAATACCTGACCAGCAAGTGCTTGGGCCAATAGTTAGGCAGGTTAATCAAGATAAGATGGACCCCCCTCACTGGGGATCCAAAGCCTTTAGGATGAGAGTGGGTAAAATGGTCAAAGAAGAGGTTTCCAGGACTCTTTGTCATGGGAGTCCCATGAACTATGGTAACAAAGCCCATTGGTGAAGCCCCAACTCTTGCTTCAATAAGATTGAGAGATTGTAAACACCTAGGGTTGATAGGATTATGAAAGTTGGAATGTGTAAGCTGGTATTCTCTAAAGAAATTGTATTACCTTTACCTGAATGTTTTATAGGAATGAATATTAAGTGTGGTTGAGGAACACTTCCCTTACCCTATTGTAAAACCATAACCTGTTGATGAAGTCCTAACAGAAGCTACAGCTAGGAACAGAAGAGTTGATGGAATTACTGTAAAAGTTTGTAGGAGAATTTGTATGTTTGAATAGACTTTATGTGAAGTGGTTTTCTTTTCTCTGATTGTTAAAAGGCAAAATATTGGGGGATCGCTAAGGGATAGTTGTTATATATCTGACTGGGGCACACTACCCATACCTAGTATTGTAACACAGAAGGCACGTATGCCTGCCCTTCAAGCAAAAGTAATTAGACATGCTAAATGGGAACCAGTGAGACGCCTGCACACACATGGTGTAGGGTAGAAGCAGGAATGCTGGTAGAGACCAATTCTCTGCAATAGCCCTTTTTAGGGTGTAGACTGGGGTTTATGGCAAGAGCCTGCGAGCGCCTCCCAGTGACCACTATTGGGACTCTGGAGAAGATAATTTTGAGGGGCATTTACTATCTTGCTATTGGATATTATTATTTTAGTTTTTAGTTTTATTTATTTTAAGAGAAAGAGAGCAAGCAGGGGAGGAGCAGAGAGAGAAGGAGAGAATCCCAAGCAGGCGCTGTGCTACCTGGCTCCAACTGATGAACTGTGAGATCGTGACCTGAGCCAAAATCGAGTTGGACACTTAACTGGCTAAGCCACCCAGGTGCCCCGCTATTGGATATTATTGATTGAAGCCAGTCCTGTGACTGAAAGACATACGTGATCTTGAAACCTGAAATACCCACAATGTCTAGGATGGTGTTAGAGAAACACCTTTATGGGGATGGCAATGCCTGGAGAATGCAAGGGGGAGCTTGCTCATAGGCAGGGAGCCCCATTCCCCCTGGGACTGATTCTGGAGCTTTGTGAGTTGCTTACTGGATTCTGTCCTCACTTGGTCAATGCCCTATAAACAGCTCTTGACTGACTAAGAGCTGCTTGGTGTGTAGACAGAAATTCCATGGGGAAAGGACCACAACTTGATTGGAAGGCCTCCATTCTGCCTGGAAAAAGTAAAAACCAATCAGCTCAGTGGTCTGAATTGCATGCTATTTTCCTAGCAGTGATGGAAGAATTGAACAGTGATAAAAAGCCTGTATGTTTGACTTTTTACTGACAAATGGTCAGTGGCTGGTGGTCTGGGCTTATGGTCAGCGGGAGGGTAACAGACACGTGGCTTATTAAAGGGATGTCCATGCATGGCATAGCTCTATGGAAATTTGAGAGGTGCATTACAGTGGGACATATCAATGCCCATCAGAATCCCCTTCCAGGTTTGGAAGGGGATTGGAACAAACAAGCAGATACCCCCTGGGTTCCCTTCAGGTATCCACCTGGGTCCCCGAGATGAGTGGACACGGGGGGTCTGCAGCAATGCAGAGATGGGCTGGTTCCAGACCTATTCCTCTTTGCCTCTTCTGAGACACAAAATATCAATAAGACCTGTTCCATTAGCAGAGGAGACAGAGCCTGCAGATGGCTGTGTGGCAGGTTCCCTGGTGGGAAGGCCCTGAACATAGCTGGCGAGAGGGACTCATGCTGGCAGTCCTGGGGCTACAAGTGGGTCCTGATAGGAATAGTCACTGACTCTAGACTGGGCTTTGCCCACCCAGCCCAAGGGGCAGATGCTCGGAGTGCTGTGAAAGAGCCAGATCCGAAGATACTGTGCTACTTTGGACGGCCCATTGTCATTTCTTCAGACCAAAGAATATACCTTATAGCTGATGACGTCCAACAGTGGGCAGGGGTATCCTCCTGAGAGTACTAGTTTCACAGAGAATGGAGTGGGGAATTAAACAGTGGTTGTCTAGGGTGGGTGGCTGGATGGCTCAGTCGGTTGAGCATCCGACTCTTGATTTCGGCTCAGGTCATGAACAGGGCTGTGGGGTCAAGCCCCACATTGGGCTCCAAGCTGAGCATGAAGCCTACTTGAGCTTCTCTCTTCCTGTGCCCCTATCCCCAACTTGCGCTCTCCTTTCTCTCTCTTAAAAACAAAACGAAAAACAGTGGTTGTCTAAAAGTGGAGGGGCGGGGGGACCAGGTGGGAGAGAAACCCATTTAGGAGGCTGGCTTACGAGGCCTTCACGAGTGTGTGCTCACTCGACATCAGCACGAGGGGGGCTGCAGGAATGTCCCCACTGGATAGATTCTTCTGTTTCTCTGCTGGATCTGGAGAAGAGGGGTGGAAGGTGCTAGTATTTTTTGCTTTTCCACATCACCTCAACCTTCCCCCCACCCCTGCCCCCCGACTTGATGCAGTGGTCACAGGACCCAGGACCACGAGGGCTGGATTTCTAAGCAAGAAACCATAACTGTGTTTTTAACCTTTATGTCAGGATTCCTAAGGGCCTGATGGGGCAGGATGGCCATCGTCCCTTCGGGCAAAATGGGCTGACAGTGAATGCAGCTATATTGCCTGGTGGCAAAGATAGCCCACTAGTTCTGCACGTTTGTAACCTTACCTTATCTGACTAGAGCTGGACTGAGGGGAAGTGACTTGCTAGACTAGTTTTGTTGTGTACAGTCTACACCAGCACAGTGAACGAACCCAATGTCCCTTCTAAAGGTGGAAATGTTTGGGTATAAATGGAGGGATGGAAAAATAGTAGCTGAGGGTAAGGGAATGAATACATGGGTTATGTAATGGGGGGTGGGGGGAGAGTCCAATATTACGTTAACATCTCCAAAGAGGCTCAGGGCAGGAGATGATCTTATTTCTTAGCTTGAGTGTACCAAATGCCTGAAGAGGGTGAAGACCACTCTTCATTTGGGAACCTGACAGGATCGAATGGAAGCCTGCAAACCTGAGTGGCCTCTGCCTGGGAGACCTTTTCAAAATAGGATATGATGCTGGACATGTAGTTATTAATGACTGGATGAGATTCTAGTGATGTGCCAGTATCTTTTGACTTTTATGATTGCTTTGCTGTTAGGGATCCGTGTTCGAAAACCAGGGTGGACTGTGATATTGTGGTTTATAATAAGTATATGTGGTCTTGGTCCCGTTTCTGGCACAGAACTCCTAAACCTTTTGGAATCTCCTCCTTGTAGTGAGCCCTAAATGTGTCTTTTGTTATGTTAATGGTGACTTGGACTTGGACAGCACCTATGGATGGGGGCTGGTTGCCAGGGGAACCGACCTTGTGATTGGAGGGGTGGGAATTTCAGTCCCACCTCTGATGGTTGGGGGCTGGTGTTGAATCAATCACCTTTGGCCATTGATTTAAACTAAAAGTCCGAGGTTCAGAGAGCTTCCGGGTTGGTGAGCACCCAGAGATGTGGGGAGAGTGGCGGGCCTGGAGAGGGCATGGAAGCTCCCCTCTCTGTTCCCCTCTTCCATCTGACTGCTCCTGAATTATATCCTTTTATAATAAGTCAATGATCTAGTAAGTAAAACGTTTCTCTGGGTCCTGTGAGCCATTCTAGCAAATGAATTGAACCCAAGGAGTAGGTTGTTGGGACCCAGCCAGTCAGAAGTACAGGTTACAACGTAGACTTGCAACTGGTGTTTGAGTTGAGTTACCAAAAACTCCTATCTAGAGACAGTTGGTCAGAAGGACAGGTAACAACCTGAGCTTGCAACCGGCCTCTAAACTGAGGTGTGGGTGGGTGGGTGGGAGGGGGGCAGTCTTGTAGGACTGAATCCTTAACCTGTGGGATCTGATACTCCTTCCAGGTAGGTAGAGTCAGGATTGAGTTGAATTCTCAGACACCCTGTTGGCTTCTGAGAATTGTTCATCAGTGTGGGGAAACCTGCCCCCCACCCCACACGTTGGAAATTGTGTTTCAGAATACCCTAAAGACAAGAGTACTAGGAGGGTGCCAATGTTCTTACTAGAGGACTCACTATAGCTGCCCTTATCCTACATTTCCCATCTGGCACTGCTCTGGGCAGCTTTACCAGAAGATAACACGGGCGAGAGAGGTGTTCACCCTAACCACTCCACAAACCAGTAGGCGCCTTCTGCACCTTCCTCAGGGTGCCCTCGGGCTACCAAGGCGGTAGTGTAATTGAGCTGGAGCTACCAATACTCCCAAGGGGGGCTTCAGAGTGGCCCCCATGTCTGTGGTATCCAGCTGAGAGTAGTAGTGTGTCATGGGGTCTGTTGGATTGGACTTGTTCCTGAGTGCATGTGACAACCCCTAGCAAGTCCTGGAAATAATCAGGTACGTCTTCTGGGGCTTTGAGGTCCTTGCACGACCAGGCGGCCAGGCAGTTGGGTTAGGCCTGGCTTTTGTTTTATGCAACCGACGGTGGACCTGGTTGCTGTGGAGTGGCAACTGCAGGAAGAAAAAGCTAGTTTCTTTCAGTTCCTCCTTAGTGTAGCCTGGGCTGGGGATCCATGATGGACCTTGTGAATATATGAAATGCCTAAAAATGAAACACTGTAAACATCTGAAAAGAAAGGTTTGTCAGGGACAGGAAGGAACCAGCGAAGGCCAAAGATCTGAGGTGGGAATGTGCTTGTCATGTTCAGGGAATGGTCAGGAGGCTGGTCGGTACAGAGAGTGAGGGGGGCAAGAAGGAACTGACCCTAGAGAGTTAATGATGGGGACTACGTCTGCTTTCCCAGATTGCTTCCCGCCCAAGCATTGTTTTAAACCTCACAGCTTTTTCAGACCGGGTCTTGGTTCCTTTGGTGATTCAGTTCCCTTAATACCTTAGTAGTCCTCTGATCTGTTCGCTTTGGATGTTGCCAGAGTTCTTTGCTGGACATAATTGTAAAGTCTGCTTTGCGTATTTGCCTCCTCGTTCCTGTGCTGCTCCCTTTTGCAATGAACGGTGGCTGCCTTGGTGCCATCGCAAACAGCAGGCCCAGATGAGAAGGACCCCACCACTTTCAATCTACTTTTTTATTTTTATTTTTTTAATGTTTATTTATTTTTGAGAGAGAGAGCATGCGTGCAAGTAGGGGAGGGGCAGAGAGAAAGGGGGCAGAGGATCCCAAGCAGGCTCCGGGGACAGTGAGCGGAGCAATAGAGTTATTTGACAGAAAGTACTAAGCTCTCAAGAGTGAGAGGGGTCCCAACTGGGTAGCCACCGCCGATTTCTGTCCCTGACTTTTTATTGGGATCTTACGAGAAAGTTTGTGAGAGACTACGCATGGCATCTAGCCTGGGCAGGTCTGGAATACAAGTATCCCTCCCCTCCCCCGCTTTTTCAGCCTCCTACTTGTAGCTGCAATGTGCCTTCCTGAAGTTCTCTTATCTCTCCCTGCCTAATGTGAACCCTCAAGATCAAGACCTGAGCCGAAGTCAGACGCTTACCCAGTGGAGCCACCCAGGCGCACCGAGTCCCCCTATTTAACTAAGGAGTCTTATAAGTCTTTGTGTCAAGAGGTGACACAGTCCCTGAGCAACGGCAGGGTGGCTGACCCGATTATAGCTGTTAGGCTGGTACGAGGTAATGAGGCCAAATAGTTTTTAGATAGTATATTACTTACAGAGACAACATAAGATCAGATCAGCACGGTGTCATCTCCCCATGTCCCTAGCCCCACAGGGTAACACTGAACATGAAGAACCAAATGACAGACCACCAGAGTGGTAAGCCACTCTGCTGTGGAGCCAAGCTGTTTTATAGAAGGCCACAGAAGCTGCCAGCTGGATCCTAGCAGGGAGGTGGGGAAGCTAGAAAGCATTGCTCTCCCCCAGACCAGGGAGATGGATAAGAAACAGCCTTGTGGCAGTCTCCCACAAGATAGGGATGAAAAACAACACTGTATGTAGCAGCTGCCTGTTCTTATCTCCCCTTGTTCCAGGAGGAATCACAGAGGATTCTGCCCATGGGTTGAGTCAGACTGCAGACACCTTGTTTATGTGGCCTACATGGAGATGTGCAGAGTCATCACTCTGTCACGATGGAGCTGTTCCCTTACACTTGCGTTACACAAAGCCTTTTTCAGTATTCTTATTTGGGAGACAGAGGCGCAGTCTGCTTTTCTAATCTTGCATCCCCAGATTTCTTATTTCTGCACCTTAACCAGCCAATTCTTGCCTGAGCTTTTGTCTTTCTTGTAACGCCTTCCTTAAACACAGCAAGTAACCGTCAACACACGCTAACATCACTTTCCATCGTCCTTTCCTGAAGCTGTAGGCTCAGAAGGCACTTGGCCTGACTTCCCTTTATTATAGGTAACATCTGCTATTTAACGAGACTCTCCATCTTTCTTTTTTTTTTTTTTTAGCTTTTTTTTTTTTTTTGGATTCTCCATCTTTCTAGCCTCCAATATCATTTTTCTCGTCGTTCACTGGTTCAAACAACAAAAATTTCTTTATTGCTTATCCTATCATACCTGGTGGGTGAACAGGTCATTGGGACAGCCCTCCATGCTTTCATTCTGACAAGAGGCTTTGTTATCTTCAACACATGGCTACCAAGGTCAACCTTAGGGTTAAGGTTCAGAGCCATCTCTGTTACAGCAAGCTTCAAGTGGAGAAAAGCACACAGGAGTATGCTTGGTAGGTTCGCGTAGGCTGAAACTGGTACATGGAATCTATTCTCCCATTCCATGTGGCCACACCTAACTGCAAGGGAAGCTGGGAAATGTCTGTCCAGGAAGAAGAGGAGACCATGGATTAGGTGAGTGGCCAAGAGTCTCTGCCACAGCGTGTTGTGGAATAGTGTTTTGGTAGTGCAGGTGGTGAGCAGTGGCTGAATTCTGGATTTCTGTAGAAGGTAGGGACCCCAGAATTTGTTGACGTCAAGGGTTTTGTCCTGAAAAATTAGAAGAATAGAGTTGCTGTATGCCAAGATGGTAAAGGCTATCGAGAACTCAGTTTTAGGCATGTGAGTTTTGAGGTCTCTGTGAGCATCCACGTGGAGACATTAAATTAGCAGTTGGAGATGCAGGTTTCCACTTCAAAGGAGTGATTGCGACTGAATATATAATGTGGGGCCCCTCAGTACATGCATGGTATTTAAGCTATTAAACAACATAACTGCAAAGCTATATATAGTAATACTGAATTTCATTCATTCTACAAAGTACATTTTTTTTTTTTTACATCTAAAGATCTTTGAAATTGGAATGCATCTTACAACACTAAATACAGCCTTCAGTTATGATTGACAGTGTTTTCTTTGTTAGTAGCATTTTAAATAGTGATGTGTCAGGGCACCTGGGTGGCTCAGTCGGTTGAGTGTCCGACTTCGGGTCAGGTCATGATCTCTCGGCTCGTGTATTTGAGCCCTGCATCGGGCTCTGTGCTGACAGCTCAGAGCCTGGAGCCTGCTTCAGATTCTGTGTCTCCTCTCTCTCATGCTCTGTCTCTCTCTGTCTCTATCTCTCTCTCTCAAAAATAACGTTAAAAAAATTTTTTTTTGAATAATGATGTGTTTTATAATTGATGGCACCCCAGACTCAATGAAACTAATAATAGTAAAGATGATGATATCAAGCACTTAATAGTGTGCATCAGACACTGTGTTAAGCTGCTTCCCTGATTATCTTTACATGTTGTTATAGGAACGTTAAGAACTCAGATACTGGGGCATGACTGCATGGGTCTGAATTCTGGCTCTGACATTACAAACCATACGCCCTTGGCCAAATGCTTAATCTGTTTCTGCCCCCTGGGTGTCGTGTGTAAGAGATTAATCACTGGGTTCTACTCCTGAAGCCAAGACTACAGTGTATGTTAACTAATTTGAGAATAAAAAAATCTGTGCCCTAGTTTCCTCATCTCTAAAATGGATGATAATAGTACCTAATTTATAGGTTTGTTATGAGGATTAAAGGAATTAGTACATGTGAAGTTCTTAGAACAGTGCTTAACACATGGTAACTGCTAAATTATTAACATTAACAAAATTAACATTGTTACAACTGTGGAAATTGTATGTGTGTATGTAAAAATTCATCAAGCGTGAAATCTTGCCATTTGCAACGACATGGATGGAGGTAGAGAGTATTAATGCTAAACGAAATCAGAGAAAGATAACAATATGATTTCACTCATATGTGGAATTTAAGAAACAAAACAAACAAGCAAAGAGAAAAAAATAGAGAGCAAACCAAGAAACAGACTCTTAACTATAAAGAACAAACTGTTTACCAGAGGGGAGGTGGGTGAGTGGATGGGTGAAATACATGGTGAGGATCAAGGAGTGCACTTGTGATCAGCACCTTGTGTTGTATGGACATGTTACATCACTATATTGTATACCTGAAACTAACACTGTATGTTACCTAACTGGAATGTAAGTAAGTTTTTATTAACGAAAAAACAAAAGAACAGGGGCACCTAGGCGGCTTACTCGGTTGAGCATCCAACCCTTGATTTGGGCTCAGGTCATGATCCCAGGGTTGTGTGATCGAGCCCCTGGTCGGGCTCCACACTGACATACTGAGTGTAGAGCCTGCTTGATATTCATTCTCTCCCTCCCTCTCTCCCTCCCCCGTCTGTCCCTCTCCCCCATTTGTGCTCTCTCTCAAATCATAAAAACGATTAAAAACATTTACAAAAAAAACCGTTTCAAGCAAAACAAAAAATCATCAAGCTGTACTGTTTCATGGATTTTACCCACATTATGGTGTGTATTTTACACCTCAGTAAAAAGAAAACCAAAACAGAAAAGTTTAGAGAAAAAGAGATCATCTGTCTTATAAATGAGAAAAAAAAGTTATGTGTACAACGATATTCATAGAGATATTTTTGTCTGAAATTAATATAGTTACTCCAGCTTTCTTTCAATTAGTGTCAGCATAGTACATCTTTTTCTGTCCCTTTACTTTTAATTTATCTGTGTCTTTATATTTAAAGTGGGTTTCCTATAGACAACAAGTAGTTTGGTCTGGTGTTTTTTGTTTTTGTGCGCTCTGACAGTTTCTTTCATTTGATACATTTAAACCATTGATGCTTACTGATACAGTTGGGTTAATATTTGTCATATTTGTTCCCATTTTCCATTCACTGTCCTCATTCTTTGTGTTTTGTTTTTTGTCTTCTACTCTTTTTCTGCATTTTCTTTTCTTTTAAATGAGGTATAATTGACCTATAACATTGTATTAGTCTGAGGTGTGCAATGTGAATCACTATTTGCGTATATTGTGACATGATCACCACAGTTAATCCAGCTAACATCACCATACAAACTGAATTTTTAAAAACATTTTTAAGATTACTTTAACTCTCTTCAAATATCCAATACAGTATTATTATTATTATTATTATTATTATTTTATTTTAGACAGAGCATGAGAGGGGGAGAAGGGCAGAGGGAGAGAAAGAGAATCTTAAGCAGGTTTCACGCTCAGAGTGGAGCCCACAAAGGGCTTGATTCCAAAATGCTGACATCATGACCTGAGCCAAAATCAAGAGTCTGACACTCAACCGACTGAGCCAGCCAGGTGCCCCTCTAATACAGTATTATTAACTGTAATCTCCATGCTGTAAACTATGTCCCTATGCCTTATTTATTTTTTAACTGGAAGTTTATACCTTTTGACCCCCTTCACCCATTTTTCCCAGGCCCCCACTCCCCTACCTCTGACAATCACCAATCTATTCTCTGTATCTATGGGTTGTTTTTTTTTTTTTTTTTTAAGATTCCACATGTAAATGAGATCATATGGTCTTTCTCTTTTTCTTTCTGACTTATTTCACTTAGGCCCTCAAGATCTATCCATGATGTCACAAAATGGCAAGATTGCATTCTTTTTACGGCTGAATAATATTCCATCGTGTATGTGTGTGTGCATGTGCGCATCACATTTTCTTTATTCGTCCATTAACGGACACTTGGGTTGTTCCCATATCTTGGCCTTTGTAAATAATGCAGCGAACATGCGGGTGCTGTATTCTCCGGTTATAACAGGACTTTTTTTTTTTTTTTCAGTTTAATTTTAATTTTATTTTTTTAAATTTACATCCAAATTAGTTAGCATATAGTGCAACAGTGATTTCAGGAGTAGAGTCCTTAATGCTCCTTACCCATTTAGCCCATCCTTCCTCCCACAACCCCTCCAGTAACCCTCAGTTTGTTCTCCATATTTATGAGTCTCTTGTGTTTTGTCCCCTTCCCTGTTTTTATATTATTTTTGCTTCCCTTCCCTTATGTTCATCTGTTTTGTCTCCTAAAGTGCTCATATGAGTGAAGTCATATGATATTTGTCTTTCTCTAATTTCACTTAAGCATAATACCCTCTAGTTCCATCCATGTAGTTGCAAATGCAAGATTTCATTCTTTTCGATTGCCGAGTAATTCTCTCTCTATATATATGCCACATCTTCTTTATCCATTCATCCGTCAATGGACATTTGGGCTCTTTCCATACTTTGTTGTTGATAGTGCTGCTATAAACATTGGGGTACATGTGCCCCCTTCGAAACAGCATCCCTGTATCCCTTGGATAAATACCTAGTAGTGCGATTGCTGGGTCATAGGGTAGTTCTATTTTTAATTTTTTGAGGAACCTCTATACTGTTTTCCAGAGTGGCTGCACCAGTTTGCATTCCCACCAGCAGTGCAAAAGAGATCCTCGTTCTCCGCATCCTCGCCAACATCTGTTGTTCCCTGAGTTGTTCATGTTAGCCATTCTGACAGGTGTGAGGTGGTGTCTCATGGGGTTTTGATTTGTATTTCCCTGATGATGAGTGATGTTGAACATTTTTTCATGCGTCTGTTGGCCATCTGGATGTCGTCTTTGGAGAAGTGCCTATTCATGTCTTTTGCCCATTTCTTCACTGGATTATTTGTTTTTTGGGTGTTGAGTTTGATAAGTTCTTTATAGATTTTGGATACTAACCCTTTATCTGATATGTCGTTTGCAAATATCTTCTCCCATTCTGTCGGTTACCTTTTAGTTTTGCTGATTGTTTCCTTTGCTGTGCAGAAGCTTTTTATTTTGATGAGGTCCCAATAGTTCATTTTTGCTTTTGTTTCCCTTACCTCCAGAGACGTGTTGAGTAAGAAGTTGCTGTGGCCAAGATCAAAGAGGTTTTTGTCTGCTTTCTCCTCTAGGATTTTGATGGCTTCCTGTCTTAACATTTAGGTCTTTCATCCATTTTGAGTTTATTTTTGTGTCTGGTTTAAGAAAGTGGTCCAGGTTCATTCTGCATGTCACTGTCCAGTTTTCCCAGAACCACTTGGTGAAGAGACTGTCTTTATTCCATTGGATATTCTTTCCTGCTTTGTCAAAGATTAGTTGGCCATATGTTTGTGGGTCCATTTCTGGGTTCTCTATTCTGTTCCATTGATCTGAGTGTCTGGTTTTGTGCCATTAACAGGACATTTTGGATGATTGTTTTCTTTCCTCTCAGCATACCAATTATACTCCTTTTTTAAATGATGGCCCTAGAGGGTGCAATATACATTTGAAACTAGTCCATATCCACTTTCAAGAAACACTGTATCACTTCATGATAGTTGCAAGTACCTTAGAATATTCCCAATTCCTCCCTTATATTCCTTATAACATTGCTGTTGTTTATATCACTTATCTGTAAGCTTATTAAATGTTGTGATTGCTATTATTATTGCTAACATTGTCACTATTATTATTTTGAACAAATTGTTATCTGTTAGACCCATTAAGCATAAAAATGTTTTATTTTACCTTCATTTATTTCTTATCTAATGTTCTTCCCTTTTTTGTATTGGTCCAAGTTTCTCACCTATATATTCTTTTTTTCTGATGCACTTTTAACAGGTCTGCTCTCAACAAGTCCCCTCAATTTTTGTTTGTCTGAGAGTGTATTTATTTCCCCTGCACTTTAGAAGGATAATTGGCTGGATATAGAATTCTGCGTTGGTGGTTTTTTCTTTCAACACTTTAAATATTTCACTCCACTCTTGTCTCTTCTCGTTTGCTTGGTTTCTGAAGAAAACTCCAAAGTAATTATTATTATTATTATTTTTTTTTTGCTCCTCTGTTAAGTAGGGTGTTTTTCCCTCTGGCTTTTAAGATTTTATCTTTGTCTTTGATTTTCTGTAATTTGAGGAGGGTATGTCTAGGTACACGTTCAATTGGCATTTATCATGCTTGGTATTCTCTGAGCTTCCTGGATCTGTGGTTTGGTGCCACTAACATTAGAAAGTTCTCAGCCTGGGATGACTGGATGGCTCGGTTGGTTAGCGTCAGACTTTGGGTCAGGTCATGATCTCACAGTTCATGGTTCCAGCCCTGCATCGGGCTCTGTGCTGACAGCTCAGAGTCTGGAGCCTGCTTCAGATTCTGTGTCTCCCTCTCTCTCTGCTCCGACCCTGCTCACGCTCTCTGTCTCAAAAATAAATAAATATTTAAGAAAAAAAAAAATTCTCAGCCATTATTACTTTAAATATTCCTTCTGTTCCTTTCTTTCTCTTTTTTTTTTCCTTCTGTTATTCCCATTATGTGTATGTAACACCTTTTGCAATTGCCTCACAGTTCTTGGATATTCCATTCTTTTTATTTAATTTTTTCTCTTTGCATTTCAGTTTTGGAAGTTTATGTTAACATATTCAGGCTCACGCATTCTTTGGCCATGTCTGATCTATCAATGAGCCCATCAAAGGCATTCTTTTTTTTTTTGTTAATTTTTTTAAATGTTTATTTGTTTTTGAGAGAGAGAGAAAGCATGAGAAGCGGTGGGGGGGGTGGGGGAGGGGGGTAGAGACAGAGGGAGACAGAATCTGAAGCAGCTTCCAGGCTCTGAGCTGTCAGCATAGCTGACACAGGGCACGGGGCTGGAACTCACAAACTGCAAGATCATCACCTGAGCTGAAGTCGGATGCTTAACTTACTAAGCCACCCAGGCACCCCTTCTTTTTTTTTTTTTAATGTTTATTTATTTTGAGAGAGAGAAAGTGGGGGAGGGGCAGAAAGAGCGGGAGAGAGAGAATCCCAAGCAGGCTCCGCACTGTTGGCTCTGTTGCAGGGCTCTGTCCCAGGACCACGAGATCATGACCTGAGCCAAAATCAAGAGTTGGACCCTTGACAGACTGAGCCACCCAGGCACCCCTCAGAACCATTCTTCATTGCTGTTACAGTGTCTCTGTTTCTAGCATTTCCTTTTGATTCTTTCTTAAGAGTTTCTAACTCTATGCTTACATTACTTAACTGTTCTTACATGTTGTCTACTTTTCCCACTAGAGCTCTTAGCATGGTAATCCTAGACTTACAAAATTCCTGGTTTCATAATTCTCACATCTCATCCAAATCTGAGTTTGGTTCTGATGCTTGCCCTGTCTCCTCATACTGTGGCTTTTGTGTGTGTGTGTGTGTGTGTGTGTGTGTGTGTGTGTGTGTGTGTGTGTCTTTGGTATGCCTTATAATTTTTGGTTGAATGTTGGAGATCATACACTGGGGAAAAGGAACTGTGGTAAATGGACCTTTAGTGATGTGGTAATAAGTGGGGGGCATTCTATAGCCCTGTGATTAGGTCTCAGTCTTCAGTGAGCCTGGGCCCCTGAGCTGTGCCCATTGTGAGTGCTTCTCATTTCTTTCCTTTCCCTCCAATTGAGGTGAAACACAAAGGCTAGAGGGGGCTGGGGCTGGAGTTAGAGAGACCTCCTCACCCCCTTAGGCTTACTTTCCCTTTCCCCCTACTGACAGGCAGGAGGGGTATTTCTCTTGAAAATATGGTGGAGCTCCTAGAGGTCGAATTATGGAGTTCCTCCCCCATAATCGGACTGGACCTTCCCCCAACTCTAACTCCCTCTCTCTCTCTCTCTCTCTCTCTTTTTTTCACACACACACACACACACTCCTGGTGTC
Source organism: Lynx rufus (assembly GCF_022079265.1). Lineage (NCBI taxonomy): Eukaryota > Metazoa > Chordata > Mammalia > Carnivora > Felidae > Lynx > Lynx rufus. Next base: position 35,946,733 of record NW_025814828.1, read on the forward strand.
TTGAACTCTAGCTTGTCCACACTGAGCCTCCAGTGATTCATCATTATAGTTTAAATTTTCTTAGCCTGGTACTGGTTTCCAGCTTTAGGCTTCGGTTCTAAGGCTTCTGCTGTAGTAAACTGGTAATTATCTGTATTTGCCTGTCTCTCGATTTTGGGAGTCCACAGCTTTGTGACCTTAAATTTCTGATGGATCTGAGAAGAGCTGTTGATTTTCATCTGTCCAGCCTTTCTGGTAAGGATGCCGGTAATGACTTCCAAGCTTCTTACATGTTGGGCCAGAAACTGGAAGTCAGCATTTTCTTATAACAGCAAGTGATTAAAAACATGCCAAATGTGTATCCTACATCAGTAAAGGACTGGTTATTTAAATTCTCATGCATACACCCAATGGAATACTATGTAATCAAAAAGGTCAGTTCTGCATGTCCTGATACGGAAAGATTTGCAAGATATTTTAAGTGACAAAATGCAAGGTACAGAAAATAAATAGCATGAATGAATGTTCTTCGCTGAATGTTCTTTGAAGGGAATAAATGTTTGTTTTAAAAAAGGATAGGGGCGCCTGGGTGGCTCAGTCGGTTAAGCGTCCAACTTCGGCTCAGGTCATGATCTCGTGGTCCGTGGGTTCAAGCCCTGAGTCAGGCTCTGTGCTGATGGCTCAGAGCCTGGAGCCTGTTTCAGATTCTGTGTCTCCCTCTCTCTCTGACCCTTCCCCGTTCATGCTCTGTCTCTCTCTGTCTCAAAAATAAATAAAAACGTTAAAAAAATTAAAAAAAAATAAAAAAGGATAGATACCCATACCTACTATCTTAAAAATAAGTAAAGGAAATGTAATTTCAGAAGATTAGCAGAAAATACACCAAAATTATAGCAATCACATTTTAGCATTATAGAGGTTGTTTTTATTTGTTTTTCAATTTTCCAAACTTTCTTAATTTGGTTACATTATTTCTATAGTTTTTTAGAGGAGTATTCATATGAAAAAATCTGGAAGATAATACACAAAAATGATAGTGGTTATTAGTTTTGGTGATGGAAGTAAGGAAAATTTCTCCCATTTGCCAGACATTTTGTAATTTTATATTACATATACAGTAATGTTTATTTGTGACACACATGCAACTTTTATTTTGTTTAAATATCTGGTGTCCAGGTTAGGCTTGGACCAGGTTGATTATACCACCTGTTACACTAGCATTCCTAGCACACATTTAAAAGCTATTATAGGAGCTCCTGGGTGCCTCGGTCGGTTAAGCATCCGACTCCAGTTCAGGTCATGATCTCGTAGTTCATGAGTTTGAGCCCCGGCATCAGGCTCTTTGCCGACAGCTCAGACCCTGGAGCCAGCTTTGGATTCTGTGTCTCCCTCTCTCTCCCTCACCTGCTTGCTCTCTCTCCCCCCCCCCATAAACATTAAGAAAAAAGCTATTATAAATCAGTATTTTGATATACAGTCCCTTATATGTTGAAGGACTTGGTAAAGCAGAAAAGAGTGGCTGATTTGCAGACAATGTAGTTTTTCTCCAGTCTTTGAGCAAATTGAGTGAGCGATACAGCCACAAATAGCACCTTCTGCAAATGGCTTCTTGAGTTTGCAAACCCAAGAGCAGAGCACTGATGTCCTCTCTATTACCTAGATTAACCCAAAAAGAAGTCGTCCTGAAATGGGCCCAAAAATAAAAAGAAGGGAAAGAATTGATGCTATTTGACAAATCGTCATTTGCATGCTTTCTAAAAAAAATAAATTTTATCTAAAAGAAAGAGGCAAAACATGTACGGAAGAGCCAAGAAAGAATAGCTGTTTCTAGCAGTCAAAAATGCAATGCTTAGACGACAAATGTAAACGAAAGCAAAAAACCAGAAACCTCACCAAATTTGGTTGAAAGAAAGCCTCTCTGTATTTGTGAAAAATTTGAATTGCAGAGTGTATTTAGAGAAATAGCACTTTATTGCATCTTCTATGTAGAACGTGATTATATGTATTAGAATATGTACAATTGACAGTTGAACAATAGAGGTTTGAACTGTGCAGATCCACTTATACATGGGTTATTTTTGATAAATACAGTACAGTACCGTAAATGTATTTTCTCTTTTTGATTTGTTTAAAGTAACATTTTCTTTTCTCTGGCTTATGTGACTGTAAGAATCCAATATAAGATGCACATACATATTATGTGTTAATTGTTTATGTTATCAGTAAGGCTTCTGGTCAACAGTAGGCTAACGGTAGTTAAGTCTTTGGGGAGTCAAGTTTTATGTGGATTTTTGACTGCTTGTGGGGGGGTCGGTGCCCCTAACCCTATGTTGTTCAAAGGCCAGCTGTATGTTATATATTCCTAGCAGATGAATTCTTCCCTGGTCACCCCGGTGGGGGCACCTACTGATTATTGAAAGCTCTGTGTGAAACCAAGCCCTCAAGTCATTCTTACGCTTTTCTCAGATGCCTTAGAGAAGCTGTGTTAATTGCTAAGAATGATTCAGGAGTTTAGTTGTTTGTTGTTGTTGTTGTTGTTTTGAGGGAGAGACAGAGAGAGGGACTCTAACTCATGAAACTGTGAGATCATGACCCAAGCAGAAACCCAGTTGGATGCTCAACCAACTGAGCCACCCAGGCGCCCCCAGGAGTTTAGTATTTTTTTTTTCTAAGTTTGCTTATTTATTTTGAGAGAGACAGAGACAGCATGGGGAGGGGCGGAGAGAGAGAGAGAGAGAGAAAGAGAACGAGAAAGAGAATCCCAGCCAGGCTCCACACTATAAGCGCAGAGCCAAACTCAGGGCTCAAATCCGTGAAACTGAGATGATGACCTAAGCCGAAACTGAGAGTCAGATGCTTAACCGACTTAGCCACCCAGATGCCCCCTAGGAGTTTAGTATTTTAACAGATTTTTCTAAAATTTCAAAAGAACTGTACTGAGAGACAAGATTGTAAATGATTCTTACAATTTTGTTTATACTATTGATTTGATTAATGCCTTTTAAAAAAATCTAATGAATGATAGGGCAAGCATAGAATTCTAGACTGTTTCTGTCTGAATACCATGTTCTAATTTAGTAAGTTCCAAATTAATTATGTTGAAGTATATGAAGTAGTAGCAAATGAGGATATTTATGAGCTTGCGGTATTGTGATTTATAAGAAATACATATTTGGTCATTCAGATGACCAAAATATATTTCTCATATCTTTGGTCTTTCTCCAAGGTTCCTGGCTCCTAGCTCCCAAAATCCTTGGAATTTCCTGAGCAGTAAGAGCAGTGGGAACATCTTTTGTCCTAATATTTGGCCTTTTGTCCTCAGTTCCTGAAACTTTATGGCTTCAGAGCCATAAAGGTGAAATGGGTGTCTTGTTATTCATAACAAGCGCCTCTCCACCACAACTGGGTTCATGTTAATGAGGTGACTTCTGGAAAGCACCTAAAGATGGGGGCTCCAGTCTTCAGGGAACAGAGAGGGACTGGAGATTGAATAGATCACCAATGGTCAATAAGTTAATCAACCTTGTCTGTGTAATAAAGCCTCCATAAAAACCCGAAAGTGAGAGGGTTCAGAGAGCTTCCAGGCTGGTGAATGAATGGAGATATGGGAGGATGGCACGCTTGGATAGTAAGTAAAATGTTTCTCCAAGTTCTGTGAATTGCTCTTGCCAATTAATGGAACCTAACGAGGGTGTCACGGGAACCTTTGATTTATAGGCCATGTGGACGGAAGCATAGGTGACATCCTGGATTTGCATTTGACATCTGAAGTGGGGTGAGGTGGGCAGTCTTGTAGGACAGAGCCCTTAATCTGTAAGGAAGAGTTGGTTGAAAATTTGCCTTTTTTTTTTTTTTTTTTACAAAATTTCCAGGCTGGCCACGAGGAAATAGAAATAGAGAGGGTGTGCTAAGGCAGAAAGCAAAATGGAGCTGAAGTTTCACCAGGCTGCAACCACGTAGAGAGAATGTAGTAAGAATTTGGGTTGGTGTTTGAATGACCAAATGGGTGGTCTGGGTGACTGCAGTGCAATTTTGATTGTAAAAATGGTTGAGAAAACCAGGTTGACTTTGTACGTTCACTTTTTTTTCTTTAAACTTTATTTATTCGGGGCAGGGAGGGTGGGGGGAGAGTGCATGCTGACAAGCAGGGGAGGGGCAGAGAGAGGGAGAGAATCACTGGCATCACGGAGCCAGCCAGATGTAGGGCTGAAACTCATGAACCATGAAATCATGACCTGAGCTGTAACCAGGAGTCGGTCGCTTAAACAACTGAGCCACCCAGGTGCCCCACTTTTATTTTTTTTTTTAATGTTTATTTATTTTGGGGCGCCTAGGTGGCTCAGTCGGTTGGGCGTCTGACTTCGACTCCCTTATCTATAGAATTTTGGAATTTGTAGCCTTGAAAGTATTAAATAGTATCAAGCACTTACCTAGGAAGTTCTGTTCTTTTTTTTTCTTTTTAATTGAAGTGTTGTTGACACATAATGTTATATTAGTTTCAGGTGTGTAAAGTGTTACACTACATTTTGCTATGCTCATCACAAATGTAGATACAATCTATCAGTGTACAACACTGTTACTGTACCTTGACTATATTCCCTGTGCTGTACCTTTCATCCCTGTAATTTTTTCATTCCATAACTGGAAGCCAGTTCCTTTCACTCCCCTGCCCCCCTTTTTGCCTACCCTCAGCCCCCTCTCCTGTGGCAATCACCAGTTTGTCCTCCACATTTATGGGTCTGTTTCTGTTTTGTTTGTTTTGGATTTTAGATTCCACATATAAGTGAGATCCTATGATATTTGTCTTTGTCTAACTTATTTCACGTTGTGTCTGTTCCTGAAGATAAGTGTCCTAGTAAACAATGAGTATACTTATTAAGCATTTCTGGTTGGACAAATAAGAGTGCAATGGGAAATTTTATGAGGAAATGTAATATAATAAGGCTTTGCCCTACCAAGACAGAACCAGGAAGTAAAAAATTACAGTTTTAAAGGTAAAGGGCAGGTGTTAGAAAAGAGAAACTAGGGGCGCCTGGGTAACTCAGTTGGTCGAACCCTGCTTCTGGGTTTCGGTTCAGGTTATGATCTTCAGGTCATGATCCCAGGGTTGTGGGATTGAGCCCCGGGTCAGGCTCTGCGTTGAGCATGGAGCCTGCTTGGGATCTTCTCTCTCTCTCTCTCTCTCTCCTTCTCCCCACCCCTCCCCTGCTCATGCTCTCTCTCTAAAATAAAATTAAAAAAAAATATTAAAAACAAAACAAAGGAAATAAGAAAGAATGCCTGGACTATATGGACATTAAGGAGCTTGCACTTTGGCATTGAATCTATTCTTTTAACTTGGAATTGTTCATTGCCTATCCCATTAACTGAGTGGATATCAGAGGTGTCAAAAGTGGGCAGTCCTGCATGCCACACACCTCCTGGGAGCCAAGGTGCATATGGTAGCTTCACAGAGCATAGGAAAGAGTGAGTTGCTGGTGAGTTGATAGACTTGATAGACTAAGTCCCCCTAGAACAGCTGGTGGGAGTGTAATTTATAGGCTAAACCATATGAAATTGAATTTTTTCCCACTTTTGAAAGATTGTGGTAAAATATATATATATAACATAAATCATTTTAACCATTTTAAAAAAATTTTGTTAATGTTTATTTTTGAAAGAGAGCACAGGAGGGGCAGAGAGAGGGAGACAGAAAGCCTGAAGCAGGCTCCACACTGACAGCAAAGAGCCTGATGTGGGGCTCGAACTCACGAACTACAAGATCATGACCTCAGCCAAAGTCTTAAGCGACTGAGCCATCCAGGCACCCCCATTTTAACTGTTTTTAAGTGTACCTTTTATTGGCTTTGAGTAGATTCACAACATTGTACAGCCATCAACAGCTTTCACTTACAGACTTTTTCATCATCCCAAACAGAAACACACCTTACCCATTAAACAGTTTCCCTTCCCTCCTCCTCCAGCCCCTGGTAACTTCTGTTCTGCTTGCAGTCTATGAATTTTTCTGTTATAGGTGCCTTATTAAGTGGAATCCTACAATATGTGACCTTTTGTGTCTGGCTGCTTTCACTTAGCATGTTTTCAAGGTCCATTCATGTTGTAGCATGTATTGGAATTTCATTCCTTTTAAAGTCTGAATAGTATTTCACTGTATATACCACAGCTTATTTTTTTCACTCATCTATTGGTGGACGTTTGGATTGTTTCTCCATTTTGGCTATTGTGAATAGTGCAGCCATGAACAAGGATGAAAATGTGTCTGAGTCCCTGCTTTCAGTTCTTGTGGGTATATGCTTAGGAGTGGAATTGCTGGTTCATATGGTGATTTTATGTTTAGGTTTTGGGGAACAGCCAAACACTGTTCTCTACAGCAGCTGCCCCATTTTTCATTCCCACCAGCAGTGCACAAGTGTTCCAATTTCTTCACATCCTTGCCAACACTTTTTATTTTCCACTTTTTTTTTTATTAAAGCCATCCTAGTGGGTTTGAAGTGGTATCTCATTGTGGTTTTGATTTGCATTTCCCTCTAGACTAGTGATGTTGAACATCTTTTCATGGCTCATTGCAAAGACGTCTGCTGGGATTTTGATAGGGATTGGGTTGGCTCTGAAGATCAACTTGGGGGTATTGCTATCTTAACAAAATTAAGTGTTCTAACCCTTGAACGTGGGCTGTTTTTCCATTTATTTTGGTCATCTTTAATTTCTTTTAATGATTTGTAGTTTTCATTGTACAAGTCTTGCACTTTGTTTAAATTCATTCGTTAGTATTTTACTCTTTTTGATGTAATGATGTAATGGAATTTTTTCTTAATTTTATTTTTTATTATTTAAAAATATCTTAATGTTTGTTTTTGAGAGAGAGAGATCCAGTGTGAGTTGGGGAGGGGCAGAGAGAGAGGGAGACACAGAATCCGAAGCAGGCTCCAGGTTCTGAGCTGTCAGCACAGATCCCCACGCGGGGCTTGAACCCACGAACTGTAAGATCACGACCTGAGCTGAAAACAGATGCTTAACTGACTGAGCCACTCAGGAGCCCCTTAATTTCGTTTTTAGATTATTGCTAGTATATAAAAATACAATTGGCTTTTTATTGATCTTATATCCTGCAACTTTGCTAAACTCATTAGCTCTAACAGTTTTTTCTAGTGGATTTCCCAGGAGTTTCTATATATAAGATCATGTCATCTGCAAATAGAGGATAGAGATGGTTTAATTGCTCCTTTCTTACCTAGGTGTCTTCTAGTTCTTTTTCTTGCTGTGGTTTCAAGCCACAAGTACAATGTTGAATAGAATTGGTGAAAGTGGATATTTTTTTAAAGGTGCAGTTTTGATAGGGTTAAAAGCACTTTCCAATCCTGACTGGTGATCCTGGGCAAATTGCTTATCCTTTGTCTCTTTATCTAAAGTTAGTGATAGCAGTATATGTTTGGACTACCTCAGAGAGTTATAAGGATTAAGTAAAATCGTGTATGTAGCAAACCTACAGTGTAAAATGTGCTATGAATTATTAGGGCTATGAATTATTTTTTGGACACCTCATTAGATAATTTTTGTGGTGAAAACATAGTCTAGTAGTGTATAAAGGATTTTAAAATTTAAGACCCTAGTAGTGTGCTGTCATCCCAAATTAGTTTGATTCCATTTTAACAACTCTATTACAAATTGACATAATTATAGCATAACTAAATCTGTTTCATACAAAATATAATAATCTTGTTTTGGTACAATTTTGCATTTAGTGCCCAGAAGCATTTTTAAGTCAAAAGGAAATCTGTGGTAGATTAGGAACCACATTTCTTTTCTCTTCATTTGGGCATCCAAGGTGGACTGTATAGAATTGTTGCAAGCATCCCATTTATTTGAGATTAGCCTGATAACCTTCACTTTGGAATATAAACATGTAGAAAGTCGTCCATGACATACATAGTGGGTCATGGGTTCTTAAACCCCTTCCGGGTTTTAACTCTGAATTGTGGTGATGATTGGGCAAAAGAGAATAATCTTGCTACATTTAGTACTGCTTAGTCGTTATGCCTTCCGTGGCACTTAAATCATTTTTTCTTTGCTGTTCTAAGGGCTCTTAGGCTAAAGGGTGGTCGGTCATAGGCTGTGAGGGAGCCCAAGTGCTTTCAGCTACTGATGCTGCAGGATCATGTGAACGAGTTTCTCAGAGCACCTGTTTCATAGAGGGGGAGAAGGCCCTCCTCCTCTTATTCTCCCCCCCCCCCCCACCCCGCAGGAGATAGCCACACCTTCCCACTATCGGGGCGGAGCAGGTGGCCAGGCCTTGGAGACCTTGCACCGCTGCCACCCCCAAGGAACCCGCCCAGTGGGTCTGGCTGGCTCACGAGCCAAGTGACGCGGGTCAGCTGCGCCCCCCGGGACCCCCACGCATCGCGGGTGCGACCGCCCAGCGCGTGGTCTCCAGATCTAGTCTTTCCGCTACCCCTCCCCCCACAATCCCGGAAAAAGGGGGAGGCTGGTGACGTCATCATCCGGGCACTCGCCGGCGGGGCCACGGTTCACAATGGAACAAAAACAAGCGGCCCCAGTCAAACTCTGAGGGACGCAGATGCGGCTTGCGCGATTAACCCTGTCCTGACCACACACTCTGCCAGTCCTGGTCTCCCAGCTCCTTCTCCGGCGTGGTGCGCCAGATCCTTCCGGGCTTCCCTTCCCCCGGTTTTCCCCGTCCTCGTGTCACCTCTGCCCTCACAACGGTCTTGACTTGAGGGGTTTGGAACACAGTTCCTGGTCATAGTGGGACCCTAGAGGGGCCGGCCGGAAGCAACGGTTGTGCGTGAACCGTCTTTACCGCATTGTGTTCCCCTCCCCCACTTTAGCTCTCCCGGTTCCAAGCGTCTCTCGCCTGGCCCGGCTTCCCCCGTGGCACGCGCAACTCTCCCTGGCTCTACGGCCCGGAGTGGAGGAGAAGGGAGCAGAAGGAGCAGCTGAGCGAGGGGGGGGTGGGTGGGGGGGTGGGGTAGGTAGGAGATGGAGGAGGAGGGCCAAGGGGTGGGTCCTGTGAGGGGCGGGACTTGACGGGGGGGCGGGGAACCTCACGGTTTTGGGCGGTGCTGGGGCTAGTGGGAGTCTGCGCCGCCGCGCTGCTGCCTCCACCGCCACCAGTGCTGCTGCCGCCGCCGCCACAACCGCCGCCACTGGCCGAGCGGTTTTTTTCTTTTTTCTTTTTTTTTCTTTTTTTTTTCTTTTTTTTTTTTTGGTTTGCCGGATCCGCCATATTGGCGAGGACGGGCGTCCGCGGCTGCGGAAGCTAGTCTCCGCCGCCGCCGGAGCCGCAACCTTACAGCACCCGGCCCGTCCGGGCCTCTGCCGTGCGGAGCCCCTCCCCGCGTTGCTCAGCTCACAGGCCTCGCGGGAGCCCGCTGCTGCCGCCTCTCTCCCGGGAGGCGGCCGCCTTAGCCCCCGGTGCTCCGGTCGGCGCCGGGAGCGAAGAGCAAGCCGCAGCAAAGCGACCAGGCCCGGAGCGAGGACACAGGCGGCGACCAGGGAAAGGTGAAGCCGCCACTGCAGGAGGAGGAGCAGCAGGAGGTGACGCAGGAGAAACGCACCGCCCGGAGCCCCGTCTGAGCCGAGCGAGAGCCCCGGCCCGAGGGAAGAAGGGGGAAGAGGGCCGCCAACGCCGCTGGTGGAGGAGGAGGAGGCGGCGGCCGAGGCCACCGCTACCGCTGCTGCAGGGCGGGCGCGGCGAGCAGCGAATTCCGGCGCCCCCTGTGCAGCTCCCTGGTGTTAACGGACACTTTGTCGCCCGTCACCGTCGGGCCTGGGATGCACCCGGGGTCGGCCTTGTCCTAGGACTGAGTGAATCTCGCAGTTGCCTGCTGCCTCCGCCTGCCCTGGTTCTGAAGACAAGACGCCTGTGTCGTGCGGTTAGTAGCCTGCCGCGCTGGGACAACGCGCTTTTCCGGGGCCAACAGCTGGATCCGAGTGAGGGGAGGAGGGCTAGGGGGGTGTGCGAGCCCACGGTACCACCCCCCCACCCGCGGCTGGCCGCCGTCAGGTCCGGGGGGCTTACCCGCTCCCCCTCCTCCGCCCGGGGCTGGGTGACGGCGCGTTGCGCGGGTGGGGGCGCAGGGCCCGGCTCCGTGCCGAGCCGGTGTCCCGGGAGCGTGTCTGTGTGTTTTGGACTGTGAGGGAAAATGGCTGACGGCTTCGTCCCTCCCCCTCCTCCCCCTTCCAGTCCTGTCTGGGGCCGAGTGGGAGGATGGAGTCTCCGGGCCCGGCGTGCGTCCCCCGCATCGGCGCCCCGGGGGCTCGGTCGGCGGCGGGGGGCTAGTCGCCCCCCCGGTCCCCGGGCTTGCAGCTTGGTCGGCTCGCGGCCGCTCTCCTCCCCAGTCTCGTTCCACTTGACACCAAACGCCATTACTGAGGTGGAGTGATTTGGAGCAGCAGAGCTAGGCCTCGGATACGCCTGGCTATCAGGCCCTACGACTTGTCCGCCGCCCCCCCACCCTCCCGCGATAACCGGCAGCTTCTCCTAGGCCCTGTGGCCTGGGAGCCTGAGCCGGGTTATCGGCCTGCTACACCTCCTTCCCCCGCTTCATTCGCTGAGGGCCGAAGCCGCGAAACATGTTTTGGATGCAAAAATCGCTTCCAAGCCAGCTTGGACCCATCACTTTTCTATTTTTAACCGTTTCTGCAAAAATACTAGCATGTGCGAGCTTGTTAATAATGAAACCTTCAGATTCTCGTGGTGTGAGGCTTTGGGTTTGATACATTGTTTATTTTTCATTCATTGTGAAATACTAAGAGGTACGGAGCAGGTGTATACACTGTTTTGTAATCTTTGTAGGGACTTATGTGGCGACTGGAACTTATACGGGAATTTTTTTTAGGATTTCCAATAGAACCTTCTTAAACTGAGAGTATTTTTTGAAAGTTCCCTAGTTACAACGTTTATTGGATTTTCCAGCGGGCAGTTTACAGGTGTGAGTAATTTATTCGAACTGTCTTTGAATTTAACTGAGCGGGTTGTAGCTGTAAATATTCGTGCCTTATTTTGGGCGGAGGGAAATATTTGTAACAGTCTTTCACCGTGAATCCCCTGAGCCTCCAAAGTCCACATAACGATTGTATACCTTCGTTTCTGACGAAGAATCTGGGGTGTACTTATTGATTAGGAAACTTTTCAGCAGGTACTTAACCCCCTCTTGCTGCTCATGATCTACTCTTAGCGATTTATATGGTAAGGACTCGTTAACCACGACTAGCTTGGCTTTCTTAATCCCTACACTTGAATTTAAAAATAGAGACCGCAAACTCTGCTTTAGATCTCTCTGGTCTACTGATTCAGTGGGCTGCCATTTTGGTTTCAGCAAATGCCTTCCAAGTTCTTAAAGATTAAGCGTTATTGTTTAGAGTGTCTGCATAGAGTGAAAATCAGAAGTATTTGGAATTGGTGCACCAAAGGTGAACTCAAAATGTTTATTACGTTTTGTTTTCTCTATTTTGAAAATAAGGTATTTGGAGTATACGAATTTTTCCCCCTACCGTTTTTCCTATATATGTTTTTTTGCAAGGACATTTAACTTGTATTTTTTAACGTGTTATCTTAATGTGCTCACGCCATTTCTTCCTTTTGTTTGCTGACCTTGGTAGTTTCTGAGAGGGAAAATTTCTGGAGGTATTTAATAACAGCAAGAACAGTACATGTGAGAATCGAAATTCTTCAGAAAGTTACTTTACGGGCAGATTTTACTTTTCACCAAATTATTGTAATCTCTTTTTGGTGCTCCATGGTTCTCTTGTTAAATCAATGGAATGCTGAAGTAGGATTTACTTTGGATCTTTTTTTCTTCCAGGATCTTGAAATAAATTTTCTGGCCTCAAGAAGATGAGGGATTTCGTGGCTGTCTCTTCAAAGATAATTTTTTTGACGTGGTATTAATAACGTTCCTTACAGTTTTTGAAAATGTTCGTCGTGAATTTGCTAGTCAAGTTCTTGATTAGTTAGACACATACGTTCAGCTTATTTATTTGATAAGTTCACCTTTAGTGAAGTTTTTATATTTTAGTTTTAGAATTTTAATATTGAAACTAATCCTTGTTTAAATTAGGTTAAAGAAAATCGTTTGAAATATATGGAGGGAGGTGTTAAAGGATCAGTCCTCTTGTAAGTCTTCTGGGCAGTTAGGGGAGGGATCTTATTCTGTGGTTCTTGAGCTAGTTGGGTTGGTTTTTGTTTTCTTTTCTGAATTCTGAAATAACGTGATAGTTTCATGATAGATAGTCTGCGTTATATTTTGCTTCTTGCTAGTATGTTTTCTGAATCTTGGAGGTTTTTTTCTAAAAATTGGAAAAAAGGATTTTCGCTTTTTCTTTTGTTATTGTAGCTGTGCTGTCCTATTTGTTACTAAGTTCTTGTCTTATAGGGTCTAACATTAGTGTTTGAAAAGGGTTGATACGTTGCCCTCCGCCCTGACTGCACGTTGGAATCACTTAAGGAAAAAAAATACTGATGCCTGGGTTTCACTCCCTAAGACCGATTAGGTCTGATACGGGTCCTGGGCAAAGGCTTACTTTAAAACCACTGTGGCTGATTTTCATGAGGTCAGGGTTGAACATCACCGTTAATGCTGTTAATATGTTCTCACTGAACTTTCAAGCAGATAAATAAAATGAATTATTTTGTCAAATGTTTTCAGTTATCAGCATAATTGTAATTTTTTGAGCATTAATAACCGGCCAGGACTATGTTAAACATTTGCCATTTATTACCTTATGTAGGTAGTGTTGTTTGTATCATATAGATGAGGGACTGAGCTCTGTAAACCAGTGACGCTTCAACTACTGTGCCACATTAGTGAAATGACCCTGATCACTGTTAAAACAACAAAAAAAATCAATCTTTGGTTTGTTTCCCGAACCAGGTAGCTTTAGATTAAAATTTTAATAAAAATATGGCAATTAGCTGCAATTTGGGAAATAACTTGGTTAGCCAGGGAGGTGCTAAAAGCTCTGCAGCAAGTAGGTTCTTCCTCTTCCGTGTGTCTCCCAACATATTCTGGTTGATAGTTTAGTTGGTGGGTGTGTTTATGACTAAAATAATGTTACGCACTGTAACATTCCTAAAAGGTGCAAAATCCAGGCATTTGTCTCCCAATAATTTATTTAAATCATCTCATAAATGAACACTTAGTATCATGTGAACTTCTATTATCTCAATTAGAAAATTCTCAGTTTTATTTAGCTTAGTTTAAAATCAGTATAATTTTTACAAAAAGTTTTCAAAAGTAAGGGTTTCATCTTGCATTTTTGTAGTATTGGTCAATAATGTTATGGAATAAATGAAGTACCAATAAACACCTTTATGTGGTGTTTATTTCTTGTAATTCTCTTGGTCCATTGTGTTAAATTCTATATTGAGGCTGCAAGAAGAGCCCGCTAATGTGGAATCTATGAGCTTTCTTATTGTGTGTGACACAAGATCTGTGAAAGACCTTTCTGTTAATGATCATGTAGTCCTATTTTCTATGCTACAAAGTGTCACAAGGAAAAAAGACTTTGTGGAACTTCTGATATTCATATTGGAGTTTGAATTCATTCAGTTGTTACTGTAGAATATAATGACCACTGTTAATGTACTTCTAAGGAATAAGGTGTGAAAAAGTATACTGTTAGACATCTTCCCTAAATTTATTCCTCAAATGTGCCTGTTTTAGTCTTGTGGGCTCCAGCACACACACACACACACACACACACACACACACACACACACTCTGTATGTGTATTTGGCAGCAGATGGGTTTTTGATTCTATTTCTAGTCACTAACAATGATTTTCTACCTCAGCTGCGTATCAGAATTACACGTAGAGCTTTTTCAAAATGTATTTTCCTAGATCTTACACTTTGGAAATTGTAGTTGAGTAAGTTTGGGGTGGAAACTAGGCATTAAAAAAACTCAGAAGAGAATTCTAATATGCAGCTAAGGGCTTCTTTGCACTTCATTTCAGGGAAAAGGGAGATTTGAGACTGAGTTCTGTGACCTATCACTAAGCAGTAATGTTCTTGCTCAAGCTTGATTTTGCCAGTCACATTGCCAAAAATTCCAGGCACAAAGTAGCAAAAAGTTCAGACACTAGGTTAATAGTTTGGAGAGACCAGGGTTCCAGAGTTTTATGTATATACGTACATACACACAGAAGACAATTCGTAATGTCTTACTGAACATCTTCTTGGAGTTAGGGTCCCAGATCTAGTACTAACATTATTAATATCTGTTCTAAGGCGTTAGTTTGCTTATTATCCATTCAACAAATATTTATTGGGCATCTACTATGTGCTAGGCACTTTCTAGAGATTGCGATATTCTAGTAGCTTATGTTGTATGAAGTGAGGGGCATGGGACTAGCTGATCTGTGAAGTTCTTGCAAGCTCTAATTTTGTCATTTATTGTGCCTCCTAGATGGAGACTGAATTTTGTTACAAGAAATATACCTAGTTATGGTATAAGCCAACGGAATTTTATTTTACATTTCAGTTTCTTTTAGTTAAATAGAATTTCATTCTGAACTCTGGTCTTCTCCAGTGAGCACGAATGTCAAGTACAGTAGAAATGGATTAGAATTGTTGCATATTGGGTTTAGGAGTAGCTGTACTTGACCAACGCTTTTACTTCTTGGCCAGGAATTACATACTCTGGTGTCAGCCATTCCTCTTGCCATTCCTTTTCTGTATTGATGCTCTGTCAGTTACCTCTACACCGTTGGTGTGCTTTTCTTTTTGCTTTACTTATTTTATTCAGATGCTTTGCTTGATTTTTGTCCTCCAAATTCTTTTAGGTTAGTGGCTTTCATTTGATATCAGACTCCAGACCCTAAGTCACTGATATATCTCTAGCACCTAGAAAGTGCCTGGCACATAGATGAATAATTATTTGTTGTATGAACAGTCAGTTAACCATATTATATTCTGGTATGATTTCTCTTTCTTTCTTTCTTTCTTTCTTTCTTTCTTTCTTTTTTTTTTTTTTTTTAAATTCTCTTTATTGCGTGGAGTCCCTTACTTTGACCTGATAATTGTTTCATGATGAGCAGTCCTGGAAGGAGTCTTAGATCTACTCAGACTCCTTGTTTTTCAAATGAAGAACATGGCTCAAAAAGCTGCTGAAGTAACTTGACTAAGATAGTGTGTGTAGACTGCCTCCTGCATGAAGCTGTTTCCGTATCTAACAAGACAGTAATTATTCTTGGGTTTCCATTACCTTTGTAGTCACTGTCCTAAAATCCACACTTAAATTCTCTCTGGTAATGGATAATAAATAAGGTCAGTAATTCTGTCCTTTACCTTTTTGTATTACGGAGCATGTAGAATAATCTTGTTTATGATAATTGCCTAAATGGCAAAATCTGGAGGAATATTTGACTCCCATTATCTGAAACTACATACAAAATTGATGGGTCATCATGTTATGGTTCCTTTCCATTTATCCTTCTGTAAGTGATCAATTATAAAAGTTTTGAACACTTTAGACCCAAATTGATTGCACAACCATTATCAGAGGAATTGTTTTCCTTGGGATGATTTTGAGCTGGTAGTCTTGGATCCCATCCTTGGTTATAGAGCCTATGAAGTGGGAAGAGAAGAAAATTTAGGAAGAAAAAAAAGTGGGAGAAGACTCCCTTTCCTACCCTATTCGTACCCATTTCCTCCGTACTGACTTTGGTGTTTATTCAGAGTTTAGGTTGTTGGTTACATCTCTCATCTGGTCTTTTCTCTCAGCTGGTTACTTCTAAGAATTTCTAAGTATGTCTACTCAATTAACTTGGACACCAGAAAGCATGAGAATTATTACATGGTATTAGACCCCTTTGTATCCTAATAGAGTGTTTCATCTCTGATCAAGGTAGTGTAGAAAGATTTGGTTGGTCTCCTTGATAACACCTCCCAAATTTAAGTGTGAGATCAGCAAACTTTTCTGTAAAAAGCCATATCAGAAATATTTAGGTTTTGCATGCTAAGAGACAAAATTGAGGATATTAGGTCAATTCTCTGTTGATGAAATTCAAAATCTGATAATTGGTGCAATCATTTGTAATTCAGGCCTAATAAGAATAGAATGGGGAGGGGCTAATAAGTACAGTATTTTGCCTAATTGGGGATTAAAAAGTTAGTGTCCCTGTCATCAAATTGATGGTACATGTTTCTGTGTAAAATCCATTCTCAGCACTGGATTTGGTCTGTGAACGTAGTTTCCCGGCCCTGGTTTAGAGCAAGATTCTAAAGTCTAGCCCCCAGAGTTTGATTTAGTAAGTATGGAATGGGGTTCAAGAGTATACATTTCTAACAAGTTCCCAAGTATGGAAACACCCTTGGAAAATTACTGGTTTAGAGATACTTCTAGCATATCTTAGCTTTCTTCAGGCTTACCATTGTGTCTAATTTTTCTTCAATCTTTTTTATTTTGTGCTTTGTTTTAAATTGTGCAATTGATATGTTATAAATGTCTTAAATCCTGCAATTAATATGTTAAATGTTTGTTATGTGGTAGGTGTTGTACCAGATGACAGGAATACAAGATGAGCAAGACAATTGTTCTGTCATATATACCAGTTTGAATGAGTTTAAAAATCAATTTCTACAAACCATTAAGAGCTAGGGTCTATACCACTTTTTCTTTCTTTTTTTTAATGTTTGTTTATTTTTGAGACCGAGAGAGACAGCATGAGCAGGGAGGGGGCAGAGAGAGAGAAACACAATCTGGAGCAGGCTCCAGGCTCTGAGCCGGCAGCATGGAGCCCGACATGGGGCTTGAACTCACGAACTGTGAGATCATGACCTGAGCCGAAGTCGGACGCTTAACCGACTGAGCCACCCAGGTGCCCCAAGGGTCTATACCACTTTGAAAGCAGGGCAGTGATGTTTGTTCGCTAAAGGAAAGCTAAATTGGAAGAGGAGGCATTACAAAATACTTCATTAATTTGATGTCTTAGGGGATATTGTTTTGTATAAGTGAATTTTTCATATCACCAAAGCTTCCTTTTAAATACTTTAAACCAGTTTGTTATTTGATGGAAAACTTTCTAAAGATGTTACTTTATAATTTTTCACCTGATTAGGAAATTATTCTGTTAAAAAGTTCGGGGAGCATGAGGGAATAAAAAGCAAAACACAAACCCCACCTCTGATAATTCCATCATTTAGAAGCAACAGTGTTGCTTAGATGTGTGTTAAATCAAACGTTCTCATTGGTCACATAATTTACTAAGTCACGTATCCTCGTGTCTTCTGCCCTCTGCCTCTACTTACTCCTGCCTCAGGACTTGAGTGTGTGCCATTTGTTCATCCCGGCTAGGAGACAGTTTCATGTCCCTCCTCCCTCCCCGGCTCCTTTTTTAGATACTGCTTTTGTAAACACTGCTCCAAACTTTGATCATGAAATTGATTTTAATATAACGTTCCAACTTAATTTCCTACCATGTTTTTCTTTATCTCCCCCCTCCAGCCTTCATTTACTTGACTCTCCTAATGCTCTATACACTCCTTATTCTTTCACACTTCTATTATTTAATCCTTCAGTATCCTTTTTAGGGGTTTCCTGTCCTTTGCATCAGCTCGAGGTCCCACACTTAATATCCTTGATGGGGAACTGATTAGGGATATAAATCTTTAACATTACGGGGTTATTAGATTGTGCTCATTGGTTATGTTGGTTGACTTTATTCAGTGGTGACACAGGAAATCTTGGCAAATGTGTAGTAAAGCCTGTATGTGAAAGGTGAGGTATAATTAAGGATTTTATAATACTTTCCTGCACTCAGTTGGAAAAACTTCTAGGGAACATGTGAATCTGTAGTTTAGCTTTGTAATATTTGACTTCTGTCATATTTTCAGGAATGCATTCTGTATGAAAAGGAAGGGTACTATGTAGGCTCTTGTGAAAATGACTGCAGAAAAACTCATTTACTCCTACTTAATCAGTATGTGTATATCTATTTACTGTGTCCTTTGTAGATCTGTATTAATTATCCAATGTTCTTGAGGGAGTTTGACTTGGAGCTTGTTGAGCTGGGGTGAAAGGGATTGTGATTCCAGGCTGAGGGTTGGAGGAGGAACCTAATGGTACTTCCTGCAGGTGCATTCCTTGTCTGACTGTGGATGTCCTTATCTGAGCCACATAAATGTTAGCTGTCTTAAATTGCTCCTACTCAGGGATTACCTTAGTTATTCCCAGTGCATCATGGGAAAAAGAATCATGTCAGTGAAAGGAGAAATCATGGAAAGGTTCTCTGGCTTCTATTCATCTACAGAGCCAGAAGAATCACGTTCAAGTACCTCCTTATCTCTTCCCACTTTTTCTCCAAATACCGCTCAGAATTGGGGTGCCTGGCTGGCTCAGATGGTGGAAACATGAGACTCTTGATCTCTGGGTTGTGAGTTCAAGCCCTATGTTGACTGTAGAGCTTGCTTAAAATAGAAAAATGCTGCTTAAAATTTACCATGCCAGTTCTACCCAAAAAAGGTCATTTTGACATAGTTCCAGTCTGCTTTTCCAAGTTGATTTGTTGTTCTCCCACCTAATCAAACAATCCATACGTGATGTGGGTGCTCCAGCCTTTTCTATTTCCATTGCTTTACTTCTTAGAGCCTGACCTCTCCCTTTATGGCTAGCCTCCAGTGTCTGACTCACATGCCGTATACATGAAGTATTTTTTTTTTTTTTTTTTTTTTTTTTTAGTCGGAAAGTGGTCTTTACTTTCTCTGAATTCTGGTAGCATTTTTCCAATGTTTTTCTTTTGGCTTTAACTTACTCTAATACTTTTTGTGATTCTTCAGATACAGGCCCTGGAAGGTGGCTCTGAGAAGTTCCTGGGGCTCTGTCTTTTGTTAGGTGTTCAGAACCTCCCTCAGCCTGATTGAGAGAGTAGTATAGTGGGTAGTAAAGAGCTCTAATCTTAGTCAAAAGGCTTACATTGCAGTTGTAATTACTCTATCAACTAGTGAGTAAGTTACTTAACCTCCAACATGAAATTGTAAAGTGAAGGCTTTGGATTGGGTGATTGCGATCTTGCAACATTTGAATTGAATTCATTCATTTAATACCATTCTGGCACAAGGGATACAAAGATGATTATTACCTTCTAAGTTCTATTGTCAAGTAGATCAGACAATTAATTACGTGTGATAAGTGCTGTGTTACATATGGAAATCATTGTAGTTTGAGATTGAGTGAGGTTTGCTCAATCAAGTGTAGTTTTCTTGGCCGTGTGAATTAGAACAGGGACTTCTGGGCAGAGGGAGCAACTTGAGATCAGGATTTTTAACCTTAACATGATTGACAGTTTGAGCCAGATAATTCTTTGTTGTGTGAGGTAGCATCCTATTCCTCCCTGCCTCTACCTACAAGATGCCAGTAGTACCTGCTCCCCTACCCCCCTGGTTGCCAACTCTGTCCTGGGGACAAAATTGGAGGACAACTACTTGAAACCTAGGCATGGAAGTGAAAGTATAGTGTTCTAGAGAAAAGTTAGTAGTAGAATGTAGGAGTGTTGGAGATAATTGGGAGAGAAGGGATTGTGGGAGGTGAGGCTAGATCACGAGGGCCAACCTTGAGTGCCACATTATGGCACTTACGTTTTTAGAGTAATGAGGTGGACCCTGAAATTAAGTGAGAGATGATTAGATTTGGGGTTTTGAAAGATAATACTGATGGCATCAGGCAGCCATGTCGGAGGAGAGTTAGGGAGCCAGGAGGAGTTGAGACAGTATTTTTAACACTGTGGATGATAAGAGAATGGTTTAGAGAATGGAGTAAAGGAAGGATGATAAGGGAATGGTTTAGGGAATGGAGTAAAGGAAGTGTGACACCTGGGACTCCCTCGTAAGAGGGAGTTGCTGCTAATTTGACTTTGGCTCTGTCACTGAAGAGAAGGCTGAGCTGGAAAGCAAAGCACCTTTATTGTCTCTCGTTTCTTCAGCTCTTCCTCCGTCTCCAGTTTCATCTCTCCACTTGAGAGCTTCTGTCTGTTCTATCAAAAGGTCAGAGAGGAATCTGGGTTATAGGATGACTGTATTTTTATTTTCCCAGTGCAGCTGTATTACTTAAACAGTGGATTGTCAAAGTACATGCCTTTCTTACCATCTCCCTCCCCTAAAATGTAAGGGACTAGAATCTGGCATCCAGAGAGTGTTAACTGTTGGCTTTCCATAGTTTGTATAGGTGTTATTTTACAGCTTTTAAATTTGATTGATATACAGAAGTAGATTAATAATCTTACTGTTTAAACAATCGTATTAATTCCATTGGCTCCTAGTTGGGAGGTTTTTTGTTTCAAAACAGCACTCGTATTTGAAGTGAAAAAGGTGTAGTCAGTGGAAGAGTACTGTTTTAGTTTCACTTACTGTGCTTTCTTTGTGTTAACACTTAATTCTTGGGACCTCACTACTATTATCTGTAAAACCATGGTGTTGGACAAGAGATGACTTTAGCTACTTTTTTTTTTTTTTGAGTTAATAAATTTTATCTTTAGAGATGTGGAAGAAACTGGATTCCAGAGAAGAAAAATTTTTAAGTACAGGAGCATAGGAAAGGTAAAAAAAAAAAGGGTTAATAGATTTAGGAGTTGTTGAATTTGTATTGACAAGTAAAGGGAAGGGTAATAAAATAATTTGAGTGTTTCCTCTAACTTGTTTTTCCTTTGTGTGTCTTTGTGTCTGGATTTTTCTGGAGGGCTTTATTTTATTTAGATTCGTATGGGCTAATTGTGCTTGGCCAACAGCTTGTAGTATGAATTTAGGGACCACAGAGTTGGTAGCCAGGATATAATTTCTTTGCTGGCAGAGCAGCTTAAAGTTTGGTTAAGTTTTCATCTGAAGTCTAGCTTAAGCTTTAAGGACAAACTGCTGTTAAAAACTGATGTAGCTAGCTAGGGAAAATAATATTCAGGGAAGTTGTTTTTTCTGAATCGAGGATGAAAGTATGCAGATAAATATAGTAGCTGTGATTTGTCTGGCGCAGATGGTTTCAGAGAAAATTTACCTTATTTTTCGTCACTACAAGAGAAGTAGCAAAAGAAGCTTATTTTCATTGTATATCATTTAGGCCAGCCATTCTCAAACTTAATGGTCTCAGGACCCCTTTATGATTGTGGAGGATGTCAAAGAGCTTTTGTTTACATGGGCTTATATCCATTGAAGTTTATTATGTTGGAAATTAAAATGGAAAAAAAATTTAAATTTGTGTACACATTTAGAAATAAAACTCCTTGCATCTTAAAGAATACTTTTATGAAAAATAGCTTTTCCAAGAAAACAAAAATTACTAGTGAGCGGTATGGTATTCTACATTTTTGCAGATATTTCATTTGGCTTAGTAGAAGAAAGCTGGCTTCTGCCTTCAATCTCTTGTGATAGAATACGTCATTGTAGCCTTTGGAAGCACTGCACTGTATACTGGAGAGAGAATGACCGTGATGATAGCATATAGTGTCATCTTATTGTGAAAACAGTTTTGACCTCTTGGGTCTCCTGAAAGAGTCTCAGTGGACCACATTTGAGAACCAGTGTCTTAGACAACCAAAGGAGGTTTGACACTATCTTTTGAGTGGCTTGCCTACTATAAATTTTTATTTTTTTTTAATTGAGATATAACTTAGATACAGTCAAGTCCACAGATCTTGTGTATAGCAATGTACATATCTGTATAACTACCATTCAGATCAGTGTATCATTTCCAGCATTCCAGAAGGAATGCACCTTCCTGCTCTCTTGCACCTTCCTGCTCCCCCAAAAGAAACCCCAATACTCCTGCTATCTTTCAGTGAATTAATTATGCATGTTTTTTGTGCTTCACATAATTGGAATAACACAATATAAACTCTTGTGTCTGGCTTCTTTTGCTCCACATAAGAATTTCTTCTTTTTGTTACTAGGTAGTTCCTGTATGAAATACACCATGATTGATGTATTCATTGTACTGTTTGTGGACATTTGGACTGTCTGTGGTGTTTCCACTAATTATAAAGAATGTGCCATGATCATTTTAGTACGCGTCTTTTGATACACACCCAGAAGTGGAATTGCTGGATTATAGGATATGTATCTGTTTAGTTTTAATAGATACTGCCAAACAGATTTCCCAAGTAGTTGGTTGCACCAGTTTAGAATCCCACCGATGTAGTTCATACGGCTCTTCCTTAACAACACTTAGTATTGTCAGTCCTTTTAATTTTAGCCAGTTTAGTGGAGACTTAGGAATATCTGATTGTAGCCTAAATATTCATTTGTGTGTGTCTAATGATGGTTAGAACCTTTTCATATGCTTACTGGTATTTTGGCTATTTAATTCTTGCTGCCTGTAAGATTTGAAGTTTGGCTAGTAGACAGCTTGAAGTCTCTAGTGGCTCACAATCACTAGCTGACAAAAAATAATCAGTTGAGTGAATTGCTGAAAATGAGATATTTTTTAATGAATTTATTAGTGATAAGGAAGTTAAACATTACTGTTAAAACTATGTTTGGCTTTAGAGTATGTCTGGAAAGATCTTCGCTCTTGAAAGATTCAATACTTCAGATTAAAATAGGGCCTTTAGAAATAAACCATGAAGGTAAGAAATAAGGGTTGGTAAAGATGTGGAGAAAAGGGAACCTTTGTGCACTGTTGGTGGAAAAGTAAATTGATGCAGCCACTATGGAAAACATTATGGAGGTTCCTCAAAAAAATTAAAAAATAGAACTACCATTTGATCCAATAACTCCACTACTGGGAATCTGAAGAAAATGAAAACGCTAACTTGAATAGATTTATGCACTTGCATGTTTGTTGCAGCAGCACTGTTTACAGTAGCCAAAATACAGAAAGAATCTAAGTATCCATCAGTGCAGTGGATAAAGAAATTGTGTACATATATTCCATTGTGTGTGTATGTACAATGGGTTGTTATTTCAGCCATAGGAAAGAATGAAATCTTGCCATTTGTGACAGTGTGAATGGACCTGGAGGGCATTATGATAAGTGAAATCAGCCAAAGACAAACACCATATGATCTCTTATATGTGGAATCAAAAAACAAAAACCAAGCTCAGATACAGAGAATAGATTGGTGGCTGCCAGAGGTGGGTGGGCGTGGGGGATGAAGGGAGTCAAAAAGTAAAAAGGGGGTGACGCCTGGGTGGCTCAGGCTTTTGAGTATCCATCTTTGGCTCAGGTCATGAACTCACATTTGACTTGCTACTTATGGTTACTCTTTCAGATGCAGCTCATAGGTTCTGAGAAGATTTTGTAGATATCCTCTGCCTTTGGAGAACCTATTTCTCTCTTTTCCAAGCTTTTTAAAAAAGTTTTTATTTAAATTCCAGTTAACATGTGGTGTAATACTAGTTTCAGGTGTACAGTATAGTGAATTAACACTTCCATATAACACCTGGTGCTCATCACAGGTGTACTCCTTAATCCCCATCACCTATTTAACCCATCCTCCATCCAAACTTTTTCTAAGGAAAGATCAAACATACAAAAATGTGAATAAACTCCCATTAACTAGCTTTATTTTTAGGGCTGTTCTTTTTTTTATATATCTTCTATATTTAGAAGCAAATCCTGGGGCCCCTGGGTAGCTCAGTCAATGGTCTGACTCCTGCTCAGGTCATGATCTTGTGGTTTGTGAATTCGAGCCACACGTTGGGCTCTGTGCTGACAGAACCTGGAGCCTCCTTCGGATTCTGTGTCTCCCTCTCTCTGCTCCTCCCTGCTCATGCTCTAGATCGCTCTCAAAAAAATAATATATATAGAAGCAAATCCCAGACAGAATTTCATCTTCAATATTTCTGTATATTCCAGTTGGTGCAAAGGACAAATGATGTCCTAGCACACCATGTCTACACAGTGATGTAGTAATTCAAGTAGGAGGGCTGAGTCTCCCACGTGGCATGTGATGGTGGTAGGATAGCTGTGCAAAACTCAAGAACAGTGCATGCCTTCCCAGTCAGTAATGTGCTGCCATCTGTCACATTCTATTATTATTAATTTTGTTTGTATTTAGTTTGTAGGAGAGCAATTAGCATAAGGAGTATGATTCCTAATTTCATAATTGCATATGTTTTAACAGTGTTAAAATAGAAAGGAATTTAGTTTTTAAAAGTTAGGGTAGAACCAAAACTGGCAAACTTGAGCCAGCCATGGTGCTTGGAGTCCAGTGACTGGAACTGGGACTCTAATTCCATATTTACTAAATGAAACATGTACTTCTATTTCTACCTAAAAGGTGGTGGTTTTGTTCATTCTTTTACTTGACAGATAATTAGCAAATTGTGTGGCACCACAGAATTTTGATGTCTTATTACTGGTTTCCTTATTCTCCCTACTGTCACGTTTTCTTTAGAGGCAGCACAAATTCTGATAGGAATACTGTGCTATGCGTTGTATTATAAATGGTAAGATAATCTTTGATTTGAAACTTTTTGAAAAGTAGGACAAAATTTTGAAGTATGGTTAGGATTCTGCATTACAGCAATACAATAAAAAAAATCAGCTATATTAGTATAAAACTGTTGAGGCTATTAATTTATTTTAAAAAGCAACTTGAGCACTTGTGATACATACATAAGGAGGATCGAATCCTGGTAATTTATAGTTGGGAGAATACTTTTTCTCTGAACTGATCTAGTGATCATATTTATAGGGAGCCTGGGAAGGTTAAAAAATGAGTTGTCAAAAGTACATAATCATCTAATTAGCATCTCTAGGGAAAAGTAACCAGCACTTGTTAGAACACCTACTGTTTATTGGGTGCCTTCTATGTGCAAGGCAGTTAACATACATTTTTCCATTTGAGCTTCCCAACAATCTCTGAAGGTATTAGCCAACTTGAGGGAAAGAAAAAATGATACTTTGAGATTAAATGGTACCTGTTCTAAACATATTTGTTACATAGTAGTTGCTGACAAACCTCATGCTCTGCAAAATCACACCCCAAGATGTAACCAGATTTATGGGGAAAATAGGATTAAGAGCAAAGGGATCACTGAAAAGCTTATGTAACTTTGTAATTTAGAGCACTAACAGAAACAATAAGAATTCTAATAAAACAGCACAGTTGAAAACATCTTGAATTCCTGACAAGCTATAGTAAATTTGATTTTTTAAAAACAGGTAACTAATGGAACCCTTCCGGATAGGGAAGGGTTGAGGTTACAGAGTTAGGGAGCACATGGGGGAAATAAAATGCACAAAGGATCAGAGAGAACAGAAATATGTCTAAGACCGAGCGTGTAGCCAGAATGAGCCAAAAAGAATGTGAGGTGATCGCTGTCCCAGTTCAGACCTTTTTTTTTTTTTTTTTTTTTTAAATGTTTGCTTATTTTTGAGAGAGAGACAGAGCTTGAGAGGGGACAGGGCAGAGAGAGCGGGACACACAGAATCCGAAGCCGGCTCCAGGCTCCGAGCTGTCAGCACAGAGCCTGATGCAGGGCCCAAACCCACAAACCGTGAGATCGTGACCTGAGCCGAAGTCAGAAGCTTAACCGACTGAGCCACCTAGGTGCCCCTATCCAGTTCACACCTTTGTGCCCCACCCTCATGCTGCTGCTATTTGGTGCAAGACATTATGCATTGAGGGAAAAATTCCTTCCAAATTAACATGACTTGCAAGTGTGTTTGCTGACATTTGCCGGTGTACTAAATGCCATTACAAAACAGACTTCATGTGGACCAAGTCTTTTGCACTTCAAAATCCACACTCTTGTTCCACCTTCAGTACTAAATTGCAAATAGTTGTCTTTAACATGTCTCCCCTCCAGTGGAATGTTGTTAGAAAAGGGAGCTAATACTTCACTGGAGACCTTCTGGCATTTAAAGATAATCATTACCTTACATTTAATCGTCACAACCATAGCCTAGTATCCTCAAGTGGGGAAACTGAGTCCCAAAGAGGTTTGGGAACTTTGTCCAATATCGTACAGTAGGTATTAGAGTAGAAATTTAAATCCATGTGTTTCTGGTTACAAATTTGCTTTTGTATACCCCGCTGCTTCTGGCAAAACAATTTTATCAGGCCATTAACAAGAGTAGTTGTCTAGCACACCTAATAGGGTTGATGAAGTCATTCTATTCCTTCCCACTGGTCTCTTAATAGCACTGCAATAGGCCAAAAAAAAAAAAAAAAAAAGTGATGGAGCACGGCAAGGGAATGGGCAGAGGCAATGGTTCCAAGGTGTCTGGATTTGAAATCTAGATTTGCTACCTTTTTCCCCCAATAGCTATTTCAAACTACCTCTTGGGATTGTTATGAATGTTAAATAAGCTAATCAAAATCCTTTAAATGATACCTGGCTCATGGTAAGTGCTTAATAAATGTTAATTTACTTGTCACCTGTGCCCCATTGCTTCTCACTTTTTGGTTCTTTTTCTGCTCTTAATCCATACTGTTCTATTTCTCCCCTTCCTCCCTATCTCTTCATATCATTAATTTGAAATAGATTAAATGTAGATAGTACTTAACTGAATATTGATGTTTTTAACACTTCCTAACCTTTCATTGATACTTTGGGTGTATATATTTGGATGCCTATTGTTTATGCAGGGCTGGACAATTTTAAAAAATAGTGGTGTATGGGGTGCCTGATATGGCTCAGTTGGTTGGGCATCTGACTTCAGCCCAGGTCACTGTCTCCCGGTTTGGGAGTTCAAGCCCTGTGTCAGGCTGTCTGCTGTTAGCACAGAGCTCGTTTTGGATCCTGTCTCCCTCTCTCTGCCCCTCCCCTGCTCACATTCTCCCCTCTCTCAAAAATAAACATTAAAAAAAAATAGTGGTGTTTGAGGATTTGTAATGTTTTAGTTTCCAGGGTACAAGCTGTGGAACTCAGTACATAGGTGTGCTATTGTAGTTTCATCTTTTTGTGTGCCTAAATTTCTGCATTTATTAAATATACGTGTGTAAATTTAACGTATAAATATACACATTAAGAATAACCAGAAGAACGGCTGCCTGGGCGGTTTAGTCAGTTAAGTGTCTTGACTCAGGTCATGATCTCCTGGTTTGGTGAGATTGAGCCCTGCATCTGGCGCTGAGCTGACAGCATGGAGCCTGCTTGGGATTCATTCCCTCTCTCTCTCTCTCTCTCTCTCTCTCTCTCTCTCTCTCTCTCTCAAGTAAATATTAAAAAACAGAAGAAATAGTCCTCTCAAACATTAAAAGAAAACAACTAGTCTTACAGTATATTTCAGTGACAAGATCATGCCTTTATTTTGTCTTTAAGGAGAATTCAGAATTTTTATTATTTGTAGATAGCAGGTTTAAAAAGAATCGAGGAAGTAGCAAATGGCCTGAATATGATCACTGTGCCAAAATATTTAATTTCTACTTATTAGTGAATTTCCCAAATTTCCTTTCATTGAATTCTAGTTTTATTTCTCCATGTTCAAAGAACATAGTTTCTGTCCTTTAAATTTGAGACTTGATTTACAGCCTACCATATGGTCCATTTTGGAGAATGTTCATGTGCACTCAAGAAGAATATGTATTTTGTTGTTGTTGGTAGAGTGTTCTATTACATGTGTGATCTAGTTGGTGTAGTGTTGTTAAAGTCTCCTTTCTTAATCTTTTCTTAGTTGTTCTATGCATTATTGAAAGTGGTGAGTTGGAAGTCTATTTCCCTGTCCTTTTCTGTCTTTTTTTGCTTCATATGTTTTGGGGCTACTGGTAGGTTGCATGTATATATATATATTTATAATTGTTAAATCTGGATGAATGGACGTTTTTATTATAAAGTGTTCCTTTTTATCTTCAGGAATTTATTTTTGTCTTAAAGTCTATTTTTTTGTGGTAGATCTATAAACACTTCACCTTTCTTATGGTTGCTATTTTGCATGATGCATATTTCCCCATCCTTTTACCTTTTTTTTTTTTTTTTTTTTAAAGCTCTGCACCCAACATGGGGCTCAAACTCAAGACCCCAAGATCAAGAATTGCATGTTCTATCCACTGAGCCAGCCAGGTGCCACCCTCATCCTTTTACTGTTAACAGATTTGTATCCTTGGATCTAAAATTCTCCTATTGATAGCATGTCCTTGGATCTTCCTTTTTTAAATCCAGTCTATCTCTGCGTTTGAATTTTATGAGCCATTCACATTTAAGGTCATTAATCTGACTAGATTTACATCTGCCATTTTACTTTGTTTTCTGTATCTCATGTGGTTTTTATATCTTTTTCTCTTACTGATTTCTTTTGCCTTAAGCAGATATTGTCTACTGTGGTATTTTAATTCCTTTTAATGATTTTTTTCACCATATTTTTTGTTTACATTTACTCTTCGTAGATGTATTGATATTTTCATATCCTACAATTCATCCATTTAAAGTGTACAGTTCAATGGTTTTGGGTGTATCATTTAAAAAAAATTTTTTTTAATGTTTTATTTATTCTTGAGAGAGAGAGAGCATAAGCAAGGGGAAGGGCAGGACGAGGGAGGGACACAGAATCCGAAGCAGGCTCCAGGCTCTGAGCTGTAGTAACACAGCTGTAGCAGGGCTGGAACCCACAAGTCTTGAGATCATGACCTGAGCGGAAACCAAGAGTCGGAAGCCCAACTGATTGAGCCACCCAGGCACCCTTAAACTTCACTATTCTACGTGCCATAAATAAGTGGAATCGTACATTGTTTACCCTTTTGTGACTGGCTTGTTTCACTTAGTGTAACATCACATGTTCCAAGCATGTGTCGATTTCCTTTTTAAAGCTTGAATGATCTTCCATTGTTTGCATATACCACATTTTATCATTTATCGATGGACACTTGGTTTACTTCCATCTTTTGGCTACTGTGAATAGTACTTGCGATGAACATGGATTTGCAAATACTTGTTTAAACTTCTGTTTTTAGCTTTTTGGGTGTAGAATTGCTGGATAATGTTAGCAAGTCTATATTTAGTCTTTTGAGCAATGGCCACACCACTTTCCACAGTGGCTACACCATTTTACACTGCCACCAGCAATGCACAAGGATTCTAATCTCTCCACATCCTAACACTGGTTATTTTCTTTTTTATTATAATCATTCCAGTTGATGGGAGGAATCTATCTCACTAAGGCTTTGATTTGCAGTTTCCTGGTGGCTAATGATGTGTTGAGCATCTTTTCGTGTATTTACTAGCCGTTTGTACATCTTTGGAGAAATGCCTATTCAGATGCTTTCTCCGTTTTTAAATTGGTTGTCTTTTTTTTATTACTGAGTTGTAGGAGTCTTTTTGTGTATTCTAGATACAAGTCCCTTATTAGATTCATGATTTGTAGTGTTGTTTATTTTTCCTTCCATTCTCTGGGGGTGTCTGTCTTTTCAGTTTTAATATATACAATTTTTATTTTAAGTAGGCTATATGCCCAACGTGGGGCTCAAACTCATGACCCTGAGATCAAGAGTCACATGCTTCACTGAGCCAGCCAGGTGCCCCTTCACTGTCTTAATATTACAAATGCCTTTTGAAGCAAACATTTTTAATTTTGGTGAAGTCCATTTTGTCTGTTTTGTTGCTCCTGCTTTTGGTGTCATACCTGTAAGAATCCATTGCTGAAATGCTAGGTCATGAAGATTTACCATTATTTTTTCCCTAAGAATTTTCTAGTTTTTGATCTTATGTTTAGGTCTTTGATTCATTTCGTGTTAAATCATTCAGTTATTGGGAAACATTTCTATATGAAATCCAATTATGCATTATGTACACTTTGTTTATACAGTGCTTTTTTAAATCAGTTAAAAAAGGAGAAGAAAGGCCTTTATATTGTTCTTTATGATTATATTTTCCAGTGCTCCTTCATTGGGGATTGGGTCTGTTAAGCACCGTAGGCTGTCATGCTAGAAGTTGACCTCAGGCTTCAATTTTGAAACAGTTCTGGTTGACAGGCTTTTTTTCTTTCAGGGCTGTGAATGTGTCATCCCACTGCTTTCTGGCCTCCATATTGTCTGATGAGAAATCAGCGGACAGTGTTATTGAGGAACCTATATATGCAATGATTGCTTCTTCCTGCTTCCTCATTTCTCTTTGTATTTGGCTTTTGACATTTTGATTATGATGTTTTACAGTCTGGTCTCTGAATTTATCCTGCTTGGAGTTTGCTGAGCTTCTTGGATGTGTAGATGAATGTGTTTCATGAATGTGGGGGAGTTTGGGCCATAATTTCCTCAAATACCTTTTCTCTTTCTGGACTCCATAACATATATGTTAGTATGCTTAATTGTATTCCACATTTCTCTGAAACTCATTTTTTCTCTCTGTTTTTCAGAATGCTTAATCTGTTCATCTTCTAGTTTGCCGATTTTTTTTTTCTGACAGCTCATATCTTTTCTTGAGCCATTTCAGTTAATTTTTTCATTTTAGTTATTGTACGTTTTCTTTTAAAAATTTCTTAAGTAGGGTCCATGCCCAGCATGGGGCCCAAATTCATTACCCCAAGGTCAAGTGTCTCCTCCACCTACTGAGCCAGCCAGGTGCCCCAGTTACTATACTTTTGGACTCCAGAAATTTTCATTTGGTTCTTTTAAAAAATTTTCTAGCTCTTACATCTTTTTTTATAGTCTCTGTTTAAACGTGGTCATATTTTTCTTTACTTCTTTTAAGCATGGTTTCCTTTAGTTCTTTGAACGTACTTGTAATAGCTGTGTTGAAATCTTAGCTAACTAAGCCTGACATCTGGACCCTCTCAAAGCCAGTTTCTTTTGGCTGCTTCCCCTACCCCACCCTGGTGTATGGGCCACAGTTCCCCTTCTTCGCACCTGTCGGGTAAACTTCTTTGGGGAGGGGGTGCGGGGGGGGGGGGGAAGGCGGCTCTTTTATCTAATGTAGCAACTTTGGATACTGATTCCCCACTACCCATACCTGGGGACTTGTTGTTACTTGCTTGTCTGTCTCACTACTGGCCAAACTGCTGTAATGAAATCCATTTTCCTTGCAATGTGTAGCCTGTGATTTCATATTCTTCAGAGGGTACAGGCTTAGTCATATCTGTGTTAAGCTGTCTCCCTCTGTTGGTGTCACATGCAAATGTTAGTCTCCACTAATTGTTGGCTGATTGCTTTATTGTTTCAGGTGATGGCCTGGGATTTAATTGCCCCACAGTCTGAGCCAATTCAGTTTTTTTCTTTCTAGAAGGTAATGTTTGAGTTCGGTCTTTAAGGTTTGCTCTGACTTCAGGGAGGCTCTTAGCTGTCTCTTTCCCTGATTCTTTCTGGTAAACTGCTAGCTGGTTTAAAGTTTATAGCTTGTTGCTCTCATGAGATTAACCAGCGTCTTAATTGCTTACTGCCTTGCTCTCCATTGTTTTTAGTGCACTCTCAGGTTTGAACTTCCCTGTACTTTGTTCCAAATAAAGTCGGTTCACTTTGAGAGAAATTTGAAGCTTTTTGATGGCCTGCCTTTCCCCCTGGGCGAAACCTTTACATCATTTCTTCAGAACTGGGGGTGAAACAATGGCTCATTTCTGTCAGATTGACACCCTTGCTTCATGCGTAGGGTGCTGGGTGAGAACAGCAGCCTCTGGTGTTGTCACCTTGTCTCTCCTGGTGTGGAACCTCAGTCCTATGAGTGAGATGGAGTGAAGGCGATAAGGAGCACATTATTCTTGGCCTGAAGAACCTGGGACCAAACTTCTCCACAAGTGGAGCTTGGATAGAAGAAAGGAGCCCCGGACATCCCAGCTGCTTGTGCCTGCAATAGAGCCCCTGCAAGTCACAGTTGGGAATGAGGAGAAATGCTAGCTGTTTTTCCTCTCTTGGGCAGATACCTTGATTGGGAGGTTGGAGGAGAGAGCCTTGTATTCTTGGCTGCACCCACCTGGAATGGAGCTTCTGTCCTGCTGAGCTGGCCCAAAATGCCACAGACTCTGTTCTTAGTGAGATATACATTTTCTTTAATAAGTATTTCTTCATTTACTGTATACCCTTAGGACAATTCTGGGGACCTCAAAAAAATTTTTTTATGTAATCTTCACTGGTTATTGGTTTCACTGGGGAGAATATCCACAGAGGTTCTGATGCCAGCATTCCAGAAGTCATTTTTAATTTAAAATTACTCCTTGCCTGCAGCCACTTAAAAACTCCCACTTGAGAATGCCTTGGAAAGGATGCTGGAATTTATTGAAGCTTTAATGTACATATAAAAGCTTCCAGTACCCTAATTGTGTACATACGACTTGACAGACACTTAGCACGGAGGTTTGAATAAGAGTGTTTAGCCAATTACCAAGCATTTCTAGATGAATACGTTTTTGCTGCAGTGAACAAAACTTAGAATGCAGGATATGGTTCTGTTGTGATGCCATAATAGGAAGTTATCCATAGGAGGCAGCAGTGAGTGTACATAGTGATTTTATTAAAAAATTTTTAATTTATTTTGTTATTGAAGTACAGTTTATCCAATGTTACATTTGTATATGGTGATTTGGTGACAAAAATTAAGGGCTGTGGGTGTTTAATAGTGGTGGTAATAGAATATGAGCATTTGAATTCAACAAAGATTAGACATCTTCGTTTGTGTTAGCCTGAGTTATTGATTGAATGTGAAGCTGTCTAGAGTTAGTGTCACATTTGGGGGCAGGGGAACCTGTGCTTTATAATAGCTGCCTTGACTGGCTTTGTGTCTAATTTATCATAATTGTGAGAAGAATGAGGGGTCCTATGTTAATGATAATGGCAGTGCTGGTGGAACTAGGAAAAGAATGTCCTTTACTCTTGAGCAAGGACTACATTATAAAATTGCTTAGGGATATTTAGGTACATAGCTGTGGACTCGGGTATATTGACAATATCTTGCTGCATTTTAAACTCCTGAAACCTCATCTCCCACTGAACAATAGTTTGTTATAGCATAGTTTTTGTATGCTGTATTTCTTAGGGATACAGTGTTAGTGTTTTAGAAGAAAATTCTGTGGCCATAGCTATTAGCAATGTTGTAAAAGAATAATCAACATGGGGAAATTTCAAATGAAGCAAAACAGTTTTATAAAATGTGTTTCTGCATCAAAAACATTTTGATAGAGTTTATCTTGGAGTTGGGGATATGGTGAAATTAATGGTACCCTTTTCCTTATTTTCCAACATTATTGATGTATGGCATGGTGGTTAAAACTGTAGAACCCTGGAGCTTGTAGTTGTAGTACGTGGGGTAGAATCCCGGCTGTACCACTTTGACTGCTTATGTATTCACTCTGCCCTAGTTTCTTTACTCCTGAAAGGGGGCCAGTAATAGGCTTGTTCTGAGGATTAAATAATTATATATATATAACTTAGAATAGTGCCTGACACAAAGTAAACACTCAAATGTTATTACCACTATTAATAAGAAAAAAAATTTTTTTAAATTTTTTAATGTTTATTTTTGAGAGAGAGAGTGGATGAGCGCATGCTTTGGAGAGGTTGGCAGAGGATCCAAAGGGGGCTCCATGCTGACGGCAGAGAGCCTTATGCGGGGCTTGAACTCATGAATTGTGTGTGAAATCAGGACCTAAGCTAAAGTCGGATGCCCACTGACTAAGCCACATAGGTGCCCCTATAAGAAAAAAATTCTTAAATGTTTATTTTTGAGAGAGAGAGTGCATGGGGGGTAGGAGAAGAGAGAGAGAACCTCCACAAGGTTCCGCACTGTCAGCCCAGAGCCCCACGTCGGGCTTGAACTCATGAACTGTGAGACCATGACCTGAGCCGAAATCAAGAGTCAGACGCTTAACAGAATGAGCCACCCAGGCACCCCAGTGAGGAAATTTTTATTTAAAATCTGAGGTATGTCAACCTGGATATAGTAGTATTGAAATTGGGGAATGAGAGAGGAAAAATAAGGGCTGATTGAGAATTACCTCGAATAGTACTTACAGAAAAGGTAGAGAGGAGGATGACACTAAAGGTTTTAGAGCCTGAAAATGTTGGCTTAATTTACAGTTAATATGCTAAACAGATTGGTAGTGTGGAGATCAGCCAGGATGCTGTTAAAATTGGAGTCTCTTAAAGTGGAGTGGGAATGGAAAAGATAATTTTGGACACATTATAAAAGAGGAATTGTTGGCGATGGGAAGGGAGACGGTTTGTTTGACTTTGTTACTAACCCCCCCCACCCCATTTTTTCTTTTGAGCACCTACCTGTTGTGTGTCAGTGAATCCTTGGGATACAACGATGACTACAGTTCATATAACTTTTACCCTTATGGAACTTTTGTTTTTGTAGAGGGTTTGATCATCACATAGATGCTTTAAGGAAAGTGTAGCTGGCTCTCAGAGCCTCAGATAGGAGTACTTGATGAGTTCTTAGGTGAGTTGAGCACTGGTGAAGGTGAATTCTTATGGGCAAAACTAAGACTGCTTGTTCAGAGGCTTCAGAGTCCTTGTGAGGGAAGTACGTTTGAAGGAACAAGAAGGCAGATTGAATGGGATTAGAACAGGTGGCTGGGGAATAGTTGCAAGGTGAGGTTGAAGTTGGGTATTTGAAGACCTTGTAGACTGTTAGAGAAGCATTTTGGTCTTTGTCCTGGTCTTTTAAGATTTTTAAGCAGGGCCTTATGGTATTGTACGGTTTGCATTTTAGTAAGAGTCATGGTGATTGTTTCTAATGCCAAAAAGGTAAAACATAATTGGAGGGATGGGTACAAGCTTGATAGTAACCATGATTTTAAGAGAAAGATCACAATCCCTTATCATTGTTCCCTCCACTTCCCTTTTTATTTTCCATCTTAATTCTCCCCCTTTGAATTCAGAGAGAACATGTTGGGAGCTGTGGAGAACCTTCATGGTTGAATGGAAGAGCCAGTGGCTTTAGAGTCTAACACATGTTGGCATCTGCCATCTTAGACAAGCTCAAGTCACTTTTAATCTTTTAGCTTCTGTTTGTTAAACTGGATTAGTAGCCATATGGGATAGGTGTCATGGTGATTACATGAGTGTATAACAATAATTTATTTGTATAACAATAAAGCACCTACTATTGTGCCTGATACATAAGTGCTCATAACTTTCCTAGAGTAATGTATAAATTAAGATGGAACTGTAAGGGAGCCTGTGATACTGTAATTTATAATACATATTGAGTGGTCTCTCCGGTTTCTGGCACAGAGCTTCAAAAACCTTAGGAGTTTCCTAACTGGTGAGAGCCAAAAAAGGGCATCTTACGTTACGTTAATGAAGTGACTTTTGGAAAGCCCCTAAGGATTGGGGGCTGATTGCCAGGGGAAGGGACCATGTGACTAGAGTGTTGGAACTTTCAGCCCCTTCTGCCTCCTTGGGCTGTGCGGAGAGACTAGAGATTGAGTTCAACCTTCAACAGTCAATGATTTAATCGTCATGGCTGTGTAATGAAACCTCCATAAAACTCCAAAAAGACGGGGTTCAGAGAGGTGCTGGATTGGTAAACATCTGGAAACCTGAGGGGAATGGTGGGCCCAGAAAGAACACAGAAGTTCCTTGCCCTTTCGCCATGCTTCGTCTTACGTATCTCTTCTATCTACCTATTTCCGAGTTATATACGTTTAATAATAAACTGTAATCTAGCAAGTAAAATGTTTCTCTGAGTTCTGTGAGCTGCTCTAGCAAATTAATCGAACCCAAGGCTTAGGGGTCATTGGAACCTCCAGTCTATAGCCCGTTAGAAACATAGATGACAACTTGGACTTGTGACTGGCAACTGAAGTGGGGGACAGGGAGTAATCTTGTAGGACTGACGGAGCCCTTAACCTGTGGGATCTGATGCTATCTCCAGGCAGATGGTGTCAGAATTTTAGCTGAATTGTAGGACACCCACCTGGTGTCTGAGAATTGCTTGATGTGAGGAAATCACACATTGTAACTAAGTGCAGAATTGTAGAGTCACAGAGAAACTTTGAATGGAATGGAACCAAAAGTTCACGAAACAATTCCTTGGGTAGTATAAATACTGAAACCTTTTTTGCCTTTACCCACTAGAGTGGTTATGGATCATAGTATCTGAATATAATTGATTATGAGGTGTGTCACAAGAAATAATAAGTAGATAATTAGTTAAAGCAAATATAATAGCAATGCTTGCAAATGAGGTTACCTAAAAATTACAGTCAGGATTATTACCAGTAATTATTTTTACTCACATTTCAGTGTTTTCTTAGGGATTAAAAAAAAAGTCCTGGAAGTCCAGCTATTGGTGTAGATAATTAACTGTGTTATTACTATTTGTTAAAAGTGTTTGCTTTTATTTTGTGTTCTTTTTGGATTTTGGCATTCTCTGTGTGTGCCAGTGGAAGTGTATAAAACCTGCAATAGCTATTTATGTCCTTTCTCATGTAGTGGAAAAACTTCTACGTAGGATAGGATGCATTTTCTTCCAGCTAACGACACATACATAAAAGGTTTGCATTTAATATTGAATCTGTCATAGCGATAGAAATTCTAGTTTAAAATTCAAAAAGTTCTAAATACTATTGGCCTAAATATGAGTATCTTTCTACTCAAAAATGGTGGTTTGTAGTTTTTTTAATGTTTATTTTTGAGAGAGCGCAAGAGGAGGAGGGGCAGACTAGGGGGACAGAGGATCCAAAGCAGGCTCTTCCCTGACAGCAGCAAGCTTGATGTGGGACTTGAACTCACAAACCACGAGATTATGACCTGAGCCGAAGTCGGACACTCAACTGACTGAGACACCCATCTGCCCCAAAAATGGTTATTTTGAAATAAAGCTTAGTACTAAAAAGATGTTTCGCACTGGATTATAATGAAGATAGAATAATTTTTACATTTCATATTAACATTTAAAATATGTATAATTTAAGTTCTGCCTTTCCTCTATATGGTAGTGTATTAACTGCAAAATAATAGTTTGTCTAAGACCATTGTAATTAAAGTTTTCATTTTGCAGTGATCAGTAGAAGTAATGAGGTCTAATGCCTGGCGAAGGCTAAGTACAGCTTGTTTCACAGTTATGTCTCTCGCCTCTGGTGAGTCAAGTATTTTAAGAAGGGAAAATGAGTTATGGATGTCAGTTAAACATAGAAAGGCATTAGAAAAGAAAAATAATTGAGTAATTTTCCCCTTTGGTTTTGGTACATAATAGATAAAATTCACAAGCTAAGATAATTTCCAAGGATGAGTTTAAGGATCTATCACATTGGTTTTTCTTTTCTTTTTTTTTTTAATGTTTATTTTTGAGAGAGAGCAAGGGAGACAGGTTCTGAAGCAGGCTCTGCACTGACAGCAGAGAGCCCGATGCGGGACTCCCAACTCACCAACTGTGAGATCATGACGTGAGCCAAAATCGAGAATCAGGCACTTAAACAGTTGAGCTACCCAGGCCCCTCTATTGTGTTGTTTTCTAAGAGACTCAACTCCTTCTGATGTCCAGTAAAGGAAATAATTTGTTTGAGTGTTGGGCTTGTTTTTGCTTGTTTATAAGGCTCTATCCTCAATCTGTTAATGCTAATTCCAGAGAGAGAGATTTGCCCACTGTGCTCTGCCATATTCCCTTATGCTTAAAACAATATGTGGCCCGTTGTAAACACTTAACACATATTTCTTGAATAAGTAAGCTTTGAGTTTTTGTTTAATTAAACAGCTTTTATTTTTTGGACAAAAGGTTTCAGAAAGAGAAGGAACTCTGTAAGTATATTAGGATCATATACATATGTGGAATTGTAGAGAGTTTCAATGTGCTGTATAAGAGAGAGATTTTGAAATAGAGGAAACGTTTCAGCAGAGGTGGAATAATGACTGGGTAGAGAGTGACCATTCTTTGTCTTGAGGGTTTCTCTGGTATTAAGGCCCTCCCACTTGAAAGCTGTTGTAGAAATTCAGTTCTGCAAGCTTTAAAATGAGTATGAATGGTTGCCGCTTATGAAGTACTAGCTTATTAAAAGGAAAATGACTCCAACCTTTTTCCAGGTAAAGGTGTTGCTTCTCCCATCTTGGAAGATACTGAGATGCTGAGTTTGGATATGAAAAAAATGCTGTCTTCTAAAGACAATCTAATACTATCATTTTGGTTACATGTTGCATTGCAGAAAATCCAACATAATTTCTGGTAAAATCTGAGTGAAAGGAAGGGAGAACAATGACCCTTACAGTACTTTTGTTTTTCTGAAATAAAACTTGACACTTTATGTAAAGCTTGAAACTTTACACAGTACAGTTGCACCTTGGATTTGTTGAATTTGAGCATTCTTTTTTTTTTTTTTTTTAATGTTTATTTTTGAAAGAGGCAGAGCATAAGCAGTGGAGGGGCAAAGAGAGGGAGACACAGAATCTGAAGCAGGCTCCAGGCTCTGAGCTGTCAGCACAGAGCCCGACGCAGGGCTCGAACCCAGGAACCGCAAGATCATGACCTGAGCCGAAGTTGGGTGCTAAACTGACTGAGCCTCCCAGGCACCCCTGATTTGAATAATTTTTGAGTTGCTCAGTGGATGACATTGCTGCTTTGACTTTGTAGAAAGCTTGTCCTAGCCTTGCTAGGTATGCCTAAATAGCTCCTGGAAAACAAGTTCTGGTAGAGCCTTGGGACTGTGTCTTGAAATCAAGTAAAACAGTGTAATTCCCATCTGTTCCTCCACTTAAATGGGATTTGTTTTTAAGAAAGGTAGCAGTGTTGGGACTCCTGGGTAGCTCAGTCAGTTGAGAGTTTGACTCTTGATCTCAGCTCAGGTCTTGATCTCTGGGATGTGAGTTCAAGCTCCCACATTGGGATCTGTGCTGGGCATGGAGGCTACTTTGAATGAAATGAATGAATGAATGGGAAAGAAAGAAAAAGGGAGGAAGAAAGGTAGCAGTGTTATACTTAGTTGTAACATATCTTTGATAATTTTTTCCCATTCAAAGCTTTTCACATTATCTGAAAACATTATTTTCCAATTATTACCTCAGATATTCAAGAACCCTGCCTGCACAGTACATTATAGAAAGGGAAAAGAAAATTACATATTTTGAGAATTGTGTGTTTTGGATTTGCAAAAACACCTTTATTAAGATTATCCTTGTGGCATTTTCATGGGTGGCATTATCTCATTTTTAAAGACTTGCAAAAATAGAGTGGATGTTACTGGCCTTTAAGATAGGCAGCTTGTAGGGGCTCCTGGGTGGCTCAGTCAGTTAAGTGACTATTTCAGCTCAGGTCATGATCTCACAGTTGTAAGTTTGAGCCCTGTGTTGGGCTCTGTGCTGACAGCTCAGAGCCTGGAGCATGCTTCAGATTCTGTCTCCTCTCTCTCTTCCCCTCCCCCACTCATGCTCAGTCTCTCTCTCTCTCAAAAATAAACATAAAAAAAAAAAAGCAGCTTGTAAGTGGCAGAGGTGGGATTTTGTGTTTTTTGATGTTTGTTTATTTTTGAGAGAGAGAGAGAGAGAGACAGACAGCACAAGTTGGGGAGGTACAGAGAGAGGGAGACACAGAATCTGAAGCAGGCTCCAGGCTCTAAGCTGTCAGCACAGAGCCCGACGCGGGACTCCAACCCAGGAACTGTGAGATCATGACCTGACCTGAAGTCAGACATTCAACTGACTGAGCCACCCAGATGCCCCGGGATTTTGTTTTAATCCAGAAGATACTTTTCTTTGCTCCATACCTATTTCTTGCTCTTCCATTTGTTGATCCTAGCATACTGAGGAAAAGGTATCATCAAATTCTTAATGTGGTGGTAGAGAGATGGCTGTTAAAAATGCCAGAATAGAGCAGAGTATGCTATGCTGAGCTCTGTCATACCTGCTCAGCAGTACT
This sequence comes from Lynx rufus, assembly GCF_022079265.1. NCBI lineage: Eukaryota > Metazoa > Chordata > Mammalia > Carnivora > Felidae > Lynx > Lynx rufus. The sequence continues at coordinate 35,986,376 of NW_025814828.1, forward strand.
GGGAATCTTGAAATGTGGAGGACTTGACAGAGGTAGAAGACAGAAAGGTGAGAAGAACTAATAGAGAGGGATGGCAGGCAGCTTGAAGCTTTGTCAATGGGTTATTCTGCCAGAAGCAGAAGATGGCTTAGTTCTGTGGGCAGAGTAAAAGGTACATTGTTGGTGGAAAGGTTACACTTCTCCCTTTTCCGTTTACTTTAAAGTTATTTTGTTTAAAGAGGTCTTGGGGCGCCTGGGTGGCTGAGTGTGTTGAGCATCTGACTTAAGCTCAGGTCATGATCTCCTGGTTTGTGAGTTCAAGCCCAGCGTTGCGTTCTGTGCTGACAGAGCCTGGAGCCTGCTTCCGATTCTGTGTCTCCCTCTCTCTGCCCCCGCTTGTGCTCGCGCTTGCTCGCTCTCTCTCAAAAATAAAACACTAAAAAAAAAAGTTCTTTAGTAATCCACACAATACTTTGTCTAGAATAATTTATGCCCTGACTTCTGCCAGATAGTTTTGATTTGTTTATAGATGGAGGGTTATTGGGATACATAATAGATAGAAGGATAGTGAGTGTAAACAAAACAACATGAGGATATAATTTTAAGATATTTTAATTCATATGATCTCCATCTGTTAAAAGGACTGCAAAAGCAAGACAGCAGTTAGTGTTTTATATATATAATTTTATTGTGGGAAAATATATATAACCTAAAATTTGCCTTTAAACATATTTTCATTGTGCAACCCATCATTCATTTCAAGAACTTTTTTTGTCTTCCAGGCTGAAAGTGTGAACTCCCCAGTCTTCTCTCCCCACCGCCATCCCCCTTTAATCCCCTGGTAACCACTTTTCTACTTTCTGTATCAGTGGAATCATAGAGTATTTGTTTCTTTGTGACTTATTTCACTGAGCAGAATGTCTGCAAGTTTCATCCATGTTGTATCATGTGTTGGAATATCTCATTGTATGTACACACCACATTTTGTTTATTTTTTTGTCCTTGGATTGCTTCCTGGAAAGACTTTTTAAAGAGAGAGAGTATTGGGACACTTGGGTGGCTTAGTCGGTTAAACATCTGACTCTTGGTTTCTGGTCTAGGTCATGATCTCATGGTTTGCTAGATTAAGCCCCGCATTGGGTTCTGTGCTGACAGCATAGAGCCTGCTTGGGATTCTCTCTCCCTCTCTGTTTGCCTCTCCCTTGCTCATGCTGTTTCTCTCTCAAAATAAATATTTTTTCAAAAAATAGAGATAGTATTGGTTTAATGGACAAGGTAATAGAATTCTAGACTTGTTAACTTAATACTTGTGCTTTGGTCAAGTCACTTCTTAGATGATTAGTTTTCTATTTATGGAAGAATACCACAAATTCTGTGTAAATGGTAAAGATTTGCCTTAAACCCACTTTAATTTTGGTGTGTCTCAGGATTCATCATCTCTCCTTGATTCACCTGACACTTGGGGTATATAGTCTACTTCTTAACACCCCATAAGATTGTGGCCCCTTTACTCTCAGAATGAGGTAGTAGTCGTGTGGAGGTTGTGTTTATGGGTGGGTGGGAAGGTCATAGGTAATACTGTTAACTAATGAGTCCATCTCCCTTTACCCTTCAGTGAATAATAGACTTTATATTCAAGACCCCAAAGTTTTGGTTCAGTTCCAGACTTGGAGAGTCAACTGTCTAGTGGATGTTTTCAACTCTGTTTCAGTATTCAAAACCATACTCCTCACTGACGTCACTACTACCTGCCACCATCCCCTTTAAAAAGAAATAGAAAGGAAGCCTGGAGTCCAGGATTGCGTGAGCCTAAGAATCTCGGGCTCAAAAAGGGAGGGTGGAAGAGGCCAACATGGTGAACAGCAAGAAGCAATTATTTGATTTGTCAGTAGAACATTGATGATCTGTGAATTAGAACGTCTCTCCCCACCAAATGCACACATTCATGAAGCTTTGTGTGTAGTTTTAGGAGAGTTGCTCTTCAAATCTATCCATAGACCTCAGTTAAAACCTGGTGGCTTAAAAGCAACTTTGGTAGCTTAGACTCAGCCAGATGACAGAAAATGGAAGATGTAAAAGGAGACGAGACATTCTTCTTAAGATTTTTGGGAAAAGGGAAGGGCAGAAACTGGTCATTTTTCAGTAAGGAAGATACAAGCATAATATTTACAGACTAAGATCTAGGAAAAGAGTGAGGAGATGGTGATGGGAACATCATCCTTTGGGGGAGAGTATATAAGCGGATTATGAACCCAGGTTGGGAAATAAAAAGAGATTGGAATAAATTTGAGGTGGAAAAGAATCAAGTGAATTGATCAGCTGATAATTTTGAGTGGTAAGAGAAGACAGTTACTCAAGTAATCTGCTAGCCGACTCAAAATGGCTAAGGAAAATTATAGGGTAGTTTCTCCAGATATTTCAAATTGTTTACTTCACATGAAGTTTTTTGTAACGTAGGGTGTTTGAAAATGGGAAACAACAGTGAAAGAGAACCTGCTCAGTCATTTATCTTTTATATTTTTGCTTTACATATTAAACATTTTTCTGTGTTTAGTCTCACCAGTGGCTAGATCTTACTGGTCTTAAACTTCTTTGTTGTTGTTATACCAATTTGACAAGTGAAACAGAATCTTGTTAGAAACCCATCTCTGGGTTAAATGATTATATTTAAATTGGAGGTTAATAGGTAAACATGGACTGTTCTGGACTAATGAAAAGTATGGTCACTTTATAACCAAATACCTAGAACTCCTCAGCTAAGGTTCTCAATCTGATGGCACAGTTCTCAATCTCCAGGGGAGAATTGTTGGAATGTATTGATGCCTAGGCTTCACTCTAAAATGTAGTAATTCATTCATTTTGGAGAGGAGTGTGCACATTAGTGTTTTTCAGAGCCTGTCAGATGACTTTAGTATGCAGCTAAGGATGAGAGCCATTGATCTTAATGAATATAGAATTGAGGGTTTGGTGGCATTCCCCTATATTCCTTTGCTGGTCAGGTAACAAAGAATTCCATTGTTAAACAGTTGTCCATAATCCTGTCCTGTCTTTGGGAATGCCTGTGACCTAAATCTTGCCAAAAGTGGAGAGTCAGGGTCACTTGACAAATTGGGTTCTTTTGGAGTAGTAGTATATAGCTCGAGCTTTTTCCAAAGAAAATCTCCCCCAAAGTTTTTAAAGTTTCTGTTAAAACCTTTCATAAGCTTGTTCAAAAACTACTTACAATGCTCTGGTACTGGTGATAAGCTTTAGTTAGGCAATCTTTCCTGAAATGGTTTTAAAAATTAATATTTTCTTATCTGGTTTGAGTATACATATTTTTTGCAAAGTATTTATGGCATTGGCAAGTCGAAGACAGTTTTTGCCACTCCATGATTGAATCAAAATGGCAACTAAATAAATACCTTTATAATAATGTCTTTGGAATCCCAGGAGAAAACTGAAATCTGTCATAAGGTTGTGCTTTGATGCAAGCTGATCTACAGTTACCAGTTTAAGTTGAATATGGTATCAGTGTGACTTTAGCTTTTCACTTTACCCTCCCATTGTATAGCCATCTTCTCTTGACTAGATTCACTGGTAACATTAAGCTGGAACAGTTCCTTGGGGTCCCTGGGTGGCTCAGTCGGTTGAGCGTCCCACTTTGGCTCAGGTCGTGATCTTGCGGTGTGTGGGTTCAAGCCCCACGTCGGGCTCTTTGCTGACAGCTCAGAGCCTGGACCCTACTTTGGATTCTGTGTCACTCTCTCTCTCTGCTCCTCCCCCACTCACACTCTGTCTCTCTCAAAAATAAATAAACATTAAAAAAAAAAGATGGAACAGTTCCTTAATTCATGGTTTTTAAATCTAAAACAAATGTACTTTTTTTTCTTCTTGTAGGTTATGCAATGGTCTCTGCAAGATGGTTTATTCTTGAATTGGAGCTTTTTAAGACTGACAAATGCTGGTACTTCATCTTCTATAAGTGGACTATAATTTCTTTTCTCAAGACAACTACATAAGCAGACAAAATTGCAAAGATCTGCCCTGTGTCGAGTATGACAGCCACGACTCGTGGCTCTCCAGTAGGAGGGAATGACAGCCAGGGCCAGGCTCCTGATGGACAGTCTCAGCCCCCCCTCCAACAGAATCAGGTAGGACATTTAAGATACTAGTTAAAGTTACATTGGTTTGTCTACCATGAGATAGTAAATAATGAAGCATGTTCGGAATGGTTTGTGAAGTAACCATAAAAGTTATTTTAAGAAAAGTAGACAGTAATAAGAAAGCTCAGGTGCTGTAGATGGTGATGCTCGAGCATATGGTGCCTCTTTTGCTGGTGTCTTACTTACACGGTCAGTTATCAGATGAAGTATTTAAGCCCTGTGTCATTTCCATAGCAAAGCCTGAAGTCATTCAGTGTAGCCTCTGTTACAGAGCATGGACTCCAGTCATGTTGTGTTCAAATTTGTGCTTTTCAGCATACTAGTCTATGACTGGGTAACATATGTAACCTCTGAGCCTCGGGTTTTCATCTGTAAAATGGGGATAACAGTAATAACTATTTCATAGGATTGTTACAAGGATTGAGTGAAATAATGTTTGCAAATAGTTTAAAATAGATTTTGGTATCAAGATTTTATGCTGGCCTTAAAACTCATAGGGTAATATTTTTTTCTTTTTTTCTATTCTGTGGATGAATTTGTGTGAGATTCTGTTACTTCTTTCGTATCTTTTTAATGTCTTAGACTCGTGGTAACATCTCGTCTTTCATTTCTGACAATGCTAATTTGCATTCTTTCCTGATACTCTTTCCTAGGGATTTATTAGTTTCTTTAAACTTGGCCCAGAACCAGCTTTTGGCTTCGATTCTCTCTCCCTTCCCTATGTGTGCTTTTACCCTCATGTCTTTGTTCCTTTCATTTCCTTTGAATTTGAATTGCTGATACTCTCATTTCTTGAAGTGGAAGTTTAGTAATTAATTTTCAGCTACTTTTTCTAATATATACAGTTTTAAGTTGGGAAATACCCAGGTAAGACATACATACTAAAATTTGTGATGCGCAGCTCTAACGGCACTTACAGGTGAATTTATAACTGAGTTGCGTGCACGTGAACCATAGACCTGTTGCTTACAGTTGGTACATGTTTACGTAGAATTCTGTATGGATGAGTTTTTAGGCAAAAATACTGTTACCATGGGATACTTAAATTTGGCACTTGGGGATAAGTTCTTATTGTCCAGTTATTACTAGATTAGTCTATTACAAGTATGGTGGAAAAGAGACACACATACACTCCCTTTGTCCCTCCTCTCTTCCTCTCCCTCTGCCATTTTAGAGAAGCAAGCAAGTCAGGTTTTAATTTTATTTTTCCAAATAAGTGTGTCAACGTCATTCCTTTTCCTCTCCAGTTCCCACTTTTAGGCCATAAAATACTGAAGTACATGGTCATAGATACTGGACAGAGTTGTTAAGTCTTCTTGTGTCATAAATTTGTTATCCACTATTTAGGTTTCTTTAAACATAGTCAAAGGTTGTGTTGGATGCCCAAGATGCTTTTTTTAAACCAGGAACTAGTAGAGATTCGATAGGTTTGCTCTTTTTTGTTTGTTTTGAATTTTACTTATTTTTGATATCCAAATATAATTACCATACAATGTTATATTAGTTTCAGCTGTATGATTCAACAATCCTGTACATTACTCCGTGCTCATCATGAGAAATGTGGTTTCATACTTGTCTAGTAATTCCTGTTGTGACAGGGCTCACATAATGGGAAATGTAAGTAGAGGAGCAGTATACATCATGGTTAACACAAACCTGGATTCAAATCCTGACCATAGAGTTGGAGCTGTGTGACCTTGGGCTAATTACTTACTGTCTGAGTTTGTTTTTTCATCTATAAAATAGCCGTCTAATACTTTCTTAGGCTCTTGGGGATTAGGTGAAATTACAGCACAGTAGCACAGAGACTTCCTGAAGCATCATAAACTTACTATGATTTTATCTTTAAAGTTTTACTCTTTTACTCTAATCTGTGTTGGTGTTTGAATTATTAAATGTACATATGGTATAGAAACCTAAATCTGGAATATCTGATTTTTAAGACTTCATCGCCTGATTCTTCCAATGAAAATTCCCCGGCAACTCCCCCAGATGAACAAGGTCAAGGTGATGCTCCACCACAGCTTGAAGATGAGGAACCTGCATTTCCACATACTGACCTGGCAAAATTGGATGACATGATCAATAGGTGAGTTAATTTGTTTTGTTTTCTTAATGTGTGTAATACACAGGAGAACCAATGGTTTCTTAGCACAGTGATTAGTAGTAAATAAGAAAAGAGGAAGAGTGGACAGAAATACCACAGTTAGCCACGCCGCCTCCTTAATAGCCTTAACATCTTGGTGATTACCAAGTACTTTGTAACCCATGGTTCTTAAAGGATTTGAAAAACGAAAGGGAGTAACAGTGTCAGTAAAGTTTTTAGAATTGATGATGACCCAAGCTGGTGTGTTTCTGAAGTAGAACCATATGTATGATTTCCCTCCTTGAATGTTTATGAACTTTTTTTTTCTTTTTGGTATGTTGGTTGTCCTGATTGCTGGGTGATTTTCATGATTTTTACATGGTCCTGAGGTAAGCCAGGTCACAAGAACATGAGTTCCTCAGAGCCTGCCCCTTGTGAACCCTTTACTAGCCTGAGGCATTTAACCATCTCTGCTATTTGTTTCTCTTGATCTTCACTTCAGGGGCAAGTTTAGAGTATAATTTTTTGTACTTGTAGTGGAAGACTCCAGGAGAATGTAAGTTTAAGGCTTGTGTGCAGAGGAAGAAAAAGATTTGAAGAAGATAAGGGAATGGGGTACCTAGGTGGCTCAGTAGGTTAAGCAGCTGACTTCAGCTGAGGTCTTGATCTCACGGTTTATGAGTTCAGGTGCCTCGTTGGGCTCTGTGCTGACAGCTCAGAGCCTGGATCCTGCTTTGGATTCTGTGTCTCCCTCTGTTCCTCCCCCCCACCCCCAAATAAACATTAAAAAAAAAAAAAGATGAGGGAAGAGTGTGTTGGGGGGAACCACATATGGCTGTGGTCTTCACCAGGCTGTGGAGTCAACAAGTGAGTGCTAGGGAGGTGTGACACATCCCTTTAACTCCTAAAAAGGAAAGTAAGGAAAATACCCGAGACTTACAAGCATTTGCGTTACTAAATTTTCTTTATTCTTTGACTTTCTAAAAATCCGTTAATACTTAATATATATACTAGCAGGGGAAATAGAACCCCCCCTTTTTTCCCCCCAAAATCTTGATTACATAAGTAATAGAAGTATGCATTGTTATCCGTGGAAATACAGTGTTGATATAGTTCTCTATAATTCCCTTCTTCTGTATACACGTCTCAAGAAAAAATTACTAACAATAGGGGTGCCTGAGGGGTGCCTCAGTCGGTTGAGCATCCAACTTTGGCCCAGGTCATAATTTTACAGTTTGTGGGTTTGAGCTCCGCGTCAGGCAGGCTTTGCGCTGAAAGCGGAGCCTGCTTCAGATTCTCTGTCTTCCTCTCCCTCTCTGCTCCTTCTCCACTCTCACTCTTTGTCTTTCTCTCAAAAATAAATAAGCATTTTAAAAAATCTTAATTACTAACAATAAGGAGTAGACTCTTCAGATTATCTTTGTGTTTACTATGATTTGTATTGATTTTTCTACAAATGTGAGATTTCTTACCAAATCATTTTGTCTTGCTTTTCTCACTTCATTTATCTTGAAAAATTTTCTATTAATATATTTTTTAACTCACTGTATTTAATAAGTATATTTGAAAGAACACATTAGCTGTGATTCTGGTAGTATACAATATATACATTGAAATTGTATAAAGTTATTTGTTTTGTCCCTGGTTATTCTTTCTCTGTAGCAGAGACCTAGCAAAAGGTTTTATTGTTGCGTTTTGATCTTTGTCTGGTGATTGTTATTAAAGGGTACTTGTTATGCAGACTTGAAGACAAAAGTTTGCATATATTAGTCATGGAGCACTTTTTTTTTTTTTTTTTTTCAAATCAAGGGTTTTTGGAGCAGTGAGAAGGATGAGAAAGAAGGGGTGGAAAAGGATGGACTCGCAGATGGTTGGGCTGCCACTGGGACCACAGAAAGCACCACCTGGGTGTGCGCTGCATCCTTGTTGGAGGGAGGAGGGTACCTATGGAGGCAGAGGGGCCTGGAGACCCACATCCTTCAGGATAAATTGATGAATTATGTGAATTGAGGCAGAAAACCCTCATTTTCCACCTAAATTTTTCTTCTTTGTGAAGAAATTGAAGTCAACTAAGAGGTTCATCATAATTCTGAAAGAGCTCTTTCCTATGAACTCAAACAATAAGTATCCATTTAATTGATACTTGGTTGTTATGGTAGTTTTATATTCTTTGTTATTAAAATAATTTCCTTTTGGGGCACATGGGTGGCCGAGGTCATGACTGAACAGTTCGGTTTGTGAGTTCGAGCCCCGTGTTGGGCTCTGTGCTGACAGCGCAGAGCCTAGACCCTGCTTCAGATTCTGTATCTGGCCCTCCCCTGCTCTCGCGGTGTCTCTCTCTCAAAAAATTAAAAAAATAGTTTCCTCTCCCCTCCTTGCTATCTTTTGTTTGACAATTCTTTAAAAAATTGTAGAGACAACAGATGGAGCTTAGTTTCACAAAGCAGATACTCTGCCAGCCTTGTTTTAAAATTTTAATGTTTTTTAGAGTTAATATTTAATTTTTTCGTGGTGAGGTGAATAATTATAATTAGTAACTCATTTATAGTGCCTCTTTTAGAGTGCAGCCAATAAACATCTTTTTATATCATTAAAATCCTTAGGCCTCGATGGGTGGTTCCAGTTTTGCCGAAAGGGGAATTAGAAGTGCTTTTAGAAGCTGCTATTGATCTTAGTAAAAAAGGTAAGTTTAGATGTTCTTATGCTTTTCATAATGTATGTTACTAGATTCACTTTCACTTTATCCCCAAACACTTGTTTTCCTCTCTTACGAACATTTAACTGGGTATTCCTAGACTAGAACACCTTAAGTTTTCTTGCTGTGGCTTATGATACTTACCTAGAACAAGGGTTCAGGTCCTTTGGTCAGCCTTCAGGGGTATTCATTAACTAGCTGAAGTTACGCATAAAATTGGTGTATATTCATTTTTAAACAAAACTGTTCAGCTTACATGTTTATTATTTTTCTTAATACACTAAAAAGATTTGATTTTTCTCTAAAAGAAAAAAGGCTTGAAACTTTCTGGTCTGGTGTTTTTACCTTGTCGTCTAGAAGTGAAACCTCAGTGCCTGAATTGATCATTTTTTCTAGTGGCTTTGGTCTGCTCTAGGTGTAGTTGAATTCTCTTAGCAAAGGACTATAACATTCTTTTAATTTTAAGGCATTGGATATTAAAATAAATGACATTTTAGTTTTTGAAATAGGGTAGCCATGGATGTGTTCTAACTATCAATAGGCACTTATCACAATTGAAGTTGATCATTATAAAAACTAATATGCTTATTTGTCTCCATGGCAAGGGTAATATTTTTTTTTTAATCTTAAAATAGTTTCCTTCCTTCATTTAAAGAATGTCTCTCCACATCTTTTTAATCTTGAAAAATAATCTAATTATGAAAAAACATTTCCATATTATAATTATTTTCTACTACCCAAATTTCTTTTGTTCATTTACACATTTATTGAGGAAATTTTTGAGCAAATTTTTGAAGACATTTGTAATAGGCATGTTCTAGGTCCTGACTCTACAGTGATAGGTAAGAACACATAATGGTATCTCATTTAATATTCCTTGAGATTCACTGGATGTAGAACCCCCTGCCCCCCCATGGGACCATGGTTTATTTTAAGCAAGGTTCAGATTTTTAAATACAGTACTGAGTTTAAATGTTCTCTTTTCTGCAGTCAAAATCAGAGAACATTTTATATACAGATTGAATCACTTTTCATTGTGTTATCAAGAGTTAAAGATTTTCTCTGTGTTTGGCAGGGCGGAGCATTCAGCTCTGTTGCCTTTCTGAAATCAGATGAAACTAAGCAAAAATACAAAGAAGCATAAATGCTGGGACAGTGAAAGAGAGACAAAAACAATTCATCTTATTTAATCAAACACTTATGTAGAATAGTATGAAGATACTGATGTCTAACGGATCGTTTACAACCAAAATAAGATTTTAAAAATAGTTGTGAAACTTCATTTTTTAAGTTTTAAATTGTATTTTCAGGGAGTAAAATGCTCTGAAGCATTTAGATTCCTTCTCAGTGGCACTGATAATCTTTGTGTGGTTAAGGTCTAGTGTCATAATTTGAAATGTTTTCAATTCACCTATTACTTGATTTCATGTACTTTTATACAGTTAAATAATTTTGAAATTCATTGATTATTTTGGTTTCTGAATCTGTTACCTTCTTGATACATAGGAACTTTGATAATACTTGTAGTATTTGTCTTTTTGACCTCTTACGATGATGTTTTTTCCAAAGCTAGTCTGAATTTCTTACTTATCAGTGAGTAGTTTATTTATTACTTTTTATCATGTAATCGGGCATTGTGAGACAATCAGAAAAATACTTTGTTCACATTTATTTTTCTTCCCTTAGGCCTTGATGTTAAAAGTGAAGCATGTCAACGATTTTTCAGAGATGGGCTAACAATATCATTCACTAAAATCCTTACAGATGAGGCAGTGAGTGGCTGGAAGTTTGAAATACATGTGAGTCTTGCATGTGACTTTAAAAAATCAGATTTCCACAGTGATGCCTATGTTGAGTGTTTTCTCCTATGTATGTGAAATACATATTTGGTTATATATTTGATTCATTAATTGAATTAAATTCAAGGGTCTAAAACTGAGAAACTTTAAAAATATTTCTTATAAGTTATAATTTCTATAGAAGAAAGCATGATCATTTTAGTGTGAGATTTAGAGACCTTTGGTTTAATAATCTGTCTCCTGGGTTCTCAAGTGCCTTTATGACCACGTTCATCAGTTTTGAGATGTACCATGTATTCATTGTATGTACCACTAAGGAAGAAAAACAGCTAAGATTAGGGAGTCTATCTAGTATCTGGGACATAAAGGTCAAAGCAGAGAAATAAAGTTACCACACAGAAAGGGATGCAAAAAAACCTGTATGTCTCAACCGTGGCATCTTAGTGGAGGTAAAAATCACCTGAAAATTTAAACCACAGGCCAGTATTCAGAGTTTTGTAGTCTAAATTCAGATTACGGCTGTGAAACAAAAAAAATCCTCAAATGGATAAAGTGGTCTCTGGTTCATGGTATGCCCAAGTGACCAGAAGAAGCAAATGCAAGTTTTCTCTATACCGTCGGTCTAAGAAACTAGTATGCATTGATTATAAGATATAATCACATTCCAGAGATTTAAAAAAAAGTAAAAAAAAAGTGCATCTTCGATTGATGAAATGCCATCCATGATTACTTCAAGTTTCTGTTCCATATTCATACTGTGGAAATGTCATAAGCTGTGAAGCAGATATTTTTGTGCTCTGTGAACTATTTTTCAAATGTAACCATAGCACAAAAATCGCAAAATCTTCTAATTCAACATGTAACTTTGTAAGTAAAGAAATGGAAACTTTGGAAGTGCTGTTAGACTTTTGCCTTGAGGCTTAGATAGCAAATCTACTCCATCTTGGGTACTTACTGTATTGCGTAGATGTTAGAATTGCTGCCTCTAGTGTATAAATTGCAAAGACAAAAAAAAAGGTAACTTGCACCTTGTCTATGGACATCATAGGCTTGGGCATTGCCTACTTCATTTTGTAAGCCATTACAAATGGCTTTTTTCAAGTAGGTACTATATAAAGGATAGTAAATGTTAATTCATTTTTTAAATATATCTGTTTGATCCCAATATTAAACAGTTTAAATGATCACGATAGAAAAATGGAGAGATGGTAATTAAAATATAATTAACATGGGAGGATCTTTCTATTTGGAGTTGCAATGATCTGATCTTCTAAATCACCTTTCCCCCTTATATAACAGAGGTGTATTATCAACAATACGCATCGCCTGGTGGAGCTATGTGTGGCCAAGTTATCCCAAGACTGGTTTCCACTTCTAGAACTTCTCTCCATGGCCTTAAATCCTCATTGCAAATTCCATATCTACAATGGTACACGTCCGTGTGAATCCGTTTCTTCAAGTGTTCAGTTGCCTGAAGATGAACTCTTCGCTCGTTCTCCAGACCCTCGATCACCAAAAGTGTGTTGGTTTATTTTCATAATTAATGGTTTTGCTCTGCCTCATAGCTGTCAAAGATCTGAACCACCTGTTAATGTGAAGAAGCGTAATTTCATGTTACTATTAAAGGGATTCTGCATTATTTTGTAGTTTGGATTCTAACCAACCACCCCCCAGCTTTATTGAATTATAAGTGACAAAATTGTTTGGGATTATGGTTTTGTTTGTTTAGCCCTCTCCACGTAGTTAGTCCCCATTGACTTCTGCCAGCCTTTTGGGGAATAGTCATAAATTGGGTTAATGTGAAACAGGCTTTAATTGTCCTCATAAATAAGAGTAGAATAGATGAGATGACTTCTTTGACCAAGGCCATGATCACTGTAGACATTCTAATGTTTTGACTTCAAGACCAAGTATATCCTATGTCTAGTAATGTGTCACAAAAGTAAAATTAGAGAAATTATAAATGAAAGCAAAATAGTAAAACTTAGAACATGTCATACATATACATCATCGTAAAATTTCTCAAATGTAAATTTTCTATATTTGCATAGACAGAGTATGCGAAATAAAAAAACTACATCCCTAACTGTACATCTTTTAATAAATACTATATAACAATACATAGTTTTTAAATTTTAGAATTTAGGGAAACCTTAATATTGTGAGCCTTACAAAAAGGAAAACCCAGCATGGAAAATTTGAATTTATACATAAAATTGTTGGTTTATTCATTTAAAAGTGGAAATCCTCAAAATGTGTTAAACTTAGAGCTGGGATTTTTTATATTTCCCAAGATTCATATTGTTTCCACTTCGTGCCTTTTTTTGTTTTGGTAAATCAAATTAATGACCAAACAATGACAGTCTCCAAAATATATCTGTATTTCTTTAATTTTTGCTCTGTAGGTCAATGATCATCTTTACAGACTCCCAGGAAACAACTTGATTTAAGATGGCTTCTGGTTGAAGATCTTTTTATGTCTTTCTTTGAAACCTAGCCCTGCTTGAGTATTACTAATAACAGAATGTTCCTAATTGCTTAAACATACAGTATAGCTGAAAACCTAGGATTAGCTTTAGACTGATTATTTTACTGTGTGCATGCATATGCTATTGTGTGTGTGTGTGTGTGTGTGTGTGTGTGTGTATATATATATGTATTTATAATACATAATGAGTATGTACTTTCCTAGAATTGCTGAATGCCGAAAGGGACTGGTGGATTAAAATGCTCAGATTTTTAATTGTTCTGGAATTAGCTTTTTAAGACCAAATAACAAGGCAGGAAAATACTATAATGAAAACTTACATAGAGAAATGGTGGTTAATTTTGTAGAGAATTTAATTGATTTAGACTTAAAATCCTGTCAAAACTACCTTTAGGTACCATATTGTCTCTTTAGAGCAATTACCTTATATTTCTGTTTTCCCTTTGTCCTGGACATGGTTTTTATGTTTTTGTTTTTTAAGTAGCTATAGAAATTATTTTTGCTTAAGAGTCAGTAAAGAAATTACCTTTAAGTTTTACATATTAGGCATGCTTTTAACTCCACAAACCATTGGCTATCCCAGCTGCATTGTACTTTTGAGTATTGCTATCCCCTAGTGAAGAGGTTGAAAGACAATCCATACTATTACATCCTGGTTATCTCTAAGGTGAGAATTGGGGCATTCACATGAGCCAGCAAAAGCATCAACCAGCATGTTCTAGTTAGGAGGAACAGATACAATACCAGGGGTTTGTATTTAATAGTTCACTCTCAGGCTTTAAGATTATTGTATTTATAGGGAATTTTTAATTATTCACAACTACAATAAAAAATGAATTCAAATATTGTCTTATGTCATCAAATACCTTTTTCTTATTTAAAATTGTTTTTTATCCTCTTAAGTTTAAAATTTTTCAGGTAATAAGGTATTCTCATATAATGAGGTCTCTGAAATAGAAACATGGCTTCTCGTTCCTGTTCAGCGATAATTGGTACGAACACACAACTGTGACCTAGTGATTTCACTTGTACTGCCATTCATGCTTCTTTCTCACAGAGAGGATTACTATGAATAATATGTCCTATTTTGTTTTATTTCACAGATGATATTACATAATTTATTGAGTTTCCTGTTTCTAGTATTTTTCAATCAAGAAATTATTTCAGATGGTCCTTTTCTTCCCTGAAAGCAGGACGTTAACCTTTTTCATTAACTGTATTGCAGGGTTGGCTGGTGGATCTTCTCAACAAATTCGGCACTTTAAATGGGTTCCAGATTTTGCATGATCGTTTTATTAATGGATCAGCATTAAATGTTCAAATAATTGCAGCCCTTATTAAGTAAGTTACATTTTTAAGTGAATCTTCAGTGTATTATAGGAATTCCTGTTTAATTGCATGATAAAACTTTTCTTCTTGCAAGTATGGTTTCCTCTTCACCTGATAACTTGGATTTTTTGAGTATAAATAAATCTGAGTTCAGTCCTAGTTAATTGTAAGAAAGTATTAAGCGTGTTTGTTTGTTTTTGTTCTTTCAGACCATTTGGGCAATGCTATGAGTTTCTCACTCTTCATACAGTGAAAAAGTACTTTCTTCCAGTAATAGAAATGGTCCCACATTTTTTAGAAAACTTAACTGATGAAGAACTGAAAAAAGAAGCAAAAAATGAAGCCAAAAATGACGCTCTTTCCATGATTATTAAATCTTTGAAGAATTTAGCTTCAAGAGTCCCAGGACAAGAAGAAACTGTAAAAAATTTAGAAATATTTAGGTTAAAAATGATACTTAGGTAAGATGTTTACCTCTTGAAATAAACGATTATATGGATGTTTAGAATCTTATTTAACACTGAAATTCTCTTCTAGATTACTGCAAATTTCTTCTTTCAACGGAAAGATGAACGCACTGAATGAAGTTAATAAGGTGATATCTAGTGTATCCTACTATACTCATCGACATGGTAACCCTGAGGAGGAAGAATGGCTCACAGCTGAACGAATGGCAGTAAGTCCTTTGATTCTTCTTCCATGGATAAGAATCTGCCCCAAACAAAAATTAGAATAGCTTTACTTAATATTAGCAATAACATTTTAAAGAAACCTTAGAACTGGGAGGTGTTCAGATTGATTTAGGACTCTTAATCCTCAGAAGTTTTTGTAATAACACAATTTATTTGGTAGTGATCTAGGTAGCTTAGCACATCTTTGATAAACTTACTGCTGAATGTAGGTATTCTGAATTAATTAGCTTGTCTGGGGGGTTTGGTTGAAATGGAACAGATAACGGTGATGTTGGGATTAGAGCAGGTAGCATCTGGTACCTGATGCATGAAGTGGCCTGTTGTTCATTTGACCAATTCCACTTACAGATTTTAATATTGGAAATATAATCACTGGAATAAGATATACACGAATTGATGTTTTATCGTGTTAAGAATTTAAGCACTTCTATTTATATTGTTTTAGCATTGAAAGTTTAAGAGACTATTTACCATAGATACTTCAGTATTTTGTAGTTTTAAAATGCGTAAGTATGCCATTTAGGAAACATTGGTTGAGTAACTTCAGTGCATACTGTCTGGTGCAGTAAATCTGTAAAAGAACTGTCCTTACCCTCATGGTGGCCTCAGTTTAATAGGGGAGACAATAAATAGAATGTGGTAAAAGATGTGGAGGATTCGTAAACATTGGCTCTGTGTTTGGGGGCAGGTGTTAAACCTCTGATTTTGTATATGTGATTTGTCTGTCTGCCTTGTTGGCAGGTTGAACACCATGCTTCTCAGTGTAGTCTGAGGTCTGGTTCTGGTTCTTGAACTGTTGCCAGTCCTGGATGAGTACAGAAAATGGCATCAAGTGTTCAGAAACTGTTGTAGCAATTTGAAGTTGCCACATATTTATTTTCACAGACATACCTGCAACAGATTAGAAATAAAAATGGACCTTTACCACCTAGAACTCTATTTCTGTAGCACATTTTGGGGCTAAATACTTCTTACTCTTACTAGGTTGAATACTGTGAAATTTCACAGTATGAGCTAGTACCTATTTGTATACTGAGGGAGTTTTCTTCTATTGGTATAGGTATTAAATAAATGCCAGTCAGCAACATAGCATAGTGTTATAGAAACAGAGACTTGGGAAGCATGCAACCTTGATTTAGATTCCAGTTCTAACACTTCTGAGCCTGTTTACTCTTCTGTAATAGGGTAATATATTCCCTCATTAGGATTGTTCAGAAGATTAAAGAGCTAATGGATAAGCAATAATAGCATAATTGGTTAATAAATAAGAGCAAGAAATAAAAGGGCATATTTTCACCCAAACAAAACTGATGTAAGGAGTCCAAAGACCCTAAAATGGGTCCCTTCTCATTACCTAAACCTTGGTGTTTGCTGCACTAAAATAATACTTCTCTGCATAAATGCTGAAGTAGAATCTCTTTAATGATTTCACTCTTTTCTGATTGGTGGAAACATTTCTGTGCAAAATTCAGTTTCATGGAATTACTGTTTTTCATAGTTTTGAGTTAAAACACATAAACCTATTGCACTAGTATATTTATTTTGTATTTTTTAGTCCCTACTACTGTTGTTTAAAAGTATGAACAATATTTTGTACATTTTAAAAGCTTCTGTGTTTAAATTTCTTTCAAACAAGTTTTTGAATTATATTTAGGAATGGATACAGCAGAACAATATCTTATCTATAGTATTGCGAGACAGTCTGCATCAACCACAGTATGTAGAAAAGCTAGAGAAGATTCTTCGTTTTGTCATCAAAGAAAAAGCTCTGACTTTACAAGATCTTGATAATATCTGGGCAGCACAGGTAAGGAATTTCAGATGGTGGCTATTCGGATTCTAAAAAGAGCTACTAAAAACTGATAGTAGTCGTTCTAAAATGAGATATGAAGGCTTACTTTGTTTGATTTGTAGTGTGTTTAAATGTTCATCATTTATAGAAAGCCTGTCAAGAATCTAACTAGTCAACGATACTTTAAATATATTCATCATTTACTGTATGTTTGGCAAAGGTTGGCAATTTGTACGTGGTTTTGTTTAGTATTTACTGCAAATTTTTGAAGTATTTTTCCCCCTTTTCTTTTTTTTAATATATATTTTTTGAGGGAGACGGAGACAACATTAGCGGGGAGGGACAGAGAGAGAAGGAGATGGGAATCCCAAGCAGGCTCCACACTGTCAGCACGGAGCCCAGTGTGCGGTCTGAGCTCATGAACCGTGAGATCATGACCTGAGCCAAAATCAAGAGTCAAATGCTTAACCAAGACTGAGCCACCCAGGCACTCCATTATTTCTTTTATTTATATGATATTACATCACATATTGTAGGTGGTTTTAAATAAGAGTCAAACAGTAAATTAATATAAGGAATGTCTCTTGCAAGAATATAAAACATCTGTAATTGGTTTTTCATAAACTTTTAATGCAAAGAAAACTTCAGTAGGAGAGTTAAATCACTATTTAAAAAGACCTATAATAATCTAAAGGATTTATAGCTTTTCTGAAGGATAAGTCACTTTTTTGGTTTCAGAGCCAGAAACTAGGTGATTTGATTATCTTAAATGCAAGTTTCTATTCGGATCACTTAGGAAGTATTGTTGAGTTTTAGATTACAAAGCTTTGTTTTTTGAGTCTGTAGAAACCAAAAAAACTTTGTTTTCCTTTGAATGCTTCAGTTTCCAGTTTTGAAACAAGATCATTGGTATACCTTGTTGTTCTGCTTGCAATGTTAAAATTGGCACGTTAAATTCAATAAACTTTAATAAAGGCTCACATGAATTCCCAAAGTATACATTAGCCTTGTATATCAAGGAATTAAGTTGTCCGGTTTTAGAGGGCAATTCTAAAACATTTAAAATGTTACGAGTTTTCTCATGGTACACACTTAGGTGAAGATGATGGGAATAGTTTGTCAATAATAGCTGTCAGACAGTATATACAACTTATCTGCTGTCCAGATTCTAATATGCTGCTTGCTCTTTGGTTTTTTAATAGGCGGGGAAGCATGAAGCCATTGTGAAGAATGTACATGATCTACTGGCAAAGTTGGCATGGGATTTTTCTCCTGAACAACTTGATCATCTTTTTGATTGCTTTAAGGTAATAGCATAGTAAAGTAGTGCCGCTTCATTTTTAATAAAATTAATTCATTAGATCTTTGAGTTGCTCTTAGCCAGTAAATACAGAAGTAGAAATTATTAAACAATTTCAGGTGTGAAGGAATTGGTAATTTTTTCCCCCAATAAGAACTTAATGTTCATTTTTATATTAATAGCCCTCATAAATAATTAAAAAAAATTTTTTTTTCATGTTTATTTTTGAAAGACAGCATGAGCAGGGGAGGGGCAGATGGAGGGAGACACAGAATCCTGACCTGTCAGCACAGAGCCCGACACTGGGCTCAAACTTGTGAATCACGACATCATGACCTGAGCTGATGTCAGATGCTTAACCGACTGAGCCACCCAGGCGTCCCATAAATAAGGAATCTTTTAAACTCAGGTTGTCAATTTGGATTCCTTTCCTCTAGCAGTTTGAATTTCTATTAAAATGCTTAAGTGCACTGTAGGACTTCAGGGAAGGATGATTAGTTGTAATAAAAAAGCGTCAATAACACGGATTACCAATACCGTGGTATTCTGTGGTGAAATGCATAGACAAGTGCAAATACAACTCATAAGGTATTCCAATTGCCCCTGTAGTGCTATCTGCATTGGTACCATCATGTATCTTTTAAGGCCATACTGAGTTGTGGTCTCTCTACAGTTAGCTGGTGTTGCGTTTGTAAAAACCATATGATTGGTGAATTTGTGGATTTAAGAACATGTGACCTTATAGCCATGTTAATAAGGGGTGTTGTATTAACAACTGGCATTAGATGACCAAAGTATCATAGGGGCACCTGGGTGGCTCAGTCAAGGTTAAGCATCTGACTTCGACTCAGGTCATGATCTCCTGGTTTGTGAGCGTGAGTCCCACTTTCTTTCTCCCTCTCCCCCTCTCCCCTCCCTCTCCCTTGTGGGATTCTCTCTTTCTCCCTTCCTTCCTGCTCCTCGCTCACTTGTGCCCTCTGTATCTAATTAATTAATATAAAATAAAATAAATTCTGATTGCTGGTGGTACATAAGTTGTTACAATCACCAGATTGATATTTCTCAAAGTGTAAGATTCTCATGACTCATCAGTTTGACATCTGGATAGGTCTTCTAGAGAAAGGCATATGTGCACCAGGGTACACGTTTAACATTTGTAGCAGAATTATTTGTAATAGCAAGCAGAATTATTTGTAATGGATAAATTGTGGAATGTTCATATCCTGAAAGATCTCACAATGAGAAAAAGCAAATTTGAGCAATTCAACCATATGGATAGGTCTAATAAAGTTGAAGAAAGGAATAAAATCACACAAGAAGTCATACATTCTTGTTTGCGATTGCATTAACATAAACTTCAGAAATAGACCCAGCAAGCCTCTGGAGTGCTGCTTGCCATGTGTTATTTTTGACCTGAGTAATAGTTACATAGGTTTTTACATTATGTATTGTAGTAATGCTATATACTTGTACTACCTTTCTTGATGTGTCACAATAGAAGAAAAAAATGTGAATTATTGGTTTCTACCTCACAGCCAGCTAAATCTGAATTGCTAGGTATGGGGCCTGAGAGCCTGTATTTTAAGCAGCATTCTCAGTTGTATCTTAGGCAACGTTAAAGTTGTAAATCATTGCCTTACGGAAAAATTCAGTTTGATATCTTTCAAAGGCAGCTGAGGAAATAATAGAGTCCATTATCATGGGTACTCTAAAGTTAATTGCCATTCATTTTTAATCTTGAGATGACTTCTGAAATACCACAGTGCGTGACCAAGGATGGCCATTATGGAAGAAGGAAAGAGGTCAATTGTTACTACAGCCCCTGGACCCTCCTCTTTTGAGGATGGTCTAAATACAATAATAGGCTAAATGTAAACATGGTTCCATTTGATCTTTTTCCCCGTTGGCTTAGCATGTATTTACTAAGCACTTACTGTTTGATAACAAGCACTGTTTTCTGAGCTCTTGTAGCTTTCTACAAAAGATGATTCAAAGGAAACATGAAGTCCGGGTCAGTTTGCAGTTCTTCGTGGACTGGAACCAAATGATTTCAGACTTGTTAATTAGCCTGAAAGTACCTATGTGTTTGTGTATTTGCCCAGTCTAGTTTTTAAATGTTGTAGTTTTAGGTTTTTTTAGTTTATTTATTTATTTATTTTGAGAGAGAGTGACCGACCATGAGCTAGGGAGTGACAGAGAGAGGTGGGGAGAGAATCCCAAGCAGGCTCCATGCTGTCAGCACAGAGCCCAATGTAGGGCTCGATTTCTCGAACCTTGAGATCATGACCTGAGCTGAAATCAAGGGTCAGATGCTCAACTGACTAAGCGATCCAGGCGCCCCTCAATCTTTATTTTTGAAGTTTGTTTGAACCAGGATTCTTACTTTGTATTTGGTTGTGCACATCTTCTAAGTCTCTTTGAATCTACACTTTCTCTTTCCTTGCAGTC
The DNA here is from genome assembly GCF_022079265.1 of Lynx rufus. Taxonomy (NCBI): domain Eukaryota; kingdom Metazoa; phylum Chordata; class Mammalia; order Carnivora; family Felidae; genus Lynx; species Lynx rufus. The sequence goes on from NW_025814828.1 coordinate 36,007,129, forward strand.
TATTTGTTGGAAGAAACTGGATTGATTGTTGTGTTTATATCAATAGCATAAAATAGAGGCTTGGGCGTTTTTTGGTTTTTTTCCTTTTGCTAGAGTACATACATCCTAGGTGGTCATGTGCTCTTTATTCAGGAGGCATGTAATGCCTAGTTATCTTTCTTTATAAGATGTTCTTAATTATAATATCTAATGTTTCAGTTTTTTCCTGTATCCTTAGCAGTTTCCAGGTGTCTAGGAGGAATTAGAAGTATGCATTCAAGTTGTCTTCGAAGACATCCTTATTTATCTCATTGTAAATGTGTAATAATTCCGTTGAAAGGATCTGCTATAATTTACATAGCTATCCTTCTGTTGTTTGCCTTTAGGTTGATTTCACTTTATTTTCCTATAAAGACTCATTGGCAACTTTATGCATAGAGCTTTTCTCATTCTTTAGCTGCATCCCTGGCCTTTACCCATTAGATGCCACCATCATACACATCCCACCCAATCCCTATTGTATAAACTGGGCATTTGTAAAAATACCATTTTCAGAGGTTCCCTCCCCCTCCCCCCCCCCCATCGTATAGATTTAAAATTAGCATTATATCTTCTAAATGGAAATGGTGCTGTATCATTTCTGCATAAGTTAGAAATTGATTTTACTGGTTAATAACAGACTTTGCTACAGCTGTTTGTTTTCATATGTATAATGCACAGTGCTCTCTTACCAGCTTTTCAAATTTATTATGAACATCTTTGTATGTCAGGTATGTTTGCCATCTTTTAATATACTTTTAAAGTCACAAATAACAGACTGAATCTACGGCAGTGGTTTTCAACAGGCCAGTTCTGCCCCTCACCCCACTCTTCAGAGATACTCAGCAGTATATGGAGATAATTCTGGTTCTCACATCTGAGAGGAAGAGTGTCTACTATCTTCTGGGTAGAGGCCCAAGTATGCTGCTAAACATTCTGTGCACAGAGCAGCCCCACAACAAAGATTTCTCCAGCCTCAAATGTCAATTCCAAGGTTGAAAAACCCTGGTCTTAGGTATTTAACTGTAAATAGAGACTTTTTTTTGTCCTCATGTTTAAGTCTGCCCTATCTTATTTCTCATATATCACTAGAATAATTCTGTGCTCAGCTGCGTTTTCTGATGAACATAGTTAATCCCATGACACGTCATTTAATCAGTGATGGGCAAATGTGTTGTTTTCATGCCATATAAAATTTTTTTCTAGGCCAGTTGGACAAATGCAAGTAAAAAGCAACGTGAAAAGCTACTTGAGCTGATACGTCGCCTTGCAGAAGATGATAAAGATGGTGTGATGGCACATAAGGTGTTGAACCTTCTGTGGAATCTGGCCCATAGTGATGATGTACCTGTAGACATCATGGACCTGGCTCTCAGTGCCCACATCAAAATATTAGATTATAGTTGCTCACAGGTAAGGTGTGCTTCCTTAGCACACTTTTTCTGACCCTTCTTCCTTATCAGGATGGCTTAGGAACAGAATAGTTCCTGATTTTCTTGACATTGTTATTTTTGAAATTATCTTCAAGAATTAACAAATTTTCTTCATCTAAGTCCACCTTCCTCTTCTCAGGTCTCTAGGTCAGAATTTTGTTTCTCATCTGAAAAGCATTTAATCTCCTTGGGAGAAAGACAGTATAAAAAACAGATTATATAGTGGTAGAATTGTCAAATGCATGGTGCTGAAGTGTAAGTTTCAAATAGATCGTAAAATACTGAAGGTGATGAGGGACTTTAGAGGTAAGAGAATTTGGGTTTTCTTTGCTCTTGGGGAAATTAAGAACAATTAATAGAGTTTCCTCAATAGTAAAACACTTCGAGTCTTGCCTGTGAGAAAATCACACAACAGCTTCCCTGCATTCTGATTTGTGGCATGTAAACTGTTAACTTGCAGTAAAATGGAAATTGCTGAATAATTTTCAATTTGTGAAAACTATTTGCTACACCAGTGAACTGAAATTTAGATGAGAGCTAAGAAATTAAGTTCAAGTAGGTATATGTGATTCAGATGCTATTCAGGTTTTTAGTATACTTGCTTGTGACAGTTCATTAAATATTTATTCAGTATCTTCGATACTGATAACTTTCTTTTTTTTTTTTTTAAACGTTTATTTATTTTTGAGACAGAGACAGAGCATGAACGGGGGCGGGGCAGAGAGAGAGGGAGACACAGAAGGGGAAGCAGGCTCCAGGCTCTGAGCCATCAGCCCAGACCCCAACGCGGGGCTGGAACTCCGGACTGTGAGATCGTGACCTGAGCTGAAGTCGGACGCTTAACCGACTGAGCCACCAGGCGCCCCAATACTGATAACTTTTGATATAAATTATTTCAATTAAACAGAGACTCAATGTGCTCAAATAAGTAATCAAACTTAAAATTGTTAGGTACAGAAAACTGCATTTCTGATTACTATTGATTTAGGGGAAGGAATAAAGTAAATAAGGTATGGGAAGTAAAATATTGAAATAATTAGTTGAGTTTATAATACTTTCGTAACTGTTCTCCCTTTATCTTTTTGTATATGTGTTATGTCCTTAGTTTGATTTTTGGTGAAAAATTTTTTAACTTAGTTGCCATACCATTTTTTGGGTAAAATATAAATTTTCAGTGTCTTCCTTCATTGTTGCTAAAACAAATCTATACAGAATAACAGTCAGGGTTATGTGTTATTGCTGAATTTTGTTTTATGGTAGAATCCTATAAAGCATTTCACTTTTTGTAGTTTTGGTAGTAAACGTGAAATAAAAATGGACTCAATGCTGCTTTTGTTTATTAAACCCTTTACTGCAATTATTACGTGTTTCTGAGGATAATCTTAAACCCTGTTTTATAATTGAAGCTGGAGTTTTTCTGAGTATGACCTACCTAAAACATTGAAATTGTTCGTTTAAGGACCGTGACACACAGAAGATCCAGTGGATAGATCGCTTTATAGAAGAACTTCGTACGAATGACAAATGGGTAATTCCTGCACTGAAACAAATTAGAGAAATTTGTAGTTTGTTTGGTGAAGCCCCTCAAAATTTGAGGTAAGGCTTTTAACAGAAAATTTCAGTATTTTTATTTTTGTATTTTATTGAAAAGAAATTACATTGTCACTTGGTAAAAGCAAACTTTTCAAAAGAAAATTAGAGTGGGGAGGGGGTGATAGGAGGCTGAGGGAAGTTTCAATTTGGAACCAAAAATTAATTTATCATATCCACATCCTTGACTTTATTGAGAACGTAAGCCACAATTAAATGATACGCATCGGAATCTGCAGTATCCTGTATTACTCATGAAAGACAACAAGATCTGGTTTAAAGTATTTTTTTTATTGATTTTAGCGAAATTTCGATTTAAATAGTGGTCTTTATATTATCTTACATGCTGAGTTCTTACTGGAATCATATTTTCTAGCATTTTCTGTTTATAAAAGTTAGAACACATGATGTGAAAAGTTAAAAATAATATGCAGAGAATGAAAGCCAGGTGTAGTACAAAGAATATTTACAGTGAGGTCAGGATTCCTGGGTATGGCCCTTACGTCTAACCAATCATACTATCTTGTAAAGATTTACTAATCAAAAGAAATGTGTTTTTCTTATGTGTAGAGTTAGATGATTGCCAAGGTCCTTTTCAGCTCTAGATTATTATGATTATGCCTAGGACAGAATAGGCCATATATGTTTTGGTTTTAATGTTTGAACTTTGTCTCATTTTTTTCTGGAGGCTTAAAAAATTATGAAATTTAAAAAGCTATAAGGATAAGCCTTGGAGAAAATCCAGATTTATGTCTTAGTAACTAACATTTTTTTCAGGGAGATATTTTGATTTGGGAGCCACTGTACATAATGCCTTTTTGCCTTTCTCAATTGAATTAAACTTGTTGCAGAATATTTTACATACTCTCCCAGGGTACAGTGGCTTCATCTCCACTAGAATAGTAATGGCTCTAAGAGTTTATTGGTTTCAGTGAAGGTGGCAGAACAGGTTGGAAAGGAACTAGATGTCTTGTTGATGATAACCTGTGGGCAAACATGGCTACAAACCAAGTGACCCAGAATGTACCTTGAATGGCTAATAAATCAGATTTTTTCTGAACGCATTTTCTTTGTTCAAATTTTTCACTCCAACCATAGCATAATCTTGTGGTGCTAATCTTGCAAGGGTTATGTTCCCGTTTTACAATTTTGGAAATAATCCTGTAAACTGACACAAGTGCTTTGGTACTGCTATAGGACAGGAGTGGAAATTGGTCATTGAAGTAGACTCCCATGGTGTGAGACGGGAGAATATTAACATAGTGTCCACGTAAATGAGAATAACAGAATAAATGTCTTTTTGAAACAATATTTTATTTTAAATTGCTTGATCTTGTTATTGAAGTAAATGGCCAAGAGAGTGTAATTCTGTAATGACGGAGAAACCATTTTAAGGTTTTAAATTAGTAGCTAAGAATTTAGATTGTATAAGCTCTTTTGATTACAACAGAGTTTAATTGCCTAATTATATTGTTAAGTTCTTCTCGTTTCAGTCAAACTCAGCGAAGTCCCCATGTATTTTATCGCCATGACTTAATCAATCAACTTCAGCACAATCATGCCCTAGTTACTTTGGTAGCAGAAAACCTTGCAACTTATATGGAAAGCATGAGACTGTATGCTAGAGGTATGTATTATACGCTAACATGAAATACGGGAAATAACAGCAACTTCTCGGCATTTTTTCTATCAATTACCTTAAAGATGACAACACCTATATTTTAAATGATGCAAGATAATTGGTTTTATTAGCTGTATTCTTTATGAGCTTATGTTCCACTTTTACTCTCAACTTCTATTCACCCTAAATTCCAACCCAGCATTGCAAAGCTCTCCTTATTAAATTGATTTACTTTTCTTCTTTGGGACTTCTGCCTGCCTGTACTGTAACTGGTTGCTACTTTCTTTGGAATGAACTTAACTCATTCTCAACCTTTGTTTCCTTACTACCACTATCTTTATTTTTTTTTCCTCAACAAAATTTGTTTTGTCTATGTCTATTGTACATATTATAGTTCCTTTATAATCCTAAGTCCACATTTCACAAGTGTTTCAGACTCTGAATTAGAAAATGCACAAGAATAACCAAGTGAAGCTATACGAATCTTCATGTTTATGTTGGTTTTCAAAGTGTGAATTTGTTTAAACGTGTCAGGGTAGAGTTTCCTGAGGTTTCAACAGCCAGTTTTTAAGTTCCTGCCATATGTAAAACTCGGTTTCAATACTCTTTTCCTCTCTGACAGCCGTGTCTATCTGTGCTAGAGTACAGATTGGTTTTTAGTACGTATTCTACCGTCATGTAAACCAAACTTTGTTCCCATAGCCGTAGATAGAAAATTTTATGCTACTACCAGTGCTAGAGATTGAATTGAACATAATGGTTACTGAACATGCTGCTCATTTAACATGTTATGCTAGATAAGAGTCTGCAGAAGCCAATAGTATATATTAAAAATGATTTTTAAAAGTTTATTTTTCGGAGAGAGAGAATTGGGGAGAGACTGAGAATCTCAGGATCAGCACTGTCCGTGCAGAGCACAACACAGGGCTTGATCCCGTGAACCACGAGATCATGACCTGAGCCAAAATTACGAGTTGGACGCTTAACTGACTGAGCTACTTAGACACCCCAAAAATGATATTTCTGATACTCCTCATTTGAAGAGTAGATTGGGTTCTTGGCATTCTTGAATAAAAATCCTAAGATGCTTATAAATCATAGGATTTCTTTAACATTTACAGGATATATATTCCCATATAAAATTCAGATAAGCATAATAGAAAAATTAAGCAGCTCTTCAGGTATGCCACCTGATTGTGTTGGCTGTTTATTCTTCCATGTACCCCACCCTCTGGGCCAGCTGAGTCCTCCTAGGCAGTAGATTGTAGAGCTAGATAAGCAGTCTAAGCATCAGGAGGCTGTTAGGCCCCAGGCAATGATCTTTTATCATTTTAGGTCCGAGTTCCTTCTAAGCATGATAGAATAATTGGAGCAGTATAGACATGTGACCATGTGATTTATGTTCTGTACCAAATGGAACCAAAATCTGAGAGAAGCACCAGAGGTTTGCATGTAATACACCCAGTCACTGGGAGCCTCTGGGCTCAGTTTAGCATAATGCAGATTCTTTGTTATGATCTCCTCTCTTCTTGCTGGTACAAAGTCCTCACATATGCCATTGCAGGCCTTCCCCCAAAATGGAGCCATATAAATCATATGTGCTGCAATGCTAATTTTGCTTACTTCATTTGTATGTGATGTTTTAATTTATTTCATTGCCAGAAGTTGAGTACTGTGCTGTCGGGACACTCAGGAGATGATGTTGCATGTGCAGTTCAGCCTCACTTGGGTTTCCAGCTTCGTTTTAGCCCAGTTCCATATAAGTCATTGCCTCTTCTCAATTTCATTGTCAAAAGAATGTTTTTCAGTCTTTAGTTTTCTCTCCTTAAATTGCCTGTAGTTCCATAAAATGAGAGGTATGACTCTTCATAGTCAGATTGTCTACTTGTGAAAAATGACCTACACTAGCTAGGCGTATGACCTTGGGCAAGTTATTTATGTGAGAACAATGCCTAGTACATATTAAGCACTTGAGTTTTTGTTGATATGGATGTTCCCTTAAATTCATTGACACACCTTATGTTTTTTTCCTAATTTTGATAACTTTTCCTCATTACGGTACTCCTCTGATTAAGACCTTAATCCTTAAATATGGCGTGGGGGGGTGGGGGGAAGTATATTTTACAACTAGTAAGATTCTCCTACACAATAAGCTTTTTGCAGCATTAAGTCACTTCTGTGATAAGGTCAACCACCAATTTCTGAATTTGAAATTCTAAAGTAAATTACAGCCTTTGTCTCTGTATAATAGAAATGTTTTATAAGATCTCATTAGGTATGAGACCTGTTATCTAGCAGGATACATCAATGTTTCAGAATGTACTGATAGTCTTAATTTCTGGTAACTATTACATCAGCGTCACATATTTGTCCTGCTCATGTTTCATGTCCACTTGTGTCTTTTGCTTTGGAATAAAATGTTTTCACAGTACTTAGGTCAGCTGATTCTACCTCCTGTTTTATTATTATTTAGATAAAGTTAATGAGTTTATTAAAATTCCAGTATTTACTCCTGTATTCTTTTTTTTTTTTTTTAAATGTTTATTTTTTAGAGAGACAGAGCGTGAGCCAGGGAGGGCCAGAGACAGAGGGAGACACAGAATCTGAAACAGTCTCCAGGCTCTAGGCTGTAAGCACAGAGCCTGATGCAGGACTCGATCCACGAACCGTGAGATCATGACCTGAGCTGAAGTCAGCTGCCCAACCGAGCCACCCAGGCACCCCTCGTATGTTCTTACTAGTAGTAGTGCCTTCGGATAATGGTGCTTACCAAGTCATCCTTTAAAAGTTTTTTAATGCGTACAACAAAGTAAAAAACCACTTTTAATTTTCACTCAAGTTTTGCCTTATGATAGGATTGTCATTGTACTGACTTGAACGCTTATTGATAGTTTTATTTACCGTTTTTCCCTGGCTTCTAGATAGAAGAGCCTGCCATGGGGCTCAAACTCATGAACTGTAAGATCATGACCTGAGCCAAAATCGAGTCAGATGCTTAACAACTAAGCCACTCACGCACCCCTGCATTCTATTTTCTATAGACTACCACTTCCCCATGACTTCTTCCCAACCTCTTACATCTAGTACTGGCAATTTTTAGGAACGTTTTTCCACATAAACAATTTCTTCATGAGTGTCATTCACCAACAGTGCTGTGGGTTAAGGTCAAATCCTAGGCTAGACTTTCTCAGCTCTGGCTCATTCCTACACAACAGCCATGAAATATGGCTAAGTCTGTGTGGGTTCTTTGTGACTTAAAAAAAATTAATTTAGTATCCATTTTATGAATGGCTTATAGTTCTCTAGAGTGATGGTTATTTCCAAGGTCTGTGTAAGGAAAGTAAATATGATCCTCCAACATCTTCCTTTAGAAATTGAGAAAGGGCTTAAAGAATCTTGTTGACATGTCAAAAAAAAAAAAAATAGGAGTTGGCTCTTACTGGTGAAAATTAGGCCAAAATAAATAAAAGTAACTAAACCATTAAATGAAGTACAGACTCTTCAGTCTATGCTGAAAGAAAGGGAAGTATCAATATATGTGGAACATGTGATGATCATAAAAAACCAAGGGATGAGGGATTTAATTTTTTGAATGGTGGGAGTAAGATGCTCAGTGGATCTTCTCAACAAAAGAACCATTTCACTGAAGAAAATTTTAAAGTTTTTTTTTTTAATTTTAATGTTTGTTTAGATTTGAGAGAGAGAAAGAGCATGAGCAGAGGAGGGGCAGAGAGTAAAGGAGACCCAGAATCTGAAACAGGTTCCAGGCTCTGAGCTGTCAGCACAGAGCCCGACGTAGGGCTCGAACCCACGAACTGTGAGATCATGCCCTGAGCCGAAGTTGGATGCTTAACTAACTGAACCACCCAGGCACCCCATGATTTGTGAGAGACGGGCTGTGAGGATGAAGAGCTCAGCAGTTAGGCTTCAAGGGATTCACCTTATTTGGACAAGAGCATGCCATTCCCAAGAGCATTATTAAAATTTTGGTGAAGAACAATTAGGAGGGTGCTTGCAGCTCCGTGTACTCATATTGGTAAATGAAACAGCAGAGCAACCACGAGTTTAACAGATTTTAGATCAAGAGACAAGATGAGCCCTCCTGGGAGTAGTCAGCCCTAGGGGGTCACATGTGTTAGGTTGCACCCACTCAGAAGCAATCAGAGCAAGACCGGGACAAGTTGAAAACATTCTTAAGTCCTCGCACCATTCCATTAGCAAAGGTTTTGAGCTTCAGTGGCTGAAGTATTTAAATTGAATTTCTGATCAAACCCTGGGTGAATAATAAGCTACCCTTAACTGGGGACAACTCTTAGGAAGCCAGGCTTAAAAGTAAAATTTGATCCCTTTTGAAAGTTAAAGGAATAAAACGTATTCCTTGTAGTCAAGAAGACTATGCATCATGCCTAAGACTGCACCCTCCTGAGTGGGAAGAAAACATCGCAGCTTTGTCATTGAATGTGGGGCATAAACAAACTCCTTGAACTGGGATGGTAGTTTCCAAGCCACTCACATCCACTGGTAAAGGGTAAAGGGTAATAATCTAGCCAAAGCGGGACTTAATTACAGCATTTCACCAATAAGGGGCTTATGTTGTAAGTAGCAGGAACAGCTTACATATAGCAAGGCTGAAAGGTAAAAAGAGGAAAAATACTGTGGGTGAGATAGACCTCAGAGAGTTCAGACTATTCACTAAACAACCAAGCAAACAACACCAACCTGGGAGTTGGTGGGTAGTGTCAAAATTAGGTTGCTATAATATATTTAAATACCCAGATTTCAACCAAAAAAAAATTAAAGGTGTCACCCATATATATGCAGACCACAGAAACTGCCTCTGAATGGGCCCAGATGGTAGACTTTGCAGACAAAGACTTGAAAGCAGTTACTACAAATATGCCCAAGGAGCTGTATGAACTTGTGTCTAATGAATTAAAGGAAAGTATTGTGACAGTTGAGAATAATGTCAACGAGATAGAATTTTTTCTTTAAAAGAGTCGGAATCAAATGGAAATTCTGGAGTTGAAAACTCCAATACCCAAAATGAAAAATTTGGAACAGGGGCTGAACAGAGCTTGCAAGCTTGCGGAAGACTCAATCTGAATTTAAGATTGATGAATAGAGATTATGCAATCTGAAAAACAGTGAAGAAGGAATGAAAATCCTATAGAAATACTGGACGTCGTTAAGAGTACCAACATGCATGCAGTGGGAGTACTGGAAGGAGATGCAGGAGACGGAAGGGAGCAGGAAAAAACATCATCACCGAAGACTTCCTAGATGGATTTAGAAACCTTAACCCATATACCAAGAAGCTTAAAGAATTCCAAGTAAGGTAACGTTAGACCCAGATGCAGGCACTTCATAGGTGTAAGAAAATTTGAAAGTTGTAAGAGAAAAATGAACCTTTCATAAGGAAACACAAGTAAAATTAACAATTTGTTTTGTAGAACATTGGAGACTAGAAAGTATTAGGATAAATGTATATGAAGTGCTAGGGGCAGTGGAGGGACCTGACAACTAAGTAACATACAGCAAAACTATCTTTGAAAAATGAAGACAAAATAAAGGCATTCCCAGATAAATGCTGAGAGAATTTATTGCTAGCAGACTTGCCTTGCAAGAAATACTAAAGAAAGTAATTAGACTGATAGGTGACACCAGTCATTCAAAGCCTAAGGGGGGAAAATATAGTTATGCCTTGTTTTACTGCTTTTTGAAGATAACTGCATATTTTACAAATTGAAGGTTTATGACAACTCTGCATTGAGCAAGTCTATATCCGTGCCATTTTTCCAGTAACATTTGTTCACTTCATGTCTCTGTCACATTTTGGTAATTCTCAGGATTTTAAACTCTTTTATTGTATTTGTTAAGGTGATCTGTGATTGGTGATTATGACTTGAGCACTCAAATAATTACCATTTTTTAGCAATAAAGTATTTTTAAGGTATTTACGTTGTGTTTTAAGACATAATGCTATTTCATGCTTAACAGACTATAGTATAAAGTATACCTAACTTTCATATGCATTGGAAAGCCAAAGACTTCATCTTACTTTATTGCAATACTTGATTTGTTTTGGGGGGTCTGGAACCAAACTTGCAGTATCTCTCGTGTGCCTGTAGAAAGTTTGAACACTATAAACCCATTATCCGTACCTAACAGGCATATAAGGAATACTCCATCCAACAAGAGCAGAATGTACTTTCTTCTCGCGTACAAATAGAATATTTTGTAGGACACACCATATTCTAGGCCATACAGAGTAGGATTTTTGTCCACAGTTGAATTAAATTGTAAATTAAGGAAATTTGGGGATTTCACAAGTTCGTGTCCATTATATGCTCCTGACTAACCAGTGAGTCAAAGAAGAAATGACACCTGTGAAATGAGAATATACTGAGATGAATGAAAACACAAAATGCGGTAACTTTGGGAGAGTTGCTAAGTCAGTGCTCAGAGGGAAATTTATACCTCTGAGTGTTCATAGTAAAGAAGACAGTTAACTGAACCAAATCAGTAACCTTCAGAAACTAGGAAAGAGCAAACTAAACCCATAGAACAAAGAAAGGAAATAAGATTAGAGTTGAAATCAAGTAAGGTAAGGGAGAGAAAACTTAGAGATCAATGGAACTGAAAGTTGGTTTTTTGAAAAGGTCAGCAAAATTGACAAACCTGTAGCTAGGCTAAGAAAATAAGACTCAATTATGAAAATCAAAAGTAAGAGGTCATCTCTACTGATCTTACCAAAAAAAAAAATAGAGTACCAAATTGCTGAAATTGGAGAAGCAATTAAAATTTTGAATAAATTTAAGTGAAAAAATTGAATGAGTAACAAAGAAGCCACAAAGAAATTCTGGGACCAGGTGGTTTCATTGGTGAATTTTATTGAACATTTGAAGAATTACCACCACTCCTTCACAAATTCTTTCAGAAAATAAAAGTACACTTCTCAATGCCTTCTGTGAAGCCATTATTACCCTGATACCAAAACAATACAAAGACATCAGAAGAAAACTACGGACCAGTATCCCTTATGAGTAAAGATTAAAAATCCTTTTAAAAAAAGGTGGGGGGGGGGAGGCAAATCAAATTCAGCAACATATAACAAGGACTATGTATCATGACTAAATAGAACATATGTCTGGAACACAATGTTGATTTCACACCCAAAAGTCCATTGTGATACACCAATAAAGGACCAAAACTGCTTCTCAGTAGGTGAAGAAAAAGTATTTGACAAAATCCAATACCTTTTCATTTTAAAATCATTGAACAAACTAAGAATAGAAGGTGACTTTATCAACCTGATGAAGGGCATCTCAAAACTCTCCTAGCTAACTTCATACTTAATGGTGAAAGATCTGCTGCTTTCCCCCAGGATCAGGAATGAGATAAAGATGTGTATGCTAATCACTTCCATTTAACATTCTCTGGAGGTGCTAGCCTGAGCAACTAGGCAAGAAAAATGAGCATCCACATTTGAAAAGAGGCATAGCTATCTGTAATTACAGAAATCAACACTTGTATATAGTTAAGAATCCACTAAAATCTGTTAAAGCTAATAAATGAGTTAAACTAGATGGCAGGAATTAAGATCAGTGTACAAATGTCAGTTATATTTCTGTATGCTCAGTAATGACCAACCTGAAAATAAAATTAAGAAAATAATTTTATTTACAATAGCTTCATAAAGTATGAAATACTTACAATTGAACAAAAATACCAAAGTTGTTTGTACATTTTAGTTATTTTTTAAGATTTTTAAAAAAGTAATCTCTACACCCAACGTGGGGCTTGAACTCATAACCTTGAGATAGTCACATGCTCCACTGACTGAGCCAACCAGGCACCCCCAAAATTTGTACATTTTAAACTATGGAACAGAATTGTGGAAAACAGTTAAAGATCTAAATAAATGGACAGACAGCCCGTGTTCATTGAATGGAAGACTTAATATTGTTACAGTCATTGTACTCTGCAAATTGATCTACAGATTCAAAATAATCCCTATAAAAATCCCAATTTACTCTTGTACAGAAATCGATCAGCTGATCCTAAAGATCGTGGAAATGCAAGGGACCATTGGACCATATAATAGCCAACATAATCTTATTTGCTGAAAACCAAAGTTGGCTGACCTATATATATAATAATTCCTGATTTCAAAACTTAATACAAAATAACACAGTGTAGTACTAACATGAGAATAGATGTATGCATCAGTGGAATAGATAGTCTAGAAATAAATTGTTAAATTTATGTTAACTGATTTTTGTGAGTGGGAAGAATATTCAGTGGGAAAAGAAGTGACTTTTTGATAAATGTTGCTGGAAAGTTTGTATATGCACATCTAGAAGAATAAAGTTTGATCCCCTACCTCACACCATACACAAAACTTAAAATAGATCATAGACCTAAAAGTATAAAAGTCTTAGGAAGAAAACAAATTTTTGTGGCCTAAGGAGGAGAAAAGGTGGTGTATTGGAGCACATCAAAGCTTAAAACTTAACTGCTTCAAATGATTCAATAAAGAAAGTAAAATGACAGTCCAAGAATTGGAAAAAAAAAAAAAAACATCTAAGTCCTATGTCTAATAAAGGACTTCTATCCAAAATATAGAAGAACTCTTAACAATTAAAACACAACCCAATTAGGAAATGGGCAGAGGGTATTGTATTTCTCCAATGGCCAAAAGCACAAAAAAGATGCTCAGTATCATTAGTTACTAAGGAAATGTGAATCAAAACTACATTGAGAACCTACTTCACACTTAGGATGACAAAAATAAAGATGACAAACGTTTACACAGCTCAGACTATACTAAAAATCATTAAATTGTGAATTTTATGGTATTTGAGTTATGTCTTGATGCTTTCTCAAAACTGAGCTGCTTTTATGAGTTATTAAACAGTCTCTAGGCAATTTGCATTCTGTAATGACAAGAACGAATTTATGTTAGCCATAGCCACTTGGATTTAATTTTGTCTGATTTAATATCTCCTGCTCTCGTCAGTTGGATGCGACAAGAGTCACAAATGCATCATCGTCTTTGGCTGCTAACTAGAGCTGAATGTTTACAAGGAAGACCACCAAACATGCTGTTTATGTTCTGGCAGCCCAGAATCTCCTCTGTAGTAACGTGTCAAGTCTCTCCCTTTCTATTTAGCAATGAGGGATCGTCTTATTTCTCGACTATTTATTCTTGATTATTGACATTCGTTGAATATTTTCAAAGTTCTAACCTGTGTTCAGGTTCTCCAGGATTTTTTTGTGTGTATTTTTTTAAAGGAGGCTTTATGCCTAACATGGAGCTCAGACTCACAACCCCAAGATCAAGAGTTGCATGCTCTACCAACTGAGCCAGCCAGCTGTCCAGGGTCTAGTTCTTGATAAAGTGCTGGCACCTAAAAAGGGATGGGGGTATTAAAACTAGTGGGTAAAAGTTTAAGAAGCAAGATACTTACATAGTCTGAAGGCATCTCCCCACTACTTAGGAAGAGAAAAATCGTAAGTTTACACTGCAAAATCCTAATGGAAACACTTTGACCAAATGATCAAAGTTAACTTCGGTATTGTATCAGTGTTAATTGTAATGTGTTTATTTAAACAAATGTCTTCGTTATTTGGAAATATTTAAGTATCGGGGGAGTGGGGGCAGGTACAGAGCTATGTCTTCAACTGACTGTCAAATGGTTTAGAAAAATTACACTTACGTTATATGTGGCAACTAATGAAATAGATGCAGCGAAATGTAAACAACTGGTCAATGTGGGTGAAGTTGATAAGGGAATTCACCCATTATTTTTGAAACTTGTGTTAGATGTGAAATTACTAAAATATAAAGTTTCCCCTAAAAAGGAACATGGCAGGCGAACAAAGCTGTGCATAAACTCCTTGTTTAGACAGTAACAAAAAAGGCAACTGAAGTCCATTGATGATTCAGATATTTCAAGACTAATTCTCTGAAAAAGAAAAGTTCTACATAGTTGATTAGAATTTGATCTTCTATCCAGTTTCTTGAGAAACTGCTTTAAGTCTGCATCTTGAGGAAATGGACTTTGATGGAAGTTGAGAAAACATGTTTAGGACTTTTGGTAGATGGCAATACATGTGGAAGTAGAAAGCGGTTCTAATATATTTTGCTTTTCTTACAAAAACATTAAAGGCAGATTTTATTTATTTGTTTAAAGTTTATTTTTTGAGAGCCCGCGCACACAGCGGGGCAAGGGCAGAGAGGGAGAGAGAGAATCCCAAGCAGGCTCTGCACTGTCAGCACAGAGCCCGATGCGAGGCTCGAACTCACAAACCATGAGATTGTGACCTGAGCCGAAATGAAGAGTGGGATGTGTAACCGACTGAACCACGCACGCGCCCCGAAAAGCAGATGTTTTTAAACACTCTATGTTCCATATATGTTCCATCTTTACATCAGTCCCAAGATTTTCTTCAGAGAAGAAACCACTAGTTTTGAAGTTTTTTACTATTTCTGGAAGGTCTCAAACAATTAGAATTCTTTGGCAGTAGGACACACGTACCATAAAGTCCATGATATGGTATGCAAATATCAGTAATTAATGTTAAAGGGAAGCCACACAATTTCTTGTTCCTCCATACTTTGTACAACTTGCTGGAAGAAATGTCAATGATTTCCTCATGTTTGATAGCACTTGTCAGCATTTGCTTCGTGTCTCTTTAGCCCCAAGCCACAGATGAACTTGACCATTTCCAGGTCACACCACTTTTTCCAACGAAGTCAAAACAGAAAACAACTGTCCATAGTGTTTTCAGTACAGTGGGTTCTTTTTAAGATTTTTTGCTGTGGCCTTTCATTCCAAATAGACTTTTCCACCCATTGTATATTTGAAATCAATGTAAAACCAAAGAGTTTACTACTAGCTTTCTTTTTTTTTTTAAGAAGGAATTTATAGTTTAAGCTATGCTTAGTGACCAACACTTACCCATGGTCATGATTGAAGGGTAAGTTCTTTTGAATTTCTATGAGACTGTTCTAGACTTTTGTAACATGCTACTGGTAATAACTATGATAACTGTACAGAATGGCACCTTATGTTTTTAGGTAAACATGAGTAATATTTTAACTAATTTTTCTCCATGAAGGTAGTTGTTAGTAGAACAGGAAGGAAGTTGAAACAGTTTTGTCTTGGTAGCTTATTTTCACAGATCACTCGGGTCAGTCTTAGGCTGTAATCAAAAATTGCTTGTGTATCCAGATAAGGCAAAAGGGCTGTGATGAAAAATTATTTTTGATAGCACATATAAAAGATCATTTTCTTTGGTTATGTAAAAGAAAAGATTATTTTTGTAGGGAAGGTAGGAGATGGGTAGAAACCATCAATAATTAGTAAACTTCAGGTTGCCTTTTAATAAAGAATTAATGGCTTTTTTTTTTAATTTTTTTTCAACGTTTATTTATTTTTGGGACAGAGAGAGACAGAGCATGAACGGGGGAGGGGCAGAGAGAGAGGGAGACACAGAATCGGAAACAGGCTCCAGGCTCTGAGCCATCAGCCCAGAGCCTGACGCTGGGCTCGAACTCACGGACCGCGAAATCGTGACCTGGCTGAAGTCGGACGCTTAACTGACTGCCCCACCCAGGCGCCCCAAGAATTAATGGCTTTTTAACTGACTTAAATTTCTGTTGATTAAATTTGGTGATGTGGATATCCATGTGTGTAATGCCTGATTTTTCTTAATCTGCAGATCATGAAGACTATGACCCACAAACTGTGAGGCTGGGAAGTAGATATAGTCATGTTCAAGAAGTCCAAGAACGGCTTAACTTCCTTAGGTTTGTTTTAAATTATCAGTGTTCCTCTCTTTAAGACCCAGATAAGGAATGCTTAGTTAATGTGCTGTATGGTTAGGTCTTTGTTAGGTGATCTTTTCCCCTGCCATCTCGTATTTTCCCACGTGGAAATGATTACCTGAAAGTCCCAAGGACATTTCCCTATGTGTTTATTGTTAAATACTTTAAAATTATTGGCTGATTTTTAACTCTTATTCTTTGCAATATTTGAACACATTTTCAGCTTTTGTATATACTTGTCCTTCATGTTTCTTTATGCTAGAAATAGGTTTATTTTTAGAGAATAAATTTCCATACTTTGACACAACCAGCTAGAGAATCGTATTGACCTTAATGGTATCCTAGTCCGTAGGGAAATGGAGTCAAAAGGCTGCTGGCCCAGCACCTCGAAAGAGTGGTTTGCATCCAGTGGTGTCTTGTTCATCCTAGCAGTGGCTGACAGAGGCCATCTGAATGAATAACATTATTCTGATGGGGATGAAGAAAAGAGGTTTATTCCCTTGAGCCAAAGCTAAATGTAGTCCATGGCTGAATTTGAATTTGCTCAGGGATAATTAGCCTTTAATGATCATACACTTAACAGATTTGAAATTGTTAAAAAGTTTTGTTGATGAGCGGTTTCTTGTGAATTCAGAAACCGCAGGCTGCAGAAGTGCTTATTCAGTTCCTAAGTGTGCTAAGAGAGATGCCCAGATTGTCAGTGCTTTGGGAAATCTATTGCGTTTATTATTTTGATACATTGGAGAATTTTCTCCTAAGCTCAGTTAATTAGGGACTTGTTTATTGAACTGTGTGCTTATTTACTGGAAAACATTTACATAAATAGTTACATAATGATTGTAACTTGAGGAAAAACTCTAGCCACCAAATTCCAAGAAATTTAGCATTGGTTTAAAGTGAAATGTTTTTTCTATGTGTGTTTTGATTTTCAACCACCTGGATAGAAGGACCTGCCTCTCCAGATTGAGAATCACTTCCATAGTGAGTCATCGTTATTGATGGGTTTGTGTTGTATCCCGTAGGTTTCCTAGAACAGAAAAATGGTAATGAGTCCTACTGTATTCAAGTTTGGAATCAGAGGACCTATTCTGCTCCTTGCTTTGTTAGTACCCGTCTTCATGACTTGTAGCAAAACACACTCAAGGGAAGAGAACCTCACATTACTTACAATATACTTGGCCTGTGTTAAACAGTTTACACTTAATCCTCAGAGCAATGCGGAAGGCAGGTATTATCCCCATTTGATTCATAAAAAAATGGAGATTGACATGGCTTAATAGCTTCTTTGATATCTGGAAGCCCATACATAATGGCATTGCACTGCTCGACTGGATCTGTCTGACTTCAGGGTCGGTGCTCTTTATATTAGACCAGTGATTTTTGGAAATCTGTCTTGGAGCCTTAGGGCTTCTAAGGAGCTTCCTCCAAGATTTCTGAACAAGCGGTGGAGATTTGGTCCCCATTTCTTCTTTCTTTCCTCCTCTTCCCAACAACTAGGGCAGCCCTGCTTTTATATATCAGACTTGAGAATAGAATTTTTGCGTTAAGAAAGTTTTCTGCTTGTTGTACTTTAAATTTTTTTTTTTCAACGTTTATTTATTTTTTGGGGGGACAGAGAGAGACAGAGCATGAACAGGGGAGGGGCAGAGAGAGAGGGAGACACAGAATCGGAAACAGGCTCCAGGCTCTGAGCCATCAGCCCAGAGCCCGTCGCGGGGCTCGAACTCACGGACCGCGAGATCGTGACCTGGCTGAAGTCGGATGCTTAACCGACTGCGCCACCCAGGCGCCCCTGTACTTTAAAAAAACAAACAAAAAACTTTGAAAACAAATTCATGTTACCACACAGGACATTGCATATCATATCTATAAGTTAGAAGTAGCAGGGTTAGCTAGGACAAGGTGCTAGATACCTTCTTTAAGCTCACCAATGCTTTTAAAATATCAAAGACCCTAGAGTTGAGATCCCAAAATGCTTTGAGATAATGAGAGAACCTACTCCCACGAAATACATGCACCTTACTTTTTAACTGGGCAGGGAATCATCATTATGTGAGCTAAAAATTATGTGCTACTCAGAATAAAGTGTCTCGTTTCCTTTCCTTCATAGATAGGGCAGTCAGGGTGGGTGGAGGAATGCTGAAAGAAATCTAAAGCTATGATAGAAGAGACTGCCACTGTCCCAAAATTCATCTTCATTGTCTTAATAACCAGTAGTCACAATACTAAAAGACCCTAGAGAGCATCACTGAATAATTGATAAGCATTCTGTTAGATACTGACATAAAAAGTTTAAGTCATATGTAGATTATTCTGTTTAATGTGGCGAGGTACTGAGTGATGCATCTTAGACCATCAGGAAGCATTAAAACTTAAGTAGTTTTGACCTAAAATTCGTTAATGAAATGGTTATCTGTGAAAGTCACTTGGGAACTACCTCATTTTCCAATAATGGCATATTAGCAGAATGGTAAAAGTCAAACAACCCATTAAATACAGTTTTGAAATGGCTGGATTCAAAGACCAAACTGTTTAAGTTCAGGAAACAAATACTTAATTCAGTTTAAGTTCAATCACCTCACAGAGTTCCTGGCACATTGTAGGTGCCCAGTATGTGCTTGTTAAATGAATGAATGAATACCTAAGGGTTTTTTACTACAAGATGAAAGTTGAGGAATAAGTAAGCTTAAGATGTCAATAAGAATTGACATCTTTTTATCTGTAATTAATACGTAATTATGATATATGGATTATTTCTACATATACTGCTAGATTGCCTTTCAGGATAAAAATTATGTAGATCTAATTGCTAATTTTCTATGTTTTTCCAAGATTTTTATTGAAGGATGGCCAACTGTGGCTATGTGCTCCTCAGGCAAAACAAATATGGAAGTGCTTAGCAGAGAATGCAGTTTACCTTTGTGATCGTGAAGCCTGTTTTAAGTGGTATTCCAAGTTGATGGGAGATGAACCAGACTTGGATCCTGATATTAATAAAGACTTCTTTGAAAGTAACGTGCTTCAGCTTGATCCTTCCCTGTTAACTGAAAACGGAATGAAATGTTTTGAGAGATTCTTCAAAGCTGTGAATTGTCGAGAAGGAAAACTAGTAGCAAAAAGGAGGGCATATATGATGGATGATTTGGAGTTAATAGGATTAGACTACCTTTGGAGGGTAAGTGAAAAGTAGGAACTTTGTCAACATTCTTTCTGATGAAATATTTCAAATAGAGAAGGAGTCACAAGTTTGCATGTAAATTACGTATATATGCTGATCTGATGCTTGTCTAGAAGGTAGTGGTAGTTCACCTTTGTCTTATTGTATCATTTGTCATTAGGTTTTTTCTTCTCTCTCTCCCTTCCCCTCCCGTTTTGTCACTGATAATCCTTTTTGTCTTGGCTTAGAGTCTGATCATTCCAGGTGTATTTAGAAATATACTTACCATATAGATTTTTCATTCCCCTGCTCCCCATAGAAGTCATTGTTCTTCCTTTTGTTTCATTCATTGTAGATCCTGTTTCTTCTCCTTGTTTTTTTTTTTTTAACGTTTATTTATTTTTGAGACCAAGACAGAGCATGAATGGGGGAGGGGCAGAGAGAGAGGGAGACACAGAATTGGAAGCAGGCTCCACGCTCTGAGCCATCAGCCCAGAGCCTGACGCGGGGCTTGAATTCACAGACCGTGAGATCGTGACCTGAGCCAAAGTCGGACGCTTAACCGACTGAGCCACCCAGGCGCCCCTCCTTCATTGTTAATTTTACATTATTATACATGCAATGCTAAAATAGAGGACAGAAGAGAAGACTATTTAGAATGGGTTACAAATGTATACTTTATTGGCACAGTTTTAACTTGTGATGTTTTTAAACACCCGAGGGAATGAAATATTACTGTCTTATTTTTCCACCGTTGTATTTTTTTTTATTAAAAAATTTTTTAAATGTTTATTTTTGAGACTGAGACAGAGCCTGAATGGGGGGGGGGGGGGGAACAGAGAGTAAGTGAGAGACAGAATCTGGAGCTGGCTCCAGGCTCTGAGCTGTCAGCACAGAGCTGGACGCAGGGCTTGAACCCACGAACCATAAGATCATGACTTGAGCCAGAGTCAGACACTCAACCAACTGAGCCACCCAGGCGCTCCTCCACTGTTTTAGTATTAAAATATATATGTGCTTGAGATAAAATGGATACAACATCATATTAGTTTCAGGTGCACAGCATAATCTGATATTTGTATATATTGTGAAATGATCACCACAATAAATCTAGTTAACAATCATCACCACAAGTCATTACAAATTTTTTTCTTGTGATGAAAACATTGAAAATTTAGTCTCCTAGCAACGTTCAAGTATGCAGTACAGTATTAACTGTAGCCACTGTGTTGTACATTACATCCTCAGTATTTATTTTATAAATGGAAATTTGTACCTTTTGACCACTTTCACCCATTTTGTCTATTCCCCGCCTCTGGCAACTGCCAGTCTGTTCTGAGTTGTTTTTTATTTGTTTTTAGATACCACATACACATGAGATCATGCAGTATTTGTCTTTCTCTGAACTTTTTTCACTTCGCACAATGTCCTCAATGTCTCTCCATGTTGTGCCAGTATAGTATTAATATATTATTTTTACTTTTAAAAATCTGACTTGTTCATAGCAGTTTATATTGTTTTTTGGATATATTTTTCTGCAAACTGTAGACTCTTTACTGTGTCATTTGATTTTTCAGACTTTTTCATTAAGTGGGTTTCAATATTTTTAAACAGCCAGAACCTTTTTTAAAAGTAAAAATTTATAGGGGCGCCTGGGTGGCTCAGTTAGTTGAGCATCCTTCTTCAGCTCAGGTCATGATCTCATGGCTCGTGAGTTTGAGCCCTACATCGGGTTCTGTGTTGACAGCTCAGAGCCTGGAGCCTGCTTCAGATTCTGTGTCTCCCTCCTTTTCTCTCTCTGCCCTTCTCCCGCTCGCACTCTTTATCTCTCTCAAAAATAATAAACGTTAAAAACAATTTAAATAAAAATATATACAGTACTCCAAAATGTAAAACTGGTTGGACAAGGGAGAGCCAGTTTTTTTGTTTCTGTTTTTTGTTTTTCTCTGCTCATTTTCCCTGCGAATTCTCCCTCATTCACACTCTTTGTTTCTTTTTAACTAATTTTCACACTCTTTTAAAATTTCTTTTTAACTAATTTTTAACGTATCTTTTATTAACTTGTAACTAATTTGAATTCCTCCTTCAGTCTCACAACTTGGTTGCCAAGTTGATTTGCAGGGTTCACTAATACTACTCAAAGCATATTTTATTCTTAGTAAAATGTGTATTCCATTCTTAAATTGCTTTAGTCAAAGACTTGAGTTTTGCATTTTATTACTCTTCAGTCTCTTAATTTTACTTGACTTACTTGATTATCAAAGTAAATATACCCTTAAATTATGGAGTACTGTATTGAAAATAATGGTTTTTCATGGATATGAAATATCCATATTTCAATGGATATGGTTTGAATTGAAATGTCCACCTAAAATATGTCATGAAAGTTGTTTACACTTGAATCTTTTTGAACCTAGGTGGTGATTCAAAGTAATGATGATATTGCCAGCAGAGCTATAGATCTACTTAAAGAGATATATACAAACCTTGGTCCAAGGCTGCAGGTCAATCAGGTGAGGATTTACATTCACTAAAACGTCCACAAATTAGAATTCTAGTAACGAACTCTTTTGCTTATAAGAATTTTTTGAATTCTGAATTAACTAAGTTGTTTGTTTCAACTCTGATTAAATGTATACCTACAATATTTGTTTGTATTATCATTCCACAAAATGCTGTTTAGACAACATGAATCTTGATTACTTCAAGTGATTATTTTGTGTATATTTATGGCATGAGATATCAACTGAATTTCTTTTGATTTTACTACCTACTTTGAAGCTCATTCTTTATCTAATTTATACTTGTTAACTTACGTAACTCTGGCTTCCTTTGACAAAATGTAGTGTGTTTTATTATCAGTGTAGACATTGGTTAAATATGATGGCAATGAAAGTATCTTGGACTGTCTTTATTTGGCCCATTATTTGTAGGTGGTGATCCATGAAGACTTCATTCAGTCTTGCTTTGATCGTTTGAAAGCCTCTTATGACACGTTGTGTGTTTTGGATGGTGACAAAGACAGTATTAATTGTGCAAGGCAAGAAGCTGTTCGAATGGTTCGAGTGTTAACTGTGTTAAGGGAATATATAAATGAATGTGACAGTGATTATCACGAGGAAAGAACAATTCTACCTATGTCAAGGTTTGTGAATAACTGATCTACTAATTAATTACTTGGTATTTTTCCTAGACCTTTTTTCCCAGGATCTATTTTTTGTTGTTGTTGTTGGTAGGGCATTAAGTCTAGTTTTCCCCATCTATTTATTGCTGTTCACTTTATTGCCTTTTAGTTAAGTCTTGTCAAGGATATTTTGCAGTTGGAAGTATTTTGATGCTGTTTATTTATACGGTTAAAAATAATTCATAGATTGGAGAATTAACTGGAAATAACTCTTAAAAGCTGCTTTTGACAGATAGCTGATACGTCAAGAAATACTTCCAAATGTACTGGTATTTCTGTTAAAGTCTCACCATTGAGTAATTCAAATAGTATTTATAATTTAGAGATGTTTATAGAATGAATGCCATCAGTATTTATTTTAAAAGAGTTCTCATTGTTAACCATGAAACTATATTAAGTTGCCTCTTGAATGTGAATTTTAGTTTTTCTGTCTTATCTATAAGAAGATATTATCAACAAATATTCGGTGTCTAAATTTTGATATTAATAATTTTTCACGAAATATTTACATCTTTGCATTTTTGTTAATATTCTCAAGCTAAAGTATCTTTCACATTTAAAAATAGTCTTAGTGAGTTGCATTTTCATTGCATTACATAGAGTGTTGTTAACTCAGGTCTCTGATTTAATTTCTTAAAACAAGACCTCTCATTTTCTGCAACCATAGGTACAAGAATAAAATGACATAGGATTGTTGTATTTTTAAAGATTGCTTAAAATATTTATAATTAGAGGGCAGTAGGGGCACCTGGATGGCTCAGTCGGTTGAGTGTTCAACTCTTGATTATAAATTTTTATTTTCAAGATCCTAGAAATAAGTATCCTTTAACTCACTTTTTCTTGTTTAATAAGAAGATAGGAAATTCTGCTGATGAGGGTGATTTTTTTTCTTTTCTTCCCCCCCAGAGCTTTCCGTGGTAAACACCTCTCTTTTATAGTTCGATTTCCAAACCAGGGCAGACAAGTTGATGACTTGGATGTATGGTCTCATACAAATGATACGATCGGTTCAGTACGACGATACATTCTCAATCGTATTAAAGCCAATGTTGCCCATACAAAAATTGAGCTCTTTGTGGGTGGTGAACTGATAGATCCTGCAGATGACAGAAAGTTAATTGGACAATTAAACTTAAAAGATAAATCAGTAAGTATCTACAGTTGCCAACCTTTTCAAGAAAGTCAAACCTGAGACTTTTTCATTTCACTAGTTAATATTTCATTTGACATGTTATGTGTGAGGCTCTATATTAGTTACTTGGATTACAACCCTACATAAGATTGGCATTATGGTACTTACAATATAGTAGAAGAACGGATTTCTAAAAACAAAACTATTTAAGTGGTTATTAGGCAACACCTATAAATGGAATTTCTAGAAGTATAGCCTGTAGGTTTTTTTTTGTTTGTTGGTACGTTACTGACTTCTGTTTTGCATAGTTTTCCTGGTTTTTGATATTAACTTAGTGTATTATTTTCAGCTAATTACAGCCAAACTTACACAAATAAGTTCCAATATGCCTTCAAGCCCTGATAGCTCTTCTGATTCCTCAACTGGATCTCCTGGAAACCATGGGAATCATTACAGTGATGGTCCCAATCCAGAAGTGGAAAGCTGTTTGCCTGGGGTGGTGAGTAGATGGTTTTGAGTTACTGTATGCAAGGCATTATGTGAGGTTCTTTAAGAATAAAGAAATAAGGTTTGACCTTGTATCAACCACCTGCTCCCTGCCCCCCCATGCAGTGGAAAATTCACATATAACTTAAAAACTCCCCCAAAACTTACATATTCATAGCCTAGTGCTGACTGGAGGCCTTAACCAGTAACATGAACAGTTGATGAACATGTTATTTCGTATGTTACAGGTATTGTTTATTGTGTTTTCACTGTTTTATACTGAATGTATGTATTATATACTGTATTTTTGCAATAAGCTACAGAAAAGAAAATGGTAAGAAAATCATAAAGAGAAAACATTTACTGTACTTCTGGGAAAAAAATCTGTGTAAGTGAACCTGTGCAGTTTAAACCCATGTTGTTCAAGGGCTCTAGCTATATACAGAATAGTTCTTTTTTGTTGAGAAGCTTAGTTTAATGAAGCAAAATATCAAAGAACTGTATAGTTAACCATCGGCTTCAGAATAGATCTCTCTCCCCCCCTCCTCCCACTCATGGTTGCGCTCTCAAAATTAAGTAAACCTTAAAAAAAAAATTTCCCTTTAGATACAATAATATGTTTACTGTTATACAGCGTAATTATAACTATTGAATGTATAAACTTAGAAAACTACCACTGTATTTTGTATTTGTACCACAGAAACGAACCCTTTCTTCACAACTGTTTCTGTAGGAAAATGTCTGCAATCTTTCTCAAGTCAGTTACATATCTCGTATGTTAAGAAACCCTGATTCCTCTCTTACTTCCCCTCCCCAAGAGAATTTTAATGGCTATGGTGATAACCAGCCACTCCAGTGTCAGAATTGGCTCCCTACAACAATTGAATTAGGAATTTATTAGCAGGCATGACAGCCTTTTGTATGTATAGAGTCTAACTTGTAGGTATGAGAGAAATAATGTAACAAAATAGTAAAAGAGCTGTCACACAGAAATTACCGAAGATGGCTTGGGTAATATATTCAGTCTGCATTGTGAAGGATTTATACAGGTGGGAAGATGGGTAAGGCCAGCCTTTTTAGAGAGTAGAAATGAAATAAACAAAACTGGAAATTAACTTATTTGGGGGTTCTTTTATTGGGGGATGTATAATTTATAGGTCAATATTTTGTGTTGTGTATTCTAGATTATGTCACTACATCCCAGATACATCTCTTTCCTTTGGCAAGTTGCAGACTTAGGTAGCAGCCTAAATATGCCGCCTCTTAGAGATGGAGCAAGAGTACTTATGAAACTTATGCCGCCAGGTAAGAATTTTTTTTTATATGTATAATGTTCATGAAGTACATGCTGGACAATGTATATTAATAAATTCTGTTTCTAGATGGAACATACTTTGTGGTATAGAATACCATGTCAGGAAATGGCATAATACAGCCCACTGCCTGCTTTTGTACGGCCCAGGAGCCAAGGATGGTTTTTACATTTTTAAATAGGTGGGGGGAGAAAATTAAGAGAATACCATTTTGTAGCTTATGTAAATTGTATGAAATTTACATTTTAGTGTTCTAAACAAACTTTTATCAGTGTACAGCCATGCCCATTCACTTATATACTATCTGTGGCTGCTTTTGTTTTAAAACCATAGAGCTCAGTAGTTGTGGCCAACATGCTATGGCCTGCAAAGCCTTAAGTATTTACTATCTGGCTCTTTACAGAAAAAATGTGCTGACCTCTGCACCGTACTATGGGCCATGTGTCCTCTGTGGCACTGCTTCTTTTTTATTCCTTAGAGACAACCACTTTAACGTGCGATTCTTTTCTTGTATATGGATATTGCTATTATGTCTATAAATCTCTTAAACTATATGTGTCAATTTTGGATACCTACTGAGTTTTTTACGGAGATGAAAACTTTATTCTCACATCCTCCCCATTTTTGCTTAAATTCTTATCTAAAATTGACACTAAAGGAGCATCTGGCTGGCTCATTTGAGAGAGTATGCAACTCTTGATCTCAGGGTCATGTGGTCGAGCCCCCCACTAACTAGGACACTAAAATGTAGATTCACATTTGGTGAAAAGTAGTTTGCCTGGATTACTGACAACTTTGTTCCTGGATTTAATGATTTCCCCTTTTCGTTTTCTTAATTTTCTATACACCTATTACTAGTTCATCCCACATATCTTCTAATAACTTCTCAAAATAAGTTCCCATTATTATTTGCATTATATAATCTGTTAGGTTTCACTATTTTCTAGAGCTTTTCCTCTTCCTCGTCTTCTTCCTCCTCCTCGTATGTGGTTGTTTCTTTCTCTGGCAGGATCCCTATTCTCAGGTTGCTATATCTTGGGCCTTTCTTGATTTTTTCTTATTTTTTTTTCTCCCCTCCCCCATGAATGTCTTCCTCACCCTGCTTGGGCTGTAATATCCTAGACTAGGCAGCCCTGTCACATAGAGTTTAAATAGCACGAGTAAAAATAATTAGTATCTTCAGAGATAACTTGAACAGCCCACCAGGTAGTTGAGTATGGCTGAAGACTGCCTCAAGAGTCTTCATAAAAGACATGGGACCAATAGAAATTGATGAGTTGATAGTACTGAGATTATAATAAAGATGGAAGTGGAGCTCAGAGACAGATGAGCTGCCATTAAAGTGGGCACAGAACAAAGTAAAGCCTGCCGGGAGTGTACCGGGGAAGGTGCTCACTTTTCCTTTTCCTAAAAAGTTAAAAGGGCTTCGTCCTGCACAGCTGCCAGGCCAAGGGGTTTTTGGTTAGTTGGTTTTGGGTTTGGGTTTGGGTTTGGTTTTGGTTTTGGTTGTTCTTAAAAGTTACACTTCTTCTCCTGCTATACTGGCTCCCATTGTCTGGGAGAAATCACGTATGACCAAGCTTACCTTTCACATCATACTGACACCCTTTTGTTTGCCATTTGAATGTGAGCTAATTGGGGTTTTAGAAAGAAGTGTTACAACTTAACAGACTGTACTTACTACCCTGAAAGCTATTACTGATAGATACATTATTCTGTTCCCTGCTTGTCTCTGCTTTTTGTAGAGTCCCTTTTTCCTATTAAAAACTTTTTTTCTGGGGCCTCTTGGTGGCTCAGTTGGTTAAGCATCCAACTTCAGCTCAGGTCACGATCTCACAGTTAGTGAGTTCAAGCCCCGCATTAGATTCTCTGCTGTCCACGCACAGCCCACTTCAGATCCTCTGTCCCCCTCTATCTTTGCCCCTCCCTCCCCTCAAAAATAAACATTAAAGGGGTACCTGGTTGGCTCAGTCGGTTAAGCTTCTGAATTTGGCTCAGGTCGTGGTCTCAGCATTCATGGGTTCAAGCCCCGCTTCGGGCTCTGTGCTGACAGCTCAGAGCCTGGAGCCTGCTTCCGATTCTGTGCCTCCTCCTCTCTCTGCCTCTGCCCCTCCCCCATGCATACTCTTGTTTCTCTTTCAGAACATTGAAAAAAAATTTCTTAATAAGCATTTAAAAAACCTGTTATTCTTATTGAAATAACTTCAAACTTACAAAGAATAGTACAATCTTCCCTTCCCCAGATTCAATAGTTGTTAACATTTTGCTATAGTTGTTACATCTCTCTCTCTCATCTGCATCAGAGATTGATGATCTCCTTTGGAGAACAAGTTGTAGATACTGTATCTTTTTATCCCTGAATACGTATTGCTTTCTAAGAACAAGGACATTCTCTTAATACTACCACAGTATTAATCAAAATCAGAAAATATATAGCACTGATAATTTATTATAATTTACAGACCTTACACACATTTTCCCAATAATCAACCTTACAACAGTGTTTTCTGGTTGAGGGTCCAATTCAGGTTCTTATATTGCATCATTCATTGGTATCTTTAATCTGGAGCAGTTTCTCAGTCTTTGTCTTTTATGACTTAGACGGTTTTGAAAAGCATGGATCAGTAGTGGTGTTGAATGTGTCTGTTTGGGGTTTTGTCTGTTTCCTGATGGTTATATACAGGTTATACATTTTGTCAGAGTACCACTTATGTGATGCTCTTTCTAAGAGCATTCTATCAGGAGGCACATGTCCATTTGTCCTTTATTGGTGACATTATCCAAGATCACTTAATTGATACCTGTCAGGTTTCTCCAATGTAAAGTTATTTTTCCTTTTTTTGGAGAGATGTTTTGAGACCCTGTAACTTTTTCCTCATCAAACTTTTACTCGTTTCACCATTCTTTGTGGTGATTGCCTGAATCCGTTCTTCCTGTGATGGTTACAACATGGTGATTTTGTTTTACTTGATCTTTCTTTCTTCGTTTATTGGTTGGCAAAGTAGAGCCCCATTTGTTGTGTTTTATATGTTTATATAACCCTGTTGGGTTATAGCTATTTTAATCATAACTGATTTTGATGTTCAGTTGTCCCAGATGTGGTCAGTGGATGGACCTAATGCCTTGTTCTATGGCCTCATCATTATTTCAGTATGTTATTACTTTCTGGTAAAAGATGTTTGCAGCTCATCTAGTACTTTATCCTAGCCCTGTAGTCAGCCATTTCTCCTTTCAGTGATGATAGAGGATATTTAGGAACAAAATCTGAGAACTAAATTGTGTTCAATACTGGGGTATCTTGTTTCTAGGCCTTTTCATTAAATTGAGGAAGTTAATGCACATCTCTATCAGTTTCTGTGTCTGTCTCTATTAGGAAAAAACACGGGTTCATACTGGTCCTACTCCAGCTTCTTGGTCTCTCGCCATTTCATATTTGTATTTGTCTCTACATTTCCAAGCTGTTTTCTTCCCATTTTCATCAATTTGTTGTTGGGTTGGGGCATGGCTTATGTATGCAGACTTCAGCAATTTTTGTTTGGTACTTTCCCAACTACCTATTGTTTTCATATTCTTAGCTTTTCTAGGATTCAGTGGGGGCATTAACTTATTACTAAGTACCCTCTTCTCCTCCCTCTTCCCCTCACAAGTGCTTCCTGGTTCATCGAAGCCAGATTATCTGTCTCCCATCTCCTCTATACCTTCAATGATTTGTTCATATCTTTCTAATGTTTCTTCATCTCCTATTTGTATGTCCTTTTGATATTGTATATTTTGTAATCATTCTCTTTGTGGTGTGGTTTGTGGATTCATTGCTGATAAAAACAGTTCAATAATTGTCCCAGGTAATTTTTAAAACTGCTTTGTGTTACCATTATCTCCTTTTTCTAAAGCAAACATCATGTTGACATTTCCTGTCTTCTTTTCTGACTCCTGTGGGACAGAATCAGTTCAAGTATTTAGGTTCTTATCTAAAGCTTCTCTCAACCATTTAATTTAATCCTTAACCCTTACCTGTTGTATTATTTAGGATTTGTATTGTCTTATTTACTAGTGTTTGAGTAACAGTTATTGTTGCTTTATGTATGCAGAGTCATCCTTCACAGCGTACTTGAAAACACCTTAGAATCTCCAATCTCATGATTTGTGCATAATGCCACCACATAGAGTGAGCTCTTGCCAGAAGTTCAAGCAAGAGTGCTTTTTTCATATTTCAAAGTATAGTACCTAAATTTGAAAAGGCCAGTAGACCTTTTCATATTCATATTACAGTAGACAGATCAGGCTTTGGACACAGATGGACTTGAGTTCAAGTTCTGATTCAAGTTGCTATTCCATGCCTTCAACATGTTTTCTTTGTCTTTCAAAACTTCCTTATTTATGTAACTGGGCTAATAACTATTTCATGGGATTACAGGGATTACATGAGTGGCATATGGAAAACCTATTGCCTAATGACTGATACTAAATGAGTATTCAACAAAATGTTAAACTCACTGTGACTGTGGTTGCTACATGCACATACACACCTGCTTGTGCACGTGCTCTCCTTCAAGAAAGGAAGCAGATAATCATTTAGTGTTTGTACACACTTGCTGCATATATTTTAAAGGGGGAGAACACCAAGATGGAATTAATAGCTTTTTTCCAAGCCATCAACTTTACCTCTCTTCGTTCATTCTGAATCTGCCTGAAGTCAGGTGCCTCCGGTATGGGTTGCTGTTAAACTTAGAATGTTCTCCAGTCTTCTCTGTGTAGGTAATTTAATCTCTTGTAATTTAGACTGTACTCAGGAGTTCCTGTGTCCTTTCCCTACATGCACCAGGAAAACAGATTCTTCCTTCATACTAGGTGGTTAAAATGTATACAGCTTTACCAAGCACAATGAGTTGCTTTTCCTATTCAGTGCTTCCTTTTTCCCACTAGTTTGGTCTAATTAATATCTTAAAATACGTCAGAATCCATTATAAGCACTTCATATTTATTAGCTCATTGAAGCCTCACAACATCCCTATGAAGCTATTAACTATTTTTAATCTATATTGTAAAGATGAGGAAACCGAGACCCAGCTATTAAGTTACTTGACTAGGGACACGTAGCTTAAACGACACTTCTAGGTTTCACATGCAGGCGGTTGGCATTTATACTGTTATAACTCTGTGTTACTATGTGTTTTCTATACATTTTAATAATCCACTGCAACATATAATTGATTAGGTTTAGGTATCTTTTTGAAAGACAAGGGAATAAACTAAACTCTTAACTATATCTGGATGACAGGATTGTGGATGGTTTAAATATTTCTCCGTTTTCCATGTGTGAAATGAGCTTTGCATATCATTGGGCATCTGAGATCATTTAGATTGAAGAATGCTATAGTTGGAATAGCCACTAATGATCATTTGGTTTACATAGCACAGGTGAATAACATAATGCAACATGAAATGATTTGCTTAGTATTCACTGCTTTTTCTTAGCTTGTTTTTCCTCCTACTCCCTTTTGCCTTCATCCTTCACTCAATATTTTTAAACCAAGCAAGACATTCTCATACAGCATATGAATTTGTTTTTTTAGAAAGCAATTTGATGATATATGCAGAGGTCTTGGACGTTGGTGATTCTGCTTGCAGGATTTTTTCCTGATGAAATAAATAATTGCAAGATTTAGCTGCTAGGATCTTGAGTGTTTAAAAAAATATATATTGGAAACAACCTAAATGCCTAATAATATGCAACTGGTAAAATGACACAATGTCATTTTACTCACCAATTAAAATAATACAGGGGAAGGGGCACCTGGGTGGCTCAGTCAGTTAAGCTTCCAACTCCCGATCTCGGCTCAGGTCATGATCTCACAGTTTGTGGGTTCGAGCCCTGCATCGGGCTCTGCACTAACAATGCAGAGCCTTCTTGGGATTCTCTCTCCCTCTCCCTCTCTTCCTCTCTCCCTCTCTCCCTGTCTCCCTCTCTCTCCCTGTCTCCCTCTCTCCCTCTCCCTCCCTCTCTCCCTCTCTCTCTCCCTTCCCTGCTCACGCTTGCTTGCTCACTCTCTCTGTCACCAAATAACTAAATAATAATTTTTTAAAATAAATCTTTGGGGCGCCTGGGTGGCGCAGTCGGTTAAGCGTCCGACTTCAGCCAGGTTATGATCTCGCGGTCCGTGAGTTCGAGCCCCGCGTCAGGCTCTGGGCTGATGGCTCAGAGCCTGGAGCCTGTTTCCGATTCTGTGTCTCCCTCTCTCTCTGCCCCTCCCCCGTTCATGCTCTGTCTCTCTCTGTCCCAAAAATAAATAAACGTTGAAAAAAAAAATAAAATAAATCTTTAAAAATAATACAGGGGATGACTATTTAATGACCTGAGAAGCTATTCACAGATGTTTGATGATAAGTTAATATTTTAGTTACATTATATGTCAGTATCTCTTCAGAAAAGGGAAAGCCATCAGTTGTAAAACAAACTGAAGATTTTTTTTTTAGTAAGGTATTTATTTCTAGCCTATGGAAATTATAGTAATATATCTTTATTCTTCAAAAAAGCTTTTAATTTTTTTAAAGCAATCTTATCAAGTGGTGTTTTAATCATAGCGCATTTAATTACTTGGGAGATAATTTGATCAACAGAGTACTTCTTAGCAAACCGTAAGAGACTCTTAATGATAGAACAAACTGAGTGTTGATGGAGGGAGGTGGGTGAGGGGTGGGCTCAATGGGTGATGGGCATTAAGATGGACACTTGTTGGGATGAGCACTGGATGTTGTATGTAAGTGATAAATCACTAAATTCTGCTCTTGAAACCAATATTACACTGTATGTTAACTAGAATTTATATAAAAATTTGCAAACAGTAAAGTACTTTCTAAAGTTGATGGACTATTCTTAAGTGTGAATGTTTGGTAGCTAATGCCAAATTGTATCATGGGATTTTTTTTTTTAACTGTCTTTTCACTATGACTTAAAAGAAACTTGTATTTTAATACCATGAAGGGAAAAAAAAAAGCTGTGCTTGATTTGAGGTGAACATTAATCACTACAGGTTTCTCCTGCTACTCCAAAGTAGAGTGTTCCTATGAAACCTTTTATAAGCCAAAACTGGTATAAAGCAAAGAGGCATTTACCATTTATGTGGAAAAATTTTTGAGTGTTTCCAGTTAACCTCTTAGGCTTTTCTGATACCTAAGGGCACATCTTAACAGATGCACAAATTAAGAAAGAGCATAGATGCTCACTCACAGAGGCAGCTCGAAGCTCTGGCGGATTGATGCTGAGATGCTGAGTGTAGTTCCCAGGGAAGGAGCTTGGCGTGGCCACTCTCGCTGCTCAGGGCTGTATGCTGCCTCTTTAACAGTTCTCTGAGTGCTATTTTTGCTTTTTGCCTCTTTTCATAAAGGTGAAGTTGTGTTAGGTGGAGGGTCCCTATGTTCCTTTTTTTTTCTTCCCATCTTTCCTGTTAAAGTTCAGTTTCTAAGGTAACCACTAAGCCCCTTTCAGGAAAATAAACCAGTTAGCGCATAGTGTCATAAAGGTTAATAATAGAGAAGTTGGAAGGAAGGGCTTCTCATTTTTTATCTTGTTCTTTTCAATAAGAATTACTTCCTTTTGAAGTGTACTGTATTTTTTAGGTTTCCACTGGCTGAAGAGGCATGTTGATTTGAGATCTTTTAGTGGAGACTGCCTCATGTTTGGGTTGACTGATTAGAGAGTCCTGGTTGATTGTAATGTTTATTATTATTTTTTTTTAATCCAGATCTGGCTATTTCTTGAGAAGTATGAGTCTGTAATTCAATGAATTGATTGTTATGCCATATTAAAGTAGTCTTCAAAATATCAAAAGTGAAGTACTATGAATGCATGAATTATGTTTTTAGACTATATCTCCTGTTTTCTTACAGATAGCACAACAATAGAAAAATTAAGAGCTATTTGTTTAGACCATGCCAAACTTGGAGAAAGCAGCCTTAGTCCATCTCTTGACTCGCTTTTCTTTGGTCCTTCAGCCTCACAAGTGCTATACCTAACAGAGGTCAGTTTTTTCCCTTTTGAATTTACTTCATGTTCTTTGAACTTGACCTTTTACATGGTATTGTGAAGAACGTGGATAAAATTTATAATGAAAAATTTTTCAAATGGTCAAGAATTTCTTCACAATGATGATAGGGAAAATAGAAATTATCTTTTTAAACCCTTTTAATATGGTTCTTTTCTTTTTCCAGGTAGTCTATGCCTTGTTAATGCCTGCTGGTGCACCTCTGGCTGATGATTCCTCTGATTTTCAGTTTCACTTCTTAAAAAGTGGTGGCCTACCCCTTGTCCTGAGCATGCTAACCAGAAATAACTTCCTACCAAATGCAGATATGGAAACTCGAAGGGGTGCTTACCTCAATGCTCTTAAAATAGCCAAACTGTTGCTAACTGCCATTGGCTATGGCCACGTTCGAGCTGTGGCAGAAGCTTGTCAGCCAGGTGTAGAAGGCGTGAATCCCATGACATCGGTAATAGACTTTTTAAAAATGCCTTATTTATAGTAATAGTAACAGTAATTTTTAAAGTTTGAGTTCAGAGGTGATTCAGAATGTTTCACGTTCCTTTCCAGTGGTACCCTATTTTAAAGGTTTTCTTCTATTAAATGATATTTGTATTGAAAGTGAAAGTGCTTTTTACTGACTATCCTCTAATTTTAAGAGGACAATTCCTCCCTGTTCCTTTAAACTTTTTTTGACTTTCAGCTATTTTAAACCTGATAAAAACTGCATATGAATCTCTTATTAATTTGTAGCTAGCAGATATATGAAGATACATTTGGTAATAAGAAAGTTGTAATTGGCTTAGCCTGTGGCCAGCCTTTCTTCCCATCTTGATAAGCTTAACCTTCAGGTCTGAGCTTATTCTTAATCTGTCTTTCCTTGGTGGTATCCTTGCTCCACTTCATTCTGACTAAAATTTGAGGTTTTCTGTATTCATCATAAGTGGCCAAAGAAGATAAAAGCTTCAGGAATATAGATTCTCTCTTTTGTAAATGGCTTAGGTCTTAATCAGGGAATTGGAATGTTGATTAGATCTGTAATATGATAAATCTGTGATACTGAATAATATATATCATGAAAATAGCATTTATAATTGTTTTAGGTGTGATAATGATATTGTGGTTCTGTTTTAAAGGAAGTGCCCCTCCCTTTTTGTTTTTAATAATTGCTGAGGAGCACCTGGGTGCCTCAGACCGTTGAGCCTCTGACTCTTGACTTTGGCTCAGGTCATGATCTCATGGTTCATGAAATCCAGCCAGGTGTTGGGCTCTGTGCTGAGCATGGAGTGTGCTTGGGATTCTCTCTCCCTCTCTCTCTGCCCCTCCCCTACTCATTCTCTCTCAAAATAAGCATTTAAAAAAATAATTGCTGATATATTACAGATGAAACTATATGATATCCAGGATTTGCTTCAAAATAATTCTGGTGTTGGAGGGATTGGAAAGTGAGAGGGAGTGGTTAGATAAAACACTCTTGGTCCTTCTTTCATAATTATCGAAGCTGGGCTGTGAGTATGTGAGTGTTTATAATACTGTTCTCTCCCCTCTTGTATATGTAAGAAGTTTTACATTAAAACAGTAAAGAAAAACAAATAGCCTAAGTTTATATTGTTTTTTAGGGTTCCATGTTGGTTGGGATAAAAAATAGTGCTTCTATATCAAGATAAACAGATTCAAACCATGGTCCTTCACACAGGTGCTTAATGAAGTACGCAGAAAGTGATTACATGCTTTCCTCTTTCACTTTTCTCCAATATTTATTCAGAAAATATGCCACTGTAGATACAAAGGTTTATAAATAATAGTCTCTAATCTCAAGGAACACACAGAGATATCTTTAAAGAGATAAAGGCAAACTTAGTAAAACAGACATGTCTTAAATACTAAGTATTTCCTACAACATAGAGAAAAGGAGTTAACTTGAAACGCAGTCAGAATGGCCTGGCTAATAAGTACGAGTTTTTTTTATAGGTTTAAAAACTTGGTTATGCTATTAAATAGAACAGTGGTACCTTTCATACATTGGTAATTTTATTCTGTTATGAAAATTCCTTAATGTTTCTCCTTTTCAAAGAAGATAAATGATGACCAGGGGAAATGGGAGCAGGGTCTCCCAGGAGCATGCACGTAAGAGACATGGAGTAATTTATTGAGCCTCTAGATAGGGTTGTGGAACCATCACTTCGGTTTATCACTTACCTCTACAAGTTACACTGAGCCCAGATGTAGAGATACAAGTTGAATTGAGCTAGAATGGGCGTTTGTAGAGGGACATGTAGCACTAAGCACAAGAAAAAGTGGAAGCCCACATTGTTTGCAAGATGGACTTTTTGTGTAAATCCCTGTGGTTCTCCAGTGTGTGTGTATATATGGAAGGGGGGTCATCTTGAGGGAGTGGTGATGGGTGGGAGCTCTGCACAACTTACTTCCAGGTAAAATGGTTCTGTTTTTTCAGGTCAACCAAGTTACTCATGATCAAGCTGTGGTGCTACAAAGTGCCCTTCAGAGCATTCCTAATCCATCATCTGAATGCATGCTTAGAAATGTGTCAATTCGTC
Source organism: Lynx rufus (assembly GCF_022079265.1). NCBI lineage: Eukaryota > Metazoa > Chordata > Mammalia > Carnivora > Felidae > Lynx > Lynx rufus. The sequence continues at coordinate 36,043,472 of NW_025814828.1, forward strand.
TTGCTCAGCAAATATCTGATGAGGTTAGTATTAAAGTTTTTAAGCTCTGAAATCCTGCAAGGTTTGTTTCTTCCCACTTTTGACCCTCTGTTTAAGAAATAACCCTTATCACAATTTAGGGCTCAGTTTTCCTCGGCCCACTTTAGTCACTGTCTCACTCTAGAGTTCCCGTAATATGAATTTTATCTAATATCAATGTTAGTACTTTCCAGTTAGAATCCTCTTCATGTACAATAAACAGCATCCTTAAAGTATGTAATTCAATTTTGACAAATGCGTGTATGTTTAAGTCCACCATCATTTCCATTGCTCTGTATGCCCCTTTGCAGTCCTTCTTCCCTCTACTCCTTAACCCCAGGTAACCAGTCATCTTTTGTCAGTATAGAATAGTTTTCATTTTCTAGAATTTTGTGCAGTGTGTGTTCTTTCATGTCTGGCTTCTTCCACTCCGCATAATGACATTGAGAATTGTCTGTGCTGTGTGGACCATTGATTAGTCCATTCCTCTTTACTGCTGTGAGTAGTATCCCATTGTGAGTATTCCACATTCGTACACTTGGCGACGGACTTTTGGATAATTTCCCTGTTCTGGCTGTGAGTAAAGCTGCTGTGACCATTCTATACAGGTGTTTGTGTGGACTTGGTTTTCATTTTTCATGGGTTAAAAAAACGAGGAGTATAATGATGTGGGTCATCTTTGTAGTCATTTTAAGATTCTTCTGAAAGTAGTATAGGGCCAGATAATTTCTCGTATTGCTGTTAAATTGGGGGGGGGGGGAAGGAAAGGACAAAAGCAATTTGGGAACCTAAAAATAATAGTACTGCTTTATAGCCATTCCTATCTCCTTTATAAGGAGAAGCATTTTTTTCTTGTTAATATCTTACTCTAATACTCTATCAAACAGTTTTTTTATTATTTATTGTCTTGCAGGCTTCAAGATATATGCCTGATATTTGTGTAATTAGAGCTATTCAGAAAATTATCTGGGCATCAGGATGTGGGGCCCTACAGCTAGTATTTAGCCCAAATGAGGAAATCACTAAAATTTATGAGAAGGTAAGAATTATCTCAAAAATGTTTTCCTTTTAAATAAATGTTAATTGTGCACGAGGCCCAAATTATTACATCTGCTACCTTTAAAAATGCAATCATTTGCATCTTAATGGCTGAAAATTAGAGGGTAGCTATAGGTAAGATGAGAATACAGTAAAATTTTACTTTTGAAATAAAGTACTTCAGAATCCTGCCATGAGGCTGCTTTTTTAAAATAAGAAACCTTTTCTACTTCTCACTACGGTGAGATATAATGATCTTGTGTTGAATGTGTTTTTTCCCATTCTCTCCATTCTTCTTTCATCTTTCGGTCCTAATGTTTCTGTCCTAAATATTCGTTTAGGTAACTGTCAGCTGTGGTATCCTGGTGCTTAAATATTTTTGATTCTCTTAAAGCCGTCAAAAGTAGAAAGTGTCAGCCAATTTAGGTATCATGTCTGACCTTCCCTTAGATTAAATTAAGCAAATTATTTACAGAAGCAAGTCTGTGTTTGACTCTTTGATTTCCTGTCCTATGTACCTTGCCTTTGATAACCACTATGCATATTTAGAAGAGGAAATTAAACTGTAGGAACTTCGCAGCTCGGTAGAGCTTCCTTGTTATGGCTAATATAACCCTGTTTTTCCCAGGGTATATGTTGGAGTCCTATAGCATCTGTCTGGTACAGTGCGTGGGCTAGTATTTGAATGTTTATTCTATTTTAGGCATGTAGTGTAATTACTACTTTTTGATAAAGTCAGATTAGAATTTAATAACTACCTACCGAAGCATATTTTAGATTGTAAAACCTTCCTGAATGATTGGCCAAGACAGTGGCTTTCAAATAAAACGGCACTATATGTACACTACGCTTTGGAACTATTCCTAAGTTCCTAACTCTGCAGTGCTAGAGTGGTTCTTGAGAAAGGAATGATTATTCAGAAGGTCCTGAGAAGCCTGAAGGACAAAAAGGCAGGTGGTATTCTCAGTGTCCTCCTTGGATGATGTAGAAAAATACTCCCTCCTTGGGATGTAGAAAAATACTGGAATTAGACTTCATTGTCTATTGTAGTCATTTCCATACTATTCTAAACTGGTCTCAAATTGCAGGTAAAGAGGCTGAGGCCAAATGGTTTAAGTGAGTCGGTAAGTTTTAAGCACTATCTTGAAGTTGTATGAGATTTTTCTTAAGTGCATCTCTAGGTAATTTGCCTCTGACCATAATTTTACAGACCAATGCAGGCAATGAGCCAGACTTGGAGGATGAACAGGTTTGCTGTGAAGCATTGGAAGTGATGACATTATGTTTTGCCTTGATTCCGACAGCCTTAGATGCTCTTAGTAAAGAAAAGGCTTGGCAGACATTCATTATTGACTTACTGTTGCACTGTCACAGCAAGTAAGTGTCTTTTTTAATTGTAAAAAACTTGATCTTTTGTTAAGCAGAAATGTATGCTGGCAGGATTTATCCCAGATATCAAATATTTATTGTCTCTACAGCATGGTAATGTTCAGGAAAATTTTGTTTAACTATGTTTTTGCCTGGACCTAAATTTGTTTGGTTTTAGTCTCGCAAAATGGCAACATTAAATCTCAGAGTACAATTAATTTTTCTCTAATTTCAGAATTTAGTCTTGCCTAAGTGAGGTACATACTTTAATCCTCTTTTAAAATCTGGTTTACAGGAATTTTTTTTAATGTTTATTTTTGAGAGAGAGACAGAGCATGAGCAGGGGAGCGGCAGAGACAAAGGGAGACACAGAATCCGAAACAGGCTCAAGGCTCTGAGCTGTCAGCACAGAGCCGGACATGGGGCTCAAACTCCCCAACCAAGAGATCATGACCTGAGCCAAAGTCGAACACGCAACTGACTGAGTCACCCAGGTGCCCCTCGTTTATAGGATTTAAATTAAATAGGGGAGCCTGGGTGACTCAGGTGGTTAAGCGTCTGGTTCTTGATTTTGGCTCAGGTCATAATATCTTGTTTCATGGGCTCAAGCCCCTGCATTGGGCTCTGCACTGATAGTGCAGAGCCTGCTTGGGATTCTCTCTCTCTGCCCCTCCGCCACTCATGCTCTCCCCCTACATCTGTCTCTCAAAATAAATAAATTTTAAATCAATTAAAGGGGACATTAACGTTCTATCTTGGATACTTACATGCCAGGTTTTTTTAAGAGAAATTGTTGATTCGGTATGAAATTCACAAAGCAGGGTTATGGTAAGAGCTTCTGCATTCTATACTGAGAATAAAGACCAACTTTATATAAAGCCCTCATTTTCAGTTCAGGATCATTTAATCATTGACATAAACTTTGTTTCGGACTTCTTTTTGTGCAAGTCAGTTAGATTTGTAGAAAATACTGGTTTCCATCCTCTTGTGTCATTCTAATCCTGACGTTCATAAGGTGATTTTTTAAAGTCGAGCTCTAATTTGTGTCCCTGTTCTATGTAATTAATCTGTCTTGCATGCATTTTGTGAAAAGACCAAAAATGCTTTTATTCTCTCAAATGCCATTCAGCAGTGACAGAAATCACTGATTAATGTAAAGTCAGAATAAACAGTTGCTGAAATAAAACCCAGTGATAAGACTTTTTAAAAAGTGCTCATTCCATAGGATGCTGTAACGTGAATTGAGAATGTCTACTATTTTAGAAGTTCCTTGGTAATTTCCTTGAAGACCTCTATTACAGCCTATTCCAAAAGTCCTTTGACAGGACCTACCGCCCCCCCCCCAATAATACTGAGCTTGCTATCTGCTTGAGAAGATCATCATTGGACAGCCCTGTATGTTAAGAAAAATAGGTTGAGTGAGTTTGGTTTTAATTAATAATGCATTGGGTGGAGGGAGGAGAGGAAAGATGATTGGCCAAACAATTATAGTCAAGTCAAACCTAGAGGTAGCAAATTTTTCATTCTATGTTGAATTTTAAATCTGAAACTAAATTTGGAACTTATTTCACTTCCTTGGCTGCTAAGTATTAAGGAACTTGGTTTTGCAGGTTTTTCTGCTCTCTATCCTTTATGAAAATTCCCCCTTATAGGAAATTAGAACCATTTCCCTCTTCCTCTTCCCAAAATTTCACACAATGAAGTAAAGTTCTGTAGACAGCACTTCATCTCAGTTCTCCTCTGTCACTTTGTCTTCAACAACACAATAGGTCTTCTAGGGTCAAAATCTCTTTGAGCTTTAGGTATCTGATTTTCTGTAGTACTGGCTCTCATCTTGCCCTGAGTTTTCAATCATTTTATATATAGCCGAGTACTTATGGTAGGTTCAAAATCCCTTATTTCCAGTTTGTAAGAATTTGACAGCAAACCTGACTTGACCATAATTTTTTGGCATTACCTTTCTAAAATCTGAATCCCCAAACATATCTGGCTCCCAACAGTTTCAGTTATGGCATTGTGGACCTGCCTACATGAGGCTATTCTTCAGATCAAATTTATAGGTATACCAGTATACCTATATACAGTGCATTTCCCACATGTGTTTTCTCACTTATTCTGTAGCAACTCAGAAGTAGACTGCTGCTAAAGGGACTAAGGCTGAAGTTCTGTGACAGTGTCATACCTCTTGAGATCTAACTTTCTGCTACACAGTTGTATTCGGTGTAATCATAACCCATGAGCCCCTACTATGTGCTTGGCAATGAAAAGTCCAAAGTTAAATAAGATCAGTTCCTTGTACTCATGAAACTTTGAGACAGAAATTAGGTTCATAAAAGGCAAAGTACTCTGGGAATTTGAAGAGTAAGTACTCTGGGAATTAGAAGAGTAACAATTACTTTCTACCTAGAATGAGCAGAAGTAAAGGTTCTTTGCAGAACATAACGTGTGAGTCTTGGGTAAGACTTATGCATACATACAAATTGAAGATGGGCATTGGCAGTGCTCCCCCTCAACCTCACTCCCCATTATGTTGTTTTTACTTCTGTATTGTTAGACTCCATATACTTTTCTACCTCCTCCATATTGCTTTCACCCTCATTTAAGCAGCCAGCACCCATTGCCTGCACAACCACAGTATCCTTAATCTTCCCACCCTAGTGCTGCACCACTAAAGTATTATTCTAATCTGGTGACCACACTTCAGACAGTATGATCTTTGCCAAGCATGATCATGTTTTCCTATTAAAGTCTTTCTGTGCCTTTCCATTGCCTTTGAATGAAGTCTAAATATTTAAATTTGATTTATAACCACTCCACAGTTTGGCCCTTGCTTCTACTCATGTTTTAACTTAAAGTGCCACACTTTCCAGTACGTTTTCTGGAAAGCCTCCCAGACCTCTGTTCATATTAGATGAAGTCTGTTTCCACATCATAACACTGAACTTACTGTAATCACTCACAACTAGGTTTAAATTCCTTTAGGTGGCTATGTTTCTTCTAGCCGCTTCTAGCACCTGTTGCTTTATACCCTATTTAACTCCTTTATGGTACCTCTGATTGATGAAGGCATTTGAGTTTGCCACCCCTGGCATAGTGCTTTCAGGAAAGAGCTGAGTAGTCTGGTTTGATGTGTGAAGCAGGAGTACAGGATAATATTGTAAAGGGGATTAGTGGGAGTTGGTTTACAGAAGGTCTTTGATGTTGAGATCTAAGTAGTGTTTAATTTTAATACGGTAGGCAGTCTTGTTGGTGAATAATTTCTCAAGTACCTATTGTGTATCAAGCACTATCGTAGCTACTAGGGACATATAGCACTAAACAAAACAAACCATCAGCCTTGTTAGAATATAAGAACTAATGAGGATGGGGAGTGGGAAGGACAGACATGGGAAAATATATAGTATGTTAGATAGTAATAAATGCTATGGAGAGAAATAAAGCAGGGAAGGTGATAAGGAGTAGTAGGGAGTCCATTGAGTTTTGTTTTATATAGGATAGAGAAGGCTGCCTAAGAAAGTGACATATTTAAACAAAGCTCTGAAAGAGTAAGGTAGTGATCCATGTAGGATAATGGGGCAAGTGCCTTTTAACCATAAGGAACAACAGATGTAAATGTCCTGAGGCAGGAACATGCCTAATGTGCTAAAGAACAGCAAGGAGACCAGTATGGCTGGAGCAGTGAGTGAGGAGTAGGCAGTTGTAGGAGGTGAGGTCAGAAAATTAACAGGCAGCCTGTTAAGATTTTATAGATCATCGTAACGACATGGATTTTTTGTTTTGTTTTTTTACTATAAGTGAGATGGGAATCCTGTTTTACGGTTTTGAGCAGAAGAATCATGTGCTCTGAGTTATTAACATTTTGAGTTTATTCTGGTTGCTTTGTTGAGAATAAGTTCTAGATTGTCAAGAAAAACGGATTTTTAATCCAAATAAAACATTGACAGTGCCTGGAGGGTGGTAGTATTAGAAATGGTGAGAAATGAATTTTTGAGTAATTTGTAAAGGTATGAGCAACAGGATTTGTTGATAGGCAAATGTTTCTTTGGAAGCATTACAGAAATCTGCATGTATGTGAGAGGTTACATCAAGAAATGACAAATAATCTGTATAGATCCCTACTTTATTTGGGCTGTATACCTAACTTTAAAAAAATAAACTAGGATAGTGCGAATGACCTATACTTTTGAAAATCTAATAAAAGTTTCTTTAGAAGCATTGCAGAAATCTGCATGTATGTGAGAGATTTCATCAGGAAATGACAAATACTCTGTATAGATCCCTACTTTATTTGGGCTGTATACTTATCTTTTTAAAAAAATTAACTAGGATAGTGCAAATGACATATACTTTTGGAAATCTAATAAAAGTTATGGACTTTCTCCCCAGAAAACTTAGGTACTCCTGACTTCAGTTTATTTGTGTTCCACCAAACTCAGCCCACAAATCTTCTGAAGTCCCTCTGGTTTATAAGATCATATACAAGTTTCTAGAAACATTCAGGAGGGAAGTTAGTACACAGAATATGTGCTGTCAAGTCCTTTACCTTGAGCTGTAAATTTGGTTCTAAGCTGTCTGTCAGCTAGCACAAAGAAATATGATAGTTACTCACAAAATGTAGTTTGCAGTGTCTGTTAAGATACACAAATGCTTGGCAGATACTTGTTAAGCATCTTCCATATGTCAGACATTGTTCTGGGTGTCAGAAACTCTGGCATCTGTAAAGCAAAGCCCTCCACTTTCTAATGGAGACAAACTACTGTCTTCTAAACAAACAACACTTATGCATGTGGTAACTGAACTGGTTCTCAACATCTGTATTATGTCGGACACTATTCTAGGTTCTGGAGGGACAACGGTAAACTATATGATGTCTCTACCCTCTTGGACATTTACTCTAGTGAGATCTATATAGTATATAATTTTTTTTAATGTTTATTTTTGAGAGAGAGAAAAAGCATGAGTGGGGAAGGGGGCAGAGAGAGACAGAGACACAGGATCTGAAGCAGGCTCCAGGCTCTGAGCTGTCAGCACAGAGCCTGATACGGGGCTCGAACCCATGAGCCGTGACATCATGACCTGAGCCGAAGTCGGATGCTTAAACAACTGAGCCACCGACATATATATATATAATATATATAGTGTGTGTGTGGGTGAGATTCATAATGATAAAGTAAAATTCTCACTACTGGGACCATAGATAAGTTCTTCACGTGGGTCATCATAGAATATTGTATAATAGAATGGTTCTCAATCTTTACCACACATTAACGTCACTTGAAGGATTTGTTAAAATAACGGATTGCTGGGTACCACCCCCAGTATTTCTGATTCAGCAGGTCCGGGATGCGACCTGATAATTTGCATTTTTAACAAGTTCCCAAATGATGCTGATGCTATTGATCTGAGGACCATGTTTTGGGAACCACTAGTATAATATAAGGGACATTGCAGCAATATCCTTACTGTAATCGCAACAGAATTCCTACAGAGTTCTTTGCTCCAAAGTGCAGTTGAGTAAAAATTCTGTGGACGGCCAAAAAGATGTGTAAGATTCCCTATGGAACATCTTGTATCTAGCGGACCACTTCCAGCCTTTTTCAAGAAACCGGTGTTACAGAACATCCCTTAAACTCTTCTGTGACAATTTGAGGTTCTAGTTCTTGGCATACAGCCTACTAAGTTGTCTGTTTTATGTTGCCTTCTTAAGGGGGTGTTACCTTGTATCCTTGTATTTTTACTTTTCATTTACCCTTTATTCCACCCCACCCCCTCCCCCAAAGAAAAACCAGTGTTGGAATTTTGTTATTTTTCTTCATGCAAATAATATATTAAATATGAAACATTTTTATTTCAGAACTGTTCGCCAGGTGGCTCAGGAGCAGTTCTTTTTAATGTGCACCAGATGTTGCATGGGACACAGGCCTCTACTTTTCTTCATTACTCTGCTCTTTACCGTTTTGGGGGTGAGACATTTTTTAATATGCTTATATCAATGTGATTAATTCTGTAAACAAAGCATTCAGGAATTTATGGTTATAGGTTAAAGTTAGAACAGTCTATATTTATTAAATAAATGATAATTCCCATACTAATTTAGTATCTGCTCTGGTTAACTCTGGGTTTTTAAAAAGTAGATTCTGAGCTTGGACATGTAAATTCACATTATTCTCTTTTATTGTTTCAGAGCACAGCCAGAGAGAGAGCTAAACATTCAGGCGACTACTTCACCCTTTTAAGGCATCTTCTTAATTATGCTTACAATAGTAATATTAATATACCCAATGCTGAAGTTCTTCTCAATAATGAAATTGATTGGCTTAAAAGAATTAGGGTAAGTTGCTTCTAATACTGTGTTCATTATATCAGTAAGAGTGTTTTATAAATAGTTTGTAGTTTTGAGCATTTTGGTTAAGTGAAAAATATCGAAGAGTAATAGAAAGAGCTAAAGAATACCTTAGTAACTCATGAGTCACAGAATGAATGCATAACTAGTTTTATAAAATGCTTTGTTTTACCTGAAACTTGAAATACTTAATTTCAGCTTCTTGCATTTTAGAATCTTGAGCCTTTTTGCAGATTTTTATCTTCTAAAAAGTTTGAGTTGTTTTCATCAAAAATCAGTCTATAGACTAGCACTTAACTTTTGATTTTAACACTAGATACTCTTTACTCAGAATTGTGTGAGAAATTTATATCTAAAGAGATTCATAGCTTTTGCTTGTAGCCTTCAGAAAGTTCTGAAAAGAACTTCCATCTTGCTTAGAAGGGAACAATTTGGCAAGAAAGGGAGTCTTAATTTTAGAGAACAGATGGTTACCAAAGGGGAGGTGGATGAGGGGACCAGGGAATAGGTAATAGGGATTATTAAGGAGGGCACTTCTTGTGATAAGCATTGAGTAATGTGTGGAATCACTGTATTGTACACCTGAAACTAATAGAACAAACACTGTATGTTAACTACACTGGAACACACACACACACGTATATATTTGTTGATTTATTTTAAAAATTATTTTAAAAGAATGGGAAGGTTTAGGGGAATTATCTCACATATGTCCAGTTCACTCTTGTCTGGCTCCTCCCTCCCTTTCATAAGTTAGGCATTTGGGATTTTCTCTTTGGCAGGATGATGTTAAACGAACAGGTGAAACCGGTGTTGAAGAGACGATCTTGGAAGGCCACCTTGGGGTAACAAAAGAATTACTGGCCTTTCAAACCCCTGAGAAAAAGTATCACATTGGTTGTGAAAAAGGAGGTGCTAATCTCATTAAAGTAAGTTTTGTCCTAAGCTAGATATCATAACCTAAATGTTTGTTACCAAGTGTGTTGGTTTATAGTATGTCTTTGGTGTATTGTCTTAATTTTTTCTCTCTTCTACTTTTTGAGAATTGTTAGAGGTTACAGTAATTTTTTAAATACAGTTTCTAAATTTTGTATATAAATAAAATGTGAGTAAAATAACATGTATTTCATAAATAAGCACTAATTTTTTTACTTAGAAAATCTTTTTTACTTCATCAGACTATATAAAACAAGACAAACCTATTTGTAAGACTATGCATCTTGTTTATCATTTTTAATGAGTTTCTTTACATATGTGTAACTAAAGGAAACAAGAAGTATCAGTACATGTTATTTTTATTCAAAATGAGCTTTGGGGGTGCCTGGGTGGCTCTGTCATTTAAGCGTGTCAATCTTGATTTCAGTTCTCCGTCTCTCTCCTTCTCTCTCTCTTTCTCTCTCTCTCAAGCTCAAATAAAAATAAATGAATAAATAACCAAAATGAGTTTTGGTATACATATGATTAAAGGAATAAACTTATTTAAAATGTAAATTTTGTTAAGCGCTACAGTCAACCTGGGGCTTAAAAAATTTTTTTAGCCTGAGAAATTGGGTATAAGTTGTAGTAAATAGTGGTTTGATGTGTAATCTTTTTATTAGAAAATCCAAGTAAGTTTTCTCGGATGTGATGATACCTTTAATTCTGACCATTAATTTTAGCACTGTTTCCCTTCCAAGAGAGATTTCTTTCCTTAAAAAGGCATATATAGATATACACACAACTTTGTGTGTCATACGTATAAACATTATATAAATACAGCTATACATATATGTAAAAAATATAACAGACATCTACAACTGCTAAATGTGTAATCCTCTTTTCATCTCTTGTAGGAATTAATTGATGATTTCATCTTCCCTGCATCCAATGTTTACCTGCAATATATGAGAAATGGAGAGCTGCCCGCTGAACAAGCAATTCCAGTCTGTAGCTCCCCAGCTACCATTAATGCTGGTTTTGAGTTACTTGTAGCATTAGCGGTTGGCTGCGTGAGGAATCTTAAACAGATAGTAGATTCCTTGACTGAAATGTATTACATTGGCACAGCAATAACTAGTAAGTATAGTAAAATACGGTGTTGTGCTGACAGGTAATTCTCTGATGTGTTCAAATTCTGTTTTCCTTTTTTTCTTTTAGTAAACATCTTCAACTCCTGTTTTTCTTTCAGGAACTAGCAAATGGATGTGTAATTTAACACCATTACAAGCAAAGAGCCTTGATGTAGAAAAAAAATATCAGTTGTTTATTAAATGTCTTCCTATAAGGGGTTTGAGTATTTAGCAAAATAAATTTTGTCTCAGTCAAATCTGGAGTAAAACCCAAACTACAGAGTAATAACTAGTCAAAATAAGTGCCAGAGTTCAAAGCTAAAACTCAAGTTCCGGGGGGCACCTGGGTGGCTCAGTCAGTTAATTGTCTGACTTCAGCTCAGGTCATGATCTCCACAGTTCATAAGTTAAAGCCCCACATCAGGCTTGTTGCTGTCAGCACAGAGCCTGCTTCAGATTCTCTGCCCCTTCCCTGCTTGCACTGGCTTCAAAAAAAAAAAAAAACAAAAAACAAACCTCAAGTTGCATGACTTAGAAAACCTTTCAGGCCCTCCTCACTTAGAAGCTCTTTAATACTGTTTTCATATGAGCTTGAAGGAAATCTGGTTTTAAAGATTAGAAGATGAAAAGATAACCTTCTAATGCACCTTATGTTCTCAGCTAATGCCCACATGAAGCCCTTGAAATTAGTTGTGGGCTCCAGATCTCACGGATGTGGAACTGAGGCCCCAAAGGGATTGGGGCAATAATCAGTGACCAAAAAAGCAGAAATAAATCAAACATAATGGAGGCTGTTTTGATTTGAGAAAACCAGTGTTTATCTACAAAGCTTAAGGATGTGTCATTGATTGTAGTAAATCTTTAAAAACATCAATTTATTTTTTGATATATTGTATTTCATAAGGACATTTTTAATAACATTTTCGGAGGTTCTAATTAAACTGCTTAAAAGGTTAGACCTGGGGCACCTGAGTGGCTCAGTCGGTTAAGGTCAAGATCTTGTGGTTTGTGGGTTCAAGCCCCAGATCGGGCTCTGTGCTGACAGCTCACAGCCTGGAGCCTGCTTTCAGATTCTGTGTCTCTCTATCAAAAATGAATAAACGTTTAAAAAAAGTTTAAGTTTAAAAAAATAAAAAAAGGTTAGACCTTTAGCTATTCTAGCAAATCCATGTTCAGTAAGGTGCGGTTTTTGTTTTAAAGAAGTATCTTTGTTTTTAATAAATTCACACATTCATTTAATTTTCAGTAAGTTGAAATCCTCAAGGGGTACAGTATCATAGATTCTATGTCCAGTGGCTTTGTCCAGATTCCAAGTCCAGGAAGCTTGCTTTGGAATTTGGCATGAACCATACCATGGCTTCCATGAGCGTGGGTTACCTTTCCTCAGAGTACTCTGGTTTTATTCAGTTTCCCCACCAGGAGTCACTATGTTGTTCTTTGCTTTGTACACATGAGCACATCTCTTGAACCCAGATAGAATTAATTTCATCTTGGGCGTGAACACCTTCAATTTTAAGATGAGCTGTGTGCTCACTCTGTTTTTGGAGGACCCCACGTCTAACCAGCAGAAAGGTAGCCTTGGACCGCAGCCTTCCAGATAGATTTGCTGTTTTAAAAGTCCTATTCTGAGTACCCCTTCACAGGCTTGAAGATGGCAGAAACAGAAAGGCTACTTGTTTTTTAAGTAGTACGTTTGCATGGTAAAAATATGAAATACCAAAAAAGCTACATACTAAAAAGTATGTTTCCTGCCCATTTTAGTCCCCAGCTGCCCTTTAATAGCTTAACTGTTATTATCAGTTTGTGTCTGTCCTTCCAGCATCTCTGTCTGTATGGAAAATCCACATAGAAATTTTTTTTTGTTTTTTTTGTTTTGTTTTTTTTTTTTTTACTACAGATTGTCATGTGTACACGGTGTCTTCACTTTCTTTTCCTCTTAATATATCTGCAATTGTTCCCTATCAACACATACATATTTGCCTGATTCCATTTATTGGCTATATATTGTGCAATTCAGTATACTGTGATGTATGTAATGAGTCCCATAAACAGTGATAATATTTACATTGTTTCCAGGTTTATACTAGTTAGAGGGAGACATACAGTGATTTACAATTCTCACAGAACTTTCAAACACTGCTATTTTGTTACTTCCTCAAAATAACATTGTGGATACAGGCAAAGCAAGTGTTCCTCTTCTTACATTTATTAGTAAGAAAACAGAAGCTTACCTGAAGGGGAAAGAGTTGCTAAGCATCAGAACCTGGATGTGAACCCAGTGGTGCTAAAATGCTTTAAACCTGAACAAGCTATAAAATATGTGGATGAATTTATGTTAACGTGTCATGTCAGAATGAATTTGAAGACCCTTTAAAAAAACCTACAAAAGTTGAAAGTTCACAGTGACTAAATAATAAAGTGAGCACATAGAAGTCAGCATTGTACAATCTCATGAAATGGTTTCTGACACTTCTGTAGAAGCAACATCCAGTGAAACGCGGGTTCTCACATAGTGGGGTGTAGGAATCCCTACAGTGGTGGAAATGCAGTCTCTGTGTGCTGCTTCAGCTACCTGGAGCAGTAGTGGGGTTGTTGGTGATGTTAACTTATCAGCTTAATAGAGCTAACTGTGGACAAAAAGGCTATATTCCTGCTACAAGAATCTTTTCTCCTTTCTCAGCTTGTGAAGCGCTTACAGAGTGGGAATATCTGCCACCTGTTGGACCCCGTCCACCTAAAGGATTTGTGGGGCTGAAAAATGCCGGTGCTACTTGTTACATGAATTCTGTGATTCAGCAACTCTACATGATTCCCTCCATCAGGAACGGTATTCTTGCAATTGAAGGCACAGGTAGTGATGTAGATGATGATATGTCTGGGGATGAGAAGCAGGACAATGAGGTAAATTTTATTTAGCATTTTCCTTTCTTGTTTGAAATTCTGATACCAGATACTGTCATTCTATCTTATGGAGTGTTGTACTTTCACTGGACTTGTTGACTTAGATTTAAAAATAAAGCTGGAGTCTTCCCAGCATGGGCTGCTGTCTTGACATAGTCTAGTGCTCACTATCTACCAGACTTAAAACTGCAGTTAATGTTCATGGTAGTTTACTTTTTTAGAGCTGCTGTTCACATACTCCGTTTTTGTATGTGAAAAGTGTTTAGTATAATTTGGAGTGTGCATAATGATAAGGATTTTCATTTTTATAACAGTTTCAATTATATTTTCACTTTTCTACTTGATATTTTTAATTATATCTCCATTAATTTATGCCAAGTTATATACTATGCCAGTTTCATTTTGTGTGCTTGCTTTTAGGTTACTTTTACATTTGCCCCAGATCATAGCTCTTCTTACTTAGGAAACACACTTCTCTGTACTTCAAATATTACATGGTCTTGTGACAAAATTTATGCTGCTTTCCGAGTATCCAGTGCACAATAAAGCTATGCAGAAGTTAGGTTGTAGTGACAGATCAGGTTGGACATAATGGTGGCACGGCTCTGTAAACAAGAGAATATTGCAAAACTTAAGTTGTGGTCATGTTTATATATCCATTCTGTATTTCTTTGCTTTTATTTGATCTTTTCCTGTTCATGGCATTGGTGAGAACTGCAGAAAGAAACCAGAGTGGGTTGTTTTTTTTTTTTTTTTTTTTTTTTTTTTTTTGATAGAGAGCACAAGTGGGGGAGGGGCAGAGAGAAGGGGAGACACAGAATCTGAAACGGGCTCCAGGCTCTGAGCTGTCAGCACAGCTGAGACACGGGGCTCGAACCCACGAACCGTGAGATCATGACCTGAGCCGAAGTCGGATGCTCAACTGACTGAGCCACCCGGGCACCCCGAGAAACCAGAGTGTTTTAATTGTAGTTCATGTCTTTAGTGGTTCTTCCCTCATTCCCTGTCTTCAGTCACCAGAACTATTTGCTGTGAGGTAGTTTAACACTTACAGGGCTTCTGAAACATAGACTTGTCCCAGTTCCTTCCCAAATCCACCAAACCACATCATCCAGGGGTTAGCATCTGCACATTTTTTACTTTTTATTTAAAAAAAATTTTTTTTAATGTTTATTTTTGAGAGAGAGCATGAGCAGGGGAGGGGTAGAGAGCAATGGAGACACAGAATCCGAAGCAAGCTCTAGGCTCTGAGCTGTCAGTACAGAGCCCGACATGGGGCTCAAACTCACAGACTGAGATCATGGCCTGAACTGAAGTTGGACGCTTAACCGACTGAGCCACCCAGGCGCCCCCATTTTTTACTCTTTACAAAAGCTTTGTAGTGGGAATGCTTATTAACACCTCTACCAGATTAGGAACCACTGCTTCAAGTGGAAATTAAAATTCTAGTTCAGAATTTTACAGCCCATCACATCCCTGGGATGATGAGGGTAAGCACGGGGAGAGATAGCTGATTATATTCGCAAAGAGTAAATAAGGCAGAAAAGATAGGATAAGATTTCAATAAGGTGTCCTATCTTTGCTCTCGTGGGACCTTCTGCTCTGTGTTGTCTCAGCTCTGTACTGCACTTGTGGGGTTTTGTGGTTCTTTGCCTGTTGCCTAAGTTCTTTCCTTCCCTAGACTGGAAGTTTCTCATGGGCAGGGACTGGATGTTATCTGTTTCTGTGTCCAAGGTCTGTGATGCCACAAACTTCTTTCCATCTCCTCAAACATGGCTGTTCTGGGTACCTCATATAAGTGGAATCGTACCATATTTATCTTGTTGTTACTGGCTTATTTCACTTAACATAATGTTCTCAAAGTGTATCCATGTTCTAGCATGTGTCCAGATTTTCTCCCTTTTTAAGGCTGAATAATATTCCATTGTATGGATAGACCACGTTTTGTTTATTTGTCCATCAGTGGACGCTTGGGTTGCTTCCACCTTTTGATCACTGTGAATGGTACTCCTGTGAACATGGGTGTACAAATATCTCACCGAGGCCTTTCAGTTCTGGGTATATACCCACACATGGAATTGCTGGATCATGTGGTAATTCTGCTTTTAATTTTTAAGGAACTGGTCCACGGTGGCTGCACCACTTTACGTTTCTGTCAACAATGCACAACTGTTCTAGTTTCTTCGCACCACAGGTTTTCATTTTCATGAGGTCTAGTATGTCTCATTTTTCTTTCATTACTTGCGCTTTGGCTGTCATATCCAGTAATCATCACCAAATCCAGTGTCATGACGTTTTTGCCCTAAGAGCTTCATAGTTTTAGCTCTTGCATTCAGTTCTTTGATCTGTATTGAGTTAATTTTTGTATCTAGTGTTACGGAAGAGTCCAACTTTATTCTTCCGCATACAGGTATCTACTTTTTCTGGCATTGTTTTTTGAAGAGTGCTCCTCTTAATATGCATACTTTATTGACTGTTTATAGTTCTGAGTGAGTACCTCATAATCCTCACCACAGCTGCATATCCCCAGGAAGAAACTGAAGCTTACACAGGTTAAGTAGCTGACTTGCTCAAAGTTACCTGGCTTCTAAGTGGCAGCGTCTGCATTGGGGTCCAGTTCAGTCTAACTTACACCCAACGCTCTACTCCTCTGTGTTGCCTTTATTATCGGCCTTTCCCATACATGGTCAGCATCATTCTTTCATGACAACTACTCTGTGAAATAGTGGGGATGAACACTAACTTAATTAAAATTTATAAATTGGAAGTTAAGTGCTTTGGATATAAGAAATTAGAAGTACAAATGATTAATCATTTGTTCACTAACTGTTGGGCATTTGTCTCAACATATTCTACTGTACTTTAAAGTTAGATTAGCTTATTAATGACATTTTTTTTTTTAATTCTAGAGCAATGTTGATCCCCGAGATGATGTGTTTGGATACCCTCAACAATTTGAAGACAAGCCAGCATTAAGTAAAACAGAAGACAGGAAAGAGTATAACATTGGTGTTCTAAGGCACCTTCAGGTCATCTTTGGTCATTTAGCTGCTTCTCGACTACAGTACTATGTGCCCAGAGGATTTTGGAAACAGTTCAGGTAAACTATAAGTGGACAGAAATGGGGATACTGCTTAAGCCTTTATGAATATCTCTGTACCCTAACATTAAACTTCTAAAATACATGTTGAAGGTATCTTTATGTTGAATATTTAAGCAGTAGTACACTTGACCCTGAACAACATGGGTTTCAACTCCACAGGTCCACTTACACACAGAAATTCCCACCCCACCCCCACCCCCACGCCCCAATGAATACAGTACTTCCAATATATTTTCTTTTCCCTCTGGTTTCTCAATAGCATTTCCTTTTCCCTAGCTTACTTTATTGTGAGAATACACACAATACACAAAACATAACAAAATATGTGTTAATGGCCTATTTATGTTGTAGGTAAGACTTCCGGTCAGCAGTAGGCTATGAGTAGTTAAGTTTTGGGGAGTCAGAAGTTCTAGGCAGATTTTCAGCTGCATGGGGGTCGGCACCCCTAGCCTTCATGTTCAAGTGTCAGCTATAATATTTAAAGCTTCTTAGGTTTTTTTTTTTTTCTCCTTGTCTTTAAAGTTGGAGGTAGAAAGCGTCCTACTTCAGAGAGACCGCATTCTTTTGTCTCTTAAGATGTTAGTAATTTTTTTTATCTTGAAAACTTCTAATGTACAGAAGTAGGGACAATAGTGTGAACCCCTATGTATTCATCACCCAACTTCGGCGGTTGTCAACTCAGGCCCAATCTTGTTTAATCTACATTCCCCATCTGCTTTTTTCCAAATTGTTTGAAGCAAATCTCACACATTTTCACCTATAAATATTGTAGTATTGGGGCACGTGGGTGGCGCAGTCGGTTAAGCGTCCGACTTCAGCCAGGTCACGATCTCGCGGTCCGTGAGTTCGAGCCCCGCGTCGGGCACTGGGCTGATGGCTCAGAGCCTGGAGCCTGTTTCCGATTCTGTGTCTCCCTCTCTCTCTGCCCCTCCCCCGTTCATGCTCTGTCTCTCTCTGTCCCAAAAATAAATAAACGTTGGGGGAAAAAAAAATTAAAAAAAAGAAAAGAAAAGAAAAAAAATATTGTAGTATTTATCTCTGGTTTTTTAAAAACATAACGATAATACTATTACCATGTTTTGTGAAAATCCTTAACATGCTTGTGTTTTTTTGAAATCGGGATCCAAATGAAGTCCATATACCTCAAATGTTGCCCTGACTCTTCTCTCTTCTAATCTTTTTTCACCCTTGAGATTTGTTGGAAAAAAACAGGTAGTTTTACCCTGTAAAGTTTCCCACCATCTGGATTTTATTGATGGGCTCTCTGTGGTATTTTTGTATTTTCTGTTTTCCTCAGTCTACTGTATTTCCTATAAATAAAGTAGCAAGATCTAGACACTTGATCAGATTGAGGTGGTATTTTTCTCTTTTTTTGAAATGACACTCAAAGCTACTTTATAGGTGGTAATGTTTACCTCAGTGAGAATTACATAATGTCTGTCTCCCATGATAACAGCCATTAATCGTCATTGCCTAAAGTATTTCATCAGGGTTACAACATGGCAGTATTCTAATTTTATCATTCTTTGATTTATTAGCTAGAATACATCTATAAAGGGATACTTTCCTCACCAACATGATTGTCCTCATGTACAATTTTGTAGGAAAGGTGGAATACTTTTTTTTAATTAATAAAATTCTCAATTGTATCTTGGTTTTGTTTTTTTACTTCACTTATTTTAATTTCTTTTTTTAAATCATCGCCTACTATGTGTCCTGCACTGTACTAAAATACCACAGTACAACCACCTCACTCTTTGGTGTGTATGAAAGAGGCTGTACTCCTACACAGCAGTGGGTTTTTTAACACTCCTCAGCATTTCTTTAAGGTCTCGCACACAGCTGAGAACAGGGGAAGCGAAGGGTCACCCGACACTCCTGCCCCCATCTTCCCTGCTTCTGTCAGAGCAGCTTCCCTTTTCCCTACAAGGACACTGTTTCAGTTCCTTTTGAAACCACTGCTTCGTAGTATGATGGCTTTCCTGTGACTCACCATACAAATTTCTCTGATTCCCCTAAGCCCCCTGCTTCGTCCGTACTACTGGCTTGCATGCTGCACCCTCCTTCCCAGCTCTGCTTTTACTCTTTCTGTCCCATCACCTGGCACACCACACACCCTCCTCTCTGCCTACCCCAGGTTTTTCGTTCCCCAGCCTGTCCCATCTCTGCCATAAGGCTTTTAGCATTTCTGTTCTTCCTCTTCCAGATTACGCTCACACTTTTCATGCTTCTATTTTAAAATTTATCGTTGTTCTAAATCATTTTCTCTCTTATAATAGGTTTGTGTGCGTGTGTTTGTTTATTTTGAGAGATGGGGAGAGAGAATCCCAAACAGGCTGCACCCTGGCAATGCAGAGCCCGATGCAAATCTGCATGTCATGAATGGTGAGGTCATGACCCAAGTCAGGGCGCTCAACCAACTGATCCACGCAGGCACCCCTCTCTTCTAATACGTTTGCATTTTGATTTCTAAATTACTTCCTATACTAGTGGAACTTCCAGTTTATCTAGACTAGCACTTCTGGATTATTCTCTTTTTAAACATGTAATATACTCCTCATACATGGGGGTTAATCACATTCCCCACCCCATGCTCAATTTTTTATTTTGGAAATTTGAAACCAACAGAAAAAGCGACAAAGTAGTATAATGACCAGCTTTATAGTCTCTACCCAGATTTACCAACTGTTAACATTTTGCCATGCTTGCTTATGTGTATACAGTTAGCCCTTGAACAATGTGGAGGTTAGGAGCATTGGCTCCCCTCACAGTTGAAAGTCCGCATATAACATTTGATGCCCCATAACTGGAAGCCTTTACTGATAACATAAACAATTAACATTTTGTATGTTCTGTGTATTATATACTGTATTCTTATAATCAGGTAAGCTGGAGAAGAAATATTATGAAAATCATAAGAGAAAATACATTGACAGTACACTATACTTTATTTATGGTGAAAAAATTCCATGTATAAGTCCACATTACTTCAAACCTTTATTGTTCCAGGTGTCAACTGTACGTGGGTTTTGGTTCTTCTAAACCAGTTGATAGTAAGTTGTAAGCGTGATCCTTTATCCCCTCACACACATACATGTGCTTCATTGTATCTGCCAAGAATAAAGACACTTCCTGGGGTGCCTGGGTGGCTCAATTAAGCGTCCGACTTTGGCTCAGGTCACGATCCCACAGTTTGTGGGTTCGGGCCCCTCATCGGGCTCTTTGCTGACAGCTCAGCCTGGAGCTTGCTTCAGATACTGTGTCTCCCTCTCTCTCTCTGTGCCCTTCCCCTGCTCACACTATGTCTCTCTTTCTCTCTCAAAAATAAACATTTTAAGAAATTAAAAAAAAAAAAAAAAACTTTCCTACTTCTATATAATACCATTATCACACTCAATGAATTCAATTATTAAATTTAATACTGATTTAATAATGCCTAATATGGGGTACCTGACTGGCTCAGTCAGTAGAGCCTGCGACTCTTGATCTCTGGGTTGTGAATTTGAGTGCCACATTGGGTGTAGATCTTATGAAGAAAAAAAAGGAAAATAAACTATCTACCTTTAAATATTTTTAAAAAATAAAAATGATGCTTAATACTCATCATTATGTATTCTGATTTCCCCCAAAATATTCTTTGTAACTTTTTTTTTTTCAATGCCAGACTGGTATCCTGGAAGGAACCACAAGAGGTGATTACCTCTTTAGTTTTCTTTAAAATAATGTCCCCAACTTGTCGTGATTTTATGGCACTGAAATTTTTGAAGAGTTTAGACCGGTTGTCTTGCAGAATGTCTCTCACTTTGATTTGTGTGATTATTTCCTCATAATTAGGTTCAGGTTAAACGTTTTTTGGCAAGAAAACTACAGTAGGTGGTGTTAAATGCTTCTTATGGCATTATATTGGGAGATACATGGTATCAGTTTATCTGATTATTGGTGATATTAACTAATTGTCTTAGATCTATTCATTATGAAAGTACCTTTTCCCTTTTGTAATTAATGGTTGACTACATGTTTGAAAGTTTGGGGAATCAGTGATAATTTGAAATTAAGTACAATGGATTGGTGTCATTTCCAGTAGTGAAATAAATTGATTTTTTATTTTAAACTCAACTGTATCAAATGTGTTAAATATAATTGGAATAAGATTATTTACTATGTAGAAAAAATGTTACAAATACTATATCAAAAGACAATTCCTCTACCATATTTAAAATACATTTGTCATAATTCTTGCTTAGAATGCTTTCAAACTTCTTTTCTCTATGTATGTCACTCTGTAAATACAAAATTAGATGTCATTGATATTTTCCAGCAGTGTATAGGTTTTTAGCAGTGTCTGGTCTCATTTTTGTGAAACACCCAATCGAAGACTTGTTTTCTCAAGATTGATTTGCATACTTTACTCAGATTACTCAGACCATGTCAAACCTTTCTCTTTTCACTTGGAAAAAGCAGTTTAATTAAGATTAAATAGGGGTGCCTGGGTGACTCAGTCAGTTGGGTGTCAGACTTTGGCTCACGTCATGATCTCACAGTTTGTGAGTTCAGGGCCTGCATCAGGCTCTCTGCTGTCAGCTCAGAGCCTGCTTTGGATCCTCTGTCCCTCCCCCACTCATTCTCTCATGCTGTCTCTCAAAAATAAACATTTTTCTTAAAAAGTAAATTAATCTTCGCACTGTACCTATAACATGAAATTTAAGCAAAATGAAAGAAGTAGTAATTTATAACCTCTACCTAAGAGTGAGATCCACCACATGCTGTCTTCAAGTAGAATCAGAATGAATGCACTCACCATGTTACCTGAAGCAGCCAGCTTTGTTGGATCCTGTCATACCTGTCAGCCACACTGGCAGCTTACAGTAACTCCTCTTGCACTTGAGTGCACTTTCACTCTGAGCCTCAGTTTCTCTCCCACTACACTCTATACATAAAGAGCGTTTATTTTTTTTTCTACTTCTGTAGTTGAGGGGGGAAAATGTATTTATGTATTGTCATTTGTGGTGTATCCCTTCTTTTCCCGTGAAAAAAGATTGCATATGTTGTTAGAGTATGACATGTTACATGTTTTATTCCATTTATTTCTTAGGCTTTGGGGTGAACCTGTTAATCTGCGCGAACAGCATGACGCTTTAGAATTTTTTAATTCATTGGTGGATAGTTTAGATGAAGCTTTGAAAGCCTTAGGACATCCAGCTATGCTAAGTAAAGTCTTAGGAGGTTCCTTTGCTGACCAGAAGATTTGCCAGGGCTGCCCACATAGGTAAGTGCCGATTATCTATTTAAATTGTACTGTTGATTTACTAACGAAAATAAAACCTTGATTATGTACAAGAGTGGAGTATGCCACCAATTTATATGCCTCAGACTGGATGAATTACAGTGTGGGTACCTCACTATTGTGGGTTTCGATTTTGTGTGTGGTGGTGGTGGTGGCTTCATGGAGGTTTTTGGTTCCTTTTGTTTTATGTGTGGTCATTCCTGGGGAAATCAAATAACATTTTGCATGTAGCTACAGGTGGTACTTATAAATTTGCCCTTTATGTTAGAATTAAAGTAAGTAAGCTTAGGAAATGACAGGCATGGAGTACTATTTCCTCTGTAAGTGAAATACTAATTTTAAAAAAAAATTTTTAAATGTTTATTTTTGAGAGAAAGAGCGCGTGAGTGGGGGAGGGGCAGAGAGAGAGGGAGACACAGAATCCGAAGCAGGCTCCGGGCTCTGAGCTGTCAGCACAGAGCCCGACGCAGGACTGGAACTCACAGCCCGTGAGATCGTGACCTGAGCTGAAGTTGGACACTTTAACCAACTGAGCCACTCAGACACCCCTAATTTTTAAAATAGCATTGATTATGGTGGGGTACCTGGGTGGATAAGTTGGTTAAGCGTCCAACTCTTGATTTGGGCTCAGATCATGATCTCATGGTTCATGACATCAAGCCCTACATCAGTCAGGCTCTGTGCTGACAGTGCAGAAACTGCTTGGGTTTCTGTCTCTGGCCCTCCCCTGCTTGTGCTCTGTCTCTCTCAAAATAAACATTTAAAAATTAAAAAATAAAACAGCATTGATTATGGTGTGAATATCCTTAAAGTATGTTTTCAGTAGAAAACAAAGCAAGAGTTGACTGAACAAATTGTGTTTTTGACTTAAAAGGGAAATTAAGGTCTCTTACTGAAAATAGTTAAAACGATGGTTACAGTTCACTCTTGTAGGTACACATTTATCCCTGTCACATGGAAGTTTTACTTCGGAACTTCTCTTGCATGTTATTGATTAATGTTGCTTTCATATCACTTCTCACCAAAATATCACAGTAAGGCAGTGTTTTCTACAAGCCCAAACATTATTATATACAGTGTTGTGTGTGTATATGGCTGGTGGGAGTGCTTCATAATTTTGGTCAAAGGGAAATGATTGGTGGAGAGGTAATGAGAAGTTTCTGTGAGGTTAAACCGTTCACTCAGAACAAGACCCATGTATTGTTCATGTAGCCTGGACAACTTTTGGTCCTTCTGGAAGACCTTTTGCATTACGTGGGCAATAAAACTGTCATTTTAACCTTTTGTTTTTAAAATAGCCACCTTTTTCGTCATTTATTCTAATCAGTCCTTCTTGGTTTGTTTTAAACTTGGTTTTGTTATGTTTTCAAAGTTATTTGGATATTATTGCTTGTCTTTGCTAAGTGAAAATGTCCAGAGAGCATGATCATAGGTAAGATCCCTAAAGTTCAGATATCTGCTCCACAACTAAGCTAGTCTTGTTATTAGTACATGCCAGAAGGTTATATAAAGAATCCCAAGTCTGTCTGTTTTAGAGTATTATTTGTGTAGATCACAGGTTAACAAATTGTGCACCATAGGTCAAATCCAGCCTTGCATCTGTTTTTATAAAGGGTTATTGGAACATACCCATCTCTTTACCTGCTCTCCGGCTGCTTTCCCTGTAACAGCACAGTCACACAGACCTCATGGCCCAAGAAAAGCTTGTAATCATTACTTTTTATAGAAAAATGTTGCTGGCTTCTCATCTTCAAGTGCCCTACTTTTTAAGTGAAGTCATAAGTTTTGACTCCTTTTTTCTCTTTTATGGGTTGTTCCTTCATTATAATAAGTAGCAGTACGCTTAATATCTACTTCATATTCCATTTGTGCCACTTAAAAATACCTTTGTCTACCTTTTTTCCCCTAACTAAACTGAAAAGCCCTAAATATAAGGGACTGTCTTCAACAGTGGCTATTCCAGAGTACTTTTATCAAAGGCACTTTGAATATATTTGTTGAATGAATTTGATGGTTGAGTGTATTCCCCACATCCCATGTTCTGAATTTATGGAATGTGTCTCCTCAGAAATCTGAAAATCCCCTTAGTAGAAAATTTCCACACGGTGAGATTCTATCTCTGATAGTTGACCTTTCCCGATGTTTCCAGATGTTGATGAATTCATGCTTTGGTCTTGGCATGTATTTAACCACCTAAACAGGTGACGGAAGAAGCAGCCCAGTAGACTATAAAGACTTAAGCTGTGAAGCTAGACAGACCGGCTTCAAAACCGTTTTGCCTAGTCATCTTGACCAGATTAACCTTTCTGAACCCCTGTTCCTTCATCTCTGAAATGGAGATGGTGCAGGTTTGTCATGAAGACCAAGAACCTGGTGCATAGATAGTGTATAAACAACTTAATGTGGTGCCCAACACTGGATAAGTGACCCAAAAACATGTCCTTTATTGCTAATTTTCTGTGAATTACGGGTTTCATGTTACAAGTATCACAAATTTAGTTTTCATTAAGTCTGTAACTAAAAATGTTTAGAAAACTAAGAAATCCTTTTTGATTATTTCTTAAATGATACCTTAGATACGAGTGTGAAGAATCTTTTACGACTTTGAATGTAGACATCAGAAATCACCAAAATCTTCTTGATTCTTTGGAACAATATGTCAAAGGAGATTTATTAGAAGGTGCAAATGCATATCATTGTGAAAAATGCAATAAAAAGGTATGACTTATCCAGGTTTTTAAAGTAATTATGATTACCTTTAATGGATTTGAAAGTTGATTGCTTTTGTCATCAGAGTTCACCCTCTTTTTATTCCGTACCCTGCTTTGTTAGGGTGGTAACAGAAGGTAGTTAAGATAACTGATATAAAGGTTTTTAAGGGATACAAGATTGAGAGAAACTAGTGCCAGAAGGGCTAGGGAAATGGGTGAGAGTGAACATTTTAGAAATCATAATAGTTTAATACCACATTGTCTTCTTGGAGTTCCACATACTCTTTCCATCCATGTCCAGCCAAACTGCGATTGAACCCCTCAAAGCTATAGAGCTGGTGGGAAAACATTTCTCCTATCATATCTAGTTATTGTAAGGACCAAGAAGTTTACTGAAACCTTCATTAATTTGGTCACATCAGATTTTTAGGCCCACCTAATAAAGTTTTATCTCTGGGCACTTACAATGTGTATCTTTCTGGGCTCCCAAATTTTCTCACGTCCCAGTCACCTGTATTGTTTTGACATTTGCACACCACCTAAGGAGATCCTACAGTCTAGAGGTGGAGACGAGAACTGTAAAACCATACTGCCTGTCACCCACACTCTGAGGCTTGAGGCAAGTGACACCATTTCTGTGCTGCTCCTGATCCCCTCCCCACTCTCCCCACTACCATTCAGTCGTTCCTGTCTGGTGGGCTGTTAAGATTAAACGTGCTACTGCTCAGGCAGTACTGAGCATACTATCTGGCACTTAATGGCCCAGTAAATACTAGCTGCTATTACATTTCTTCAGTTGGCTCAAAACAAAGCACACCTTCATTGGAATAAGTGTCAAACAAGTAATGATGATTAGATGGCAGTGACAATATAGAAGCCAGGCAGGCAGTGAGTAATGTCTGCCTCACTACTGTTTGCAATTTGTAACAAGTGGCATCAGCTATTTCCATATTAGTGTTAGCATTTTTTGAAATACCCAGTGTGACAGAATCACCTTGATTATATTCATTGGCATGTATTTTCATTTATAACCTCAGATTTGTCTTAAAGATAATTTAATGCTATAATTTTCTAGGTTTTTTTTTTTTTTTTTTTTGCAGTGGATTATGAAAGAACATCTAGTAACTTGCTCTGTTTATTTTAGGTTGATACCGTAAAGCGCTTGCTAATAAAAAAATTACCTCCTGTTCTTGCCATCCAACTGAAACGATTTGACTACGACTGGGAAAGAGAATGTGCAATCAAGTTCAATGATTACTTTGAATTTCCTCGCGAGCTGGACATGGAGCCTTACACAGTTGCAGGTGTCGCAAAGCTGGAAGGAGATAACGTAAACCCAGAGAGTCAGCTGATACAACAGAATGAGCAGTCTGAGAGTGAGACGGCAGGAAGCACGAAATACAGACTCGTGGGTGTGCTGGTGCACAGTGGTCAAGCAAGTGGGGGACATTATTATTCGTATATCATTCAAAGGAATGGTGGAGATGGCGAGAGAAATCGCTGGTATAAATTTGATGACGGTGATGTAACAGAGTGTAAAATGGACGACGACGAAGAAATGAAAAACCAGTGTTTTGGTGGAGAGTACATGGGAGAAGTGTTTGATCACATGATGAAGCGCATGTCATACAGGCGCCAGAAAAGGTGGTGGAATGCTTACATACTTTTTTACGAACGACTGGATACCATAGACCAGGGTGATGAGTTGATAAGATACATATCCGAGCTTGCTATCACCACAAGACCCCATCAAATTATTATGCCATCAGCCATTGAGAGAAGTGTGCGGAAGCAGAACGTGCAATTCATGCATAACCGAATGCAGTACAGTTTGGAATATTTTCAGTTCATGAAAAAACTCCTTACATGTAATGGTGTTTACTTAAATCCTCCACCAGGTGAGTATCAAGAATTTAGCTTCTTAGGGGTGCCCAAATGGCTCAGTCAGTTAAGCGTCCGACTTTGGCTCAGGTCATGATCTCACAGTTCAAGCCCTGCGTTGGGCTCTGCACTGACAGC
Source organism: Lynx rufus (assembly GCF_022079265.1). Lineage (NCBI taxonomy): Eukaryota > Metazoa > Chordata > Mammalia > Carnivora > Felidae > Lynx > Lynx rufus. Next base: position 36,070,305 of record NW_025814828.1, read on the forward strand.
TCAGAGGGTGGAGCCTGCTTCAGATTCTGTGTCTCCCTCTCGTCCTCTGCCCCCCCCCCCTGTTTTACACATATGCACTTTCTCAAAAATAAGTATTTTTAAGAAGTAAGCTTTCATTTAAAAAAGAATTTACCTTCTTAGTGATGAAGCAGAACTCTTAAATTTACTTGCAGGATTTCCTACAGGCGTCAACACATTTGCATTTTTACTTTGGGCTACTTTAAAGCCATATTTCAGATGACTTACCTTTGAGCAGCATGTATTTTCTTGCTATTTGGAAAGAGAGGAGCTTTTGTTTATTATACCAATTTGGTTTTGACTCCAGCATTAGTTTGAAATACCCTTTACTGAAGTAAGAATTTCATAAGTAGCCGGGTGGGGTGCAGTTTGCAAAGTTAAGACTTCTGGAAATCAATGGAAATGCAGACTTGTTTGAAAATGGAGCTTAGACATAGAAATTTGCTTGTTTGTTTTTAACGTATCTGCATTTTTTTATAGGGCAAGATCACCTGTTGCCTGAAGCAGAAGAAATCACTATGATTAGTATTCAGCTTGCTGCTAGGTTCCTTTTTACCACAGGATTTCACACCAAGAAAATAGTCCGTGGCTCTGCCAGTGATTGGTATTACTTTGGGTTTTCATTCCTATTATACTTAGTTTGGTTCTTTAATATATGGCTTTATTTTTTTCAAATCATGATGTTTCAGATCTAGAAAGCAGAATACAAAAACTCTTGGTAGCAGTAGTGAGAGAAATCATACTAAAATAATTATGTGGCCTTTTTATTGTTCAGAAGCTGGCTTTTGCTTATGTTCTCTTGTGTCATATCTTTGACATCCCTGTACAAAATATTACAGGATGATGCTTGAAAGTCTAAGCTATTTAATGAAGAAATTACTAGTTTTAGCTTCCCTAGATTAAATTCTGCCATAGATTAAAAACATAAATAAAATGAGTCTCCTAAATTACAAACTGTAAAAGTATAGAGGCCATTATAATACCTCGATTTAACGATTTTTATGTGTTCATCTAGTGGTAAGATGTCAAGGGAAGGTTGGGGGAGGGATTGTTTTTGTCATCGAACCTAGGAATGGTTTGGTAATGGATTTGTAGCTTTCATTTCTCTGTGTTGTCACTTTGTGAGAATAGACCAAGTTGTAGTAATCCTCTGTCATTTTCATATTGGTACTGGAAGCAACCATTGCTGGTTCTCTCCCTCCAGTAGTAAAAGAAGGTCTTTGATTTTTATTGGGTTCATAAAGACCCAAATCTGTACTATATATGAGACACATCATTGAATTGGTATTCATAGATTTTTGTGTTTTGTCTTAGGTATGATGCATTGTGTATTCTCCTTCGTCACAGCAAGAATGTACGATTTTGGTTTGCTCACAATGTCCTTTTTAATGTTTCAAATCGCTTTTCTGAATATCTTCTGGAGTGCCCTAGTGCAGAAGTGAGGGGTGCATTTGCAAAACTTATAGTTTTTATTGCACATTTTTCCTTGCAAGATGGGCCGTGTCCTTCACCTTTCGCATCTCCTGGGCCTTCTAGTCAGGTAATTGCCAGGTTTTCTTTCTAATGATTAAATGCTTACAACTCTCTTTCCTGGAAGTTGAAGTCACAAGTATATGTACATCTGTTTCATATGTTTGCCTAACAAATGTGTGTGCACACACACCATACCACTGATGTCTAGGAGTTCCATTAAAGGTACTTCGCAGCAATGAATAGCAATTATTGACTATTCATTCAGTTACAAACAGTGGCTTAATTATACGTATTGTTATGTAGGTTATTTCTAAAGTTTTTTTTTTTTAACGGACTTGCATTTATTAAAAATTAAAACAGCATGGAAGGCTCTATAATGAAATCTACCTCAGATCTTCATTCCCTTTCCTAAGAAGCATCCCTTTTTAATCGTCTCTTGTGTGATTGTTCCTTCCAGAAATTTCTGCCTGGATTGAACTTACTGTGTGAACACACGTGTGTGAGTGCACGTGCACGTGTATCCCTTTTTTATGCAAATAGAAGTACATTGTACCTATATCTTGTCACTGAAAAATAGCCAATGTTTTATCCTTTACAGGCTTATGACAACTTAAGCCTGAGCGATCACCTACTAAGGGCAGTTCTAAATCTCTTGAGAAGGGAAGTTTCAGAGCATGGGCGTCATTTGCAGCAGTATTTCAATCTGTTTGTAATGTATGCCAATTTAGGTAAGAATTTAAGTTTTTATAATTGTTTTAATCTATTAACTGGCAGAGTCTTTTAAGCCAAGTAATGAAACCTTCTTTACTGCACTTTTCACTTTGTACTTTATTTATGTGTATCTCTGCAATAGACACAGGTCAGGATCTGTGTCTTAGTCATATTTTTATGTCTGGATTTGAAAATACTGATTTCTAGGCCCCATCCCACACCAACTGAATCAGAATTCTCAGAGCTAGCACAAGGAATCCACCTTTTCAAAAAGTCCCCAGAGGGTTGTGAATATTCACCCAGGTTTGGGGAAAGGACTTACTCTGTACGTAAGTTTTTGTTGAAGTAAAGTAAATTAAAGTTAGAGATAATATAAATGTTCTGTTACCCTATTATTTATGTTATTATCTCTGTTTAACAAGACTTTTCTTTTCAAAGCAACCTTTCTAACATCACCTGATCAGTGATTCAATAATACTTACCTTAAAAGTATGTTATCCTATTTTATATTTAGTCTCTGTTGTTTTTGATTGTATTCAAATTTTGGTGTTTCTCCCCAACTCGATTGCAAAACTGTGCACTAGCCTCAGTAAATGTTGAACGAATAATGAGAAATATTCAAAAATCCTTCCATTGTCATTTTGGTGTTTGTTAATTGGCTTTGTATGAGGTAAATTAACTTCTTTAAAAGTTTAAAAGAAAAGGGGCGCTGGGTGGCGCAGTTAGGCGTCCGACTTCAGCCAGGTCACGATCTCGCGGTCCGTGAGTTCGAGCCCCGCGTCGGGCTCTGGGCTGATGGCTCGGAGCCTGGAGCCTGTTTCCGATTCTGTGTCTCCCTCTCTCTCTGCCCCTCGCCCGTTCATGCTCTGTCTCTCTCTGTCCCAAAAGTAAATAAACATTGAAAAAAAATTAAAAAAAAAAAAGTTTAAAAGAAAAAAAAAACATATATCCAAAATTAAGTTCCAGAAATAATCAAACATCCCTGTCATTCCATGTTTGTTTTGTATGTGAACCTACTGATCACCAGTTGATCTCTGGCTCTTTTAACATAAGCAACATTCTACTTTTTGTCTCTGTAATTGGTTTTTTCCTTGATCTCTCCATACTAGAGATGCTTGGTTATTTGTAGTTGAGAAGGGAGAGAGTATTTATGACACAAACAAGCAAGTGGAATCTATTTCAAACTATGAAATATCAAATTTAGGCATTCACAAAAATCCTATTTTGTTCAACTCTCTTTTTTAGGTATTGCCTATTCACAAACCATACATCATTGGTCCATAATGTAATTAAAATTTCCCTGCTAAAAGCAAATACAGATCCGTAAACTTTAACATGAAATTCTTAAGACCACATATGCTTTCGGGTTCAGAATTATTTAGATTTAAGAAAGGTAAGGCGGTATATTTATCACGCATTATGTAACATCCCTATAGCAGGATCCAAGACAGCACCTTATAAAGATACACATTAATATTTCTACAGTAAAACACGAATAGTGTTAATTCGTTGGGGATAAATGAAGACTAGAAATAGCCTCTTGTCACTTCAGGCTAGCTTTTCCCAGCAAACACATTTTGGCACCCAACTTTATGAAATAATTTTGTTTATGATAAGAGCTTTTTGAATCTCAGGATTTCAGATAAGGGATTGTGCACCTGTATTCATTATACCTTTTGGAATGTGACAATTAAAAAAAGTGTCTTGCCTAATGGGGTATAGAAGCAAATAGAAAGATAACTGCCATAAAGTATGTTAATGGTTATAATAGGGAAAGTACAAAGTGCTGTGGCAGTATATCACAGGGTTACCAGATCAGATTTGGGGAGTTTAGGGGACTTAATGGAGAAGTTGATGTGGGAATTGGTTGCTGAGTTTTCCATCCAGAGTGAACAGCAAATGCAGAGACTTAGCATAAACTCAGTTTGGATGAGGTGAAAGTTATTCAGTCTAGAATTGATCTAAGGTGGTGATGGCAGGAGCACTGGACAGGATTGTCTGATCAGGCTATTGTGGCAAGCCTTGTGAGGGATTCTGGACTTCATCCTAAGGGCATTGATGAACCATGGTAAGAGTTTTTAAAGGACATACCTTGTAGAAAGATCATTCTGACCACAGTGTGGGATGGATTGTAGGGAAATGAGACTATAGATTGTTAAAATGATCTATAGCAGAAGATCGTTGTGGCCTGTACTGGGGAACGGACAGTGGAGTGGGGGGGATCCAAGTGGACAGATTCTGGTACTTTGCAAAGTCAGTAGAAATCAATGATTGGATATTAAGGAGAGGGGAACACAGAAGAGATGTTAAGAGTGATGCCAGTTGGGAATTTACCCAAGAGATATAGGAGTGCTGATGCATATAGGGGCACATGTACCCCAGTGTTCCTAGCAGCACTTTCAATAATAGCCAAATTATGGAAAGAGCCTAAATGTCCATCAGTTGGCGAGTGGATAAACAAGATGTGGTTTATATATACAATGGAATACTACTTGGCAATGAGAAAGAATGAAATCTGGGCATTTGCAGCAACGTAGATGGAACTGGAGGGTATTGTGCTAAGTGAAATAAGAGAAAGACAGATACCATGTTTTCACTCATGTGGATCTTGACAAACTTAACAGAAGACCATGGGGGAAGGGAAGGGGGAAAAAACAGTTACAGAGAGGGAGGGAGGCAACCCATAAGAGACTCTTGGATAGTGAGAACAGACTGAGGGTTTATGGGGGCTGGGAGAGAGGGGAAGGTGGGTGTTGGGCATTGAGGAGAGCCCTTTTTGGGATGAGCACTGGGTGTTATTTGGAAACCAATTTGACGATAAGTTATATTTTAAAAATTTGCCCAGGATTCCAACTGAATAGATAGTGGGGGCCATGTATGGCGGGGGGGAACCGGAAAGACATGGATAAGGGGAGTGAACGTTCAGTTTGGGCAAATTGAGTTTGAGCCTATTGGATACCCAAATAGTGATGTTCATTATTCAGTAGAATACTTAAGATATTTGTCTGTAAGTCTTCTGGAATCCTCTGGGTGAAAATAGCTGGAACATGAAGCCATTAGTGTGGGTTTGATCATTCAGGAAAAGCATACAGAGGGAGAAGATAGCCTCGTGTGGAAACTTTGAGGCACATTGATTTTTCAGAGACAGAGGAAGGACTCACAAATGAGACCGAGGAGAGGAGGTTGAAAGCAAATGTGAGAGGAATCCAAGTAGGAGAGGAAGTAGTTACAGTTTAGAACTATTCCTTAGCTTTGCTCCAAGAAAGAGGGAAGAAACCAAATTTAGGCATGGTTTTCAAGCAGCTTAGCTGTGGAAGAAATTGGAGAGGCAGTTTACATAATAAGAATTCTTGTTTCTCACTTAGTTTTCGTCATCCTCCCTAACGATGAGGATGGCACTGTAGGTTAGTCCCCCCAGATGCTCAGGCCATAGAAGGTGGTCGTTTTCTTTATGCCTGGTTTGACTGGAATGTCCTGGTCTTTATTTCACCATCTTAAAACTTAAATCCAATTATGTGACATAGCTTTTCTGTTTGGTTAAATAATTCTCTGAGTGCTAAGAGTGGTCTCGTGATTATAAAAATTATAAAAAAATATTTTATGTAACTACTGTTATTACGAAGCCCTTACCATCTGAATTCTTTTCTCTTTAGTAATTCTTCCCGCTTCTTCGTCTTTCACTGTAGGTGTGGCAGAGAAGACACAACTTCTGAAATTGAATGTACCTGCTACCTTTATGCTCGTATCTTTAGATGAAGGTCCAGGTCCTCCAATCAAGTACCAGTATGCTGAATTAGGCAAACTGTACTCGGTAGTGTCACAGCTGATCCGCTGTTGCAATGTCTCTTCAAGAATGCAGTCTTCAATCAATGGTAAAATCAAATGCCCCATTCTTTACATTGGGTTTTAAATACTGCTGGCCATATGTAGTGCCCAGTTAATTACTTTTAATTCTGAAGATGTTTATAAAAACAAGAGTCCGACTATCTGTGCTGTGGAATATTTTGTAATATTTTGGGTTCTATACCTTTTTCACATGTTTAAAGGGGATCTTTTTTTGTCTGCTTGCTACTGAGGTTGATACCTTATGAAGTAGTTTACGAATTAACTTTTTATATAGGAAAATGGCAGTGTTGGCATTTAAAGTTTGCATCTTATCATCTTGGTCTATCTGGTTATTGTAATGCCTGATACTCCTTTCTTCATTGTTTCATTGTACTTAGGAATATTGATTTAAAATGTTACTTTTTGAAAATACAAACTTCATAAGCTGTTTTCTGTGGTGAAACCTGTAGATTATTGTGGAGAAGCCTATTCGTTTTTCATTGATGACAAATCTGTATTCTAGGTAATCCTCCTCTTCCCAATCCTTTTGGTGATCCTAATTTATCACAACCTATAATGCCAATTCAGCAGAATGTGGCAGATATTTTGTTTGTGAGAACAAGTTATGTGAAGAAAATCATCGAGGACTGCAGTAACTCGGAGGAAACTGTCAAATTGCTTCGTTTTTGCTGCTGGGAGAATCCTCAGTTCTCATCTACTGTCCTCAGTGAACTTCTCTGGCAGGTTAGGAAAATAAACATTCATACGTCTCTATAATTTGTCATTTGTCATTCCTTTAAACAAGTTATCTCACCATGTCTTTCCTGATTTTAGGTTGCATATTCCTACACTTACGAACTCCGGCCCTATTTGGATCTGCTTTTGCAAATCTTACTGATTGAGGACTCCTGGCAGACTCACAGGTTTGATCCTCTTTTTTACTAGCCCAGCTTTTAGACTAACTGAAATTGCCAGTCAGCACTTTTTTTTTAATACCTCCTGGAGATCTAATAAATGTGTCCTCTTAAAAGCTTAAGAGTGAATAAAAAGTTGCCCGTGTTGCATGCTTACCACTAGCTGTCAAATTTTTTTTTAATTAAGGAAAACTAGCATAAGCTTTTGGTAAATATGTTAATTTCATTAATGACATGCTAGGGTTCTTTTAAAATTAGTCACATGAGGTAAGGTAACATTTGGTTATCTAAAAATAGTCCTTAGGTAAGTTAAGCACAGTGAGTTCTCATTATTCATGGTAGTTACATATTCTAAAGTTGCTGTGAACACTGAATGGGGGAGTGCTGAACCAGTGCTCCTGGGGGAAATACGGTGTTGGCTTCCTGCAAGCCTCTGGTTGTGTTCGTGTCAACCAATCTATACATAACCTTTTTTAAAGTGTGCTTTTTTGTTGTTGTTGTTTATTTCCTTATTTTGAGAGAAGAGAGCAGGGGAGGGGCAGAGAGAATCCCAAGCAGGCTCCACACTGCCAGCGCAGAGCCCGACATGGGGCTCAAATGCGCGAAACTGTGAGACCATGACCTGAGCCGAAACCAAGAGTCGGTCACTCCACTGACTGAGCCACCGAGGTGCCCCCTTCTTTTTTTTTTTTAACTGACGTTATCCAGCGTAACTATCCCCTCAGGCTTTCTCCAGAATTCCTCCGTTTGTTCTTTCTGTCCTAAAGTTTAATGTATTATCTTTAATCCCAAGAATTATACAGATGATGGTGAAGTATGGAATTAGTTGACAGAAACAGTTCAAAATCTATATAATGGACCGCCTCCCATCTGTCAATATAATAATTAAAACAGCAACTTGAAAACAAGTTCTATAACAAAACACTTAAAGAGAAATTACAATTTTGAGTCTTAGTGGGGATTGCAAATGCCAGAATTCATGAATCCATATTTCCAGATTATCTCCAAAATTACCATCATAGATTCAAGTCATATTACTGTTTGTAAAAATAGCGTTAACCCAAAAATCCGTTTTCAGGAGACAAAAAAAATCAGTAGTTCCAAAACTATAACCGTGTATTTTGAGCACTGTCCAGTACCCTTCTCAGCAGGATTCTAGGATTTGACATTTTTCTTAAGAATTGTTTTTAATGGGGGGCACTCGGGTGGCACAGTTGGTTAGGCATTGGACTCTTGACTTTAGCTCACGTCATGATCTCAAGGTTCATGAATTCAAGCGCCGCATTGGGCTCTGCAATGACAGCATGGAGCCTGCTTGGGATTCTGTCTCTTTCTCTCTGCCCCTTACCCCACTGTGCTATATCTCTCTCTCAAAATAAATAAACTTGTTACTTTTTTTTGAAAAAAGGTGTTTTTAATGGAATCTTTCACTCTTTTCATTTAAAAATATTATAAGCATGTATAGCTTTAAAACAGTTGGTTACATCTTAGTTCTCTTGAGTTATTGAAGCAAGCAGGAATGGGAAAGGCACGTGTGCTGGAATAAATATGGACAGTTGAGTTTTGTGTAATGAGATTAGTAAGGTATTGCTACTATGAATCACTGGCCCAAGCTTGAAAATAATTTTCTCATAGTGAGCTTTGAGTTCATTCGATAAGCAGTGTATGAATATTTACGGAGTATCTGTCTACCATGTGCCTGGCACTAGCAGGATTGGGGAATAAAGCAGGCAAAGATAATATTGATCAAAACAGCATTTGAAAGCAGTTAATACTAATGGGAAGAAGATGTGATGTGGTAGAAATAATGCCTTATACTTCATTATCACTTGAAAAAACTGAAGGCAAAAACAGTATATATACTGAAGTGTTTCACATTAAACAGCAAGAAGCCTGTACATGATTGATTAGTCTGAAATTATTAAACCTTGCAAAATTGCTGAAGTCATGATTTCCAAACAAAAGATTTCAGGAATGCATGTAATGCAAAAACAAAAACCAAACTTGCGTATTTATTTGGAAACGTCCTACTAAGTAAAATTTATGGTTTATGTAAGGTTTTTTGTTTTTTTGTAATTCCTGACTATACAGGTAGTGTTTCTTTATGGAGGTTAAATTCACCATTTTAACTGGTTTAAAGTATACAATTCAGTGGGTTTTAGTACATTCACAGTGTTGTACAATCATTACGACTATCTAATTCCAAAACATTTTTATCATTCCAAAAGGAAACCCCATATGCAATTAAGCAGTCACTCCCTATTACCCCCCCATCCCCCAGTAACGACTAACCTGCTTTCTGTCTCTGGATTTGCCTGTGCGCTTCATATAAATGGAATCCTATAAAATGTCCTTTTGTGTCTGGTTTCTTTCACTTGGCATAATGTTTTCAAGGTCTTCTGTGTTAGAGCATCTATCGGTATTTCATTCCTTTTTATGGCCAAATAACACTCCATCGTACAGATATACCACACTCTTTATTCATTCATCCATTGTTAGACTTTTGGTAGTTTCTACCTTTTGGCTGTTGTGAATACTACGGTGAACATTTGTATATGTGGGTTTTTTTTTTTTTAAAACCTCTGTTTTCAATTCTCAGAGTAGAATTGCAGGAAGGTAAATTTTTTATTTTACTGTTATTTTTTTAGTTAAACTGCAAAGTATTCATAACATAGGATTTACCATTTTAACCATTTTTAAGTTACAATTCATTGGCGTTCACTCTGTTCATAATGCTGTTACCATCACCACTATCCATCTCTAGAACTTTATCATCCCAAACTGAAACTCTGTGCCCATTAAACCATAACTCCCCATTACTTCATGTCTTCACGACTCAAACATGTTGTAGCATGTGTCTTAATTTTATTCCTTTTTAAGGCTGAATAATAATCCACAGTGTGTATACACCCCATTTTGTTTACTGGTGGGTGAGGTTTTTAACACAAAAGAAACGGGGTGCTTTTTTGCCGCTATAATTTTTTTAAGTTGCTTATTGAGGTAGGGGGGAGAACAAGAAATCATTGACTGTATATTGTTCTTTTGTGACTTGGCACAAACTGAAATGAAATCACCCATCTTTGGCAAATCAGCTAAATTGTAGTAGTATTGGTGAAAATTACTTTGTCGTATAGCACCTCATGATTAGAATTCAAGGTCATTTCGTACTTCCAAATTATATCACTGTGTCACAGTCACTGATTTCTAACTTCCTAAAGAAGTGCAGCTTTATAAAAGGGACTGACTTGAAGCAAACTCTTAGGTACAGCAGTTATAACATTAGTTGTTAACTTTAAGTTTGTGTTACTCTTAGTGTCCTAAATTCACTTTCAGTAATGTATTTGAATTACATCACAAAATCATTTTGGATTGGTAACAGGTTGGTAAGAGCACAGACTGCTAGGTGGCTGCCTGATCTTGGGCAAGCCGTTTAACCTGTCAGTACCCCTTTTCTCCTCTGTTCAGGGGTTTGACAATAATGACCTGCTGTCTAGCATTAGTACATTCAAGGAATGTTAGCTGCTGTTTGATCTTTCAGGTTTTTATATTTGGTTCTTTTTCAGAATTCATAATGCACTTAAAGGAATCCCAGATGACCGAGATGGGCTGTTTGACACAATCCAGCGCTCGAAGAATCACTATCAAAAAAGAGCATACCAGTGTATAAAATGTATGGTAGCTCTTTTTAGCAATTGTCCTGTTGCTTACCAGATTCTGCAGGTGAGGGTTTTTTCTTACAGTTTTGTACAAATTGGAATCCGAGTTAGGGATTCCATTTTTAAAAAAAGGAATAGTGGGAATTTGGAGTTATTTTAACTTTGAGAAATATTCCAGAGCCTTTTACATACATGGTTTTATTTTCTTTTGAAGGGCAACGGAGATCTTAAGAGAAAGTGGACCTGGGCAGTGGAATGGCTTGGGGATGAACTTGAAAGACGACCATATACTGGCAATCCTCAATACACTTACAACAACTGGTCTCCTCCAGTGCAAAGCAATGAAACATCAAATGGTTATTTCTTGGAGAGATCACATAGTGCCAGGATGACACTTGCAAAAGCTTGTGAACTCTGTCCAGAGGAGGTAAAAAAAAAAAAAAAAAAAAAGAACAAAAGAAAGAAAGAAAAAAGAGCCACAAGTGTATAGCAGATAGAAATGAAAGAAAGCAATTTTTTCCTTTATAGGCCAGTGTAGTCTTCAGTTAATGAGGGAGCCGCCTTCTAGAGAAATTTCTGAAATTGCCTGAAATGTAGTCTCTCTCAGAGAATCCAAATCAGGTTTTTTCATCTGCTTTACATTTGTTGCTCTTCAGTAAAAGGAAAGTTGTGAGTCCGTTTTGTAGGTTAAGTTTTTATTTCAACTAGAAAAAAAACAATTATGTAGGCAGATTCAAGTTTATTTTTATCTTTAAATTTTTAAAATTAGGAGCCGGACGACCAAGATGCCCCTGATGAGCATGAGTCGCCTCCACCTGAAGATGCCCCGTTGTACCCCCACTCACCTGGATCTCAGTATCAACAGGTAAATGGGGGGCCGGTTTTTGTTTTCATCCCTAGAACCTACTTTTATGCTTTATTTAAAGGATGACTAAATTTTTTGTTGTGACTGCAAAGGAGTAAAGACTAGACTACCTTTAGGGCATGATCAAAAGAATAATCATTGGGACAGGGTCACAGTATGATGTGTTTCAGCTCCTCCCTGTTGTGTTTTCCTGGTCAAATAGATGCCCTTCTTTGTACTCCTATGTTACTAAAACTGTGTGACAATTGATGTCCACATAAAATGATACTTAGTAAAAGGGATTATGACATTTCCTGTTAGAGTCTACAAATGGATTCCAAAGACATTTAAGATGTGGCAATGAAGGAAATTGTTCTTGGTTACTTAGCTTAACCAAGACTTCAATGACAGTAACAACTGTTCAAAAAATACCAAGGATTTGACCGATTTCCATAAAATTTCCTATAAGATCAGTAGCTAAATAAATAACATTTAAATGATGAAATTTTCTAAACGAGAACTTTTCCTTCTAAAACCAGATGTGACTAATTCACATCTTTTGAGGCAGTGATGCTCAAACTTGAACAAGCATCAAAAATTTTTCCCCTGGGAGCACCTAGATTGCTCGCCAGTTAAGTGTCTGTCTGACTTCAGCCCAGGTCATGATCTTGTGATTCATGGGTTCAAGCCCCACATCGGGCTCTCTTCTGCCTCTGCTGTCAGGACAGAGCCTGCTTCAGATCCTTTGTCCCCTGCTCTCTCTGTTCCTTCCCCACTTCTGTTCTCCCTCTCAAAATAAGTACATTAAAAAAAAAAAAAAAATTTCCCCCCTTGGTCAGAGGTGGGACACCTGGGTGGCTCAGTAGGTTGAGCGTCTGACCCTTGATTTCGGCTCAGGTCATGATATCAAGGTCTTAAGGTCATTGAGCCCTATGTGGGGCCTGTGCTGTGGATCTCTGCACTAGCAGCAGGGACCCTACTTGGGATTGTCTCTTCCTGTCTCTCTGCCCTTCCCCTACTAGCTCTCTCTCTCAAAATAATAAGCTTTTAAAAAATAAAATCTTAAAAAAAAAACAAAACCCCCTGCTGGGCTTGTTAAAAAAATTTTTTTTTTTTTTTTTTTTTTACATTTATTTATTTTTGAGACAGAGACCGAGCATGAACGGGGGAGAGGCAGAGAGAGAGACACAGAATCCGAAGCGGGCTCCAGCCCGCTGTCCGCACAGAGCCCGACGCGGGGCTCGAACTCACGGACCGTGAGATCCTGACCTGAGCCGAAGTCGGCCGCTTAACCGACTGAGCCACCCAGGCGCCCCCCTGCTGGGCTTGTTATAGCACAGGTTGCTGGGCCCCCACCCCAAGCTTCTGATTCCTTTAGCTCTGGGGTAGAACCAGAAAAATCTACATTTCTGACATGTCCCCAGGTGATTGATGCTTGGTGCTAGTCTGGAAACCAGTTATATTTTCAGACTATATTTCAGGCTGGAAACAGAAGCATACTGAATAGTTAGAAAATGCATATTCATAATATTTATTTTTGTAATCCAAATTCTAGAAAGATCTAAAATCTTCTTGGTTGGTGGGAATGTACAGAAAAATGAGGGTTCATGGGTTTAAAACGTTACAAAACCAAATTCACGAGGAAGAAAGTTCCTTTCCTCAGCCCTGAGAAAGCTCCTGTATTACTCATGCTTGGTTAATCCAGATCTTTAGCCTTGTTTTTAGTGACACCATTCTGTGTTCAAGGTCGCTGCTAATGCAGATGTCCTGTGACCAGATTCATCATTATCCTATAGAAGCTTCAAGGTGCTTGGAAGAGTCAGAATAGATGTATTCTGGCTCAGAAATCATTTTTTGTAAATGTTTTTTGACAATAAATAGGCTATAATCTCTTTATTTGTCAGACTTTGGTCTAAATAATTTGGGGCACTAAAAATCACTTCAGCTAAAACTTTACACAGACCTACACTGCTTTTATTTGGGGCTCGGGGGGTTGCAGTTTAGGTGGTGTGTGTTTTTTTGTTTAAAAAAAATTTTTTTTAAGTTTACTCGTTTTCAAGAGAGAGAGAGAGAGAGCGCGCACACAAGCAAGGGAGGGGCAGAGGGTGAGGGAGACACAGAATCCGAAGCAGGCTCCGAGCTGTCAGCACAGAGCCGGACTTGGAGCTCGTGCCAACAAACGGTGAGATCGTGACCTCAGCCAAAGTCGGCCAGTTAACTGACTGAGCCACCCAGGGGCCCTGGGTTTTTCTCTTCCAAACCATTTTTTTCCCCTCACCATTAGGCCCAGCATATTGACTTTTTGTAAGTCCCAGGAATAAAAGAAATGTTTTCAGCCCATGATTTTGAAAGTTTAATATGTGAAAAAGTCTTAACGTAGATCTCTTCTCCCCTCTCAGAATAACCATGTGCACGGACAGCCATATACAGGCCCAGCAGCACATCACATGAACAACCCTCAGAGAACTGGCCAGCGAGCACAAGAAAATTACGAAGGCAGTGAAGAAGTGTCCCCACCTCAGACGAAGGATCAGTGAAATGCACATACTTAACTGGTTCCATCAAGACTGTGCACCCAGGCCTTACAGTCCAACCTTTTTCTGTGTCTGGCTAATATTTAAAACTAGAAAAACTATTCCTAATCAACATGGAGTGGAGAGTTTATTCACTGTCTTATCTGCAGAAATTTGCTGTCCATATATAACCCGCCTGCAGTGGAAAGTGTATAGTGTTTTGTAATAAATGGCCTGATGCTAATGTGTAAATGGCAAAGGTGTATATAGTATATTAATGTTTGACTGTTAATTCTTAAACAAGAAACTTTTCTTGAGGAGACTCACAGATCTACAAAAACTACAAAAGTTAATTTTCTTGTTCTACCCATTGCACTCTGCAACCAGTGTTGCCTGCCTCATGGCAGTTGGATCTATTCCTTTACAAAAAAAAAAAAACAAAAAATACACCAACAACAACAAACCAGAGCCCGTCCATGTCAACCACACCAATAGTTTCATGTTAATTCTTTGCCACTGGAGGCAGTTTTACTATGAGCAATGTAAGGCTGGTAACCTTTAAATTCTTTGGTTGATGTGGAAAATTGGTGATGTAACATTGTTTCTAGATCTTTTTCATTGCCTTTTTATTCTGACATTAGGTTAATCACTTTGAAGCTATAGTTAAGCTGTAACATTTAGCATGGCTTCACACCAGGTTAGTGTAGCCAATGAGGAAAAAATTACCATAATGACCGCGGTTGTCCCAGTGTGACAGCTGTATCGCTCAGAGCTTTTCCTTCTCACACCTAGACTATAAATATAAAACAAGGGGAGACGTGATTAAACAGGCGGTTTTCAGTTACACATAGGTTGCTTATGTCTAATGTTTGACAGTTCAATCTCTGGGTGGGATAAATCTATGAGTAATGGGAATTTTTAAAGATTTAAAACAAATATGCAAAAATTTGCTATGCCAGGATGCTTGGAGCATAATAGAAGACTGTATTTGGTGTGCTTGTTTCGTTTCTTTGGTAGAGCTTATTAGGTGAATCTTCTAAAACTTTCCTTCTGCTGGACCCCAGTGAAGTGGAAGTCACCAGAATCCCACAGTACTTGGAGCACCACTTGCCCCAAGACGTCTGGCTGAGTTTTCTGCTCAGTCACAGTTTTACTTGAAAGCAAGACTTGTCCTAGCTCCTTGTCCATGATTCCAAAACTTTCCATGTTCGAAGCAGGGTCTAATTAAAAAGGAAACTACTGGTTAGTTAATTGAGGTATCATAATTGCAGCATAAACATTTAATTAAAGATAAACTCATCAGTTAATACTGTATTTAAAAGCGAATTGGTAACTTGAATGTGTGTACTTTTTGGAACCTGTCTAAAAACCAAATACCCCTTCAGATACAGTCCACCCTCTTCTATTTAAATATTTTGCTGTTTTATTTTATAGAAATTATTTTGCTGAATTCACAAATAGAATTTGATTTACGAAGAACTTTTTGTCCTGTGGTGTGTTTTTGTTTTTGGGTTTTTGGTTTTTTTTGTTTAATTTTTTTCTTACTTTTTTTTTTTTTTTTTTTGTCCATTTTTGTTTCGTTTTTTTGAAGGACTGCATATTAAAATTCTGTGCATAGCATGCTTAGGCATGACACTGAATTCAGGAGTTCAGTCACATTAAGTTTTTGTGCACAGAAAGATTCAACCTTTGGCCCTTTACTAAAGATTTAGAGAAAACAGGATGTTGACGCTGTAAAAGTTTCCTAATCAATCTTGTACTTTTTGTATGTTTTTTATATACATGTATATTTAATGAGCACAAGCTTGGTTGTATTTTTTACAATTCAGTTAATAGGAAAATGTTTTGTCAAAAAGGCTATAGTTGGAACTGAACAAAGCAGAAACAAAAATGAGAATTGCTTTATTTTGTGATTAAAAGGGGCAGGTATTTAAGATAAAGCTTTGGGTATCTTATTTGCAGCACTCCATAGTTCCATCAATGCCTCAAGGTTTTCTGTAAAATTAGGAAATTTTAACACCAGATAGATCCTGTTTTTCACCTTAAATATATTATATCTGGATTTGTTAAGTTTGAGCAAAAGTCCTATACACTGTTTGCAGTTCCCAAGTGGTAGCTTTAATGTAAAAGTTGCTCAATTCCAGGCTTCCTTAACAGTGAACAAGCAGAATAGGTTAACCTTATTTGGACAAGTTGCTGTCGTTAAATACACCCATCTCACCATATGAGAGGTGGGTTTTGCATTTCCCACTCCTTAACAAAGTATGTGATGTACTTAATTTAAAAACTTTACTGACTTCCTAGACACAAAAAACTTGACATTTGAAAAGGCTGTGAATTTTTCTCCTTGGAGGGAGGATCCCACCTTGGTTGCTTTGAAACCACAATCTCTCCTTGGTGCCAGGTGAGGGCTTGTGAATCCCTATTCCCCTCCATTCGAGGAAGAGCTGTCCGTGTTGTGACCAGGATCCAGGGAAAGTGAACAGGGAGATTTCTTTTCGTGCGAATTATTTTCTCTATTTAACTTCTTAAGCATTAACATGTAAGCGGAAATGTTAAGACGCATGTTATTGTAAGAGCAACATATTGGTGACGTTGAGGTCTTTTTCTGAACATAAATGGCACATTTTAAACTTCAAGTCTTCAAAGTGCCTGAAGATTATTTACTTCTCCCTCAACTGATTTCTTGAGCCATATATATAATTCCTACTTTAAATGTTTGTTTCAGAATCACTACTCTTCCTTTCAAAGTACCCCCAGGATTCTAAATGGCATGATTACTTCATAGAAGACAGTCGGATCTGTTAACGTAAAGACTGAAGATGTTTTTGGTCATCTGTGAATGAGGGCTTTTGCTCTGTTGGATCTAAGTATTTCCGTGCACAACTTGGTAAAAACCATATTGCTGCTCTAAGCCCTCCACCAACCAAATTTTCACGCTCAGCATTGTAGAGGCAGAAATAACAATAATCATTTGAGGTTTTTGTCTTTCCTTGATTTTTTTTCTCTGATAATTTCCTAACCTTGTGTCTTTTAGCTGTTATATATACAAATTTAGAATTAAAATGTTTTATATTTTTTTCATGATTAACTTTTATTAGTGAATGATAAGTATTTAATCCTAGTAGTGGTTAAAAAGTTGAGGAGCCTTTTTTATTGAAATTACGTTTGTAAATGAAAGCAACGGTCTGTGAATATTCAGATGACTACTCCAACAAAATCGTTCTTGCACTTTTTTTCTTAGTATTTCTCCAGCTTCTGTTGCCCCATGAACTCTTATTTTGCTGAATTTTGTGGTTAATTTGCTGGATCTAGCCTGCCTTATTTAGAATTCTAACTGGGTAAGAAAATTGCCTTTTCATTACAAGTGCCCAATTTTGGTCTCTAGTTGGAAGGTACTACATTTTGCAGAGAAAGGAAAACAACATCCTTCCCACCCCACCCCACTTTTGTGTTTCTGGGAAAAAAAAAAACCCATTCAGTAC
The DNA here is from genome assembly GCF_022079265.1 of Lynx rufus. NCBI lineage: Eukaryota > Metazoa > Chordata > Mammalia > Carnivora > Felidae > Lynx > Lynx rufus. The sequence continues at coordinate 36,087,744 of NW_025814828.1, forward strand.
TGGTTTCATAGTAGTGCTCAACCTAAATTGGTCCCGAACCTACATGAGTGTTTAGTGTTTGAAAATAAGATTTTGGGTGTGATACATCACTACAAAAAGTGCTAAATGTATTAAGAACTTGATGCCGACTGTATTTATAACAATTATTTTACATTTGCAGAAATGTAGCGCTTTTCCTCCAAATACGTAGGTGTAAGAAAAAAAGGGGGAAAGGTGCACCATGTTTTAAACTTGCAAATGAGTGATTTTTTTTTTTTTGAAATCCAGATTCCCCAAAGGAAATTCACACACTTCTCAGCCTTTTACAAGCCAACACACTGACTGAAGATTGTCCACAGTTCCTAAGATTTAGCACATATACAAAAATAAAACTTTATAAATTAAATTTCGGTTTTTCCTTTTATTTATTACAATAAGATCTCTAAATGGAGGTAAATTAGAAGTGTGATAGGTTAAAAGGAAGGGCTTAAATAGCGGAATTTGGCCCTTTGGGCCCTCATTTTGTATATCCACAGTATATTCACATCTAAGTTCAAAAATTGAGTTGTGATCTAATTACTGGCTTAACAGTTCAGTCTAAAACCGAGACTTGGCAAAAACCCTCTGGTGTTTCAAAGTTCATTTAAGTATCAGAAGTGTAGCAGGTCACATGTTTCGAGGGGAGTTCTAGAAGTGAAAACTCCGTTATCCAGCAAATTTCATCTGTTTTTAGTATCTGAAAAGTGATTCTTTGTTGCAATGTTCCAAAGAACTAGAGCTTCCATAGAAGCCTGTGGTGTGTCCTCCAAGTTGGAGTACTAAAAAGACTAGTGACAGGGACCTAGCCCAGATTTGTATATATTTCTGAAAAATAAAATCAGGAGACTACTGTTCTGCAACTTGGAACACTCCTCGGACTAAACCGTTAACATTTTAAGTATTTTGAGCTACATAGAAAACAGCCACCAATGTTCCGAACTGCTTCATTGTAACCTGACAATTTACAGGTAGGTAAATTGGCAGTTAAGTTTTTATGATCGCTCTGCCTCAAAAGTTCAAAGCTGGGGATTATGGAAGCGGTTTTACTAACTCATTTTCTTTAGGGATACAAAGTCTCAGGAAATTCCTTCAGCCACACAAACTTTCATCTATAGAACAAGTTTCACACCCATGTAAAAATCACTTATTTTAAAGGTATTTCATTTAAATGTACAAGACTCCACGGAGCACAGTGGGAGTGCTTTTAACTGTCCTCTGAAAACCAGAGGTCCTCTTGTGCTCCATCAACATTAGCAAGCATGTACCACACTTCAGCCGAAGATGCCATCTTCCAAGGTGCACCAATAAGCAAAAGGGCCAACTTTCAGGCCTAGGAAAATGTGGGGAATCCCATTTCTTAGGGGTCCACAGCAAGTACTTTTTTTGTAGTATCTGGAAATAGAAGTTTTTCATTGTGTTGAGTGGCTTATTTTTCCATTAACCTGGCAGAGCACAGAATCCCCGTTTTTGTGTGTCCTGAGTAACAAAGCTGGCCAATTGGCAAGTTTATGAAGAAAAAGTCTGATGGAACTGAACCTTCTGAGGGGTCCTCAGACTATTAATGGAGTGCCCTATAGAAGCAGTTCTCTGGCCTCCAGTTCTCTTTTCAGGCACGCTACAGTTAAGACGCAGTCAAGACTTTTTGGCTCCACCGGTGGTCTCCGGCCGTCCAGAAGGGCTTCCTTCTGTGTCTGTCAAAGCACTCCCTGTGTTAGAACAGGCGTAGCAAGCCGGTCTCCCTGCCCTCACGACTCTTCCCAAAGGTGAGGCGTGGTCAGAATCACCCACAAGAGAGTAAGGATCCTATTCGTTTTCTATTTCCTTTCAAGCGTACTGATGTTAAAATACTCAAAATGGATGTTTTGGATGCCGAAAGGGTTTCCAGCAGTCCTTTGGAGGGATCCGCTTGCACAAGGATTTAGAAACATGTTCGAGCGTTGGCTGTACATAGCCCGCCTTTCTGTCAAGTTCTCGTGTAATTCCTTACCCGATAGGACCTTGGGTATACCCTTGCCATTTAGAAGTAAAGATAATTTGGGGTCTTAAATCTGGTGTCTTAGAAGCCTTGCATCATGAAGGTTCGGAATCATCTTGCCTTTGGACCTAACTACTGCCTGCACCACGGCCATTGGCACAAGGAAGCATCTATTCGCAGGGTGCCAAGGCAACAGGTCGACACTTAGGGCTCAGAGTGTACTGAGGAAAAGCCCTTCCTAAGCCATTTTTCTAAGTTCTCTATATGTTCAGGATGTGTCCCTGACCTAGTATTTTAAGTTTATTTATTTAGAGAGCACACACAAGCAGGGAAGGGGCAGACAGAAGGAGAGAGGATCCCAAGCAGGCTCTGAACCATCAGTGCAGAGCCGATGTGGAACTTGAACTCACAAACCGTGAGGTCATGACCTGAGCCGAGATAGAGTCAGGCACCCAGCCAACTTCACCACCCAGGTGCCCCATAGTTCTTGATGTTAAATTAGTGTGTTCTGTTGGGTGTATTTGAAAACAAATCTAGGGGCACCTGGTGGCTCAGTCGGTTAAGCATCCGACTCTTGATTTTGGCTCAGGTCATGATCTCAGGTTCATGAGCTCATGAGCTCGTGAGCTTGGGATTCTCCTCTCCCTCTCTCTCTCAAAATAAGTAAACCTTAATAAACAGGGGCGCCTGGGTGGCTCAGTCAGTTGAGCATCCAGCTCTAGATTTCAGCTCAGGTCGTGATCTCACGGTTTGTAGGACCAAGGCCCACAACGGACTCTGCGCTGACCATGCACTGCCTGCTGGGAATCTCTCTCTCTCTCCCCCTCCCCATGTTGCTCGCTCTCTCTCAAAAAATTAAACAAGTTTTTTTGACTAAATAAAACCAGAAATCTAGATGACGACTGCTTAACTTAGGCGAGTACCTTCCCTTATTGAAAATATTAATTGGTAGTACCAATTAGTTCTTTCAGCCATCTACTTTCAGAGTCTCTCCTTAAGCATTTAGTATAAATCTTTTTTTCAGCAAAACAGGCCTTATACAGATTCCCAAAAGGCTGTTCTAACATACCTTCCTTAAGAAGTCTTGGTCAAACACTAACACCATGAATGTGCTAAAGATTTACAAGCTAAAGCTACAGAGTCAGTTTTAAATACCGAGCTCTTAGGTTGCATTAGCTTTCTCTTTTGCCCCAGGGTTGGGATTTCTAATTAAAAAGCAAAATCCAAAAATTCAGATTTGCAATAAAATAGGAACAGATTTGCTTAATGTAGCCACTGAAACGTGGGTTAGCAGTTGTCACCAATAACATAAGTGCTAAATTGGATGTTGAGTTATTGTTTAGCACATACTGATACAACATTAGACACTTGAAATAGGCTTCTTGGGGTGCCTGGGTGGCTCAGTCGGTTCAGTGTCCAACTTTGGCTCATGTCATGATCTCACAGCTCAGGAGTTCAAGCCCCGCATCAGGTTCTTTGCTGACAGCTAGGAGTCAGGAGCCTGCTTCAGATTCTGTGTCTCCCTCTCTCTCTGCCCCTCCCCTGCTCACTCGCGCTCTCGCTCTCAAAAATATTTAAAAAAAAATTTTTTTTTTTAAATTTTTTTTTTCAACGTTTATTTATTTTTGGGACAGAGAGAGACAGAGCATGAACGGGGGAGGGGCAGAGAGAGAGGGAGACACAGAATCGGAAACAGGCTCCAGGCTCTGAGCCATCAGCCCAGAGCCCGACGCGGGGCTCGAACTCACGGACCGCGAGATCATGACCTGGCTGAAGTCGGACGCTTAACCGACTGCGCCACCCAGGCGCCCCTAAAAAAAATTTTTTTAATTGAAAACAAAGGAATAGGCTTCTCACACTAAGGTTAGCAGATACTCCATTTGTATAGGGAAAAGAATCCAACATACTATTTTGGAAGGAGTGCAGGCTGGAGAAGAACGTAGTGTTAAAAACATCTTACCTCCCGTGGTAAAACAAAAATGGCTATAGGATGTCTCTCCTCTCATTTTGTTTTTGTCTCTAGAAGAGCGCAGTGCTGAGTAACCAAGAGTAACACATTTTCCAGTGCTTTTGAGCAGTAATAATTTATCAATATTCAGTTCACGTTTAAGCTTTTAATTGCTGTTCCACTATGAAATATGATGGGCAATAGTCATTACAAAATCAATTTGAGGCTGAGAAACAAGAAGGGTAATAATTTATATCATAGGAAAGCTGGTTTGACTCTAGAAAGTTTATATCGAACTGCTTTTTTTTTTTCCAAGTAAAGAACGAACTGAAAATATAAGGCTAGGGCCAAAAAAGACATAAATAATGCCATACCTGAATCTCCAGCTAAATACTGAAGTACGGTGTTCGGTTGGTTTAAAAGCAGTTGTTAAAACCCGGCCTTCTAAATGTGACTAGTGAGTCTGGAAAGAAAAAAAACTCAAGGTTGGTTTTTTGGTGTTCTGAATTTGTTCACCACTGTATATATTAAATCTGAAATGCGGTGCAGCATTTTGTGTCTAGATTAAAAGAGGAAATATAGCTGCCTAAGATACTATATTATCCCATACTTTGGGGTGTCTGGGTGGCTCAGTCAGTTAAGCGTCCGACTTCAGCTCAGGTCATGATCTCGCGGTCCGGGAGTTCGAGCCCCATGTTGGGCTCTGTGCTGACAGCTCAGAGCCTGGAGCTGCTTCAGTTTCTGTGTCTGCCTCTCTCTCTGCCCCTCCCCTGCTCACACTCTGTCTCTATCTCAAAAATAAATAAACATTAAATTTTTTTTAAACAAAAAAAAAAGGTTGTTTATTCACATGAAACCCCACCACGGTAATTCTGATTAAAGACACACCTCCTTATAAAGCTTTCTGAAATGGTCTGAATTTAAACTGCACACTGGTAGCCTCAGGACAAGAATTATCCTCATTTGCATTTCACTCTGGTCTTTGTTAAAATGAGTTTTCATGAGACATTAATTTTGCTGTAGCAATCAGGAATAACGCTTAATGCTGAAAACAAGTCACGGGGTGCTGAAGATTACCATAAAGAAAGCAGGGGAGGGTGAAGATCAGAATTGAAGCCCAAGTTCTAAGTGGGAAGTGCACTTCTCACTCAAACGCATATAGTTTTTAATGTTTTTATTTATTTTTGAGAGAAAGAGAGTGTACATGCATTGGGGAGGTACAGAGACAGAGGGGGGACAGAGGATCCGAAGCAGGCTCCAGGCTCTGTGTTGGCAGCAGAGAGCCTGACACAGGGCTCGAACTCATGAACTGCGAGATCATGACCCGAGCTGACATCAGACACTTAACCAACTGAGCCACCCCGACGCCCATTCGAACACACATTCTTTTTTTGATAATGCCTAAAACTGCACTCTGTTCCAGTTGCTCTCGAGTTGAGTATGGGGGATTGGGTCCCAGCTTGGTCTCTGGAAAGCTCTGGCTTCTGGTTGCCAGGTGCCCAGGTATGCATCATGTGTAAAGTCATATGTTCAGTGTGGAGAAATGCTATTGTCAGGCACATCCTTGCTGGGGTTTTGCAGATGTACTGGTGTCTTTTCTTTAAAAAAAAAAAAAAAAAAAAAAGCCAGCTTTCTTTACAGTCAATGCAAATTTCATGTTTAAAGAAAGGCAACCAATAAAATCTCTCAGCTTAGAATTAAAATCAAACACTTAATAAGTGTAGGATTACCTGTAGATAAAATCATACGTTGAGCCTGGTTAGCTGGATAGGCTAATACGACCCAAAGAGTGGTTTGTCTGTATTGTCAGCTTTTTCGTTGCTTTTTTCTTTCATATCTTATTCAGATTTTGAACATATATGCGTTTAAGGAATATAATTTTGTCCAACTCAGGCCACTTTGTATTTGGTAGAATGAATTTTCACTAAAAATGATTGAACTCTGCTGTTTCAACACTCCTGTAGATTCAACCTTGCCCTCCTTTTTTTTTTTTTTTTGGTAAGGCTTTTTTTTTTTTTAATGTTTATTTATTTTGACAGGGAGAGAGAGAGCACGAGTGGGGGAGAGATAGAGAGAGAGGGAGAGAGAATACCAAGCAGGCTCTGCACTGTCAGCACAGAGCCTGAGGTGGGGCTCAAACCTAACAACTGTGAGATCATGACCTGAACCGAAATAAAAAATTGGACCCTTAACTGACTGAGCCACCCAAGTGCCCCTTGCCCTCCTTTTTTTAATGCTATAAAGTCAAGGAACTAGCAAAAGCTGCAGTGGCCCTTAGGAGAGGCCTGGAGCCAGGCAAAAAGAGCAGGGACAGTTGGCCCAAGTACCAGTAGACCATTAGGTCTCTGGCTCTGTGCTTAGAGTACACTTTTCCCTATGGATGAAGCTGTAAACAAGTCATAGACTAAGAGAATTTTACATCGAGAAAAGGGCAATCTCCTCAATCTTGGCTATTTGCTCAAGTGTAGGTGTGACATTATTGGACACGTGACAGGTGTCCCAGCAATCCTGGGTGATTTCCACTGAGTTTGGTGAAGAAGCCTCACTGCCACGCTCATTCCAAATACAGTCCCGAAATCCAGGTCTGGAGGACCCCTTTCTATGCAGAAGTTATGACCTGTTCCAAGCTCGATCTTAAATTTTAAAAGAAGAAAAACACAGCCCAGTCTTAGCTGTCATGATGGAAGTCAGGCATAAAATATACTTGATAGAAAACCATAGATGGTCATAAAATTTTTCTGGTTTTTATTGGTTTTGGCTACCTGGTACCAAGCTGCAAAAAGGACTATTTAAATTTGCTTTCTTGGGACGCCTGGGTGATTCAATTGGTTAAGCGTCCAACTCTTGATTTTGGCTCAGGTCATGATCTCCTGGTTTGTGGGTTTGAGCCCTGCATCCAGCTCTGCACTGACAGTGAGGAGCCTGCTTGGGATTCTCTCTCTCTCTCTCTCTCTCTCTCTCTCTGCTCCCACCCCTGTTCATGCTCACTTTCTCTCAAAATTAATAAACATTTTAAAATAAATTTTCTTCCTTGTTTCACTACTCAACACTTGATGAAGGATGGGGGTGATTAGCAAAAAATAATAATACGAAATAAGAAGCAAGAATGAAGCAAGGGGAGGAGGGGGCCAAGATGCCGGAACAGCATAGAAGTTTATTTTTTTGCATCTCTCATCCCTAAAATGCAGCCAGATCAACACTAAACCACCTTGCACACCTAGAAAACTGATTTGAGGATTAACACAACAACCTGCACAAACTGAACCACAGAACTCAACAGGTACACAGCGCAGAGAGGTGAACTGGGGGAGAGAGAAGCCACGGAGGGCAGGGAGCTATTTTTGCTTGTGGAGAGAGGATGGAAATGGGGAGAGTATGGGAAAGGCATCCCCCCCCCCCAAAAGCAGCTGGACAGAAAAAGGAAAAGTGGAAACAGCCATAAGGGCCAAACAAAAAAGGGAGAAAGGAGAAAGGAGAGTGTTAAATTCCATTAACACTCTATAAACAGGGGAGAGCAGAGTCTGAAGCTCTGCAGCTCGATACCTGGTAGTGCTCTTGTGGGAAGGGTGAATCCCTGGGATCAGAGTGAAGTACGGAGGTCTTCAGACCACACAGGGAGAGGCGGTTCCCCTGCTGGGAGGACATTTGGTAGAGGCGGTGCAGCCTCCCCACAGGCAAAGGTCCCAGCCTGGAGAATGGCTACACTTGTTGGTGTTGGAACAAGGACATTAAGAGATGGTAAAGCCTGGTGCCAGATGTGTGTTGTGATTTGCCATAAACCCTGAAACACTGCTACAACATGATTGCACAAACTTTTTCTGGGGCGGGCTGGCGCCTGGCTGCAATCTCTGGGAATTGGCAGTGGCATGGTCTCGCAAACGTTCCTGGGGGCAGGTTGGCACCCGGCCATTGCTCAGCAAGACCCTCTCTCAGAGGGTCAGAATGGGTCAAAGCCACAGTCCCTCAGAAGTAAGGGGTTGGGAAACAGTCCCATCTGAGATAAAACTCAGGAAGGAAGTGCCACCTGGCAGCCTGATGGCTTGGTCACGGACAGTTTATAAGCGGGGAGTGGACAGAAGCTGAAGACAAAGGAGGAGTGCTTGATTGCCAGTCCAGGAGAGCACAGAGTTCTGATACTAGAGACTGGGTAGCTGTGTGACGCCATTTTCACCCCTCCCACGCATGTGCATACACACCTACAAGAGCGACAACAATCCACCCCAGTAAACTAAGCAGCACCATTTAGTGGAGAACGGAGCCATTATACTAATCCCCGCCTGCCCAACTGGGCCAACCCCGCTCTTGAGGAACACTACAAGTCTCTCCTCCTGCTTAGTTTACAGACTATACAGTGCTTCATAGTTTGACTTCTAGGGGAAACAGGATGTAATTTCAATCGTATTTGATTCTGTTCACTGGTCCATCTATTCAATTTTTTTTCTTTTACTTTTCCTATTCTTGAATACAGAAAGAAAATTTATTTTTATTTTCCATTTTCATTAAGTATTTCCCTTTAATTTTTTCTACTATATTTTTTACTTTTTTGTAAATTTTTAAAATTCTATTATACTTCCATGATTTCATTTTATTCTATTTTATTGTATCCATTTTTTCAAATTTTCAAACATTTTCCTCTTTTTTCCCCCTTTTCTTATCTTTCCCTTTTTTCTCTAATATATCAAGTTTTTTTTTCAACAACTAGACCAAAACACACCTAGGATCTAGCATCTTGTGTTTGATTTTTGTATGTTGTTTTCAATTTTTTTTAATTTTTTTAAATGTTTATTTATGTTTGAGACAGAGACAGAGCATGAACGGGGAGGGTCAGAGAGAGAGGGAGACACAGAATCCGAAGCAGGCTCCAGGCTCTGAGCTATCAGCACAGAGCCCGACATGGGGCTCAAACTCACGGACCGTGATATCATGACCTGAGCCGAAGTCAGATGCTTAACCGACTGAGTCACCCAGGTGCCCCTGTTTTTAACTTTTTAATTTTAGTTTGTTTTTACTTTAATTCCATTTCTTCCTTCAAAATGACAAAACGAAAGAATTCACCCCAAAAGAAAGAACGGGAAGAAATGACAGCCAGGGACTCAATCAACACAGATACAAGTAAGATGTCTGAATCAGAATTTAGAATCACAATAATAAGAATACTAGCTGGTGTTGAAAATAGATTAGAATCCCTTTCCGCAGAGATGAAGTAAAAACTAGTCAGGATGAAATAAAAAACGCTATTAACTGAGCTGCAATCTCAAATAGCTGACACAGCGGCAAGGATGGATGAAGCAGAGCAGTGAATCAGCGATATAGAGGACAAAGGAGACTAATGAAGCAGAAAAAAAGAGGGAGACTAAGGCAAAAGAGCACAAAATAAGAGAACTCAGTGACTCATTAAAAAGGAATAACATCAGAATCATAGGGGTCCCAGAAGATGAAGAAAGAGAAATAGGGGTAGAAGGTTTATGTGAGCAAATCATAGCAGAAATTTTCCTAACCTTAGGAAAGACACAGACATCAAAATCCAGGAAGCACAGAGGACTCCCATTAGATTCAACAAAACCCAACCATCAACAAGGCATATCATAGTCAAATTCACAAACTACTTGGGCAAGGAAAGAATCGTGAAAGGAGCAAAGGAAAAAAAGTCCTTACCCTACAAGGGATGACAGATCAGGTTTGCAGCAGACCTATCCACAGAAACTTGGCAGGCCAGAAAGGAGTGGCAGGATATATTCAATGTGCTGAATCAGAAAAATATGTAGCCAAGAATTCTTTATCCAGCAAGGTTGTCATTCAAAATAGAAGGAAAGATAAAAAGTTTCCCAGACAAACAAAAATTAAAGGAGTTTGTGACCACTAAATCAGCCCTGCAAAAAATTTTAAGGGGGACTCTTTGAGGGGAGAAGAGACAAAAGAACAAAAACCAAAATCAAAAAAACCCCACAAAAAGACCAAAAGCAACAAAGACTAGAAAGGACCAGAAAACACCACCAGAAATTCCAACTCTACAGGCAACATAATAGCAATAAATTCATGTATTTCAGTACTCACTCTAAACGTCAATGGACTAAATGCTCCAATCAAAAGATATAGGGTAACAGAATGGATAAGAAAACAAGATCCATCCATCAGGGTCCCTGAGTAGCTCAGTTGGTTAAGTGTCCAACTTTGGCTCAGGCCATGATCTCGCAGTTTGTGAGTTCAAGTCCCACATGGGGCTCTATGCTGACAGCTCAGAGCCTGGAGCCTGCTTTGGACTCTGTGTCTTCCCCTCTCTCTGCCCCTCCCATGTTCATGCTCTGTCTCTTGATAATAAACGTTAAAAAAATATTTTCTTAAAAAAAGAAAACAAGATCCATCCATATGCTGTTTACAAGAGACCCATTTTAGACCTAAAGACACCTTCAGGTTGAAAATAAGGGGATGAAGAACCATCTATCATGCTAATGGTCACCAAATGAAAGCCAGAGTAGCCATACTTCTATCAGACAATCTAGATTTTAAAATAAAGACTGTAACAAGAGATGAAGAATGGCATTATATCATAATTAAGGGGTCTATCCACCAAGAAGATCTAACAATTGTAAACATTTATGCTCTAGATGTGGAAGCACCCAAATATATAATCAGTTAATCACAAACATAAAGAAACTCATTGAGGGGTGCCTGGGTGGCTCAGTCAGTAAAGTATCCAACTTCAGCTCAGGTCATGATCTCACAGTTGATGGGCTCAAGCCCCGCGTCGGGTTCTGTGCTGACAGCTCAGAGCCTGGAGCCTGTTTTGGATTCTGTGTCTACCTCTCTCTCTCTGTCCCTCCTCTGCTGGCACGCTCTCTCTCAAAAATAAATAAAAATGTTAAAAAAAAAAAAAAGAAACTCATTGATAATACTACCATAATAGTAGAGGGCTACAACACCCCACTTACAACAATGGATAGATCATCTAAGCAGAAAATCAACAAGGAAATAATGGCTTTCAATGACACACTGGACCGGATGGACTTCACAGATTTATTCAGAACATTCCATCCTAAAGCAGCAGAATATACATTCTTCTCCAGGGCACATGGAACATTCTCCAGAATAGATCACATACTGGGACACAAATCAGCCCTCAACAAGTACAAAAAGATAGAGATCATACCGTGCATATTTTCAGACCACGCTATGAAACTCGAAATCAACCACAAGAAAAAATGTGGAAAGATAACAAATACTTGGAGACTAAAGAACATCCTACTAAAGAATGAATGGGCTACCCAAGAAGTTAAAGAGGAAATTAAAAAGTACATGGAAGCCAATGAAAATCATAACACCACAGCCCCAAACCTCTGGGACACAGCAAAGGCGGTCACAAGAGGGAAGTATATAGCAATCCAGGCCTTCCTAAAGAAGGAAGAAAGGACTCAGACACACAACCTAACCTTACACCTTAAAGAACTAGAAAAATAACAGCAAATAAAGCCCCAAACCAGCATAAGGCAGGAAATAATAAAGATTAGAGCAGAAATCAATGCTATCAAAACAAAAAAACAAAAAACCCCAGAACAGATCAATGAAACCAGAAGCTGGTTCTCTGAAAGAATTAACAAAATTGATAAACCCCTAGCCAGTTTGATCAAAAAGAAAAGGGAAAAGACCCAAATAAATAAAATCAAGAATGAAAGAGGAGAAATCACAACCAACACAGCAGAAATAAAAACAATAATAAGAGAATATTATGAGCAACTATATGCTAACAAAATGGGCAATCTGGAAGAAACGGGACAAATTACTAGAAACATATAAACTACCAAAACTGAAACAGGAAAAAATAGAAAATTTGAACAGACCCATAACCAGTAAAGAAATCTAATTAGTAATAAAAAAAAATCTCCCCAAAAAACAAGAGTCCAGGGTCGGATGGCTTTCCAGGGGCATTATACCAAACATTTAAATAAGAGTTAACACCTATCCTTTGAAGCTGTTCCAAAAAATAGAAACGTAAGGAAAACTTCCAAACACATTCTATGAAGCCAGCATTAACTTGATTCCAAAACCAGACAAAGACCCCACTAAAAAGGAGAACTACAGACCAATTTCTCTGATGAACATGGATGTAAAAATCCTCAACCAGATCCAACCAGATCCAACAATACATTAAAAGAATTATTCACCGCGACCAAGTGGGATTTACACCTGGGATGCAGGGCTGGTTCAATATCCGTAAAACAATCAATGTGATTCATCACATCAATAAAAGAAAGGACAAGAACCACATGATCCTCTTTTTTTTTTTTTTCAACGTTTTTATTTATTTTTGGGACAGAGAGAGACAGAGCATGAATTGGGGAGGGGCAGAGAGAAAGGGAGACACAGAATCGGAAACAGGCTCCAGGCTCTGAGCCATCCGCCCAGAGCCCGACGCGGGGCTCGAACCCACGGACCACGAGATCGTGACCTGGCCGAAGTCGGACGCTTAACCGACTGCGCCACCCAGGCGCCCCCCACATGATCCTCTTAATAGATGCAGAGAAAGCATTTGACAAAATACAGCATCCTTTCTTGATAAAAACCCTCAGGAAAGTAGGGACAGAACGATCAAACCTCAAGATCATAAAAGCCATATATGAAAGACCCACCACTAATATCATTCACAATAGGGAAAAACTGACAGCTTTCCCCCAAAGGTCAGAAACACGACAGGGATGTTCACTCTGGCCATTGTTATTCAACATAGTATTGGAAGTCTTAGCCTCAGCAATCAGACAACACAAAGGAGTAAAAGGCATCAAAATTGGCCAGGAGGAAGTCAAACTTTCACTCTTCATAGATGACATGATACTCTAAGTGGGAAACCCAAAAGATTCCACCAAAAAACTGACAGAACTGATCCATGAATTCGGCAAAGTTGTAGGATATAAAATCAATGCACAGAAATCAGTTGCATTCCTATGCACCTATAATGAAGCAACAGAAAGAGAAATCAAGGAATCGATCCCATTTATAAAACCATAAAATACCTAGGAAGAAATCTAACCAAAGAGGTGAAAAACCTATACACTGAAAACTATAGAAAGCTTATGAAGGAAATTGAAGAAGACACAAAGAAATGGAAAAATATTTCATGCCCATGAATTGGAAGAACAAATATTGTTAAAATGTTGATACTACCCAAAGCAATCTACATATTCAATGCAATCCCTATCAAAATAACACCAGCATTCTTCACAGAGCTAGAACAAACAATCCTAAAATTTGTATGGAACCAGAAAAGACCCCAAAGAGCCAAAGCAATATTGAAAAAACAAACAAACAAACAAACAAACAAACAAACAAAAAAAAAGCTGGAGGTATCACAATCCCAGACTTCAAGATGTATAACAAAACTATCATCATCAAGGCAATATGCTACTGGCACAAAAACGGACACTCAGATCAATGGAACAGAATATAAGATGGACCCACAAACGTATGGCCAACTAATCTTTGACAAAGCTGGAAAGAATATCCAATGGAATAAAGACAGTCACTTCATCAAATGGCACTGGGAAAACTGGATAGCGACATGTAGAAAAATGAACCTGGACCACTTTCTTACACCAGACACAAAAATAAACTCAAATGGATGAAAGACCTAAATGTAAGACAGGAAGCCATCAAAATCCTAGAGGAGAAAGCAGGCAAAAACCTCTTTGACCTCGGCCGCAACAACTTCTGACTCAACACGTCTCCGGATGTGAGAGAAACAAAAGCACAAATGAACTATTGGGACCTCATCAAAATAAAAAGCTTCTGCATAGCGAAGGAAACAACCAGCAAAACTAAAAGGCAACTGATGGAATGGGAGAGGATATTTGCAAACGATATATGAGATAAAGGGTTAGTATCCAAAATCTATAAAGAACTTATCAAACTCAACACCCAAAAAACGAATAATCCAGTGAAGAAATGGGCAAAAGACATGAATAGACACTTCTCCAAAGAAGACATCCAGATGGCCAACAGATGCATGAAAAAATGTTCAACATCACTCATCAGCAGGGAAATACAAATCAAAACCAGAATGAGATACCACCCCACACCTGTCAGAATGGCTAACATGAACAACTCAGGCAACAACAGATGTTGGTGAGGATGCGGAAAAAGAGGATCTCTTTTCCACTGCTGGTGGGAATGCACACTGGTGCAGTCACCCTGGAAAACAGTATGGAGGCTCCTCAAAAAATTAAAAATAACACTACCCTATGACCCAGAAGTTACACTACTAGGCATTTATCCAAGGGATACAGGTATGCTGTTTCGAAGGGACACATGCACCCCATGTTTATAGCAGCACTATCAACAATAGCCAAAGTATGGAAAGAGCCCAAATGTCGATCAATGGGTGAATGGATAAAGAAGATGTGGTATAAATATACAATGGAGTATTACCCGGCAATCCAAAAGAATGAAATCTTGCCATTTGCAAGTATGTGGATGGAACTAGAGGGTATTATGCTAAGCGAAATTAGTCAATCAGAGAAAGACAAATATCATATGACTTCACTCATATGAGAACTTGAAGAGACAAAACAGATGAACATAAGGGAAGAGAAGCAAAAATAATATAAAAACGGGAAGGACACAAAACATAAGAGACTCTTAAATATGGAGAACAAACAGGGTTACTGGCGGGGTTGTGGGAGGGGGGGATGGGCTATATGGGTAAGGGGCATTAAGGAATCTACTCTTGAAATCATTGTTGCACTGTCGGCTAACTAACTTTGTTGTAAATTAAAAATAAATTAACTAATTTAAAAAAAAGAGAATGAAGCAAGAGGCTTCAAGCATGCAGGCTGGGGCTCCAGTCCCAATGAGTGACTGTGTGTGCATGTAAGTGTGAGCACTCACATGGTGGGCTTAAACTCGTTACCTTCAAAACACAGAAAAGATCATTTTGAGTGGACGTGGGTGAAGAAAATTTAAACTGAAATGAGGACAATCAGAAGGAAATGTTGTGTGCAATCTGTAACATCCAATCCTGCTGTGAAAAAGATGCCATCGGCAAGTTGTATTGCCCCACACAGGCTGGCAGGATTAAAGCTGCAGAGAAAGAAATTCTGAGAAGGAAATTCATTTATATTGAAATGCCATTCACAGATTGTGTGGTAATCTAAACTACTAAAATTTAAAGCCTTAGCCTTAAAACTGCATGAGGATGATAGCCGGTATGTTGTCAAGTGAGTTTTGACCTAGTTTTCACATCTAGAGATTTTGCAGAGATCTTTTCTGTCGTTCTTATTATAGTAATGATTTCTGCTGGACACAGACGATTGAATCCCCACATGGACAGATAACACTGCTGGTTTTCTGGTTTTTAAGTGAGTTAAGGTGGTTTTGCGTGTTGTACAGGGTGAATTATAAATATATCCAGAATGACTTTTGCAAGGCAGTTCTGCTTCTAAGCTGCTCCAAGGGCTGGTGTGAGACTGGCTGAATGAAGAACAACGTCTGGGGAGCTTGTTGAAAAACCCAGTTTCTGGGTCCCTCTCCTGGAAACTGAGCATGGAGGTGGTGTGTCCAGGAGTCTGTAACTTTTTGTTTTTTAAGTGCCACATGCGACCACAGTGGAGTTTGAAAAACATTTGCACAGTGCACTGTTGTGCTTTGAATGGAAACTGTGGCAAGGGCGATTGCCAAACTTTAAAACTATAGACAGGAATACAGACAAACAGTGGCGCCTGGGTGGCTCAGTTGGTTAAGCGTCTGACTTTTGATTTCATCTCAGGTCATGTGTTAGAGCCCCGAGTCAGGCTCTGTGCTGACGATGCAAAGCCCACTTGGGATTCTCTTTCTCCCTCTCTGCCTCTCCCCTGCTCATGTTCTTTCTCCCCCCAAATAAATAAACTTAAAAAAAAAAAAAAGAATACAGACAAATATAACACCCACGTACCTACTACTCTGAACTGCCATATTTGCTTCAAGTATTACTTCCATCAAAAGAAATCTGGCGGGGGGGGGGGGGGGACACCTGAGTGGCTCAGTTGGTTAGGCATCTGATTTCGGCTCAGGTCATGATTTCACGGTTCGTGAGTTTGAGCCCCATGTCGGGCTCTGTGCTGACAGCTCAGAGACTGGAGCCTGCTTCACATTCTGTGTCTCCCTCTCTCTCTCTGCCCCACCCCTGCTCGTGCTCTGTGTCTCTCAAAAATAAACAAACATTTAAAAAAGGGAGAGAGAAATTGGTATTATGATAAAGTCCCTCTTTCCCCAGTGTTCAGCCGAATTCTCTTACCTTGCTTCACAGGCCACCACAGTCATGATTTGGTGTGTGCCTTTCAGGCACAGTGTGTAATGGTGCACAACCTTGCTGACAGGTGGCCAGTTCAAGAGGCCATGGCAAACCTAGGGTGGCAGTTTCACGGGAAGGACGGGCAGGGATGTTTCTCCAGAGAAGGGCCGGGAGGATCTTAACCAATTCCAAAATGGAAAACATCCTGTACATTCAGGAACACTGAGGATGTACTGTGTGAGCAAAATGACCACAGCATCGCATTTTCTAGCAAAGGCGCCAGGGTCCAAAGGAATGGATGGTGTTTCTCCAGAAGTGATAATGGGGTTCTGGGTTAGAAATGGCATTCTCCACAAAAATATTAGGAAGTGGTAGGGCACCTGGCTGGCTCAGTCAGAGGAGCGTGCAACTCTTGACCTCAGGATTGTGAGTTTGTGCCCCACGTGTAGAGATTATTAAAAAAAAATAAACTTAAAAAAATAGGAAATGGTAGAGCATAAGAAGTTGTTATGGTCACCAAACTAATTAATTTGTAATTGATCATTTGTAAATTGTGTTAATTAGGCATTAAAATGTAATTTAATAAACCCACTTAAAAAAAAAAGGAATGGTGTTCTCCACAGACGTGGGGTATACCATGACTGCCTTCCATCATTTGTGCAAACAAGATTCCTAGTCACCTGCTGTTTCTCACCTGTGATTAGAGTCTCAGGAGTGAGAGGAGAATGGTTTCTGTCAAATTTTCCTTTCAGGAAAGGAAAAGTACTGAGCCCTAGCTTTGCAACTAGGGAGCTTTGATTCTGCCCAAGACAATTCCTCTTAGCTTTAAGTCTGCAATCCCCGCAGCCCACTATGCAATAATATTCCCCGGACAAATAATGACAAATGAAATAGCACTTTAAGCCATCTGTTCGAGTTGGTGCATTTTGCCTCTGGTGTTTATAAACCTGCTGCAGTAAAAAGCAAAAACAAAGCCCTGCGTTTAGCAAAAGGCATGGCTGGGTGAGCAGCCAGAAGTAATTTCCATCTCAGAAAGAAACACGACTTAATTTATTTTTATCCAAGATGTTTCAGGAGGTGTGTTTTGCTTTAGAGCAACAAATGCAGTATGCTCTGGTATTGCCAGTCTGTCCTTTTCCAAACGCAAGGAGAATGTGGGGGTGTCACAATGTTGGGGTCATGCTTTTATGTCTAAATTTGGTTCTGTTGCTGAAATTAGCACTAAGAATCTTATGGAACATCTGCCTAACCAGTTCACCAAGTGGTTCCTGGTGGTGCCTGGGAGATGATGTTCATGGATGATCATCGGAGGTTGGCTTTGTGTTTTGTTTGCGTTGGAAAATCCCAATGGGGACTTCTCATTATTGCTTGGCTCAGGAACCTCACAAGCTAGCATTACATTTATTTGGTGTTTTCTACAGAACCGGACGACGTGAAAAGGTTGGATTAGCTAGTTCCCAGTGAGCTGTAGGGCAGCTCTAACCCATGTAACCTTTCGAGGAAGGTCAAATGTCCCCCAGAACGGGGGAAGCAATTTGGGGTCAGAATGCTTACAAGACTTTCCTGGGTTTGGTTGCTCCGCAGGGAGACCGAAAAAAGAAAAACTCGTTTCCTTTGTCTCAAACTATTGGTCAAATAAGTAAAACAAACAGGAGGCAGCATTTCAAATGCACGTGGTGGGGGGGAGGGGTTCGGGAAGAGCGCTGACAGGGTGCCGCTGTGTCACCTGGCAATGTTCAATGACAAAATGTCTCACGTGCAGCACCGGGGACAAACGAGTATGGTTTTATGGGTTTGAAGAGATCACTGGCACTCACAGCAGCTTGGGCACTATTTTGTAATCAGTTCTACCCCCCACGGGACAACTGCTGCGTACCCAGAGGGGAGAACATGAAAGACGTTTTTGTCCAGAAACGTCTTCCTCGCTCTTTCGAAGAAAACAAAGGAGCGGCTGCGCTTTCACTGTGTGCGGTGGTGCGTGTCGGACACAATTCGACAGAAGGAAACGGACTTGCGATGATTGAAAGTTATTAATACATATTAATGAATAAACGCCAGTAACTGTTGGGTTTTTAAAAGATAGGTGATCCTTTTTCTTCTGCTTTCTTCATTTATTACCACAGCAGAAAATGTAATGAAACTGCATAAAACTGGAACTGCAGAAAATAAGTGCAGAGCAGCGATGTCTAGAGCAGCAATGCTGCAGCTTCTAGAAAAGCCTCCCCACCACCACTCCCTTTCAGAATTTTTTATTTTTTAATTTACTTTATTTATTTATTTTTTTAAGAAGGCTCCACTCCCAATGTCGGGCTTAAACTCACCACTGGGAGATCAAGAGTCACATGCTCTACAGACAGAGGCGGCCAGGCGCCCTCCTTTCAGGACTTTTTAAATCATTTTTTAACAATGAAGAGCCACTTGAAAATGATGGCCCGGCGGACGATTCTACGCTCTGGTAAAGAACACCCTTGCCTGAAACTGCAAGCATAAGGAAATGAATATTGAAGCGTGTCCTCAATCATGTGATTTCTCTCAGTTTTCTGTACCCTGTGTCTGCTCCTCCTCCGCTGGGTCACTAAGTCCCCGTATTTGACGTCTTGTTAACTCCCTTACACTCTACTGGTCCTGTTTGCAAGTCCCTCCGCATGGGGTTGAGCGGTGACTAAATTAGTTAACAATGCTCCCCCGGAATCGAACCAATTGAACCCTCACGGTTTGACTCCAGAGTGCAAACGCCCAGGGATCAATTGGACCACATTCTTTGTCACAGCTTTGGTCAGCTGGCACTGGCTTGATTTAGTGAATAGATGCTTCAACCACATCAAATTTGACTTATGATCTTTATGTAAAATCTGCCTGATGACACAGAAGCACTTTTTGTAATTTTTTTTTAAATTTTTTAAATGTTTATTTTTGAGAGAGAAAGAAAGAGAGACTGGGAGGGGTGGGGGTGGGGACAGAAGATTGGAAGCCGGCTCCGCATTGACAGCAGAGAGCCCCGATGGGGGGCTCAAACTCTCTGAACCGTGAGCTCTCGATCCAAGCTGAAGTCCGATGCTCAACCCACTAACCCACCCAGGCACCCATGTAATTTTTTTTAAAGCCTTCATGAACAGCGATTGGGGTAGGTTCGCTCTGGGCTTCCTTAAGAACCTCTTACAAAGCCCTTGCTACCCTCGGACAGCAGCTGTTTTGAGCACTGGCTGCTATCGCTACACCTTAGAAGCCACGTGAGTTCCAGCTAAAATGTACAGTGTACAATGTACCAAGGACAAGCACAAGTCTTAATAAGTTGGTTTCCTGTACTGGATCCAAACAAGTCTGATTGATCAAATGGGGAGAAATGAAGCCTCCTCCTGAAAAATGGTTTTGTTTCCTTCTATTTTCCTATACCTTCAGCCTATTAACGAATTTTAGGGTAAAAAATTAGAAAGCTGCCCCTAAGTAACTAGTTTTCAACTATGCCAGATATTAACAGTTCAGAAACTGGAAAGCAGCACCAGTCTCTCATTAGCATAACTCTCCTTGATTGCCCACGCATTCTACCCTGGAAGAAAATACATCCCCCCCCCCATGGGACTCAAAGTTATTTTCGTTTGGAATAAAAATAAATGCAACCCACAAGCATCATTTTCCCCCTAAATTGATCTGTGAGGGGAGATAAAGGTTGCTCACCGCTAAGAGATTTCTAGAAGCTACAAGAGATTCTGATTGAACAGTGTGATTTCTAATTAGCCAAAGACCCCAAGGCACCTGGCTGGCTCAGCAGAGCCATGCTCGAGATGTGAGTTCGAGCCCCTCGTTGGGTGTGGAGATTACTTAAAAATAAAATCTTTAAAAAAAAAGAAAAATAAAATAAAATAAAATCTTTAAGAAGTTTCAGGATCTAATGTACAACATGGTGACTATCATTAATAATATGGAATTGTAGACTTGAAAGTTGTTGACAATAGGTTTAAACATGCTCACAACACACATGCACAAGAGCTATGTTTTACATATGTGAAGTGATGGATTTGTTAATTATCTTGATCTTGGCAATCATTCTACAATATGTATGTATATCAAATCATCATGCTGTACACTTTAACTATATACAGTTATATCTGTCAATTATTACTCAATAAGATTTTAAAGTTTGGGGTGCCTGGGTGGCTCAGTCAGTTGAACGTCTGACTTTAGCTCAGGTCATGATCTCACAGTTCGGGAGTTCGAGCCCCACATCAGGCTTGCTGCTGTCTGTGCATACATAGCCCGCTTCAGACCTTCTGTCCCCTTTCTCTCTGTCCTTCTCTCACTTGCACTCTCTCAAAAATAAATAAAACATTAAAAAATTTTAATAAGATTTTAAAGTTTGTTTTTAAGTAATCTCTACACTCAACATAGGGCTCAAACTCATGACCCTGAGATCAAGACTCACATGCCTTCCCAACTGGGACAGTCACATACTCTCCCAGCCAGGTACCCCAAAGATTCTTTTTTTCTTTTTAATTTTTAATTTTTAAAGTAATAAATAAAGTTTTTTAAAAGCAAACTGAGGGGCACCTGGGTGGCTCAGTCAGTTAAGTGTCTGACTTCTGTGCTGACAGCTCAGAGCCTAGAGCCTGCTTCGGATTCTGTGTCTCCCTCTCTCTCTGCCCCTCCCTCACTCATGCTCTGTCTCTCTCTTTCTCTCAAAAATAAATAAACAAAATAAATTAAAAAAGCAAACTGGGAAGAATAATTAAGAAGGAAACAAGATAACTAGATAGGAATATCCCAGGGGCCCTAAGGGAGGGATCTATGGAGGGGGGTTTCTAAACACTGGGCTGGTCCCCAAACTTCATACTCTGAGGATTTGTCTAGTCAAAATGAGACAAATGTGGGATGCCTGGGTGGGCTCAATCAGTTAGGCATCCAACTCTTTTTTTTTGTTTAATGTTTATTTATTTTTGAGAGTGCGCACACAAGGGAGGGAGGGGCAGAAAGGGGAACAGAAGATCCAAAACAGGCTTCATGCTGACAGCAGAGAGCCCAATGTGAGGCTCCACTCAGGAACTGTGAGATCATGACGCAAGCTGAAATCAAGAGTCAGATGTCTAATCGACTGAGCCACCTAGGTGCCTAAGCATCGAACTCTTGATTTTGGCTCGGGTCATGATCTCATGGCTCGTGGGATGAGCCCTGCATAGGGCTCCTCGCTGACAGTTTGGAGCCTGCTTGGGATTCTCTTTCCTTCCCTCTCTCTCTCTCTGCCCCTTCCCCACCCCAAATTTTTAAAATGAGGCAGATGAGGGAAATCAAGACAATACAGTAAGATTTTCATAACTGAATTTATTCCATTTAGGACTGTCCTATGAGATTATAGGATCTTTGGATCTTTCAAAATTCAAATGTCTATCCTTATATGATGATGATACTAATGGGTTGTTGTTCTTTTTTTAATTCTCTAACTTGCTGAAACACAAAGTTGGCAAACCAATATTGGTCTCCTTAAAGAAAAAAAAAGTGATTCAGACCTAAACACACATGCACATTGAAAGTGAAGGGATGGATGGGGTGCCCATGGTTTGTGAGTTTGAGCCCCACGTCATGCTCTGCGTTGACAGTGCAGAGCCTGCTTGGGATTCTCTATCTTTGTCTGCCCCTCCCCTGCTCTCTCTTTCAAAATAAATAAATAAACATTAAAAAAATAATAAAGTAGGGGTACCCGCCTGGCTCAGTTGGTTAAGCATCTGACTTCAGCTCAGGTCACGATCTCGTGGTTCATGAGTTCGAGCCCCACATTCAGCTGTCTGCTGCCAGCACACAGCCTGCTTCAGATCCTCTATCCCCTCTCTCTCTGCCCCTCTTCCCTCCCTTGCT
Source organism: Lynx rufus (assembly GCF_022079265.1). Taxonomy (NCBI): domain Eukaryota; kingdom Metazoa; phylum Chordata; class Mammalia; order Carnivora; family Felidae; genus Lynx; species Lynx rufus. The sequence continues at coordinate 36,109,785 of NW_025814828.1, forward strand.
TGTGTGTGTGTGCATGTGCGTGCACGTGCGCACATGCACACACTCTCTCTCAAAATTAAACATTTTTTAAAAAATTAATAAAATAAAACAAAGACTGTAACGAGACAAAGGAGGACACTATATAAACATAAAGGGAACAATCCAACAAGAAAATATAAGGATTGTAAATATTTATGCACCCCACATGGCAATACCCAAATACATAAAGCAGCAATTAAAAAACATCAAGGAAGAAATCAAGAGTTATACAATAATAGTAGGGAACTTTAACACCCCCTTACATAAATGAATAGATCCTCCAAATGGAAAATCAACAAGGAAAGAGTGGCTTTGAATGACACATTGGACCAGATGGATCTAACAGATATATTCAGAACATTCCATCCTAAAACAGCAAAATACACGTTCTTTTCAAGTGCACATGAAACATCCTCCAGAAAAGATCACGTTAAGGCACAAAGCAAGTCTCAACAAATTAAAAAAAGACTTATATCATGCATCTTTTCTGATGACAAGGCTATGAAACCAGAAATAAACTACAAGAAAAAAACTTGGAAAGAATAGAAATACACGGAGGTTAAATATCATGCTACTAAACAATGAATGGATCAACCAAGAAATCAAAGGGGAAATAAAAAAATACATAAAGATGAATAAAAATGAATACACAATGGTCTAAAATCTTTGGGATGCAGCAAAAGGTGTTTGAAGACAGAAGGTTATAGCAAAACAGACCTACCTTTCCAAGAAGCAAGAAAAATGTCAAGGAAACAACTTAACCTTATAACAAAAGGAGTTAGGAAAAAAAAGAACAAACAAAAGCCAAAACAAGTAGGAAGGAAATAATAAACATTAGAGCAGAAATAAATGAAATAGAAACCAAAAAACCAAAAAGAACAGATCAATGAAACTAGGAGGTGGTTCTTTGTTTTTTGTTTTATTTATTTACTTTTTTAACATTTATTTATTTTTGAGAGAGCACAAGAAGGGGAGGAACAGAGGGAGGAGACACAGAAGCCAAAGCAGGTTCCAGGCTCTGAGCTGTCAGCACAGAGCCCGATGCGGGACTCAAACCCATCAACCATGAAATCATGACCTGAGCCAAAGTCAGACACTCAACCGACTGAGCCACCCAGGAGCCCCAGAAAATAGTTCTTTGAAAAGACCAACAAAGTTAATAAACCTTTAGCCACACTCATAAAAGAGAGAGAGAGAGAGAGAGAGAACTCAAAATAAAATCAGAAATGAACAGGGGAAATGGCAACCAACACCACAGAAATACAAAGGATTGTAAGAAAATATTATGAAAAATTATATGACAACAAATTGGATAACCTAGAAGAAATGCATAAATTCTGAGAAACACAACCTTCCAAGACTGAATCAGGAAGAAACAGAAAATATGAACAGACCAATTACCAGCAATGGAATTGAATCAGTGATCAACAAACTTCCAACAAACAAAAGTCCAGGACCAGATGGCTTTACAGGGGAATTCTACGAAACTTTTAAAGAAGAGTTAATACCTATTCTTCTCAAACTTTTCCAAAAATAGACAAGGAAAGAAAGCTTCCAAATCCATCCTATGAGGCCAGCATTACCCTGATTCCAAAACCAGATAAAGACACTATAAAAAAAAGAGAACAGGCCATTATCTCTAATGAACATAGATGCAAAATTTCTCAACAAAATATTAGCAAACCAAATAGAACAATACAATTAAAAAAATCACTCACCACAATCAAGTGGATTTATTCCAGGGATGCAAGAGTAGTTTAATGTTCACAAATCAATCAACATGATACATCACATCAATAAGAGAAAGGATAAAAGCCATATGATCATTTCAATAGATGCAGAAAAAGCATTTGACAAAGTACAATATCCATTCATGATAAAAACTCTCAACAAAGTGTAGAGGAAACATACCTCAACATAATAAAGGCCATAGATGAAAACCTAAAGCTAACATCATACTCAGTGGTGAAAAACGGAGAGCTTTTCCCCGAAAATCAGGAACAAGATAAGGATGTCCACTCTCACCCCTTTTATTCAACATAGTACTGGAAGTCCTGGCCACAGCAATTAAACAACAAAAAGAAATAAAAGGCATCCAAATTGGTAAGGAAAAAACAAAACTTTCAGTATTTGCAGATGACATGATATTATATATAGAAAACCTTAACGACTTCACCAAAAAAGTATCAAAACTGACAAATGAATTTAGTAAAGTCACAGGATACAAAATCAATATACAGAAATCTGCTGCATTTCTTTTTTAATGTTTGTTTTTTTTTTTTTTTGAGAGAGAGAATGAGAGAGTGCACACACACATACATGCACACAAGCGGGGGAGGGGCAGGGGGAGAGGAGGAGATGCAGAATCAGAAGCAGGCTCCAGGCTCTGAGCTGTCAGTGCAGAGCCCGACCCAGGGCTAGAACTCAAGAACTGTGAGATCGTGACCTGAGCCGAAACCAAGAGTTGGACGCTTAACCGACTGAGCCACCCAGGCACCCCTGTTGCATTTCTATATACTTGTAATGAAGTAGCAGAAAGAGAAATGAAGAAAACAATCCCATTTACAATTGCACCATAAAGAACAAAAATGCCTATAAATAAACTTAACCAAGGAGATGAAAGCCATGTACTCTGAGAACTATAAAAAACACTGATGAAAGAAATTGAAGAAAACACAAATGGAAAGACATTCCATGCTCATGGGTTGGAAAAACCAATATTGTTAAAATGTCCAACCCAAAGTAACCTACATATTTAATACAATCCATATCAAAATACCAACAGCATTTTTCACAGAACTAGAACAAACAATCCTAAAATTTATGGAACCACAAAAGACCCTGAATAGCCAAAACAATCCTGACAAAGAAGAACAAAGCTTAAGATATCACAATCTCAGATTTCAAGATATATTACAAAGATGTAGTAATCAAAACAGTACAATACTGGCACAAAAACAGACACATAGATCAAAGGAACAGAATAGAGAGCCCAGAAATAAACCCATGATTATATGGTCAATTAATCTACAACAAAGGAGGCAAGAATATGCAATGGGAAAAAGACAGTCTTTTCAACAAATGGGAACATTGGACAGCTACATGCAGAAGAATGAAACTGAACCACTTTCTAATACTATATACAAAAATAAACTCAAAATCAACTTAATTGTGAGACCTGAAACTGTAAAAATCCTGGAAGGGAGCACAGACAGTTACTTCTTTAATACTGGCTGTAGCAACATTTGTCTAGGGATGTCTCCTCAAGCAAGGGAACCAAAAACAAAAATAAACTACTGGAACCACATCAAAAGAAAAAGCTTCTGCACATCAAAGAAACCAGTCAACAAAACAAAAAGGCAGCCTACTGAATGGGAGAAAATATTTGCAAATGACATATCTGATAAAGGGTTAGTATCCAAAATATATAAAGACCTTATACAACTTGAAGAACATTATTTACAGTAAACCACTATTTTGGTAAAAAAAAAAAATATATATATATATATATATATATATATGTATATATATATGCCCCCACACACACATGGTTTCTTATTCCTATGACATCTTCAGAATAATTTTTTAAAAACTGGTAACCTCTGAGGGGGAAAAAATGTATGTACATGAACTGACAATAGAAGCGACACACTTTTCAATATAAACCTTTCATACTTTTGCTTTTGTAACATGTCTATATTATTAACTCAATAATAAAATATAAAAATAAATTACTGTCACTAAAATGACAGAACTATAAAAAACATATATACACCAGAAAAAAAAATCCAAATCATCCAATTTAAAAATGGGCAGAAGACATGAACAGACATTTCTCCAAAGAAAGGCATCCAGATGGCCAACAGACACATGAAAATATACTCAATATCACTCATCATCAGGGAAATGCAAATCAAAAGCACAATGAGCTATCACCTCACACCTGTCACACTGGCTAAAATAAAAAACACGAGAAACAACAGGTGTCAACAAGGACGTGGAGAGAAAGGAATGCGCACTGTTCGTGGGAATGCAAACTGGTGCAGCCACTGTGGAAAACAGTATTGAGGCTCCTCAAAACTTAAAAAGAGAATTACCATGGGGTGCCTGGGTGGCTCAGTCGGTTGAGCGTCCGACTTCAGCTCAGGTCATGATTTCCTGGTTTGTGGGTTCGAGCCCTGCATCGGGCTCTGTGCTGACAGCTCAGAGCCTGGAGCCTACTTCGGATTCTGTGTCTCCCTCTCACTCTGCCCCTCTCCCATTCACACTCCGTCTTCCTCTGCCTCCCAAAAATAAAGAAAAGTAAAAAAAAGAATTACCACTAGATACAGTCACTCCACTACTGGGTATTTACCTAAAGAAAACAAAAACACTAATTAAAAAAAAGGGGCACCTGAGTGGCTCAGTCTGTTAAGCATCTGACTCAGACTCTAGATCTCAGCTCAGGTCTTTTTTTTTTTTTTTTTTATAGTGGTATGAGGGAGTAGGGGTGGGATGGGGGGACTGGTTGGGGGAGGAGAGGCTCAGGGAGAGCCTCACCTGCTGGAGTGTTCAATCCCATGACCCTGGGATCATGATCTGAGCCGAAATCAAGAGTCAGAGGGTCAACCGACTGAACCACCCAGGTGCCGCTCAGCTCAGGTTTTGATCTCAAAGTCATGAGTTCAAGCTCTGTGTTGGGCTTCATGCTGGGCATGGAACCTACTTTTTTAAGAAAAAGGATATATGCACCCTTATGTTTATTGCAGCATAATTTATAGTAGCCAAGATATAAAAACAACCTATATGTCCATCAATAGATATAAATGGATAGGGAAGATGTGGTATATACATACATACACACACACACACACACACACACACACACACACACACACACACACTGGAATACTGCTCAGCCATAAAAAAGAATGAAGTCTTGGGACACCTGGGTGGTTCAGTCGGTCGGCTGAGCATCTGACTTCAGCTCAGGTCATGATCTCGATGTTCGTGAATTTGAGCCTGGCATCGGGCAAGCTGCTATCAGCATTAAGCCCGCTTTAGATCCTCTGTCTCCCTCTCTCCTGCCCCTCTCCTGCTCGTGCTCTCTCTCTCAAAAATAGATAAAAATTTTAAAAAAATAAAAGAGAATGAAACCTTGCCATTTGCAACATGGACAGAGAAAGCATAATGCTAAGTGAAAGAAGTCAGAGAGATACAAATACCATATGATTTCACTCATGTAGAATTTATGAAACAAATGAACAAAGAAAGAACAACAACAACAAAACCAGACTCTTAAATACAGAGAACTGGTAGCTACTAGCGGGGAGGTGGGGGGGGGGGGGGGAATGGTTGAAACAGGTGAAGGTGATTAAGAGCACACTCATTGTGATGAGCACTGAGTGATGTATAGAATTGAATCACTATATTGTATACCTGAAACTAATATAACAGTATGTTAATTATATTGGAATTTAAAATAAAATAAAACAAAATTTTCTTATTTAAAAAAATTTTTTTAACTTTATTTTGAGAGAGAGAGCAGGGGAGGGGCAGAGAGAGAGGGAGAGAGAGAATCCCAGGCACTCTGCACTGTCAGCGCAGAGCCCGATGTGGGACTCAACCCATGAACTGCGAGATCATCACTTGAGCAGAGATCGAGAGTTGGATGCATAACCGACTGAGCCACCTGGGTGCCCCAAAACAAAAAATTTTTAACGTGGAACCAGAACTCTGAGGGCAGCTCAGCCATGGTAGGTCAGTTAGTAAATGCTGAATTCCAAGTGACGGGAGTTGGAATGGGGCTGCTTGTGTTCACTTGAGCAGCCGATTTACAGTCCCACAAAGGGCAGGGTGGGACACAGAGGACTGAGGCTGGTTTATCTTCTGTAACTAGAAGACTTAACAGGTCAAAGGACTCCAGGCCACTCAAACCGTACCTTGACATCGTTGTTTACTGATCCACAGGCCCAAGGAGGATTCCCTGCATGTGGATTTGGAGACGGATTCCCCCACCCAGAGATTTCTGGAACTAAAGGGGAGATTGGCTATCTTTTCTAGAACTGGCAATCACAATGTGCCCGTCTGCCTTGGCAAAGAAGGACCACGTTGGTCTGCTCGTCCATGGCCTCCATGGCCCTCATTGTCCCGCCCTCCAGTCATTTGTACAAGTTGTCATCCAAGGGGGTATTTGAAGATGAAAATGTGCAGGACCATACTGCTGAACTGTTACCTTTGTTCCCCCTTCCAGCATTTCCTATTATCCTTGGCTCAGCACAGCACAGCCAGACCAGTCTTGTTCTTTGCTTTAAGGATGTATTAGGAGAAAACAGAGAGAAAGGAGCTGCTTCGGGCATGTGAGTTGTAAAGGCCTGGCGCCTGAGAGAAAACAAAATAACTCCAGGTGGACCTTGTCTGAGTGCCTGATGGGCCCTGAGTTTCCCTGAGCTACGGTAAAGCGCAGGTGCTGGAACACCTGCTCACACCCCAGCATTAGCAGAGAGCACTGGACCCAGAGGAAGTCCCAGATGAGGGATAGACACATAGACACACACACACACACACACACACACACACACACACACACTAAAGGCATGTGTGTCTATATTCAAAATCACCAAAATATGGAAACAGCTCAAGTGTTCGAATGGATAAAAAGAACGCAGTACAATTATATCCACACAATGGAATATTATTCGGCCACAAAAAGGAATGAAATCCTGGCACAGGCTACCACATGCATGAGCCTTGGAAACATTATGCTGAGTGAAAGAAGCCAAAGACCAACTATTCCATGATTCCATCTGTACGAAATATCCAGAATAGGCAAATCCACAGGGACAGAAAGATCAGTGGTTTCCTGGGCCAGGGGAGAGGTAGGGTCAGGGAGTGACTGCCAGTAGGTACTGGTTTCCTTCTGCCCCGGTAAGAATGTTCTGGTTGCACAACAGCGTAACGGCACTGAATGCTACTGAACTATATACACTTTAAGATGATTAAAATAGTGACTTTTGCGTTATGCTTATTTTACCACATACACACACACACACACACACACACAAACCCGTGTGCCTTTCCTGCCTGTGGCTATAAGGAACCCTCTCACCTGCTCATCCCCTCCCCCCAACACACGGGTTCCACAGATAATCTCCTGTACCTTCTCTGTTGGCCAGCCCTTCCTGTCACCTACCCCCCACCCCCACGCCCCAGGTGCCATGCCCACAATGGGCCAGGCCCAGAGGCCTCCCACCGGAACCGGGGCTACGGGGTGTTCGGCTGTGAGGACTGACAGTCGTCATGTTCCTCAGAGTGATTTTCTCACCTAAATCCTTCACTTCTGCCTCCTCACCCCAACCCCCTACTCAGACACTTAAGGACAGCTCTGGAGTAAGGGAAGCTTTGGACAGTCTCTTGGAGACCCCTGGGGGGGGGGTGCTGGGTCCCAGGGGTCAAAGACAATGCCTTGTTGAAAACATTAGCTATTCCCATGGCTCCAAGGCCCAAGGCAGCCAGCCTCTAAGGGGGCCACGGCGGGGGGGGGGGGGGGCGCGGGAAGGTGGGGGGCAGCCCAACCTGCAAACAAGGGCTGTGTGAACCCCATCAGATCATGGGCCCGGCTCAGGGCGGTGTCACGGACACAGGCCCTCCAAAACCCTGAGCCTTCGTGTCCAGCTGGTGTGCCCACCCTGACTCGTGGTCGCGCCGGGTCACAAGCACCCCAGGATCACCTACTAAGCTCCCTCCCTAGTCCCAGACACCCCAAATCACGCTTTAGGAGCCTGAGGGGTGGCAAAGCCCCATGCTTGAGAGGACACCCACCTCACAGACCTCAGCGGACGGCACACCCCCGAGGGGTCCCGACCCTTTGCCCCCGGGGGCCTATGGGTGACGAAAACTCTTCTGTACACCTGAAAGGGCCCCCGGAACTTTAGTGGGGAAGCTGGCCCGCTTCTGAGGCTCCTGCCCCATCTGGCGGGGTCCGCGCGAGCTCCTGCCGGCTTTACCTGGGTTCTGCCGGCATCTACGGTCCACCTGGAGAACTACGGCGCAGGGCACCGGAAGTCCCCGGGAGCGAGTCCAGCCGCGAGACGCTGCGGGCCGCTGGACGAGCGAGCGCACGCGGCCCGTGCCTGGGGTGAGGATGTGGTGCCCTCTAGAGGCCGCAGGGCCGTACGGCCGGGGACCGGGTGGGCGCTAGAGGGCCTCTGCGCGCGCTAAAGGCTGGCAGGTGCGGGACCTAGGCGGACTGAGAGGCGAGCGATTTGTTCAAGGTCATAGGGAGACACAGATCCGAGCCTTCTGGAGTTGGGCCTTTGGTATTCCGCTGCCGCTTGTTAAAGAAAACAAAAAACCCTCGCACACTCATGCCTGCCCGGAGCAATGAAGCTTAAGTGTCAGGGCACTTCATTTGCCAAGGGCGCTCTTCAGGGCCCCAGAAATGTATTCACATGGTCGTGTTTGTTTCTACGATTTGCAGAAGTGAACCATTTGAGCTGTAATTGGTTAAGATCGCTCTCTTCCCGCTCTCTCTGTCACACTTCCCCTCCGGTCCTGGAGAGGCCAAGGGCCTTTGGGGGCTGGCTAAGGGGAAGTTGAGTTGAGGATACATTTAATGTGCCTTTAATGAGAGCTGTTTACATATGTAGTTATTACTAGCCATCCTGGGGTAGGAATGACTTCCGGGAATAATCCCACCGCCCACCTGGCATCATGACATCGAGCACTACAGCAGCTGGGGTGTGGGAGGAGGAGAAATGAGGTTTAAAATGTACAGAGCCGGAAGCTAGTCTGTGGGAAATTCTTCCAATCACCAAATACCTAAACTTGTGAGCAGATCAAAACAGAAATTTTTCCTCCTAAGAATATCATCAATAATGCAGTGAATATAATTGCAAACCCCCTATAAAATGAAATTATTTTTCAAGTATGCCCATATGTAACCAATAGAAACAATTCTGGCATGGAAAAGTAAACTGTAACAGTTTTTCTTTTTTTCACATCATACCAAAAGGGAAAGCGATACATTTTGAATAGAGCTAACATATGAGTTCTTGGTTTAATAACCTACTCAATGAAAAGAAGTGAAGTATACGAACACAATGGGAAAAATATTTAACTTTCTTGCTGATTTGACCAAAACACTGACATTGACAAAGATAACAAATCTCAGACCTGTAAAAGACATTGAGGTCAAGTTGGCTGATGAGAATTGTCAATTCAGAGTATTTAAGATTGCTCCCTGAACATGAACCCTTGATATGCTCTGAAAATGTACAGCTTTTCATAAAAGAAACTCAATAGAGGTTCCCCCATATTTGACAGCAGTCCCCTAAATGAGTAACAAACTCTGAAGTGGTAAGTTTTCTAAACTATAAATAATGAAAACCAAATCTCCATCAACTATGCCAGAAGAAAACCAGAATGAATTATCTTTCTATCCTCTTGCTAGAAAATGATATTACAAAATTGTTGTCACACAAAACGGTGCTGAAAGAGTCTGCAGCCAAAAATCGTAGGGGAAAAAAGGCTTGTAGGGGTTTGTCAGGCAGTTAACAAAACTTTATGTCAGTTTTCTGAATTAGGTGAGATTTGAGGTATTTCTCAGCCTTTAAAATGCTATATGTTAGGCGCCTGGCTGTCTTGATCTCTGGGTCATGAGTTTGAGCCCTGCATTGAGCATAGAGATTAGTTTTTTAATGTTTATTTATTTATTTTTGAGAGAGAGGGCGAGAGAGAGTGAGCGAGCTTGAGCAGGGGAAGAGGGCAGAGGGAGAGAGAGAGAGAGAGAGAGAGAGAGACAGAGAGAGAAAGAGAGAGAGAGAGAGAGAGAATCCCGAGCAGGTTCCATGCTACCATCTCGGAGCCCAACTCAGGGCTCAATCCCATCACCCTGGGATCATGACCTGAGCCGAAATCAAGAGCCAGACAATCAACCAACTAAACCACCCACACACCCCTTTATAGATTACTTAAAAAAAAAAAAAAAGTATGCTGCGGTGCCTGGTTGGCTCAGTTGGTTAAGTGTCCAACCTCAGCTCAGGTCATGATCTCGTGGTTCATGAGTTTGAGCCCCACATCAGGCTCTGTGCCTGGAGCCTGCTTTGGATTGTGTCTCCCTCTCTCTCTGCCCCTCCCTTGCTTGTGCTCTCTTTCTCTCTCTCTCAAAAATAAACATTTTTTTTTAAAGTATGCTATGTATTGTGTTTTCTTTCTGAATCTGCATAACATTCTTCTCCTACCTAATTCTGTATCCATAATGTTCTGTTCTTTTTTCTCTTTAAGGGATCCCCAAATCATAAAATAAAAAACCCCACAAAACCTGGATCTACTCTCCCACACATGTGCACACGCACGCCCATGTGCACACACACAGACACACTCATATACACAAAAACCAAGAAGAACCACAGGCTCGTTGAGTAAAAAGAGGCACAAGAGCCCTTCCCTAGACACATTTGTGTGCTTCGGAGTCGCTCTTTTTATCGGTAAAAAGGTGCTGGTCATCAGACTTCTACTCCAGAAAATATATAGAATCATAAAATGACCACAGATTTGTTAAAAGCTAGATCCAGTGAGAATTATTTTCACTAAGTAAGCTCATTTTACTAACAAAGCTAATTTTCCTGGGGCACCTGGCTGGCTAAGTCGATGGAGTGTGTGAATCTTGATCTCGGCGTTGTGAGTTCGAGCCCCATGTTGGATGTAGAGATTACTTAAACATAAAATCTTTTTTTTTTTTAAAGCTAATTTTCCTGTTGGTTTCCCCGATGCCTTCCAATCCTTTAATGTCACCCCCAAAGGAATTGCAGAGGACAGCTTTGGGCCATTATTTCACCATTCCCCTTAGACAGAAGGAGTGGTTTTTCTTCCTCGTTAGCCTGTTGGGTATTTTAAGATTGTCATCATCTGTTATGCAAAAGAGAAAAAAAGAAAAAAGAATCAAAGGAAAATCAAACTTATGTTTTGTCTTAATATTTCACGAGCCAAACTTCTTTCATTTTGTTCAATTGACATTTGTAGAAAGGTTCTTTTAAAGTCTGCTGCTCAGAGTTAAGCAGTCACAACCTGCAGAGAGGTACCTCGTCCATCTGAATGTGCAATAATATCCTCGTTGGTCGGGAGCTTCTAGTCCCATGGTGGTTTTTTCCTGTCAGGCTGTACTAGAAGAAGAAACATAGGAGGCATAAGGGTATGCCAGATGGTGAAAAATAGGTTTACGGCACCAAAATAGTGTTGTTTTTTTATTAAAAACTAGGCTAGTATTGAATGCCAGAAGGTGTGAAACCCAGCTCTGAGTAAGAATCTCCACATTTAGCATTGATCTTGGCCCGTGTGAACCTCCCACCAGGGGAAGCAGAGTAGGCCCACCAGCCTGCCTGGGGACATTGTTGCCAGGCTACCTGCACAGCATCCTGGAGGCCCAAGAGAGAGCAGGTGAGCTTGCTTCTTGGGAGGGTCAGCTTGGCTCCCCAAACCCCCTTCCTACGCTCATGCCCGTTACCATCACACCGGAAGTTCTTTGCTAGATGCTCTCTGAGTCACCCACATCTCTTTCATATTGGATTCCAAAATCTAAGAACCCGTAAGGCTGGAACCTTGACCTCCAAGAAGTTTTAGGCTTCTGCAGCATCAGTAAAGGTAACAGCTGTCTCCAAAAGTGTTCCCAAAACCCTTAGCAGCCCATGTCCCTCAAACACTCCAACTTAAGGGAAACCAACATCCCAGAGGATTAGGCTCCTCACTTGGAAAGTCCTTATTTGCCTCCATCACCATAGTCTGAGTTGGTTAGTGTTTGCTGCAAAACAGTCCACAACCAAGCTTAGTGCCTTACGACACCAACTCTAGATTTAGCTCTTCATTCTGTGGACTGGCAAGCTGGGCATAGCTCCACTGATGCACGTGGCTCACACCCACATGTACAATATCCACTGCCAGGGTGGCTGGGGACAGTCTGGTCTGCGATGGCCTCACCTGGTCAGATCGTCTTTCTCCCATACGGAGAGCAAGCAGAAACAGCAATGAAGCCCAAGGCTTCTTGAGAGGCCTGGACCAGGCACGATGTTTGGTATTCGGATTGGTCAGAGCAAGTCCCAAGACCAGACCAGGTTCCACTCTGATGGGAAGAGCCGCTCTGCATTGAAAAGGGAGGGTAATAATTGTGTCTCTCTGTTTTCTTTAAAAACTTTGTATCATGGAGCACCTGGCTGGCTCAGTTGGTAGAGCATGCAACTCTTCTTTTTTTCTTAAGTTCATTTATTTATTTTGAGGAAGAAAAAGAGAGTGGGGGGGGGGAGAGGAGCAGAGAGAGAGGGAGAGAGAGAATCCCAAGCAGGCTCTGTGCTGTTAGCTCGGAGCCCAGCCAGGGGCTCGAACTCATGATCCATGAGATCGTGACTTGAGCTGAAATTAAGCGTCGATGCTTAACTGACTGAGCCACCCAGGGACCCTGAGCGTGAAACTCTTAATCGTGGGGTTGTGAGTTTGAGCCCCACACTGGGTGTAGAGCTTACTTAAAAAAAAAAAAAATTTTTTTGTATTGTGGTAAAATATGCATAACATCAAAATTACTCTTCTATCCATCACTACCGTCCATTTCCACAACTTATTAAAAATAGATTTTTTTGGGGGGCGCCTGGGTGGCGCAGTCGGTTAAGCATCCGACTTCAGCCAGGTCACGATCTCGCGGTCCGTGAGTTCGAGCCCCGCGTCGGGCTCTGGGCTGACGGCTCAGAGCCTGGAGCCTGTTTCCGATTCTGTGTCTCCCTCTCTCTCTGCCCCTCCCCCGTTCATGCTCTGTCTCTCTCTGTCCCCAAAAAATAAATAAACATTGAAAAAAAAAATTAAAAAAAAAAAAGATAAATAAATAAAAATAGATTTTTTTTTTAAAAAATGCTACCTTTTATTCATTTAGCACTTTTACAGTTAGTTCAGGACCATTTCTTTTCATTGCCTCAAAGAATCTTCTGTGTTCTGCCTATTCATCCCTCCCTCTAACCCAACCCCTGACAACCACTGGTCTTTTTACTGTCTCCATAGTTTTGCCTTTCACTAGTGGCATGCATTCACATTTCCTCATGTCTTTTTGTGGCTTGACAGCTCATTTCTTTTTAGTGCTGAATCATATTTTACTGTGTGGATGTACCACTGTTTATCCACTCACCTACTGAAAACATCTTGGTGGCTTCCAAGTTTTGGCAATTATGAATAAGCTGCTACAAACATCTGTGTTCAGGTTTCTGTGTAGACATAAGCTTTCAACTCCTTTGGGTAAATACCAAGGAACACGTTTGCTGAATTACATGGTAAGCCTATGTTTAGTGGGAGCTGTGCTGGGCTTTTTTTTTAACTTTTTTTTTTTTTTAAAGTAGGCTCCATGCCCACTATGGGCTTGAACTCACAACCCTGAGATAAAGAGTTGCACGCTCTACCGACTGACCAGCTGGGTGCCCCTAATGTTTTTTGTTTGTTTGTTTGTTTGTTTGTTTGTTTGTTTTAAGTAATCTCTACACTTGGGGCATCCAGTTGGCTGAGCATCAGGCTCTTGGTTTCGACTCAGGTCATGATCCCAGGGTGGTGGGATCCAGCTCTGCATTGGGCTCTGTGCTGAGAGTGGAGCCTGCTTGGGATTCTCTCTCTCTCCTTCTTCCCTCTTCCTCACTTGCACGCTGTCTTTCTCTCTCTCAAAAATACAATACAACGTAATAAAATAAAATAAAATAAAATAAAATAAAATAAAATAAAATAAAATAAAATAAAAGTAATCTGTACACCCAACGTGGGGGGCTTGAACTCACAACCCCAAGATCAAGAATCACATACTCTACTGACTGAGCCAGCCAGGCACCTTGTTTTTAAGAGACTATCAAACTACTTTCCATACTGGCTGTACCATTTTGCATTCCCACCAGCAATGAATGAGAGTTCCTGTTCCTCCATTCTCAGCAGCATTAGGTGTTGTCAACTCCAGAATTTTTCATCATCCCAAACTGAAACTCTGTACAATGACTGCCCCTTCCCCCTTCCTCAGACCCTGGTACCCCTATTCTACTTTCTGTTTCTATGAGTTCAACTATTCTAGATACCTCATAGAGGTGGAATTGTGGCCTTTTTTCTTTTTTTTTTTGAATTGTGGCCATTTTTTTTTAATTTTTTTTTTAACGTTTATTTATTTTTGAGACAGAGAGAGAGCATGAACGGGGGAAGGGCAGAGAAAGAGGGAGACACAGAATCGGAAGCAGGCTCCAGGCTCTGAGCCATCAGCCCAGAGCCCGACGCGGGGCTTGAACCCGCGGGAACGGACTGCGAGATCGTGACCCGGGCCGAAGTCGGACGCTTAACCAACTGAGCCACCCAGGCGCCCCTGTGGCCATTTTTGAAAACAATCTGTCACCTACTCTTAACAGGTAGATTTTATGGATCTCCAAACTCTTTTTTTTTTTTTACAATTATTTATTTATTTTGAGAGAGAGAGAGTGCATGCACACACAGAAGAGAGGCAGAGAGAGAATCTAAGCAGGCTCCATACCATCAATGCAGAGCCTGACATGGGGCTTGTATCCACGAACCGTGAGAGCATGACCCGAGCTGAAACCAAGAGTTTGTCACTCAGCCAACTAAGCCACCCAGGCACCCTCCAAATTCTTCATCATCTACTTCTGTCCCACATTCTGGGTACAGCCATCCTTCCCAGTCACATGTACATAGAATCTCCAAGATGCCTGGTCTCCAAGGGTATGGTAGTGGAAGATCTTATTCTGCCTGAAGTTCAGGATTCAACTTGGACCGGGGAGTGGTGGTCAGTGCCACAGGCAACTTAGCACAGACCTGCTCAGGTCTCCTCTCTCTGTCACTTTTGTGTCAGTTCCCTCACACACCAGGGAGGAGACATGATGCTTCTGACATGTCCCGGCTGGCTGGGTGGTGGGGGGGATCAAGAGCCCCTCTAGCTACCAAGACCAACTGTGCTCTTTCCGCACCCCTGTGCCTTCTCCCTGAGCTCAGCTAGCAGGAAGCAATGTGGCTGCCACTCAGCACCCTGGGCACAAAGGTATGGAGACCCTGGGGAGGGAACTAGTGATGTGACCCATCCTTTTCATTGACCTTCAAACCGCTTACAATAACAATGTGACCCCCCACCCCAGCCTAGGACAGGAGAGGTAGAAGAGAAAGGGATGTGGAAAAAGGAGAGAGAGGAAAAGCAGAATGAGAGGTATGTGGGAAAGAATGAACCTTGCTCAAAGAAAGGTGTGGCCTTTGTCTTCAACTCCTGGGAGGTGATGTCTATATCACCTGTGGAATGTCTTGCCAGATAAGAGTGTCTTTGTTGGGAGCTTAGGTGGCTCAGTTGGTTAAGCATCTGACTCTTGATTTAGGCTCAGGTCATGATCTCGTGGTTCATGAGTTCAAGCCCTACATCGGGCTCTGTGTTGACAGTGCAGAGCCTGCTTGGGATTCTCTCTCTCTCTCTCTCTCTCTCTCTCTCTCTCTCTGTCAAAATAAGTAAATAAAGTTTTAAAAAATGAGTGTCTTTGTTTACAAGGGGGCCTGGGACCACACCAGATAGTGTAACAATGTGGTTTATGGTGGGGGCTTTGTGTCACAAGGTTATCAGCTCAGCCTTCACAGAGTGGGCAACGAACCATGTCTACATGACTGAGCTCCAGTGGAAATAGGCCACCGAGGCTCAGGTGAGCTTCCCTGGTTGGCGATACTCTTACATACTGTCATACATAGCTGCTGGGAAGAGTTAACGCTGTCCATGACGCCACCAGGAGATGACAACTGGAAGCTCTGTGTTTGGACCTGTCTGGACTCTGCCCCTTGTGTCTCTTCACTTAATTGATTTTAATCAGTATCCTCTCTCTGTAATAAACTGTAGTGGTGAGTATAACAACTTTCAGTGAGTTCTGTGAATCTCTCTAGCAAATAATTAAAACTGAGGGTGGTCTTGGGGACCCCTGAACTCTGCAGTCGGTGTGAGAAGGGAGAGTGGTCTTGTAGATTGTTGTCTAGTTTTACAAGGGGGTACACAGGGGTGCCTGGGTGGCTCAGTCGGTTAAACATCCAACTCTTGGTTTCAGCTAAGGTCATGATCTCAGGGTTTATGAGCTTAAGCCCTGCATTGGGCTCTGTGTTGACACCGAGGAACCTCCTGCTCTCTGCCCCTCCCCTGCTCACACTCTCTATATCTCTCAAAATAAATAAATAAACTTAGGGGCCCCTGGGTGGCTCAATTGGTTAAGTGTCCGACTTTGGCTCAGGTCATGATCTCACAGTTTGTGAGTTTGAGCCCCACCTCGGGCTCTGTGCTGACAGCTCAGAGCTTGGAGCCTGCTTTGGATTCTGTGTCTCCCTCTCTCTCTTCCCTGCCCCGACTTGTGCTCTGTTTCTGTCTCTGTCTCTCTCTCTCTCAAAATAAAAAAAACATAAAAAATTTCTTTTAAATAAATAAATACACTTAAAATAACAACAACAAAGAACCAAGAAGGTACACAGATGGAGAATGCTATCATGTTAACAGTAAATCCAAGAATAATGGTCATAGTGCCCTCAGTCAGATGGGGCACAGGGATGCTTCTGGAAGCCACCTAAGGAGAATCACAAGTTCAGTTCAAACTTATATTGGTTGGTGATGATTGTGCTGGAAAAAATGGCATTCGTGAAATGTCATTTGAGTGCTGAGTTGAAGAAGTATGTGACTACATTGGAGGTTGAGGACCATTCCTTTCTATTCCACACCAGCAGAGGACCTGTTAAGTTGAACGTACAGGATATAACTAGTCATAAGAAATTGGGTAGATTGAGAGATGGCTGTTATATCCAAACAGAGTGTGCCATTATGATGTTTGATGTAACATTGAGTGTTACCTCCAAGGATGTGCCTAACTGGCATAGGGATTCGGTACAAGTATGTGAACACATTCCTGTCACATTGTGTGGCAACAAAGTGAGTATTAAGGACAGGAAATTTAAGGCAAAATCTATCACCTTCCATTGAAAGAAGCATTTTCAGGGGCGCCTGGGTGGTTCAGTTGGTTGAGCATCGGACTTTGGCTGAGGTCATGATCTCACGGTTTGTGAATTCGAGCCCCACGTGGGGCTTTGTGCTGACAGCTCAGAGCCTGGAGCCTGCTTTGGATTCTCTCTCTCCGCTCCTTCCCTGCTCATGTTCTGTCTCTCTCTCTCTCTCTCTCTCAAAAATAAATAAACATTAAGAAAAAAAAGAAAGAAGTATGTTCAGTCTTAGACATTTCCGCTAAAAGTAACTACAAACTTTGAAGAGGTCTTCCCTTTGATTTGTTGGAAAACTAATTGGAGACCCTAACTTGGAGTTTGTCGCCATGCCTGCTCTTGCCCCACCAGAGGTTGTCATGGATGCATTTTTGGGAGTGCAATATGAGGCTGGTGGAGTGGGGCCCCCATAGCATGCCCAGAAACACCATCTCCACGGGTATCAGGTACCTCTCTCCTTTTGTGGCTGGTGCACAGTTTCACGGTGTCCACGCCAACCGCGGGTCAGCTGCTCTCTAATGCGGGTGCCTTCCGCAAATTAGACCATTTTAAGTACCTGATAGGAGAAGATACATTGGCTTTCAAAATCCATTTGCATTACAATAAGAACTTTCAACATTTCATCTGTCCACTAAAGGAAGAGCTGCCAGAGCCTTTAAATATAATTTCAACTGTTGCACAAGTTTAAGTGGATGATAAAAGATGGTAGTTGTTTACCTGTGCTAATGAAATTTCTCCTTGATGGTGACTATCAAGCATTCGAAGTGTTCATCGATGAATTACGTGTGGCCGTTGCGAGCATTAAACCTCATATAAAAAGTTACGTGGAAGGAGCGACTGTGTGGCTCAGTTGGTTGAGCCGACGCTTGATTTCGGCTCAGGTCACGATCTCAGGTTCATGGGATCGAGCCCCACATGCAGCTCTGCGCTGACAGCACAGGGCCTGCTTGGGATTCTCTCTCTCCCTCTCTCTCTACCCCTCCCTTGCTCACTCACTCTCTCACTCTCAAAATAAACACATAAACTTAAAAAAAAAAGTTACATTGATGAAAACAAACTGTGGTAGATTGATTAAAGGCCACCAATCCCTCCCATGCTGGTTTGCACTGTGCAATGTGTCCCCCCACGTCTTCTTCCCATCCAAGGGTGTGTCTTTTTCTCCACTTCCTTACCCGAGTCTGGGCTTGCCCTGTGACCTGCTTGGGCCGATAGAAAAGGATGGAAGTGACTTGGGGCTCCCATGGTTAAGTCAGGAAGTTTAAGGGTTCTGCCTTGATTCTCTTGGAAGGTTCTGGTTGCTATATAACAATCCATCTAGCCTACTAGAACACGAGAAGCCATGGAAGAGAGGAGACATGAAGTGTCCTAGTCCACAGCCAGACATGCAAGTGAAACCATCTTGGACCTTCTAGCCCAGATGAGCCTCCCTCTTGAATAATTCTAGTCAAAACCCACAGAAGAAGTGCCCAGCCAACCAGCACAATCATGACAAAGCATAGAGTATTGCTGTTTTAGGCCAGTACACTTTGGGATGCCTTGTTATCTGGCAAAGGCTAAAACACAAGGTCAAGTTATCATTTAAAAAAAGTGAAAGGGGGAGCCTGGGTAGCTCGTTGGTTAAGCATTGGTTCAGGTCATGATCTCATGGTCTGTGAGTTCAAGCCCCGCATGGGGCTCTGTGCTGACAGCTCAGAGCCTGGGGCCTGCTTCAGATTCTGTGTCTCCCTCTCTCTCTGCCCCTCCCCTGCTGGTGCTCTGTCTCTCTCTCAAAAATAAACATTAAAAAAAAATTTTTTTTTAATGAAAGGATGGGGCGACGGGGAGGCTCAGTTGGTTAAGCATCCCACTCTCGATTTCAGCTCAGGTCATGATCTCCCGGTTCATGGGATCCGGTCCCAAGTTGGGCTCTGCACTGACAGCATGGAGCCTGCTTGGGATTCTCTCTCTTTCTCTGCCCCTCCCCGGCTTGAGCTGTCCCTCTCAAAATAAATACACAAAACAAAACAAAACAGGATAAGAACAGGAGGGGAGTGATGAAACAAAATTGGCCATATCTTGATCATTGCTGAAGCTGAAAATTATCTACTCTTCTATTTTTGTGGGAACTTTTCCATAGTATAAAGGAGAAAATAAAGAAAGGGTTGTAAAGATTTCATTTAGGAAATTGTATTTACATAGTGGGTATTTCACCTTTTGTAATCGTTTATATTTCATTTTCTTTACATGATTGCATAATATAGAGAATGAAATAATTTTTTTTTTTTTTTTTTTTTACTCACCAAGCCCCATTTGGACTCTCCAAATACTCACCAGTTCACCCCTGAAAGTCACGGGGACATTATATAAATTTTCTGGGTGGCTCATGAGGTGAACAAGGATGAGGAGCCCGGTCTGACCCCACATCCATAAACCCTGCCAAAAGCAGCTGGCGCCCGCACCAGGGAGGGTTCCAACAGGGCAGGAGCCCTTCCCCCCTCCCCCACCCCCCGGCCGCGCTCTCAGGCGTGGGAGGAGACGATGAGGAAGTCCAGCCTCCTGGAAAGCCAGCTTGGCCCTCCTTCCCTCCCTGCTGTCCGCTCTGTGGCTCCGTAGTGGCTGTGCCCAGGCCCGCCTGCCCGATGGCGCGCGCCCCGGCCTCCGGGTGGGGGTGAGAGTGCTGGGAGGGGCCGGAAAAGGCGGGTCAGCCTGAGTTACGAACCGCACCAAACCATCCGGGGAGGGGCCACAAGCTTCTCTTTCAATGATCGGGCAAAGGCTGTCCTTCGATCTCCTCCTCCTTCCTTGCGAGGGGACGGGTGGCAGGCGCACCGCGTTAGGTTCCCAGTCGCTCTGGGGCGCCCCGGCTTTGGGAAGCGGGGAACCTCTGCCCCTCCGAGTCACACTCTCTGGAAGCCCCGGCACCCCTAGGCTCCGGTCCTCGACGGCTGTACACCAGCGCGCAGCCCCAACGTGAAGGGCTGACGGGGGACCGCGCCGAGGGCCTGGGCCGGGACCTGCGCAGTCCCCAGCGGGGCACCGGGCGGCCGGGAAGGTGGGGGGGCGCGGCCCGGGCTCAGCGGTGAACGCCCCCCGAGGCAGTCTGGAACCCGACTTTCCATCGCCTCATCGATCCCGTCCCGCTTCCTAACGACGTTTGGAATGACTGATGCGAGCTCTCGGGCCTCGAAGCCACCCTCCCAGGAAGCCCTCTTTCCTTGCAAGGGCGCCCAGACCCCGCGGAGCGAGCGGGGACGGAGGCGGGAGCGTGGGGGGGTGGGGAGGGGGCGGAGGAAGGAAGCCGGGGGGGGGGGAGGAGGGAAGGAGGGAGAGAAATGAATTGCATTGGCCAGTCGCATCCGCAGCGGATGATGCTGACACCCTCCATGCGGTCCCCTCCCAGGGGGGCAAGCGCTCCGCTCCCCCACGCCAGGCTGCAGACAAATGAACACAAAGCACGCGGACTAGAACATAAACAAGGGTATTTTATGACTTCCTTTTTATTTATTTATTTATTTGGCACACTAATTAATAAATAAACTCCTGCAACGCGGGGGGGGGGGGAGGGGGGGGGGAGAAGCAAGCAAGCAGAATCCAAACATCCTCTCTGTTGCCATTTGGTTATGTAAAAAGGAGGAATTAAGGCAAGTTGGTGGTGAAGAATTCCTCCAATGCCACGCTCCAGATCAGAGCCCCTGCAAGACCTGAAATCAAAAAGAAAGCGGGCACCAGCAGCAAGCACAGAAAGTGGGGCAGAGGTCTGCCAGCAGCTCACATATTGTTCCTGCTCCTAAGGGGACGATTGTCACATGTCACAGAATTAGGCCCAGCTGTAAGCCACCAGCCCTACTACACACCACCTCCTAGTAACAACCCCTGCCTCCCCATTCACTTTCTTTCTGACCAGGGATGGGCTCCGAGGCAGCTTCCATTGTACCGGGTCCCCACCTCCACCCATCATGGCCAGAGGTGCTGGGGCAGGGAGTGGACACCTGCCCCAAGATACTGGGCCACAGGAGTCCCCTCACCCAGGAATTTAGGACTGGATGGAGAAAGAGAAAATAGTTTATGAAGAGCCAGACGCCATTTGGTGTAAACAGGGGAGCCCTGGCGGGTTGTAGGTCTGGGGAGACAGAGGGAGCAGTCTGGGAGAAAAAAAGGCCAAGGGAAGGAGGAAGAGAGGGGGAGACAGAAAGAGAGAGACAGGGAGAGATGGAATAAAAAGCTGCTGGCACAGAGGGGCAGGATAATGCTCCCTGCTGCCTTCTAGGCCTTTCTGAGGCCCTCGGCAGCATCCTCCTCCCCCCATATTTGGTAACAATAATCCCTGTCTTCTGGTTCACCAGGCGTCTGTGACCTGTAACCTGAAGTTCAATGAGCTGGAAATTTCTGTTGCTTGTACTAAACGGGTACAAATAATAAATTAGGCATTTAGCTATGCCTAAATAACATAGCTTCAAATCAAAGCTTCCTTTATCATTTTACTTTAAAATTTTTTGATTGATTTATTTTTTAAATGTTTATTTATTTTTGAGAGAGAGGGTGAGCACAGGTGGGGGAGGGGCAGAGAGAGAGGGGGACAGAGGATCCAAAGTGGGCTCCATGCTGACAGCAGAGAGCCTGACACAGGGCTGGAACCCACGAACCTAGAGATCATGACCTGAACTGAAGTCAGATGCTCAACCAACTGAGCCACCCAGGCGCCCCTAGATTTTATTTTTTAGAGCAGTTTTAGGTTCACAGCAAAATTGGGATGAAGGTACAGAAAGTTCCTATATACCCTCTGCCCCCTCCACATGCACAGCCTCCCCCGTTATCAACATCCCACACTAGAGTGCACATTTGTTAAACCGATGATTCCACATTGACATGTCAGTATCACCCAGAGTTTGTAGTTTACCTTAAGGTTTATTCTTGGTGTTGTGCATTCTATGGGTTTAGACGAATGTGTAATTGTTACTGATTGATCTATCATAGACGCTAACTCAGGAAATGAACAGATTGAGCCCTGGCACTGCCCCAGCCACCTGCTCCATCCGGTGGGGGGGGGGCACCAGGGAGGTTGGGGGCTGGACAAGTGGAAAGCATAGCTCCTGGTTAGGTTTGCCAATGCTGTTGCCAAACTCAGGTACAACTCATCATAAGAGAAGTCAATAACTCAAGAGATGAAGGTTTGGAAGAGAGAAAGGGAGAAATTTATTTTGGGTGCCAGCAACTGGAGTTGGTGGCAGGCTCAAATGACCTCTCAGCCTGTAAGATGGACACCTAGAGTTTTAAAGAGAGGTTTGGGGGTATGTGCAAGAGAGCCGACAGGGAGCGCATGATCACAGGTGGGGGTCGGTATGTGTTCAGCCCATCATTATGGGCAGGGAAGGGAACATGTCGGGTGTGGCCTTCTAGGCATTCCGTCGGTATCAGAGCTTTTCTGGTCTGGTGGTTGCAATGTTCCGGTCATTGCAAAACATCTTCGTCAATGCCTCAAGAAAGTGAGATAAGAAATTAACACAATGGGTTTTAGTTAGAGCATGAGTTAAGCGGGCTTGTCTATTTCTGGTTTTAACTCTTGGGGTCTATAGTTGAGCAAGAGGGCTGCCGACATAATGACATGTATCCACCATTGTAAGCAGCATACAGACTACTTTCATTGCCCTGAAAATCCTCTGCACTCTGCCCTTTCTTCCCTCCCCCTAAGCTCTGGAAACCACTGATCCTTTTCCTGTCTCCATAGTTTGGTCTTTTCCAGAATGTCAGATAGTTGGAATCATGCAGTATGTAGCCTTTTTGGATTGGCTTCTTTCGCGTAGTAATTTACTTCTATGGTAGAAGTTTTCTGTTTACATTTTCCCAATCCTTCTCTCCTTTGGTGGACACATTATCTAATACCTTCTAATTGAGGGAAAAAAGCTTATTTTGGGCCTACCAATACATTGGAAGCAAAGGCTTTTTACTTTGGGAAAAGGGAAAAATGACACTTGCTGCACTGGAAACTAGAAGTCCCAGCATTTCTAATTTCAGCCACAATCCAACCTGCTGCGGAAGTAAGGACCACAGTCCAACCTGCCTAAAGCGTTCTCAGACTTCCGAGAGTCCGGAATGCCCCCCAGCCCGGCATCCATGGAACCATCCTAAGGGCTGCCTTTCCTCACTCCGGGCAGCATGGTCCCATCTGCAGTAAGTAGAGGCTGGTGATGCTCTGCATCGAGGCAAAACCATGGGGACCCCCTTTCCCTGGAGGTCAAGAGCATCGTGCTACTGGCAAACTCAATCCCCACTCTGACTCTCTGGCATTCTCCCATCAGCTACAATAACGACAGCAATAGCAGTTGACATTTCCTGACTGCTAATTATATGCCAGGTCCCTTGCGAAACACTTTACATGTATTTATTTAATCCCCCCAACCTAATGAGGTAGGTAATAGTAGCATCCCCTATTTTATTTTGTTTTTGAAATGGATTTATTTTTTTAGTTATCTCTACACCCAACGTGGGGCTTGAACTCACGACCCCGAGATCAAAAGTTGCATGCTCTTCCAACTGAGCCAGCCAGGTGCCCATATCCCCCGTTTTATAACTGAAGAGGCTGAGTCACAGAAGAATTGTCACATGCTCAAGGTCACACAACTTAGAAGTGGCCTAACCAGGATTTGAGTCCAGATAGTCTAGTTCCAGGGTTCAGCTGTGAACCACTGTGTTGTGATGGGGAAGATATTAGTTATATCTATTGCTGTGTAACAAATGTCTTCAAAACTTAGTGGCTGAAAACAATGGACTATTACTATCACACACAGTTTCTGAGGGTCAGGGATCTGGGTGCTCTGGCTCAGAGGGTCTTGTGGGGAAGGCTCTCCCAAGACTTGACTGAACCCAGAGGATCTGCTTCTAAGCACATTGGCTGGAGGCCTCAGTTCTTTGACACATCGGCTGCTCTGAACAAGGCTTCCCCCAGTGCAGGTAATGAGGGGGAGAAAGGGACAGATATTGAGAGATGAGCCACTCTACCTTTTATGACCTAGCTTTCCAATCACATACATCACTTCTGCCTTATTCTATTTATTAAGCCAACCCACAACTCAACAAGAGAGGATTACACAACGACATGAATACAAGGAAGCATAGATCACCGGAGGCCATCTTGGAGGCTGGCTACTATGAGTACGAAGACAAGCTAAGCCGAAAAGGACCTTGCCCTCAGAAAATCCTAAAACCTGCTTCAGAGGTGATAGCAAAAAACTACTGAGCCCCGTGCAAATGTTTGTCGCCACTCAACAAGCCCTTCCCCTGTGCCTGACACATTTCACCAAGCACTATGGAGAAAGGTGGACTCATCTAGAACATGAGCTCTGTGAAGACAGGCTCTACATCTTAGATGACATATCGTTGTCAGTCTTCCATGAATATTTTTAATTGGCTGACACTAAAGAAGTAAAAGATGCACTCACTGCTTTTAGAAAGTTAACCGAGTTTTAAAACAATAGTAATTACATTTTATTTGCATACCTTCTGTGGTAAAATATACGTAACCGAAAATTTCCACTTTAACACATTTTTCAAATGTCCCATTTAGTGGCATTTAAGTATATTCACATTGTTCTGAACCACTATCACCACCATCCAACTCCAGAACTTTCAAATCATCCTAAATTGAAAAAATCTGTGCCCATTAAACAATAACTCCCCAGGGCACCTGGCTGGCTCAGTCAGAAGAACATGTGACTCTTTATCTCAGGGTTTTGAGTTCATGCCCCACGTTGGTGTACAGATTACCTGACAATGAAATCTTTGGGTGCCTCGATTTGTTAAGTATCTGACGCTTGATTTCAGCTCAGGTCATGATCTCACGGTTTGTGGGATCCAGCCCTGAGCCCTGTCTCAGGCTCTGTGCTGACAGCATGGAGCCTATTTGGGATTCCCTCTCCCTCCCTCTCACTCTGCCCCTTTCCTGCTTGTGTGCTCTCTCTCTCAGAATAAAACAATAAAATAAAATAAAATAAAATAAAATAAAATAAAATAAAATAAAATAAAATAAAAACTTTAGGGGGCCTAGATGGCTCAGTTGGTTAGGCATCTGACTCTTGATTTCAGCTCAGGTCATGATCTCAGGGTTCATGAGATTGAGCCCTGAATTGGGCTCCTCCCTGACAGTGAAGAGCCTGTTTGGGATTCTCTCTCTCTCCCTCAATCTCTGCCCCTCCCCCACTTGTGCTCTCTTTAAATAAACATTAAAAAAATTTCTTTAATTTATTTATTTTTGAAAGAGTTAGAGACACAGTGTGAGCAGGGAAGCACAGAGAGAGAGGGAGACACAGAATCCAAAGCAGGCTCCAGGCTCTGAGCTGTCAGCACAGAGCCTGACGCAGGGTTTGATCTCACGATCTGTGAGATCATGACCTGAGCCAAAGTCGGACACTCAACTGACTGAGCCACCCAGGCACCCCATAAATACATTTTTTAATAAATAAGTAAATAAATAAATAAAACAGAAAAATAAATAAATAAAAATAAACAATAACTCCCCATTTCCCTCTGCCCCACCCCGCCCCTGCCAATCACCTTTCTATTTTCCATCTAGGAGTTTGTAAACTCCCGGTACCTGATACAACTGGAATCGTACCATATTTGTCCTTTTGTGTCTGGCTTATTTTACTTAGACTAATGTCTTCAAGGTTCATTCATATTGTAAAATGTGTCAGAATTTCCTTCCTTTTTAAGGCTGACTGCTATTCCATTGGATGTGTAGATCACATTTTTTTAATCCATTCATCCATCACTGGACATTTGGGTTGTTTCCACCTTTGGGCTATGGTGAACAATGCTGCTATGACCGTGGGTGTGCAAATCTATTTGAGCCCCAGCTTTCAATTCTTTTGGGTATATCCCTAAAGTGGAATTATTGGATCATACGGTAATTCTATGTTTAATTTTTTTTAATGTTTATTTTATTTTAGACAGAGAGAGAGAGACAGAGAATGAGTGGGGGAGGGGCAGAGAGAGCGGGACAGAGGCTCTGAAGTGGGCTCTGTGCTGACATCGGAGAGCCCCATGTGGGGCTCAAACTCACAAACTGTGAGATCATGACCTGAGCCGAAGTCAGATGCTTAACAGACTGGGCCACCCAGGCGCCCCATGCCTTTTTCTTGATGGTAAGTAGTACAGGGTGTTCCAACTCATGTTTCATTTTGGAAGTCGCATCCCACTGGCTTCCTAAAAAATTTGTCCACGTGATGGAAATTTCCGTATGGAAATAGTGAATCAAGTTTTGAAGTGGTGATCAGAAAGGCAGATGAAAGAAGAGAATGGCCATTTGAGGCAGAATAAGGGCAGAGACACCATGATACAAACAAGCAGATTACAAATGATTTACCAAGTTGATGTATGAAAAGAGAACAAGGAAGGTCATAGGTACGAGGCTGGAGAGATAGAAGGAAAGAAGGGGGCAAGGGGGGCAGAACAGGACTTGGTGAGCTTTCATGTATGTATTCTTTGTGACCCAGCAAGTCCCCTCATGTGTCAGGGGTCCCCAAGACTGTCAACAGCTAGAACCCAAGGCTTGACCTTTATTGCCCACCTGCTTGTACTCACTGACCTTTGTCTCACATTTTTTCTTAAGCTCTTCTTTCCAGCTTATGTTTAACTCAGGCAAATGGAAAGCAAAACCGCCTCTCAAACAATAGCAACTGCCTTGCCAAGACCTCCCGCTGGCCCAGACCACGCTGACCAGTTTGAGCATAACCCCTGGCTGGAGTCTGGTGCCTGAGCAGATGGACCATGGAGCTACCTCTAGAATGATTGACAATTACTTTTACCTCATTATAATATTAAAATGTCTGCTCAAGGAGGAGCAGAAGCCTCATTTACAAAACATACAATGTACGGATAGGCATATTTCCTTAAGGCGCATGCAAGACCTTATGCCCGCCTCTCCACATGATGACAAGGATCCCCTTTTAAAATATTCATCCTAACCATAATAAAAAGAACCCATCTGCCCTTGCTCAGAGAGTCATGGCTTTGGAAGTTATTCCCTGTGATCTCTTTATTTGCCGCAAATACATTTTCTTTGTGCAACAACTCCACCTGGTGTAGTTTCTATCTGCGACTCGCCAAGGAGTGAACTCACATTAGCTTGGTTACCAGACCACCCCCAGATTTGATGATTCAGCTGGAGGGCTCTCAGGACTCAGGATATAGTTGCCCTCATGGCTAAGACTTATCACAGTGAAAGGACATAGAGCACAATCAGCATAGGGAAAAGGTGCATGAGGTCAAGTCCAAGGGAGACCAGGCGTAAGCTTCCAAGACTCCCTTTCCTGTGGGATCACACAGGATGTGCTTAACTCCTCCAGTGATGGGCCGTGATGACATATGGGACATGATGTCTTACTGGGGGAGTCTGTTAGAGACTGAGCACCCAGGGTTTTTACCAGGGGCTGCTCATGGAGGCACACTTTGCCTGGGCACATACCCAGATTCCAGCCTCCCAGAAAGAAAGCTGGAGTTCAGCACAAACCACACTGTTTGCATCAATAGTCTAGGCACAGTGAACCACTCTTACCAGGTAGGGAATGGTGAGAATCATCTACAAATCCTGATTCCCAGGCACCAGCCAAGGGCCAACCTGGACAACAGGTGTTTCTACGGAAAAGCAATCAGCCCTGCTGTGTTAACCCCGTTTTGCACAACATGTGTCCTGCAGAACTGCTCAGACAGGTCCATGAGGGATATTCACAAGGTGTTCATCACAGGGCTATTTGTGATGATGGGGATTCCCAGGAAATCTGGGCGTTTGTCACAGGGACATGGTTCATGGTTCAGTATGGTGGAGGCATGCCCTGGAATATCATGCAGCAATTAGAAGCAATGGATTATGTGCACATGTACTAACAGGAACAGATCTGAAAAACTTAATCTTTAGTGAAAAAGAAGATAAGAAACTGGATGAAATATATAATCCAATACTATTAATGTTAATTCAAAATATATACAGGTGCCATTTATAGAAATTTCAAAAACAGCAAATGTAATTTATGCTGTTAGAAGTCCAGATACAGGGGCACTCAGGTGGCTCAGTCGGTTAAGTGTCCAACTCTTGATTTCGGCTCAGGTCATGATCTCACATTCATGAGATAGAGCCCCACATCAGGCTCCTCACTGGGCGTGAACCTGCTTAAGATTCTCTCTCTCCCTCCCCTGATTTCATTCTCTTTCTCTAAAAACAAAACAAAACAAAAGTCCAGACACAAATTACCCTTGGAGAGGTAGTGACTGGAAAGGGGCATGAAATGTTTCTGGAGCACTGGTCATGTTTTTTCTCTTGAGCTGGGAGCCAGTCACAAAGGTGTGTCCATTTTGTGAAAATGTACCCAGCTGTGCACTTATGATTTGTGCATTTTTCCATGTGTACGTTACACGGCTATACAACTTACGTGAAAACAAAAAATACATTCATGGAAAACGGCAATACCCATCTGTAAGCGCCCATATGAAGGAAAAATAAACATTAAAGTGTCCATGGAGGGGGAGCAGGAACAGAGATAAGATGTAAAATACATGCACATGCCCATGAACGCGTACACACAACAGGCTTATGGGGATCAATGCTGTTAATATGCCACAAACAGAGGAATATTATTAATTTACCCCTCTGCACCTGGGGTTTAAAGAAAGAAAAAAAGAACGATGCTGAGAAGCTCACCTTGTGATCTCACCTTTCAGAGGAACTCGATTTCTTTGCAGTGTTTATGAGCCCATTTCTGTCTACCCAGTTTCCTAAGAGATTAGTGACCTCCACGCCCACACTGTCCCCAACCTGGAAGAGCTCCTGGGGTTACCTAGCAGTGCTGAGATCCCAGAGGGCCCACCAGCCTAGCTCCGGAACCCCAAAGGCTGCTCACGTCAACACCACTCTTGCTGAGTGATTTAGTAAAGAGGAAAGATACACTCTAATCAAATCCCCGGAAAGACTTAAGAGAGCTTTGCAAGTTTTCACAAGAGCTGCATCCGAATCCCCTGGAGGGCTCATTAAAGCACCCGAGTGCTGGGCCCCGCCCCCAGAGTTTCTGATTCAATAGTCCAGGGGAAGGCCAGAGAATTTGTATTTCTAACAAGTTCCCGAGTGCTGCTGTTGCTGGTAGTCCTGGAACCTCACTTTGAGGACCACTGATGCTCCAACAGAGGAGGAGGAAAAGTACAGCTACCAGTCATTTCTGATTAGCAAGCCTTGCTCCCTCAGGGCTACCCCAGGCTGCAAAACAAACCTCAACCCCGACTGCCATCTAACCAGATGGCATGACCCAAGAAGAGCTAATTCCACAGACACCACAGGAAACTCAGGAAGAGAAGATCTGTGGGCTTGGAGACATCAACAGGCCACTTCTGCAACCAGCCCCATCCTCCATCCTGCACAAGGGGTGGTCGTCTCTGGTTTCAGATGAGAAGTTTGGGCCCTGGCCAAGTTCACTAGAGTGGTGGTCTCAGGGAAATGTGGGTGCACGTCCGAGAAGGTAACTACATGATGAGCCCACTCAAGGAAAGAACGTGTTACAGAAGGAAGTGGTTAGTAGGGTGTCTAGACCAGGACTTCCTAACCCCTTTGCACACTGAAAATGATAACATTTGCATTATTCATTTCAGAGTGCCTGTAAGAGGCTTGGCAAAAAAGAAAAATGATTACATTTCTTTTATAGTATATAATTATAGTAATAAAAAAGGGTTTGGGGGTGCGCCTACGTGGCTCAGTCGGTTAAGCGTCCAACTTCAGCTCAGGTGGTGATCTCCTGATTAGTGAGTTCAAGCCCCACGTCGGGCTCTGTGCTGACAGCTCAGAGACTGGAGCCTGCTTCAGATTTTGTGTCTCCCTTTCTCTCTGCCCCTTCCCTGCTTGCACTCTCTGTCTCTCTCAAAAATAAACATTATAATTTTTTAAAGGATTTGGTGATGATATAAAATATAGAATTTGAATAAATTACAATAAAGTGTACAACCATCAGTTCTTGGGGCAGACCTGCTGCTCATTCCCAGCACCTAGGGAACCATGGCACTTTGACTGGGAAGCTTTGCTCCAGAGCCCACTGGTCCACAGAGCAGGAACCTGGTAGTGTTCCACCTGCCAGAGGCAAAAGACAGTCTGACTGAGAGGTCCCTGCATGGTGGTGTATTGGTTAGCTATAGCTGTGTAACAAAACTTGGCAGCTTAAAACAACAAAGGACACTTATCACCTCAGTGTCTGTGGGTCTCCCATGAGATTGCAGTCAAGTCTGGGTTGCAGTCTTTGAGGACTTGACTGGGCTGGGGCGTCTACCCCCAAAATGGCTGACTCATATGACTGGCAAGTAAGCACTGGCAGAGAATGAATAGCCCGAAGCCAACATCCAGGGTCATCTTTGAGGCTCCTGCCATAGGTGGCCTCTGGGGTGAACCGCTAGGGCTCTGTACTCACACCCTGGCCTGCAAGAACAATTCCTCTGGGCAATTCTCCTTCCTAAACTCTGATTTTGTGCTTGCCTTATCAGTTAGGATTAGGAGTGGCTGTTAAACAAAACACAAGTGGTTTAAACAAGATAAAAGTTTATTTCTCTTTCATTTAAAAGAAGACCAGAGATAAGTGAACCAAGGCTGACAGGGTGGCTCCACAGGCATCCAGGATGGGATTCTCTCTGTCTTTCTACTCCTTCAACCTTGGGGCATGGCTTCCATCCCTCAGATCACAAAGCAGCTGGAAGTCCATCATCATACCCACATTCTAGGCAAGACGTAGGGGAAGGGCAAAGGACCAAAGACCTTTCCTAAGAAACCTCACCCTCCAACTTCCACTCACATCTCAGTGGTCATCCCTGGACACAAGGGAGTCTGGGAATGTCATTTCCTATCTGGCATATTGCTGCCCCCAATAATATCAGGGTATTGTTGGTAAGGGGGAAGAGGAGAAAGGGGATTGGGTAGACATGTCTGTAGTGGAGTTCAGGGGTACAAGAGCATTTGGCTCCGGGGGTCCCAAACAGACCAGGTTTGGCCACTTGCTGCTGACAAAACCCAAAGGTAGAGAAATGAGTGGAGGTGAAACAAGAAAGGAATTTATTTCAGGGAGGCCAACACCAGGCAGATGGCGGACTAGCATCTCAAATAATGTCTCTGAAGTGTCGAAAATACTTCCAGGTTTATACAAGGAAAATGTGGGGGTGGGGGTGCCTGGCTGGCTCAGTCAGAAGATCTTGAAACTCTTGATCTTGGGGGTCATGACTTCGAGCCCCATGTTGTACGTAGAGATTAGTAAAAATAAATAAATAAATAAATAAATAAATAGGGGCACCTGGGTGGCTCAGTCAGTTAAGTGTCTGACTTGAAATCGGCTTGGGTCATGATCTCACGGTTGGTGAGATCAGTCCCCACGTTGGACTCTGCACTGGCAGTGCAGAGCCTGCTTGGGATTCTCTCTCCATCTCTCTGCCCTCCTCCCCCTATTCTCAAAACAAATTAAAAAAAAAAAAAAAGGAAACTTCCCCCAAAATAATTTGGCCTCCCAATTTCCTTTATCCAGAGTGGGGGCGGGGGGCTGTTAATGGGAAACACGGGTATTTCTGGACCATGTAAACTTAAGTTCAGTGTAAAGAAACATGTACTTCTTAAAGTCAATATACTGGAATCCAGCCTACACATCAGCTTGGGAGGCTTTGGCTATTCCAAGACAGTGCTTGGGTTGATGGTAGGGGGTCTAGGAATCATTTTCTGGCTGGCGGTCCCAGAGCTTGGAGTCCAGCCCTACAGGTGCAGCACCTAGTCAGCTCTCTTGGGTGTGGCCACTTTCCCCAAGGCACTGCCATGGAGCAGAGCACCCCCACTGCTTGCAGGCTGGCCAACCTCTACTCCCCCCCCACCTCTGTGCTTGGGATTCTCTGCCCCCTCCCACCTGCCCTCCCGGTGCTGCCCCTCCCTCCCTGCTCCTCCCTTGTCACCCAGCACAGGACCTCTTCAATCAGCCCAGGCTTTCCCTAAACACCTGATCCAGGACTTGCCTCAGTCAAAAGCTGCTCAGCTTTTGCCACCCCTGCCAAGGCCCTGAGGCAAGGGAATACACAGTCCTGGCTGGGGCTGCCCTAAGAGGAAAATGCCAGGAGAGCTATAAAATAATAGCCCAATACATTATCCTGCCTCAAGTGGTAGGTAGGGACCAACCTGGAAATACTACGGAGCTTAAAGTTTATTCTGTAGGCTTTGGAAACTACTGGAATTTTTTTTAAGTTTATTTATTTTGAGAGAGAGTGAGAGAGAGCACGTGCACGAGCAAGGGGAGGGGCAGAGAGAGAATCCCAAGCAGGCTCCACACTGTCAGCGCAGAGCCTGACGTGGGGCTCCATCTCACAAACCGTGAGGTCATGACCTGAGCCATGGAAATCAAGAGTCGGATGATTAACTGAGTGAGCCACCCAGGCACCTGCCCCCCCCCCCCCGTGCTCTTAATCATTACACTCTGCCATAGCATGTGACAGTCCTAGAGATGTCATTCATGATGTCTGCCAATCCTCAGTACCAAGTGAAACTGTCCCACTCATAGCTCCTGGGAAGTGTTTTTTAGTGGAACACCTGACTCCACCCTACACCCATGGCAGTGGCTGACTGGACCAAGGTGAGCACTGGACCTGAGACAAGTAAATCCACAGGTTGAATGGCATCCTCATATTCTCTTACGAGAGGATGTTTCCTCACACTTAGTGACTGAAACTAGGGCATGCTGGGGGATTCATCAGTTAATCATGGGAACAGAAGCTAAAAGGTCATGATGTGGGTAGGCCATGAGTAAGCAGAGATTATGAGGGAACAGAAAGGATGAATGAAATGTGTAAGCAGAGGATGTGGTCATCAGGGAAAGAAGACAGCAGATTGCCCAGGAGTGAGGGAGATCCCATGAGAAGGCAGCCTGGAGGGGTCTCAGGCTTTTGGTGCCTGGGCTCCTTTCTGCCTCTTTGTGGCCCAACGAGGCCCCAAGGCCTATCTGCCCCACATGGGACCTGCAGTTCACTTCATTGAGGAGTAACTGTTTCCTATAACCCCAAAAGTCCCAGTTGTTGTCAGCAGAGACAGGGACAATAAGAAGGGGAGGGGCTAAGGAAGAAGATGCCCATAGGGGGCTCAGAAAAGTTCTGGCATATTCCTGGAAATCTAGAAGTCCACCTGCATGCATAGAGCTGGGCACATGCTCAGGAAAGACCTGAGGAGGTCCTAATCTCTCAGTTCCGGCTGACCTTGAGATTCTGTGCAAGTAGAAAGTGAAGGCCAAGGCAGAATTGTCAACTCCCCTGTTGGGTGTTGAAAGTGTGTCCTAACACACCCACAGAAGCCTCTGGCAACAACTGGGAGACTTACTGCTTCAGACACTTACTTACTTACTTCCGACGCTTGAGATCTCTGTCCATTCATTAGCTGACCACTAAGGCAACAAGCAGAGACTTCAGTGGCTACTCATGACAAAGAATATACCATGCAGAATTAGTTCAGAAACCAACAATGGGAATAAACAGCAGCCACGATTCACCTCGGAGAGGGGGAAACTCTGATTTCCAGAACTGTCACATTACATTATTTAAAGTGTCCAATTTTCAACACATTCATGAGAATTAAAAGACCCCAAAGTGGTGATGGTTACACTTATCTGTGAATATACTAAAGAGCATTGAATTGTGTACTTTAGATGGATGAATTATATGGTATGCAAATGATATCTTAGTAAAGCTGTTTAAGAAAAATAAAATGCTTCACTACCTCATACTTTATGCTACATTTTCTGATTTTTTAAAAAAAATGTTTATTTATTTATTTTGAGGCGGGGGGAGGGTGAGGGAAGGGACAGAGAGAAAGGGAGAGAGCAGGCCCGTGCTCAGTACACAGAGCCCAATGCGGGGCTCGATCTCACAACAGTGGTGTCAACAGTAGGACGCTTAACTGATGGAGCCACCCAGGTGCCCCTACATTTTCTGATTTCAAAGAATATGCTCACTTGGAAAAATATTAACCAAGAGGAAGCAGTTATTTAAAACTGAAATGTTGATGTTGACAGTCACTAAAATTCACCGAAATTTAGTAAGTGGTCAATGGCCAGCTTAATGAGATTATTTCCAAGGTCAAAACTAAATTCTCTCCTGGAACTTAAGATGTAGAAATATGACTGTGTAGCACGTGGAATGCTCAACAGACGCTTGGCATAAAAAGAAATTTGGTCTGAGGCAATGATGGCAAAATGGTAACATCTGACAAAGCCAGGTGCTGGGTACATGGGAATTTGTTTTAATATTTTCTCTTACTATTTCATATGCTGAAAATACTTCATAACAATTTAAAAGAAAACAGAATGCTACTACACACCAATTAGAATGGCTAAAATGAAAAAGACTGACAATACCAAATGCTAACAAGAATGAGGACAACTGGAGCTCTCGCACACTGCTGGTGCGAATGGCAAATGTTACAGCTGTTCTGGAAAATGGCTTGGCACTTCCTTAGCAATTCAAACATAGAATTACTCCATGAGTCAGCTATTCTGCTCTTATTTACCCAAGAGAAAGGGGTAAATGAGAAATGAATCCACACAGGGGCTCCTGGGTGGCTCAGTCGGTTAAGCGTCCGACTTGGGCTCAGGTCATGATCTCACAGTCGTTGAGTTCGAGCCCCGCGTCAGGCTCTGTGCTGACAGCTCAGAGCCTGGAGCCTGCTTCAGATTCTGTGTCTCCCTCTCTCTCGGCCCCTCCCCTGCTCATGCTCTGTCTCTCTCTCAAAAATAAATTAAAAAAAAAAAATTAAAAAAAAAAAGAAATGAGTCTACACAAAGACTTGTATACAAATGTTCATGGTAGCTTTATTCATAATAGCTTGATGAAAGGATAAAGAAGATGTGAGATATATATATATATATATTTATACATATAAATATATTTAGATATATATAAATATATTTATACACACACACAATGGAATAGTACCCGGCAATGAAAAAGAATGAAATCTTGCCATTTGCAACAACATGCATGGAATTGGAGGGTATTATGCTAAGCGAAATAAGTCAATCAGAGAAAGACGGGTATCATATGATTTCACTCATATGTGGAATTTAAGAAACACAACAGATGAACATAGGGGAAGGGGGAAGAAAAAATAAGATAAAAACAGAGCATTGGGTGTCATACGTAAGAGATGAATCACTGGGTTCTACTCCTGACACCAAGACTACACTCTATGTTAACTAACTTGAAAAAACAAATCGGAAATAGCACAAATACTAATCAACAGGGGAGTGAATAAATAAATTGTAGTATATCCACACAATAGAATACTGCTCATCGATAAAAAGGAATGAACTGGGGCGCCTGGGTGCCTCAGTCATTTAAGAGTCTGAATCTTGATTTTGGCTCCTGAGCCCCCAGTCAGGCTCCACTGGGTGTGGAGACTGCTTAAGATTCTCTCTCTCTTGGGGCGCCTGGGTGGCTCAGTTGGTTGAGCCTGGGACTTCAGCTCAGGTCATGATCTTGAGATTCGTGAGTTCAAGCCCCACATCCAGCGTGCTGCTATCAGTGCCGGCCCTGCTTCGGATTCTCAGATTCTCTGTCCCCCTCTCTCTGCCCCTCCCCTGCTTGCAGTCTCTGTCTCAAAAATAAAAATAAACATTAAACAAAAGGGAGTGCCTGGGTGACTCAGTTGGTTAAACGTCCAACCTTGGCTCAGGTCATGATTTCATTGTGCATGAGTTTGAGCCCCACACCGGGCTCTGTGCTGACAGCTCAGAGCCTCGAGCCTGCTTCAGATTCTATGTCTCCCTCTTTTCCTCTCCCCCGCTCTCATTCTGTCTCTCTCTCTTTCTCAAAAATAAATAGTAAACATTTAAAAGAAAAAAAAAGATTCTCTCCTCCTGCCCCTTCTCCCCCACTCTTGTACGCATGCGCACTCTCTTCCAAAATAAATAAATAATTTTTTAAAAAAGGAGTGAACTATTTTTTTAAGTTTATTTTTGAGAGAGAGAGAGAGAGAGAGAGAGAGAGACAGAGCATGAGTGGGGGAGGGGCAGAGAGAGGGAGACACAGAATCTGAAGCAGGCTCCAGGCTCTGAGCTGTCAGCACAGAGCCCCACGCGGGACTCTAACTCAAAGACCGGAGATCTTGACCTGAGCCGAAGTCGGACGCTTAACCCACTGAGCCACCCAGGCGCCCCAGGAGTGAACTATTGATACGCCCTACGACATAGATAAATCTCAAAATGCATGCCAAGCGTGTAGAGATTACTTTTAAAAATCTTTAAAAGAAAGAAAGAAAGACGGAAGAAAGAAAGAAAAAAGGGAAATGGTAAAAGGCCTCATAGATGGCTGAGGAGGAGGATGGGTTCAAGGGCACAAGTCCTGGGTCAGGCTTGGGAAGGGCACTGCCACCCCAGCCAGCCTCCGAATCAGGAAGGACGAACAGGCCAAGGAAGACACATGAGCTGAGAGCTCACCGGGCATTGGTGGAGAAGGAGACCCCATTCTTTATGTTTCTGCCCAACTGCTGTGGGAGCCTGGGGCGTGGGGAGAAGGACACGGCTTTGAACCTGCTGTTGAGAAAAGCAGGAAGCCAGCCACCTGGTTCCAGTCCAAGGCTTGTCAGACATAAAGCTGGAGCTCATTAATCAGTAATGAAGCCAGTTGGTGTATTTATGGGTTTTACCCTAGCAACCTGGGGGCAAAGTGGAGGAACAAAAAATTTCAAATGCCAGTTCCCTCCTGGCCTCCTGGACCATGCTGGCTTCTCCCACAAGGCAGACAGGCCTTTGCAGAATCTGTAGATAGGCCTATCTCTGGTGTGTGGGGAGGCCGGTGTGCCGCCCCTGAGGCTTGGCCTGTGGCCTGTAGCCAGGTGCCCTTGTCTCGGGGCCTCTGCTCGCGTGTCTGTCAGCGCCATGCACTTGGCCACCTCAGACCCCTGGATCCCTACCCTTTTCTTTCTTTTTTTTTTTTTAAGTTTAATTATTTTGAAAGACACAGAGACAGTGGGAGTGGGGGAAGGACAGAGAGCGAGGGAGACAGAGAATCCCAAGCAGGCTCTGCACTGTCTGTGCCCAATGCAGGGCTCGAACCCACGAAACCAGGAGAACGTGACCCGAGTCCAAACCAAGAGTCCACACTTAACATAGTGAGCCACCCAGGCGCCCCTGGAGCCCCGACCTTTAGTCTGTTCCCCGCCTCTGAGGCATCTCCATGGATTTAACGGGCAGTAGACCTACTCTCTCCTCCAAAGAAGGAAAACCCTTCTCTTGGGTGACTTTCAGCCAGAGCACATGCACTTTTCATGGTAATCCATTACATTGAATCCTGCTCTGTTGGAGTTTTTTCATCTTTAATTATCTTGTGATGACAAAATTACATGCTGTTCGGAAGACAAACAATGTAGAAATGTATAATTCTCTGTGCTTCCACCTTCCAGAAGTAACCCCTGCTCACTCTGGTTTGTATTCCTCAGGATATGTGCATATGTATTCTTATATATGAGAATGCATTAACTTTACTTTCATATTTTTTTACTGTGCTAAAATACACATAACATTAAATTTTTTTTTTTTTAATTTTTTTTTCAATGTTTTTTTTATTTATTTTTGGGACAGAGAGAGACAGAGCATGAATGGGGGAGGTGCAGAGAGAGAGGGAGACACAGAATCGGAAACAGGGTCCAGGCTCCGAGCCATCAGCTCCGAGCCTGACGCGGGGCTCGAACTCACGGACCGCGAGATCGTGACCTGGCTGAAGTCGGACGCTTAACCGACTGCGCCACCCAGGCGCCCCAACATTAAATTTTGTATAACATTGTATAACATATACGAAGAAAAAAGTTTAATTTTATACAATTTAAAATAAAAATTTTAATTTACCATTTAAACTATTTTTAAGCATATAGTTGTGGCATTAAGCACGTTCACATTGTTGTGGAACTATTACCACCAACTATCTCCAGAACTTTCTCATCATCCCAAACTGAAACTCTGTGCCCATTAAACACCAACTCCCCATTCTCCCCACCACCACCCCAGCCCCTAGCACTCAGAGTGTCTCTGTGACTTTGGCTACTCTAGGGACTTCATATAAGTGGAATTATACAATATTTGTCCTTTTTTCAAAAGTTTCTATTTATTTAAGTACTTTCTTTGCCCAACACGGGGCTTGAACTCACAACCACAAGATCAAGAGTCACATGCTCCTCCAACTGAGCCAGAGAGGTGCCCCATATTTGTCCTTTTATGTCTGGTTTATTTCACTTGGCATAATGTTTTCAAATTTCATCCATATTGTAGCATGTGTCAGAATTTCATTCCTTTTTAAGGCTGAATGATAGTCTATTGTATAGACAGACCGCATTTTGTTTATCCATATTCATCCATCAGTGGACATTTGGGTTGTTTCCACAAGCATGTATTCATATATATAAGAATACATTCTTGGAGTACCTGGGTGGGTCAGTCGGTTAAACATCTGACTTTGGCTCAGGTCAAGATCTCGAGGTTTGTGACCTTCAGCCCCACATCTGCTGTCAGCACAGAGCCCACTTTGGATCCTCTGTCCCCCTCTCGCTGCCCCTCCCCTCCCCCACTGTCAAAAATAAAGCATTTTAAAAAATAAAAATGAAA
The DNA here is from genome assembly GCF_022079265.1 of Lynx rufus. Classification (NCBI taxonomy): domain Eukaryota; kingdom Metazoa; phylum Chordata; class Mammalia; order Carnivora; family Felidae; genus Lynx; species Lynx rufus. Next base: position 36,148,400 of record NW_025814828.1, read on the forward strand.
GGGGCGCCTGGGTGGCTCAGTCGGTTAAGCATCTGACTTCAGCTCAGGTCACGATCTCGCGGTCCGTGAGTTCGAGCCCCGCGTCGGGCTCTGGGCTGATGGCTCAGAGCCTGGAGCCTGCTTCCAATTCTGTGTCTCCGTCTCTCTCTGCCCCTCCCCCGTTCATGCTCTGTCTCTCTCTGTCTCAAAAATAAATAAACGTTAAAAAAAAAATTAAAAAAAAATAAAATAAAAATGAAAAAAATGAAAAAATACATATATTCTTGGGGCATCTGGCTGGCTCAGTTGGTGGAGTATGCGACTCTTAATCTCAGGGTAGTGAGTTCGAGCCCCATGTTGGGTGTAGAGATTACTTAAAAAATATATGTTTAAAAAAAGAAAAGAAAAGAATATCTTCTTATATGAAAGAATGTCGGTTAATCCTGTTGATTGTCTCTCAGCCCAATCCACTTTTTTACACAGAAGAGATCAGCAGGCATGTTTTCTCTCCTTCCATGTCCATAATCTCTGATCAGATGCCCGCCTAGGCCAAGCTCCTCTGATATTCTGTATCCTGTAGTGCTTTTTGCTTCTGTGCCTTTGTCCTACTGATCTGACCTTTCTTCTAGGAATTTCTATTGCCTGAAACTCCTTCTATGCTCTTCTGCTTAGCCAATCCCTTCTTGGTCTCCCCAACAGTCCAACTCTCCCTATGTCCAGTGCTCGCTACTGTTTGTATCCACAGCAGCACTTTACAGATCAGCACATAATTTACCTCTTTTTGTATTATTATTACTTCCCACATAATTGTAGGCACACCTCGAAGATGTGGTTGTTGTCTTTATATTCTCCCTGCTCTAAATTCGATAGTGGGCACACTGATTTATGGAAGGCTGACTCCACAGAATCCTGAGATCCTTAGACTCAAAGAGGCATCTATAAGCATGCAGTGACAAAACAAAGACATATTTTGTGCAGATTTGTGTTTCTCATGGGGGAAAAAAACTAAACTAAATGTCCTTTGTAAGCTGTAAGAACTGTGGTTTTTCTCTCCACATCTGGTTAACACTCCCCATCTCATCAATATATGGACAATATACATTTACTGTACACTTGGGGTTGGCATTTGGAATCATGACTATGAAGTCATTTTGCAGGCTTTGCGGCACAGGACTTGGATAGGAACCAGCAGGGTGGAGAGGAAAGCGTGCTGGAAGAGATTTGAAAATCATATGCGATCATTATGAACAACTTTGTGCCAATAAATTTGGAAAATTAAATGAAAGAGACAACCTTGTAGATGTAAAGTAACAAAATCAATTCGATAAGATATGGAATGTCAGAATAAATCAATAACCTTTTAAAAAGATAAAGCAGAAGGTAAAAAATATCTCCCAGTGCCCACACTCTACCCTCTACAAAAGAAAGAAAAGGAGGAAGGAAGGAAGGAAGGAAGGAAGGAAGGAAGGAAGGAAAGGAACCAACTTCAGACACTTTCATGGATGTGTTTTACCCATCTTCAGAAAATGGGAAATCCTACCTTATGTGAACTGTTATGTAAAATAGAAAAAAAAAGGGAAACTGTGCAACTCATTTTATGGGGCTATTAGAAGCTTGATATCCAAACCAGATAAGTACAATAAAGAGAAAATTGACTAAACTCATTTATGAGCACAAATTCAAGAATTTTGAATAAAATGTTATCAAGTTGAATCCAGCAGTGTATAAGACACTAAAACATCATGGCCAAGTAGAGTTATTGCAGGCATGCAAGGATGGTTCAACACCAGCAAATCTATTATGGAATTCAGTGTTGATAGAAGAAAAAAGATTTGTGTGGGCATCATGAGACAGACTTAAGTTCTATCTCTGTTCTGCCATTAACCAGTATAACCTTTGCCTCTCTCCAACCCACTTCCAAAGAGGCTCTCAGGAGGGGCTCTTCACTGAGAAAGGGAGCACAGCTTTGAGAAGTAGCCTGTTCCTCCCCCTGCTCCATTTTCTTCACCTGGAAAATGAAGAAAGAGTCTATCATTTTATAAGCCTTGTGAAAGGAACATGATAGAGTCGAATAAAATAGGAATGGAAAAATTGCCAAGGAGCTGGGCTCTGGCTGAGTAATTTTATCCAAAGTGCTGGTGGGCTCCTTAGAGGAGATCAGGCCCACATTGCCACCCTGTGGCATGTTGGGAAATACATAAAAGGTATAGGCACCACTATGGCCGATTGATTGCAGACAAGAAGAAACAAATTTGGACTAAATACAGTAGTGGATGAGGGCACCTGGGTGGCTCAGTCAGTTGAGCTTCCGACTTCGGCTAAGGTCATGACCTTGCAGTTGGTGAGTTCAAGCCCCGTGTAGGGCTTGCTGCTGTCAGCACAGAGCCCTTTTCGGATCTTCTGTCCCCGCCCCCTGCCCCTCCCCTGCTTGCACTCTGTCTGTCTCTATCTCCAAAAAAATATATCTATAAAAAAGTTTAAAAATAAGTAAACATTATAAATAAATACAGTGGTGGATGACGGAGGTACACACTACCACTTGAAATAGTTTTCTTTCTTTTTTAACTGTTTTTTTTTAAGTTTGTTTGTTTGTTCATTTATGTAGGTAATCTCTACACCCAGGTGCCTCTGAAGTAGGTTTCAAAACAAAACAAAAGTGAATCAGATCAAGCCTCTAGATTTGCATTGTCAAAATACAGTAGTCACAGCTGTATGTGGCTATTTATATTTCAGTGAATTAAAATTTCATAAAATTAAAAATCCAACTCCTCAGTCACACTAGCCACATCTCAAGTGCTCAATAGTCACATGTAGCTAGTGGCTGCCATATTGGACAGTGCAGATATAGAACATTTCTGTCATTACAGGAAGTTCTATTAGACACCACTGGCCTAGCTCTAACTACCAATTTGCAGGGAATACAGAGGATAAAGGAACATGTCAAATCACACCATGAGGATGCACTCAGCAACATTCAGGCTATGGGAAATTCTTATGGGCAAATTATCCAATTGCTTCAACAACAACAACAACAGCAACACATTATAAGTAAAAAATGAAATGGAAGGTATACGTATAGACTAACAACTTAAGAAACATATCATCAGTAGGACTTATTTGCGTCTTGATTCAAAAACTATTAATTTTGTATAAAACCAGTTGGGGAAATGTGAACACTGAGTAAATAATTGATGGTATGAACTGACTATTGTTGTGGGGGGTGTTATGGGTTATGTTCTTTTATAACATAAAAGAACATATGTTCTTTACATTAAACATTAAAGAACATTATTTTCTTTTATAAAAGCCTTTAACTCTTTTTAAAAAACTTTTTTTAATGTTTATTTACTTTTGAGAGAGAGAGAAAGACAGAGTGTGAGCAGGGGCAGGAGGGGCAGAGGGAGAGGGAGAGACACAGAAGTCAAAGTGGGCTCCAAGCTCTGTGCTGTCAGCACAGAGCCCGACGCGGGGCTTGAACTCACGAACTGTGAGATCATGACCTGAGCTAAAGTCAGATACTTAACTGCCTGAGCCACCCAGGTGCCCCTGAAAGTCTTTAACTCTTAAGGGCACTTGGCTGGCTCAGTCATTGGAGCATGCGATTCTTGATCTCAGGGTCATGAGTTCAAGCTCCATGTTGGATGTAGCTATTACTCAAAAAAATAAAATCTTAAAAAAAAAGTCTTTAACTCTTAGAAATACATTTTGAAAAATTAGTAGATGAAAGGATATGCTGTCTCTAAGACTTGTTTCAAAACATTCTAGGGATGGGGGAGTGGGTAAAAGGAACAGAGGGTATGAGACTGGCCATAAATTGATAGCTTTTGAATCTGGGTGATAAGTACTAAGGGTGCCCAGATATCTGGTCAAACATTATTCTGAGTGTGTCTGTGAATGGTTTTAGATGAGATTAACGCTTAAATTGGCTGACTCCCTAATGTGGGTGGGCCTTATGCAGTCAGTTGATGGCCTGAGTTGAACAAAAAGGCTGAGGAAGAGGGAACTCCTCATGCCTGACTGCCTTCCAACAGGGATATTGTTTTTTTCTCGTCTTCAAACTGGAACTAAAACATGGGCTCTCTGGGTCTCCAGCTTGCAGACTGCAGATCTTGGGACTTGTCAGCCTCCATAACTGCATGAGCCAATTCTTTGTAATACATCTCATATATATACACACATCCTATTGGTTCTGTTTCTCTGGAGAACCTTCAAGAATACACTGGATAAATACACCCCATTACTGGAGGGGCACCTCAGTGGGTCAGTTGGTTAAGCATCTGACTCTGGATTTTGGTTCAGGTCATGGTCTTGCTGTTTGTGGGTTTGAGTCCCACATCGGGCTCCTTGTCGATGGTGCAGAGCCTGCTTGGGATTCTCTCTCTCTCCTCTCTGCCTCTCTCTGTTTCTCTCAAAATAAATGAACAAACTTAAGAAAAAAACTACTGGATAAATACTCCACTGTGCCCCATGAATTTTCAGCACAGTTGTAGGCAATTTATAGCCTTATAGACACTTAGAGTCACCAGTACAGCCTCTCTTCCATAATTAGAATATCCAGTCCAAGATAATCTTCATACCTCCTCCTCTCCCCACCCCACCCCCCCAGACTGCTTCTGGTTGGAATCCTCTAGCAGTAAGTAGGTGTGGCTGGATTCCTGTCTATTTCTCTACCTTACACTTTCCCTCCCCTCCCCCAGCTCTAGCTTCTCAGAGGTAAGGTTGAGTGGAGGGAGGAGTTGTGTCTGTCCTGACCTGTTGCTCTCTCTGAGCCAGGTGTCTAAAGCTGATTCTCTCTCCCCTGAGAGTTTTCTTGGGCTCTTCAATGATTCTCCCTACTGTCGTCCTCTCCTGAGGTCGTGGAAATAGAGGCATGGGCATTGCTGCCCTCAGCCCTGGGCATTGGGCAGCACCCTCCAGCTTCTTTATGTGTTCACACGCACACACACACACACACACACACACCCCACCCCAGAGGTCCTCTTGGACAGTCTCTAAGACAATCCCAAGCAGGCTGTCTCCTTTGGGACCAAGAAAACACTCAGACAACCATTCTCCCAATACGCTCTGGAAGGGTAGGTGGATGCAGTGTGGTAGTGCTCCTTCTCCTGGCCCCCGTGACAATGAGCTTGCTGGCATTTGCTATCTATTTATTTATTTATTTATTTATAAAATGTTTCTTTATTTATTTAGAGAATGAGTGGGGGAGGAGCAAAGAGAGAGGGAGACAGAGGATCTGAAGCAGCCTCTGTGCTGAGAGCAGACAGCCCAATGTGGACTCACACTCATGAACTATAAGATCATGACTTGAGCCAAAGTTGGACACTTAACTGATTGAGCCCTCCAGGTGCCCCATGCCTTTTATTTACTTATTTAGTTTAGTTTATTTATTTATTTTGAGAGAGAAAGAGACAGCACAAATCAGGGAGGGGCAGAAAGAGAGGGAGAGAGAGAGAGACTCCCAAGCAGGCTCCATGCTGCCAGCACAGAGCCTAACACAGGGCTTGAACCCACGATCCCCATGAGGTCATGACCTGAGCTGAAACCAAGAGTCACATGCTTAACTGAGTGAGCCACCCAGGCACCTTCATCATTTGTTCTTTAGAAGTCTTGGGTGTGGGGGTGCCTGGGTGGCTCAGTCGGTTAAGCGTCCGACTTCGGCTCAGGTCACGATCTCGCGGTCCGTGAGTTCGAGCCCCGCGTCGGGCTCTGTGCTGACAGCTCGGAGCCTGGAGCCCGTTTCAGATTCTGTGTCTCCCTCTCTCTCTGACCCTCCCCCGTTCATGCTCTGTCTCTCTCTGTCTCAAAAATAAATAAACGTTAAAAAAAATTTTTTTAAAGAAGTCTTGGGTGTGGAGCTGACACCTGTCACTCTGGTCCTGGGCTTCTTCATGGGTGGGTGGGGAGTGGGGGCTGGGGGAACCGACCATGGCATTCTGACATGTGTGCAAACAGGCCAACCCTTGACCAATTTGGACTTGGAGCTCATGCATAAACTCAGTCTTCCTCCATCCCCCCATGGATGATTCGGAGGCACCTTTTATGTGGTGCCTCAGAAAGTCCCCAAAGATATCAGGGCCCAGTTGTCTACAGCATGGATGAGCTCACATTGGCGTTCCCTCCTTCCCTGTTACTCTTTCCTGGCCCCTGCTCCCATCCCCTGGGACCACTCCAGAAAATAAACTATACAAGGAAGCCCCTTCCTCAGGCTCTGCTGTTTGTTTGTTTGTTTGTTTTTTTTTTTATTTAAAAAAAATTTTTTTTTTCAACGTTTATTTATTTTTGGGACAGAGAGAGACAGAGCATGAATGGGCGAGGGGCAGAGAGAGAGGGAGACACAGAATCGGAAACAGGCTCCAGGCTCTGAGCCATCAGCCCAGAGCCCGATGCGGGGCTCGAACTCACAGACCGCAAGATCGTGACCTGGCTGAAGTCGGACGCTTAACCGACTGCGCCACCCAGGCGCCCCTGTTTGTTTGTTTTTTTAAGTTTATTTATGTTGAGAGAGAGAGAGAGAGAATGAGAGAGAACTGGGAGCAGGCTCCACACTGTCAGTGCAGAGCCTGATTCAGGCTCGAACTCACGAACCATGAGATCATGACCTGAGCCGAAACCAAGAGTTGGTGGCTTAACTGATTGAGCCACCCAGGATGAGTGAGGAGACAGGCTCATTAGGCTTTGGGTTAAAAGGCATCAACTCCCCACAAACATATATCGTTCCCCAATTAACCTGTCATTTTTTGGGGGGGGTAGATGGGGTCTTAGACACAGCAACTACTACCCCACTCCTCCTCAAATCGCTTCAACTATTTTCCCCTTCACACTCTCAGACCTTTCCTGTCCCTGTCCCCCAGGGTAGCTGAACAGGTCCGACAACCATTTCCTTTGTAAATCTGGTGATACATGTCAATTTGGCACCTCACTCTGAAAATTCATACTTACTGTCCCTTGGTATCTCTGTAGGAGCTTCCATTTTCATATACTGTTACATACTAAGCATTCAACCGAGAGTTCCTTTTCTGGAAAACAATGACATCTAGGTTGTGTGTGTGTGTGTGTGTAACAGGATTTCCAGTTCTCCTACCATCCTGGTCGCATCCCCCACCAGCCCCAGGTCGTGTTCTGAGCTGGATTCCTAACATCAGTCTGAAACTATGCCTGCTCTCTGCCCACTGCTAGTGACACATATGAGGCCGAAATACTCCACAGCTATAAATGCAGCCTAATACTGTATTCATTTTAGCAGCCACGTCATCTGGCTACTTCGGCAGGAGCTCCCAATCCCCATTTCCTAATGCCTTCTGGACACTTCCACTTGGATGCCTGTGGGCTCCTCAGATTAACAAGTCTGAGATGGCTGCTCATTATGTCCTCCCACTGGCTGCCTCATGTATTTGTGGTCTGGGTGGAGGGAGTCATCCAAGCAGTGTCCTGGGCAAGCCCCCTCAGAGACTTTCCTAAGGCTTTTGACTCCTCCTTCCCTGCTCACCTGATCCTGCCTATCCCCAGACTCTCTGTGTTCTAAGGCCCAAACATCTCTTGGTCTCTGCTGCTTCCTCTGACCTCCCTCTGATCTCTACTTAGCTTTTCTTTTTCTTTTTTTAAAAATTTATTTATTGGGGCACCTGGGTGGCTCAGTCGGTTAAGTGGCTGACTCTTGATTTTGGCTCAGGTCATAATCTCATGGGTTGTGGGTTCGAGCCCCACATTGGGCTCCGAGCCGATGGTGTGGAACCTGCTTGGGATTCTCTCTCTCTCCCTCTCTCTCTGCCTCTCCCCTGCTTGCTCACACACGCACTCTCTCTTTAAATAAATAAATAAACAAGTAAATAAATAAATAAACTTTTAAAAAGTTTATTTATTTATTTTGAGAGAGAGAGAGAGAGAAAGCAGGGGAGGGGCAGAGAGAGGGAGAAAGAGATTCCCAAGCAGGCTCCCCGCTCAGCAGGAAGCCTGATACAGGGCTTGATCCCACAACCCTGAGATCATGACCTGAACCGAAATCAAGAGTCAGACGTTCAACCGACTGAGCCACCCAGGCGCCCTTACTTAGCTTTTTCGGAGTCAAGTCAGATCTCATCACTTTTCAGGGTTAGAAAGTCTTGCGGCCTTTTTGTTGACCATATGATCAGCAAGCTTTTGATTCATCAGTAAAAGATACAAGCCTCCACAAACTGGCCTTCACAGCCTTCCTCAGCCTCAGTCCATGCCCACACACGGGGCTCAAGCAGAAGGCCTTCCTCCCAGGTCAATACCTCAGGTACAGTGTGACTGTGGTTTGAAGCTCAATGTCCCTCTTCATTTCTGCCACCAAGTCCCTGGATTCCAGTCTCTGACAGTAACTCGGTGACTGTGGTTTTCTAGTCCTTTCCAGGTATTACTTCCCGCTCTCTTCATTTCTCAGGATCACGCTCACTCCGTCCAAATAACAGTCATCTGAGTACATATTCCCCAATCCCCTGGGAGCATCGAGTGGCCATGGCTCATTAGGAGGCTACACAGTGGACTGCATGCTTCACTCTCAGTACCCTGGCTTTGAGGGCAGGATTCTGGAACACTGTGATCTTCTCCACACACACCTCTCTGTTGATGTCATCCTGAGAGACTAACCTTGGGGTGCTTTTTTTTTTTTACGTTTATTTATTTTGAGAGAGAGAAGTAGAGCATGGGAGGGGCAGAGAGAGAGAGGGAGAGAGAGAATCCCAAGTAGGCTCCGCCTTGTCAGCACAGAGCCCAATGCAGAGATCAAACCCACGAACCATGAGATCATGACCTGAGCTGAAGTCAAGAGTCAGACCCTTAATCGACTGAGCCACCCAGGCGCCCCACCTTCCAGAATTTTAATGCCTTAGATGACTTCATAATATTCACTCACTCAGGTGCCTTATTTATTGTACATTGCTTTCTGGGTTTTGTAGCGGTCTCTTTGTTTTGTTGTTTTGCTATTGTAAATAATGTTGTAATAAATATCCTCTTACATCCATTTAAAAATATTTCTTTGTTTTCTGGGGTGCCTGGGTGACTCAGTCAGTTAAGCGCCTGACTTCGGCTCAGGTCATGATCTCACGGTTCATGAGTTCAAGCCCCATGTTGGACTCTATACTGCCAGCTCAGAGCCTGAAGCCTGATTCAGATTCTGTGTCTCCTTCTTTCTGCCTCTCCCCTGCTCATGCCTCTGTCTCTCCGTGTCTCTTTCTCCCTCTCAAAAGTAAATAAACATTAAATTTTTTTTAAATAAAAATATTTCTTTGTTTTTTTGTCAATACAGTCCTAGAAGTGGAATTTTTTTTTTAAGTTTCTTAAAACTTAAAAAAAAATTTTTTAAATTTATTTTTGAGGGAGAGAGAGAGAAACAGAGTGTGAATGGGGTAGGGGTAGAGAGAGAGGAGACACAGAATCTGAAGCAGGCTCCAGGCTCTGAGCTGTTAGCACAGGGCCCAACGCGGGGTTTGAACTCATGAACCATGAGATCACGAGCTGAGCCGAAGTCGGATGCCCAACTGACTAAGCCACCCAGGCTGCCCTTTTAAGTTTTTTTTTTTTAATGTTTTTTATTTATTTTTGAGAGAGAGAGAGAGTCAGAGCATGGGCGGGGAAGGAGCAGACAGAGGGAGACACAGAATCTGAGGCAGGCTCCGTGCTGTTAGCACAGACCCCTTCACAGGGCTCAAACCCACCAATCATGAGATCATGACCTGAGCTCAAGTCAGACGTTTAACCAACTGGGCCACCCAGGTGCCCCTCGAAGTGGAATTTTTTGTGTGTTAGTTCATTTGTTTGTTTGTTTAAGTAATCTCTACACCCAACATGGGGTCTGAACTCACAACCCTGAGATCAAGAGTCTGCTCTGCTGACTGAGCCAGCCTGGCACCCCTACAAGTGGGAATTTTTGAATTAGGTATCAACACTCTTATTTCAGGAGTTTGATATAGATAAATTATTCTCCATAAAGGTTGGTTGTGATTTTATTCTTCTATAGCATCTTCTTGTGATCAACACTCATTGGGTGTTATCTTTCGGGGAGACTGGGAGGGGGATATTTGCAATTTGATAGATGGAATAATTGCATCTCAGGCTTTACCGAGTCTCATGTGGAGGCTGGTCTGTGCTCTACCTGTGGGTTGCACAGTTAACATTGCCTGAGAATTTTCTCCAGATTTTGGCAACCGTCTGACAGGCGCTATTCAACAGAAGATGGCTGCTCTTTGCCTATTTAGAAGACCTGACACACAGTGACGGCTTAATTTCCAGGCAGTGATGGGAGTCCATGCAATTGAATGGCAGCAGTATAAATATTTCGTGGCTCTTTCAAAAGATTCCCTCTCACGCCCCAGCTTAAGTCAAAATTTCAATGTCCTGTGACATTTAAGAATTGTAGCTCATTCCAAAGCCTTGCCCTCCCCCCACACGCAGCATGCCCCAATTTTCTGGATAATTTGAGGGGAAAAATGAGCATGTCTGAATAAAAAACATTCGTTTAACTGACTGAGCCACCCAGACGCCCCCCAAAACATTCATAACTAATAAAATCTGCATAAAGGCATTTCTGGTTTTACATAATGGACATGTGGGGGATTCTAGAAAGTTGTAACTGAAATCCTACTTCTAATTTCTCTAGGATTAACTCAAGGTGATTCTTTTTTTTTTTTTATGTTTATTTTTGGGAGAAAGACAGAGTGTGAGTGCAGATGGGGCAGAGAGAGAGGGAGACAATCTGAAGCAGACTCCAGGCTCCAAGCTGTGAGCACAGAGCCCAACATGGGGCTCAAACCCCTGAACTGTGAGATCATGACCTGAGCCCAAGTCAGATGCTTAACTGACTGAGCCACCCAGGCACCCCTAACCCAAGGTGATTTTCTTTGTAAAGGAAATAATAGCATCTCCATTTTTGCAAATCTTCATTTTTGTCCAGCTGGAGCACCGAAAGTCAGTCAGTTAGCTTACTGTGTGAAGACTAGCCTCATGTGTGAAGAACATTGTACTGGGAGCTGTGGGAGGGACCAGTTTGGGTCTTGGGTCCATTACTGTCACAACTGTTCCCACTATCTCCTCAGCCTTTGGATACCAGCAGCTGGAAGGGTACAGCTGAGGGAAAGCAGATACATGTAGAAAATGACCCCAGAGGTCACCAGCCCATACAGTAGCGTCCCCGAATTGGCCAGCAATGTTAACTGACAGTTTCTGTTGAAACTGAAAACTGTTCTTACAGGGAAAATCCTGCCCTTCTCTGGTTTACAGGAAGGCTAAAAGTTTTGACGGATGGAGATAGCATGGCATGGAAACAAGCAACTTGGTCCTGAACCAACACAGAACATTCCTTAAATCCCCCATCAACTTTGCTTTTCAGTATCCTAATGTAATGCAACCAAACCCAAGTTCGTGATATAATTCCGTGGAAGAAAAAAGCAAATGAGCAGGGATCCGATACAAATGGGACATGTCCACAAAATGCCATTTTGAAGTTTGCGGTTTGGAGATTGGAATGCTTTTTCCCAGGGAAAAACAGAGCAGTGTTTACAGTGGTTGTTAGATTCCTAGGCTAGACCTCAAAATTCTATATAATTCATACTATGGCTGAAATACCCATCTTTTGCAATTAAGCATTAGTAGGAAACAATGTGATTTCGCAATAATATTTTTAAGACACGATGAAAAACAATTTTGGAACAGAAAATAAAACAGGTTTTGTTCATCTGAAGCACTAGTGCTTTAAAAAAACAAAAACAAAACAAAACAAAAAACAGACTTTCCGGGGCGCCTGGAGTGGTTCAATTGGTTAAGCATCACTGTTGGTTGTGGCTCAGATCATGATCTCGAGGTTCATGAGATCAAGCCCATATCGGGCATCACAGAGCCTGCTTCAGATTCTCCCTCTCCCTCTCTCTGCCCCTCCCCACTTGTGGGCTCACTCTCTCTCTCTCTCTCTCAAAATAAATACATAAACTTAAAAAAAAAAACCCACAGGCTTTACTAGAAAGTAGGGAGAAGCCGTTCACTTTGGGGAAGATTTTAACAGGTACTTCTGGGAACTCTTAAAGGGTTTAGGACTTGAAGTCACAGGTTCTTTTTGCCTAATTTTACTTCACAATTGATGGCTTTCCTTTTTTATTGAATACAATCATAGCACTAAAGCCACTCAGATTGAACATCAGCCATGACGGGGTGGGCTCTGGGCTTGAATGTGAAATTCAAAGGGGGAGAGACTTTTTTTTAAGTTTATTTATTTATTTTTGAGAGAGAGCGTGAGCGAGACACGGACAGAGAGAGAGGGAGAGAGAGAATCCCAGGCAGGCTCTGCACCATCCGTGCAGAGCTCAATGTGGGACTCGAACTCACAAACCACAAGATCCTGATCTGAGCCGAAGTCAGGTGTTTAACCCAGGTGCCCCAAAAGGGGTAGAGATTTTACTGAAGTGACTGTGTACAAGATGGAGAGAGGCTCTTGGAGATAAAGGTACAAGGTAAAAGAGGACATAATTGAGAAAAGGTTGTCTGAGGTGGAGTTCCTTTGCCCGGTGAGGTGACAGATGGCAGTGAGAGTAAAGAATTGTGAGGGTAGAGAAGGCTGGGGTCCACCAGTGTCCTGGGCCAGCAGAATGGCTCTGTCAGCTTCTGAGAACTTGGGCGCTATATCTGGAGTTTTGGTATAGATGGAAGGCACCATGTGTATCCGGCCATTCATTTATGATACCTGCTGTTTGAAACTAAAAGCAGGGTTCCTGGGTGGCTCAGTCGGTTGAGCATCTGACTCTTGGTTTCGGCTCAGGTCATGATCGGATGGTTCATGAGTTCAAGCCCCACGTCGCATTCTGCGCTGACACTGTGGAGCCTCCTTGGGATTCTCTCTCCCTCCCTCTCTGCCCCTCCCCACCAATAAAATAAATAAAAACTTAAAAAAAAAAAAAAACCTAAGAGCACACCAGACTCTTAGAGCCCATTGCCAAAGGTGGTCTCCCTAGTGCACTGGTATTCGTACTCTTGGATCCTGGCTGCCCCTGGGACTTGCTTTTTGGTTAATAGAATGTGGCGGAATGACCCCGTGTGACTTCCGAAGCTAGGTCCTAGGAAGTCTTGTAGCTACCACCCGGGTCTCCTGGAACATGTGCTCTAGGGGAAGGAAGCCAGACGCGATGCTGGTTTTGAGAAGCCCAAGCACTCAGAGGCTGCTTCGTTGTAGGGAAGCCCACAGTTGCTTCGCAGCCATGCCAACCCAGGTACAGACATGTGAATGAAGAAGATTCAGGTGAGTGTAGCCTTATCACCATCTGACTGTAACCAAACTCAGAACCTCAAGGAAGAATGGCACATCTGAATCTGTTATCCCCCAGCACGGTGAGAAATAATAAATACATGGTTGTTTTAAGTCACTAAGTTTTGGGGTGTCTTTTACATAGCGGTAGGTAACTGGGACCTGAATTAAGCCCCAAAACATGCTTGTCTATAAAGCACACCCACATTTCAGTTCCAAACTACCAATCTACTCCCATGAGGATGTGTTGACCCATTCCTCAACATGCTTAGCACAAGGAAACATCCAGGATCTCCCAGCATGTCAGCTATACTTCAATAATAATAATAATAATAATAATAATTTTACAGCATGCTCAGCTTTTAGACCTCAATTAATTTCTCCCTAGGTCTCACTTGTGGGATGTTTGCTAGGTTAGACATCTAGTGATTACAATTAAGGAAAAGAAATGAACCTCTTGAATGAATAAAGGTAACAAACATTAACTTTTTTTTTTAATTTTTAAAATGTTTATTTATTTTTGAGACAGAGAGAGACACAGCACGAGCAGGGAAGGGGCAGAGAGAGAGGGAGACACAGAATGTGAAGCAGGCTCCAGGCTCTGAGCTGTCAGCACAGAGCCCAACGTGGGGCTTGAACTCATGAACTGTGAGATCATGACCTGAGCCAAAGTCGGAGGCTTAACCGACTGAGCCACCTGGGCGCCCCAACATTAGCTTTTTGTAGCATTCTGGTGGGGCAGCCTGGGTGGAAATCCAGAAGTATCTCAGGACCAATGGTCCACAGCTTACTGGAAAAGCAGCTTCCTGTCTCTACAATTTCACTGCTGTAAGTTGAAATCTCTTACACGTTTCTCTATGATCTCTGAGAACTGGGTCCTTTTGGAGACACAGAACAGTGCAGGCATTTTTTCAGAGACTGGCTTAAGGAATTGAGTAAAGAAAGACCATCTGGGCCCCCTGCCTGAGATTCACCACACTGTTGAAATGACTTTAATAGAGCAGTCACTTTCTGGGTTGTTGTTTATGATGAGGCTGGTAGACTCATCGTTGAACAATTATACAAATTAAGGCAATCAGGACACCACAGTCATCGAGCTGGCTTGAGATTCCAGTTTCTCCAATGCCTTCCTCTCAGAACAAAGCCTGTGGTCATGTTAGAGGAGCTGATGGGACACAAAGAATTTGTCTGACAGACCAATGTCCCCAAGGTAGATAATCAACAGGAGTCGCTTTCCTCCCTCTACCTGGAATGCTGTCATGAAACAGATGGCACTGGGGGCGCTTGGGTGGCTCAGTCGGTTAAGCCTCCGACTTCGGCTCAGGTCATGATCTTGAGGTTCGTGAATTTGGGCCCCCCCACCCCGTTGGGCTCTGTGCTGACAGCTCAGAGCCTGGAGCCTGCTTCACATTCTGTGTCTCCCTCTCTCTCTGCCCCTCCCCCGCTCACACTCTGTCTCTCTCTGTCTCTCTTTCAAAAATAAACATTAAAAAAAAAAAGAAAGAAAGAAACAGATGGCACTCAAAAATGTCTGCCTAATGAATGAATCTATGAGTTAGAAGTCCTGAAACTGAGTAGCCTGGAGTCAGGTAACCCACAGGGATACTATAAATAGCGACTGAAAACAGTTCCATTCATGTTGTAATTGAGTTACACCCTACCTAACTATACAGGGTATTCGTCCAGGCTGGAAACAGGCAAAAATACAGAGTGTCATCAAGGACATCTTCAGAAAAAAAAAAAAAAACCACCCAAAACCCTATGTTTCCAGACTTTAGGGATACCGTGTATATTAACATCAAACATTTCTGATCTTTTTACCAGGTTCATCTAGGAGGATATATCAAACCTTTTTTGTTTTGGAAGGCTTTGATCAGAACCATGTGTGGCATAAACCCTATTGGCAAGGGGCCTCACACAGAGGAGGGACTCAGAAGTGACAAAGGTGCTTGTGAACTGAGCTGTGACAGTTGGTTTCTCTTGGGCTCCTGAAGGGCATCAAGAGGACACAAGCGGGCAGCCAGAGAAGCCAGGAGACAGCAGCAGTGGTTTACCTCACTCCAGTCCTTCCCTGGCCGTGCTGGGCTAGAGGACCAATGGCCAGTCCCTTGGAAGCAATAATGGTGACAGTGATGGTGGGGAAAGAAGAAGCAGAACAACAAGGGGCCTGATCCCACTTCCAGAGCCACCAACTCTCAGGTCTTTCTCGAGAAATACTTCCTCTAAGGGGACTTGCCTTTCTTTTCTCTCTGCTTCCCCATCCAACTGGTATTGGGCCCCCTCAAAGTGGAGGATGTAGGAGAAATAGATCTTACTGTGTATTGAAACCTTATCCCCTGTGTGATGACATTAGGAGGCAGGGCCTTTGGGAGGTGATTAGGTCATGTGGGTGGAGCCCCCATGATGGGATTAGTGCCCTTATAAGAGGCCAGGGGTGCCTGGGTGGCTCAGCTGGTTGAGCATCTGGCTCTTGATTTCTACTCAGGTCATGATTTTGGGGTTTCATGGGCTTGAGCCCCACATTGGACTCTGCGCTGGCAGCTCAGAGCCTGCTTAGGATTCTCTCTCTGCCTCTCTCTCTGCTCCTCCCCCACTCGCACTGTCTCTATCTCTCTTAAAATAAATGAGTACACTTAAAAAAAAGAAGAAGAAAAGAGAGACCCCAGACAGCTCCCTAGCCCCTTCTTCCCTGTGAGGACACTGCAAGATGATCATCCAGAAACCAGGGAGTGGGACCTCACCAGAACACGGAATCTGCCAGAGCCTTGATCTTGCACTTCCAGCTTCCAGAACCGTGAGAAATAAATTCATGTTGTTCATAAGCCACCAGTCTGTGGTATTCTGTTAGAGTGGCCAGAATAGACTAAGACTGTTCTCCAGTTGTCCCTGTGATGAGGTCAAGATATGATACAAGGACATTGTGATGGTCAATTAACTACCAAGTAAGGAGCCCTGCCTGCTATTAAAGTTAGGTTCATTGAAAAGCATAATTGTCCAATAAACCTTTGGGGGAAAGGACACAAGGAAAGTTCAGCATGTACATTGCTGACTAATTTACATCTCTGGACACTCTATTAGTTTTCCAGGATCCTCCGAAAATAAGTCAGTCAACATCTGTCCGAAGAATTTACCAAAGAGGAAGGCGATAATGATTCCAATAACCAGGAGGGAGGGAATTGGTATTGGGCCTTTAAAACAAATCTGTCAGGGGCACCTGGGTGGCTCAGTCGGCTAAGTGTCTGACTCTTGGTTTCGACTCAGGTCATGATCTCATGGTTCCTGAGTTCGAGCCCTGAGCTGGGCCCCGCAGTGTCAGCACGGAGCCTGCTTAAGATTCTCTCTCTCCTTCTCTCTCTGCCCCTCCCCTGCTCATGTTCTCTCTTTCTCAAAAGAAATAACTAAAAACTTAAAAAAGAGAAAGAAAGCTGCTCCTGCTGTTACCACCACAAAACAGTAACAAAAGAATTGCAACTTTAAAGGCACATTTGAAGGCTGTAGATATATTTTAATTGCCTCGAGTTCTCCCAAATCATGATGTAAGAAGCAGTATTTAAAAGAGAGGGCTCACATAAAGAAAAAACAAAGTTGCAAGTCAGAAATGCTGACTGATTTCTTTTTTTAAAAACTTCTAATTTTGAAATATTATAGATTCACAGGAGTTGCATAACTAAAGTACACAATGAAAGTGAGGGAATGTACAATCCACAGACATTATCCAGAATTCACCCAGTTTACATTCACTCATTTGTGTGTATGTGTATGTGTGGATGCATGTATGTATGTGTATATGTGTGTACGTGTGTGTGTAGCTCCATGCAATGCTATTACACATGTAACTTTGTGTAAACCACCACTGCTGGGTCTAAGCTCTCCCATCTCCACAATGCCCCTTCCAATTATTCCTTTATAGCCATACACACACCCTTTCCCTCCCCCTGGCAATAGTAAGCTGCTCTCCACCTCCAGAATTATGTTACTTTGTGAATGGCATACAAATGAAACCATGTAGTATTACCCTTTTGAGACTGGCTTAAAAAAAAAGCATTTATTTATTTTTTAATAATCTGTACACCCAGCGTGGGGCTCAAACTCACGACCCCAATATCAAGAGTTGTGTGCTCTACTGACTGAGCCAGTCAGGCACCCCTGGTGTCTCTTCTTATAAGGGCATCAATCCCATCATGAGGACCCCACCCTCATAACCTCATCTAAACCTAGTGACCTCCCAAACGCCTCATCTCCAAATGCCATCACATTGGGGTTTAGGGCTTCAACACATGAACTTTGTTGGGGGGGGGTCACAAATGTTCAGTGCATAACAATTGTTCATTCCTTTTTATTGTTTTTTTTTAGCTGTACTTTTTTTTTATTAAAAAACATTTTTTTAAGTAATCTTTACACCCAACGTGGGGCTTGAACTCACAACCTTGAGATCAACAGTCACATGCTCTACTGACTGAGCCAGCCAGTATGACCCTCATTTGTTTTTATTGTTGAGTCTTATTCTATGGTATGGATGTACCATAGCTTAGCTAGTACACTGAAGGACATTTTGAATAGCTTTCAGTCTTTGGCTATTACAAATAAAGCTGCTATGAACATTTGTGTAGAAGTTTACATGTGAAAATAAATTTTCATTTCTCTGGGATAAATGCCTGAGTGCAAGTGTTGGGTCATATGGTAAATTAATTTTTAGGTTTTTTTTTTTTTAAGTTTATTTACGAGAGAGAGAGAGAGAGAGAGCACGCAAAGGGGAGAGGGGTAGAGAGAGAGGGAGAGAGAGAATCCTAAGCAGGCTCTATGCTCAGTGCCAAGCCCTATGCGGGGCTTAATCCCATGACTATGAGATCATGACCTGAGCCAATCTCAAGAGTTAGTCATGGGGCACCTGGGTGGTTTAGTTGGTTAAGTGGCCGACTTTGGTTTAGGTCATGACCTCACAGTTCGTGGGTTCATGCCCCGTGTCGGGCTCTGTGCTGACAGCTTAGAGCCTGCAGCCTGCTTTGGATTCTGTGTCTCCCTCTCTCTCCTTGCCTCCCCCCTCTGCTTGTGCTCTATCTCTCAAAAATAAGTAAACATTGGGGCGCCTGGGTGGCTCAGTCAGTTGAGCATACGGCTTCGGCTCAGGTCATGATCTCCCAGTCTGTGAGTTCGAGCCCTGCGTTGGGCTCTGTGCTGACAGCTCAGAGCCTGGAGCCTGCTTCCGATTCTGTGTCCCCCCCTCTCTCTGCCCCTTCCCCACTCATGCTCTGTCTCTGTCTGTCTCAGAAATAAATAAACATTAAAAAAATTAAAAAAAATAAGTAAACATTAAAAAAATAATTTTCTTAAAAAAAAAAAGAGTTAGTCACCTAACTGACTAAACCACCCAGGCACCCCTCATTGTGTGTGTGTGTGTTTTTAAAACAATTTGTTTAAAAATTTTTTTTTTTAAGTTTTGAGAGAGACAGCATGAGCTTTAGTTAGGGAGAGGTAGAGAAGGAGAGAGAAAGAATCCCACACTGATAACATGGAGCCTGATGTGGGGCTTGAACATACGAATCGTGGGATACTGACCTGAACTAAATCAAGACTTGGACACTTAACTGACTGAGCCACCCAGGTGCCCCCCACCCCTGCATTGTGATTTTAATTTGTATCTCTCTAATGACTGATGATATTGACCATCTTTTCATGTATTTGTTGGCCATCCTCTTCAATGAACTATCTATTGATATCTTTTGCCCATTTTCTAATTGGATTGTTTCCATTGAGTTTTGAAAGTTCTTTATATAT
This sequence comes from Lynx rufus, assembly GCF_022079265.1. Classification (NCBI taxonomy): domain Eukaryota; kingdom Metazoa; phylum Chordata; class Mammalia; order Carnivora; family Felidae; genus Lynx; species Lynx rufus. The sequence continues at coordinate 36,167,400 of NW_025814828.1, forward strand.
TCTAGACACAAGTCCTTTGTTACATGTGTGATTTGCAAATATTTTCTGTCAGTCTTTAACTTGCCTTTTCATCCTTTTAACAGGGTCTTTGGGAGTACAAAGTTTTAAATTTTGATGTGGTTTTAATTACTCATTTATTTTAAATGTTTAATTTTGAAAGACAGAGTGAGAGAGAGAGAGCACATGGGCATGCATAAGCAAAAGAGGGGCAGAGAGAGAGGGGGACAGAGGATCCAAAGCAGGCTCTGCGCTCACAGCAGAGAGCCCAATGTGGGGCTCGAATCCATGAACTGTGAGTTTGTGACCTGAGCCGAAGTTGGACGCTCAACTAACTGAGCCACCCAGGCGTCCTGATGTGGTTTTATTTTTTACTTATACTTTTTATTTTAGAGAGAAAGAGAGAGAGAGAGAGAGAATGCAAGTGGGGGGACGGGGCAGAGGGGGAGAGAGAGAGAGAGAGAGACAGAGAGAGACACACACACAGAGAGAGAATCTCAAGCAGGCTCCATGCACAGTGCAAAGTCTGACTCGGAGCTTGATCCCTTAACCCTGGGACCATGACCTGAGATGAAATCAAGAGTCAGACACGCAACTGACTGAGCCACCCAGGCAGCCCTGATGTGGTTTTATTTTAAAGTTAAAAAAAATAATAGTAGTGATCTCCTAGCCTGCCCTGTATTCCATGCCAAATAAGGGCAAATACATATTTCACCCATTCATCTGTCCATCCAATGTTTATTGAGCACCTACTATGTTCCAGGTTTAATACCAGGTACTAGTGATCTGAAAAGGAGTAAAATATGGTTGCCCCCAGGGGCTCAGTTTTGTGGGGAGAGGGACATGGAGCACAGGCCTTCTATCAGAGTGTGGTAAGGGATGAAAAACAGGCCATGGGAGCACAAGACAGGGCACCAGCAAGGCTGCTCCTTGCTTGTCTCCTTCACGCAGCTTCTGAGGAACTGTCAGTTATGGACCACTTGAACTCCTAGCATTATTCTAGCTCTATACAGGTCATAGTGTATCGTGTAAAAACATTTCCATCCATTCTTTTCATCAAAATGACCGCTGGTTCATTTTCTAGAATATTCTTTCCATATCCCCAAATAACCAGTACCAAAACTGAGATCCTGTGAGATTAACAGACAATTCACCCCTGAATGTGATCATTTTTCAAAAATAAAGTAACAACTGTTAGTTCAACAGGTGGTCTTCAGTGTGAAGTACACGCATCAAGGAAAGGTGTAGCTGGGCCTGTTGCATAACAGTCCTTGGTCCTAATATAGCAACGTTCATCTGAGAAGCTTAAAAGACGACTCACATGACAAGCTGCCTCATTTTGCACTGACTCTTCGAAGAAGACAAGATGAGATTTATTACACAGTGGCCTATGTTCCAAATAGAGTATGATGTTCCCTACCAGGTAAGTAGAAAAATATGTCCTGTGACACATTCAGGAGGAACCTAGAGATCCTTTGGTGAGAAGAAAAGAATGAACCCTTAGTTTAGGCCACAGTTCTGCTCCAAGAATTTTTAAAAGTGTAAGGCCTGATCTTGCTTATATAGGACTGATCAAATCATTACTATCACAAATAATTGAGGCTCAAAACCTGAGTGGTTTTGTGTTCTTGCCTAATCAATGTCAGTTCTCACTGGGTGATGTCCCCCCCGCCCTTACATTCTCTTTCTATTTATTTATTATTATTTTTTTTTAGAATGAGAGAGAGCGCGCATGCATGCACTCAAGTGCACAAATTGGAGAGGGGTAGAGAGAGGGAGAGAGAGAATCCCAGGCAGACTCCTCACTGTCAGTGAGACACCCGACGTGGGAGTTGACGTATGAACCCACACGATCATGGCCCGAGCTGAAGTCAGATGCCTAACCGACTAAGCCAACCAGGCACCCTTCTCCTTCCTTCTTGTTTCTACTGCAGTTTGGTCCAGAGACACTTTGACATCCAGCTATCCAGTCTCAGTTTCTTTCTGCCCCAAATCATCCTGTACATAACTGTGATAGATTAAGTGTATCCCTCCACCACCAAATTCATATATTGAAGCCCATCTCCCAAGTGATGGTATTTGGAGGAAGTGACTAAGTCCTAAGGGTGGCACTCTCATGAGTAGGATTAGTGCCCTTATAAAAGAGGCCCAGATAACACTCTTGTCCCTTCCACCATATGAGGACAGAGCGAGAAGGTGTCATCTAGGAACCAGAAAGTGGGCTCTCACTAGACACCAAATCTGCCAGCATCTTGTTCTTGGCTTTCCAGCCTCCCAACACTGTGAGAAATAAATGCCTGTTGTTTATAAGCTATCCAGTATTCTAATATAGTAGTCCAAGCTAAGACAGCAACAAGGAGAGACTTCCATCAAAATCGTGGAGAGGCATTTCCTCTTGTCACTCCCCTGCTAAGAAATCTTTATGGGGCACCTGGGTGGCTCAGTCGGTTGAGCATCCGACCTCGGCTCAGGTCATAATCTCACAGTCCGTGAGTTCGAGCCCCGCATTGGGCTCTGTGCTGACAGCTCAGAGCCTGGAGCCTGTTTCAGATTCTGTGTCTTCCTCTCTCTGACCCTCCCCCGTTCATGCTCTGTCTCTCTCTGTCTCAAAAATAAATAAACATTAAAAAAATTTTTTTAAATAAAAAAAAGAGAAATCTTTAGTTGCTGCTCAATGCTTACAAATAAAGCCCAAATGCTTTATTCTCCATAATCTGTCCCAATCGACCTTTTCAACCTACCTTTTAATCTCCTGCTATTTTTCTAAACACACATTTAAACACCATCGTCAACAGATGGGCAGCCCCATGACATCCAGAACTGGTGCCTTGCTCATTCACCACTGTATCTCTGCGTTGTGGGTTTTCCTGAGTGAATAAATGAACCAGCCTTTCCAGCCACCATTTCCCAAACTCACTGCTTCCAAAAGCTCCTTGGCCATTCCTACTCCCTAGGCCCCATATACCCACATACTAGGTGTCTTCTCCCTCATTCCCACCGCCAGAAACCACGTTTCCCTTCCTCTCTGATTATCTGAATCTTATCCGTGTCTCCAGGTTTGGCTCAAGTTCCAAATTTAAAGGTTTCCAGAACTTTCTAGCCCACCATATCTTCCTCCTTAGAAGAGCTACTGCACTTTTGGTACCACTCATGCATTTACTCCACATTTACTAAGATGGAACAGAACACGGGTCCTGCAGTAGAGGAGCTCACACTCTCATAGTCTAGATTTACTACATATTGCCTCATATTGGATTAATGATCCTTCTGTGTGTATGTCTTGTCTCCCAGTTCTGTGAGGGCAGAGGCCATGTTTTTTTTTTCTTAATTTTATTTATTTTTGAGAGAAAGAGAGAGAGAGAGAGAGACAGAATGAGCAGTGAAATGGCAGAGAGAGAGGAAGAGGGAGAATCCCAAATAGGCTCTGTGCTGTCAGCATGGAGCCTGATGTGGGGATCGATCTCACAAACCATGAGATCATGACCTGAGCCAAACACTTAACCAATGGAGCCACCTAGGTGCCCTGGCAGAGGCCATGTTTTAAACTGATTTGTCACCCCCCCCCACCCGCCAATGCCTGGCCCTTAGCATGGTGTTGAATAAACATCTTCTTTTTTTTTTCTTTTTCCAATAAACATCTTCTGAATGACTAAACGAATGATTTGACTTGATATTTCCCCCCTCTGTGCTTTTCTTCCTCCACCCAGGTAAAATAATGTCCTGTTGCCCATTTGTGATACTTAGGGGATGGCTCTCATTACCCTTATTTTATCAATGAGGAGACTGAAACACAGAACGGTAAAGTAACTTGTTCCAGACTGCAAGTGAGTCATGGTTGCTTCATTCAAAATAGAGGCTGAACCGTTTTGGAACCAAAGACAGCTCTATTTCCATGGTGCCAGAATGTAGATCTCTCTTAGACGCTGAGCATCAGCTGTGCCCTATTACACACACATATAGACTTCCATCAAAATCATGGAGAGGAAGAGGTGTATGTTGGAAGTCATAGTTTGGTTTGTGCAGAATAATTAATATTATTCTACTCAAGGTCAAGTTGTATGAAAGGTAATGTCTGATAGATTCCAACACATTCCAGAGAGGAAAGAGTGGGCGGCAGCTGGTGAGATGCAACATGTTTCTTTTCATAGAATAATTCTTGTGGAAGAAATGGCATTGCTGCCTTTTTCTATTTTCAGCACAAAGTAACACTTAACTAATCTAATTATTATTCAAGGGAAGGTGTGTAGCTGCAAACCTTCCTCTGCAAGTTTTGCAAAAGTAACATACAGTAGAGGATGGGAATGAGAAGGCGGCTGCAAAATTGAATTCACACAAAAGGTTTACAGTTTCAATTTGGAATATGGATAAAAGGATATTTACAACATATCTGTGGGGCACGAATACGGGAAAAGCAAACCCTCATGTACCCATCAACCCAGCTTAACAAACTAGAGTACCAATAGTCCTGAAGCTTTCTAGCTACACTCAGTGGCTAGAAACAATAGGAATGAGCTGTCAGCAGTTAAAAAATCAGGACATTTCACATAAAAACCTGGATATCCAGCTTCTTTTTTTTTTTTTGTAAGTTTATTTATTTATTTTGAGAGAGACAGAGACAGTGCAAGTAGGGGAGGGACAGAGAGAGAGAGGGAGAGAGAGCATCCCGAGCAAGTTCTGTGCTATTAGCACAGAGCCCGATTGCAGGGTTTGAACTCACAAAGCCGTGAAATCATGACCTGAGCTGAAACCAAGAGTCAGACGCTTAATTGCCTGAACCACCCAGGCACCCCCATCCAGCTTCTCCTGAAAAACCTGCATTCCTGTAGGGACATAATGGATCGGGTCACTCCTCCAGTTTAGCACTTCCTTCATCCACATGACCCATCTGGCCCCAAGGCATCTGAGTTCATAATCCCTGGTATGTGTGTTTGCTTTCCGGGTTGGCTTTCTCTCCTTTGACACAATTCAAGACCTCCCTTTCCCTAGTTCTTCTGCCTCCGCTCCAGGGCATTTCTTTTCTGGGTAGGGCAGGACCTTTAAGCTGCACTAGGCTCCTTGGAGATCCACAGATGAGAAGAGACTGTCTTAGCCTTTGCTGGATGCGAGCTGTGTACAATCGCATATTACGGAAGACAGACAACTTTGGGAATGGGAAAAGGGTGTAAGAGCACAAAGCAGGCAGAAAGTGTGTTGGTCAGGGTTCTCCAGAGAAATAGAACCACTAGATTTTAAGACATGGGCTCACATGACTGTGGAGCTGGCCAGTCTGAAATCTGCAGGGTAGATTTTGTGAGGAGGGAACACTGTGAACAAAGGATCAGAGGCAGGGTTAGTGCTGAGTATGTTCGAAGAATAATGAGCGGTGCAGTGGAGGAGCGTAAAGCATGATAGTGCTGGGGGTGGTGACAGGGGGCAAGGTGGATGAGAGGGGTGAGGGAATGGTGGGGGACAGGAGAAAATGGGATCAGACCTTGAATGCAGTCAGCTGGGGGGAGGTGTCAAAGTGTTTTGAACAGGGAAGTGGCACAGTAGGACTGTTTTAAGAAAACCTTGGGCCGGGGTGCCAGGGTGGCTCTGTCGGTTAAGTGTCTGACTTGGGCTCAGGCCATCATCTCGCGAATTGTGAGTTTGAGCCCTGGGTCGGGCTCTCTGCTCTCAACACAGAGCCCGCTTCAGTTCCTCTGTCCTGCTCTCTCTCCCCCTCCCCCACTTGCGTGTGCTCTGTCTTTTTCTTCCCCTCCCCCACTTGCGTGTGCTCTTTTTCTTTCAAAAATAAATAAACATTTAAAAACTAAAAAAAAAAAAAGAAGAAAATCTTGACCTGTATAAAGGGTTGGGCAGAGGGGAAAGAGTGAGGCAAGAAGGGCAGTGAGGAACTTTCTGGAATAATCAAAAGCAAGCTTGAGCAAAGCTTGAACTATCAGGGAGAATTCTTATAAACGTGTATATTGTTCTTAAACTGACACTCGCGCGCGCGCGAGAAATTGCTCACTACTGATGTAAAAGTAAATAAAAGCCTGAACTAGGCAATGAGACAAGGAGACCAGTTTGAGAGGCATAAGGTGGGAAGGAGGAAGGGTCTGTTTATGGACAGCAGGTAGGCTCAGAAGAGAAATGGAGTCCAAAATATCACTGGGGTTTTAAGTCTGCGTGGGAAAAATGATGATTCTACTATCTGAGATAAACACCAGAGGCACAAGTTGTTTGGGAGGTAATGGGGAATCCTGTTTAGACCTTGCGGAGTTTGAAGTGTAGGAGAGGCCCTGGCTTCATGGGCGTGGCTTGATCCCCAGCGGTGTCCACCCATCCCCCCTGCCCCCCACCCCGCCTGTGAATGACAGCGTGTCCTTGGGCCCTCCGTCTGTATCCTGGGTTGGGGCACGTACCTCCCTTCTAGGGATGCTGTGAGGATTCGATGAGCTAACCACACATGTGAAGAATTTAGAACAATGCTTCTAAACAGGCACAGAAAAACAGACCGTTGAAAATGCAGCCCCATCTTCCCAGAAAAAGGAAAAGAGTTCCAAAGCACTTTCCCTGCTGGTCTCCACATTCCAGGAGGGCTCATCTGCCCTGTGTGGGTGGTGACACTCACAGACTGTAATTAAACTGAATTTCCATGATGAATCTTTCCTGCTTTTTGGTTCATAACCTTAGGATGGCCAACATGAAGGAAAACTTCGCAGAAAAGGGTCCGGGGTTCTGCCTAAGCACACAATTCTGCATTAATAGAGTACAGCGGGTTGGACAGTAGGATTCTGACTCCAATTACAATGTGTATTTTTTTTTTTTTACACCATCAAAGAATCCCGTGACACAGCTGGGAGCCCTACATTCAGATCCTTTCTGACACTATCTACCTGGAAGACAGCGTCAGATCCCACAGTCCTACAAGATTGCCCCCTTCCCCCAGTTCAGATGCCATAAATCCAGATTATCACCTGTGCTTCTGACTAATCAGCTATAGATTGGAGGTTCCAACAACCCCCACCTTCGGTTTGATTAATTTGCTAGAGCGACTCACAGAACTCAGAGAAATATGTCACTTGATAGGTCACTGGTTTATTATCAAAGGATAACTCGGAACAGCCAGATGGAAGAAACGCATAGGGCAAGGTAGGGGAGAAAGGGCAGAGAGCTCCATGCCCTTTCCAGGCCCTCCAATCCCCCCACATCTCCATATGCTCACGAACCGGGCTCTCCAAACCAGTCTTCTTGGGTGTTTATGCAGGTTTATGAAGTAGGCACGATTACATCACTGGCCATTGGGGATTGAATTTAACCTCCAGCTCCCCACCCCCTCTCACGTCAGTGGGGTGGGACTGAAACGTCCGACCCGCCAACCAGCCCCCTTCCTTTGGCACTTTCCAGATGTCACCTCGTTAACATAACAAAAGCCCTTTATCGCTCACTCTCCTCACAGGAAATTCCAAGGGTTTTAGGAGGTCTGTGCCAGGAATGGGGGTCGAAGACCAAATATCTATTTTTTATTCTAAATCACAATATCGTTGACAGTCATAACCAGGGGTCTTTAAAGAAATAAAAATTCAAAAGTTGAAAAGGTCTAAAAATCTTTAAAAACGATTAAACCTCATAGCAACCAAGGTCTGTAAGATAACGACAGCAATAATCGCTAAGTAGGAAGGTGTAGGGAAAAGAATTAATTCCTGTTACGAAGCACAGAGTGTATAAGTCCAACACAGGACCGCTGTGAGATTATGGCCAAGTTCTGCATCACCCGCCTCGAGAGAGAGAAACTGCTAAAAATGCCATCACCTAAGATGCAGCATGGAATCTTGAAGGCATGTGGCCCTTTTCGTTGTATTTCCCAGGGTCCCCCCCTTCTCTCTCAAGGCAAGGCAGTCTCACTGCCCTTGTTCCCTCTGGTTCAGAGCCTCTACCCACGACTTCCCTATTTATCCCTTGTATCGCCTAGTCGCTTTACATGAATGAAGGCAGAGGTACACTGGATTTTTCTGTTTGAAAATATTTTTAGCAACGTTAGTGGTAGAGAAGAATCCCCCCGATATAATTTTGTTTTTCATCTTAACATCTTTGTGGGAGGAAAGCGGATTCCAGGCCAGATTTGCTATCTGGGGATAAATAATTGTCTAAAACATGCCCAGTTTTGAATGTATCGGCTCTCACCCTTAGAGAATAAGGGTGTACAGCAATATCTCAAAGACTAAGACTCCTCTTTTCCCTTTAGAACTTTTATCAGCCTTCACAGTAACATTTTCCTAATCACAGTTGACCCTGACCAGTTGAAAATCCCTGTGTAACTCCGGACTCCCCCAAAACTTAACTACTAATAGCTTACTGTTGACCAGAAGCCTTTCTGATAGCATAAACAGCTGATTAACACATTTTATATGTTATATGTATGACATATTGTATTTTTACAATAAAGTAAGTTAGAGAAAAGAAAATGTTATTAAGAAAATCATAAGGAAGTGGTGTCTGGCTGGCTCAGTCGGTAGAGCATGCGACTCCTGATCTCGGGGTTGTGAGGTCAAGCCCCATGTTGGGCGTAGAGCTTACTTTAAAAAAAAATCACAAGGAAAAGAAAATACATTTACGGTATTGTAAAAAAAAAATGAATAAATAGACCGCGCAGTTCAATGGTTAACTGTACTGTAAACTACCTGGCTTTGGAAGCTGATCTGCTTTATTGGGAGCGCGAAACAAAAACTCAAAAAGGCTATTACACTTTAAAACATAAAAGGAGACTCAGTGGGCATTGCTTTTACTTCCACACCTGTAATTATCCTTCTGATTACAAGGGAGTTCCGCCCTCCTTGAACTTTATTCTACACTAAAGGGAGTATGGGTCAGTTAGACCCAGGAGACCTTTCCTCTGGACCTTGCAGGAAAATCACTGGTAATCATGAGGTTCACTAAAGGCTCTGAGGTTTCTATCTCTTAGAATCCCTTTTCCTACTGCTTTTCTTCAAGCTGCATAATAGTCTGATTATTTTTCTGCAAGGTTTTAAATTACTTGGGCACATTATTTGCATCACGACAATGTGATTTCGGTTTATCTCAGTCTCACAGAATAGTGATGAAATTTACTTAAAACCATTTGCGGAAGCAAAATAATGGTTTTAGACCCCTTAACATGCCCTACCTTACAACTTGCCCAAGGCGGGCATTTGCACTATTTACTCATCATCACTATTGGGCTGTCCTGGGGTGTGACAAGTGCCCTCTCCTCCGTGGGCTCACACACAACCGCAGTACAACACGGTGAATGTAACAGTGGCTTGAGCAGTGGGTGCTTCGGGAGTCCTGTGCCAGAGCAACTCACTCTGCTGGGTGTGTGCTTGGCGGGGGGGGGGGGGGGGGGGCGGTGGTTTGAGACAATCGGCAGGAAGGCAAGTGTATATGTACATGTATCTATCATGTACTAATCTCTTACTCCTTGCAAAGCACTTTCAGACACTAGCCCTTGAATTCCAACTACCTTTTGAGACAGAAACGATTTTTTTTAAATTTAGTTATTTATTTATTTATTTTAGTAATCATGGGCTCAAACCCATGACCCCAAGATCAAGAGTTGCACGCTGTTCCGGCTAAGCCATCCAGGTGCTCCGAGACAGAAACTATTTTTCTTCTAACTTGATAGACAAGGAAACTGAGGTACTGAGATGTCAAGTAAGTGCCCCCAGTCACACAGCTTGTAAGCAGTAGAGCAGGAATCTGAACTGCTGGTTCCAGGATCTACAGTTTCTAGGCTTTTGTCTGCTCACCTGCCTCAAAGGATTGGGGGGTGGGCGTGGTGCAAATCGTATATTTGCCTCAATTATGGGCCATCAACTTAACATTGTCTGGGAGTGTAAGGAAGTGAGAATGCAAAAAAAGTTTCCCTGGTTTCAGCTTTTCCTAACCCTTTTTAGGTCACTTCAAATGAAATTTGCAAATGACGGCTGGGTGGAGAAGATATGCAAATGACTGCTTAGTGGAAAAGTCCTTTGGAGTGCTATGAAAGTTGGCTCATTTAGCTACCTCAAGTGCGCACATCATTCTTTTTCAGAGTGAATGTGTTTGGAGACAAAGCTTTGTATATTTCCCTGCTTCCTTTCCAATTTGATATTCCAGTGATAACATATCGATTAACAAAACACCCTGGTGGTTTGAACTGAGTATGCCTATGAGCAGGGGTTAATTGAAAATAGGAAACTGCTGTATATTTTAATTCTTTTTAAGTATTCCCATGCAGTACCCTGTATGTTGGCTGTACTGAAAAGTAAAAGAAAGTCCAGGACCAGGGATATCAGTACATCCCATTGTTGCTAGATGCAGTTTGAACTGTCAGAACCATTACCTTTTGAATCCGTTTACCCCGGTCTATATGAAAAGGAAGCTGAAGCCAAACCAAACAGAAACACCTAATTCTCCGTGAGAATTCACGAATTTCAGGGCCGAGAGGGAACTTAATGATCACTAAGCTTAATGGTTCTCAAGGGGGCATTGTGGAAATCTGCATTTTTGGTTGTCACCATGACTAGCATGGCTACTGGCAGTTAGAGTCAGGGACCAGGCATGCTAGTTGTTCTACAATGCTGGTCAGTCCCATACTGCAAAGAATCGAAAGTGAAAAACTAGTTCATCATGATTTAAAGCCTGGAACACTATTTTACATATAAACAAAAATATTTTTGCTCAGTTTTCGATACACCCCGAATTCTCTAGTATTGTAAATACCGTAACAATGGAGAAAAGATTGTATTGTTTTGTTTCAAACAGAGTTCATCATTTTGGAAAAGCGGGGCACCAACGGCAACGCTGCTCCTGGTACTTGAGTTGCGAAAACACTTTCAGTTTGCATTTGTGACTATGCTGGGCAGGTGTCTATCACGTTAGTGTCCTTGTGCGGGAGCACTGTTTATCATCGTTTTGTTTCTGTTCTACAGTGAGATAACGTTTTTGAAATTGTGTGTTGTTAGGTTTAGGTTATATTAGATAGGATTTATTTCGGCACGGTTAAGGGGGGGCGGTAACAAACAGTAGACATAAAAAGGAACTGAGTCTTTTACAGGGTTATGTAGTCCAGCCAACTCCTTATATAGATGAGGAAACGGAGACCCAAAGCAGTTAAGCAACTTGCCTCAGGACACAAGTGTTAATATTATCTCCCGATCTCGTCAGAATTTCAGTTTCAACTTTAAAAATTGGAAAGGGAGAGAAGTTATGTGGTAATTTATGTGACGAGCCCGAGCTATTTGAATTCTGGCAGAAGACCCTTTGAGGGATGGTGAAAAAACCGCGTATTATTTGTCAGTCCGAGGGTTAGAAGAGAGGGGAACAGCGTTTAAAAGAACCACGTATACGCGGCTTCTCACTTAAAGCCAGGGATCTACTAGTCAAGACATTTTCTTCTATTTAAGGGCCTGTGGCACTCAAGCAAGACTAGGGGTGGCTTGCTTCGGAGGGGGCTAAAGAAGGGGTTCCTCCTACGGCAGAAACCCATTTCCTCCCATTCCTCATCCACCGCAGTGGCCTGAGGGTCATCCCTACCCCAAGCCGATAACGCCTTAGCATTTCCTCCCGCAGGCCTTCACTGAGCCCAGCCACAGACAGTGCCCACTCCCTAGGAAAGCCGTTTGCAAGTCTCAGGGTCCCCTAGCTTTGGGGGAAGCAGCGCACTGGAGGCCACTGGCCCTGAGCCGCTGAACGCCCCGCGGGAGGAAGCTAAGGGCTTAATGTAGCCGTTGTTCCCACGGAGGGCCGGGGACTCGGGGTCCCGGGAGGGTACGCTAGCGACGGCTCAAGTTCAGCGCTTGATTGTCTCATTGTTTCCTCACCACGGGTGGGGAGGGGGGGGTGGAGCGCGAGGAGCGCGCTCGCGTCTGGAGGGTGGATCAGGAGGGGCTACTGCGTTCCTAGGCGGCGCCCCTGCTGCCTAGGCAACCGCGCAGTTAAGTGTCCCGCCACCAGCACAGGTCCCCCAGATCCCGACCACAGCTCCGGTCACCATTCCGCCCGCCTTCCTCCTCCTCCTCCTCCTCCTCCTCCTCCCCCTTTTCCGCTTCTTCCCTCCTCCTTTGCCCCTCTTTCCCCTTAGGTCCTCTCTCCCCCCTCCTCCCCCCGCACTCCGTGCACTCAATTCAGGCCAAGGTTTGCTCCACAAAATGGCCACCGAGAGCGACACCTGCGGCCACGTGACCCGCCGTCCTCCCGGCTTCGGGCTTTTTTTCGCCTAACTCCCGATTTCAAGGAGGCTGCCCATGGAAGAACGAGGGCTGACTACTTCGGAGAAATCTCCCGACATCTCCAAGTCCAAGGACTGAGAGAGAAATGAGCGAGTGCGCAGTTGAAAGGAACAGCAAAAACTAGGGGCATAAGGAGATAAAAGGGAAAGAAGCCTAGGTTAAATCTTAAGACCTCCTAGCAGGCGCAAAAGGGGACACGACGAGTTATCGCGAGATCTCAAGAACTCAAAGACTTAGTCTAGGGTATTAGCGGAGGACAGGAGAACTGAAGCTCAGGCGAACTAGGGCAGCATTTGGCGCTCTGAGCTCCAAGGTAGGACGAAGAGCCAGGGACGGGACTGCTTAGGAAATCACGCGAGGTTTGGACTAAACCAACGCGCAGTAGCTAGGCAGAAGTCACAGCAGCAGGAGGGGTTCGGGTGTGAGAGGGAGGGGCTACGTCTTACGTGCTGACGTAGCGGCCCTTCGAGTGGGTATATTAGATCGGTGGCCGCGCCGTGCGTTCCAGAGCCGCAGTTCTCCCGTGAGAGGGCCATCGCGGTGAACCAAACACACTCGCTTAGCAGCGGAAGACTCCGAGTTCTCGGTACTCTTCAGGGATGAGTCATGTGGCGGTGGAAAATGCGCTCGGGCTGGACCAGCAGGTGAGGTGCAAGGAGCCTACCGGGGTGGTTGCTGGACCTAACTTGGCTTATGGCGCAGCGCTAACTGGCACGCTTAGTTCCCATCTCCTGCATACTTCGGGCTGGCCAGTGTCAGTGATTTGGGGCTATGGAGGAACGGGGAGGTGGTAGGAATGCTGGTTATGGCTATCGCTCGGGCCGGGGCCCCGGCTTGGCCCGCGGTATTGTCCCCGGGCCGAGCACAATGGCGGCTTTTGTGTGTGCGTGCGCAGGCGGGCGGAGGGGGAGGGGGTGCGCGCGCTCTCGCGGAGACGCGCACGCGCGAACCTAGACTGGTTTGTGACCCATGGGTGGTGGGGGGAGGTGAGTGGCGCGGCAGTGCGCGAATGGGGACCCTTTTGGCCTCGAGGGCTTTCGATTCTCTTTGCGCTCGCAGCCTGGATTCCTGTCCCAGAGACCCTGCGGCGTTCGTGTGTGTGTGTGTGCGCGTGTGTCCGCGCGCGGCAGCAGCGGTGTGTGTGTGCGCCCGTGTGAGCAGGAGGGACGCAGCCCTGGAATGTGGAAGGGGGCGGCGCGGGGGGTGGCCTTCTCTGGGGGTAATGGCGGCGGCCTTCTTTGTGTGGGGCTGGGTGGCTGGGCGGCGCTGCGGCCCACTAGCGGGAGAGAGCGGGTCCCGGGCCGGCGTGGGCCTGGAAAGAAGGATAGAATGGGCATCTTGTTCCTCCCGGGCTTCCTTCCGCAGGCCTTTTTGCTCGAGCCCGGTTTCCGCAGGGGCCATCGCACGCTGGGTGCCGCGGCCGCTGAGGCCGCGTTTCCGGAGTGGAAAGTTTTGTGACGCAGAAGATTCGGGGAGGAGTGGGGGGAAGGGGGGGGGAGTGGGTCTCTGCGTGCGCTGTAGCGCTGGGCTCTAGATAGAGCTTGAACGCGGCGGGGAGACATCCGGGAGGTTAGAGACCTGGAGTGGCCCCTTTTCCTTACATGCTCCACATAGTGAGTGGCGCTTTAGCCGAGGGCCGCGCGTTGTTTTGGGTGGTACCACGGGTTGTATGACTGTTCCCGTGTTAGTGACGTTTGATCCAGGAATCGGCCGCAGGAAAAATACCCGGAATGTAGCTTGGGGGAAATAAACAGTTTTGTTGTTGACTTGTTGCTGCCTGTGGAGTGAGATTGTGAAATAGGTTAGAGCTCTGGGTCTGTCATCTTAACCGGAATCCCCTCTTCTAAGGGTTTGGGGGTAGATTAACGGAGGATGGGCTTCGGTGGCAGGAAGTCTGGATCCCTCTGCAGTAGAGGCACCATGCTACAGATAAGCTTTTCGGTGGGATGTTTGGAGACCTTTAAGTAAACTTCTGCTTACCCCAAACTCCAGAACAATCCTGAAACGAAGTTTAGTGACACAAATTGATAGATTTTTAACGTAGTCGTGTATAATATATTTTTGCAGATTTAACGATCTGTTTCTTGTTCCTTGTCAATAAATGGAGCGTTTTTTTCTTCCATTAATGAATTGTATTAAATCCTTCAAATTGCTGATACGTCATATGTTGAATGAAGCACATAGAAAATCTGTTGTCAACAGCACAGGCTATCCCCATTTTTAACATTTTGTATATAGGTGGTGCCAATTTAAAAAGATAATAGGCAGGAATGAGTCTTATTTAAATTTGTGATATAATTCAAAAAGTATGTAGACTCGTTAGAATTAAGCAGCAAGCAAATTGATAACAAAATTGCAACAATGTAATCCTAACAGTTTACAGTATCCTGCTTTATGGTTCGTGTTGCCAAGTGTAAAATTAATAACAAAACTTACACTGTAACAAGTGCAAAAAGAGTTTTTGTTCCTCTTGTGCTTTAAAGTATCAGTCTCTTGAATAACAGAAAGCATGGCCGTGTTTTTGCTAATACAAATTATGGAAGCAAGGTGTCTAAAAGTCTTGTACTTTCTTTTTTTTATTAAGATTTAGCATCTCCTTCCAATTTTCAGTGACTCCATTGATGATGCTTACAATTTGACAGTATCAGTTTTGAGCTTTTAACAGAAGATTTATACCACTTTTGCAAACAGGTGGCATCAGTACTGTGTGATGTCTTTTGTGGCTTTCTTAGAAGTTTTTTGACAGGTGTAGTTTTTTTCCCCGGATATTGCTTGCAAGTACTTCCTGGCCACTACAGAATGTGATGAACATAGCAGGGCTTTTTGTGGAATGTTGAGGCTTTGACCTTCTAGTGTAAGGGGGTGAGTAGAAATCGAGATTAAAGACCGTGAAATGTGTCCTACTGTTTAAAAGCATTCAATGCCAGTTGTGCCATTTACGTCCAAAGTCTTCTGAGCTTAATCTCAATCTTAAAAATGGGAGAATAAATAGGTGGTACCTACTTCACAGAGGTTTTTTTGTTTTTTGTTTTGTTTTGTTTTTTTAAGTTTGTTTATTTTGAGAGAGAGTGTGGGAGGGGCAGAGAGGGGGAGAAAGAATCCCAAGCCAACTCGGCACTGTCAGTGCACAGTCCGATGCAGGGCTTGAACCTTGAGATCATGACCATCCAGGTGCCCCCACAGAGTTGTTCATCAGAGTGCTACCCTAATTAAAAATACTTGTGCAATACTTAGGGATAAAAGAAGTAAGAAATGGTCAATTAAAATTTTCTGTTTCTCAGGTGTGCTCTATAGGTTCAAAGTAATTCCAAGTAGAAAGTTGGTGGTATTAGGAACATTTATTACATATGATGGGAGTAAAAATAAATCGTTTTCCTATTTGACATTTTAAAATAATTTTAATTTCTTGGAGCTTTTACTTTGGAAAATGTTACAGGGAAAATTCACTTTGAATTGAATCACTTAAATTTTGACCCAGTTTCTACTGGATAACACCAGCATGTTAGTGTGCTGCTTTCCATAGTATAAGCAGTTTGTGCTATTTTCTGTTTGCTTAGAATTTTACAGTCTTCAAAATGCATTCTTCGTTAACATTCTTATTAAGAGTTTCACATCAGCTCCATGAAGCAGGCAGGGCAACTAGTGCTAGTCAATGCTACAGAGAAGGACTAGTTTTCTCTTCATAATATTTCAGCACATGGGCGGCTAACCATTTAACTCTGTTCTCCTAGTTTGCTGGCCTAGACCTGAACTCTTCAGATAATCAGAGTGGAGGAAGTACAGCAAGCAGTAAGTAAACCATTTTATGGATTTCTTGAATATTAGAGCTTTAATAACTTAATGTTCCATTGGACTTATTTTAAAGCTTAAGAGTTTCCCTTCCAGTTTTTACTGTGTAGAGTTACTACGTAGTCAGTGTTAAGTAAAATTATGTAGTGTACTTAGTGATCACTCTTAAAGCATTGTGGCCTTTGGGTAATAATAAAAGGGACTCATTTTCTGAATAAAAATAATCATTAAAAAGAACTTGATACAACACAAATTACCTTTGGAAGAATTTGATTATGTCCATTATGAATCTTGAGCCCAGCTTAGAGGTAGTGGGCATGTGTTTATCCCTATTAGAGTGAATCTACCAGAATTAAATTCAATAAAAGAAACATTCTTTTTTTTTTTTTTTTAAGTTTATTTTGAGAGAGAAAAGCACAAGTGGGGGAGGGGCAGACAGAGAGCTAGAATCAATCCCTAGCAGGCTCCTCACTGTCAGCACAGAGCCGGATATGGGGCTCAACTCCCGAGCCGGAGTTGGACGCTTAACTGACTGAGCCCCAATAAAGGGAACATTCTTGTTCATCAGCTATAGCTAACCCTTTCCTGTGAAGAACATGAGACTTACTGATAGAACAAAGCTATACCGAATCTTGAAGTGGTGGTTAGGATTTTAAATGCTGAATTGTATCATTCTCTGGGAAAGAAGTTAGATATAAAAGATTTATTTCATTTTATTTTTTCAGAGAGTTTTGTTTGAAACTTGTTAGAGATTAGTATTAAGGTGTAGGGATTTATTATTTGGCAGTAGACCTGCTTTGGGTCCCTTCAGGATCGATCTCTTCCTATTAACTCCCACCAAAAAAAGAGGGAGGGGACAAATGGGTACAGGCTGTAGGGTCTGAAAGCGTTTTTTCATTGTGTTACGTGGTAAAGGATGTGACCTCATTTTTAGGGAAGAAAGGCCTCTTTGGGCACAAAGTTGCTTGGTATTTTTTAGATTTGACTTTATTTGTCATGCTAAAGATCTCTTACGAGTTGATCATCCTAATAGAGATCTTTAATATTTAGTTCAACCCAAAAGTAGAAGAGACAGTTAAGCAGATTTATTAGTAATAAAGCAGGTTGACTTTCTTTTACTTGGTGGATATACATTATTTGCTTTTGCTTCTCATCCATTATCTAGGCTGTATTTCTTGCCTGCAGACTTCTGTAAGCAACGACAGTTGACTGTAGACTCTGGCAAGCCCCAAATTAAAATTCTCAGTTCCTTGAAATCATTTCCCCATCGCAACTTCCCCAGTTAGAAACAAAAAAGTCTCTTAGTGGCTAATTGCAGGATTTATTACATAGTAGTTTTAGGTTGTTACAGTTATACTTTCCTTGTAACTATTGCTGACAGATCTCAAATAGTAGCAGGCCTTTAAGAAAATTGTGTTGTATTAACCACTAGTAGCAAGTTATATTTGTGGATTTCAATGATTAGGTTCCAAGTCAAATTTTTATTTTTATTTACCAAACTTTTTTCCTCCTCCCCTCCCCTTTTAAAGTTCTTAAAAGGCAATAACCCATTTAAAATAAAAGTAGACTCACCCCCCTCCCCCATTTCCAAGTAAGTCAGACTGGTAGGCTAGATATTAAATTTTTTTCTAGGACCTTTTTTTATATTTTTTAAAGAAGCTTTATTTCTTTATTTAGAGAAAGTGTGAGGAGGGGAGGGGCAGAGAGAGAGAGACAATCCCAAACAGGCTCTGCACCATGAGTGCAGAGCCCCACACAAGGCTTGAACCCATGAACCATGAGATCATGACCTCAGCGGAAACCAAGAGTTGGATACATAACCAACTGAGCCACTCAGGCGCCCCCAGGACCGTTTTTTAATAGTGCAAATTTTGGTAAAAAGCTTTAAGTTTTGGCATTTAATTTTATATTCTTTCTTTTAGAAGGACGCTATATTCCTCCTCACTTAAGGAACAGAGAAGCTACTAAAGGTAAGTCTTTTGAGCAACTTGGTAGACCTAATTCTTGTTGTTTAGAAGTCAGAGCCTAGGGAAAAATGAGGCACTTTGGGAAGTCTGTGAACATTGTGCTCTCCTGTGCCTCTGTCAGAATTGGTTCAAATTATTAGGACTTACTCTGAAAAAACTCTTCTAAAGTCACACAGTGGAAAATTCCTATGTCAGATTCCTCTGGCCAAGGGCATGGTTTTGTACAGTTTACTAGTGTTGTACTTTGTAATCTGTGTTTGTAATCATTGATATCATGATTTCAATTTGAAAAAGGTGAGTGGGTGTCCTACTGTGTAAACCAAACTGCACAGTAATAACCCAGTTATTTCTGTTTTGCAGAGCTGTCAAAAGAAAGATGTGTTATTGCAGATTAGGTAACAGATTATAGCATTGGGCATGCTCCCAGTAAGTTGGGAGTGATTCTCTGGTTTCATCTCCTTGCCCTTAAGTGCTTCATTTGAAAAGTTTTGTCTAAAATGTATCACAATGCCTGGTCTTTTCTGGTTGTGTTTGTAATGTGATAACTAGTAGATACCTCATTATGGGACAATTGTTTGGGTGCTGTATATTCTGTAAAATAGGTGATCTGAGATTTGGAGGAAAAGTGAAGGTTTGGAAAACTATTTAAAGGTCAAGAAGAAGGAAGATAAAGAAGGCAGAATTGGAAGGGTGCAGAAGTCCACAGGAGCATGTGATTTGCTATCATTCCTCCATGTGCATATGCAGTCTATATATATTAGCTTCACTGTCCCTGGCAATACATGTATATAAAATCTGATTATAATTTCGTAACTATCATATCATTTTTCTTAGTTACCTGCAGAGTTTGTCTTTATTGTCATGGGTTCTCATTCTAGTGTTCTAGCTGAAACTGGCCCCCATGTATATTTAGTGCTTTTCCCTCTTCATTGCAGTGACAGATCAAAGGGAAGGGGCAGTATCACAGACCTTTCAGAACTGAAAGGGCTGTTAGAAATCTAATTCAACTCTTTTGCTTGCTGAGGTGTTGATCACCTGGCTGGCGGCTAATGGTAGAGGCTTAAGGCTGAAGGAAAGTAACTTAACTTCTAAACGTTTAATCTGTTTAATTTATTCGTCTTTAAACCCTCTACCTCTGGGGCTAATTTACACCTTTCTCATTCCCTCTTACTGAATGTTTATAGTTGTACCCTAGGAATCTGTCCACACTAACAGTGTAGGGATGAAGATTTTCCTCGTATTCCTGATTCTTGTCTGTATTTCATGAGAATGGAGCATTGTACTACTTTTTACTATTGAAATTGGGAAATAATGTATTAAATCAGGTAATCTGACACCTTTAGGAATGTCTTAAATATCACCTCTGAGAAACACTGAAACAATAACTGTTTCCCAGTAAACTTGTTCATACCTATAAAACGAATGGATTTAATTGTGGTGGTCATATAACTATACCATAATCATTGTTTATAGACAAAGCTATTGACCTTTTTAGAGGTGGTATTCATTTAGAACATTTTTAGACTGTTAAGTTGCTTGGTTTAGTGCACAGTATTTTCCAGTGGAGAAAATCTAAAAATTCTGTGTGCCATTGTAAACCAGCTCTAAATCTTGGTTCTCTTCTAGTACCATGATAGGAATATTTCCATTGTCCTTTTAGTTCACAGAGATAAGATAAAATTAGTGGAGGGCTTCAAATTCAGAAACCTAGGTATTGTAAATTTCTATTTAATACAATAAAATGGGTTTGCTTTTTTTTATTGAAGGATTCTACGATAAAGACAGTTCAGGGTGGAGTTCTAGTAAAGATAAGGATGCATACAGCAGTTTTGGATCTCGTAGTGATTCAAGAGGGAAGTCTAGTTTCTTTAGTGATCGTGGAAGTGGATCAAGGGGAAGGTATGTGATTTTTATTGATCTTTTCACCTTATGTATATGAAATTTAGGAATTGGTCTTTATTTTGGTAAATACTTGTTCTTGTACTCTTACTATGAAGCATGATGCTTTTTTTCCACCTTAACAGACCCCCTATTTGGATGTGTTAATAAGCATTATATCTGTGTAATCGTATTTTCTTAGCTGTAAGAGGTCTTAGAACTAAGTTGAATTTGTTCCATAGAAATTAGAGGAGAATAAGAACATGCCCCTGGACATAATCGGTTATTTTTGTAATTAATCTAGCTTTATTTATATTTAAAGCAGTAAGTTTATTTAGTGAATGGCCTAATTTGGTTGAGATTTTTGTGGGTATTCTTTATGACAATTTTAAACACCTTATATTTTTGATTACACAAGTGGTGAACTGACCTCATGCGCCTAATAGCTGTGGTTAGTCCTGTGTGTCCTGATTTTTCGCAAACAGGCCTAAAACTAAAAACATCTTAATTCAGGTAAGGATTATTTTCTACCTTTTATCCACAGTCTGTCACACAGGTGAATTGATTGTCCTTTTAAATGTCATCCTAGTTCTAACTGGGACAATTGATATTTGGTGTGCTATTTTTCCTACCACTAAAATGTATTTGGATGAGAACTTTAAATGAAAGTACAAGTTATGTGCTGATACCAAATATTTAAGACTTGGTTCTTAATTTCAGCATGTATGAGGCCTGTGTAGGCTGTATAATTTTATAGAAACCAAGAAGGATACTTACTTTAGAAAGTAAAGCTATGTAAATGGTACATTTGATGTGATTAATTAGAGGGCCTTATTTGTCAAATAAAAGTGAGCCGTGATGAGTCATTCAGCTTCTCTCCAGGTACAGTTCTAGAGTAGCGACAGTAATCTGATAATGGTTAAATGATTCTGATTAGTTTCTTATGCTGTTCAGGTTTGATGATCGTGGACGGAGTGACTATGACGGCATTGGCAGCCGTGGTGACAGAAGTGGCTTTGGCAAATTTGAACGTGGTGGAAATAGTCGCTGGTGTGACAAATCAGATGAAGATGATTGGTCAAAACCACTCCCACCAAGTGAACGCTTGGAACAGTAAGTTTTTGAAACGTATGTTAATTGTGATAAAGCCTCATTAGCTAATATAACAAATAAACTTAACCAATCTTGATTTCAGGGAACTCTTTTCTGGAGGAAACACTGGGATTAACTTTGAGAAATACGATGACATTCCAGTTGAGGCAACAGGCAACAACTGTCCTCCACACATTGAAAGTGTAAGTATTTTTGCTTGACTTTTTAAGAAGTATAAATCTTCTCACAGTACATCAAAATAAGGTGGGCTTTCAAAAAGCAAATATAGATCATATCTACTTGAATAATTCTTTAGTTACATTAAAAACCTGCCTGATTGATTTGTGGAACGTTAAGTGTCACCATTACTAATAATTAGAAATAGAAAATGCGTCAAATGTAGGAGGACCCCAGACTTCTTCAGTGTAGATTAAGCCTGGAGGACTGGTTTTCTTCAAAATATAATGTAGTTTTATTTAAAGCAGCTATAAAGTACAAATCAGGTGTTAGGATTTTTCCTCCCTGTTATTGTATTAGTGTAAAACAAAAATGGCTCCAGGATAGCATTTCTAGCAATTTAACCCCATTGAATTTCTTGACAGTTCAGTGATGTTGAGATGGGAGAAATTATTATGGGAAACATTGAGCTTACTCGTTATACTCGCCCAACTCCAGTACAAAAGCATGCTATTCCTATTATCAAAGAGAAAAGAGACTTGATGGCTTGTGCCCAAACAGGTAAGTCTACTTAATAAAAGTAAAAAGTTATAAAGAATAACTTAATTGGGATTACCCTTGTACAACTAGTACCAAAAAAAACACATGGTATATCTAAGTTTCATGGGGAAGCTTGAGTCCTAGACATAGCCTAACTGGTATATTTTGATACAGGTATGGAGTAGTTGGCTGGTATTTCTTGTCTTACAGACCTTTGGATTTTGTTATCTTTAGTGTTCTCATTAGGGCATCTTGGGGAGGCCTATAGAAAGCCCTCAGCCTGTTAACTGCTGCAACAGGGTTAGATTATTGTCATTGCAATGGTGGGAAATTAGCACTATAACATTTTTTTTTTTAAGTTTATTTATTAATTTAGAGAGGGAGAGGACACGAACAGGGGAGGGTTGGATCGAGAGGGAGAGAGGGAATCCTAAGCAGGCTCCTCACTGTCAGTGCAGAGCTCGACGTGGGGCTCGAACTCCCAAATCGTGAGATCAGTAAGAATGGTAAGATCAGAATAGTCTGTGATCCATAGGAATGTGGCCAAGGGAAAGAAAGGTGCCTTCATGGTAAAGAAGCACTTCCCACCTTTTGGGAATGGGGATGGTTTATAGCCTCTAAATTGAGCACAAGTTTTGCTGTGTCTGTAAGTTTGACCAATTTGAAGGAGGGTGGCAACTGCCCTCCCCCCCATTAAAAATAAATACAATTATCTGATATCTTTGCTTCCTTATGGAAGAGTGAAAATTTCATCCTTTGTACACCAGAATATGTACAGTATGTCTGTAATATGTGTTACAAATTGAAATTGACATCATTTTTGAGGGAAAATTTCTGTTCTCTTTACAAACGCAAATAAGTTGAACACTACATTGTTATTGATCAGAGTTTGGTATACTTTCTCTGTAAGGAAGCAAAATAAACATTTTTGGTTTTTATGGGCCACGTAGTCTCTGTTTCCAATCTACTCGTTTCTGCTGTCATAGTGTGAAAGCACCTGTAGATCGCGTGTAAATTATTGGGCGTGGTTGTATTCCAATAAAGCTTTATTTACAAAGATACATAGGACCTTAGTTTGCTGACTTCTGTTACAGATGGGTCAAAGAAGTGATTTCTTGGTATTTTTAACTTAGCTGTTAGTTTTTAGAAAATTTATTGGGGTATAAAGTAAAACCACTAATTAGTAATAGGGCAGTTAAAAAACTGTCCTCTACCAATATTTATTCAAAAATAATAAGCAGTCCTTCTCTGAATATGCTTTCTCTTAAACAGGGTCTGGAAAAACTGCAGCATTTCTTTTGCCCATCTTGAGTCAGATTTATTCAGATGGTCCAGGCGAAGCTTTGAGGGCCATGAAGGTAAATATTTGTTATGTGGGACATTTATACTTTTAAGTAAGTTTTATGGCCAACTTGGGGCTTGACCTCACTACCCCGAAATCAAGAGCTGTACACTGTACTGACTGAACCTGCCAGGCTCCCCGAAATGCACCATTATTGTAGAACTTTGTAGATAGCTGTTGAGAACTTTCTAAATGGCCCATCTACTTATTCCAAATTATTTAATGAAAAACAGTTTTCAAGTGTAATCTGTAAACTACAGAAGGGAATTATGACGTAATGGACCTTTAAAAGAGGATGTTAAGAGTTGAACTTTTAAATTATTTTTTAGGAAAATGGAAGGTATGGGCGTCGCAAACAGTACCCAATCTCCTTGGTATTAGCACCAACCAGAGAATTGGCAGTACAGATCTATGAGGAAGCTAGAAAAGTAAGTACACATTTCAGGGATTTTTAGCTTTCTCGTTGATTCTATTGAACTGTTTTAGGACTATGAAAGAGTGTTGGCCTTGAAATTGTAAAAATTTCTTTGCTTGTAGTTTTCATACCGATCTAGAGTTCGACCTTGCGTGGTTTATGGTGGTGCTGATATTGGTCAGCAGATTCGAGACTTAGAGCGTGGATGCCACTTGTTAGTAGCTACTCCAGGACGTCTAGTAGATATGATGGAAAGAGGAAAGATTGGATTGGACTTCTGCAAGTATGTTAATTTTTAAATGCATAAAATGTAATATTTTTTAAATTACTGGCCATTCATTTTGTAGTACTTACCAGCATTGTTTAAATTTTAAGATCCAGAAGTGATTCATTTTAGCGTTCTTTTATGAGATGCTGATTGTAGTTTTAATGTTGATAAATTGGTGACCTTTTAGTAGAGGCTGAGAATGATTGGACTGGGACGGAGTCAGAAGTAGTAAGAGCTAGTTTTGCTGTGTGCTTGTGAATGATTTGTTTCGTGGCACAAGTCCTGTGCTTTGTCTCGTGTACGTGTGTTAAATCTGCAGTGTGAGGAATTTAACCATCAATGAATATATGATTGTATATAGAAAACAGCTGTACTAAAACTATCTTTTCTTCTCAAATTCTAAACTGAATATTTTTATGACAGATACTTGGTGTTAGATGAAGCTGATCGGATGTTGGATATGGGGTTTGAACCTCAGATACGTAGAATAGTTGAACAGGATACCATGCCTCCAAAGGGAGTTCGTCACACTATGATGTTTAGTGCTACTTTCCCTAAGGAAATACAGGTATTGTGTGATGCTGCAAGTTTTATTTACTGAGAAATTTGTTGGTCTCAGTAGATGATGATAATTTTTTCTTTTCAGATGCTAGCTCGTGATTTCTTGGATGAGTATATCTTTTTGGCTGTAGGAAGAGTTGGCTCTACCTCTGAGAACATCACACAGAAAGTTGTTTGGGTGGAAGAGTCTGACAAACGGTCCTTTTTGCTTGATCTTCTGAATGCAACAGGTAAAATTACGAATAATTTTAGTGTCACTCTGGCTTAGGTAATGGGAATCCATTTGGATCACCTTTATTGCTTTTCCTCCCCATTTAAAACATCCCATTAAAAGTATATTTATTTGTCTCTGTTTAGATGTTGACTAAATGTTAAGAGAACTAAGTCCCTATTAAAGACAAATATCTGGTAATTTTTCACAATTAGGCAAGGATTCGCTGACATTAGTGTTTGTGGAGACCAAAAAGGGTGCAGATTCTCTGGAGGATTTCTTGTACCATGAAGGGTATGCTTGTACCAGCATCCACGGAGACCGATCTCAGAGAGACCGAGAAGAGGCCCTTCACCAGTTCCGCTCAGGAAAAAGCCCAATTCTAGTGGCTACAGCCGTATGTATAATACAAGTGTATTTTTAAGTTGCCGCTGTTCAACTTTGGCTTCAAGTGCGCCATGTGTGACAAAAGTTATTTTCCAGGTAGCAGCAAGAGGACTGGACATTTCAAATGTGAAACATGTTATCAATTTTGACTTGCCAAGTGATATTGAGGAGTACGTACATCGCATTGGCCGTACAGGACGTGTAGGAAACCTTGGTAAGTGTTCAGTTACTTGATTGATGGTCTGGTGGTTTTTTCAGTGGGATGTAGCAAAGAGCTTTTCAGGATCTTAATTTGAGAACTCTTACTAAGGAATGCTGTTAAAATCTATCTTAGCAATAGAAGTGACTTGTCTTTTCAGCGTTCTACTTACTATTCTATGTAGGAAAGTAAGAATACTGTGCTCTTATGGAAGACTTTAATTTATGTACTTTTTGGGACTGGTTTAGGCCTCGCCACCTCATTCTTTAATGAGAGGAACATAAATATTACCAAGGATTTGTTGGATCTTCTTGTTGAAGCTAAACAAGAAGTGCCATCTTGGTTAGAAAACATGGCTTACGAACACCACTACAAGGGTAGCAGTCGTGGACGGTCTAAGAGGTGAGGCATACGGGTGGCATATAAAGAATGGGGTGGGTGCTGTGTCCAAAGTTAACTTTTCAAGTACTTAGTGGAACAGGCTTTATTTTCTTCGGTTGCCTGGATCATTTGGGGAAGGGGTGTTAGAAGGGGTTGTCACAAAGTTAATGCCAGCCGTTTACGGCTACAGTCTTTAAGATCGCATTAGGGAAAACAGGGCTGGATGGGGAATCATTTGAATCGAAAAATCAGAAATTGACCATCGGGAGGTTTTAACAAGAACTGGCTTGTCTGGTGGGATCTCCTCTTCCTTCGAACCACCAGCACATTCTGTCGTTGCAGTAGTAGATTCAGCGGAGGCTTCGGTGCCCGAGACTATCGACAAAGCAGCGGGGCCAGCAGTTCCAGCTTCAGCAGCAGCCGCGCCAGCAGCAGCCGCAGCGGAGGAGGCGGCCACGGCAGCAGCAGAGGGTTTGGTGGAGGTGATGTTCATTTTTCACCTCCTGTCTTTGGGGAGGGCTTCTTCTTGTAGTCCTCTTTTTTCAAAGCATAGTTAAAAACATTGGAGAAGTTTGGCCCAATAGATTGCTTTTCATAATTTGATGTCAAAGTACTTAAGGAGGGGAATGGTTGTATTTAACAGTGGATGACTTAATTAATTTCTCTCTTTTTCACATCTCTCATTAGGTGGCTACGGAGGCTTTTACAACAGTGATGGATACGGAGGAAATTATAACTCCCAGGGGGTTGACTGGTGGGGTAACTGAACCTGCTTTACAGTAGGTCACCCTGCCAAACAAGCTAATATGGAAACCACATGTAACTTAGCCAGACTATACCTTGTGTAGCTTCAAGAACTCGCAGTACATTACCAGCTGTGATTCTCCACTGAAATTTTTTTTTTAAGGGAGCTCAAGGTCACATGAAAAGATGAAAGGAACAATCAGCAGCCCTGTTCAGAAGGTGGTTCGAAGACTTCATTGCTGTAGTTTGGATTAACTCCCCTCCCGCCAACCCCCATCCCAAACTGCATTTATAATTTTGTGACTGAGGATCATTTGTTTGTTAATGTACTGTGCCTTTAACTTTAGACAACTTTTTATTTTGATGTCCTGTTGGCTCAGTAATGCTCAAGATATCAATTGTTTTGACAAAATAAATTTACTGAACTTGGGCTAAAATCAAACCTTGGCACACAGGTGTGATACAACTTAACAGGAATCATCGATTCATCCATAAATATTATAAGGAAAAAACTTATGCGGTAGCCTGCATTAGGGCTTTCTGATACTTGCAGATTGGGGGAAAATAAACAACAAACGTCTTGAAGCATATTAACGGAATTAGTTTCTAATGTGGCAAACTGTATTAAGTTAAAGTTCTGATTTGCTCACTCTATCCTGGATAGGTATTTAGAACCTGATAGTCTTTAAACAAGCCATTCCAGTCATGATGAGGTGATGTATGAATACATGCATACATTCAAAGCACTGTTTTCAAAGTTAATGCAAGTAAATACAGCAATTCCTCTTTCAATGTTTAGGCAGATCATTAATTATGAGCTAGCCAAATGTGGGCATATTATTACAGGGAAAGTTTAAAGGTCTGATAACTTGAAATAGGTTTTTAGGAGAATTCATCTACTTAGACTTTTTAAATGCCTGCCATAAATGAAATTGAAATGGTAGAATGGCTGACCACAGCAATGACCAGCCCTCATTGGGGCCCTGGGTGATTTTTGGTCTAATAACGCATGCTAGTGTTGATGTTTTTTGGTCAAGAGGGTATGAACAGGAAGAATTAATGCAGCAGGCTTTATTTTAAATGCCGATTCACATTACTCTGTTCAAGCTGCGTTGAGATGTTAAACTGGCTTACTATAGACTTTGTAAAAATGGCTCCAGAAGAGTAACAAACTGAAATCTTTGAGATCACACAGGTTGGAAATATGTACATAACTGCACAAGGTGTCAATTCTGCTATACAGTGCAGTTGTAGTCAGTTTTAGTTGCATAGGTTTCCATTGTATTTATAGTCTGTTTATGCTAAATCTGGCCAAAGATGAGCATTGTCCACCACTAAAATGCCTCTGCCACTCTGAATTCTGTGCTAATTTTGTGGCCAGAATGCGGTGATCAAAACGCTCAATCTTTTTACAGTGGCATAGGAAGACGGCAAAAATTTCCTAAAGTGCAATAGATTTTCAAGTGTATTGTGCCTTGTTCTAAAACTTTTATTAAGTAGGTGCACTTGACAGTATTGAGGTCATTTGTTATGGTGCTATTTCAATTAGTCTAGGTTTAGGCCCTTGTACATTTTGCCCATAACTTTTTACAAAGTACTTCTTTTATTGCACATTCAGAGAATTTTATATATATGTCTTGTGTGCGTGTCCTTAAACTTCCAATCTTATTTTGTCTCTTGGAGATTGTTGAACGCAGCTTGTCTAGGAAGGGGATGGGACTAGATTCTAAAATTTATTTGGGACCACGGGAATAATAGTTGGGAAGAAAACTATTTGCACACGACAGATTTCTAGATACTTTTTGCTGCTAGTTTTATGTAATATTTATTGAACATTTTGACAAATATTTATTTTTGTAAGCCTAAAAGTGATTCTTTGAAAGTTTAAAGAAACTTGACCAAAAGACAGTACAAAAACACTGGCACTTGAATGTTGAATGTCACCGTATGCGTGAAATTATATATTTCGGGGTAGTGTGAGCTTTTAATGTTAAGTCATATTAAACTCTTAAGTCAAATTAAGCAGACCCGGCATTGGCAGTGTAGCCATAACTTTCTGATGTTAGTAAAAACAAAATTGGCGACTTGAAATTAAATCATGCCAAGGTTTTGATACACTTGTCTTAAGATATTAATGAAACACTTCAAAACACTGATAAGAAGTGTCCAGATTCTCAGATGTTTGTTGCGTGAGTTTTGTTTAGTTGTGTGTATTTTTTTTTTTTTTCAGTGAATGTCTGGCACATTGCTATCCTCAAACATGTGGTTATCTTTGTTGTATTGGCATATTCAGTGACTTGTACATTCAGCGATAGCATTTGAGCAAGTTTTATCAGCAAGCAATGTTTTCAGTTAATAAGGTTTCAAAAATCACATAAGAATGGATTTAAACTTGCTGAATGTAAAGATTGAACCTCAAGTCACTGTAGCTTTAGTAATTGCTTATTGTATTAGTTTAGATGCTAGCACTGCATGTGCTGTGCATATTCTGATTTTATTAAAATAAAAAGTTGAACTGCACAGTCTCCTTTGTTGTTGTCAATTGTGGTTTATTATTATAGGTGAAAATAAAGTTGTGCTCTTGCCTGAAGAATTGTAAGGTGTAATTTTTTTGGTTTTGCTGTCGAGTGCTAATTTTGAGATGCCTCTTGGGAGACAGAATGACTGATGCCATAAGGATTTGTAATAAAAGGTGAAGGTGAAAAAAAAGATTGCTGTAATGGAAATCTAGGACGTCCTTACGTGGACGTATTGCATTGTATTGCAAATCAGTTTGTACTTCAAGCAACTCAATATGGGTGGGAATCTTTCGTTCTTGGAAGCACTGGATTGGGTAAAGGTCAAATGGACTAGTAATCTAAGTGATGGTGAATGCTAAGGGATCCAGAATATTTGGTGGTGGTGGTGGGGAGGGGGTGCCTGGCTGGCTCAGTCGGTAGAGCATGCGACTCAGGCTCAGGGTTGGGAGTTCAGGCCTCACGTAGGGAATGGAGCCTACTTTTTATTTATTTATTTTTTTTATATATGAAATTTATTGACAAATTGGTTTCCATACAACACCCAGTGCTCATCCCAAAAGGTGCCCTCCTCAATACCCATCACCCACCCGCCCCTCCCTCCCACCCCCCATCAACCCTCAGTTTGTTCTCAGTTTTTAACAGTCTCTTATGCTTTGGCTCTCTCCCACTCTAACCTCTTTTTTTTTTTTTTCTTCCCCTCCCCCATGGGTTCCTGTTAAGTTTCTCAGGATCCACATAAGAGTGAAACCATATGGTATCTGTCTTTCTCTGTATGGCTTATTTCACTTAGCATCACACTCTCCAGTTCCATCCACGTTGCTACAAAAGGCCATATTTCATTTTTTCTCATTGCCACGTAGTATTCCATTGTGTATATAAACCACAATTTCTTTATCCATTCATCAGTTGATGGACATTTAGGCTCTTTCCATAATTTGGCTATTGTTGAGAGTGCTGCTATAAATATTGGGGTACAAGTGCCCCTATGCATCAGCACTCCTGTATCCCTTGGGTAAATTCCTAGCAGTGCTATTGCTGGGTCATAGGGTAGGTCTATTTTTAATTTTCTGAGGAACCTCCACACTGCTTTCCAGAGCGGCTGCACCAATTTGCATTCCCACCAACAGTGCAAGAGGGTTCCCGTTTCTCCACATCCTCTCCAGCATCTATAGTTGGAGCCTACTTTTTAAAAGTACTTGGGGTTATGATGATAGAGATGTCTGGCATGGCTACCCCCTTACCCCCTTCAGTTTCTTTGCTGGCATCCATTACTGCTGTGGGCAGCTGCTACCAATTAACAGATGGTATGTGAGCCAGAACTGAATAGGCACTTTGTAAGCAATTAGGTTGAACCATATGAAAGGACTCCTGTTTTTGGGGTCAAACATGGTCAAATGTTGGTAGTTGGCTATGATTAAACCTAAGGAAAGTACTTGATACAGCTTTCTCGAGTCCTTTGCGGTATGATGAACAATTTTTTTCTTTTTTCTTT
This sequence comes from Lynx rufus, assembly GCF_022079265.1. NCBI lineage: Eukaryota > Metazoa > Chordata > Mammalia > Carnivora > Felidae > Lynx > Lynx rufus. The sequence goes on from NW_025814828.1 coordinate 36,197,571, forward strand.
TTGGTATTGTAAAGAAATACTTGATTCTGGATCGGTATCATTGTTCAGAGTTAGTCATCTCAAAGTAGCAAGCCTAAATTTATAGGGCAGAATTTTGAAGCCTAATATGCCATATTAGTTTTGGAGAATGGAAAGAGGGAAGGGAAGTAGTTTAGACAAAAGTGTGGAAAGAGGGGCACCTGGGTGGCTCAGTCGGTTGACTGTCTTAGGCTCAGATCATGATCTCTCATTTCATGAGTTCAAGCCCCACATCAGGCTTGCTGCTCTAAGTGCGGGGCCCGCTTCAGATCCTCTTTCTGCCGCTCCCCCACTTGCACTCTCAAAAGTGTGGAAAGAGGTTATGTTAGGACAGCTAGATGGAAAAGCTAATGGAGTGAAATTGGATTCTAAGGATGGTTCAAAGTCCCTGATAAAAGAGGGGTGCGGGCACCTGTGTGGCTCAGTTAAGCAGTCCAGCTTTGGCTCAGGTTGTGATCTCATGGTTTGTGAGTTCCAGCCCTGCGTCAGGCTCTGTGCTGACAGCTCAGAGCCTGGGGCCTGCTTCAGATTCTGTGTCTCCCTATCTGCCTTCTCCCACTCGCACTCTGTCTCTTTCAAAAATAAACACTAAAAAAAAAAAAAAAAAAAGTGAACACAAGCTATCTGGGGGAACTAATTCTTAATTGAGATTATTTCTAGTCTAGCAGTATTAAGATTATAGTAGGCTTATTTGCATATTATGTTAATTTTTGTAGTTTTTTTTTTAATTTTTGTAGTTTAAGCGATTTGTTTAAATATATACTTAAATGCTATTGTCACTGTTCGCCTCCCCCACTCATTAATGTTTGGTTTCGGTAATGGTTTGCTCTAACCATCTCTTGGCTGAATTTCAACACCACATAATTTTTTTCAAAAATGACTTCTAGGAACCATGTTTGAAAATTGTTCAGTGTCTGCTTGAACCTATATAAGTGTTTTTTTTCTATGACGGGTGGCTTGTTTCCCTTGCCCCTATGCTCCTAAGTGACCTAGTTAGACCGATCACAGGCTTACTCTTTGAAGTAACTAAGATATCTGGGTGTTGACACTGGTCTTACCTGCCTTCCCACTGAAAAGCAGAAATTCCATTCACTGCATTTTAGGAATATCTCAGGCTTTTTTCTCTTCTCACTGAACACGATTCCGGATATGTTGAAACCTGCTTTGCTTCGTATCTTGCCCTCATTTCAGTTGATCTATTTTTCAGCATGTTTAGTCTGTTTCTAATGTGGTTTCCTGTATAGTGACTATTCTCCATTTCTTTCCTCATTTTCGTTGTTGATTCCCACCTCCCCCTTGGGAAAAACTTGACCGGGTTTTCTTCAGGATAATTTTGAAATAGGATTATTTTGACACCGGACACTATGTTTAATTATAGTGTGGAAGAGTAGATCATGACCTGGAAACATGTTTATTATGGGAGAAAACACCATAAAACAGATAAGCACATTAAGAGGAGGAGATGTCTCAAAACAGGTGTTAAACATAGAATCCCCACATGACTCAGCAATTTCACTCCTAGGAGAATTCTACCCAGGAAAAATGAAAACAAGCCGACAACGTACTATTTGCATGCGAATGTTCATAGCATTCACAATAACCCAAGAGTGGAAACCACCCAAATGCCAATCAGCTGGTGGAGGGACAAACAAAATGTGTATACATGGAATGGAATGCTGTTTGGCAATAAAAAGAAGGAAGTACTGATGCTATCTCTATCCTCTGGGGACATGACCATATCCCTAATTTCCTTTCCCCTCTTCAAAGGATCATTAGGTGGGCCTGTTAGTGCTGTGATACATGTCTGTATTCTGACTTAAGGTTTTCTGTGGATGTGTGTCCAGTTTCAGTCCTGATTTTATTGTGTTAGCAGGTATAGTCATGGTTTATAATTTGAGGGTTCCTGTTTTCCTTGTTGCACCAAAGATGACATTATGCCTTTTTTTTTTTAATAGGCTCCATTCCCAACATGAGACTTGAACTCATGACCCTGAGATCAAGAATTGTGTGCTCTACTGACTGGGCTGGCCAGGCACCCGGACATTTAACTTTTTTTTTTAATGTTTATTTATTCTTGAGACAGAGCGTGAACAGGGGAGGGGCAGAGAGAGAGGGAGACACAGAATCTGAAACAGGCTCCAGGCTCTGAGCTGTCAGTACAGAGCCTGACGCGGGGCTCGAGCCCACGAACCATGAGATCATGACCTGAGCCAAAGTCGGACCCAGGTGCTCCCTTTTTCACTCTTAATTCTACTCCATACTCACTTAAATTTTCAACAGACCATCTCATTTACCTGACATCAGTGGATTAGTTGAATGCAGAATGGTCTCTGAACCTCCATTCCGGACCCAGTCACCTGATAGGATCTAGTGGGTTATCTGGTAGACATTTGGAGTGCCAAGGTTGATTTAGGGCTCATTGAAAAACTGTTTGGGGTCTGCTGAGTGTTGGGGAATGTAGCTATGAATTCAAACGTACTCCTTGCCCTCTTGGAACCTAGTTTTTTTTTTGTGGCTCCCCAACTTGATGTTGCAACAGAAGAATCTGGGAAATGATTCTATGGCGACTTTCCTAATAGAATCCATCCCTGGGGTTCACTCAGGAATCTGTTTTGCATTTGCTTTTGTTCCTAATTTCCCCAGGCAATTTTGATGCAGCAAGCTTAGGTACGGACTCTGCTGTTCTCTACTTTCTATCATCTGTTCCAAAACTTCCAGTTACCATGATGGTGTTTCAGGTACTTCATAGCAGAAGCATCTCTATATTCCAAATTACAATAGTTACTGCAATCAAGCTAATGATGGTCTATTAAGTTGGTCCTTTGGTGTGGTACTAGTCTACCTTTGCAGCTTTTAACTTATTTCCCATACCTTATACTGTAGCTGAATATGATGCTATTGTGCAGACACATCCTGCAGTCTGCCTTTGCCTTCGTTTTTGTGCACCCTGTTCCTTCTAACTAGAATTGGGGCTGAAAGTTTAATTTTATAGATAGTACTCAGAATTCTGAGCTGCCATTTACAATTATTAGCAATGTAGAGAAAATAATTGCTCTAATGGGTTGAGGAAGGAGTAGGTTTCAACTGGCATGGGCAGAATGAGCTCAACTATTTGGAAAATACGTAGAAAACTAGAAGGAAATCTGCAAAAATAGTGACAGTTCTTGTTTCTGGTTGAAATGAAATGATTTTCTGCTGCTTCATAATTTCCTGTACTGAGCAAATTTTGTACAATTATATTTTCTAACAGAACATAAGTTTTTAATTGTTTTAGTCTGAGATGATTATAAATTCACAGGAAGTTGTGAAATAGTACAGAGAGATCATGTGTACCTTTCACGCAGTTTCCCCTGTTAGTAACATCTGGCATAACTAGTACATCAAAACCAGGAAATTGACATTGGTACAGTCCACAGACCTCATCCAGACTTCACCAGTTTTGTGTGTAACGTGTGTGTGTGTGTGTGCGTGCGTGTGGTTCTATGCAGTTTTACTACATGTTGATTTCTATAGCAACTTCCAAAGAACTGTTCTATCACCACAGTCTCCCTCGTGCTACCTCTTTATAGTCACACCTGCCCCCCACCCCTTCCTGCTTCTCCACCCTGTCACTAACCCCTGGCAACCGCTCATCTGTTTTCCATTTCTAAAATGTCATTTCAGAATTGTTAACATAAATGGAACTGTGCAGTATGTGACCTTTTGAGATTGGCTTGTTGTCACTCAGCAGAATGTCCTTGAGAGCTGTCCAAGTTGTTGCAAATAGTTTGTTTCTTTACTGCTGAGTGGTATGGATGTTCCATAGTTTTGTTTATTCAGTCGTTGAAGGATAGTTGGCTTATTTCCAGTTTTTGACCATTACAAATCAAGGTTGCTATGAACATTCATGTACAGATTTTTGTGTGGACATAAGTTTTCATTTTTCTGGCATAAATGCAATTGTTGGATCACATGGTAAGTATATGTTTACTTTAAAAACCTGCTAACCCATTTTCCTGAGTGGCTATACCATTTTACATTCCCACCAGCGATGCACGAGAGGTCCAGTTTCTGTGCATCCTCACCAGCGTTTGGTATTGTCATATTTTTATTTTGGCTGTTCTAACTGGTGCACGGTGGCATCTCATTGTGGTCTTAATCTGCATTTCCCTATGGGCTAGTGATGTTGAACTTCTTTTCATGTACTTATATGCCATCCTTATATTCTCTTTGGTAAAATAAGTGTTTGTGTCTGTGACCCCTTGTAAAATAATTGATTATTTTTTACTGCTGAGGTTTCTTTTAAGTTATTGAAGTAAAGTTGACATACAATGTTACATTAGTTTCAGGGATTTGACAATTCTGGACATTCACAGTGCTCACCACAGTAAGTGTAGTTACCCTTTGTCACCATACAAAGTTATTACAACATTACAACAGTGTTCCCTAATGCTGTTACTTTTCATCCCTATGATTTATTTATTTTATAACTCTAAGTTTGTACCTCTTAATCCCCTTCACCTATTTCCTTCATTCCCCCCAACTGCCTCCCCTCTGGCAACCAGTAGATCTCTGTATTTAGGAGTCTGTTTCTGTTCGTTTGTTTGCTTTGTACTGCTGAGTTTTGAGAGTTTTCTATATATTCTAGGTACAAGTCCTTTATCAGATGTATGATTTGCAAATATCTTTTCCCGGTCTGTAGCTTGTCTATTTATCTTCTTTTTATTATTATTTTATTTTAATTCCAATGTAATTAACATGCAGCGTTATTTTAATGTCAGGTGTACAATATAACGATTCAACACTTGCAGCGCTCATCAAGGTAAGTGTACTCTTGGGATGTCTGGCTGGCTCAGTCAGAAAAACATGTGACTCTTGATCTCAGGGTCATGAGTTCGAGCCCCATGTTGGGTGCAGAAATTACTTAAAAAAAAAAAAAAGGAGGGGCGCCTGGGTGGCTCAGTCGGTTAAGCGTCCGACTTCAGCCAGGTCAGGATCTCGCGGTCCGGGAGTTCGAGCCCCGCGTCGGGCTCTGGGCTGATGGCTCAGAGCCTGGAGCCTGTTTCCGATTCTGTGTCTCCCTCTCTCTCTGCCCCTCCTCCGTTCATGCTCTGTCTCTCTCTGTCTCAAAAATAAATAAAAAACATTAAAAAAAAAAAAGGTAAGTGTACTCTTAATCCCCATCACCTATTTCACCCATCCCTCTTCCCACCTCCTCCCTGTTAATCCTCATTTGGTTTGTCTTTCTTTTTTCCCCCTTTGTTTGGTTTGCTTCTTATATTCCACATAGGAGTGAAATCATATGGTATTTGTCTTTATCTGACTGGCTTATTTGACTTAGCATAATACACTCTGGTTCCATCCATGTTGTTGCAAATGGCAAGATTTCATTCTTTTTTATGGCTGAATAATATTCCTTTGTATATACCACTTCTTTATCCACTCATCTATTAATGGACACTCAGCTTATTTTTGTTCTTAACTGGGTCTTTTGCAGAGCAAACATTTAAATTTTTAAAAAGTTTTTATTTATTTTGATAGAGAGCATAAGGGGGGAGGAGCAGAGAGAAGGAGAGAGAATCCCAAGCAGGCTCTGTGCTGAGCCCAACGAGGGGCTTCAACTCATGAACCGTGAAATCATGACCCGAGCTGAGATCAAGAGTCAGATTCTTGGGGCACCTAGGTGGCTCAGTCAGTTGGGCATCTGACTTTGGCTCAGGTCATGATCTCACGGTTCGAGAGTTCGAACCCTGCATCGGGCTCTGTGCTGATAGCTCAGAGCCTGGAGCCTGCTTCAGATTCTGTGTCTCCTTTTCTCTCTGCCCCTCCCCCATTCACACTCTATCGCTGTCTCTCTCAAAAATAAACATTAAAAAAAACATTAAAAAAAAAGAGTCAGACTCAACTTACTGAGTCACCCAGGCACACCCATTTTTAATTTTTTAAAAACATTTTAAATTTTGGGGTGCCTGAGTGGCTCAGTTGGTTAAGCGTCCAACTTTGGTTCAGGTCATGACTCACAGCTTTTGAGTTTGAGCACCGTGTCAGGCTTTCTGCTGTCAGCACAGAGCCTGCTTTATATCCTCTGTCCCTCACTCTCTCTGCTCCTCCCCCACTTGCACTCTGTCTCTCTCTCAAAACAAAACAAAAAATTAATTAAAAAAATTTTTTAAGTTTGATGCAATCCAATCACCAATATTTCCTTTTGTGGATTGTGATTTTGGTGTCATGTCTAAGGATACTTCGCTTAGCCTTGGTCCTAAAGATTTTCTATTTTTCCTAATAATTTTATAATTTTACACTTAAATCTATGATCCACTTTGCGTCCGTTTTTAAGGTGTGAGGTTTAGGTTAAGGTTCCCTTTTTAATCGATGGATGTCCAGTTGCTCTAGCACCATTTGTTGAAAAGACTCTCCTTCCCTTGTTGAAATGCCTCTGCAACTTTGTCAAAACTCAGTTGACCATCCTTGTGTGGGTCTATTTTGGGTTCTCTTCTATTTCATTGATCTATGTGTCTATCCCTCCACCAATACCATACTGTTTCCATTACTTCTAGCTCTATAGTAAGTCTTAAAATTTGGTAGAGTGATTCCTCCCACTTTATTCTTTTTCAAATTTGTTTTAGTTATTCTAGTTCCTTTGTCATTTCACATAAATTTTAGAATAAGCTTTTTTTTTAATTATTTGATGTTTTATTTATATTTCAGAGAGAAACAGTGCATGAGGAAAGGAGGGGTAGAGAGACAGAGACAGAATCTGAAGCAGTCTCCAGGCTCTAATCTGTCAGCACAGAGCCCAATGTGGGACCTGAACTCACGAACTGTGAGGTCATGACCTGAGCCAAAGTCAGACGCTTAACTGACTGAGCCACCCAGGTGCCCTCTTTTCTTTCCTTTTTTTTTCTTTTCTTTTCTTTTTTTTCTTTTTTTTTTTTGAGTAATCTCTATGCCCAACGTGGGGCTTGAACTCACAACCCCGAGATCAAGAGTCACATGCTCTACTGACTGAGCCAGCCAGGCGCCCCTAGAATAAGATTTTCTTTACAAAAAATCTGGCTGGGGTTTTGATGGTAATTGTGCTGAACCTCTAGATCAATTTGAGAGAGAATCGACGTCTTTACTATTTTGAGTCTAAAACATATGTATATATTTATAAATCTTTAAGTTTATTTTTATTTTGAGAGAGACAGAGAGAGAATGTGAATGGGGGAGGGGCAGAGAGCAGGAGAGAATTCCAAGCAGGCTCCATGCTGTCAGCACAGAGCCCGATGTAGGGCTCGAACTCACAAACTGTGAGATCATGACCTGAGCTGAAATTGAATCGGACACTTAACCAACAGAGCCACCCACGCACCCCGAGTCTAAAACATATTTTTAAGTTGTGAACTCAGAATATCCAGCCAACAGGAAAAATCATCTGCCACTTTCTACACGGAGCACTCCTATTTATTCATCCTAGGATTAAGCTCCTTGTGTGGAGCATGTCCATGGAGCAGGTGCCTCCGTGAAGGAAGGCATTTTGTGAAGGAAGTTCATGTAGGAATATATGAAGGAGCCCATCTGCTACTCATGATAGCCTAGGTATTTCAGAGCAACCCTTCTGCTGAAGACAACCCTAAAAATGCATGTAAATTTAATGCAGGCATTCCCCTTCTGATCCAGTAAGCACCTTCTGGAAAGTTTCCTGTTAGGAACGGAGACAGAGGCTTCCCAAAAGTCAAGTCAGTAACGATGCAGAAAATACAATATTCAGTTAATCTCAAACTTGAAGAAACCTTACACCTTTTTAGTTTCATCTTCTTAAAACTCATCATTTTGAGAGTACTTGGGAGTCTTACTTGAATATTAATTCTCGGCATGCGTTGAACTTAATTACCATAATGTCCCAGAATTTTAATAACAAAATTTTAATGTCAGTTTTCATCAGGGGAACGATGTCCTTGGATTGTACTGTGGTGACTTCCTGTAGAACTTCTTTAATTGGCACACACTCAGGCAAAGCCTTCTTTTTCACAGGAGGCACAGAAGCTACCATGTGCAATTTGCAAGTCTGTTTATTCTGTGGATTTCTTTTTCTTTTTTTTAATGTTTATTCATTTTTGAGAGAGAGCGTGTGTGCACGAGTGGGGGAAAGGCAGAGAGAGAGTATCTGAGGCAGGCTCCGCACTGTCAGCGTGGAGCTGGACGTGGGGCTCGACCCCATGAACTTTGAGATATAACCTGAGCGGAAATTAAGAGTCAGAGGCTTAACCGACTGGGCCACCCAGGCATCCCTGTTCGGTGGATTTCTAAGAGATCTACAATGCTAACAGTATTTCTTGTAATAGGACCTGGGGAATAAATTTATTTTGGGTATCAGTGTCATAAATAGGTTTTGTTTCTAAGAAACATGTTTTTCTCTTGTGAGCAACAAAAATCATACAAGTTTTCACTTTGGCCTACTCCTAGAAATGAAATCTGTGGCATTTATTAACCATACCCCGGTTGAATCTTAGCCTACTCATTTGTCTCTTCCAACTTTTTTCATTTTCTTCCACGGGCATCTGAAACTTGCCTCCAAATTTTGGAGTGAAATAAGGTATAAATATATAAAGTGAAACTTAATGCTATTTTTTGTCTGTTTCAGTTTCTTATCATAGGAAGGAATATCTTGATATGGGAATTGAGACTTAACAATGATAATAAAAAATAAAGTATGTGTCGATTCAATTTTGGCAGGGTAGCAATCTAGGTAATCCTATTTAATTCCTGCTTTGGAGTCGGGTGGGGTACAGCTCTTGGGTTTCATCTAATTCTCTAGGGAAGTTGGGTTTATATTCCTATCTGTGGCTTTCCAAAAACTAGCTTATCAAGACTGGATGACCCCTATGATTGTGTTCTCTCCTGGGAGAGAGCTGACAGCTAATGAGTTTTGTTGTGTGGACGCAGCTATATAGGCTTATATGTTTTAGTGATCAAGCAGTCAAAGCAAAGGTGTTTTTTAAAGACATTTAGTAACAGAAGGTAAGGATGTATTTGGTAACAGCTCTGTTGAAAACCCTAAGCAAAGAGAGGAACTGGTGTCACCCATGGTCAAATTAGTATTTTGTCTTTCTTTTTTAAAAAATTTTTAACATTTGGGATGCCTGGGTGGCTCAGTCAGTTGAGCCTCCGACTTTGGCTCAGGTCATGATCTCACGGTCCGTGAGTTTGAGCCCCGCATCGGGCTCCGTGCTGACGGCTCAGAGCCTGGAACCTGCTTCGGATTCTGTGTCTCCCTCTCTCTCTGCCCCTCCCCCAGTCATGCTCTGTCTCTCTCTGTCTCAGAAATAAACATTAAAAAAAATTAAAAAAATTTGTTTTAATGTTTATTAATTTTTGACAGAGGGTGAGAGAGAGAGAGAGAGAGAGAGAGAACATGAATGGGGGAGGGGAAGAGAACAAGGTAAAGAGAGAGAGTCCCAAGCAGGCTTCTCACTGTCAGCACAGAGCCCAACACAGGGCTTGAACTCATGAGCCCTGGAATCACGACCTGAGCCAAAATCGGATGCTTAACCAATTGAGCCACCCAGGCACCCTGGTACTTTGTCTTCTCTTAGATTCTTTCCATTCTCTCCCAGTAGAGGAAGTATGGAGTGTTCCTGTTTAGGGCCTGACCTCCTAGCTATGCCTTTCTCAACCACTTAGGGCTGTGGTGGCCTCTCACCTATGAATGCATTATCTATATTTCCCTTTCTCCTGGATCATTCCCTTCACATCATCCACCTCAAAGCCTCATCTTTTTTTTCCTTTTTTAAAAAACATTTATTTATTTATTTTTGAGAGACAGAGAGAAACAGAGCACAAGATGGGGAGGGGCAGAGAGAAGGGGAGGCACAGAATCCGAAGCAGGCTCCAGGCTCTGAGCTGTCAGCACAGAGCTGGACGTGGGGCTCGAACCCACGAGATCATGACCTGAGCTGAAGTCGGACACTTAACCGACTGAGCCACCCAGACACCAGTTAGACCGATCACAGGCTTACTCTTTGAAGTAACTAAGATATCTGAAGGACTGACTACATATTAAAGATACTAAAACATATTACAAAGCCTCAATTATTAAAACTCTCAAAAATAATAAAATAAACATGTCTCTCTCTAGCTTGCGACTCCATTTTCCTCTAGCTGTCCCCCTGCAAAACCTCATTGTTGGCCACATTGGAGACTGTTAGCTATCCTCTCAATGTGCCCAGCTACATGACACTACCCAGCCTCCCTTGCAGTTAGAGGTGGTCATGTGACCCAGATTTTGCCAAAAATGGCATGAGTGAGTGATGTGTGCCCCTTTTGCCCTGACACATGAAAACAGCTGGCTCAGTCAGTAGAGCATGTGACTTTTTTTTTTTAAGTTTATTTATTTTGAGAGAGAAAGAGAGCACAAGCAGGGGAGGGGCAGAGAGAGAGAGGGAGACAGAGAATCCCAAGAAGGCTCCATGCTGTCAGTGCAGAGCCTGATGTGGGGCTTGAGCCCACAAACTGTGAGATCATGACCTGAGCCGAAACCAAGAGATGGACCCTTAACCCACTGAGCCATCCAGCTGCCCCTAGCATGTGACTCTTGTTCTCAGGGTTGTGAGTTCGAGCCCCACATTGGACACAGAGCTTACTTAGAAAAAAATAGATAGCACACCATATTGTTCCATACCTCTTTTCTACTAAACAATATATAATGGGAAATTTTGCATGTCAATATGCAGAACCCATTCTTTTTTATGGTTGTGTAACCAGAATATTCTATTGTGTGGCTATACCATAATTATGCAACTATCCTATTGATGAACATATAGGTTGTTTTCCATCATCTGCTATTTCCAACAATACTGCATTGAATGATGAATTTTGTACACAGAAGTATATTCATTAAGAAAAAAAAAGTATATCCATTGAAATTTGGGTACATATGGTCAAGTTTCCTACAGGAGTTGTATCAATTTGCACTGCCACCAGCAACATACAAGAATGCTTCTTTTTCCATAGTTTTGTGTATGAGTGCATTGGCAAACTTATATTTTGGCTAATGTAATTGATACTGTTTTTTTAGCTGGATAGTTTTAATTTATAGTTCTCTTCTGAGTGAGCTCAAACACCCTCCCATATGTTAAAGGGCTATTTGTATTTCTTTTTCTGTTAACTATTCACAATGATTTTGGCTGTTTTTTCTTTTGTGTTATTGGTCTATTTCTTTTTTTTTTAATGTTTATTTTTTAGAGAGAGAGAGAGACAGAGCACAAGCAGGGGGAGGGGCACAAAGAGAGAGAGAGAGAGAATTCCCAAGCAGGCTCTGTGCTGTCAGAGCAGAGCCTGACTCGGGGCTCAGTGTCACGAAACGTGATACAATGTCCTGAGCTGAAATCAAGAGTCAGTCACTCAACCGACTGAGTCACCCAGACGCCCCCCCCCTTTGTTTTTAATTAAGTAATCTCTACGTCCAACCTGGGGTTCAAACTCACGACCCCGAGATCAAGAGTCACATGCTTTACTGACTGAGCCAGCCAGGTGGCTCTGAGAGTTGTTTTTGTTTTTTTAAATGTGTACTTTATTTCATCTTTTCTTTTAGGGCTTCCGAATATTAAGCCATATTTCTTTTCTTACTCCAACATGTCATAAAAGAATTCTCCTGTGTTTTCTTCTTATAATTATATTTCTACCTTTATGGTTTTATTTTCACATTTTTTTATTAATTTGAAGTTTATCTTGATATATGATAATGGTGTGTGGATCCAACATTTTTTTTCTATATGACCCAACACCATCTATTGAAACATCTATCTTTTCTACACTGCATTTGTTAGCATAAGCCTGAAGTGTTGTAATGAGGAGGCTCTGAAATACAACAGCTTAAGATAGAAATGACTTCTCTTACCTACCAGTTCAGAATTCATATTCTCAGGTCAGTGGGTGACTTTTGCTCTCAGTCATTCAGGATTGAGGTTCCTTCCAGTTTACTTCTCAATGTCAGGGCAGTAGTTCTCAAAATGTGGTCTCTAGACCAGCAGCATCAGCACCGCCTGGGAATTTGTTAGAAATAGAAATTCTTAAGTATCACCCCAGACCTGTTGTATCCAAAACTCTGCAGATGGAGTTCAGCCATTTGTGTGTGTGTGTGTGTGTGTGTGTGTGTTTAATGTTTTATTTATTTTTGAGAGAGAGACAGAGTACAAGCAGGGGAGGGGCAGAGAGAGAGGGAGACACAGAATCCGAGGCAGGCTCCAGGCTCTGAGCTGTCAGCACGGAGCCCGATGGGCTCCTGAACTCAGGAACCTGAGAGATCATGATCTGAGCTGAAGTCAGATGCTTAACCGACTGAGTCACCCAGGTGTCCCTAGCCATTTGTGTTTTAACAAGCTCTCTGGGGGTTCTGATGTCTGCTAACATTTGGGAACCGCTGATTTGGGACACTGTCCTCATCTGTGTGGTTCAAATAAACCTGATTTGCAGACAGAAAAAAAAAAAAGAGGTTGGAGGAGGCACTCCAGCTGTTTTCATGTGTCAGTACAGAAGGGGCACACATCACTCATGCCTTTTTTGGCAAAATCTGGGTCACATGACCACCTCTAACTGCAAAGGAGGCTGGGTAGTGTCATGTAGCTGGGCACATTGAGAGGATAGCTAAGAGTCTCCAATGCGGCCAACAGTGATCAGATGTAAAACTCCCATTATACAAATATGGTTACTTCTGGAATTTCTACTGTGTTAACACTGGCTTTTTTTTTTTAATGTTTATTTTATTATTTTTGAGAGAGAGCATGCACGCTCATGAGCGGGGAAGGGCAGAGAGAGGGAGACATAGGATCTGAAGCAGGCTCTGTGCCCATTGCAGAGAGCCTGATGCAGGGCTCAAACTCATGACCTGCAGGATTGTGACCTGAGCCAAAGTTGGACACTTAACTGAGCCACCCAGGTGCCCCAACACTGGCTTTTTTGAGTCATATGCTAGGACCACATAGTTTTAATAATTGAGGCTTTGTAATATGTTTTAGTATCTTTAATATGTAGTCAGTCCTCCAGTGCTCTTTTTTTTAGAGTTTTGTTTTGCTCTTCTTGCTTTTCTTTTCTTTTTTTGAAGATCTTATGAAAAAAAAAGATTTTATTTTTAAGTAATCTCTACATTCACCATGGGGCTCAAAGCCTCAAGCCTGAGATCAAGTTGCGTACTGCACTGACTGAGCCAGCCAGGCACCCTTTGCTTGCTTATTTTTTAGAAACAACATTCACAGGGGCGCCTGGGTGGCTCAGTTGGTTATGCATCCGATTTTGGCTCAGGTCACGATCTCATGGTTCATGGGTTTGAGCTTCACATCCGGCTCTGCACTGACAATGTGGAGCCTGCTTGGGATTCTCTTTCTCCCTCTCTCTCTGCCCCCCCACCCCAATAAATAAATAAACAAAAAAAAATCCCCCACCATTTATAGTCATTTTTTCTAGTTCTAGAAATTTTTCAGGTTGTTTTGGAATGGTGTTAATTTATAAACTAATTTAGGGATCATTGACATTTAAGATGACTCTGTTCAAGTTGTCTTTTTGTAACCCGTAGTGTTTTTAATGTTTTCTTTATATACATCTTGCACATTTCATATGAAGTTTATCTCTGTGTATTTTGTATTATTTTTTGCTATTATAAGTGAGGTACCTTCTTCCATTATATTTTCTAGCTGGTAATTGTATATAGGAAAGCTGTTGGTTTCTGTAAATTTTACCTTTTGCTACCTTATTGAATTATATCATTTGTAGTAGTTTCTTGGTTGATTCTCTTGCTTTTCCAGGTATATGATTATGTCATGGACAAATAATAATAGTTTTACTTCCTCCTCTCCAGTTATTAGACCTGTAATTGGGGGAGGGCAACACTAGCTAGGTTATGTTTTATTTATTTGTTTATTTATTTATTTATTTATTTATTTATTTAAATTGCAGAAATGGTACAATTTATTAAAGATATACTAGGTACTGAAATCATTCAAATAATATATAAAGTAATTCTAATTCTTCCTTAAAACTATCCTATCAGACCTCCGATTTGTTTCTCTTGTCCAATCACCTCAGTTGGTATCTCCATTCTAATGCTAAAATAATAACTGTGAATTCTTCCGGTGTTTGCCGTTAAGCGTGATGATGGAATAATGTTACGGGTATTAGTCTATTGGTATTTTGAATTTTTTGAAATGTTTTATTTATCTTTTGAGGCCGAGAAACCACAAGAGGAGGAAGGGCAGAGAGAGAGGGAGACAAAGAATCTGAATCAGGCTCCAGGTTCTGAGCTGTCAGCATAGAGCCCGCCGTGGGTCTGGAACCCACAAACTGTGAGATCATAACCTAAGCTGAAGTCTGATGCTCAACCCGCTGAGCCACCCAGATGCCCCCGTATTTTGAATTTTGAGTTTTGATCAGCCTCTGCAGAAATGATTATATGTATTTTCCTCCTAGGTTTATTAATATACATACATATTTTCATAGATTTTATAGTATTCAAAGGATGGGATACTCTTCATCTGAGCTAAAGAACTGAATAGTAGCGGATACCAATAGATACTTGTATCTTCTCCCCCCTCTTCCCTGACCTCTCCAGGGCCCTTCCCCCATTTCCTTAAGTGGCTTGATTTTTCACCTACTCATTCAGGCCAAAGGCTTAGAAGTCATTCCTTTTTTCTCTTTCTCTCGTACCTTCATCAGCACCTCTCATAAATTCTACTTCCAAACCTGACCACTTCACCATCACCACTGCTAAAATTCCAGTCCAAGTTAACCTCCTTTCTTTCCCGAACGGCGATAACTGGCTTGTTCGCTGGTCTCCCGGCCTCCATTATGGCTTAGAAGACTCTACCTGATTGGGTTCCTCCCCTCATCCACTGCGTGTTCCTCCCATACCAACTTCCTTTCACTTCCTTAGCCACGCCACGTTCATCCTTCCTTCTAGAACTTCCCTTCTTCTCATGGCTGACTCCTGCTCATTCAGGTCTCAGCCCAAATGTCGCCTCTTCAGAGGTCCTGACATTCTTAGCTAGCTACTCTAATTAAAGTACCAAGGAAGGAAAAAGCTGTGTAACCTCTGACAGGGCCCTGAGCCAGTGTCTTGTCTACAAAAGGCGGGGCAGGAGCTGCGGAGGCTGATGACTCTTCTTTTTTTATATATAATTTATTTTTTAAGTTTATTTATTTTTTGAACAACAGAGGGAGAGCACACGCAGGGAGGGGCCAAGAGAGAATTTCAAGCAGGCTCCGCGATGTCATGCAGAGCCCAATTCTGAGCTCGAACCCATGAGCTGTGAGATCACGACCTGAGCTAAATCAAGAGTAGGACGCTTAACCGACCAAGCCACCCAGGCGCTCCTGAAATCAGTTTCTTGTTTTAAAATTCTAACTGCCTATTTTACTGTTAAAAAAAAGATCTCTCTCTCTCTCTCTCTCTCTCTCTCACACACACACACACACACACACACACACACTCCTCTCAGGAATATGGAGAGCATCTGGCTGTGGTGACACTATGTTATCTTAGTGCCACTATGATGGAGGTGAGCCCATTACACAGAAAGATCAAGAACAAGTGGCTCAACAATAAGTACCACCACTCTTGATTTTAAGTTTTCTCTGCGAGCCTGACATTGCTCTCCCTAGTTCTTGTAAGCACCCTGATGTTAAGGAATTATGGTGGTTTTCTTTAAGTGTGATAATTGTAGTCAGTTACTTTTTTTGAGGGGGATTCTTTGTGTGTGTGTGTGTGTGTGTGTGTTTATAGTTTATTTATTTATTTTGAGAGAGGGAGAGAGGAAGTGTGCTCATGTGTGCATGAGTGTAAGCAGGGGAGGGGCAGGGAGAGAGGGAGAGAGAGAGAGAGCACTCTTAGCACAGAGCCCAATGTGGGGCTTGATCTTATGAGCTCTGAGATCATGACCTGAGCTGAAATGAAGAGTTGGATGCTTAACCAACTGAGCCACCCAGTCGCCCCTTGAGGGGGTTTCTTACCTTTAAGAGACACATATTTACCAACAAAATGAAGTGATGTCTGGAATTTGCTTCAAAATAATCGAGGGGCAGAAGTGGGTCAGAGTATAGATGAAACAAGGTTGTCCATGAGTTGACATTTGTTGAAGCTGGATGGTGGGTAAGTCTTTTTAAAAAGATTCCCTCAGGATTGGGGCGCCTGGGTGGCTCAGTCAGTCGAGATCTGACTCTTGTTTCATTTAGACTCAGGTCATGATCTCATGGTTTGTGGGTTCAAGCCCTCCATCGGGCTCTACTGACGGTGTGGAGCCTGCTTGGGGATTTTCTCTCTCCCTCTATCTCTCTCTGCCCTCCCCTGCTTGAGTGTGCATGTGCTCTCTCTCTCTCTCTCTCTCTCAAAAATAAACTTAAAAAAAATTCCTTTAGGAGAAATTCCCGGGACTGGGGTTATGGGTCAAAGAATGGGATCATTTATGAGTTTTACATTGGATTATGGCATCAATTCCTCTCCACACTGCTAGTGGTGGGTGATCGCCGTGTGTGTCCAAACTCCAGTGTGTGGATCCTGAAGCACATTTCCCTTCTCCCGATGTAAACTATTTGAAAAACAGGCAAAGGACACGCTTGTTTCAGCCCGCTGTGTAGGCTAAAGGAGGAGCACTGCAGAAGGCTGATATTAGCAGAATGTGGACTTTGCTGCTCAAAACGATGCTTGGGACCAGCCCCGGTCCCTTCGGCAACACCCCAAAACACTACCTCCAGTTGACCCTAATCCCAGGTGTTCCTTGGAACCACTCACTTCTCCTTAAAACCCCATTGCTGTTGCCCTGGTTGGGGTTCTCCACGCATCTATGCCTCTCCCTTGAATTGCTGCAACAGTTTCAGAGCTGGTCCACCCGGTCTTATTCTCACCCCCAAATCCACTCACCACCCAGAGGTCAGCATAATCTTTCTAAAGGGCCAGTTGGGGGGGGCGTATGGGTGGCTCAGTCAGTTGGGCATCCGACTATTGATTTCAGCTCAGGTCATGATCCCAGGGTCGTGGGATCAAGCCCCTTGTCGGGCTCCATGCTGAGTCAGGAGCCTGCTTGGGATTCTGTCTCTCCCTCTGCCCCTCCACCACTCGTGTGCACACTCTCTAAAATAATAAATAAATAAATAAACAAATAAGTGGCAAATCGATCATGTTATTCTCCCGCTTAGACAAACTCTGCAGTGCTGGTTTTTTGTTTTTTGTTTTTTTTAAACAAGTTTTTTGCAGTGCTGGTTTAAAAAACTACATAGGAGCACCTGGGTGGCTCAGTTGGTTAAGTGACTGACTTTGCTCAGGTCATGATCTCACAGTTCGTGGGTTCAAACCCCGTGTCAGGCTCTGTGCTGACAGCTCGGAGCCTGGAGCCTGCTTCCGATTCTGTGTCTCCCTCTCTCTCTGCCCCTCCCCCGCTCATGCTCTGTCGGTCTCCCTCAAAAATAAACATTTAACAAAAAATACAAAAAATACATACAAGTGCCTATCCTATGCTCGTATAATTTCATAAATAGTTATAACATAAATACCCATCTAACCATCTCCAGATCAAGAACAGAGCTTTGCCGGCCTCCCAGAGGCCCATCACATCTTCCTTTCTAATCTCAGCCCCTCTTCTTAGAGGTAACCACTATGCCTTCCTTGCTGTATAGCTTTATCACATAGACATGCCATCTTAAATACTAGTTTTGCCTGTTTTGAGCTTTCTTTGCTGTATAATATTCCATTTCATGAAGAGCACGATGTAGTTAATCCATTCATTCTCTCACCGCTGGACATTTGGATCATTTTCTACTATTTTGCTATTGAGAACAATTGAAGAGCAAGCTTTGGGATTAGAGAATTTTGGGGAAAAAAACGCAAAAGTAGAGAAGGTGTGGTATAACGAATCCCCATGGAGCTACATGCAGCTTCAATTATTGTCAACACTGCAATGCAAGTGTTTTTAATGCAACATCAGAATCTCTGGGGGTGCCTTTGCTAAACGAACGGATTTCAGCTCAATCCCTGCAGATCCCACGCTGCATTTAGTTATGTCACTATTCCCTAAACTGTGGACCTAATCTCAATGTCACCAGTGCTTTCACAAATGTTCTCTTTCTGTTTCAGGATCCAACCCAGGATTCCACATTGCATGTAGCTATTACGTCTCCTAGTGTCTTCCAGTCTCGGATAGCTCTTCAGTCTTGACACTCGTGAAGTGTCTTAGTCATGTGCTTTGTGGAGTAACTTTTGACTTGAGTTTGTCTGATGTTTTCTCATGATTAGATTGAGGTTATGTGGGGCACCTGGCTGGCTCAGTTGGTGGAGCGTGCAACTCTTGATCTCAGGGTTGTGGGTTCGAGTCCCACATTGGGTGTAGAGATTACTTAAAAATAAGATCTTAGAAAAATTGAGGTTGTGCATTTTGGGTAAGAATACCACAGAAATGATGTGCTCCTCTTGTCTCATCATGGGGTTACAGGATGTCAAGGTGTCTTAATACTGGCAGTGTTAATCCTGATCATTGGTTAAGGTGGTTTCTGCTGTGTTTCTTCACTGTAAAATTACTATGTCCCCCGTTATTTTTTTTAAGGTTTTATTTTTAAGTAAGCTCTACACCCAATGTGGGGCTTGAACTCACAACCCTGAGATCAAGTATCACACGTTCTACCAGCTGAACCAACCAGGTGCACCCCACCCCATTGTTATTAACAAGTATTTTGGAGGGGCGCCTGGGTGGCTCAGTCCATTAAGCGTCTGACTTCGGCTCAGGTCATGATCTCACGATTCATGAGTTCAAGCCCCACGTTGAGCTCTGTGCTGACAGCTCAGAGCCTGGAGCCTGCTTCAGATTCTGTGTCTTCCTTTCTCTCTGCCCCTCCACTGCTCATGCTCTGCCTCTCTTTCTCTCTCAAAAATAAATAAATATTAAAAAAATATTTTGGAGGGGCGCCTGGGTGGCGCAGTCGGTTAAGCGTCCGACTTCAGCCAGGTCACGATCTCGCGGTCCGTGAGTTCGAGCCCCGCGTCGGGCTCTGGGCTGATGGCTCAGAGCCTGGAGCCTGTTTCCGGTTCTGTGTCTCCCTCTCTCTCTGCCCCTCCCCTGTTCATGCTCTGTCTCTCTCTGTCCCAAAAATAAATAAACGTTGAAAAAAAAATTTTTAAAAAATAAAAAAAAAATATTTTGGAGAAGACACTTTGAGACTATGTGTCTATCCTGTTTTTCTTCAAATTTTGCTCACTGATTTTAGCATCTGTCAGTAGATCTTGCCTTGGACAATTATTACTGTGTTGTTTATATTCCGTTCCTTCTATATTTATTAATCGGAATTCTTCTGTAAGAAGGTGCTGTCCCTTCTCCCTTTTTAATTAATTTATTTAGTTATCAATATCAGTATGGACTTCTGGATATTTATTTTATTCTATGGGTTATAATGCAATACTGTCATTATTTATTTTGTTTGAGTTATTCTAGCTTTGGCTATTGGGAGTGCCCTCAGGTTGGCTGCTCTGTCCCTTCAACATGTTTTTATCCTTTTGTGAGCAATTCCTTACTTTCTTTATGTAGAATTTTGGGGGAGACTTTTTATTGAAGGTACCATTGACAAAGGTGTTGGCAGGATTGGGGGAATTCTCAAGGGATGTTGAGGCACCCAGGAACTAGCAACAGCAGGAAGCCATTGACACCCATAGGTCCAAAGGGGTAGGTGGAGGAAATTATGTCACTGGAGGCTGGCGAGCACTGGTGCCATGAAAAGGGGCCGCTTGACAGGAGCTGTGGCCATGGAAGGTTCCAGCCACTGCCAGAACCACGGTGGAGCAACAAGCAAGAGAAATAGACTCAAACTTGTTTTTCTTCCCAACTCTCAGTCTGCTGCCTGTCTTTCTGATTGGCTGAACTCACCTGAAGGCCAAAGAGGCAAAGCGGTCTGGTTGAAGTCTGTTAAAGGTCACTTTCAGGGGCATAGAGAAACAAAGAATGGATTTGGGGGCAAATGGAGAATAACCTTCATAAGCTAACACTTCCTCCAAGAATCCTTTCCCGACCCCAAGTCTGGCTAGGTGCCCACAGACTCCTCCCAGAGCAGTGTCATGCCATATGGCTCTTCTGTTGTGGGTCTCTCTCCTAGAGAGTCAGCCTCGTGAGAAGAGGGGCTACATCTCATTCACCCCATTACTCCTGCTCAGGGATGGCCCACCCACAGGAAGTGCTCACTGTGTCGTGAGAAGAGATGAGATCAAGGCAATGAAGGCCGGAGCTGGAATAGTCACAGGGACCGTCTATTCCCGAATCTGGCCACCCTTCGGCCCTTCAGGGGCTGAATACAGCACACAGTCTTCACACCCCTGTGCCTTTTATATGCTATTCCCTCTCCTTGGAATACCAACCGTGACAAGTGGTAAGTGAAATTAGATGGGCAAAATGTTGACAATGGTTGAAGCTGGGCAATGAGAATAGAGGGGCTCATTATGCTGGTCTCTCTATAGCTTTTGTATGCTTGAGAGTTCCCATAAAATAGGTTTCAAAACACTATTTATGGAGCACACACTGCGTGCCAGACCCTTTGCTAGCAGACACTGGGGATGCAGTGGTGAAGCAGCTAGACAGATGATAGACATAGGAAGAAACAGCCTCTCCTCTCACTGGAAAGCTCCCCACTGCCCCTTGCCCTATGCATGTTAACCCCCCCAGGGTGATGGTATATGGAGAATGGGGTCTTTGAAGTGTAATTAGGTTTAGATGAGGTCATGCCAGTGTGGCCCTCATGACGGGATTAGTGTCCGTATAAGAGGAGACACCAGAGGGGCACTTGGTTGGCTCAGTTGGTAGAGCATGCGACTTTTGATCTCAGGGTCGTGAGTTCAAGCCCCACATTGGGCATACTTACACACAGCTTACTTAGAAAAAAAAAATACAGGGGTGCCCGGGTGGCTCAGTCGGTTAAGCGTCTGACTTTGGCTCAGGTCATGATCTCACGGTTCATGAGTTCCAGCCCCATGTTGGGCTCTGTGCTGACAGCTGAGAGCCTGGAGCCTGCTTCGGATTCTCTGCCTCCTTCTCTCTCTGCCCCTCCCCTGCTCACACTCTTTCTCTCTCTCTCTCAAAAATAAGTAAACATTAAAAAAATACAGGGACGCCTGTGTGGTTCAGTTGGTTGAGCATCCCACTTTTGATTTCGACTCAGGTCATGATCTCACTCTTTGTGAGTTTGAGCCCTGTGTCAGGTTTTGTGCCGACAGCGAGGATCCTGCTTGGGATTCTCTCTCTTCCTGTCTCTCTGCCCATCCCTGGCTCCCGCATGCTCTTTCTCTCAAAATAAATTAAAAATAAATAAATTAATTAATTAATTAATTCATTAAAAAATACAAAATAAAAACTCGACTATGCATGACAGTTTTAAAAAAAGAAAACAGAAGAGACACCAGAGAGCTCCCTCTCTCTTGCCGTCATGTAAGGACACTGGGAGAAGGCTGCAAGCCAGGACTAGAGCCGTCACCAGAACCTAACCATGATGGCACCCTGATCTCCAATTTCCAGCCTCCAAGAACTGTGAGAACATTTCTGTTGTTAAAGCCAGCCCGTCTATGGTATTCTGTAATGGCAACCCTAGCTGACTGTTACTTCCTTTGGGGTAACAACTGCCCCTGCCACCTAAGTGCGAGGGGTATAGTTCATCACCGTTGGCTTCAGAGCTGCTGAAGGCGTGAGATCCATGGGAAAGGCTCCAGATTTAGGGGTCTGGGGGTGAAGATGTATGAGCTCCTTTAGAGCTTTGTATGTATCTACCAAAATTGAACAGATGCGTTCTCTGATCCAGCACTTCCGTTCCTGGGTATATGCCCAACCGAGATGCAAACATACATTTACCCAAAGGCATAAATGGTCACCGCAGCGTTCTTTGTACTAACCCGAAGCTGGAAACTGCCCAAGTGCCTGCCACTGACAGGGAACAGAGAAATAGATGGTGTATTCAGACAGTGGAATAGTGTACAACAACGAGAATGAATGAACAAGCTATTGATACAACAGGGCTGAACCTCATAATGTTGAGCGGGGGGAAAAAATAAAAAAACCACAAGTCCATACTGTATGATTCCACTTATAAGAAGTTCAAAAACCGGCAAAATGAATCCATGGTATTAGAAGTCAGGATAGTGGTTGTGCTTCGCTAAAAGTTTTTAAATCCACAGTAACAAACGGTTTCTAGGGTATGAAGATAGCAGAGGGATGGTTGAGAGACCTTCGGCAGCCTTCTCAGGACCCCCTGTCTTGAGCTTGCATCATTAGTCAATGAGTTGACTTCCTGGAAAATGAGGCTCTTGTCCCCCTTTCCACACAGCCAGGCAGGGGGCCTGGGGTGGCCAAGTGGGAAGCACCGCTTAGCTCCGGTTATTTTCCAGAGTCATCTCCCAACCATCAACATTCTAGACAGAGCTCTGGAGTCTGAGGTGCACGGATGCTAGTGCCAGGCTAGAAACTGCCCCTGGGGAGGGAGGGGCTCCTAACCCGTCAAACTGGGTGGGCAGGATGCCTCGTGAGGAACAGCTACCTCTAATCCACCTGTGCTTCAAAGGAGCGGGGCCTGGAGCGGGCCTGGAACGGGGCTGAAGATGAAGTTTCTGGAAGGTCAGTGTGGAAACTCTTGAGTCCAATTCTCACTGTCCCTCAATCCCAGCCTGGGGCTGGGTGAAGTCTGAGGGCTGACCCTAAGCACGCTAGAGCCAACAGAAGGTGCACCATGATCTTTCCTGTGGATTTCTTTCTCCAGTTCAAAGCCCTTTCTCAAATAGGCTGTATCCCCAGGACACGGCCGTGGGGACACAGGCCAGACAGCTGTGTGGCTTCTGTTCTTCAAGGGTAGCCCAGTAGGCTCAACTGGGGGGCGAGGACACCCTTGCTCATGGCTTCTCAGAGTTCTGGGAAGTTTCTCAGTCTTCTTATGAAAATACTCTTGACTCTTCCAGTCAGGAACAGAGCTCCCCCTGCCCCCACTGCTGGGACTGGAGCTCCACTGTCTGAAAGCAGAGGACTGCAAGCGGGCACGGGGCAGAGGCCTGCCTGGTTTTCCCTCAGGGCAGAGCCCCCTCTAGCCACATTCTCACTGGCTTTCTGGGAAGGAGATGATCAAAGACTCTGCTGGGCTTCTTCATTTATGACTGAGATCTGGATGACGAGGTGACACGAGAAGCATACAAAGCTTTGATAAAATTTTGTGGCTGCTGAGGAATCCATTCATTTTTTTTTTCTTTCTAAAAAATTTTTTTTAATTGTTTATATTTGAGAGAGAGAGACAGAGCTTGAGCAGGGGAAGGGCAGAGAGACAGAGACAGAATTCCAAGCAGGCTCCAGGCTCCGAGCTGTCAGCACAGAGCCCGACGCGGGGCTCGAACCCCCAAACTGTGAGATCATGACCTGAGCTAAAGTCGGACACTTAACTGACTGAGCCACTCAGGCGCCCTGTTCATTTTTCTATTAATGTGCACACACACACACACACACCCCTTAATATTCCAAAGTCACAAATGAACTTACACTATCTGTTTATCCCCCAGCCAAGGAATACAATTCCAGGAAGCAGGAGAAGGGAAGCCTGCCGTAGGATGGGAACAGCTATTTATCCTCTGTGACTATTTCCACATAGACCCATTTCAGGGATTTGCTGTTCTTTACGTGCAGAAAGGAAACAACCCCCCAGTTCGGCCCAGGGACAAAGACAAGCCAGGTCTCTCTTCTGACCTACCGCACAGGGAACCTGTGTGGGGCAAGGCAAGAAAACCAACAGCCTCATGTTGCTCAAGGAACTAAGGTTTCACTCTGTTCAAAACATACACACACACACACACACACACACACACACAAACACACACTAAACCCCATCTTCCTTCTCCTGGGGACCCAGCTTCTGGGTAACAGCTCTCAGCCTCTGCCCACACAAATAGCTTCATCTGGATTTGCAACAAGATTCTGGACGTTGGGCTTTGATGTGAATTCTAACCCTTTTATTTCTCCGCATGTCCTCTTGATGTCGTAAAAGTGTGTGTGGGGGGGGGTGGGGAGTACTAGAATCACTGCTGGACAGGAAGTTATGTAGGCAAAAAAAAAAAAAAAAGGGTGAAGCTTTGCTGTGAGTACAGATGTAGCCACGCCTAAGTCTGAAAGGTCCTTCCAGAGAGAAAAGGAAATGGACAGCAGAAGTCACATGTCACATGCCACACAAGCCTCAGTGAGGTCTGGATGAAGTGGAAACTTCCTGTTTATTTTAGTCCATTAAAGCCACGGGGGCAGGGATTTAAACCATGGCGGTTGCACTCGGAAAGAATCAGAACTGCTGTATCAGTCCAGAAAACTGTGGCGTTGCCTCTCTGGCCACCGAAGCCCTCCTGTTCCCACCCGAGGACAAGACAGAGATAATACCATAACAATGCATAGGAGTTACCCAGAACTTGCACCAGATGCTTTCAATGAGCTACTTTTAACCTCCTGGCATCCTTCTGGGGGTGGGGATGAGAAGCAGACACAATCCTCAGTTTTTCAACACATCACAGCCATCCTGGGGAGGTTAAATGGCCCTATCACGGTCAAATAGCAGCTCAAAGGCTGAGTCAGGGCCTGGCTTGGTCTCAGCCCTCCCTCCACCTCAGATACTTCCTCCTAAATGTCTCTCTAAGCACTCAGTTTCTTGGGCCCAGAGTTTCTTGAGCCCATGGCACTGGGGCTGCCATGATTGTTTCCTTGGCAATGCTCACACTGGCAGGCATGCCATTCCCCCATCCCCACCCTGGGGCTCTCTGTGAAAGGTGATCCAACCCCGGGCCACCCGACACCTCAGAGGAATCTTGGGGAGTTCTCAGGATGGTAAATAAGGAGGGCTTCCAGAGCTTAGCACAGAGTGTTCAAACTCCGTCATACCTGTGCAACAATGGCAAAAATCCATGGGCCAAGGATGTGGAGAAACTGGCACCCTCATTCACCGCTGGTGGCACTGTTAAATGGTGCGGCTGTGGTAGAAAACAGCTTAGCAGAGTCTCAAAAGATTAAGCACAGAGGTACCCTAGAACCAGCAATTCCACTTCCGGGTACCTACCCAAGGGAAGTGAGAACATACGGTCACACAAAAACTTGTACACAAGTGTTCGCATAGGCATTTGTGTAATAGCCTCAGAGTAGAACCGACCCAAATGTCCACTAACTGATGAATGGATAAGCCAAATGTGGTCTACCTGGGGGCGCCTGGGTGGCTCAGTCGGTTAAATGTCCGACTTTTTTTTTTTTAATGTTTATTTATTTTTGAGAGAGAAAGACAGGGCATGAGTGGGGAAGGGGCAGAGAGAGAGAGAGAGGGAGGCACAGAATCTAAATGAGCTCCAGGCTCTGAGCTGTCAGCAGAGAGCCCAATGCAGGGCTTGAACTCGGAAACGGCGAGATCATGACCTGAGCTGAAGTTGGTCGCTCAACTGACTGAACCACCCAGGTGCCCCTAAACGTCTGACTCTTGATGTCGGTTCAGGTCATGATCTCACAGTTCGTTGGTTCGAACCCCATGTTGGGCTCTCTGCTGACAGTGTGGAGCCTGCTTGGGATTCTCTCTCCCTAGCTCTCTGCCTCTCCCCCACTTGCGCTCTGTCTCTCTCAAAATAAAGAAATAAACTTAAAAAATGTAGTCTATCGGTACAATGAAATATTATTCAGCAATTAAAAGGAAAGAAGGATTGGCACCTGCTACAACATGGATGAACCTTGAAAACATGATGCTGAGTGAAGAAGCCAGACACAAAGGACCACATATTGTTTTTTGTTTTTAATTTTGTCAATGTGTATTTATTTTGAGAGAGAAAGAGACAGAGTGTGAGCAGGGAAGGGCAGAGAGAGGGAGACACAGAATCCGAAGCAGGCTCCGGGCTCTGAGCACAGAGCCCGACGTGGGGCTCGAACCCAAGAACTGTGAGATCACGACCTGAGCTAAAGTCAGATGCTTAACCAACTGAGCCACCCAGGCGCCCCAAAGGACCACATATTGTATGATTCCATTTATATGCAATGTCCAGAATAAGCAAATCCACAGAGACAGAAAGTAAATTAGTGGTTGCCAGAGGCTGTAGGAAGCGGGGGGATGGGGAGGGACTGCTAATGGGTTTGGAATTTCCTTTTGGGGTAATGAAAATGTTCTAAAATTAGATAGTGGGTTGCAAAACTTTGTGAACATTCTACAAACCACTGACTTGTATGCCGTAAAAGGGTGAATTTTATCCTACATAAATTGTACCTCAGTTAAGCTATTACCAAAAAAAAAAAAAAAAAATTGCCTGGGCCCACCCTCAGAGATTCCGGTTTAGCAAGTGTGAGATGGAACCTGGGCACCTGCCTTTTCTTTTTTTTTTTTTTTTTTATTTTAAAAAAAAATTTTTTTTTTCAACGTTTATTTATTTTTTGGGACAGAAAGAGACAGAGCATGAACGGGGGAGGGGCAGAGAGAGAGGGAGACACAGAATCGGAAACAGGCTCCAGGCTCCGAGCCATCAGCCCAGAGCCCGACGCGGGGCTCGAACTCACGGACCGCGAGATCGTGACCTGGCTGAAGTCGGACGCTTAACCGACTGCGCCACCCAGGCGCCCCGGCACCTGCCTTTTCAATTTCTTTTCTTTTCTTTCTTTTAAGTTTATTTATTTTGAGAGAGAAAAAGACAGCACAAGTGGGGGAGGAACAGAAAGAGAGAGAGAGAGAGAGAGAGAGAGGGAGAATCCCAAGCAGGCTCTGCAGATGCAGGGCTCAAACTCATGATTCGTGAGATCATGACTTGAGCAGAAATCAAGAGTTGGACGCTTAACTGACTGAGCCACCCAGGTGCCCCAGTACCTGCCTTTTCTTTTCTTTTCTTCTTTTATATGTAATTTATTGTCAAATTGGTTTCCATACAACACCCAGTGCTCATCCCAACAGGTGCCCTCCTCAATGCCCATCAGCCACTTTCCCCTCCCTCCCACCCCCCATCAACCCTCAGTTTGTTCTCAGTATTTAAGAGTCTCTTATGGTTTGCCTCCTTCCCTCTCTGTAACTTTTTTTTCCCCTTCCCCTCCCCCTTGGTCTTCTGTTAAGTTTTTCAGGATCCACATAAGAGTGAAAACATATGGCATCTGTCTTTCTCTGTATGACTTATTTCACTTAGCATAATACTCTCCAGGTCCATCCACGTTGCTACTACAAAAGGCCATAGTTCATTCTTTCTCATTGCCAAGTAGTATTCCATTGTGTATACAAATCACAATTTCTTTATCTATTCCTCAGTTGATGGACATTTAGGCTCTGTCCATAATTTGGCTATTGTTGAAAGTGCTGCTATAAATATTGGGGTACAAGTGCCCCTATGCATCAGCACTCCTGTATCCCTTGGGTAAATTCCTAGCAGTGCTATTGCTGGGTCATAGGGTAGATCCATTTTTAATTTTTTGGGGAACCTCCACACTGTTTTGCAGAGTGGCTGCACCAGTTTGCATTCCCATCAACAGTGCAAGAGGGTTCCCGTTTCTCCACATCC
Organism: Lynx rufus; assembly: GCF_022079265.1. NCBI lineage: Eukaryota > Metazoa > Chordata > Mammalia > Carnivora > Felidae > Lynx > Lynx rufus. Next base: position 36,225,073 of record NW_025814828.1, read on the forward strand.
TCTCCAGCATCTATAGTCTCCTGATTTGTTCATTTTAGCCACTCTGACCCACGTGAGGTCTTATCTGAGTGTGGTTTTGATTTGTATTTATTTCCCTGATGAGGAACGACGTTGAGCATCTTTTCATGTACCTGTTGGCCATCTGGATGTCTTCTTTAGAGAAGTGTCTACTCATGCCTTCTGCCCATTTCTTCACTGGATTATTTGTTTTTTAGGTGTAGAGTTTGGTGAGTTCTTTATAGATTTTGGATATTAGCCCATTATCCGATATGTCATTTGCAAATATCTTTTCCCATTCTGTCAGTTGCCTTTTAGTTTTGTTGATTGTTTCCTTTCCAGTGCAGAAACTTTTTATCTTGATGAGGTCCCAATAGTTCATTTTGCCTTTAATTCCTTTGCCTTTGGAGATGTGTCGAGTAAGAAATTGCTGCGGCTGAGGTCAGAGAGGTTTTTTCCTGCTTTTTCCTCTAGGGTTTTGATGGTTTCCCATCTCACATTCAGATCCTTCATCCATTTTGAGTTTATTTTTGTAAGTGGTGTAAGAAAGTGGTCTAGTTTCATTCTTCTGCATGATGCTGTCGAGTTCTCCCAGCACCATTTGTTAAAGAGACTTTTTTCCATTGGACATTCTTTCCTGTTTTGTCAAAGATTAGTTCTGCCTTTTTCTAAAGTACCCTAAATGTCAGGGAGGGAGTGGCTTGCAAAGAATTGTATGAAATCACTCATGTTCCCAAAGAGCAAGCTCACAGTCACACTGGGGCAACACAGGAGTCTCTTAGGGGACAATTCAGTGTCAAACTATGTGATCCTAGAGGGGAGGACATAAGAAGGTCAGGAGAGAGAGGATGGTTTGGGTCAAGGTGACCTGGGAGGGGTGGGCAAGATTTACAAAGGACAGAGGGCCAAATTCCAGGCAGGACTGGCAAAGGTCCTGAGGTGGTGGCAATGAGCTTGGCATGGTTTGGGGTCTGTTAGAACTGACCTGGAAGGTGAAATTGTGGGTTTGGGGAAGGACAGGCTTGGAGGAGTGGGCTGGGGTCCTCCCTGAGTGCCAGCCAGGAAGCACTGAGGTGGGAGATGTGGAGCCAAAGATGATTATAACGACACAAAGAAAGCAGAGTTTTAGAAGGAATAATCTGGCATTTATGTAAAAATGCATTGAAGGCAAGGACTGGCAGTAAAAGGCCGATTGAAAAGCTGGGGCAGGGGGCGCCTGGGTGGTTTATTGATCTCTGCTCCTACTCTTGATCTCTGCTCAGGTCATGATGTCACAGTTTGTGGGTTCGAGGCCCATGTCAGGCTTTGCCCTGACAGTGCAGAGCCTGCTTGGGGTTCTCTCTCTCTCTGCCCCTCCCTTGGTTGCACACACACTCTCTCTCAAAATAAATAAACTAAAATGAGAGAGAGAGAGAGGGAGAGGGAGAGAGAGAGAGATTCCTGGGGCAGGAATTGAGAAATAAAATAATGAAGGTCTGTGCCAGGGGCTTGACAGTGTCTTAGAGAGGACTTTAAGTCTTTTATTTTTTAATTTTTTTTAATGTTTTATTTATTTTTGAGACAGAGAGAGACAGGGTGTGAGCAAGGGAGGGGCAGAGAGAGAGGGAGACACAGAATCCGAATTAGGCTCCGGGCTCCGAGCCTGTCGGCACAGAGCCCGACGCAGGGCTCGAACCCACGAACTGTGAGATCATGACCTGAGCCGAAGTCGAACGCTTAACCGACTGAGCCACCCAAGTGCCCCTTGGAGAGGACTTTAAAAAGGAAACTGGCATGAGATTGGCTAATGGAGAATGGGGGAAAGAGTAGAATCAGAGAGAAGCCTACATTATTGTGCACACAGAAGGAAGAAACATGGCTGCTTCCCGAGTCAGACCACGACCTGGTTTCAATCCCGGCTCTCCCACAATTGGCTCTGTGACATGGGGCAAGTCACAGGACCTCTCTGTGCTTTACTCTTCTAAGGGTAAAATTCAAATAACAATAGTAATGACCCCATAGGTTGTCCTGATGAGTAACTGAGAAAATCCATATGAAACAGAGGGGACACTTTGAAGAATTCAAGTGGACTTTTCCCTCTTGAGTTTCTATTTTGGCCACCTTCTCCTTGGAAAGTCTGAGGAGCCATTTGCTTGGCAGAGGAAAAGGTTTTTCCAAATTTCTTGACTGAATTAAAAATTAATCCTGAGTAAAAACAGACAAGTAGGGCTACATTAAACTAAGAAGTTTCTGCACAACAAAGGAAACTCTCAGCAAAATGAAAAGGCACCCTACTGAATGGGAGAAAATATTTGCAAATCATATATCTGAATAAGGGCTAGGATCCAAAATAAACAAAGAATTCATACACCTCAATAGCAAAAAAAAAAAAAAAAAAATCCCCAAACAATTCAACCAAGAATGGGCAGAGGATCTGAATAGACATTTTTCCAGGGGCGACTGGGTGGCTCAGTCAGTTAAGTGTCTGACTTTGGCTCAGGTCATGATGTCATGGTTTGTGGGTTCGAGCTCATTTCGGGCTCCAAACTGACAGTGTGGGGCCTGCTTGGAATTCTCTCTTTCCTTCTCTCTCTGCTCTTCTCCGACTCACACTTTCTCTTTCTCTCTCAAAAATAAATGAACTTAAAAAAAAAAAAAAGACATTTTTCCAAAGAAGGCATATATAGATGGCCAACAGGTACATGAAAATGTGCTCAGTGTCACTCATCGTCAGGGAAATACAAATCAAAATCACAATGGGATATCCTCACTCCTGTTTGAATGACTATTATCAAAAAGACAAGAAACAAGTGTTGGCGAGGATGTGGAGAAAAAGGAGCCCTTGTGCACTGTTGGGAATGTAAATTAGTGCAGCCACTGTGGAAAACAGTGTGGAGGTTCCTCAGAAAATTAAAAACAGAACTACCTTATGATCCAGCAATCCCCTGTCTGGGTATTTACCTGAAAAAAACAAAAACACCAATTTGAAAAGATACATGCACCTCTGTGTTTATTGCAGCATTATTTATAATAGCCAAGACGTGGAAGCAGCCCAAGTGTCCACCAACGGATAAAGGGACAAAGAAAATGTGGCATACATATATGTAAGGGGATATCACTGAGCCATAAAAAAGAATGAAATCTTGCCATGTGGGACAACAACGTGGAAGGATTGAGGGCATTAGGCTAGCTGAGAGAAGTCAGAGAAAGAAAGTACCATACAATCTCACTTACATGTGGAATCTAAAAAAACAAAACACAAAAAAACCGAGCTCATAGATACAGAGAACAGAGTAATGTTTGCCAGAGGTGGGGGTTGGGAGGTGGGTGAAACGGTACAAACTTTCAGTTATAAAATAAATAAATCATGGGGATGTAATGTACAGCATGGTGACTATAGTTAATAATACGGTCTTCCATATTTTTTAAGAGTTTTATTTTATTTTTTTAAAGTTTATTTATTTTGAGAGAGAGAGAGAGCAAGAGAGAGAGAGTGAGTGAACATGAGCAGGGAAGGGGCAGAGTGAGAGGGAGAGAGAGAGAATCCCAAGCAGGCTCCTTGCTGTCGGCGCAGAGCCCGATGTGGGGCTCGAACTCATGAACTGTGACATCACGACCTGAGCCAAAATCAAGAGTCAGACACTTAAGTGACTGAGCCACCTGTGCACCCTAGATTTTATTTTATTTTTTAAATAATCTCTACACCCAATATGGGGCTCGAACTCACAACCTTGAGATCAAAAGTTACATGCTCCTCTGACTGAGCCAGCCAGGTGCCCTTGTATTATTGCATATTTGAAGGTTGCCAAGAGAGTAGATCTTAAAAGTTCTTATTTCAAGAAAACAAATTTGTAGCTATGTATAGGATGGATGTTACCTAGACTTATTGTGGTGATCATTTTACAACACATACAACTATCAAGTCACCTGAAACTAATGTAATGTTGTATGTTAGTTATACCTCAATAATAATAATAAAAAAATGATTCTGGTGAGTTCAGATCCCAGTAGTTCTTCCATGATGGAGAGATGTTACCCCTTCCATCAATATTGGTCAGGCTGTTGCTTTCGGGTAGGAAGATGTGACCTAGAGGAAGTGAAAGTCCAACATTTGTCCCATCTGGTCCACAGGAATTGTGGGAAGAAACATGGAAGCAGGGCCAAGAGAGGAGTGGCAGTGGGTCTCAAGGTTACTTTTCTGGGCTTATGGCCAGAGAAAGGGTGAGAAGTTGGAGAAGTTGAACGGGAAGCCAGAAGCAGGAGGCCTTTGGTCAGATTCACATTTGGGACCCTGAGAGGAGACTGTGTCCTGCATTGTCCCCTGCCATCAAACACACAGAGGGGCCACATGGGAATGTCTAGGCACTGCAGCATGGTGAGATAGAGCCAGGAGGAGTGTAGCTGTCTGGGATTTCCCTCCTGTGCTGCATAGCTTGTAGAGAAATTTCTGTTCTGGCTGGATTTAGGCCAAGAACAGGGAGTCAGGCTATAGGTAGAAATGTAGGAATCAACATATACTGAACCTCTAGAAAGTTCTACCCTGGGAAATACAGAAAGAGTGGTATAAAGGTGAACTACATTTTGAGCTCTCAAAAAATGATCCTTGAGGGGCACCTGGCTGGCTCAGTCCGTTGGGCGTCCGACCCTTGATTTTGGCTCATGTCATGATCTCACAGTTCCTGAGTTCAAGCCCGGCATCTGTCTCTGTGCCGACAGCACGGAGCCTGCGTGCGATTCTCTGTCTCCCTCTCTCTCTGCCCCTCCCCTGCTCCTGCTCTCTCAAAAATAAATAAATAAACCTTAAAAAAATGATTGTTGAATCCAGGCTTGGTGAACTCACTGACAAACAGGGTGAGGAGACCCATCCATTAGGGAAGACTAGGTCAGAAGCCTGAGAGCAGCCCCAGCCAACGGGAGGACAAAAGACAGTCATGGAAGAGACTGGAAGTGTAGCAGGAAAACTGGAAAAGTGCTGTGTCAAAGAATCTTGAGGAAGCCACATCTTCAACGACAGATGCTCAGTTCTGTACGTGGTCGGTGCATACCTGCTGTGCTGGGTGGTCAAGTTAGGCTAATCCATGTGGTAAGAGCTGTGTTCCTCGTATGCCTCTGGGCATTGTGCTTGCCTTACATTTGACGATGGGCAAGCTGAATTCTCTAGGCCTTGAATGTACTCTTCTCTTTTTTTAAAAAAATTGTTTTTTGATGTTTATTTATTTTTGAGAGAGAGAGAGCAGATGAGTAGGGGAGGGGCAGAGAGAGAGGGAGACACACAATACAAAGCAGGTTCCAGGCTTTGAGCTGTTAGAATAGAGCCAGAGGTGGGGCTTCAACGCATGAGCCGTGAGATCATGACCTGAGCTGAAGTCGGATGCCCAACCGACTGAGCCACCCAGGCGCCCTGAATGTGCTCTTTTCTGAGGAGACTGTACTCCTCTTGGATCCCAGGCCACCCAGGCCCTTACTGGTAGAGTCCCTTCTGAAGCCACACCTATTGTAGGGGGAGAGGTGAGTCAGGGCCTTCAACAGCGCAGGGGAGCACTCCCCGTCATCAGGGAGCCTGGGTCCTGGCTGCCGGCCAGAGGACAAGGGAGCAACTAATTTTCCTTCCACTTCCGTGGTTGCGACCTGGGCAGGGTGGCCAATTCGGAGTGCCAGAGTGGCGGAGGCCGTGGGAGCGCCCAAGGGCAGGTGGGCAGGTCACTTGCGTGGGCAGGCCTGCCGGGTCCAGATCCCTGAACTGGGCCGGGAGGGCGTGTCAGGCAATTAACTGAGGACGACAGTGGCTAGGCACACAGCCCTGATTTCCACACGACTTGCTGCTTCTTGTTCGTCCTGTCTGGGGTCATTTTAGTTTTTTGCCTTGGTTGTTACTTTCAATAGCCCTTGGACTGAAGAAGGAAATGAAAAAGAAATAGCCCCTGTATTTGGACTCACAGAGAAGTTTGGGGATGGATTGTCAAGGCCCTGGTTGAGAAGGGAATAACGGGGACGTCACTTCCTGAGACCACGAGAAATTACAGAAATCGACAAATAATGGCGTATTCATCCTTGTGACACAGGGTGGATATGGACAGTCTCATTTACCAAGTTGTTTTGAGACTTTTCATGACTTGTCTTGTTTTTTAAATTTATTTATTTTGAGAGAGAGAGAGAGAGACAGCGTGAGTGGGGGGAGGGCAGAGAGCTGGAGGGAAAGACAGAATCCCAAGCAGGCTCCGCACTGACAGTGCGGGGCATGAACTCACAAACTGTGAGGTCATGACCTGAGTGGAAATCTAGAGTCGGACGCTTAACCAACCGAACCATCCAGGCGCTCCTCTGCCAATTTTTGTCTGTGAAAGTTGTTCCCTCAAATTATTAAAGTAGACAACATTCTGGCATTCAAAGCCACTGTAATTTTTTTTGTGTGTTTATTTATTTTTGAGAGAGACAGTGAGTAGGGGAGGGGCAGAGAGAGGGAGGCAGAGTATCCGAAACGGGCTCTGCGCTGACAGCAGAGAGCTCAATGCAGGGCTTGAACTCACGAACCATGACCTGAGCCAAAGTCGGTTGCTTAACCCACTGAGCCACCCAGGCACCCCAAAGCCGCTGTAATTTGATCCTAGCAGGACGAAAATCATTCTTCTCCCTCAGTGCTCATTGACATCAACTTCAAGCTTGTTCACTCCCTCCTTCCCTCCTTCCGTCCTTCCTTCAATAGTTTTTGAGCACGAAATGTGTAACAATGTGCTGCTTGACGCTGGGGATGCAGAGATGAAAACTACAGTCTGTAGGGGCCAGGAAGGAGAAAATAACCAATTTACCATTCCGTGTGCCAGCGTTAGGCTCGGTGCTGCAGGATGCTGGCAATGGCCTGTCCCCTCTCTCCTGAGCCCCGCTGCGGCTCTGGTAGTCAGGTGACCACTCTACCTGGAGGCCGGCCTCTCAGCTTGCCAGCCTTAGCACCTGGAGGCACAACCAGAAGTGGGGGGGGGGGGGTAGCAAAAGGGCATGGAAGTTGATAGAGAAATGTCCCAGCCTCCTGGTCCTGCAGTGTGACGGTTTTGAGGTGTGTTCCCGGCCTCTCAGAGGATCCCTAGCAGGCCTCAGCCCCAGCTGCCCAGGGTGCTAATCAACCCATAAACTCATCCTTTTGGGCTTCCCTCTGTGTCTCACTTTCCCTACTCAAAGGGAATAAAAGTACAGTTCTTTTTAAAAAAATTTTTAGGGGCGCCTGGGTGGCTCAGTCGGTTAAGCGGCCGACTTCGGCTCAGGTCATGATCTCGCGGTCCGTGAGTTCGAGCCCCGCGTCGGGCTCTGTGCTGACAGCTCGGAGCCCGGAGCCTGTTTCAGATTCTGTGTCTCCCTCTCTCTGACCCTCCCCCGTTCATGCTCTGTCCCTCTCTGTCTCAAAAATAAATAAATGTTAAAAAAAAATTAAAAAATTTTTTTAAAGTTTATTCATTTATTTTGAGAGAGAGAGAGAGAGAGAGAGAGAGCAAGCAGGGGAGGAGCAGAGAGAGAAGGAGAGAGAATCCCAAGCAGGCTCCAGGCTCTGAGCTGTCAGCACAGGGCCGCGTGTGAGGCTGGAACTCACCAACCGTGAGATCCTGAACTGAGCCAAAACCAAGAATTGGATGCTTAACCAACTGAGCCACCCAGGTGCCCCAAAAGTACAGTTCTTTAAAGGAAGGAAATCACTTGTGATTCCTGGGGTCACCTAAGCTATTTGCTTCCAAATCCTTGTCTCGGGGTTTGCTTTGGGGGGGAGGGGAAACAAAGACAAGAGGGATGTGAATGCGGTGCTATGGGGGCCCAGAGGAGGGACCCCTAAGCCAGAAATCGTATGAGTTTCACCAAACAAAAAGCCTTGAACCGAGTCGGATGAGAAGCCCGAATTGGTCAGGCGAAGAAGACAGAGAAAGGCTCGGGTTCCAGGCGGAGGGGCCAACAGGTGGAAAGGGTTGTAGGTGTGAGAAACCGCGGAGAGTTGCAGATAGAACCACCAGCCTGCAGGGGGCGCGAGTGCGAGCTGTCGGGGTGGGCGGGACACGGATCTCCAGCGTGTCGGGGCCTACGGTGAGCTTCCTCATCTCGTATCTCTCGACCTCGGGCTCTGTTCTCCCCAAAATCCGTTCTCAATTTCAAAATTGGTGGGTCGTGAGCAAACCCTCTACGCAGCCTTCTAACCGTGCTGGCGCCCGCTGGAAAAAAAGACAGCAGCCAATACCGAAACTCCAACTTTTTAGCGAATGTCGACAAATCTTCCAAGGGGACGCCTGGCTGCCTCAGTCAGTAGAGCTTTTGAACCTGGGGTTGCGAGTTGGAGCCCTTCCTTGGTTGTCGAGAGTACCTAAAAATAAAGCCTTTAACTAAAAAAAAAAAAAAGAAATCTTCGATTAACATCGGAACAAAACCACATTGGCATCCTGCCTTTATGAGGGAGGGAAGGTGGATAAAACAGCAATAAGCTCTAGCTTATTCTGGCGGGTAAGTATTTATAGGGCACCTGCTGGGAGCCAGATGGGTGCACACTCAGCACAAGGAACTGGCAGGGCATCCTTCTCACAGAGGACGTGTCTGTAGGCAGTTGCAAGCGGACCTTTGTCTGAAAATGAGCCAAAGCGTTGATGTCAAGGAGAAATATTTAGTTGAACAGAGGGCGAGGGGCAGTTAAGTCTTGCCTTAGTCTTTTCTAGTTTTCTCCCTCCCTTCTTTCCTTCTCCTTACCTCCCTTATTTATTTTTTGTTAAATATTTATTTATTTGAGAGAGAGAAAGCACATGTGAGCAGGGGAGGGGCAAAGAGAGAGAGAGAGAGAGAGACAGAGCGAGAATTCCAAGCAGGCTCCTTGCTTTCAGTGCAGATCCCAATGGGGTTCATCCCACAACCGAGACCATCTCCTGGGCTGAATTAAGAGTCAGACGCTCAACCGACTGAACTACTGAGGCGCCCCTGCTTACTTCCTTTAAAGAACTGTAGTTTTGGGGCGCCTGGGTGGCGCAGTCGGTTAGGCGTCCGACTTCAGCCAGGTCACGATCTCGTGGTCCGTGAGTTCGAGCCCCGCGTCGGGCTCTGGGCTGATGGCTCAGAGCCTGGAGCCTGTTTCCGATTCTGTGTCTCCCTCTCTCTCTGCCCCTCCCCCGTTCATGCTCTGTCTCTCTCTGTCGCAAAAATAAATAAACGTTGAAAAAAAAAAAATTTAAAAAAAAAAAAAAAAAAAAAAAAAAAAAAGAACTGTAGTTTTATTCTCTTCAAGTACCCACAAGGGCAGAGCTAATCTTGTTCTTTTGTTTGTATTTCTTTTTCTGAACTAATACACACAGCGTCTTTGTTCTGGAAAGAGAGAACAAGGTAACATGGAAACAGTTGTCCTTCTTCTGTCCACTAGTCAATGGATCACCTCCTGTAAAGGTAACCTTGTGTTTCTTGTGTATCTTCCAGAAATATCCTATGTATCTATGAACATGTATGGTTATATTTTTCTCTTTTAATTTTTTTGGCTACAGACAAATAGTAGCATTCTATACACCATCTCAACCTTACATTTTCACCTAAAAATAATTCCTGGGGCTCAATGTCTGGGTGTCTCGCATGGCGTCATCTTGGGAGCCACTCCATTGTGTATTTGGCTAACCTACCATTGATAGATACATAGGTTGCAGACAGTCTTTTGCTGTTACCAACAATGCTACAAATGTATATCTTTGTTTATAGATCACCTGGCACATGTGTGAATATATCTGTAGGATGAATTCTTAAAGAAGGAGTTGCTGAGTCAAAGGGATGAGCAACTTTAATTTTCATAGATATTGTCAACTTGCCCTCCATAGATGTTATATGTATTTACATGACAACCAGCAACAAATGAATGCAGCCATTTCACCACACCCTTTTAACACAGCACATTAGCTTTCTATGGCTGCATGACAAATTGCCTCAAACTCAGTGGCTTGAAACAACACCCATTTATTAGCTCACAGTTCTGTAGGTGGCACAGCATGGCTGGGTTCTCGGCTCAGGGTATTATAAGGTTAAAACCAAAGTGTCAGCCAGACTGAATTCTTGTCTGGAGCCTCTAGGGAGAGGTCTACTTACAAGCTTGTTTTTGGTGAAATTCAGTTCCTTATGGTTGTAGGACTGAGGTCTGCCTCTCTTGCAGGCTGGTCAGCTTTGGGCTGCACTCAGCTATAGAAGTTGCTGGCATTCTTTGCCACGTGGCTCCCTCCATCTTCAAGTGAACAACAGTGAATCAAATCCTTCGTATGCTTTGGATCTCTGACTTCCCTGTCTCTGACCTCCAGGCCTAGATTTATTTATCTATTCATTAATTTTTTTAAGTGTATTTATTTATTTGGGAGAGACAGAGACTGCACGAATGGGGGACGGGCAGAGAGAGGGAGAGAGAGAGAATCTCAAGCTCTGTGCTGCCAGCATAGAGCCCGACTTGGGGCTCGAACTCATGAAACCTTGAGATCATGACCTGAGCTGAAACCAGGCGCTTAACTGACTGAGCCACCCAGGTGTCCCTCATTTTTTTTTTTTAAGTAAACTCTATGCCAAATATGGGGCTTGAATTCATGACCCTAAGATCAAGAGGTGCAGGCTCTACTGACTGAGCCAACCAGGTGCCCCTAGACCTAGATTTAGAGGGTTTATATGATTAGCTTAGGCCCACCCAGATCATCTTAAGGTCACCTGATTTGGAAACGTAATTACATTGACAAAATCCAATTCACAGCAACACCTAGATTAGTGTGAGAGTGAATTACTGGGAGCTGTGTGTACACCAGGGGGTGGGAATTTGGGGGACCATATTAGACTTCTGCCTGCTACACATAGTGTTAGGAAACTTTTTGATCTTCACCAATATGAGAGATGACAATGGAATTTATTGGCTATTTCTCTTACTATGCTTTCAAATATTTTATTTTTTATTTTTTTTTAATGTTTGTTTATTTTGAGAGAAAGAGTGTGCAAGAAGGGGAGGGGCAGAGAGAGAGAGAATCCCAAGCACGCTCCTTGCTGTTAGTGCAGAGTCCGATGTGGGGCTCGAACCTACAAAATGTGAGATCATGACTTGAGCCGAAACCAAGAATCGGATGCTTAACTGATTGAGCCACCCAGTGCCCCCATTTCCTATTTCTTTTCTTTCTTTCTTTCTTTTTTTTTTTTTTTGAGAATGCTATCTGCTAATATTTTTTGCCCTTTTTTCCACTGGATTCTTGGTCTTTTTCTTTTTCTCTTGGATGAACTCTTTATAGGTTAAGGATATTTCCTACCTTAATGACTTTGTTTGTCCTATTTATTTTACCTAGAACACCACCCTCCTTCTCCAGCCTCCAGAAACACCATTCATTCTTTACAGCCCAGAATTCAAACCCACATTACCCAGAGGGCTGTGCCTAACTATACTGATGGACGCTCAATTCCTTTTGACTGTTCTCTTATGCCATTCTGTGCTTTATGTTTCTTGGTTAATCTTGCTTCCCCAGCTGGGATGTTGGGCTTCTGTACTGCAGGGATCCACAGAGATTCCAGTATAAGACTGAACATGTGGTATGCAAAAACTAGTCTCTGTAAACTGAAAAATTGATGCCTTAAACTGGAAGTTAAAAATTTCAGGCTTTGTCTCCACATATCCTATGTTCATTATACATATATGTCACCACGAACCTCAAATATCTGTCTTTGTAACTTCTATCCATTTGTATAGTTGTTTTTTAAGTTTTTGTTTGTTTGTTTGTTTGTTTTTAGTAATTTCTATGCCCAATGTGGGGGCTCAAACTCACAACCCCAAGATCAAGAGTTGCATGCTTTGGGGCGCCTGGGTGGCGCAGCCGGTTAAGCGTCCGACTTCAGCCAGGTCACGATCTCGCGGTCCGTGAGTTCGAGCCCCGCGTCAGGCTCTGGGCTGATGGCTCAGAGCCTGGAGCCTGTTTCCGATTCTGTGTCTCCCTCTCTCTCTGCCCCTCCCCCGTTCATGCTCTGTCTCTCTCTGTCCCAAAAATAAATAAACGTTGAAAAAAAAAAAAATTTAAAAAAAAAAAAAAAAAAAAAAAAAAAAGAGTTGCATGCTTTTCTGACTGAGCCCGCCAGGTGCCCCCATTTTTATAATTATTAAATGGTATTAGGGCATGTTAATGAGTAATCTGTCATGGAATCACTCCTTTTCTTTTGTTAGCTTGTTTCTCTTTGACATGGCTTAGTTTGTGAAATTTGTCTCCAAATCCATAATATTTTTTTAATTTGATTTGATTTGACGTTAATTTTTTATCAGAGAATATGTGTTCATTTTTTTCAAAGAGTTAAGTGGAACTGAGAGTTTCATGATGAATCATGCCAATCACCCTGTCCCAGCCTTCCCTACCTCCTTGACTTCTTTTCCAAAGGAGATATTTTCAGCCCTTTCTCTTTCTCCTCATATATATCTTCATACTTCTAATTAATACATTTTTTAAAAGAAGATTTTACTTATTTCTTAAAGTTCATTTATTTATTGTGTCAGAGAGAGAGAGAGAAAGAGCAAGTGAGAGCATGGGGGAGAGGTAGAGAGAGAGAGGGAAAGAGAGAATCCCAGTCAGGCTCCACGCTGACCACAAAGAGCCCAACACAGAGCTCGATGCCATGAACTGTGACATCGTGACCTGAGCTGAGATCAAGAGTCAGACGCTTAACCAACTGAGCCAGCCAGGTGCTCCAATAATTAATACACTTAAAACCACTGTGTTTAATTTTTTAAATTTAGACATCATTTGTGACTTCCTGTCATGCTGATGAAGACTGGGCCTTTTCACATACTCTGATCCCATTTTCCCCTGCTTTTACTCCCCCAACAGGGCTATTTTTACAATTTCTGGTTAAAACAGTTCACCATTTATATTATTATGACCATGCAAATGCTTAGTGCTGAGCTAGATCATGCTCCACAGCCACACTTCCTTTCTTAACCGGCAGTTTTATAAATGTGGGTTTATCAGTAAGGGTGATGTAAGCAACAGAAAATCCATCTCACCAACAGAGGCTTAAACCATAAGGCCCTTCCTTCCTCCCCTGCTCCCTCCCTCCCTCCCTTCCTTGCTTCCTTCCTTCCTTCTTCCCTTCCTCCACACCCAACATGGGGCTTGAACTTACCACCCTGAGATCAACAATTGCATGCTCTATTGACTAAGCCAGCCAAGGCAGCTCTCTTTCTTGCTTTCTTAATGAGTGTGAAGTAGGTGGGCCAAGGGTTGGTTCAGAGGCTTGGCAATGTCATCAGAACCCATTTCCTTCCCTCCTTCCACTTTGCCAGTCTATGTCCTGGTCTTCATACTCAGTTTTGCTCTGAACAGTCACAAGATGGTTGACATGGCTCAAACAGTCAGATTTTCATACTACATCATTCAGGAAGAAAAAGAAACTTCTCTTTCCATGCCTCTTTTTACAATTTTGATTGGGGTGATGAGGGGAGTGGTGGTAATTCTTTTCTCAAAGTTCCAAGTGGACTTACCTTTATGTCTCATGGGCCAGAACTAGGTCATGTGAGCTCCCGGCTGCTAGGGAAGCTGGGAAAACAAGTATCTGGCCTTTTCACCCTCTGTAATGGAAGAGGAGTTTGGGAATGGGTAGCCAACCAACAGCATATGCCTATTAGGGTGTTTTTTTCTGCAAGTGACACAAGACTTGATTTTAAATGGCTTAAACAATACTGGGGATTGTCATCTCATATAAGAAGTCCAGAGCTAGGGAATTCCAGGGTTGGTTAATTCAGTGACTCAGTGATATTGGCAAAGGTCCAAGCCTTTTCCATCTTTCTGCTATGTTATCCTTAAGGTTGGCTTTGGTCCTCTGGCTTCTTTCCTCATGGTCACAAGAGGGCTGCAGCAGCAAAGATCACAGAGCATCAGTTGAATTAAAGAGAAAACATTCTGGGGGCATCTGGCTGGCTCAGTTGCTAGAACATACGGCTCTTGATTTTGGGGTTTTAAGACTGAGGCCCACGTTTGGTGTAGTGATTACCTAGAAAAAATAAAATAAAATGACTTATTTTTTTAATTTACTTTTTACTATTTATTTTTAATTTTTTTTAAGGGAACGGGGGACTCCTTTTGTTTATTTTTTAAATTTATTTTGAGAGAGTGAGAGATAGCACGAACAGGGGAAGGGCAGAGAGAGAAGGAGAGAGAGAATCCCAAGCAGGCTCCACACTGTCAGCACAGACCCCAAGGTGGGGCTCAAACCCACAAACTGCGAGATCATGACCTGAGTGGAAACCAAGAGTCAGATGCTCAACCAACTGGGCCACCCAGGCACTCCTTTCCTTTTTTATTTTTTGAGAGAGAGAGTGTGTGCAAGTGGAGGAGAGGGTCAGAGGGAGAGAGAAAGAATCTGAAGCTTGATCCTTTGATCCTGGGTTCCGTGGGGCTCAATCCCACGACCTTGGGATCACAACCTGAGCCAAAATCAAGTCAGAGACTCAACCGACTGAACCACCCAAGCACCCCATAAAATAAAATGATTCAAAAGAAAGAGAGAGAGGGGCGCCTGGGTGGCTCAGTCGGTTAAGCATCCGCCTTCAGCTCAGGTCAAGATCTCACACTCCGTGAGTTCGAGCCCCGCATCAGGCTCTGTGCAGACAGCTCAGAGCCTGGAGCCTGCTTTTGATTCTGTGTCTCCCTCTCTCTCTTCCCCTCCCCTGCTATGCTCTGTCTCTCTCTGTCTCAAAAATAAATTTAAAAAACATTAAAAAAATTTTTAAAGAAAGAGAATATCCTGTCTTCCTATCCTTTTCTTTCTTTTTTATTCAAATATAGTTAACATACAGTGTTATGTTAGTTTCAGGTGTACAATATAGAAATTCAACAATTCCAAACATTACTCAGGGCTCATCACACTAAGTGTACTCTTAATCTCCTTCACCTATTTCACCCATTCCCTCCACCTCCCCTCTGATAACCACAATTTGTTCTCTATAGTTAAGAGTCTCTTTTTTTCTTTGTTCATTTGTTTGTTTCTTAAATTTTGTATTATACCCTCTAGATCCATCCATGTTGTTGCAAATGGCAGGATTTCATTCTTTTTTATGGCTGAGTGGTATTCCATTATTGATAGATAGATAGATAGATAGATAGATAGATAGATACCATATCTTCCTAATCCACTCATACAGTGATGGATGCATGGGTTTCTTTAATATCTTGGCTATTGTAAATAATGCTGTAATAAACATAGGAGTGCATATATCCTTTTGAATTAGTGTTTTTGTTTTCTTTCGGTAAATACCCAGTAGTGGAATTACTGGATTGTACAGTAATTCTATTTTTAATAAAAAAAAAACGTTTATTTTTGAGAGAGAGTGGAGAGAGTGAACAGGGTAGGGGTAGGGAGAGAGGGGGAGAGAGAATCCCAAGTAGGCTCTGTGCTGCCAGAGCAGAGTCCAATGTGGGGCTCGATCTTACGAACCATGAGATCATGACCTGAGCCAAAATCAAGAGTCGGATGCTTAACTGACTGAACCACTCAGGCGCCCTCTATTTTTAATTTTTTGAGGAAACTCCATACTGTTTTCCATGGTGGCTGTACCAGCTGCCATTCCCACTAACAGTACATAAGGGTTCTTTTCTCTCTACATCTTGCCAACACCTGTTGTTTCTTGTGTTTTTGATTTTAGCCATTCTGACAGGTATGGAGTGATATCTCATTGTGGTATTGATTTGCATTTTCCTGATGATGAGTAATGTTGAGCATCTTTTCATGTGTCTGTTGACCATCTATATAGCCTTCTTTGGAAAAATGTCTGTTCCTGTCCTCTCCCCATTTTAAAGTTGGATTCTTTGATATTTTGGTGTTGAGTTGTGTAAGTTCTTTATATATTTAGGATATTAACCCTTTATCAGATATATCATTTACAAATATTTTCTCCTATTGAGTGGGTTGTCTTTTTGTTTTGTTGATGGTTTCCTTGACTGCGCAAAAGCTTTTTGTTTTGATGTAGTACTAACAGTTTAATTTTGCTTTTGTTTCCCTTCCAGAGGAGACATATCTAGAAAAATGTTTCTATGCCTAATGTCAAAGAGATTACTGCCTATGTGTTCTTGTAAGAGTTTTATGGTTTCAGGTCTCACATTTAGGTCTTTAGTCCACTTTGAGTTTATTTTGTGCATGGTGTAAGAAAGTGGTCCAGTTTCATTCTTTTGCATGTAGCTGTCTAGTTCCCCAACACCATTTTGTTGAAGAGACTGTCTTTTTCCCATTGTATATTTTTGCCTCCTTTATTGTAGATTAATTGACCATATAATCACAGGTTAATTTCTAGGCTCTCTATTCTGTTTCATTGATCTATGTATCTATTTTTTGTGCCATTAGCATACTTTGTTTCGATTACTACAGCTTTGCAATATATCTTGAAACCTGGGATTGTGATACCTCTAAATTTGTTCTTTTCAAGAGTTCTTTGGCTACTTTGGAGTCTTTTGTGGTTCCATACAAATTTTTAGGATTCCTTTTCCTAGTCCTGTGAAAAATGCTGTTGGTATTTTGATAAGGATTGCATTAAAGCTGTAGATTGCTTTGGGTAGTGTGGACATTTTAACAATATTGGTTCTCCCAATCCCTGAGCATGAAATATCCTTCCATTTGTTTGTGTCCTCTTCAGTTTATTTTATCTGTGTTTCATAGTTTTCAGAATACATTTCTTTTACCTCCTTGGTTAAGTTTATTCCCACGTATTTTATTTATTTATTTTGGTACAATTGTAAATGGAATTGTTTTCTGTATTGGTTTTTCTTTCTTTCTTTCTTTTTAAAGTTTATTTATTTTGAGAGAGAGAGAGCGTGAGCAGGGCAGAAGCAGAGAAGAAGAGAGAGAATCCCGAGCAGGTTCCGCACTGTCAGAGCAGAGCCCAATGTGGGGCTTGATCTCATGAACTATGAGATCATAACCTGAGCTGAAATCAGGAGTTGGATGCTTAATCAACTGAGCCACCCACATGGTCCTCTTCATTTCTCTTTCTGTTACTTCATTATGAGTGTATAGAAATGCAACAAATTTCTGTATATTGATTTTGTATCCATTCCTGTCCTTTTCTGAAAAGTAAGAACTCTCTTAGAAATTTCACAGCAGGGGCACTTGAGTGGCTCAATCAGTTAAGTGTCCTACTTTGGCTCAGGTCATGATCTCCTGGTTTGTGGGTTTGAGCCCCATGTCGGGCTCTGTGCTCTAACAGCACGGGGCCTGCTTCAGATCCTCTGTCTCCCTCTCTTTCTTCCTCTCCCCTGCCTGCTCTCTCTCTCTCTCAAAAATACATAAACATTAAAAAAAAAAAAAAAACTTCACAGCAGACTTCTTCTCAGGTCTCAATGACTAGTATTGTGTCACTTGTTTATTAGTAAACCAGTCACTATCAAAGCTAATAAATAATTAACCACAACTGAATTTGACTAATCAGGATTCTCCCTCTGGGGAAGAAAGAGTTCCAACACTCTTATAGTAGATGAAACTTACATTTACTTAAATGAAATCAGAGTTCCATTAGCAAAGAAGAAGGAGGGATGGCTGCTGGGGAGATAGCAAATAATGTCTGCCACACCTTCATTTTTCCCAGGAGATCGCCTTGATTTTTGTATTCACTTATTTTTAAAATTTATGACTATTTGAGGCCCTACTAAATTCTAGGCACTATTCTAGGTATTGGGTATTCTTCTTAAACAACAAAAACTTAGTCTTTTGCTTTGTGGACTTTACAACAAGATCATATGGGTTGGGAACATTGATTGATGGATAGTTCCCTAAACTGCCATTGGCAGTGGTCTCCTGCAATTTTAGCTACATGTACTTGTTTGAAGAACTTAGCTTACTCAACAATTATTTGTTCTTCTTTAAAACTTGAAACATTGGGGTCCCTGGGTGGCTCAGTTGATTAAGTGTCTGACTTTTGATCTCAGCTTGGGTCTTGATCTCAAGGTTGTGAGTTCAAGCCCCCTGTTGGGCTCCATGCTGGGCATGGAGACTACTTAAAAAAAAATTGAGGAGGTGCCTGGGTTGCTTAGTCGGTTAAGCATCCAACTCTTGATTTCAGCTCAAGTCATGATCTCACGGTTGGTGAGTCCGAGCCCCACATCCAGCTCCCTGCTGACAGTACAGAGACTGCTTGGGATTCTCTCTCTTTCCCTCTCTCTCTGCCCTTACCCCCACTCTCAAAAATAAATAAATAAAAATAAAATTTAAACAAATTTTTGAAACATTTTTTTTTTTGGCCTGTCTCTGAGTAACTCATTTGAATTTTTAAGAGAGGGTTTACATCTTCAATTGTCAATTGATTTTCAGATTCCTCAAACTGGATAATCAACAAAATAATCTTACTTCCCTAGAAGTTAAAGGATTAACATTCTCATTTTCTCATGATGAGCACCTTTAGGGAGAGGGGCAGAGGGAGAGAGACAGAATCTTAAGTGGTCTCCATGCTCAGCGTGGAGGCCAATGTGGGGCTTGATCCCATGACCCTGGGATCATGACCTGAGCCCAAATAAAGAGTCACTCAACTGACTAAGCCACTCAGGTACCCTGAAAATGTTCCTTTTGACTACTGTTTTCATTGAGAAATAATGGAAAGATGAGGCCACACTATGATATAGAAGGAGAACGATTTATCAAAGATTCCGTGCTTTTTTCAGATTATCCCATTCAGGACTCTTATTTTTCCCTTTTGAAATTATAATAATCAAGATGCCTGGCTGGCTCAGTCATTACAGCATGTAACTCTTAATCTTGGGGTCATGAGTTTCAGCCCCACATTGGTGTAGAGATTACTTTAAAAAATAAAATAAAAAGAGGGGTGCCTGGGTGGCTCAGTTGGTTAAGCGTCCGACTTTGGCTCAGGTTATGATCTCACGGTCTGTGGGTTCGAGCCCCACATCAGGCTTTGTGCTGGTGGCTCAGAGCCTGCTTCAGATTCCGTGTCTCTCTCTCTCTCTGCCCCTTCCCTGCTCATGCTGTCTCTCTCTCAAAAATAAATGAAACAGGGGCGCCTGGGTGGCGCAGTCAGTTAAGCGTCCGACTTCAGCCAGGTCACGATCTCTCGGTCTGTGAGTTCGAGCCCCGCGTCAGGCTCTGGCTGATGGCTCAGAGCCTGGAGCCTGTTTCCGATTCTGTGTCTCCCTCTCTCTCTGCCCCTCCCCCGTTCATGCTCTGTCTCTCTCTGTCCCAAAAATAAATAAACGTTGAAAAAAAAATTTAAAAAAAATAAAAAAAAATAAATGAAACATTAAAAAAATAAAGTAAAAAGCAAAAACCCCAAGAAATTAGAATAATCAATAGATGCTCTCAAGATTTGCCTATACTATCATTAGCAATTGTCTCCAGCAGAAGCTACATTTCAGAAGCTTTTCTTTCTTCTAAACTCTGCTCCAACTTTGTAAGTTTTGCTTCTCCAAAGTCAGTATTTATATTTTGAGTGAACATGCCAGTAGTCTTGGTGGCATGTTTTTTATGGCTCATAACAATGAAAACATTGATTTAATTGGACAACTCCCACAGTAGAATGTAAAGTTCAAGAGCTTTCATGTTAACTATGGTGTTTTCATGAGATATTTTAGTAATGATATGGACAACTTTTTTGTTTGAATTTCGATAAATGTATCTATGAGATAAAATTTCACTCAATGCCATTGGTTACTTCTTACAAGGCTTTGGAACAAAACCTTTCCACAATTGTTCCACTTTTTGTTTGTGCTGATGAAAAATGTAGGTCTTAACTTTGTGAAAATTGATGTTTAATACGATCTGAAGTCATGGTCCTGTCAGGAAAGGGGGTGATCCATCTAAAAGAGAACTGTTTTTTGTCATTATCAAAGGACTCTTGCATTTTGCCAGAACATTTTTATGAAAATTTTCTTCGTAAATATAATAGAAGCTGTAGAACCGGTAGGGAAACTGATGGTTCTTTGGTGGTGTTCGAAAAGTCAGATTTCCCATCATAAAAAAACACTTATGCCACTTTTCTACTGAGTACAAATGGTACAAGTTCAGGTTTGTAAGACTACGTGTTCTTCTCATACCTTTTGCACTCATTTTGACACTAAAATTAACAACTGTAGGGGCACATGGGTGGGTCCATTGGTTAAGTGTCCCACTTTGGCTCAGTTCATGATCTCATGGTTCCTGAATTCGAGACCCGAGTTGGGCTCTGTGCTCACAGCTCAGAGCCTGGAGCCTGCTTCGGATTCTGTGTGTGTCTCTCTCTCTGCTCCTCCCCTGCTCATATTCTCTCTCTCTCTCTCTCTCTCTCAAAGAATAAACATTAAAAAATAAAAAAAAATTAAAAATTGTATTTGAATGTTCCCTCAAACTCTTCAAACAGCCTGGAACTGTTGACAAAGTTAACCCAGCTGACTCAGACACATCCCAGCATGGAAAATCATGGAACATTCCATGGGTGCCCATGCCTTCTGTTGGTGAGTTGCTCAACACTTCCCAGCCTCGCGCTGGATTTTGTCCCTCTGCATTCCAGCTCCTGATGCTGGGTTTTCTCTCTCAGGCCCAGTCCTGCTTTTACCCTTTAGTCTCCTCAAATGATCTTGGCTACCTCAGCCTGGCGCTCATGGGGCTCACTGTGCTTGGCTCTGCCCCCAGCTTTCTCTGTTCCATCTGCATCCTGTAGGTGTCCTTCTCTGGCCTGGCCCCCAGGATGGGACCCCCAGCACTGGATTTCCTGACCACGTTTCACCAGGGCAAAGACATTCCCTGTGCTACAGGAACAAGGATGCGGTAGCTTCTCGGTTTCAGGGCCTGCTCTTGGGGGTATGCACCATCAGCGCCCTACACACATGTGCCCCAGCTGAGATCAAGCTTGGGCATCTACTCCTGATAGCTGAGTATCCCTGGGGAACCCCCCGCTTGGCTTCCTGATGGACCCACCTGATCCTAGTGTCACAGCCTGACCTGACACACCTCAGTACCTACACTCACAGACCTCCATTTGCCCTCTTTATCAAAGAGCCTTTCCACGTGCACAGGCCACCCTCTACCTGATTTCCAATGGGGGTATAGTTTTACATAATTATAGCCTTCCCTGGGCACTTCCTGCACACCAGGCACTGCGCTAAGTGTTTTGCATGGATTATCACCTTAAGCCTAGTTACAATCCTATGAGGTGGGTTCAGCCCATTTCACAGATGAGGAAACTGAAGCTTCCAGAGTTTCTGTCACCGGGCCACAGCCACCACAGCTTTCCAGTTCATGCCCCACAGCCAGACTGAATGACTCATGGCCCCATGCTAACTTCCCATTCAGATAACAAGTAACCTGTGAATGTACCTCTGTCTACCCAGAACATTCCATTTCTTGGTCACTAGAGCTTTCATCCTGATTGCCTCTGAGCCTCACCATAACGCCAGCTACCTGTTAATATCTAACAAGACTTCTCCTTGCCCCAGTAGGACAGAGCCCCTGCCAGATTTAATGGGATACACTACAATGTGGGAAAGAGGCATATATGGCATGGGCTGACAGACATTGGCTCCAGGGGAGATAATCAGAGAAAACATCCTAAGACTCCCTCTTCCCCCACTGCTTCAGCTCTCCCTGTTGAGAAATGGAAGTCCACTTTTTCAGCCCTGTGGAATTACACTGTTGGTGACCCCTGTCCAAGCACCCAATGGCATCTTCTACCACTTTCTGACTTGGCTGGCTCATTGAAAGTCATTCCTTCCTGTATCTGTTTCCTATGGCTGCTGTAACAAATTTCCACAAACTCAGTGACTTAAAACACCACCAATTATCATCTTACAGTTTGGAAAATTAAAGTCCGGACATCGAGGTGTTGGCTGTGCTCCTTCAGGAGACTAGAGGGCAGAATGCATTTCCTTGCTTTGTCCAGCTACAGGCTACCTGAGTTTTTTGGCTTATGGCCCCTCCTTCCATCTTCATAGCCTTCAATGTAGCATCTTCCAGTCCCGCCCTTTCTCTCTTTGACCTGTGCTTCCATCCCCACATTGCCTTCTCTTACTCTGACCCTCTTGCCTCCATCTTAGAAGGACCTTGGGATCACATTGGGCCCAGCTGGATAATCCAGGCTGATCTCCCCATTGTGAGATCCTTAACTTGATCACATTGGCAAAGTCCCTTTTGCCATGAAAGGTTATATGTTTGTGGGTTCTGGGGATTACCGTACCTCCCACTACAAGAGTCCAGCCACTAGAGACAGGGAGCCAGAGGACACAGGGGAGGGGGCACTGGGTTGTGGCAGAGACCCTGGCTAGCTCTAGTTAATATGTACTGTGGGAAAAGGAGGTAGACCAGAAGCACCTGAGAAAACTTGCCTGCCTTCTCAGGAAAAGGCAAAATTCTTTCCTCAGACAAATTTGAAGCAGCCTTGATTCTGCCTTGCCCTGCCCAGCTGCCTAGGTGGGAGAGGGCAGAAGGATGAAGGCTGCCCATAAACCAGGTCGTCTTACCATCCCCCATAAGATGGATGGCCAACAAGGAAAGCCACCATTTCCACACGCACGACCACTCCTGTCCTGTCCATCTCGTGCCCCTTGGGCTTGCCCCTGTTTCTACCTCTGCTTCTAACCTGGAGACTTGCCTGCTGACCTTACTTTCTCACCCTTGGCCCCAGTGGTTGTTAAGCCAGGCCTACCCTCTGGCTCTTCTTAACTTCAGTAGAAATCTGTGTACCATCTTTGGTCCCCTGGATATCAACCACTGTACCTCAAGGAGGTGGGCATTGCTCAGGGAAAAGAGTCTAGAAATATTTGCCACTGTTCTCTTATTCTCTCTGGCTCCTTGCCCTCAGGCATTCTGACCAGAAAGTGCTGCACACACAATCTTCCCTCAGCAGAATATGGGTCACTGTGAGCTCCACTTTGTGAATAATTGTGAGGTGGTGGTTTTTTTTCAACCCTGCAATCTCAAAAAATGTTTAATGATTTCATTCATTTAGATATAATTCATCAGGATCATAGAATTTAAGGGGAAATGATGATTTGTAATGACAAGCAGATAGACTATTTAAAATCAGGGCTAACCCAAAATAGCCAGAGCACATGATCAACATCTGGGAAACATCTGCATGGATGGTGCGGTCACAACAAATACCGGAGAATTGGAAATTTTAAGAAGTATACTGAGGGTTTCTGGGTCCTAAGAACACCAAAACAAAGTCCTCATGGATTATATAGCAAAATTATATTCACGGGGAGATTTTTTTTAAAAGCACAACCCTTTTTACTGTAAAATAAAACACAGGCACAGCACACAACAAATGTGTGCCTTAATGAATTATTATAAGCTGAACCTCCTTGTAACCACCAACCAGGTCAAGAAGTAGAACTTTGCCGGGCACCCTAGAAGCCCCTTCATGTTTCCCATCCAAACCATAGCCCCTCCTCCCCCAGATGTAACCATGATCCTGACTTCTATGCTAATCACAAAAAACAATAGTTTTATCACCCAACTGTACATTCCTATGTACTATAGTTCCTATGTACTATAGTTTAGCTTGCCTTTTAAAAACTTTTTTAAAATGTTTGTTTATTTTTGAGAGAGAGATAGAGATAGAGAGAACAAGTGGGGGATGGGCAGAGAGAGAGAGAGGGAGACAGGATCTGAAGCAGGCTCTGTGCCGACAGCAGAAAGCCCAATGTGGGGTTTGAACTCACAAGCTGTGAGATCGTGACCCGAGCTAAAGTTAGACGCTCAACCAACTGAGCTATCCAGATGCCCCGCCTTTTAAAAACTTTTATTTAAATGTCTTCTAAGCCATTTTTAACCTATTTACCCCCTCTTCCATTTCTTTCTTTTCCTTACAATTTATCTGTTGAAGAGCCTGAGCCATTTTGTCCTGGAAGGATTCCTGTAGTCTGAATGTTGCCCATTTATGCTCTTGGCATTGGTGGCCATTTTCCTCTGCCCTCCATCTGAGGAGATTTGGGCTGTGAAAAGGAGGGATGGCAAACGTGACCACCTCACCAGCTCATCTATAGTCTTTCCCTAGAAATCTTGTGAATGAGGCTGATGCACATTTAGCTTTCCATGGCTGTGGGGCACCTGCTTCCTCAGCCTTGTCCATTGGGTTCCCATCAAGCCCAGCTTCCCTCATGGAACTGCCTCCCGGTGCCCCCCAACTCATCCCAGGGCCAAGGGATCTCGTCCATGGCAACAGTTTCCTGGCTTCAGTGAGGTTATGGAAGCAGCTAGCCCTCTCCACTAATGATGCTATAGAGCCTGCCTGGGTTGGAGCCTGTCTTCCATGCAAACGGCTTTGCAGCAGGCCAGGCAGCCTCTGTCCGTGGTAGTGCCTCTGGCAGATTGCTTCAAAAGTGGTCTGTGTCCCGTGAAGCACAGGTGATTATCCAGAAGCATTCTTTGCCACATTCGTTTATTGCACTGTCCTGGATGGGCCCAGAACATAGGCTGGGCTGCTCCAGGCAGCAATGGGAGCTCCTCATCCAATATTGTCCTTGGACCTGGGCAAGAGGGCCCTGGCTTGGGCTCCATGCTTTGGAAGGTGCCACATTACCACAAGAACACACAGAAAACACGTGGTAGAGATTGCATGGGCACCTCCACCTTGGGATCCAGTGGTCAGTGCTGGCACAATCCTGAGCCCTGAACTATGCCCTTCTTGGGACAGCCACTCACATGACTTAACACTGTTCAGGCCCCAAGGAAATACTTCTGAACAACATTTGCATTGTGTTCTCAAAACAAAAGGTGACTGTGGATGCCATGAGGGTTTGTGGGTTGTGCCTCCTCTGATCTTGGAGATGGCTGCTTGGAGATGGCCCTTTGTTTTTGTTTTGTTTTTTGAATGTTTATTTATTTATTTTGAGAGAGAGAGAGTGTGTGCATGTGTGTGAGGGGGGGAGGGGCAGAGAGAGAGGGAGAGAGACAGAGAATCCCAAGCAGGCTCTGAGCTGCCCGCACAGAGCCTACCATGGGGCTCGAACTCACAAACTGTGAGATCATGACCTGAGCCAAAATTAAGAGTCAGATGCTTAGCTGACTGAGCCACCCAGGAGCCCTGGAGATGGCCCTTTGGAGTAAAGGCAGAATGTGAGCAGCAGAGGCTGAGGAGAAAGAAAAGATAAATTATTTCTCTGCCCCTCCTCTGTGTGCGCCTCTGTCTCTGTCTCTCTCTCAGATATATATATTAAAAAAAAATGTTCATGTCTTCTGCCCATTTTAAAGTTGGATTATTTTTGTGGATTTTTTTTGGTGTTGAATTATATAAGTTCTTTATATATTTAGGATATTAATCCCTTATTGGATATATCAATTGCAAATATCTTCTTTCATTCGGTGGGTTGTCTTTTTGTTTGTTGATGGTTTCCTTCACTGTGTAAAAGCTTTTTTTTTAATATGGTCCCAATAGTTTAATTTTGTTTGTTTCCTTTGCCAAAGGAGACATAACTAGAAAAATGTTTCTATGGCTAATGTCAGAGAGATTACTGCCTATGTTTTCTTCTAAGAATTTTATGGTTCCAGGTCTCTCATTTAAGTCTCTAATCCACTTTGAGTTTATTTTGTTCATGGTGTAAGAAAGTGGTCCAGTTTCATTCTTTTGCATGTAGCTGTCTAGTTTTCCCAGCACCATTTGTTGTAGAGACTGTCTTTTCCCCATAGTATATTCTTGCCTCCTTTGTCATTAATTAATTGACCATATAATCATGGGTTTATTTCTGGGCTCTCTATTCCATTTCACTGATCTATGTGTCTGTTTTTGTCTTGATACCATACTGTTTTGATTACTACAGGTAATCAAATATCAAATACAGGTAATACAGGTAATCAAATACAGGTAATATACTACAGGTATGTAGTATATCTTGAAGCCTGGGATTGTGATACCTTTAACTTTGTTCTTCTTTCAAGAATGTTTTGGCTAGGGGCAGCTGTGTGGCTCAGTCGGTTGGGCAAATGACTTCGGCTCAGGTCATGATCTCACAGTTCGTGGGTTCAAGCCCTGCGTCCGGTTCTGTGCTGACAGCTCAGAGCCTGGAGCCTGCTTCGGATTCTGTGTCTCCCTCTCTCTCTGCTCCTCCCCCCACTTGCATTCTGCCTCTCTCTCTTTCTCAAAAATAAATAAGCATTAAAAAAAAAAAAGAATGCTTTGGCTATTCTGGGGTCTTTTGTGGTTCCATACAAATTTTTATAATTATTTGTTCCAGTCCTGTGAAAAATGCTATTGGTATTTTGATAGGGATTGCACTAAATCTGTAGATTGCCTTGGGTACTGTGGATATTTTAACAATATTGGTTCTCCCAATCCATGAGCATGGAATGTCTTTCCATTTGTTTGTGTCATCATCAATTTCTTTCATCAGTGTTTCATAGTTTTCAGAGTACAGGTCTTTCACCTCCTTAGTTAATTTAAGTTTACTCCTCCTTTTTGGTGCATTAGTTTTTTGTTTTTAAATTATTTATTATTATTTTTTTTATTAAAATTTTTTTAATGTTTATTTATTTTTGAGAGAGAGAGAGATGGTACGTGAGTGAGGGAGGGGCAGAGAGAGAGAGGGAGACACAGAATCCAAAGCAGGCTCCAGGTTCTGAGCTGTCAACAGAGAGCCTGATGCGGGGCTCGAACCCATAAACTGTGAGATCATGACCTGAGCCGACGTTGGACGCTCAACTGATTGAGCCACCCAGGCACCCCTAAAATTTTTATTTTTAAGTAACCTCTACACCCAATGCAGGGCTTGAAGTCACATCCCTGAGATCAAGAGTTGCATGCTCCACCATCCAAGTCAGCCAGATACCCCTCTTTTTGGTGCACTTGTAAATGGGATTGTTTTCATTTTTCTTCCTGCTACTTCATTATGAGTGTATCGAAATGCTACAGATATCTGTACATTGATTTTCCTGAATTAATTTATCAGTTCTAGTAGTTTCTTTGGTGGAGTCTTTAGGGTTTTCTATATATAGTATCATGTCATCTGCAAATAGCGAAAGTTTTACTTCTTCCTTACCAATTTGGATGCTTTTTATTTCTTTTCAGTACTACGTTGAATAAAAGTGGTGAGAGTGGACATCCTCATCTTGTTCCTGATCTTAGAGGAAGAGCTCTCAGTTTTTTACCACTGAGTATGTTACCTGTCGGTTTTTCATATATGGCCTTTATTATGTTGAGGTATGTTCTCGGCAAACATACTTTGTTGAGAGTTTTTATCACAAATGCATGTTACACTTTGTCAAATGCTTTTTCTGCATCTACTGAAGTGATCATATGGTTCTTATCCTTTCTTTTACTGACGTGATGTATTACATTGATTGACTTGTGAATATTGAACCACTGAAATAGAATATTTTTAGATGGGTTTTTAAAATTTATTTTTAGGTTTATTTATTTACTTAGAGAAATCATGAGTGCAAGTGGGGAAGGAGCAAGAATCTCAAGCAAGCTCTACACCATCAGCACACAGCCCATTGTGGGGCTCAAACCATGATATCATGACCTGAGTTTAACTGACTATGCTACTTGGGTGCCCCTTTAGATGGGATTTTATAACATATGAATCCCTTATATTTAAAAATACATTTAAGGGCTGTCTGGCTGGCTCAGACAGAAGAGTGTGCGACTCTTGATCTTGAGGTTGTGAGTTCAAGCCTCACGTTGGGTGTAGAGATTACTAAAAACAAAAACAAAAAAAAACAAACAAAAAAAAACCTTAAAAAAATACATTTAAGGGGCACCTGGGTGGGTAGTTGGTTGAACATCCAACTTTGGCTCAGGTGATGATCTCACGGTTCATGAGTTCAAGCCCCACATCAGGCTCTGTGCTGATAGTGCGGAGCCTGCTTTGGATTCTCTGTCTCCCTCTCTCTCTGCCCCTCCCATGCTAGCACTCTCTCAAAAATAAACATAAAGAATTAAAAAAAAAAATATATATATATATATATATATATTTAAAAAGCCTCATGGTGGGGCACCTGGGTGGCTTAGTCAGTTAAGCATATGACTCTTGATTTTGGCTCAGGTCATGATCTCAAGGTTTGTGAGTTTGAGCCCCGTGTAGGGCTCCATGCTGACAGTGGGGAGCCTGCTTGGGATTCTCTCTCCCTGTCTTTTAGCTCCTCCTCTGCTCTCACTCTCTCTCTCTCAAAGTAAAAAAACAAAACAAAACAAAACAAAACAAAACAAAAAACAAACAAAAAAAACAACTTTAAAAAAAAGCATCTGGGCACCTGGCTGGCTCAGTAGGTAGAGCATGTGACTCTTGATCTCCGGGTCATGAGTTGGAGCCCCACATGGGGTGTGGAGGCTATTTAAAATAAAATAAAATAAAATAAAATAAAATAAAATAAAATAAAATAAAATAAAATAAATAAAAGCCTCAATGAGAATGCATAATTGAAATCAGCCTCTTTCATGGAGTCACACAGGGTAGAAGACCAGCAGCCACCTCCCTAGGTGAGAAGTCCTCTGCAGATTTTGTACTGGTGGATGATTTCAGCTTCTTGCTCAAAGAAATTGCAGAGAGGGTTCTATAATCCCCTTCAGCAGGGGGCGGGGCTAAGTGTGTGAGGAGGCACACCCTGATGAAGCTGGGAACTTGACAGCTGCTGAAAAGGGAAGGCAGGGTGGAGATACTCAGCTAGCCGGAAGAACAAAGTTCAGTCTAGGCCCCACACCCCTTCCTGGCCAGCTGCAGGCCCCTAGCCTCAGCATTTAAAACTTGAATATTTTGTAAATTGGCCCCACTTGAAGAGAGGTCACTTCTGTTGGAGGGTGGAAAATGGTATCTCCCAGTCAGGCTCGGGTTAGGGACCATAGATAGAGTAGCCCCCTTTGTCTCTACCTGGTGGTACAAAGGAAACAGGGAAGTCCTCAGTGAGAGGCTCCTTGCCACTTACCTGAGGCTTTGGTTGCCGTTTGACCCAACCAGCACTGGCTGTTTCCTGGTTGACATTTAACTTTAGCTGTTTAGCACTGTTGTTTCCTCATGTTGGTAAAACTAGAGGAAGACTTGTTAACCTTACTCTTGCCAAAGTTCTAGATGATTCCTTGCTTTTTTTTTTTTAATGTTTATTTATTTATTTTTGAGACAGAGAGAGAAGCAGAGAGAGAGGGAGACAGAGAATCCCAAGTAGGCCCTGCACTGTCAGCACAGAGCTCGTTGTGGGGCTTGAACCCATGAACCATGAGATCATGACCTGAGCTGAAACCGAGAGTCAGATGCTTAACCGACTGAGCCACCCAGGTGACCCAATGATTCCTTGCTTCTTGAATTTATTTTCATATGATCAGGTTCTTATAGCCAGTACCATCCTTAGATCTTGGCAAGAGGGACCCCTACCCCAGGGCCCACATTTCAGAGAGCCCCGCAGATCACAAAAACACATTGGTTAACAAACATATGGGCACCTCTTGGCTTAGAATCAGCTAGTCAGCATTCGCACTGCCCAGCCCACAATCTTGAATGTCCACTCCTGTTACAGACAGTGTCTAGGTCCCAGGAAACACTTCTCCACTGGTGTTGACCTATGTCTTTCAAACAACAGGTGACCATAGCCACATGCTGTAGAGATTTGTAAGTTGTGTTGCAGATGTCAGAGGGGGACAGTGTTTTGGAGTTCGAGGAGGAGGGTTTGAGGAACTGAAGTACTTGATAAGAGACAGTATCATCAAACTCACCAACTCTTTCCTCTCGGAACAATTCATGGTTTTGGAGGTTCTCATGAATTAAAGTGATTTTCACGGCACAGTAGCTGAGGAACATTGGCAATATCGAACCATATTTAAAAACATATAAAGAATATTTAAAAAACAAATAGCAACATAAAAAATTCATATTACTCTTTTTGTAAAAAAGGTTTATTTATTTTTGAGAGAGAGACAACACACATGCATGCAAGTAGGCAGACACAAGCAGGGCAGGGGCAGAGAGAGAGGGAGACAGAGGATCTGAAGCAGGCTACACGCTGACAGCAGAGAGCCTGATGTGGGGCCTGAACCCGTGAACTGCGAGATCATGACCTGAGCCGAAGTCGGACGCTTAACTGACTGAGCCACCTTGTATTACTGAGCCCTTGTGTTACTTTTAATTTGCTATATATGCAGGGTTGGGCCTAATGTGTGAAATATGATACCGTTTTTTGTTATATTGTTTTACCGTTACAACATACATAATAAGAATTAAAATTTCAAAAACTTAAATTTAATACATCATCTTTATTTAAATAACTTAGGAAAGAATTTGATATACGTTGATTATATTTCCCATGTAATTAAAAATGTTTTTGGGCGCCTGGGTGGCTGAGTCAGTTGAGCATCCAATGCTTAATATCAGCTTGGGTCTTGGTCTTGGGGTCATGAGTTTGAGTCCCACATTGGGCTCCTCAATGGGGTGTGAAGCCTGCTTAAAAAAAAAAGTTAGGGGCACTTGGGTGGCTTAGTTGGCTAAGCATTGGACTCTTGATTTAGGCTCACGTCATGATCTCACAGTTGTGGGATGGAGCCCTGGGTCAGGCTCCACACTGAGCATGCAGTCTGCTTGGGATTCTCTCTCTCCCTCTGGCCCTCTCCCCAGCTCTCTCTGTCTCTTGCTCTAAACAAAAATTTTTTTGTAAATATTAAATAATAAAAAATTTAAAAAAATTTATTGGGGTAAAATACATAGAACAAAATTTATCACCTTAACCATTTAAAAAAAAAATTTTTTTTTCAACGTTTATTTATTTTTGGGACAGAGAGAGACAGAGCATGAACAGGGGAGGGGCAGAGAGAGAGAGGGAGACACAGAATCGGAAACAGGCTCCAGGCTCTGAGCCATCAGCCCAGACCCTGACGCGGGGCTCGAACCCACGGACCGCAAGATCATGACCTGGCTGAAGTCGGACGCTTAACCGACTGCGCCACCCAGGCGCCCCTATCACCTTAACCATTTTTAAGCATATAATTCAGCAGTGTTACGTACATTTATATTTTTGTGCAGTCATCACCACCACTCCTTTCCTGAACTCTTCATCTTGCAAAACGGAAAGTCTACACATTAAACACTAACTCCTCCTTCCTCCTCTAGCCGTTGGCAACCACCGTCATGTAAATTTAAGACAAAATTTTGAATCTTTTAGAAGAAAAATATTTTAAAACATATGAAAAGGTTTAAATAATTTGATTTTTACTACCTAGTTTAATTTTAAAATTAAAAATTTAAATGAAAAAAAAATCCGTACAGTTTTAATATAATTACTTCTTGTGAGATAATAGGAAAAAAAATATATATTTATGTCTCTATTCCTGGTTTCTGGCACAGAGAGCCTAAAACCCTTGTAAATTCTTAAGTGATAAGAGCACTAGGAGCATATTTTATTTTGTTATTTTATGTTATTTACTTAAATTAAATTAATTAATTTATTTATTGTACCTTTCATTTTAATATTTGGTCTTTGATCCCCGGTTCTTGAAGCAGAGTTCCTCTATCCCTTGTAATTTCCTGAGGGACACCAGTGTCTTTTTGTTTTTTAATGTTTATTTATTTATTTTTGAGAGAGAGACAGAGCATGAGCGGGGGAGGAGCAGAGAGAGGGGGACACAGAATCCGAAGCAGGCTCCGGTCTCCGAGCCGTCAGTCAGCACAGAACCCGAAGCGGGGCTCGAACCCACGAACCGTGAGATCATGACCTGAGCTGAAGTTGGCTCAACTGACTTAGCCACCGAGGTGCCCCAGCAGTGTCTTTTGTTTTAATGAAACCTCTGCTGGTGGCTCCCGGATGGGGGCTGGTCACTGGAAAGACCAAAGCATGATTAGAAGCTGGAATTTTTAGCCTCACTCCCTACTCTCCAGAGGGAGGAGAGGGGCTGGAAATGGAGTTAATGATGAATCATGCCTAGATGAGGAAGCCTTCATAAAAACCCCAAGGTACAGGGGTGCCTGGGTGGCTCAGTCCGTTAAGTGTCTGACTCTTGATCTCAGCTCAGGTCTTGATCTCAGGGTTGTGAGTTCAAGCCCTGATTTGGGCTCCACACTGGGTGTGAAGCCTACTTAAAAACAAACAAACAAAAAAACACACCAAAGTACAGGGTTCAGAGAGCTTCCGGGTTGGTGAGCACGTGGTGGTGGTGGTGGTGGTGGTGGTGATGGGGAAGTAGTGATGCATGTGGAGAGGTCATGGAAGCTCCACCCCCTTTCCCACACTTTGCCCTATGCACCTCTTTATTTGGACATTCATATCTTTTATCATACCCTTTTATAATAAACTGGTAAGCAGTAAGTAAACTGTTTTCCTGAGTTCTGTGAGCCGCTCCAACAAATTAATGGAACCCAAGGACAGGGTCATAGCATCCTCTGATTTATAGCTGATAGGGCAGAACAGGTGACAAACTGAACTTGTGACCGGCATCTGAAGTGAGGGTGGGGGACAGTATTGTGGGGCTGAGCTCTTACCCTGTGGGATCTGACACTAGTGTGAGCATTGAGTTAAATTGTAGCACACCCAGCTGATGTCACAGAGGATTGTTGCTGAGGGAAACCCCCACACATGCAGGGTCATAAGTGTTGTGAGTGTGGCAGACATGTGAGAGTAAAAGAGATACGTAGGATGGGGTGCCTCGGTGGCTTGGTCGGTTAAGCGTCCGACTTCAGCTCAGGTCATGATCTCACGGTTCGTGGGCTCAAGTTCCACATCAGGCTCTGTGCTGACAGTGTGGAGCCTGCTTGGAATTTTCTCCCTCCCTCCCTCTCTCTGTCTCTCTCAAAATAAATAAATAAACTTTCAAAAAAAAAAAAAAAAGAGAGATATATAGGAGGAGACTGTTTTTCCTAACACATGTCTTCTGTTAAAATCCTTTAGATGATAGCTATCCAGAGAACATAAATTATGTAAACTTTTTGATTATTACAGCATAATTTGTGACTTTGTAAAATAAAGGCAATATAATAACATTTATGGAATATATATACTAATATATGAATTATATACATCTTTATTTTATTACTCATCCAAACTCAAAATATACAGACACACACAAACATAACTAATTTTAGCAGTCTTTGATATATATATGTTTTTTTAAGATTTTATTTTTAGGGGTGTCTGGATGGCTCAGTCAGTTAAGCATCAGACTCTTGACTTCAGCTCAGGTCATGATTTCATGGTTCCTGGAATTGAGCCTTGCATTGGGCTCTGCACTGACAATGTGGAACCTGTTTGGGATTCTATCTCTCCCCCCCTTCTTTGCCCCTGCCCTATTTGCACTCTCTCTCTCAAAACAAATAAGTAAACTTAAAAAAAAAAAAGATTTTATTTTTAAGTAATCTCTACATCCAACGTGGGGCTTGAACTTACAACCCCGAGATCAAGAGTATCACGCTCCACTGATTGAACCAGCCAGGCACTCCAGTAGTCTTTGATATTTTACTGACTTTCAGTCCTATAAAAAATCATAGCTTTATATATATACTTCCCAATTTTGTCATTGTGTGGGTGTATTTTTTAAAGATTCTTTTTTTAAAAGTTTTTTTTTAATGCTTATTTATTTTTGAGAGAGAGAGAGTGAGCAAGCATGAGCAGGGAAGGGGCAGAGATAGAGGGGGACAGAAGTGGGCTCTGTGCTGACAGCCTGATGTGGGGCTTGAACTCATGAACCATGAAATCATGACCTGAGCTGAAGTCAGACGCTTAACTGACTGAGCCACCCAGGTGGCCCATATATTGTTTTAATTCTTTTAAATGTTTATTTACTTATTTTGAGAGAGAGCAAGTAGGGGAGGGGCAGAGAGAAAGGGAGAGAGAGAATCCCAAGGAGGCTCCTCGCTGTCAGCACAGAGCCCGACTTGGGGCTTGATCCCACGAACTGTGAGATCATGACCTGAGCTGAAATCAAGTGTCTGATGCATAACCGACTGAACCACCCACATGCCCCTCTTGTGTGGGTGTATTAGTTAATATAGGAGAATAGAACATATTTTATTCAACAGTTTGCTAGTTTGGCGTATAAGTTAAAGTCTTTAGACATATGGGGCCTCCCTTTGTACTCTTGTCCTGACAGTTTAGGGTTGCCAGATTTAGCAAATAAAAATACAAAAGCCAAGTTAGATTTGAATTGCAAATAAACAATGAATAATTCTTTAGGATAAGTTTGTTCCATGAAGTATATTTGAAATATACTAAGAACTATATTTTGTTTATCCGAAATTTACATTTCTTGGGTGGGTGTCCTCTACTTTATCTGGCAACCGTAACTGAATAACCCAAATGTAAGGAGGAGACTTACCTACAACCCAGTCTAATCTGCTATGAATCTTTAGTGTAATTCAACTTTATCTGACCTGCTAGAGTGTTTTTTTTTTTTTTACATTTTATTTATTTATTTTGAGAGAGAGACAGAGAGAAAGAGAGAGTGGGGAAGGGGCAGAGAGGGGGAGAGAGAGAGACAGAGAGAGACTCCCAAGCAGGTTCTGTGCTGTCATCACAGAGCCCAACATGGGGTTTGATCCCACAGACTGTAAGATCACGACCTGAGCTGAAATCAAGAGTCGGAGGGGTCAACCAACTGAGCCACCCAGGCACCCCTGACCTGCTAGGGTTTTTTAAAAAAACTTTTTCATTGTGAAGTAAAAAACAAAAAAGTGCCTAAAACTTACACAGGTGATTTAACACATATTTATAAAGCTAACACCTACACCAACAATACCCAGATCAAAAAATAGGACATCACTCCAGCCCTTGAAGACCCCAGGTGTTTCTTCCAATCATAGTTCTCATCTGTACTCTAATAGTAATAATTTCCTTGCTTTTCCTTACATTTTGACTATTCATGTCTTCATTCTTATTTATTTGTTTATTTATTTACTTATTTTAAAGAGAGAGCAAGCGAGAGTTGGGGAGAGGGGCAGAGGGAGAGAGAGGATCCTAAGCAGGCTCCATTCTCAGCATGGGGCCCAATGCAGGGCTCGATCCCATGACCCTTGGATTGTGACCCAAGCCAATATCAACGGTAGAACGCTCAACTGACTGAGACATCCAGGCACCCCTTGTGTTTGCATTCTAAAGCAATATGGTTTAGCAAACAAACAAAAAAGCCAGAGACAGACTCATAAATGCAGAGAACAAACTGGTAGTTGCCCGACAGGAGGGGGCTGGGAGGATGGGTAAAATAGGTGAAGATTAAGAGGTACAAACTTCCAGTTATAAAATAAATAAGTCACGGGGATGAAAAGTACAGGATAGGGAACAGAGTCAATAACATGGTAATAATGTTGTATGGTGACAGATGGTAATTGTACTTACCATGGAGAGTGTTGTGTAATGTACAGGATTGCTGAATCAGGGGCGCCTGGGTGGCTCAGTCAGTTAAGCGTCCAACTTCGACTCAGGTCATGATCTCGTGGTTGATGAGTTCAGGCCCCACGTCAGGCTCTGTGCTGACAGCGCAGAGCCTGGAGCCTGTTTCGGATTCTGTGTCTCCCTCTCTCTGCCGCCCCGGCCTCGTACTCTCTCTCAAAAATAAAACATTAAAAAAAAAAAAGAATTGTTAAATCATTATGCTGTACACCTGAAACTAATATAACATTGTATGTCGGCTATACTTCAATTAAGAAAAGAGATAAAACAATATGGTTTAGCCTTTTTTGGAAGTTTATTTATTTATTTTGAGAGAGAAAAAGAGAGTACATGAGCAGGGGAGGGGCAGGGAGATGGAGAATCCCAAGCAAGCTCCATTCTCATAATGGAGCCTGGTTCAGGGCTCCATCTCATGACTGTGAGATCATGACCTGAGCTGAAATCAAGAGCAAGAGTCAGATGGTTAAGCAACGCAGCCACCCAGGCACCCCAACCTTTTATTTTATTTTATTTTATTTTATTTTATTTTATTTTATTTTATTTTATTTTATTTTATTTTATTTTATTTTATTTTATTTTATTTTATTTTATTTTTTTAAGTAATCTCTGTGCCCAACATGGGCCTCGAATTCACGATCCTGAGATCAGGAGTCACACGTGCCACTGACTGAGCCAGCCAGGCATCCCGAAAACTGTGTCATTTTTATGTACACGTGAGAATATACATTTCTACCTCTTCTTGCTTCTTTTACTTAAATTTAGATATCATAGGCTTTTAGTTTGTAGCTTTCTGAAGCTCCCAGTCCTAGGAAAAGGGGAATACAAAGTAGCCATCCTGAATTTTCTCAATCTTTTCCTTTTATCTTGCCAGTTTTGTGGCATCCATTGGGTTGTTACATCAGCTCAACTCAGTCTACCTATAATTATGGTGTCTGTGTGCAGGAAACAAGATTTGGAAAGGAGGCAGAAACAGGTCCTGCTGACCTAGACCAATTTTTTCCAAGTGAAATATCTATAATTAGCCCAGTAATGATATTTTCCTGGAGAAGGGATTGAGTAAATTTAAGAAAAGAGTTTTAAAGTACAACATGCATGTGTGTTGGGGGGGGCATTGAAATGCAAGATAATGTAAGAGTTTGTTTCAATATTTATCCACTCCCTTTCTGTAAGAAACATATTTTTACTAATACCAGCCCTGTCTTTTTTTTTTAATTAAAAAAATTTTTTTTAACGTTTATTTATTTTTGAGACAGAGAGAGACAGAGCATGAACGGGGGAGGGTCAGAGAGAGAGAGGGAGACACAGAATCTGAAACAGGCTCCAGGCTCTGAGTGGTCAGCACAGAGCCCGACGCGGGGCTCGAACTCATGGACCGCAAGATCATGGCCTGAGCCGAAGTCGGATGCTTAACCGACTGAGCCACCCAGGTGCCCCTCAGCCCTGTCTTTTGAAGAGAGGGAACTCCTCCAGGAGTAAAGGGATATACAAGTTTTAGGAAGAAACATTGGTGATTAAAAAAAATATTTTGGTTGGAAAAAGCCTTTTAAAACAGGCCCCCTCCACCAGGAAGCCACAAAGCAAAAAAATGGGTAGTTTTGATAATATAATATAAAAAATGTCTATGTAAATCAAAATACCATAACTAAGGACAAAAGCTAAATACAGACCCCCCAAAATCTTTGAAATACACATGACAGGCTATATGCTAATTTCCTGAATATACAAAGAGCTTGTACTAATCAATGAGAAAATGGACCAGTAATTCAACAGGAAACGGGTAAAGGTCAGGAACAGGTAGTTTACAGAAAAAGAAATATAAGTGGCTAATAAGCATGTGATAAGATGCTCGGTGTAATTTCTAATTAAATAAATGCAAATTAAAACCATATTTACCTGTCTAATGGTCAAAGATTTAAAAGTTCAGTAGAACCAGGACATGGTAGAAATAGAAATTCTCATTCTTTCTTGGTATACGTGCAACTTGGCGACTCCTTCAAGGAGACAATTTAGCAGTACCTAGCAATTTGGCAACAGTTACCACAGTTTAAAAATGCACAGAACTTTTTGACTCAGCAATTCTACTTTAAACAATTTAGCCTACAGATATACTGAAACAAGTAGGTACAGATAAATCTAAAAGAATATTCACTGTCTCATT
Organism: Lynx rufus; assembly: GCF_022079265.1. Taxonomy (NCBI): domain Eukaryota; kingdom Metazoa; phylum Chordata; class Mammalia; order Carnivora; family Felidae; genus Lynx; species Lynx rufus. Next base: position 36,262,457 of record NW_025814828.1, read on the forward strand.
GCTTGGACTGTCCAGTGATATAAATTGGTTAAGTAATTTACAATACATCTTTACTGTGGTATAATGAGGTAGGTCTATGGGTGCTGATGTGTGAAGATCTTTGTGGTAGTCAGTAAAGATATTCCCAAATGCTCTGCCTCTTTTCTGCCTCCTCACACAGGGTAGGGCTGCATTTCCCATCCTCTTTAAAGATAGGTGTGGCCACATGGCTTGTGGCCAATGATATCTGAGCAGAAGTGACATATATCCCTTCTGGGTGAACACCTTAAGTGCTGGTGTGTGGCATCCCTTTCTCCCTGCCCCAGTGATTGTGGACACAGATGTTGAGATGGGTCCTGGGTCTATGATGGACACAAATGTTGAGATGGTTCTTGAGTGATTATGATGAGGTTGGCCCTCTTAATTATCTGGGTTAGTAGGAGTGGGAAATAAACATTTATACCACTGAGACTGTGAATGCTTTTCATTACTTCAGCATATTGTAGCCTATCCTGACTAATATGATCTCCAAGATAATTATTACATGACAAAATCCTAAGTGCAAAAAGAGTGATCTCATTTGTATGCCTGTGTGTTTATCTGCTTAAGAAATTTCTGGAAGGATTCCTGAGTAACTTAACAGGGTTTACAACGAAGGTGTTGAAAGGAGTCAGAGATGGGGAAGGCAATTTTTGCTTTTCACATTTTAACACTTCACATTATAGTTGGAGTTAAAAACAACAACAACAGCAACAATCACCATGACCATGGTTGAGTTTAAATTTAAAACTAGCCAATGTTTCCACAAAAGGATTTCTGCAAGAATATTCATGGCAGCTTTATTCATAGTAGCCCCAAACTGGAAATAGCCCAGATGTCCATCTATAGGAGGATGGATAAACAGATTGTGATATATTCATACAATGGAATACTTACTATCCAGCAATGAGAATTGAATGAGCCACACTGAATGTAACCACATGGAAACTTATACAAATATGACGTTGAATAAAAGAAGCCACACACAAAAGAATATGTAGTTTATTCCATGTATGTAAAGTATAGAAACTGGCAAAGCTAATTTGTGGTGTTAGTAGTCAGGATGGTGATCATCTAAGGGGGTGAGTGGGTTTTGACTTGGAATGGGCTACGTAGGGGAGCTTCTGGGGTAAGGGCTACAAGGATGTGCTCAGTTTGTGGGGATTCATGGAGCTGTATCTTATTATTTGTACACTTTCCCATCTATAGACTGTATTTCAATTAAAAATTCCAAAACAAGGGGCAGCTGGGTGACTTCGGCTCGGGTCATGATCTCGTGGTTTGTGAGTTCCAGACTGGCAGCAGGCTCTTTGCTGTCAGCATGGACCCTGCTTGGGATCCTCTGTCCCCCTCTCTCTCTGCCCCTCCCCTTCTTGTGCTCTCTCTCTCAAAAATAAATAAACATTAAAAAAAAATTCAAAACGAGGGGCACCTGGGTGGCTCAGTTGGTTAAGCTCTTGACTTCAGCTCAGGTCATGATCTCATGGTTCATGAGTTTGAGTCCTGCATCAGGCTCCACGCTGACAGTGCAGAGCCTGCTTGAGATTTTCTATCCCTCTCTCTCTTCCCCTCCCCTGTTCATGCTCTCTTTCTCTCTCAAAATAAATAAACTAAAAAAAAAAATTCAAAACAAAGTTTACTTGATATAAAGAATAAACAAATGGGCACCTGGCTGGCTCAGTTGGTATAGCACATGACTCTTGATTTCGGGGTTTTGCGTTCAAGCCCCATGTTGGATGTAGAGACTACTTAAAAATAAAATCTTATCAAAAAAAAAAAAAGAGAGAGAGAGAGAGAGAGAGAGAATAAACGAATAACAAGAAGGCAATGCTTGGCAGAGCTGGGGTAGGCTGTCCTGGCCCATGGTGCCCTGTTGGCAGCAAATCCTCAAATGCAGGCCTGGGTATGTTGATGCACTGAGGCCCCAGGGGCCCGGTGTCCTAGCGTCAGCCCCCAAATAAAATCTGAACAGGCTAGCCTCCCTTCCCGTGCATGACCTCAGTACCAGCTGCTTATTAGCATTACATTAAAAAACCCTGCATGCACATATCTTCTGGAGCCTAGTTGGTGACCAGGGCTTTCCAGCGGGGACAGGGCATCCTTGGCAACCAGATGCAGAAACACAGGCTCGAGCAGGAGCTGCTGGCCTCTTGGCAGAGATGCTTAATTAGCTTCCTGCAGGAGATTTTGTTTTTAATACAAAAGATGATCTAATTTAAGCAATTTGATTGAACAACGAATGAAAAACAATCTTATTGCCTAATCCATTCCCACATAGTGCAGTTCAGGGCTCTCACCAGGTTAAAACTACTTGCATAACATACTAAGACATTGTTTGCATTTCCCTCTGTCATTCTCTCTCGAGCGTACAGTGGAGTTTTCCAAGGGTTATATATGTTTGCTAACACAAAAGACTGAAGGGCAAAGCACTTGGAGAATCCAGCTGTCTTCTATTAAGCCATACATGAGAGGTTTGCAAAAATGAAAAACAATACAAATCTTCTGGCTAATTTTTGTTTTGTTTTGGAAAATATAGGGTTTTTTTTTTTTTTTTACTCCATAAAAGTATATGATTTAAGTTAATATGTAATGGATTTCTTATCCTCATTTTAAATAAAGTTTTTGATTTTATAACATTATTAAAAATTCTTTTCGATTTTATAATTTTAGACGTACAGAAAGGTTGCAAAGCTACTACAGAGTTTTCACGCACCCTTCACCAAGCTTCCCCTGACGTTAGCATCTTGCATAATGTGCATTAGTCACAGTGAAGGAACCAACATTGGTACATTTCATCCCTATACACTTACCAGTGCATGTCTACGCTCTCTCTTGCCTTTTTTTTTTTTTTGTTTATTTATTTATTTTGAGAGAGAGAGACATAGTGAGGTGGGGCAGAGAGAGAGAGGGAGAGAGAGAATCCTAAGCAGGCTCCACACTGTCCGTGCAGGGCCCGATGAGGGGCTTGAACTCATGAACTGTGAGATCACGATCTGAGCCAAAATCAAGAGTCGGATGCTTAATCAACTGAGCCACCCAGGTGCTCCTCTCTTGCTTGTTTTATTTCATATTATTTTATGGGAAATTTACATGTTTTTACATGGTCCATATATATCATTAAATTTTTTACTTAGTTGTCACCCATGTTGCCGTGTATCGTATTGTTTTTATATTTCACTATTATCAGCAGCCTTCTTGCTTTTATTCAGGATGGGTTTTTTGGTGTGTATATGTGTGGATTCTTTGGCTTATATTTCCCAGAATAAAATTACTTTGCCAAAGAGTATGAATACTTTTATAGTTCTTGTTATGTATGATAATAATTGTGCATATTGTATTATATTTTCATTGTTTAAAAAATATTCTCTTACAAAGTTGTATGAATTGACTCTTTCGATGAAGAGGTACAGAAATCAAACTCAAAAGAGTTTAAGCCTCAAGGGAATTACTTGGGGGGAGGAGAGAAAGTGGAGTTGTTATTTACTGGGTATAGGATTTCAGTTTGGGATGATGGACAAATTCCGGAAGACAGTGGTGATGGCTACACAGTGATGTGATTATGCTTAATGCCACTGAATTGTACTCTTAAAAGGAATTAAACTGGTAAATTTTGTGTTCAGTATATTTTACAGCAATTTTTAGTTTTTTAATTTTTATTTTAGAAAGAGAGAGGATGAGCAGGGGGAGAGGGGCAGAGGGAAAGAGAGGGAGAATCTTAAGCAGGCTCCACGTTCAGCGCAGAGCCCCATGCGGGGCTCAATGCCATGACCCTAGGATCATGACCTGAGCAAGAATCAAGATTTGGAAGCTCAGCTGACTGAGCCACCCATGTGCCCCATATTTTACCACAGTTTTTTAAAAGAGGGGGGAGAATTTCTTGGGTCTAGCAACTGGATCTCACTCACTTCAGGCATGGCTCGATCCAGGGGTCCAAGCAATATTATTAGGACTTTGGCTCTCTCATTCCCATATCTTAGTTCTTTTCTTTGTGTGTGTTTCTTTGTGTGGCAATTGAGATGGTCACTAGGGTCACTAGGTTTATGTCCTTAACCTTCAGAATCCTGGAGAATTTACCATGACTCTCTCCCCCCAGTATGCATATCACTCTTTGAAAAGGGCTGTGATTGGCATGCTTGGATTACATGCCCATTCTAGGAGAATTCACTGGCTTTAGGAGGATGAATTACTCTAGCCATCTGGATCACCTCTTCATCAGAGAACCAAGGGATTGACAGTTCCACCAAAGTCATGCAGAGTGGGTGAGGGGACATTCCCCAAAGAAAGAGATAACCCGTTACCTTTCTGGGGTAAGGCAAAAACAACAGATGTCCACTACCCGTGTTTAGGATTTTCTGTGTAACCCAAGCACTACCAAAGACAGTATTTGAATATTTCAAAACATTCCTCTGTGATTGGCATTTTGTTTTTGTTGTTAAAAAAATGTTAATGCCTTGTGGTTTGTCCATTTGGTGGATGGTATTTCTGCCTTTCTGTGAATTCCTAATTTAATAAGTTGAATAAAGTCTCCATGTGTGCTAAATTAATGAAAAAACGAGTCTTTGTGGTCCAATATAGGATCAGAGTTTTTTGCATGTTTGCGGATGGGATGATCTTTGTATGCTGGATAAGGACTGTATTACCTTTTGCCCCATCTTAAGTTGTCCACATGTCTGTCAACCTCATTACTGTTTATAGAGCAGTTTTCTAGCACAGGCCCTGGAATCTACTGAGTACCCCCTCTCAATTTTTATTAAATGAGTTTGTTCAGTCATATGGTACTTTCCAATTTATTCTTTGTTATTTCCCCAAATGGAATGCTGAGGGTTACAATTAAAATAATATCAGTTTTTATTTTTTCTTGCCTTTTTTCCATTGTCTTTCCTGGACTTTGCTGCAACAGTTTTTGTAACACATACATTTGGTATTTATTGATTTTCATGATTTAATGTACATTTGGTCATTATGTCATGACCTTATTTATTTATTGTACTGCCTTTTGCTATGACATCTGCTTTATCTGCTACGAAAATAGTAATCTCAGCTCTTCTGTTCACATAGGAATATCCTCTTACACTGCTACTCTGTTGATTTTTTTTTTTTTGGTTTGTGTATCTCTTATAGGTAACACATTGTTAGATTTTGTTCTTTTAACAGTCAGCTACCTTCCTTTTCTAAGAGAATTCAGTCTGCTTACATTTAAGACTTTGATGAAATTTTACCAAATCCTATTCCTTTTAAATTTATTTTTTTCCTTTTATTTTATTTTTAAAAATTTTTTAAAAATGTTTTTATTTTTATTTTTGAGACAGAGAGAGACAGAGCATGAGCAAGGGAGGGGCAGAGAGAGAGGGAGACACAGAATCCGAAGCAGGCTCCAGGCTCCAAGCCATCAGCACAGAGCCTGATGTGGGGCTTGAACTCACCAACTGTGAGATCATGACCTGAGCCAGAGTCTGATGCTTAACCGACTAAGCCACCCAGGCACCCCTATTTTTAAAAGATTTTATTTATTTATTTATTTAAAGTTTATTTATTTTGAGAGAGAGAGAGTATAGCAGGAGAGAGGCAGAGAGAGAGAGAGAGGGAGAGAGAGGATCCCAAGCAGGCTCCTTGCTGTCAGTCCAGAGCCCAATGCAGGGCTCGATCTCATGAATCCTGAGATCATGACCTGAGCCAAAATCAAGAGTTGGACAGTTAACAGAGACAACCAGGCACCCTGAAAAGATTTTATTTTTAAATAATCTCTATACCCAATGTGGTGCCCAAACTCACAACTGCAAGATCAAGAGTTGCACGCTCCCCTGACTGAGTCAGCCAGGTGAGGTACTTTAATCTTCAGGGTTCCTTTTGAATTATATCAGAAGATAACTTTAACTCATGTGTTTTCCTGGCATTTTCAATGTATTAGGCTTTTACACAACTTTCTAGTTGTAGCATTTACTTCTATTATTAACCTGGGATACTCTGAATTCTCATACAAGAATGTTAAAAGCCTAGTTTTGGAAACTTTATTCTCCATTCTCTGCCCTCCCACCCCCAATCATGTATAGGCATTGTTATTAAAATTTACTGTGTAGCAGTTGTTTCTTAAAATATTTACTGACTTATTTTACTCTTTTCCCCCCAAAGTTTGTCTTTTGGTGATGTTTGAATCTACTAAGCTCGTGTTTGCACCTTGCAAACCTCTGTGTCTTAAATTTTTTACTTTTGGGTTAAGCCAGATCCACAAAGAGCTGTGTACCTGTGCCCCATTATGGTGGGTGGGCATTTGTAGCATGATGTTTATGGAAATTTGCTTTGGCATTATGCCTTCCATCCATGTTGAAGACTATAATGAGAAGCCACCTGGGGCGCCTGGGTGGCTCAGCGGTTTGAACATCTGACTCTTGATTTCCGCTTGGGTCATGATCCCAAGGTTGTGGGATCGAGCCCCACATTGGGCTCTGTGTGCTGAGTGTGGAGCCAGCTTAAGATTCCCTCTCCCTCTCTCTCTCTCTCTGCCCATCTCCCCACTCCATCTTTCTTAAATTAAAAAAGACAAAAAAGCCCAAGTAGCCCTATTTAATTCTTTACTGTATTTGTTAGAGGTTATGGAGAGATGGTTTTGAAGGCTGTTTTATTTTGTTGTGGTGGTTGTCATTTTTAACTATTGCAGTGTGGAGGAGAAAATTTTCCTTAATAACAGAGGAATTGATTGTATTTTTTTCTTTGATTGGGCTTCTGGACAATCAAATTTGAAAGCCATCTCTAAAAACAGTATGTAACCTTATGTCATGAATTTTAAACATTAACCTTAGTGGGCCGCCTGGGTGGCTTGGTCGGTTAGGTGTCCGACTTCGGCTCAGGTCATGATCTCACGGTCCGTGAGTTCGAGCCCTGCGTCGGGCTCTGTGCTGACAGCTCAGAGCCTGGAGCCTGTTTCAGATTCTGTGTCTCCCTCTCTCTCTGCTCCTCCCCTGTTCATGCTCTGTCTCTCTCTGTCTCAAAAATAAATAAACGTTAAAAAAAAATTAAAAAAAAAACATTAACCTTAGCTTCATTCTATTTTTCCTGTCTTATGTTCCTTTCTGTCCAATTTCTTCTTTGGGTAGAAAAAAATGTTAGTTATAAAAATTCTTACTGGGGCGCCTGAGTGGCTCAGTTGGTTGAGGTCCGACTTCGGCTCAGGTCATGATCTCGCGGCCAGTGGGTTCGAGCCCTGTGTCGGGCTCTGTGCTGACAGCTCAGAGCCTGGAGCCTGTTTCCGATTCTGTGTCTCCCTCTCTCTCTGATCCTCCCCCATTCATGCTCTGTCTCTCTCTGTCTCAAACATAAATAAATATTAAAAAAAAATTCTTACTGTAGCTAGCCAATGTATTTTATTTTATTTTATTTTATTTTATTTTATTTTATTTTATTTTATTTTGTTTTATTTTATTGTATTTTAATTTTTGGTGTTGTATGCTACTAGGATCTCTTTTGGAATGAGATCAGTTTCCAATAAAAACAAATGATAATATTCTTATTTATATATATTCCATATCTGCTAAATGGATATTTCCTGAAAGGGTGGCTAAGCATCTCCCAATTTGTGGCACATCACCTGTGGCCCGTCCACTGCACTAGAACTATGTAGAGCTGTAGTTTTGCTTGATAATCCACTTAAGTGAAATAATACTCTTCAATCTTTATAACAATCTTCAGTGTGGAGTTCTGTTCTTTCCACAAAAGCCTTATGTTCCAGGAAACCACAGAGAACTCGTTTCTGATACGATATTTATATAAAAATTTTAAAATGTTTTTATTTATTTTTGAGAGAGCGAGGGAGAGAGACAGAGCGAGAGCAGGGGAGGGGCAGGGAGAGAGGGAGACACAGAATCCGAAGCAGGCTCCAGCTGTCAGCACAGAGCCCGATGCAGGGCTCAAACTCACAAAGCATGAGATCATGACCCGAGCTGAAGTCGCACGCTTAACCGGCTGAGCTACCCAGGCGCCTCATCTGATATGCTATTTATAAAATGACTTTAGAGATGGCCTTGGAGAATCTACATGATGAAGGATTTTCGTGTTCAATTTAAGGTTCCTCTTAATATTTGAAAACTAACAATGCTTTTCCGCACTATCATCCGACTTGGTGGCTGATATGAAGCATTATTAGGCTGATTTTTTGGGTAATTTCTGCAGAAATGGTTAATTTCTGAAAAGCATTCCTGAGTGATACAGGACAGAATTCTTTTTGGGGTTCAACTGTCTTTGTTTAGAAAAGCAAACTGATTGATGGGCCACTGTGACTGTAGAAAGATAGCTGGGCTGGGGCCACCTGGGAATGAGACAAAGAGAGCCAGACTGCTTAGCATAGCATAAGAAAAGAATGAGAATTTGAGGGATTTGAGGTGTTTGCTAAGGAGAGGAACAAAGGAGAAAGACAAGGCCCTCAGAATGGCTGGAGGTGGAGCTGAGTGGGAGACCTGGCCAGCAGAAGGGTCCCCGGCAGGAAAGGGGTGAGTGGGGTGAGGGGAAGATGTATGGCTGGGGGGTATCTGCCATTCTGTTGTGAACTCTCCTCTGTGTTCTTCTGTGAGGTAGCACCCCATTGCTGCCTCCAAATCCTGAGCGGAAAGTCTTCACCTATTCCCAGCAGTCTTGGTGAGGAGAGTTTTTGGAGGTTGAGGAAAGGGGGCTTTGTTACATATTAGGATTGATATGGAGTGGAGAGCAAACAAGAGGTGAAATGTGGGTGGCAGAGAATTCTGAACAAGCCAGAAATCCAAACCGGAAGTCCCTAGGTAAAAAGGCACCGTTCTCCTGCCCTACCCCACTATCCGGTGATTCCCCACAGATATTGGAAAGGGACACAGGGTTTCCCACAGCCACGGAATTTGACACCATTGTATTAGCATTTCAAAGAGCTGCATTACTGTAGCTGGTGTCCGCATTAGCAATGCACTGGTCAGCTATTTCGCAGAAGGCTTGGCATTTAATGGCTGAAAAGCTGCCAGTCATTCCTTGCTGGGTGTCAGGACACTGGAATCTTGTACCTCTTCACCTCCTGGGGAGGACTTAAAAGGCAAGCAGAGGTTTCTGGGGGGTCATTTTTGGAAGCAATTAAGTTGATTTTTCCAAACATGTAATCTCAGCATTTTGTTTTATTACTGCTGCCCTCTGGGTTTCTGGCAGGCTCACCGAAAAGATGGCTACTTTTACTGTTCATTCAGTCCTATTTACAAAGCAAAAGGTTTCTCTTCTCAGCGCGCTTTCACTCACATATAGAGAATCTGTACTTTGTTAACATGTTTTAAAAGTCTAATGAGGAGTTAGTAAGCATTTGGGAACTGCAGCTTTCAGGATGAAAGCAGGGATCTGTGGTTATGACATCATTGCAGTTAATTACCCCTTTGCAAAAATCTGCCTGAATGGAGAAGAGGTGGGTGTGTCTATGTGGGTATTTAATGTGATGATTAAAATATATTAATGATAGTTTTCACTTCCCTAGCATGGAACATCTTGGGATCTTCTTTAAAAGTGCTTCCACAAGCTTTAATTAGCCCTTATAGCTCTACTAGGAAGAAGTAAATCAGCCCCATTTTACAGAAGAGGAAAGTGAAATATAAGGCGAAGGGTCCTGTTTGGGGAAGGATTTTGGTAGAATAAAGCTCAACAATGAGCTCAGCCTTCCTCCTTTGCTTCAACCAAGAATTGACATCCACAGGCTTTAAATGAGGAGCAGGAATTTGATCGTACCTTGACATGCTGGACACCTGAGCCAAAACAGCACATTTTGGGGTCCATAAGAAATTCTTGCTTGTTATAAGCCATCCCCTAAGGCTGTCTGCAATAAACAACAGCAAAGAAGAAAACCAAAACAGTAACTCGAATGGGCCATAAAGCTCAGAAGTTCTGATTCTGTTTCCTCTTTAGCCTTTGGAGTTCTGGGTTATATATGGAACTATTCTAGATCAAAAAAGGAAGGGATGATTGCTAATTATTCCACTTTTCATAGGAAATTTTCATTTTCAAATGAAGGAAATGTAGGACAGTTGATAGGAATGCATGGAAGGAAACAGAAAAATAGAAAATTTTCTTCTCACCACATATACTTACTATTTTTTTTTGTTTCCATTCTCCCCTGCCACTTACTTTATGGGAATATTTAAAAAAAATTTTTTTATGTTTATTCATTTTTGAAAGAGACAGAGCAGAAGCAGGGGTGGGGTGGAGAGAGAGGGGGACACAGAATCTGAAGCAGGCTCCAGGCTCCGAGCTGTCAGCACAGCCGACGCGGGGCTCAAACTCAGGAACTGCGAGATTATGACCTGAGCCGAAGTCGGACGCTCAACCGACTGAGCCACCCAGGTGCCCCGTTTATGGGAATATTTTAAAGCAAATCTCAGACATATCATTTCATGATAAATAATTCTATATTTTTTCCTAATGCATAAGGACTTTAAAAATAGGACATAAAACCATTGTCACACCAACCAAAAAACTAATTCTGTATGTTACCTAATAATCAGTCTGCATTTTGTTTGTACGGACTGTTTCAAAATTGTCCAAAGATTGCATTGTTTGACGTCTGGTTTCTTTTACGTAACAGATCTCCTTTCTTTCCCCTCCTCCCCCATTCCATTAATTTGTTGGAAAACTTGCATCATTTGCCCTGTAGAACTTTCCACAGTCTATATTTAGCTGATTGCATCTTTGGTGTCTTTTCACATATTTCTCCATCCTTCGTATTTCTCTAAATAGTAGCTAGATCTAGAGGCTTGATTAGCTTCAGGTTCTTTCTTTTTTGGCCCCGGATACTTCAGTGATAGTGCTGTGTACTTTCTATTAGGTCACATCAGAAGGCACCTACTTTCTGGTTGTGCCATTTTGGAGGCATGTCAAGGATGATCAGTAGGGTCCATGATTTCACTGCAACATAGTCATTTCCTCAGTCTATCACTTCTGTATTTATTAGAATTCTTTTCTAATAAATGGTTCTTTTCTAATAAGTGATTCTTTTATGAAGAAAAACTTTCCCTCATCAACTAGTGTATTTGGTTACCTTAAAATATAGTCCATAAAGGAAAGGCAAGATAAATGCCTCTTTCCCCTTAGTTATCACCTTTCAGAATAATGCTTTAGTAACCTCCAAAGTCTACTGATGAAAAGTTTTCCTTCTTTAAGTATCATTATAAAGTCGTGGATATAGGGGCACCTGGGAGGCTCAGTCGGATAAGCGTCCGACTTTGGCTCAGGTCATGATCTCGCGGTCAGTGAGTTCGGCCCAGTGTCCGGCCCAGTATCGGGCTCCGTGCTGACAGCTCAGAGCCTGGAGCCTGTTTCAGATTCTGTGTCTCCCTCTCTCTCCGTCTCAAAAATAAATAAACGTTAAAAAAAATTAAGAAAACTCGTGTATGTAACAAACATTTAGTTTATTTGACACATTTCGCTTCATTACAGTCAGTATTCTTACTGATGCTTGTCCCATCTTTGGCCAGTGGAACCACTTAATTTTCATTCTACCCAAGTATCTTCGATGACTTGTCTTCTGAAATAATAAGACATTCCAGGATCGTGTTGTACTTTGCCTGCCCCTGGCCTTGGAAGCAACCTTTTCTTCGAGGAGCTCTGGTTCCTTGTAATGGGAAATGAAGAGATACCACTTTTGATGTAATGTAAAGGGCAATGATTTCAAAAGAAGCTCCAAGGAAGTGTATCTTTGAGCAGTGGGCAGCGTTTGTTGGATGAACCGGCAGGAAGGGACGCTGGGCCAGCTCTTCATTCACAGATAAGCAAACAGGGTATCAGCCACCATCAGAGCTTACGTGGCCGAGTCACGAGGGTACGGCCCTGGGAGACCATCCCCAGGGTGTGACCTTTGGCAAGCCAGGCCCTTGCTCTGGCATCCCTTCCAGCAGGACACCTCTGCGGCTCCAGGTGCGTGACTAACGTTTCCGGCACCGACGCACCCTGGGACTTTCCCGGGCCCCCGCCTGGCTGGCCTTGTTGCTGAGAGTGGCACGGCGGGGGCGGGGAGCAGGTGGGGGCTGAGGCTGGGAGCCGCCCCGCCCGGGCTCAGGAGCCTCGGCGCCCTCTGGCGGCCACGCTGGGAGGGGCGGGACTCGTCGGGGGCGGGGCTCAGCGCCCGGCTGCCCCGCCTTTTCGCCCCCGGGGTGGGGCCGGGCCCGTGGACGCAGGCAGAAGCTGCTTAGGTTTCGCTAGGACGTGACCTTAAGGGGTAAAAACCACTGTGTCACGCGTGGTTGCCAACCAGGGCTAGCGAGCTAAACAAGTCTTCTGACGTTCGGGGAGGGGCTGGGGCTGAAACGTCCAGCCTGTGACTCGCTGCGTGCTGTCCCCCACCCCCACCCCCTGAGCCTCAGCTGATCTCCGAGCTGGGTTTAATGGGAAGGCTGGAAGTGAAAGTACAGGGGGAATTTGGTAGGAGAGAACAAAGGAGTTAGGTGCTTTAGCCACAGAATATATTCAGTCGAGGTAGTTTAGGGGTGCCTGGCAAGAAGTGGAGGGGCTACCTCCCCGTCCTCATACAGGCAGCAGGAGTGGCCAGGGAATAGGGATCCTTTGTTTCCTTGTCCTGCGGGGGTCCTAGAGAAGCCCAGGGACTGGGAGGCAAGGGGACTGGGTCCTAGCTTCACCTCCACCTGTCACCCTGGAGAGCAGGTCACTTAACCTTTGTGGGCCTCAGTTTCCACTCTTGGAGAATGATGGTCTGGACTAGATTATGGAATGTCTCAAGTCCTATAAGGCATGGGAAGTGAGAGAGCCTGTCCTGACACCACCCAGTAAGTCAGAGAAAGAGTCAGGGCCAGGTGCCAAGGCTGTCAGCCCAGTCTTTTTCCTATAGATTCCCCACAAATTCTCACATGGACTTCATTAATAAACATTTGTACACCTCCACCTGTGTGCCAGACAGAGGCTCATCCCTGATGTTTGTGGGACCTGAAACCAGAGTGTGTATAGAGGACCACATTCCATATGTCTAAATATTCAAAAGTTACAAATCAGGGGCTCCTGGGTGGCTCAGTCAGTTGAGTGTGGGACTCTTGCTTTCCACTCAGGTCATGATCCCAGGGTCGTGGGATCCAGCTCTGAGTTGGGCTCAGCACTGAACCTGGGGCCTGCTTAGGATTCTCTCTCTCCCTGTGCCCCTCTCTCCTGCTTGTGTTCTCTCTCTCTCTCTTAAAATAAGTAAACATTGTTTTAAAAAGTTACAAATCAAGGTACAATTGTTAAATATATCCTATCCTCCTATCTTGACAGATACACCTCCATAACAATCTGGAAAGCCGGGTTCAAGTTTGGGATTCTTAGGTTCCTCAGCATTCTGAGCTGGAACATGGTGGCAGAGAGAGCGGCGCCAGCTCAAGGCCTGTGGTGTGACTTCCTTCTGTTCCCAGCCCGGGTCCATCCCACACCACGAGGGCCCTTTCCCACACATGTCCTCATGTGCAATCAGCTGCCTGTCCCTTAAGAGACCACTTCTCGAGTATACACAGTAGTGGCAGAGTCTACCCTCAGGAGGGTGGACTAAGAGAAGTGGGTTCAGAATCTGTTGGACATGGAGTTCTGAGGGCCCAGGGTCCCATGACTCCTCACCCTGAGTCTCCCTCCGTCTTGCCCAGTCTAAGGGTGATCTTGGCATTGTGGGAGCACAGACTTGGATCAAGCATAGCCCTGGACCATATACTATAAATGGCAAGGCCTGTGGGCAAAAAGGTGGTGGTGGGGGGGGTACCAGGAAGGGGCTCATTTCTTAGAGGAAGTAGCATTTGTGCTAAGCCTGCCAGGAAGGTTGGAACTTCAGCGGATGGAGAAGTGAGGAAAGGTGCAAAGGCCGGGGACCAGCCATCCAGGGTCAGAGTGTCTGTGAATTGTGACCACAGTGCAGAAAGCCTGGAGGTGAATCTGGGTCCTCCGAATAACAGGCAAAGCCTCCAGTGTCATGGTACCACATAGGGTGCTCCCACCAGCTGCGGAGCCCCTGAGAGGCAACCTCACCCATCAGAACAGAACGAGAGACCCTCCAGCTCATCCCATAGCAGCTCTGCATTGAGGAAAAAACCCCAACATGCCTCCCCGAATGCCATCTTCGTAATTGGCACTTCTTTTGTTGTTGTTAAATATTTTTTAATGTTTAATATTTTTTAAATATTTTTTTAATGTGTATTTTATTTTTGAGAGAGGGAGAAACAGAGCATGAGTCGGGGAGGGGCAGAGAGAGAGAGAGGGAGACACAGAATCCAAAGCAGGCTCCAGGCTCTGAGCTGTCAGCACAGAGCCTGACACCAGGCTCGAACCCACAAACTGTGAGATCATGACCTGAGCCGAAATTGGACGCTTAACCGACTGAGCCACCCAGGTGCCCTGGTAATTCCAAATTGGGGAAGCTAGCTACTCCCAGCTTTCATAAACTGCCCCTTGATTTGCTGTAAGAAATGACCCTGGAAAGAAGTTTCCTTAGGAATCAGTGCATCTCCATCATTTTGCCTGGTAGCCAGAGGCTGCTGGAGAATAAGCAGCCCCTTATCTCCTCTGGGAGCAGCCCTCTACCAAGGGTGGGTGTTGGTGAATAAATGTCCCAGCTCCCTGCCCTGCAGTTGAGACAATTCTGAGATGGGTGCTCTATGCTGTTTCCCAGAGTTGGGCACGGGATTAGGTTCTGCTTGCCCACAGTGCCCAACTAGCTTGTTAACACCATTGATTTCCAGGGCGCCTTGGTGGCTCAGTCGGTTTAGTGTCCGATTCTTGGTTTCAACTCAGGTCGTGATCTCATGGTTCCTGAGTTCAAGCCCTGCATAGAACTCTGTGCTGACCTCCAGGAGCCTGCTTGGGATTTGGTCTCCCTCTCTCTGCCCCTCTCCCTCCCTTCCCCTTCCCTGGCTCATGCTTGCACTCCCTCTCCCTCTCCCTCTCTCTCTCTCAATAAATAAATAAACTTAAAAAAACCAAAAAAAACCCCACACCATTCCCCACCCTCCTGTTGGTGCTTCCAGGAATCACCTCCCAAATCAAGGAGAGTTGACCTTTGAATGATATGGGGGTTAGGGCAGTTGAAAAATCCATGCATACCTTTTGACTCCCCCCAAACTTAACTACTAATAGCCTGCTGTTGACCAGAAGCCTTGCCGATAATATAAACAGTTATATCTATATCTATCTATCTATATATATATATATACAGATATATATAGATATATATATATGAATATATATCTATATGTTCTATGTATATATATATGTTCTATGTGTATATATATATATATATGTTCTATATATTCTATGCTGTATTTTTACCATATAAAGCTAGAGAAAAGAAAATGTTAAGAAAATCATAAAGAAGAGAAAATACATTGACAGTACTGTACTTTGTTTGTTGGAAAAGAATCCTCACGTAAATGGATCTGTGCGTTTCCAACCCACGTTCTTCAAGGCTTGACTGCACTTCCATTTGTGTCTTTGTCTCAGGATCTGTTTCTGGGGGATCTCGAACCAAACATAAGGACATTTCATGTTGCAGCTGGGCTTGTGGTTTTTCATCTGTAAATAAAGGCATTGAATGAAGTGATCACCAGTTCCTTCCAGGGCTCTGCCGGGAGTTTGAGTTTGTCTCATCTGCCTCTTAATGAAATGAAACAGGGCACCTTGGGGTGCCTGGCCAGCTCAGTAGGGAGAGCATTCGACTCTTGATCTTGGAGTCGATCTTGGAGTCGTGAGTTTGAGCCTCAGTTGGGCATAGGGGTTATGTAAATAAAAATAAGAACTAAAAAAAAAAAAAAAAAAAGGAAACAGGGCACCTTGCTTTGTTTTCCTGGGGTCAAGTTTAACATGCCCCTGCCTTCTGTCCCTGCAGGATGGTCTTGTCTCTGTGTGGTGTGTGTGTGTTTGTGCAAGCAGGAGGGTCGGAGGCAGAGAAACAGAAAGAATCTGGCTTAGTATCCAAACCCCCTCTCAGAGTGCCCACAGGAGGCCGCTGAACGTAGAACCCACAAATCTGCAGGAGGGATTTTGTCTTTTCCTTTCATGAGTGGCTCCTTGCTGTGTCCCTGCTGGCTGCCCCCAAACTGGTGCAGCAGGAACTACAAAGAACACCTGGGCTTCCCACCCCTCCTCTGCTGACAGAAGCTTTTCTAGAAAGCCACCTGCAAAATGCAGAGTGTTGCATCCTGGGCCACTTCTGTTTCACATGCTTGCTTACATACTCCTTCTCCCTTTTCCTGTCCCTTCTTATCAGCTACGAACTGTATCGCAACAGAGTCAGCACGGGGGGCCCACTGCCCTGGTGGCCACAGAGTGGCTGGGGTCAGGCTATCTTGATCTTTGGAAAACAGGGTTCTGCTTGAGGGCATGCCAGTCAGTTGCACTTCCTGTGGCGATTCCTCCCCCCTTGCTTTTGTTTTTGTTTTTTATTTATTTTTTTTTAATGTTTTTTTATTTTTGAGAGACAGTGTGCATGTGTGCGTGCGCGAGCATGCACACGAGTTGGGGAGGGACAGAGGGAGAAGGGGTCGGAGGATCCAAAGCAGGCTCTGAGCTGACAGCAGACGGCAGGGCTTGAACCCACAAACCGTGAGATCATGATGCTCAACTGAATGAGCCACCCAGGCGCCCTTCCCCCTCTTGCTTTTAACCTCTTGGGAACAAGGTTTTGATGATGACAAAGCTGCTTGTCCCCCAGTTGGAGTCAGTGGTATTAGCTGGCCCCATGGTTGGGTCCCTTCCTTCCTCCCCTGATGAGTCTCTGTTCCTTCCTTTCCACTTGTGAGAAATGTCTGATTTCATAGGCAGAGAAGGTCTTCCTCAGGGAGGTCCTTGGCCCAGGGCAATAAGCCCACTAGCCTGGAGAAGACTGAAGGCAAGGTGGATCCAATAAGCCATGGGCAAGGACCGGAGGTGTAGACAGGCTGTTCTCACAGCCACGTTTCAGCCTCTGGCCTCCTGCTGGGGGAAGAGGCTTCATTGGGCCAAGGTCCGGAAGGAAGGCTGGAAGGACACCTTGAACACCAGTGGTCACCAAGGGAGTGCTGCCCACCAATCCCATCTGTGCAGAGTGGGCCAGCCTGGGCAGAGGCTTCCTTTGGAGGGCTTCATCCACCCACATTTCTACCCTATCCCCAGTATGGTTTCCTTCTCAGTAGAGGTTATGACAAGTTCAGCCATGTTTTGGTTTTACAAGGCCCAGGTGGAAGAAAGAAATTTCCCAAGCACAGCAGCCTCAGATGCCTAGATTCACACCCCGAGCTTTACTTTCTTTCCTTTTTTTTAAAAAAAATTTTTTTTTACATTTATTTATTTTTGATAGAGAGAGACAGAGCCCAAGTGGGGGAGGGGCAGAGAGAGGAGGAGACACAGAATCCGAAGCAGGCTCCAGGCTCTGAGCTATCGGCACAGAGCCCGATGTGGGGCTCGAACTCACAAACCATGAGATCATGACCTGAGCCAAAGTCGGACGCTTAACCGACTGAGCCACCCAGGTGCCCCCCGAGCTTTACTTTCGAGCATAGGACTCTGGTGGTGGGGGTGAGAATGCTGAGATTCCACATTCCACCAGCTCCCTGAGGCTACTGCTCCTGGTGGTCTCTCTAGTCCTGGGAGACACTCCTGAGTAGTGAGTCCTGAGTCCTGCTGGGTTTGAGAAACCTCAGCCAGGTTCTGGAAATGACCTACAGACATGCTGTCTGAGTTGGTGGCTATCACAGCCTCAACCCCAAAGCCAGGATTCTAGCCTTACTGTAGTGAAAGACCCTCTCTCCACAGTCTGTTTTTGGGTCATCTGCCATCAGCCACTCCAAAGGAAGGAAGTGAGCAGCCTGCATTTTGGGAAAAACATCATTATTTTAAGCTGTCCTGTCCCTTCCCCACCTCTCTAAGTTATATAACACGTCCTTGTTGAAAATGCTGATAATGCTATTTGGGTGGCAGGAAGCCAATTTCTGGCTGCATGTCGCTTGGGGGCTGGGGCTGGGGTCAGGGTGGGAGGTGGGGTCTGCGGAGGGTTTAAGGAGAGAAAGGGGACAGGCAGATGGAGAGGCCAAGGCCTGGGGATAAAGCCGATTGGTGTGTCAGCAAAATCTGTCACTGGCTTTGGTGATTCGAAAGGCAGACACATTCTTTCATCTCTGTTGATCCTCATCTGATACAGGATTTTCCTGCCATTAAATCTGGAGACAGAAAAATAAGCGCTCAAACCTGCACAAGCAAGTATTCCTCCTCGACTCCTGCTCACCACCCCACCCCCCTTTACTCTGTCGGACCATTTTTAGCACTGTGGCTGCGGGACTCCAGAGATGGATGGGCTGGGGGAGCCGAAGGGCACCTCTGAGGAGGAGCAGGACCAGGCAGACCCCCAGGACAGTAAGCAACATTTGGGGACTATTCACGAATGTTTCTTTGCAGAGGTTTCCGCTCTGGCCATTTGCTTGCTGGGTTGTCAGTGAGTCCATCTGTGTTGCTGTCAGGGTTTTAGTCTGACCAAGGGTTTCCGAACAGATCCAAGCTGTCAGGGCGGGGGGAGCTTCTGATTGGCTGTTGTTACTGGTTTCTCTTAACTCGACACCAAGGTGAATGGGGAGACATGAGTGTGAGGAAGAAGAGGGCAAAGGCAGGGCATTCAGGAGGAAGGGTGGAGGTGTGGGGAGGGGTCTGTGTGTCCTGGTTCTCAAGGGAACCCTCATGGGCACTCGGTGACCTGTGCTGTCTCCCCTCAGGTAGGGCTTCCACAGCTGGGTGGCTCTAAGCCACCAGGTGCGTGAAAGGCCACGGGATGCTGGTGCTGCTGCTGCATGGTGAGTTCCAAGGCCTGCTCCTTCTTGACCCCCAGCAGACAGCTGCCAGTGGGTGCAGGGGTTGGCGAGCCCATAGAAGATTCTAGAAGATGCATGGAGACCACAGGGCTTCTGCCCAAGGAGCTTGGTCTTCAAGTGGCTTCCAGGGAAGATGTACATGGACACCAGTTCTGATTAGGTGTCACTGAACTGTGATCATGGGGGAGGGATTGGAAAATGAGATAAAACAGAGCAGGTGGTGGGTTTTGTTTGTTTAAATATAAAGATTCCTGGGGCACCTGGGGGGCTCAGTAGGTTGAGTGTCAGACTCTTGATTTTGGCTCAGGTCATGATCTCACGGTTTGTGGGATAGAGCCCTGCATCAGGTTCTGTGCTGACAGTGTGGAGTCTGCTTGGAATTCTCTGTCTCTCTGTCTCTCTCTCTCTCTCCCTTTCTCTCTCTGCCCCTCTCCCACTCACGCTCTCTCTCTCTCTCTCTCTCAAGAGAGATAAACATTAAAAACCCCCCACAAAATTCCTGAGCCGTATATATAAAATAGCCTTTTGGTGATTTTCAATTTCAGATATGAATTCATTGGTGTAATCACCAAAAAGTGCAGTGGTTTTCTAATCATATTATTTTAAGCTCATTTAGTTAAGAAAAAATCTCTTAAACCATCTTCCTAAAGGAAGAAGGACAAATGAAAATAGGGGTGCCTGGGTGGCTCAGTTGGTTAAGTATCCGACTCAGCTCAGGTCATGATCTCACGGTTCGTGAGTTCAAGTCTCGCATCAAGCTCTGTACTGACAGTGTGGAGTCTGCTTGGGATTCTGTGTCTCCCTTTCTTTCTGCCCCTCCCCTGATCACACACTCTCTCTCTCTCAAAAATGAATTAAACATAAAAAATTTAAAAAAAGAAAAAATGAGAGTATGTTGGAATTGTGGGATTATGGGTGATGAAACATTTTGCCCAAGTTTTTTAGTCCTATTGTTATGTGGGTTTTAATATAACCAGGAGACTCATCACAAAGATTTTTTCCCCACCTCTATAGCCCCACCTGCTCAAATCTGAGATTGCCCAAGGAAAAAATCCCTTGATAAATTCTGCAGTAAAGAATCCTATACAAACAATCTGTTTTTTCTGACCCTCGGGTGAATGTAATTATTTGAGGTCATAACTACCTATGTAATAGACTTCTGTGTGCAGCGCTGGCAGAGAAAATTTACCAGATAATTCTAAAATGGTAGCAATAGAATTTTCTTACCCTTTAGTTCACTGTTTCAAAAAGTAGACCTTGCTCTATTCAATGGAATCAACAGGTACATATTGTTTGTATCTTCAATACACTCAAGGGATATTATGAAGGATATAACTGCATAGCTTTTGTCCTTGAGAAACTTCTATTCCTTTGTGAGAGATCCAATAAATAAATGAGAAAACAAATTGGAACAAGGTGCAGGGAACACTATGATAAATAGGACATGACTCTCTACCTCGAGGAGCCTCCAAAGGACAGAGGTTGACATTTATATAAATACGAACAGCCAGCTCCTTGCCATTTCTCCTACCTAGAAAGGATATGAAGTTTGATTGACTCATTGGGACAGAATGTTTGCTTCTAAGAGCCAATATGATTTTAAATGTGTACCGAAAGCTCTCCTGTTCTGACAGAATGCAGACCGTATTCATAGCCTGTGCACTGCAAAACAGGAACTGTTCCTGCTGCCGCAGAAACCCGAAATACATCCCGACTTCTTGTGACAAGTTGGAGAGCTTAGCGGTGACATCATTTGCTAACAATAGATGCACTTAAAATTAATGACCCTCTCCACATCCCCTGGCGCTTTAATTTAAAACACACTCAGCAGCACAGACAATATTACTCTGACTACAAGTCACAGGATTATGAACGACGTGTTCCCGAGATGCAGGCAGGGATAGGGTTCTACCTCCTTAGCTAGAAAAAAAAAATGATTAAATGAGCCTGACAAAACAAGGTCGTGGTAGAATCAGAAGGGGCTCACAGCAGGGTAAATCTGGGACAAAACCCAAACAGAAATTCTCTGGACAGGAGGGTTGCCTGGAAGGGCCTCTCCCCTCCCCCATGTGACACCCTTCAGGGTCTTCCTGCTGTCCACAGTTTAATATCCCGATTCCTTAACTCACTTTACGGGATTCTTCACCAATGGCGTGCTCTAAGCCACGGTCCTTTAACAAGGGCCAGGGTTTCTGTTTTATTTACTCTGCTGTCTCTAGAGTCTAAGACGCAGTAGGTGCTTAATAAGGATTTGTTTGTTCAATGGGTGAAGCCTCCCAGATTAGAACCATTACAATACCTGATAGAGGTCTTGCCCCTAAAAAATCTGTATGTATTTCAAAAACTCTTCAAACTCAATAATAAGACAACTCATTAAAAATTTTTTTTCTTTTCATTAAGTAATCTCTATGCCCAACGTGGGGCTTGAATTCACGACCCCATGATCAAGTCACATACTCCACCAACTGAGCCAGCCAGGTGCCCCTGAGACAACCCATTTTGAAAAAAATGGGACACCCATTTTGAATAGCTATTTCATCAGAGAAGATATACAAATAACTAATAAGCACATGAAAAGATGCTTAGCATCATTAATCATTAGGGAGATGCAAATCAAAATCACAATGAGATACCACCTCACACCCAGGAGGATGGCTAGAGTTAAGAAGACAATAGCAAGTGTTGGTGAGGATGTGGGGCAACTGAGGCATACACCTACCATATGACCCAGCAATTCCACTCCCAGGCAAATGCTGAATGAAAATACAAGTCCACAACAAAACTGGCCCACAGACCCTTCCATCAGCTTTAGTCACTCGTGGACAGGTAGGACTTTACCTGGGGCGACTGAGCCGAAGTAGAGAGTAGGATGTGCAACTAACTGAGCCACCCAGGTGCCCCTGATTCCATTTATATGAAATTCTAGAATAGGCAAAACTAATCTATCATTCAGAAAGCATATCGGTGGTTGTCTGGAGCTGCGGATGGGGAGGGGACCGCTGCCAGAAGGACCCAAGGAAACTTTCTGGGTGGTAGGCATGTTCTAAATCATGATTAGGGTGGTGGTTACATGGGTGTTATATTTGTTACACACTTAAAATGGGTACATTTTATTGTAAGTAAATTATACCTCAATCAACTTGGCTTAAAAGAAAAAAGAAGTCTGTAGGGGGAGGGCACCTGCACCCCAAAGAGAACAAATCTTTCACTAACGAGACTCAGGTGCTGTAGGGTGTAGGGCAGTATGGGTGTGAGGTTCTGAGTGGAGAGTAGTGCTCTCTGGATGGGGGTACTGGTTTGTTCACTATTCATTCTATTGTTTAGTTTTGTTTTTAAATGTTTACTTATTTATTTTGAGAGACAGAGAGAGAGAGAGAGAGCACAACCGGGGGGGGGGTGGTCAGAGAGAGGGGGAGACAAAGAATCCCAAGCAGGCTCCTTGCTAACAGTGCAGAGCCAGATGCAGGGCTTGAACACCCAACTTGTGAGATCATGACTTGAGCTGAAACCAAGAGCCAGACCCTTAACCAACTGGGCCACCCAGGTGCCCCTCATTCCCCTGTTGTTGAGCATTTGTTTTCAGTTATCAATATTGGGGCGATTATCAATATTTATGCCCGGAGGCCTCTGTGGGGGCCTTGTGTTCTAGAACTCAGATGGGACAGCTCTCTACCCTAAGATCCACAGGGCCTGTGAGGCTGTCAACAGACCACCTTTCCTGAGACAAACTGGTTTCTCCATCTCCCAGGACTTTCATTAGCAAAGTGCAGGGTGAATCCATGATCCTTTCTTTACTGCCACAAACGGTACATTTGCAGTATGAGAAGGAAGTTCTGGGGTTACTGTGAGATCAGAGGCCACGTGATGGTCTCCCCCACTTGCCTTTCTGGTTCCCCCCACCCCTTTTGTTTTGAAACTCCAGAACTGGGGGTGCCTGGGTGGCTCAGTCGGTTAAGCGTCTGACTTCAGCTCGGGTCATGATCTTGCGGTTTGTGAGTTCGAGTCCCGCGTCAGGCTCTGTGCTGACAGCTCAGAGCCTGGATCCTGCTTCAGATTCTGTGTGTCCCTCTCTCTCTGCCCCTCCCCAACTTGCACTCTGTCTCTCTTTCTCTGTCTGTCTCAAGAATAAATAAACATTCAAAAATTAGAAAATCCAGCACTGGGTCCTGGCCTGAGGAGCATTGGCCGGGAGTAGGATGAAAATGACTTCTGGAGCCAAAGTGGCTGACTAGATTTTGCTGAAAGCAGAAAATTGACCATATTTTCCCTTGCTATTTTGGTTTCATGAGGCACAAGTTCTTTGAAAACAATGGGAATGAAGAAACGCTTCCAACTCAGCCTGTGGTTGGAAACTCCATGAGTAACTGTTCTCCTAGCAAACCTCGAGGGGGAAAAGCGCATATCTGAAAAGCCGAGGACCTATGAAGGAGAAATTCCTCAGCTGGCCTGCATTAAGACATCATTCTGTGGGCCATCCGAGCCCAGCCATCACTGGCTCCCTGCAGCTTGGGGGCTGGCCAGCACGTCAGACCATGACACAAAAGCAGGGACCCCCTTCTGGTATTTGCCCAGTTTCAGGGACACTTTGTAACTTAAAAAAACCCCTGTTTTTATTTAGTTTTGAGAGAGCGAGAGAAATAAAGAGAAGGAGCAGGGTAGGGGCAGAGAGAGGGAGACAGAGGATCCAGAGCAGGCTGTGGGCTGACAGCAGCGAGCCTGATGCGAGGCTCAATCTCATAAACCATGAGATCATGACCTGAGCTGAAGTCGGACGCTCAACTGACTGAGCCACCCAGGCGCTCCATTTCCTTTATTGAACTAAAATTCACGGAACATAAAATTAACAATGAACCATTTTAAAGTGTACAGTTCAGCAGCATTTAACACATTCACAGTGTTGTGTGACCATCTCCTCTATCTACTTCCAAGACGTTTTCATCACTGTGAAAGAAAACCATGTACCTATTAAGCAGCCACTCCCACTCTACAAGCGGTAGAACCCACCCCCCACCTCCCAGCCCCTGGCAACCACTAATCTACTTTCTGTCTCAGTGGATTTGCCTATGCTGAGTATTTCACGTAAATGGAATCATACAATGTGTGGTCTGTGCATCTGGCCGCTTTCACCTAGCATAATGTTTTCAAGGTAGTGTGTATCACTACCTCATTCCTTTTAATGGCAAAATAATATTTCACTGTGTGGATAGACCGCATTTTGTTTATCCATTCATCTTTCGATGGACGTTTGTTTCCAGCTTTGGGCTATTGTGAATAATGCTGCAATGAACATTTGTGTGCAAGTATTTGTTAGAACGCCTACTTTCAATTCCTTTGGGTATATACCCAGGAGTGGAATTGCTGGGGCATACGGTCATTCTAGGTTACACCTTGCAACATCTTATATACCACGCAGCTAAATCCCATTTTTGTAAAGTCGGTCCACGTAGACCCCTGGTTTTTTGACTTGGGCTGTATATTGGAATCATCCGTGGAGCTTTAGCAGCACCAATGATTGTTTCCACCCACTGAAGATTTGGATTTAATTGGTATAGTGTATAGCCTGAGTATTGCGAGTTAGTTGAAAGCTCATTGGGTGATTCTGATGCGCAGCCCAGGTGGAGAACCATTCTAGACTCTTCCTTGAAGTCTACTTGTAATAACTTCACTATTTCTGCATCTCGGCTTCCTCATCTGAAACGGGCAGACCATTATGAGGAACAGATGAGTTGAAATGTTTGAAACAGCTGTGAAAACATGGGAGCAAGCTAATTGGCCCATCTGTTCCTCATAATGGTCTGCCCGTTTCAGATGAGGAAGCCGAGATGCAGAAAGCTTGTCTGAGGTTAAAGCAAAACAGAACACTCCAAAAAAGCAGTACAAGAGACCAGGGATGAAAGGCAGTGTCATCAAAATTTATGAGAGAACTAGAGAGGCTGTGCCCTCAGGATGAGTGTTTCCAGACTGAATGGAAAGCCCCACATGTGTATCCCAGGGCTGTGATGGAGGCTGGCTGGGCAGAGGCCAGTCCTGAGCTCAGGCCAGTTTCACCGAATTTCTCATCTTCCTCTCCCAACCTCAGACTGGGAATGAAGGCAGCAAAACCTTTTCAGATTTCCACATGGATCCTTCCCAAAAACACTGGCATGAGAAGAAAAATTGCTGAGCAACTGCCAATGAGTTTTGACCTTCTCTTCTCACAAACTGTGATCTTTATTTTAATTTGGCACATGTTTTTCTGACCAAGGTATCCCCATGGAACTCAGCTCTAGACAGCGAGGAGATTTGTCTTTGGAATAATCACTGCTCATTCCAGGAGAGGCCTCTTTTCATTTGCATGTGGAAAAATCAGGAATGGCCTAAACAAATTTTCATTATGTTTTCTACATATCATGGCAATGAATAGCAAGGAGCTTCCTTTTGGCTCTTGAGGCTCACTGCCTGGTCCTGAATTTGAGTAGCTTTCTCTTAAAAAAAAAAAAACACATTCATTTATTTATTTTAAGAGAGAGAGAGAGAGAGAGAGAGGATCCCAAGCAGGCTCTGCGCTGACAGCACAGAACCTGATGTAGGACTCGATTAAGAGTCGGATGCTTAACTGACAGCCACCCAGGCTCCCTGAACGGTTTTCTGTCTTTTGCTTTGGGTTTTCTCTTTTTTTTAAACATTTATTATTAAGATACAGAGAGAGAGAGCATGAGCATGGGAGGGGCACAGAGAGGGGACACAGAATCTGAAGCAGGCTCCAGGCTCTGAGCTGTCAGCACAGAGCCCAACGAGGGACTCAAACTCACAGACCGCGAGATCATGACCTGAGCCGAAGTCGGATGCTTAACCGACTGAGCCACCCAGGCGCCCCTGGATTTTCTCTTTTAAGGTTAAGAGTTCATGATGTTCTTTGGGGAAAGGAGGAGATGGTACTAGAGAGATTAGGGGACCTGTTTTACTTAGGATGTTGTTTAGGAATCTTAGTGCAAAGCACAGAACCTGCCTAAGGTATCACTGGAGCCAAGAAAGGGTTTATTCAGTGATAGTATTCCCAGTCTTCCTGGTTGGAGGCCCACTGCCCAGAGCATTCCTCAACAAGGGAGTGGGGCAGCTCTCGCAAAGACCCTGAAGCAACCACCACTGGTTGGCACATGCGGCGGCTCATGGGCATCATGCTGGGCGCTGGGTGCCAGAAATTCCACCATAGGAGCCTGCAAGCCAGACGCCTCTGCCATCATCCTGGCCAGAAAATGGTTTCTTCCTGGCATTTACTTCTGAATCCAAGTGTCCCTGTGTGTGTCTGATCGACGAAACTAGGTCACATGCCTGGGCCCTAACTGCAAGGGAAGTAAGGAAAGAGAATCTCCGGCTTCTGTCTTCAGGAGCCAGGACTTACAAGGTAGGAAATTCCCTAAGTGTAGAAAGAGTATTTAAAAGGTGGTCGGTAGCTAGAAACGGTATCACTACTAGCAGAGGTGGTTTGGTCGCAGGGAACAGAAATCCACTTGTCCACGTAGGTGGTTTGAATGGGTTTCTGAAATGGACACAGGGAAATGTCATAGAAACAGCTATAGCAGGGTCTTAACGGGACTAGAGAGCTGGCTAGCAACTTCCTACTCTTCCTGCTCTCCATTTCTGTGATTCTCACCTTGGGTTTCATCCTCTGTCGGCCCACCAGCTTCCTCCCCTTGCCCTCGACTACTGCTCCCTTAGAACTTTGACCTGCATGTGGCTTTGGTATAAACCCTAGCCCCAGTGCTATACAGGTTGGTGCTCACATGATCTCACTGCGTGTTCCATGTTCGTTGAAGGTGGTGGGGGTGGTGGTGGGGATTGTTGAATGCATCTGATTGGCTCTGCTTAGGTCAAATGTTTATCTGCAGTCCAAACAGCTGTGTCTGGGAGGAAGCGGCAGAGACACATGGGGCTCTGACTGGGGTATTTTTTTCTAAGAGGTGGTGGTTGGCAACAGCTGCTGTCCAGTCACGGAAAATGCCAGCCAGAAGGGGCCCCCAAAGGGCAGGAAGTGCCGGCCCTTCAGTTTACAGTTAAAGAGACGGAAGCTCAGAGAGGCTAGGTGTGTGGGGTGGGGGATCGCACTGCATAGCGGAAAGACAAAAACCAAAGCGTGGTGTTATTTAACCACCCTGAAACTCAGTTTCCTCCTTTGGGAGAAAAAGGGAATAATACCTTGCAGGTTGTCGTATTAAAACGAAAAAAATGTAGCAGGCTTAGTTTTGAGCAAACACTAATTAAAAAGTTAGGTGTTATAAGGCCAAAAGAGACCCATAAAACTTGATTAATTTGAATTGCTTTATACATGCTCATATCACCCAGATAACTTGTTCTGTTGAGCTCCCAGGGCCACTGCCATGAGCTGTTCTAGGACTGCATAGAAGTAAAATCCTATAGTATGTGCTCTTTTTAAAAAGTGTTTATTTATTTATTTTGAGAGAGAGAGAGAGAGAGAGAGAGAATTAGAGCATGAGCAGGGGAGGGGCAGAGAGAGAGGGAGATACAGAATCCCAAGCAGGCTCTGCCCTGTCAGTACAGAGCCCGACACAAGGCTCAGTCTCATGAACCATGAGATCATGACCTGAGCCAAAATCAAGAGTTGGATGCTTAACCTACTGAGCCACCCAGGCGCCCCCTAAAGTATGTACTCTTTTTTGTCAAGTTTCTTTGGCTCGACATGATGTTTTTGTTTGTATCAATAGTTTGTTCCTTTTTATTGCTGATTAGTGTTCTGCTGTATGAATATATTGTAATTTATTTTTCTACTGTTGGGTAATTTCCAATTTTTATCTATTATGAATAAGCCACCATGAACATTCTTGTCTAATCTTTATGTGGACCTTTCTTTTATTTCTCTTGGGTGAATACCTAGGAATGGAATTGCAGAGTCATGGGTGGGCATATGTTTAACGGTAATAGACACTGCCAAAATTTTCCAAAGTTATTGAACTCTTTTCCACTCCCACCAACAATGTAGGAGAATCCCATTGTTCTACATGTTTGCCACCATTTGGCAAAGGTTGTCAGTCTTTTTAGCCATTCTAGTGGGCGTCTAGAGAATCTCATTGTGGTTTTAATTGGAGCTTCCCTAATGGCTAATGATATTGAGCACCTTTTCATGTGCTTGGTGGCTACTTAATATATTCTTTTGTAAAGTGTTCAAGTCTTTTACCCATTTTTATCTAGTTGTCTTTTCATTATTCATTTGTAGTTATTTTTATATTCTGTATATAAGTCATATATAATGTATATATGTGTGTGTATATATATGTATATATACACATATATACACATATATATATATACACATATATACACATATATACACATATATATATACACACACATATATATATACACACATATATATACACACACACATATATATACACACATATATATACACATATATACACACATATATATACACATATATACACACATATACATACACATATATACACATATACACACATATATATACACATATATACACATATATACACATATATACACACATATATATACACATATATACACATATACACACACACACACACACACACACATACACAAACCGTAGCACTTAATCTCTTTTTTTAAAAACAGCTTTATTGGGGGCGACTGAGTGGCCCCCACTCTATTGGTTGAGTGTCCGACTTCAGCTCAGGTCATGATCCCATGGTTCATGGGTTGGAGCCCTGCATTGGGCTCTGTGCTGACAGCTCAGAGCGTGGAGCCTGCTTCGGATTCTGTGTCTCCCTCTTTCTCTTCCTCTCTCTCTCTCTCTCTCTCTCTCTCTCTCACACACACACACACACATACACACATACTCTCTCTCTCTCTCAAAAATAAGTAAACGTTAAAAACAGCTTTATTGACATATAAGCGACATCTAATAAACAATGTATTTAAAGTGTACTCTTGTGAAACCATTAGCACAATCAAGATAAATACCATATCCATTGCCCTCAAGATTCATGCCCCTGTATAACCTCTCCTTCCTGCCCCCTCCCTACCTCCTGACCCATCCCCAGGCAACTACTGGTCTTTCTGTTACTATAGAATAATATTTATGTAAGTGGAATCATATAGTATGTACCTTTTTTTGTTTGGCTTCTTTCACTTAGCAGAATTAACTTGAGATTCCTCTATGTTGCATTTCTTTTTATGTCCATTTCTTTTTATCACCCAGTAGTATTCCATTGTGTGGATACATCATAATTTGTTTACCTGTTCAACCTTGGTGGGTGTTTGTGTGGTTTCCAGTTTGGGGTTGTTATGAATAAAGCTGTTGTGATCGGTCATCCCCAAGTCTTTAGTATGGACATATGCTTTTATTTCCCTAGGCTTAGAATGGATGGATCAGAAGGTAGGTGTATGTTTAACTTTTAAAGAAACTGCCACGTTGTTTCCAATGTGGTTGTACCATTTCACACTCCCACCAGCAGTGTAAGAGGGTCCCAGTTATTCCATATGCTCTCTAACACTTGTTATGTCAGCCTTTCTAATTTTAGTCATTCTAATAGGATGCAATTCTAATTTGGATTTGCCTAACAATGAATGATGTTGACCATATTTCCTTGTTTATTTGCCTTCTGTATATCTTTTTTTGGTGAAGTGTTTCTTCACCTATTTTGCCAATTATTAATTAGGTTATCTGTTTTCTTATTGAGTTTTAAGAGTTCTTTATATATTTTGGGTACAAGTCCTTTATGAGATACATACAGAGAAAATATACAGATGTGTTCTCCCAGTCTGTGGTCTGTATTTTCATTCTCTTAACAATGTCTTTCAAAGAGTAGAATTTGTTTTTATTTTAATATAGCCTAAGTTAATACTTTCTTCTTTTTTTTTAATTAAAAAAATTTTTTAATGTTTATTATTGAGAGAGCATGAACGAGCAGGGGAGGGGCAGAGAGAGAGGGTGATACAGAACCCAAAGCAGGCTCCAGGCTCCAAGCTGTCAGCATAGAGCCCTACATGGGGCTCGAACTCATGAGCCGTGAGCTCATGACCTGAACCGAAGTTGAACACTTAATGCACTGAGCCACCCAGGTGCCCCCCCAGCATTTTATTATTATTTTTTAAAAAAAGTTTATTTATTTATTTTTATGTGAGCACGTGCACACATGCAAGTTGAGGAGGGGGAAGAGAGAGAGAGAGAGAGGGAGGAAGGGAGGGAGGGAGAGGGAGAGAGAATCCCAAGGAGACTCCATACTGTCAGCACAGAGCCCAATATTGGGCTCAGTCTCACCAACTGTGAGATCATAACCTGAGATGAAGTCAAGAGTCAGACACTTAACCAACTGAGCCACCCAGGCACCCCTCCAGCACTTTAAAAGATATAATTCTTGGGGTACCTAGCTGGCTCAGTTGGTAAAACATGCAATTCTTGATCTTGGGGTCATGAGTTTGAGCGCCACATTAGGCATAGAGTTTACTTAATAAAAAAAAATTTAAAAATATATAATTCTATTGTCTTATGGTCTCTGTTGTTTCCGATAAGAAGTCAGTCATCATTTTTATTGTTGTGTACTCTATATAATGTCTTTATTCTTTGGATGCTTTAACGAATTTTCTGTCTTTGGTTTTCAGTAGTCTGACTATGATGTCCCTATAGGAGTGTGTGTGTGTGTGATGTTATTTGGGGTTTGCTGGGCTTCTTGTTTTTAATTGAATTTTGAAAATTGTCTTCAATTATTTACCTGCTGTGTTCTCTCCTCTGGGACTCCCAATACATGCATGTTAGTCTAATTGCTTGATATCCCACGGGTCATTGAAGCTCCCACCATATTTTTTCCAATCTTTTTTTTCTCTCTGTGCTTCATTTTGGGTAATTTCTTTTTTAATTTTTTTATTGTTTTTATTTTATTTTTGAGAGAGAGAGAGACAGAGTGTGAGCAGGGGAGGTGCAGAGAGAGAGGGAGACACAGAATCTGAAGTAGGCTCCAGGCTCTGAGCTGTCAGCACAGAGCTTGATGTGAGGCTTGAACTCATGAACTGTGAGATCATGACCTGAGCAGAAGTCAGACACTTAACCGACTGAGCCACTTAGGTGCCCCCATTTTGGGTAATTTCTATTGACATCTCTTAAAGTACATGAAATGTTTTCTTCTGCTATCTCTAATCTGCTATTTTTCTTATTCAATGATTTTTTAAGAAATTCAAATATTGTAGTATTATTTCAGTACTAAGATTTCCATTTGGTTAATTTTTAGAAATTTTATTAAATGTTTATTTATTTTGAGAGAGAGAGAAAGGAGAGACCATGAAAAGAGGAGGGGCAAAGAAAGAGGGAAAGAATCCCAAGCAGGCTGCATGCTGTGAGCAGAGAGCCCCACACAGCCCCACACAGCCCCACACAGGGCTCTATCTCATGAACCGTGAGATGATGACCGGAGCCAAAATCAAAAGTCAGATGCTTAACCAACTGAGCCACCCAGATGCCCCACATTGGGTTCATTTTTAGAGTTTCCATATGTCTTCTAAAATTCAAATTCCCCATGTCTTCACCCATTATATCCATCTTTTCCTATAAATTCCTTGACATATTAATATTAAATTTTTGTTTGGTAATTCCAACATCTGGGCAGTCTCTGGGTCTGCCTCTAATTAACTATTTTTCCCCCTTTTGATAAATGTCACATTTTACTACTTCTTCACATATCTAGTATTATTTGACTATATATAAGATATAGTAGTTATAAGAAATTCTAGATTCTCATATCTTCCTTCGAAGAGTGTTGAATTTTGTGTGGCATTCAGTTAATTTACTGGCAGATCACCTTGATACTGGGGAGGCTTAAATTTAGGCTTTGTTAGGGTAGGCCTACCTAGTTCAGTTTTGCCCTTTGTCCTGAGAAATGGTCTTCACTCCTAAGGTGTGGCCCTTTGGGGTTTCACTGGAAAGCCTGAGGTATTTTACAAGCCTGTCTAACTTGGTGGACCTTGAACTGTTAATCTGTCTCCCATTACTGGGAAATTGCTGAAATCTTCATGTAGTTCTTTTGGCCTTGAGTTCTCGGCTCCTTGGAGTCACCCCACATATATGCACTTGAGGACTGAAACAAGGATCTAAGGGGAGTATGTTTGCCAATTGTGTGGCTCCTTCTTTTCCATGTTTTCCCTCCTCAATTTCCAGCCACTGTGGCAGCTATATACTCTGACTTCTAACTTGTCAGCCTGATAAGACTCCTGCTTTCTGCTTGAGCTCTATTCCCTATCTGCAGCATGGACCTCATAATGCCCTCCCTAAGAGGAAAAGGCCGTTTTCTTTTTTATTTTTAAAATTTATTTTTTTTAATTCCAGTATAGCTAACATACAATGGTTATATTAGTTTCAGGTATAAGAGGAAAACTCAGATAAATTGTGTCTTTACCTAGTTTGCTTCTCTCTCTCTTTTTATGTTTATTTTTCAGAGAGACAGAGAGCACGTGAGGGGCGGGGGGGGGACAGATGATCTGAAGCCAGCTCTGTGTTGACAGCAGACAGCCCAATGTGGGGCTTCTATCTGAGAACCATGAGATCATAACCTGAGCCAAAGTCAGATGCTTAACTGAGCCACCCAGGTGCCCCACCTAGTTTACTTCTCTTAAGGGTTGTATCTACTCTGGTTGCCTATTTAGGTTGCTCTCCAGTGCCTTTAAATATTTTTTCTTTAAATATTTTCCCACAGTTTACACTAGCGATCAGCAGAAATGTTAGTCTGATACAAGCTACTCTGCCATTATTGCAAGCAGAACTCATACACTTAGTCTTTATATTGAGTAAACCAATACTGGCTTTTGCTTGTCTGTTCTGAGAACTTACTTGACTTAAATTTCACTAAATAATCCAGTAAATTAGTAATTCCTAATGGTCTATCAAAGTTTCAGAAGTTGAAAATAGGTCTGTAATAGTGAAGACATCTTGAGTGTGTAAACTTCAAAAAAAAAAAAACCTTTATAATCTATTTTCTGAAACAGGGAATACAATCACATGGTTCAATATTTAAGAGGTAAAAAAGATACACCATAAAAAGCTTTAGTCCCACCTCTCTTGCGTGTGTTTTTAAAAAATTGTCAGCTCCATTTTTTAATCTAATCCCTGTCATAATCCTAGGAATTCCTTGACAAAGAAGTTTGTTTTGTTTTGTTTTGTTTCATAAATAAATGATATCCTCCAGCAGGAATCATTACAGAGGAAGGCATCAATTCCATTTATTTCTGCAAACATTTCGTGTGCCCGGAACAATGTTAGCTATTGTGGAGTAGAAACGTGAGTCATACAGTTGAGAGTGCACTTCTCTTAATTAGAAAGGAGAAGACAGTAGAATGAAGGACTATTTGTAAGGAAATCTGATGCCTTCTTCTTGACCCAGTTGGAAGAGTTGATAGAAAAAGGTCCCACCCCTGTCCAGCTGACGCCTGGAGTTAAGGTTATATTCTTGGCCCTGTCTCTCTAACAGGGTGTCTCTCTAGCCCAACTGCTGCCCTGTTTACAGCCAAGTTCAGCACAGGGTCCAAAGAACCTTGCTGGAAGCTTGGTGTCTAGTTCACAGTTCTTAGGGAGAGGAAAAAGCTAAGTCAAGCCTCTGTAACTTCAGAATGTTGAACTAGCTACAGTTTACAACAGAAGG
This sequence comes from Lynx rufus, assembly GCF_022079265.1. Classification (NCBI taxonomy): domain Eukaryota; kingdom Metazoa; phylum Chordata; class Mammalia; order Carnivora; family Felidae; genus Lynx; species Lynx rufus. The sequence goes on from NW_025814828.1 coordinate 36,295,881, forward strand.
GTTGCTCAAAGGGCTGAGTGTTCTCCAGCCAAGTCTGAAAGAGCTGAACCCCTTCCTAGCAGCTGTAAAAACACGCCGTGTCCACAACAAATGTGCCGAAAAGACACCGGAAGTTGAACAAAACCACAGAGGCAGCAGCAGGAGTTCTGAGCACTCCTTGTGTGGCTACACCTTCAGGTTCCTACAGGGGCTGGGACTGGCAAGGCAGGGTAATGTGTACACAGTGGGAGGGACTGAATGGTAGGTCAGGGGTGTCTGTTAGCAATTTGGGAATACTGCTGAGGAGGAACAGAAATTATGAATATCAGTGGTCAGATTTACATCTGGGTACCTTTGTTCCTCTGCAGGAATTTCAGATCGAGCACATTCCACCTGTGAGCCTCCCTTGGCCAGAAAATAAAACTTGCGCATCTTCCCTGCTGCCTTTTCCATTAGAACTCAAGATGGGGCTTGGGACCCCTGGCTAACATTCTGTTTTGGTGCAGGTGGCAAGCCTACTGGAGGGCTTTTGAAGTCTTTATCTGATCCTCCATTCAAATGCTCAGAACAGAATTAATTTTATAAGCACCATTCTTTCCCGTGATAATGTATAAAAAGCCTTTAGAGGGCAAGGGATGGTGAATAAAAGTTAACTTCATGGTGTCCACAATTATTTTCTGAGATATGTAAGAAGGTCATTGTTAGTTTATTTAGTATGCTGTCCTTAGGGCTTAAATTTAGTGACTGTTAAAAAGAAAAAAAAAAGATTGATAGGCTTCTCTTTCTTTCCCAATCTCCTGTTCCCTAACTCTCTCTTCTTCATGAGGCTTAATTTACTCAGTGGGTTTTGTTTCAGGAATTGAATTCTTATGGTGGGAGGGACTAGAGCAGCACCAATAAAAATATAATGCAAGCCACATATGTTTAAATTTTCTTTTTTCTTTAAAGTTTATTTATTTATTTTTGAGAGAGAGAAGAGAGTGAGTGAGCGGGGCAGGGGCAGAGAGACGGGGGATAGAGGATCCAAAGCAGGTTGTGCGCTGACAGCAGAGAGCCCCATGTGGGGCTCAAACTCACAAACCGTGAGATCATGACCTGAGCTGAAGGCCGTGGCTTAACTAACTGGGCCACTCGGTGCCCCTTAAATTTTCTAAGTAGCCCCATTAAAAACTGTAAAAAGAAAAGGATGACGTTCATTTTAATATTTCAGTTAACCAAATATATCTAAAATATCTTTTCAACGTGTAACCAATACAACAATTATTGATGAAACAACTTATCATTCTTTTTTTGGTACTAAGTCTTTGAGACCTGGTGTGTATTTCACACTTCCAGCACATCTCAATTCAGGATAGGCACATTTCAAATCTTCAGTAGCCACATGTGGCTGGTGACTACGGTATTGGGCAGTGCAGGGCTAGAGCACAGGCCCTGGTGAAGCCCTCCAGGTCCCTCCTCTGCATGCAATGATCCCTCTAGGTTGAATTCCAGGAGAGCACCCAGTGATGTTACAGGCAGGAGAGGGTTCAGAATGGGGTCAGATGCCGGAATCCCAGCTGGGTTTTGCTGATAAAGAGAACTGGAAAGCAAAGGGTAGGGCGGCGTGGGTGGGGAACGTGTGTTAAGGTCTGAGAACTGGGAGGAGGCCCTTCGAAGGGCACGGTTATGCAGGAGGTACGAGAACTTGGTGGAGGGCCGAACCCTGCCACACGGACAGGTGGGACCTTACCTGGGGCGACCCCTGAGCTGACGGCTGTTCCTTTTCTGTCTTCTCGCCCCCCACCCCACCTGCCAGCGGTAGTCCTCGGCCTGCCCAGCGCCTGGGCCGAGGAGGCGTGCACGCGCACCTGCCCGGCCGCCTGCGCCTGCAGCAGCACCGAGCGCGGCTGCTCCGTGCGCTGTGACCGCGCCGGCCTCCTGCGGGTGCCGGCCGAGTTTCCGTGCGAGGCAGCCTCCATCGACCTGGACCGGAACGGCCTGCGCTTCCTGGGCGAGCGGGCCTTCGGCACGCTGCCGTCGCTTCGCCGCCTGTCGCTGCGCCACAACAACCTGTCCTTCATCACGCCCGGCGCCTTCAAGGGCCTGCCGCGCTTGGCCGAGCTGCGTCTGGCGCACAACGGCGAGCTGCGCTACCTGCACGCGCGCACCTTCGCCGCGCTCAGCCGCCTCCGCCGCCTCGACCTGGCCTCCTGCCGCCTCTTCACGGTGCCTGAGCGCCTCCTGGCCGAGCTGCCCGCCCTGCGAGAGCTCGCCGCCTTCGACAACCTGTTCCGCCGCGTGCCCGGCGCGCTGCGCGGCCTGGCCAACCTGACGCATGCGCACCTGGAGCGCAGCCGCATCGAGGCGGTGGCCTCTAGCTCGCTGCAGGGCCTGAGGCGCCTGCGCTCGCTCAGCCTGCAGGCCAACCGCGTCCGCGCCGTGCACGCAGGCGCCTTTCGCGACTGCGGCGCCCTGGAGCATCTGCTGCTCAATGACAACCTGCTGGCCGAGCTGCCTGCCGAAGCCTTCCAAGGCCTGCGCCGCCTGCGCACGCTCAACCTGGGCGGCAACGCGCTGGGCCTTGTGGGGCGCGCCTGGTTCGCCGACCTGGCGGAGCTTGAGCTGCTCTACCTGGATCGCAACAGCATCGCCTTTGTGGAGGAGGGCGCCTTCCAGAACCTCTCGGGCCTCCTTGCTCTGCACCTCAATGGCAACCACCTCACCGTGCTGGCCTGGGCTGCCTTCCAGCCTGGCTTCTTCCTGGGCCGCCTCTTTCTCTTCCGCAACCCGTGGCGCTGTGACTGCCGCCTGGAGTGGCTGCGGGACTGGATGGAGAGCTCCGGGCGCGTGGCCGACGTGCCGTGCGCCTCCCCAGGCTCCGTGGCCGGCCTGGACCTCAGCCAGGTTGCCTTTGCGCGCACTTCCGATGGCCTCTGTGTGGATCCCGAGGAGCTGAACTTCACCGCATCCAGTCCAGGCCCGTCCCCAGAGCCTGCGGCCACCACCGTGAGTAGGTTCAGCAGCCTCCTCTCCAAACTGCTGGCCCCAAGGGCCCCGGTGGAGGAGGTGGCCAACACCACCGAGGGAACGCTCAACACCTCTCTGTCTGACAGCCTTCTCTCCGGTGGGGTCGTTGTTTTGGGCCACAGCACCTGGTTTCTCCTCGGCTCTGGTCTCCTGCTCATCGTGGTGTTTGTCCTACACATGGACTGACCTTGCCTCACTGGGGTGGCCCAGATTGCCTTGGCCAGCGGAGGAAAGTTGCGTTAACTGGCTTGAGGTGTTTGTGGTGGGGGAAGAGGGGAACTGGATGGGGCAGGTGGTGAAAATTCCAGCCCAGGATGGAAAGGACAGTTTACTTCCAGAGATGGTCCTAGGAGGAGGAGAGCCCTGGGCAGTGCCACACCGGGATGGGGTGAAGGTGGGGAGAAGAATGGATTTATGCTCATGTCACCTGGGCATCAATTGGACAAGAGAAGCAAGAGTGAACATGGGCCCTCCAGTGAGAAGACTAGGAATTGGAAGCTCTTAGGGCTACAGGGCTCTACCCCCATCCCTTGCCCCCATCTTCCAGGACACAGACTGCAGTGCCTGAATTAGAGTCAATCCAGTGGCTAAATACTAAGAACTGTGCTAGTTTTCTGGCAGGACAGCCCATTAAGCCCAGTCCCTTTGTTTTCTACCACAATTGCCCTCCCCCTCCCCTAGGGGCAAGGGCCACTAGGATCCAGAAAGATGGACAGGACAGGAGAGAAGGGGGATGTGAGAGGAACTTAGACTCGAGGGAGGTGGCCATGGTTCCTGGGGTCTGGAATGTGTTAAGAGGCATTGAAAACAAAGACCCGTTTCACTTACTCCACAATTATTCCCAGGGGTGGCCTTAGCCACAAAGCAACTTTAGGGCAGGGTAGGGGAAAAAAGAGGGGGAGCGGGTTTCTGTATACAAATAAATGGGTAAAATCCTAAGATTAAAAAAAAGAAAAACGTTAAACAAGTTTTTGTACCTCAGGAGTTTTTTTTAGAGTCTTTCATATGCAAACATGCATTGTGAATCTCCAGGAAGGCCACAAAATCCTCTTTTCTTAGGTTTTGTGGGAAGAGTGTCCAGAGGACAGAGATGCTGTTAGTAGGGCAGGGAGTCTTCAGCTTGGATGATCCCATTAGGTGCGGAAATCATTATGGGCGGCACACTTTGGGGCTGACTAATGGCCAGGAGGAAAGGAGGCAGCCAATAGCTGGGAAGGGGGCCTGACAGATTTCCCAGGGTGGGAGTTGGCCAACTCTAAGCCCCCAGGCCTGAGTGCCAGGGCAAATTCTGTATGTCTGCTAAATACTTGCTCAAGCAGTTCTCCACGCACAAGTAATGATGACTTCATTCGTCAACTTGCTGGAAATCCTCAGTTTTAATGTCCTGAATTCCTCTGTCTGTATTTACAGAGCTGGGTTTTCAAAGCTCACATAATTCAGGGTGCACCAAGCTGTCAGGTCTTCATGGTGATAGTACTTCTGTGTCTGTAGGTGATACTAAACATTAGAAATGTTGCAGAAAGACCTCTGAGGGTAGGAGTGTTCAAACGGGCTGTGACCATTAGTGGTCAATCGACTCAATTTAATGGGTCACAACCAGCGTTCAAAAAAAAAAAAAAAAAACCAACCAAGGTAGAATAGAACAGAAAAGACAGAGAGTGTCACATGTAACAAGTATTGTTTTGTAAAACTTAATTTGTATGCATTTATTCATATGTGTATGTATGTATGTTGTGTCTGGATTGCTGCATACAATTTATATTTTATTGTAGGCTGTTGTTTTTTTCTCTTGTGGGCTATTGTTAAGAAAGTTTGAAAGTTACTAATCTGGAGCCTGCATGATTTTTAAAAACTTTGTATTTGAGGTATATAGTTTGAGTTAGTTGTAAACATCACAGCCCTTCACCCCTAAATACCGTAGTATGTATTTCCTAGTCAGGAGCTTTATCATTGATAGAATAGTATTATTTAAAATATACTCTATAGTGAAATTTCAACAGTTGTCAAAATGATTTCCTAGGCAGTCACTCTATTTTACTATTAGTCGCAAAAAAAAGGTTCCTTGTGTTCACTTGATCACAGTACTCAAAATTCTAAATCCTCTGACTGACTTTAATGTTTTAAAATGAATTCGTTCTCCAAATGTCTTACTTTTCAAATGTGAGAACCAGATGAGGTCAGAAATGTTGTTTGTTCAAACCATGTGTCGTGGCTATGGTAACTGAGTAAGGCTCACGAGAATCCTGGAGACCAGACCTCTGCGTTTGGGTAACCATGGAAGTCCGCAGCACACGTGCAGCCTGTGTTACTGAGGAACAAGATGCTGCCTGGGGAGGAATGTCCTTCCTTTCATTTGGAGCAGGTTCCTGAGAGTCAGCCTCAAAATGCTGCTTCAGTTCTGCCCAGTGGTTAGATGGCCAGCTTTTTAATGAACATTTGTTTGGCTGAATGTTTTTGAACAAGTATCAACACTGAAATAGCCTCCGGGGAGACAGATTTTTATAGAACTACCCAGCCCAGTAGAATTCTGGGAACGTGGGAGTTACTTACTGCCAAACAGATCCAGAGTTGCCTGGAACAAGTTCCCCGTGAATTGTGGCCATTATGAGCTCTCATGAGAGAACGGGGAGTGAAGTTCCCAGTTTTGAGTTCATGAAGTTTCCCACCCCATCCCTGGCGGAAAGTACCTTGAGAAATGCCAAGGTGCTATGGATTCTGCTGAGCAAAACTACGTGTCGCCGTCTGGATGGACCATTTTATGCTGTGGCAACAAACGATCTCCAAACCTCAGTGGTTTCCTGAGGGTTATTTCTTATGCACATGTCCAACATGGGCTCGTGAGGGGGCTCTGCTCTTTGTAGTCACTCAGGGACCCAAGCTGATGAAGGATCTGCCGTTTTCGGACACTGTTATCTAAACACGAGTTTTAGGGTTTGTTGCAACAGAGAAGGAAAGCTTGGGAGAATCATGCACCACTCTTAAATGCTTCTACCCAGATGTGACATGTGTTGCTTCTCACCCTTCATTGGCCAAAAATGTCACCAGGCCACACCTAACTCCAGCCAGGCAAGGAGGTGTGGTCCTCCTGTGTGCCCAGAAAGAGAGGAGAACTGGGGATGTTGATGAACCCTAGCAGTGCTCCGGACAGCTCACCTGATAGAGTCAAGCCTGGACTTGTCAGCACTGTTCGAAGAAATAGAGGCTGGAGAGGGAAATCTAGTGGGCAAGGCCCTACTAGGCTCACTCTTTCTCCCCTCCCAGCACCCCAGCTGGGCTTTGAATACAATATTTGCCAGTATTCCTCTAGCCAGTAGGAAGGCTGTGGCCTCATTGTATTGGTTCTTTCAGAAAGGGGAGAGGGGTCCATGGCCGGCTCAGTTGGTAACTTTGTGTGACTTTTGATCTTAGGGTCATGAGTTCAAGCCCCATGTTGGATGTGCAGCCTACTTAAAGTTAAAAAAAATTTTTTTTAAAGGAGAGAGAAAATGTAGAGACAAAAGGTTCATCTTTTCCTCTTTAAAAAATGTTTTCTGCATATTCAACTTACACTATCCAAATCTTTAGAAGCTTGATCTTTGGAAAATTCCCTCTCAGAAAGCTCCCTGGCTATTTCTAAGAGGTCCCCCTGCCACCTGTAGTTTTATGAGGATGATCAAAGCCCCCACCCACCCACCTCTTTGTCAGGCTACCAAAATGCTGCCCTCTAGAGGGCACTTGTCTGCTGGTCACAGCTGTCATTGGCCATCGGCTCCCTCTGCCAACTTCACCCCGATTTGGTCCTCTGGCTGAAGGACAGCTTAGGTCCTCCCCCTTAATCCCTCACGGGACAAAAGTGAAGGAAATTTTTCCAAAGGGTTGGGTGTAATGGAAGAGAAGTAAGTAGCCCCTCTTACTAGTGTCAGATGTGGCTGTTGGTATAATCCACAGACCTCAACCCTCTCAGGGGCCCATGTGGCTGGGCTGGCTTAATTCTGCACCCCCCCCCCCCCCGCACTAGAAATACCCAGGCCTAGCTGTGTTTCTGAGACCAAACTCCCAGGGAGGACTTTTTTCTTGTCCCTTGTAAGGCCCACTTCTGCATTCTACAGATAGTGGCCAGCCTTGCCCTCTGCAGCACTCCCCATAAGATGTCACACAAAGTCCCACAGCGGGGTCTAACAGAGCTGAAGGGGTTAGTCAAGTCCAGATTTTCACCTCACCCACCTGCCTGCCACCAGCCCCTTCTTTATCCCGGTGCCATGTTGCTAGAAACTGTGGCTCAGAGCTCAAAAGAACAAACAACAGTTCTGGGGACACCCGTTAGCCTAAAGTTGCACAGAGTAAATTAACATTTCTCTCCGCAAAGCCCCACTTCCCTCTCTGACACTGTGTTCAGATTTGCCCCCAAGAGTGAGGGGGTGGGCCTTTCTATTTGCACGTGACCTGATGGCTTCACAGAGCAGAGGGCAGTCTTTCCCAGAGGCCTGCCCAAGTCTCCATCCCAGGGGCCAGAAATTGCTTGTGACATTAAATTTTTCTGGGTTCCAGAAGTCTGAAAGCTCCATCTCTGCCAGTGTGGTCAGGAAAGGCCGAGGGGGATAGGAGTCATATCAGGGGGATGGTATTTTTATGGTTTAGGTGGCAGTAATAACTGGCTCTCCTCCCCTTCCTGCACCTCCCCCCCCCCCCCACAGGGGCTGCGCTGATCAGAGAAGGAGTCATAAGCAGCCTCTGGTCTTGAAGAACACTCTGGCATCTGTTGTCTCCCTGTGGCCTGAGGTAAAAGGCTGCAGTGAAACATGGCCCCCTCTACCAGGTGCCTGGCCAACTTCAGTTGCTGAAAGAACGTCACTTCTATTCCTTCTCGTTGTATCTCAGGCACAGGAAATTTAGAAGCACTTAAACAGACATTTGCCATGTTTAAGGGAATTCCCTTGAAATGTTGCTGACTTTTACACCTGTGATGCTGAGAGGAGAAAAAGAGAGTTTTTGTTCAGCCAGATTGAGACTCCAGCGTGCAAGGGAGGCCTGTGGAGGGCTTATCTCTGTGGTTTGCAGCAGCCTAGCTGGAGTTCTCTCTGGGCGTATATGACCTCGTGGCCGAGGCCCACTCATGGCTCACTCAGGATCCACTTAGTAGGTCATGGCATTGGTAGTGGCAACCAGCATTAAATGATAGTGACAAAGTAGATGGGGAAACTTTAGCATGTAGCACTGATAGTAACAACAGTCTTATTTCGCTAAACTGTGGCTTCAGTTATATATGTTTGTGTGTGTGTGTGCACATGCACCAGAACACGACATAAAAATATATCTGTCACTGGGGTGTCTGGATGGCTCAGTTGGTTAAGCATCCGACTTCAGTCAGGTCATAATCTCATAGTTCATGAGTTCGAGCCCCGTGTCCGGCTCTGTGCTGACAGCTCAGAGCCTGGAGCCTGCTTCATATTCTGTGTCTCCCTCTCTCTCTGACCCTTCCCTGCTTACGCTGTCTCGGTCTCTCTCTCAAGAATAAGTAAACATTAAAAAAAATTTAAAAACACGTATCTGTCACTGTGATGGGGTCATGGGGTCATGATCATGAATATCTGTAAGCCAGGGTCATAGATCAATTTGATTCCTTACTTGTTTTCAAAGAGCTTGGGGTTGAAGGTAAAATGCAAGCCTGTTTCATTTGTTGGTTATTCTTCTTCCAGCCAATTCATTTTTTTGCATCACCACCAGAAAGTAGACTTGCGTTATTTATACCCTATTTATAAACCTAGTTAGATCAAAAGTAAGATTGGGTGTTTTGAAGAGCACCTGAGCAATTAGAATCAAGGTGCTCTTTGATCACGGGAAGAGTCGGGGTGAAGAAGTGTGTGCAGACCAGGCGGCTAATGACTGTGGGGCTCCTGCAGTGAGGTTCTGTAGAGGCCTGCAGAGCACTAATGGCTGTTTCGTTTAATAAGTTAATAGCTAATAATGAGAACATCTTTGAATGACCTTCTTGGTGTCTCACACTGATATCTATTATTAAAACATCTAATAACATGAAAAAGCCCCCCAAGGGTAAATGATTACAGAGATTATGATCATTTAGGATAAATTTTGCTATGTCACCTCTGTGCCCTATTCCTAATATATATATAACTGCCTTTCTTTTTTTTTTCTTTTTTGAAAGATTTTTTAAATGCTTTTTATTTATTTTGAGAGGGTGGGAGGGGCAGAGAGAGGGAGAGAGAGAGAATCCCAAGCAGGCTCCACACTGTCAGTGCAGAGTCTGACACAGGGCTTGAACTCATGAACCACGAGATCATGACCTGAGCTGAAATCAAGAGTCAGACGCTTAATCAACTGAGCCACCCAGGTGCTCCTATAACTGCCTTTCTAAAATGTTTCTAATTCTTCTTTAAAATGCTTATTGCCCTGGAATTCAAATGGTAACCATTATTAACTGCCTGTTATGTATCTGATAGTCTGTGCCTAATCAACTAATTCTCTCATTTAGGCATTGTTATCCGTATTTTATAGATGTGGAAACAGAATTAAGTGGATCTTGCCAAAGGTCCACAGCTAGTAAATGGGAAAACTGGGATTTGAATCTGAGTTTCAAAGCTCTAGACCCAGAGTAAACTTCCCTGTCTTTAGATAGTGATATGACACTTTCATCTCTGGGAATTTTTCTCTTCTGAAGCTAGTAATTGAAGTTCAGAAAAAATGACTGAAAGAAAATTCCAAAAGAATTATACAGTATGACCAAGTGGGATTTATTCCAGGTATGCAAGTCTGCTTTAACATTTGAAAATCAATGTAATCTACCATATCAACAAACTAGAGAAAAAAGAATCATATAATCATGACAATTGGTGCAGAATAAGCATTCACCAAAATATACCTATTCATGGTTAAAAATGCTCAGTGAGTTACAAATGGGGGGAATGACCTAAACTTGATAAAAATGCGTTTATAAGAAATCTATAGCTAATATCACACTTCCTGGTAAAGGACTGAATGTTTTCTCCTAAAATCAGGAACAAGGTGAGGATGTCTACTCTCACCACTTTTGTTCAGTGTAGTACTAGATGTCCCAGCTAGGAACTTCTAGTAACTTAAGAAGAAGAAATAAAACACATACATATTTGAAAGGAAGAAATAAAATTGTCCTTATTTGCAAATGATGTAATTTCCCATATAGGGAATTCCAAATAATATACAAAAAAATTCCTAGAACTAATAATACTCACCAAGATCACAGGATGCAAGATCAATACACAAAAATCCATTCTATTTCCATATACTAACAATGAACACGTGGAAACCAAAATTAAAAACACAATACCTTACACAATCACTCTAAAGAAAATGAAATGCTTACATATACGTTTAACGAAATATGTACAGCATCTCTATGAAATGCTGATAAAAGAAATTAAAGATTTATTTTTTATTTTTATTTTTTTATTTAGAGCAAGACCGTGTGAGCGGGGGAGAGGGGCAGGGGGAGAGGAGACAGAGAGAAAGAAAGACAGAGAGAGAGAGAGAGAGAAAATCTTAAGCAGCCTCTATGCTCAGTGCAGAGCCTGATGTGGGGCTTGGTCCCACAAGTCGGATGCTCAACTGACTGAGTCATCCAGGCACTCCCGAAGAAGATTTAAATAAGGGGCACCTGGGTGGCTGGGTCTTACCCGACTGACTTCGGCTCATGATCTCATGGTTTGTGGGTTCAAGCCCTGCATTGGGCTCTGTGCTGACAGCTCAGAGCCTAGAGCCTGTTTCAGATTCTGTTGTCTCCCTCTCTCTCTCTGCCCCTCCCCTGCTTGTGTGTGCATGTTCTTTCTCTCTCTCTTTCTCTCTCAAAAATAAATAAACATTTAAAACAAAAGAAATAAATGGAGAGACATACTGTGTTTATGGATTGGAAGAGTCAACATAGTAAAGATGTCAGTTCTTCAATTGATCTGTAGAGGTAATGCAATCTCTATCACAATTTCAGCAAAGTTATTTGTAGATATAGACATATGCTTGAATTTATACAGAAAGATACAGGCCATAGAATAGCTAAACCAATCTTGACAAAGAAGAATAAAGTGGGGAAATCCATGTGATATTAAGTCTTATTATATAGCTACAGTAATGAAGACAGTATAGTATTGTCAGATAGGAGCATAAAAACATAATGAGGGGCGCCTAGGTGGCTCAGTTGTTTAAGCATCCGACTCTTGATCTTGGCTCAGGTCATGATTTCATGGTTCATGAGTTTGAGCCCCCCATCGGGCTCTGCACTGACAGCATGGAGCCTGCTTGGGATTGTCTCTCTCCCTCTTTTTCTCTGCCCCTCCCCTGCTCACACACGCTCTCTGTCTCTCTTTCTCTCAAAGTAAATAAATAACACTAAAAAAAGAAACATAAATCAATGAACAGAATTGAGAATCAGAAATACACCCACACAAATAGGCTCAGCTGATATTTGACAAAAGTGCAAAAGCATTTCAATGGAGGAAGGGTAACTTTTTCAACAAATGGTGCTGGAGCAATTGGACATGCATAGGCAAAAAAAATGAAAGTTGACCTAACTCTCATACTTTATAGAAAAATTAACCCGAAATGAATCTTGGAATTATATGTAAAATATAAAATTATAGAACTTTGAGAAAGAAAAGAGAAAATCTTTGGCATCTAGGACTAGGAAGAGAGTTCTTAATCTTGATGCCAAAGGACAATACATAAAAGGAAAAATGGATAAATTATATCTCATTAAAATTAAAAAAGTTTTGTTCTGCAAAAGCCCATATGAAGACGATGAAAAGACAGCCTACAGCCTGGGAGAAAATATTTGCAAACCACATATCCTACCAAGGAATTCCACATCTCAATGGTAAAAATATAAAGAGTGTAATTAGAAAATGGGCAAAGCAGAATAGAAAGCCCAGAAATAAATCCATGCATATATGGTCCATTAATTTATGAGGCAAGAATATACAATGAGGAAAGGACAGTCTCTTCAATAAGTGGTGCTGGGAAAACTGGACAGCTATATGCAAAAGAATGAGACTGGACCACTCACTATCCTACACCATACACGAAAACCAACTCAAAATGGATTAAAGACTTGAATATAAGACCCGAAATCATAAAACTCTTCAAAGAAAACAGACAGTAAGTAAACATCTTGACATTGGTTCTTGGTGATGAGTTTTTGGATTTGACACCAAAACAAAGGCAACAAAAGCAAAAATAAGTAGGGCTACATCAATTCAACGTTTATTTATTTTTGGGACAGAGAGAGACAGAGCATGAACAGGGGAGGGGCAGAGAGAGAGGGAGACACAGAATCGGAAGCAGGCTCCAGGCTCTGAGCCATCAGCCCAGAGCCCGACGCGGGGCTCGAACTCACGGACCGCGAGATCGTGACCTGGCTGAAGTCGGACGCTTAACCGACTGCGCCACCCAGGCGCCCCAGGCTACATCAATTCAAAAAGCTCTGCACAGCAAAGGAAATCATCAATAAAATGAAAAGGTAACCTAAGTGGGAGAAACATTTGCAAATCATATATCTTATAAGGGGCTAGTGTCCAAAAGAACTCATACAACTCAAAAGCAAAAAAAAAAAAAAAAAAAAAAAAAAAAAAAAAAAAAATCAAAAAATGGGCAGAGGACCTGAATAGACATTTTTCCAAGGAAGGCATATAGATAGCCGATAGACACATGAAAAGATGCTCAACGTTGCTAATCATCAAGAAAATGCAAATCAAAACCACAATGAGCTATCACCTCACACCTGTCAGAGTGACGGTTATCAAAAAGAAATAAGTGTTGGTGAGGATGCGGAGAAAAAGGAACCCTTGTGCACTCTTGGGAATGTAAATTGGGGAGCCACTATGGAAGACAGTAGGGAGGTTTCTTTAAAAATTTAAAATAGAACCATCAGATGATCCAGCAATTCCACTTCTGGGTATTTATCTGACAAAAATAAAAACACTAACTTAGAAAGATATCTGTACCCCCATGTTCACTGCAGTATTACTTACAATAGCCAAGATGAGGAAACAACCCAAGTGTCTGTTGATAGATGAATAAATAAAATGTTGTATATATGTGTGATGTGTGTATGTGTATGTGTGTATACACACACATGCACACACACATACAAAGAAGTATTCTGTGATAAAGAATGAAATCTTGTCATTTGTGACAACATGGATGAACCTTGAAGGCTTGATGCTAAGTGAAATAAATCAGAGAAAGACAAATACCATATGACTTCACTTATGTGGAATTTAAAGACAAACAAAAAATAAGCACATAAATATGGAGAACATATTGGTTGTTGCCAGAGGTTGGGTATGGGGCGTGGAGTGGGTGAAATGGGTGAAGAGAATTAAAAGGTACAAATTTCCAATTATAAAATAAATAAGTCCTTGGATGTAATGTACAGCATGGCTACTATAGTTAATACTATATTGCATATTTGAAAGTTGCTAAGAAAGTAAATCTTAAAAGTTCTCATCACAAGAAAAAAATTATGTATGGTGACCAACATTAACTAGATTTATTGTGGTAATAATTTTGTAATATATACATATATCAAATTATGTTGTACACCTGAAATTAATATAATGTATTGCAATTATACCTCAATTAAAAAAAAGACAGGGGTGCGTGGCTGGCTCAGTCGGTAGAGCATGAAACTCTTGATCTTGGGGTTGTGAGTTTGAGTCCCAAGCTGAGCCTAGAGATTACTTAAAAAAAAAAAATAACGGACAAAAAGTATGAACAGATATTTTGCTGAAGAGGATATACAGATGGCAAATAAGCACATGAAAAGATGTTTAACATCCATAGCCATTAGAAATATGCAAATTTCAACCACAATGAGATAATACCATATACCTATGAGAATGGCTAAAATAAAAAACAGTGACAACACCAAATGCTGGCAAAGTTGGGGAGAGACGAGGTTACTCATGTATAGCTGGTAGGAACATAAAAGCATATAGGCATTCTGGAAAAAGATGGGCAATTTCTTCAAAAATTAACATGCATCTATATTATACCACTCAGCAGTTGTACTCCTGGTTGTTCACCCCAGTAAATGAAAATTATGTTCACACAAAAATTTGTATATGAATGTTCATAGTAGTTTTATTCATAATAGCTAAAAACTGGAACTGGCTTAGATGTCCTTCAGTGGTTGAGTGGTTAAACAAACTGTGTATATCCATAACAAGGGATACTACTCAGCAGTGAAAAGGAATGAACTAGCAATATACACAACAACTTGGTGAATCTCTAGGGAGTTATGCTTAGTGAAAAAAGCCAATCTCAAAAGTTTACATACTTTATATAAGATGTTTGAAATGACAGCACTTTAGGGGCACGTGGCTGGCTCAGTTAGTGGAGTGTGTGATTCTTGATCTCGGGGTTGTAAGTTTGAGTCCCATGTTGGGTATAGAGAGGAGATTACTTAATATTTTTTAAAGATTTTTTAAATGTTTATCTTTGATAGAAAATGAATGAGTGGGGGAGGGGCAGAGAGAGAGGGAGACCCAGAATCTGAAGCAGTCTCCAGGCTCTGAGCCGTCAGCATGGAACCTGATGTGGGGCTTGAATTCATGAACTTCGAGATCATGACCTGAGCTGAAGTCGGCTGTTTAACTGAGTGAGCCACCCAGGCACCCCTACTTAAATAAATTCTTAAAAAGGAAGGAAGGAAGGAAGGAAGGAAGGAAGGAAGGAAGGAAGGAAGGAAGGAAGGAGAGAGAAACAACAGCATTTTAGAAATAGAAAACTTCTAAACCAGTGGTTGCACAGGGTTAAGGACTGGGTTGTAGATGTGGGTGTGGTTATAAAAAGGCAACAGGAGGGATCTTTATTATGGAATTGTTCAGTATCTTCACTGGTGATGCATATGTGAACTTACACAGGTGATAAAACTATAGAACTAGGAGTGCCTGGGTGGCTCAGTTGGTTAAGTGTCCAACTCTTGATTTCAGCTCAGGTCATGATCTCACAGACATGAGATCAAGTCCCACATTGGGCTCTGTGCTGAGTGTGGAGCCTGCTTGGGATTATCTCTCTCCCTCTCCCTCTGCCCCTTCCCTGCTGGTGTTTTCTCTCAAAAAAAAAAAATCATTAAAAAAAAACAGTAGAACTAACTACACACACACACATACACACACACAAATGAATACAGGTAAAACAGGAAATCTGAATAAGATTGGTGGGGTTGACTGTATCAAGGTCAGTATCCTAGCTGTGATATTATACTGTAGTTTTGTCAAGTGTTACCATTGGGGGAAATTAGGAAAAACACACAGAGGATCTCTCTGTGTTATTTCTTACAACTGCATGTGAATCTACAATGATCTCAGTAAAAAACTTGAATTAAACAAAAAAGATGTTGGGATGCCTGGGTGGCTCAGTCAGTTAGGCGTCCGACATCAGCTCAGGTCATGATCTTGCGGTCCGTGAGTTCGAGCCCTGCTTCAGGTTCTGTGTTGACAGGTCAGAGCCTGGAGCCTGCTTCGGATTCTGTGTCTCCCTCTCTCTCTGCCCCTCCCCTGCTCACACTCTGTCTCTCTCTCTCTCTCTCAAAAAAAAGATAAAAAAATTTTTTTTAAATATGCCAACATTTGGATCCTTGATTTTCGAGGTGAAGGGTGTTCTGAGACCTCTTTGTATTTCTGGCATGGTACTATAGGGAGGCAGAATTTGCCACCACAAAATATGTCTCTTTGGTGTAAGATTATTTTAGGTTGATTATTATTTTTTTAAGTTTATTTATTTATTTAGAGAGAGAGAGTGCGAGGGAAGGGCAGAGAAAGAGGGAGAGAGAGAGAATCCCACCTGCACTGTCAGCAGGGCGCAAACTCATGAACCATGAGATCGTGACTTGAGCTGAAATCAAGGGTTGGACGCTCAACCCACTGAGCCACCCAGGCGCCCCTAGGCTGATTGTTTTTAAGAAACAGCAGACACAGAAGCAGCTCTGAAAACTGAATAGAAGTTACCTTTTTGTAAGAGACATTTAGATGTATAATGGAAATCTCCATTTGCAAGCGTGTCTCCCTTGCTGTACCAGGATGACTCAGTCTCTAAAAACTCTTATCAATGGAAGAGCCAAAGACTTAAATCTGCATAATAACCTTACTGTGCTTTTCCTGGTAACCTCCCTTAACTGGCTCCCCACCCCCAACATCTTATTTGCTTTAGCTTGTCGACTGAAAAAAAAAAAAAGCCACTCTCAAAATAGGTTAGTAAATGTTATATTCGTTATCTTACTGAGGACTGTGGCCTGGGAGACAGTATTTCAGATTGCCCTGAAAGAACTGCTCTGAAGCTTGTTGGTTTACAGATTATATGCAAAAAGAAGAAGGGGTATGCATGCTTGTGAGCAGTTCTCCAAGGTACAATTGCATGTTACAAGGTATAATTTGGTTGTAAAAATTAAGGTTTTCTGATTTCCACGTAGACATGTGAAAGATTCTTAGGTCATCTTAATACATTTTCCTTCCTTCCTTCCTTCCTTCCTTCCTTCCTTCCTTCCTTCCTTCCTTCCTTCCTTCCTTCCTTCCTCTCTCTCTCTTTCTTAGATTTTATTTTTAAGTAATCTCTACACCCAACGTGGGGCTCAAACTTACAACCCCAAGATCAAGAGTTGCACAGTCTACTGACTCTGACAGCCAGGCACCCCCATTATGTTTCTATCATGTCTGATTGTTCAAAAATATTGACCACAGGGGTGCCTGAGTAGCTCAATCGGTTAAGTGCCGGCCTCTTGATTTTGGCTCGGTTCATGAGATCTAGACCCTTGGGCTCTGCGCTGACAGGGTGGAGCCTGCTTGGGATTCTCTTTCTGCCCCTGCCCCCCCTCCCCCCCCGCCCCCCCCCCCCCGCCTTGTGTGTGTCTGCGCTCTCTTTCTCTAAATAAATAAACATTAAAAAAAAGAAAAGAAAGAAAAAATATTGACTACATGCCTCCACTTAACTGGTTTTTGGTTCTTTTTGTTTTTGGTTTCTCCTTGAGGTCACTTGAGACAGTCACCTACTGTAGTTTTAGTGCACAGTCCCCACCCCCTTTTGGGCAAATTGTGACCTATAGGAGACAATGGTGACCAAGTATCTCTTTGTCTCACGGTACTAGAAAGGCTCATTCCTATGAGCCTCATATGAGGCTCCGATACAAATGAGACAAGCATGTCCTACAAAGGATAACCATCTCTAACCATGTAAATTTGCTCATTTAGGATTTTTATAGCCTGAAGTATTTCATTATGTCTAGGTATAAATCGTCAACCTTTATATAGGAGTACATGTAATTTATAGTGTCTAGACGTTTTGCCATCATTAGCTTAGTGTGAGTCTGTCTAGATCATTGCATGCGACAAGAGGCTAACAATTTGTATAGTAAATATGTTAACAGTAAAAAGGCTAATATCATAGCTAGAATCATTGGAATAGATTTAAGCCAAGAATTTCTGAACATTTAGCAAACATTTCCTCAAGGCTGAGTATTGAGTCACTTAAGGCTGATATTTGGTATAATTAGCTTGTTCCCAGCATAATGGAGCCTTCTCACTTAATCTGTTGTAACTGGGAGTTACCCACATGAATTTGTCCCATAGCTGGAAAAAATTTTCACGCAAGGTCCTTGTAGTGTCATTGCAAGTTACCATTCTATCCTTTTGACAAAAAAAAATTTTTTTAAGTAAAATATCACACAACTTTGTTCCAACGTTCCCTAGTAGCTGGAGTTAAACTGTTCTGTTCTGGACCTTAGATAAGGCTTCTGCTTTGGGGTGCCCACGTGGCTCCATCGGATAAGCATCCAGCTTCGGCTCAGGTCATGATCTCACGATTCATGAGTTCTAGCCCCATGTTGGGCTCTCTGCTGTCAACACAGAGCCCACTTCGGATCCTGTCCCCCTCCCTCTCTGCCCCTGCTCTGCTTGTGTGTGCGCTCTCTCTCAATAATAAACAAGCATTAAAAAAAAAGAGAAGTCTACTCCGTATCTTGTCAACCAGTCTTAGTCTTGAGAATAGGTCAGTTCAGTCAAACAGTTGTGTCTTATTTTGGGAGGTGGTCCTGCAGGTGGGCTCTCAAAGTTCAGAAAATGGGAGGCATGTCTTGTGGAAACAAAGGAAAAATACAGGCTAATCATTGGAGCAAATTATAAACCTAGTGTCTGCAGTCTGAGTGCTGCCAGTGAGATTTCTAGATATCAGGTTCAAAGCATCTTCAGACAAAGTGAGGGCAGGCAGGACAATCTGACAGATTTTCCAGGTCTGCAATTTGAATGTCTCTGGTGAGCTTTCTGAGTGACCCAAACAGAAATAGGCATGAAGATCTTGTAAACATGGACTGTTGTGGCAATTTCTCTGAAGCTGAACTCAAGTTGTGTAGCTTTAGTTTGCAGGGCTTCAGGGAAAAAGGACAGTTTTTGTTCTGAATGATGCCAAGTCAAAAGAATGAGAGAAAATTGGAAGCCTTAGTCTGGAGAGTCATAGCCAGCTTTTCGAGGAAATCAGAAGAGTTCTGATCCCAGTTCAGTTTTGTTGGCAAATAAAAAACACTCAAAGATAGTTAATCAGAACTAGAGTCTAACTCGGCACCTGGGTGGTTCAGTTGGTTAAGCATCTGACTCTTGGTTTTCGCACAGGTCGTGATCTCATGGTTCATGAGTTTGAGCCCTGCTAGCTGTGCAGAGCCTACTTGGGATTCTCTCTCCCTCTCTCTCCGCCCACCCCCCCCCCCAGCCCACTCATGCTTTCTCTCTCTCTCTCAAAATAAATAAACTGAAAAAAAAAGAACTAGAGTCTAACATCCACAAAGGTATGCTACTGAAGCATAATTTTTCTAAAATCACCTACATTTCCACCAAAGATAGCCAAATTAACACTAATTTGTTTATGATATAAGTCCACTTTCACCAAGCTTGGTCTGATTATTTACATAAGTGCAACAAGAATAGTGATTGACCATATAGGTTCTTTTTAAAATCCACTTTGCTGGAACTTTTCATGAGGAATTTCAGATTGAACTTTTTTTTTTTTTTTTTTTTTAAATTTTTTTTTTCAACGTTTATTTATTTTTGGGACAGAGAGAGACAGAGCATGAACGGGGGAGGGGCAGAGAGAGAGGGAGACACAGAATCGGAAACAGGCTCCAGGCTCTGAGCCATCAGCCCAGAGCCCGACGCGGGGCTCGAACTCACGGACCGCGAGATCGTGACCTGGCTGAAGTCGGACGCTTAACCGACTGCGCCACCCAGGCGCCCCATGAACTTTTAACAGCCTCTTAGGGCTAGGAAGCCAAGCCAAATGCTTACCATCAGACTCTCCTGCAGTATCTATAGATTCAGGTTACTTTCTCTCTTCTTGAGGTCTCCCAGATATCCTGAGATTCCTGAGCCCGCCCAGGAGGCTCACCTGGTAAGGCTCCTGGGAACACTGTTACAAGGTAAGAGGCTGATTTTTTCCCCAAGGGGCTTCATTGGCTCTATAAAGTCAGTCTTAGACTTCATTTAGAATTAGAATTTGGGGAAATTTGTTAAAAATAACAGGTTTTTTTTAATTAAAAAAATTTTTCAATATTTATTTTTGAGAGAGACAGACTGTGAGATCATGACCTGAGCTGAAGTCAGATGCTTTAAAAAAAAATTAATGTTTATTTTTGGAGAGAGAAAGAGAACACATGCGAGTGGAGGAGGGGTAGAGAGAGAGGGAAACGCAGAATCTGAAGCAGGCTCCAGGCTCTGAGCTGTCAGCACGGAACCTGATGTGGGGCTCAAACCCACGAACTGTGTGATCATGACCTGGGCTGAAGTCAGATGCTTAACCAGCTGAGCCACTCAGGTGCCCCTAACCTACTTATTCTTAACAATTACCCATGAAAACTTCATGAGGCAGACAAAATCAACCATCATTTGAAATCATTTTTGCTGACAAATTACAACAGATACAACATGAATTTAACTAATAAATTCAGTTAGAATAAAAAGTTGATTACCTGTGTTGTGTTTGATATTGATAACTCTAAAAGACGTGCCTATTTTAATTAGACCAACAAACTTAAACTGGCTTTAATACTGAATATTTTTCTAGATCATGTGAACTTGAAACTTATTTGAGTTAGTTCTATTTCTGAGAATTTAATTTATATAAACAATTTTCTTTAAGCCAATTAAATAGAGCTCTTTTAAATTTATTTTATTAAAAAATTTTTTAAATGTTTATTTATTTTTGAGAGAGGGACAGAGACAAAATGTGAGCAGGGAAGGGGCAGAGAGAGAGGGGTATACACAGAATCCAAAGCAGGCTCCAGGCTGCGAGCTGTCAGCACAGAGCCCGATGTGGGGCTCAAACACATGAACCGTGAGATCATGACCTGAGCTGAAGTCGGATGCTTGACCGACTGAGCCACCCAGGTGTCCTGAGCTCTTTTAAATTTATTTTTATTTACTTTTTTATTTGAGAGAGAGAGAGCACATGCCAGTGGTAGAAAGGGACAGAGAGAGAGAGAGAGAGAGTCAGAGAGACAGAGAACCCCAAGCAGACTCCACGTTCAGTGCAGAACCTGACTCAGGGTTTGATCCTGCGAACTTGGGGTCATGACCTGTACTGAAATCAAGAGTCAGATGCTTAACCGACTGAGCCACCCAGGCATCCCTAAATAGAGGTCTTTTACCAATTAGTTTTGGTGATACCATCCGGTGGTAGGAAATGCCACATATCTACAACACATACAGACACACATGAAAACCTTATAATTATTGTTTTAAAAATTTCAGCCATGAGGCATGTATGATAATGCAGAACTCTAGTTTATAAAAAAACAGTTGGATCTAGACTGGTTTTCTGGCAGATAGAATAAGTTAAGGTCACCTGCTCAGATGGCCAAAGCTGTTTTCTATTAACACTGGAGGAGAGGACACGTAAGATTTGTATTTATCCTTGAGAAGTAACCTTATGGAAGCAGTGGGCTCGGCTTTGGGCAAGAGTGGTTCTGTAGCCATTTGTATTTTTAAAAGTACATTTTTCCTTTTTCTTTTCAGTCTTAGAAATAGGAAATCATCTAGATAAGAGTTCTCAGAGAGGTTGTAAGAGTTTTGACATAAATAGTGGAGATCTGGAGATTGGCCTAAAGGACAGATTGAAGGATCTTTCATTGTTTCTGGGGCCATATTTCTAGTTGCGAACATTTATAAAATAAGGACAGTTGCTTTTTAAAAAAATTTTTTTAATGTTTACTTATTTTTGAGAGAGAGAGAGACAGCGTGAGTGGGAGGGGGCAGAGAGAGAGGGAGACACAGAATCCGAAGCAGGCTCCAGGCTCTGAGCTGTCAGCACGGAGCCTGACGTGGGGCTCAAACCCACGAACCGTGAAATCATGACCTGAGCCAAAGTCAGACGCTTAACTGACTGAGCCACCCAGGCACCCAGGATGATTGCTTTTAACCCTTCAAGCAGTTGCAACTTAAATGACATTCTAGCTTGGGGCGCCTGGGTGGCGCAGTCGGTTAAGCGTCCGACTTCAGCCAGGTCACGATCTCGCGGTCCGTGAGTTCGAGCCCCGCGTCGGGCTCTGGGCTGATGGCTCAGAGCCTGGAGCCTGTTTCCGATTCTGTGTCTCCCTCTCTCTCTGCCCCTCCCCCGTTCATGCTCTGTCTCTCTCTGTCCCAAAAATAAAAATAAAACGTTGAAAAAAAAAAAATTTTAAATGACATTCTAGCTTGATCTATCCATCTGGTTTATTTCTTCCCCTCTGGGTGCATATTCTAATTTTAACTTAGGGGAGAAGGCCTTAAAAAATTTCTATCAGGCTCTGATTTTCAGCTTCAATCTGGCCAACTGTTGACTCTAGAGCCATAATTGCCTTAGCATGGCGAGGAGAAGGAGGCTTTGATTTTAATGCCTAGTTCCCTGGCAGCTCATTTAAAGGATAAGAAGGAGGTGGAGCAGGTGGAAGTACTTCCGGAGTTGACAGTTTTGAGCTCAATTTTGTGATTATTTCAGATAGTTTCTTATTAGTTTCTTGCGTGGATAGTATCTGGTCAGTGTTTCTTTTAGAAGCTTCTAGATACCAATTAAAATATGCAGCCCACTCTGGTTGTTTAGATTCGTAGCCGGCTCTCTTGAGTTGGGTGTGCAGATAAATGAATTAGGCATTCCAAAGGACCCCCATTTAGGCCAGCTGAGCGTTTAAGATCATCCTTAGTATACTTTTCTCATTTAGGAATTTGCAAATATATGATCCATGTGCATTAAACACGAGTCCCACCTGAGTCTTGGAAGGTGGTTCTCCATCACGTTTCTCCAATTGTGATGGTTTACCTCTCATCCAAGTGGTTTGAATGCTCGGCACTACCTAAGGGGTTTTATTGTGGACCCGTGTGCTGATTAGAGGGCTCTCGCTCTTGTAGGTGTTCCCTTGGAGCTGGTTGATCATATTTTGTGTCTCGGTTTTCTCTTGGTTTAGCCTAGCTAAATCGAAAGTGCTAGAAAGCTGGAAAGCTGAGTAGCCAACTCTTACGTGAGTCCCCCCCGGCAGAGCGACTAAATTATTTGTATTGTGAATGGGGATCCCTCTGGGACTGCTGCACAGTGTGAGGTTAACCTCTGTCACTGTTTAATGAGAAGAGCTAGTGTCCCTTGTCCTCAGATTCATTCAAAATCTCGTGTATATGATTGTAGTATTGAACATTCAAATTGGCAAAGCTGCAAAGGATTTTAAATTTCTGGGATGAGGATTCATCTCTCCAATAGACCTGCAACCTGTGCTCTACAGAATGGCGCCCCTTCTGACTTACGAAGAAGAAGAAAAGAGACAACGGATAAGACCTGAAACCTGTGTCATACACAGAATACCACCCTTTTCCTGACTTTGCAAGAGAAAAGAAACAACAAGGAATAAGGCTCTGGATTTTCTACCAAACTGGGAGGTCTGGATCCCACCCAGGAAGGCCTCACCCGGTTGTCTGTATGCCATCCAAGGAGATCAGTTGGATACAAAGGGTCTGTTCTGGTACCAAGGCTCTGGTTCCTCGTTGAGTCCAGGCGAGAAGATGGCATCTCTTCTGGGGTCTCCTCGTGGTTGCCAAATTGTCGCCTGAAAAAGAAGAATCCAGCCTCAAAATAGGTTAGTAAATGCTTTATTCGTTATGTTATTGAGGATTATGGCCCAGGAGACAGTATTTCAGATTGCTCGGAAAGAATTGCTCAGAAGCTTGTTGGTTTACAGGGGGTTATATGCAAAAGGGGGAAGCAGTACGCGTGCTTGCAAGCAGTTCTCCAAGGTATAATTGCGCGTCACAAGGTATAATTTGTTCGATTGTAGAAATTAAGGTTTACTGATTTCCACATAGACTCGTGAAAGACCCTTAGGCCATCTTAATACAGGATGTTTCTATCATATCGCATGGTTCAAAAATATTGTTTGCATGCTTCTGCTTAACTGGCTTTCGGTACTTGTTCTTGGTTTCTCCTTGAGGTCACTTGGGATGGCCACAGGAGGCTGACATCAGTCACAAGCTGAATATGGTATTTAAGATGATGGCTTGGGCCATGTTGGGGAGTCCCTCAGTTTTCCTGGGTCTCTCCCATGCATACAGGAGATATACCTGTTATTAAACTTCTGTTTTTCACCTGTTGGCCCACCTTCTAGTAATTTATTAGACTAGCCAAAGCACCTAGAAGGAAAAAAGGGTAAGCTTTTCTACCCCTAAAGTATCATTTAGGTATGGGTCCTCTGTCCCACCACATCTTTCAAACAAATGTTACTAATAACAAAAACAACCTTCATTATTAAACGTGGTTGTATTTTTTTTTTTTTTTGGCTTCCCCATGTTCCCCACTAGTAATTTTCTTTGCTGATATTTTTTGCTTTCTCTAGTTTTAAAATACGTTCATTAGCAAAACAGAACACTGTCTATTATGCAGAGCATCATCAAAAGCTAACCCTGGGGGTTTGAAACGTTTGTCTCCCAAGCTGAGAACTGGCATGGCGTGTTTCCCTGGCATGTTTTTTGGCCTTGGAAGCTAGCATCTTCTGGTTAAGAGCTGGTCTCCAGATAGACGAATCCACCACAGCACCGCACTAATTTCAGGCTATGGCCAACCAAGAACGACTTGTGCTTTCTGGTTTCCCTGGCACATGGCTGACATCACAGGGCTTACTCACTGTGATTAACACAGGAACAGCCTCCTGAAAAGAGAGGGCCAGCATCATTAGTGTCACCTCGTCACTGAGTGCTGAAGCTTCCATTCGCTCTTGGGGAAAATGTTTTTTACCTCAAAGATCTATTGTGAGGAATGAAAAGTAGAAATAGCTGTGAAGGGCTTTGCATCCACCAAGGATATGTGAGTCACCACCAGAGTCTCCAGTAGGACTGGGCTCAGCCGTAACATAACTCCCCAAATCCCCGTGGCTTAAACAGGGTAGAGGTTTATTTTTCTCTCATGAGAGAATCCAAAGGAAGTTGTAGGGGAGGAAAAATAATTTTCCTTTTACCAGTCTGAGTTCTTAGCTGAGACCCCTGTAATAAAAGATCAACGAGGAGAATCTGCCCCCTCCCCCATTAATTAACATGTTTGTCTCCTGTATGCATGTGAGGAGACCCAGGGAAACTGAGTGACTCTGAAGTGGCTTAACCAGTTGAAACACCGTCTGCAGCTAAAAACAAAAGAAAGGCATGGTGAGCGTGAGTGTATGTGTACCGGGGGGCGGTTGTGAGGGGTGAGCAGGAAAGACACAGGTAAACTCGGGTAAGGTTGTTACGCGGATTTAAGTTGGTACCTTCTGCACCGATCATAGTTTCCTGTGATTTCGTCCTTCTCTTCCTGTACAGGGAGGGAGACACCAGTTACAAATGCAGAGTTCCCTCATACATGACAATGGCCATTACAGAAGGGTAGCTTCTGTTTTCAAAGCTTCTCTGGTGTGTCCTGTTTCTCAAAATCCTTATGGCAAAGAGGAGTATTTTGGGGTGGCATATTCTGCTCCCTTTCAAAATCTGGAGCATGCATAGCAGCTCTGCCCCACAAAGCTCTTAAGGACTTAGATTCCTCCTATATTATTGGTCCACGGTGTGTGGTTTCTAGTCCCATAATCACCTTCTGATCCAAGAGAGCTGCCAGAGCACCATTCAACTCCAAGGAAAAATACACTCACAGGGCGCCTTGGTGGCTCAGCTGGTTGAGCATCCCACTCTTGGCTTTGGCTCAGGTCACCATCTCACGGTTTGTGAGTTTGAGCCCTGCATTTGGCTCCACGCTGATGGTGCAGAGCCTGCTTGGGATTCTCTCTCTCTGCCCCTCCCCTGCTTTCTCTCTGCCTCTCTTGCAAAATAAATAAATCAACTTAAAAAAAATACTCTCCTGTGTGTTTCTCCTCTACTTAATACTTCACTCCTGGCACTTTTGATCACCAAATGTGTAGTGATGTTTCCCACACCAAGCAATTAGGTAATACCAACTGGATGTCCTACAGTTTAACTCAATTCTAACACTATCTGGAGACAGTGTCAGATCCCACAGGGCAAGGGTTCAGTCCCACGAGTCTTCTGACCCCTTCAGATATCAGTTGTAAGTCTAGGCTGTCATCTGTGCTTCTGAGTGACTATAAATCAGTTCCTACAACCCGTCCTTGGGTTTAATTAGTTTTCTAGGGCAGTTCCCAGAGCTCCAGAAGACAGTTTACTTACTAGATTACCAGTTTATTATGAAGGGGAACAAAATATACCACCTCAAAATATGCCTCTTTGGCATAAGGATTATTTTAAGTTGGTTATTTTTCAGAAACTTCAGGCACAGCGTGTCTGGATGGATTTGCCTCTCTGGGTTTGGGTGGGCTCTGAGACTGTGTTCAGATGATGTGGCATTTAGGAAACAGCTCCCTCAGCTGTACTGTCTGTTCTGGCGCCAGTCGGGGCCCAATCAGGAGACAGAAAACACACCAGTCATCAGAGAGAACTTGTTTTATTTTACTTTTTTTTGAGATTGTTCTGAAATAATTTTAGACTTACAGAAAAGTTTCAAAATTTGTCCAGAGGATTCCCATATACCCTTCACCCAGCTTTCCATAATATTCACACCCCACATAACCATCGCCAGAGTACAATGTTCTAAACCAAGAAATTAACATTAATATAATACTTTACACTACAGACTTCATTAGAATTTCTCCAATTGTCTCACCAGTGTCCCTTTATCTGGTCCAGGCTCCAAAGCAGGATCTCACATTTCATTTACTTTTCATGTTTCCTCAGTTTCTTTTGTCTTTCATGATCCTGACACTTTGGAAGAGTATTGTCCAATTACTTTGCAAGAGTATCTCTCAATTTGTTTGTCTGATATTTTCCCATGATTACGTGGAGATCATGCATTTTTGGCAAGAGTGTCATAGAAGTGGTGGCTGTGCCTTTCTCATTGCATCTTCTAAGGAGACATGTGATGTCAATATGTCTTATACTGGTGATAGAGACCTTGATCACATTAAGGTGGTGTATGTCAGGTTTCTCCACTATAAAGTTATGATTTTTCTCTTGTAATCAATGAGTATCTTTGTAATTAGGATCTTTGACTCTTCGCAAATGTCGTGTTATTGTATTTTTACTCACTAGTATTAGCATCAGTTCTTACTTGTAACAATTATTACTGTAGTGTTTGCCTAATGGTGATTTTCTATCATTTCTTTGCTAACTGAAATTCTACCATAAGAAAAAAGATCCCCTTTTCCCCTACTGAGTTATTTGTGTATTTACATGCTTATTTATTTTCACCAGTATGGACTTAACAGAAAGCATTTAATATAAGACATTTATGAACTAGCTATAAAATTGTTCAGTAGGTACCTGAAAAGCTAAAAAATGAACGCTTGCCCAACATTATTAGCCATTAGAAAAATGCAAAGTAACCACAAGATAGTACTAAACCACTATCAGAATTGGCTAAAATAAAAAATAGTGACAAGACCAAATGCTGGTGAGGGTGCAGGGAAACTGCATGTCTCATACATTGCTGGTGGGATTGCAAAATGGTGCAGCCTCTCTGGAAAACACTTCGGCAGTTTCTTAAACTAATCATACAACTACCATATGATCTAGCTTTTAGACTCTTAGGTATTTATCCCTAGGAAATGAAAAGTTAGAACAAGGGAACTATGAATCTCAAAGAAAATATTAAGACTCAGGGGAGCACCTGGCTGGCTCAGTCGGTGGAGCATGTGACTCTTGATCTTGGGGTCACTTGAGTTCAAGCCCCATGTTGGGCATAGAGTTTACTTAAGAAAATATTAGACTTGGAATCTGAATAAATAAAAGTGAAAATAATGTAAAAAATATGAAAACTTAATGTTCACACAAAAGCCTTTATACACTTGTGGCTCTTACAAATAAAGCCTTATTTGTCATTCAGTGGTAAGTGGCTAAACAGACTGTGGTACATCCACACTAAGGAACACTACTTGGGGTGCCTGGGTGGGTCAGTCAGTTGAGCAACTGACTCTTGACCTTGGCTCAGGTCATCATCTTGAGGTTCGTAGATTTGAGCCCTGTGCCGGGCTCTGTGCTGGCAGTGCGGAGTCTGTTTTGGATTCTCTCTCTCCCTCACTGCCCCTCTCCTACTCATGTGCTCTGTCTCTCTTTCAAAATAAATAAATAAACTTAAAAAAAGGAATACTACTCAGTGATAAAGAAGGAACAGCCTAGTGATATACACAACAACTTGGATAAATCTCCAGGGAGCTATGTTGAGTAAAAAAAGCCAATGCCCAAAGTTTATGTACTATACGATTCCATTTACAGTAGTTTTTTGAAATGATAAAATTTTAGAAATTCAGAGGGATTAGTGATTGCCAGGGGTGGTGGGGATCAGAGAGAAGAGGTGGCTGTGGTCATAAAAGGATATCAGGAGGTATCCTGGCGGTGATAAAACTACGCTATTTTGGATTGTGGTGGATATACAGACTGACACATGTGATGAAAGTGTACAGAATGATATACACATAGAAATACACACAGATGAGTACAAGTAACACTGAGGAAATAGGAGTAAGAATGTTGGGTTGTATCAATGTCACTGTCCTGGCAGTGAGATTACGCTATAGTTTTTGCAAGATGTCACCACTGGGGGAAACTGGGCAGTGTCCAAGGGATCTCTCTGTATTATTTCTTACAACTGTGTGTGAATCTATAATTATCCCAACGGAATTTCTAATTAAAAGAAGATGAACACCAGGGCATCAAAGAGGTAGCAACTGCGGGAAGCAGCTACCACCCCTTGGGCTGAAGGAGCAAAGGGAAGATGATGGAATCATTAAAATTTAGAAAGTTGGAGGAGGGACCCCATGAAGATAAAACTTAGACCTCTCAGGAGGGGCCACCAGACTGCCAAGGGAGGTGGCACAACGACACTGGTTCTGCAGGTGTTGGAGAAACCGTAAACTGCATTTAGCTGCCGCTACAAGAGGTGCTGTTGCCCTTACTGAAGAAGCATTGCTGGGTGTTGCTCACAGGAGCGGGAAACAAACGGGCCTCAGCATGTTCCTCTTCCTCCTCCAGCCAAAAATCTCCCTCTGGCACCCACTATTGGCAGAGCTTAACAAAGACCAGCTCGCAAAACTGCTGAGCCCCAGGCCCTAGACCACAAAGCAGAGTGTAGAAGGGGTGGGTTTGGAGCCTAGACACAATAACTGAATAACCGGCACAGCCCCCAAAGGTAATAGGTCTCCTCCTGTTGAAAAAATGCACACAGAAGATGTGCAGCTCAACAGTTTACCACAAAATGAATACTCTTGCAACCGCCACCTAGATCTAAAACCTACATCTCCCCCGAGCTTCCTGCAATCTTTCTCCATCTTCCCCTCCCCACCGCCAGAGGTAAGCACTATCCTGGCTTTTCTGGTAATTACTTCCCAGCTTTTCTTTATAGCATGCAGCTTTGAACACTACAGTTTTGCTTGTTTTGGAAGTTTATAGAAATGGAATCAGACAGTGTGTATTCCTTCGTGTCTGGCTTCTTTTTTTTTTTAATTTTTTAATTTTTTTTTTTTTTTAATTTTTGAGAGAAAGAGAAACCGAATGTGAGAGAGGGAGGGGCAGAGAGAGAAAGGGAGACACAGAATCTGAAGCAGGCTCCAGGCTCTGAGCTGTCAGCACAGAGCCTGATGCTAGGCTCAAACTCACAAACTGTGAGATGGTGGCCCAAGCTGAAGTTGGATGCTTAACTGACTGAGCCACCCAGGAGCCCCTATGTCTTGGTTTCTTTTGTGAAACATTATTTTGGTAAGGCTTATCCATGTTTTGTGTGGCTATAGTTTGCCCATCATACTTGCTATATCGTATTCCATTGTATGACTATATTACAATTTATTTATTCATTCTACTACTGATGGATATTTGGCATATTTCTGCTTTGGAGTTCTTAGAAATAATGCTGCCATTATTAATAGTCTTGTGCATATCTGTTGGTGTAGAAGTGCATGCATTTCAGTTGGATATATATGTCGATGTGGAATAACTGGGTCATGGTGTATTCATATCTTCAACTTCAGTTGATAATGCTGGACTGTTTGCCAACTTACATTCCCTTCCTTGGTGTATGGAGTCCCCATTGTTCCTCATCTTGATCAGCACTTACTATTGTCTGACACCACCAGTTGAGTGTATATTGGTATCTTTTAAAAAATTTTTTAATGTTTGTTTATTTTTGAGAGAGAGAGAGAGAGAGAGAGAGAGTGAGAGCAGGGGAGGGGCAGAGAGAGAGGGGGACACAGAATCCTAAGCAGGCTCCAGGCTCTGAGCTGTCAGGGCAGAGCCCGACGCAGGGCTTGGACTCCTGAAAAGTGAGATCATGACTGGACGCTTAACTGACTGAGCCACCCAGGCGCCCTGAGTGTATATTGGTATCTTGATGTTTTAATAAACATCTCTATGATTACTAATGAGGTTGAGAATATTTTCATATGTTGATTGGCTAGTTGGATATTCACTTTTGTGAAGTACCTGTTCAAGTCTCATACATTTTTCCACTGTTTTTTCTGTTTTCCTGATTTATAGGAAACTGCCCTTTGACACATACACCTTGTAATATTTTCTCCCATTCTGTGGCTTACCTTTTCAGCTGTAATCCTATCTTTTGATAGTCTTAATTCATTCTTATGATCCTAAACTGAATAGTCTAATTTATCAGTCTCTTTCTTTATGGTTTGTACTTCTTGTGTCCTGTTTAAATCATTTCCTACCCTACATTCTGAGGATATTCTAGAGTGCTATTTTGTGGAAGCTCTATTATTTTGCCTTTTCATATTTATTTTATTTTCTTTTTTTAATTTTTTTTTTTCAACGTTTATTTATTTTTGGGACAGAGAGAGACAGAGCATGAACGGGGGAGGGGCAGAGAGAGAGGGAGACACAGAATGGGAAACAGGCTCCAGGCTCTGAGCCATCAGCCCAGAGCCCGACGCGGGGCTCGAACTCACAGACCGCGAGATCGTGACCTGGCTGAAGTCGGACGCTTAACCGACTGCGCCACCCAGGCGCCCCTATTTTATTTTTTTAATTGTATTTAAATCCAAGTTAACATACCGTGTAATAATGGTTTCAGAACTAGAATTTAGTGATTCATCACTTACATGCCTTTTCACATTTAGATCTATACTCTGACCAGAGTTGATTTGTGTGTATGATGTCAAGTACAAATTAAGATTTTTTTTTACATGGCTATCTGAATGTCCTCCATTATTTATTGAAAAGACTGTCCTTTCACCCACTGCCCACAGCTCTGCCAGTGTCCAAATATGTTGGGATTGCTTCTGGGATTTCTGTTTCATTCCATTGGTCTATATATCTATCTTTGTGACAATACCACACTAGTTTACTTACTGTAGCCTTATGGTAAGTCTTCAAAGCTGTTCAAGGAAGTCCTCACACCTTGTTCTTCTCTTTCAATATTGTCTTGACTATTCTAGGTCCTTGGAATTTCCACGTAGCTTTTATAATTGGCTTGAGTTCCACAAACAAAACAAAACACAGAAAATCTTGTTGGAATGTTGAATTAGATTGTATTGAATCTGTAGACCAGTTTGGGGGGAGAGTTTACATCTTTACAATATTGTGTCATCCCACCCATGACTATCATATATTTCTGCTTTTATTTAGATCTTCTTTCAAGATTTTCAATGTTTTATGAACTATAAACTACATAGGAGTCTTGCGTGTCTTTTGTGAGACTTATTCCTAGATGTTTGATGTTGTTCAAATCTTGTATATTCCTACTGATTTTTTTGTCTGCTTGTCTATCATTACTGAGAGAGGCATGTTAAAATAGACTATTATTATATTGATTTGTCTATTACTCCTTGATGTTGTGTCAATTTTTTTTTCTTGGAGGCTAGGTTATTAGGTGATTGCCAGTATAGAATTGCTGTATCTCCCTGGTAAATGGAACCTTTTTTTTATCATGATGAAATGCTCTCTAATAATGCTTTTATTTTGTTTTCTTTAAAAAAATATTTTATTTTTAAGTAATCTCTACACTCAACGTGGGGCTTGAACTCACAACCTGGAGATCAAGAATTGTACACTCAACTGAGCCAGCCAGGCCCCCCTCTAGTAATGCTTAAAAAAATGTTTTTTAAGTTTATTTATTTTGGGGGGAGAGAGAGTGTGAGTGAGGTAGGGGCAGAGAGAGAGGGGAGAGACAGAATCCCAAGCAGGCTCTGCACTGTCAGCACAGAACCCAACATGGGGCTCAAACCCATGAACCACAAGATCATGACCTGAGCTGAAACCAAGAGTTGGATGCTTAACCAACTGAGCCACTCAGGTGCCCCAGAAGTTAACACACTCTTATTCTTTTTTTTTTTTAAGTTTTTTATTTTAATTCCAGCTAGTTAACACAGTATTATATTAGTTTCAGGTGTACAACAGAGTGATTCAACACTTGGGTACAACACCCAGTGCTCATCATGACAAATGTACTCCTTAATCCCCATCACCTGTTTTACCCTCCCTCCCCACCCCCCCCCCCATTGGTAACCATCAGTTTGTTCTCTATAGTCAAGAGTCTGTTTCTTGGTTTCTCTATTTTTTCTTTGCTTGTTTGTTTTGTTTATTAAATTCCACATGAGTAAAATCATATAGTATTTGTCTTTATCTGACTGGCTTATTTCACTTAACATAATATACTCTGGTTCCATCCATGTTGTTGCAAATGGCAAGATTTCATTCTTTTTGATGGCTGAATAATATTCCATTATGTATCTATGCCATTTCTTCTTTATCCATTCATCAGTTGATGGACACTTGGGTTGCTTCCATAGCTTGGCTATTGTAAATAATGCTGCAATAAACATAGGGGTTCATGTATTCCTTTGAATTAGTGTTTTTGTATTTTTTTTGGTAAATGCCCAGTAGCACAATTATTGGACTGTAGGGTATTTCTGTTTTTATTTTTTTAAGGAGACTCCATACTGTTTTCCACAGTGCTGTACCAGTTTGCATTCCTACCAACAGTGCAAGAGGGTTCCTTTCTCTTTACATCCTCCCCAACATCTGTTGTTTCTTGTGGTGTTGATTTTAGCCATTCTGACAGGTGTGAGGTGATATCTCAGTAAGTTTTGTTTTGCATTTCTCTGATGTTGAATGATGTTGAGCATCTTTTCATGCGTCTGTTGGCCATCTGTATGTCTTCTTCAGAGAAATGTCTATTCATATCCTCTGCCCATTTTTTAATTGGACTATTTGATTTTTGAGTGTTGAGTTGTATAAGTTCTTTATATATTTTGGATACTAACTTTTTATCAGATAGGTCACATGCAAATATCTTCTAAAGGTAAAAGGTTACTTTTTAGTTTTGTTGATTATTTCCTTCGCTGTGCAGAAACTTTTCATTTTGATGTAGTCCCAATAGTTTATTTTTGCTTTTATTTTTCTTGCCTCAAGAGACATATCTAGAAAAATGTTGCTGTGGTTGATGTCAGAGAAATTACTGCCTATGGTCTCATCAAGGATTTTTATGTTTTCAGGTCTCATATTTAGGTTTTTAATCCATTTTGAGTTTGTGTGTGTAAGAAAGTGGTCCAGTTTCATTCTTTTGCATGTAGCTGTCCAGTTTTCTCAACATCAATTGTGGAAGAGATTGTCTTTTTCCCATTGTATATCCATTCCTCCTTTGTCAAAGATTAATTGACCATATATCTGGGGGCTTATTCCTGGGTTTT
The DNA here is from genome assembly GCF_022079265.1 of Lynx rufus. NCBI lineage: Eukaryota > Metazoa > Chordata > Mammalia > Carnivora > Felidae > Lynx > Lynx rufus. The sequence continues at coordinate 36,329,044 of NW_025814828.1, forward strand.
CTAGTCTATTCCATTGATCTATGTATCTCTTTTTATGCCACTACCATACTGTTTTAATTACTAGCACTTTGTAATATAACTTGAAATCTGGAATTGTGATACTTCAAATTTTGCTTTTCTTTTTCTTTTTGATATTTTAAAGTAATATATACATCCAATGTGGGGTTCAAACTTACAACCCCAAGATCAGGAGTCACATGCTTTATTGACTGAGCCAGCCAGGCACCTTTGCTTTTCTTTTCAACATTGTTTTCGCTATTCATGGTCTTTTGTGAACCCATACAAATTTTAGGATTGTTGATTCTAGTTCTGTGAAAAATGCTATAGGTATTTCAGTAGGGATTGCATTAAATATGTAGATTACTTCAGGTAGTATAGACATTTTAACAATATTTGTTTTTCCAGCCCATGAACATGGAATTTCTTTCCATTTCTTTGTGTCAACTTGAATTTCTTTTTTTTTAACGTTTATTTTTATTTCTGAGAGAGAGAGAGAGAGAGAGAGAGAGAGAGAGAGAGAGAGACAGCGTGAGCAGAGGAGGGGCAGAGAGAGAGGAAGACACAGAATCCGAAGCAGGCTCCAGGCTCTGAGCTGTCAGCACAGAGCCTGATGCGGGCTTTTGAGTACAGATCTTTCACCTCTTTGGTTTATTCCTGGATATTTTATTGTTTTTGTAATTGTAAATGAAATTGTTTTCTTAATTTCACTTTATGCTGCTTCATTTTTAGTGTATAGGAATGCAACAGATTTCTTTACATTGATTTTGTATCCTGTGATTTTACTGAATTCATTTATCAGTTCTAGTAGTTTTTTTGGTGGTCTACAGGGTTTTCTATATATAGTATCATGTCATCTGAAAATAGTGCAAGTTTTACTTCTTTCTTACCAGTTTGGATGCCTTTTATTTCTTGCTCTGGCTAGGACTTCAGTACTGTGTTGAATAAAAGAGGTGAGAGTTGACATCCTTGTCTTGTTCTTGATCTTAGAGGAAAAGTCCTCAGTTTTTCACCATTAAGTGTGATGTTACCTGTGGGTTTTTCATATATGGCCTTTATTATGTTGAGGTATGTTGCTTCTAAACCTACTTCATTGAAAGTTTTTATCATGAATGGATATTGTACTCTGTCAAACGCTTTTTCTGCATCTCTTGAAATAATCATTTTCTAAACCTTTTCTCTTGTTAATATGATGTATCATATTGATTGATTTACAAATATTGAACCCCTCTTACATCCCTGGAATAAATCCCACTTGATTATGGTGAATGACTTTTTAAAATGTATTGTTCAATTTGGTTTGCTAGTATTTTGTGGAGGATTTTTGCATCTATGTTCATCAGAGATATTGACCTATAGTGTCTTTATCTGGTTTTGGTATCAGCTAATGCTGGCCTTGTAGAATGAATTTGGAATGTTGCCTTCTTCTTTTATTTTTTTGAATAGTTTGAGAAGAATAGGTATTAACTCTTCTTTAAATTTTTGGTAGAATTCAATGGCTGTGAAGCCATCTGATCCTGGACTTTTGTTTGTTGGGTGTTTTTTTTTTTTTTTTTTTTTTAAATTACTGATTCCATTTCATTGTTAGTAATTGGTCTATTCAAATTTTGTATTTCTTTCTTATTCAGTTTTGGAAGGTTATATGTTTCTTGGAATTTATCCGTTTCTTTTAGATTGTCCCATTTGTTGGCATATACAGTTTCATAATATTCTCTTTTAATATATTGTATTTTTGTGGTGTTATTTAGCCTTCATTTCCTCTCATTTTGTTTAGTCTCTCTCTCTCTCTCTCTCTCTCTCTCATGAGTCTGGCTAAAGTTTTATCAATTTTATTGATCTTTTAAGAACCAACTCCTGGCTTCATTGATCTGTTCTATTGTGTTTTTTTAGTCTCTATTTAATTTATTTCTGCTCCAGTCTTTATTGGGTCCTTCCTTCTAGTGGTTTTCTATTTTGTTTGTTCTTTCTTTTTTCTAGCTCCTTTAGGTGTAAGGCTAAGTTGTTTGAGATTTTTCTTGCTTCATGAGGTATGCTTGTATTGCTATACTCTTCCATTTAAGAACAGCTTTTGCTGCATCCCATAGATTTTGGACCATCGTGTTTTCATTTTCATTTGTCTCCATGTATTTTTTTAATTTCCTCTTTGATGTCTTGGTTGACCTATTCATTGTTTAGTAGCATGTTATTTAACTCCCATGTATTTGTGGTCTTTCCAGTTTTTTTTTTCTTGTGGTTGATTTCTAGTTTCATAGATTTGTGGTTGGAAAAGATGCATGATATAACTTCAGTCTTTTTGAATTTGTTGAGACTTGTTTTGTGGCCTACTGTGTGATCTATTCTGGAGTGTGTTCCATGTGCCCCTGAGAAGAATGTGTATTCCATTGTTTTTGGATGAAATGTTCTGAATATATTTGTTATATACACCTGGTCCAATGTGTCATTCAATGCCACTATTTCCTTGTTGATTTTTTTTTTTTTTGACTGGATGATCTGTCCATTGATGTAAATGGGGTGTTAAAGTCCTCTGCTATTATTGTATTACTATCAAGTTCTTTCTTTATGTCTGTAACTAGTCACTTTATGTATTTGGGTGCTTTCATGTTGGGTGCATAAGCATTTACAATTGGTATATCTTCTTGGATTGTTCCCTTTATGATTATGTACTGTCCTCCTTTGTCTCTTGTTATAGTCTTTGTTTTAAAGTCTGTTTTGTCTGATATAAGTATTGCTACCCCAGCTGTCTTTTTGCTTCCATTTACATGATAAATGCTTTTCATTCCTTTACTGTAATCTGCATGTGTGTTTAGGTATCAAGTGAGTCTCTTATAGGCAGCATATACATGGGTCTTGCTTTTTATCCATTCTGTCACCCTATGTCTTTTGATCAGAGCAATTAGTCCATTTACATTCAAATCAATTATTGATAGGTGTGTGCTTATTGTCATTTTCCTACTTGTTCTGTGGTTGTTTTTGCAGTTGTTCTCTGTTCTTTTCTTGTGTTCCTGTCTTTGCATGTGGTCTGATGGCTTTCTTTAGTGGTATACTTGGATTCCTTCCTTTTTATTTTTTCCATATCTATTATAGGTTTTTGATTTGTGATTACCATTAGGTTTGTATGTAACATCCTATGCTTATAGCAGCCTATATTAAGTCGATCACTTAAGTTTGAACCTATTCTACAAGGCATAAATTTTTATTCTCCCTTGTTATGTTTTATGTATATGTCATACTTTATATCATTTTATTTTGTGAATACCTTGACTGATTTTTTTAAGTTTATTTATTTATTTTGAGAGAGAGAGAGAGAGAGAGAGAGAGAGGCAGAGAAAATTGCAAACAGGCTCCACACTGTCAGTGTGGAGCCCGATACGGGGCTCAAACTCACAAACTGTGAGATCATGACCTGAGCTGAAATCAAAAGTTGGATGCTTAACTGACTGAGCCACCCAGGCATCCCCTACCCCCCACCACGTTGACTAGATATAATTGGTTTTACTGTTTTTGTGCTTTAATCTCCATACTGGTTTTATAAGTGATTAACCTACTGCTTTTATTATGTTTGTATTTACCTGTGAAGTTTTTTCCTTTCCTTTCCTAATTTTCTTAGCCATGATTATGGCCTTTACTTTCCACTCAAAGGCTTCCCTTTAACATTTCTTTTTTAAAACATTTTTTAATGTTTATTTATTTTGAGAGAGAGAGACAGAGACAGAGACAGAGTGTCAGTGGGGGAGGGGCAGAGAGAGAGGGAGACACTGAATCTGAAGCAGGTTCCAGGCTCTGAGCTGTCAGCACAGAGCCTGTCCCAGGGCTGGAACCCACGAACTGTGAGATCATGACCTGAGCTGAAGTTGGACTCAACCAACTGAGCCACCCAGGTGCCCCTCCCTTTGACTTTTCTTAAATGGCTGGCTTAGTGGTGATGAAATTCTTTAACTTTTGTTTGTCTGGGAAACTCTATCTCTCCTTTTCTTCTGAATGCTAGCCCTGCTAGATAAAGTATTCTGTGGGTTTTTTTCCTTTCAGCACTTTGAATATATCATGCTATTCCCTTCTGGAAGTTGATATTTCTTCTTCTGAAAAATCAACTGATAGCTTTACGGGGTTTCCCTTTCGTGAAACTGTTTTCTTTTCTCTTGTTGCTTTAAAAATTCTCTCTTTATCACCACTTTTTACCATTTTAATTATTATGTATCTCAGTGTGGATCTCCTTGGGCTCATCTTGTTGGGGATTCTCTGTCCATCCTGGATCTGGATGTCTGTTTTCTTCTCCAGATTAGGGGAGTTTTCACCTATTATTTCTTCAAATAAATTTTCTGCCCCCTTTTCTCTCTCTTCACCTTCTGGGATCCTCATAATGTGAATGTTGTTATGCTTGATGATGTCACTGAGTTCCCTTAACCTATTCTCATTTTTTAAATTGTTTTTGATTTTTGCTGTTCAGCTTGGTTGCTTTCCATTACTCTGTTCTCCAGGTTGCTGATCCATCTTCTGTCTCCTCTTATGCACTATTGATTCCTTCGAGTGTGTGTTTTTTTAAAGATTTTATTTTTAAGGAATCTCTACACCCAACATGGACTCAAACTCCTGACCCTGAGATCAAGAGTCGCATGCTCCACTAACTGAGCCAGCCAGATGCCTCCCCCCGCCCCCCGTCAGTGTGTTTTAAATTTTAGCTATTGAGTTATTTATCTCTGATTGGTTCTTTTTTATGTTTTCTACCACTTTGTCAAGGGTCTCTACCGAGGTCCTCCACTCTTCTGTCAAGTCCCGTGACTATCTTTATGACTATTACTTTGAATTCTTTATCAGACATTTTGCTTATCTCTGTTTCATTTAGCTCTTTTATTGTGGTTCTGTCCTGTTCTTTCATTTGGGACACATTCCCAATGTGTCTCCTCAGTTTGTCTAACTCTGTGTGTCTGTTTCTGTGTTAGGAAAGTCAGCTATGTCTGCCGTTCTTGAAAGTAGTGGCTTATGAAGTCAGAGGTCCTATAGTGCCCTGAAGTGCAGTGTCCCCTGCTTGGGGGACCAGAGCATGGCACTTCAGGGGTGTCTGTTATGTGTGTCACATGTGTCCTGCTGTTATGGCTGAGCCGCTTTGCCTTCAGTCCAGTTGGCTACAATGGGTCTCTTTGCCTATTGTAGGCAGTGTTTGGTCCCTGTGGTGTTGGTGGGCCAGTCTGGGACCACCTTGGGCTTGATTTGGGTCAGACTAGATGCCTGCCCTTAGTGTGCCAGAACTGCAGTCACACTGCCCTGCAGGGTGCCTTACTTATATTGTTCCCTGAGAGGCTTTTTTTTTGGGGGGGGGTAGGCCTGTAGTCAAACCAGCTCATCTGTTGAGGTTGGAGTGACCCTGAACTACAGGGCTGTCTTCTTGTGCTGCTGCTCCCTGTGAGGTTTTTGTTGGTGAGCTGGGCTGGCATTCAGATCAGATGACTTTCCCTTGCCTGCTGCTGGGGCTGCAGCTTAAATGGTTGTGTGTGTGTGTGTGTGTGTGTGTGTGTGTGTGTGTGATTATCTCCCCCTCTCCAAAGGGCAGGAGTCATGTTGGAATGGTTGCTGGTCACTGTCAGGGTTGCTTGCAGAATGAGATGTGACAGGAGGCACTTTGGAGGGACTCCTGGTGGAGTGCGGTGGGTTGGGTGGGGCAAGTCTGCAGGAGAGTGCAGGGAAGGTATGGAGCATGCAGCATTAGCAAGATAGGTGGTGAGTGTTCGTGCTGGTTCCTGCAGGTGTCCCTCTATCTAGGCCTGAGGAAGAGGGGAGAGAAATGGCACCTGCCAGCTCCCTCATTTTTAGAGAAATCTCTAAGAGATCCCTGCCCTTCCAGTGCATGTTCTGAGATTAGCAAATAAATCTCCTTCCCATACATACATCTTAGGCACTCACTTTTCAAACTGCTGCTTCTATGTTGTATTTTAGTGGGACTGTTTATTGTGCTGTCTCTTTAAGGGCAGGGACTCAGTTTCCTATCCATCCCCACCTCCCAGAGCTGAGCCTACTGATTAAAAAATTTTTTTAAAATTTATTTTGGGAGGGGAGGGAGGGTAGGGCAGAGAGAGAGGAAGAGAGAGAATCCCAAGCAGACTCCATGCTGTCAGCACAGACCCCGATGTGGGGCTTGAACACAAACCGTGAGATTGTGGCCTGAGCTGAATCCAAGAGTTGGACGCTCAACCAACTAGCCACCCAGGCACCCCAAGCTTGCTGGTTTTTAAAGAGTTAAATCCCACTGATTATAAAAACTCTCAAAGGTACAGGGCGCCTGGGTGGCTTAGTCAATTGAGCATCTGACTTCCGCTCAGGTCATGATCTTGCAGTTGATGACTTTGAGCCCCATGTTGGGCTCTGCGCTGACATCATGGAACCTGCTTGGGATTCTCTCTCTCCTTCTCTCTATGGCTCTCACATGCTTATGCTCTTTCTCTCTCACAAATAAAAAAATAAACATTAAAAAAACCCTCAAAGTTAAGGCCCATTGGGATTCAAAGCCAAATATTATGAGGATTTGTCTTCGCACTGTGGGTCCCCCATGTCTGGGGTGTCTGCTGTGGGATAGATTCCTCTTCCTTCTCTGTGCTTGGGGTATCCCTCCCATTTGTGGTTAGTCCAGCTTGAGTTTGGTTCCCAACAGCATGTCTGCCCCTCCTACCTTCTTCAATGTGGCCTCCTCTCTACAATTAACAGTGGAGAGTCAGTTCTGCCAGTGTTCAGGTCGTTCTCGGGGCCGGATGCACTGATGTGGCTGTTATTTAAGTGTGTCCATGGGATGAAGTGAGCTTAGGGTCCTCCTACTCCGCCATCTTCCCAGGTTCCCAAAACATCATTGTTATCTGTTTACCCAGATGTATTCATCTGTTTACCTATTTTCTCCTGTGCCTAGCTATTTTGTGTTGTCAGACATTGTATCTGCTAAACTACTTGATGAAAAAAAATTTTTTAATGTTTGTTTATTTTTGACAGAGAGAGGGAGAGACAGAGCGTGAGTGGGGGAGGCGCAGAGAGAGAGAGAGGGAGACACAGAATCTGAAGCAGACTCCAGGCTCTGAGCTGTCAGCACAGAGCCTAATGTGGGGCTTGAACCCACGAACTGGGAGATCATGACCTGAGCTGAAATCAAGAGTCGGACACTTAACTGACTGAGCCACCAGGTTCCCCTATTAATACTTTCCTTTAATGGTTTGTACATTTTGAGTTTTAAGAAATCCTTCCTTAGCCTGAGGTTGTAAAATATTTTATACATATACAAACACACACATACACATATATAATATTATATATATATTTATATATAGTATTTCTTAATGTTTTTATTTATTTTAGTAATCTCTATGCCCAACATGGGGCTTGAACTCACAACCCTGAGATTGAGAGTTGCACACTCTTCCAACTGAGTCAGCTAGATGCCTCTTTATATAGTATTTTTTATTTTTTTGTTTTTGAGAGAGAGTCAGATGCCCAAACAACTGAGCCACCCAGGCGCCCCTACGGTATTTTTTGAAGATTTGCTTTTCACATGTTGTTTAGCCATCAAGCATGTTATTGTTTATATATGATGAGGTATGGATCTAATTGAAGTGTTTTCCATATGGATAATTCAATAGAATAGTCTGTGGTTTCGCCACTGCACCGAAGTCCTGTCTGCATTGCATTCAATTTTTCACATACTTGTGGATCTGAGATCTGTGTTTCATTGCCTGGGTCTGTCTGTCTCTCCCTGCACACTGTCATTATTACTTCAATTAAGCTCTCTAATATGTTCTATTTTCTGGTTGGGCAACCCTCTGCTTAAGATGTTTGTTCTTTTTGACCTGGTACGACCCTTCCATTGTAGTTTCTTTAGACCAATGACCCATGTAGTGCAGAGAGCTGAAGCTGGCAGCTTGAGTGCTCGGGCAGAAATCCAGTGCTTATTAGGGGAATAAATTATTCTGACTGAATTTCATGCCCTGTTATGAGGTGTCTTTTGACTTCTGTGCTGCCTCTTTTCCCCTCTTTGCCACTATCTGAACCTCCAGGTCTGTCTGGAGAAAGCTGGAGAAAGCTGCCTTTGCAGCTGGGTGGGAGGCTCTCTAGGAATCAGGGCCTGATGGCGGTGGCCAGGCCTAGTCAGAGGGCGAGTGCGACTTCCTAGCCTTTAGCTACTGCCATGCTGCATCCTCTAACATGAGCCCATCAGACAGCCATCTGCAAAATGCTCAGCTTTTGCTCAGCTCATTCACTTAAAAAAAACCCGTGAATAGATTCTATCTACCTTAGCTTCACTTGAGCAATGGTAGCTGTAATCCTTATACATGTAATCATGTAGACATTACCGTAAACTATGAAACACAAGTCATCTGTGTTTTTTTATTTCATAAAATAGTCTGGGACAAGGGGCGCCTGGGTGGCTCAGTCTGTTGAGCGGCCCACTTCGGCTCAGGTCATGCCCTCGCGGTTCGTGAGTTCGAGCCCTGCGTTGGGTCTATGTTGACAGGTTGGAGCTTGGAGCCTGCTTTGGATTCTGTGTCTCCCTCTCTCTCTGCCCCTCCCCTGCTTGTGCTCTCTTTCTCTCTCTCTCAAAAATAAATATAAAAAAAATAAAATGAAATAGTCTAGGACCACCAGGAGCATATGTGTTAGGCCCAAGTGTAGTGAGGTTGAGGAAGGGTAATGAGGAGGGCTTTCAGGGAGGAAGAAGGTGGCTAAATAGCTTCCCAGCAGTTATGTGCGCTCCTCGCATAAATTGAGCATGTGGGGTTAAGCCAGGTGCCCAAGAAACACGGCCTGGACTGGCTCTGTTACTACTGCATGCCACCCAGTTCCACACGGGTTGGGGTGGGGTGCAGGAGGGGAACACAGTGTATAGATGTGGAGACCGAGCCATGAAATTGTCCTTGGTATGTGGCTCCAACCATCACCTGAGCTAAGGGAGCAAGGGAATGAGTTTGAGAGATGTTAAAAAAAAAAAAACTTACATATCAAGTAAAATTGCAAAATAAAGAAAAATTCATTTATTATCTGACCTTCATAATGTCACTGCTATTTGAATTTGGGGATATTTGTTTATGAGGAAGAACTCTCAGATGCCTGAGGAAGGAGGTACAATAAGGCATTCAAAGCATTTAGTGCTTGAACATGAGAGTAACTACTCAGTAAATGTCACCGATTGCCTTTATTATTTTTAGATTTTTTTTGTGAAAACTGGTACAGAGAAATGTAATTGTATGAAAAATATGAGCTTTAATTTATATGGTTTTTGGTAAATGTCACTAAATTATTTACAGTGCTCTGAGCAATGGTTGAAAATGTTAGTTTTGGGGCTCATGGGTGGCTCAGTCAGTGAAGTGTCCAACTTCGGCTCAAGTCATGATCTCATGGTTCATGAGTTTGGCCCCACATTGGGCTCTCTGTTGTCAGCACAGGGCCCACTTCAGATCCTCTGCCCCCTCTCTCTCTGCCCCTCCCCTACTTGTATACTCTCTAAAAAATCAATGAACATCAAAAAAATGCTAGTTTCATCAACACACATTAGCTTTGGGTATTGTATTTTTAAAGTCTGCTAATTAATAAGTAAATATAACATCTCAAGATTTTTTTTCAAGCAGTTAAGCACTCATTTAACATCTCAAGATTTTTTTGAAAGTTTATTTTGAAAGGGAGAGGGAGTACACGGAAGCAGGGAAAGGGCAGAGAGAGAGAGGGAGAGAGAATCCTAAGCAGGCTCTGTGCTGTGAGTGCAGAGCCCAATAAAGGGCCCAAACTCACAGACTATGAGATTAAGACCAGAGCTGAAATAGTCAGAGGCTTAACCTACTGAGCCACTCACGCACCCCTAACATCTCAAGATTAAAAAAAAGTTTAATGGGAATGCAAGCTGGTGCAGCCACTCTGGAAAACAGTATGGAGGTTCCTCAAAAAACTAAAAATAGAACTGCCCTACCACCCAGCAATTGCACTAACTAGGTATTTATCCAAGGGATACAGGTGTGCTGTTTTGAAGGGGCACATGCACCCCCATGTTTATAGCAGCACGATCAACAATAGCCAAAGTATGGAAAGAGCCCAAATGTCCATCGATGGATGAATGGATAAAGATGTGGTGTGTGTATATATATATGTATATGTACATATACATATACATATATATGTATATATATATATATATACACACACATACATACAATGGAGTATTACTCGGCAATCAAAAAGAATGAAATCTTGCCATTTGCAACTACGTGGATGGAACTGGAGGGTATTATGCTAAGTGAAATTAGTCAGAGAAAGACAAAAATCATATGACTTCACTCATATGAGGACTTTAAGAGACAAAACAGATGAACATAAGGGAAGGGAAACAAAAATAACAAAAACAGGGAGGGGGCAAAACAGAAGAGACTCATAAATATGGAGAACAAACTGAGGGTTATGGGAGGGGTTGTGGGAGGGGGGGATGGGCTAAATGGGTAAGGGGCACTAAGGAATCTACTCCTGAAATCATTGTTGCACTATATGCTAACTAACTTGGATGTAAATTTTAAAAAATAAAAAACAAAGAAAAAAATGTATGGAGATTTTACAGCTAAAAGAAATAAATTAAAAAAAATTAACTTGTATTTCCTTGATCATTGAGATAATTTTCAATGTTTTAAAGTTTTTATTTAATTATTTAGTAATTTCAACACGTAACATGGGGAATTCACATCACATCGAACTCACAACACTGAGATCAAGAGTCGTATGCTCTTTGGACTGAGCCAGCCGGGCGCCCCAATGTTTGTTTTTTAATAGTCTTTTACCTAGAGTCAATTAAATGTTCATGTCCTTTGTTATACACTGGGACGTTAGTATTTTTTTTTTAAATGTTTATTTATTTTTGAGAGAGACAGAGACAGAACGTGAGTGGGTTAGGGGCAGAGAGAGAGGGAGACACAGAAGCAGAAGCAGGCTCCAGGCTCTGGGCTGTCAGCACAGAGCCCGACGCGGGGCTCGAACTCACGAGCTGTGAGATCATGACCTGAGCCGAAGTCGGACGCTCAACCGACTAAGCCACCCAGGCGCCCCTGAGACGTTAGTATTTTTAACCAGTTTTGTAAGTTCATTATATAATTAACTCTTTGTATGTCCTCTTTATTACAAAATGTCATTGTGAATTTGTGGTCTATAATTTGTTCATATAAAAATGTATGTTTTAATGAGATCACATCTTTCAGTTGCTTTGTGACTTCTTTGTCTTTTGTAAACTTAAAAAGTTACTCTCTTCCAGAGTTTTACTGACTACTTCTGTATTTTCATTGCCTGTCCTTTCATTTTTATATTGAACTGTTTGTCTGAAACTAATTTTGGTGTGTGATGTCTTAGTTGTCTTGGCATTAGAAAAGATCAAAATCTGGAGGGGCTACTCATCTTTCATTTACTCTTATTTCCCAAGTATTTCCCTTAATTAAAATTACGATAAAAAATCACTGTTCTTCTCAATGAATAGTCATTTCATAAAGGTCAAAAAATGATTTGATTTTGATTTGGTATTATATTAAACCTACATGCTAATTTGGAAAAACCTGATGCCATTAAAATATTTAGTTCTTTTATCCAAGAATATTTGTCTGTTTATGCAAGTCTTATATATTCTCAGTGCAGCTTTGTTTTCTTTCTTTTCATATACATCCCATGGATTTTCTTGGTTTTTAACATCTTGTTACAGTTGAGAATGGCATCCTTTTACCATTAATGTTTTCTTTTTTTTTTAAATTTTTACATGTTTGTTTAGTTTTGAGAGAGAGAGCGAGAGACAGAGTATGAGTGGGGGAGAGGAAGAGACAGAGAGGGAGACACAGAATCCTAACCAGGCTCCAGGCTCTGAGTTGTCAGCACAGAGCCCAATGCGGGTCTTGAACCTGTGAACCGTGAGATCATGACCTGAGCCAAAGTCGCCTGCTTAACCAACTAAGCCACCCAGGTGCCCCTCGATTAAGGTTTTCTGACTTTATTGCTACTATGTAAGAATACTACTGAGTTCTGTGTTTTTGTATCTGTTCTTTATTAACTTGAATGGATGTGCAGTTGTCCTCTTTGGCATTTCACAGTATACAGTGATATTATTAGCAAATGTGGACAGTTTTGTCTCCTCTTTTCCTACATTTGTACTTCTTTATTGTGTTTCTGAGCAGTGCTTTGAAAGCAATATTAAATTATCACAGAGAGAGGAGGATTTATGAAATAAGACATGGGGCAGCGTGTTTAGTATGACTCCCTCACTGCATTGAATGGTACAAATACAAATACGTACATGATTAGTTGCATGGACGAATACCAGCCTGAGAAGGATACACGGAAGTGTTAATAGCAGTCGTTTCTGAGTGGCAGAATCTGGTTGAATATCTACTTTTTGTTTATCCATATTTTCTAAGCATTCTCTGAGGATCATGTGTTATTTAGGTAATGTAAAAGATAACGGCAATTTTAATGCCTTTATTGTGTCACTTTTAGGTGGATTATATTGCTTGTGAGTTGAAATAGCTATCCTTTATCTGCTAAGGATTCTTTTTTTTTAATATGAAATTTATTGTCAAATTGGTTTCCATACAACACCCAGTGCTCATCCCAAAAGGTGCCCTCCTCAATACCCATCACCCACCCCCCATCAGCCCTCAGTTTTTTCTCAGTTTTTAAATGTCTCTTATGCTTTGGCTCTCTCCCTCTGTAACCTCTTTTTTTTTTTTCTTTCTTCTTCTCCCCCATAGACTTCAGTTAAGTTTCTCAGGATCCACATAAGAGTGAAAACCTATGGTATCTGTCTTTCTCTGTATGACTTATTTCACTTAACATAACACTCTCCAGTTCCATCCACGTTGCTACAAAGGGCCATATTTCATTCTTTCTCTTTGCCACGTAGTACTCCATTGTGTATATAAACCACAATTTCTTTATCCATTCATCAGTTGATGGACATTTAGGCTCTTTCCATAATTTGGCTATTGTTGAAAGTGTTGCTATAAACTTTGGGGTACAAGTGCCCCTATGCATCAGCACTCCTGTATCCCTTGGGTAAGTTCCTAGCAGTGCTATTGCTGGGTCATAGGGTAGGTCTATTTTAAATTTTTGGGGGAACCTCCACACTGTTTTCCAGAGCGGCTGCACCAGTTTGCATTCCCACCAACAGTGCAAGAGGGTTCCCGTTTCTCCACATCCTCTCCAGCATCTATAGTCTCCTGATATTTGTTCATTTTAGCCACTCTGACTGGCGTGAGGTGATAGCTGAGTGTGGTTTTGATTTGTATTTCCCTGATGAGGAGTGATGTTGAGCATCTTTTCATGTGCCTGTTGGCCATCTGGATGTCTTCTTTAAAGAAGTGTCTATTCATGTTTTCTGCCCATTTCTTCACTGGATTATTTGTTTTTCAGGTGTGGAGTTCGGTGAGCTCTTTATGGATTTTGGATACTAGCCCTTTGTCCGATATGTCATTTGCAAATATCTTTTCCCATTCTGTCGGTTGCCTTTTAGTTTTGTGGATTGTTTCCTTTGCTGTGCAGAAGCTTTTTATCTTCATGAGGTCCCAGTAGTTCATTTTTGCTTTTAATTCCCTTGCCCTTGGGGATGTGTCAAGTAAGAAATTGCTGCGGCTGAGGTCAGAGAGGTTTTTTCCTGCTTTCTCCTCTAGGGTTTTGATGGTTTCCTGTCTCACATTCAGGTCCTTTATCCATTTTGAGTTTGTTTTTGTGAATGGTGTAAGAAAGTGGTCTAGTTTCATCCTTCTTCATGTTGCTGTCCAGTTCTCCCAGCACCATTTGTTAAAGAGACTGTCTTTTTTCCATTGGATATTCTTTCCTGCTTTGTCAAAGCTCAGTTGCCCATACTTTTGTGGGTCTAATTCTGGGGTTTCTATTCTATTCCATTGGCCTATGTGTCTGTTTTTTTGTGCCAATACCATGCTGTCTTGATGATTACAGCTTTGTAGTAGAGGCTAAAGTCTGGGATTGTGATGCCTCCTGCTTTGGTCTTCTTCAAAATTACTTTGGCTATTTGGGGCCTTTTGTGGTTCCATATGAATTTTAGGATTGCTTGTTCTAGCTTCGAGAAGAATGCTGGTGCAGTTTTGATTGGGATTGCATTGAATGTGTAGATAGCTTTGGGTAGTATTGACATTTTAACAATATTTATTCTTCCAATCCATGAGCATGGAATGTTTTTCCATTTCTTTATATCTTCTTCAATTTCCTTCATAAGCTTTCTATAGTTTTCAGCATACAGGTCTTTTACATCTTTGGTTAGGTTTATTCCTAGGTATTTTATGCTTCTTGGGGCAATTGTGAATGGGATCAGTTTTTTTATTTGTCTTTCTGTTGCTTCATTAATAGTGTATAAGAATGCAACTGATTTCTGTACATTGATTTTGTATCATGCAACCTTGCTGAATTCATGTATCAGTTCTAGCAGACTTTTGGTGCAGTCTGTCAGGTTTTCCCATGTATAATATCATGTCATCTGCAAAAACTGAAAGCTTAACTTCATCTTTGCCAATTTTGATGCCTTTGATTTCCTTTTGTTGTCTGACTGCTGATGCTAGAACTTCCAACACTATGTTAAACAACAGCGGTGAGAGTGGACATCCCTGTCGTGTTCCTGATCTCAGGGAGAAAGCTCTCAGTTCTTCCCCATTGAGGATGATATTAGCTGTGGGCTTTTCATAAGTGGCTTTGATGATGTTTAAGTATGTTCCTTCTATCCTGACTTTCTCGAGGGTTTTTATTAAGAAAGGATGCTGAATTTTGTCAAATGCTTTTTCTGCATCGATTGACAGGATCATATGGTTCTTATCTTTTCTTTTATTAATGTGATATGTCACATTGATTTGTGAATGTTGAACCAGCCCTCCAGCCCAGGAATGAATCCCACTTGATCATGGTGTATAATTCTTTTTATATGTTGTTGAATTCGATTTGCTAGTATCTTATTGAGAATTTTTGCATCCATATTCATCAGGAATATTGGCCTGTAGTTCTCTTTTTTTGCTGGGTCTCTGTCTGGTTTAGGAATCAAAGTAATGCTGGCTTCATAGAGTGAGTCTGGAAGTTTTCCTTCCCTTTCTATCTTTTGGAATAGCTTGAGAAGGATAGGTATTATTTCTGCTTTAAATGTCTGGTAGAATTCCCCAGGGAAGCCATCTGGTCCTGGACTCTTATTTTTTGGGAGATTTTTGGTAACTGATTCAATTTCTTCACTGGTTATGGGTCTGTTCAAGTTTTCTGTTTCTTCCTGTTTGAGTTTTGGAAGTTTGTGGGTGCTTAGGAATTTGTCCATTTCTTCCAGGTTGTCCAGTTTGTGGGCATATAATTTTTCATAGTATTCCCTGATAATTGCTTGTATTTCTGAGGGATTGGTTGTAATAATTCCATTTTTCATTCATGATTTTATCTAGTTGTGTCATCTCCCTTTTCTTTTTGCGAAGCCTGGTTAGAGGTTTATCAATTTTGTTTATTTATTCAAAAAACCAACTCTTGGTTTCATTGATCTGCTCTATAGTTTTTTTAGATTCTATATTGTTTATTTCTGCTCTGATCTTTATTATTTCTCTTCTGCTGGGTTTGGGGTGTCTTTGCTGTTCTGCTTCTGTTTCCTTTAGGTGTGCTGTTAGATTTTGTATTTGGGATTTTTCTTGTTTCTTGAGATAGGCCTGGATTGCAGTGTATTTTCCTCCGAGGACTGCCTTCGCTGCATCCCAAAGCATTTGGATTGTTGTAGTTTCATTTTAATTTGTTTCCATATATTTTTTAATTTCTTCTCTAATTGCCTGGTTGACCCATTCATTCTTTAGTAGGGTGTTCTTTAACCTCCATGCTTTTGGAGGTTTTTCAGACTTTTTCCTGTGGTTGATTTCAAGCTTCATAGCACTGTGGTCTGAAAGTATGCATGGTATGATCTCAATTCTTTTATACTTATGAAGGGCGGTTTTGTGACCCAGTATGTGATCTATCTTGGAGAATGTTCCATGTGTACTTGAGAAGGAAGTATATTCTGTTGCTTTTTGATGCAGAGTTCTAAATATATCTGTCAGGTCCATCTGATCCCATATATCATTCAGGGCCCTTGTTTCTTTATTGATCCTGTGTCTGGATGATCTATCCTTTGTTGTAAGTGGAGTATTAAAGTCCCCTGCAATTACCACATTCTTATCAATAAGATTGCTTATGTTTGTGATTAATTGTTTTATATATTTGGGGGCTCCTGTATGCGGCACAGAGACATTTATAATTGTTAGCTTTTCCTGATAGATAGACCCTGTAATTATTATATAATGCCCTTCTTCATATCTTGTTACAGCCTTTAATTTAAAGTCTAGTTTGTCTGATATAAGTATGGCTGCTCCAGCTTTCTTTTGACTTCCAGTGGCATGATAAATAGTTCTCCATCCCCTCACTCTCAATCTGAAGGTGTCCTCAGGTCTAAAATGAGTCTCTTGTAGACAGCAAATAGATGGGTCTTGTTGTTTTAGCCATTCTGATACCCTATGTCTTTTGGTTGGAACATTTAGTCCATTTACATTCAGTGTTATTATAGAAAGATATGGGTTTAGAGTCATTGTGATGTCTGTAGGTGTCATGCTTGTAGTGATGGCTCTGGTACTTTGTGGTCCTTGCAACATTTCACTCACAGAATCCCCCTTAGGGTCTCTTGTAGGGCTGGTTTAGTGGTGATGAATTCCTTCAGTTTTTGTTTGTTTGGGAAGACGTTTATCTCTCCTTCTATTCTAAATGACAGACTTGCTGGATAAAGGATTCTCGGCTGCATATTTTTTCTGTTCATCACATTGAAGATTTCCTGCCATTCCTTTCTGGCCTGCCAAGTTTCAGTAGAGAGATCTGCCACTAGACTTATTGGCCTCCCCTTATGTGTTAGAGCGTGTTTATCCCTAGCTGCCTTCAGAATTTTCTCTTTATCCTTGTGTTTTGCCAGTTTCGCTATGATATGTTGTGCAGAAGATCGATTCAAGTTATGTCTGAAGGGAGTTCTCTGTGCCTCTTGGATTTCAATGCCTTTTCCCCTCCCCAGATCAGGGAAGTTCTCAGCTATGATTTGTTGAAGTATACCTTCAGCCCCTTTCTGTCTCTCTTCCTCTTCTGGAATTCCTGATACGGATATTGTTCCGTTTGATTGCATCACTTAGTTCTCTAATTCTCCCCTCATACTCCTGGATTTTTTTATCTCTCTTTTTCTCAGCTTCCTCTTTTTCCATAATTTTATCTTCTAATTCACCTATTCTCTCCTCTGCCTCTTCAATCTGAGCTGTGGTCGCCTCCATTTTATTTTGCACCTCATTTATAGCATTTTTTAGCTCCTCATGACAATTTCTTAGTCCCTTGATCTCTGTAGCAATAGATTCTCTGCTGTCCTCTATACTTTTTTCAAGTCCAGTGATTAATTTTATGACTATTATTCTAAATTCTTGTTCTGTTATATTGCTTAAATCGTTTTTGATCAATTCATTAGCTCTTGCTACCTCCTGGAGCTTCTTTTGAGGAGAATTCTTCCATTTTGTCATTTTGGATAGTCCCTGGAGTGGCGTGGAACTGCAGGGCACTTCCCCTGTGTTGTCTGGAGTAACTTGCGTTGGTGGGCGGGGCTGCAGTCAGACCTGATATCTGCCCCCATCCCACTGCTGGGGCCACAGTCAGGCTGGTGTGTACCTTATCTCCCCTTCTCCCCGGGGCAGGACTCACTGTGGAGTGGTATGGCCCCTGTCTGGGCTACTTGTACACTGCCGGGCTTGTGGTGCTGCTTCGATGGAATCTGGCCAAGGGCATATTAGACAGGGTGGATCCGCATGGTGCACAGAGGCGGTAGGGGCAGACTCAGCTCACTTTGCCTTCGGTGGTCCACTTCAGGAGGGGCCCTGCGGCATCGGGAGGGAGGCAGACTCGGAGGGATGGATCCGCAGAAGCACAGTGTTGGGTGTTTGCGCGGTGCAAGCAAGTTCTGTGAAGGGAACTGGTTCCCTTTGGGATTTTGGCTGGGGGATGGGCGAGGGAGATGGCGCTGGCCAGCGCCTTTGTTCCCCGCCAAGCTGAGCTCTGTCCTCCGGAGGGTCAACGACTCTCCCTCCCGTTGTCCTCTAGCCTTCCCGCTCTCGGAGCAGAGCTGTTGACTTATAACATTCCAGATGTTAAGTCCCGCTGGCTGTCAGAGCTCACGCAGTCTGGCCCTTCCGCTTTTGCCAGCCAGACTCGGGGGCTCTGCCTTGCCGGGTGGGCTGGCTGCCCCTCCACCGCCCCGGCTCCCTCCCGCCAGTCCGTGTAGCGCGCACCGTGTCTCCGCCCTTCCTACCCTCTTCCGTGGGCCTCTCGTCTACGCTTGCCTCCAGAGAGTCCATTCTGTGTCTTCTGATGGTTTTCTGGGTTATTTAGGCAGATGTGGGTGGAATCTAAGTGGTCAGCAGGACGCAGTGAGCCCCGCGTCCTCCTACGCCGCCATCTTCCTCCAAAATCCTAAGATTCTTCTTAAAGTTTATTTTTTGAGAGCAAAAGAGGGAGGGAATGAGTGGGGGAGGGGCAGAGAGAGAGAATCCCAAGCAGGCTCCGCACTGTCAGCGCAGAGCCCACCGCGGGGCTCGAAGTCACGAACTGAGAGATCGTGACCAGAGTTGAAATGAAGTCAGACACTTAACCGACTGCGCCATTCAGGCGCCCCTGCTAAGGATATTTTCTATCTTATTTTTAAGAGTTTTTGTTTTTAATTTAGAACTGGGTTGAATTTTGTCAAATGTCTTCTTGGTGGTTGTGAGATGATCATACTGGTTTTTGCTTTTCTTTTTGTAACTGAGATATAGCTTATATACAGTGAAGCATAGATCTTAGGTGTTCAGTTCAATGTGTTTTGACAATTGTGTATACCCACGTAACCGCCACCCCAAACAAGAAATGGAACATTTCTACCACCCTAGAAAATTCTAGGGGAAGTTCTGTGGGAAGCTGTTGATTTGTGTGGCTGAGCCTTTACCACCAGCTTTGTGCACGATCTTGATTTCCCTCTCACCGTGGTTTCACATCTCGACGGCCTGGAGCCACATGTGAGACCTCAGCAGGCTGTCCCCTGTCAAACAGTTTGTTCATCCTTCATCAACCACTCTGGTGGCAGGAGGGAGCCGCTTCTCTGCAGGGTAATTGGCCATGGGGAGGGGGAGATAAAGCTGCCTCTGAAGCGGGAGGAGGGCAATGGCAGGAGCTGCAAGCTTTTAGTGATCAGGCCTAAGAAGGCGGCTGTGGCCACACTGATTTTGGGCACCCGTCCCTGAAAGGTTAAGGTGGGGATGGGCGTGGAGAGCAGGTGTGTGCGTTGGGTGCAGGATCCCCCACTCTGCCCTAAGCATGGGATTTCATCTGCAGGCTCAAGTGTTGTGTGCTCATTCCTTGAGAAAGTCAGATGCCACCTTTTGGAACATTCTGTCCTGGAGCACCCCTTGCCTTTGGCTGGGTTGCTAGTTTGCACTACTACCTTGTCCTTTAAGAGGCTTGCTACCCTAGGGGCGCCTGGGTGGCGCAGTCGGTTAAGCGTCCGACTTCAGCCAGGTCACGATCTCGCGGTCCGGGAGTTCGAGCCCCGCGTCAGGCTCTGGGCTGATGGCTCAGAGCCTGGAGCCTGTTTCCGATTCTGTGTCTCCCTCTCTCTCTGCCCCTCCCCCGTTCATGCTCTGTCTCTCTCTGTCCCAAAAATAAATAAACGTTGAAAAAAAAAATTAAAAAAAAAAAAAAAAGAGGCTTGCTACCCTTAGGATATTCAAGGTTACTGCCTTCAGTGACCTTAAACTGAAGGTCACTGTCTAGTACCCTGCACCGGTCTGGTTGCATTCTTTATGTAGATTCCCTCTCTGCTGCCGTCATTCATGGAATGATACCGGGTGTTATTTATTTGGCTTATCATATTGCAGTAAACTGGGGAAAATACAGACATACGTGTTTCTGTTCGTTTCTGTCAGCTTAATGTGGACATGTTAGATGTGTTTTCAGTGGCACGAAGTACAGGAAATAAGCCTAATGTTAGTGTTATGCTTTTGGTCGTCAGTATGTTGAGGTAAGTAATCTGAAGAAACATGATTTGGCATTCCCTGAATCAAAAGGCCAGGGACTCAAAGTCTTGTGTCTGAATGTGATGTAGACTCTTCTATACATTTTTTTTTTTTTTTAGGGGACGTTTTCTTGAGAAAAGCAAACGATCCCTCCTGGTTTGTGTTTGTTTGACATGAGCCACGTGAGCACTTTGGGCCTGGGCTATTTCTGGAGGTGTGCGTTTGGACACATGCAAGTGTGGGTGTCTGAGGCCACCGTGGTTCTTTGCTTGTGCAGAGCCTAGGGAAAGGAGGTCATCGAGGCACGCAAGGGGCCGTGTCCCAGACTCTAGCTAGAGAGCAGAGCAAAGCACCCAACACCAAGGGCAGCAGGCTTCCTCCCAGGGCTTTCTATGCAGACATCAAACCAGAGACTTGCTCGTTCTCCATGCTGGGTGCCTACCCCACTCCAATCAGTTTAGGCTGCTATTTCCAGGAGCTGTGACACTTGGATTTTTTTTTTCTCTTTTTTTAAACCCCAAGCTATTTAAAATCTGCATCCAAGTGCGAGCAGCTAAAGTTGAACTGCTCTCAGGACGCAGTCTGCGTCAGTTAGGCTAAAGACCGTGACTCCCAGGGTGCACCTGGGAGCCCAGGAGGTCGCCCTCTCCACCGCACAACCCCCCTGCCCCCCCACCGCATTTGTGGCAAGGCCTGTGAGGCCAAATCCTGGAGGGGAGCCCCCCATCCCTCCAGTCATCCTGTGTTCTCTCCACCAAGCTGTTTGGCCTGCAATCTGAGGAAACAACTGCCTTTTCATGTTTTATACATTTTATTCATACATTTCTCCAACTTTGAAATGACAAAAGCCCAATTCTATGGTTTCCCGTTACACAGCATCCTACAGGTATGTATATTCTACAAAGAATACTATGGAGTTTCTCTTCCTCCCCTGTCACACAAGAGATAACTGATTAGGGTTCCATCGACTTGTACTGTCACTGGCAGTGCACCAGCGTTCGGCTTGTTCTGGCGACAGGGCAGAGGGATCAGGGCGGGAGGGTGTGTGCTAAGGCATGTAAATAGATACACACAGAGAGAAAGAAAAGCGGGACATTTACAAAGAATCCGAACCTTTCCGATCCCCTCACCTCCTGGGTGTTGAAGGACCCCTCCTGCACGAATGCTCTTGCTAAGGCTTCGCTGTACCCTGCAAATACTTACAACCGGAAATGGTGAAATATACAACAACTGTTAACATCGCTCTCTTTTTATCACCGAGACAATACTTCAAAACCTTTTATAAAAAGGCAGTTATACAGACAGAAAAAAGAACACGTTGGCAAAACTTGATGCAAAACAACCCCCAAACTGAGTTGGAAAGGGTGACACACCTGCACTGTAATTGAACAGGATGACGCTGTGGCCTCAGCACATGAGAGCTGCGTGGCCTTTGCATCAGTCACCCTGCTACCTGCACCCCCCCTCCTCACCCCCCGCGCCGCCACACACCAGCCTGCATGGGCGTCATTCCAGGACACAGCTGAGACTGGAAGTTGGTTCCGCCAATTCTTAGTCTTTTCAAAATGAGAAAAACAAAAAAGGCGGGCCACTCACTGTGGAGGAACGCCTATTTCTGCTCCTAGGCACAACTCCTTCTAAGAGGTTGCACTCATTCTGGGTCCCAAGATGGTGAATCCCAGGCGTCTCTCGGTGAGAATGCCGGCAGCCAAGTTCTGACTTTCTGAGCATGCACAGGTATGGAGTTGTGCTTGGGGCCAGAAATGAGGTCGCCCGTGTGGTGACAAATGTCTCTTTCCATTTGCTTTTGCTCAGTCCGTTTGCACAGGTTCAAGAGAGTTGATGGAGGGTCAGGTGAAAGGTGGTGGGCACTCTGGATTTTCTATGTCTCCGAAGAGCTAAGACTTGGAGGGGCCTGTGCTAGAGATGGTGTGGCCCCCTCAGTCTCCTCTCCCTGTGGGCTGGGGTCTGCCCACCTTCTGCGACTCAAGAGTGGCAGCGAAAGGAGCAGATAAAAGGGATGTGGATGGGTGAATATACCCCTCGTGGCCCTTTCTTCCCCTTCCTGGATGTGGGCCACAGCTGGACTTCACTCAGCCAGAAGACCAGAGACTTCCAATAACTCCAAGTTTAAGGCGAACCGATAAGTAAGCATGGGATAAGCCAATGGAACATCAAGTCTTACGGGGGCAGTCCTTTAACCAACGACATCAAATAGAGAGGAAAACCTTAATTCTAAACGGGTGAGAAAAGGAAGAGTTCTACCAAATGAGATGATTCACGATTAAAGCTTGTAGCCCTCCTGCAAGCTGCCTCAAAGAAGCAAAATGTCTTTCTAAGAGGAGAATTAATTAGAGGCGCAGAACAAGAGAAAGGCGCTCGGGGACCTTTAGCCTATGACAGGCCATAATCAGCCTTAGCATCTTAAGCTCTTGTAGAGGATGGAATTAGGAAGCAGTGTTCAGTTCTGGAAAAGCAAACTCCTCCCCTGCCCCTCAACACACACACACACACACACACACACACACGCATGCGCACATTTGATGACACAAAGCGAGGAGGAGGAGGGGGCATGTGGTGAGGACGGCAAGGGGCTTGTCGACTGCAAGTTGCCTTCCCTTTCCAAGGGGACCGTGCGGGAGGCATCACAGTTAAGAACTTAGTAATGAAAAAATCTTCTTGCTAGCAGTAGCAGTGTGTTCTCTTTGCCCCAAGAGACTGACCTGAAACAAAGAAAAGGACATCACATCGGTGGGAGACAAGAGACTTTGATTTGGGCGGGCCTGTCCTTAAGGGCGCAGTGTCTGCTCTGGGCGTCTCCCTGTCCTGAGGGTGGCTCCTCAACTGACTAAACTTTTTCAAGGAATGAACTTGACTTCTCACTGAACAGGTGACTACGAGTGATTTGAAGACAAAAACTCTCCTCTGCAGTAATGACATCAAAACTTTCCCAAGATCACAGTGGTGTTGCATCCAGCCTCAAGTGGCTGGAGCCAGCAGTGTGACATTGAGCTGGACTTGGGGCAGAGGAGCCCTGCAACATATTTAGATGACCCGCCACCAACAGGACGGCCCCAGAAGAAAACCTTCTGAAGGCAAACAGCAGGAAGTAGGTCACCCATTTCTTTTCTTCTCTGAGCAAATATTTTAAACCATCTCATCTGACAGGAGATACACTTAATTGCATTTTAAAAAGCTACAAAATTATCTCTGCACTGGGAAACTTCCAGATGAATTGAGTGACATCTTCCTTTTTAGCATTGAAATTGTATAGGCTGTACATGCAGTAACTACCACCTTATTAAAAAAATGAACTTCTCTTTCCTCGTGTTAAAAACACCCCCCTTTTTTGCTGTGGGGGTGGGGTTGGGTGGGGTAGAGAACCCTCTGAAATATGGCTCAGTTGACCAGTGATAAGACTTAATAATTCTAATCATTTGCTCTGGCCTTTGAAAGGAACAAAACAAAATGATTTTGCTGATGGAATGGAAGCAGCGAAGCTTTTTAGTAATTTTCTCTGATTGCTTGGTGGATGATTGTAATGTAGCAGCGGCAGTTTTGTACGGAAATTACTGTGAGTTTAAGTGTTTTCTGGTAGGTCATAAAGACATTACTTTAGAGAAGGGCCTGTATTAGTGGAATGAACAGATGACCTCTCTGAGAAATTCAGCCAGAACAAGTTCTGGGCGCTGGAACTTTGCCATCCACACAGTGGCAAGAACAGCGCCCGCCTTTGTGCCTCTCAGATGGGGAAGACAGGACCGGCGCTACAGCACTTTCTCAATTCCGGGGCCACAGATGTCTAGACTGGCATTGCTGTGCTCTTCTGCTCGATCCACCTCTATCAACGTGGCTTAAGATTGGCATCATCAGCATCTCTGGAGATTTGGCCTCAAAGGGCCAGAGGGGGTGTGGGCTTTTCTAGCTGAGGGAGGGGCTTCGCGTCCCCATGTGTTAGTTGTATTCTTCTTTGTGCTTCATTGGAAAAGAGGTAGAGCGGGCACTTTCACAGTGAGAAGAGCCCGGATTGTGGTCGGTACCATCACAGGAATGAATGACTGGCCTTGGTATCAGTTAGATTTAAATCAATCCTGACACAGCTCTAAACAGCTTTTGGGGTTTCCCTTCTCCATCCATGGTGTCTCTGGTTTGGCGGTTTGGTCGCCCTGCCGTGGGGCCTCAATAGAAGCAGTTCATGCAACACCTTATAAGTTGCAAACTCATCCGGTCACTGACAAAGGACAACATCATAGAGAAAAAAAAAATCATTGTTTAATAAGAGTTGTTGGGAGGGGAGGGTGACACCTTACAAGAATACAAATGCCTCCTCTGTGTGGTCCTTCAAGAGGAGCCTTTTAGCTCACAACACAGCCTGCACATCCCGCCAAGGCACAAAGCGATGAGGTCATCTAACCGACAAGAAGCAAACAGGATGGTATTTTCTCAAGGATCGAAGGTTAACAGAACCACTTCACACCCTGACCCTCTAAGGGAGAATCTTCTGCTGACCTCTGGTCAAGAGTTGGAAAACCCCAGCCTGAATCTCCTGTACTGGAAGAATGTGACCTCATGGAAGGGCGATGAGATGGTTCATGTCTCTAAAGCAACAAGGGACGATGATTCTCCTGTGCCAAGGGATATAGCAAGAGGAAGGAGAAACCACAGACGGCCTCCGGTACGTGGGTGGCCCTCAGGCGCACTGCGCTCTGGGAGCCAGAGGCGGTCCGAGCTGTGCTCTGGTGGAGTATTTTGTTGTCCTGCCTACTGACAGTCACTCCTGGGCCTTCAGTGGTTCAATGAGCATCTAATGAATTACAAAATCTAAAAGATCATCAGCTTGTAAACCTCAACAAATCTGTAATGAAATGAAGGACCCAAAGGCATTTAATTATTGAACACATAAAAGGAAGTATATTTAAAAAAAAAATTGGTCAAACTTTCCTGTTAGTTATCATTTTAAAGGAATTTACAGGGCTGTTATAGATTATTCTTTTGGAATAATTCAGTTTATAGCAAATGCCTAAACTGGTTTCTTCATTGCACAGTATATTTTCTTAAAATGGGTGCTTTAAAACAATTACATACATATTAAAAATCCTCATTTCTCTGCTTAATTAAAATGTTAATACTCTCAGACAACACAGATCTGAAATGGTGAAACCAGCAATTCCCCCTCCCACCTTACAACAAATTAAATTGAGACAAAATTACAAACACATTTCACTACATGATTATTAATAAAAATCAGTTTTTTTTTTATAAAGTTGCCCGAAATGCAAGGGATGTGCATAGGTTTACAACTTAGTCATAATAGCATTTTATTCTTACTCCCCTGGGTGTGCCCCGTGAACGGAATGTACTTTGCTGTAGATTACAGATTGTTTTGTCCAACACAGACACACCGACAGCATAAACGCTCGCGACTGTCCACATGCATTAAGAGTCAAGACCCAACTTCAAATCTCTAAAAGGTTTACAGGGTGCTTCAAAGAGACAGTATCACATTATCTGGATGTTACATAAAGGACTTAAAAAAAAAAAAAGCTATTCTAAAAAAAAAAAAGAAAAAAGGCCTTTAGAAATTTATGACTGTTTTGTAATCACTAAGACTGATTCTTTCAAATAAATAAAGGAAAGAAAGATATTCCAATTCATAAAATCAGACTCTAAAAAGAATGTAGTGTTCCACCCCCAGTCAAGGTAACAGAATCATTGTTTATTATTAAAATAGATTATAGAAAGCAGCATCTATTTTGTGCAGTTTTTAGGGGCCTTGGAAATAAAAAGCTATGATTTCCAAAAATATAACATTCCAAAGGATTGAATAATACATACATTTAAAGATACATTTTATTAAAGTTTAGGAGAACTGATTAAAAAAGATACTGTCTCTTTAAATGAGTGTGTAATTGTTTTCTCCTCCTATCTATTCGGACATGACAATAATTATAAATGGAGGTCACACTACAACTAGGTAGTCTCTAGGGACCATGACCTGCTGACACACGGCCGATAACAAAGAGGCTTTTCCATGTATGAGGTGGCTCCTGGGTTCGCGGCAGGTCTCTTGGGAGAGGCCTAATAGACCCAGGAGACCGGGACCCACTGCGGGGCTGTGCACACGAGCTCCACGGCTTCCTCCAGATGTCTGATTGTCTCATCAATTTCATTGTTGATAATTGTGAGATCGAAGTAGTGTGCGTATGTTCTCTGTAAGATATCGGACTCCTTCTGCAGACGCTGAAGAGATTCATCCTAAATGGCGGTGGGATGGAGGTCGGGGTAGGGCGTGGGAGGAGGGGAAAAAGCAAAGACAAGACAGAAGTCAGCTGGACTCTTTCTCTCTCCACATTCCCGTTACTCCCAGTGTCACAAGCAGGCAAGGCTGGACCTCGATGTGCTGCATCGGGGCACGAGGCCAAGTCCGCTTTGTGACAGAGGAGGCAGTGGGCCCTGTGATGGCAGGGTCACGGAGGAGCGGCCTGTGGCCTGACTGCTCACCATGCAACGGGAGCTCCATGCCAAACCGGGGGATCAGAGAAACCAGACACTCTTCGGCAAACACAACGCCCCACCGGCCCGGCTGCTGCCATCTGCCCCAGCGGGAGCCAGTCTCCTGACCGACCGGCAGTGAGGGCTCCGGAGGTGAGGACAGAGCCCTGCATCCCCCTGCTTCCCTCTGTCCTCTGCTCGCACTTGTATGGGGCCCCAGAGCCCAGCTGCATCCGCACCAAGAAGCCACTGCCTCTGGCCAACAAATTAAGTTGCATTTTCCCCTCTTCTCCTTAGAGGTCCAACATGTTCCAGGAATTCAATTACGTATAATGGCCCTCGCTCAATAGCAGTGGATGCCAGAGGCAAAAGCTTTTTGGATGTTGCAAATAATGGATGAAATAAGGCCATTTCCCAGATACAACAGCAACTGGCATCTGATGAATCCCCTCAAACTGCTCTATGCTGGAAATGGCCAGATGTCACTGGTCAGAAGGACTCGTACCGCTCAGGGAAAAAACTCAAGGGAAAGCAGCGACTGAACTCTAGGGGGCTTTGCTGCAGGAAAGGACTTCCCCTCAACTCCTAGAGCTTGCTGCAGATCTCTTAAGGGCCACCAGAAAGTCTGCCTCTGGATCCTCACAGGGCGGATACCATTAGGTTGAACTTTCAATGGACAAATTCAAATCTGAGGCCAGAGAACTCTGTAAGTCAACTTTGCCCTGCCTCTCCCCCAACACGAGGTAGGTAAGGAAGGTATTGGGCTGAATCTTACGTATGTGGAGATATAGTTAATACCTGTTTATGTGATTAGTATCTTTCCCCGACTGGAGCGTAAACTTGTCTGTGTGCCCGGTCATTGCTGTGCCCGGCATTTGGCACTGTGCCCCGCACACAGCAAGTGCTTACTTGGAAAGAAAGCACCTGGCTAATATTGCCCATTATGGGGTTTGATGAGTGCAAACCTCTACTAGGTCCTACTATTCTACTAGGAAATGGAGGCCCATGATAACAGAGACCTCCAGAAACACTAAAGGATGCAGGAGCCATGGTGCCCAGAGCTGACTTAGGACCCCTCCTCTTCTCTGAGGCCCATCCATTATTTGTGAGAAACCCTTGCTGATGAGCCCTGGTCTGTGGGTGTGAGTCTCTGGGAAGGGGATCGAATGGGGTGTCACCGGATCCCATCATAGCACCATGGTGGGTGGACAGTTACGAGGCAAGCTAGGGACTCCATCTTTTCTCTCAGGATGCTCTGAAAGGATTGTCGGATGTGGTCTGTTGTCGTCTACTGGGATTTCAAAGCAGGGCATGGTATGCTGGGCCGTGCAATGTTAACTATTACAGTGTAGATAAGACCTCAGTTCCTCACCACCTTCTAAGGTCCTATCAACAGGCTTTCCACTTGCACTTAGAGTATTTTCACTGTGGCTATACTTGACAACGAACAATGCAGAAGCCCCATTTTAGGAAACACTCATTCACCCAAAGACGGGAGTGCATCCTGCCAGCCTGGGAAGAGACCATTCCTACCACGTCACTCTCTGGGCTAGGGGACTCCACTGAAAAACACCGTCCTGGGCCTCAGAGACCATGGGCAGACTTTAGGATTTACTCAGAAAGCTGGGTTGATGAAAACATTCAAGAAAATGTATGGCTGACGGCATCAATTTTTAAACGTAGCTCTCTTTACAGAAAAAGAAAGCTTCCTCTTAAGGACCTTACAGGCTGAAGCTATATTTGTCGGTTTATTCCTCTACAGCACTTGTCTGCGGGCTTGCCTTCCGCATGAGCAGGGTTTAACTCAGTGAAGACAAAATGCCTCTATTCTACCAGCAGAAGCCAGGATTTATGGGAAGGAAAGGTCTATGTTCTACATCTAGGAAAGGAAACAAGGTTGGATTTCATCACCTCCTAGCTGGTACTTACGGGCAATTTTCTGCACCATTTTGGCAGCTATGGAAAATTAGTAAAAGGGCAGGAAAACAGGCAAAAACAAAAAACAAAGCAAAGATGACAATCCAAGAAAAATACATGGCAACCAAAGGATAAGCGCTAAGCACAACGTAGGGTTTCACACAGGCCAGGGTGTTAACGGAGATGGGAAAGGCAGATTTACAAAGGGATACGCCAATTGCAAACAACAGGACAAAAACTAATGACCGGAAGTATGAGTAACATAGAAATGTAAAGATTTAGCCTTCCTCAGAGGCCTGCAACATGAACACTTCCAAGCCTGACTGTAGTGTTCTGGGCTCTGGTGGGTTTAGGCCAGTGGTTAACTGAGCAGAGCCAAGAGCCCTCTGGTGGTTTCTCGACCCAGCAGAAGCAATGGAGGACTCTGTGCACGAGACTCCTCGTAAGAGTGGCCCTGCAGCAGATCAGCACGGATGCACTTACCAGACACTCCGTAACTACCCTCTGATCTGCCCAGCCACAGAAGGCCTCTGGGTCAGCTGGGTACTAGATGGTGATGCCAACTCTTGAAGGCACTATCTCTGCGGCAGCTGCTGGCTTGATTTAGCCTGACAGGGGACAGAGCTCATGTCCAGGTTTGGTGGTCTCCAGGGACCTGCATGGGCTCCGCTCCAGAGGCTGCCTGAGGGAACTCGGGCAGCTGGGCCAGGGTCATGGGTTCCCTATAGCGCTCTTCTGGCAAAGCAATCACTGGCCTAGAGCTGGGCCTGCCACTGTCTTAGCCCAGCGCCCATTAGGGGTGGAGAGGGCCACAGTGGCTCGGCAAGCTTCCACGCCTTCGTTTCCTTGTCTTACTGACTGATGTGGGGCTTTGGTCTTGCACACAACACACACATGGATCCTAACGGCGGGTAAAAACGGAGCGGCCCTTACCTCATTTAAACCTGGAGTGATAGTCGGTGCGGCAATAAAAACAACAAAAGGAGCAAACTCTGCAGTCCTCAGGACCTTCAGTGCCTGTGTACAAAGCAAAAACTGGAACTTAGAAATCATGAGTGCAGCATTTAATGGAGTCCGTAAGAAATCACACAACGGAAAAAACCCTTGATTCAAAGTTTTGGCAAGGGATTATTGAATTTACCAGCTTTATAAGTAACTTCTGTTACTCCTTTTCTTCCAAAGGATGGACCACAGCCATCAGCAAATACAAGGTGACTAACCGGACATTTTAAAAACTGAATCTCATGAATCAATAGGACTGACTTTTCTTCAGCCACGTCAACACTGATTATGTTGGTTAAGGTTCATTTAAACCTGGCTATTAGCTGTAGCCTTTTTAGTTGATAGGAAATGTGTTTTTGGGTGGGCTTGGATAATTGTGCGGGCTCTGCCACTGAGCTACAGCCCACTTCACCCCATTTTAACCTTCGAACTGCTAACAAGGCTAGTGGGTCCCTGCCACTGTCACTGTGAAGCCGTGTTCACACTTACGGGGCCTTCTGAGTCGCCCTGATGCCAGGCCCCGTGGGGCTCACGGGGGAAGAGAGACCTTGTCTGGGGCTGGAGTCTGGAGACACTAAATGAGCTCTGTGGCTGCGGGTAATTGGAGGCCCGCAGGAAAACGCTGTGTTGGAGGGAGAGGGGCCCCTGAGGCTGATGCAGTTCCCTTCAGAGGCATAAAACACGTTGAACGGTGCAGCCACCAGTTTGCACAGACACAGTGCCAAGCTGGCATCCCATGCCCTAGGAGGCGTTTCTGGTAAGGGAGTGCTTCTCAGCTCCTCCCTGGTGGGGGGGGGGGGGGAGGGAACGTGACCCTGCAATGGGCTATGGATTCCCCTGCATGGGACAAAAACTCCAGCATACGTGGGTACACAATTCACAAGTGTCTGGTGTGTCATTAATTTGCACCGCAGCGAATAGTATCTTGCTGTCCTTCATCTGAGCATTTAACATGCGTGTTCTGCTACCTGCGTATCTGGCTTTCTAAATGGCCTTTCAGTGGTTTGCTTTGCTCTGTTCCTACTCCTCCCTCTTTTGCCTGGTTCACGGTGGTAGCAACGAGACCGGTCACTCTGCCCCTGTACTAAAAGCCTGCTACTAGAATGATCGATCCTTCTGGCAAGGCAAATCCCATCATATTGCTCCTCTACTCTAAACCCTTCCACAGCTCCATCTCGGCCTTGGGATAAAATGTACACTCCTTAGCATGAATGCTGAATCCCTCTGTCCTGAGCTGGCCCGTGCTTATCTCAATCTCTCTCTATGCCTCTCTGCTGCTTCCCCCTCTTCCAACTGGCCTTGCTGAACCACTTCCAGTTCCAGAAAGGGCCACACTCTGCCTTCCCAGCTTTGTCTTACTACTCCCTCTGCCTGGATGCTCCGTCCCCATTCTCCCTTTGGCATGGCTGAATGATCCGTGAGCACCTGGCTCTGGTGTTCTTTTGTCTGCAAAGTCCTCTGTGGGCTCTGAGCCAGGCCGTGGCCCCCCACCCCCGACCATGGGACCCAGGATGCCGCACACCAAGTACCCAGATACCAGAGGGTGAGCTTACGGGCAGGGGCGATGTCTTGTTCAGTCATCTCCCTTGTGCCCTGTATGGCAGCCGGCATAAACTGTGTTTATGGTAAAATGAAAATGGAAAAGCAGCACACAGGATTGGCAGAAAATGTTTGACCAGTGGGCACTGTGCTTGGTGGCTGAAGGGAACCTCTTGGCCTCTGACCATACGGAGCCGTGAGAGACCAACAGGGATGATAAAGGTTTAGTGCAAGGTTCACTTTCGCTGGGATTGGGTTTCTGAATCCCAGCCACACAGGATCTCCTTGTGGGTTAAGGGGGCCCAGCACATTGTTTCAGCCGTCATATCAAAGTGTTTCAGTTGTGGACATCACATTCCCCTCAGGAGAAAGCTCTTTGGGCCTGCCTATGCTCCCTTTTGACAGAGGTAATTGGCAATTTCTTTGCCAACCCTTTTGTGATTGAGAGTTCTGTTAAGGAATAAATATCATGGAAAAGTCCATATATAGCTCAATTGAGCTAAACAGGGATCTTCCTTTGGAAATCTCCTGTGAATATAATTTTGGGCCTCTTTTTCTGTCCTTCCTGTGCTCATAAATCAGGAGGCTCAGGGTCAGTTGAGACAGAAGGTTTCCTCGTCCACCCATAGCCAGCCTCTAGGCAACTGAGATGGGGAGATATCCCAGTTCACGGTTCCTACCCTTGGTTCCATCCCTGAAGTGACTCCAAGCACAGAGGGAGCCTAGATGCCGAATGGAACCCACTGGTGAAGTTGAGAATGACACCTCAGGCGTGAAACGGCCTTTTTTCTGCTCAGTAACCCCAGCCTGAAAGCCACCCAATTCTCTGAAATTTTAAGTGTCAGCCTGCGATTGTTTTTGCAACGCCAGAAAACACACTCCTGGGCAACCATAAGCTCCCCGCAGATTACCCTTCTCTGTGCAGCATGCACACCCTTCGCCTTTATCCAGCCGGACACTAAGATCATTCCGCACTTACTGTGTGCTGCCCAGTGCTCTCGTGTTCACGAATCAGGTTATATTCCCTTAGCAGCTAATTCCAAGGAAAGAACTGGCATCCTTCTAGCAGATAAGGATGATGTGATCCACGACATTCCCCTTTTTGTCCTGCTCGCCAGGACGTTCAGAGCCAAACTGCACGCTGATCAGAGTAAATACAGTGGCCTTTTCATGGCTTTGATTTTCGATTTTGATACTAGGTTACTTTCTCTTCTTTTCCTATGTCATTATATTTTCAAAAATGAAAAGACCCCCTCAAATCCTGACTGAGATTTTCTTGTCCAGTAGCCCTCATGTCTTTACCACAGTCACCACACATTTCCTCAGGTGTCCCCAACTGCTCGACTTACAGGCTTAAGTGCGTGCCTTTTTTGGTGTGTGCGTGTAGTCTCTGCTTGCCTGGGGTTTAGGGTCACTGCAGGGACAGTAAATGGAACGGCTTCACAAAGATTCCCTCCCCTCAGGCTGTTAACAGGGGACTTCAAGAGGTCTCTTAAACCCTCTTCCTTCTGACTGAAGACGAGACACAAGTTTGTCAGTATTTACAGGCAAATATTTCTTTCTGAATCCTGGAGAGGTGGGGGAGTCTAGAAAGGTCACTGAAAATATGCTGGATTTAAACAGCCAAAGCAACATTAGGTTTAACATTTAAAGTTAAGTCTTTAGTTCTCTTCTGTGGAGACATGAATTGATTTTATGGCTCATATATGGCCAACAGTTGATCCCAGGTTACCACCCATAAGGAGTGAAAACGTATTTGGTCAAGTCCCTAAGACGCAGATAGCTTTAAGACGTATCTGCTTTGCAAACTTAGAAAGTGTATAGGGGCAAGTGTCTGAGTCATTCTACACAAAAATATAAGGGTTTAAGGAAAAGCACTATGACCCCAGAGATAATCTTTCACAAAACGGCCCCTAGTTCAGAACCTGGCTCTTGTTTTGAAGTACAGATTCCTAACAAGACCGCGGCTACCCCTTGTTGACAACCTTTCCCTCTACGGGCAAAAGCCAAACCACAAGTATTCTGCTACCGTTAACTTGTTAAGGCAGCAAATGCACAAACCGGAGTAAAATTAAAATATAAAATCTAAAACCATCTCAGTAGGTTTTGATGACACGCTGGTGCTATCACAGTTGTAGCTTTAGGGACATAGGTTATTTTCTGGGCCATAGCTTCATTTAAAAACATTTTTTAAAAAATGTTTATTTTGGAGAGAATGTGTGTATGAGTAGGGGAGGGGCAGAGAGAGAGGGAAACACAGAATCTGGAACAGGCTCCAGGCTCCGAGCTGTTAGCACAGAGCCTGATGTGGTGCTCAAACTCATGAACCGTGAGGTCATGACCTGAGCCGAAGTTGGACGCTTAACCGACCGAGGCACCGAGGTGCCCCTCCATAGCTTCATGTCCGTGAGAAAGAAGTTCTACGGTTTTTCCTCAGGTTTGACTGCCTTATTGATTTTTCTAAACATTAAAAAAAAAAAAGATTTAAATCCTAGGACTACATATAAGATAGACCAGCTTCAGGATTCCCAGGGTCACCTCTTCCAGGATGGAACAGTGGAAGGAGGCGGGGGCTGGCTGTAAGAAAACCGAAGCCCCAACCAACACTGTCCAAAGCTGAAACCTCACTCTCACTCGAGCTACACCTTGGTTCTTCATCTGCAAAGGAGGACACGGATACCTCTGTCTCGGGGTTCCAAGGATTAAGGAAAGAGTACTCGTGCTTGCAAAATACACAGCACTGTAGGAACACACCTTTTCTTCTCATTTTAAAAGAAGCAGGTTGCTAGTTTGCTTCTAGGGTAATCTTAACTGTGGCCCTCTAGGTTTGAAGCTGGACTACAACGTCTTCACATATTAGACATGTGTTCAATTGGGCCTAAGCTGTCTAAAATAATTTAAGAGAGGGGCGCCTGGGTGGTTGAGCTGGTTAAGTGTCCGACTTTGGCTCACGTCATGATCTTGAGGTTCATGTCTGGCTCCGTGCTGACAGCTCAGAGCCTGGAGCCTGCTTTGGATTCTGTGTCTCCCTCTCTCTACCTCCCGTGTTCATGCTCTGTCTCTCAAAAATAAAGAAACCTTAAAAAATTTTTGAAAAAATAAATAAGCTAAGAGAGCACGAAATAACAGACCCAAATGCAATAAGCCGAACACCAGTGTTAGGTGGTCTATGGTCCACAAGTCAGCAGTGGCAGGTGTGAGCCACATGGCATTTCTGCTGTTGGGGAGTTTTTGATGTAGACTGAGGCACTCATTTCATCCTCACCAGCTTCTTATTTGTATTCTGAGCTCCCAAGATGATGCTTGGAAGACAAGAAGTGCTTCATACAAACTGGAAGCATCCAGCTGTCCGTGAGATCTAATAGTGGGGGATCACACAGGCTGGGTGGGAAAGGGTGAGGAGAAAGGCATTCTAAGGTCAGAGCCTCCTGGAGCCGGTTGTCCTGAAGGCAGGGTGCCAGCGTTGCCCATCCCGGGGAGAGAGTGGGCCAAAGGCAGGGAAGCCCAAGGGAGGAGCCCTGGGGGTGCAGAGCCCGTGGGCCTCTGCGGCTGTGCCACTGAGTGCAAAGTCCGCGTGGGAGCAGGACCGGGCTCCAGTCCAGGTCAGCCCCGGGTGGTCCGGGGTAGGTGAGCCGGGACCAGCATGGTTGACCAGACCAACCGAGAGGAGCAGGGCCTGGCCGATCGATACCCGTTCCCAGCCTCGGGGCTGGGTGGCCCTGAGAGACCCCTGTTCTGAGGTGGGGACACAGGAATGCATGAGCTCATCCAGCAGTCAGGGGAGCAGGGAGAGAGCACCCTGCCTGGGGCGTGGGGCGCTCTGGTGCCCATGCCGCTTGTACAAACGGCTGCTGTGGATGTCCCGATGAGGCCGTGAGGGCTCCCACTCAGCGTGTGACCTGGCGAGGGCACAGGGAGAGTTGGGCGCCAGGGGCAGAGTGGCATGGCAGCCGCTGAGGCAGAAAGTCCTCGAAAGTGGACTTAGGTCAGGGAGAGGGGTCTGAAGAGCCCTGCAGTCAGCATACTGCTAGAGACCTTACTACCAGCAGAAAATGACATTCAGGCGAAGACCAGTGTGGGACCCACGGACGGGATGCCGAAGACCACGACCAGGATGGAGACTGCCTCTAGCCACCCCCCACCAGAAGACTTTGCCAAGCCCTGGTAAGGAGGGCTTTGTAGGTAAGGAGAGATCAAGCTGCGTTCCACATGACATGTTTAGTTCTCTACAGGTCCGAGCTCACTGTCAAGTGTACCGTACAGTGTTCACCGTGCTGCCTTCCTCCCCAGCCCCTTAAGCAGATTCTGAGTTCAAGAACCCCATCAGCTTCTGTGAAATGGAAACGGGTGTAGCCACTGGCCACGATGTTAGGGTCTTGGGTCACATAGACGCTGCTGCCAGCTACTGTCCTCCCTTTGGGCATGGCTAGGGGACCAAGTTTCATATGGTGGCCCTTGAACAGGGGCCATCCCTGCCTGGGATAGCCAGGTAAGCCTGGTGAAGTGGAGCCTGCCTGAGGGGAGCTGGTCTACCGTGTTGGCAGGTGGTATATGGATTGCTAAATATAAGTGATAGGGATTTGGCACACAGATCAGCCTTAGAAACGGAAGGCCCAGGACTCACACGGGGACCCACAGGCTTCTCCTGGAACTTGCCCCAATGTCTCCAACACCCTTCCTACTGGACTTGAAGTCCTGCTTCTGCTTGCTTTGTCCTCAGAGATGAAAAAATAGCTTGTCAGCGTGTGTGTGTGTGAAGCTTAGGGCTTCTCTACAGATTATCCAGTCATTCCTGTGTCTGGCTCCAAGTCCCTCCAAGCTCTCCATATCCCTCCTAGTTCTAGCCCGGGGTTGGGCATCATCTTCAGTAAAGAGACGGTGGAGGCTGAGAGCCACCATGGGTCTCCCTCCCTGCCCCATCTGGCACTCCCTGGGCTCACTCCTGCTTGCTTTCCTAAAGCCAGTGCTGTGTTTCAGACCCCGACCCAGGCCCCAGGATCAGAGTTCATTGATGGTGATGAACAGAAGACGCCGGGAGAGGCTCTGACAGTCCCGTGTGAGCTGTACCGAGAGAGAAAAGGGGGCTGTTGTGATCACAAAGTGCCCAAGTCTCATCCTGAGGTCAGATTATTGTAGGATTTCTGGCAGCACAGACCCAATCGGGTACTTCATTGAGCTTCTGAGTATAATGAATCTCGTAAGAGTATACTGTTGCTTCTTAAATACACGGTGTGTGCACCGAGCTCAATGATCAGTTTGCATTCTAGACTGTCAACCCACGATGCCTGCATTACGATACTTTCCTGTAGTTATTATGTGACCCACGCTGTTCTGATGGCGCTTTTGATTTCAGAACCTGAGCTTAGCATGCAGGCAGGTGGATGGGGGCAGCGTGTGGCTGGGTGTTACCTGAGGCTCCACGTCCAGTATTGCAATCAGGCCCTGCTCATGGATCTTCCGGATGGTCTCCAGTTTTGTCCCATACATCGCATCCTCATGGCTGCCATACTCCAAGTACTCGTTATTAGAGATGTCTTGCATCATTTGGTCATGAGATACAAAGTAATAATTCTTTCCATTTTCTTCATCTTTCTTTGGAGGTCTGGTTGTATCTGCAAAGAAAGTCACATGTCAAGAGAGGCTCAAAAGGCTGAGCTCATGATCTGATGCTCCCAATGGACCTACCCAAGCCCAAAATCTTGAGAGCTGTGGATTTTTCCAGTATAGGTCTCATGCTACGTTCCCACCCCCAGTAGCTTTGTAGAACTAAATTCTCAGCACCATGTTTATCTGTGTGACATCGGACCACAAAAACTGGTTAGTTGTTTGGTCTGGTGAATCCTTCAGTGTTTAGATGAGATTTATTTTATCTCTTCATGGGTCTCTACAGGACAAAGACACTGACCCAAGATTAACATAACTTACTGTATGCCTTAATGCAGTTACTTCTTAAGCAGAAGGAAAAAAGAAGAGTTAAAAAAAAAAATGGAAAACCACATATGGTTATTTAAATTTAAATAAATTAAAATTAAAATGTCAGTTCCTCAGTCTCGCTAGCCACATTTCAGGGGTTCAGTAGCCACATGTGGCTCATGGTTACTATAATGGACACTACAGATATTGAAAATTGTCACTATCAGAGAAAAGTTCCATTGGATAGTGCTGGTCTACGGCAGCTTGCAAAAGAGAATGTTAGAATACAGCAAAAGATGTACTACATTGAGAATCCAATGACCTTGGCCAGATGTGGCCATAATAGTTAGTAAAGACCTACACCATGAGTTGGCAAACTATGGCCTATGAGTCAAATATGGCCTGCTTTTATAAATAAAGTTTTATTGGAAAACATCCATGCCCATTTGTTTACATATTGTCTATGGCTACTTTCATGTGATAATGGCAGAGATGAGTAGTTGTTACAGAGACCATGTGGCCATCCATGCCTCAAATATTTACTATCTAGTCCTTTATAGAAAAGGTTTGCTGACCCGTGGCCCAAGAGAACATGTACTAAAATATTGGCTGGTAAGTCCTAGTTCTGTGGGAGACTGACAGGACCAGTGTTCTGCAAAACACAATTTAGAAAATGTCTTTCTAGACACGCCAGGAACACTGGTTTAAATCTTCCTTCCTCCCACTTTTTTCCTTTCTTCTCTCCTTCTCTTTTTTTCTTTCCTTCCTCCCTCCCTCTCCCCTTCCCCTTCCCTTTCTTTCAGTTTCCATCATTGGACAAGGACAAACTTTATGCTCCCCTTTGCTGTGTGCATGGGTCCAAACCCATGGGGAACTGCCCCTCTCTCCTACCCCAACTGGATGGACTATTAGAACTTCCAAGTGCTCATGGATGTTCCAATGTAGATGTTTTAAAGAACTCTTTCTCCGGGCACATAAAAGCTGAAGAGATGGCATCATGTGTTGATGCTGTACCATGCTTAGTCATCTCGGTAGGCAAACATATGCTATATACGCATCTGGGGTCAAATATTTGAGAGAGGGACCTCATGACTCACATGACTGAGGTTGTCAATGTATGCTTCAAAACCAAGCTAGTTAACTGGCCGTTTAATAACATGGACGTTCAATTGTTATGTGACCAAGAAGAAACTAAATGTTAGTTAAGCTTGCTATACTTCTGATCCAGACATAAGGAGAATTAAACGAATACTTCAAAGCGTTTTACTAGAAAATCCCAGAGGTACCAAGTGAAATGGTGTTTGATGAATTTCCTTTTTTGTGTAAATCAGACAGGGTTCTGGAAGGAGGGTGTGGTCTTATGAAGCCCCACAGCTCTCTGGGGCATAGAGAAAACCGTAAGTGGTGTTGACCTGGCTTCAGGAAGGCAACAGAAGACCCTACTGGGAAGAGCCAATCTTCCCATTTTCTCTTTTTGGTCTTATAACTCATTCCCCTTTAGTCCTTCCCACCTCGAACAAAACTGTATCTTCCAGAAAGCTTCTGGGATTCAAACTATAAACTCTGGTACAACAGTACTGAAAACAGTGATAGCAGTAACATGACTGCTCTTTATCCAGTATTTGCTAGTGCTTCCTAATCTCAAATATTCTTTACATTCCTGGAATTACTTCATCTTACAGTTGAGGACACAGGGCAAGAAGTTAAGGGTGAGACAGAGAAAATAAAGGGAATAAAAATATTACAGATTTAAAATTCTTTATAAGAACCACCCGATGGTACACTGGCTTTTCAAAGTGATGAAAGTCAATAACTTAGGTACGTTTCAGGAGAATATCGTTCTATCAAAGAACACTGTGCTATCAGATCTATTTTTCCGAAGAAGAATTCA
Organism: Lynx rufus; assembly: GCF_022079265.1. Classification (NCBI taxonomy): domain Eukaryota; kingdom Metazoa; phylum Chordata; class Mammalia; order Carnivora; family Felidae; genus Lynx; species Lynx rufus. The sequence continues at coordinate 36,367,840 of NW_025814828.1, forward strand.
TCTGAGTCATGTCCCAGCCATACTGCTGGGAAAATCAGGTCACAAGTAGAGTGGATGAGCCCAATTTTGTTAAAAAACAACAATGACAAGCAAATCACACGCTGCCTACGTTTGCCCTGAGAGAAGCTTGTGGGAGTCTACAATAGAATGTTTACGATGCCACTACTGGGCAAATGTGGTCAGGATTACTGTTAATTCATTTTCTTCTTTGTTCTGCTTTGGATCTTCCAGATTTCCCCTAACGAGTAGTTACAGCTTATATAACAGAAAAAAAATACGTTAACTACAACATTTAAAAAGTACTAGGACTAGTATACTTAAAAGAGAGTGAGACATAGCTTACGTGGAATAGGGTATGCAAACCGGTCTGGGTGCTTTGTGATGAGAGTGTTTTTTATGTGTCTTCTCCCAACACCGTGTGCACCTATGTCATTTTAAAAGAAAGAAGGTGAAATTGACAATTGTTAGTAACATTTGCAAAATGTGTTCAAGATGACATTAACAAAGTTACTCATACAGTCAAACTTACCTAATAAGACTAGTGTTTTCCTTTTGAATGCCGGCAGTTTTACTACTTCTTCATATGTAACGAGATCTAATTGATCGAACACTACAATACAAAGATTTAGAAGAAAGGTAAATCTACAGGAGTATTTCACGTACATCAATTATGATTTTACTGGCAGAACTAAAGTTATAGTAAAACTGTGTCTTAAAAAAATAGAAGTCCAACTTATGGTCTGAGCTTTCGTGTAATTTTAGTCCTATAACCTTTTGGGAGAAAATTTCATTTTTAAGCCCATGAAAATGCACTTTAGAACCAGGGGCATCCAAAGATACGCTGAGCACATGCATAAAAGTCCAATTCTAAGAGATACTGCATATCTTGTCATGCAGTATCCAACAAGTCATACAAATTCATTCAAAACCACATGCTGTTCATATTTTTGCAATTCTAAGAAATTAGCATTACTAAAAAGAAAATGTCTGCAGACGTTGACCAACATGAATATAGCGTGAATGCAACTAAAGTTAACCAAGAAGGAGGCCACTAGATTATTTCTAGGGATGGATGAGAGATGCATGGACAGCTGGTCTTTTAACTTCATGGTTCTTTCTTTCAGTGGAGGTGCTGAAGGTAGCATGCTAGATTCTTTCAAAGTCAAGTTCTGAAACTATGATCTCACAAGCTTTTGAAATGAGCATCTCACAAGTTTTACTGTAACCCAGCTCTCCATTCGATGGAGAGTCTTGGGTATATAAGTAGGGAAACATGCTTCCCTGGGTCCCAAACTTTGTCAGCCCACGTGTGGTCAGTCAGGATGGACGAGATGCAAAGAAGCGTGAAGCAGAGTCTGAGCTGGGAAACCTTTGCAAAAGGGGAGTTCTCGAATCATTACAGACTGAGAATAAATACTTAAAAAAAACTATTTTTTGGAAACCTGCCTCTTAACAGAACTGTTACCAAAACTTTCCCAAGAGGACGACTATTCCTGTTGAAGTTCAAGGTAGTCTGGTTCTCACACACATTTGAAAATTCTCACATGAAGGCTAAAATCATGAGTCTGTGTTTCCTATAATGGATTTCTGTATGGTGATATCGCAGTGTTGTCAGGCACACACTGAAATTTCTTTTTAAAATAATATTGAATAAGCTCTAGGTTTCAGAGGGTTTGAAATAAAACCAATAAAATTGATGCCTTGGTTTAATAAAGGGATCTGGGATGCTTCAATCACTAAGAGAAGCTTCTGCTCCCTGAAACAATATGGCCAAATGCTTTTGGCTCTCAGCTCAGTCCTTAACATCTGTGATCTTCCCAGTAGCAAAGAACCTTAAAATGCAAAATAGGATACTCTGGAATGCAACAGATCAGAAACAAACGAACAAAAGTATCATTCCCAAACTACTAAAAAAAAAAAAAAAAAGAAAGAAAGAAAGAAAAGAAATACAATGTGTTAAAATAAGGGTTAGTGCATGTTAATGGGTATCTGTGCATTTGTTTGCTTTTGATAGCTTGATTCCATAAACGTTGACTCAAAAGTCTTTAATTCAGCTAAACACCAAGAAGTGCTTTCTGTGTCTAGAATGGCAGACTCCCCAAATGAAAACAAACACGAGGTTCTGTGCGTGCTGGAGCTGGCTAGTCATGCTTCAGTGGTGACGGAGTGTCAGAGTTGCAAAAATAAAAGCAGGAGTGCTTACGGCATTGCTTTTTATACCCACTGCCCTCGGAGTGATGTTTCCATCAAGAAAAAGGATGCTTATGAAAGAGGTACATCAACAAGCGGATATATATTTTAATACCGAAAAATAATCAAGCATCTCATGAAAGGGCAAGATGATGATGGCACAGGCTTTCTAAATGGTACCGGCATCCCTTTCCTTCCACAGAGCCCTAACTGCAATCCTACCCACTTAAGACTGGTCAATTTTTAAGAAACACGTAAGAATGAGTTAGATATGAACAATCGACAGCACAAACAAATGAACAGGTATGTTACACGTCAATATCTTAACCATACGTGAGTATCATGAAAAGGTTACTCTGGTCGAAATGAAATCACCACATGGTCATAGGATTGAGAAACAATAAAAGAGAATATTTAAAAATAAGACATACAAAGAATATAAGGAGAACAGTTAAAGACTGAACTTTTAAAAAGTTTTATGTTGTTTGCAGATTTAAAAAAAAGGGACTTAATGAAAGGAAACCGTCAAAAACAAAGAGGCATAGTCACTCAACAGGTTACTTACATGCACAGAGGCCATTGGGAGTAAGACAGCATGAAAAATGTACAGGGGTCATTGAAATATGGCTTTTAATATATTAGTAAAATAAAAGTATAATATGCACAAAAGAAACTTTACCATGCAATATTCTAAACACGAGGCAAATAAATCACATTAAGAAACAAACTCATTTTAATAAAAATTCAACAATATCCTTATATAAAAGCCAGTGGGTTTTATATATGCATGGAAATCTTGTCTAGGAATAGGTACATGTTCTTTGGGGAGTGTACATGTGGAAGCCTTTTGCTCTTCATTTTGTACCTCCCTGTACTGTTTTTGCAATTTCTCATCACAGGTGCCTATTATTTTTATTAAAAAAAACCTCAATAGGGCAGTGAGATGATGGGCCACTTTTTGTTGTCTTAAGAGTTCTCTGTATCCAAGAGAAAATGTCATAGTTTTAAAAGCTGTTCAACTACTAATTTGTGGTCTGAGGCAAAATTTAAACACACCTATGAATGGTATTGTAGGAACCCTCTGGGTTCATGTGTACATATGTAAATAGCGTATCTGAGGATATTGAAATACCATTGCTTAGGGCTCTAATACTTAAAAAACAACAACAACAGCAGCAACGAATTAATAAGGACTTTTTTCCCCTCACCTTTACATGAGTAACTTGATCTTTAAACTGATTTTGGAAGTCCTAGGGCTGAGGAATCTCAGTGCCTCAAGAGTATACTTCTATCTAGCAGCCTGACAATGCTTTTTGCATCAAATTTATGTGGCTAAAAACCTTTTATGCATTGCAGAAAATGTTATTTGCTGTAAATACTACACACACTATAATCAAATCTATTCCCAAGGCTTCAGAAATACTGTCTGGCATAGTTTGCTCCTATTATCCTGATTTCCTGGTAAGCTACTCAATATTCATGCCTCTTTTATGTGTTTAGGTAAGTATTTCCAGTTGAATCTTTTCCATAAATAAGCCTTTAGCATTGATTCCTGGCCTCATTTGGAAAAACTACAAGCATATTCATATATGGCAAAAACCTCCGATTAGAAAAGACCTTGCAGGCTGGTAGCACTGGGCCGGGCACCTAATTCATCTGGGTGCGTGGGCCTGGGCCAGGGCCAGGGCCAGGTACAAGAATGGAGCAAAGGGATGATGGGTCCTAGAGATTAATTCTAGTATCATCGTTCCATCGGTTCTAGATACTGACAAAGTTCCCATCTTTCTTTTGATCACACATATAAACAAATTCAGAATTTGATGAGAACGTCTGGCCTGCCATCAACATATGCAGAATTCTCAAAGATTTGAAGCTGGAAACAAGACATATGGCCCTTATTTGAATTCACTGAGGACTATGGGAAGACTCCCCACCCCAACCCAGCTGTATTTTACAATCAACTTCTGAAAAAGCCAGAAAAATCCTTCAGAAATATAGTTTGATTTGTGGCTCATGACCCCATTTGGCTAGCTCTTGGCATTAAAGAATATGTTTCAAAGTTGTCAAAGCATCTGCCATACTGGCTGAGTGCAATGGTATTTCTTTCTCTTTTTCACATCAATTCCTTATATAGGCGATGCTGCATATTAGGATGGCCTTTCATCATGGCTAAAAGCAGAATAGTTGATAAAATACTTGACTTCCCTTTCCTGACAATTTCATCTCTTGCCAAGTAAAGGTAACCACTAAGTAAATGGTTCTTCTGGACTTTGTAATGGAGAGAATGGAAGGGTTGCTCGGTGAAGGGGAAGAAACCTGAAGAGGTGGTGGCAGAAAGGCCTTGCTAGACAGCACGCTTCAGAAAGTCCAAGAAAAAAGCTGCACATCTTCTCCACAGCAGAAAAACCCAGAGGGGAGCTCATGAGGGGTGATTTGGGGCAGAGGGTGGGGATCCCAGCAATAACATTTTGACTAGACAATCACAAACACACCTAAACACAAGTTCTACCAGAAAACCTGAGCAGCTCTACAAGGACCTCATAAGAAATTCAGACTTTCCATCAAAGGGTATGAAAAGACAGTCCCAAACTCAGTGACAAATACTGACATGTAGAAGGGATCATGAACATGACAAGGAAGCTCTGAGGCTCAGAAGACCACTGCTTGGGAAAATGCTGAAGGGAACAAAAGAGTGGGGGAAGTTCTCAATTTCCCTTAGTTCTAAATCTATAAGAACTTAGGTCTGTGGTTTTGCACAGGAGGTTGTAATGCCCAAAGATGACAGAGAAAAAGCCATTGTATTCCATCCCTATGAGGCTCTTGCCTTCTCTTGTCAGGCCCAATGAGGAAAGAAACGTAGAGCCCCTGAATTTCAGGTTTAGAAAGGATATCCTTCACTGACTAACCCAATTCCCTCATTTCGAGCCCCCCCCCCCCCCCAGGAGCCAAGGGATTTGCCCACCATGCAGGTGTGCTAAGTCAGGTTGCCTGTTAGCTTACAAGTGCATTTGCAGGACCACCGAGGACCACCTGCAATGAAATCAGACAGAGCGGGGACAGTGGAAGATCAGTCATACCTGTGGTTGAAGAATGGAAAAAGTGAACTGCAGAAGGGGCACCTGGGTGGCTTAGTCAGTTACATGTCCGACTCTTTTGACTTCGACTCTGGTCATGATCTCATGGATTGTGGGTTTGAGCCCTGTGTTAGGCTCTGCACTGACAGCGCAGAGCCTGCTTGGGATTCTTTCTCTCCGCCCCTCCCCTGCTCGTGCTCTCTCACAGAATAAATAAACTTAAAAACAAACAAAAAAACCACTGGCCACCAGACTGGGTGCCGATTTCTCTGACAAAATTCTTAAGTGAACGATTCAACGGATTCTTCGTCAGAATTTAGACATTCTAGTTTTTCAATCCAGGGGCTTGTTATCTTCCCTCAGCTGAATTGAAGAATGTTGGCATATTGAATACTCATGTCTATATGCCCTCCATTAGTACAGTATAAAGCTTGTGATGAATTAACAGCTTTAATCAGCCATTTCTTTGCTTTTCTAGGTTCAAATTATAATGCCATCTAGATCTATACATCATTTGAAATTATTATAAAAACGACAAGGTTTTGTATATATGTGTATGTATACACACACACGCACGCACAAAATGTCAACACATCTTGTGAGCCTGTTAGAAGCTGATGGAAATAGGGGCACCTGGGAGGCTCAGTTGGCTAGGCATCCAACTCTTGGTTTTGGCTGAGATCATGATCTCATGGTCGGTGACTTCAAGCCCCACGGTGGGCTCAGCACTGCTGGTGTAGAGCCTGCTTGGGATTTTCTCTCTCTCTCTCTCTTTCTCTCTCTCTCTCCCCCCCCGCCCCTCCCTACTCTCTCTCTCAAAAGAAATAAATAAACTTAAAAAAAAACCTCAAAAAAAGCTGATGGAAGTAAAGAGGACTTGGCAGTAACCACTGATATTTTAAATGACATTCTGCTGATACTACAGTGAACTTCTTCAAATAGTACTACTGCAGTATTGACAATCAACAGTTGCTAAATTGTTAGTCTGCTTTAAATATTTCTTCCCTTCATAAACAAAAAAGCCATTACTGGACTGGTGCTCCAGCATGGTAAATAATCAGAAATGATATATTTTATTGGACTTAAAAATGGAGGACGATTGTGGCCAACGTGAAAGGAATGAGTTCCCATTTAACGGAACCATCTGAAATGTACCCATGTGGCCACTCACATTCCTTACATGTTAGGCAGTGTTTCAAAATGCTTACTTTTACTTGCTGATTAAGAAATGAACAATTCAGCGTTTCCAAATAATTTTTCCTGGTGGATGCTAACAACACGTTATAACATTTTACAGACAGAAATGCATTTCCTATTTGGCTGAAACCTTATACTGTCCAACTGGGTATGCAAGATTGCGTTTGATTTTTTTTTTTTTTTGGCCACATGTATGATTTTTGGAGTTATTTCTGAAACCTTGGGAACTAATCTAATGCCAACATCGGGGCTTGCAATGCCTCAGAACAAGTTCCTTGTAAAAGGAGTCCTATTAAGAAGGTACTGAAAGTAAGTAAATCTCACTCTTGTATATCATCATGCATTTTCTTTAGCTTAACTTACATTCTGTGAAGCTTCTGGGAATTCTACGGCAATGACAGATCATGTTTTTTTTGGTATTCATTTCAGTTTTTAGCAAACAAGGGAATGTTCTGACTTAGGCCGAACGCAAGTTTTCATAGAGACAAACAGGACGAAGGGAAGGCCAAGATAATGCTCTTGGCCTTTTACGAGCCAGGGAGTAACTGTGGGGGAAGAAGACTAGTCACAGAGACTGACCAAACCGAGTTAGTATCCAACAGCATTTGTGCTCTTTCCAACCAATCACCTGGCCATCCGTGGCACAGCTCTGGTAAGGGCACATTTTTGCCACAGGGCCACGTCCAAAGGCCAGAGAGGAGCCAGGAGGGAGGATATTTGCTCAAGATCTATCTCAGCAAGGAGGCAAGAATCCTGGTGACTTGGCAAACACTCAGGCTCTCATTTCTCAGGGGAGGACTTAATGTACTGGCTTCTTTTAGTTCCCGAGGATACTATTACCAAATAGCATTTTCTTCCTGTAAAGTAGAGCTCTGTAAAATATCTGGCAAATAACCAACAGACTAATTGCAGGTAGAGCTTTCTTAATGTTGTGCAAGCTGATGGAGATCTCATCTGGTGGAATTTTGGGGCAGAGAACTCTGAAGACTGAAGTGAGATCTAACCAGCCTCCGTAACAGTCGCACGTTTCCCTACCTGCATTGTGCTTTGCCAAGTATTTATCTTTGTACTGCTTCTTTTTCTTGCCGAACCAGGTACAGCTGGCCTGCTGCTCCTGTTTGGTTTTCTCCATGGCGATGCAAGCGACTCGCCTAGTGCACAGAGACGGAAAACAAACAAACAAACAAATAACTACTGTAAAGTTTCATGTTGATAAAAGAAAAATCATCCATTTGAAGACTTTATACAAACCTGCATGAACATACCGCTCACAAACTTAAAAAATTTTTCTTTAATGTCTATTTATTTTTGAGAGAAAAAGAAAACAGGATCTGAAGAAGGCTAGACACTGACAGCCTGATGTGGGGCTCGAACTCATGAACTGTGAGATCATGACCTGAGCCAAAGTTAGATGCTTAACCAACTAAGTCACTCAGGTGCCCCATTGCTCATAAACTTTTCAAGATAAAGGTTGCTTTTTGGCTTTCGCAATTTCATAGAGAGGTTTTAAAAACACAGGCTTGGGGTACCTGGGCGGCTCAGTTGGGTTGGGTGTCCAGCTCTTGGTTTTGGCTCAGGTCACGATCTCACCGATTGCGCGATCAAGCCCCGCATCAGGCTCCTCACTGAGTGTAGAGCCTGCCTGGGATTCTCTCCCTCCCTCTCTCTCTCCCCCTTCCCCGCTGATGTGCTCGCTCGCTCTCACTCTCTCTCTCTCAAATAAAATAAATAAAAACAGAGGTTTCTAATAAAATGACATCACATTCCTTGAGCATATACTGATAACGCAGATGAGCAACCTAAACACATGGCTGTGACATCCGGTGGAACGAGCATGGAATTTTGAGCTGAGGCAGGTCTGGTTGGAATCTTGGCTCTATCAGTCATTACCTTTTATCAATTTAGGGTCAGGTGCTTTTCTGGAAAATTTGCATGTATCAACTCATTTAACCTTTCTAACAACGCACGAAATTGTGCCACCCCTTTACAGATGAGGGGATCAAAGGGCTGAGAGGTTAAGTAATTTGCCCCAGATCACACAGCTTAGTAAGTGGGAGTGTGAGTTCAGTCTGGTACCAGAGCCTAGGCTCTCGAGCAGTACATTTTATTGGCAAGTTTCTTAGCCTCTTAGGATAGCTGTTGTAAAGGATAAGAACAAAAAATGTAAGTAATGCCCCAGCACAGTGGTACACACAGTAGATGCTTAATAAATGGTACTATTACTACACGGTGATTCTAGGCTAAGAAAAAAATACCAATGAAATCCACAGAATTACATTCAGAGGGCGCCTGGGTGGCCCAGTCGGTTAAGCACTCGACTCTTGATTTTGGCTCAGGTCATGATCTCACGGTTTATGGGATTGAGCCCTATGTTGGGCTCCATGCTGACAGCAGGGAGCCTGATTGGAATTCTCTCTTTGCCCCTCCCCTGCTCATGCATGGTCTCTCTCAAAATAAAAGAAAAAGAGAATTACAATCAGAAAATTTTAATTTTGTTCTTTGTGATTATAGTGTTCAGCACAAATGTTGTTAAAAAGTTGCTCTCTTAGGTTTAGTCTAAGCAAATATTTGCCCTTCAGGATATTGCCACAGATGGTTTTGCTTAACGATTTTGCTTCTTTCACAGGGGTTCCCCAAGTGAGCCCACATAAGAAGAATCCAGGGGCGCCTGGTTGGCTCAGTCGGTGGAGTGTCTGACTCTTGATCTCAGGGTTGTGAATTCGAGCCCTGCGTTGGGTGTAGAGATTTACTTAAAATCTTAAAAAAAAATCACTAAAAAAAAAAAGAATCCAAAATCACCGTCAGAATAAGTGATTTTCCAATGAGGTTGTACTGATTTACACTCCTACCAGCAGTGTGTGAGAGCTCCTATTGTTCTACTTCTTTGTGAACACTTGGTATTATCAGTATTTATCTTTAGCCACCACAGTAGGCAAGTAATGCAATAATGCTGTGCTTTGAGTTTGCATTTCACTGATTATTGAGATTGAGCACTTTTTCATGTTTATTGGGTACTGGATTTCCTCTTCTGTAACGTGTATAAGTCTTTTGACCATTTTTCTTTCCAGTTGTCTTTTTCTCATTGATTTGTAGGAATTTCTTATATGGTCTGGATATTATACCTCTGTTAGTTATATGTGTTGCAGACACCTTCGTCCATTTTGTGGCTTGCCTGTTCACTCTTCCTATGATATCTTATGAATATAACGTAGATTTACTTTAGTCAAATTTAGCCATCTTTTCCTTTATGGAAAGTATTTTAACCCCTCCTTATCCCTGAAGATATTCTTCAGTATTACTTTGTCAGAGGTTTATAGTTTTCTTTTTCATATTTTGGCCTTTAATACACTGGAGCTGATTTTTGTGTGTGGTATAAAATTAGGAGCCTGATTTCTTTCTTGTCTTTTTCCCTAATGGATACTCAATTGTTCCAGCATGACTTATGGAAAAAACTATCCATTCCTCACTAGTGACTATTTATGTGTGGGAGTGTTTTGGGGATTCTCTTCCATTGGGTCTATTTGAGCATCTCTATGCCCTTACCTTATTATCTCAATGTTTTATAATAAGTGTTGGTATCAGATGGAGCAAGGCCTCTCTCCTTATTCTTCTAGAAGAATATCTTGGCTATTCCTGATTCTGTGCATTTCCATGAAAAACTTAAGATTAGCTTGCCAATTTCAAAATGGTTGAGATTGCATGGAATCAGTGAATTGATCTGGGAGGAATAGACATCTTTACAACACTGAGTCTTCTAGTCCATGAACAAAGTATATCTCTCCATCTGTTTAAGAATTCTTTAATGTCTCAGGGCACCTGGGTGGGTGGTTCAGTCAGTTAAATGTCTGACTCTTGGTTTCAGCTCAGGTCATGATTTCATGGTTCTTGGGTTTGGGCCCTTACATCGGGATCTGTGCTGATGGCACAGAGCCTGCTTGGGATTCTGTCTCTCCTCTCTGCCCCTCACCCGCTTGTGCTCGCTCTCTCTCTCTAAATAAATAAACTTAAAAAAAAAGAATTCTTTAATGTCTGAATAAATGTTATAATTCATCCTGTGTCTTGAACATCTTTGTTATATTTGCTCCTAGGTTGTTGATAAAAAAAAAAGATGGGGGTGCCTGGGTGGCTCAGTTGGTTAAGCATCCAACTTCAGCTAAGGTCATCATCTCACGACTCATGAGTTCAAGCCCCGTGTCAGGCTCTTGCTGACAGCTCACAGCCTGGAGCCTGCTTTGGATTCTGTGTCTCCCTCTCTCTCTGCCCTTCCCCTGTTCATGCTCTCTCTCTCTGAAAATAAACAAACATTAAAAAAATTTTGTAATTTAAAAACTTTTCAAATATACACAAGAGTAGAGAATAATGAACCCCAAATACCTACAACCCAGCTTTAACATTTATTAACTCCTGGCTTGTGTTATTTACAACCTACCCACCCTAAGATTATTTTGAAACAAATCCAAGTTTGTATCAGTTCCTCTTTAAATATTCTTAAATTCCTTTTAAATCTACAGGTTTAAATCTACTTTTCTGTCCTTCTCTCCTTTTCTGTCTTGCTATATATTTGTTCCAGAAACTTGTTTGTCCTGTAGTTTCAAAGTCTGGATTTTTTGGATTTTATCCCTGTGGTGTCTTCAGTAAGTCCCTCTCTCTTTCACATTTTCTGCAACTAGGTAATTAGATCTAGAGGTCTGATCAAATTTAACTTCTATTTTTTATCAAGAACACTTCATAATATTAAGGGTGATGCAGGTTATGTTATACATGGCATGTAAAAAAAATTATTTTCTCTGTTACTGGTAAATAGAAATAAATTGATTTTGTATATTGATTTTATACCAAACATCTTGCTGACCTCACATATTAATTCTAATGGTTTATCTACAGATTCCTTTGAATTTCTACACACAGAATTGTATCACCTGCAATACTTTTTTCCTTTCTAATACTGTTTGCTGTAGGTTTATCGTAGATGCTCTCATCAGGTTAAGGAAGTTCCCTTCAATTCAGTTTGTGAGAGTTTTAATGTTAAGTGGATATAAAATTTTACCAAACGCTTTTTCTGCATCTACTGATATGACCATGTGGATTTTCTTTAGTCTGTTAATACACTGAATCGGCTTGATTGGTTTTCAAATGTTGAACCAGCTGTGCATCCCCAGTACAGACTCCACTGGGTTGAGATGTATTATCCTTATTATTGTGTTGCTGGATTCAGTTTGCTAATATTGCGCTGAGGACTTTTATATCTATGTTCATGAGGGAGTGTTGCCTGTAGTTTTCTTGAATCACCGCTTGTGAATTTTGGTATCAGGGTAATGCTGGCATCATGAAATGAGTTGGGAGCTGTGCTATCTTCTTGAAAAGACCGTCCTCCATGTCTTTTATTCTCTCTTGTTCCGTGAGGGTTTTATTTTTATTTGTTTTTGGTTAGGAGAAGGACATTTGGTTAGGAGAAGGACATTTCTTTAAAAACAAAATTTATTTTTGAGAGACCGTATGCACCTGAGTGGGGGAGGGGCAGAGAGAGGGGCAGAGAGAGAGAGAGAGAGAGAGAGAGAGAGAGAGAGAATCCCAAGCAGGCTCCGTACTATCAGCAAGGAGCCTGACAAACTCACAAACCTTGAGATCATGACCTGAACTGTCGTTGGATGCTCAACTGACTGAGCCACCCAGGCGCCCCGGGAGAAGGACATTTATTGGGAAATACTGTGAACTCTCAGCAACAGCATTGAAGTCAATCTCTACATATTACCTAAGTGGCATACAGAGGAGGCTGAGGAAGCCTTTGCTCTGGGGATTCTTCCAGTACAAGCCGGTATGTGCCATGGCCATAACTATAGCTTCTGTGAGGCACAGGATCTTTGGAAGCATAAACAGAACTGAGGGAGTTTTGGCTGGTTATGTTACAGTGTATTGAGTCTCTTATAATCGGTGTTTTTAAGCTTAAAGAATAAAAGTAAAAAGTTCCCAGTAAAAATTTGTGGTGTGGCTCTGTGTGACTCAACGAGAGAATGAAACTGCTCGTCACCAGCCACTCAGGAAATGAATGCTCTTTCCTTTAGCTCAGTAAGTGCAGGAAAACCATGTCAGGATTTAGATCAACCTGGAGTGAAGTTTCAAATACACACTTCACATTTTATTGCTGACTTGGATGAGGGTCTAGGAGGCAAGGGGAGCAATGACACATTAGGGGACTCAAAATATATCAAAGGGCTTGACTGATGTGCCCTGTCAAGCAAGATGAGATTTAACAAGGATAAATAAGGCAAGGCGTCTGGGTCCAAAAAAACCTGATCTCTCATCTACAGGCTGTGAAAAAGGTCACTTGGTAGGAACACATGGGAACAAAGATTCTGGGTCTGGCTGATGGTGTTGTTTCAAATCTTTCTCAGTGATACTGCATGTCCACTGACGTTCTCCGTATCAATTTGGTTTTCCAGGTCTCGAGGCACCTCTTGCCCAGTGGGCCTTGTCCTCCTCATCCCTGCTAGGATCCCTTTCTCCCTCGACAGTTTTTGCAACTTCATTGAGTTTGTGTTTTTCATAATAAACCAGACATACTTACAGTGTACAATTTCATCAGTGTTGACATATGCAGACCTCCCATGAAACCTTCGTTACCATCCAGATCACGGACATTTTCTTCATCTCTGGAATCCTTCCCTCTCACCTCTGGATCCCCAAGCAATGACTGTCACTACAGATTAGTTTTGCCTTTTCTAGAATTTTATATGAATAGAATCATACAGTATGTTGTCTCTCTTTTTTTTGCCTGGATTTGAGTTTCATCCATATTGTTGTATCAATAGTTCGTTCCTTTTTTATGGCTTAAGAGCATCCTGTTGTATGGCTATGCTGTCCCTTGTTCATCCATTTATCTGTTGATGAAAACTTGAAATTTTAGCCCTTCTGATAGGCGTGTGGCCACTGAGGTTTTGTTACTGCCTTGTTCTTGGAAGTTCCTTTTTGGTTCTTTTTCAAATCTGCCATGCCATTAAACAACTTTCCTGGTCTCTGAAGTTATTTTTCAAGCTTATTACTGATTTAAAAATATATGCACAGTTGTGCAGACTGTTGTTTAAAAACCTTGTCTCCTGGGGCGCCTGGGGGGCTCAGTGGGTTAAGTGTCTGGCTCTTGGTTTCAGCTCAGGTCACGATCTCACAGTTTGTGAGTTCAAGCCCCATGTTGGGCTCTGCGCTGATAGCGTGGAGCCTACTTGGGATTCTTGCTCTCTCACTCTCTCTGCTCCTCCCTCTCTCTCTCTCAAAATAAAAAAAACTTAAAAAACCACCTTGTCTCCTAACTCCAATATATAGAGTGGGTCTGCGTTTGTTTCTGCCATTTCAGTAGGGTCTCTGTTTGGTCTGTGAGGCAGGTCTGGTTTCCTTGTGTACCCGTGGCTTTTTTGTTTTGACTTGTTGGTCACTGCCCTAGTAAAAGTCTACGTGGGGGGTGAGGCAGAGCTCTAGGATGAGGCCTAGGGTAAAAGTCTTCTCCTTCAGAGACTTTATGTTTGTAACAGATATATGAAAGTAGTATTAGTACAGGAGAAGCCTCACATCACATGTAAGGCTGCAGTTCTCCCGGCTGACCCAGGCTGTGTGGACCTGGGTACAAAGCTATTCAAGTGGACCAGTGGCCACAGTTTTTTCAGGGGAACTTTGTTTTCCTTTTATTTGTGTCTTTTGCTTTGCTCAGTGACAAGCTAGCCTTGTCTACAGTCCCTAACTGTGGAAGGGCAGTAAGGGCACACTTATCTTAACCTTTTAACCTGAGGGTGTAGCCTCTGTAGTCCTAACAATGGTGGACAGGTCCCCTAACAGAGTCCCCTACTTGTACAGGCCTTAGGTCTTAACCTTGGTTCCCTGGCAGAGAAGTTTTCAGTAATAGATGTGTCCCGTTGGCAAAATGGGCCCACTGGGTGCTCAAATTTTTTTCACTCCAATTGCTTTCATACAAAAGCTGGTCACTGAGTTCCCCAATACCTTTTTGGCTACTTAATGCTTTTAAGGTAATTTTCAAAAGCACGTTTTCTGCAGCCCTTTTCATTTTTTTCCAGCAGGAAGACTGATTCAGATAACCTAGTCCCCCATCCCAAGGAAACAGGGAGCAAATCTGCTTTTCCCTGTTTCTCAGGAGTCCTACAGAGGACTCGGAGCTCTAGGTATCAGGGAAACAGAATTTCTACAGATGATCTGACCAAGAAGAGGAGGTCTGGAGTCTACAGAATTCTTTTCAACAAATGCTCAAAATATATGGCAGCATTCAAGAAAACATCCTGTGGGGCACCCGGGTGGTTCAGTTGGTTAAGCGTCTGACTCTTGATTTCGGCTCAGGTCACGATCTCACAGTGAGTGAGTTTGAGCCCCATATCAGGCTCCCGCCCTTCCCCTGGTCACAGGTGTGCGTTCTCTCTCCCTCTCTCTCAAAATAAACAAACTCAAAAAAAAAAAAAAACACATTTTGTAAAATGTAAGTATCACTAATCCCATAATAACATCATCAAAGTGACTTAGAAATCATTTTTGTCCTGCTAATGCTTAAGCTGTTTCTTGAAGATCAGACAGAAAGGCAATGCCAGATGGAAGGCTGCTACTTCCTCTACCTGGGCCCATGAGTCCTTGTATAAAATGATGGCATCTGAAGCTCTTATCAGCTCCAACATTCTAAACGTAAGAATATTTTTGGGGACACAGGATAGCCGGCAGAGGCAATCACGAAAAGGAAATTCACTGAGGGATCCCTCTAACTTGTGAGAAAAATGGGTGAGGAAACAATGATCAATGTCTGTGGACTCAATGCCCCTGGTTTCTTTTAGCTAGGTTCAAGTATTTTGGGATGAACTGCCCCCATGGCGAATGGGTGCTGTATTTCTGGTCGCGTGAAATAAAAGTAAGATATGAAGTCATCTCGTCACTAGATTTCTCATATATTGTCAAAGTTCTGACAAAGGTAAAATCTCCAGCGTCTTTCAAAACAGAGTTCAAGTAAGCAAATTGTAACAACAGCAGAAATAGATTTTACCAAAATATATAGTAATCTGTGACTCCTTGGCTGTCAGTTAAAGATGGTGTGGAAAAGGTGTCTGACTTTAACCTGTTTTCACAGCTTAAACTTCCTCATAAAATGTGTGTTTTTAAAGATGTGGCGAGGTAAAGAATGAAGTTTTCAAACAAAGCTGCCTTTTTCTCCTAACGGTACAACCTATATTACCTTCAAATACCCTGAGCAGCACTAAATCGTGGCCCTTGAGTTTTTTGCTGGTGGGAGGGTGGAATGAGCGAGCATGTGGAGGGGTGAGGAGAGGGTTTGTTTTAAAACAAAACCCAAAACACAGATCTGAAAGGATGGAAGCAGCATGTGGGAGGTGGGGGGCTATGTTAAGGGACCACGGCCTGACCAGGACCCATGTGAACCAAGGCTAGCCGCTCAACCTCCCTCTAGACCCTCCTCCTCTCCTTTGTTTCACATAAAAGACCTGGCTCGGTAAGCAGGAACTTACTAGATGCTGAGGATTTAGAATCCTTGGATGACTGGGGCGCCTGGGTGGCTCAGTCGATTGGGCATCTGACTTCGGCTCAGATCATGATCCCACAGCTTGTGAGTTCAAGCCCTGCATCAGGCTCTGTGCTGACAGCTCAGAGCCTGGAGCCTGCTTCGGATTCTGTGTCTCCCTGTCTCTCTGCCTCTTCCCCACTCGTACTCTGTCACTCTCTCTCTTTCTCTCAAAAATAAACATTAAAAAAATACATAGAATTCTTGGATGACTAACCTGAGTTTTGATTGGCTAGGAGAGCAAACAGGTTTGACCCAATAAAACAATATAAAGTTGAAAAGCGGATGGTCAGGGCTCCGTTTTTATTATAAAACCAAACCACATACCATTCCTGAAGTTCAGGAGAAGGAATGAGACCTGCGGTTCCATTTTTGGAGTTTTCCAGTTTACCCTGCCACCAGTTGTGATCATCCTTACTAATAATCTGGATAATGTCGCCAACTCTGAATCGAATGCCAGCTTCTTTGCAGGGGATGAGGTCATCCTTGGCTGGATCATATTCAAATTGTGCTCTTACATAGATCTATAAAACAGGAGTTTGTAAGAAAGGCTGCCATGGTGATGTGGGAGCAAACAGCTCTAACCTAATAACCACACACCAACACTTACAATACAAACAGGACATTAGATGGTGAAGCCAAATGATGCATGGAAAATAGGACACAAAACTGCTACCGCTAGAGACAATGTACTACCTTGGATGTGTGCAGGTTCAAGTCTTGGCGGTATTTGTTTGGAGGGAGCACCGTAACATACTTGTTTAATAAAAATGAAGACTTAGTTTCTGCTTTTACTGTAACAGAATGGGCCTATAATTATAGAGAAGTACTCTTACCATTTTTAAATCTGCATATATTCAGCTCATGTGGTAGGCAAGTTGTCATGATCACGTGGCAGCCTTTACGCCACATACACAAGCACTCAGGGTGGGTTCTAACCCGAAAGCAGCACGTGATACAAAGCTAGCAAGCGCTGTGTAAACCATGCCAAGTGGTTTGACAGCTGGTGGTGTGTCCACACACTGCTGACAGACTTCAGTGTGATCAAAACTATTTTAAAGCATTAAAAACACAGCGTTATTAACTTTCTCAGAAGGATTGGGGCTCTATAGTTGTATTTTACTTGTCTTAGAGAAGAAAAATGACTTTGAATCCTGACTTTGCCACTTGAAGTCAGCACAGAGCTGCACGATCTGCATAGTTCAAGGCTCTGGGTTTTAGGGAATGTAAATGTAACTAGTAAATATTATACAAGGGGACAGATTAGCACACGAGGGGTTATATGGCAGCGTTTTATGAACTGCCGTATTTCTAAAATGCTTTAAAAGAAGGTGCTATGTATATAATTCAGTCTTAGGAATAAACTGGGGCGGGGGGGGCGGATTCTATCAGGTGCTAATTTATGCAGACCTTAACTCCCAATCAGGTTATTTTTTAACACCAAATTCCAAGAAGATTCCCCGAAAAATTCTCTCTCTTGAAATTAAATTTGAATATTAATGTTTAAGTCACTGTAAAACCAACCTGAAGGCTTTGGAACTGTTGTGTGATTACTGTGCTCAAGTTTTCTTTTCAGAAAGCCAGCCTATAAAATTGGTCTCTGCATGGGCACCCGAGAGCCGTACTCCTGAAGTACGTACTCGCTTACGTAGCACTTCACTTTTCCCGCGTGGACCAACACAGGCACATTGGGGTGGAAAGCCAGGACGCTTACGTCCTCGTTTTTCATTGTAAGTGGCTTTTAGAAATAAACATGCAAATACAGATTTAGAAAAGGTTTCTTGGAATTTCAGAGAATTCCTGCTTAAACGTGTTTATCAGCACATACGTTTCAGTTACTCTCAGAATTCTACGAGTTTTGTGACCTTTGAATTTTTTTTTTCCCACTCCAGAGGCAGGCCCAGAAGACCCCCAAAGGCTGAATTCTTAGCCATCAACACAAATTTATCAGGTTGAAGTTACAATAACCGTCACAGCTACAAAGAGGTGAGGAAAAAATCTTTATAGAAAATTAGTCATATGTAATGTGTTAAAATGAAATGGTACAAGCTCTCAATGCTTAAATGTTATGGTCCAAAATGCAGACATTATGGGATGGAAAGGGTTAATAAAAGATTGGCTATTAGCAGCTCAGTTTAGAGAAATTTCTATAGAGGATATCTATTCACCTGTCGTCCTTTTGGTTGGGTAGTTGATGGCAAGTCCTGTAGAATAAAGCCAACCCAGGAGAAAAATTTTCATTTACTTTTCAAGAGTACAAGGTAATTTGTGTGTTCTGTTACAATATGGTTAAAAAAATGAGCTAGATTTCAGTTGTAAAGAGATCATATACATTATTCCATTTCTCAGAAATGTTGAGTTATCAAAAAAAATCAAACCCAGGCCATTTAGCAGCAAGCTGAAGAAAGCAGGTAAGTTTAAGCAAGAGAGAAAATGTGTTCTTAAGAAACAACTCAGCATCTTCAACACAAAAGCCACTGCGAGTGAAATAGCCCTATTAAAAACAAAAACAAAACCCCAAACTAAAAAAGAGCTGATGCCCTTTTCGACTTAGTCACTGCAATCAGATTTTGAAAAATTCAATGGCTATATGGATTTTCACCATCTTTAAAGTATTACATGTAAGCTATTATAAATGAATTCCTTTGGTAGCCTATTTCGAAGTCAAAAATAAAGGTTGTAGGAAATTTTCTCCCATAATTTCTCTTACTGACATCATTCCATTAAGAGGATCTCTAAATTGTTTAAAATTTTATCTGATTAAAAACAGTTGATGTGTTTTTAAAGGGCACGTTAAGAGGAAAGAAGCGATACTGCTGCATTTGTGAAACTCTCGACAAATTTCAACAGCAATATCAGCAACGTAAAGATTTTGTTACCCCGAAATACCACATACTTGCACCTTAAGTGCTTCCGTTTAAGTAAGTGAAAAACAATTCATATTGCAAAATGAATCGTTCTGAAAAAATGGTAAAATTCTAAGTTCAAGTCAAAAGATCAAGTAGTTTGTGTTAAAGATGTGATAACAGCGTGGCTTAAGTGCAGTTTGAAGCCAGTTCCTTTTGCTTTTCATATCCAGGCAAGGCTTATAATTCACAAAAATATGTGCACGTACCACAATAACAGAGGGCACACCAATTCATAACGTAGATAGCGGAAACTAAAACATGTTGCTGATATCACTCAGAATAGACAACTACAAAGCCCGAGAATACCCACATGCCTACTCTGCAAAATCCTTACGTTTCTTCATCTTTCTCCAATTAAAAAAAAAAAACATTTAGAAATTTCAACAAATTGCCACTTATATCCTTTGCGTAAGTCCGAGCAAAGTCATAAATGCTAGTGGGGTGACACAGAAATATTTTGAGAATGACCAAGGCAGTCTTGAGCTCCAGTTCTTCAAATTTAACTAGTGAAAGGGTTTTTTTTTTTTCACGAGAAGAAAATGTGGAAAAGGCTTTCCGGGGGTAAACTGCATTGTAGCTGTAGTAGCCTTGTATATCGGCAGAAGACAATATTTCCACTGAACACATGTAGCTAGAACACTCAAGGCAGGTGGCACCAACAAAATTGTCACACTTTGCTGTGTGGAGCTAGAGTTCTTACCGAAACAGAATTGTTAGTGCTGCTATGACCATTAGCTGGGGACTGTCTGGAAGTGGAGGGGGAATCTCTCTGAAATAAGACACAAGGTTCATTAACACAGAACACCAGCACAGAAACAGAGATATTCACATCAATAGTTACAACCACAGTCTGACAACCGTTTCCTCTGAGGTTTTAGCTGCAAAGGTGCTATGCTGACTTACGTGCATGGTTTCACAGAAGTCTGACAAAATTTTTGCAGTCTGAAGATTCACATATTGTAAGTGATGGCCACGTCCTTTATTAAGAATTTCTTTCCTGTCTCCAACATTCTATGCAACCTTGGCTTACTTTAAAGTGAGACCCGGAAGAGTGAATTGGTATTAAAATCCTATCAGGTACTGTGAAATGACAAATATCACTAGAAACTTATTGTGCTGAAGATCCCAACTGCCTAACTTTTGTTGAAAATTAAGCTTGAAAAGCATGTAATAGTTTTTAGGTACCTCGGTGTCAAAATTTACTGAATGACTCATTTGAAGTGAAACAAATCTAAAAAAAATAAACCAAAAGACTTCTCATGTCGTAATCACCTTGGAGTCCTTCTAGGACAGAAATTACTAATAAGGGTAAAAGATAGACATACACCAGAGAAGAAACCTTTATTCTTTAGATCATTTTAGCAGATTGATTAAAACAATAACCTTGAGCCTCTAAAAATATTATACTTCTGGCAAAGGTCTCCGGAGGCACAGCCACTCTCCCTAGATCGACAGTCCTCAGTCACACTCTCTATACTGTGTGGCACACTCACAATCCTTTCTGGGCTCCATTCCCTTATTTTCCAAATCAGCTTTAATGATAATGAGGAGAGGAGGGAAATATGTATTTTGACATTTTTGGTTTAGTAGAGTTCTTTGAAACCTTTGAGATGGACGTGTCTGCTCAAAAGACATTTGTTTTTTTTTCTAGAAGATCTAAAGAAAACTTCTGGAACTTGTTAGCTCTTTAAATAACGGGCTCCCTTAGAGGAGTATTCTCAAATCTTCATGAGCAGATTGATTTCTAGGTCCACTCCCAGAGACTTAAGTCACTGGGGCCAGGGTGAGGGCAGCGGTGTCCTCTTTTGCCAAGGAGGGTACAACGATGTGGGTGGCCAGAGAGCCCTTCTTTGGGAAGTATTGCCCTAGCTGGGAAGAGTCCAACCATAGGTTTGAGTTCTGCCAGAGAACAGGAGGGTCAAACAGGTTGGGGTTAAGGCTAGGAGGGTAATATCATTTTTTCTACTATTCGGAGGTAAAGGAGATAAGGGGGGGAGGGCTCTTCTTACTCAAGCGTAGAATTTACACATGTAATAATACTAGTCCCATCCTAAAACCAGTTCCACCACTTAAAAACCGCAAGAGAAACTTATGTTATATTAATAACTAACAACATCCTCTGGTTAGTTAACTAAAAAGACAAGAAAAAAATCAATCATATTTACTAAATTTCTTCAATGATGAGAAATGGTATGAAGACCACCTGCGATTTTAGGATATTAAAACGCTGCACATAAAAAATGTGTGTGACATTCTCTCCTTCCCAGCAAGGTTTGTGTTCTAGGTAACCAATTGCAAAACCATGAATCCTGGAGCAGAAGAAGTTCTGCATTTTCTTTTGAAGTATAGTATTAATTGAAGTTCCATAAAAAGCCACCAAGAGGAGCTCAAAACCTGATGTAACAGAAACCCCAATTGTCATGGTTCACTAAAAATATACTGGGCAAAACTACAAATTCTTAGACATATCTTCAATAGGTTTAGAGAAAAAACATGAAGCCTCTGAGTTTGCTTGTGAAATTTACAGCATTGCTAAGAGCCTGGAAGAAGCCTTATAATTCCTCCCTCAGCTTTTCCTGAGGTCAAATTCAATTTTCTAGAGGAGTTCCAGTAAGTTACTTGTGAGTCCTAAAAAATTCACTGTGGGAAATGTGTACGCACATGGATGCATACACGCTTGGAAGATGCACACGGAAGAACAAGCTTCAGAAAATAATGCTCTGTGTGTATAATGCCTGAAGGATGATCCCTTTCATGCCAGTTTGTGTTTCCAAATACGAAAAGGATCGCTTTTGGAATCTCATTTAATAAGCAACAGAAAACTGAATAACATAGCTTGGAAAAGCTACAGTTTCTATAGGGTACACCTACTGTAAGAAAGAAACTTGGGGGCTGTATTACTCTAAAAAACTTACTTCCTTGTGAATCACACAATATTCCATGTTTAAGCGATTGCACAGAAGGTTGCAAAAGCCTATACTCCCTCTAATAAAGCCAGTTACCAATTCGTCACGGACTTAACACCTATCTAAGGACTTGTCGCAATTATTTGAGCACCTTGATCTTAACAGAAATAGATCACTTCTTAGATTCTTGGAAAGAAGAACTATCTGTGTGATTTCTTAATAAGGGAAGTGAATGTACTTCCTGGAAATATTATTGCAATTATCTTTTTTGTTTTGTTTTTTTTCCTCAGAGACTCCATTTGTTCTTATTAAGCCTCATGTCATTATTTGTAGCTCCTCTCTATTTTGCTCCAGTTCCAGCCTGCAGAAAGTTCAAGTGCTGAGGAGTTCCCCGTGGAAGCAGGGCTGAGTAGGTGAATGGAACCTACTCTGTTCCGTTATCTTTGTTGTAAAATTGGTGTGCAGTGATCAACAGCACAGGCAGAAACAATTTCCCAGAAAGCCAAAACATTCAGCCATCAGCAGACAGTTAGTTAAGAACCCAGAGGAGACAGGGGTGTGTGTGTGGGGGGTGGGGTTGCGCCAGAGCCATTACCTCACAGGACGATGACTGAGTGCGGTAACTTGGTACGATCTTGAAGGTGATACTCCCCCGCATTTCCCGCTGGAGGAAGAATAAAGGAGAGCTCTCTTAACAAACAAATGTTGCACATAAAGACAAGTGAGAAACCACTCGACTTGTGTGTGTTGTGTGTGGGGTAATTAATGCAAGCCAGCTGAGCACGCATGGGCCTAACATGAAATCGAAATCGAGTTATAAGGTAGGGGCTGCTCACAGGAATAGAAATTGTTCTTGGGAGACATCCCTGCAAAGTCAAGGCTGGCTGCCTTGTTCATGCAGGAGTGGTGGAAACAGACCTCGGGTGGTTACCTTCTTATAGGCACAAAGATGAAAACCTTTAAGTGCCTTTCAAAAGTGAACATGAATCGAGCCAGTCAAGAGAACAAGTAATTACATAAAAATGATATTTGGTCTTCTACATTATGATGGTGCTCCATTAAGTTTGCCGCTTCTTTCATAATTTTGGCCTTATTGTTTTTACTGTGGTGAGTCAGGGTGCTTCTAATAGATATTCATAACATGGGAGGCTGCTACAATTGTGGTAGGAAGATGGTCCCAGAACATCTGCCTCCACTCAGCAGGACAATGAACATAGACCAGGGACTGTCATCCTGCTTTTTTAATGCAAAGCCAATTGTGAACACAGACTTTGGATATGTACGGTAAAAAATAGCTTGGTCTACTATGTCTTTCCTTCCTTCTGTGCCGTGGAGAAATCTAATACAGCTGGCTATGACTCAGCTAAACAGGAACAAGGTTTCTGACATTGCTAATGTCAGCAGGATTGGGGTCAGTGAGAAACCAGTTCACAGATACGCACAAGTTGCTTGTCAGTCCTAAAAAATTCACTGTGGGAAATGTGTATGCACATTGATGCACACCTGCTTGGAAGATGCACATGGGAGAACACGCTTCAAAAAAAAATACTCTAGCTGTGTGTATAATGACCGAAGGACGATACCCTTCATGCCAGGGGACTGGAAAGGTTATCTTTACAGGTCTGCTCAGTAAGAAACAGGAGATCAAGGATGAAATGAGAGCATTGAAGCCCACACTGCTAGATGGGCAAGATGTTTCCAAACTCTGGGACATGCAAACATTTTCTCAGTTGTCTACCCCCCCACCCCCAATTTTTTTTAAAGTAGGCTCCACGCCCAGCGTGGATCAAGACCTGAGCTGAGATCAAGAGTCAGACACTCAATCAACTGAGCCACCCAGGCACCCCCCGCCCCCGCTCCGTTGTCAATTCTTATAAATGTTGTAGAAATTCAAGTCCACACAAACGATAGTATCAAAAATACTCTGATTACAAAAGAATACCCCTTATCTGTGTGTTAAAAAACAAACTAACAAACTGAAAGTCAATCTTGGAAAAAGACAAAGAAACTTTCATTTACTCACAAGCATTTTTTGCAGCTGTTCCACTGTTTGATTAGCCACACTGATGCCATTAATCTCTCGAATTTCATCACCAACATGAAGTGTACCTAAAGAAAGGACACGAAACGTGAAATTAATATATATACATATTTTAACAACAAAATCCAAAGGCAGCAATGTAAGTAATTAAAAAAAATTAAGCTAAACACTGAAGGCCAATATTTCAGAAACAGGTACAGCTTTGGCTCACCCAAGTGTCATGTAGTGAACTCATCAAAACAGATACATTTACTTATAGAAGACACACTTTTGAAAGATGGCTGTGGAAATCTGCTGATTTCTGAGAGAGGCACTGCGTATAGTCGTTTAAAATGACAGTTTCTAGATCTAGCGTGTCTGGGTGCAAATCTCAGCCACATCACTTACTAGAGTTAAGACCTTAGGAGGATTACCAAAACTTTCCATGTCTCGGTTTTCACATTTACAAAATGGAGATGAAAATAGTACCTATTTCATATGATTGTTTTGAGGATTAAATTAGCTTAATATGCACAGAAGGATTAGAAATGTTCTTGGCACACAGTAAGTACCATTTAAGTGTCCGTTATTAATTTCTACCATTATTATCTACCAAATACCATACAAAGAATTGTGATAATACCTGTACAACGCTAAGCTTATGGTAGACAAAACACAATCCTTTTATAATAATTTGGTAGGCATTTCAGGGTCCTGTAATACTTAAATTGGAAAAAGTGACCAAGAACCAATGCTTACAGAGTTATGTAAAATTTTACTTCCTTGTTTATAAATTGTGCACACGTTAACATGCTGACCTGACTTTATTACGAAAAGCTCACAGTGTCTTTTACAGGTACATACTAAAATGTCCATAAAGAAAATAAGATGCCTGTAATTTGCTTCAAAATAATCCAGGGGAGTGGAAAGTAGGGCAAGTATGGATGAAACCAGCGTGGCCATGAATTACCAGTAATTCTAGTGGGTTATGGGTACATGGGTGATCACTGCACTATACTTTCTACTTTTCTCCACTTGAACTCACTGCACTGTTCTTTCTACTCATGTTTGAAAATTAACATAATAAAACAAAAATTTGGAGACTTTTGTTTCCAATATGGCTGGTTAGTCACTCGAAGAATTTCTCACAATGATCTCTCACCTAGGGTACACCTCTTCAAGTGTTACTGGTCTCAAAACAGGAGTATAAATGCCTAAGAGCACTTCCTACTTCCATATCTACCATCAGCTCCACATAGAAACCTGTGAGCTGGATCCAGAGTGGTAGCAAACTAAGGGTGGAATGAAATAGCGGAAAGGGTGAATGACATAGTAGCAATGCCTGCTAGCTGGATTCTGAGCCTTGGGCCAACAGCAAGTTAGTGAATCTGAGCCTAGGAATCTGTAGGGAGGCAAGACTCAGATCTGTGGTGCTCCATGGTAACTAGTAGAAGAGGGAACAAACTCTCTCTGGAGGAAAGTGTTCCCAGTTTAGGCCCACAGGACTTCCACTAATTGGAACAATGAGCTCACAATCAAAGACCACCAAACACACAATAAGGCAAACTACTATGTGAGTCATCAGAAACAGAAAAAACAGATTTATTTACGTTTTTTAAAATTTATTTTTGAGAAGGATATAAACAGTAAGAGGGGGAGGGGCAGAGAGAGGAGACAGAATTCCAAGCAGCTCCACACTGTTAGCACAGAGCCTGATGTGGGGCTCAAACCCACGAACTGCGAGATCATGACCTGAGCTGAAATCAAGAGTTGGACGTTTATCTGAGCCACCCAGGTTCCCCCAGAAAAAACAGATTTAAATCACAAGGAGAACAGATACTGGAATGATCAGATACAGAATATAAAATGGCTACACATTAATAAAACTAAGTACAAATGACTAGTACTTCTAGAAAAGAAAAATATAACTGGTGATATAAACCAATGAATCGATGAGTTGAACACGAATTCAGATATGGCTGAAGAGAGTTTCAGTGAACTGGAAGAAAAAACCAAATAAATTACCTAGAATGCAAGTCAGAGAAATAAGGAGATACAGAAAATAGGAAATAAGAAATAAAGAAAATAGGAAAAGAAAGAGATATGGAGGGAATGTCTAGCGCATGTCCAGTGGAGTTCAGAAGGAATATGGAGAATGGGGAAGAGGCAATATTTGAAGAAATAACGGTTGCAAACTTTCCTATCTGGCGAAAACATGATTATACAGATCCAGGAAGAATAATGTATCCCAAACAGGATAAATAAAAGAAATCCATGCTGGATGGTAGTGAAACTATAGAACATCTAAAGACAAAGACCTTAAAATAACCAGAGAAAGGACAATTCTAGTGACATCAGACTTTCCGATGTCAAACAATGGATGCCAAAATACAACAGAATGGTAACCATCAACCTAAAATTGTGTTCTCAACAAAAGTAATTTTCATGATTGGGGCTGAAATAAAATATTTACAGATAAATACCACCTGAGAGAGTTTATCAACAGGAGACTGGCACTAAAGGAACTTTTAAGGATGTGCTTTAGGAAGAAGGAAAATGTTCCCCAAAGATGGTCTGAGATTTAAGAAGGAATGGTGAATTTACACCTGAAACTAATATAACACTGCATGTTAAGTATACTGGAAATAAAATTAAAAAAAAATAGAAGGAATGGTGAGTAAATAAAATTATAAACATTTATGTAAATCCAAAAAAAATGGTCATATATTAATAGTAATTACAAATTTGTGAATTTAAAACAGGACAGAACTAAAATACTGGGCAAGAATAATATGTAAATCAGGAATACAATCAAATTTAGTGTTCGAATGTCTTTGTATTCTTTGGGAATGGGATTAAGATACTGTTTCACTTCAGTATATTTAATGTTAAATATGTATGATGAAATTTCAAGGTAACCACCTAAAAAATAGAAATAGAATGCTGAAATTCTAAACTACCAGGGAGAAAAAAGGGAACAAAAAATGAACAGAAAACCAATTACAAAATGGAATAAATATAAATAAAAAAGCAAGATGACAGAAGTCACAATAAATATCAATGGACTAATGCCCATTAAAAGATGGTGATCATCAAAGTACATTAAAAAATGAACAACTTAGCTTAAAAAATGTTTGCAAGAGACACACTGATGCATACAAGCAGAGAATGGTTGGAAATAAAAGCATGGAAGAAGACGTGCTAGCAAATACTAAAATAAAACTGGAATAAGTGTATTACTATTAGATAAATAGGTTTTAGCAGTTTTAATGTTAACTTATTTGGAAAGAGAGAGTGAGAGTGGGGGTGGGCAGAGAGAGAGAGGGAAAGAGAGTATCCCAAGCAGGCTCCACACTCAGTGGGGAACCTGATGTGGGGCTGGATCTCATGACAGTGAGATCGTGACCTGAGCCAAAATCAAGAGTCAGACGTTCGACCAACTGAGCCACGTAGGTGCCCCTTAATAAATAGGTTTTAAATAGAAAGTATTAAGAATAGAAATGGTTATCAGATATTTCCATGCACCTAATAAGACAGCTTTAAATAAAGCCAAAATTGAGAGCTCTACGGGTAGGAATTGAAAAACACTACTATGATAGTGAGATATGTCAGCAATTACTGATAGGTCAGGTAGACAAAAAACTAGTCAAGAAATAGAAGATGTGAAGAAAACAATTAATAGCCCCAAGCCAATCATCATATAGAGAACTTTCCATGCAACAGTTAAAGAACAAACCTTCTTAAGTACACATGGACCTTTACAAAACTGATTAAAGTCCTATGCCATAAGGTAAGTCTCAAGAAACCTCAAAGAAATGGTGTCATACAGACCACACTCTCTGACCATGGTGCAATTAAGTTAGAAGTAAATTATAAAAAGATACATAGAAAATCTTAGATGTGGTATGTAAAAAAACACTCCTAAATAACTGTGGGTCAATGAAAGATACCATAATAGGAATTTAAGAGTACTTAAAACTGAATTACAATAAAAATTCTTCATATCAAAACTGGTGGAATACAGATAAATGAGTACTTAAGGGTAGAGTTTACACTCAAATGCATATATTAGAAATAAAGACTGGGATAAATGAACTAAGCATCTAATTAGGAAAGTTAGATACAACCAATAAGAAGTAGAATGAAGGAGAGAAATAGAAATCAGGTCATAAAACAATGAAATAGGAAATAAACATACAACAGAGAGA
The DNA here is from genome assembly GCF_022079265.1 of Lynx rufus. Lineage (NCBI taxonomy): Eukaryota > Metazoa > Chordata > Mammalia > Carnivora > Felidae > Lynx > Lynx rufus. The sequence continues at coordinate 36,395,900 of NW_025814828.1, forward strand.
ATTAACAGAACCCCAAATGGGTTTTTGAACAAAACCCTGGCAAAGTTAATGAAGGGAAAAAAGACAAGGCACAAATAAACAATTTTAGTACTAAACAAGGGGACATAATTACAGAGATGGCAGGGAATAAGAAGCTTAGTGAAATAATTTTTAAAACTTTTTTTTAAGGAAAATGTAATTTACCAAACTCATTCAAGATACAGAAAGCCCGAATGCCTGAATAACCGTTAAAGAAACTGAAGCAGTTGTTAAAAAAAAAAAAAGAAAAAAAGAAATCTTTCCTAAAGAAACCCAAATCCAAAACCAAACGCCAGGCCTTGATAGTTTTATAGGTAAGTTCTACCAAACTTTAAAGGTACAAATCATTCCAATATTATACAAAGTCTTTCAGAGAAGTCATCAAGGGAGAAGGCTCTCCAAGTCATTTTATGAAGTAATGTAACTTTGAAATTAAAACCATACAGAGAAAGACCAGAAAGGAAAACTAATTACAGCCCAGTCTCACTCATAATTGCAAATACAAAAATCATAAACAAAACATTACTTTACAGGATCCAGCAGCACATACAAAAAAAAAAATAACATACAATGACTAAGTTGGGTTTATCTGAGAAGTGCAAAAGGGCTTTATCATAAGAAAATCTTTAAAAGTCATTTACTACATTAATAGATAAAAGAAAAAAAAACAAATGATCATCTCAGCAGATGAAGCGCATTTGATAAAATTCAAACCCAATCATAATGAAATGGTTCAGCAACTAAGAATATAAGAGAACTTCCTCAGCCCTAATAGAAGGCATCTACTAAAATCTACAGTAAATGTTATTCTTCATGGGAAACACTGGAAAGCTACCTTTCAAAAACAAGAATAGGACCAGGATGTCCACTACACCACTTTTTTTTGAATTAAAATATTTTTTTTAACATTTATTTACTTTTGAGAGACAGATACAGAGCATGAACATGGGAGGGGTGGAGAGAGAGGGAGACACAGAATCTGAAGCAGGCTCCAGGTTCCGAGCTGTCAGCACAGAGCCCAACATGAGCTCGGACCCATGAACTGTGAAATCATGACCTGAGCCGAAGCTGGACACTTCACTGACTGAGCCACCAAGGGGCCCCCCCACTTCTTTTTTTTTTTTTTTAAAGTTTTGTTTATTTATTTGGTGGGGGGGATGAGGGGCAGAGAGAGAGGGAGAGCGAGAATCCCAAGCAAGCCCTATGCTGTCAGCACAGAGCCGGATATGGGGCTCGATCCCCTGAACTGTGAGATCATGACTTGAGCCGAAATCAAGAGTCGGACACTTAACCAACTGAGCCACCCAGGCACTCTGCTGTACATCACTTCTTTTTTAAACATTTCTTTAATGTTTATTTATTATTGAGAGACAGAGAGAGACAGGGTGTGAGCAGGGGAGGGGCAGAGAGAGAGGGAGACACAGAATCCAAAGCAGGCTCCAGGCTGTCAGCTGTCAGCACAGAGCCCAACGTGGGGCTCGAACTCACGGACCGTGAGGTCATGACCTGAGCCGAAGTCAGACGCTCAACCGACCGAGCCACCCACGCGCCCCTGCTGTACACCACTTCTATCAGAGATGGTAGGTCCCAGTCACACAGTAATACAAGGAAAAGAGATTACAGAAACAGTAATGTTGTGACTTTACTGAATTTATAGCAAATTATTACAAATAATAAACAGAAAATTCATCCTGGAGTCTAAAACCAATTCTCCTGTGTGAGCAGTGTCTACTCACGTAGCCTATAATGATTCCCCATAAGCCAGCAGTAGTGCCAGGCATCATCTGTGTACACAGTGGTCGTTTCTAAAGAGGATGGGAAGGCACTGAAATGCTTACAGTGTTACTTCTTGCTCTCGGGGGGTTAAGGAAAAAGCAAAGAGGTGCTAAGGACAAACAGAACCTGATCTCAAAGAAAGGAAGCCTAATTTTTTGCAAAGGAGAATAATTTTTGGATCAGCCTCTAAATACTAGCACATATAACTCAGCCCTTTCAGAAAGGAGGCTAAAGCTTCATGTCCAAATCTTGCTTTCCCTTTTCTCAAAAACACCTTTACTGCAGGCCTCAATGAATTCCTTTCTCAGAATGACTGCAATTACTGAAGCAAGTATTAAAAACTTAATCTAGATCTGATAACTCTTATTTTACCATTGAAGTTTTATATTATTATTTATCAAACTCTAATTTCCTAATTTAGAAATGGTGTATCTCATTCCCGAGTAAATTTAAGAGAGCAATTCTTGAATTGCCATTCTATATATACAAACAAATATGAATGAATGAATGAATGAATGAATGAATGTATGTATGTATGTCCCAGAATAGATGCCTTCCATGTATCCTGGGGCCAGGTATGATACTTTGCTTTATCCCCCAGGGTCTTTCCTAAGTCAGGATCCAAACAGTGATTCAGAGATATTCCGGCAACAGAACTATAATATGCCCTCCCTGCCTTATCCACAGGCTGGAGTATGCAGAGATGAATATGAACAAATGGAGGCCAATGGTGATAAAAACCAAAGACAGATAACTTAAATAGATCATTTATGGGGACCACAGATTAAACAGATCTTTTATATGGATCACAAAAGAAAAAGTACTTTCTCCACTAGGCTGCAGGAAAAAAGGTTAGGGAGGGAAAGAATCACATACAGAACTTACCTTGCCTGTGAATCATGCCCCCGTGCATAATTCTTGCAACAATACAATGATTTAGCTCATTCATTTTTAAAGTGATTCCCTGTAAAAAGTTAAGTAAAATAGAATTACCATTCTTTTTTATGTGGTTTCACTGTAGATAATTTTATTTATAAAAGTTAGGAAAACATTCAAGAAAATTTGGAAAATGAAGGAAAAAACCACCAACAAAAATGTCGTTTTTGGTATTTTGATTGCTATAATAATAGTAATACATATATTTTATTTTGTGATTTTAGTTTTCTACTTATAATTATTTTCCATGTTGCTAGTCATTTTTAAAAGCTTTTCAATAAAAGCAATGTATAATTGACACACAAGGTGTACAATTTGAGAGGTTTGACATATGTATACAATATGTGAAACCATTACTATACTGAGTATATATATATATATATATATATATATATAGTAATGGTTATGGGATATATATATATATACACACATATATATACACACACACACACATACACACTCATTACTATGCTGAGGAGTGTGTGTGTGTGTGTGTGTGTGTATATATATATATATATATATATATATATATATATATGATGGAGTATATATATATATATACCTCACCCCTAAAAGTTCCCTTGTCCCATATATCTATATATATACACATATAGATATATCTAGATATATCTATACATATGTATAACCATCACCCCTAAAAGTTTCCTTGTGCCCACTGATAATCTACTCCCATCCTTGTACTCCTTATCCCTACTCTATGGTCCCTCATACTGTATGCACTCTTTTTTGTTGCTTTTCAAAAATTCACAATGTGAGATTCAGTCATATTGTTGTATGTATCAATAGTTCATTCTTTGTCTTTGCTGAATATTCCACTGTATGGATATATCATTTTGTTTATCCATTCATGGACAGAATTTTTTCCCTAGCTTTTGGCTATTAGAAGTGAGCTGTATCCCTAGGTTAGTCTCCAGTTGGTCATGATGTATTCTTCTTTTGTTAAGGTATGAATTTGTTTAGAATTTTTGTGTCTATATTCATGAGGGATACCAGTCTGTAGTTTTCTTTTCTTGTAATGTCTTTATCTGGTTTTGGTATCAGGATAAATATGGTAGCCACCTAATTATAACGATGATGATGATGATGATGATGATGATTTGGGGAGAACCCCTTCCTTTTCAATATTTTGGGGAAAATTTGTGTAGAATTGGTATTACTTCTTTATCATATGTTTGGTAGATTTTACCAGTAATGCCATCTTGGAGTTTTCTTTGAGGAATGGTTTTTAACTACAAATTCAATTTTTAAATAAAGTAGGGCAATTCAGTGTATTCCTTCTTAAGTGAGCTTTGGGGTGTTTCTGTCTTCTACGGAATTGGTCCATTTCATCTAAGTTGTTGAATTTCTTGTCATAAAGTTGTTTATAAGATTTCCATAATTTTTTTTGTCTGTAGATTCTGTAATAATGTCACTTTTTTTATGCATGATATTGGTAATTAGTGTCTTCTTTTTCCTGATCAGTCTGATCTTCTCAAAGAAATAGCTTGTTTTATTGATTTTTCTCTATGCTGTTTTCTATTTAACATCCACTTCGATCTTTACTATTTCTTTTCTTTCACCCACTTTGGATTTAGTTTGTTCTTTTTCAAAAAAATTAATTTGAGAGAGAGAGAGAGAGAGAGAGAGAGAGAGAGAGAGAGAGAGAGAAAATGAATCCCAAGCAGGCTCTGCACTGTCAGCATGGAGCCCGATGTAGGGCTCAAACTCACGAACTGTGAGATCATGACCTGAGCTGAAACCAAGAGCCTGTCACTTAACCAACTGAGACACCCAGGTGCCCCTAATTTGCTCTTTTTTGTTCTAGTTTCTTAAGGTGGAAGCTGAGGTCATTTAAGATACTTCTTTTCTAATATAGGTGTTTAGTGCTACACATTTCTCTGTAAGTACAGAGTTAGCAACATCCCAGAAATTCTGGTATGTTGTTTCATTTTCATTCACTTCAAAATACTTTTTAATTTCCCTTTTGATTTTTCCTTTGATCCATGGGTCATTTAGAATTGTGTTATTTAGTTTTCAAATGCTTGGGGAGTTTTCCAGAAGTCTTTCTGTTATTCATTTCAAATTTAATCACAGTGTGGTCTGAGAATTATACTTTGATATTAATATAGCTACTCCAGCTTCCTTTTGATTAATGACATCATAATAGAGCTTCTTACATTCTTTCACTTCGAAACTATTTGTCTTTATGTATAAAGCATTTCTTGCAGGCAATATATAATTGGGTCTGCCCCACCCCCCGCCCCATCTGAGAATCTTTGCTTCTTAATTTGGGCAATTTAGACTATTTGCATTTCACAGGATTATTGATTCAGTCAGGTATAAATATATCTTCTTGATATTTAATTTCTATTTGTTCCATCTGTTCCATGTTCCCTTTTTCCTCTTTTTCTGCCTTCTTTTGGATTAGCTTATTTTTATTCTATTTTCTCTCTCGTGTTGTCTGACTAGCTATAATTCGGTTTTGTTGTTTTAGTGGTTGCTTTAGGGTTTATGGTGTACATCTTTAACTTTTCACAGTCCATCTTCAGTGATATTATACAATATCACATATAGTATGAGAACTTTTTAACAGTATACTTCTACTTCCTTTCTCCTGAACTTTGTGCTGTTATACATTTTACTTTTACATATAATAACCCCCAAACATGGTGCCTTTATTTTTGCTTAAACTGCTAATTATCTTTTAAAGAGATTTAAACAATAAGGATGTCCTTTGACATTTCTTATCCTGTAGGTCTAATGAATTCTTTCAGTTGTGGTATGTCTGAAAATGGTTTTGGTTTGCCCTTAGTTTCTGAAACATACCTTTGCTGGGTTTAGAATCCTACGTTGAGCAATTTTGTTTTTTCTTTCAGTAAAGACACTGATCTTCTCAATTGTATTGTTTCTGGTAAGTCTGATGCCATCCTTATCTTTGTTCCTCTCTATGTAACATTTCTTTTTTATCTCTGTTTTCAAGATCTTCTATTTATTATGGTTTCTTAAACCGTTTAAGATGTACCTTGATGTGGTTTTCTTCAGGTTTCTTGGGTTTGGGGTTCATTGTGGTCTTGCGCCTGCAGATTTATAGTTTTCATCAAGCTTGGAATATTTTCATCCATTATTTCTTCAAATATCCTTTCTTCCTCACTGTCTCCTCCTTCATAGAGTCAAATTAGCCATATGTTAGGCTGCCTGAAGTTGTCCCAGAGCTCAGTGATGCCTTTTCCATTAAAAAAAAATTCTTTTTCTGTGTTTCATTTTGGATAGTTTCTATTGCTATGTCTTTGAGTTCACTAATCTTTTCTTCTCAAATGTCTAATCTGCCATTAATCCTATAGTGTATTTTTCTGCTAATTCTAGTATCTTTGTCAGTTCTGTTTTGATTGATTATTCTCCACTTATAGGTCCCATTTCCCCCCTTCTCTACCTGCCTAGTAATCTTTGACTCAATGCCAGACATTGTGAATTTTATCTTGCTGCATGCTAGACGTTTTTTATTCCTATAAATATTCTTAGGCTTTGTTCTGGGATATAGTTCAGTTACTTGGGTCAATTAGTTTGATCTTTTGGGTCTTGCTTTCATGATTTGTTAGGCAGGTCTTGAGAAATTCTGAACCTCGGGCTAATTATTCCTCATTACTGAGACAAGATCTTCCTGAGCACTCTATACAATGTACCATGAATTCATATTTCCAGTCCAGCTGGTGGTTAACAGGCAGTGAGTGTTGGGTACTGTTCCCTCTAATCCTCTTGGATGGTTTTTCCTTGGTTCTGGGTAGTTTCCTTTCATAAATGCACTAATCATAACTTAAACAAATACTTCAGGGGGATCATCTACAGATCTCTGGAGTTCTCTCTCTGTGCAGCTCTCTCCTCTTCAGTCCTCTGTCCTATAAACTTTAGGTGCCTAGGTCTCCTCGGATTCTCAGCTCTGTCTCCTCAATTCAGGGTGTCTGCATGCTCTGCCTCAGTTCTCCCTTTCTGTGTTGTGGCCTGGAAACTCCCTCAAGTCAGTAAGGTCGGGAAATCATAAGGCTCACCCCATTTGCTTCCTGTTTCTTAGGGATCATTATCCTTTGTTGCCTGATGTCCAATGTCTTGAAAACAGTTCTTTCATGTAATTTTTGTCTGTTTAAAAATTTTTTTTTGGTTATTTCAGGTGAGAGGGTAAATCTGGTCCTTGTTACTCCACCTTGGCCAGAAGCAGAAGCTCCACATATTTAATGCCAGACTACTAGTCTATGGAGATTACTTTTTGTTTTCCCATTATTCTCTATTATAAGATAAACTTGCATGAGCATATTTTTTTGGTACTAGACCTGGCTGATCCTAAAAGTCACATGGAGACCTTTTAAATAATACTGCCTTTTAAATTCACTCTTTGGATTTAGATTAAGGAAGTCTGGAATGGAGCCCAGAAATCTATATTTTTAACAAGCTCCCTTGGTGAAAACTGGTCTTGAATTTAAAATGATTAAGGGTAGGAGGACTATCTTATCTTCTTCATTGGAGAATAACACTCTGTTGGAAAACATATTTGAGGCTTTATAATTTAGATTCTGAATTTGTACAATTCCACAGAATATAACTTTGCTTGGTTCCTACTTTGCAGTTCTTAGAAGTGGTGGGCAAGCAATGTGAAGAACTGGTATATCAAATGTTTCTAGTCCCAACATTCAACTGTAATGTTCAAGTTTCATTTCCAACTTGGATATTCATTAAGCATGTATGGTTACCAAGAGAGGTGCTCCTGGAAGAATGTTATAAGTTAATATGTAACTCAAATCTAATTTCATAAGGGAAATGATAGTATGATGGGGGTTCCATCCTTGAAATGAATAAATTAATGTATTCTTTCAACCAACATTACCATGATCCTGTTATGTGGCAGGCACTCTGTTAGGCACATAATGAATGAGACTATTCATCAGTGAATATACAATAGTGGTGAGACAGACAGGGTCTCTCATGATTAGGGGACCAAGTAGAGTTAACAACATTTATTATTTTGCCTGCCCCGAACCTTTCTTTGCAGAGAGGAACTGACTCATCTCTCTGTTCCCAAGTTCCCAAATTCCAGGGAAGGGATTGGTCCACCTGGGCTGGGTGCCTACTCGTGAACCTACACCAGCTTGGGGTAGACTCCTGGCCTTTCCTTGTTTACATAAGCCTTTCCCCTGTTGTCTAAGCTAGTTCAAGTTTGGTCTTTATCACCTGCAACTAAGGGAGTCTCAATCGACTGAAAAGTAATTTCAAGGAGAGTTTCAAATGGGAAAACAAGAGCGTAATGGGAGTGTATCACCCTTGCAGGGTGAATCTAGCATAGTTGGACACATTATAGAAGGTCCAAAATGCAAAAAAGATCACAAAGGTATATGCTGCACAGTAATATAATGCTTTTGATAAGAAAATTAAGCCAGCAAATGAAGCTGTATTAAGTGTAACAGATTTGTACTCCACTATTGAGAATATCTATTTTACATAAAATAATTCCCATTTTTTATGGCAACCAGTCAAAAGGAGAATACACACCTTCACTAGGATCAAAGAACAGAGAAGGGCTTCTTTAAGGAGACTCTTGGTGAGACTCAAGGCCATTTTATGCTTCCTGAAAAAACTAACTCAGGGATACTCTTACTCAGCCTATGTTTTTAGGTAGTCAGCCACCATACAAAAGATCAAACAGATGTCATTGGGCTGCTTTGGAACATGATGATCACAAGACACCTGGACCTCCCTCTTCTGGTCCTTTCCTTCTTCCTGTCTGCTTTGCGTGGCTGAACATCACCCCTTCTTCCTGCCTCTCTGTCACAGCCTTCGCTCTTCTATCGCTCTCTTGTAACTATTGTTCAACAAACTGTGCTAAACTGCATATTTACCCGTTTAACGTCAGTAGCCCCGTGGAAAGTAAGTTCTGGGAAGGGGCTGTGTCTTATCTGCCACTACATCACTGGCATCCAATACAGTGATCTTCACATAGTAGGCACTTAACAAACATTTGCTAAATGGTGAATGACTATATATAATGAATAAATGGATATTAGACTTCTGGAGCTGGGTGGGATCTTGGGGGTCATTTGGCCAAGTATGCTTTTGGCAATAATTGCTAAGCAAACTATGAACAAACTTGAAGTGATTTGCCCAAGGCACCCAAAAGCTGTTACTGCCTGGGCCTTAAGCCAAAGGGTTGTTTGGATGGCACCAAAAAGGGGTGAAGTGACTGGCATGTCCCTGGCCTGCTGCAAGCACTGGGATAATACAGGAAAAGCGGCAAAGATCACTAAGTGAGAATTACAACTGGAGACATCTAGAGTTAAGGGCTCTCTGGAAATTGCAGTCACAGAATCACTGTTTGGTAGCTCTTCCTTTAACCTGCAAAGCAACTGGGCAACTTTCTTAAGTAGGGAATTTGTTTTTCTATATCCCAATATCCCTTTTCTATGCTCTGAGGAAAAGATGAACGTGTAAGTTTGAATGCCTTTTCTCCGCCCCCTCCCCCCCAAAGATAGGATTCCTCTCCAAAACATGGAACTTTTCCAATAGTCCTTATCTCAGTGGGTGGCATCATTGTCCATCTGGATGCGAAAACCTAAAGCTTAAGGGACATCCTTGGTGACTGCTTCTCCTTCAGTCCCCATTGGCAATCTGTCATCCAGGTCTATTGATTTTACTCTTTTTGTTAAATCTGTTCACTTCCTTCCATTTGGTATCTGTGCCTCTAGCCCCCAGTTCCATCCACTCTCCCCAGTCCTGAGGCAGTCACCTCTCCACTGGCCTCTCTACAACCTGTCTCGTCCTCCTCCTCTGCTAATCCATTCTCCACAGGGAGTCTTTCTAAACTGAAAATCTGATCTTCTCTCCCTGCCTGAAACTCTCCAACAGCCTCCCACTATCTCTGATATAAAGAACAGAATCCTTAATGTGTCCTTCAACACTGGTGTGTCCTATTCTGGCCACGCACCGTTGTCTACACTCGAGCCGTGGTGCCTTCTTTCCATTCTCAAACTATGGTATGATCCTTTCTGACTACTGGGCTTCCGCACATGCTCCATGGTTTGCCTGGATGGTCTCACTCTGCCCTCCCACCCCAGGCCCTGTTTTGTTCGGTTGACACCAAGGAGCCTTTCCTTGATCTTTCCCATCTATGAAGATTTTGTGAGAACGAGGCAGGTTCAGCATTAATCTTATCCTGATGCTGTTCCTGCATGCTGAGAACATAAATTTGTATTAAATATGTAGATGTGGATGGAAGGAATGTTATTTTAGCCACATCACTCGATTCTTTGAATGCCTTCCAAAGTAGCCTTCCTTTGATTTTCTCGAAGGCAAAAGATCTTTTCACAATGTCATTAGACATTCACTTTTCCAACCCCAATATTTCAAATTGTGCCCCAGAGGTTTTTTGCTGGAGTAACAGACCAGGTATGTTGTTCTTTGGCAAAGCACAAGAGTGTCTGTGGAAGGACAGGTGGGAAGAGGCCTTGGGCATGGGGTCAGGTGGAACAATTCTGGGTGTGGGTTTGGAGGCGGTAGTGTAGGAGCCAGAAATGGATGGCTTTAAAACTACCCCTGCCCTCCTTCCCTCCCTACCTCCTGGTAGTGTAGATTGAGGTGGGGTGCCCTAACTCGGGCTGGGATTTTAAAGTCTAGAAGACTTTCTTTTCCTACTTACCATGGGCTCATCTGTGTTCTTTTGGAACTGGACCAGGCGGACTCTGGTCACATTCTCCATATCCATATCTCCGTTTGCACTTTCTGGAGAATCACCATTTAAATAGGGAGAGGTGGGAGGAGGTGTGACCCTCAATGCCTCATCGCTGTAAACTTCATGTGCCACTACGTCGTGAGTCTGAAGTAAGGCCTGGTATTTGGTGAAGAAAGTAAAATATTAATAACAGTCCTAGTCCGGCAGAAATGTGTTATTTCAAATAAAGACTGACGTGACGCAATTCCAAACAATTGAGTAGAAAGAATCATCTGTTGGGGCGCCTGGGTGGCGCAGTCGGTTAAGCGTCCGACTTCAGCCAGGTCACGATCTCGCGGTCCAGGAGTTCGAGCCCCGCGTCGGGCTCTGGGCTGATGGCTCAGAGCCTGGAGCCTGTTTCCGATTCTGTGTCTCCCTCTCTCTCTGCCCCTCCCCCGTTCATGCTCTGTCTCTCTCTGTCCCAAAAATAAATAAACGTTGAAAAAAAAAATTAAAAAAAAAAAAGAAAGAATCATCTGTAAACAGAGGTGGCAAATTTGTGCTAGGGCTTAAAATGTAAACAAATTTAAAAAGACACAAAGCAATAATTGGTGTATTGAGCAAATGTCTTTCCGGATGGCATTATCCAATAACTCCTTTATATAACCCAAAGGATGAAGATGATTTATAACACATGACTTTGTCAAAAAAAAAAATGAAAACACACACAAGTGTACCTGAAAAAAATGTAATTTTCCAAATAACACATATGATGTGGAGCTCAAGTCTAAATCTATGCAATGCTTTTATTATTTTGATTTTCTAGAGCACTTGCCCAAATGAAAAATAAGTTGATAGTTATTATTATGAATGTTTTTGCAAAGCCTTTAAACACAGAAAAAGTGATTTCCTTGTATTGATATCTGCATATGTCATCTCGGTGAAACTGGATAATAAAAATCCCTTTTTTTCCCCCCTAGAAAAGGATAATCTTCCACTTTCTGTACTTTTTGTGTCCTCATAAAAAAGTTTTTAATGACCATATTTGAACATTTCTACTTCAAAGAGAATTTTACGGCTGAATGTCAGTATGTTTGGAGCTTTACACAGATTGTATTTTCTTGTGTGCTAACTATAAACTTGGTTCTATTTTAATCTGTGATCTGTGTGGTAATGAAATATCCGGAGATAATGAAATGCAATTATAATGGCTTTAAAAGTATAACCCTTAGCATCTCAAATTAAGTTATTTAATTAAAAAGCTTATGAAAGTCATGACTTGGCTATTTTAATTTGAAAGGCATGCAGACAAAGCAAAAATAAAAAGGTAACAATGCAGTAAAATCGTAAAGAAGGTGGTATTGATCTGTCATCAACAGAACGTATGCTTGGAGCAAGGTATGCATTTGGGTTTCTTTTTAAAAATTTTTTTTAAATGTTTATTTATTTTTGAGGGAGAGAGACAGAGAGTGAGCAGGGGAGGGGCGGAGAGAGAGGGAGGCACAGAATCCGAAGCAGGCTCCAGGCTCTGAGCTGTCAGCACAGAGTCCAATGTTGGGCTTGAACTCACGAACCGTGAGACCATGACCTGAGCTGAAGTCGGACACTTAACTGACCGAGCCACCCAGGCACCCCTGCATGTGGGTTTCTAATGGAAATGGCAGATTGTTCCAAGATCTCAGAGGGCTGGTCTAAACTGGGGTCTGGGTGAGGGGCACTAAGCAGTGCATAGCTTGACCTTGGCTTCCTGACCACTGCCCTGACTACACCCTGCACTGGTACCCCAGGCCCAAGTGTGGTCGTTGTGCTATGTGGGCAAATCCCTCTTTTCCCAGGTTAATTGTGGCCACTTAAGAGACTAATAGTTAGGGAAGAAAGCAAAAATCACTAATAGACAAACTGAAAAACTTCATCTTCTAATATTAGGTTCATCATATCAACTATAGATGTATCTTCCATAATTAGTGAATTTTAAAAAAACAATGCTGTGTATGACTGACTCCAGGATATATAGCCTGGTAAATAGAGAACAAAGCTTTCATCAGGAGAATGTGCTACATGGTTGGAGAAAGTGTTTATGCTGCTCTTTGCAAATGATTTCTATTCATCCTTTTAAATCACACAAGCAAACACTTGTATTTAGTGTATTTGCAAATGATTTCTATTCATCTTTTTAAATCACACAAGCAAACACTTGTATTTAGCATATTTAGGGAAGGAGAAGTTTCACAATCACAAAATAATGTCCAAATAGAACTTTAATTGAAGAATACTCAAATTATGTCACCAAATAAGGTCATACTTGCTATGAACCATGATTTGCCACTGTAAAGACTGCCACCACAAAATAAAACTCACCCTAAAGTTCTAGTGTATATGTAAACAGAGAAAAAGGGGCCCCTTATAGATTGCCATTGAAAAAAGAATATGCAAAATAAAATAATAGGGTGGTCTAAGTTCAAATATTTTTCTTCAAATATGTTATGCGGTATAATCGAGGAACTGGCAGTTACTAAGCTGAAATAGCTGTTATTTTTCATTACCTAAGAATTGTGTAATAGGAAAGAAATCCCTTCACTTTTTGTACTGTAGGAAGGTCATGGAGAAGACAGCTAACAACTTCAGACTACGGTGGAGAAAAGTCTACTTTAAAATGAGTAGGAAAAATATGGATTTTATGTTTGAAGAGTGGTTCCTCTGGCTTCTTAATTACAAATTACACAATGGACCACTTAATAATAAAAATATCATGATAACCTAAAGTGATGTTTTTAAAAGTTCGCTTAACTGACTGAGCCACACAAACACCCCACCACCTAAGGTGATTTTAATCACCTTGGTTTTTGGGAAAGTAGGATACAAATTTGCTTTTAAAATCTTCTGTTCTAGATCCTATTTCTTTTAAAAAAAAAGCATTAACTTCATTAACTTTCTAGTCTATTAATATTTGTCTTTATCCTTAAATGTTTTGTATTTTTAACAACTGCAATAAGCAAATGATCCAGTCTGTTGTAAAAAAGTCTTTCAGATGGAATAACCGAAAAAGGGATTAGGTGTGATTTTTTATCATGACCTCTAAAGATAGAATACAGACTTTAAAAAATAATTTACATCTATTCCTTTTTATTCTTTAATTAGTGCAAATATTCACAAATATCTGTATTTTTATTTAATTAATTTATTTTTAAGATTTATTTATTTTTGAGAGGGAACGCAGAGTGCAAGTGGGGAAAGGGCAGAGAGAAAGGGGGATAGTAGATCTGAAGTGGGCTTTGAGCTGTCAGCACAGAGCCTAACGCGGGGTCGAACTCATGAACCATGAGATCATGACCTGAGATGAAGTCAGATGCTCAACTGACCAAGTCACCCAGGCACCCCACAAGTATCTATATTTTTAAGTGTCAGGTAATTCAATGTTAAACACTTATGTCTTAATGATCAGAAAGCAAAGAAAAAACCAGATAACTGAATAAATGTGAAATTATAACTATGCTAAGAATAACTCCAAAACCTTGGTATAATAAAAACACATTACAAGTATTAAAGTATTTCCCTTTAAGCTATTAATATTTCCTTAAAAATACAAAGATTTGGGGCTCCTGGGTGGCTCAGTTGGTTTAGCGTCTGACTTCGGCTCAGGTCATGATTTCGCGATTCATGGGTTGGAGCCCCGCGTCGGGCTCTGTGCTAACAGCTCAGAGCCTGGAGGCTGCTTCAGATTCTGTGTCTCCTTCTCTCTCTGCCCTTCCCCCACTCACGCTCTGTTTCTCTCAAAAATAAATGTAAAAAAAAAAAAAAAAAACCACAAGATTTTCAAACCATGACTTAAAAATTTTTTTTTTTAACGTTTATTTATTTTTGAGACAGAGAGAGACAGAGCATGAACAGGGGAGGGGCAGAGAGAGAGGGAGACACAGAATCCGAAACAGGCTCCAGGCTCTGAGCTGTCAGCACAGAGCCCGACGAGGGGCTCGAACTCACGGACCGTGGGATCATGACCTGAGCCGAAGTCGGACGCCTAACCGACCAAGCCACCCAGGCGCCCCGAAACCATGACTTCAAAATGCTAACAAGACAAAAAAGCTCCAGCAGTACAAGTTTATTTAACATAGTATATATAGCTCAGAACTCTATTTCCCACATGGGATATTATCTAAACATATGCTTATTTGGGAATAACCAGGGAGCTCAAGTTATGTTTATAGGAAAATGGGTCCTCATTACAGGTCAAACAACTTTGACAGCATGAGCTCTGGAGCCAGCAAGATCTGGGTTTTGAACTTCAGCGAGGCTGCTTAATAGGTGAGCGACCTCAAGCAAGCCTCGTTACCTTTCTAGGGCACAATTTCCTGTCTGAACTGTAAAATGGGGTTAGCCATACTCCCTCACATCCCAACCATCAGCAAGTCCTGTCCTGTCTAACCATCTCCACTGATGAATCCCAGTCTGCCCATTTTCCACCAGCCCCTCCTTCTCCAAGCCCTTACCACCACTCACACAGGCTCCCAACTGGCCTCCCTCTTTTAACTCTCATCCCCACCAGAATCCATTTTCTGCACGTCAGCCGCAGGGATCTTTCAAGTGTGGATCTGATCACATTTTCCTGCTTGCAGTCACTCAGTACTGCCCTACCGCAATCAGGAGAAAATCCAGACTCCTTACCACGGCCTGGAAGACCCTAACTTGGCCTGGCCTCTGCCAACCTCTCCTAGCTCTTCTTACACCATTATTTCCCTCATTTGCTATATCCCAGCCACGATAGCCTTACTTCTATACTTTGATCTTGCAAAGCTCCTTCCTGCTCTGGGCCTTTGCATTTACTCTTCCCCACGCTTGGGTGTTCAGAAAGCTGGTTCTTTCAGATAACAATTCTTAGCCCATGTATTAACTCCTCAGAGGGGCTTTCCCCTAACTGCCTGAAGTACCTCCCACTTTACTATCACCTCTGCCCCACTATCCTTTCTTTTTCTTCATAGTTATTATCATGATATGAAATTATCTTGTTAGTTTAAGTTAATTTTTTTAACGTTTATTTATTTTTGAGACAGAGAGAGACAGAGCATGAATGGGGGCGGGGGTCAGAGAGAGAGGGAGACACAGAATCTGAAACAGGCTCCAGGCTCTGCGCTGTCAGCACAGAGCCCGATGCGGGCCTCGAACTCACGGACCGTGAGATCATGACCTGAGCCGAAGTCAGACGCTTAACCATCTGAGCCACCCAGGTGCCCCCATCTTGTTAGTTTACTTGTTTACTGTATGTCTCCAGTCCACCTATCCATCCTGCACCCCATCCCCACTACAATAGACATTCCATGAGGGCAGGGACCTTGTTTGTCCTATTCACCACTGTCCTTAGTGCCGAGCTTGACGCCTGCACAGAGTAGGCATTTACATATTTGATGAATGAATGAAAATGTTTTCTCAGCATCTAGCTAGGTTTTCTGAAATTAAAAGATTTATTATTTTGAAAATGTTTGCTAATAGCAATGCATATATTAACTTCTTTCTGACTTCAGAAAAGCAAAATAAATCAAGGCCTCAAAGGTGAGTAAGTTGTGAGACATGGGGTTAATCTGACCTTTAATGATTTTGAAAAAACAAAACAAAACAACTTAACCTTAAAAAAAAGCTTATTTGGGCATATGTTAATTTCTTTATTTGGCTTATGTCAAATCTGAAAGATCTACTGGTATCAAATGGTTCTAACTTCATTCTATTAATTTTTAAAAATTTTTAAAATTTTATGTATGGAGAGAGAGAGAGAAAGAGGGCATGGGAGGGGCAGAGAGAGAGAAAGAGAAAGAGAAAGAGAGAGAGAAAGAGAGAGAGAATCCCAAGCAGGCTCTGCACTGTCAGCATGGAGTCTGATGTGGGGCTCACAAACTGAGATCATGACCTGAGCTGAAGTCAAGAGTCAGACGCTTAACCCACTGAGCCACCCAGGTGCCCCTTGTTCTATGACTTGAACAGGTTACTTAGCAACTTATAGACAGACATGTCTGTTCAAAACCTCCAGGTTTCTACCTATGAGAAGCACTTGCACAGCACAGGACAGTCCGTTGGGGCAAGGCTAACCAGTCTGCAAATGGGCAAGTTCGTAATCTATTCAATATTTTGCTGAGGACTTACTATGTACCCTACACATGATAAGACACCAGGGAGTAAACAACTAATATTCATTAGTGAGCATTTATTAGACATGAAGCATACATAAGGCACTGTGCTAAGCATGGTAATGTACACCTACGTAATTATTCCAACTCTGTGAGTTTGGCTCAGGGAGTCAGAATTCACAGGGCTACGGCATCAAGGCTGAACCCAGAGCTCTCACCACTTTTACACGACATAAGACATGATGTCACAAAAGGAGAATTAATCACGATCTGGGGAAACATGGCCTACATTTGTGAAACCATCAGGAACAATATTAAGGGTAATTAAGTCCTAATATTTGTGATCTCTCAAGCTTGAGGATACTACTAAGGTATGTATTCTCTTCATTTTCCTGGTCTATAAAACAGTTAATAACAACCATTAAATGAGATCACAAGTTCAGTGAGGACAACAAAGCTGAGCTGAGCTGTGCTCATTCATTGGTGAAGGGACCTGCTCTGGCAGGCCGGCACGTATTAGAATGTTCCCCAGGCGAACACAATCAAATGCAGAAGGAATTACAGAAGAGAAAGGTCGATGTGGCCTGCAGAGGTGTTAGGAGAGAGTTTGATGCCAGAGGCAGGATTTGAGCCGCGTCCTATGTTCACACACCGAAGTTGTAAGAATTCATTCACCTGCAGGTGCAGAACCTGATTTCCTGTCACTCACTGGAGACAGCTGATGTCATAGGGGAATCAGGTGAAATATTCTCAAGGATTATACTTGACTTCAGCCTTCAATGCGTGGGTGGGAGAGTTAGGGTGGATATGGTAATTACTTCTAAGTGGTCACTTTGAGGAGAAATTTCTATTTCAATGGCTGTGCTAAAGTTTTAAAAACACTGTATCATAAAGTACCATGTACAGCAAAACTCACCTTAACTGATATACCTGTTATAGTGCTAATGTTACTTTAAAAGTATCACCTCAGGGGGACCTGGGTGGCTCAGTTGGTTAAGTGTCTAACTCTTGATTTTGGCTCAGGTCATGATCTCAGAGTTCATGAGATCGAGCCCTGCGTTGGGTTCCAAGCTGAGTGTGGAGCCTGCTTGGGATTTTCTCTCCTTCTCTCTGTCCCTCACCCACTTGCAATCTCTCTCCCCCAGTCTAAATAAATAAATAAATAAATAAATAAATAAATAAATAGTATCACCTCAATAGTAGTAATAAGAACATAGTCTGTTTTTTTTTTTTAATTTTTTTTTAACGTTTATTCATTTTTGAGAGAGAGAGAAGACACAGCATGAATGGGGGAAGGTCAGAGAGAGAGGGAGGCACAGAATCCGAAACAGGCTCCAGGCTCTGAGCTGTCAGCACAGAGCCCGACGCGGGGCTTGAACTCACGGACTGCGAGATCGTGACCTGAGCCGAAGTCGGCCGCTTAACCGACTGAGCCACCCAGATGCCCCCCCCCTTTTTTTTTTTTTTTAAAGAACATAGTTACTAAGTCACATTTTCTCCCAAGGGGTAATCACCTGGATTTTCCACTCTTTGCATATATCCCACATATACTGATGTGGCTAATGTTTTTTTCTTTTTAATTTCTTTAAGTTTTATTTATTTATTTAAATGATCCCTACCCCTAGCGTAGGGCTCAAACTCACAACCCCAAGATCAAGAGTCACATGCTCTACTGACTGAGCCACCCAGGTGCCCCTGATATGAATAATGTTTTTTTTTTTAATGTTTATTTATTTTTGAGAGAGAGAGAAAGAGAGAGCGAGCGAGCGAGCAGGGGAGGGGCAGAGAGAGGGAGACACAGAATCCAAAGCAGGCTCCAGGCTCTGAGCTGTCAGCACAGAGCCCGACGCGGGACTCAAACCCACAGACTGTGGGATTATGACCTGAGCCGAAGTCGGACACTTAACTGACTGAGCCAACCAGGTGTCCAGGTAATGTTTTAAAAATGTTATATTCAACATGAATTTCTATTTGTGATCATGCTTTTGAATTGAAGTTAAGTAGACAACTCTGGACCTACTTCCACAGAAAGGTATCTCCATCTATTTTGAGTTCTGTTTAACTGTTTAGCGTTATCATGACTGGCTAACTGCACGTGCTGTCTCCACTTCCCATATGGTAGAAATGCCTGAAGAAAGTGCAAGAGTTCTGCATTGTCCAGAGATGGTATTCTTCCAATAAACCACCTAGGTTCAGAGAATTTTTTATTAGTGAAAACTGTCTCCAATTTGAGTTCTCTGTGGTTTAAGTAACAGAAACAGTTCCAGTGACTTAAGAACTGTCCAGGCAGGAAGCAAACCCCTTGTGTGATGACCACACAGTCCTTGAGGAGCTACCTCAGGAATGGCATCTTTAGGACTGGGACACAAAGTAAACAAAAAGGATCTTAACGTGTAACGACATATCTGATGGAGATGGCTACATTTTAGGAGATTAAAAACTTCTTCTGAAAGTGAGGTTTTAGTTGTACAGAAGTTTGTCACTCACCATGAAATGAGGTTGTGTTAAAATACGCTTTAGCTCCTTTGCGTCATTATTCTCAGGGTAACATGAAATTTCTTCCAATACCTAAAAAATAAGCAAGATGGCAATAGTATAAATAGGATGCCAGCATTAGAAAATCGAGGATTCTTTTCAATGAAAAATTATGAATAGATTTTTATGGCAGGCAAAACAGTTAGTTTGGAAAAAACTCATCGCTGTATTAATAAAGATTATTAATATAAAAGGACTCTGTTGATGGTAATAAAAAATAAAACAAATCGCTATAATTTCTCTGACTACATTACCTAACTGTAACTGAAAAGGTTATTGAAAAATACAAAACAAAATGACATGTCCACTATACAGATTTACTACAGGTGTAAGTAACTTAATTAACTTAATGGGAAAATATGTCTACAAATCTTTTTCCAAACTCACTACCAAAATGAATCTGTAATAAAAGTTAACAGCAGCTTTTAAAAAATATTAACAAAACAGTCTTTCCTTTTAGAAAGATTAAAATGACACAGGCTCAAATAAAAACCTTTTAAAAAAGAGAAACACTCAAGTTATCTTCCTTGCAGCCTGGCAGAATCAGTGATATTCTCCACACTTATCAGAGAAAACCATGCCTCTGCCAATAGTTCCCAGGATTCACTGCCAGGGAATCCAAGAGTGCAGTTAAAAACAACAACAAGAACACAAAACTTGTCTTTCCATTCAAAAAGTTATCTTACCACCAGGATGCAGTCTATCCATGTACAGTTTGACTATGTGATGTGAGACCAGGGGCCTCTTTTTTTCCCGCCCACCCCCCCTGCCCCCAGAGTAAACCTGTTGTGGTTCTAACTGTAGATGGTTGCGCTCACAGAGTAATTTTTTTTTAATGTTTATTTCTTTATTTTGAGAGAGAGAGAGAGAGAGAGAGAGAGAGAGACAGAGAATCCCAAGCAGGCTCTACGCTGCCAGTGCGGAGCCCAATGTAGGGCTCGAACCCACAAACCATGAGATCATGACCTGAGCTGAAACCAAGAGTCAGACGCTAACTGACTGAGCCACCCAGGCGCCCCTCATAGAGTAGTTACACACACTGTAGTGAATTCCCAAAGTTGAGCCAATCAAAGACTGCTTCAACGGGACTGGGTGTCAGGGGGCACACAAGTCATCTGCCCAGAGGAATGTCTCACCTCACCTTGGAGAATCTAATACTGGGGCAGGAACGAACATTCATAGGTCACTTAACCTAAGGCTTAGGTTTCACTGGCATACCTAAGTGCCACTCCATTACCTCCTCAGGGAAGAACAAAAAAGCCCAAATACTACAGGATTCCTTTCTTATCTAAAGGAACCCTTGACAAGTGCTGGTTATGCTGTTCCTTTGTACTGTTTAATGCAGAAAAGCAGCTTCTCCTTGGTGCATTTTAGGCTTTGAGGATGAAACTGTGTGTTCTCTCTGGTCCCCTGCTATTCTCACAGTCTATCATTTTCCACAGCGAGGTGTGGTCTCCTAAGTCAGAGAGAAGCTCTCCTGGGCTGATGCGCTTGACCACATGTGCAGGCCCAGCAGCGCCCCCTTGGTCTTGTTGTGTTTAATCCCTTATGGATAGGGAATGGATTAGGTCTTTCGTGCCTTTCACTTAGTCTCACTTTATAAAAATAGTTTTTTAAAGGGGAAATGCTAATTTGCATAAAGATTTTTATAACATCAAAAAGTGGAAGAAAAAACCCAGATGTCTAACAATGGAAGAATTGCTAATTCATTATAATTTAGTGATTGCAAAGAAGATTTATGCCATCATTAGAATTTGTATTTGTGAAGAACAATTATAAACACTGGAAAAATGATAATATGTCCGGTAAGAAAAGATACGCTTTGATTACAGCTATATAAAATTTATATGCAAACGGTAGTGATTGGAAGTATATACACAAAAGTGGAAATTACCGTGTTAGGGTAAAGGGATTATGGATGGATTTTTATTTATCCAAACTTTCTGCATTATCATGTTTCTATAATAAAAAAGTTGGGGCATCTGGCTGGCTTAGGCAGTAGGGGGTGCAACTCTTGATCTCGGGGTTGTGAGATGGAGCCGCATGCTGGGTATGGAGTAAATAAAAATGAATTTTACAAAAAGTTAAAAAAAAAAGTTTGTGACGGATACAGCCATGTACACTGACACTTTACGGAAATGACTTCTCTCTGAACTGAGTATACTTAATTGCTATAGATGTTTAATTAACCTCCAAATGTTACCACCTTAAAAAAGCAACTCTAATTTTCATAACCTATTTCTACCAAGTGCAGTAAAATAACTTACTTATAAAAAAAAAAGAGAAGTACAATTGATATATTAACATGCTCAAGTTTACATAGCAGAACCAGAACTAGAAATCGAGGCAACGTTGCCGCTGAGGCTTTTCTTTCTTTCCTGTATGTAAAATGTTCAGTGATAAACTTAGAAACACTAAATCTGAATATAATGGTCCAGCTGTGACTCCAAGAAAACCACCTCTTACTGTGCAGCAGAAATGTTTTCAATAAAGGTAGCAAATAGGACACCCAGATAACATTTACAAGATAGATCACTTACCTCTTTGGCTCTCTGTACTGCATCGCTCGGAGGATTCCTGATTTGTGGCGAAGACTTTGTGTTGATTTTGTCATACAGCTAAACGCAAAGAAGAAAATCCAATCAACACTCATAATTCTTTGCAAAAATTCAGAGCTTCATATTTATCATTTCATTACACCACATCTTCCTCTTACGAAAGCTGGCTGATGATTTTCGGTGGTGTCTTCTCAATAATCTCTTACTCATTCAATGAAACTTGGTGCAATAGGAGTCTTATGTGTCACTTTTTAGAAAATCATCTTTAAATAGATGGTTCAAATTCTGCCAATGGGGAAATTTCTCTTCTTATTTAAAATTGGTCATTATTTCAGAATTGCAGTATTTTTCGCCTCTGACAGAAGCAACATTCAGTAACATGGATACAGAACAAAATGAAAGAATGCTTTCTAGCCAAGACACATCTAAAAGAATTTTCACAGAAATCTAAATCTTGGGAAAGGGCAAACCCAACTCCTTATAGGAAGGAATGTTCTCACAAAAGGTTTATGCTTGTTTTACTAGGGCTGTTTATTAACAGTATCAGTGCTGGCATCCTTTAGCAGGAAATCAAGGACGTGGACTTTTTCCTTTTGAATTTGCAAATTCACACAGCAAGAGAAGACACTGAAAAGAATCTAAATATATTTTGAAACCCCCACAAGTCTGACTGATCCAAAATTTGCCTTTCTGAAGACAAGTGATTTCATTCTTTAAAGAATAATCTCGGTAGGGTAGAAGTAAGATTAAAATATTAATTTCTACCTTAAACGAAATGGCTCATTCGACAGTCTGCTTTGAAAGGTGAAAAGTTAAAAATGATCTTGGCTAGGCTGCCATGTCTATTTCCTAACCTCTCTAAAATAGGTGGGGATTTTTTGGGGTTGTTTTGGTGTAGTTCTTTTTTCCCTCCTTCCTACTGTGCATCACAATGCTAGTGTGCAGGTCAAATACTGCCTGTACACATCTTTCACGTTACGGTTAGGTTTGTTTATACTGATAGAAGACAAAGCCTTATGATTTCTACGTGTTTGGGGCACACCATACATAAAAATGCCTTACGATAAATACGTACATTAATTAATTACAAAGATGCCTAATGAGAACAATGTGAAGATAAAGCAGTGACCAGTTTTAAATGATGGCATCATGTGATACTCAGAGGTTAAATGCATAGTGTAAGTAGTCTAGTAAAATGCTCTCTTTAAAATATTATACAGCTGACCCTTGAACAACACAGGTTTGAACTGTAAGGGTTTCCTTGTGGTTTTTTTTCCCAATAAATACAATACAGTGCTCTAAATGTATTTCTCTTATTTGTTTAAACGTTGCTGCAATTACAATCCCATTAGCACCGAGTACCTATCTCCCTGTACCCTCATCAGATCTGGAGCTTATATTACAATTTTATATATAAATCTATGTATGTATTTGCCAGTGTGTTAGGTACAGGGAGTTTCTTGACAAGTTTTCTATTCTCCCTCACTTGCTCTCTAGAAATGAGAAGGGATCTTTTAATGAATTAATCTCTACACTTAACATGGGGCTAGAACTCATGACCTCAAGATCAAAAGTGGCAGGCTCTACTAACTTACATAGCCAGACACCTCCCCTGTTATGATTTTCTTTTTTTAAAGACTTATTATTATTTTTTTTAGAGTGAGAGAGTGAGAGTGAGAGTGAGAGAGAGGGCAAGAGAGAGGGTGAGAGACAGTGCCTAAGTGGGAGAGGGGCAGAGGGATAGAGAATCTCAAGCAGTCTCCATGCTCAGTGGAGAGCCTGATGCAGGGCTCAATCCCAGGGCCCTGGGATCATGATGTGAGCTGAAATCAAGAGTTGACTGAGCCACCCAGGTGCTCCCCCTCTTATGATTTTCTTAACATTTCCTATTCTCTAGCTTAGTTAATGGGAAGAATACAATATATAATACATATAACATACAAAATATTTGTTAATCAACAGTGTGTTATTGGTAAGGCTTTTGGTCAACACTAATATATTAGTAGTTAAGTGTTTGGGGAGCCAAAGTTATACGTGGACTTTTGATTGTGCAGGGATTGGGTCCTCTAACCCCTGTGCTGTTTAGAGGTCAACTGTACTAACATTTAGGAAACTAGTAATATACAGCTGGTTCACAAAAGTTCACCCAAATCTCTGTAGAATACACATGTGGAGTCTTCATCCTCTGAATGGTTTCTATATCTAAAGACTGTAAATTTTGAAATTTGGAACTTGGGAATGTATTTTCCCATAGCAGTAATGTTATGCATAGTGTTAGGTTCCCAGACTAGCCTATAGAGATACACACACACACACACACACACACACACACACACACACACACATATCCGCGCAATGTAAAATAGAAAAAAAAAAAAACCCTCTAAAGTAAGGAACCAGAAGTTACAAAAATTTCCTAGGTCTTACGTCGTGTGGTTTCTTGAACACTTGCAGCAACATCAGCTGGAGTGGTTAAACACAGAGATTCCTGGGCCCCACTCCAGACCTCCCACATCAGAATTTGAAAAGGGGGTTCAGAAATCTATCTACCTATCTCTATATTTTAAGTTTATTTATTTTGATAGAGATAGAGACAGTACGAGCAGACGAGGGGCAGGGAGAGAGGAGACAGAGAATCCCAAGCAGGCTCTGCATTTAGTGCAGAGCCTGATGTGGGGCTTGAACCTGTGAAACCATGAGATCATGCCTCGAGCCAAAGCCGAGAGTCAGATGCTCAACTGACTGAGCCACCCAGGTACCCCAGAAATCTATATTTTAATAAACTCCTTGGTATTTGCAAATCTTATGCCCAAGTGCTAACTTTTGAGAGTAACAGTAGTAGTACCAACAATAAGAATTGCTATTTTTCTTCTCTCTCTCTCTGCCCATCCCCTGCTGTCTTTCAAACTATATAAATTAAAACAAAACAAAACCGAATTGCTACTTTTATTGAGCACTTACTAGACACTAGTTATTTGTCAAAACTCTTTATATTCCCTTGTTTAATCTCAAACAACCCTGTAAGGTTGATACCCTTATTATTCCCACTTTACAGATGAGGAACTGAGGCACAGAGTAATAAAGTGAGAACCACCGTTCTAGCCTTACAGCAACTTCACAGGTGGCATACAGATGCTTGGAATTTCAACATTTTCAGAAGAGTGCTCAGACCAAATTTTCCCCAAATTTTCCTTTGGACTGGTCTGATCCAGTTCATCACATATTCACCCAAAGTTCGGTGGAACTAGTGGTGGGATGAGGCAGAGGTTGAGTGCTTCCTATCAAGGCAGAAATAGTAGAAAGGAATGAAAAGAAGAAGTCTTCTGTCTGAGGTGTGCGCATGGGCCTTTGCCCCTCCAGTCCCTAGGAGAGCCCAGGACTGGAGGAGTCCAGGCACGCAGTGGATGCAATGGACAGCTAAGAATAGATGGTGAATATTTGGGGCATCTGGGTGGCTCAGTCAGTTAAGTGTCTGACATTGGCTCGGGTCATGATCTCACGGTTTGTGGGTTCGAGCCCCGCGTTGGGCTCTGTGCTGACAGCTAGAGCCTGGAGCCTGCTTCAGATCCAGATCCCCTCTCTCTGCTCCTCCCCTGTTCTCTCTCTCTCTCTCTCTCTCTCAAAAATGACTAAATGTTAAAAAAAAAAAAAAAAAGAAAGAATAGATCATGAATCTCAACTGCCTGCTCGTTGACCAAAAGGGCAAGTAAGAACTGAGGCAGGAAGGGGCAGGCAAGGGACTCACTATGTCACCATCAGTGGGAAGAAGTGATTCCTTGTTGACTAATCCATCCATGCATCCATCCACAAATTGAGGTCCTACTGTGTCCTAGGCAGTGCACTTCTATTTACTGGGGTTATGAAAATGAAAAAGATGACAGTTCTTGTCTTCAAAGAACTCACAAATTTTAAAGACTTATATAACCAAAGGCCCAGAAACCTATGCCAGCTTGGTCCTGTTGAGTACCTGAGAGTAGTCTGGTCCTCAGTGGTATCAACTGGAAGGCAGTATCAACTCACTAAGTGAGCCAGCCCCAGGGTGGGGACTATATGAATGTGCATGCATGAGTGTGTTTTTGCCTTAGAGACTCAAAATTTTGGGGGTACCCATAACAAACACAAACCATTTGAGAAATGTAGCAAGGCAAGCAAATAAAAAGTCATGAATGGAGGAAAGCTTTAATGCAATGTCACATTAGTATTTTATTGTGGGGGGGGAGATTATGAGAGCAGGGCAGAGGGGGAGGGGGAGGGAGGGAGAGAGAGAGAGAGAGACAGAGAGAGAGAATCCCAAGCAGGCTCCACACTCAGTGTACCTCAGCCTGATGCGAGGCTTGATCCCATGAACTTGGGATCATGACCTGAGCTGAAATCAAGAGTCAGATGCTCAACTGACTGAACCACCCAGGCGCTCCTAACATTAGTGTTTTAAAACAGTAGTCTGAAATATGCAGCTTTTCAACTTCTCATTCTTATGGATTCAAAGTTCAAGTCTAGGTGGAATTTTATGAAGGCGTGGGGGCAAGTGAGAGGTGGCTGGGTTTTGAGAACAAAGGAAGGCTGCAGCTACTATAAAGAATATCTAGGATTATGTAATCTGGGACTTCAACTGTTGTCTTGGACTTTGAGCTGGAGCCCAGAGCTAAGGCCAATAGGAAGTAAGTGGTACCAAGTCTACTAGAAAGCCACCAGACCATCCCTCTAGGGCTTGCTGAAAGGCAGCCAAAATGGCCCTTCCCCAACTTACCCTAATGCCCTGTTCTGTCTATTCAGAAGCCTGGAGTCTGTAGGAATCACAGGATGAGGAGACCAAGTGTTTGATCCCCCTTTCTTTCTTGTTGGGTAGGAAGACAGAGGGAGTTGCCTCCTTCTTCATGCCAAGTGGAAGATGGTGGATGCTCCAAAGGAACCATGTGCAGAAATGGGAGGTTCCAGTAACGAGAGCTCACTATCTCACTCTCTGGAGGGATGCTTGCGGAGTCACAGCAACTTAGGGGGCTCGTCTTGGTGCACCGGGTAGGAGCCCTTTGTGAGAGAGAGTCCTTGGGGCAGCTTGATGGGTGGTGTTTGTGGTCGCAAGTGAAAAGATACTGACGCCTGCCTCTTTCCTAGCTGGAGGCCACCCGGGGCTGTCCCTGCCAGCAGGGTGAGGCCACTGGCAGGGCAGCCCACACATGTAGAGTGTGTGTGTGTTTCCCAGGAGTCAAGGAACTGCCTCACAGTGTGATCTGGCTGTGGCCATCTTGATGGAGCCCTGTCCAAGAGGGCTGTCTGCATGGAGCGAAGGGACCTGGAAGTAAGTAGCTGTCAGGTAGCATGTGGGGACAGGAGCTGAGAAGGTGCTGCTGAGGCAAGCTGCAGAGCATACTGGGGATGCAGAGTCCGGGACAGAGCCAACCTCTGGACACCTGCCACACCAAGGGCATCGATGGCCAAGAGGGCGCTGGCTGCCTGAGGGACAGGATTCTGGAACATGCTGTTTAAGGGCTGCTTTCTCTTTTCCATGACCAGACTCGAGTTCTTTGACATTTAGTAACAGCACCCCAAAAGGGGCTGAGTACACAGGAGATGTTTAATACATGGTTCTTTAAAAAATAAAGGCATATTTGAGCTGGTGCCTAGGAACCGTAAATAGATACTTAAAAAAAATTCAGAGTAACAAAAAAATAAACAGACTGGGAATACTTATTTCTTAGCTTGTTTCTTTAGGAACCAGATGACTTATGTTTGGTCCTTCTTGCATAGTTAAGAACTTTCCCTCAAAATTAAATATATTTTGACTGTGTGTCTGTGTGTGTGTGTTTCAAGACTGACTTTCAAGATTTTCAAGGTGTGTGTGTGTGTGTGTGTGTGTGTGTGTGTGTGTGTGTGTTTCAACCTGACTTTCAGATTTTCAAGGTGGAAGAGGACTGACATGATTTGGCTCCTCCACTTTTTTTTTTTTTTTTAAAGGTAATCTGTCTCTTCAGCTCCTCCATTTTAAGGAGCAAGCTGAGGTCCAGTGAGGTGAAGTGTCGTGCTCAGGATTCTGCAGCCAGAGCAGCAGGGACTGGACCATGAACTCCTGAGGCACTGTCCTTTCTCTCATATCAGATTCCCTTGGCTTGTATCAGAATTCAGTAACACACAAAGTCTTATGCCAGGGAGACACCATCAGCAAATATTTGGGGAACAAACTGTAGAAAACTCTATTTGCAGGTTGTTGGAAAAAATATACAAAATAATAGGATTTGAAAGATATTAGACAATCAACTGCAAGCCTTGCCCGGTTAAAGAATGCTAGAATTCTACACATTTCCTGGCCAGATGGTAAATATTTCAGGCTTTGTGGCGGTAAGGGCTCTGTCAACCACTCAATCTCAGCTGTGTATGCAAAGGCAGCCATTAACAATCCACAGGTGAATGGGCATGGCCGTGTTCCAATAAAACTTTATTTACAGAATTAGGTGGCTGGCTGGATTTGGCCTGGATTTGGGTTGTCGTTTGCCAACCCCTGCTCAAGAAGCTTAAGTTCACGGTGGATTGGAATGACAAAATATTATTTCCTTTTGCTATTTGCCTTCCTGAAATTTAAAGATACCAAGAATCCTATTTTTTGAACCCTTTTTCCTCCCCCCCGCCCTTTTTTTTTTTTTTTAATTTTTTTTTTCAACATTTATTTATTTTTGGGACAGAGAGAGACAGAGCATGAACGGGGGAGGGGCAGAGAGAGAGGGAGACACAGAATCGGAAACAGGCTCCAGGCTCCGAGCCATCAGCCCAGAGCCTGACGCGGGGCTCGAACTCCCGGACCGCGAGATCGTGACCTGGCTGAAGTCGGACGCTTAACCGACTGCGCCACCCAGGCGCCCCCCCCCCCCCCGCCCTTTTTAAAAATTCCAGTTAACCTACAGTGTTGTATTAGTTTCAGGTGTACCAATACAGTGATCAAACATTGCCAAGCACTCATCACAAGTGCACTCCTTGATCCTCGTCACTATTTCACCCATTCCACACCCACCCCTACCCTCCAGCAACCATGAGTTTGAAGATATCACGTGTATTTGTAAAGCTGAGGTGTAGAGGACGAGGCAGAGGGAGGGAAGAATGTTCATAAATTATCCCTAGAGAGAAAACAAGAGCAAATCTGTTGCTGTTTTCTCTTTCCAATGAAGTTAAGGTTACCAACTTCAGCACTTTTTATTAAAACACACACACACACACACACACACACACACACACACACACAGCAAAACAAGGAAATGTGAACAGCTGGAAGGGGAACAGATTGTTTCACACTGTCTCAGACAGGCTGCTCTCTGGCACTGGGTCAGATATGACCACACACAACTATGTGGACGCACTTCATCTTTCTGTCTTAAGAAAGTAGAAGCACACTTCTGTTAGGAGGCCACAATTCTCTATTTGAGATTGGCCATTTTAAACAGAGCAGTCTAAAGTTGGTGGTAATAATCAATTCAACTCTCCTGAGACTGTACTTCCAAACTTAAAGACGAGATCAGTTAAGATGCCACTTTGTATTTATGTTCAACACAATGAACCAAGTTTCCTTTTTTTTTTTAAAGACAATATTCCATCAGGTCTCGCTCTCTTCCGATTTCTAGTCCTCAAATAGAAGTGTTTGTTTTGCTCCTACTTTATGTGCAGCATTTAGCAAGATCAACGTGTAAAAAAAATGGAATGGTTGGCAGAGAACTGCATAAAACCACTATCACTGGGTTATATGTCCCACGAACTTTTGAGCACAGAGAAAACCCAACCTCAGGACCAGAATGTGTATTGGCTGAGAGAAGATTTAACATTTGCAGATAGACTGCAGATGTGGGCCAAATAATGAATGGGTTTGTAGAGCTGCAGGGAACTCTGTTGAGGTTCATTAGCAAGGCCCCTCTGACCACTTACTTCAGATGGACCAAAGAAGTCCCCTGCTGGAAAGGAATTCAAGTTTTCAAGTGTCAAATATTTATTTAGCCGCAAGGTATGTAATGAAATGTGCCTGTGATCCTAGTAAAACAGATAACGAGAGTGCCCACAAGTTCACACTGTGCAATGATAATGGGAAGTGAAACGACTTGCTCTGGAAACAGGCTATCTTATTAAGAACTTTCGTTACTGTTTCTGTGAATTGTCTGTGAAGAAGATGGGGGATTCGAAACAAGTTGCAACGTCACATCTTTTCGGTGAACCCAGCAGGTCAGCTATCAATAGCCAACAGTATTCTTAAAAAATACATATGAAATCTGGCCAATTGCTAGGGAAAGTTGGTACTACTAAACTATAAGGAACTGCTATTCAGCTACAGCACTGGAGCCGGTTTTATGAAATTAGAGATTGAAGAACAATCTTCTGAGACCTAAATATCTATTTTTCCTGCTCAAGTTCATACACAAACTTGCTGTCTTCAGGTCAATGTTCCTGGAAGCCTTTGAGTTAGATGCCCCAGGAAAGCTTTAGCCTAATGGTAGAGCAGTGAAATGTTAGCTTAAATCAAGCTTCAGAGAATCACGATGAGGTCTTAAGAAGGGACCCAGCTGGCTTGGGAATATGCTACTGCAACTCAATCAATTATGCAAGTTTTCTTCTGACAGAAAATAGCAAACTAAGCAATCACTTCATCTGGGCCAATTCAAGAGTTCTTGAGAGGGATGTGAGATACTCTGGATTTTGATAGTGAAAGTTCCCCCAAAGGAGGCCCTCGTTTGGTTTAGGTTACAGTTGTCTGTGTTCAGAGCTGCTTTTGTTTCAAGCCCATTCATTAGAACATCGCACTTACAGGGATTTTTTTGAGACCAGGAAATTAAGACTTGCTTGATCTCCTAGTTCGGTCTAAAAAGACTCTCCTTTTTGGTGGCTTAACAATATAAGCCACTGTGGCAGATTCTGGGCAGTTGACAGCTCTTTCTGAGAAACTCCAGCAGTGGCCTCGGATGACCTGACATGACTGCTCTGTCGGCCTTTTTCAGCTGGCAAAGAACTCTAAAATTAAGCCCTGTAAGAAACAAATCATGCCTATTCTTGAGTAAGCAAAAGAAAGCATAAGGAAAAACCAGTTACTTTATTTCACTTTTCATCAAGTCTTCTGAAATAGGGTACTTTTTTAATACCAGATCCAAGCATCTGCCCACCTGTGAAGATTGTCACTAGGATGTGAATTTCTTTTCTATTAAAAAAAACAACAAACTACTAACATTAAAAGAGTGTTGAAACCTCATTTCCTAATGTGCTTCTCTGAAGCATCTACGATAATAGTTAAATATTTAAACTAAATGAATGTCTTATTAATTTGTGGTTTTACAAGAAAGCATTTACATCAAGTGTGTCACATAGTATTAAATTACTGAGGCAAGACAATAATTTTTAACTTATGATGTGACTTTTACTTTGCATAGGTAAGCACTAAGCATTTGTGTGGTTTTTTTAAGTTTTTATTATTTATTTACTTTTGAGAGAGCAAGCATGACTGGGGGAGGGACAGAGAGAGTGGGAGAGACAGAATTCCAAGCAGGCTCCACACTGTCAGCGCAGAGCCTGATATGGGGCTCGAATCCACTAACTGTGAGATCATGACCTGAGCTGAAGTCAGATGGTTAGCCGACTGAGCCATCCAGGTGCCCCAAGCATTTGTACAAGAAACTGTAGCAAAAGTGAATTTCCGTTGTGGCAAGTTAAAAGAGAACAAACGGGGTGTCTGGGTGTTTCAGCTGGTTAAGTGTCTGACTTCGGCTCAAGTCATGATCTCATGGTTTGTGAGTTTGAGCCCTGCATCAGGCTCTGTGCTGATAGATCAGAGCCTGGATCCTGCTTCAGATTCTGTGTCTCCCTCTTTTTCTCTGCCCCTCTCCCACTTGCTCTGTCTCTGTCTCTCAAAAATAAACAAACACTTAAAAAATTAAAAAAAAAGAACAAAATGATCTGGCAGAAGAGGTTTTAATGAGATAACGTGTGAAGGGTCACAAAGAGAAGAAAGCAACTATGATGAATGCTTCAAGCCAACCCCAACAAATATTCTTCAAGGGAGCATACCACATTCCTTTCTGGGGGAAAACTCCTCCTTTCCTTGAGAACAGCATGAAGAAGAATCAGTGCTTGTTGCATTTTGATGGCTTTTGGAACATTCCTTTGCCTTCTGGTAAAGTTGACCGTGGTGCCATAAAAAGAGAATGGGAAACACTGGGACCAGGGACAAGCTGATTCATTATTCTTGGAATTTCAGAGTAAATTCCAATCCCTGGTTTAAGAAAGTAATTCATTTGAACAAATAAGGGAACTAGAGAGACTCCTGTAGTTAATCATGCTTTCAGTGAAAACCACGGTCCTCTTCACAAAGATGTAGAACATAGGAGCTAACTTGGAGCCTGCATAGAGCAACTGCTTAGGGATGGAACTGAGGCTGAATTCCTTACTACTGGATAGCTTTAATTTGAAAATTTGGTTTTTCCTGTTATAGAATTGTCTACCATAAAACACTGATACTGGATGAATGGATAAACAAAATGTGGTGTATACATAAAATGGAGCAGTTCTCAAATACCTGATTTTTTTTTTTAGTGTATTTATTTTGAGAGAGAGAGAGGAAGAGAAAGATTGTGCTCTAGTGGGGGAGGAGCAGAGAGAAGGAGAGAGAGAATCCTAAGCAGGCTCCACAACCTCAGTGTAGAGCCCAGCACAGGACTTGATCTCACCAACTGTGAGATCATGACCTGAGCCAAAAATCAAAAGTTGGAGCTTAACCAATTGAGCCACCCAGGTTCGCCTCAAATACCTGATTCTTGATCAACATCACAGTACTCCTCAAAACCATTGTCCTATTTCTCTTCCTTCTCTCTCTCTCTCTCTCTTTTCTCTTGCTCAGATACTCTCAAAACATCTTCATCAAAAGGAAATGATTATCCTTGCAACAAAGTAAATGAATATCAAGGCATAATGTTAAGTGCAAAAAGACTGACTCAAAAGGCTACAGTGTTTGATTCCATTTATACGACATTTTGGAAAAGTTAAAACTATTGGAACAGAAATCTGATTAGTGGTTGCCAGGGACCAGACTTGGGGGGAAGAGGGTTGACTATTTCAGCTTTTAAAAGGAAGGAGATTGTGATACACGCTACAGCATGGATGAACCTTGAGGATACTACATTACGTGAAATGAGCCAGTCACAAGACAATAGATATGGTATGATTCCACTTACATGAAGCATCTACACTAGTCATATTCATCGAGACAGAAACTAGAATGGCAGCTACCAGCGGCTAGGGGGAGGACGAAATGGTGAGTTGCTGTTTAACAGGTACAGGGTTTCAGTTGCAGAAGCTGAAAAGAGTTGTGGAGATGGACGGTGGGGATGGCTGCACAACAGTGTGAATCTACCTAATGGTTAAAATGGGGGTGCCCACGTGGCTCTGTCAGTTAAGTGTTCAACTCCTGATTTCAGTTCAGGTCATGATCTCACGGTTTGTGGGTTCAAGCCCCGCTATCAGTGAGGAGCCTGCTTGGAAGTCTCTCACCCTCTCTCTCTCTGCCCCTCCCATGCTCACACTATCTCTCTCAAAATAAAGAAACATTTTAAAAAATGGTTAAAATGGTAAATTTCATGTTATATTTTACCACAGTAAAAGGACAAAAAATTGCTATTATGTCAAATCTGTTAAAAGGCTGTGAACTCTGGGAAATGACGAATATGTATTTGCATGTAGAAGAAATGAATAACTAAAACATGTTGCTCTGAGAAGGTACCCCCTCTTATTGAAAAGTATATAAAATCATGTGATTCATAATGTTTTTAAATAAAAAAGATAATCTGGACTTCTTTCATGAGGCACAACTACACATTGGTTAAGAAGACAGTTCTTGGGACAGAAAAACAAATTTAGCATTTTTAAGTCAATAAGTGGTAAATTCTTAGCCATGAAGTGAAATATTGAAAGGAGGAAATCAGTGTGATGACGCTGTGAAACCTACAAGGATGACCCCCCCCTCCCCTTAGTGGGCTTTGGGCACTGCTAAGGGCAGTCTGGCTTTGCTGGACTGGTGCCAGGACACAGGGACAAATCCAGGAGACACTGGAAAGTGGTGTCATAGTGGGAACAATGGATTACAAATGACATAGTGGGATCCACGGTACACTGTAACCCACAGCACATGGAAGGAACTTCCAACAGTGCCTAACCTTAAAATAATATATAAAAGCAGTAAAATAGATTTTTTTTAAATAAAAGGGAATTCTTTCTCATTTATTATTTTTAAAAGCTTTATTGGCTGGGGGCGGGGGGTGCCTAGGTGGCTCAGTTGATTAAATGTCCGACTCTTGATCTTGGCTCAGGTCATGATCGTGAGAGTTCATGGGTTAGAGCACAGGCTCTGTGCTGACAGTGTGGAGCCTGCTTGGGATTCTCTCTCTCTCCATCTCTCTCTCTCTCTCTCTACCCCTCCCCTGCTCATGTGCACATGCTCTCTTTTTCTCAAAATAAGTAAACTTAAAAGAAAAGCTTTTTCATTTACAAACTGCACAGTTTGCCCATTGTACATGTATAGTTTGAGGATTCTTAGTAAATCTATACGGTTGTACAACCATCATCTCAACCCAGTTGTAGAACATTTCCTTCATCCCCAACAGTTCCCTTGTGTTATATCTAAGAACCCTTTGACTAACCCAAGCTAATGAAGATGTACTCCTACATTTTCTTTAAAGTAATTTTATTTTAAGCTTAAAATGAATCTATGATCCATCTTGTAGTAATTTTTTGTGTGGGATGTGAGGTTAAGGGTCTAAGTTAATTTCTTTGCATATGGATATCCCACTGCTTTAGCACCATGTTAAAACAAAACAAAACAAAACAAAACACAAAACAAAACATAACAGGGGCACCTGGGTGGCTCAGTCAGTTAAGTGTCTGACTTTGGCTCAGGTCATGATCTCATGGCTTGTGAGTTCGAGCCCTGTATTGGGCTCTGTGCTCACAGCTCAGAGCCTGGAGCCTGCTTCGGATTCTGTGTCTCCCTCCACCCCGCCCCCTCTGTCTCAAAGAAAAATAAACATTAAAAAAAAAAAAACCAAAAAACCCACAAACAACAAATCATTTATTCATTACTCACTAAATTGCCCGGGAACTTTTGCTGAAAAATCAACTGACCATGAATGGGAAGGTTCATTTATGAACTCTGTTCTGTTCAACTGATCTGTAAGTCTATCCTTACACCAATACTGTACTATTTGCATTACAGTAGCTTTGTAGTAAGCGTTGAAATCAGTCTCCTAACTTTGAGCTTCTTTTTTTTTCAAAACTGTTTTGGCATTTCCATATAAATTTTAGGATCAGCATGTCAACTTCTACCAAAACCAAAAAATTCTGCTGAGATGTTGACAAGGACTGTCTTGAATCTATAGATTGATATGGGGAAAATTGCCACCTTAACAATACTGTTTTCCAATCCAACAATCAATCTCTTTATCTCCATTTATTGAGAACTTCTTTACTTTCTTTCAGCAACATTTGTAGTTTTCAGTGTATAAGTCCTCTTATACTTTTGCTCAATTCGCTATTTTATTCTTTTTGATGGTATTGTATTTCTTTACTTTTACTTTCACATGATTTGCTGCTTGTATGTAGAAATGCAGTTAATTTTGGTATATTGATCTTATACCCCGCATTCTTGCTAAACTTGCTTATTGGTTCTAGCGGATTTTTTGTGTGGATTCCTTAGGATTTTCTACATACAAGAATATATCTCTGTGAGAAGATGGTTTTACTTCTTCCTTTCTTATCTGCATGCCTTGAATTTTTTTTTTCTTGCTTTTTTACTGCACTGGCCAGGACCTCCAGTACAATGTTGAATAGAAATGGTTAAGAGCAGACAAACCTTGCTTTGTTTCTGCTTGTATTCATTTTCTACTGCTGCTTAATGAATGACCATATACTTAGTAGCCTTTTTTTTTTTTTGCTAAGTTTGTGGGTAACTTCATTAAGAATGAAGAAAAACTACTTTGAAAATATTCAGGATATATGCTATTTCTAGCTCTCTTTACCCCAGGGACTTTGTTGCATGGGGCAATTTTCTTTTTTTTATTAATTTTTAAAAAAATGTCTATTTATTTTTGAGAGAGAGACAGAGCATGAGTGGGGGAGGGGCAGGGAGAGAGGGAGACACAGAATCCGAAGCAGGCTCCAGGCTCCAAGCTGTCAACACAGAGCCCAACGTGGGGCTCAAACTCACAGACTGCAAGATCATGACCTGAGCCGAACTCGGACGCTCAACTGACTGAGCCACCCAGGCACCCCTCATGGGGTAATTTTCTACTTACGCTAATACGTGGGTACGCTGATAGAAACAGGCACAGGAGTTTTGCCCATCCAGTCAGAAACAGTGGAATGAGAGACCCCTTTTCCCCAAGTGAGCAGCAGTGTGCTTCAGTCTCCAGGCCCCAGGAGGCAAAGTAGCACAAAGGTGACACCACTGGCCCACCACCTGGCTGCTCTCATATTTGCTGAAGCTCATGCTTAAGACTAGAAGGCACCCTGAGAAGGTCCCAGTAGTTCAACTGCTGAAGGTGCTCAAAATATTCTAGACATTTAAGTCTAACTTGACTGGACTACAAATTCATGGGAAATTTAGCTTTGGCATTTCCTGACTGGTAATCTGTTTAAACATCCAAACTTAACAGTGTATCAACTTACTTCTCAAACCACAAATTGCTGGAAAACATCAAATCACTGCAGAAGTTCCATTTTTTTCCCCCTTTAGGAAACTTTGGAGTTCTAAAAATATGCTGTTCCCAAATAGGACTACTAATTTAATATCATCTCAAAAAACCAAAATAGTAAATCAACAGTTGTAGTTTTCCAATGCTGGATAAAAAACCCTCTCTAACTCTCCCTAAACAGTAAAAAACTATAATAAAGATGTCAGTTATACAAAATACGCAGGATTCCAGACACGGATTTATTTCTAATGTAATATCTTAAAATACCAGTTAATCTATAATAAAAATCTACATATAAATCAACATAAAAAGTGCTAAATTAAGCTGCCACTGCAATGAGTTTTATTAATCTAATCAGAAATTAAACATAATTTTAGGACTTCCCACAAAAATAATCTTAATTAGGTGGGGCATCACATTTACTATGGAAACAGCAGTCTATAACGAATGTTAACAGCTGTTCAGAGGTATGACAGATGGTGGGTGAATGTTTAAAACTAGTTGTCAAAGTTTGGCAGAGAGAGATAAATGTGTCATTTAACAATGTTTTATGACATTGTTGACTTACAAAGTAAACATTTATTCTTTAATAGCAAAATTTCTACAAAAAATTGAGAAGACTGCGAATCACCAGCAAATAACACTTGCAAAAGGCTTTTTAACTGAAAAAAAAAAAACTCTTGATTTTTCGGTCCAAAAACGCATCTGTCATCTGACAATCCAATGTATCACATACAAGTGGCAAGCCAAAACTAACTCAAAATATCATTAAGAGGCAGAAGTACACCCTAACACCAATTCCCAAGCAAGCTCACTGAAAGAATGACGGGGTAACATTTCATTATTTTATATTAAATCTGTGTAACTTACATTCACACCTGAAGAATCAATTCAGGGCAAAATCAGGTTTCCAGGTGGTACTGGGCGGACTACTCTCCCCTCAAAATTCATGTCTATGTGGAGCCTCACAATGTGACCTTATTTTGGAAATAGGGTCTTTGAAGATTTAATTAAGATGGGGTCATACTGGATTA
This sequence comes from Lynx rufus, assembly GCF_022079265.1. Taxonomy (NCBI): domain Eukaryota; kingdom Metazoa; phylum Chordata; class Mammalia; order Carnivora; family Felidae; genus Lynx; species Lynx rufus. The sequence goes on from NW_025814828.1 coordinate 36,433,253, forward strand.
GGACAGGCCCTAAATTCAATGACCGGTGTCTTTATAAAAAGGTCGTCACAGAGTCACAGGCACATAGAGAAAAATGCCATGGGCAGTCGGAGGCTGGGACTGGAGGGGTGCATCTACAAGCCAAGGAACCCCAGGGATTGTAGGCAACTACCAGAAGCTTCCAAAGAGGTATGGAAGGAGTCTTCCTTGAAGCTTTTGGAGGGAGCATGGCCCTGCTGATGGCTTGATTTAGGACTTCTGGCCTCCCAGACTGTTATTTGAAGCCACCCAGGTCGTGACACTTCGTTGTGGCAGCCTCAGCAAGCTCATACATGTGCCAAAATACATTTTACTGAAATTGATCTGCATATTTTATACACAGAACATCTCTGCACCGGTGCTTTTAATTTGTGAGAACAGACATATGGACCAAGCTAGACCAAACACCGCTCCTCGTCAAGCCTCTTTAGTTCTCCCCACAAAGTAAGGAGTAGTATATATGTGCCAGGTAGAACTGGTTGGGGAGCAAACATTTAGAAATTTCTGGATCGGTTTCTTTTTCTTTTTTTTAATTTCTCACTACAGATTAAACTAGAGGTGTTTTACTAGAGTTCAAATCATAAAGCATTTCCCCTTTTAGTGCAACCACAGTATTTCTCCTTTTGTTTTAATATAAATTCTTTCAACACAACAGATGTTTTGTTTCCTCCAAATTCTAATAATATTTCTTTTGCATTTTCAGCTTACTATTTTAAAGGCATGACTAGGGGGTGCCTGGGTGGCTCAGCCGGTCAAGCGTCAGACTCTTGACTTCAGCTCAGGTCATGATCTTGTGGTTCTTGAGTTCGAGCCCCACATCTGGCTCTGTGCTGGCAGCGCAGAGCCTGCTTGGGATTCTGTCTCCCTCTCCCTGTCCTTCCCCTGCTTACTGTCTATCTCTCAAATAAAAATAAACTTAAAAAAAAACAAAAGGCATGACTAGAAAAAATGAAGTCCTAGACGATCTTGTAGGAACTTAATCCTCTTTTTGTCAGCTTAAAAATTATGACCTCAAACTTAGCTGCTTAGAGTGTTGTTGAGTTAACAGGAATTATTTAAATAAAATAAAGATATTTTATAAAATGGCTCAGTGGGGTTAAGTGACAATCAATCCATGGGCCACAAAAGTATGCCACTAGGTGTCACTACTTGGAATCCTTAAAAATGGAATCAGTGTTGACTCTGTAAAACAACAATTCCCATCCAAGCACAGGCTATGGAACATTATTAGAAGGAAGAGCAATGAATGGTCAAAATTTGAAAAGCTTTTTATCAAGGGTTGGTCATGCCACGTTCCTTTTTGCGTAAGCACTTAAGTGTTAAAAACGGTTTCAATGGTTAGACTTCTCTATATGGCAGCTACTTGAAAACTTCATTGATTATATTACCGAAACACAGTCTGAGACAAGGGCTTAATGAGCCATATTTATGGGCTGGAGATCATGAGGGCACATTCTAATGATGGCTCAGGTCATTCATGACAATTAAGCTTCTCATTGAAGGAGGAGCCAGTCTGGATCTTCAGAACCCAGCACTGCCCAGGGAATGGCCTTACAGTGAAGTCATTTCAGGGGGTTTTGAGATTCGTGTGCAGTGCTTGTCCGCAAAATCCTGCAGACATGGTGTCTTTTTACTGGTCAGTCCACTCGCTCCTTTTCAAATTGACATGCATTGACAGGGCAGGTGCTGATACTATACACACTTTCTTAACTTTATAATTCATAAGAATCCAAAGGAACTTTAAGTGTGTTTTTCCTCACGAAAATTGAGGAGTCTCTTCTGAAGCTGCTACAATGTCTACCCAAGAACGCAGCAGTTATTCAAAACACACGTTTTCAGTGAGATCTGAAAAGCTTAGCACTGAGCAGTAAGTGGTGGCCTGGCTCAGTTCCAAAGTCCCGTTTGTGTCCGAGTATCTGCCCCTCCTTGTAGAAACTAGTGATGTCCTTGCATTTCCCCTGCAGCCTCCAGCTGGCTGTGCTCAGATGCCTTGTTACACTAGTCAGAAAAATACCACCCTGAAAAACAGTTTGGGCCTCTCTGAGCCTTAAATGACAAAAAGGCCTTGATCTTTTAGATCCGTAGATCTTAGCAATGACCTAACCACTGACTACATTGAAATAAACCAAATCTCCATGCGTTGCTGCAGCTTCTTTCAAATATCCCACTTGTGGGGCACCTGGGTGGCTTAGTCAGTTAAAGCATCTGACCTCAGCTCAGGTCATGATCTCGTGGTTCATGGGTCCAAGCCCCACATCGGGCTCTGTGGTGACAGCTTAGAACCTGGAGCCTGCTTTGGGTTCTCTGTCTCTCTCTCTGCCCCTTCCCTGCTTGTGCTTTGTATCTCTGTCTCTCTCAAAAATAAATAAACATGAAAAAAAATCCCACTTGCTAGATCTAGTAAAGGGCAGAACTTCTGCAGGGAATTCACTATTGTGAAAACCTTCTGCATTGCAGGAAGCAATGATAGACGACAGGAGATATTTAGCCAATGAACAGAGGTCAAACTCTAATTGACATGACACAAAACAATAATGACAACTATGATGATGGTGATGATGAAGAAGAAAATGGAATGCTAAGCAGCGGTGGCAGCAGTGTCAAGAGCACTCCACAAAACAGAATGCATTTCAAAGGCTTTCTGGTGCCCGAGGAAAGTGACAGTTACTTGTAATTAAACTTAATCTGACATGTCCTCAAATTACCTAAGATAAATTACGCTAAAGAGAAGACCCATTTCCTTATCCTCCTGAGTGCATTTCTTAGCTTTATTGGAGTACAATTGAGTAATATATTTAAAGTGTACAACGTGATATGATTCCCACAATCAAGTTAATCAACACATTCTTCACCTCACATATTTAACTTAAAAAAATGTTTACTTATTTACTTTGAGATAGATAGAGATAGAGATAGAGAGAGAGAGAGAGAGAGAGAGAGAGAGAGAGAGAGAATGAATATCCCCATAAGACTCCGCACTATCAGCACAGAGCCCAACATGGGACTTGATCTCACGAACTGTGACATCATGACCTGAGCCGAAACCAAGAGTCACTTAACCAACTGAGCCACCCAGGAGCCCCTACCTTTTTTTTTCTTGTGACAACACTTAAGTTCTACTCTCTTAGCAAATTTCATTATATAATACAGTCTATCAACTACAGTCACCATGTTATGCATCAGACTTTATTCATCATATAAGTGAAAGTCGGTACCCTTTTACCAACCTCTCTCCCATTTCCCACCCTCTGCCCCAGCATGGGGCAACCATCATTCTACTGTGTTTCTAGGAGTTTCACTTTTTTGTTTTAAAGATTCCACGTATAAGTGATACCATGCAGTATCTGTATTTCCCTGTCTGGCTTATTTTACTTAGTGCATGTTAAAACTATATTCCCAGGCTCTCTTGTAGCTAGGTAGGCATGTAACAAGTACTTGCCATTGAAATGTGGGCAAAAGTGATACAGCCCATTTCCAACCATGACTCTGCAAAATTCTCCATTTTTGTTCATCTGCTGCTGGGTGCAAATGATTCAGTGGAAGATTCCAAAACCCTGGGAGATAGCAGAACCACACAATGGAAGAGGCCCGGATCCCTGGATGACTGTGTGGCAGATATTCCCCACCCCCACCCCCAATCTACCTGCACTGGACTCTGATGTGAGCAAGAAATAAACTTTTATCCTGTTAAGGCACTCAAATTTTAGGATTGCGTGCTATGGCACTCAGTCAGGCCTGATTAAGACAGACACTATGTAAAAAAGCCAAACTAATTTTTAAAATTTGGTAATTAATTTGATTTGACTGCATTTATGCAAAGAAGTAACTGTAGGTTACCTATGACTGCACTCAGCGTGAACTTGGAACGTATGCAACACTCATAGGCTTAGCTTTCCCAAACTGGTCCTCGTCAACTTGACAGGGCTGTGAATACAAGTTCTACGCCCAAATTAGTTTCAGAAATGCTATTAGAGTCCCTCAGGTTTCTTTGCTACAGGGCATCTCAGAGCTGTTAATATACTAATATCCAGTGTGCCTGGGTGGCTCAGTCGTAAGTGTCTGACTTCAGCTCAGGTCATGACCTCACAGTTCGTGAGTTGCAGCCCTGCCTTGAGCCCTCTGCTGTCAGTGCGGAGCCCGCTTTGGATCCTCTGTCCCCCCCGCCCTTCTCTGCCCCTCCCTTGCTCTCTGTCTGTCTCTCTCTCTCAAAAAAAAAAAAAACCAGTAAAAAAGTACTAATATCCACTGTGAACCTGCATAAAGAATGTAGCATTTCCCTAACTTACTTAATCGATAAATAATTTAACCAGTACATTTAAGATCTACCCCCTTCCCCCTCCATGGCAAGGCCAATCACTCTCTCCCAGAGCAATGTGCTGTAGAATACATCCTGGGGAATGTTGCTTTAGAATAATTTGTGTCCTATGGTGGATTAATCAGCACCAAGAAGCGCTAGGCACCGCAAAGCAAGTAACATTCTTTTAATATGGAAGGTTTTTCGTGTAAAAAAGACTAACACGTACTAGCAGACTAATATGTACTAAGAAGGTTTGCACTGCTGAAGGCAACCAAGTTATCTAAGAAAGGCATGTTACTTAAAATGTGACTGAAATAAAGGCAGATGTGAACTCCCAGCTTCTGATTTTTCTTTGTATCTCAATCTGCTGTCAGTGGAGCCTGTCGTATTTAATGATAGCATATATTCTTATGTTTTTAAGGAGAAGACTGAGTCCATAAAAACCAGCAATGTTAAATATGAAATGTGTGTGTGTGTGAATTAGTCCATTACACAGTATCTGGTTTACTTTTCTCTCTCTTATACTCATACTTCAGGTATGATGTTTTAAAACATCTTTAGAGCAACAAAAAGCAAGCACAGCTAAGATCAGCAGATTCCCCTAAAAGAAACACACACACACACACAACATACATAAATAGACTTATATAAGTCTTTTCATGGTGACTTACCTTTGTACTATATATACTTTATTTCAGTTATGAATCTATAATGGATGATTTCCCACATTTCTCACAGACTGAGGGCAACTGAAAATGGACTGTTAGGATGGATGCCTGGAAATTCATGTAAAGTAAAAAAGGTATGCTAAAAATAAATAAATTAAAAAAAGAGATAGACTTACATCTAGTAGTGTGTGAAGATGCTGATCCTGGAAAACACTGTGTAGAAAATCTAAGTCCTTTTCACTGCAGTCTGTAAGTGCGTGAATTTCTTCCAAGCTGTCCAGCACCTGTGAGACTGCTCCTACGGGAAACAAACAGGAAACAGCCAGTACAGAAAGTCAATGTCAAACCAACCTTTGTAACCCAGATCTTGCACTTCAGAACAATGGACCAACAAACAGAACTTCAAAGGTTCATGTCTGTACTCAATAGTCTTCAATGAGTTTCATATTGCTTAAGGATGGAGTATTTTCAGTGAGTTTCTGTTTGCGACAACGTATTTGTGTGCTTCTCATTTTTCAAAGTACGTACATTGAAGCTGGTCTTACTTGCATTAAGGAAATGCATTAACTATAACTGAGTTACTGGAAGATCTGGGTGCAGAAAGTTATACATTAGGAAGAGGGTGTCCTTTCCTTGACCATATGATGTTTTAAAATATTACAGAAATAACACAGGCGAGCCTTTCTTACAGGTATATTCCATCAAGAACTGAAGGCAAAGCCAGCTGTAAATCTGAGGGACAAGCCTTCGACTAGGTGCTCCTGCTGAGTAAAACAAGCTTATTAGGATTTTTAAGGCTGAAACTTAAGTTAGTAAAAATCCCAATGCATTCTCCTTCCTTTCCATACAAAGTCAAGAGAATCAAGTTGTTCTCAATCTGTTAGGCCCTTTTTATTCAAAAGACAAAGACAAAGGCTGAGCATATTGACTGACACTTCCAAATACCTTATTAAATATTAGGGCAAATCATTTCTGCAGGGCAAAGGAAATGGTAGTGTGATTACTTTCTTTAAAATTCCTTCTTATAACCTGGAATCCAGAGAGGCTTCAGTAGGGAAAGATATATACTGGGGAGTAACAAAGTCACTTACACAGCCTCAAAGAAATGATTATTTTCCTCTGCAGACAGTATGCAGATACCTACTCCAGAGAAAGAACCCTAAGAGGCTAGCTTCACAACATTCGTGTACACAGTGTTTGAGAAATTCTAACAGTTAAGTGCCTCATTGCATATATAAGTCTTGGATCAGTTTTCAAGCAGTGGTGATTTTGCCCCCCATGGGGACATCTGGTAGTCTGGAGACATTTCTGTTGTCACAACTATGGTGGTGGTAGGGGGACAGTTTGTGCTATTATCATCTACTGGGTAGAGGCCTGGGATGCTATTAAACATCCTACGATACTCAGGACAGCCCTTCATGAGAAAGAAATATGCAGCCCAAAATGTCAATAGTGCTGAGGGTGAGAAATTCTGCTTTAGATCATGATAAAAAGTCTTGAATCTTTCTGTTCTGGAATTCTATGCTGTTTCTAATTACTTTTGGCCTTGGACCTCATCCAATTGCACGCACTTATTGGTGAGAATGTAAATTAGTATCACTTTCCCAGGAAGCAATCTGGTAACATATTTCAAAGAGCCTTAAAAATGCTTTTGTACTTGGACTTAGTAATTCCATTTCCAAAAAAACTACCTTAAGGAAAAAAATAGGAAAATGCAAAAAAGATTTATGTATGAGGATATTTATCATAGAAAATATCAAATAATTCAGAATGATCAAATAAAGTATAGAACATCCACAGAATGCAATATATAGCCACATAGAAATTACTTTGAAGAATTTAAAGACAGAGAGAAATCCTCAATGATCTGAAATTCAAGAAAGCAGAATGCAAAACCACAAAAACTTGCATATTCCCGACTATGACTGAAAAAAATACATATACAAGCTCAGGAAAAAAACAGAATGAAATACACCAAAAGTGTAACAGCAGTGATCTTTACTTTCCTATTTATACTTCATTCTGTTCTTGTCCATATGTTCCAAGTTTTCTACAATGGAAAAAAGTTGCTATCTAAGCAACTGCTTTTTGCAGTATGATTTAATTATGGTAAAGATTTGGGGTGTAAGCCACAAATCAAGTGGTTATCCACGTGGAAATTACTGTGGGTATTTTTTTTTTTACAAATTTGACTTTTTGAGATAATTGTAGATTCATGTGCAATTGTAAGAAATAATAAAGAGAGATCTCATGTACCCTTTACCCGGTTCCCCCAAATGAGAACATCTTGCAAAACTGCCACACAACATCACAACTGCGACAATGACACTGACAGTCAAGCTACAGTGTATTTTCATCACCAAAGGGACCCTTCATTTTGCCCTTCTACAGCCACTCTCATTTCCTCCTATCCTATCCCTTCCCAACCCCTGGTGACTAACTAACCTGTTCTCCATTTCTGTAATTTTCTCATTTTGAGGATGCTATATAAATGGAACCATATGGTATGCAATCTTTTGAGATTGGCTTTTCTTGACCCAGCAGAGATCTCTGGAGATTCATGCAGGTTGCTGTGTGTATCAATAGTTTAATTCTTTTTATTGTTGGGCAGTATTCTGCTGCATGGATGTACCACAGTTTGACCATTTGCCTATTGAAGGGACTGTGTGTGGATACTTTTAAATTTTGAATGATTATGCCTACGAGTCTCTTGGTATTCTTCAACTAAAAGCATTGAAGGGGTATCAAGGAGGATAAAAAAAAAGGTACAAGGCACAAATCAGTCCTCATTTCCCTTGCTGTTTCTGAAAAGGCATTAACCAAATCCATTTCCTTCTACCTGTTCTTCTCGTGACTTTTACTTTGTTCTGAGTAGGGGGGAAAAAAAACAACTCTGGAAATTAGTTCAAAGGCAGCTCTCTCATCATCCCTTACTGAAAGCCTTGTAAAACAAGAGATAATATGAAGGAATTAGTTCCAAATGTCCCACTGAGCCCCTGACCCCTGCACATCATCAATAGCAGAGTTCAAGGATACCAGGTTTATGAAGTTACTAAAGCCAGTTCTAAACTTCCGGACTCACCAAACTGCAATAACAAAAATACCAATGAAATGTTTGTATACTAAAAAAATTCAACAGATACCACAGAAACCTAATTATCACTTTCATTCAGTTATCTTAGTGGAATCTTACCTAGTTTCTACTGTTTCTGCCAGTATCATTTATGCAGATACATCATCTAGGTGGCAGTTTATTAATACTCTAAGATTAAAATAAAAGAACCTTGAGGTGCCTGTGTGGCTCAGCTGGATAGGCATCTGACTTCAGCTCAGGTCATGATCTCACAGTTTGTGGGCTCGAGCCCCACGTCACGCTCTGTGCTGACAGCTCAGATCCTGGAGCCTGCTTCGGATTGTGTGTCTCCCTCTCTCTCTGCACCTCCCTCTACTTGTGCTCTGTCTCTTTCTGTCTCTCATAAATGAATAAACGTTATAAAAAATATTCGAAATACACGGGACACTTGGGAGGCTCAGTTGGTTAAGTGTTCGACTTTGGCTCATGGCATGATCACGCGGTTCACAAGTTTGAGCCCCATATCGGTTTCTGTGCTGACAGCTCGGACCCTGGAACCTGCTTTGGATTGTGTGTCTCCCTCTCTCTCTGCCCCTCCCCTGCTCACGCTGTCAAAAACAAATAAAGAAACTTAAAAAAAATAAAATAAAACAACCTTGTATCTAGTGAATACCAAGAGGGCAAGTCTAACCACTGGGAAGCAGACCAGGGCTGTATCACTTGTTGGTCTGTGAACTCCCAGGCTTCCATGTAATATCTGTTTGGGTTACCTTATGTGTGCACTCGTTCACTCTTTTGTGCTGTCAGGTCCTTAAAGCAGGTCTACATTTGATTCATTTTAGAACACCCACAAAGTATGCACTGAAGTCTATGTTCTGCCTGACTTACTACATGAATTGGCTGTATGTGGAGACATAGGAGAAATGTCAACAAGAAGCTACGTGTGGTTTATGCATGGATATGGAGGCTAGAAAAGAACCTGAACCCTATCAGGTTGGAAAATAACCAAACCCTTTAGTGAACATTCCTACTTCTTGCCAGGTGCCAGGTGGGAACTTCTGAGAAAACAGGTATGATTCCTGGCCTTGAGGAAGGGGCTCTCAGGCTAGTGTGTTAAGCAGGCATACTATACCCTGAAGTAAATGATCTACAAGAGGAAAAAACAAAGTGTCACAGAAATAGGCTGCCTAGCGAGACCCTGGGACAAACTTAGAGAGGAGGTGGATGAACAGGAATTCAACACCTCCACCTGGGGTCTAATGTGCTCTGATGGACGAAGAGGATGCTTTGCTGGAAAGCACAAAAGCACAAAAGTATTGTTAGCCTGTGTTTCCAGTAGGCAACACCGACTGGGTCAACAGGTCTATTTAACCTCCTTGGATCTTGTCACCTTTTCTGAACTGATTTATATAGTCTTATCCTGTACCCAAATATGGTTCACTTTGGGGCTTTTCAATCACAAAAAGAAGCATTTCCATAGCTGTACTCAAGCTGCCTAATGCAGTTTCTGTAAAATGTCCCAAATTTTAAGTTCCTGAAATTAGGCAGGAAAATTACACTTTTTATTTCATTTCTCCTTTATCTTTTCACATTGAATAAATGCATAGTTTTGGTCTAACCTCAAAATCTTTCTTTACCCTTGATCATTGTAACACTTTCCACTGATATCTCTCTCTCTTTCTTTGGGTATGACCACCAGAACCACAGAAACACATTCTTCATCTAATATATACGTACAACTGATATCTGCAGTTCAACACCAAGCCCATCTAAATGTCCCATAATTTTTCAATTCATTATAAGATATATAGGTATACGAAGATACTTCTGGGCTTTTCCACTGCTATTTGTTTTGAACATTGAGGCAGTAGTAATAATTAACACAACACAACATAACACAGCGCGCCCACACACACACACAGGTTCTTAACTGCTACTGGTATTTATTTTGTGGATTAATCCTGTCATATCTGAAAGAACTATTCACTTTCCTCAAACACTGAAAAATATGTTTTTCCCCCTATAAAACCTTTGAATAAACTTGTAACTGCCTTGAAAAAATTCAGTCACTAAATAGCACGAGTTCACCTCAGGGGGCAATATATTTAATGGCAGGACTGTAGGTATTCTATTCACTTTTGTATTCCAGGCTGAGCTTTGTTAGAGGGCTTTGCACAAAAAGACACAATGAAATGCGTTTGATTAAAATTATTTTTTTCTGAGTAAATTCTGAAGAATTAAAAATCAAGCATTATAATGCAATACCTAAGCACAGAAAACAGCTTATTTTACAGCGCAGTTTCTTTGAAGTCATAATAAAATTATTTTGCTACTTATGTTTGTGTAAGTTTATAATTTCCAAAGTGCTTTTATTTATTTATTTTTATCAAAATTTTTTTTCAATATTTATTTTTGAGAGACAGAGAGAGACAGAGCATGAGTCGGGGAGGAGCAAAGAGAGCGAGGGAGACACAGAGTCCATAGCAGGCTCCAGGCTTTGAGCTGTCAGCACAGAGCCCGACGCATAGCTTGAACCCATGAACCATGAGATCATGACCTGAGCCAAAGTTGGATGCTTAACCGACTGAGACACCCAGACACCCCTCCAAAGTGCTTTTATAGTCATTACCTTATGTGATTCCACAGTAGCCCTGTCCTGTGGGCAAGTGTTTTTTTTTTTTTATTTAATTTTTTTTAATGTTTATTTACTCTTGAGAGAGAGACAGAGCGTGAGTGGGGGAGGGGCAGAGAGAGAGGGAAACAGAATCGGAAGCAGGCTCCAGGCTGTCAGCACAGAGCCCAACATGGGGCCTAAACTCACAGCTGTGAGTGAGATCATGACCCGAAATGAAGTTGGACACTTTACCGACTGAGCCATTCAGGTGGTGCAAGGTAAGTGTTTTTATACTTGGAAAATTGGAGGCTCACCAGGGTCAAATGGCCACAGCAGTGAGCAGAAGAGCAAGTCCCAAAAGTCAGGTCTGTGACACTTAGTCATTCTACTACAGATGGACTCCACCTGAAATCATGTTTCACTCTCAGCAACACGTCTGAATAATTTGCACTTGGTCATGAGAGGATGTCCAATTTCTATCCTTTCTTTAATCTCAGTTTATTTCCCATATAAGGCTTATTTTTGTAGGCCTTAGTCCAAAACTTTCACAATGATAAATTAGAAGGAAACAAAGCCCTGCTTTCAGGCGAATATTTTATTTTCTGCCCAATTCATATGGTGATCAAGTATGTATCTAAAAATTAGGTTGATACGAGCACCTGTTGGCTCCGTTGGTTGAGTGTCTGACTCCCGATTTTGGCTCAGATCATGATTTCACGATTCACGGGATTGAGCCCTGTGTCAGTCTGTGCTTGGGATTCTCTTTCTCCCTCTCTCTCTGTCCCTCTCCTGATCGCGGGTGCGTGTGCTCGCTCTCTCTCAAAATAAATAAACATTAAAAAAATTTAGGTTGATAATTATACACTTTAACTTTGAACATTTCCGCTTTTTCTAAGAACCATACTATGCAAACAAGTTTTGCAAAGGTTTTCTGCTACTATTAAGAAATAATAACCAAAAAGCATAAACTTGTCAACTGTTTTAAAAATATTTTCAGTCTATTTCTTTAAAGAGGAATATGCTTTTAAGGTCAATAAAAACTTTGAGTCCAGAACAACTGCATCACAAGATTAGAAAAGTCTCATGAAAAAGTTGAGTAGAAATAATTTGAAAGGAAGAGAGAAAAATAAACAGAATGTTTAAGCTAAAAATTCTCAGTCTCAAAGTGGGCTGAGTCTGTCTTCTTAAAATTCTTTCCCCCTATGTTTTACGATGAAAAATTTCAAACAAATACCAAGTGGGAAGAGTTGTCCTCACTACCTACATTATACAATTGTTAGCAATTTGCAATATTTGCTTTATCACACATCTATCTATCCATCAATTCATGTCGTTTCATTCATTTCTTTTTTTAAAGTTTTATTTACTTTAATGAAGGGGTGCCACCCAGGTGCTCCTTCATTCATTTCAAAACGAGTGCCAGAGTGCACATCATCACTACACTGCACCCCTAAACACTTCAGCATAGATTTTAACACTTCTCTCTCACAGGTAAAATTTACAAAGTGAAATATACAAATCTTAAGTGTACTGTTCAATAAGTTTTGATAAATGTATATACTGCATACATCTGATAACTGCATACACACATGCATGCAAGTTAGTTCGGTAACAAAATATTTGTATGTGTATATTTAAAAAATTATATGTATAGCTATAAAATCCAGTGTCACTGAGCAAATTAACCATCTGAACCTAGTCTAGCTTTTTCTGGAGTTACCAATTACCTCTCTCCTATTGTATTAGCAATCCCATTTATACAACAGTGAATTCACCACACACACGCATTCATATCACCTACTCAATCAAAGCCCTTACCTGTAAGCACAAGAGCATTTTTTAAAAATCTGCTTACTAAAGTATAATTTATTAAGTTCAAATTCACTAATATAAGTGTCTATTTCATCTTTCCAAAACAGTTCCCTCTTGTCCCTTTGCAGTCAAAAGCTAGCTTCCCCTTATCCCCTGGACAACAGCTTTTATTCCCACTGTACAAAGCACATTCTGGTTATCAATCAAGTTATAAGCAATAGTGAATCCTGTAATAGAAATTGTATTTTGGACTTAAGCATTTGAACTATATGCAATTCAAGCTATGAAAACTTACACATGGTGATAAATCCTTTAGATTCTTTATGTGTATAGGGCAGATGCCTCAAAATTTAGTATTAGTTAAAAAGAAGTACACCCTGTAAATGGATTCTGTCGGAGCACAAATGCTATAATTCTAATGCCATTATGCTTGTTAAAATAGTCTGTTTTCAAATAGCACCATTGTTAGGCACAGATTTGTCAAAGCACTTTAAATAGCATTCTGCTAAGTGCTCATTCATATAAAACTTTACAACTATGGAAAAGCACTACTTGATACCTCTAAGACGCTTTCATTTCCAAATGACATGATAGGTCTACTGATTGAAAAACAAAAAAAAAAAAAAAAGGAGAGACGTGCTAAATCTGGAGAAACAAAAGCAGTTACAAATGGGAAGTGTCTCACATTGTAATAGTCATTAAAATGTGGACAGCCTCTAAAATGGCCTCCAAGATCCTGCCTCCTGCTATTCACACCCTTCTATAATCAAATCCCTTCCCTGGAGTGTGGGCTGGACTTATTAACTCATTGTGATGAAGAGAATAGTGCAGAAATGATAAGACATCACTTCTGAGATGGCTTTTGTCTCGGGCACTCTTACTTTTGCCCTCCCTTTTTGATCATTCATGCTGGGAGAAACAAACTTCTATGTTGTGAGCAGCCCTAGGAAGGGACCCATTAGCCAGTAAGGAACTGCAGCCTGTCAACAATAGTACAGTGAGTCTGGAAGAGAATTCCATTCCCACCCCTGCAGTCGGGTCTTCAGATGAGATTGCAGCCCCGGACGACAGCTTGACTATAGTCTCATGGGAGATCTTGAGCCAGAGGCGCACAGCTAAACCATATCCAGATTCCTGACCCACAGAAAGCGTGAAAGGATAAATCCTGCTTTGAGGGGATTCATTACACAGCAATGGATAACTAACATACTGTGAGATTTTTGTATTAAATCAGGTGCAATTGGAGCTATGAGTAACAAATGCAAGACAATGTGACAATGTATCCAATTATTAGCATCCATATTTTCTGATTTATTTTTGTCTCTTATATACTTCCCCCCAGTAAGTATACAGTAAGTACAACCTAGAGGTAAAGGTTTATTTTATTGTTTTAATGGAAATTACTGAAAAAATTATAGATTATCATATACAATTGTAAGAAATACAGAGATCCCTTGTATACTTTGCTCAGTGTCCCCAATGGCAATGTTTTACAAAGCTATAGTGTCATCACAGCCAGAATATGGACACTGATACAATCCACCCATCTTATTCAGATAGCCTTACTCTTATTTGTACTCATTTGTGTGTGTGTGTGTGTGTGTGTGTCTAATTTCTTACCTACTTTTTACTTTAATATTGTCACATAATCAAATTACATTCATTTGTAATTAAAATCTAGCCATTATATTAGTCTTTATAAATGGCCTTCCCAATGTTAAAAGTTGTTGAGACACATGAATTTGGGAGTTTATTCCACAGCTCCATATTAATTAACTAAAAATTCAGTCAATAATAGAGAGTAGTATAAACTGCTTACAGATGGGTGCGATCGTCAAAGGAAAATTCACTTACCCTGAAAGTTTTCTTGAAAGCAAAACTATAAAAAAAAGTTACCCTTTCCCCCAAATTACCGTACTCGTGCTTGAAATTCAGATGTGAGGTAATAGTAAGTGCAGTTTAAATTTTAACACTGCCTGTCTTCCTCTTATGAAAGTGAGAAGTTAGTACTATTTGTATGGTAATGCCTCGAGAAATCAATACAGCCACGTTTTGATTTTGTGGTCAGGCAGTGTTAAAATTCACAATCAAACATCTAAACACAAACAGCCAAGGAAAAAGTCAAGCCGCTTATGAACCATGCAAAGCCAAACACTTTTGCATAAAAGATAAAGCTTAGAGGAAAACAAAGGGATACCTACTTTCTGCTGCTAGAAGTCCTAGGAGGAAGGCAGCATATGGACAAACAACAAACAGTATGATTTTAGAGCAAGCAGGTTATCGAGCTACAGTTGGGCCCTGTAGATGAGCCACAAGAAACATGGTCCCCCAGCAGAGCCCAAAGCAAATCCTTGTGTTCCATGAGCACATTCCTTAGGACTGATAAGTATTTCAGTCATTAAAACACTGGGATCGAGGGGTGCCTAGGTGGCTCAGTTGGTTGAGCATCCGACTTGGGCCCAGATCATGATCCCACAGTTTGTGGGTTCGAGTTCCTTGTTGGGCTCTGTGCTAACAGCTCAGAGCCCGGAGCCTGCTTTGGATTCTGTGTGTCCCTCTCTCTCTGCCCCTCCCCCACTCACACACACACTCTCTCTCTCTCTCTCTCTCAAAAATAAATAAACGTTAACAAATAAAAAACAAACAAACAAACAACAAAGCCACACTGGGCTCAGATTCTCACTTTGATTCGAAATAGGAGAAAAGATTTCGACTTTGGATTAGTAAGTAACAAAGGAACAATACACTCTTCATCATGTGATTAAACTCATCAAATTCTAGTAAAAGTACAATGGGCTGATTTTGATAATCCGGATAGAAAAAATAATCTCTTACATAAAAATTGTTTTACAATGTAAATAGCATACCTAAACATGATGGACTCTTCTTTAGATGACAAATCGGGAAACGGATGAATTTTAAATTTGTTTTTAAATTGTGATCTTAAATAGAATTTGGGGGGGACTAAAATAGGATAGTCAGCTTTTAATTTTGTCAAGCAAGGTCATTAAAGAAAACAACCTATTTATTATTATTTCATAGAAAGAACAGGCATTATCTAAAGATGAAAAACAGACTGTTCTTCTCAAGAAAGGGCAGTTGTCCTTCTCAAGAACCTTACACTGTTCTCCAATGCCTCCTTCCCTGGAGCCCCCCACTCCCACCCTACAAACACATGCGTTCTTTCCTTTTTAAAAAAAAAAATTTTTTTTAATGTTTATTTTGAGAGAGAGGGAGAGACAGACCACGAGCAGGGGAGGGACAGAGAGGGAGACACAGAATATGAAGCAGGCTCCAGGCTCTGAGCTGTCAGCACAGAGCCCGACGTGGAACTCGAACTCAACAAACCGTGGGATCATGACCTGAGCTGAAGTCGGCCACCCAACTGACTGAGCCACCCAGGTGCCCCGAAACACATGCTTTCTGATCATTTTTCTCTTTTTGCCACAGGCTTGCAAGAACTTTCAGGTAATGCTGAAAGGTGCTTTGTGTTTTGTACTGTAAAACAAGCCCATGCAAATTTAAACAGAAAGATGGTGGACAGATTAATGTTGCAACTTAAAATAAATGATGCACAATTTAAAGATTAGAGTTAAACAGACAAAAATTTAGGCTGGAAAATGGAAATATTAAAAAACAAAAATGAAATAAAAACTGAAAATACAGATGTGTTAATTTATGAAAGTGTAAGGCTCTTCTGTGAGTCCAGATAAGGTATACAATAGGCTTTCTGCCGCCAAGCATACAGCCTTCGCTGTTGGTTGCAGAAAGGGAAGTTTGCTGGTAGAGAGCTATTTCATAAACAATGCTGATACAGTAGTATAATGCCTCCCTTTAAATGGTTTAGTATTAAAAATTAATTTTAGGAACAGATGAATATTTCCTGACAGCTGTGTGGAAGTTAGGGCAATATTAGAATTTTCTTCAAAATGTCCCATTGTCTTTGGGACGGACATTTGCATGTCAAATGAAGATACAGACTGCTTACAAGATCATTAAGATCCAGAAATTTAAAAAAAAAAAAAAAAAAAAAGGTGTGACTGCAGGAAAGGGAAGCAAGAGGGAACGTGAAATTGTGAACAACTAATTCAAGAGCTTGCAGGCTACCCGCAAGACAGTGGGGGAAATTTTGTTTTTGTTTAAAAAGCAAATTTTGTAATCAGAAGCTGTTTTGACCATATCACTTACAGATTGTACTGAAAAACAAAAAACTGGGTAATAAAAATGTATTTGACAGAAAATTAAGTGTGTCTATAACTATGGGCAATTCCTTCCCTAAAAGAAAAATTCGACTCTTTAACAGAATGGAACACTTAAGAGCTCATTAAACTCTTGCCAGGCAGAGGTACATATTAAGGGGCAACAGTAAAGCTTAGGTCTGTGAAGCTACTGTGAGGACCATACTGCTCCCCAGGCCCGATTTTAAGATGAAAATGGTGTTAGATCTTGACCGAAAATCTCTTGATATAGTCCAAGTTTGTGACTGCATCATGTAGTCACAATACAACATAAAACCATTACTGGATCCGCTCGTGTCAGACAAGTCTACTGGAAACAGTGTGGAGGGAAGAGAGAGGTTTGAGCTAGCAAACACCAACCGCAGTGCTACGGGTAGAGGGAATAAATTGGACTGGAAGAAAAAAGACAGACATGAGACTCCCATTTCCTCAGCAAGAAGAAGCCAGCAAGACCTTCTCTTCAGAGAGTCTCTTTTCTGAGATTCCCATTTCTGAATGTTTTTGGAAATCACCTTCACTCAAAAGAGGAAGATTCACATCCCAGTTGGTAAAGGTCAAAATGAGGAACTACACAGCTGTTGGAATGGGGAAACTCAATTTCGTTCTTTTCCACCAGGTGTAAGAAGCACATACCAATTGATAAGAACATGTGTGTATGGGAACGTGTCTGTGTACGTATGTGTATAAACACAGCCAAGGAAGAAGAAGAAATACTGACGAATGCTCACAGTGGTGAAGGACCACCCTAGCAATACAGGAAGAATGAATGTGTGAATGCTTCTTGAGTCCAATGGAAATAACCTGAATATCGAATGAGCCAGTCCAAAAATCAAACCAATAGCACAAAGGCAACCACATGGCAGATACTGAGTGACTCTAATGTGAGAAGGGAGAAAACCTAAGGGCAGAGGGCATAGGACTCAGACGTAAATACATAAATAAATGAAATTTATAAAGTGTAACACACACATACGTGCATTTACATAAATGTATAAATGGATACTATGGGTTTTTACTTTTTATTTTTTTATTATTGCTTAATAATTTTTTTAATATTTAATTTATTTTTGAGAGACAGAGAGAGCACGAGTGGGAGAGGGGCAGAGAGAGAGAGGGAAACACAGAATCCAAAGCAGGCTCCAGGCTCTGAGCTGTCAGCACAGAGCCCGACACGGGGCTTGAATCCACAAACTGTGAGATCATGACCTGAGCTGAAGTCGGACCCTTAATGGACTGAGCCATCCAGGTGCCCCAGGATACTATGGATTTTTAATAAACGATCCTTGAGAATTCCTCACTAATAAAATGGAAATCTGAGCACTTTATAAAATAATTTTGTGAACACTAGTGGATTTTGTTCCCCCCAGGGGTCCCTATATACATTTGATCCAAATAGGTAACCCTTTTGTGTTCTCCTCTGAATGCTTGTATGTATGTGTTATAGATTTTATAAAAAAGAGAGGAACTTGTAAGTTGTTTCGAGAGATAACTTACGAGACAGCTTTACATTGAAAGATAAAATTAAAAGCAGTGTTGCCCCAAAGTTTGATATAGTTGACAGGGGAAAATCTTGTATCAGAAGTTTTTTTGTGGGGGTGCCTGGGTGGCTCAGTTAGTTAAGCATCCAACTCTTGATTTCAGTTCAGGTCATGATCTCACAGTTCGTGAGTTTAAGCCCCCATGGTGGGCTCTGTGCTGACAGAGCTTGGGATTCTTTCTCCTTCTCTCTCTGCCCCTCCCCTGCTCGTGCATGCTCTCTCTCAAAATTAATAAATAAACATCAAAAAAATAAAAAAGAAGTTTTTTGTTGGGGTATAAGGCAATGAGAAAGATCCAAAAAGACTGACTACAATGTTGGATTGGATGAAATGCAATGTTGGGTCTGGAGTGGGGAAAAGGGAAGAAGTACTTCTGAGGTAAAAGGAAAACAATACAATGCTGGTTTTGGAGTACCAGGGGAAAGCGACTTCGGTAGTAAAATTAGAAGGAAGCAGACACATGTGGATGGAATTTGGCTGCTGACAAACTTCCTCAGAATTCCTTGGGAGATCTGACTGGATTCACAGGAAAGGTTTATTTACGGTGGAAAAGAGAAGATGTAGACACCAAATGATTCACACTGGTGAACGGACGAATGGTCCAATTACCTGAGGAGGTAGGGTCTTCGGAGAAATCTGGCAACTCTTCGGGGGGGTCACCATAGAATGAGTTGAATTTGTGACTTGACACAGCTGCTAGTACTGCACCCTAAAAGAAAAAGATGGAAAAAGATATTAAAGCACATACGTGTAAAAAAGTTCAATAACAAATGCAAGGATTATTCAGAAAGTCAAACCTGTAGGAGGTGACAGCTAGAAGAGGGGTAGCTTGTAAATGAGTTTGGATTCCTTGAGATTAATCACATGGGCATATATGAGAAGAACACCGCTGGGGATTGGGAAAGTACATGAAACCATTCACATCTTGAACTCAATCATGTACACAAAATGCAATATTCTGCAGACACTATGAAATGATGCTGAAGGATGTTTAATAAAACAGAAAGATGCTTGTGAATTACATAAAAAAGGTTTTAAAACAATCTATAGTATGACCTCATGTTTGAAAAAAAAAAAGATTAATATGGATATAAAGACCAAACATATACCAAAATGTTAGTCGCATTATCTCTGGGAAGTAGGAATGAGTCACTTTTCCTTTTTTAATATCTTTGCCCCCCTCTTTTTGTGAATGACTATGTGTTACTCTCAGGCCACACAGCAGAACCAACTACAGGTAACTCCTTTTATTTTTCTTTTTTAAAGATCTTATTTTGGGGGCGCCTGGGTGGCGCAGTCGGTTAAGCGTCCGACTTCAGCCAGGTCACGATCTCACACTCCGTGAGTTCGAGCCCCGCGTCAGGCTCTGGGCTGATGGCTCAGAGCCTGGAGCCTGTTTCCGATTCTGTGTCTCCCTCTCTCTCTACCCCTCCCCCGTTCATGCTCTGTCTCTCTCTGTCCCAAAAATAAATAAACGTTGAAAAAAAAAAATTTAAAAGTTTAAAAAAAAAAATAAAAAATAAAGATCTTATTTTGTTTTTATTTATTTATTTTAATTTTTTTAAAAGTTTCTTTATTTTTTTTTTAATTTTTTTTCAACGTTTATTTATTTTTGGGACAGAGAGAGACAGAGCATGAACGGGGGAGGGGTAGAGAGAGAGGGAGACACAGAATCGGAAACAGGCTCCAGGCTCTGAGCCATCAGCCCAGAGCCTGACGCGGGGCTCGAACTCACGGACCGTGAGATCGTGACCTGGCTGAAGTCGGACGCTTAACCGGCTGCGCCACCCAGGCGCCCCTAAAGTTTCTTTATTTTTGACAGAGACAGAGTGCGAGCATGAGCTGGGAAGGGGCAGAGAGAGAGAGGGAGACACAGAATCCGAAGCAGGCTCTAGGCTCCAAGCTGTCGGCACAGAGCCTGATGCGGGGATCGAACTCACGAACTGTGAGATCATGACCTGGGCCGAAGTCGGACACTTAACCGACTGAGCCACCCAGGTGCCCCTTATTTTATTTCTTAAGTAATCTCTCTACCCAACATGGGGCTCAAACCCACAACCTCAAGATCAAGAGTTGCACATTCCACTGAATGAGCCGGCCAGGCGCCTCTACAGGTGACTCTTTAAACAACATGCACAGGTTTCCCTGATTCCTAGTTGAGAATTACTGTCATATGGAATGCATGACACAGGACTGCTGGGTGGAGAAATCTTGGGAATTGTTTCAGTAACAAGAAGAACAATACCAGTTATTTTGTGAAAGTGTTCAATTCCGCGACTGTTAGGCATGGGTCGGAATATCTGGGTGTGTTTCTTGGCTGGGCCACTTTCTAGCTGCCTGATACTACTTGAGTCAATATTAAAACTGACATAACTTACCTTATAGAATTGTCAAAAGTCATAATGTATATGAAAGTGCTTTGTGAACTGTAAAGCATTTTGTAAGTGCAAACTGTCACTAATCTTAGTAATATAGAGCTAGAATGTGAGCACAGCCTTTTGCTGGTCTAGGTAGAATTACTCACTTAGGTAGTTTAAGGATTAAATCACTTACATAGTCTATATTTTAAATGTTGAACTTGAGGATTTTTCTGAAAAGATAAATCTTTTTTTTTTAAAGTTTATTTATTTATTTAGAGAACGAGCAAGTGAGAGAAAAGCACGTATGGGGGAGGGACAGAAAGAGAAGGAAAGAATCCAGAGCAGGCTCCGTGCTCTCAGTGCAGAGCCCAACATGGGGCTCGATCTCGTGAACTGTGCCATCATGACCTGAGCTGAAATCAAGAGCCGGATGCATTTAACTGACTGAACCACCCAGGCGCCCAAGAAAGACAAATCTTTTTAGGCATTTATTAAATATATGAAAACATTAATAGAAACACATTTCCACAAGTTTCATTTTGGCGGGGGGTCGCGTTAGGGTTTCTTTCTACAAATATAAATGGAATTGAATTGAACTGAATGTAGAAAGGGAAGGCAAAAAAAAACAGAGAAGTGATCTTGATGACACCATTCCAGGCAACTTATTAGATTTCTTTTTCTCTTTTTTTAAGATTTTATTTTTTTTTTTATTATTTTTTTTTAAAAAAAAATTTTTTTTTTTTCAACGTTTATTTATTTTTCGGACAGAGAGAGACAGAGCATGAACGGGGGAGGGGCAGAGAGAGAGGGAGACACAGAATCCGAAACAGGCTCCAGGCTCTGAGCTGTCAGCCCAGAGCCCGACGCGGGGCTCGAACTCCCGGACCGCGAGATCGTGACCTGGCTGAAGTCGGATGCTTAACCGACTGCGCCACCCAGGCGCCCCTAAGATTTTATTTTTAAGTAATCTCTACACCTAATGTGGGACTTGAACTCACAACCCGAGATCAAGGATCGCAAGTTCTAACTGAGACAGGCAGGAGCCCCAACTTTTCAGATTTCTGAAAGTCTAGGGTTAATGTATAAGAAGTCTTTATGTGGAATTTTATAGTCAGCTACTGCGATGAAAAAAACAGCACTGAATGTTGAGTTCTTCTTTCTATAGTAGAAGCTTATTTCACTTTACATATATACCATGTTCCCTAAAAAGCTGGGTGGGAATGGAATTTTTATGTATCAAAAGTTTCCCACACACTGAAACTAAATTTTAGAGATGCTTTATTTTTATTTCCAAATGAAGTTCAACTGAGTTTCTTAATATGGTGGGTTTATATCTCAAGGCATGGTCTAGCTACTACTATGATCAAAGATCTACAAATAACTTCTGCCAGGAAAGCACTGTTTCAAAGAGCCTTGAGAGGTAAATTCTTTTATAACAATAGTAGCAAGTTCCTAATTTATCTTATGGTTAGCAGTTTTCTTTATTTAGTCCTCTCAACTCAGTGACTGCATGTGGTTTGGATATTCAATGCAAAGCTATTATGTAAAACAGCAAAAACGGTTCCAAAGCAGTTTATGGATTTATAGAATTACAACCTTAGAAGATGATTCATTCTAAGAGACTCATTTTGCATATGAGGAAACTGAGGTCCAGAGAGGCTTAGCAACGTATTAAGGTCGCTGCCAACTTAGAGATAAAATCAAGAGTAGACAGAATGTCTACTCACAAGTTCAAGGGTTTTTTACTGTACCAGGGGTCAAAAATTTTTTTCTGTAAAGGGCCAGATGGTAAATATTTTAGGCTTGCAGGGCATATGGTCTCTGTTGACACTATTGAACTCTGCCATTGTAGCATGAAAGTAGCCACAGATAATATGTACGCGAATGTTCACTGCTATGTTCCAATAAAACTTTACATGTAAACATAGGCAATGGGCCAGATTTGGCATGCAGGCCATAGTGTGCCAACTCCTGTACTACATTATTGCTATGAAAGAGACCGTGGGTACAGCAACATCAATCTACATCTTATACAGGTAGTTCTTCAAGCTTCCCAGTTTATCACATCTTTGACAAAGAAGTTTTCTGCCTACTTTAATTTAGAAGGGAAAGTTTAGTATGTTCTGAGAGTGAAACATAACAATTGTGACTTAAGACTATTCAGAGTCTGCTAAGATAACTAGCATTAAAGATGCAATTTTGGACTAAGCAAGTTAGGCAGATTCTAAATTCAAACAAAAAAAGAACTACAAGTAATTAATTCTCAACTCAATCTCAACTATTGTTAGTATGTCAAACATCAAAATGGAATACTCCCAGTTAGATGATTCTGTGTCTCATTTAAGGAAGTGGAAAACAAGAAAATGGTTGGCTCAGACTTCTGCTAAGTTAAACTACTGAATGCACCTAAGGAGGCAATGGAGTTATTAAAAATTTTTTTTAATGTTTATTTTTGAAAGAGAGAGACAGACAGACAGAGAATGAGCAGGGGAGGGGCAGAGAGAGAGAGAGACACAGGATCCAAAGCAGGCTCCAGGCTCTGAGTCGTCAGCACAGAGCCCAACACGGGGCTTGAACTCATGAACCGTGAGATCATGACCTGAGCCAAAGTCAGATGCTTAACTGACTGAGCCACCCAGGCACCCCTAAGGAGGCAACAGAGTTATTAAGAAAGGTACAGGAGAGTGAATACAGTGGACTTGCTGACTTGAAGACCACCACAAAGGGCCAGTACTCCCTTTTTGGTGCTCCCTGAGCTCAGAAACAAGCACCATGGGATTTGATAGCACAACAGGGAGGTATGTTTTAAAAAGTCTAGGTACAAGACACACAAGTTTTCAGATGACATGGAGAGTAAACTGGGTTTGCACCCAAGTGGCAAAATAACACACAGTCACGTTGTAACATACTAAGGGGGCAAAACCCATCACAGGGCGATACAAATCCACATGTGACATAAGGATTTGAGAAAGGATCATCTTACTAGGGTTAAGAGCACTGAACTTCAAGCCCTACAAAGGGTGAAGGACTTGGAGAGGTTGAGGCTGAACAGAGATGATCCAGAAGGCCGGAAAATCATTTCAAGGCAGAAATGTTAAAGGATTTGGGTTGATTACATGTAAGAAGTAGGCCCTAGATAATGAGGGGAGAGGCTTGATTACATCAGAGCTCCCAATCTCTGTACATACAGTCACAAGCAATGCTATCATTCAGTAGAGTCGGCACAGTCTATGTGTGTAGGATACTCAAACAAAACTCAGATGCAGGTCTAAAACCAGGAATTTTTTATCACATTAAGTTGGGCCATCTGACTAAAGTTGGCTGTGCTATTTCCTGTGAAGAAGGTTAACAATGAGACTTGCAAGTACAGTAGATAGGAGTATATTTAAGAGCAACTGCACAGAACAGTATCTTAGGAATCCTTTTGGACTCTGTGAAAGTATTTTATAAAGATGGTCGATTAACGTATACAATAGCTTTCAAAAGCTAGACAGCCAAACTTAGGAAGTAATACGTCCTATATTTCACAATCAGAAACTAATAGAATCGCTTTGTAAAAGTCAATAGAAAGATCAAAATCACTTCCAATTTTTATCTATGTAAACTGCTTATACTGGAGGAAGTTTTCAGAATCAGCTGTGCCTTTTGGACACCAGGCTTACTGCTCTTGAGTAGCTGGAGCCCACGGCTGCTGTGCTGTCTTACTGCCTCTGCACCACCCCTTACTACAGGAGAGGACTATATGTAAATGCTGGCTTTCATCAGGGCACAAAGGTCCTTGATAAATCCTTAAGTTAGCTCTTGTTGAGTTTACAGAAAGGCGCAGCGTGCCAAAAGGCAGCTGTTAGAGCTTCCTGGTTGACCTCTCAGAAGGTGATGTTTAGAGGTAAGCATTACTTTTGGAGGTGCCAAGACTCCTGATAGTGCTGTACAATAGAACTTTCTGGGATGATGGAAACGTTCTATACCGGTACTGTTGAGTACAGTAGCCATCAGCTGCATGTGGTACTGAACGTGGCTAGTGCAACTGAGAAATCAAATTTAAAATTTCATTTGACATGCATGAATTAAAATTTAAGTAAGCACATATGGCCAGTGGCTATTGCGTGAGAGAGTACAGCATCGTAAAGTGCTGGAAAATGGTATCACTAAACAAACTTTTTCTAGTTCTGCAAAGTTCAGGAATTTGAGGGACCAATTGGTAATTCAGAGAAGCACACAGACCAGATACTTCTGCGGTTTGCAAAATCAATACAGGAAAACTGTAGTTATCGGAAATCTCCCTCATTTTTTGTATATACAGTGTAAGGAATAAATGTTTTTATCCTTTAAACGGAATCACATGGATTCAACTTAACCATTTCCTAAACTGAATGCAATACATTTACCCAAATACAGAATACTGCTTCTATTTTTTCTTTCTTTTCTTCTTCTCCTTTTTTTTTTTTTTTTTTTTTTACAAAATTTATTTGACATGCTTCACTGTGGGGAAATTTGCTTTCTAGAGGTAGAAATAATTCATGAACCAAAGGAGATGATTTCTAGAACAGATTCCTCTCCTCAGCCTCTTCCCTAGTTAGACAAGCTCAGATGCTAACAGATGGTCCCCTAGTACCTCCTGCAACCTGACCCCTTGCTCAGTAACTCCAAGTAGATGGCACCTGGGGTTAGCGTACAGGGGTGTCTCCTTAAGACATACCCACAGAGCACAGATTTTTCCAGACAGCCTAGATCAGTCTGTCCTATGCATCCTAATATTCGATTTGAGAAAATAGGATTCTTATATCTAGTCTTGTACTGAGGCCTATGGAGTCTATTAAAGGAAGCATTGTTTCTAGAGGATTTTTTTAAACTAAAGTATTAAAATTCTAGAGCTTAGTGTAAAACAAAAAGAGGGGAAAACCCAACATCTGAAACATCTGGTAACCAAAATGAGAAAAAAAATTTTTTCCCATCATCATTCACAGATGTAAAAACAAAATAACGCAAGAGACGAGAATAAAAAGAAGTGTGTGATAATTCAAATCACATGCAGGGTTCCATTAACTTTTTAAAAATCTACATGTGAAAGGTAGTCTGAAAATGATGTTAATGCTAATTGCCCAAATAATTTTCTCATAGGGATTTGTTGTCTCCTAAAGCCTGATGAGAGGTTAAATTCCAAAATGAATGTATAAATATGGAAAGAAAACACTTTCCGATTGTTTAGTATCGATATTATTGTAATGAATGAGTAACAGTCTTGAAATTTCAGCAAAGTATAATGAGTATTGTTTTATATTCTGGCATTAAAAAGTTTCACAAAACTTTCAGAATGAGAAAAAGGTTCAACCTCAAAAGTAAAACTCACCACCAAAAATACATAGAAATTTATTCAAACAGCTTTTTGGTGGGGAAGTTATTGAAAGAAATCACAAGTCTTAAATACACATACATACTTTGATGCCAATAATTCCAGTAGCACAGAACTTGTCCTAAGAATATAATCACATACCAAGGTGGGCAATGCAAAAATATTTATGGCTGTGGAAAACTGGAAGCAATCTGTGTCCAACAGCTGGTTTATTATGATATGTACAATATGACAGAATTTTGTAAAACCATTACAGTTTGTGCTTAATGAGAGTAATGACTCTCAATAAGGTGGACATATCAGAATCAACCATGAGGCTGTTTTAATAAACACACGTCCCTCCAACCTCTGGCATAACTGGGGCTGAGGGAGGGGTGGTCCCTTGGGTGAGCTGAGTGGTATGGTGAGCCACTGTTACTATGGGAATGTGTCATATCCCTTAAGTGTACTGAAGAGGAAACCAGTATGTAAGAAGAATTTTTGTCACGTGGTATAAAAACAAGTGGGGTATGTGAAATTCACATAAAATTAACCACTTTAAAGTGTACAATGCAGCAGTATTCAGTACATTCACAATGCTGTGCAGCCAACATTTCTGTCTAGTTCCAAAACACCATCACCTCCCTCCCTCCAAATCTGCATACCTATTAAGTAGTCACTACCCAAGACCTGGCTATCACCAATTTACTTTCAGTCTCTATGGATTTACAGATATAAATACCTATTCTAGATATTGAAAAAAAAAAAAAGGAATCATCCAAAATGTGGCCTTTTAAAACTTTTTAATGTTTTATTCATTTTTTTGAGAGAGAGAGAGAGAGAGAGAGAGAGAGAGAGAAAGAAACAGAGTATGAGTGGGAGAGGGGCAGAGAGAGAGACATAGAGACACAGAATCTGAAGCAGGCTCCAGGCTCTGAGCTGTCAGCACAGAGCTTGACGTGGGGTTTGAACTCATGAACTGCAAGACCATGACCTGAGCCGAAGTCAGACGCTTAACTGACTAAGCCACCCAGGCACCCCAAAAGTGGCATTTTAAAGGTCTCTTTCTGCACTTGGATATCCAATTGTCCCCGTGCCATTTGTTGAAAAGACTTCTTTCCCCCATTGAACTGCCTTGGCACTTTTGTTGAAAATCAACTGACTTCAAATATAAGGGTTTATTCTTGAACTCTCAATTCTGTTCCACTGATATACATGTCTACTCCTATCCCATACTAGTACCAGAGTCCTGATAACTGTAGCTTTATAGTTAAGTGTCAAAATAGCAAAGCATGAGTCCTCCAACTTTGTCCTTTGTTCAAGATTGTTTTGGCGATTCTAAGTCCTTTGCATCTCCATATGAATTTTTAGGATCAATTTGTCAATTTCTGCTCAGGAGACTGTGTTGAATCTATGGATCAACTTGGGAAACACTGCCATCTTAACAATACCGGGTCTTCCGATCCATGAACATTAAATGTCTCTCCATTAGTTTAGATTTTCTTAACTGAATTTTTTAAAGTGTTTATTTATTTTGAGAAAGAGAGTGCAAGTGGAGGAGGGGCAGAGAGAGAATCCCAAGCAGGCTCCACAGTGGCAGTGAGAAGCCTGACATGGGGCTCGAACTCATGAACCATGAGATCATAACCTGAGCTGAAATCAAGAGTTGGATGCTTAATCAACTGAGCCACCGAGGCGCCCCTGTCTATACATTTTAAAAAGCTTTAAAAAACTTCAAAGTGTTAATGTCAATGACTAGAAAAAAAGCTAAAATGGTATGGAGTTATTGGAATTACAGTTATTCATATACAGAATGAGTACCAAGTCAAAGGTATAAACATTAAAATCACAGTAAAACAGTAACAACAATAATAATGTTAATAACAAATAATATGTATGGAACACTCATGACTGCCAGGTACTTTTGTAACTACTGTAATATATTAATTCATTAAATTCTTACATCTCTATGAGTTAGCTATTACCATTATCCCCATTTTGTAGATAAGGAAACCGAGGCACAGAGAATTTAAATAACTCGTTCAAGGTTACACATTAGTAAGTGTCAGAGCCACGATTCATGATTCACCGAAGGCAATGTAGCTCCAGAGCCCACTCTTTCCCATAATGCTGTTCTTCTCTTTCTTCTCGCCATGGACGATAAAAATTTCCTTCCTCTAAGTAAGAAAAGCAATATTCTACTGCTTTCTGTGAACTTCCCTTTTAATCATTTCAAAGGGAGTAAGAAACAAACAAACAAACAAACCACAATGGGTTGTTGCCTAACATTTGAGGAGCTTAAAAACAGTGTCTGGATACAAGGATGGGTACCTAGCTGTTCATTTGTGAAACAGAGTTGTGTGGTGATCTCTGAAAGCTAGTAAAGTTGAAATCTGTGTTCTGGAAGGTCAAAGAAGAGGCAGAATGAGGAGAATGAGTTCTTGCAGATGGTAAGCATAACATACTTTAACCAGGATGGCTGAATGACATAAAGGAATACAGCCTTACCAGAAGCTGAAAAAAATCTCAATGACAACCCTGCTGACGGTCCTAATTCTAGGTTGTCTGGTGGGTCTTGAAACTTTAAATAGTCCTGCAAAGGGATGTGGTAAGTTCATATGACCCCTCTCTGCTGTAACAGCTTTGCCCTGTCCAAATGAATCTTAGTCACCACTCTGGCTATTTTAGGCCCAAGTCTGGTTTTGTGGCACTGGGAGAACTACAGCATGGGTTTCTCGTGATGGGCAAACCTGAGCACTATGGCGAAAGGCCTGGACTTGGCCAATGAAAGGTTCAGCCCCAGACAGGGCAATGTCACAAAGGCCAAAGCAGGGCCAGAGTTAAAAAGACTAGGGAAGAACTGAGAAAAAAAGTATAATTAATGGTTCCTTTGGGGAAGAAATGAACTTCAAGAACAGCTGACAAAATTTCACTTTGGATAGTAAGATTTTTTTTTTTTCTCTTGTAGGCTACAGTGGTTCAGATGTATGTCAAAGTCTTGGGAAACTTCTTTAGGTGCCATCTTGATAACGGCATGTCGTTAATAATTATTTCTGCCAAGGACTTTTAAAGCAAATAGAGAAGAGCCAGTTTGGAGTGCTGACTGTAAAAACAATTAGGACAGAGGCTTAATGGAGAATCATCATCACCAATAATGACATGTTACAATTTCCTTTGTTGTATAGTAGCACAGTTGACTTTTCACAATGATGGAAATGTCCTATGTCTGGGTGATCTGATTCGTTAGTCACTAGCCACGTTTAGTTACTGAGCACTTGAAATGTGCTAGTGTGACTGAGGAACACTTTTGATTTAATTGTCATTAATTTAAATTTAAAAAGCTATGTGTGACTAGCAGCTACTAGACTGAACAGTTCAGCTCTATAGCATAATATCGTGGCCTACATAGTTTTCTCCCCCATCCACATAATGTTCCTCAAAATCTAGAGCTGTATATATGAAATTATTCAGATATTTCAGGGGTTGAATAATAATGAATATTACTGCAATTTAGGACATATACAAAAATACTTATAAAGTTTTATAGTTGGTGGGAGTCACATGGCTAAGGAGGACTACTAACCAACCACTTAGAGGACAGACTTAAAGATGATTTTTTTACAGTAATCAAAAATAAATCAAATAATAATTTTAAGACCACAATATAAGAGTTTCCTCTGTTGGGAAGAGGGGGGGAAATGTCCCATACAGTTTTTTTACTAGTGTTGGGACACCTGGGTGGCTCAGTCAGTTGAGCGTCCGACTCTTGATTTTGGCTCAGGTCATAAACTCATGGTTTGTGGGTTTGAGCCCCATGTTTGGGCTCCGTGCTAATGGTGCAGAGCCTGCTTGGGATTCTCTCCCTTTCTCTGCCCCTCCCCTGCTCTCTCTCTCTCAAAATAAATAAACATTAATTTTTATATTAATAAAATAGTTTACTATTTTATATTTGGTCTTTTTCAAAACCTTTTAAAATCAAACGGGCTCCCCATATGGGATAATTACCATTTTTTTTTTTTTTGGTGAGATAGAGGATAGAGAGAATGGTAAAAGGAGAAAGGTACCTAGTAAGAATAAAGAAAAGCTAAGAAAAGTAATTTGAAAATATTTTCTAGTAGATCAAGTTAGTGGGGATTCTTACTGCTTTGTGATCGTTGTCTAATTAATTCTAATCCAGTATTGTTTCCACTGAACTAAACTCACATTTTTCTTGTCAAAATATTTAAGTTTGAGAAAATGTGGCCTACGTTCATATTCAACAATAATGGATGATAATAGTGAATTCCTGGGATGCTTGGGTGGCATCTGACTTTAGCTCAGCTCATGATCGTGGGTTTGAGCCCCGCATCAAGCATTGTGCTGACAGCCCAGAGCCTGGAGCCTGCTTTGGATTCTGTGTCTCCCACTTTCTCTGCCCTCCCCAGCTCGTACTCTCTCAAAAAAAAAATAAACGTTGAAATAAAAATGTAAAAAAAGATAGTAAATTCCTATTTCAAAAGTAATTACGTCTCTGCTATAAATTTTTAGGATGATACAAATCTAAAATGTGATTAATCTTTCATTTATTTTAACATTTTGTTTAGATTTATACTTAGATATTACCTTAAATGATTTAAAAAACAAAACCTTATTGAAATAATTTTTAGAAGTGAGAATTTAGCTGTCGGAAAGCTTTTTGCTGATTTCTTTAATTACCTTTAGTTTCCTCCTTGCATTGAATTTCCTCAGTTGCTCTACTGTTTCTGGAAGATGAATCTTGTAGGCATAACGATCCCGCTCCTATAAAAGAAAAAAGATAATGAACATATGTAGCCATTTAAAAAAGTGAAGAAACTTAATCTAAAACAAACAGTGAAGCCCACATTTCTTAAACATGAAACTTAAATTCTAAAATACTGGAGATTTTATTCCATGATACTGGTAAACATTCTCAAATGAGGGATACGAAGGTCAAAACTGATAGTAAAATAGTATTTTATTTTCAGCAATAATAAAGGGTTAAAATAATGGATCAAGTAATTTTTAGATATATGGCTATATGGCAAAGATAATTAAATCATAATTATGAAGGTATGAAGTTACCTTTGACATGTTCTTGTCAGGTAAAATGAGCATTTGAAAAATTAACTTCACAAATGATTGAGCATTCGGAATTGTCAGGAGTAACTGGATTTTTTTTTTAGGTGAGTGATCACTGTATGTATGTATGTATGTATGTATGTATGTATGTATGTATTCATTCATTCATTCATTCATTCATGTGAATGGGCCCAGCGTGGAGCCCAGTGTGGGGCGTGAACTCACAACCCTGAGATTAAGACCTGAGCTGAGATTTTAACCAACTGAGCCACCCAGGTGCCCCAGGAATGACTGGATGTTAAAAGATCATACTTTCTTTGCACTAGAACAAACTTTTCAAGGCCATCTAATTCAAGCATTTCCTCACGTGGGATCCTTTTCAATCCCCGAAGGACGATTATTCTGTTTGACTTTGTCCAGTGAGTGATCATTCTTTTATGGCAGCTCACCACAATTCTAAGAAAGTAAAAAAGTGTTTACTTAGCCTGGGCCCACATCTGGCTTGTTTGGGCTAGCGTTGTCCTATGTAATATCGCAAAGCAAACATTCTTCCTCTTCTATATAGTAACTCCTCGGTAGCTAAGAGGGGGATCATGTTTCCACTAAATCTATTCTTCTCTGTGATGTCTCCAGTTGCCTCAACTATTCCTCATGTATATATATATTTTTAAAGTTCATTTTTGTGAGAGAGAGAGCAAGTGGGGGAGGGGCGGGGGGGGCAGGGAGGGAGAGAGAGACTATCCCAAGCAGGACCTGCGCTGTCAGCACAGAGCCTGACGCAGGGCTCGAATCCACAAACCATGCGATCGTGACTTGAGCTGAAATCAAGAGTTGGGCACTTAACTGACTGAGCCACCCAGGTGCCCATTCTTCATGTATATCTTCAACCTCTTGTCATTCTTCTTATTACCCAATTTGGTTCTACTCTAATTTGTCAATGTATCTTAAAGATTTAAATAAGTATTCATTTCAGAAATAGTTCTTGAGAGCCTGCTATGTTCCAGGCGTTGATCTATGCACTTGGGATACACAAGTAAACAAAACCAACAAAGATTATACATTATAAAATGTATAAATATGAGCGTGTAGCTCATATTCTAGTAGAAGAAAATACAGAAAGGTAAACTATGGAGTATCATAAAAGTGCTATGGGATAAAGCAAAAAGTAAAGCAGAGTAAGAGGGAATGGGTACACTGCAATTTAAAATAGGGTGGTCAAAGTCGGCCCAATTGCCGTGAGGACATCCAAAACTGGTGAGGGAGTGGTCTAGGCAGAGAGAACAACACAAAGGCCCAAAGGAAGAAGTGCACCTGGAGTTTTCAAAAACTGGCAAAAAGACCCATGTGCCATGGAGTAAATAGATCAGATCAGAGAGGCAACAAGGCTGGGGTAGGCCATTTAAGATCCTTTTTAAAAAAAATATTTATTTTTGAGAGAGAGAGAACACAAGTGGGGGAGGGACAGAGAGAGAGAGACACACACACACACACACAGAATCTGTAACAGGCTCCTGGCTCCGAGCTGTCAGCACAGAACCCAACGTGGGGGGCTCGAACCCACGAACAGCGAGATCATGACATGAGTCGAAGTTGGATGCTCAATTGACTGAACCATGCAGGCGCCCCCATATAACAGCCTTTTATTCTGAGTGGGAGAGGGAGCCACAGGAAGGTTTTGAACTGAAGTGACATGATCTGACAAGTTTAAAGGAACACTCTGGTTGTTGTGTTGAGAACAGATTAAAAGGGAACAAGGGTTTAAGGGGGGGGAAAAAAAAAGGCAGGGAGACCAGTTAGGCTATTGCAGTAATCTAGGGGGAAAATGGTAGATGAAGTCAGATGGAGAAAATAAAGATGATGAAGAGGAGATAGATTCTGAATATATTTTCTGAAAAAAGTTTTACTGAGGGGTAATTAGCATATAACAAACTGCATTTTTAAAATGTATAATTTTCTAGGTTTTGACATATACAACCATAAAAGCATCACTGCGTTCAACCTGAATATACCCATCACTCTCTAAAGTTTCCTCACATCCCTTAGTCATCTCCCTCCCAATCCCCGGGCAGCCACTGTTTCTGTCACTGTCAATTGGTTTGCATTTTCTAGAATTTTATATAAACGGAACCAGACGGTACAGACTCATTTTCTAACTTGTTTCTCTCAGCACAGAGGTTTTGAACTTCATCCATGTAGTTGTGTGTATCAATAGCTGATTCCTTTTTATTGCTGAGTGACATTCCTTTGTAAGGATAGGCCATAATCTGTTTACCCATTATCTGCTGATGGACCCTGGGTTGTTTCCAAGTTCTGGCTATTACAAATAAAGCTGTAATGACCATTAATGTACAAGTCTTTGTATGGATACACATTTTACTTCTCTTAGGTAAATACTCAGCAGAATGGCTGGATTGTATTATAGGGGTATGTTAAACTTTTTAAGTGGTTGTACCATTTTACATTTCGATAGCAGTGTATTAGTTGCAATTGTTCTACATCCTCACCAATACTTGGTATGGTTAGCCTTTCTGATTTTAGCCATTCTGATACATGTGCGTATAGACATTTCGTTGTGTTAATTTGTATTTCCCTAATGAAAAATGATGTGGAGCAACTTTGCGTGTGCTTATATAGCATCCACATATCTTTGTTGAAGTGTCTGTTCCAAATATTTTCCCGTTTTGAACTGGGCTGTGCTTTTTCTTATTATTGAGTTTTAAGAATTCTTCCCAACGTAGTAGAAGGGGATTTAGATGTCCAAACTCCCAGTTATAAAGACACAGGGATATAACGTACAGCAAAAGGAACACAGTTAATGATACTGTAACAACTTTGTATGGTGAGAGATGGTAGCTAGATTTTATCATGGTGATCACTTCATAATGTATATAAATGCTGACTATGTTGTACACCTGAAACTAATATTGTATGTCAACTATAGTTCAAAAGAAGGAATTCTTTACATAATCTAAATATGTAAGTCCTTTATCAGATACATAATTTGCAAATATTTACTCTTAGTTCATGGCTTGTCTTTTCGTTTTCCTACAGTGTTTTTCCAAGAACAGAAGTTCTTTTTTTCTTTTTAAAGTTTATTTATTTATTTTGAGGTGGGGAGAGAGAGACAGACAGACAGACAGACAGCACACATGAGTGGGGGAGAAACAGACAGAGAGGGAGAGAGAGAATCACAAGCAGGCTTTGTGCTGTCAGCACAGAACCCGATGCAGGGCTCGATCCCACCAACTGTGTGATCATGACCTGAACTGGAATCAAGAGTTGGACGCTTAACCAACTGAGTCACCAGGTGTCCTCCAAGAATAGAAGTTCTTAATTCTGAATATATTTTGGAAGTGGAGAGAACAGGATTTTCTGAGGGAATGGATGTGGGGTGTGAGAGAAAGAGAGGAGTCAAAGACCACACCAAGGTTTTCAGTGTGAGCAACTGGAAGTCTGACACCAAGAGAGATGGGGAAGAGATCAGGACTATAGTTTTGGATATGTTATGCTTGAAATATCTAAAGTTCAAGTGGAGATTCAAGTAGGTACTTGGACATACAAGCCCGGAATGCAAGAGAAGTCTGGTCTGGAAATAAATTTTTGGAGGGTCACAAACATTTAGAAGATATTAAGGATAATACTCAACTCTGTCCCAGGCACTGAATTTGGGACTTTCACTGGCAGTATCCCATTTATAGTTGTTCTTTAAAACAACTATATAAGATAGTAGAGACAATGCTACATGCTAATTATCTCAAAAGCAATGGCTCAAATGGACATAATTGTTATCATCATGATTAGCATGTACTGAGGGCTTATTATGTGCCAGGCAGTGTTCTAGTTCTTTACAAGTTTGGTGGGTTTTTTTTTTAGTGCTTTACATGTTTATGTTACGTATTCTTCACAACAAAGTAGGAGGAATATATCATTATTATCCTATTATAGAGTTGGGGAAAAGGTGATGCATTATACCAGATGAAGATTAATTAGTATGAATTGGGCCTCTTAGTTTTCTTAATCTGCATACTATACAACATTTGTAAATTAAGTTCAAGATCATAGTTGTTATTATAATGAAAATTCATGTTTGCATGTGAGGCACTTCTAAAATCAATGTGTTGGTATCCTGTACTTACAAAATTTATTTTTGAATTTAAATGTAGAATTTTAGTCAGTCCTGTCAAAATTTCACATTATCTGTGAAGTTCCTAAGGAATGAACACAAACACTTCAAAATTTCTTTTCTTTTTTTTTTTTTTAATTTTTTTTTTTCAACGTTTATTTTTATTTTTGGGACAGAGAGAGACAGAGCATGAATGGGAGAGGGGCAGAGAGAGAGGGAGACACAGAATCGGAAACAGGCTCCAGGCTCTGAGCCATCAGCCCAGAGCCCGACGCGGGGCTCGAACTCACGGACCGCGAGATCGTGACCTGGCTGAAGTCGGACACCCAACCAACTGCGCCACCCAGGCGCCCCTAAAATTTATTTTCTATATTAATGACTAAAAATAGCAAGAGTTCCACTGGAGAGCAAAATTATATTTTTCTCGAGTACACATACAACACCTGATGTCAAAATATCTACAATTTGTATATCTGCTAGATTCTGTATGCTAAAACATCTTGGGAATGATTTTATTATCTTTAGGGACTTAATCTCCTTTTCCTGCACTTAGCCAGAGCAGGTTCACCAATACAGAAGACATAAGAATTTATTGAATAATTAACTAGCAGAGAGAAGCATAAAACTGCCATTTTATAACAAGCAATGGAATCTTGTAATGGATTGCTGTTACTGTTTGTGGAAGATGTGGTGAATATGTATATGTGTACCCATATTACAGAATATTACTTGGCCATAAAAAAGAATGAAATCTTGCCATTCACAACATGGATGGACCTACTGGGTATTACCCTAAGTTAATGAAGTCAGACAGAGAAAGGCAAATACCACATGATTTCACTTATATGTAGGATCTAAAAGGCAAAAACAGGTGCACCTGGCTGGCTCAGTCAGTAGAGCATGTGATTTGCAACCTCAAGGTCATGAGTTCAGGCCCCACGCTGGGCATGGAGCATACTTAAAAAAATAAAAATAAAATAAAAGACAAAACAAATGAACAAACAACACTAGTAACAGACTCATAAATACAGAGGACAAACTGGTAGCTGTCACAGGAGAGGGTTGTGGGAGGACAGGTAAAATAGGTAAAGGGGATTAAGAAGTACAGACCTTCAGTTATAAAATAAATAAGTTATGGGGATGAAAAGTACAGCACAGGGAATATAGTCAGTAATATTATAATTACTTTGTACGGTGACAGATGGTAACTACACTTATTGTAATGAGCACTGCACGATGGATAGAATTGTCGAATCACTACATTGTATACCTAAAACTAATACAACATGTGTCTGCTAAACTTCAATTTAAAAAATTGTAAAAAAAAAAAAAAATGAAAAAAACCCTGTGTTCTGCCTGGTGATGTTTAATCAACATATACTAAAAAGCAAACATCAAAATGGGCTTTGCATTATTTTTTGAGTAAAAGCTGTTTCTGCATTTCGATAGAGTAGAGGGGAGAGGAGAAAGCAAACCCAAGGTCTTTAACACAAGAGAAAGAACCCAAACAAAAAGGAGCTACATAATATTATAGAGAGACAATGAGTTTGGAGTCAGAGTTTTTTTTTTTTTTTATTTATCTGTTTTGAGAGAGAGAAAGAGAACATGAGCAGGGGAGGGGCAGAGGGAGAGAGAATCCTAAGCAGGCTCCATGTGGTCAGCGCAGAGCCCAACACAGGGCT
The DNA here is from genome assembly GCF_022079265.1 of Lynx rufus. Classification (NCBI taxonomy): domain Eukaryota; kingdom Metazoa; phylum Chordata; class Mammalia; order Carnivora; family Felidae; genus Lynx; species Lynx rufus. The sequence continues at coordinate 36,470,087 of NW_025814828.1, forward strand.
CGATCTCACAAATCGTGAGATCATGACCTGAGTCAAAATCAAGAGTTGGATTCTTAACCAACTGAGCCACCCAGGTGCCCCTGGAGTCAGAAAGGCTTCTGTTCAAATTCTGGGTCATTTATATATTGGCTGTATGACCTTACATTCTCTCAGTTGTTTCTTTTTGAAAACTAATCTTACAGGATTCTTACAAAGATTAAACAAGATGCTGTATAGGCACATGATTGGTTTTAATAATCCTTTTTATTAGTCAACATGTACAAACCTCTGATGTAAAGTAATTTGGGAGTGCTGTAAGTGTGTATGTGTGTGTGTGTCAACAGCTTACTAAATACGCTGGGTTGTTTTCTAACTGAAAATATGTTCCTATTGCAGAAGAAAAAGGTAAAAATAAAACATAGTAAAAATTTCAGGGTATGAAACCTGTGACCCATTTGTAATGGTCTTTATTCACAGCTTCCAAAAAGGGTGAACCAAGTGACAACATTTTTTTTTTCTATTGGGCTATTTTTTTTTAATGTTTATTTATTTTTGAGAGCAAGACAGAGCACAAGCGGGAGAGGGGCAGAGAGAGGGAGACACAGAATCTGAAATAGGTTCCAGGCTCTGAGCTGTCAGCACAGAGCCCGGTGCAGGGCTTGAACCCATGAACCATGAGATCATGACCCGAGCTGAAGTCGGATGCTTAACTGACTGAACCACCCAGGTGCTCCCCAACTGCATTTTGCTTAAAATAAAATTGCTTAACATTTTAGGTATATGTAACAGAACATATTTCCACTGTTATTTAAAAAAAAAAAAAAAGGTCTTTACACCCTTTGTAGTCTCTGCAGATGGTAGAACAGAAATTGGTCCTTTGGCTAACGCCAAATGTGAGAGAAAGCCCAGGGAAAGTGGCTTAAAAGACACATGGCATCCCTGGATTCTAGAGCAAGAAATGGGCATTGGTGTTGATTTTTAAAGAATTCCCTATTCAACAGAATAAACACTTCTTCTTCCAAGGTTTAATTCTTTAGAGTTCTTGGTAACAAGGCTTTCCCTTTTGAATCACTGAGAAGACTCTGAAAGCTGGAGAAAAGGCCGACTGGGGAGGGATCCCAGGACCTGAGGGGTGACCTTTGGTGAGATCACTGGTTTTCTGTTTTTTTTTTTTGTCTCTTAACATATCCTCACCTGGGTATGTGCGCAGCCACAACCTGGAAACTCCAAGGACAAGGAACACACAAAAAATGAACCCTAAGAAAATCTGACTCTCTTTAGCCAAGGGCTGAGAAGAGGTTTTTTGCTCTGGAGGACAGAATCCTTTTGACTGCACCCACCCTACTCCCAGGGAACAGCATGTAAGCCGACCTGTTCCCCACCCCCCCCCCCCCACCAGCCCTTCCGGACCCAAGCAACAGCAAAGAGTTGGTGCCCCACTCCCTAGAGACTAGGGGCAGTATCTCAAAGAGAAGAGAGCTGGGGAAGGGGCTCTTTAAATCTACGTATGAAGTCTTTGGCACATCACCAATAAACTCAGGTATAAAACCGACCAGGATCAACACAGCAAAGAGCTTTGAGACTAAACTGTGGTTTAGTCTCCCAGGTTTCGAATGAGCCTCTAAGCAGCGCACAAGTGGGGCAGACCAGATGAGTAGTGCAAAGGCTTTGAAAATGAAATTGGTGTTTCAGCTACAGCCCTAAAAGTGGGCCAGGATGTGTGTTCTGAATTTAATCAGGTTAGCTGCCTACTAAAATAGAAGATTTAAATAAGAGTCTCATAATACTAAAAATGTCTAGCATACTATCTAAAATTACTCTTCATACCAAGAATCATAAAAAAATCTCAACCAAAGTGAGAAAAGACAACCAACAGATACCAACATAGATATGGCACAGATATTAGAATCATCCAACTGGGATTTTTAAGCAGGTGCTATAAAAATGTTCCTAAGGGCACCTGGGTGGCTCAGTCCGTTAAGCATCCAACTCTTGATCTCAGCTCAGGTCATGATCAGGGTTTGTAAGATGGAGCCCTACATCCGGCTTTGCACTGACGGTGCAGAGCCTGCTTGAGATTCTCTCTGCACCTCCCCTGCTCACACATGCACAGGCACGTGCTCATGCTCTTGCTCTCAAAATAAATAAAAATTTCAAAAGAATTTTAAGATAAAAATGTTCCTAAAAGCAATTGCAAATGGTTAAAAAATGCTGACATTACCAAGTGCTGACAAGGATATAGAGCAACTGGTTCTCTCATACTCTGCTGGTGGGAGAGTAAAATCATACAGGTATTCTGGAAAATGATTTGGCAGTTTTTAGAAAGTTGAACATATACTTGCCATAGGACTTAGCAATCCCACTCACAGGTTTTTACTTTGGAGATGTTCATAGATGTATATAGATGTTCACAGCAGCTTTACTTGTATTAGCCCCAAACTGGAAACAACCCAAATGCCCTTCAAAAGGTGAATGGACAAGGGTGCCTGGGTGGCTCAGTCAGTTAAGCATCAGACTTTGGCTCAGATGGTGATCTTGTGGTTCACGGGTTCAAGCTCTGCTTTGGGCTCTGCACTGACAGCTGGGAGCCTGGAGTCTGCTTTGGATTCTGTGTCTCCCTCTCTCTCTGTCCCTCCCCCTACTCGCGTGTTCTCTCTCTCTCTCTCTTTCTAAAATAAAACATTAAAAAATTTTTTGAAAAGGTGAATGGATAAAGAAGTGTTGTACATTCATACATTGGAGTATTATTCAGTAATAAAAAGGAATGAACTATTGACACGCATAACAACTTGGATGGATCCCAAGGACATTATGCTAAAAATACCTAATCTGTGAAGTAATAATAAATATATACATTGGTCTCTGACCCTGGTTCCTAACACAGAGCCCTAAAACCCTTTTAAGTAGGGGTGCTAAGAGAATCTTTTGTTCTAACATTTTGTCTTTGACCCCAGCTTCTGAGGCAGAGCTCCTAAAACACTTGTGATTTCCTAAGTGATAAGAGCACTGGGAGCATTTTTTGTCCTCATATTTGGTCTTTGACTCTGGTTCCAGACAGAGTTCCTAAATCCCATGGCATTTCCTGGGTGACAGAAGTGTCTTTGTTTTTTTTTTTTTATTTTTTTTATATATATATTTTTTAATTTTTTTTCAACGTTTATTTATTTTTGGGACCGAGAGAGACAGAGCATGAACGGGGGAGGGGCAGAGAGAGAGGGAGACACAGAATCGGAAACAGGCTCCAGGCTCTGAGCCATCAGCCCAGAGCCCGACGCGGGGCTCGAACTCACGGACCGCGAGATCGTGACCTGGCTGAAGTCGGACGCTTAACCGACTGCGCCACCCAGGCGCCCCAGAAGTGTCTTTGTTTTAATGAGGTGACTCTTAGTGGGTTCCTGGATGGGGGCTGGTCACCAGAAAGAACAAGTTATGAATAAAAGCTTGGGATTTTCAGTCCCATCTCCCATTTTGTTGAGAATGGAGAGGGGCTGGAAACAGAGTTAATGATCAATGCATGCCTACATGATAAAACCTTTCATCAAATTTCCAAAAGTATGGGGTTTGGAGAGCTTCTGGGTTGATGAACATACGTATATGCCAGAAGCGTGGTCTACCCCACCTTCTGTGGGAACAGAAACTTCTGCACTTGGGATCCTTCCAGATCTTGCTCTATGTATCTTTTCATCTGTATCCTTTACCATATTCTTTAGCATATAATAAACAGGTAAATGTAAGTGTTTCCCTCAGTTCTGTGAGCTGTTCCAGCAAATAATCAAATCCAAAGTTGGGAGTGGGTGGGTTATAGGAACCTCCAATTTGTAGTCAAGTCAGACAGAGGTTGTGGGTAACCTGGGGACCCACTCCTTGTGATTGGCAACAGAAGTGGGGGAGAGTCTCATGGGACCGAGCCTTTAACCTGTGGGATCTGCATGGACTTCAGTTAGTGTCAGAACTGAATTAAAATGTAGGACACCCAGGTAGTGTCAGAGAACTGCCTGGTGTGGGGAAAACACCCAGGCACACCTGGCATCAGAAGTGCTGTCGAGTGTGGTAGTTGCTTGAGAAGAAGAGAGAAACACACAGGAGATGTGAGTTTCTCTTAAATGGTTTACATATTGTATAATCCCATTTATTTAATAATCTCAAAAGGACAAAAATGATAGTGATGGACAATGGATCGATATTTACCAGGGGTTCCGGGTAGGGAGAGGATGTGATCATTAAGGGGTGACAGACCACTTCTATATCCCGATTATGGTCATACTTATATACTTCCATATGATAAAATTTCACAGAAACACACACACAAATGCATATAAAAACTGGTGGAAATCGAGTAAGGCCTTCAGTTTAAGTGTTCCAATGCCATTTTCCTAGTTCTGGTTATATAAGGTGTTATCACCAGGAGGAAGAATGGCAAAGTGCACGTGGGAATTCTGTACTGTTTTTAACCACTTCTTTTTTAAAAAAAAAAAAAAATTTTTTTAAGATTTTAAGATTTTATTTTTAAGTAATCTGTACACCCAGTATGGGGCTTGAACTCACAACCCTGAGGTCAAGCGCTGCACATCTACCGACTGAGCCAGCCAGGCGTCCCTGTTTTTGCCACTTCTTTGTGAGTCTGAAATTATTTCAACATGAAAGGTTTATAAGGAATCATTTCCACTCTACATGGTTAACCTTCCTGTGGGCTTCCTAATTCTAAATACCTCGAATCACTCACTGAGCTTCATCAGTTTTCCTTCCTTAAAATCTCTCAGTCTGAGTACTTCTTTCCCACTCCCACCTTTACTCCCTGGGTCCAGACCCCTGTCACTCCTGTCACAGCACAGCTTCTACGGGCTCTCTTTGCCTCTAGCTCTTGTATTCTGACAGACAACGCTTGTACATCCAGTGTCCAAAGGAATTCTACGAGCATGCTGCTTGCACTGTGTCATCACTCAAAAGCTTGCAGGAGCTTTTTTACCATCTACACCCTAATATCCAAAGTACTTAAGGGGCACCTGGGTGGCTCAGTCGGTTGAGCATCCAACTTTGGCTTAGGTCATGATCTCTCAGTTTGTGGGTTTGAGCCCCATGTCCGGCTCTCTGCTGTCAGTGCAGAGTCTGCTTTGGATCCTCTGTCCTCCTCTCTCTCTGCCCCTCCCCTGCTTTCTCTCTCTCTCAAAAATAAACATTAAAAAAATAAAAAACCGGGGCGCCTGGGTAGGTCACTTGGTTAAGCATCTGACTTCGGCTCAGGTTATGATCTCACGGTTTGTGGGTTCGAGCCCCATGTTGGGCTCTGTGCTGACAGCTCAGAGTCTGGAGCTTGCTTTGGATTCTGTGTGTGTCTCTCTCTCTGCCCCTCCCCCACTCACACCCTGTCTTTCTCTCTCTCTCTCAAAAATAAATAAATTTTTAATAAATTTAAAAAATTTTTAATAAAAATTTTGTTAATAAAAAAAAGTCAAAAAACAAAATAAAAACCAAAACAAAGTACTTAATTTGGCAATTCTAGATCATACGTATTCTCCCCTCAAACCAGAATTTCTGGTCTACCACTGTGCAATCCTTCAAATGGCTGATGTTTGTATTATACTAGTTTGCTTCCTGCCCCCCACTCCCACAGGGCCTGAACACTTTGTGACGCTTCGCCTGTGCTCTCCTGGACTTCCCACATGGAGGCCAGGGACCCCTTCAGGCACACTAACACGTGCAGTCCTCTCTGGAGTTTCAGACAGTGATCTCTCTTGTACCTCACTGGTCTCCCTGAGCCCACACTTCTGTACTCCTGTGAGGCTTCTCCATTGTGGCTTCTTTGAGCTTATCTTTCCAGGTGTTTATGTTATATCAGTATAATCTGAAAATCCATTTTGCAGCCTGACCCTGCCGCCTTTCTCTCTCTGGTGTTTTTCCAAAATTCAAATGGACTAGCCTTCTAGAAATACCCTTTTCATGTTTTATTACAGTCAATATACTTTAGGGTCTACATATTAAGGTTACAAAGGGTGTGAAAAGAGCTCAGCCATCTACAAGGAAAGTACAATTTTAGTTGGTCTTACTTTTGCTGGAATGAATATTCACAGCAAACATCACTAATTTAGATAAAGGCATTAAACATACTATATTTTAACAATCATTAAGATATTTGCATATTACTTAGACTATTTCCTCAAAGTCTTTTTTTATATGAAATGATTGAATAGGACATTTTCTTCTTGTGGTTTTACCAAAGAAATCTTTTTCTTTTTCTTTTTTCTTTTTTTTTTGACACAAAGTCATGGTATTATGACTTTGGGCACTCTTCATTATAAGTATTTTCATCATCTTATTTCTTCAATTTGCAGTTACACAGGAGTTTTTCATAACATGAACTATAGTTTAAATTTAGTGTTTTACTAAATCAACACGAATTACATCCACAGTAATGATTTACAAGTATACATGGACATATATTTAAATATAAGAAGCCTGTACACATCAGCCAGATAACATTCTCATGGAATTATTCCATCTTCAGATAAAACATAAGGCGTCAAGGTAAACTAGTTCAGACATGGCACATGATTCTGAGCTCAAACAGCCTTTTGGAACTTTTTCATTTAAGTTACTGACATTTTTGTGTCTATTGTCTCTCTGGTGTCGGAAATCTACTACGTATTCAGATTATTTAGAACAAGAAGTATATTCACTGCAGGGATGAGGGTTTCCAAAAATAAATGTTAGTAGTCAAGGTAAGTATGATAATGAAAGCTAACTTTTCTAAAGGATCTAAAAATGACTCATATGGCTACCATTTTCATTGTTCTTTGGCATTTAAACTAGCTTCTAGTGAACAAATGATCCCCATTATGGAGAAACTGAGAAAGGTAAAGGAGAAACAGGAGTCCTCCTCCCCCCACCACACTGGTCATTTCTGGGGGGAAAAATACTAAGAATGTATCTAAAAACTGTTTACCTACTCTCTTCTGGGGGAAATCAGGAATAACCAGAACTGAATGTTTCAAGTCAAGAATAACTAGAACTGCATATCAGAGGGTTGAATGTGGATTTGATAATATTCTTAAGGAGACTCAAGATCCACTGGAATCTCAAAATTGTTTTCTAATATCATCATTCCGTGTCGTTGCCACTAAGATCCATCATTAATCTACACTTTAATATCTTATTGCTTCTCTCTGGAGAAGTAGCATGGTATCATATAATGAACATTCCTTCGTTCATTCATTAAATCATAACTAATATTTATTGAGCACTTAGTCTATGCCAGACACTTAGTAGAATGCTGGACAGAAGTGAACTAACAACTCCAAATTCCCACTCTGCTGCAGCTTGTAGTTTATAGGGGGTAAATAGACTACAAACAAAATATAGGTGTGTCTTATGGGGACGAATGCTATGGGGAACACTAAGGCAGGGAAGGAGGGGCAGGGAATACTGGCGGCAGGGGGCGTTCTTCTCCGTAATTTTAGATTGAGTGAACGGGAAAGATCTTACTAAGAAGCTGATAGCTAAGCCAAGACTTGAAGGTGGTAAAGGAAGAAACCATGACTATGTCTGGGGAAGAGCGTTCCACGGAAAGAACACAACTAACATAGAGGCACTGAAGCCAGGATGTGCCTGCTGCCTGAGGAACCACAGTGAGGCCAATATGCAGGGAACAGAGTAAGAGGAGAGCAGTAGGGGGTGAAGTAAGAGGTGTCAGGAAGCGAGAGTGTACCCTGGATTAAGAAAGAATCCCTCCGGCGAGAGGCCTGGTTTCAAGGTATGAATTCTGGACTCACCAGGGTACAAAGGGCATTTAAAGGCCATTAAACCAGATGAGGTCTCCAAGGGCCTGAGTGGAGACAGAGAAAAAGAGGAGCAAGGATGGAGGCCTGCGGCACCCTAATGTGAAGAGGTGCATGTGGGGAGATGAGGAGGAATCAGCATGATCTGAGAAGGCACAGCCAGAAAGGGAGAAGGGAAACCAGGAGAGCTAGGAGGCCTGAGGCCAAGGGAAGACAGCATTTCAGGACGGGTGTCAAATGGTACTGAGACGCCAAAAGGGAGAAGGCCTGAGATTTGACTTTAGCAATGTGAAGGTCATTACTGACTTGACAAGTGTGGTAGTGGAAGCTGGAGGTGGTTGTAGGGTCGGGAGGTGTGCGTGTGTGTATGTGTGTAATAAAAATAGACTGTAGTATATTAGGTTCAACAGAGACAGAAAAGCGATGATGCAGGAAAGGGGATATTGCTGGAGTGATGTCCTTGAGTAAGTGAAAAAGAGAGGACCTTGCACACAAAGTAAAGCATGGTTTGGTAGGCTCAGTTAAAATCCTGGTTCAACCACTGACAACTTCTGTGACTTGGGGCAAGATTCTCAACCTCTCTGAGCCTTTGTTTTCTCACCTGTACGGTGAGAACTTCCTGGAATTACCGAACCATATAATGTCTTAATTAAATAGTGCTTTGCGTCGAAGTCCCAAGTTACAAGTTTCCTTAATATGCATCTGTGAGATAGGATAGAGAAAGAATTGAAAAAAATCGAGCTTTTTCCGGGGCACCTGGGTGGCTTGGTTGGCCAAGTGTCTGACTCAGGTCATGATCTCACTGTTCCTGAGATCGAACCCCGCATCAGGCTCTACGTTGACAGTGGGGAATCTGCTTAGGATTCTCTCTCTCAAAATAAATAAATAAATAAAATTTTAAAAGCAAGTATTTTCCGAAAACAGTCAATCCATATCTAGTATCTCTTGAAGTAAAAGTAATGTTATGAACCACATGGTTACGCCCAAGATTGTAACTTTTGGTCATAAACACAGTACTACTTCACTTGTTCGTGCTGCACATCTTTGGAACCTGTGTTGGTGGACATCCAACAGGCCTTTCTCCCTGGTACATTCTGCCTAAATCTGCTTCTAATCCCGCTAATAGCGGAATGTCACTAGAATGGTATATTCCTCTAGTCAGATATTTACAGAGGTTGTGCAGGAACAGCAAACAAGATGAATAAAAGTCAAAGAATAAAAAAAAAAAAAAGACTCAGAACAAAGATGCGAAGAGTTGCCCTGAGGAGCAATATACTCCTCCTGCTGGAAGGGTTCAGACAAAGTGTAGATGGCCACCTATGGGCTCAGGTACCTTAAGCCATGGGTGATTCAGTGCTTCATAAACGGTGATCCTTTCAGCTGGATCCAGCATCAGCATGCGACGGACTAGGTCTTTGGCACTTTCAGAGATATGGCTCCACTGCCTTGGATTCATCTGAAGAGAAGGAAAGGAAAATTGCATAGTTACTGCCCAGGGAGAAGTTAACATTCACCATTGATGTAACATTCCTACACTGTTTCAATGTGAATACAATTCTCAAAGAACAGAAATCTGATTCTATAGGTTTGCTTTCTAAGGAAGAGGACAAAGGCAAGTCTTTGGTGGCTGTTGCTACGTATATGAGGTTTCGTATCAATAAGCATCCCTTACATATGTTCTTGATGTCACAGAAGTTATAATATTTTTAATAGTTGAAGAATGGAATGCTCACAACTTCAGTTTCTACCTTAGCTGAAGAGACTAGATATTTTGATCTAGAAAGGATTAAAATTTTTAGGTTAAAAATTTCAAAGAAATTTTTAAAACCTTCTCTCTTGAAAAACTGGAATCCACAGTAATTGTGAAGTTATGCAAAGTTCCTACTAGGATATTTTGGTCACTATATATCAATTTCAGTATTTTAGAAAACATATACTGCTACCATCGGCCCTAGAGAATAACCCATTCACTTGTATATTGTCTTCAGTGAAGTTACTTTTGCCCCTCTTGTAGAAAGATGAGACAACTCAGCCACAAGGTCAATTGACTAAAGTCAAACAAATGGATAAAAACTATGAGTTGATCAAAGGATACAAGGCTTGTGAGAAAGTGGATCTGTGAGGAAAAGAGCAAGGTGGCTCCAGGGGAAAAAGAGTATTTCCGAGACCAGGAAGAAGAAAAAGGGAAGGGACGCTTAGGGCTTGCCGCTGGGAAGGTAAGTGGGGACAGGTGGGGAGAGGCCAGTGGGGCCTCATTCCTTATTTAGTATCAAGAAGCCAACTGGCCGGGTGAGTTTGCATAAGATGCCTGGTGCCAGGAGCTACAATACCATGGGTTGAATGAGAGGAGACCTAGGTCACCTTCTAAGGGAGAAAGATGGAGAATAAAGTCCCTAACAATTTAAAGCCAAATGAAATCACGACTTGCATCACAGTTCACAGGAATCACTACAGTGTGGCCAAGGGTTAGCATTTGACACTGAAATTCGCTCTGGCTACTAGGAGGTTCCATACTGGTGGACGGGGAGTGAAAGATGTTCCTTGTTCTTTTTCTAACAGGCAGAATTCCAAACAAGAGTCACTTCTGCTTGTCAGATCTCTTAACTAAAGTGACTGCCTTACTGTTGCCATCCTACTGAAATTGTCATCAATTGGTCAGTTTGAAATAATGTAGGTGATTCCATGAGGCTTAGCCTTGTTCCCTCTTCCCCATCCTGGAGCAGATGTGCTCTTTAAGGTTGGAATGATTTATCCTCAGGGAAAGGGGTTGAGAAGTTATCTGCAACTGGCAGTAAGATTTCTCAAGTGAGTAGAGGTTGAGAAGTAGATGCTCCCCCATCCTGTTTCTGAGGGAGTCCAATCCAGGGTTTCCCTCTTTCTGTGGCTGAGAAGAGTAGCTGAAATTAATCTGGGAGGTTGAGTTTATAAGGGGAACAAAACAGGGCTACAGAACAGTCTCGCTTATTTGAAAACTAAAGCCATGGACGCCTCGACCAGCTGTGGACGTACCGACTGGCTACCCATGATGATAGACAGTGACACACTGCATCTTTTCATACTTTGGGAAACATATTTTTGTCTTTTAGAAAAAAGTTAATTGAAATTAAATGTTAGCATATATCCCAGTTAAGTGGTATTCTCAGCTATCTACCTTAAAAGATCAAGTAAGCTAGCAAATGAGAAAAGTTCAACTAAAATCGCTTAAGGCCAGTAGCAGTTTATAAACTATAACAGTTTTTAAAAGAGGCCATCAAAATTTTCTTGAAAAACACCCCTATAGATCAAGGATTTTGTTCATAGTTCTTCTGTTAAGAACCACCAGGGTGATGAAACTCTTTTTGAGGTTTGCTTCAAAATAATCGGCTAGTATGTGGAATACAGATCAAACCAGATTGGCTATATGTTGCTAAGTGGTGAAGCTGGGGGTTCACTGTACTCTTATCGCTACTACTTTTGTTTGAAATTTTCAATAAAAAAATGTAAAAATAAATGCTGACAGAATCACAGCACAGTATGTATGTGTGTGTATACATACATATACATATATACATGTGAAAGGCCCACCAGCTTTATCATTGATGGTAGAGATGGATCTCTACTTCAAACCAAGCTGCTGAAAATGTGGGGCTTTTGTATTTAAAAAAAAAAAAAAGGCATGAATATAAGTGAGAGGTGAGGTTAGCCAAGTAAAAGAGTAAATAAGTTATTAACATCAAAGCTTCAAACCTCCAGGTACAGAAACTATGATATAGCTGTCACGCCCATCTGACTTACTATAGTACTAAGAATGGAGGTTTTAAAATAATTTAATTTTTGGCCTGTGTGAAGAGCCCACATTTCTTACAAAGAAACAAAAAAACTATTCAGTGCTTTAAAAATAGAGGAAATCAAATACCAGAGGCTGCTGGAATGAAGCACATTGCCTTGGAAACCAGGAAGTTAGCAACTAAACTAGCACAAAGGAAGAATTCTATTATTAGCAAATGCTTATAACTCCAAAAGGCAGGTGGGAGATTTTATTATACGGTATCTACGTCATAAGTCACTGTGAGGATAAAATGAGTTAAATATGAGTGCTTAGCAACAGTTCCAGGCACATACTAAGTGCTATGTGTGAGTTAGCTATCATTACTTCTAGTATTAGTATTATGATGCTGATGCATTGCTAATTGTGTTTATTTTCATATGTTAAGTACCTGTGGTTTCACTTGGCAAAATTCAATGAGAAAGCCAGGGCCATGCATTCCTGACAGCCACTCACAATTTCCAGGGATTGGAGGAGGATGATTACTTACAAGCAGTTCCCTGAGACATTTAGTTACCTTGGAAGGATTGATTTTATTCCCCAGTGGCCAACTGACTCTAAGAGAAGCAGAACAAAACCTATACTTAAAACATCTTTCTCTGTTAACGGAGTTTTGGCATAGACCTTAATCCAAATAAAACAAGAGGCAAACCTGCATGCCCTTATAGGCTGATGATACACGAGGCTAAAAATTAAAAGCATAACTCATTTGCACCTCTACAGGCTTCACTTACGGTTTAAAAGGACAAGGCTGTGGGCTCGCTGCTGTCAGCACAGAGCCCGCTTCAAATCCTCTGCCCCCCCTCCCCCCGCTTGCGCGCATGCTCTCTCAAAAGTAAAATATTAAAAAAAGAAAAAAAGGACAAGGCTCCCACTCTGAAGCTACTTTGCCTTTCATTTCTTTTGTCCCCCATTTCCTGGAAGTCCTTTATAAAACTCTAACATTACTGAGGCAATGAAAAGAAAACAGGTCTCACAGTTTTGGAGTCTGGCACTACACAAACCCGTGTGTTTGGTCTTATGTTACCAGGCATGGCTGAAAATGAAACAGTGCTTCTGTTGAATAGAAAGTACAGGTTTCAGTAGTATGGGGCGGAAAAAGAACCCCAACATAAGCCGCCCTGATCTGGTATCCAGACACACACTCCCCCATGTTTCCCATACACAGCATCTGACTCTGTCAGCCACACATGATGGTAGAGGGCAAATGGATGGAAGAGCTGGGACAGCGAGACCAACCTTTAGCTTATGAATTTTCAAGTGTTCCTTAGCTCTTTTTGCTATAGCCCCTCACAACGTCAGTGATGAATTTTTTTAATTTTTTAATAATGCAAGTAATAACATGCTATTCACAAGACTGGGAACAATGTATGTGGTTTCTAATCCACAGGAGTCTAAGAAGAATATGAATGTTTAAGTCCCACCAAAATGGCTCTAAATTATGTTGTGAGATGCAGCTGTGATAGTGGCATTTTGGTTTATCCTGGGATGTAAATGACAAGGGTTTCAGCAGTGCTACTTGACTACATAACGTGGAACAAGATGTGTGGTAAAGCAAAACAAATAAAGGCTCATATGAAATATAAAATATAGAATTGCTAACTCACTGGGATGAAATTTCCACTTTCACTAAAAGTTGAGCAAAAAGCTTTAAAAATGAAGCCCTTTCCCCAAATTATGGAAAGAAGGGCCAAATGAGTTTATTTTCTAAGATTAGCCTGAATAGGCGGTCTGGTCACCCCAGGAAGAATGGGTACTTTTGAAATCTGGGCTCACGTGTGTCACAAACATCTCACCCGAGGTAAAATAAAAAGGTCAAATTCTATCACAGTAAATTCCAAGGGTCATTCCAAATTCTTTCCCTGAACTAGAATTTTATTTGAAATAAGTAGGGCACTAACCAAACAATTTCTCTGACCTAGCTAAATGGGCAGTTTTGCTAGAATGGATTTGTGAGAAAAGCATTGGTTTTCTGAATCTGAGGGCCTAAGACTCCTAAACTGTTGATTTGCACATACAGGATTCTGTATCAAAGAGGACTAAGGTCCCTGTTTTCTAGCCTAAACATGGGGTTGGGTTCCAAACATGTGGGATAGACTTCAGGTGCAGCACCAAGGAGAGGGGAATGGAGGGGCAAGGCCGTGGTTGTTTTGAAGCCAGTCTCCTCCTCCCTTCTGCCTAGACGACAGTGCAGCTGATAGTGATTCAGAAATTTACTTGAGGCCTATATTATCTGACAAGGCAAGTGGATCAATGATGTCAGCAAAGAACTGTTCTCTGACTGGGTAACTACGTGACAATCAGGAAGTCCAAAGGCAGATAGCAACTTCACATTTTTCGGAATAATTTAATTTCAATATAAAAATAAAACATTCATAATATATTACCTTATATTTTCCTTTAATAATGCCTTCAAACAATCTTTCCTTGGTTCCATAAAAAGGCAAGCAACCACTTAGCAGGATAAAAAGGATCACGCCACAACCCCAGACATCTACAGGTTTTCCATAAGGCTCTCTTTTGACAACTTCTGGGGCCATAAAATGAGGTGTTCCAACGCGTCCTACGTTTCAAACAACAACAAGGAAGAATGTTTACATAAAACGGGCTTTAACTGAAAATAGAACAATAACAGTTTCAAGGAAAAGTTTTAACAATATAAATATTCTCTTACCACCTCCACCTCCATAAAATCAAGGGGCAAAAAAGGCAGAAGGAAAATCATTATTTAATCACCTCTTGAAAATACGAGCCCAGGACAGGTACTTTGTCTTTTTTGTTGTTGTTTATTTTTTTACTTTTATTAAATTTTTTTTGATGCTTTTTTATTTTTGAGAGGGAGGGAGGGAGGGAGAGAGAGAGAGAGAGAGAGAGAGAGAGAGAGAGAGAGTCAGACAGACACAGACTCCAAAGCAGGCTCCAGGCTCCGAGCTGTCAGCACAGAGCCCGGCACGGGGCTCGAACCCACGAACTGTGGGTCAGATCATGACCTGAGCCGAAGTCGGATGCTTAACCGACTGAGCCACCCAGGTGCCCTTTTTTTTGTTTTTTAAAAAAAGATTTTATTTTTAAGTAATCTCTACACCTAGCGTGGGACTTGAAATCACAACCCCAAGATCAAGAGCCACATGCTCAGGGGCACCTGGGTGGCTCAGTTGGTTAAGTGACCTATTCTTGATTTCGGCTCAGGGCATGATCTCACGGTTCGTGGAATGGAGCCCTACATGGCCTCCATCTTCTTTAAAGAGTTTTCTCTCCAACCCCCATCAAAACTAGCTTTTAGGAAGGAATCTGATAGCAGTTACTTGTACACTAGTAATCATCTTTTAACTCAGTATTCCTACATGAGTCTTTTCTTCTACTGCAGAATGAAAAGCTGTGCCCTGTAGGGAAATTACTGTGGGAGGGGAAGTGCCCACCAGCCTTGGCAACTCTTCTTGCATGCAGGCCCGGCCTTCGCCTTCTTTCCTTCCTCCTTTCCCTGCCCCTTCTCTCTTATCATATCGAGTCCAAGATAATTTTTTAGTTTCAACACCGCGTGACACTTTATCTAGAGCTGAGAACTGTGGTTTAAAGAAATAATAATAAAAAAAGGACCTTTGCTGTGGGTCATTATGGTTCCCCTTCTTCCCACATAATGGAAGAGGTTAACTTCGGGGTTCAGAGAATGAAAATATTCTCACTTAAAATGTGCAGTAGACCAGTGGAAACTATACTAGTTGGAAGGGAAGATTTTTATTCCATATTGCCTCATTTTGCATCCTCTGGTAACACTGAGAAGCTGAAAGAACGAGAGCTAAGCCTCCTACTTCATGAGCATGCTGGACAGTTTGCCTTGTTCTGATGGCAGGAGCTGGGCAAAGCAGGGCAAGAGATCAAGGTACCAATCAGGGTACCGGCACCATGGCCCCAGTCAAGCACCTTCTTACAGCTGGGATGAGGTTTTGAAACTCGACTTGACTCCTACACCACTTCCTAGATGAGAAAGGCCTGAGCAACTCAAAAAGGAGATTCTGTTTACCTGGATGAAAGACTACCCCAGTCTGGAAAATTAGCATTTATTCTTCTTAATATGTTTTTTAATGTTTATTTATTTTTGAGACACAGAAAGGGAGACAGAGCACAAGCAAGGGGGGGGCAGAGAGAGAGAGAGAGAGAGAGACACAGAATCTGAAGCAGGCTCCAGGCTCTGAGCTATCAGCACAGAGCCTGATGCGGGCTTGAACCCACAAACCGTGAGATCATGACCTGAGCCCAAGTCAGATGGTTAACCGACTGAGCCACCCAGGTGCCCCTGTTTTAATGTTTTAAAATTTATTTTGAGAGAGAGAGAGCGCATGCGCAAGCGAGAGAGAGCACAAGTTGAGGGAGGGGCAGAGAGAGAAGGAGACACAGAATCTGAAGCAGGCTCCAGGCTCTGAGCTGTCAGCACAGAGCCCGATGCGGGCTCGAACCCACAAACCGTGAGATCATGACCTGAGCCCAAGTCAGATGGTTAACAAACTGAGCCACCCAGGTGCCCCTGTTTTAATGTTTTTAAATTTATTTTGAGAGAGAGAGAGAGAGAAAGAAAAAGAGAGACAGAGGCAGGCAGAGAGACAGAGGGAGAGAAGATCCCAAGCAGGCTCCACTCTTTCAGCACAGAGCCTGATGTGGGACTCAATCCTACGAACCATGAGATCATGACCTGAAATCAAGAGTCAGACGCTTAAGCAACTGAGCCACCCAAGCACCCTTAATGTTCATTCATTTTTTTAAAAAAAAGTTTATTTATTTAATTTTGACGGGGCGGGGGCAGAGAGAGAGAGAATCCCAAGCAGGCTCCCCACTGACCCATGACTGATGCAGGGCTCAAACTTGTGAACCGTGAGAGCATGACTTGGTCTGAAGTTGGATGTTTAACTGATTGAGCCATGCCAGGTGCCCCTGCTCATTCTTGAGGAACATACATGTCTTTTGGTTCCAGAATTTGCTCACAGATGATGGGGGAAAGAATATATAGGAATGAGTTTTTTACAGTATCTTATGCCGATCGGTAGGTGAAAGGACTAGAGTTCACCCTTAACACACACCAACCTTCCCGGACTCCTTGCTTGCGATCACTTGACTTTTCCTTCTTTGTGGTCACTTGATTTTTATGATTTTGACTTCCTGTTCTTAGAATTTTGTGGTCAATTACCAAACCAAATTACACGTCACTGTATCTGACAAAGTTCAGATATACATTTAAATATTTAAAGGTCAGATTTGGGGATAATATAATAAAACCTCATTACCTGGAAGCTCAGGATAAGGAGTTGTTCTGAATAGTATTCAATACTTTAAAGAGTTTTTAGTTTAGTATTCAATACTTTAGGACTTGAATCTTTACACACTCAAACCGTTTTTACTTTAATAATTTTGGATGGTTGTCTTTCTACAATTTTTGGACTTCTTTTACACAAGATGATGCACATAATTTAACCATTTCTAAATGACTCAGAATTGTCCTGCGGGTATCAATGAAAGAAGTATGCTGTAGAACAGAAAATGCCCTCAGGAACTTCATGGGTATGCAAGGGCCAAGTTCTTCAGTATTAAATGGGGGCTGTGCTTTCTACCCTTTGGTATCTGCTCAATATACTTTTTCTGTCAGGCTTTCATTTCTTTTCTCTTACTGCGCTTACTCCAGCCTTGTCTTCTCCTAATCTGTTGCATAAAATCTGCTATTAACCAGAAACTGATTAGCAACCAGATTTTCATTTATTTCCTAACAATTTCCCAAGTGCCTGCTAGGTCCTAGACACAGTGGGAGGTGCTGTGGACATCCAGAGGGATAAACTATGATCCCCCTTGTCCTCAAAAAGCTCAGTCTTTGATGTGATTACGAATCCCTGCATCAAATATGACCTGGAGGTATGTAGCCCAGATAGTTATGGTGGAATGGAAGAGAAGGAATAGGGTTGCCTAACTTGGGATGGTGAACATCAGCCTGCTTTTTAAGAGGAGATGATTGTCAGCTCAGCCTCTCAGCCTTCAGGAGCAGTAAGAGTTAAGTAGATACTGAAAATGACAAAAGGTATTCCAATCACAGGGAGTAGCAGGTGCAAAGCATGAAGGAACATGAATCCATAAAGCTATGAAAAATGGCAGCATGCCAGTTTCAGACAGTGTGTCCTCAGAAGCCCATTTGAGAAGACCATGAATAGGTATTAAGGTCAAGAAACGTCTTGCTGCAAAAATAATTGCTCTGTAGGTTCCTAGTTATCTTCTGGATAAGTAAGTTTTCCAAATAGCAGGATTTCAGACAGGTTAAATGTGAATACATGTAAGTGGTTTCTACTCTATGGAATATATAAAGGAGAGAATTCTTTTCTATTTGGAGGACTGAGTAATCAAAGATTCCAACTGACAGGGGAATAGCTGTTAAGTATTAGCAAACAAGCTAACAGTAGCATAGTTTCAAAAACACCTTAAACAGTAAGAAAGCTTTCTACAAGAGGGTATCTTTTGTCTACATATGTTATATTTAAAGACACTATAATGCGTGAAGTAGTTATTTCAAGACTGGAAGGATAGGTATGCTAAGAAATGACATTTTGACCATCAGAAAGATTTTAATTCTAGAATCACCGAGAAAAATAAATTTTGCAAACTGACACACCATAGGTTCAAAATCAGCTTTAAAAATGTACAATTTAGGGGCACCTGGGTGGCTCAGTAGGTTAAGCATCCAACTTCGGCACAGGTCATGATCTTGAAGTTCGTGGGTTCGAGCCCTGCATCGGGCTCTGTGCTGACAGCTGAGAGCCTGGAGCCTGCTTCAGATTCTGTGTCTCCCTTGCTCTCTGCCCCTCCCCCATGAACACTCAGTCTTTCTGTCTCTCTCAAATATAAATAAGCATTAAGAAAAAAATATATGCAATTTAGGGGAAAAGTTCATGGACTTTAAGAAAGTAGATTAACATGTAGAAAATGTCTAGGTAAGTGTAATGAGTCTGTTTTTCCCCTTCAATAAAGATGCACAGTAAAATACGAAGCTGATGCTTTGAATACTAATAGGATACCCCAGATAAAGAGAAACAAAGTCATTATATGTGGCCCGTACAGAACATATAAAAAGGACTTTGTGTCATTTCATTTCATCTCATCAACTGTGGGTATGTAATCATCAGAATTTATTTGTTATAATTGTGTAGTCTTTCCACAGGGATGATCTGTACAAATACCAGATTTAAGAGAGGTAGTTTAATAGCAACATTTGTTTAAAACCAACTTGGGAGTTGCAGTTGATTGCAAAATCAATATGAGCCAGTGGTGTTACGTGGCTGTCCAAGAAGCTAATGCAATTTGGTAAGCCTGATAGAAATGTAAGACCCACAGCAAAAGCAACAGCCCCAAGTGCTGCTGGACTGCACCTGTCATTGTGCTCAGTCTTGGCTCCAGCGAGGAGATTCTCATATAAGGAATGGCTAAATTAACCTAGGCAAGTTAATCTGGATCAGACTTTGGGGCACACGATCACTGTCTTTAACCATCTGAATGGCTGTGATGTGGAAGGATTAAAATTGGTGTGCATGGCCCCGCAAGTCAGAAGTAGCACCACTGGGTGGAAATGATGGAAAGATGGATTTCTGTTCTATGCAAAGATTAATGTTTCAGTATGTAAGCTTTCCAAAAACGGAAATATGGGCCCAGATCATAGTGAATTCTTTGCCAGCTGAGGAATTAAACTAGAGCTCAGCCTTTTGCTGGGAATTTTATGAGAGAAGGCAATCATTGGTTACAAGACTGGAGAAGTTAAGGCCCTTGGGATTCTGAGATTCAATGATTCTACAATTAAATGATGTGTTCCTATCTGATCCTAAGGTCAGTCCTTCTAATCACAGAAGCAAGTTCTGAATTAGGGGAAAAAAATCAGTTTTTAAAACTATACTTGTTGCAATTTTTCACATTGTTGGAAATGATTAGCTGGAAGAGAATGTAAAACTAGAAGAAAATGTAAACATAATTTAATTTTATTTTTAAATTTATTTTTAGTTGTTTTTTTAAGTATGATTCATGCTTAGTGTGGAGCCCAACATGAGGCTTGAACTCACAACCCTGAGATCAAGACCCGAGCTGAGATCAAGAGTCAGACGCTTAACTGACTGAGACACTCAGGTGCCCCATAAACATAATTTTATTTTGAATGTTTAATTTTTTTTGAGAGAGAGAGAGGGACAGAGTGTGAGTGGGGAAGGGTCAGAGAAAGGGGGAGGCACAGAATCTGAAGCAGGCTCCAGGCTCTGAGCTGGTAGCACAGAGCCAAACGGGGGGCTCGAACTCCCAAGCCGTGAGATCATGACCTGAGCCAAAGTCAGATGCTTAACCGACTGAGCCACCTAGGTGCCCCTAAACATAATTTTTATTAAGTTTATTTATTTGTTTTGAAAGAGAGAGAGCAAGCAGGGGGCAGACAGAGAGAGGGGGAGAGGGAGAGGGAGAGAGAGGGAAAGAGAATCCCAAGCAGGCTCTGCACTGTCAGTGACCAGGCAGACGCAGGACCTGAACTCACGAACTGTGACTGAGATCAAGAGTTCGACACTTAACTGACCGAGTCACCTGGGCGCCGTCCTCCCTTAAACACAATTTAATTTTAGAGGGCTATGTGATGAAATAACAATTTAAAGAATACAACTATGACTCCTGGCTCATTTTTCAAAAGATGGTCTGTTAACACTGCTTTGATGTGTTAGTAATGGTGTCTTAAATTAAATGAAATATCCTATGTAACAAATTAAAGTTTTGATATTTATTATTTGTTAGGTATTTGAATTTAATATAAGCGTTCATGAAAGATGATAGGTTCAAAAAATTTCCTTTGATATTTTTTTTTTCATATTTTTCGTCTTTGTGAAGGCTGGCAGTATCAGGAGACAGCAAATTGAAGGCACGGACTACATAATTAATAATTTACAGAATGGAGAACTACGTCATTTGCAAAACCAAGGGACAGAACTAAAACCAAGGCAGCATTCTGAGCTAAAGTCTATTGAAAGGAATAAATAAAAATCCAAATTCTTGAATCTGGAATTAGCATCCACCTCTGTACACTAGTGGAGAAAATGTCTATTTTTAACCTTTCTGCTATTTTTTTCTGGCATGGGAATTTTCTAATTATGTTTTGCTTTGGCTAATAATAAAATCAGTCTGCATTCACATCTGCTTGCTCTTCCCAAATACGCAGATTGATAGCTTGAGCAAGACACTTTCACAAATAAAAAGAGGAAAACAGTATGAAATTAAACATTAGCCTTTGATGTAAACCTGAAAGTGGTTAATCCACATGTTTTAGAATGGACTTCACTTGGCCAGTTCAACTTTATTTTTTAAGTACGCTCTATGTCCAATGTGGGACTTGCACTCACGACCCCAAGATCAGGAGTCACATGCTCTACTAACTGAGCCAGCCAGGTGCCCCTGGCCAGTTCAACTTTAGAAGTCACTTTGCCCCATATATCACCTTATTCCAACAATGTTTTAATCTCTGTATGTAGAGCCTCACTTCTCTGCCAAGCGGTGGGAATACAAAGAGTAAAAGCACAGTCTATTCTAAAGGTTCAAAATCATATGATGGCACTTTTTTGGGGGGGGGCATAATGGGTATGAAACACTGATGGGCTAATATTTAGTTTGAAAGTTTTACACCAGCCTGAAAGTGACCAGATTTTGAAGGAAGTTTTTAAAAACGTGTTCTTACCTCCAGCTACAAGTCCAGACTCCCCTAATTGAATAGCTACCCCAAAGCCCCCAAGTTTAACAGGTGCCGAGTTTTCCTTTGAGGCGAGGAGAACACAGTGGGGCTGGAAAGAAAAATAGACAAACAACAAACCAAAGATAAGGATTAGCTGAAGATTAACAATTCAATTTACACAAAACCAAATAACATGACCACATAATAGTACATTAAAAACTCCCGGACGTATTTTGGATGCTTAAATTATTTTTTCTATCCTCACTTCTGGCTGATTTCTCCAAACACTTACCTGTTGTATCCAATGTTTTTCAGGGATTATTTGCTTCTAAGATTAGGGTATGATGCTAAGAATTACTGAGGAAGCAAGTGTGTTCAAGTAAGGAAGACATATTTTCTACCTTTTCATGCGATATTCTCTTCCTTTGAGTGATGGTCTACATTTGTTTAAGGGAAAATGTTTTTGTCTTTTTTTTTTTAAGTTTATTTATTTATTTTGAGAGAGACAGAGACAGTGTGAGTGGGAAAGGGACAGAGAGAGAATCCCAAGCAGGCTGTGTGTCCTCCCAATGTGGGGCTTGAACTCACAAACCATGAGATTCATGACCAGAGCTGAAACCAAGAGTCTGATGCACCCAGGCACCCCTAAGGAAAAATGTTTTTTATACCTCTTGATGAGATGTTTTTTAAATGTTTATTTATTTATTCAGGGAGAGAGAGAGAAAGAGAGAGCGAGGGAATGAGCATGTGTACATGTGTGCAGGGGAGGGGCAGAAAGAGAGGGAGAGAGAATCCCAAAGCAGGCTCTGCGCTGTCAGTGCAAAGCCTGATAGAGGGCCTGATCCCATGAACCATGAGATCATGACCTGAGCCGAAATCACGAGTCAGACGCTTAACCAGTTGAGCCAGCCAGGCACCCCAAAATGTTTCTTGAAACTTCTGACTTTACCTACAGAGCCACTCTTTTTGGTCCTTAGGGGATGATGGCTCTTCCTTTGTCCGCCCTCCCACTATCCTCTTGCTTTTCTTTATTCATTTCATCTCTAAGTAAGTAGAACCAGATTTCATGCCTTTATTTCAAAAATTTTTTAATCTTAATTTATTTTTGAGAGAGAGAGGCAGAGAGAGAGAGGGAGACACAGAATCAGAAGCATGCTCCAGGCTCTGAGTTGTCAGCACAGAGCTCAAGGCACGGCTCGAACGCACAAACCGTGAGATCATGACCTGAGCTGAAGTCAGACACTCAACTGAGTCAGGCACCTGGGCGTCCCTGGTTTTTAAGGTCCATACATTGCATTTGATGGCTATAGGTCTTAAGTCCCTCTGACTCTACACCATATCCCCCTTCTAACCTTTTTAAAAAATGTTCATGCCATTGGTTCGTTAAGATACTGGGTAAATACCCTCATGGAATCTCCTAGAATCTGGACTTGGCTAATTAACACCTACATAGTGTCCTTTAATATGTTCCCGTGTTCTCTGTAAACTGGTAGTTAGACCTAGGAGCTTGATTAGACTCACATTCAATTTTAGTTTTTTTGCACTAATACTTCAGTTTTTTGTAACACATCAGGAAGAACATAATGTCTGGTGGTCCTACTTTTAGCAACAGGATTGATCTCTGGATTCGGGTGTTGTCTGCCTCAATCCATCATTATGAA
Source organism: Lynx rufus (assembly GCF_022079265.1). NCBI lineage: Eukaryota > Metazoa > Chordata > Mammalia > Carnivora > Felidae > Lynx > Lynx rufus. The sequence goes on from NW_025814828.1 coordinate 36,493,019, forward strand.
GTTCACCATTGACTTTTATTTCAATGATTTTAGCAGCCAATAATGCCTAGCTCCATAATTAGGGGTTCCAAAATGGAAGTTTTCCCCAATGTTTTGTTATGAAGACTATCAAGCACAGAGAAAATTAAAAGACCTGTATAGTAAATAGCATATTTACTGTAGATATTTACACATAGATTCCTACAATGAACATTTGCTTTATCAAGTATCTACTCATTCCTCTAACCATCAACCCATGTTTTCACTAAAATTCAGCACACATGCCATTCAAGTTTAATATTTAAAATGATGTTTAAGGTAAAATTTACATGCTGGGAAATGCACAACTCTTAGAGTACCTTCGACACCTTGCACAGAACTGTGTAACCCATATCTCTATCATGATGTTATCATCATCCCAGAAACCTCCTTCATCACCTTTCCATTTAATCTCTGCTGCTATGTCCCCAGTGCAAACCACTGTTCTAATAATTTTCACAACTTTGTTTTGCTTGTACTAGAACTGCGTATTATACACAAAGCCATATACTATGGACTCTTTCATGTAAGGCTTCTCTCACTAAGCATGTTTGTGAGACTTATCCATTTTGCTGTGATCAGTGGTTCCTCTCTTTTACGGCAGAGTGAATACCCTTGTATGAATATACAATAGTCTGTCCATTCTCCTGTTGATGGACATCTGGGCTGTTTCTAGTTTGGGGATATTATGAATAAAGCTGCTACGAATGACTTCCAGAATAACAAGTTGGTTGCCAGGCAACTTCCAAAGGTGACCAATGAAGGTTTTTTTGTTGTTGTTGTATTGTTATGAATTTATAGGTTTTTATATATTGATGCATTTTAATCAATTATAATCATTAATGTACAAATTGTCCCATTTTTAGCCAGGAGTCAGCTCTTATGCCCTTTTTTAAGACTCTAGAAGTCTGAGAACTTTCTTGCTTTCAGGCACAAGATGTTTGAGGTTTGCCTTATTCATTTCTTGCCCCAGATTTGGAACCAGTCATTTCTCCAAGTAGCCCCATTTCTGTGTAGTGGGAAATGGTATTTAAATTCACAATATGGGTATTAGGTATATTATTACTTCTGGGTTATTCCTGCTTTGCCTTTTCAGTGGACAGAGCTAAAAAATCTGTATTTTTTAGAAGAAAAATAAATTAATTCATACTGCTACATAGGGTTTCTTTCAATAGGGTTGTTACTTGATTTCTTTGATTTTGTCAAGTAACATTGGTACCTAATGACATTAACATAGTTACTCATCTGCGTTATCCCCTAGAGTGTGTGTATAAAAGTACCTACATTGCCAGTAACAACAAAACCACCATATGCTGTTCACGATTTCTTTGTGGTTCTTTTTGTCCTTATGCCATATCCTACCTGGGATGTGCAATCAAAATACTGTTTTGCTATTGAATAAAGTAAGAATTCATGAGTCTCTGATGTAAGTAATAAGTAAATGAAGAGAGAGAAGGAAAAACTGTCATGTGAGTAGAAAACCAATTAATAAATGGAGAAGAAATTCTAGCATGAGAAATCACCATTTGGCAGTTATCATCACGATTACTAATTGAAGCAAGAACCATCAAAAGGTAGTTACTAGTGGGTAAAAGTTTGAAGAGTGACAGGGTATTTGTAGAATCTCAGAGTAGCTCCCCACAGGATACTTTATTAATTACAAAATGTAAAAGAGTAATTTTACAGGGGAGCAACCTGAAAGATACTATTATCAAAGTTACTATTGGGGTGCCTCGGTGGCTCAGTCGAGTGTCTGACTCTTGACTCTGGCTCAGGTCATGATCTCATGGTTTGTGGGTTCAAGCCCCATGTAGGGTTCTGTGCTGAAAGTTCAGAGCCTGCTTGGCATTCTGTCTCTCGCTCCTTCTCTCTCTGTTCCTCCCCTGCGTGTGCTCTCTCTCTCTAAATAAATAAACTTAAAAAAAAAGTTTCAAAGTTACTATTGCTAGTAGTGGGACTAAGAGCATTGTGCTTCCTTCACTGACAAGCACTCAGCAACATGGCTGTATGATATTTGTGCCAAAGATCCTAACTGTGTCAAATCATGAGGAAATACCAGACTGACCCAAACTGAGGGGCATTCTAGAACGTACCGGGCCTATATTCTTCAAATATTGTTTCAGATCAAAGGGATCAAAGTGATCAAAGGAGAGTGAAGAGATTTAACAGCCAAAATGCGATATATAATCTTGTTTGTATTTTTGCCATAAAGGACGTTAGAACGGCTTGATGAAATTGGGGCCAAGTCTGTAGATTACAGAATAATACCCTTTCAACATAAATTCCCTGATTTTGATCATTTTACTGTGGCTATTCAGAGAATTTCTTATTTTTAGGAACTATATAGATGGACAAAGAAGAGTGAAATATTAAGAAAGACAAAATAAATATAGAAAAATGTTAACATGGGGAATGTGAGTGAAAGGTGATGGGAATTCTTTGTATTACTGTTGGAACTTTTCTCTAAGTCTAAAATTTTGTAAAGAAAAACCCCATCCTATTTTATTTAAAAATTATTTATTTACTTTGAGGTAGAGAGCACAAGAGAGCTAGCAGGGGAGGGGCAGAGAGAGAGGGGGGGAGAGAGAGAGAGAGAGAGAGAGGGGGAGGGAGGGAGGGAGGGGGAGAGAGGGGAGAGAGGGGAGAGAGAGAGAGAGAGAGAGAGAGAGAGAGAGAGAGAGAGAGAATCGCAAGCAGGCTCCATGCTGTCAGCACAGAGCCTCATGGAGGGATCAATTTCACAAACTGTGAGATCATGACCTGAGCCAAAATCAAGAGTTGGATGCTCAACCTACTGAGCCACCCAGGCACTCCCCCCCCCATCCCTATTTTAAAGTCACTTAAAAGAATTCTCCTTGTGGTTATGTTTTCAGTGTGTTATACAATGAGGCCAAGTTGTTTGACTACATTTGACTTGATTTGGTGTTGTAATTATAGAAAACATGTACATCATTCCAAAATCAAAACTGTAAACAAGTTCCATTCAGAGAGGTCTAGCTTTTGTACCTTCTCCTTCCCCTTAATCTCTCCTTCCTCTTTTGCTAAGTATCTGCACTAGTTTTTTGTTTATCCTTCCATTGTTATCTTTTTTGAAAATACGAAAATACATATAAGTATCAAAACTTTCACATAACAATATATCCGATAGCTGGCTCCATAGCAGTAGCAGATTTTCAGGGAGGTTTGTTTTTGTTTGGTCTTTGAGAGAGAGACATTTGTATGCTGATGGGAAAGGTACTGTGGAGGGGAAAAAATGACCCCAGAAGAAAGAAGGGACTTGTAGTGTGCAAGTAGGGAGAGGGGTTGGCCCCTGCACCAGTGAAGAAGCCAGGGTCCAGGAGCACCTGTAGATGCAAGCAGATGGGCATGTAGGAAGATGAGGAAGTTCTCTGAGTACTGTACTTCTGTTTTCTATTTACTTTGAAATAAAAGTGATCATTGGGCAGGACTGGGGCAGGAGAGGGGGTTGTTGGCACTTTGAGAAGAGGGAAGGTATGAAAAAGTACTTTCAAAGAACAGGAGAATGAACTGACTGAGGCAACGGTTGTCAAACGTCAGCATCAGAATCACACAGTTTTGCTGGCTTCCATGCCCAGAGTTATGGATTCATAAGGTCTGGGGTGAGGTCAAGAACATGCATTTCTAATGAGTTCTTGAGTGATGTAGATGCTACTGGTCTGGAAGCCATGTTCTGAGAACCACCACACTAAGGAAATACAGCAGGACTGGTGGCAACACAGGAGCCCACTTGAGGTTTGTGGTCATGAACGTGAAGAGAGACCCATCAACACGACTGTGTGTTTGTACCTAGTAGTCTTCATGTTAACCAGCAAGGTTCAGGTCTGGAGTAGGTGGTGGGCTGAACTTAACCAGGGTTGGGACTTAGATAAAGAGAAGATGGTGGTAATCAGTGATAGATGGTACCAGACAAATGTATCCATTTATTTATGCTTTTCTATATATAAATAACAGGCTAATATACCAACAAAGGAGGAAGAGGAAACAGAGACAGAAAGTAGAAAGCTCAGAATGAATAGGAAAAAGCTCATGTAAAGGAAGAACTAGAAAAAGATTACAGATCTTCCTCAATATACAATGGGGTTATGTCCTTATAAACCCATCATAAGTTGAAAATATCATTAAGTTGAGAGGTGCCTGGGTTGACTTGGTTGGACGGGCGTTCAACTTCAGCTCAGGTCATGATCTCACGGTTCGTGGGTTCGCGCCGGGCTCTGTGATGACAGCTTGGAGCCCAGATCCTGCTTCAGATTTTGTGCCTCCCTCTCTCTCTGCCCCTCCCCCACTCACACTTTGTCTGTCTCTGTCTCTCTCTCTCAAAAATAAACATTAAAAGAAAAGAATATATCATAAGTTGAAAATGGCATTTAATACACCTAATCTCCCAAATCCCATAGTTTAGCCTAGCCTACTTTAAACATGCTCAGAACGCTTACGTTAGCCTCTAGTTGGGCAAACTCATCTATCACAAAGCATATTTTATAACAATGTGCTAAATATCTCATGTAATTTATTGAATACTATATCCAAAGCGAAAAAGAGAATGCTTGCATGGGTATACAATGGTTGTAAGCATATCGGTTGTTGAGTCTCGAGACAGTATGGCCAACCAGGAGCTGCAGCTCACTGCCACTGCCGGTAACACTGCTGGTGCCACATATCGCTTGCCTGGGAAAAGATCAAAATTTGAAGTGCGGTTTCTGCTGAGCACACATGGTTTTTGCACCACTGCAAAGCCGAAAAATCTGAAGTTGAACCACTGTAAGTTGGGGACCGTATGTGCACTGAAATCTGGTCATAGTAGGGCCACCAGGGCACTGAAGATGAAAACAGGGTTAGTATTTTGAAATGGGAGGCTTAGGTGTGGAAAGGTTGCTAGTATAATATAAAAAGATTTATGCTAGATTTAGTGAAATAGAATGCTAATAGATAAACACCTATTTAAGTCATAAAAAAAATTCTGCCAAAATATATTTGCATAGCTACGCTTACTGAAGCTTTATTCACAATAGCCAAGAGGTGGAAGCAACTCAAATGTCCACTAACAGATGCATGGATAAAGAAAATGCAAGAGATACACACATGCAATGGAACATTACTCAGCTTGAGAAAGAAGGCGGTCCTGTCACATGCTATGACATGGGGGAACCTCGAGAATATTATGCTAAACGAAAAAAGCCAGTCATAAAAGAATGAAATACAGTATCATTTCACTCAAATGAATGATCTATGTTAGTGAAAATCATATAAAATAGAAAAGTAATTGCCAAGGGCAGGGAAAGGGAATTAGTATGTAGTGATGACAGAGTTTCAGTTTTGCATGATGAAAAGTTCCAGAGATCTGCTGCACAACAATATAAATATACTTAACAGTATTGGATTGTATGTTTAAAAATTGTTAAGATAGCAAGTTTAATATTACACTTTTTTTTTTTTTAACCGCACACACATGAAATTCCTGCCCGACCAACACAGTAATCTTCTTCCTTCTCAGGAGTTCTAAGGGGGAAGTAAAAGCTACAAAATATTTTCATTCTAGAATTTAAAAATATTCTGTCCCATGTGTCATAACAAAGCAAAAGCTCTGGAGAATACGGGTTCAGAAGCGTGTAAGTACCCAGATATAATTAGAATGTTAGATAAAGCCCAGTGAGTTAAATGTTATTTAGCATAAGTAAAGCTGCACGGTGACAATTATGGGGAGGATAAAAACTAATCTTTCGTTTCAGATGACAACAAAAAAAGGGAAATGCCATGAAACTGCAAGGCCAGCAGTTACAGAGATAGACAGATAGTCATTAAATATTGGATTGGGACCAAAACAAAAACTGCAGAATTCCTTCATTATTTTCTGTAGAAGATAGGAGATATGTCAATTTACTTGGGAGAGTCTGTCACAGTGATAAAAAGGGGAGAATACGATCCCAAATCTCATCTCGTCCAAAATTGTAAGACTGTTTTAGAAAATAAATCCAAGATCTTCAGGGTATGCATGAAAATACACTAAAATAATGTACAGGTCAAATAAAAGTTGAAAAAAAAACTCAAAACTTAAAAAAAAAGAATAAAATAATTCGTTACTGATGTTAGGAGAATTCAATACGGGAACGCCATTTTCTGTGAATAGCTTAATTTCTAAAGTGAATCCCGAAAGAAACAGCAAATGCAATGCATATTATGCATCACTTCTTAGGAAAAACAGAAAATGTGTATTTCTGCTTAGAATTCATAAACCTTCTTTATCTGGGGAGGATAAGAGAAAACTTCCTACAACTGCCAAGGTGAAAGGTATGCATAGAAAAAATCTTCTAAAGGAATGTTGACCGACCTTAAACATGAAGTTGCTGCATGCTGGTGGGCTGGCTTTTTTTTTTTTTCTTTGTTAACATTTCTACAAGGACTCAGAGGGGTATCATATCGAAAAAAGAAAGAAAAGGGGTGGTGGGGGGGGGAAACAGCCTGATTACCACATGCAAATATATAAAAAGACAACCTCAACCAAGTGAACCACCACCGGATGGAGAACCCAGCTGACACATAAAGAAGAGTCTCTGTGTTTAGGGAAGCTTGGGGCTCTGCTCCTTTACTGCAAGAGAGCCTGAACTGTGAGTACTCCTTGATTTCAGTTATAGAAATGATCCATTATTTCAGTTAAAATTTGATTCTCTGAATATTAAAAGTGAAAGCGGCTTCGTGGTGACTAGGACCACTTTGCTTTCTGGAGCCCTGAGTAAGGTGCTCGAATGAGACCTCTGCCTTGGTTTGACTTAAAATGAGGCTGTCTTCTTAGTTACTTGAAGTACTTGAGGACACTGCAGGGACTGAAGCTCATCTACTGATGCGGTCACACTGCTTTACACTGTCTTTTGCATTCTGCCATAAAGACCTGCAGAGCCACTTGAGTTGACTGAAAGTTATTTTCATAAGCAACCAATTTTATTTCCAATGTGGTAGAAGTGATCTATCACTTATTAACGTTATGGTTATGCTGACTCCCTAGTTTCAATGGTTGTACTTTACTGTTAAATTTATAGCAAAATCGAATATACTACTAATTGTATTATTTCCTAAGCAACATGCTTTTGATTTTTATTCTGTATGCAGCAATTAGTGCAATTTTTTGAAGCATGGCCTGAGGGATCCGGTCACTATCAAGTCAAACTACAAACAGTGAAAGGTTGCTACTATTGCCAAATAGGTATGTATTTTAACAGAGCGATGTGATGTTTTCACAAACGTACCCAGAATGCATTTAAAAAGCTTTTGCTCGGATTGCCTGGCTGGCTCAGTCACAAGAGCATGCAACTCTTCATCTCAGGTTTGTGAGTTCGAGATCCATGTTGGGTGTAGAGATTACTTAAATAAATGCAAACTCAAAAAGAAAAGAAAAAGCTTTTGCTTATTCGAGGCCACCGCGGAATCTGTAGGGTGCTGCCCTCCAGTACAGAAGCTCCTACGTGAGCCAGATGAAGACTATCGGAAGGGGGTGGTGGTACCGGCTACAAATGCAGCACTAACACAGCATGGCAAGCTTCAGGATTTGTCAAGTAACAACACTTAAAAAACCTTTACCATCTACTATCAGGAAACCATTGTGACTTCAATATGGCACAGGAGTCTCAATGCCCACTGGGAAATTAGTCCACTATGTGAATACAGTGGTCTGTTTCTTGTCCTCACTGGCCATTCTTATCAAATAAGTAGTTTTTAATACATCAACAGATGGCCTTAAGAATAGTGAGTGACGGACACATTGAACGGAGGCAAACATCAGCCATTAAGTGTAAAACAGAATCTAGTCTGTTAATTTGTTAATAGACGACTAGACACTAGCCATCTAATACATGGTTCTAAATGATGGCTACTATTACTACTTAAACAAATGCATTGCTTTTGCTTTATTTTCTCTCTCGTTTTTTTTTTAATGTTTATTTATTTTTGAGAGACAGCGCGAGCGGGGGGAGGGGCAGAGAGAGAGAGAGACAGACAGACAGACACAGAATCTGAAGCAGGCTCCAGGCTCCAAGCTGTCAGCAAAGAGCCCAACATGGGGCTCGAACTCACAAGCCATGAGATGATAACCTGAGCCGAAGTCAAACGCTCAACCATCTGAGCCACCTAGGCGCCCCATTTATTTTCTCTTTTTTTAAAAAATGTTTATTTTGAGAGACAGCAAGAGCATGCATGCATGCATGGGGAGGGGCATGGGGAGGGACAGAGAGAGAAAGAGAGGAAATCCCAAGCAGGCCCCCCACTGTCATCACAGAGCCCAGACGTGGGGCTCAATTCCATGAACTGTGAGATCATGACCTGAGTTGAAATCAAGAGCTGGACTCTCAATCAACTGAGCCATCCAGGCTCCCCTTACTTTATTTTCTTTAGGCTTGAAAATAAAGCAAAACCAGAAAGGTTTTTGTGCTAACAGCTTTCTAGAAACATCCTGATTATGGCTTTCAGGCCTAGAAGTAAGTTTGAAACTAAACATTCTGATGAATGATTTGTGATTCTGTAAACTCTGGACTTCTTTACTTACTCTAATGGACAGGGCAAATGAAAAGATTAATACCTTTTTCCAAAAAAGTAAAGCTAGAAGGTATAGCCTCTTCTTAAAATTGCTAATGTGAGGGGCACCTGGCTGGCTCAGTCAGTAGAACATGTGACTTTTGATCTTCGGGTTGTGAGTTCAAGCCCCACCCTGGGTATAAAGATTACTTAAAAAAAATGAAATCTTTAAGGGGTGTCTGGCTGCTCAGTCGGTGGAACATATGACTCTTGATCTTGGGGTTGTGACTTTGAGCCCCACAATGGGTGTAGTGATTACTTAAAAAAAAAAAAATCTTAAAAAAATTGCCAACGTGGATAATGTTGAAGGAATCATGTCTAAATACTGCTGACAGAACTCAGAATTAAAAAAGAAAATGCTGTTCATATGTGATCAGGAGGAGTGAGGTTTAGGGATCATGGACCCTAAAAGGTAGGCAGATCTGAGTCCCAGCTTGGGTACTGCCATTTAAAGAATTGTGTGGTCATGGGTAAAGTTCACAACCTCTTGATTTCTCATTGTCTCTTTTGTAATACCTACCTCACAAGTTTAATATAAGGATTATGTACATGAATATAAATGTGCTTAACACACTGCCTGGTACACAGCAACTGCTAAATAAATATTAGTTAATGGGTCAGCCATCTAGCTCAAGGGTTCAATTCTCGATGCACATTAGAATCCCCTGAGGAGCTTTTAAAGGAAACCATTGCCTGGAGCCCATTCCAGATCAATTAAATCAGAAGATCTGGGGCTGGAGCCAGGCAGTGGTATCTTTAAAAAGCCCTCAAAGGGGTTCTAATATGCAGCTCAGGATTGAGAGCCACTGACAGTCTCTTTATATCTCCAGGGTAAGGTGCCTACTTCCTTCAGCTCGCTCCTATGACATAATTTGGGCTTTTCTCCCCATGTGGTCTGTGGCAGTTTCTAAGTGTGATGTTAGGATGAAATGGCTGTATTCCAGTTCAGGACTAGTAGTGACAACCTTCAGGTTAGTGGTGACAATCTCCACTTAAGACATTCCATATCTGTGAATTCAACCAAAGAAGGGGGTTAGTTTTTGCTGTAGGCGCATCATACTACCAACCCAGCAACCTCGGTCAAATGCAATTTTCTTAATGCAGTCAAAGCTCTTCCTGTACTTGAACAGCTGATTTTGCTGTCCACATGTAGAACTCCACCTGCTTTTCTACTAAATTCCCTCTTTCATTCAGCAATATTTATTGTGCTAAGCACTTGCTACACAGAGGCAAACAAACAAAAAAAAAAGACTTGGTTCCCAATCCTAATGGAGTTTAAGATCTGGCATGGAAGAAGGAAAAAAAAAAAAAAAGAACTACTTACAGATGAGTTTTTACAGGCATTTTGGCTATCTGAGCTCTTAAAGTCATGTCACTTGCCATCAAATTTCCTTTCATCAGTGGCCATGGGAGGTTTCTACCCAAGCTGCAGCAAGCTTCCCACCTAACCATACAATGCAAATTCCTCCTTTAGGCACCCTTTTCCTCTTCCTGGTAATCTACATTGCATTATCGGCTTCCATTCTTCCTAGATTGCCCTTTCCTTTTAGAATTTCTGATCACCAGATACATGCAAGTTTCTATAAACTTTGCTGAAATTGGTTCCTGCAGTTGAGACACAGGACAGACTAGACTGGGTCCGCCTGCCTCCCTCCCTCCACTGACCTGAACTGTGGAGACAGGCTCTTACCAGAGATAGATTACATAACTTCCTCTTCACCAGCCAGTTCTTCTTCCCTGGAATCAATTTTCCCTCTTTAGCAAAATTTTAAACTGGAATTTTACCCTCGACTATATGGTTTCTTCTTGATCAAATTATAGGTGGAATATTAAGAAAGGCTAAGTTCTTCCAAATGTATTTCTCTGCGTACCATGTCACATCCAGAAGTTATTTTCATTCAATTCCACTTTACAATATAGCATTCAGAATTTGAATGTGCATGCCTACAAAAATGTTTCCTGAGAGCAGGATCTTGGACTTGTTCACTTTTGGTTTCCATGCAGTACTTAGCCATGTATGAAATATTTACTAAAATGAGATTAGTCCAAAGGTGTTTTTATATATATAAATTTTAGAGAGAGAGAGTGTGTGTGAATGGGGGAGAGTGGTGGGGGTGGGGGAGAGAGAATGCATGTGCATGAGCAGGGGAGAGGGGCACAGGGAGAGAGAATCTTAAGCAGGCTCCATGCTCAGCTCAGAGCCTGATGCAGGGCTTGATCCCATGACCCTAGGACCATGACCTGAGCTGAGATCAAGAGTTGGAGGTTCAACCAACTGAGCCACTCAGGCATCCCCCAAAGGTGGTTTTTAAATTTTTTTAATGTTTATTTATTTTTGAGAGAGAGAGAGAGAGAGAGAAAGACACAGAATCCGAAGCAGGCTCCAGGCTCCCAGCTGTCAGCACAGAGCCTGACACAGGGCTTGAACTCACAAACTCAGTTCGTGACCTGAGCCGAAGTTGGATATTCAACTGACTGAGCGAGACACTCAGGCACCCAGGTGTTTTGTTTTTTTTTAAAACTAATTTTCATTGAGTACTTTTATGTGCCCAGGGTTAAGTTCTTCATACACATTGTGCATTTCTACAGATGAGAAACCTGAAGCTTAGAAAAGATGAATTGGTGTCACCAAGGTCACAGAGTTAGTCAGGTCTGATTTTGCTAACCTTGCTTGGAATGTCTTTGTGTTACACCTGCTAAGATGCTGCTGTAGAGAAATGGGGCAGTCACTCTGAGACCTCCTGGGACCCTCTCTTCATGTCTTCTAGCTCCTTATGATGGCCTCTCAGACTGAGGGCTTCATTGCACTCAATGCCCAGGAAGGAGCCAAGAATAGGTGGCGCTGCTAACATTCTCTGCTGCGGCAAACAAGTGGAATTCACACACACTCTTATAAGGTTCGAGCGACAGTTGCAAATGACCTAACCTGGGGCATAGTAAGCTGCAGTTAGTTGTTTCAGAATCTTGGAATGCACATCGTGCTTCCCATCTGTACTATCACTCTATGCTTCCGGGTCAGGAGACTGTCTGTCTCAACTAACTGGCAGCCTTTGCCACCCGGCTTGGTTTTGTTTGGCTACCTTGTTACAAGAGTCTGTCTGAGGGGGCAGGTGTTCTGCTCTCTTGGGTCTGCATAGCTCGCAGGCAAATGATTTTAATACGCCCAACTTGGTCTTAGCTTGAAAAGGAAGAAATTTAGGACTCTTTCTTCTATTCCCCCCCGGGATGGAAGACTGCCACAGTTTATGTCATATGCTGTGTGGCAATCCTTGCCCAAATGAACAGATACCAGACACAAGGGAAGGAGTCAAGGCAGGGAGCTGGGCAGGGGTCAGCAGTGGGCCCAGCTCACTCATGGCTGTAACTACCTTTCGGGAAATGGACCCTTATCTTTGAACAATATGAGCTGTCATTTCTCCATACGTCTGTCTCTATTCCCATAACAAACTCCATACGGCAAGTTAAATAAAACAAACCTTGAACATATACCACAGCCATAGGAAAGGTTAGAGCAGGACATTCCCTAAGACTCTAGTACACTTACTGCTTGAGTTGTGGTACCATGCTGCTGCTACATACATAGTGCAGATACTCAAAGTTTCTCCCATCTGAAAATATATCGCTTATTATTTGTGCTTAAAGAAACTTATTAAAATGGCAAATAACTCAATGCTGCTTTCCCTTGTAGGAAAATTCTGAAGATACCAAAGCTACACACAAGGAACACGTCATTTAGCACCTTCACTTTTTGATCCCTACACCAGACAATGAGAAGTCACGCCGTAACAATGCCAACCACTTCGGCCTACAGCTGGCGTTGGTCCTCTCAGGGAGTGAACTTTACAGCTAATCACAGCATCCCAACGCCACACACCATGTCAGGAACATCAGATACTGACTGTGTCATGGATGAGAAACTGCTCTCTAGCGTGTTAACAGTATCCTTCTCTGTTATTTTCATCGTGGGACTGGTTGGAAACATAATCGCCCTCTATGTATTTCTGGGTATCCACCGCAAGAGAAACTCCATTCAGATTTACCTACTGAATGTAGCCATTGCAGATCTCTTACTGATCTTCTGCCTGCCTTTCCGCATAATGTATCACATTAACCAGAACAAGTGGACACTCAATATGATCCTTTGCAGGGCTGTGGGAACACTATTTTATATGAACATGTACATTAGCATTATTTTGCTTGGATTCATCAGTTTGGATCGCTACATAAAAATCAATCGGTCTATACAACAACGGAAGGCAGTAACAACCAAACAAAGTATTTATGTTTGCTGTATAGTATGGACAGTTGCTCTTGCTGGATTTCTAGCTATGATTATATTAGCCCCTAAGAAAGAAGGCCATGATTCCAATAATTCCACAATGTGCTTCCATTATAGAGAGAGGACGAATGCCAAGGGAGAAGCAATTTTTAACCTCATTCTTGTGGTAATGTTCTGGCTAATTTTCTTACTAATAATCCTTTCATATATTAAGATCGGCAAGAATCTACTGAGGATTTCTAAAAGGAGGTCCAAATTTCCCAACTCTGGTAAATATGCCACCACAGCTCGGAATTCCTTTATTGTACTCATCATTTTTACTATATGTTTTGTTCCGTATCATGCCTTCCGATTTGTCTATATTTTTTCACAGCTAAACAATCCACCTTGCTATTGGAAGGAAATTGTTCACAAAACCAACGAGATCATGCTGGTCTTCTCGTCTTTCAATAGTTGCTTAGACCCAGTCATGTATTTCCTGATGTCCAGTAACATCCGCAAAATAATGTGCCAGCTTCTTTCTAGACGCTTTCAAGGGGAAGCGAGCAGAAGTGAAAGCACGTCAGAATTTAAACCAGGGTACTCCCTGCATGATACATCTGCTGCAGCTAAAATTCAGTCTCCTTCTTAAATCACTTGAAGTAAACACATTAAAAAGAATGAGAAAATACAACATCTTAATACTTTGAAGAACTAAAACCTATGAAACAAAGCTCTAGCATTTGCAAAGCTCAGATCTGCTCAAAGCTTGTTGCATATTTGTGATATTTCATTTGCTTAGTTGTAAAATATTTCAAGGGCAAGAGAAGCTTATACTCATCACTAGATTTTAAATCTGTATGTAAAATCTTTTCAAAACATGTTGTTAACACTCTTAACATAGATTATAGAGTTAAGTGAAATTTATAGTTTTAACAACAGAATAAAATACCATACTTTCTCAAGTTACTAAAGTAGTTACTCAAAATTAAGCACTTAATATTAGAGTGTGTTTCAAAGGTAAATGATTTGGAGACACGTGGATGGCTCAGTCGGTTAAACGTCTGGTCACGATTTATTTTGAGAGAGAGACAGAGTGCACAAGTGGGGAAGGGGGGAGGAAGAGAATCCCCCCTTCCCCACTTGTGCACTCTGTCTCTCTCTCTCTCTCTCTCTCTCTCAAAATAAATAAAGTTTTTTTTTAAAAAGATAAATGATTTGAGGACCAACAACGTGTCAGAAAATATGTTCTTTGTCATTTAAAAAGCCTGTATAATTTGCTAGTGTATTCATTTATGCCTGAACCTCCATAATAGATGACATAATAAAATTCTACTTAAAAATTAAAAACATTTATTATCTATCACTGCTTAGATAAAATAGAATTTAAATACTGTACAATAAAATCAAAGAACAGATAAGCTAAGAATTTGATAGCCTAGCAATAGGACTTAAACCCCCACCTTCTTTAAAGCAGATTTATGAATGACTCTGCCATCTTGGACCACACCTTACTGGAGTAAAATTGAAGATATGCACACCTTATGATCCATCAAGTCTGCTACTAGGTATACATTGGACAGAACGACTCAAGCATGTTCACAAAAAAACATACATAATCATGCTCAGTGAACTACTAGTTCATAACATCAAAAGCTTGGAAACGACCTAAGTTGAGTATGCATCAGCAAAGGAATGGAGAAATACACTGTGGCTTATTCACAAAAGGGAGTATTACCCAGTGCTTCAAGGAACTACACCTGCATGCATCAACATGGAGAATCAACAAAAAACAATGTTGAATAAAAAACACCCTCCCCAGACCCCAACTGCAAAAAGGGTATATACCATGTGAAATCATTTATGTAAAACACAAAAACACATAAAATACCACATTATTTATGGATCTATAGATACGTAACAACAAAATGTGCATAATATACACAACATAACACACCAACTTAAGGTTAATGGTTGCAGCTGGAGAGATTTCAAGCCAACATGGCAAAATGTTAATGTCTGTTAAGCCTCTGTGATAGTACTTGGGTATCTGTCATATTATTTTTGGCATATTGCTGAGTGTTTGAAATATTTTATAAGAAAACAAAATTATAGATTAGAATTAAAGGAAGCAAGTTCTGAAATTTTCATGTATGCTCAAAACTAACTGGAGACTAAGCCCCAAGAGAAAGGGGTCTTATTTATCAAAAGGGCTCCTGGGAGATTAGTGCGTTGCAAGGCACACTGAGAGGTATCTGCTGAATAAATGAATGAGTGGATGAATGAGACAAGGAGGGAGGGAAGGGGTGCTTAACAGAATTGGAAATGTGGGTGTATTTCGTTTTTTTCTTGTTTGGTGTATCTGGATATAACTGCACAGAGCATCATACAATTGGAATCAGGAGATGTCATTAAAGGAAGCATTCTTAAAAGTTTGTCCAGCATGTGTTCAGTTTTTTTGGTCACACATAGAATCAGAATGCTATTGAGTAAATATGTAAAAGCCTGTTATGACAAACTCCAAAGATCCATTCATAAGTTTGTCACAGAGTATGAGAATTTCTTATAGTTAGAATGATTCTTCAAACTTCAGGTGGGACGCTCATTGAGAAATCAGTATTAAAGAGTATGAAGAATTTTGTTAGGGTTGAATTTAAATTAAAAAAAAAACACTTTTTTTGATTTTTATTCATTTTTTGAGAGAAAGAGACACAACGTGTGAGTGGGGAAGAGGCAGAGACAGAGGGAGACACAGAATCCAAAGCAGGCTCCCGGCTCTGAGCTGTCAGCAGAGCCCGACACAGGGCTCGAACTCACAAACCGTGAGATCATGACCTGAGCCGAAGTTGGATGCTCAACCAACTGAGCCACCCAGGTGCCCCGAATAGAATTTTTTTTTTTAATGTTATTTGAGAGAGAGAGAGAGAGAGAGAGAGAGAGAGAGAGAGAGAGAGAGAGAAAGTGGGAGGGAGAGGGAGGGAGGGACAGAAAGAGGGGAGATACAGAAACAGAAGCAGGCTCTAGGCTCCAAGCTGTCAGCACAGAGGCCGACGCGGGGCTTGAACTCACAAACCATGAGATCATGACCTGAGCTGAAGCTGGATGCTTAACTTACTGAGCCACCCAGGTGCCCGCCTCATGGGTTGAATAAGTTTTAATGGGATTTGCCTTGTATACAATTAGTGCACAGCCATATTTCGGTAAGTACACACAACTGATTGAATAAAGAACAGGTCAAAGTGGAATTATATTTAAGAAACAAGAAACATTTGAGAAAATTGAAATTTGCAGAAAAATTAGCTCAGAAAAAACTTGTATTACTTGGCTCTGACATTATTAGCAAATACCACCAAACTGAAATTCAGCATTTGTTTGTATGGTTTTAAAATATGACAGTAAGAATTTCCCCTCATGTTCTCAAAGTTAAAAAAATTTTCTTTTACATTACTAGCAAGCATTTTATACCCCTTCATGCCTCTATTGTAAACATACAGTTTGGATGCTTAAATCACATTACTATTAGTTTTATGAACATTAAAAGAAATATAAATACACTCATAGTTCTAGAAGCTGTCTCATTATTTATATTAAATGAGATGAT
This sequence comes from Lynx rufus, assembly GCF_022079265.1. Lineage (NCBI taxonomy): Eukaryota > Metazoa > Chordata > Mammalia > Carnivora > Felidae > Lynx > Lynx rufus. The sequence continues at coordinate 36,509,476 of NW_025814828.1, forward strand.
CCCTATACAAAGTCCTGTACAATGGCATTCTTAAAAAAAAAAGGAAAATTACAACACTGAATTAATTTGTGGTATAATATTTTCAGTAAAATAAATTTTGATAAAAGTCAATCTGTGCATAAGCTTATAACAGATTTTGTTTATTGATAGAAGTTTCACTAATAATATGCCTTATAGTAAACTGAATCCTGAGAATGTTTGTAAATTTTTAGAAAAACATGCTACTGGCTTACCAAATTTAAGGCTATTTATTATATATAATCTTTTATTTCTTACCGAGCATTAGTGTTTGTAAGCAGGAAGCACTTGTCCCTACCTCCCCCAACCCAAGGTTTAGCTCTAGAAGCATACAGAAAAAGGAAATTCTGAGGTATATACATATCCTCACCTTGCAAAAGATATTCAGAACAAGTTTCTAAATAGCATCTCACATATGCAAAACTAAACAAGGGCAAACTTAACTGCCTGGCTGCCACACTGAGGCCTAAATGCTGAGTGTTGCTATTCATTTTGGAAAAGTATTCCGTGCAGAGCTGGGTTTGATGATGGTTGAATTTCTAAGATCAGGTCAACAGAAAAAGGAAATTTTGTTCAAGTACAGAAGGCTTTATTTTCAACTTCTTTTAAAATGGATTCTTCAGTCCTGCTGATATAAAAGTAGAACTAAGATAATTACAACTCTGTGAAGCAAAGCCTTACTGAAAGTTACCTGCAAGAGCAAAACAACATGAAATAGAGTTCTCTCCAAAGGCAACCTGGATTTTGCAGAAACATGTTAACAGGCTATTTTTTAGGTTTTTGAAATATGAATGGAAACTTATTTGGCCAGATATTAAAATGCATTCATGTTCAATAAGAAGAGCACTGTGCAGCAGGTCCAAGGGTACGCTTATCAGTGGAACAGAATCCACATCTCTAAGCAGACCCTTGATGATACAGGAGTAGATTATATGACATAATTAATGGCTCTCACAAGAGAAGGGGCAGGGATAATCAGAGGGCGGCCAAAGTATTCTGGTATTCAAGATGCGCTAGAATCGTCCAAAGTGGGGTTAAGAGGATTTCTGAAAAGCTTTCTGAGTGACTGTGATACACTTTCCTCCCTCAGGGAGAACCACTGCAAATAAAGGAAACATCACGAAGGGCACAGGGGAAGGAAGGGATGGGTTAATAAATAGTGCTGTGCTTATTTAAAATCAAAAGTCAGTTTACAGCCTCACCTCATTCCACACCAAAAACTGTAAGTGGATTAGACTGTCAGATGTAAATAATGAAATCAATAAAAGATTTAAAATATGTAAGTGACTAACTCATCTGTGGATGGGAAAGAACCTTCTATTAACAAAATGAGAAATAACTATAGGGAAAATGCACACTTACTATTTTTTTGATCAAACCCCACAAACTAATATAAAAGCAAAAGCACAAAGTGGGAGAAATACTCACAACAGATGATGACATCTACTTAGTCATTAAGTCAGGCACCAACAGACAACATAACTTGCAAAGAAACTTCTATTTTTGATCAGAAGAAAGCATTCAAAACTCAGAATGTACCCTGAACTATCAACTGAGATAGAAACGAAGGCACACTCTCACGTTGGATGATGCAATGTCTTTTTTCATGGCTACATGGCCCAGTTGAGAACACACACCAGTAAATGGCTGTTGCAGTGTCTCAATGCAGTCTGGTTTGCAGATGAAGATATGAGGGGGCTGGCTGGCTGGTGGTAACAACAGATTCAGAGCTGGAAAGGAAGTGCTAGGTTTGTCCTAAACTTCTGCGATGCCTCTTATTTCCCCCCTCTCAAGTTCACATGCAAGAAAATGAGAAGCAAAGTAAGACATGTTTATGTGCCCTCTACTATGCTAAGTGCTGGACACACATTATCATCTTATCTCTACCGCAATCATGTAAGTAAAACGGTCTTTGACATATGACGGGATGTTAGTTAGTGGACTTCTACTCCATAGACATGGTCTCTGCTAAGACAATGCTTTTTGTTTTCATTTCATTCTGCCCAAGCACAATGGCTAACTACTGAAATGTCTTAAAAAACAAACCAACCATAAACTGGCAACATGTATTTGGGGCAAATAATTCTGTTTATCACTCATCAGAACTGTGTGATGTCAAAAGCCAAAATCTTAAAGACTGGTTTTCTAGCTATGGCACATTTGCACACTCTGCGAAAGCTCTGCCTGAAACATGGACAATAATCTAGTAAAAAAGCATAAAGTTTGGGGAAAATAATCAAATTTTAGACCATGTCACCGTTACTAATTTTGCTTCTGCTTAAGAGTGCATGAAGACCTATCATAACATGAGATTTGAAAAATGTTTTTTGTTTTGTTTTTTAAGTAGGCTTCATGCCCAGCACGGAACCCAAAACAGGGTTTGAACTCATGACCTTGAGATCAAGACCTGAGCTGAGATCAAGAGTCGGCCACTTACCCGACTGAGCCACCCAAACATCCTGGATAAAGGTTTCTAATTGTGTTTTGAATACAGGTGTGGCTGATGCATAGAATCTCTTTTTGCTTTAGTAAGTCATACAATTATTTCAGGATTAACAGTTAAGTGCTACGGTTATATTCTGGCTTGATCATTCCATGTATCATTTTTTTTTTTTTTTTTAGTTCTAAAACATTTCAAACATACAAAAAAACATAACAAGCAGCAAGCAGCCATCACCCAAATTTAACAGATGTTGACACTTGTCCTATTTCTTAACTGTTCTCTTGTACCCATACATAACCCCAAAAGCTAGCTTCACTAAAGCTCATCTTGAGGTAGCCTCTTTCCTGAAGTTACAACGTATCATTCTGATGTGTATCTGTATACTTTTGTCACATAGGCATGTATAACAGTAAGCATTAGATTTGTTATTAAACTTTATACAAATAGTATGTTATCACTACACCTCTTTGTAACTTTTTCACTCAATTTATGTTTATGTTGATACATGTAGGCCTCATTTATTCATTTCACTGATACACAGTATTTTACTGTGGGAACAAACAATAGTTCAGTTCAATTCTCCATTTTACCTAACAATGGGCCCTTAGGTAGTTTCCACTTTTTCGCTATGAGAAACCAGGGTTAAGTGAAGTCTTTTATATGCTCTGTGCACAAGTGTGGAATTTCTCTATGGTTCACACCTAGAAGTAGAAATGCTTGGTTGTAAGGGTATGCACATCCTCAATTTATCTCTGTTGTGACAAACTGCTCTCCAAAGGTATTTTACCAATTTGTATACCTCTCCCACCACTAGCAAGATATGAGTTCTTGTTTCCCAATACTTAGTTTTGTCAGATTTACTAACTTTTGTCTGTCTGGTAGGTGTGAATGGTATCTCCCTGTGGTTTTAATTCGTGCTTGCCTGATTACAAATGAAATGGAACATCATCTCATGCTTCCCCCTTCCCCCCATTCAGGTTTCTTCTTGGGTAAATGGCCTGGTTCATGTCTATGCCTCTCCCCTTTTACCCCTTAGTTAGTTGCTTATCTTTTACTCTTTTCTTTCAAATTGTTGAAATACCTCTTTACTTATTCTGGATACTAATCTTTTGTTGTTTATGTGGGTTGTAAATCACTTGTATCTGCATGGGCCTTACCTTGTCCTTTGTTTATGGTTTCTTTTGCCAGACATCACAAAGTTAAGATGTTTTTCTCTTTTGCTTTAAAGAAACTTGCTAATAAAAAATCTAGATGAACCCTGACCCTTTGATATACATCTCTCAAAAACCATGCTAAGGAATTTGCAGAGGAAATTATAATTAGCCTGGCATTACAGTCATAAACAGAGTCCAAATGAGGCACCCTGAGAACACAGAAATCTTTTCTGAGAGTTAAACTACAAAATGCAAACATCTGAGCATAGATATGCAAATGATTTGAAAGCCTAGAAAGTCTCCTAGGCCAGGGAGTGACCTTTAAATGTATTAACATAGAAGATGTTGGTTCTGACCATCCAGAGTCCCAGAGAAGAGTCTTGAACAATGGAGCAGTATCATCATCCCATCAGTAAAGCTGTGGCAGGGATGATGGTGGGGCTGGATCCAATAGGTCTTCTTGGCCCAGTGACATTAAACAGTAATAAATAATAGAACCGAGAGTCACTGTAACAGCCAGGTTAGAAAGTTGGCTGTTGCAGCCAGACCGCCCTAGTTCAATTTCTGGCTCCACCACTTACTATGCAACCTTGGGCAAACTCTCTTTCTTCTACTGAGAAAACAAGGAGTACCTAACTCATAGTGTTGTTATGAGGACTGAGTGAGTTAATAAATCTACCTGGTCAGGAGGAAACATTCAATATGTCATCCAAATACTCAAATGGCCAGAAGCTGAAGGTGAACATCATAACTCGGAAGGTATACAGTGGAAGCTGATCTGGATCAAATGAGGTGGGGGGAAGAAACTCACAAAGGGTAATCATTTAACTTCAGATTTCATTAATAACAGCAATGTCCAGGACAAGAGTGGCGACAGACTGGTATTGCGCTAGTCAGAACCATACTCTGAATGTTGAACAAATAGAAGAGGACAGTGAGGGCACCTTGCAGGATCCCAGAAAACCAGGTGAACGAATGAGATTATGTTGCCTTAAAGCAGAAGACTAAAGGAAAGATGTTAGAGCAACAACATGTGTGTGTAGCTTCAGGGAGCAAGCTGAAATAGGATTAGCGAAGGATGGGATTTGTAAGCAGCGTGTTTCTCCAGATTGTAAGACAGGGTTTTCTAATAATTACAGATCTCACAAAGAATAGAAAGCCAGTGAGTTATTTGTTAGTAGAAGTGTTTCAATATAGTTTGGATCCCCAGCAGGCTGGGAAGGTAGCAGAGAATTTTAAGTATTTAATGAAGTTTGGATTAGATGTTCTTCAGATCCCCTTATTTAAAACAAAATTTTTAATGTTTATTATTTATTTTAAGAGAGAGAGAGAGAGAGAGAGAGAGAGCAGGGGAGGAACACAGAGAGAGGGAGACACAGAATTGGAAGCAGGCTCCAGGCTCAGAGCTGTCAGCACCGAGCCCAACGTGGGGCTTGAACTCACGAACCTCGAGATCATGACCTGAGCCGAAGTCGGCGCTTAACCAACTAAGCCACTCAGGCATCCCTAGATCCCTTTAATAGAAGTTTTGGGTCTTACAGAACATTAACTGCCTGCGTGGCAAGCAGGGGCCACCTGCGATCTAGCTGTGCCATATGTGCCAGTACAGTAACGTCATTGGGGCTACTCAGATGTGTGCATGTTGTCGGGGGGGGGCAGGGGAGGGTCGGGAGGCTGCTTGATGTACGGTCAATGCTCCCCAAGCAGTTTCCCTCAATCTTCTTTTGTCGTGAATTTGACCTAGGTCTCTTGCTCAGCACGTAGTAGGCATTTCTATTGCTAGATAAACTGTTTAAACTCTAAAGTGAGTTGGTGTATTCTAGGAACTTTGAGACTTTTTTTCAATATATGAAATTTATTGTCAAATTGGTTTCCATACAACACCCAGTGCTCATCCCAAAAGATGCCCTCTTCAATGCCCATCACTCACCCTCCCCTCCCTCCCACCCTCCAACAAGCCTCAGTTTGTTCTCAGTTTTTAAGAGACCTTTATGTTACGTGCTTAGGTTTCTCTGCTTTCTTATTGACCCTTGGTTTTGTTTGGTAATCCAAGTGGCCCAACAGGTTACCACACTGCATTCTGAAGTGGGGACAAGGCATCTTTCCTATAAACCTACGTGGCTTCCTAGCATGAACTTGGGTGGGAATGATAATCACTCTAATCAGTTATATTTTCAAATTTTATCTAATGGCAAACTTCTGGACCAAAAGATTTTAATGACTTCTGTTAATACTGCTGGCAATGCTACTCTAGCCCCTTTCCTGTTATAGACATTTCCTTTCTACAGTTCCTGCCTCTTCTCGTGTTCTCTAAGACTTTCTAGTACCCCAATCCCCCACCTCTGCTTTGTTCCTTTCCTGCATACGGCAGCACCTCTTTCTCTTCCTCAATTCAGTTTTTGCTCTGTTTTCCTACTTTGTCTTTAAACTGCCTTCCTCACAACTTAGCGCCGTCTTCTTTTTTGTGTGTTCCCTGATCTGTCACAGAAGCAGAAATGCTTCAGGTCTGCGTGGAAATTGTTTGGTACTCAAAAGAAAAACATTGTTTCCTCTATATCAAAAACAACTTTCAGCTGCTTGCAAAGGGAACTGATGAGGTTTGCATGCATGTTCATATTCAGTTCCCCTTTGTGGCCAGCGAGTCTTGAAAAACACTGGAACACACAGGGTCAGCTCCTATGGGGCCTGATTACACGGTTCCAAATATATGGGGCAACGAGTGAGAGGAATCAGCTAAGTAACTAAATGTGGGTCTCCTGGTCTGACAGTTTCCATAAGTAGCAACTACAACCCAGCATGGTAGGTGGGTGGGTCGGTGGGGCGGCAGGGTGGGAGGAAGCTACCATAGGGGAGAGTTACACTTATCCATCTTTCCACACCCTTTTGGGCTTCGGTATTGGAAAGGGTGATGAATTTATCCAGCTTTCAGGATCACACTAGTGAGAATGGGCTTTTATTTTAGTTTTACTGAAAAGCTGGATTAATATTCTGGAATCAGGAAAGGGATAAGAAGTACACAAGAAACAGCATGGATTCATGATACCTTTGATGTACTTTTCAATATAAGAAACAATCAAAACAAAATGACAGCTCCAAGACCAAAGTGGGACACCCTCTTTGCAAAGTAAACTCAACTTTTCTTTTTGAAATATTGCCCAAGAAACCATGGACTCTGAGGTAATAATGTATTAATCCCCAGAGAAAGAGCCAACGCAAACACACTTTTGGGGAAAAAATACAAAAATCAAGATAAAACGTTACCAGAGCAAGCACATTTTAAAAAATGCAGTAGCTTAAAAACAGTAGATTAAAATTCCCTGCAGCTCCTCCCATTTAGAGGTGGAGTCTTTGCCCACCTCTTGAATCTGGGCAGCTATTGTGACTTGCTTTGACCAATAAAATGTGGTGGATGTTGTAGGACATCTGAGCAAAACCTTAAGATGCCTTGCAGCGTCTAGTTTTGTCCTCTTGGAAGCCTGAGACCATCACATTATAAATAAACCCAGTGGAAAGATCACACAGAGAGAGATGCTCAGTGTGCATGGCCATCCCAGCACACGAGTGAGGTCATCGTGGACCATCCAGTCTCAAATGACTAAGAGGCTACAGAACTACAGGACACATGAGTGAGGTCATCGTGGACCATCCAGTCTCAAATGACTAAGAGGCTACAGAACTACAGGACACATGAGTGAGGTCATCGTGGACCATCCAGTCTCAAATGACTAAGAGGCTACAGAACTACAGGACACATGAGTGAGGTCATCGTGGACCATCCAGTCTCAAATGACTAAGAGGCTACAGAACTACAGGAATGACCCCAGGTGAGACTGACAGAAGAACTGCCCAGCTGAGCCCAGAACAAATTGCAGAACTGAAGAGGGAACTTATGGTTGTCATAAGCTGTCAAGTCTGGGGGTGGCTTGGTATGCAGCAATGAAGACATGGTGCATATAAAATAGAAATAGAAAAGTATCTGTCCTGTTTCTAATGAGGTGACAATAGATACAGTAAGTAATTTCGTTAACAAAAGAGGCAATGCCTTGAGTTATTTTACTTGAAAGCTGTGTCCATGATGAAGACGGAGATAGCTATTTTCCAAACTACTGTAGGCTGGGGAGGTTACTGAAGATTTAGTAACAAACCACGTGTCCTCAGACATACAAACAAGCATATGTACCCCCTGATGTAGAGAACTGAAAAGCAAGCCACCTGGTTAGGGGGTGTCTTAGATGAAAAGATCTGCAGAGTTTGTTAAGCCCACGGGAGGAAGGACTACAGGGGAGGAGAACAATGACTTCACCTATGCCTTCTTCATTAGGTGAAATACGCTTTAAGTTACATTTATTAATAGACATGTTTTCATTATAAGCCTTTCAGTAGTCCTTATTTTTATTTTTGTAAGTTTATTTATTTTGAGAGAGAGAGAGAGAGAGAGAGGCAGCAAGTGAGGGAGGGGCAGAGAGAAAGGGAGAGAGAGAATGCCAAGCAGGCTCCGCACTGTCAGTGCAGAGCCTGATGAGGGGCCTGAACCCATGAACCGTGAGATCATGTCCTGAACCGACGTCGGATGCTTAACCAATGGAACCACCCACGCACCTAGCATTTCAATATTTTTTAACTTTTAAAACTATGTCCATGAGTTGCTAGGATTAAGAAAAAAAAAAAGCTAAATAAAACTAGATGATTACAACTTTCACGTACTAAAATGTCAGACTCTTTTTACTACCAGAATAATTGTAGTTGTGAATGTTCTACAAAGGTGACTCTTGTGATAATCACTGCTACAAAACCAAAAAGTCCTCACAGGATGTACCCTATTAAAGGCAGATGAGTGGTAATGGGTTTTCATCTTAAGGACAGAAATCTCTGTCCATACTTATACTCTATCACATTTAAAGTGCTGTTCAGCTGGTCAAAGTTTGAAGTTTATCATGTTGTTAGAACTTAAAAAAACTAAACTTTTAAATTGTTTTACATTTCTAGCTGGAAAATAGAGCAATATGGGCAGCTCATGTTTCAGCCTTTAATTACAAGAGAGGTTTAACTAGGGCTGGTAATACATTGCCCTCTGCTGGCCAAAGCACTGCCAAAGAAATGAGTTACAGACTTGTGCATGAACATTTAACCTTGTGTTTTTTGTTTGTTTGTTTTTCCAATTTTCACTACTGGTATTTCTGGAGGTATGGCACTCAAGAGAACTTATGTTTCCCGGCTTCAACACTCTATTTGTTGGTTTACTAAAACAATACATTTTAGGCTGGTTTTTGATGGAGGACAGGGAAGAAGAGAAAACATGGTAATATCAGAAGCTATGCCAACACATAACACAGTTGGAGAATTATCTCAACACCAAGACTTGTTTAGAGTGATGCCTTGAAATGACTACTTCAAGTCTAATATATCTGCGTCCATCAAAATATTATCAAGATGCATCCATCAATGTAAGAACTGATTTGGGCAAGGATCATCAGTGAATGCTAAAATCAACTAAGTGAAAGGGAAACAATACATTCACAGAGGCTCAAAATATGACCTTCAGATTACTTACCTATTACAAAGGGGGAAAATGTATCTTTATAATGGGGAGTTGGCAGGAGTTAATAAATTTCCAGATTGAAAACTGCAAACAGATATACAAGTGCAACACGTTTTTGGGTCACTGGGGATACCTGGTCACCTTATCGAAGACAATAAACCAGATTCTGGTGGCAGCTAAGAATATGGGCTCTGAAGTCACACTGCCTGCGTCCAAATTGAAGCCCTACGCTATAGCTGTTATATTAATATCAGGAAGTTATTTATCTTCTATGGGCCTAAATCTCCTCATCTAGAAAATGGTAGTAATAATAGTATCTATCTCAGAGATATTTTAACAATTGAATGAACATATATAAAAAGCACTTTGGTGGCTGCCATTTATTACTGTAGGTTTTCTGGAGGTAAGACCTCAGGTGGCCAACTATACCTTGCCTTCCCCTCACATCTCTCTTCTTGCCCCTTGAAAAAGGACAAGAAGTGATGGGGAGCAGGGGACTTCACTTCAAGACAACTGTATCTAGAAATTCAGAAGAAATGATTGGTAATAAAGTGGCCAGGAAACCCTGGTCTTGGGAAGAAACGGACAGTGGTGAGAGTTCTGCCTTTTTAATTCCCCAAATCTCCCTGCAATACAAGTTACTGTTTCCCAGGGCGTAGGTGTGGGTATGTGTTTTGTACCTGCGGCAATCTGATGGCCTAAATTATTTTTAGAATTCTATCATCAAATGTTTCCTTTTCAGGAATTTTTCTATCTACTTTTGGCTTTTCAAAGAGCCTTAAAAAAAAAAAAAAAGTACGGCAGGCTCAGAAGCATGTGAATTAACCTTAAGTCACTCAAAGATGTTGAAATTCAAAATGTGACTGCCCTCAAAAATACTTTTTGCCTCATCTAATCTGATGCTGAAGTTTCTTCCCTTCCCTGAACCTGATTTGCCATCTACTTTCCGATTGCCACCTCTGAGGTCATTCCTTTTTTTTTTTTTTTCTAATTTTTTAATGTTTTTATTTATTTTTGAGAGAGAGAAAAAGAAGAGTGCAAGCAAGGGAGGGGCAGAGAGAGAGGGGGAGACACAGAATCTGAAACAGGCTTCAGACTGTCAGCACAGAGCCCGATGCGGCGCTCGAACTCACAAACTGTGAGATCATGACCTGAGCTGAAGTCAGATGCTTAACCGACTGCGCCACCCAGGTGCCCCTAGGTCTAATTCTTAGGACTGCCACCGAGACTGCTACAGTGTTTCCGTGGTGTGCCTTTCTAGAAGACCATGTCTAGCCACTGCATGCAAACCTACGTGAAAAGGCAAAAGCCAAATATAATGAACCTTTGATTAGTAGGTCCATTTATGTTTTGTCATTGGACCCTTCTTACAAAGCTCATCACTTTTCTGTGTGGTTATCAACTTCCCAACTCCGGACCGTAATTTCTGCTGTTTTTAAAGTTGTTCTTGAGGGAAATACTCCCACAATTTGCTGAGAAATCAGCTCCTCAAAGTAGAGGCTCTTTACACCCTGATTAAGGGTGGGCCGGCCGCAAGAACAGCTGCTCGCTGTAGCAGTGGGGGCCGGCGAACAGCACCCTGGAGATGCGGCTGTGGCCAGACACCACATCCTGAAGGGAGCAGGGGGCTCAGCAAGCCTTGAACAAACCACAGCTTTGAGTAACAGGTCTGTGCTGCACTCCTCCTAAAGGTAACCACTGGCTTGGGTGTGCACTGAACTGGATAAGAAGCTTCCACCGCCCCCCTTTGGGAGAACTACTTATCTTTTGAACATGATGTTCTAACACAGACTACGTAAGTTAGGCCTACCTTCTCTTCCTGCACACCAGCCTCCTGTTGCTTGAACTCCTGATGCCAGAAAGAGTACTCAAAAAAGGCTAACTAAAGCCAGTTTAGACCCTAACCTAAAATAAGTGTCTGGCTGAAACACAGAGGTTCAGGTATGAGTGAGCTGTCTGGTGTCCTCTGGGTTCTGGCTCTGAGGGGAATTGGTAAGGGACCCTAATCCTGATCCCTCTAATCCATGTGAGTCTGGAAAAGTCTCATGCACCATTGCTTTATATAGCTCACCATGGGTTGTCAAAATCAATTACCACATGCTTGCCCTCTGAACCATTCTTGCCGAACGACTCTCCACACGAATTCTGGGGTGAAACATTCACTTGATACACGAATATGTCGAAAGCAGGAAACTTAGCACAAGGCAGGGCTTATATTCTGGGGGAACTACTCTAATACCTCAAGAAGTAAATCATAAGGGTCAGAGCACAACATCTAGGAGATCAGTGTTTGGCAAATGATGTAGGAAGTGATTAGAAGTGCTGGACAAGAGTATTTGCACTTGGAGTACAGAAGCACAACTTTGAAGAGGGATGAATGGGAAAGATGAATGAGAACCAAAGAAAACTCCTGGTGGCCTGAATGAGAAAAGTCCAAGGGGCCACTTTTACAGAGCACTTGTAATCCCTGAAATTTCTGCCTGACAAGTCATGTTTTTGTGAATTTAGTATTCTCTAATATTTACGTTTTCCTACCAATTGCAGTATTTCTTAGAAAAGCAGAAAATTTTAAAAGTCCTTATGTTTCCATTAAGGAATTCAAAACCACCTCAATCAAAAAGAATTTATACTGTTATTAATGGCTAAAAATTAGCTTGAAGTCCAAAGTTTGCAAAGACTAAAAAATAGGACTTGATTTCTTCCATAGTCAATTCTGCTACCTCAGAGCCTAGAATAGGAAACCCTGTCTGAACAAAGTTAAAAGTATTCAAAACTGTGGGGTGGCTGGGTGGCTCAGGTGGTTAAGTGTCCAACTCTTGTTTTTTTTTTTTTTTTTTTTAAATGTTATTTATTTATTTATTTATTTTTTTAAATTTTTTTTTTCAACGTTTATTTATTTTTGGGACAGAGAGAGACAGAGCATGAACGGGGGAGGGGCAGAGAGAGAGGGAGACACAGAATCGGAAACAGGCTCCAGGCTCTGAGCCATCAGCCCAGAGCCTGATGTGGGGCTCGAACTCACGGACCACGAGATCGTGACCTGGCTGAAGTCAGACGCTTAACCGACTGCGCCACCCAGGCGCCCCTATTTATTTATTTTTGAGAGAGCACAACCGGGGTAGGGGCGGAGACACACACACACACACAATCTAAAGCAGGCTCCAGGCTCCAAGCTGTCAGCACAGAACCTGAAGTGGGGCTCAAACCCACGAACCGTGAGATCATGACCTGGGCTGAAGTCAGACGCTTAACCGACTGAGCCACCCAGGCGCCCCAAGGGTCTGACTCTTGATTTCAGCTCAGGTCATGACCTCATGCTTTGTGAGTTCGAACCTGGCGTTGGGCTCCATGCTGACAGTGTGGGCTCTGCCCCTGTCCTCCCAACCCTCAAAATAAACAAACAAACATAAAAAAATATCTTTAGAAAGTATTCAAAACTTGACCTCAGTTTACTTACCCATAAGTAACACCAGGTACAACTGACCCCCAAGACAGACCAGTAATTCCTGCTTTCTAAGGCAAAGGATGAGATTGGAGAAAAAAAAAAAGTCACGTGCTTTCAAGTTAATTTACTAGTTGTGTCACCTTGGGCATGCTATTTAACATATTATTTACCTCTTTGAGACCCAGTTTCCTCACATATAAAATGGGACATCTGCCACTCATTGCTAGAGCTCTCCTATGTAAACTACTCTGCCCAGTACCTAGCACAGAAATGTTGCTTAGTATGTGTTCTCTTTCCTTCTAGTTCCTTTGGCCTTTCAGAACCATTATGATTCATTGTTTTCTCCTTTTGCTAATTTGTAGAGCATTTAAAGTCTGTATCACACATCACATATTAATCTGAATTCTTGGCTTGCTTGTTCAATCACTCTTGAATTTCCACACACCACTAGAAAACAAGTAGGAACTCCAATAAATATTCATTAAATGAAATGCGCTGTTTAATACAGAGCACTAAAAATCAAGACAGGAAGAAATGGCAAAACGTACATCCATCCAGGCATTCTTGCTCAATAAATGATCAGTTGCCTGACAATTATTTTAATAAGTTGACTCTTCTCTGGTCCAATGGTTGACTGACATCCTGTGGTAGCCAGCTTCCAAGATGGCTCCCAATGATCATCACCTCCTGCTAATGACCTCTTCACACTGAATCACTGCTGGCTCTCTGGGACCAACATAATACTGCAGAAGTGACAATGTTGATTTCAGAGATAGATTAAAAAAAAAAAAAGACATTGCATCTATGGTCTTCTTTTCTCCAATCACTTGCTGGGTGTGTGTGTATGTATGTGTGTATGTGTGTGTGTGTGTGTGTGTGTGTGTGTGTGTGTGTGTAAGCCAGCCACCAAGTAGTGAGGACAGATGGCTACGTGATGTCATGCAACTTATGTGACCTTTTCTGAGGTTGTTTTCCTCACCTTTAAATTAAATATATTTCATACTACTTATTTCACAGGGTATTGTGAAGATTGAATACAATATGTAAAACACAGACCAGAATGCCTGGCACATAATAAGCTTTCATGCGACGTGGCTAATACTGGTGGTGGTAGTGGAAGCTATAGGAATTGATGGATGTGAGATGTGAAGGAAAGAGGGGAATCGAGGATGATTCCTAGGTTTTTCGCTTGAATAACTGAGGAGGTGATGGTACCATTTACTGAGTTTGGGGACAATGAAGGAAAGGCTGTGGAGAGCAAGGACATTTTCTTTTTCTTGGACTAAAGGTGCTTAAGCCTCAAAGTGGTAATATTAAAATTCTCTCTCAATTGCTTATAAACACAGCATTTCACTTCCATTCTTTCTTCTCTAAATTACTTCAAACTTTTTTTTGTTGTTCTAAGTAATTCCTTCCTGGAACATGAAAAGTTGTTGAAGTAAAAATGATAGGAATTCCAGAGTCCAAATTACTGTGCAATCAATGGCCATATAATTCTGGATGAGTCACTGTTCATAATGAAGTGAGGGCAAGCATTACAAAGAACAGCAGCAGGACAAAATCCACTCAGGTAGTTCTCACTTTTGTTTTAGAGAGCACAATTTGCAAACATTAGGGAGGATTTGTGCAATCAACATGAAATAAGATATGCATTGGGGGTTATGAGAAATGGCAAGGTACTTCTATTAATTCTGAGTGAAGATTTACCGATAACTGAAGTGCTCAGGCTTGACGAAATTACATTTCTGTTCCCATTCTCAGACTCCCAGTGGTTTCACTGACACAAGGAAGGGTAAATGTGTGATGCAAGTCTGGTGCGCACTTAGCTTGCATTTAGTTACTAGTCCACAAACTCATTAATAACCATCTTCTTTATAAAACTGGTTTCACCATTCTTTACATCATAATAGAACTACTCATTTTATCCAAGGAATATTTGGTCTTCGGATTCTGGCACTTTCCAGGATTCTCCAAATCCATTAAGAAATGCTCCAAACAATGTATACTACTTTGAATCTGAATGGAGGACCACACGGGGCAATTCAAAGTACAATGGAGAGGTTCACTTGGTAACCAAGCTGGGATCCAAACCCCTGGGCGCAGTCTGTACTCACAGTGCACTGCTCCCACCCTCAACTCTTTATCCTTAAAACAAAGGATTTTTCCCAAAGATGATCATGAAGTTCTGTTCTGGTTATACGCTAATTTGATTCTAGTAAGCTGCTACGGGTAAGAAAAGTCTGGGTTTTCTTTCCCTTTATTCTTGGTAAAGATGAATTGCAAATGAACCATCCACAGATTTTACAGACAGGTTTGTACCAGTATTTTCTTGGGTTATTATGAAGCGGTTCCTTCTACCACTGTGATGTATAAAACTAGCTATGGGGGACTAAACCTTTGAACTTAATTAACATCAGCCAAGCATGCTAATAAAGCTACTTGAGGTAAAACTGGTTCACGAAATAATCATAAGGAAGTACAATATATATATTGTCCACCAAACTTCCTCCCACTACAGAAATAGAGAAATGAGGTTTTTTCAGAGGTAGTTGCTACATTTACCATAACTACTGAATTTCTTCAATACTGTTTAATTTCCTTTTTTCCCCCCTACTATAGTATGTGTCATGCAAGAATCTATTCACACTGACTAGACTTGAAAGATACCGGGTGGTCAGAGAATTTTCAGTCTGGAATTTAGCATCCCTGTCCTGAACAGCAGAGCCTGGGCTGGTGTAAACGACTCATACAGGTAAGACTGATCACTTAACTTCTAGCTTAAAAGTTTACTCTACAAAAACTCTAATAGGACTAAAATGTTTACATTTTGAAAACTGATCATTACGGTCTTTTTACCTCCTTTCTGTTTGGAAGTGTTTGCTAAGTGTGAAATAGAAAAGCAAAGGCAACAGTAATAGATAGCAGCAGACGCTGTATGAGGCGGTTTAGTTTGCAAAAAAGGAATACAGAAGCACTATTACCTTTTTGGATTTTAATATATAGTGCATTATCTGCACATGGCTGGGGGGTAGGGTTCTTTTTTAATATCATTACAAAAGGAAGCTTCATTTCTCACATAAAAATCTACTTGGATCAAATAAGTTTTTCTTAGGAAATAAACTGGCTTATTTCACTTTCTATTTGACTAATTTTTAAATCAGTCAAGTTACAGGTTAGGCTTTACATATTTACAACTGGTAATACACTAACTGCAACCAGATTCTTTTTTTCTGTTTTAACGTTTATTTATTTTTGAGAGAGAGACAGACAGACACACAGAATAAGAAGCCGGCTCCAGGCTCTGAGCTGTTAACACAGAGCCCAATGTGGGGCTTGAACCCACGAACCATGAGATCATGACCTGAACTGAACTCAGAAGCTTAATCAACTGAGCCACCCAGACACCCCTGCAACCCAATTCTAATTTGCTAGGCTGTCCTGGACTCAGATATAAACTCACACTGAACCATATGGACTGTTTTCTCAATAAAAATTGCAAAGAAATAAAATGATAGACAGTGGTAGACATTAATTAAGGGTCTCAGTATTGAACCTAGAGACACTGTACAGCCCTCAAGCTTTCAAGGCCTTGCGTGGGGATTGCTTAGCTGAAAAAATTATTTAAAAATTATAATAACGTATTTGGAAGAAAACTCTATTTTTTAAAAAAGATTTTATTTGTAAGTAATCTCTATACCCAATGTGGAGCTCGAACTCACAGTCCCAAGCATCAAAAGTTGCGAGCTCCACCAACCGGGCACCCAGGTGCCCTCCCTTCCCTATTTCTGTAATCCAAGATGCAAATATTAAAAAGTGTGCCTCTGAAGAGGGGTAGAGAGTGAAATAGCTCTAAGGGGCTGTGGGCATATAAGAAGGTGGTGCATGGCATCTCAGAAGGCAGATGCATGGGAACATTTTTGTGTTTATCAAGACAGGATGTAATTTAAAAAAAGATTGAGAATCCCCACTCTAGATTTTTATAAAAGAGAATGTGGTACCTAGAAAGCTATGGTGATAAAAACAGAAATGTGGTACATTCTGAATATAGCTCATGATTCTTATCTGACCAGAATCCAATAACTTGTTATTCCCACCTGAAAGGAATAAAGGATGAAAATAATAATGAAAAAGAGTGTGTGTGTGACTCTTCAACACTTCGTGTGTACCATTTGATGCAAGAAAGATTTAAAAATAAGACATAGGGGCCCCTGTCTGGCTCAGTTAGAAGAGCGTGTGACTCTTGATCTCAGGGTCATGAGTTTGAGCCCCACGTTGGGTGTAGAGCTTACTAAAAATAAACAAACTTAAAAAAAATTAAAATGAGACATAAAAAAAGCAAAATCCATGCCTGCATTTATGCTATGATTAAATTATCTTCTAAAAAATCATATTCTTTGAAAAACCAAGATACTAAATTATACACAAAGACACATGAGGGCACTCTAACCAACAAGCATAGGAACTACAGTTTTGACATAGAATTTTAAAGATTTTTGAAAAAACTGAAGTATGGCAGTTTAGCATTAAACATTTAAAATAAGAAATTACCGATGCCTTTTGGTAAAGACCCTGAAATTTTGGTGTCTATCCTTGGTCAACCGTACCTGCCTTCTGTTCAATCCAGGACCTTGTCGGAGTATTTGTGTAGAATTAAGTTTACTTCTTTTTTTTTTTTTTTAACTTCAAAATTTTTATTTAAATTCTAGTTAGTTAACATTAGTGTAATATTGGTTTCAGGAGTAGAATTCAGTGGTTCATCACTTACATACAACACCCAGTGCTCATCATAACAAGTGCCCTCCTTAAAGCCCATCACCCTGGGGTGCCTGGGTGGCTCAGACAATTAAGCATCCTATTCTTGATTTTCGGCTCAGGTCATGATCTCACAGTTCGTGAATTCAAGCCCCACCCACATCAGGCTCCATGCTGATGGTGTGGAGCCTGCTTGGGATCCTCTCTCTCTGCCCCCCACCCCCACCTCACTCATGCTTGTGCTCTCTCTCAAAAATAATAAACTTAAAACAAATACCATCACCCATTTAGCCCATCCCCCACACAAGTTTACTTGTGAAATACGAACAGAGAGGATTCCAATAGTATTAAGATTATAGATAGGTGCTTTTTTTTTTTTTAATTTTTTTTTTCAACGTTTATTTATTTTTGGGACAGAGAGAGACAGAGCATGAACGGGGGAGGGGCAGAGAGAGAGGGAGACACAGAATCGGAAACAGGCTCCAGGCTCTGAGCCATCAGCCCAGAGCCCGACGCGGGGCTCGAACTCACGGACCGCGAGATTGTGACCTGGCTGAAGTCGGACGCTTAACCGACTGCGCCACCCAGGCGCCCCGAGATAGGTGCTTTAATCTAGCCATGAAAAGACACCATTTTGAAAAGCATGTACAATTTATGTACAATTAAGGTGATAATTAAAAATCATTCTTCTATTAATGTGGCCACAAAATATTTTTTGCAACTTTCCTTTGGCCAGTATGTAGTGCTTGCATGTGCCTTAAAATATTTTAATTACCTTTCTAGGCAGAAGCCAAAGAATGATAAATCTCAGGAATTTAACTATTTGTATCAAATTTTGGTTTTTAGACCAAGGCACTATCCAGAATCACCTCTTTTATTTCCAGTGGACAACTGTGATTAGAAAAGGTGAGAAAGCCTCTGTACTTTCCCTTTCCATCCAGTACATTTACATTACTATTTTATTTCATCCAATGCTTTGGAAAAACTATTCAAATACCATCTATAATTTTAATATTAAATGTCTGCAATTCTGTTCTAGCACCTGTGACAAAATTCAAGAAAATTTGCTATAAATGAATAACAACTCAACATGTATTCAACCATCCAGGATCTCTTCCATGGCTCTACCAATCATTTATACCTTCCTCTGCATCATTGGTCTCTTTGGAAATTCTCTCTCTCAATGGGTATTCTTAACAAAAATAGGCAAGAAGACATCGACGCACATCTACCTAGCACATCTTGTGACTGCGAACTTGCTTGTGTGTAGTGCCATGCCTTTCATGGGTATCTATTTCCTGAAAGGTTTTCAATGGGAATATCGATCTGCACGATGCACGGTGGTCAATTTTTTGGGTACTCTATCCATGCACGTGAGTATGTTTGTCAGTGTCTTAATTTTAAGTTGGATTGCCATAAGCCGCTATGCCACCTTAATGAAAAAGGATTCAGTCCAAGAGACCACTTCGTGCTATGAGAGAGTATTTTATGGCCACTTACTGAAAAAATTTCGCCAGCCCAACTTTGCTAGAAAACTGTGTGTTTACATATGGGGAGTTGTACTCGGCATAATTATTCCAGTTATCATATACTACTCAGTTGTAGAGGCTACAAAAGGAGAAGAGAACGTGTGCTATAATCGGCAGACAGAACTAGGCGCCGTGATCTCTCAGACCGCAGGTCTCATTGGAACCACATTTATTGGATTTTCATTTTTAGTCGTACTAACATCATACTACTCTTTTGTCAGCCATCTGAGAAAAATAAGGACCTGCACTTCCATTACGGAGAAAGATTTGACTTACAATTCTGTGAAAAGGCATCTTTTGGTCATCCAGGTTCTGCTAATAGTTTGCTTCCTTCCATATAGCATTTTTAAGCCCATTTTTTATGTTCTGCACCAGAGAGGGAACTGTCAGCAACTGAATTATTTAATCGAAATAAAAAACATCCTCACCTGTCTTGCATCAGCCAGAAGCAGCACAGACCCCATTATATTTCTTTTTTTAGATAAAACGTTCAAAAAGACACTATATAATCTCTTTACAAAATCTGATTCACCACATATACAACCCTATAGTTGACTTCTGACTAGAAAACACCAGCAAATAGAAAAGTGTTTGTGTGGTGATTTAGGGATACTGGACTACATGATTAACAGGT
Source organism: Lynx rufus (assembly GCF_022079265.1). Lineage (NCBI taxonomy): Eukaryota > Metazoa > Chordata > Mammalia > Carnivora > Felidae > Lynx > Lynx rufus. The sequence goes on from NW_025814828.1 coordinate 36,528,990, forward strand.
CACAGCTTGATTGAGATAGCAGGCCCTAAGAAACCCTCTTTGGTTTTAGAAATAACCATAAAATTCACTTTCCAGCTCTACTAATACTGCAAGTTGAGATGTCAGAGACTTTCAGAGGCAAAAGTCAAGCATATTAAAAGGATCTCACTGCATATGAAAGCAAGAGACCATTTTCTCTTTCAACTCAACTGTGTATGCTTTTATTCAGAACAAAACATTTCATGACTGTAGGATAAAGCAGCAAATGGTTTATGACTTTTCTCCTTTCTAGTAGTGGCAAATATAAAGGCCCATCTGGGCCTAAGGTTTTGTTGGTAACTTTAAAAATGAGTAAAAGAAAAAAAGTCAGTCAGAAATTTCCTCACCAAAGTCCTATCTAGATGTATGAATAGTAGAGTGTAAAAAGCCAAGGCTTTATAAATGCCCTATTTTGTATTGTCTGCTCATGTTACTGTGAGACCAATAATCATCGATTCCAGTATTTATTACGCCAGTGTTTTTATATATTTGGGTTAGGCTTGGTCGAAATAAAAGGCTAATACAATGTCATTATATGCCGATTTTCATCACATCTTGTAAATTTTCCTCTGTATTCAATATAAATAATGTGATTAATGACAAATAGTACCTGGCAAGTAGATATGCTCAATCAATTTTTGTGAAAATAAATGAATGAGTGATAAGGGCAGTATAACAGTATTGTTGTTGAGAGACTGGTCTCTGGAATTAGAGTCCCTGGGTTTGATCCTAGCTGAACCTCTTCTCTTACTTAGCCAGACAATCCTCAGCAACTTACTTACCCTCTTAAAGTGTTAAGTTCTTCATTTGTAGAATGGAGAAATACTACGTAATTCATAGGTACTATTATTAAATCAGTTGATGTTACTATTACGAGTAGCTGTCATTTACTAAGCATTTGCTATGGGCCAGGCACTCTGCCTCTATGCTTTGCATGTATTTTAGTCATCACCACCATAAAGGATGCCAATTTGCTGATGAAAAAACTGAAATACATAGATAAGCCACCCCAATTTTCTCCAATGTCTAAATAAATACTTAAACTGTAAGCATTTCTTGGTCATTTCTTTCTTCCGTGTAATCTTGTCAGGAAGATAAGTGATGGTGACTATATCCTGTGCTATGTAATGAAAAAACAATGTTTTTAATGTGTTTTATTTTCCCCAAAAGATTGTACGTGCCTTTCGAGCTGTAGTCTGCTTTCTCTTTCTACTCCCACGGTACTTGCATTGTCTGTTCACATAAAAACCAGACAAAAAGTTAAATGAAACTGAAGTTGAATAAATGTTCATGGTAACCTGTTACTTTGTTAGAGACTGCTTAAAGACCCATTTATTCTCTACCCAGTGATTTCTTCAGTGCTCAAAAAGAAGTTTAAAGTAAGTTCACGTAGCACTTCCAAGCCTTTAATCTCATAGCATGTTTTTTGTTCCTGAATTACAAATGTGAAACAGTACGCTGTACAGATTCCCCAAGAGCCATGTGTTCAAAGTCACTAGAGGTTTTTCTAACACATCTGCAAAATTTTCATTAAAAAAGAATCAAAAACAAACAGTAAATATTTCCCCTCTTTTTTAGTTCAATGCTTAACTGAGAGAAGAACATGTCCAGAAAAAAGTCTGAAGTAAATGCATGCTGGCTTCAAATATTTATAGTGTACATCTATTCTTTTACAGCAGCAATCTAATTTCCGGCTGATTAATTTGCTGAGACAAAGGCAGACCTGGGAACTCCAGGCGATTTCCCTAAGTGCTGGCTGTAAACAGAGGTGTCCGATCACCGCTATCATTTTTACATAAGTGATACAGCATTAAATCTCACTGCAGTTAGGAGTTTTAAATATATATACATCTCCTCTAAAAATCATTATTAAAAACATCACTTTGGGGCGCCTGGGTGGCTCAGTCGGTTAAGCATCCGGCTTCGGCTCAGGTCATGATCTCATGGTTCGGGAGTTCGAGCCCCGTGCCAGGCTTACAGCTTGGAGTGTTGACCCTGCTTCAGATTCTGTGTCTCCCTCTCTCTTGGCCCCTCCCCCGCTCACACTCTGTCTCACTGTCTCTCAAAAATAAATAAACATAAAAAAATTTTTTTTAAAAATCACTTTACCTTGCCACGACTTAAGTAAAATAAAAAACATATTACCAAGGTAGAGTTTCCTACATTTAAAAAAGGCAGGAAAAGAGGTGTGCAATTTCTCCTTAAGTTACTCATTCTGATAGAAAACTCCCATTTTAGGGGCACTTGGTGGCTCAGGCAGTTCAGTGTCCAGCTTCGGCTCAGGTCATGATCTCACAGTTCATGAGTTCGAGCCCCGTGTCAGGCTCTGTGCTGACAGCTCAGAGCCTGGAGCCTGCTTCGGACTCTGTGTCTCCCTCTGTCTCTGCACCTCCCCTGCTCACACTGTGTCTCTCTCTCTCCATCAAAAATAAATGTTTAAAAAAACCTCCCATTTTATTTCTCTGTACTGAGATTACGATGTTTATCTTCAACACCACAGATACTTTCTTGAACAGGTAATTGTACATCATGTTGGATTTTTGTGTCTAATTGGCAAGCTGGCTATTCAATGTCATGGTTAATATTTTATATGAAATACTACTTTCTAAATTACTCTACCTTTAAAGTGTGCATTTCAGAAAAACAGTGCTCTAAAAATTTGTATTATTATAGCTGATATAGGATATCATGTTATATGTTAGGTTTTATTAGTTTCAGGTGCACAGCATAGTTATTTGATGATTCTGTACATCACTCAATGCTCATCACGAGAAGTGTAGCTACCATCTGTCCCCATACAATGTTATTACAATGTTATTGACTATATCCCCTATGCTGTACTTTTCACCTCCATGACTAATTTATTTTATAACTGGAAGTTCATACTTCTTAACCCCCTTCACCTATTTCGCCCATCCCCTCACTCCCCTGCTGTCTGGAAACCACTGGTTTGAGAAAAACAATGTTTTTAGCATGTGAGTTAGTCAAACACAATTTCAGAAGCCCCAAATTTTGACTTCTTGGCCAGTGAGATTATACCTTAACTATAGAAGACAGGATTGACAAATGTCTATTTTCCCTTTTATCCTTTCCATATACTCACTCTTGTTGAGGCAGCTTCCAAACCATTAATTGGGAACACAAACCATTAAGACTAGACAAAGCAACCTTAAGGACAAACTATTCAACCTGGAAGAATTTCTACTTCCTGGGTAGAAGAGGAAGATGTCAATCTCCCATATTTGCTAAGGACTCTTTGCAGCCTACCCCTGGCCTTGCAGTCTGCAGGGTGGAGGTTGTTAGAGACAAATGTGGGAAGACCAGCTGAAAGGAAATCTGGCTGTGGCAAACCACAAAGACACCATGGAGGGATACTGGTAATCTGGTAAGCATTTCAACCATGGACCTTCCTCTGACTGCCCCCAAGTTCCAACTGAATTGATATTAGTGGGAAGAATTACTACAACTAGAAAGGTGTTGTACCTGACAGAAAAAAAAAATGCTTGGTCTTATCATACATGCTTGCTGGCCTGGCTCAGAAAGAGGGGAGCAGTGAAAGAATTCACATCTAATAAGCAAGAGAAACAGTCATTCTTTTCCTTTTTATCTTTTTTGTTTTTAAAGTAAGTTCTACTTCCAACATGCGGCTTGCACCCACAATCCCAAGATCAAGAGTTGCATGCTCTACCGACTAAGCCAGCTGGGCTCCCCTCATCCTTTTCTTTCTAAATCAAGGAGTTCATTTTTTTTTTTTTTTTGGAAGGGTGGGGTGGGAGAAGGGAAGCACAGCAATTAGAAACAGGACATAAATTTAAGATGATCTTATAATTCATGGGATTTTTCTAAGTACAATTATTAAAACCCTACATTCAAGCTGAACATGTCCATTATGTTCAACAACCTCACAAAAGACATGCAGAAGAGGAATCAGTGTGTTTCTTATAATAGAGATTAAAATAAACGTGTTCTCATTTTAATGAGAATTTCAATTTCTTTCTCCAACATGAGGTGGAGTAAGAGACGTGGAAGAAGTGTCAGCAACCCAAAGTCACAGAGGAAGAAATACTGTATGAACTCCATGATGCCATGGGAACTAGTGTGATGTGATGAACACCTGTTTATAAAGTCTGGTCCTACGCAGGTGAAAGGGGAACTGAGAACAGAAGGGGACCAGAGAGCAGCCAGGCGTGTTCACCAGTTAGGAGGAAAACCATTTCAAGGAAGCTCATGCAGAAGCGCTTGGGTGGAGGCTTCTGGCTGAGTGTCTAGGACTCTCTGCCCATGGGGTTTTGCACACTTCTGAGAACTAAACACTGAGCTCCCAAACCTCCTGGGCAGAGGCCCCATTCAGAATAGAAAGTGACTGTGTGTATGGCCATTTGCATTTCGAGAAGCAGTGTAACTTCAGTTATTAAAATTGTACGTCAGTAGGGCAGAGCCACAGAAAAGTCTAAGAATTGCTTTGTCTCTCCACGCCCCAGGTGATGCAGTGTAAGGCTGCCTCCAGGAGTTAGGAGAGACAAGAAAGACCCGAGGACTCTTAATGCTTAAGAGAACTAATGAAGGCAGGCAAGGGGCCAGGACTTGCATTTACCTTGCCAACTGTACTGTTTCTTCTTAGAGTTCTTTTAATTTAGGGGTGAGAGGAAGAAAAGAGAAAGAAATGAAACATAATGAAAGTTTTCACATCCTCTCACAAGAAACAGAGGAATAAAAGGGAAGAGGACAGAAAAACAAAACCTCCCCCCCTCCCCCACCAACCCCTGAAAAAAAAAAAAAAAGAAATGAGCATGCACGCCTTAATTAATGCCTGTAGGGAGGTAAAGCAGGATAGTGTAGTATTATACGGTGGGTCTTAACCACAGGGATCTTTGTGCCCCAGGGGACCTTGAGCAATGTCTGGAGACATTTTTGATTGTCACAGCTTGGGGAAATGCTATTGGCATGCAATGAGTAGAGGCTAGGTAGAAGGCAATAATACAAAGGACAGCCTCCCACAACAAAATACAGGGCTCAAAATGCCACTAGTGTGGCTGGTGGGAGAAACCTGTGCTATGACACACTTCGCTCAATTTCAAAGGATGACACAATTATTTCTTATGCAATTTCATATGAAACTGCTTCTCCAAAGCAAGTTCCCACTACAGGTCACGAGGTACCACATAGTCAAATCTAACTTTGATATAAACCAAACATTTTTAGACTCAATTACCATGAGTTCACAAAGAAATGCCTACCAAGTTAAGAAAAAAGTAATACTAATCGATATAGTGCTAGGATCTTTGGAAAAAACCTAATGCTTTGGGATCAATGCCAAGAATTACTATACTACTACTATATAGTTGACTTATTTGCACTCATTGGTTAGTGTCGGTCTCCCTGAACTAGAAAGTCAGCTTGCTCCATGGAGGCAGTGATTCTATTTTGTTCACTGGTGTAGCTCTGGTTCCTAGAATAGTGCCTGACACAATAAGCACTCAGTGCATATTTTGGGATGAATGTCTTAAGAAAAATCTATCCAAATTCAACATTACTAATTAGCTAAATGTGAGCATTCCATTTACCCGTACAAAATGTACAGATTTCAGGTCCTGAAATATAAAGAATATCAACATTAACATGCGCTCTATGTTGAGCCCACTTGCCAACTGAACAATGGTACCTTTTCTGGTGGTCTCTCCTCACTTGCTGTTTAAGAATTACTTCTGTCTTCCCTTCCTCAGCACCTTTCTGGGTGCTTCCTCAAAATTATTTGGCATGTGCCTTAGAAATACTAAACTAATAAAATCCAATGCAAAACTAATTTTGAGCCTTTTGCTTGAAATGCCCTCTTGTCTCCATGTAACTTCCTCATGACTCAAGACCAGACTCAAACATGACCTCCTCCATGAAGTTTCTCCAACTCTTTTAATGATATTTCCCAACCACTACCTTGGACAGTAATTGTTTTGCCTGTCTGTAAACATGGCCACAAACAAGTTCTCCTATCCTTGTGCACATATGTCGCTCCTCCAACCAGAAGGTGCAATCTATTTTTCCTCCTCTTGAATCCAGGCTAGTCTTGTAACCTACTGACTACCATAATACAGAGGACATGACAGCACCAATTTCAGGTCTAGGCTTCAGGAGGCCTGGCAGCTTCTGTCTTTGCTTGTTTGGAGCCCTGAGACACTGTCCTGCTAGAAAGGGGGACACAAGAAAAGACAGTGACAGAGGAGAAGATGGAGGGAGACTGAGAGGGAAAAATACCCTGAATGAGAGACTACGAAGAAGGCCCCACAAACCCCCAGCTGTTCTAGTTATAGTTCAGCTGCCACGCCACAGAGTGAGGCCTCCGGGGGTACCAGCCATGCTGCCTCAGCCAACAGTCTGTGAAACAGAATCGAGCAGTCCCCATCAAGCTCTGCCCAGACTGCAGAACCGCGAGCAAATAAATGGCAGTTGCTGTTTGAAGCTTTGTTGTGGTGCTCTGTGGCAGTTGGTTGCCTCGTCTCCCTGAGGAGACTCCCATGATACCTTTAGGGCTCCGAGCACAGTATTCCTGCATGAAGTAGGCGCATGAATATTTGTTGAATAAATCAATCAGAAGGTAAATGAGAAGCTGAAGTACAATATTCAGATATAACTACTTTGGGATTTTATTTGGTTTTTGGATCGTCATATCAAATACAATGACTAATCAAATGCTGACGATATTGTCGAAAGTGTTACAGTACAGTACGTTGCCAATCATTATTTACTATATGATGTTGCTGTAATTACCTTTCAAGAACAGAATTCAAAATAAAATTGCCTCTTGAGCAAAAGTATTTTTAACGCAATGCTATTACACGAACTAAGAATCTGCTTACACATTTTAAGTTTTCAAAGTGTCATTTTTATCATACATTTTGTTATACAAGGAGTTATATTTTACTCTGTATATATGCATTCTCTTACCTTAATTAGATGTAGAAGAGTAACACAGCCCGCTACTATCATTGGCAGTTTCCCTCCTTTTACTTTTTAGATTTCTGATTTGTTTGCATAACTGAAAAATACTTTTATAAAAGTGCTATGTATCCATTGGGTTGTTCAGTATTGAGTACTGAGAATAACAATCCCATTCTCCTATCACCACATTGGAAAAGAGTAAGATTTTGCAAGTAATGTGTGTTTTGTCCATTTCTCCAATAACTGTTTTCATTTGCTATGGTGACATTCCACTAGACTGTCTTGGAATGGCTCATGCTTTACCTCAGCTCCTAACCATGAGAATTTTCAGTTAAAATTTCCCAAACATTATAGAAAACTTAAGTAAACTCTACTTAATTTTCTTAACCATTAAAATACATTGAAATAGCCAGGCCTTTGATAATATCTTTTGAGGGAAGGAGAACACCATGTCTGTGGATGCTGTGGGTTTGAGAGAGGCCAGTAAAAAAAATACCAGGGCGAGAAAGTGGACAAACAGGGCCAGAGAGACCTCAGGGGCTCTTAGCGATCGAGGCCTGGGGATCAGGAGGGAGGTACTCTAGTTTCCTTTCTGGCATGCCCCCATGTTCTTCCTGACACCGTTATGAGCCAGGGACTGACAGTTGTCATGAATTTAATACTGGGATCAAACAGGCAGAAAGATTCAATAATGGTAATATGCACATTCCTAAGGGTGCAAAACCACATTACATTTATGATTATGATTTCAGACTATGTTAAAAAAAACTGCAAAAAAAAAAGTGACTATTCTATACTGCAAAACTACAAAAATGTAAGTATATGATGAACTTTTACTATAGAAACCCAATCCCAAATCCCCACCTCCGCACCCCACCCCCAATAAACTTTAGGGTAGGATAGTGTTTGGTTCTTACTATTTGTTGGATTTTTCATTTCTCTCTTATGCACATAATGGCAGAAGAGGATTAACAAACGTTTGGAATATGTGTACATTTTAATAAGAAGAAACTGAAATGATAAAAGTGTTCCTGTTAAGAATGAGTACGACTCTTCAAATATAAAGCAGTTAAATATATTTTTATTTGGAAGCAAAATTAACTTTAAGATGCTCTCCATAAGAATATTAAGGAAAAATTTCTGATCATTATCACTGTTACCAGTTTCTTTTTGTGCACATTATAGTGATAAAAAGGACTTACCTTCACATCCCTGTGAATTATGTTATTATCATGACAATAGCGTAGAGCTTCCAGTATCTGTCTCATGTAGTGACTGTAGAAAAACAAAAGAAATCTAAAACTGTAACAACGTTTTATTTTTAAAACTTAATATAGAGTGTCCCTAGTTTGTAACTCCCACCTTCATATTCGCTGCCCACACTGTTCCATGGAGTAGACAAGACTGTTGGGACGTGAGGCTTAATAATGTAAAAAGTTGGCAGACCCATACATTTATAAGCTTTGTGAAGAAATTTAACTTGTTCTATAGTTTCTAAGATAACCAAGCCAAAAGAATTTCACACCGTTCATAGATAACATAGCTCTGCAAACTAAAAATTCAAGCTGAAAACATGGTGGGGAGAAAAAGCAAGTCTCCAACGCTCAGTTAATTGTACTTAGTTACAGTGGATTGCTATTAAGTGAACAGTGCTCAGAGGTACACCTCGGATTCTGACTGAAGGGGTGGGAGCCTTTTATCTGCCAGCAGAGGCTGGCTCTCTGCCTTATTTCCATTTAGCTCTAAGGACAAACAAGAGGAAAGAACCTCCTTATGCGTGCGATTTCTTTTTGCAACAAAATCAAGTTTTAGCTGGGGCCATCTTTTAATAAAGCAGAGCTGTTTAGGGCGGAAATCCTAGGAAGTCAGACACCTCAGATGCATCGCGTGGCCAGCAGGGGTCTGCAGAGGCTCCCCGCGAGGTCCAGGTGAAAAACACAGGAGGAGTTAGCATTTTAAAGAACAGGCCTTAAACAATGCTTAACAGGGTCAACTAGCCACAGGATGTAACCAGAGTAGAGCATTTTTCAGTATTACTTCAGAGCTTACTCTGAGTCCACCCTCCACTAATTTTCCAGTTGTTTTTCTGTAATCCTGCTATTTCTCTCTTTGATCATCTCTTTCTCTGTATTCTACTCCCCTCTTTCTCTTTTTTCCTATTATTCATCTTCCTTTTTCATTTTTCCCTTTTCCTTCTCAGCCAACCATGACAGAAATGCAATATACCCAACATTATTTGTACTTATTGAATTTTGCTTTCTTTCCAGATCTTATATTCCTCACACTTTAAAATAAAAACTAAATAATTTAATAGTACTTATAAATGCCCTTGTGTGTATCCTTGTGACTCAAAAAAATTTTTTTTTCTCTACTCCTGCTATACAATTAAAAGGCATTTCTATCAACTTCCCTCTTGGATATGCTACTATCAAACTCACATAAATGTCCTTCTCATTGGCATATGCATCATTTCGTGTACTACAACCGATCAAAAGTTTCCATTTTTTAAATGAAAGGTAGGAAAAGAACCCCCAGACTTCATTCCTACACTTACTGTCTCCTCACAAGTGGGCTCTAGGCAGAGAACTTGGCTCATGCAGTCCTTAGTTGTGATGCCAATTTTTCTTACTTTGCAAATGCACACAAAGGGGTTGTGGTCATATACTCTTGGCCTGGTCCCGTGCAGCCTAGAATTAAGTTTCTGTTTAAGTTAGGGGTTCTTAGCTTGGTCCTTTCCTGCTTCAAATCAGGCTGTGAAGGATATGTGTGTGACCCTCTGTAATGGCAGACAACAAATATGAAAGCACTTTGTAAACTCTAAACCATGCTACAAAGGGTAAAGTCATTATTATTACAATATTACTAAGTTTAGTCAAAGGTTTAGGAACAGCCTATTTGTGCATCTCGATGTGAACATGAGAACAGTGGGTAAGTTTAAATCAGGTAATGTGGACATAGCTTATACCTATAGTATGGACTACTTTGGATACATAGTATTAAGATAGCCACTTATATATCTGTAGTCTAAAGAAAATTCCTATTTCAAAGCGTCATTAAAAAGAAAATCTCAATGAACGAGCATTTTTTTTTTTTCCAGAAAGCAGCTTTATTCATGCCGGCATGGGCTCAGGGGGCTAAGATCTCAAAAAGGCTTAGCCCTGAGTGTAGAGGGGTATAGGCTTCGATGCAATTTCTTTGCATCGACTTCTTTTGTGTGTGTGTGTGTGTGTGTGTGTGTGTGTGTGTGTGTGGTTTTAATATATGAAATTTATTGTCAAATTGGTTTCCATACAACACCCAGTGCTCATCCCAAAAGGTGCCCTCCTCAATACCCATCACCCACCCTCCCCTCCCTCCCACCCCCCATCAACCCTGAACGAGCATTTTTAATCTAATTATCAGAGTGCTCAATTATTTGACCCAAATATACATACATATCAGAATCTCTGGAGTGTGTTGGGGGAAGATACATTTTTTTTTTCTCCCCAGATAGCACAGCTTAAAGTGATCTTTCTCTACCCTCCCAGTCAGGACCCTGGGGGGCTGTGCACGTGAATAGTGTGCAAGCAAAACAGAAAAGCAAAATCCACCCACATGTTCTAGAACTACTGACTAAATTTTAATTAGAAAGCTTCATTTTCATGAATCATCAGGGTGGCCTATACTTTCAGAAAAATGTTGCAATAGAGAAGTTTGCCTCTGTCTCCTGTACGGATCAGGAATGAGGACAATTCAGTGGAAGCAAAGAACTGGCCAGCAATCCACTCACTTCCTTTGGTGAGTGATGAAATTGGTGAAAGAAAAGAGGGGAGGAGACTCTAGGTACAGAGATTATCACTCTTGCTAGTCAGAAGACACCTTATCTCTGAAATGCTCTTAACAGAATGTCCCTGGCTAAGGATTACCTATGGGAAACAGAATCCAGGATCTTTGAGGCATGGCTGGCTTCCTGGAGGATGTCACTGAAGCTATACAACTCCCTGGGGCATACAATGGAGCCATCTCATAACTGCAATTCTCCCTTGTGTATGGGATCCCACATGTAGACACCCCATCTACTCTGGGAAATTGCCCTTGAAAACCCAGACCTCTCTGGTTCAGTTGAGCCTTTTGATCGCCTGTATCATTGTAATTATTTAGTAAAGCTTGGTACTAGAGAAGACTGCTCTGATTTGTAAGAGTTTGATTTGATCATCTGATTTTGTATGTTAGTGCACTCGACAACTCATCACCCCTGAAGGAACAGAGGTAATCACTAATTGGGTTATAAGGACTGTATGCAGTTTTATTTTAGGCCATGCTTTGCTGCTTCTCTGGAAGCTCAGCCAATTGGAGAAAAACATTATCAATTTGATTACTTGGTGTCTCCGAGTCTTCCTACAGTTGTGGTCTCACTAGAATACTGATACAAGCTAAATTTCCCAACAATGAATCACAGAATCAGAGGAGGAGGGGAAGTTCAAAGTCAACTGGTTGAATGTTCTACAACCAAAGGAAGGCTCTACGTGCCCTTGTTATGTGGTCATGATCGTCTGCAAAATGGGACATACCTAATACTACTTTCTGAGGATGGCCCTCCCTGCCTTTTGTCATTTTTAGGAAGAATCCTTAATAAATTGTACCAAATCTCTCTCTGCAATGTCACCTACTGGTTCCAATACTACTCCTTACTGGTTCATTCTGGAAAGTTCCTTCCATAAAAAAAAATATATACCATTTTAACAGAAAATATAGGTAGATTTTAAAATCAACAGGCTTTCATCTTAATGTATGGAAGCATCTACCTTTCCTATAAACCTTGAGATTGGGAAAGATCCCCCAAGTAATCTCACTGTATGGCATCACCTCTACATATTACTATTCTCCTTACGCTGACACCCAGGCCAGTGGCACAGACAGGCTCAAAGTTAAGGAAAAGCAATATGGATGAGTGGGGAACAGGATAAAAGTGGTACTGTTTTAATATCAACCCTGACAGCATATGTGCCAGGTACCTGTGAGAAGTAAGGGAGATGATTCATTTTAAGAAATACCAAATAAACGCTGTGCTGTCTAATTAATAGGTTTATGACCTGTTGGAAATATGTATGAACCACCCCCCACCAACAATGGAGCCCCCAACCCTTAGACACTTCACTTCCTGGTTCTTGTTCCCCTCTCCTTTTTGCGGGCTTATTTTTGCAGGCTTTGCAATGAGCATGCACCAAAGAACAAAGGGAGAAGGGAATGAAACCTCTGTGTCACCTCAGGGAATGTACATTTGTTCCAGTCAGACTACTTTTTATATGGGCATAGGAGACTTCCGGGTAAGGCTGTAACCTCTGTAGTACTCAGCCAATGAGAAATCAGGGGAGGGACTTGCACACTAGGAGATAAATTGTCTGCTGTGATTGTCCCCGGTGTGCCTGTCCATCAGACACCCGCTCTTGCAAGAATGTTGATTAAAGCCTCGTTTCACAGTGCTCCTAGGTGCCTCTCTGCGTCCCTCCTTTGACTGGGTCAGTGGGCTTATTTCTCACAGTACTCCAGTGTGGTCCAAAAGGAAAAAAGTCATCTCCCTTCATCAAGCTTCACTGTTTTATAAAAATCCATGTTCAGAATTTTTAGTTTTCCCTATTTGATGCTGCTGTTGAAAGAGATCAATTTGGGAGGGTACAAAAGGCAGGTTGCCTCAAATTCTTGAAGAAGTAAATATAAACAACAAGATGCAAGGGTCTGAGAGTTTCATTCAGTTGGATGTTAAGAGTTTCATTCAGTTGGCTGTATGTTAAGAAAAATCAAGATGGCATTGACTATTTTGGTATTAAAGAATGCTTTTTAATTCTGAAGCACAATACAGAATAAAAAATTTTAATTGTGGTAAGAACTCAAAACTAATAGGAAAATGAGATTTACCCCTTCCCCTTCCCCCACCGCCCTGTAGAATGTGCTTTAGCGAGCACGGCACAGAAAAAAAGAGGATACCCAACCTCAGTTCTACCATGAATACATCAGGAGTTCAAAGAAGTCATTACAATTACTGTATATAAACTTTCATATGCTGCTTCTCCCTAGCTCCAGCAGCACACAACAGCAGCTACCTCACTTGAGTATATTCTTCATCTTGTGCTATAGCTATGGCTGCTCTGTCTCCTGAGACTGGGGCCCTTGCTCCCTAGCCAGGAAGAGGCAGGGCACTGAATCTGAAGCCACTCTGAGCTGAGAGTTGTATTAGATAGTCCCTAAGCTATTGCTACCTGTATCTGTCCAAGATGTCATGGTTATATAAAGGATGATAAGAGGAAGTTATAATCATTTAATGGTAACTGTTTCTCAGATGGTAGAAAGTTTTAATAAATCCTAACTGGTTTGTGGGTTTGAATCCTTCAATATATTATGGCTGGTGACTGAAGAGACCCCATGTATTAAAAAGGCAACCCACTGAAGTGGGTATTTATGATATGATTGAATGACACCAAAGCAGAAAGCTATATTGCTCCAAATCTATAAGCAAGTGGCCCAGTGCATGGTTCCTGTGATTTTTCAACTTTACTCCTTATTTTGACTCATTAGTCCTGTACAACAACTTGACTTAGAACAATGGCCATCATTTGCTTGGGAGATCACACACTGGCCTGAAGCAAATATATTTGGCAGGAAGACTGTGCTATTATTTCTATTCCTTCCACTATTCTGTGCATTTCATCAGATTAACTGGTCACATAATAATGTGCTATCACTAAAAGGCAAAGTGAAGAACTAAGAAGGCTCAGCTGCCCAAAACAATGATCACACATAACCCCCACCCCCCCAAAGCTGATTTTTCATAGTTCTTGAGCTACCAAATCCCTTCTTGAATAAAAGTCATCTCAAATGGGAAAGGCAACAGTACCATGTTAAGCTATAGACTCATGTTAAGAAATTCGTTGTTCAGTATTTGGCATTTCCAGTCACTATTCGGCTCCACTACTGCACACTAGAACAGACATGTTCCTTGTAGGAAAGAGTGGCAGTCTCCTCCTCATCAGTTCAAAAAGCAGGTCACTTCATGTGATTTCTCTGTCATTTCCTTCTTTTATTTCCCCTGTGACCTCTGAGTCAATACAAGTTACATACCTGGCTACAGCTTCACTGTATACAAAACCAGCGTCAGCTCGCTTTACGATTTCAAAACACAGATCTGCGCCATCCATACTGTAGAGAAATGTGAGGAAAAAAAATATGTAAGAGGAAATCCCAGGAAGAAAACACTGAAAATGAATATATTGTAACTAAGTCATTAGTTGGCTTACAGCTAACGATTCTAATAAGTTGTTTAAATCTCCTTTCTTTCAAGGAAACATATATAAATTATAAAGGAATATGATAACCATCTTAACACTGAAAATCTACATGGAAAGAAGTACAAAGAACAAGCAAACGGTAGCATCAAATAACACAAGGTGTAGAAAATGGACCATAAATTTCCTTTAAGTTATCACAACAAGAAGCCTCAGAAAAGGGCAATGCTGGTGGCTATGGACATATTTTTGAGTCAAGTTCCAAAATTATCTGTACTTAGTCATGTCACGTAATATTTTAAGAATCCAACAAGGATTCTAAAATATTTAGCTATAGTTATCACCACTAAATGGGCATTCAAACTATATACTGTAGAAGGAAAACCGTAGCTAATTCATAATTTCTTTTTGTTCATACTCCATTACCAAAGTCAATCCCTACAAACATATTCTAACACACTGATGTGTTGGTGATGGGATGTCACTCTTTTGCCCCAAACTTAAAATACTTCTTCTTTATTTCTCAGATCAGTAAGGTCTCTTGTTGTGTCAGCCACACCTCACTCTTCTACCTGTCCTATCTGATGGCTCCTGAAGTATACCTCACTCTCGAGGCAGGCTAGTCTTAATTACTATTCCCCGAACATACAGTCTTCTTTCTTTTCTTGTCACATGCTTCTGAATACATTGCTCTTCATATTCAAAACCTGCTGTAATCCAAGGCCCCATTCCAATCACACCTTTCCCAGAAAGCCCCCTAAGTGAATTACCAACCACATCAAGGCTTTCATTTGCTTAAATTCTATAACAACCCTATATGCCCATATCCTAACAGCACTTAACACATGTTTAGCATTTACATACATATACAGGACACTTTTGCCAGATTGTATCTGGTAATGAAATTATCCAAATATCAATAGCTGACATTTTCATAATGCTTCAAGGCATATGAAGTGTTTTCAAAACCAGTATTTCATTCATTCACGTATTCAAGTAGCTGAGACTCCAGTGTATTACACTGAGGAAACAGGTTTCTAGAAGGGAAACTAAAGAAACTATTCATTACTATTACTAATAATTACTAAGTAGGTATTAATAATAATGAATTATCAATACTCATATTACAATTCACCAAGCATCATGGGAAACACTCCTTGTTATATCTCCATTCTTACAATCACCCCACGAGGTCAGCACCCTTCTCATTCTCAAATAATTTGTATGAGTAGACAAGTAGGTTACAGGGACAGGATTCAAATCTGTGTCTATATTCACTGCTCTTCCCATTACCTACAGCTACACCTGCTGGGTGTGCAAGGAAGAAATGCACATATTCAAGCTCAACAGTTCAACAAGATGTATAAAGCCCTAAAGAACAAGTATGTTGTTTTGTTTTGTTTTTGAGACAGAAACAGAGCATGAGCAGGGGAGGAGCAGAGAGAGAGGGAGACACAGAATCCAAAGCAGGCTCCAGGCTCTGAGCTATCAGATGCTGGGCTCGTGACAGCTCAGAGCCCGATGTGGGGCTCAAACTCATGGACTGCGAGATCATAACGTGAGCTGAAGTCGGACGCTTAACTGCCTAAGCCACCCAGGAGCCCCAAGAACAAGTATGTTTTATACTTTCAACATACTCCCACCCAATACCCAGCAGAAGACTGAGCACACAGTAAATATTTAATGAATAATTTTGACCATATGATCTAAATCTTGGTGTGGTTTTAAGAAAATTTTTTTTAATGTTTATTTATTATTGAGAGACAGGGACAGAGCATGAGCATGGGAGGAGCAGAGAAGGGGAAGACATTAGAATCTGAATCAGGCTCCAGGCTCTGAGGTGTTAGCACAGAGCCTGACGTGGGGCTCGAACTCACACACCACGAGATCATGACCTGAGCAGAAGTCAGACGTTAACCAACTGAACCATCCAGGCGCCCCTTGGTGTGGTTTTGTATAAATGAATATACTTTCACATTTATACAAGGGTTTACAACATTTGCCTAGTTTCCAGTTCACAGCTGATGAACATTTTCCAATGTCAAATAGAATTCTTCTGCACAAAATAATCTTTGTGATGGTGTAGTCTGCTCTGAAGTATGGTAGTGACCATTTTCCACCATTGGAAATAAAGCCCAAATGAACATGGTCACATGTTTGAACAGTCATGATATTCTGCTAGAGTAAAAGTCTTATAAGGAGAGTTGCACTTGTCCTAGGGGTCGGGGGGCATATACAATAAAGCTGTTGATATACTCCTGGAAAAAAATTTAACATGCTATACTGCCCTCACTAATCATGAAAGTGTCCTTTCCTCTACTTTGCCCCCACTAGGCTGACTATTCCTTTTTGATCTTTGCCAGTCAGATAGGAGGGAAAAAAGTAAGTCATGATTGCTTTAATTTGCATTTCCTTGATTACAAGAGAGGCTGAATATTTTTCATTTCTTTGTATTGTGGGGAGGAAAAAAAATACTATTTCTAAATGGGCTGCAATTTAAGCTGGTTGCTTGATCTAGGAGAACTAAGGCACCCCTCCCAGTGAATGAATTGCAGTTTTGTTTAGGCGGTTTCCTGTTTAATTGTGAGATGTGAGGATGAGCACTATTCAGCTCACATGAGAGAGGCAAAGGAGAGCTAAATTGATCGCATCGCCAAGAAATAAGAATCTGGAAGCTTTCCTGAGAGCTGGAGGAAGACTTTTTTGGAGGGACCTGGAAGAGGGAAAACAGCAGTCTGAGAAGTAGAAGAAGGTAGTCAAGTGGTGAGAGGACAATGCCTAACAAGGGAACCAGTCAGTGAAAAAAAAAAACCTGGAAATTACCAGCATGGATCGACACGTTTTTTGGGTGTTATATCTGAAATACTAGTATTTGAAATGACAGTCTCTACACATGCACATACACAGGTTATTTTCAGGTTTCTAGGCTTTTCCACTGACCTGTCTCTTCTTGTATCTGGTACCACACCATTTTTAATACTGTAATAGTGTTTTTCAATATTTTATCTTGTATTTTTTAAGTAAGCTCTACAGCCAACATAGGGCTTAAACTCATGAGATCAAGAGTTGTACACTCTACTGACTGAGGCAGCCAGGCGGCCCTCTAATAGTGTATTTTAATATTTGGAAAAATAAGTCATTTCATTATTATTCTTCGCTAATATTTTCTTATGAATTTTTTCTTCCAGCTGAACTTTAAAAACGAGTTCATCAAATGTTAAAAATTTTTTAATATTTTGCCTGAGATAGTTTTATATTTATAGATGAACTTGTAGAAATTAACATTTTTCTCATATTCTCATCTATGAGCATGATATGTTCTCTATTTCTTTTCATGTCTCTAAGTCACAGTTTTAAGGTTTTCTTCATATTGGTTCCAAATATTGATTATCGGGGTTTTTTGCCCTAGGATACTTTTAGTCACTCTTATAAATGAGATCTTCTGGGCATTGTACATTTTTTATGACGATGGTTCATAACCTGGGGTAACAAACAAACTCACCTGTGTAACTTTAAATATGCATGCATGTTCCTTCAGGAGCTAGTCTGAAAGTCAGTCATCGCTGTGAAAGTAATCTTCTATTATTAAAGCTGTTTGATTAGTTATTTGTAACACTGATATTAGAGTAAAAGGCAATTCATTAATTTTAAATTTTGATATATGGAAAAATGAAAAATACTATTTATGCAAATTTTATTCATCACTGAAATTTAATATATATATATTCATAATACAATCCTGATATAACAACTTTGAAAAGTTTGATGTCTCAAATCTTTGATCATCTTTATTTGATAATACTTCTAAAAACAAGTGCAAGGCTTTTTTCATTGTTTTTCTCTTGCTTCCCACCTTAGGGTGTTTCTGGGGCTACTAAGGAGCTTCAAAAAAGCATGTTCTAAACTTCCCTGTTTGGTTCCATTCCAAGGGAGTAAAATAAGAGGGAGAAGAAACCCTGCTTTAGAAAGTATGGGGAATGCTTCTATCCTACATGCCGAGAAAAACCATGGGAGCTTTACGTTGACTTGTGAAAGCAGTGGGATCATGAATGATCTTAGCTGTTCCTTTCATCTGTCTGAATTTTAAAAATTTTACAATAAATGTAAATTACTTACATAATTCAAAAAATCCAAAACAAATATGCCAAACAAAATAGATGACACGTCTAGAGGCACAATGTATGGCTGACCATATGTTGAAGGGATCAGAATAAGCCACCTTGGCATAGGATTATTTTGAGCTGAAGGCAATTGAAAAACACCAGACACAGGAAGAACTCTCTGATCTTGTCCATTCTGCCTGAAAATGGAGGTTTAAATTTCCCTTTGTAAAGGCGTTCCCCTCTCATGTACTAGGAAGAGAACTACTCCTACCTGCATAACAAACCTTACTAAACAACTCTTACTTACCACACATTTCCTGGTCGCCTTGCCACCACTTACCCGAGACCCCCAAACTCCCCCCTCTTCCTTTTTCTAGTCTCTTCAGACTGTATTACTCTTTGTTAAAATGGTATATAAGCATCTGGGTCTAACCACCTCTTTTGTGGTTTTCACTTTTTTCCTGTGAGGGTGTCCCCCGACCCCAATGGTCCTGCCATGTGCATATAAAATAATCTTTTTTGGGGTGCCTGGGTGGGTCAGATGATTAAGCGTCTGGCTTCAACTCAGGTCATGATCTCACAGTTCATGGGTTTGAGCTCCGCATCAGGCTCTGTGCTGACAGCTCAGAGCCTGGAGCCTGCTTCGGATTCTGTGTCTTCCTCTCTCTATGTCCTCCCCCACTCATGCTCTGTCTCTTAAAAATGAATAAATGTTAAAAAAAAATAATAAATATTTTTTCCTGTTAGTCTGCTGTTGGTCAGTTTAATTCAGACCCAGTCATTTAACCTAAGAGGGTAGAGAAAAGGTTTTTTCCTTCTCTACAGTGTATTCTGTAAAAGCAGAAAAAGAGGGGGCTTGTAGGAGACTCGCAGCTGACTGTAGGAAGAAGTGCTTCTCAAATTAACTGTGGTGAAGGAGCAGTTTCCACCCCCCCAGGTATATTATGAATCGTTATTTTTATAAAACACAAAATCACGTGCTATGATTTCACAGCAATGTCAGATTGCTCCAACAGTTTCTAAATGCTTACTCTCAATTTCTGTACTTACTTCATCACAGACTGATAACAGTTCATCACAGACTGATAACAGTTGGTAGATTGGAACTCATTTGCAAACTATTCTTTGAGGAACACTGTACAGGTCAGACCAAATCTGAATCTCTCTAACTACCATTTCCTCTGAAGGTGAGAAAAACAACTACAGAACTGGATGAAACAAAAACAAAAAAAATTTTTTAAAGCTTAAACAGTATAATGAGTGAAACACTACCTAGTGAGGATGGGGAAAGGTTTTGAGCTCAAAGAGGTGAGCGAGAGATGTTTCTGCCCTAGGGGTAGGCAGCACCCCATGAGAAGGAGGCAGCCCTGGAAGGGGCAGGGTGCATATGTGGGGAACTCTGAAGAATGGGGGAGGTGGATATTGGACTAACAGGGCCCAACTGCTCTTCCACTTGGAGATCCAAGAGCAGAGACTGAGCTACCGCAGAAGAGCCTGCCAAAGGCTAGGGACCTGAGAAAACATTCCATACTCTGGGTTGGGGTGATAAAGAGTTGTATTTTGGAAAGTGGGTTAAGGAATATATTCTGATATGTCTTATTAGCATAGAGAAATTCCAATGCCTACCACGAAGACAAAACATCCACTTAAAAATTTCAGCAAGGATCAACAATTATAAAAAGTGACACCACAGATTTGAAAAAGCAAATAGAAACTTCAGAATGAAAAAAATCCAACACCAAAAGTCAGAACTTAAGCAGATTAGATAGCTGAAGAGGAAAAATTAGTGAACCAGAAGATGTAGTCAGACTGAAGTATGTAGAGACAAAACATGGAAAATATGAAAGTGAGTATGAGAAAGGGTTACAGGGAGAAGGTCGGTATATATTTTTATTGACATTTCAAAAGTGAAAAGAAAGGCGCCTGACTGGCTCAGTCAGTGAGTGACTCTTGATCCTTGGGCCGTGAGTTCAAGCCCAACGTTGGATGTAGAGATTATTAATAGATAAAAAGTGAAAAGAAAATAGAGCAGAAACAATACTGAAAATATAATGTCTGATAATTACCCAGATATGATTAAAGATCTCAACCCACTGATTTGAGAAGTCCAATAAACACCAAGGAATAAAGAAACCTATAGCTAGACACATATCTGTGAAAACTACAGGAAACCAAAGAAAAATAGAAAACCTGAAAAACCGTGCAAGAAAAGAACTGACGATTAGAGTAACAGCTGACTTCTCAATGGCAACAGTGGAAGCCAGAATACAGAATAGAGAGCAGTGGAAAGGGATCTTAAACTAGTTACCAACCTAAAATTCTCTTCTCACCAAAAAATCCCGTAAAGAATAAAGGTGAAAAAATGTCCTTCAGATTAGCAAAGAAACCAACAGAATTTGACAGCAGCATACCTATCCCTAAAGGAAATACACAAGAGTATTCCTTAGGGAGAAAAAAAACAAAGTGGAATGAAAACTCAGGGATGCAGTGAGACATGAAAACATAAAATGTGGTAAATATGTACAGTAATCTAAATGAACAATGATTAAATAAAAAACTATTTTCTCACTCTCTCTTTGAGACCATATGACACAATAACTCTTGAGAGATCAAGAGAGGAAGAGACAGTGACCTTAAAAAAAAACTAGACAACAATAACATGTCAGGAGGCGTACTGTAATTTCTAGGACAACGACTAAGTCCTCTAACTTTTTTGATGTCCGGGCCCTTTTCTACTTAAAGATGATTGGGAACCCCAAATGGATGATGTCTGTGTAGGTTTTGTCTATCGATATTTGCCGCATTAAAAATTAATGCCACCTGGATGGCTCAGCCAGTTGAGCATTGGGCTTTGGCTCAGGTCATGATCTCATGGTTCATGAGCTTGAGCCCCACATCAGGCTTTGTGCTGACAGCATGGAGCCTGCTTAGGATTCTCTGTCTCCCTCTCTCTCTGCCCCTCCTCCACTCATACTCATGAGCTCTCTCTCTCTCTCTCTCTCACACACACACACACATACACAAAAAAATAAACGTTAAAAATTTAAAAATTAAAATCCAGAAATGTAAAATTTAAAATTAAAATTTTTAAATTAAAAATTTAAAAATTAAAATCCAGAAATGTAAAAAAACATGTATTTTAAAATGACAATAGGGGCGCTTGGGTGGCTCAGTCAGTTAAGTGGCCGACTTCGGCTCAGTCATGATCTCACGGTCCGTAAGTTTGAGCCCCGCGTCGGGCTCTGTGCTGACAGCTCAGAGCCTGGAGCCTGTTTCAGATTCTGTGTCTCTCTGACCCTCCCTGTTCATGCTCTGTCTCTGTCTCAAAAATAAATAAATGTTAAAAAAAAAATTTTAAATGACAATAAACCCATTACATGTTAATAGGAATAATATTTTTCATGAAAAATAAGTATTCTAAAACAAAACAAATTTAGTGAAAAGAGTAGAACTGTTTGGTGTTTTGCAAATCGCTCTGATTTCTGGTTTAAGACAGCTAGCTGTTTCTCATATCTGCTTCTACATTCAATCTGTTGTAATATGTTATTTGGTTGAAAAAAATGAGGAAAATCTGGCCCCACAGAGATATATAATTGGAAGGAGGTATATCTTAACAGGCCTTGCAGATATTTGAGAATATTCTTCTTTGATACTGCACCCAAGACTCAAAAAGTGGTAGTTTCTTAAAGGTAAACTGCAATGTGGATTCTGAAACCGTATCAATGAACTTTGGGTACTGTGCTACATTGTAATCCATTGTCTATCTTGTTCTTTGAATAGATGTTTTACCTGTGCATGACTCTGTAACATCACACATTAGTCATCTGAAAAATACTAGTCCACAGAGATGTGCAGATTTTCTAAATACTGACACATTTGATTACACATTATCAAAAAAATCCCATTTATTCATACCCCCATTGATTACATTAGAAACATCCTTTAAGTCCTGGTAAGCTATTAAGTTTATGGTGGCAGATACAAGTTTTCCAAACTTGTTATTTTCACTTGGAAGTTTGAACTGCATCATTGGTGACAACTACTGTGAGTTGTTTTCCCTTGAAGCAGCAGGCTCACTTCGTTCATTTGTGATTAAATGTCTGTCACATACCCAAGTTTGAGGAAGCATGGTTTGTCTGTTAGTCATTCTCTCAACTAAAAATGATGTTATATATGCACAAAATGCTAGGTCAGCTTACAACTGATAACACTGCACAAGTGCTTTTCTGAGAGCCATCAAAATTCTAAGGTTTATAAGCACTAAGGGTATGTTTCCTAATCACGATATAGCTATGTTAGAAATAAAATTAACACAGCAAATGGGAAATCCTCAAATGCTTGCTTAGAAATTGAGAAAACCATGCTAAATAACCTATGAATCAGAAGAGGGGCACCTGGGTGGCTCAGTCAGTTGAGCGTCCAACTCCTGATCTCAACTCAGGTCATGATCTCACAATTTGTGGATCGAGCCCTGCACTGGTCTCTGTGCTGAGAGCACAGAGCCTGCTTTGGATTCTTTCTCTCTCCCTCTCTCTGCGCCCCCCCTCATGTGCATACTCACTCTCTCTCTCAAAATAAACAAACATTTAAAAACAAACACACAAATAGATATCTAACAATAGGAGAATTGTTAAATACATTGTGGTAAATCCACAGGGAAGAGTATCATGCTGCCATTAAAATGATGCTGTAGAAGTATATTTATTGATATAGAACGATGTTCACAATATATTAAGATGTATAAATATATATATGGGCACATATGTGTGTCTGCAGAGGCACAGAAATTTTTGGATATCAACACGCTGTTAAAGAGTGGGTGGGTATTTGAAATTTTTGTTTTCTTTTTACTTTTACTTAAAAAATGAACAGGTACTACCACTTTCATCAGACTAAACATAACTCTAAATGTTAAAAGAAAAATAAAACACAAAAATACCCCTTGAGAAATGGAGCTAAAACAGTATACACAAAGCAGCCTGTATCCATAAATTGTAAGTTTTTAAACTTCAAATTATTGAAACATAACAAATATTACAAATACTGATGTAAAATTTTACAAGAAAAACTAAAGTGACGTTCTATCAGGACAAAAATTTTAGAAGGACAGTAAATTAAATCCAACGAGGGTAGAAGGGAATAATAATGAACAGAAATTAATGAAGAAAAACACAACAGAGAGCAAGAAAAGCAAAAATATTTTCTTTAAAAAGATTAATAAAACTGAACTGGAAAATCCACCTCATTTGAAAACTGAACAATATGCTTTTATTATACAGATCTCAGGAGAAATCATCAGAAAATAAGGAAATATTTTAAGCTGAATAACAAAAATAACCACATCAAACTTGTACAATGCAGGTAAAGTAGTACTTACAGGGAAATTTACTGCTATAAATGCATATATGAGGAAAGAAGGGTGAAAATTTATGAACCCGTCATCCATCTGCATAAGCTATATAATGATCATCAAATTAAATTCAAGCAAGTTAGAAGGAAATAAGAACAAAAATTTATGAGATGGAAAACAAACATATTAGAGGGATTAGCAAAAGTTAAAAGTTGTTCCCTATGAAATGATGAATCTTTGGCAAGACTGGTTAAAAAAAAAAAGAGAGGACACATGTAGCAGCCAATATGAAGAATGAAAAAGGAGATACTTCATACCCTGCAGACAAGATGACACTGAACCTTTATGCCACAAATTTGAAAATCTATGAAATCGACCAATTTCCCAGAAAAATAAAATTCATCAAAGTGAACACAAAAATAATTAGAAAACCTGGATAATTCTTTACTCATTGACAGAATTAAATCAGTAATTAAAAACCTTCTGGCATAGAAAACTGTAGGCCTAGATGGCACTTCTGACAAATTCTAGGGAACATTTGGAAGAGAAAATGAATAAGTAGCAGAACAGTCTCCAATTCATTTTATGAAGCTAGCTTAACCTAGATACCAAAACCATTAAGGACAGCATGACAAAATTAAAGGACAGTCTCATTAATGAACATAGGTGCAAATAACCCAAACAAAGCATCAGCAAATCAAACCCAGCAATACATAAAAATTACATCAAGACCAAGTTGGATTTATCAGAGGAATACAAAATTGTTTTAACGTCTGGAACTCAATGACTAGAATTCTGAACACTGAGACAGACTAAAGAAGAAAAAATTAGGCTAATCTCAATAAATGCTAAAACGATTTAGTAAAATTATGTACTTAAACTTTAGGAAACTCTTAGATCAAGAACAAGATGAAAACATCCACTCCAAAACTTATATTCAACACTATTCTAGAGGCCCTAGTGAGGGCAAGATAAAGAAATAAAATCAGTAAGAATTGAAAAAGAAAAAACAAGTTGTCATTATTTACAGATGGTATAAAGTATATATATAGAACACGCAAAATAATCTAAGGTAAAATTATAATCAGCATTGAGCAAAATTATTCTCATAAATCAAAAGAAAATTTTTAAAAAATATTTTTTAAGAATGTAGAAATAAATCTAATAAAAAGATGTATAGGACCTGAAGGGAGAAAGGTATGATATTTATTTCTTTATTCTTAATTAAGTAGGCTCCATGTCCAACATGGGGCTTGAACTCACAACACTGAGATCAAGAGTTGCATGCTCTACCAAATGAGCCAGCCAGGCGCCCCAAAAGTAAGATACTTATTAAGAGAAATTAAACAACTAAAATAAATGAAGAGAAAATGATCTTTTTCACAGACTGGAAGACTTAATACTATAAACAGCCAATTTTTTAAAATGAAAGCAAAAATTCAATGGAATTCCAATCAAAATCCTAACAGGTTTTGTGGAAACTGTCAAGCAGAATCTAAAATGTATATGGCACTGTAAAAGGACAAGAAGATTCAAGATAATTTGGGAGAATAATAAGGTGGGAAGATTTGCTCTATTTGATTTCAAAATTTCAATAATATAAGGCTTATTACTTAAGCATGTATGCTATTGACAACAGGACAGAATATACCAGAGAGCCCAGAAACAGATGCATACATACATGGCTGGTTGATTTACGAGGAAGAGGGGACTACAGAGTTTTGGGCAAGGATACTCTCTTCATTTTTTTTTTTTTAATTTATTTTGAGAGAGAGAGAATCCCAAGCAGGGGGGAGGGGCAGGGAGAGAAAATCCCAAGCAGGCTCCATACTGTCAGCCCAGAGCCTGATGTGGGTCTTGAACTCATGAACTGTGAGACCATGACCTGAGCTCAAATCAAGAGTCGGACATTAACCGACTGAGCCACCCAGGCACCCCAAGGAGACTCTTCAAATAAGCGTGTGCTCACATGGACCAGGAGACATGTGCGTGAACATTCATGGCAGCATTGTTCACAATAGGCACCAAGTGTCAACGAACTCAAATGTCCATCAGAATGGGTAAAGCACTGGTATAGTCAAACAACAGAATACTACACAGCAATGAAAAGAAATTAACTACAGGCACACAGAGGAATTTGGCTGAATCCTAAAGATAAAACACTAAGCGAAAGAAGCAGACAAAGCAGTACACAAACAGTGTTTCTTTTACATATGGTTCAAAAACAGGGATAATCTTATTTTGTTGTAATAAATAAAGCTGGCATTTGCTGAGTACATACTATGTGACAGGCATTTTCTAAGTGATTTCCATGCATTAATTCATTTAATGGTTGCAAGAAGTCTCTGAGATACGTGTCATTACTACCCCTATTTTAATTAATAGAAAACTGAGGAACAGGAAAGGTTAAGTTTAACTTGCCCAAGAGATCACATAGCTAGTAACTGGAAGAACCATGATTCAAACTCAGGCAGTTTGACATTAGAATCCATGCACTGTCCCTGAAAAAAGGCTCAGGTTACAAAGAGGGAAACTTCAAATTTCTGTTCAAGGCTCTGAGTTATTAATGGAAAAGAAGGGATTACAGCTAAGTAGGTAAAGTCACAGTACAAGGGAGGGCTCTGTATAACAAATCCAGTTTCATGCCTGCTCCAGAATCACCCAGAGGGATCTTCAAAATGCACAGCCTCCATCCCCATTCTCTCTGATGATACATGTGTGAATGCTGCACTGTTGAGATGGTTTAAA
The DNA here is from genome assembly GCF_022079265.1 of Lynx rufus. Lineage (NCBI taxonomy): Eukaryota > Metazoa > Chordata > Mammalia > Carnivora > Felidae > Lynx > Lynx rufus. The sequence continues at coordinate 36,555,401 of NW_025814828.1, forward strand.
TGAATTCTCTAGATTTAATAAGTTTGCCAATAAATGTTTTAACCCTTGCCTATACAAATCAATCTCTATTGATTAGGAAAAAAACATTAATTATCCTTTATTTTCTTCTAATTCAGGGCTTTGCTTGTGCTACTGTCTTGATGTCTTCACAAATGTCCCATAACCACCACCTTTTCCCAACACTTTTGCTCTCTTTATGCCCCTGCCAGAAGTGGCCTCTTTCCACTTTTCTGCCTGTCTCCCACACTGACAGTGATGCCCTCTGTCAACTCTGTACAAGCCTGCATGTCTGCCCGCCTATTCCACCTCCCAACTGCTTCCTCCACTGATCTCTTAGGGACCTAAGGGTCTGTGCCTCTCTATGGTCATTTAGACCTACACTATCAGTATTTATTTATTTCATTGACAGGCACCTGTGTGGTCTGCCCACTTGGGACTATGAGCAACTTGAGGGCATAAACAGGTCTTTCATGGTCACCATAACATACCACATACTGATGAAGATGTATAAATATTTGTTGGTGGTAAATTCGTTTCTGAGAGAGGAGTCATGTACACATGACCTTTCTTTACCCTTCCCGTATTCTAAACTACTCCATTTTTGGGAAGGAGTTAGTTACAACAGTGCATATCAGAGTTTCAGAGGAAGGAATGGGTACATCTTTGAGGGATTCAGACAGTCTTCATGAAGCAAGCAGCCTCTGAGATGGGTCCCAAAGAGTAGGGGGAAGGGGAAGACGAGAAGCAGGGTAAGAGGGTGGGGACTACAAGGTAATTAGGAGAGAGGGCAGCCCCTCAGGGGTGCCTGGGTGGCTCAGTGGGTTAAGTGTCCAACTATTGATTTTTGGCTCAGGTCACGATCTCATGGTTTCTGAGATCGAGCCCTGTGTTGGGCTCTGTACTGACAGTACAGGACCTGCTTAGGATTCATTCATTCATTCATTCTCTCTCTCTCTCTCTCTCTCAAAATAAATAAATAAATAAGAAATGAGGGAAGCAGATCAAGGCATTTTTTTTTTCCTGACAAGCAAACAATAGTACAGCTTGGAAATGAGTCAACATGTTAGGTGGGTTTGGAATGAACTGTGGGAATATTTAAGGGACTATAATTTGAGCTGAGCTCTCCTCTCCCACCTATGCTGTAAACTGTACACAATCAACTTCCTTCAGTATGAACTTGGACAGGGACCAGAGAAGGTTCTTACAAAGCACTGTTAAGTATGTTATGTAAGTAGATGGAAAGCTTCATCTTTTTAATGGGGAAAGGAATGTTCACTGTAACCAGAATTACTTTGCAAAGCAAATGCTGATACATTGTGAAAGACATTAAAATGATTGAGCATATTCCCACATGCCTATGTACCAAATGTATTTCTTTTTGGTAACTGACCACTTCTGTCCTTGCCCATTTGTATATGAAGCTTAGTATCTTCCCTTCCATCGGGGTGAGCTCTCCTTATCTATGTTCAGAATAGAAGCTTTTTCTGTCAATATTCAAGCAAATTAATTTTCCATTTTTTTTCAATTTCAAATCTGTTGATGTTTTCCTTTATGAATCCCAGTCGTTTGAAGTTATAAAAGCTCTCCAAAGATCTGTTAAATAATTTTAGTTTTTGCTAGCTTTCCTACGATTTGATTTGTTTATATAAACTATTCTGTCTGTGGTTTTGTTTTTTGGAGAGGGAGTTGAATCTAAATCGACTTCTGAACTGCTAATTAGTTTTCTCAACACTATTTAAAAAATCCTTCTTTCCCTATTATATTGACTGCACATTAGCACGTGTCCTGCTGAAAAGACTCCTATTCAAGAGGAATGCCTGGTGCTGCCTGGCTGGCAAGCAGTGTTTCCTGTCCTGGGTCCTTCTAAGTGGATCGATGTGATGGCGAGTGTGGCTTGTGCTAGTTGTGTGGGTTGGAAAGTTTAGTAGTGCCTAAAAAGACGAATCCCACTGTGGGTGCTGCAGAGTAGGTAATGTCTGAAGGGGGTTTCTCTTGGCTCACTGAGGGAATGAATGTGCTGAGAAGGTCTTCAAAGCGAGAGTGACTAGACACAAGGAGACAGAGCAAAGGAAGGGAAAGGTTGCCAAGAGGGAAGGCAGAGCATTAATAAATCCTGCTACCTCACAACCTTGCTTGGGCCCAGCATGGTACAGATTTGAAAGCCGTTTTAGCCCACATGCCAAAGGTGGCCTCCCTTGGTTTAGGCCCAACCTGAACATTTGCAGGGCCTGAGGCAAGTGTACGAATGGAAGCCCATGGTCCCATACATCTAAATATTTACAAGTTATATGTCTAATTTACAGACTGCTAAATATGTTCTAACCTTCTTCCCTGACAAATACATCTTCGTAAGGACCTGGAAGGTTAGGTTCTATTAGGAATTCTTGGGTTCCTCAGAATTCATCACCAGAAAACCATGGCATCTTGGGGTATCTGGCCCTTGGTACGCTTTTTCCCCACTTCTAGCTCCATGTCTAATCTTACAGCTTTCTTAGGCCATGGCTGACATCCCAAGGTACAAGAGTTGCCAGTCCAAGCGCAGATTTTGCAAGCACTTTACAAGGCCACTGACTCCTCTTATAATAGTGTCATCTTCTGCCATTCCTCTACTGATTCTTGGGGTTTTTTTTTTTTAAGTTTATTTATTTTGAGAGAGCGTGCATGCACACAAACACATGGTAGGGACAGACAGAATCCCCAGCAGGCTCTATGCTGTCAGCACGGAGCCTGACGTGGGGCTCAATCTCATGGACCGTGAGATCATGATCTGAGCCGAAACCAAGAGTGTTGGACGCTTAACTGACTAAGCCACCCAGGCGCCCTGATTCTTGTTTCTTAATGTGGGGTCAGTTAAGGTTCTTAGTTACAAGAAACAGAAACCAACTGTGGCTGATTTAAGCAGAAAAGGAGTTTATTAATAGGACATTGGATTGCTCACAGAATGGTAGGGAGGCCTGTAAAACCAAGACTGTGCTGCACAGTCAGAAACCAAACCCTGAGCTGATCTGATGAAGGCACCACTGCAGCTGTTGTACAGCAGCTGCGGCAGCTTGACACGCTGTCCCCATTAAGGTTAAATGTCGGAAGCCAGCCCGAGCGCCACCACTACAACTATCCCAGTATTCATCCCTGCTGCCACCTGCGAAGTGCCACACGGTCCTTGTTTTTTGTCCCTAGTTATTACACCACGGGTGGCTGTGTCGGACTCATGAAACCTGTGTTATGTGCCCATATCTTACCTGCCAAGGAGAGCAAATTTCGGCATTATTAGCTTATACAGCAGAAGGTGGGCTTTGTCCACCCATCAAGATGGGTGATTCCCTCAACACCCTGCTATCTGAGGGCTCAGATATCAGACAGCCAAAAACAATGAGAAATGCCCCCTACGTAGGGGTTCTATTCACAAGTCTACCTTTAACTGCCCAGGGGACTTTGATCATTGTCACTTAACTTTCTGGGTTGAAAAGGACTCCTCAGTAAAATGATGGGATTTGCCTTGTCATTTCTAAGGTGTCTTGATAATACACAGAATTCTGATTCTTTGAAAAAAGACCGGCTTGAAAGAATCTATTTCTAAAATTAAAATGCAGTCTAAGATACTGTTTATTATTAAATTTTAGAAACAGTGTTGCTCTAATACCTCTCTAGATATCAAAGGTTGATTTGTCACCATTTCCAGGGCCCTAAATTTACCATCCTTTTCTTTTTGCCAGACATTTCTCCTATCCAGCTGCTCAAAAGACCAAGATCTCTTGACCCCTAATCAATATCGTTGGACAATGGTGCCTCCTAGTGGATGAAGAAACTCCACCTACAGGTGACAGCAAATGCTCCTAAAACAGGAGCACCACATCTCTGGATTGGTTGTTCATAGTAACATGTGTCCCTGTATGGTTTTCTGATATTCCCAGAAAAGGAAGGAAGGCAGTTGGGAGCAACAATCCCTGCTCTCTTTACTATGGAGGAACTTTAGTGTTAGCCCTCAGTGTTCTCACTAACCTTCACAGCTAAACACCCACCTCCCCAACCTCCAACATACATTCATTCATTCATGCATGCATTCATATTTTCTCTCTCTCCCTCTCTCTCACACACACACACACACACACACATACACACACACTTTCTCTTTCAGTTAAGGCTGTGAAGGAAAAAAAAAAAAAGGAGGGGAAGGGGCCTCCAGACGGAATCACAATGAATCACATCAGGGAATTTTACAACTGGAAGTTTAAAAGATTTGCTTTAGGCCAGTAACTAATGGTAGCTGGGACCAGAACTTCAGCTTCTTGATTTGTGGCTCTGTGTAACTCCATGTTTCCTGCTCACCTTTTTGAAGGAGGTGGTTATACTTTTCCTTTACCCTAACATGGACTTTTGTTGAGAGCATAGTGATATTCTATTACTTCAAGGGGCTTTTTTAGTTACTGTAAATCATCACGAGTGAAGGGAATCTCACTTGTGCTTTCTTTCCCAACTGACCAGGAGACAGGGTTTCACAGCACTAGGTACGAACTTTCCAAACTACTATTGCTTCGTGTTGTCAACACGAGGCCTACACAGTTCACCTGAGATATTAGTTACTGTATGGCTCCAGTAATGTCTGCACAGGGCAAAGTGTCCAAAGGTCAAGGGGACCCTGAACTCTCTTTTCCTACCCTACCCTCTCCCCACAAATCTCTTAACTTAGTCTGGGTCTTAACTAAGTCTAAAAAAATAATTATTCGTGTAAATGCCCTACAGGTCATTCTTTTTTAAAAAAAAATTTTTTTAATGTTTATTTATTTATTTTTGAGAGAGAGAGAGAGAGAGCACAAGCTGGGTAGGGGCAGAGAGAGAGGGAGACACAGAATCCGAAGCAAGCTCCAGGCTCTGAGCTGTCAACACAGAGCCCGATGCGGAGCTCAAACTCACAAATCGTGAGATCATGACCTCAGCTGAAGCCAGACGCTTAACAGATTGAGCCACCCAGGAGCCCCATCTTGCACGTCATTCTTTATCTATGGGATATATTAGTTCAGCTCGTTTAAACACATTTTGCTATAAATTTTTAAAAAACGTTTTATGTATTTTTTGAGACAGTATGAGTGGGGGAGGGGCAGAGAGGCAGGGGACAGAGGATCTGAAGCGGGCTCTGCTCTGACAGGTTGACAGCAGTGAGCCTGACGTAGGGCTCAAACTCACAAACTGCGAGATCATGACCTGAGTCAAAACTTAACCAACTGAGCCACCCAGGCACTCCCATTTTCTTAAAGGTTCTTAGACCTCGACCTAGTCCTAACTTGTGTTTGCAGGCGAGAGCTCTCAAAGTATCCTAGCCACTCAAAACCAAGTCAATCATAATCATCGCATCAGTGTACTTTCTGTCCTGTGGAAGTTCCTATAATTCTGGTGTCGGTGAGGGTCTTCTGAAGTCTCTCTAACTCTTCTTTTCGCCTGTTCTCTCTAGAAATACAGTTCTCCCTCTTGATCCTCAGAGCCTTGTCTTCATTCAGAGGCTGGGTCCTCAGTGCAGTCCCTGCCACTCAAGGGTAAGGCTCCCAGCCTCCAGGAGGCAGCTCGCCTTCCAACAACACAGATAGGAAAATTGCACCGTGTTCCTTGTAGCCATTTGTGGAATTCAAGGGATCAGGGTCATTCTTTGAGTTCTACTTCTGACTTGTCCTCTGTTTCTGTCTCGGAGAACATCTAAAGGACTATAAATAATCATGCCAGACTGTGATGTGGTTGGTCGTGGAGATGACAAAGGGGGGCTAACTTGGAAAATGATCTCACCCTGGATAACCACATCACAGATTTAAAAAAAATAATCACACAGTTAATTACTGATTTTCTGCTTTCATTTTACTGCCATGTGCACTCTGAAATCAAACTAGCTGGTATAATTCTTCCTTCTGGACAAGTTCCTAGCTAACATGAAAATGTTTACATTGGTACTTATAAAATGATAGATGTATAGATCTAAGTGAAAACAGAGGCATAAGCATAGGTATCTGCCCAAGACTGAACTGCTCCAACTCAGCAAGAAAAAATGGAGCCATGACTGGGTCCTCCTCATGAGAAGATGCCATGTACCCATGAATTATTTCTAAGTTTCAAACACAACAAGAAAAAAAAAATAGGGAGTTCTTTGGATGTTCAAATAACATCACAATTTGCAAACAGCAAAACTCTGCATGTGGACAAATAAAATTCAGCAGCTAATGAGACACATCCTTTGAGTGTTACAGGACGACACAGATACCTCAATTTATGATCCTCACAGACCAGGATTTTCACATGAGTCACTCTTCTGGGATAAGATACTGAAGGTTCCTGTTAAATGTGGAGATGTTAATAGCTAAGAGCAAAGATTTACTGAGCATTTAACCGCACACCAAGTGCTATTTTAAGTGCTTTATGTATAATAATTTATTTAATGCTCATATCAACAATGAGGAGACAGGTACTATTTTGCAGATGAGGAAATTGAGGCTTAAGACAAATGTTACATGACTTGTCCGGGGTCACGTGGTTAGAAAGCAGCACAGCCAGGATTTGAACCTAAGCTCCTCGCTCCAGAATCCTGAGCTCTTAATTTCCAATCCCAAGGCTCTACAATCAACAGAATTTATGACAGTGAAGGGTATGGTTGAAACTTTCTAGGGTTTTGATGATCGGAGCACTTGCTTATTTCATCCTGTTCTAACTGTAGGTTGAAACTGAGGTGCCAAGAGGTGAGGTGGGCCCTGTCCTGATGGTAGTGACTCCAAAAGTCCATCTCTAGCCCAATTTCTTCTCCTGGGAGCTAGACTCATATGGGCAGCTGAATACAGGCTATCTATAGGCAGGTGTCCCACAATCACCACAAACTAAGATGACCCGGAAGTTAATAATTTTCTTCCCCAAACCTTATTTCTATCTAAAAGGAATAATCTGTCTTCAACTTGTAAAGGTTTTTGGCTGTTATCTGAGTAAGGCCTCTCCTCTTCATCATTCCTTCTATATTCTACTTCTACAACATTCCTGTTTATGTATATTGGATATTCTCAATATGGCCTGCATGAGTTTTAGCTTTCCTTTCATAAGTTACCATCTCTAACTGTGCTTTGCTCTCTAATGGTTTCTCATACTTTCTTTCCTTTTATCTTCTTGAGGACTTTGAAGTCCCTTTCAGAGTCTTCTATTATTTCCATTTCCTCCAGACCATATTTCCTACCTGTTGAGTTTGTTGCGGGATGTTTTTCCTTGTGTGCTTTGAAATTTTCATCTGAACACTAATCTTAAATGGGGGTTTCTTGGTTTTTTTTTTTTTCCTTCTGTCCCCCTTTAGCTAGCTGGCTAGCTAGCTATGATGGCTACAGCTTTTCTCAGCCACTGTTTGAGGCTGAGGGGTTCTGTCCCACCCCTGGATTTCATGCGGTGAGCCAGACACCAGTTCCTTTCCCTTAGGGGCTCTTGGTCCCTATTACAATGAAGAAGTTGAACTCCAAATCCCCTCTTGCCTGGAATTCTTTATGGACCCTCTACTACATTTTTCGTATTGTGTCTTAGGGGTCTCTAATGCACAAATCTGATTATATTACTGCGTTGGTAAAATCACTTCAGTGTCTCCATCACCTATAGAATAAAATTTAAAGTCTGGTTAAATGTCACCTCCTCAGAAAGGGCTCCTATGAACACCCTATCCTCATCATTCTGTATCCCTGATCTGGCCCTTGTTCTTCATAGTGCGCTTGTCACTACTTGCTTTTGTTGCTATATACTTATTTGTCAGTGTGTCTCTTCCACTAGATTGTAAGTTTCATGTGGATGTAGACTTTGAATTACTCACTGTTAAGCCCTCAGCACCGAGAACAGTGTCTGGTACATTGTAGGCATTCAATAAATATTTGTGAATGGAGGAGTTGATATCTTTAACATGACATCAAAAGTACTAGATGTATCAGAGCAAGTAAGAGTGAGGGCACTAGAGTCAAACAGCCTAGGATGGAATCCCGGCTGCAGCACACCAGCTTTGTGACCTTGAACCAGTTGCCACCTTGTAAGCTGCAGTTTTCTCATGTATAAAATGGGCATAGTGGCTAATCTTGGTGGGTTGTTGAGAGGAATTGAGAGATACTCAAAATGTATAAAGTGTAGCATGCAGTTGCACACATCATCAGTGGTTTTTATTATTACATGTTCAAACTCATCTGTGATCATTCTCTCATCCTACACCATGTTCCAATGTAATAGCCCGCCATTATGAACAGTGCCCCAACCATATAAACTGACTTGCATTTCTGGCCATTGCACACTCTCTTTGCCCTGTTCGTAATGCGTACCTCCTTTCCCACTTAAAATCAATTTGCTTTCCCATACTCCATTCAACTCTCCCACCTGGAACCCCAGCCCAAGCATGGAAAGAGCAGCAGGCTTTTATTTGCCCCTGGTTGGACATGGAAGGGATTCTGGATTCAAAAGGAAGCTACTCCACAGAGGGTCAGGTCAACAACTTAGGATCCTCAGCTTTCTAGAAAAGAAGTGGGAGACTGAGGGGCGCCTGGGTGGCTCAGTCGGTTAAGAGTCTGACTTCGGTTCAGGTCATGATCTCGAGGCTCGTGGGATTGAGCCCTGCGTCAGGCTCTGTGCTGATAGCTCAGAGCCTGGAACCTGCTTTGGATTCTGGGTCTCCCTCTCTCTCTGCCCCTCCCCCGCTCATGCTCTGTCTCTCTCTCTCTCTCTCTCTCTCTGTCAAAAATAAATAAACATTTAAAAAAATTAAAAAAAGAAAGAAGTGGGAGACTGAGAAAAAAATCAGATAAGTTTATTCACTCATTCATTCACATTCTATCTGTCTGGAACGAAGTAAGGGAAGCCAAAAGAAATAACTTGGACTTGAAGGTCATGCAGATTTGGGTACTGGGGAGCCTCTCTGGGGGCTGTGTGCCAGCCCTTGGGTAAACAGGGAAAGCTGCTCTTTCCAGAGTAAAGTAGATGCAAAACCTGAGGGATGAAGGGAGCAGTGACCTTGGTTCCTGAGGTCTTTCTTTCTAGTTCATATGAAGCCTTTTCTTTCTTTAAAGTTCATGAGGCTTCTGTAACTTTACATCTTTACTACTTATGTCTAGTTTTGTCCCTTCCATTACCACTGGGCAAGCTCCTGGTCATCTTTCAAGTCTCAGTATGTCCCCTTCCTCCCCACCTTCCCCTCTCCCTCCCTTCTCATTGTAATTGTTTCCATGTCTGTCCATCTCTGCCCAGAGCTTCTAGCTTTGTCTCACAGGTAGTAGACATTAAGAAACAAGACTGCTAAATGGATGAAGTTGGTGACAGAGTTAGGACAATAGTACAGGCCGCTCCACTTGTCCTCTAACGTTTCACTCACTCTCTCCCTCACTAGGGAAATGACCTACCACGTAGGGATACCAAACGCGAGCAAAGAGATATCGAGTGACAGCAAATAGGGAGTACGTCTCAGAACTGGGCCAGGATGGGGGCTCTGCACAGCAGGAGTGCTGGGCACTGGCTGAGGAATAGGGAGTTTGGTGAAGGATGAAACGAAGGAGTACCAAAGTCTTTATTTCCCCTTGTTTTTGATATAGTCTCTTTATACCTGGCTTCTCTGACACCTTGCTGTCATGGCTTTTTCTTTGCATCTCTTCAGCTATCCCTTCTCGAATTGCATTCGTTAGCTATTCCTCCTGTTTTACAACCTTTCAAATTTGGGAGACCCTCAGTCCTCAAGTCCTGTTTTCTTCTCCTTCTCTATACTCTTCTAACCCATCTGAATAGCGATCATCCCCAAGCCTCTAGATTTCTCCCTTTGCTCCTAATCCACATATTCCACTTCATCTTTCAACTTCACTCAGACATCTCACAGAAGCTTCAAACTCAACATGTCCAAAATATATTTCACCATCTAATTCCAGGCACCATCACATATTCATATTCAGTGCACATATTCAGTGCTCAAGCCAGTAACCAGAGTCAACTTTGTCTCCTGCTGCCTTACTTCCTTTATCTAGTTATCAAATCCTGTCCATTCTAATTCCTAAAGATCTTCAGGTTTTATTTATACTCTTTCATCTCTATTGATACTAATCTACCCTTGCCATCAATGTTCATACTGAATCACTATAATGGTATCCTAATTTTCCCCACATCCAAATCCAACCCTACAGGAATACTGTAGCCAAAGAATGCTTTAAAAATAAATGCCCAGGGGTACCTGGGTGGCTCAGTTGGTTAAGTGTCCAACTACTGACTTTGGCTCAGGTCATGATCTCACGGTTTGTGATTTCGAGTCCCACATCAGGCTCTGTGCTGATGGTGCAGGGTCTGCTTCAGATTCATATTCTCTCTCTCTCTCTGCCCCTCCCTTGCTTGTGCTCTCTCTCTAAATAAATAAATAAACTTAAAAAAAATAGATGTCTGATCATACAGTTTTGCCTGCAATAGCATCCACATCTTTAAAATCCCAAACCTTTGCCATATCTTAAAAAGGCTCATCAAGATTTTGCTTCTATTTCTTGTGAACCTCTTGAGCCCTCAGTGGTATGCGTGAGAAATATGAAGGATATCTTTAAGACAAGCCACACTTTCCAGAGTCTGGCAAAAAAAACAAATACTAATATTCAAAGACACTGTCTACTGACTCAAGTCAACAACCAGTAAAAGGGCGCTGGTCTCTAGGTCTGATTATTACAAACTCTCTTGGGTCTAGTCACCTCACAATGATCCAGAAACCGGTATAGTAAACAGCATTCCGGTTAAGTCCACAGATACGGATGAAGGCCATACAAATAAATCAGAATTTATCTACAATTCTCCCTGTCCAGATATACACATATAATCACAGTTTTAGAATGAAATGCCCTAGTAATTAGTAAATACCTGAGATATTCATTCAGTTCTTTAGATCACAATTTAAAATTACAGTCTAACTGGACACCTGGGTGGCTCAGTCAGTTGAGCACCTGACTTCGACTCAGGTCATGATCTCATGTTCATGGGTTCGAGCCCCACATTGGGCTCTGTGCTAACAGCTCAGAGCCTGGAGCCTGCTTTGGATGCTGTGTCTTCCTCTCTCTCTACCCCTCCCCTGCTCGTGTTCTATCTCTCAAAAAAAAAAAAGGGTAAAAATTTATAAAATTACAGTCTAACTCTCATACAGTGCTGGTGGGAATGCAAAGTGGTACAACACTTATAGAAGGAATTTGACATTAGCAATAGCATGAAATGACATATGCACAAGGTCACTAATGTAACAGAAAAAAGCCTGGAAATGATCTAAATGTCCATTAGTAGGGGACTGGCTTAATAAACTATTTTATATCCATAATGGAGAATTAGCAGTTATAAACAGGAATGAAGAAAATGCCTACATACTGCTATGGAGAAATCCCTGGTGTTTTGATATTGTTAAATTAAAAATAATCAATGTTTTCAAGAGTATATATAAGAGTATAAGAAGGGGAGGCAGTACAAAAAGATAGAATATACACATATTTTTTTTATTTTCAGAGATAAATAAAACTAAAATGACTTAGTTTTAATTTTGAGAAATAATTTCCTCTAAGGTAGGAAGTGAATGGGATGAAGTAAGTATGTTAATGTGGTAAGGAACCCAGATTTTCAGAGAGAAGATGTACAAATAGAAAATTTAAAAAGTTAAGTAAAAACCCTAATTTCTCTTAAAAAAAACTATACATTATGGAAAACTTTAAAAGTAGAAAGTAGAGAGTAATGAAGCCTCATATACCCAATGCCCTGTTCCAGCAATTGTCAACTTACCAGCTAATCTTGTTTAACCTATACTTCAAACCCAGTACCCACTGCTCACCCCTCACCTGATTTCAAGGCAAATCCCAGACATTAATATCACCTTATGCATAAATATTTCAGTACTGATCTCCACAAGATAAGGAATGTTTGTAAAACAACTGCAACAACAAAATTATGTTAAAAACCAACAATTAGTCATTATCTAGTAAATGGCTCATAAAGAAAAATCTGTAATTGTTACCTTAAACTGGAAATAATGGTGTAAACTCACGGTTTCATTTTGTTTAGTTTTGATTGAAGACAATTTTTTAGTTTACATATATTTTTTTGTTATTTTATTTTTTACTGTTTATTCATTTTTTGAGAGAGAGAGAGACAGAGTATGAGCAGGGGAGGGGCAGAGAGAGAGGGAGACACAGAATCCGAAGCAGGCTCCAGGCTCTGAGCTGTCAGCACGGAGCCCAACGTGGGGCTTGAACTCACGAACTGTGAGATCATGACCTGAGCCGAAGTCAGATGCTTAACCGACAGAGCCACCCAGGTGCCCCGAAAACTTTTTAGTTTAGAATAAATTTAGATTTACATAAAAATTGCAAAGACAGCACAGAGAATTCCCGTATACCTCTCACCCAACTTCCCCTAATGTTAACATCTTCGGTAACTATAGTACATTTGCCAAAACTAAGAGCGTTAACACTAGCATGTTGCTATTGATTCAACACCAAACTATTTGGACTTCAGTTTGTTGACTATTGTACTTTGTTCCAGGATCCCATGCAGGACGCCACAATGCATTTTGTCATTAAATCTCCTTAGTCTTCTCTGGTCTGTGACAATTTTTCAGTCTTTCCTGGTCTTTCATGACCTTGACCATTTAAAAAAAGGTGTTTTATAGAATGTCCCTCAATTTTGATCTGTGTGAAGGTGGTTGTTGTTTTTTTTAGATGGGGGCTGAGGGTTTGGGGGAGGATATCAAAGAGGTGAAGTGCCCTTCTCATTACATCACCTCTACATGACACTGGTGGCATTAACTTGACTTCTTGGTTAAGGGGAAAGGGGTGAGCCAGCTCTCTTCACTGTCAAGCTATTGTGTTTCTCCTTTCTATCCTCTGTTCTTTGAAAGTGAGTCACCAAGTCCAGCCCACACTGAAGGAAGGAAGGGGATTATCTCTATCTCCTGGAAGTCGGTGGGCGGGGGGCAGAGTATATACATATACTGTTTGGAATTCCAGAAGAAAGATCTGTTTCTTCTTTCCCATTTTTAATTTATACAATAATTTATTTATATCAGTATGAACTCACATATATTTATTTTACACTTTGGGTTATAATCCAGTACCATGTTATTTTGTTGCTCAAACTGTGCCAGGTTTGGCCACTAGGAACTTTCAGGTTGGCTCCTGTGACCCTTTGACATGCCCCTATTTTTTGTGTTTTGAGCACTTCCTTACTTTCAGACACTGTAAAATGCTCCAGGCTCATCTTGCATTTTCTGTGCCCCAGTTGTAGAAGTGATCATTTCTCCAAGGAGCCCTGGCTCCTTCTATCCAAGAATGGCATTTAGAAGTGAAGATCTATTGCTTCTTGGCCTTTTGACTAAGATCAAGGGTAGAAGTGAAGATCTGGGTGTGGATGTGTTCATTACCACTGGGGTGTCACTGCTTCTAGACCCTCCCAGTGGACAAAGCTAGGAAATGCGGGTGTGTGTACTAATCTGTGCACATGTATCTGTCTTCACTCTTGCTTATTTATAACTTGAACTCACGAACTGACAGAATGTACACTTCTGAATATTTAAAAAAACCAACACACAAAAAAGGCAAATTAGGGGAAAAATATTTGCAAATATATGTAAAGGGTAAATATCTGTAGTAAACACAAGACTTCTTACAAAGTGACCAAAAAAACCCCCAAAACCCCTAAAAAATGAATGGATGAAAAAGAAATAGGTAAGTATACTTTAAAAAATATTTGGGGTGCCTGGGTGGCTCAGTCGGTTAAGCATCCAACTTCAACTCAGGTCATGATCTCACGGTTTGTGAGTTCGAGCCTGGAGTTGGGCTCTGTGAGGACAGCTTGGAGCCTGGAGCCTGCTTCAGATTCTTTGTCTCCTTCTCTCTCTGCCCCTCCCCCTCTCATGCTCTGTCTCTCAACAATGAATAAAATGTTAAAAAAATTTTTTTTAAAAATCTGACTATCCAATGAAATAAAGACAGTCTCTTCAGCAAGTGGTGCTGGGAAAGCTGGACAGCAGCATGCAGAAGAATGAACCTGCACCACTTTCTTACACCATACACGAAAATAAACTCAAAATGGATGAAAGACCTAAATGTAAGGCAGGAAGCCATCAAAATCCTTGAGGAGAAAGCAGGCACAACCCTCTTTGATCTTGGCTGCAGCAACTTCTTACTCAATATGTCTCTGAAGGCAAGGAAAACAAAAGCAAAACTGAACTACTGGGACCTCATCAAAATAAAAAGCTTCTGCACAGCAAAGGAAACAATCAGCAAAACTAAAAGTCAACCAACAGAATAGGAGAAGATATTTGCAAATGACAAATCAGATAAAGGGTTAGTATCCAAAATCCATAAAGAACTTATCAAACTCAACACCCAAAAACCAAATAATCCAGTGAAGGAATAGGCAAGACATGAATAGACACTTCCCCAAGGAAGACATCCAGATGGCCAACCAACATATGAAAAAATGTTCAACATCACTCACCATCAGGGAAATACAAATCAAAACCACAATGAGATACCACCTTACACCTATCAGAATGGCTAACATTAACAACTCAGGCAACAACAGATGCTGGAGAGGATGCAGAAAAAGAGCATCTCTTTTGCCCTGCTGGTGGGAATGCAAACTGGTACAGCCACTCCTGAAAACAGTATGGAAGGTCCTCAAAAAATTAAAAATAGAACTACCATATGACCCAGCAACTGCACTACTAGGTATTTACCCAAGGGATACGGGGATGCTATTTCGAAGGGACACGTGTACCCTAATGTTTATAGCGGCACTATCAACAATAGCCAAAGTATGGAAAGAGCCCAAATGTCCATCGACGGATGAATGGATAAAGAAGATGTGGTATAAATATACAATGGAGCATTACTCGGCAATCAAAAAGAATGAAATCTTGCCATTCACAACTACGGGGATAGAACTAGAGGATATTGGGGCGCCTGAGTGGCTCAGTCGGTTAAGCGTCCAACTTTGGCTCAGGTCATGATCTCACAGTCCGTGAGTTCCAGCCCCATGTCAGGTTCTGTGTGGACAGCTCGGAGCCTGGAGCCTGCTTCGGGTTCTGTGTCTCCCTCTCTCTCTGCCCCTTCCCTGCTCGTGCTCTGTCTCTCTCTCTCTCTCTCTCTCAAAAATAATAAATAAACATTAAAAAAATTTTTAAAAAAAGAACTAGAGGATATTATACTAAGTGAAATTAGTCAGAGAAAGACAAATATCATATGACTTCATTCATATGAGGACTTTAAGATACAAAACAGATGAACATAAGGGAAGGGAAGCAAAAATAATATAAAAACAGGGAGGAGGACAAAAACATAAGAGACCCTTAAATATGGAGAACAAACAGGGTTACTGGAGGGGTTGTGGGAGGGGGGATGGGCTAAATGGGTAAGGGGCACTAAGGAATCTACTCCTGAAATCACTGTTGCACTATATTCTAACAAACTTAGATGTAAATTAAAAAAATAAATTAAATAAAAATTTAAAAAAATATCTGACCATACTAGTAACAAAACAAATGCAAACTAAACCAAAGAATAATTGTGATTAATCAAAATGTAGACATCAAAAGTAGATGCTGTCATCTACTACTGGTTTGAATGGAAACTGGTACAATCTTTATGGAGAGTGACAGGACATTATGTAAAAGGAGTTTTAGCTGTATTGCTGACATCTGCTAGTTGAGGTCTCCTGTTGAAAACAACAAAAAAAATGGGATAAAAAACTAGCTGGAAGCATCAGGTACTAACCAAATTGTCAGGAATGTTGACTAAAATTTGGGAGAGAACGGGAACTCAGAGAGAAATCAAGAATCAGAGTCCTTCTTGCCCCGTGGACATCTGCTTTCACAGAAGATCTCTAAGGGAGAACAGGTCAGAACTCAGAGGAATCTCAGAAATTACTCTTCAACCTTGAGCTAAATCCCTAAAGAGCTATGGTTACCAGCAGTAATCAGTCCCCTCACAAACTTGCAATCTGGCTTGACCTCTGAGTGGTCTTAAAAATCTAAGACTTAGGGGCACCTGGGTGGCTCAGTCGGTTGAGCATCTGACTCTTGATTTTGGCTCAGGTCATGATCCCAGGGTCGTGGGATCGAGCTCTGCATTGGGCTCTGTGCTGAGCATGGAGCCTGCTTAGGATTCTGTCTCTCTCCCCCATCCCTCTCTTTACTCGTGTGTTCTCTCTAAAATGAATAAATAAATCTAAGTCTTAACCTTATTAAGATAGTTCCAAACTGCAAGTGCCTAAAGGTGCCTAGTAGAAGCAAATGAAGTCCTCTCTGGAAGAATAAAGTGCCATTCTAGGCCAGTAATTTTTGGGAATGAATCTAGTATATGAAGGGTAAGAGACCTTGATCAAGAACCAGCAGAAAGTGATAGACAATAAAGACAAACCCACAGGGACTTCATATATTGAGATTATCCAGCACAGATGATCATATAAGGAAGTGTATTATGTTCCAGAACATAAAAGCTGAGCTTGAATTTTTTTTTGCAAGAAAATGAAAATAATGAAAATGATGTAGATTTTCAAAAGAAAAACATGCAAAATACAGACAAGAAGGTGGAGGATATAGAGAATAGCATAAGGCACACCTATATCTATACTAAATTGGGTCACAAGGTGCTGAGAGGAAGACAAGGGCAGAGGCAATATTTAGAGAGATAACGGCGAGAATTTTCCATAACCACAAATAACACCAGTACACAGACTGAAGAGACTTAAAGAATCTCAGGCAGGATTAAAACACTTCCCCCACCCTGACACACACCCACAGTGAAAACAAAAGATGGAGCAAACATTTTTTAATAACCAGTGAAAGAGAGATTATCCTTAGATTAGTGACAGTCTGCTACCTGAATTCTCAACATCAACTGAAGCCAGAAGACAGTAGAGTATCTACTGCAAAGAAAATGCCAACCTAGAATTCTCTACTCAGTGAGTATCCTTCAGCACCAAAGGGAATACAAGGAAATCCTGAAACCAATAAAAACGGAGAGTTTGCACCCAGCAGACTGACACAGGGAAAATGAATCCTGATAAAACCTCAGAGATTTGAAAGAATAATGAACAGAGAAAGGACAAGTGTGGGGGTAAATCTAATCTAATAATAAAATAAGTTGGAGTGATGTAAATACGTGTAACTTATGTATTTATACACACACATATAAATATGTAAAAGCAACAGCCTGTAAGTCAAAAGAGGGACTTCGTCCTATTTGGGAAGAGAATAATGGCATCAATATTAGAGCATGATGAATTAGGAAAATATGCTGTAATTTCTGAGGTACACACTAAGATAACAGAAAAGAGTATGTAAACTTCCAAATTAATAGAGGAAAAAATGGAATGACAAAACATATTCAGTTGACCCAAATAAGTCAGGGAAGGCAAGGAAGAGAAATACGTAATAGGTGGTATGATGGAAAGCACATGAGAAGACGAGACATGTAAAATCAACTATCCCCAAATGTAATTAAATGTAAATGTACTAAATGCTCCAATTAAAAGACAAAGATTGAGAGTCTAGAATAAAAACCTTAATTATATGCCTTTAAACAAGAGACACATCTAAAACCCAAGGGTACAAAAAAGTTGAAACTTAAAAGGGAGGAAAAAGAACCCTAGAAAATTAAACACAAAGTAGAAGGATGAAAATAACAACAAGCAAAAATTACTAAAATAGAACATAAATATGCACTGAAAAGGATTTACAAAGCTCAAAGTCATCACTTAAAAGACTGATAAAACTGGAAAATATCTAGCAAGGCTGAGAAAGAAAAAGAAAAGTCACAAATTACCAGTTTCAAAAATGAAAAAGATCCTTCAGAGATATTATGAACTAGTTTGTGCCAAAATGGTGTGAAGTTTCAATAAAATACACTCATCCCCAGCAAAATGCAATTCACCAAAAGTGAGAGTAATAAATAGAAAACCAAATATTCCTATAAATATTTAAGGAATTCAATCAGAAATGAAAACCCTTCTCACAAGGAAGTCTGGCCTGAATGGGTCTATAGGTGAGTTCTACCCATCATAAAGAGAACAAAACAAAACCAGAGAACACTCCCCAACTCATTTCATGAGGTTAGCATAACCTGGATATGAAAGCCTGATACCGACAGTATAAGAAAATTATAGTATAATCTTCCTATAAATATAGATGTAAAAAGTCTGAAAATACACACACACATACACACACACACACACAAAACCAAATCTAGCAATATATAAAAAGGAATCTAGGGATTATATGTCATGACAAAGTTTGGTTAACCAAAGAATTAATGAAATTCACTCCATTAACAGATTAAAGAAGGAGTCATATGATCATTTCAACATATACAGGGTAAAAGAAGCATTTGATAAAATTTACCAACTATTCATGCTTAGCAAATGCTAAGATCAGAACTAATAAGAAAGGTAACTGCTATCACCATTCTGAACGTTTAATCCACTGCAGTAAAGGCTAGACAAAGAAACATGTAAAAGAATGGAAGAGGAATAAACAAAATTCTCCTCATACACAGATGATATGATTAGGTATGCAGAAAATCCAAATGATTCTACAGGTAAATTACTAGAACTGATACAGCTTGATGAATAGAAAGGAATACAAAGTCACTACCAGGAAGGAGGGAAAGAGAAAAGAGATGAGAAACAGATCTACCTTTGAAAACAAATACTTAAGAATAAATCTAATGAAAAAGGTATACAACCTCTCCAGAGTAAAGCATAAAACGTTACTGAAAGAAATCAAAGATCTAAAAAATGGGAAGACAGACACCATGTTCATGAATTGGAAGACTCAATACCGTAGCCATGTCAATTATTCTCAAGTTGCTATAAAGATTTGATACAATAATTCAAGGCAAAATCCCAACGGGGTGTGTGTGATAACCTGATTCTAAAATGTGTATGGAAAATGCAGAGAAGTACATCTCTCAAGAACTGGCTGAAGAACAACAAGGTAAAAGGCCCTGATCTACCAGTTACCAGGACTTCCTCCAAAGCTACAGTTAATAAGACAACATGCTCTTGGCACAATGCCAGGCAAATAAATACACTAATGGACCAGAATAGAGCCGGAAACAAGCACACATGTATATGTGTTTGATTTATGGCAAAAGTGCTACTGCAGAGCAGTCTTTTCAGTAATTGGGCTGAGACTGCTGAATAGCTACATGGAAAGAAATGAAATTGGGGGCGCCTGGGTGGCTCAAACAGTTAAGCGTCTGGCTCTTGACTTCAGCTCAAGTCATGATCTCACTGGTTGTGAGTTCAAGCCCCATGTCGGGCTCTGTGCTAACAGTGCTGATTTTGGGGATTCTCTCTCTCTCCCTCCCTCCCTCTCTCTCTCTGCTCCTCCCTGCCCCCCAATGTGTGCTCTCTCTCTCTCTCTCAAAATCCATAAACTTAAAAAAAAAAAAAAGAAATGTAATTGGACTACTACCTCATAACGTACTCCAAATGAATTTCAGATGTATGATAAAACATAGGAGGATATCTTCATAATCTCAGAATAGTAAATATTTCTCAAACAAGATACAAAAACACTAACCATGAAGGAAAAAAATTGTTAAACTATATTAAAATTACAAACCTCTGTTAATCCAAAGATACCATTACAAGAATGATGAGAGACACTGCTAAGCAGCAATTAGAGAAGAGTAATCAGGAGAAACCACAACGAGATTCTACTACAAACCAACTGGCAAAAATAACAAATTCTGACAATACCAAATATTAGCGAGGGTGTGCAGCATAGGCAGTAAGTAATCATGAGAACAAAAGGAGGGTGCTGTTAATGAGGACTAACAACGGGTTTTTAAGACAGGGGCAGTACCTGGAAAACCAGGACCTGGATCACCTTGGAGAGGCAAAGATCACCGTTTATACATCTACTTCAGAAAATAGCTTGGCATTATCTTGGAAAAATGAAGTTGTATATACTCCAAGACTTTATCAATTCCACTCCTAGGTTTATGCCCTATGTAAATGTGTACTTATGTATACCGGGATACATGTACAAGATTGTTTACAATAGCATTGTTCAAAATAGCCAAATCTGAAAACAACCCAAATACAGAGTGACATTAAAATGAGTAATTGTGAATGTTTGTTCACTGCAATACTATATAGCGATAAAATGAAGGAGCCCAAAGCAATATAGATCAATCTCATAGACCAAAAAAGAGTATATGCTGTATGATTTCATTTAAATAAAGATTTTTTTTTTTAATTTTTTTTTTTCAACGTTTATTTATTTTTGGGACAGAGAGAGACAGAGCATGAACGGGGGAGGGGCAGAGAGAGAGGGAGACACAGAATCGGAAACAGGCTCCAGGCTCTGAGCCATCAGCCCAGAGCCAGACGCGGGGCTCGAACTCACAGACCGCAAGATCGTGACCTGGCTGAAGTCGGACGCTTAACCGACTGCGCCACCCAGGCGCCCCTTAAATAAAGATTTTAAAAGACAGATAACACTGAATTATATTACTCAGGGATGCCATATGGATGGTATATATATGAAAGTATGGAGGTGAAGTCTAGATTAATGTTACTTCTGAGAGAAGAAGGGGATTGTGGTAAGAGGAATACAGGGGCTGCTGAAGTGCAGGCAGTTTTTACATTTCTTGACCTAGGCTCTAGGTACTTGGGTATTTACTTTACAATAATATCCTTAAGCTGGATAGTTCTGGGTATGCATTTTTCTAAATGTAATAGATCATATAAAAAATTCTATATGTGAGGTAGGTGTTTGTATGTATTCACACACTTTTTAACCTATTAATTATATTCCTAAAAACTTAATTTGAGGAAATAAAGCAATCAAGGGGTGTGAACAATTGTACAAGAATATTACTAGTCATAACATTACTTCTAAGAGGGGAGAAACAGAAAGCAGTGTAAATGTCCCACTATAAGGAAATTATTAAATATGGCACATGCATATAATTTAGATATCTTAATGCAGCCATTAGACTATCGTATCTAAAAAATATTTACTGGTATAGCAAAATGCTTAAAATTAATAAGTGAAAAGAATCAGGAAACAAAACTGCACATGTAAAATGAATGTAATTGTGATAATGAATATAAGCAGAAGAAAATGTTCTGAAATGTTCATTGTGATTAACTTTTGCAAGTGGTATGATTTCTGTCATTATAACTTTCCACAATTTCTAAATTTGTACAAGGTGTGTGTATTGTAAAGATTATTTACACTAGAAACTACTCATATTTTTTATATTTACTTATTTATTTATTTAACATTTTATTTATTTTAGAGAGAGAGAGAGAGAAAGAGAGAGAGAGAGAAAGTGGGGGAGGGGCAGAGAAAGAGGGGTACAGAGGATCCGAAGCAGGCTCTGCACTGACAGTGGAGAGCCTGATGTGGGGCTCGAACTCACAAACTGACAGATCATGACCTGAGCCAAAGTTGGACGTTCAACTGACTGAGCCACCCAAGCACCCCTATAATTTAAAATTTTTTAAAAAAATTTATTTATTTTGAGAGCAAGAGCACCCACAAGCAGAGGAAGGGGAGAAAAGGAGGGAGGGGGAGGGGGAGAGGGGGAGAGGGGGAGAGGGAGAGAGGGAGAGAGGGAGAGAGGGAGAACACCAAGCAGACTCCACACTGTCAGCACAGAGCCCAATGTGGGGCTCAAACTCACCAACTGTGAGACTATGACCTGAGCTGAAACCACGAGAGTCCAATGCTGAACCAACTGAGCCATTCAGGTGCCCCATATAATTTTTATTTTTAAATGAAAAAACTTCTTTTAAATAATGGAAAACTAACTGAATTTTTTAATTTTGTGTATGTAAACTTATTTCAAAATTACTTTTAGTAGTTGAAGATCAGCTTTTGTATACAAAAATATTTGCCAGAGTAACAGCTTCAAATTCATTTCTAAGATAGTAGACATCAGAATGCAGTTTGTTTTCTAATGCAGCATTCAAAGGTTAAAATCTATTCTACAGTGTAACATCTCAATCTAGGGCTTTATACAAAAATTGGGACACCTCCATTTTTATGTTAACAGATGTCAAAATGATACAGTAATTATGGTTAGAAGTTAAAAACAAAAAAAAATCCAAACTCTGCAATTATCTTAATAGGTAATTATATTTTGTTTGCAGATCCAGGAGTTTGTCAACTTAAAGCCCTTCTTGTATTTATCTCTTTTTCAGTTTGTGCAGGAAAGAGTTAACATAGCAGGCCTAAGCTTCTGAAGGGCTTGAAAGGCCTGCCTACCAAGTTAGCTCTTGATTGGCATCTGGCAACTTGGACAGGTTCCTCCCGTCCTAAACTGAAAAGAGTGGCCCACTGTGTCTAAACTGTTTGTGCAAACAATGTGATTTATCCTGAACACCTGCTTTCTCTCTGGGAGGCTGGAAGATGGTACGTGCCAAGCAGAGGGTGCCTACATGACCAGCTCCCAGTAAATACCCTGGGTGCTGAGTCTCTAATGAGATTCCCTGGCTGGCAACATTTCACATGTGTTATCACAACTGGTTGCTGGCAGAAGACCCTTGGAAGCTTGTGCCTGGCTGTCCCTGGACTTCAACTCATATACCTTTTCTCTTTGGTGGTTTTGCTTTATTAAATCTTTGAGCTGTAATAAATCACAGTTATGAATACGACTATACGCGGAGTCCTAGGAGTCCTCTTAGTGAATCATTAAACCCGGGGATAGGTAGTCTTGGGGACCTCCGACACATAGTTCTTAAAACTAAAATACAACTGAACATTTAATATAGTGGTGAAGCTAGTCAAGAGAAATGTTTAATTTTTTTAAAGAGTTTATGATGATAGAACTTTTTTTTCTTTCACCTAGTATTTATCAAAGGTCTTCACAGGCACCCAAGCTATGTCCTCTCATATATCTTACTGAATTACCTTAAGTACCACGTTTCTAATGTTTACTAGGACCAAATGATATTTTCCAACCATTTCCTATTACCCACCACTTAAGTAAGCATTTGATAAATATGTGATAAAAGAATGAATAGCAATTTTTATCATTACACATGAAAACAAAATATCAAAATAGATCAGGCGATTGGGGCGCCTGGGTGGCGCAGTCGGTTAAGCGTCCGACTTCAGCCAGGTCACGATCTCGCGGTCCGGGAGTTCGAGCCCCGCGTCAGGCTCTGGGCTGATGGCTCGGAGCCTGGAGCCTGTTTCTGATTCTGTGTCTCCCTCTCTCTCTGCCCCTCCCCCGTTCATGCTCTGTCTCTCTCTGTCCCAAAAATAAACAAAATAGATCAGGCGAGCCATAAAAATATGTACAGATCTTCATAGAATTGTAAATACTACAGTCCAGACTTTTCTTGCTTGATATGAAATAACTTTCCTTTCCCTGGCAAGTTTGCTAGTAAGTAGAAATCAGTGCTACTCTATTAGCATAAATGAATCCCACAAAATTTCCCTTCCCCAAGCATAAACACCAGACCAAAAAGAAAAAAAATTAAAAAAAGACAAAGAGCTATCAGTCTATCTCCTTTGTGAGCTTCAAAGATACAAACTGCTAATATTGTTTTAAAAAATACATGGGGCGCCTGGGTGGCGCAGTCGGTTAAGCGTCCGACTTCAGCCAGGTCACGATCTCGCGGTCCATGAGTTCGAGCCCCGCGTCAGGCTCTGGGCTGATGGCTCGGATCCTGGAGCCTGTTTCCGATTCTGTGTCTCCCTCTCTCTCTGCCCCTCCCCCGTTCATGCTCTGTCTCTCTCTGTCCCAAAAATAAATAAAAAAACGTTGAAAAAAAATTTAAAAAGATACAAACTATTGTTTTAATGTCAGATATATTTTAAATCCATATTTAATTACTGCCAAAGTCTCCCCGTGGTATATGTAATCATTCTATAATAAGGTAATTAAAATTCCTTGGCCAGCCAATTTAGGATTTACAGCTTAACTCAAGTATCAGACACTACTAAAGTCAAGTCCAGATGTGTTACTTAGAAATAAACATTTAATTTGGGTGGGGGTGATACAACACAAAATTGAACCTACGCTTTTAAATATGTTTCAGCAAACTGCTGCAAACAAATCCAAATTTAAGTGTAATCCCAAAGCAATGGATCCCAAATCAATGGATAGATACAGTGCAAACACATGCAGATTTCTAACAAACTACTGCGTGCGTTGGGAAAAATGACAACATGGTCTCTAAATAGTAATGCCCCTACTTTAAAGGTCAATCATCTCTTGACCTCCTACTTTGGGACTCGCAGTTGTTGAAACTCAATATCTCGGGATAGTGCCTGGGTACAAGCTTGTTTAACAAGCTCTACTCAGGACTTTTCAATGCTAAGTTTTGAAATCCACTGTTTTACTCTTTTCCAGCTCTAAAAGTCTGGTTCTGTGAGTCTCTGTATTTGAATATGCTTTAACTTAAAACCATATGTAATTAAATGGGCATTAACCAGTTCGAAAGATTTTCTAACACAATAAGCAACCTGATTGGGCTATATAATGTCATGACTTCGGTTTAAGGGAAAAAAAGGGAGAGCTGGTTATACATAATCTGTGGCAAAGGCAGATATGGATACCATATTAAGAAGCTCACTGATAACCTAAATAAATTGTTTGGTCTAGCTTTTCCTCCATCAAAATTATCAGAGCTGTTTCCAAGTAGCCAACAAACAGCAAAGTCAACTGACGTTAATTTCATTTGTTTTCCCTCTGTCTATTCTGTATTGGTGGCATGTCAGAAAACTGTGGAAAGGATCCAGATAACCCATAACCTGAGCAATGAGCCCCTGAAAACCAGGGGTCATTACATCTACTGCCAGAAACATGGAACTAATTCTGGAGTAGCTTCCTCTACATTGCAGCTGTACAATCTCTTACCTAGCCAGTAGGTGGAGGCACAAGCAAACTTACTGCTGTGCTCTTTGAGCCACAGGACCTTAAATCTTACAGTAAATTGGTTTTTCATTTATTCATTTGCTTTAAATCCAGGAGATCAAAGAGAATGCAAAAAACTGAACAAGGACAACTGTTGAGGTGAATTTATAAAAAGTGATACAAAAGAACAATTTTATATTTCTATTTTGTTTCTGGCCCTTTTGAAAAATAACTAAGTTATTTTAACTGTGAATTCATAATCCACTTCTAGATCTCAGAGCTAATAAAACAATTCCAAATTTAAAAATATAGCTTTTAAAAATTCATGTTCAATCAGGGAAAACTGAACATCAACTGAATATGACGTAATACTAAGGAATTATTGTTGATTTTGCTAGGTATGATAATACTATTATGGACTGGTATCTATCTATACCTATATTTCAAGTCCTTATTTATAAATACAAACAGGAGTATGTATAGGTGAAATGATATCGCTTTAGAAATCACTAGGAAAAAGAGAGAGGGAGACAAACCATAAGAGACGTAAATACAGAGAACAAACTGTAGGTTGCTGGAGGGGTGTTGGGGGGGGATGGGCTAAATGGATGATGGGTATTAATGAGGACACTTGTTGTGATGAGCACTGGGTGTTATATGTAAGTGACTCTACTCCTGAAATCATTATTACATTACATGTTAACTTGGATTTAAATACAATTTTAAAAATTAAAAAAAAAAAAAAAGAAATCACCAGGGGGGAAGAAAACGACAACAGTAAAGGATAGATAGAGCAAGAATGGCAAAATGTTGATAACTGAAGTTCAGTGACAGGTACACTGAGGTTCATTATACTATTCTCTTTTTATTTGAAATTTTCCAAAACAGGAAGGAAGAAAATTAAATTATGATGCCACATTCTTGTGATCTGGGTTAACACTGAGATTAGGCTGACTGGTAAATATGCGACTTTAATGAAGTCTTATCTCTGTATACAGCCATCAAGGAATTATTTCAATCACAACTGAATCATACCAAAAATTCGCTCTATAAAAAACTAAAACTAACCTGCTAAATCCCCTGGAAACAATAGCTTCCAGTTGTGGAGCACTTCACCATTTTACGAGGTGAATTCATATAATTTTCCCATCTAGTTCTCATGATCTTATGGAGATTTTAAAGATAAAAATCCTGAGGCTCAGAGAAGTTAAGACTTGGCCAAAGTCACATGATCAGTAGAAGTGACAGAGCTGGGAACACTAACACAAGTTTTATAACCCCAAAGACTTTCTTCTGTCTGCCATACTATCGCTTAGACCCCCTTGAAACAAATAGTAAACATGATGAAATTTATGTAAATTTTAAAATTTTGCTTTCTGTGCTCATTACTTGAAAGTATATGATGAAACTGGCTTTTTTGTTTTCTCAGCAAATAAAAATATGGATAGAAATAGATTTCTTGAATACAGAATGAAATTAAACCAGAGAAAGTAATTAAAAAAGAATTAGAATATTCTTAAAATTGGAAGGGGACGGTTAAAGGCCCTCTCTAGCCCCAAATTAAACCTGTATCTTTAAATCCCTTGGATGCAACCAGCTTTAGCTTGAGCACTTCTAGTGAGGAACTGCATACTCCGTTAGACAGCCTGCTTTATTCACTGAGTCAGTCTAATCGCTAAAGGGGGTTTCCTTGCTTAGAGTTGAAATCTACCTGCTGCTTGTTGATTCCCGTTACAGACCCTGACCCTACAATGAATAAGCATAATCCTCTTACATAGGACACTCTTTTAAATAACTGAACAAATCCACTATGTTCTACCATGGGCTTCTGCTCTGAGAACTCTTTTAGCAGAAAAAGAAAATCAATTAGATTCTTGAGTCACTAAAGCTTCCCAGTCTTTTCAACAGCTTTTCCATGGTCTTCAACTGGGACTTGGGTATCTCTGGGAGTACTCAAGCCCTTCCAGGAGATTGAAGAATTAGGATATTTTTAGGGCAATCAATGTCTCTTCCTTCATTAGCCACAATTTGATTTGTCTGAAAACAATTCTATGTTCTGCTGATTTTCCTTTCACATGTCCACTCATAGGAGCCCATCTCAAAAGACAAACTGCTCACCCATCCTGAAAAGCCTGTCTAGCTTCAGAGCCAACTAGGGAATGCGAAGCTCCTGAGGGAGAGACCCTTGAGAGCAAACAGAGCTTCAGAAAGAAAGAGGAGAGCCACCTTATTTCATATGGACAATATATGCATGGCAAAGCCTTATCTATTTTAGAATTAAAAATCAATAGTAAGATGATTGTCACAGGGATGTCTATTAACACTTTAATTTTATTTGAAAAATGAAGGCAGATTTTTCTCTGCCAGAAAGCGTGTCTGATTTGGCTGACTGGCTTGACAATGATGACTAGCTTTGCCATTTAGGTCACACAGAAGACATTTTCCATAAACTGAACAAGATAAAGGTACAGATCTACAGTTTTGAAGAAAATATATTTAAAAGAATATACAAAACACTAAAAATTATAGCCTCACAAGAGAAGTTTTTATGTATCAACTCAAAAGTATGTGAGGAGGTACATGGTTTTCAAAATTCTTTTAGCAGGTATGCCAACAAAACTTTGAAGGCTGTGACTCTAGGGCAAAATTTCTAGGCTCTTTCCCACTCTGGTTATCCCCTTCTGGAAGCATGCCAGTGTCCTGCTTACCACGAACACTCTAGGGAGAATGGGTAGCATACAAAACAGTGGGACTGTGGCGTGGTTCTAAATAACTATATACTTTTAATTAATGTAGCTGAAGGTTCCATTCAGGGCTTTTGTTAAGCTGTTGCAACAACTTTCAAAACATTTACTTCTTTTTCACATAAGCAGTTACAACTAAATTTACAGTGATCTTGCACTTATATAATCGAATGAAGGAGTCTGTATTAACTAGCCTTAAGTTTCATCTTTGTTTGAGTTCCTTTGCTACAAACTTGTAAAATGTTTTAAAATTCTGATCTAGATATTCAATGTATTAGCTAGCCCTCCATGGGGGTGAAGCTTCTGACATGGCTCCCAAAGACCACCAGCATCTGCTCATATTCACACCCTGGTGTAATCCTCTCCCCCTGGGTGTGGGCTGGATCTGGTGACTTACTTCTAACTGATAGAATATAGTAGAAGTGATGGTGTGTGATTTCTGAGATGAGGTTACAAGACTGACTTCCATCCTATTTGTATTCTAGCCTTCTTGCCTGCTGACACTGGATGAAGCCAGCTGCCATGTTGTGAGTTGCTCGACGAAGAGGCCCAGTGACAAGGAACCTAGGGAGGCCTAAGGCCAACAGCTCACAAGGAACTAAGGCTAGCAGTCGGATAGCCTGCTGCCAACAACCATTTGAGTGGGCTTGGAAGCAAATCCAACCCCAGTGGAGTCTTAAAATGACACCAGCTCTGGCTAATGCCTTGATTACCACCTTGTGAGAGACCCTAATCAAAGTCATGGATTAAAATTCTGAAAAGAGTAGAAGGCCATCCCATAAAGCTTTATACAACCTCTTTGGACACAGTTATCCAATCAGCTACAAAACTACCCAGTTATACTATCCTTGGCTCACATTTCTCCATCTTATTGGCAAAAATTCTATGAGAAACATGTCAAGTGGCTTATTAAAATCAAGATAACACTGTTATCTTCAGAATTTCCTTAATATGCCAAAATAGTCATTATATCAAAATAGGAAGTTGAGTCTGTTTTGAAAGGCTTGCTACATGGAGACCTCTACTCCCATCCCACTACTCTTCAATAGGACTCCTATGGTCACAATATTATATTTTGGGGCCTCCTGTCCATCTGAACTCTATTTCTCTTTACAGCCTCCTCTCTGAAGTATGCTAAAAAGGAGGGCAACTAAATATGCCCAACTTTTGCTTCCTTAGCCATTGTGAACTTTAAGATGAGATAATCCTTTTATTCTTGTTACTTTTTTTCTACACAGATGAGCTTACAACTATTGTTACATTTTAAGAGGAAAAGTGTTAGCATTATCCCAAACCAACACTGCTTAAAACTTTAACCCTTAAGAAAATAAAATGCACACTCACAATTCAAAAACCATGTAAAGCATTCCATCTGAGCTATATGTCTCCAATAACTCTACAATGTGGGGATGTTTCAGCATATGACAGATACTGGCTTCCCGCTTTAGATCTGCAAAACAAACACAGGACATACTTTGTTAGGTAAGAACAAACGACAATCAGAGTGAATGATGAATGAATGGATGTGATCTATGGTAACATGAAGACTTCTCTAACTAAAGAGATGAAATCCCCCATTTACGCTGAGCTTAACTTTTTTACCCTATAAATCTTTGACAACATAACTTTTTCATATTCCTGCCAGTCTGTGTGTGTGTGTTTTGTGTGTGTGTGTATACAGTACAGTTAGTTCTTATTTTTATTTATTTTAAGTAACTAAGCTCTATGCCCAATGTGGGGCTTGAACTCACAGCCCCAAGATCAAGTCGTACACTCTACTGACTAAGCCAGTCAGGCACCCCAGCACTTATTAATAAGAAATGTAAATAGCACAAATACTTTCTCTAAACTCTTTATAGTCAAGTCTCAAAATTTATAATTTTCTTGATGTGCTAATAAATAATTTGCCATTTTAACATTTTACCTCTTTTTCTTAGTCTTCCCCAAATTGGATAAGAATGTTGTCTATTCTTTAGCCTAAAATCTAGCATTTGCACACACACGCCAGGGAAGTTATATGGAATAAAGGGCCAAATAAAATTAGTATGATTTAAACAGTAAAGGCACTACTCTCAACCAGCAAAGTCAGAAATTTATTTTCTATCATCTATAAAATGTATTTGATAATTCAGGACACTACTCATAGTGTTATCTTGAAGAACAAGTTCAGACAATGTAGGTAGACTATTGCATAAGAGTTACAAAATACTGTTTGGAAAATAAAACGGTTAATATCATCATCATCACACAAACACATTTTAGGCATAGGTATCACTTGCTATGTCCCCATGGAACAAAATAACTAAAGCCTTCCTGTATTAATTGTGGTGTTTTACCTGTTTGCAGGTGAATAGAATCCAGTAAGACATTTTTATATTTGGAAGTAGAAGGGAGACAGGTAAAGAAGAAGGCTAAGGACGTACTACATAAGGCAAATGAGATGTTATCTCCTCTCTGATTTATTAATTCAACTTAGCCTCATCAATGAGAGCAATGGCTGAAGACTGAACCACAGAAGACTGGGTAAGGGTAGAATGAGGAAAAGAAGTTGGTAAATTAGACAAAAGAGAAGCCACCAGAAAAGGAAGAATCAGTAATATTACAAAAGTCAAGGGGATAGAGGGAATTAAGGCATGAGTAGTTGGAGAAGGCTGAGAAATGGCCGTAAGGGTCAGTCAGAAAAGACCATTAGCATTCTGAGCAAGATCAAGTTCTGTGGAGAGGGCAGGTTTGAAGTCAGTATGCAGGAGACAATTATGTAATAACAGATTAAAATTTATCATGTTTCTCACTGGCCTAAGTACTTAATAGAGTCATTACCATTTACTGTCCCAATACCCCGATGAGGTAGTTATTTTACAGGTGAGGAAGCTGAGGCCTAGAAAGGCATTCAAGATCACACAGCTCCCACAAGGGGTAGGTCTGAGCCCTGGCTTGTCCACCTCCAAAGTCAGCAAACAGTCCTTCCACAATGCCATGCCAGGTTTAGACATGATCAAATTCGAAGAATCTTGCTGTAGGCAAGAAACAGCAAAGTCGAAGGTCTGATTTTTCTGTTTTTGCTGTTGTTTTAAAGGGAACACTGTGTTTCTAAGTGGCAGTGATGAAAACTCCATGGGATCTACAGCCAGAAACTTGGTGCAGGTTCTGCTGCCTGGCCTGCTGAGCGACTGCTCTCCTCTACAAATGCCTTTGTCACTGCAGATGAACTGGGGCAGGCCACACGCAATGCAGGCCCTGCAGACTACTCAGCCACCTTCAGGGGGCAGCGGTAAGATTTCCATGAAAAAAGATATGGAAGGACTGTATGGAATGCAGCACTGTGGGACTGAGGGACAGGGTGGCTCAGTGTTCAGGGGAAAGGAAGAGGTCAGAGGCACATGAATGATGGTCTCCATCTCCAAAAGTGTTTGGAAAGGTCATGCAGGAGAGGAGAGGTGTGAATCAGGTGTGGGTTTTGTGCTGAGAAGTCATAATTATGAGGAAGGCTTTTGACAAGTGTGCTAGAAAGCCAGATTGAAGCCAGGATACATAAATCAGGTATCTGCACAGTTTTTTCTCTCTTCCTTCAAGAATGTTCTGCCTCCAAATTTTATGAAAAGCTCAGGAGTTTTATTACTCATTTTAACATTTATTTCTTATTTTGCCCCTTTCATGTAACTACAGTGTGTTTCAACTTCCACACTCATTTCCCATGTACCACATTGTCGTACCAAAAGACTGCAGGTAGAAATGGATGCTCTAAAGACCCTTCCACTGGACCTGCACATTTCTTCTTGGTATACAGTTCAACCTGCTGCCAGTCTAGTCTCTTATCATCTACCCACCCCCCTCAAAATGAAGGCAGAATTGCTGGGGACCCTCCATTCAAAGACTAAACTATTTATCTTTATATTTTTTTATTTTTAAAGTTTATGTATTTATTTTGAGACAGTGAGTAAGCATGAGTAGGGGAGCGGCACAGAAAGAGAGGGAGAGTGTCATTGCAAGCAGGTTCCAAGCTGTCAGCACAGAGCCTGACATGGGGCTCCATCCCACAAACCGTGAGACCATAACCTGAGCCAAGATCAAGAGTTGGACACTTAACTGACTGAGCCACCCAGGTGCCCCAAAGATAAACTGATTTAAACATCACTGGATTTGGCAATTCAGGGACTAAAAATCAGAACACCGAACAACACAGAACAAACGTAAAAATATATTTCAAATTATAAGGACAATGATGCTAAAGATGGTTTACATCTAGGATAATTAGGGCACCATTTTCCATAATTCAAATATCAATTAAATTGGTATATATTAAATGCTCAAATGGAAAATCATGGTTTAAAAAACACAAATGCATTATATATAATTTAAATTATACATTCCAGGAGCATTAAATTCAGAATGCTTGTTTCTAGATGTGAATGTGAATTAAAGATGTATTTATTAAGAGCTATTAATTTTTTGCTGATATAGCAAACTAAGAATAGCATTTTCCTACAAATCAACTCATGAAGCAGAGTAGCAAGGAATTCAAAAGTAGGTGATAATGATTTGAAGTTGTGGTTATCTGAATGCTCTGAGGTACAAGCACAGAACGTGCCTGGGAGTGCCCTGACCGAGGTACCACTGCTGTTTTAAAGTGCTTCTTTGTCCATAGTAACTGGTAACTCTGTCTACTCTTTCTTGTATTTTTTTCAATTTGTAATCTCTCAGGGAAATTTAAAAGCTTGAATACGGAAAGTAATATTTAGTTTTCTGACCATAACTGGAGAAACACACTGAAATCAATCCCTTATATGGCATGAGTACTACTGCTACTACTCCTAATACCAGTTTCCTAAGAAGCTTTAGACGTCCAACAGTAAAGCAACTATGCCCTGCAGGTTCCACCTCTCTAGTCTGCCCCTCAAGTAAGGGAGAGTTCAGGAAATGGTTTCAGGTGGTCTGTTTTATTTACTTTTTTGAAGGGGGGGGAGGAATAGAGGGAGAGAGAGAATCTCAAGTAGGCTCTGCACCCAATGTGGAGCCCCATGAGGGGCTCGATCCCATGAACCCTGAGATCATGACCTGAGCCAAAATCAAGAGTCAGACGCTTAACTGACTGAGCCACCCAGGCGCACCTAGGTGGTCTGTTTTAAAAAGAAGTTTCCTAACTGAGAGCTTTTTCCCTGAGATCAGGAACACGACAGGGATGCCCACTCTCACCGCTGTTGTTTAACATAGTGCTGGAAGTTCTAGCATCAGCAATCAGACAACAAAAAGAAATCAAAGGCATCAAAATTGGCAAAGATGAAGTCAAGCTTTCGCTTTTTGCAGATGACATGATATTATACATGGAAAATCCGATAGACTCCACCAAAAGTCTGCTAGAACTGATACATGAATTCAGCAAAGTTGCAGGATACAAAATCAATGTACAGAAATCAGTTGCATTCTTATACACTAACAATGAAGCAACAGAAAGACAAGTAAAGAAACTGATCCCATTCACAATTGCACCAAGAAGCATAAAATACCTAGGAATAAATCTAACCAAAGATGTAAAGGATCTGTATGCTGAAAACTATAGAAAGCTTATGAAGGTAATTGAAGAAGATTTAAAGAAATGGAAAGACATTCCCTGCTCATGGATTGGAAAAATAAATATTGTCAAAATGTCAATACTACCCAAAGCTATCTACACATTCAATGCAATCCCAATCAAAATTGCACCAGCATTCTTCTCGAAACTAGAACAAGCAATCCTAAAATTCATATGGAACCACAAAAGGCCCCGAATAGCCAAAGGAATTTTGAAGAAGAAGACCAAAGCAGGAGGCATCACAATCCCAGACTTCAGCCTCTACTACAAAGCTGTCATCATCAAGACAGCATGGTATTGGCACAAAAACAGACACACAGACCAATGGAATAGAATAGAAACCCCAGAACTAGACCCACAAACATATGGCCAACTCATCTTTGACAAAGCAGGAAAGAACATCCAATGGAAAAAAGACAGCCTCTTTAACAAATGGTGCTGGGAGAACTGGACAGCAACATGCAGAAGGTTGAAACTAGACCACTTTCTCACACCATTTACAAAAATGAACTCAAAATGGATAAAGGACCTAAATGTGAGACAGGAAACCATCAGAACCTTAGAGGAGAAAGCAGGAAAAGACCTCTCTGACCTCAGCCGTAGCAATCTCTTACTCGACACATCCCCAAAGGCAAGGGAATTAAAAGCAAAAGTGAATTACTGGGACCTTATGAAGATAAAAAGCTTCTGCACAGCAAAGGAAACAACCAACAAAACTAAAAGGCAACCAACGGAATGGGAAAAGATATTTGCAAATGACATATCGGACAAAGGTCTAGTATCTAAAATCTATAAAGAGCTCACCAAACTCCACACCCGAAAAACAAATAACCCAGTGAAGAAATGGGCAGAAAACATGAATAGACACTTCTCTAAAGAAGACATCCAGATGGCCAACAGGCACATGAAAAGATGTTCAGCGTCGCTCCTTATCAGGGAAATACAAATCAAAACCACACTCAGGTATCACCTCACGCCAGTCAGAGTGGCCAAAATGAACAAATCAGGAGACTATAGATGCTGGAGAGGATGTGGAGAAACGGGAACCCTCTTGCACTGTTGGTGGGAATGCAAATTGGTGCAGCCGCTCTGGAAAGCAGTGTGGAGGTTCCTCAGAAAATTAAAAATAGACCTACCCTATGACCCAGCAATAGCACTGCTAGGAATCTACCCAAGGGATACAGGAGTACTGATGCATAGGGGCACTTGTACCCCAATGTTCATAGCAGCACTCTCAACAATAGCCAAATGATGGAAAGAGCCTAAATGTCCATCAACTGATGAATGGATAAAGAAATTGTGGTTTATATACACAATGGAATACTACGTGGCAATGAGAAAAAATGAAATATGGCCTTTTGTAGCAACGTGGATGGAACTGGAGAGTGTGATGCTAAGTGAAATAAGCCATACAGAGAAAGACAGATACCATATGGTTTCACTCTTATGTGGATCCTGAGAAACTTAACAGGAACCCATGGGGGAGGGGAAGGAAAAAAAAAAAAAAAAAAAAAGGACGTTAGAGTGGGAGAGAGCCAAAGCATAAGAGACTGTTAAAAACTGAGAACAAACTGAGGGTTGATGGGGGGTGGGAGGGAGGGGCGGGTGGGTGATGGGTATTGAGGAGGGCACCTTTTGGGATGAGCACTGGGTGTTGTATGGAAACCAATTTGTCAATAAACTTCATATAAAAAAAAAATAAATAAAAAGGCAAAAAAAAATAAAAAATAAAAAATAAAAAGAAGTTTCCTGGGGGGTCTGGCTGGCTCACTTGGTAAAGCATGTGACTCTTGGTCTCAGGTCATGAGTTTGAGCCTCACACTGGGTGTGGAGATTGCTCAAAAATTAAAGCTTTAGAAAAAATAAAAAGTTTCCTAGAAGGTCTTTATTATTCATTTTACTACCAGTTGTTCTTGTGATAGAATTCTTCATACTGTCTTTTAAAAGTTGGATGCCACTTTCAGAGTACCACAATTCTGCAACAAGGTAATCTGACCATTGGTCAAAAATAATTTGGGTATTTACAAATATGATTGAAGAAAGAATTTCTGACATTCATAGCATTACAATAGCAATCTCGACTTCAACATCCAAACTTAAAAAGGTCTAAATTTAACAGTTAGCTTGCCTAGAGCTATTCAGTAAGTTTAGATCAGCACTGCCCAACAGAAGTATAATGTGAGTCACATAATTTTAAATTTTCCAGTAGCCACATTAAAAAGTAAAAAGAAACAGGTGAAATTTATTTTAATAACATACCTTATGCAATCTAATGTATCCAAAGTATGTCAACATAATCATATTAAACTTATTAAATACTAAATATATTAAATATAAAACATTATTAAATTCTTTTTCTGTATTAAGTCTTTGAGATCTGGTAGTGTTTTACATCTGTAAGTACATCATAATTTGGACCACCCATATTTCAAGTGCTCACAGCCACAACATGGCTAGTGGCTACCAAACTGGAACACTATAGTTAGTTGTAGATAAACTGACTTTGATTCTTATCCTCTCTCAATTGTGAGTTCTCCTGCATTTCTTACACAGATATTTTGTAAAGTTACCCAGTCATTCAAAAAAGAATCTAAACTCAAAAGATGTGTTTAAAAAAAATTTCCATAGAAGGAAACTCCACTTTTAATAATCCAAATCCATCACTCAACAACTTAAATCTGGAATTTTGTCACTATTTTTAACCTAGATCCTTCATTTGGTAGTTTTAAATTATTTTATCTTGTTTAATCTACCAAACACAAAAACAGTGCTCAAAATCTACTGTACTGCACTGCCCTTTGTACACTTCAAAATTTATTCAATGACCTTAGACTATGTATGCAGTGCAACATTTGAGAGTTTACTATGCAACATTTGGGATTTTAAGTGCCATCCTATAAATCCTTGTTTAATAATTATAATAACCCTGTAAGATAAATATACCTATTCCCATTTTGAAGGGGAAGAAACTGTGGCCCTGGGTGCAGTGAGATAAAGAAGGAAGTTGTTGAAATCACACAAATAGTAAGTAAAGGAAGCAGCACTAATAACTGAAGCCCAGTGCTCTTTACAGCACACCACAATGGCTCCTGGTGCTGTACAGTTTTCACATGTGCCCTTCAGACCCAATCATGACAGTGCTAATGTGGTAACACTAACCTGGGTGACGAGCTATCAAGACTGCTACAAAATCAGTTTATGTCAGCTTGCATGGTCACCAATGATGATCAGAAATTAGGCACTGTTCTTTTCCAGACAAATACATAAATATCGTCATTTACTTCCAATTTCCGGATTGTGTTAGGAACTCAATAGTTAGCAAAATTCACTAAGAGCTGACCCCAGGCTCCAAATGCACATAAAAAATATTCTAATCTAGTCACAGAAATAATTAGGACAAATATTAATGTGTTCAGTCGAATCAATATTGATAGCAAAATAAGTAAATTAAAGTTATTATTGATTCAACATCTTTTCCTTGGTGTACTGAAATTAATGACCATATGATATTTCAGAAAGGGAATCCAAGCAGAACCTTGAAAGGATTCTAGTAACAAAGTCAAATTCTGTTGCTGAGTTCCACCTTTATATAATAACCAATTCGAGGACTAAAGATCCCAAGGATCCCTTTGGCAATAATACAGGTCAGGTTGGCTTTAATGAGGCTATCTTCCTATAAATCAGGAAAGTTGACCTTCTCAACCAGTGGACGACCAGAGGCCCAGATAGACCCATGCACCAATCTGGGTTAACTGCAAACTCATTATTTCTTTGATCTTTTACACATTTTACTACCACCCTATACATTTTATTATCTTTTTTTTACAAAGAGAAATCCAAGCAGCATCTAATGTCTTCGAATTCTTGCCCATATTTTTTTAATCCTATAGTCTAAAAATCTCATCTGTCAGGTGAATAAAGAAAGGAAAGAGCGTACCATTAATTGAGAATGTTTGATTGATATAAAATTTTTTCTTAAATAGGCAAAGTATTAGAAATCAATCTTAACTGCATTAAGCATTTACAAATTAATGGGGTTTTGGTAATACATTTCCCAAGGAATTTTCAGTTCTGATAACTGTAATAAATATATTAAAGCAGCTGCCCAGTTGAATACCACATGTACAGTGAATTCAACGCTATATTTATAAACAACTATCAGCTGTAAAACAGAATAATGCCAATTACTCTGAGATCTACTTGTCTTCCCTCTCACTCTTCATTAGGATGAGTTTGGCAAAGAATTATCTAAGTGCCATTTATTTCCTAGGGACTTACATTTTAAAAACTCCAGGTCATTCCTAGTCAATATTGAAATACTATAAATCATTGAACTTACTAATGAGTTATTAATAAAGATTATAGGTGACCAACTCAATCTTTATTAATATTTATCTTTGGAGATGTTAAAACCCTGAAAGAAGAGCATTTGCTTAAAAAGCCATTTGTGGATAAGAGCTAACATTAGGTTACATAGAAACCAAATTATTTGTCTCTTAGAAGATATAAGTGAACCTTCAAGGAGTTACTCAACCATGTATTTGGCGAAAATCTGTTTTGGACTCAGCTAACAAGATGTTAATTATATGGATAAAAAGAAAAAGCAGAGGTTACTGAAACCCAAACCAAATAAATTTCAAGTATTAGAGTTTTTTCAAATAAACGACCATTCTTAAGATATTCTATACACGATAAAGATAGAAATACAGTATTTTAAACATTTGTAGAAGGTACAATTCTTCTGTTCCTGTTCATTTTGAGAAATGTAAACCAAAAAGCTTTATAAAAAGGTGGAAAGATGGGGTATTTTACTATTATAAAAACCAGACGCCTATTTCAAAATGGTACTAATTTTATAAAGAAAATTAGAGAAATACCAGTTTAAGCCTCACTTTTCAACATTAAAGTCTTAAAAAACATACTTGTTAGCAGTATGAACGAACTTTGTGGGATGACAGAGTGTACGTATTTGTTGTCAGTCATTGGACTGAACACTTAATGGCTCATTTTATTGTGCATAAATTTTTATTCAATAAAACTTAAAAAGTGACAGCAATACAACAGTAATTCAACTAATATGTCTAAGTCAAATATTGTTATATGTATACCTGTATTTTATACTCCCAATTTTGTTACTTATCATTACCTTCTATTTTTATTTACTTACTGATAGCTCAGGTGTTCAACAAGCGTTTGTGCCAGGATAGGCTTCCTTACTATCCACTCCCCCCCCACCCCAAACCTCCTTTCTCCAGGATAGGAACAGCCCAGGAAATACTGCCAGCAAGACCAAACGTCTCCCCACAAAGCAATCTGTAGTCTGTTTTAATATATAAATAAAAGAATTCCTGAGGCCAAAATTCTCTGTGGCATAGTGAATTAATTACCAAAGTTTTTTTTTTTTTAAATATGGGTTTCCCCATCCAGCAGAATCTTTTTGTCAACTAATCTCATGAAAATAGTAAAAAAACAAATTTATAGTAAAAAAAAAAATAAGTACTGATGTGTGTACTCACTATGAAAAGGATCAGTAAAAATAAGCTAATTGTTTTGGTAAATAACAACTTGATATCAGGGATTATGGAGAGCTCTGCGGACTCGTGGCCTCAACCACCAAATTATTTATTTTGCTGGGCCACTGCCAAAATTCAGATTTATATGGATAGCTGCAAATGGCTAGTAGGTAGGTATAATTTAAACAGCATGCCTTAGAGTCTTGATTTTTTAAGAAATTGATCAAGAAGCTTCAAAGAGTAGCAGACATTTTTTGTTTCAAAGTGGAATGGCAGGCAGTGGTTGAGAGTGGCAGCAAGAAGAGTATACTTTTTGTACACAGTGAAACTTTGGACTAAGGGAAACGTAAGGAGTTCTGAAAAGGCCAGATTTCTCCTTTTTTCATAAAAAGAATTTATTTGTGTGTGTGGGGGGGAGCATGAGTGAGCAAGTGGAGGAGGGGCAGAGAGAGAGGGAGAGAGAGAATCTAAAGCAGGCTCCACGCTCATTGTGGAGCCTGACACGGGGCTCGATCTCACAAATTGTGAGATCACGACCTGAGCTGAAATCAAGAGCCAGGCACTTAACCAAGTGAGTGACCAGGTGCCCCCCTGATTTCTCCTTTTTAAAGTAAAATTTTAAGTAAATCAATACATTGCTTTACCCTTAGAATAAACTATCTTCATTTAATCTTTTCTACAAAACCAGGAGGTAGCATACTTAAGTAGCTGAAAATGTGGCAGCTATCTAGATCGGAAATTTTTAACTAATTTGGGATCAGAGACCATTTTAGAAGTCTGTTAATATGACAGATACTCTGCCCCCAAAAGATTTTGCAGTAAGATATAAGGGAAGCACAAAAACCTAAGAGACTGACCTAGATGCTTATGTCCAAGGATCAAAATCATGACAGATAATCCTGTAACCCAGCTTCGGGAGGCCACAAGAGCACTGCTGGAACTGGAAAGCCATAGGAGCTAGTGACTCCTTATAAAGAGGCCTTATAAGCACTGTTGAGGATAGTGAGATAATAATGGGCACAATTTGAGGTTAACTATTACTAGATAAACATAATATCCCCCATATCATTTTAGCCTCTGCTCCAAACCTAGCACTTTATTCTGTGAAATGCATAAAGCCACCGTAAAGTGTGTTTTTCTTCATTTCTTAAAAATCACACAAAGTTCCCCTGGATTCCATGTGGCCCAATTTCCTATTTCCCATCTTGGTATCAAAACAATATAAATTCTTTATTAATTAAAGTATAATGTTCACACACACAAAATAAATACATTTTATATATTTATGCTAAGTGTTTTTCCCGTTTGTTGTAGGTTGAGTGCCAGGATATGTCTATCTTTACTTTTTAAAGAATGCGCATTTATAGTCAACCTGCCTTCTTTGGCTTTTTTTTTTTTTTCTGAATTGCTCTTTTGTCATTTCATCAAACTTGAAATGGGTAAAACATAAGTTTCCTTAAAAGTGGAGACAGAAGCAGAGACTTCTAGCATCTGATTCATGTACAGTTGGGTACAATCCTGGCAAGGGAGGATGTCCCCAGCCAGCAAGAACAAGTAGAAGGAAGTCAGTCAGGGCCTTAAACCCTCTTCACTTAAGAGTCCATTTGTCACATAATAGTAACAAAAGACCTAATTCAGGTCTCAATATTATGGGAAACAAAAACAGTATGTTATTTAGGTCATTCTAGATAATGGTTTATTTCATATAAGTGACTTTTCCAGAAGGGTACCAACTTGTCCTGGTTTGCCTGGGACTTGTAGCATTCAAAGTTCTGTATCCTGAGAACCCGCCCTCAATCCCAGGGAAACCAGGATGGTTGGTCACCCTACTCCCACAGATCTGGCATTTATCCTTCCAAATGCTAACACTCTTCTGCAGGGAGGCAGAGATGATATAATAGAGCAACAAATTTGTAGTGAGAAGCCCCATCTTTAAATCTTGTCACCATCACTTAATAGCTGTATAACCCTGAATATCAGTTTCCTCATCTACAAAATCAAAAGAGTAAGATAGCCAAATTATGGAATGAACCCAAATGTCCATAAACTGATGAATGGATAAAGATGTGATATATATATG
Organism: Lynx rufus; assembly: GCF_022079265.1. Classification (NCBI taxonomy): domain Eukaryota; kingdom Metazoa; phylum Chordata; class Mammalia; order Carnivora; family Felidae; genus Lynx; species Lynx rufus. Next base: position 36,596,164 of record NW_025814828.1, read on the forward strand.
TATATATATCTATATATAGATACAGATATAGATATATGTATATATAAATACATAAAATGGAATATTACTCACCCATCAAAAAGAATGAAATGTTGCCATTTGCGACTACATGGATGGAACTAGAGTATATTATACTAAGCGAAATAGGTCAGAGAAAGACAAAATACCTAATTCAGGTATTTTGATTTCACTCATGTGGAATTTAAGAAACAAAATAGATGAACATGGGGAAGGGAAGGAAAAATAAAATAAGAATAAAAAAAGAGAGAGGCAAACAATAAGAGACTTAACTATAGAGAACAAACTGAGGGTTCCTGGAGGGGAGGTGGGTGGGGGATGGGCTAGATGGGTGACGGTCATTAAGGAGGGCACTTGTGATGAGCACTGGCTGTTATACGGAAGTGATGAATCACTAAATTCTACTCCTGAAACCAATACCACACTATATGTTAACTAACTTGAACTTAAATGAAATCTTGGAAGGAAAAAAATGGAAAGAATAAGGGTTCTCATAGCAACTTGAAGTTAGCCCCGGATGGTTAATAAAGTAGGTGAAAGTGCCTGCCATAGTGCATGACACAGAGCATGTGCACAATAAATTTTGTTTTCTTCCCCTCTGACCATCTTTGGTGGGAGTAACTCTTTCCTACCTTTACCAAATGTCAATCAAACCAAGTTTGATGACCAGAAGTTGGCAGTGTGAACATCCAATTACTAAACTGCACCGCTATACCATTCTTTTACTTTGCAGTTTTTCATCTACAACTTTTGAGGGAAATCATGTAATACAGCTTATGAAGGACTGAATCTGAAATGGACCACAAGATTATTTGGAAAGAAGTAAAATACAGGTAGGTAACCAAGTGTCTAATAATGACGCTGGTGAAAAAGTGAAGCGAAATCCACACAGCTACATGTATGTGGCCTACTGACCACCAGCATCATTATTCTTCCAGACAGCCCTGGGGACCCACGCTCACACCAACTACTTACTACCACTCCTCCGCTTTGGATGCACAGCTGCTAAACCTGTTCATTCTAATGTTGCAACACCTGTCAAAATGATCTGCCCCTTCCTGCACTTTCCCTAGTTTCAGCTCTCATGGATTCTTGTCTGGATCTTTCCATGGGTGTCTTGGCCTCCAGCTCCTTCTTCTCATTACATTATCATCCTAGGTTTACTCTAAAACAGGTATTATCACATCACTCCAAAACCTTCATTGCTCTGCATTCCATACACCAAGACATTACAGTCCCCCAGGTTGGCTTTGAAAGCCTTCTAAAAATGATTTGAAGTTGGGGCCCCTGGGTGGCTCAGTCAGTTAAGCGTTCGACTTCACCTCAGGTCATGATCTCGCGGTTTGTGAGTTCAAGCCCTGGGTTGGGCTCTGTGCTGACAGCTTGGAGCCTGGAGCCTGCTTCAGATTCTGTGTCTCCTCCTCTCTGCCCCTCCCATGCTCACGCTCTGTCTCTCAATAAAATACGTTAAAAAAAATTTTTTTTTAATGATTTGAAGTCAAACAACTTAACTGGGTCCACAGAGCTATTTACCAACAGGACTGAAAATGGGACTGAGTTCTCCTGCTTCTTAGTCAAGTAAGTTAGGTTTGCTTTTTTCTTTTATTTTGGATGTCACACACATGACATTCCTTTCCTGCTTCATCCATCATCCTCCCTGACGCCCCCATCCTGAACTACCTGCAGTGTCTGCAGCCCTCCCGCCTTTGCCCGTGCTGTCTATGCTCTTGAAAATACCAATTCCACGGGCACCTGGGTGGCTCAGGCGGTTCAGCATCTGACTTTGACTCAGGTCATAATCTCGCGGTTTGTGAGTTCGAGCCCCGCGTCAGGCTCTGTGCTGACAGCTCAGAGCCTGGAGCCTGCTTCAGATTCTGTCTCCTCCTCTCTCTGCCCCTCCCCTGCTCATGCTCTGTCTCTCACTGTCTCTCAATAATAAATAAATGTTACAAAAAAATTAAAAAAAAAAAAGAAAATACCGATTCCTCTGTTTGACACTCCATGTGCTTCCTTCACTCAGCAAAATTTCACTCACACTTTGCCTCGACGTTCTCCTTGTCGATCCCCGAAGCTGAAGTAGGCATACCCTGCTGTGACCTAACAACATTCTCCTCCACCCCCATACAGACCTCAGTATCTCATCATTTGCCAAACTGTACTACTGCTGGTGATGTACATTCCCGCCAAACCTGCTGGAAGGTAGCACCAAGCACACAGAACTCCACTTGACCAACGTCTATTACATCCTCTATTTCACATCAAAGTATATGTATCACTGAATCAGAGAGTATTAGAAATTGGAAGGACATGGGGCACCTGGTGGCTCAGTCAGTTGAGCATCCGGCTCTTGGTTTTGGCTCAGGTCATGATCTCACAGTTTGTGAGTTCAACACCCGCACTGGGCTCTGTGCTGACAATGAGGAGCCTGCTTGGAATTCTCTCTCTCTCTCTCTCTCTCTCCCTCCCTCCCTCCCTCTCCCTCTCTCTCAAAATAAATAAATGCTTTAAAAATGATAACAAATGGGAAGGACAGTAAGAGAACCATTGTCACATGCTACTCTCTATACTTACATTTTACTCATAAGAAAAATGAGTCCCTAGAAAACCATGTGACATGCCCAGTTACACAGCTAGTTCACTGCACAACTGGAAGATGAACTCAGCCTCTAGTTCCCAATCAAGCAATCTTTCTGCTGTCCCACACCATACTGGAAGAAGATTCTAAAAATGTCCACAATTTTAGGCAATCTACTCCAGGTAGCACATCCATACTGACTAAAATGTTTTCAGAGTATACCCCACAAAATAACATCTATGTGTAGATAACTGGGCACTAATGTTATTCTGCATATTGTATTGCCAGGACTTAAAATGGAAGGCTTCAGGGCCACCTAGGTGGCTCAGTTGGTTGAGCATCCAACTTCAGCTCAGGTCATGATCTCACAGTTTGTGAGTTCAAGCCTGGCATCAGGCTCTCTGCTGTCAGCGCAGAGCCAGCTTCGGATCCTCTGTCACCTGTCTCTCTGCCCCCACCCCTCAAATATAAATGTTAAAAAAAAAAGGAAGACTTCAAGGTACCCTATTACATGCACTAGCTTTAAATAAACGTGATATATGGCTGACAGTGCTATGTCATTGTGTAGTGCACGTACTACAACTTCATTAGGTTAAATGATCACAACTCCAAAAGAGGTGGGGTGGAAAAATGTATCTAATGTTTGTCCTCTAGTGGAAAAAAGAGGAACTAGAGGGCACTAAAGATCATATTAAAGCTATTCAGACAAATAATATCACCAGGATCTCTGGCTACAGACAATATTATTAGTCTTGATAATACACAGAAGATTACTTCAGCTAACATTTGATGAGTATGTTAAGTCAGGCTCCATTTGAGATCTGTCCATTTGTTTAACCCTCACAACAACCCTAAGAGGGAGATGATACCCATTTTACATATGAAGCAGCTGAAGCAAGAGCAGTGAAGAAACTTGCCCACAGTACTCAAACCGCAGAGCAAGGATTTGAACCCAGTTAGTCTGGCCCCAGTACCTATGCTCTTGACACTCTGCTATACTGCTTCTTAGGTCTGCAACTACTCAATTCTGACAATAAACTTTAGAGATAAGCTATTTGTCAAAACCGAAGTATAAGGTCTCGATTAAAGTAAAATGCAATCAGAGCAAATTTCAGTCATAAAATCATAATACTTTTCAAAAAATCTTAGCTTAGGCCTTCCAAGTCATCTGATTATATTTTTGAAAAACTACTTTCCATAACGTGCAGAATCATTACAAATATAATGATTAGGCAGGGCTTTTGGAATGGCTGTGTAAGCTCAGGGAAACCTTCCCCCTAGAAAGAGATATACTTAGCTGGTCAAAATTAACCACCAAAGTCTCTGGAGATTGATCAAAGGGGCTTACAATAAATTGAGAAACATTTATTCAGTAAAATCCACAGAAACTCACTAAGAACAATGGGAAGCTATCACATTCAGGATAAGGACTGTACCTGGGTCCCATAGCTCTGCCTTGTGTTGGAACTGTTCTAGGTAGGGCCCAGAAGCTGAGTGACATATCAGTTCCTTGAGGTGGAAGAGCTTTTTGGGATGGTGAACATTGGGAGATCCCATGTTGTACAGCTCCATGCTGTGGAAGGCCTACGTTGAGTGGGTGGTAGAAGCCAGGTGGCAGCACCCATTCCCCAATGCCCACCTCCAGTTAAGTACAGGTTATCCAGGTAGGGCAGCTGGTAAAGAATGTAGTCCCACTGCTCTGTGCTGCAAGAGAGCTACAGAGTTGGGCCTGGAAGCTAAGTGGTAGCTCCTATCTCCTGCAACTTCCTAAGCGGAAGTCCTTGTCCGAGTACATTTAGTACCTGGTGAACATTGAGAGATGTCATCCTCCCTGACTTTGGGTGTGAAAGATCCATATTGAATGGTAGTAGCAGAAAGGAGGGGGAGCAAGTTCATGCCTTTTCCCCCCAGTACACAAAGACCTGCTCCATAGACAGGATCTAGGCGGAGCGACTAGTGGGGGGTGAATTCCCCATTCTCCCAGCTCTTGCTCCAAAGTAAGAGATTCTGCTCAGAGGAGAATATAGCAAGCTTAATAGACTAACAAACCCTGCCCCTGACAAGGGGCTAGACTTTAACTACATCACACCATGGAGCAATTTATACTACAGGGCATTGTCAAAACAGTGATCAGCTAGCAATTAGTACAGTGTGATACCAACAGATCATCTTAATGGGAAATCAGGGGAAGAGATGGTCAAAGAGAGCCCAGGTAAAGCCACAGTCATTCCTGATGGTAAGGTTGTGCTCATACTCCAGTCTGCTGGAGAGAGACATGAGAGGTTATAGTGAACTAACCCAGCAAACCACTAAACAAATAAACAAATAAGAACAAGCCCTGAAGTGTGGGAGGGGTGTCAATATCCAGAGCTGCTATAACAAAGTTAGGAGACATGCAGAAAACAGGAACGTGTGACCCTTACACAGGTTAGAGAAAGCACTGAAAATAGAAACTAACTTTGAGGGGGCCAAGATGTTGGACTTTAGCAAGAAAGACCTTGAAGCAGATATTATAAGTATATTCATAGAACTAAAGGAAATTCATGTTTAAAGAATTAAAGGAAGGGGTGACAACATCTCAAATAGAGAATATCAGTAAGAGAAATTATAAAAAAGAGCAAAATGTATATTCTGGGGTTAAAAATACAATAACCAAGATGAAAAATTCACTACAAAGGCTGAAAAATAGAACTGAGCCGGCAGAAGGATCACCAAACTTGAAGATCGGCTGATAGAGATTATGCAATCTGAAGAACACAGAAGAAAAAAGAAGAAAGCATGAACAGAGCCTCAGAGAAACGTGGGACACCAATTAACACACTGACATATGCATAATGGGAATACCATAAGGATGAGAGAGAGAAAAAAAAAGAGCTGAAAAAATACACAGATATAAATGAATGGGGTGGGGGGAGGAGACAGACAAGCCTCCCATGTAGAAGATATTCAAATACTAATACTAATTAGTATTAGTAATTCAAATACTAATACTTGATTCTTTAAGACTTCATGAATCTTTTTTTCTTCTTTTGGCCCATCCCAACTGCCATTTGGGAGTTAGTGGAGGCCAGCATTTATCTTGTTTAGATTACTGCAAAAGCCCTCAAATCTCATCCTCATAATTATGGTCAAAGAATTCTGTCTAAAATGAAAAGTCAATCATGTCTGACTATATTTTCCCACACTCAAACCCTATTTCCCTTAGATGTGGCTTACTGGTCCATCTGGAGCTTTTCAGAATCACTACAGTACTTATTTTTAAAAGCAGGCTCCTGGTCCACACTCCAGACCTACTAGATTGAACTGAGGAAGGGGCCCAAAGATCAATGAGTGCTTTTATTTTTTTATTATTTTTTAAAATGTTTATATTTTATTTTTGAGAGAGACAGAGCATGCACGAGTGAGCAGGGGGACAGGGAGAGAGAGACACAGAATTTGAAGCAGACTCCAGGCTCTGAGCTGTCAGCACAGAACCTGACAGACACAGGGCTCAAACTCGTGAACTGCGAGCTCATGACCTGAGCCAAAGTCAGACGCTTAACCAACTGAGCCACCCAGGTGCCCCAATGAGTGCTTTTAATAACCACCACCCTCACCCTCTCTCCCACAATTCTTCTGCACAATGAAGAATGAGATCCACAGGGAACTGGCCCCTGTTTAGGTCTTTATCCTTAGCTGTTGTTGCTCCCAGAAAGTTCCAAATGGTAATCATTAGCTGACCAGAGAGAGCTATATTGTAGGAGAGCGTAACCAGAGATTCATACATGATAATATATAATGCATATAACTTAGGGAATCATAATTCAAATGTATGAATAAATAAATCAATAATTCCACTTAAACATGGTGGTCTAAACGCATGCATGTCTCTGCTACCTTTTAAAGCCCAACTAGTATTTCAGTAAGGCATTAAAAAGGCATAGACCCACAAAGATAAAGAGAATGAAAAGAGGCAGCAGCACATTAGATTGGGAAAGATTGGTGGAAAGTAATGGACAAAGTTAGCAGATCAGAGAAAGCTGAAATCCAAGTGTGGTAGCCAGTAAGACAAGATTCTCAGTCTCTGACCATGGGTATTGCAAATGACCAACAACCCCAAGTGTAGTCCTGGGAATCCATCACTGTGTTCCCACCAACACCATGCTTATCACAAGCTACTCTCAGCCAGTGACTAAAAGCAGCAGCAATAGTAAGGCAGGCACCTTTCTATGAGATACGAACTCTGATGACCAAACCACTGGCTGGAGGGACTCCCAATAGGCCTCACCAAAACTTTCCTGGAACTGCACCTTAGTCTAAGATTTTTATTACTCTTTCTCCTCCAAAAAAAGTCAGACCTGTGCAACCTGTGATGGCTCTCCTAGCTTTCTCTGGCTCCCTCCCCCCCCCTTTTTTTTCACTCAGAGGTGGTTTCCCAATAAATTTCTTGTACATCTGATCCTTTTGTGGTCTTTCCTCTTGACCTGAACATGCCAAGCTTCCAACAAGGCAAGCCAGTAAGAAGCAAGCTGATATGCCTACCAAAGTATTCCCAAGAAAGTTTTAGCAAAGGGAAACACCAGGAAATATTTTAAGAAAAGCAAAGATCTTTGAAGGCAAAGGTGTATGCTGGAGCAGACAACATGAGCCTTTGCTGGGGCACTCTGACCCTAGATACCTTTGACCAAGCAAATTCTCTCTCCCTGACTCTTTGGAGATTTTGGATACTACGCTCATAGCTCAGGTCAAAATCAAGCATTGTACTTAAACAGGGGGATTAATTGTAAAGGTCATGTGTTAAATAAGCATGTTAAAATGAAAACCCTCAGCCTCCTTCCCCAAGGTGGCTTAGAACCATTGCTTCCCCCAAGGTCGCTTAGACCTGTGTTCTGCCACCCTCCAACCCTCCAAATATACACACTCCTATCCCAAGGTACAAGATTGAAAGACTGTTCTCTGTCAAACTGACCTGCTTAAGAACAGAAGACCTACAGATATTGATATCCATGGGGCTTTGAAAAACTTGTTGGATCACCTACATTAAGTTACCCATGTACACGGAGTTTCCAGGCAACTGTTACTACTTTTTTATTAAAAATGAAACAACAGCCAAGGATCACCAGACATTTTGGGGAAAGCTTCTAAAAAGAAAGAGACTTAAAAAAAATAGGAAAAAATATTTCTGAGAATACCATTTCCTGCATCAAAGAGGCAAAGAAAATTTAAAAAAATATATAGTATTTTGAGATAGAAAAGAATGAAACCTATGAAGAACAAGAAACTACATAATACTAATAATTTAAAACACAGACATTCAGGAAGGGAATTGAACATGGAAAAAATGAAGATTCAAATAGAAGCATCAGAAGATCAAATTGAGGAAGTGTCTCAAGGAGAATAAGAAGACAAAAAGGAAGAAATAGGGAGGAAAAAAACGTTAGAGATAAAAATCAATCCTGTGAGCTCTGATATTATTTGAATAACAGTAACTATAGAAAGGGAGAATAGAGGAACTAGAGGGAAGAAACTTATCTAAGAAATTGAAAAAAAAAAAACAAAACTCTGAACTTAAGAACAATGAGTTTCCAGAGTTTGAAGTTTTTTTTTTAATGTGTACGTATTTTTGAGAAAGAGAGAGAGACAGAACATGAACAGAGGAGGGGTAGAGAGAGATGGAAACACAGAATCTGAAGTAGGCTCCAGGCTGAGCTGTCAGCACAGAGCCCAATGCAGGGCTTGAACTCATGAAACCATGAGATCATAACCTGAGCTGAAGTCAGACACTTAACTGACTGAGCCATCCAGGTGCCCCATGAGTTTCCAGATTTAAAAAAAAATTCCAGGAACCCAGCATAATAACTTTTTAAATGGCCCACACTAAAGCACAGCACTGTGAAATTTTGGTGTACTGGTGTAAAGAGATTATCATTAACATTTTCAGAAAAAAGGAAAAAGGGCTAGGCATTGTTCCAAGTGCTTTACTTGTATTATTCAATCTTCTCAATAACTCTATAGAGGTAGGAAAAATTATTATGCTCAATTTTTAGATGAGGACATTCAGGCACAGAGAGGTTATTTGACTTGCCCAAGCCACACAGCTGGTAAATATGACATGAACCCAAGTCATCTTGTTTCAGAGTATAAGTTTTTAAACACATTCTGAGGGAAAGTTATTTCCAACCTAGAATCTTATACCCAGCCAAACTATCAAATTGTTGAGTACAATAAAGACATTTTCGGATATCTCAAAAGATGCTGGAAGTAACTAGAGGACATACTTTGCCAAAATGAAGATGAAAATTGAAAAAGAATATAGGAAATCTAGGAAACAAAACCTAGCACAGACAAAAGGCAAAGAGAATTCCCATGATGATAGTCCCGTAGGCCAAGACTGCAACCAATTTTGAAGGACACAGATAGATGAAGGGCAATGGGAAGGAGGTCTTTGTTGCCAAAAAAAAATTTGGTAAATTATCAGTGAGGTTAAACACACTGAGAGAAGATATATAGTTCAGTGGACAGTCTGGGGAGGAATTAGCGAGGAGACATAGAAAACAAAGCAAAGGAATAAGTCAACTATTTGGTCCAGGTATAACAATAAATTACATAAGAAATATAATCACATTACACTGATGACTCAAATATGAATAATGTTACAAAAATGGGAAAAGTAAAGTGAAGAGGGATGGGAGGTGGCAGCATAGGAGAGCTACATCTCTTGTAGCAATCTGTCAATAACAGAATATCTAAAACTATAAAATCAAGTAGTAGTAATCTAAGCATATGTTGTTAGCTACAAAATAAACAGCAAAAAAATGATTCAAGTGGTTATATCAGATAAGAGACTGGTTGGTTTGGAATGAATTAGAACAGAAATTGCCTTTTGCTGTTATTAGAAGTAATGTGACTGAACTTGTAAAACCTATGGCTTATATTACTTAGATAAAAGCATAAAAGTATGAAGAATGGAGAACTTCATATTTAATCCATCAAACACCATACATTAATGATTAGTAAGGAGACATAAGTAGAGTCAAGATATGAGGTTTGGAATGTTTACAAATTTAAAAACTAAACAAAACAAAGACTTTACTACAAAGAAAAAGTGCTCCTTGCTATAAGGGCCCCTGGAAAAAATATACAAATATGTTAAAAGTGGGAAGTAAATATCTAGTTATCTGTATTTTGAATGTTCATTTATAAACTAGGTGGTGTACTTTTTCATTGTCCCCTAACCCATTCCTTGGGCTCCAAGGTGTATTCCAATTGACAGGGCATAAATTATCCATACAGTAAGAAAAAAAAAGTCTAACAATGATTTTCAAGTGATGTGGGGGAAAAAACTCAATTGGTTGCATTCTCCCACCAATTCCCTATTACATACTGAACTTCAGGAGACAGAAAACAGAGCACAGCTGTGAACCAGTGTCCTTAGAAAGTCCACCTTTCTAACTAAAACTCCTAAGGTGACAGCAGCAATCTCTGATAAGCTTGCTTTGTAAGTAGTAGTTCAACGCTGGTCATGGCTCTCCTATTTTCTGGGAACTGTTATTTTACACATTACAAATTATAAAGCTCCTTGGAAAGGACAACAAAGCTGATGTGATGTGCTAGGGCTGCCAAAGCATATCACCACCAACAAAAGGCAGCAATTTCAAGCTATTTATTGTTTAAACTCCATTCATTAGGCAATGTTTATTCTCCTCTGTAATATTTTTTTAAAAACCCTTTGTTAAAATAACAAATTCAAAAGGCATTATCTAAACTGTGGTAAGATTCATTCAGGTATTGGATACTATGAACTAAACACGAGGCTTTGTCCTGTAGATTGATGGCTCTCCAGCTTTAACATAAGCCCTCATTTTATATTACCCCAAGTTAATAGTCATTTGATGCACTGGTAATGGGAGTACTAAAAACCACAATTAAAATTGTTTTTTCCTTCTTGTTTTATTTCTTGGTTAATTACAATGTTCAAAGAGACCACTAGAGATAACTTCCTTTTAAAATTCTCAGTTTTGCTCATTTTTCTTTCTTTCCTTTTTTAAGAAAATATATGGCACTGGTCTCGTTAATGTCATTAGTTGCGATGCCTGCTGAGAGAAAATGCTGACTTCGTGAGCATGGAATCAATTTTCTGAATTAAAAAAAGGCTTTTGTGGGGCTACTTCTTACATACTATTTATTTTCTCAGAAGCCTTCACTGTAGGAAATGCTTTAATTACTGTGGTGCGTGCCAGATTACCAAATCTACATTTATGTAATGGAATTGTAGTGAACTTAAAACATGTTCCTTCACTGCTTTCAGCCATTTCACCTTGCTGCAACCTCCAATGCACAAGGGAGCATACAAAGACCTTAAGAAATGTCCTTCCCCAGAATGCTAGAGACACATTTCCTAGCTTTGTATTTGTGGATTTGGGGACAAAGGTTACTCTCCAGTGAAGCTATATAGTGAGTAAAACTATCAGGAAACAGAGAGGGTAGGTGAAGAAAGGGGAGGGAAAAGGAGAAGAGGGCATCATATACAGAGTCTAGGAATGAGAGGTTAACCGGTCGGAGACAAAAGAGCTGGGAGAAGCCAAACACTATGGATAGGCTTTTGAGGAAAGATAACAAATTCAAAGATGCAAAGTCCAACCCAGGACCTTGAAACAGAGTGAAGGCAGTGCCCCCAGGAGCCAACACAGACATGGGAAGTGCACTGCCTGCACAGGTATGGCCACTGCTGGGACAAAGTACCATAGGTGAGCTGCTTTCAAAAGTCTGGGCTGATACTCCCACCTGGCCACCACAGAAGTCTTCGGGGGAAAAGAAGTTCAGCATCTTATGAGGTGGGGCTGTTAAAGATATAAGGAATATTGGAGAAGAGCGCAGTGAGGGAGGTACAGAATAGGAACCTCCTGGTACAAAGAAAATACAGTAAAATAGAAAAGAAAGGGATGCTGGGCTTTTAAAAAATATATAATTATAATAATCCAGACTATCTGGTACATTCTGACTTTATAGGAAGTGGAGTTAATAGGGAATATTTAGAAATAGATGTATTTCTTTAAAAAAAATTTTTTAATGTTTATTTTTGAGAGAGAGAGAGAGAGAGAATGAGAATGAGAATGAGAATGAGAATGAGAATGAGAATGAGAATGAGAATGAGAATGAGAATGAGAATGAGAATGAGCGGGGCAGGGGCTTGAGCAGGGCAGGGGCAGAGAGAGAGGAAGACACAGAATCCAAAGCAGGTTCCAGGCTATGAGTTGTCAGCCCAGAGTCCAACGTGGGGCTCAAACTCATGAACCACGAGATCATGACCTGAGCCGAAGTTGGACACTTACCCAACTGAGCCACCCAGGCACCCCTAGAAATAGAAGTATTTCTGTATGTGACATGACCTACTTCTCTGCCACACACCTGATGATCAGATATCTAAATATTGTCAATGTTGGGATGCATTTGCTAGGATGCTTGCAAACACTAATGAAGTCACATTCAATGAAGAAGCAATAGATGACAAAGGCCTTCTACTTGGTGTTTTCTAAAAAGTAGATAGGTAAAAATAAAAGTAAGTATTACTGGATTAGCCACTGTATGTCAGGGAGAGGTATATATTTTTAAAAGTAGTTTAAAATTCTGTAAGTTTCTTAAGGATGAAAACTACATATTGCACATCTTTGTTTACTCCCAAATGCCATGTGCTACACTCGATGGATGACCTATAAAGTAGATGATAAATGTTTACCAAATAAGATTCTGAAGACTGTGAACCTAATGCAAGATAAAGAAACAAGGATAATCTGTATATTCTGTAATGGAGTACACTCCAGAATATATATTAATTAGTGAAAAAAAGTGCAGAACAGTATGTAGAAAATGCCACCCTTTACGTAAGAAAGAGGGAAGTATGTTTGTTTGTTCACTTAATAGTTTTTAAGAAAAGAAAATGAAGAATAAACCAGAAGCTAATGAAAATGATTGCTGATGGAAGAGGAAGGTAACAGAGATGAATGATACACTTCTTAAAATTAGACTTTGTGACCATGTAAATGTTTCACATAATTATAAAACAAAACTCAATCAAAATAAGAAAAACAGTACCTAGAAATAAAAATCAAAATGTAACAATCTAATAATATAGCAAGTTGCTGGCAGAATGACAAAGAACTGTTTTAAGTAAATGTTTTATTTTAAAACCATTTTATTTTAAAATAACTTCAGACTTAGAAAATTACTGAATGTTTTTGCTTTTATATACCTGGCCATCACTTTTCCAGTCATAGAATTCTTTCTGGTATTTTATTAGTTTTAAAAAACTGTCTTAGCCCAGATTTATAATAAAAATGATGGCCAATGACAAGGTTTCTTACTACCCAACCTCTCCTTAGATTTCCAATCACATACTGACAAAAAGGAAAACACCATCAGAACCTGCCCTTAAGTGTTCCTTAAAAGATGCCTGACCTGACTTTTCAAGTAAAAAGAGGTAAAAATGTGACCCAAGGCTGCCGTACAAAACCTGGAAGTGGGGCCCAAAAGTACTGCATCACAGACATCCAGTTCTGAAGCTGATTCCATAACAGTCAAAGCTACCCATATACTTTTTTTTGAAGGCAGCATTGGATGGTGATGATGAATAGGGCCTTGGGAATTTGCCAGACCTGAGTTTGAATCTGGACTCTCCCCTTCACTCAATTGGTATGTGAGCTTAAACGTGTCACTTAACTGCTTTTAAGTTTCAATTCCTTTATCTATAAAATGAGCACAACACAATAACCTATACAATAAGATTTGTAACGAAAGCTGAAACATGTCTTAGCAAGGTGGCTCGCACCACTAAAATGCTAAGAAATTTTAGCTATTGTCAGTATGTTATTGTGTTATTAATTCTTGCACTGTCAAATTCTATTGTTCTATTTCAACCTCACAAACCTTTTTTTAACCACATCAGAAATACATCAAGTCTTCCAAGCAGAGCATTAATGGAAACAAGCTAAGTTCTACCCTCATATTTGACAACATTCTACCTGAAAGTACAGTCATTAGAATTGAGATTCTTTAAAAATCACATTAAATGCCATGATAATGACTTCTGCTTCTAACCATGAAAATTTAATAGGAATAGAACTTTCTTTTCCCCCTGAACCAAAAATGTGAATATTTTCAGCCATTGGGACAATAGGCAATAAAGGATTATGATTCCTGTGGGAGGGGAAATGAATGAAATGAATGCTTAAGGACAGGCAGGGCTTCTTCCTGGAAGCGTTTCCCAGTTCCCAGTACAGGAGGGGAAACAAAGTAGAGCATGGCAGTGTCACTGAGTTGACAATAGGGAGATCACAGTTCAGGAAGAACTGTGATATAGACGGAATGCTCAGGGCAGAATACCAAAGAAAATGGAGCTAGGTATAGAAAAAGTTCCAAAACTCAGCACAAAGAACACTATGCACCTTTACCTTCATAATAATTTGTGCATGCATAGGTTCACATTCCATGAGGCTGGGCAAAGACAGCATGGAGACACTGGAGTTCTAATTAGTACTAGAGAGGCCTCCCTGAACTCTAAAGATGATCAGTAGAGACCCCAGAAAGGTCATATCTAAGTATGGAGCTCAATTAAGCCTGAGAATAAAGGCTACTCTAGATCTGGTCTAATCAAAGGAAGCAGCAAATTGTAAAATGTAACAACAAAAGTTAATCAACACAAACAGACCTATAAATGACAGACATGAAGGCATTACACAAAGCAGGAAATTCAAAATATCCTGAGAATATGCTCAAGGATTTAAAGAAAGCATGAACATTATGAGAAAAGAAACAGAAAAAATAAAAAAGAACACAAAGGAGCTTCTAGAGTTGAAAAAAATACATGACCTTAAACGAAAAGGTCACTGGATGAACCAAACAGGAAATCAGACAATGCATGAAACAGTGAACTTGAAGACATGGCACAGAAACGTCCCCAATATAAAGTACGTTTCTCAAGAGAAAAAAGACTGAGATTAAAATACAGAAACTCAGTGACATGTGGGACAATATTAAGGGGTCTAACATGCAGATAACTGGAACCCCAAAGAGAAGACAGACAGGTAGAGACAGAATAAAACCCGTCAAGAAATAATGTCCAATTTTTTCCCAATTGCTACATAAACTATAGGCATACAAATAAAAGAAGCTCAAAGTATCTCAAGCAGATTAAAATACAAAAAAAGAAAAATCTAAGTCACCAAATTATATCATCAACAAACTGCATAAAACCAGTAATAAAAACAAAATTTAAAAAGCAGCCAGAAGCAAAAAAAAAAAAAAAAAACCCCAAAAAACAAAAAACAAAAACCACACTGCAAAAGGAAAAACAAAGAAAAAAGGTCATAATAACAATGTGGTCAAGTCACCAAGGGGGCATAACATTCCTAAACGTATATGCACCTAATAACAGCTTCACAATACATGCAAGACAAAAATCATAATACATGAAGAAACAGACTGACAATCATAATGGGTAAAACATATAGGCTGAAAATCAATGAGAATATAGAAGAGTTCAATAATACTATCAGTTAACTTGAAATAATATTCATAGAACACTACACAAAACAAGAACAAATTATACCTTCTACTTAACTGTACATGGAACATTTGCTAAGATCAGCTATACTGTGGGCCACTAAAAACAGTCTCAATACATTCAAAAGAACTGTCACACAAAGTGTGTTCTCTGATCATAAATGAGAACTCAATAATTGAGTTTACATTCATATGGAAATGCAAAGGACCTAGAAAAGCATAAACAAATTTGATAAAGTAAAACAAAGTTGGTGTACTAATATTGACTTCAAGACTTATTTAAAACTACAGTAATCAAGACAGCATGGTATTGCCCTAAAGACAGACCAACAGGTCAACAGAACAGAATAGAGAGTTTTGAAATAGACCCATACTTATACGTACCACCACCTTTTAACAAAGTTACAAGTAGAACTCAATGGAGAAAGAACAGTCTATTCAACAAAGAGTTCTGGAACAACTGTGTATTCATATGCAAAAAAGAAAAAACTTGGATCTTTAGGTTGTATCACATACAAACAGTAACTCAAAATGGATCACAGACCTAAATATAAAACCTAAAACTATTTAGCTTCTAGGAAAAAATATAGGAGAAAACCTTTCTGATTTACCTTCAGTTAGGCTAAGATTCCTTAGAAACAGCACCAAAAGTATGACCCATAAAACAACAAATTGGACCTTCCTCATGATTTCTCATCTTCAAAAGACACTATTAAGAAAATTAAGCCACTGACTGGTTAAAAATACTTGCAAATCATATATCTTATAAAGGACTTACATCCAGATATATAAAGAACTCATAATCCAACAATAAGAAGACAACTGAGTACAACAAGGGCAAAATGTCTGAACAGACATCTCAACAAAGAAGGTATGCAAATGTAAAATAAGCACATTAAATGATGCTCAACATCATTAGTCATTGGGGAAATACAAATCAGTAATACAAGGGAACACCAATACATACTTAGTAGTTTGGCTAAAATTAGAAAAATTTAGCATACAAAGTGCTGTCAAGGATGTAGAAGAATGCATATACTGCTAGTAGAAGTATAAAATGATACAACCACTTTGGAAAATAGGCAGCTTCTTAAAACGTTAAACATACATGTACCATCTGATTCAGCCATTACACTCAAGTGAAATAAAAGGATATATACATAATTGACTTTCATAGCAAGTTCACTTGCAATAGCCCCAAATCAGAAACAATCCACATGTGCACCAACAGGTCAATGAATAAACAAACTGTGGTATATCCATATAATGGAATACTATCTCGGCAATAAACACGAATCAACTATTGATACATGCTATGGCAGCCCAACAAAGTGTATGATTCCATTTATAAAAAAACTCTAGAAAACGTAAGTTAATTTATAAGGACAGAAAGCAAATCAGTAGTTGCCTGCAAAACGGCTAAGGTTGCAGGGGGATGCAGAGAAAGGCAGGAGGGTAAAATTACAAACGGCCTTAAAGAAACTTTTGGTCCTGATGGATATATTCATTATCTTAATTGCAGTGATGGTTTAACAGGTTTATACATATGTCAAAACTTATCAAACTGTGTACTTTATATATGTGCAGAATATATATATATATTGAAATAAAACTGTCATAGTAAGACAATGGATTCTTTAAAGTAAAAATGACAATATGTATAAGGTTTAACATATATAGAAGCACAAGTTATGAAAATAATAGTGCAAAGGATGGAAAGAGGCCAAATGGAGATATGGTGTGGTAAGGTGCTTATATTATAAGTGCAGTGGTAAAATGTTATTTGAACACAAACTGTGATAAATTAAAGATGTATATTTTAAACCCTAGAGCAACCACATAAAAAAGAAGTTTATCTAAGAAGCAAACAGGGACAATAAACTCTCAACATGTTAAAAAATACTCAACAAATCTAAAGGTGGCAGGAAATTATGGGGAAAAGGACAGAACAGATAGGAAGAATAGAAGATTAAAAAATGAGAGAATCAAACCCAACCACAGCAATTGTTACATTATATGTAAGTGGTCTAAATACTTCAGTTAAAAGACAAATTGTCAAAGTGCATTTTTTTAAAAAGCAAGACCCAACAATATGTTTTCTACAGGAAACACTTTAAATGTGAAGAAATAGGTTAAAGGCTTAAATATGAAAAAAAATTACCATTCAAGTACTAATCCTCAAAAGCTCAAGTGGCTACGTTAATACCAGGAAAAGCAGACATTAGGACAAAGAAAGACATCTCCTAATCATAAAAGGATCAATTTATCAAGAAAATATAATACAAGGCAACCTACTGAATGGGAGAAAATATTTGCAAACCATGTATCTGATAAGGGGTTAATATCCAAAATACGTAAAGAACTCCTACAACTCAATAGCAAAAGAAACAATCCAATTAAAATGGGCAGAAGACTGGAATAGACATTTTTCCAAAGAAGACACTCAGATGACCAACACATACATGAAAAGATGTTCAACATCACTAGTAATCAGGAAAATGCAAATCAAAACCACAATGAGATATCATCTCACACCTATTAGAATGGCTATTACCGAAAAGACAAGAAAATAACAAGTGTTAGTGTGGATGTGGAGAAAAGGGAATCCTTGTGCAGGTAGGAATATAAATTGGTGCAGCCACTGTGGAAAAACAGTATGGCAGCACCTCAAAATTTAAAATAGAACTACCATATGATCCAGCAATTCCACTTCTGGTTTTTTATCTAAAGGAAACAAAAACACTAACTTGAAAAGATATCTGCACCCTCATGTTCACTGCAGCATTATTTACAATAGCCAAGATAGGGAAACAGCTTAAGTATCCATCAGTGGATGAACGAAAAGAGAGAAAGAGACAGAGAATGTGTATGTGTATATACATGGAATACTATTCAGCCACAAAAAAGAAAAATCTTGCCATTTGTGACAATGTGGATGGACCTTGAGGGCATTACGCTAAGTCACATAAGTCAGAGAAAGACAAATACCACATGATCTCACTTATCTGTGGAATCTAAAGAAAAAAAGCAACTCATAGATACAGAGAACAGATTGGTGATTGTCACAGTTGTGGGGTAGGAGATGGGAAAAATGGGTGAAGGGGGTCAGAAGGTACAAACTTCCAGTTATAAAATAAGTTCTAGGAATGTAATGTAAGCACCGTGACTACAGTTAACACTGTACTGCATATTTCAAAGTTGCTAGGAAAGTAAATCTTTAAAAGTTCTCATGACAAGGAAAAAAAAGCTGTAACTGTATGGTGACAGATGTTAACTAGAATTACTGTGGCAATCATTTTGCAAAATATACAAATATCAATTATAACGAATACCTGAAACTAATACATTATATGTCAATTATACTTCAGTAAAAAATATAATACCCATAAATGTATATAGAACTAATAGATCTCCACAGTACAGGAAGCAAAAGCTGATATATATGAAAGGAGAAATAGATAAATCCAAAAACACAGTTGAAGATTTTAATACTCATCTCTCAGAAATTGATACAGTAATTAGAAAATAAGGATACAGAAAATCTGACTGACCCCTTAAACCAAGCAGAATAGACATTATAGAAAAATCTACCAAATAAGAACAGAATTCACATTCTTTCCAAAAGCACGTGGACCATTCACTGGACCATAAACCAGTGTCAATGAATTTAGAAAGGCTGAAATCATACATAGTATTTCTGACCACAATGGAATTGAAATAGACAGCAATAAAAAGATATCTAGAAGAGCTACAATTATTCAAAAATTCAAAAACACACTGCAAAACAACCCATTGGACAAAGAAAATATCACAAGGGAAACTAGAAAATATTTTGACCTTAATAAAAAAAAATCTTGTGGGGGAGCACCTGGGTGGCTTAGTCGGTTGAGTGTCTGACTCTTGATTTTGGCTCAGGTCAAGATCCTGGGGATGTGGGATCAAGCCCCAAGTCAGGCTCTCCACTAAGTCCACAATTAAGTCCACTAAGCCTGCTTAAGACTCTCTCTCTCTTCCTCCTCCCCTCTCCCCAGTTCATATGGTCTTTCTCTCAAGGGGAAAAAAAAATCTTATGGGATGCAGCTAGAACATTTTTTTTTAATTTATTAAAAAAATTTTTTTAATGTTTATTTTTGAGAGAGAGACAGAACGTGAGTGGGGGAGGGGCAGAGAGAGACAAGGAGACACAGAATTTGAAGCAGGCTCCAGGCTCTGAGCTGTTAGCACAGAGTCCGATGTGGGGCTCAAACCCATGAACCATGAGATCATGACCTGAGCTGAATTCAGACGTTTAACCAACTGAGCCACCCAGGTGCGCCATAGAACAATTCTTAAGACAGAAATTTATACCTTTAAATGCTTACATTAGAAGAGATTTAAAAGCCCCAAATCAATGATTTATGTTTCCATTCTAAGAAGATAGAAAAATAGCAAGTTAAACACAAAGTAAATAGACCAAAAGTTAATGACCTACAAAATGAACAAATAGGTCCATGATACCAAAAGCTTCTTCTTTGTAAAGATCAGTAACAATAAATCCCTAACTAAACTGGATCAAGGGAAAAAAGAGACGTGTTATCAATACTGGGAAGGAAAAGAACATGTATGTCAGACAGGGAAAGTAAAAGAAATACTACAAACAAGATACATCAATAAATCCAACTAATAAACAAAATTGACAAATATCTGAAGGTATTCAAATTACCAAAGCAGACAGACGAAGAAACAGGAAAATCTGAACAGCCCTGTACTTGTTACAGAAATCTAATATATATTAGGGCGCCTGGGTGGCTCGGTTGGTTAAGTGTTCGACTTCAGCTCAGGTCATGATCTCATGGTTCATGGATTTGAGTCCCATGTCTGGTTCTGTGCCGTCAGCCCAGAGCCTGGAGCCTGCTCTTGATTCTGTGTCTCCCTCTCTTTCTGCCCCCCCCCCACTTGTGCTCTCGCTCTCAAAAATAAACATTAAGAAAATTTTTAAAAATAAAAAACAACAAAAAAGAAATTTAATATATAATTTAAAATCTCGGGGCACCTGGGTGGCTCAGTCGGTTAAGTGGCCAACTTTGGCTCGGGTCATGATGTCATGGTTCATGGGTTCAAGCCCCATTTGGGCTCTGTGCTGACAGCTCAGAGCCTGGAGACTGCTTCAGATTCTGTGTCTCCCTCTCTCTCTCTGTCCCTCCCTGTTCACACTCTGTCTCTCTCTCTCTCAAGAATAAACAAACATAAAAAATTGTTTTAAATCTCCCCACAAAGAAATTCTCAAGCTCAGACAGCTTCACTGGTGAATTCCATCATATATTAAGAAAAAGTAGGGGGGCGCCTGGGTGGCTCAGTCGGTTAAGCGTCCGACTTCGGCTCAGGTCATGATCTCGCGGTCCGTGAGTTCGAGCCCCACGTCGGGCTCTGTGCTGACAGCTCAGAGCCTGGAGCCTGTTTCAGATTCTGTGTCTCCCTCTCTCTGGCCCTCCCCCATTCATGCTCTGTCTCTCTCTCTCTCAAAAATAAATAAACGTTAAAAAAAAAATTAAAAAAAAAAAAGTAGGGCGCCTGGGTGGCTCAGTCGGTTAAGTGTCCGACTTCGGCTCAGGTCATGATCTCACGGCTTGTGTGTTCGAGCCCCGCGTTGTACTCTGTGCTGACAGCTCAGAGCCTGGAGCCTCTTCAGATTCTGTGTCTTTCTCTCTCTCTGCCCCTCCCCCGCTCACACTCTGTCTCTGTCTCTGTCTCTCAAAAATAAGTAAACATTAAAAAAAATGTTTTAAAAGAAAAAGTAATACCAATTCAATATAAACTTCAAGAAAATAGAGAATAAAGGAGTTCATTACACAAGACCCAGAATAACCTGGTTCTACTCAGACCAAAGGCAGTAAAACTTAAAAACAATTAGAAAGCAAAATCCTTCATAACCATTGATGTAAAAATCCTTATCTTTTAAAAATAGTAGTTTATGGACTCCATCAACATATCAAAAGCCTAATACACTCTGACCAAGTGAGGTTTATTCTAGGAATAAAAGATTGTTTTAATATTTAAAAAAAATCAGTGTAACAGAACAAAGAACCACATACAAATCTCAGTACATAGGGGTATCTGGGTGGTTCAGTTGGTTGAGTCGGCATTCGGCTCAGGTCATGATCTCACGGTTTGTGAGTTCGAGCCCTATATCGGGCTCTACACTGACCGTGCAGAACCTGCTTGGGATTCTATTCTCTCAAAAGTAAGTAAACATTAAAAGAAAATCTCAATACATAAAAAAAGCATTTTAAGAAATTCAACACTTATCCATGATAAAAACTTCCACAAATTAGGAAGAGAAAAATTCCTGAACCTAATAAAGGACATTTATATCTTATCTTATCTATCTATCTATCTATCTATCTATCTATCTATCTATCTATCTATGACAACAAACCTACAGCTGGGCACCTGGGTGGCTCAGTCGGTTAAGCATTTGACTCAAGTTCAGGTCATGATCTCATGCCGTTTGTGAGCTCAAGCCCCACTTCTGGTGAACACCCCCTCCGTCCCTTCCCCTCCCCCCCCCACCGTGCTCACTTGCGCCCTCTCTCTCGCTCTCAAAATAAATAAATAAATAAATAAAAAGCCTACAGCTAATACCATACTTAATGATGAAAGACTGAATGCTTTCCTCTCAAGATCATAATTGGATGTCCTAGCCAGGCCCTTAAGAAAAAGGAACAGAAGACATACAAAACAGAAAGAAATAACAAGTGTCTTTATTTGTTGCACACAATGTGCAAACAGAAAATCCTAAGGAATCTTTATTTTTTTAATGTTTATTTATTTATTTTGTGGGAGAGAGGGAGAGAAAGAGAGCATGTGCAAGGAGTGGAGATGCAGAGACAGAGGGAGGGAGAGAATCCCAAGCAGGCTCCAAGCTGTAAGCACAGAGTCCAAAGCAGGGCTCAATCTCATGAACTGTGAGATTATGTATGACTTGAGCTGTAATCAAGAGTCAGATGCTTAGCTAACTGAGCCACCCAGGGGCTCCAGGAATCTTTAAAAAGCACTAGAACTAATGAATTTTAGCAAGACATTGAATATAAGATCAATATATAGGGGCGCCTGGGTGGCGCAGTCGGTTAAGCGTCCGACTTCAGCCAGGTCACGATCTCGCAGTCCGGGAGTTCGAGCCCCGCGTCAGGCTCTGGGCTGATGGCTCAGAGCCTGGAGCCTGTTTCCGATTCTGTGTCTCCCTCTCTCTGTGCTCCTCCCCCATTCATGCTCTGTCTCTCTCTGTCCCAAAAATAAATAAACGTTGAAAAAAAAATTAAAAAAAAATAAGATCAATATATAAGAATCAACCATATTTCTCACTGTATGCTGTCAACAATTGTTAAATAAAAAATTTTAAACACCATTTACAAAAACATGACGTCCTAAAAATAAATTGAATGAAACAGGCATAAAATCTCTATTCTTAAAAATATACAAATATTGCTGAAAGTAAAGAGTTATATAAATGGAGAAATATACTATGTTTATAGATTGGAGGACTCAAATAATATTGATTTTCATTTTCTCCAAATTATACAGATTCAGAGTGACCCCTATCAAAATCCTATGCTTTTTTTTTTTGCAGAAATTAACAGACTTACTCATTTGTTTTATAGAAACGTAAATGACGTAAAACAGACTCAACGCCTCTTTTTGAGTGAGAGAGAGAGAAAAAATGAACAAGCAGGGGAGGGGCAGAGAGAGAGGAAGACACAGAATCTGCAATAGGCTCCAGGTTCTGAGCTGTCAGCACAGAACCCAATGCGGGGCTTGAACTTGTGAACCATGAGATCATGACCTGAGCCGAAGTCAGAAGTTTAACCAACTGAGCCACCCAGGCGACTCTAGAGTCAACACTTTTGAAAATAACTGTACCAAACTGAACCATACCATTTCGCATGAAGACATAGCATATTTCATGTTCTCATGAGTTTAGATCACTGAGGATGGTATGACTTCAACTTGGTGTCTTCTCCCTCTCAACATTCACTCTTGGAACTTGGCAGCCATGCTGTGAGGAAGCCTCACAGTGCAGAGTGGCCAAGAGTCCCAAGTAAGGTCTCCTAGTAACAGCCAGCATTAACTGCAAGCTATGTGAGTAAGGCTGCAGATTATTCCAGCTTTGAGCCTTCAAGTTTTCCAGCTTGTGCCCCAGACACGATGGAAGACAGAAACTGTATTCCTGCTGTGCCCTGTCCATATTAATGACCCCTAGAATCTGAACATATTAAACAGTTGTTTTATGCCACTAAATTTTAGAATTCGTTATGCAGACATAGTACTTAGAATACCATGTAGGAGCAAAATGTTCTGATCAAAACTGGCTATTAGCCCTAAATTAAAATGCATTCCTGATTTTGTTTGTGCCCAGATGACATGTTTAATAATATGTCATGTTGTACCTTCCCATTTACTGACATTTTACTTTATTTTTTTTCTTTTTTTCTTTTTTTAATTTTTTTTTCAACGTTTATTTATTTTTGGGACAGAGAGAGACAGAGCATGAACGGGGGAGGGGCAGAGAGAGAGGGAGACACAGAATCGGAAACAGGTTCCAGGCTCCGAGCCATCAGCCCAGAGCCTGACGCGGGGCTCGAACTCACGGACGGCGAGATCGTGACCTGGCTGAAGTTGGACGCTTAACCGACTGCGCCACCCAGGCGCCCCCTTACTTTATTTTTAAATGTTCATTGTGCAATTACTATGTATAAAAATTCAAGCATACTTATAACTTTCACAAGGTCAAACCTGAACACAAGTCTTCCTACAATTAACTCCCTTGTCCTTACTCATGGCACCACAGTTGCTCTTACATTGGTGTCACCACAGCTTACTGTGACTGGTGACAGACTGATCAGCTAGCATATTTTTGTTATACCTCTGAAAACTTATGTCCCCATCCAGCTCTATGGTTTTTTTCTTGCCATTACTTTTAGCTCTCTCAATTCCTTCATCCATCATGTCTGCTGTGTTTAATACCCCCTTCTCGGGTGCAATCTATCCACACAATTCTTATCTCCTAAGTTGTAGGCTCATTAGTGCTGCTGAGGAAAGTCTATCAGCACTGATAGGTACTGCTACCAACTCCCTGCATCCAGCCTCAGTTGGGCCCTTGAGGCAAACTAGCAATTTCTCCTCCTGTCTCCCTTCCATCCCTCAGAAGTACTAATACAAACTCTCTTCTCTCTCCCCTCTGTTACCATTGCTCCTTTCAGCAGGTGGCTCTTCCTCCTTTCTTCCAAGAGAACCAGGCCATCAGCTGAGGGGCATCCTCTGCTTCCTCCTCTTACCTGCAGACCCCGCTCTATCTGTACCCCCACTTCTTTTTGTCTCAGTGGTAAAGGAGCCCATCTCTCATCTATGCTGTAGACCCATTCCACCTGCTGCCTATCAAAGACTTCACTCCATCAGTATATCCTTTTCCTTTCTCCTAGCTCTTCCCCCCCAGAATAAAATGGTGATGCCCCTCCCACCTTCACCTCAACTCCTATTCCACATGCTCCTTTTCACCTACCCCTGTCTCTCCTTTTCCCAGTCTAGCCTCTTGAAAATTATTCTATATTTACTTTCCCCCACTTCCTCACTACCCATTCCTTCCTCAGCCTACTACAATCTGGCTTCTATCCCCACTGCAACACTGAAAGTGCCCTGGTCAAGGTTCCCACTGATTTCTATGTTGGCAAATCCGATGGACATTGCAGTGATTCCACCATTTGGCTTTTTTATAGCATTTGAAACCACAGAAAACCTTCTCTCTCAGCTTCTGTGACCGCATTCTCTAATGATAATGTTCCTACCTCTCTGGTTTCTCTTTCTTGGCCTTGGCCCATCCTTTCTTTCAAGGTAAGTGTTCCTCAGGATCCTAATCTTGACTGTGTTTTACTTTCACTGTGGTCCTTTAACGTGTTATCTTTAAGCATTGTATGTTTTTCCAGGATTTCATCTGTTACCTATATGATGATGATTCTCAAGTCTTTCCTCTTTTGCTCTGACGTTGGTCTCCTAAGTTTTAGACTAAAATATCTAACTGCCTACTGATCATCAATATTTAGATCTCAAAGGTCCTTCAGGCTCAACATGTGCAAGACTCATTTATTCCCTTGGATCCACCTACCACTGCATAGTGTCTATTTGAATAAGAGAAAGAGCATGGCTATCCCACTAAGGTCATAAGAACCAAAAACGTGGGCCTTTCCTACAACTTTCTCTTTCCTTAAGCCTTATACCAGAAAGTTCTGTAGACTGAATCTTGTTAATATTTCTTCTATTTAGCCCCTCTTCTCAGTCTGGGACTACTGCCAAAGCTTTATTTCAGGCACCTACCTCTTTGTGTGGGTCTACTCCCTAGCTAGTCCTCTCTCCACACTACTACCTGACTGGCCTTCCTAAAGTACAAATCCAACTGAATGACTCTTCTACCTAAAACCTACCAGTGGCTCCCCGGTGCCTAGACAATACAGTTCAAACTTCTTAGCACTGCTCACAAGGCATTCATACCCTAACTGGCATATCTGTCACCTTCCCCTGCACCTCAACCCCAAACTACTTGCACTTTCCTCAGCATGTCTTGCTAATAATTTGCTGCTGTCCATCTCTATACTCACTTTTCCCTTATTTTCAATGTCCTACCCCACCAAGTCCATTTGTGAATAGCCTCATTTTTGTCACAGAATTTGTCACCTTCCTCTGTGCTACAGTGGGGAATGCTGACATTCTTAGATTTCATTACACTGTGTGCAAGTTCCTTACTGTGGCCGTAGCAAATTACCTCCAACCTTGTAGCTTAAAACAACAGAGTTATTCTCTTAATGGTTTTGGAGGTCAGAAGTCTGCAATGAGTCTCACAGGGCCCAATCAAGGTGCTGGAAGGGCTGCTTCCTCCTGGAGGCTCCATGGGGAGAATCAGCTCATTGCCTCTTCCAGCTCCTAGAGGCTGCGGGCATTCCTTGGCACATGGCTGCGTCACCTGAATCTCAGCTTCTCTGGTCACGCTGCCTTCTCTTGTAATTCAATCTCCCTCTGCTTTCCTCTTATAAATACCCTTGTGATCATATTGATAATCCAGATAATCCAGGATCATCTCCCCATCTCAAGATCCTTAATTTAATCACATCTGCAAAGTCCCGTTTGGAAATAAGTTAACACAGTCACAGGTCCCAGGATTAGGACAGGAACATCTTTTCGGCACAGGGAAGTATCACTTAGCCTTCCACACAATGTAACAATCATTTTATGTGCACGCCTCCCTGACTGCATTGTGACCTCCTTTAGGGTAGGTTCATTTCTATCTTCTCAGTAACTGACATATGGTTATAAGTTAACAAAAGTCTGTTAAATAAACCTAACGAAGGATTCATGTTGGGAGGTAAGACTGGCCTGGCAACATGGGTCTAGATACCAAACACCAGAAAAATCAAACAGAATTTCAATTCAATCCTAGCGCAGTAGGGCAACGGGTAGAACAATTATTAATTATACATTCCCAAGATTGGAGAAAAATTATGAAAGTAGTAATTAAGGAAGATAAAAATGACAATCATTAGCCAAATAAATTAGAGACAGGGTGGGACTGGGGAGAACCCAGTAAGAAGAATCTTACAGTAGTTGGGCAATGAGAAGATTAGGAGTTGGCTGTGACACTAGTAAGTAGGAATGGAAAAGAGGTACAAGAGTCATGTTATTAAAATAAGGTCCCAAATTAGTCCTAATAACAGCAGGATCAGTATTGCACAGTACTGAAGAGACCCATCTGATCACACTCCCTTCCTCATATTGTACTTCAAACTCACTATATTTTCAGAGCAGCGTCCTGACTTTTAACGGAGAGTAATAATGCTTTCACCAAAACTCATTCAGGCGTTCAATATTATTCTACACAATCTATTTAGGTAACATATGTGAAATCCTAATATCACAGCAACAAATATGTAACATGGACTAATCTAATATTATAAATCAAATCACGGGTCTATTCTATTTAAGTGGCTGATTTTTCAGGTAGAATTTGATTTTGAAAATTTAATTTTGCTCAAGTGATGAAAGCCAATACAAAAATTCTACTTTGAAATATTTAGTTACTAATCATTTAAGGGGAATAAGGAACAGGAGGAACAGAAAAGCAAACTAATAGCACTGCCAAGTATCACAGATGGGGTTGGTTTTGATACAGTAGCTCATCAAAGCTATATTCACTGCCATGCACACCATCACCATGCCAGTTGTCAACCCAGTGTCTCTCAGCTCCACACCCTCCACCCATCATCACCTGCCCTGAGCTACTGGAGCTGGACTCTATGTTTCCGGTTGGCACACAACAGAAGTTTCTCAGCAGAGGGCAATGGAGGGTCACTGGAGAAAGAGGTTTGCTCTCCTGGTTCCAGTGTTTTTCTCATCAGGCTCTTTCAAGGGTGTGCGGTTTACCCACGGTACCAAGTGGCCAGGAGCAAGAGGCAGGCACGGGCAGGTGGCTTTGCAGCAGAGAGCAATTGATAGCCTGCTTCCTGTAAACACCTTTCTGGAGCACACCCCACCTCACCCCGCCCTGGTCAGCTTGCTGCAAGTTCAGAAGTGAGGCATCTCCCTAAGGATGGCTTCCCCTGAATGCCACAGGGCAAATTTGCAAGTCCCACCTCTATGATAGCTCAGGGAACTTCTCTGTGATAGGGTGAGCCTCAGCTATGCCCTCTCCCACAAGGCTCACACGTCAGCCCTGCTGGGAGGAAGGTCAGCTGTCTTCCTGGAGTGTTTATCTCAGCCCTTAGGGGGTAGTGGCTGCTCTCTGTGCCTGCCATTTCTGTTTTGTTGCTGTTTTTAGGGGTTTTTTGTTTGTTTGTTTGTTTGTTTTGGAGTCCTCCAATTCTGACTAATTCCCCACTATTCCAATTTCTTGGTAATAATTCTTTTTATTAAATTTACCTGTTCAAACTACTGTTTGGTTTCTAAATGGGCTTTGACATGCCATCCCCATCCAGGAAAAAAACCCCAATCTGCTCTGACATCAGGCTCTAAGAGGCCTTTAATGTGACCAGATTATGTAAAGTGATAAAATGTTCACTCTAGATACCCAGCAAATTCTTTGTCTGAAATTACAGAAGTTAAACTGGTCACATATAGAATCAAAGGAAAGAGAGCTATTGGTTTTAGAATTTTTTAGAATCAAACATTTTAAAATGTCTTATAAAACAAGAGCAAGTATGCTTCATTTTAGGAATTTTTTAGTGGATCAATCTACACCTGCCTATTCTGATGAAACTTACCTAGCTCAGCACTCAGTTCTGAGCATTTCCCCACATGAGAATTTTCTGATGTGTTCTAGGGCTTTTGAACCTTCTGGGGGCTACCCAACCAGTCACAGACAGATGATCTATTCTTCCAAATTGTTTTATAGACCTAGAACTCTCACTAAAAATGGAAAGTACTTTACAGTTCAAGAGGAAACCACTACCTGTTTCCTTATATTATTCTTCTGAGTGCCAAAACCATATTATAATAAACAGCCTGCCTAAAATAATTTATCTTCTGATTATAAAAATATTAAAATTCGGTTTTAACAAACAGCGCCAGACTAGATTCTAGTCTCTTTCTAATTGCAGAACACAATATGTCCTTATTTTAGTCTATTCACAGTGACAAATTATTCACTGCTGTCATATGTAACCTAAATTGGTACTTAATGGGGACATTTTGTGGAATTTTAGTACTGCTTTGGGACCAAGTAGCACCCACTACTATGACCTCACTCAAACATTAAGGCAATAAAGTTTAAAATTTCTCTCATGTGGCTGATTAAAGACGGCCAGAAATTTTTTGTCATCTCTCCCATTTAGAGGTGGGTTCTATATCCCCTCCCCCTGACAATCCAGATCGGCTCTGTGACCTCCCCGATCAGTAAAATATAGTGGAAACCAAATTTGGCCAGTTACCCTGTGAGCCTGACAGGGCATTTTCAGTATTACCCATGTCTGTGCCACCATACCACTCTGGCCTCTGGTTGAGATTAGTTTTAAAATATCAGATTTTTCACTTGGCTAGCCTAATTGTTGTCAAATTTCACTTAAAAGAAGACCTATGCATCACTTTACTGTAATTTGAGTCCTTTAATTATTCTTGCCTTTAATGTGAATAATTATTAATTACTTAGTAGGATTTCCTGATAAATTTCCATCGTTTTTAATGTACTTTGGTAAAACCATGATTAGTTCATTTTATTGAAGTGTTAGCAATATAGTAAGACAAAAAAATGCTTCAAAAGAATTATACTATGTATCTTGATTACCTTAAGAGAAAACTCCAACAGAAAGTACCCACCATGTAAAATTTGAATGGGAAAGGGAAAAATCACTTGATGATCTCAGTTAATAATCCTGAGAGAAATTTTAAGAAAAAAGCAAACATAGGGGCGCCTGGGTGGCTCAGTTGGTTAAGTGTCTAGCTCTGGATTTTGGCTCAGGTCATGATCTCACAGTTTGTGAGTTTCAGCCCTGTGTCCGGCTCTGCTGCTGGCAGCCCAGAGCCTCCTTGGGATTCTCTCTCCCCGTCTCTCTCAGAATAAATAAATAAACTTAAAAAACAAGCAAACATAAATGTGTCCTCAAACCAAATCGAAGTCAGAAATATGCACTAGGGAAAAGAGGGGTTTCAATTAGGAAACTAGCCAGATGTAGTCAATACATGGTAAATCAGAACATAAACGGGCCCATTCTCACCAAGTCAACAGTCCTTCATAAACACATCTCAGATTTATGAGTGGAAAATGTATTTTATCAATCACCTGGGGGACAGAGAATTTGAAAAAAGACATGAAAAAGCATGTTTGTCTTTTTTTATTTTTTTAAAAATTTTTGGAAATTTGTCTTGTCTAACAGTATAAGAAGTAGTAAAAATACAGGTCTTGACAGAGCCTAGAAAAGCTAGCTACTTTACAGTAGCTTTATTAAAAAAAATGAAAGGAAGATGAGATCATGAAAATAAGTAAAGGACAATTGTAGAGATGGAATTGAGGTGGGCAACATAACTCCAGAATGAACCTAGGAGGAGTCCCAAAGGAGGATAGGGAAATTATGGCCCACCTACAACGTGCTAAGCATGACTGGAGATACTTCACAGAGATCATCACCCTTAATCTTGGCACCAGCTCTAGGAGGATAGTATTATTACCCTTACTTGACACCCAGCAAAGCTATGAAACTCAAGGTCACATCACACAGGACAGATCTCAAATGTCTGATTCCCAACTCTTCTCGTGCTTTTCCTACTACCATGGATCTGTAAAAAACAAACAAAAAAACAAAAACAAAACAAACACATAGGGAGGGGCACCTGGGTGGCTCAGTCTGTTAAACGTCCACCTTTGGCTCAGGTCATGATCTCATGGTTCATGAGTTAGAGCCTCGCATCAGGCTCTGCACTGACAGCACGGAGCCTGCTTGGGATTCTCTCTCTTTCTCTCCTTCTCTCTCAAAATAAATAAACTTAAAAAAAAGCAAAAATAGAAATAAAAATAAAAATAAAACTATAGGGAAACCTTTAGGTATCTAAGTTCCCTTAGTATTTAAAAACCTCACACTTTCGGGGTGCCTGGGTGGCTCAGTTGGTTGAGCATCTGACTTCGGCTCAGGTCACAATCTCATGGTTTGAGTTTGAGCCCCACATCGCGCTCTGTGCTGACAGCTCAGAGCCTGGAGCCTGCTTCGGATTCTGTGTCTTCCTCTCTCTTTGCCACTCCCCTGCTCACACTCTGTCTCTCTCTCTCTCTCTCAAAAACTAAGCAAACATTTTTTTTCTTAAAAAACCCTCAAACTTTCATTGGATTTAATAAGAACTCAACAGGATAATCCTGTATTTAGTCTCGTGCAAGAGACTCATGTTTTCAAATAACAGGAGAGAAAATGATCAAATTAAAAAGATAAATAGTTTCAAGCTCAGTTAAGAAAAAACCCACCATTGTATGAACAAATAATTAAGGTGGGGATACAGGAAAAGCTTGGTAACATTTTCATTCATGTATAAGAAGTGTTAAAAAAAAAAATACGTGCACGTTAGGGAGACAAATTGGCAAAGCTTTTCAGAAAGCCTGTGTTGCTTATTGACTCCGCACTAAAAAAATGAGTAATTTGGCCATCATTCCTCAAACAGTAGTCTTCCTGGCAGTTATTTCTAAAGAGTAAACAAAATAGATAAAATCTACCCCATTGACAGGGAGGAAATAGAAGCAAGCCAAGATAAAGGCAAATACCACAGACAATGCAAGGCCAATTCAAATAGACTAGTGGAATTTTCTCCCAAAAGCATTTCAGAAATGGCCTTTCTTATGTCGTAACTTTAGATGCATTTGGAACCAAATGCCTAGTCTCATTATTTCTTAAATATCCAGTAAGGACAATACAACGAGATTCATCTGTGTCCTGAGTTGCTCTCCCTTCTTACTATTTACTATCGAAAATGAGAGTCTTCAGTCTGGATTACTAGATTTCAAGGTATCTATGTTTTATTCCTACCTATACCCACCCTAGCACTTAGCATTCTGCACAGAATAGGTACGTAAAGCGTCCCCCCGCCCCCCGCCCCCAACTGAATGGATGCTTCTGTGAACTAGCAAACCAGATTCCCTACTAGGCAAAATAGCGAAGTAGTCTGGACAGGTATTTTCCCCTGACCACAAGAGCTGGCAAAAAAAAAAAAAAAAAAAAAATTGCTTCACCCTCTTTCCCTTGAGACAACATATACCTATTCCTTGTATATAAAGCATAAGTGTACAGCTTGATGAATTTTCTGTGAACTCATCCAAGTAAGTAGTACCCAGAGCAAGAAATAGAGCATGACCAGCATCTCAGAAGCCCCTCTCAGTCACTACCTCCCCCAGAGGTAACCACAATTTTAATTTCAAAAGTCATAGATTAGTTACATTGTTTTCTGTACTTCAATAGATTCCTAGGGTAGGTAGCTTTTTATGCCTCGCTTCTTTGACTCTTCATTTTGCTTCAGAGATTCATATGTGTTTTATGTATAACGAAGGTTCATCCATTCCCCCTGCTTTTTAATACGTCACTGTATCAATTCACTACAATTTATTTATGCCAGTCTACTGTTGTTGGTTGGACATATGGGGTGTTTCTAATTTAGAGCTATTACAATTCT
The DNA here is from genome assembly GCF_022079265.1 of Lynx rufus. Taxonomy (NCBI): domain Eukaryota; kingdom Metazoa; phylum Chordata; class Mammalia; order Carnivora; family Felidae; genus Lynx; species Lynx rufus. The sequence continues at coordinate 36,628,451 of NW_025814828.1, forward strand.
GCTAAAAGTATTACAATTCTGCTAAAAGTATTCTTGTACATATTTTTTGGTGGACATATGTTAAGGCATTTCTGCTGGGTATATACCTAGGAGTGGAAATGCTAGGTCATAAGGTATATGTTAGCTTTGGTAGATATTCCCAGTTTGCCAGAGTGGTTGAACTAATTTATACTACTATTAGCAATAAGCAGCTCTGTCTTCACCAACACTTGGAATTGTCTGTCATTTTAAATTTTTAGCTCTTTTGTTGGAAATGTAATAGTATCACACTGTGGTTTTAATCTGCATGTCTCTGATGACTAATGAAGTTGCATACCATTTATTAATCATTTGGATACATTTTTTCCCATGAAATATCTTCCAAGTCTTTTCTCTATTCCTGAGACTTCCTGATCTATCTCTGGGATCACTGCCGAATTTACTTGAGGGTACCTAGACTGGATTTCTTTCTCATAGGACAAGGGTCACTACCCCCTACCATAACTAATTACATGATTTCGCTATAGCGACGTGCAGAACAAGCTTGCCCAGCAATCTGGATAAACATAGAATCATGTAGTTACAGCCCAGCTTTGGATTCCTAGCCATGAATGTGTAACACAGCCTATTCACCCTCTACAGATGTAATTTTTGCCAAAAAGAAGAAACCTTCCTTTGTTCATCAACATTCTTTTATGGTACCATTCCCCAGAATCCTCAGTAAATTCACAAAACCTATGTGATATGCATTCATTCACTCAGTAAATATTTATTGAACACCTACTTTGTGCCAGGCACAGTTCTAGATGCTCAGAATAAAGCTGTGAAGAAAACAAAAATATCTCCATCTCCAATTCATATTCACACACACACACACACCCCTTTCCCTTTTGTGGAGAGTGGGCACATGAAGCCAAGGATAGCTGGGTAGTAGGACATAAAGGGTGGGGCTTTGGAGTCCAAAGACAGACCAACTTGGGTTCACCTGGCTCTATCACTTCTGTGCATGAATTGAAAAGTTCTTTAACTTCTCTGATCTTCAATATCCTCTGCAAAATGTAGATATTTTTTTGCAGGATTTCCTTGAGGATTAAATGAGAAAACATATATAAACAGCACCTAACAAAATGCCCAGCATTTTATATAGTGGATGATCGGTACCATGGCCACCATTAAAAAGGACAATATGTTTATTTCATTTGGTTACAGATGAAATCTTTACTACAAACTGCTTCTGTTTATACCTACTGCTCTTTTTGATGTACCATTACTAAAATCTTTTAATTACATATCCAATTATTCATGCTACTGGAGAGGTAAAGAGGTAAAGAGTAAAGCAACAGTTCATAAGAAAACATCAGCTTTTAAAGCATTAAGCTTTAACCCATTTACAGGCTCAACTTCCTTCCTAGAGGAGAAGACTTAAAGCCTCTAGATTCAATCCCATAAACTGGCCACAGAGGAACTAAGCAATGGAAAATTGGGACATGATAGAAAGCTGGTACCATGAACAAAGAAAGGAATCCACTCTAGGCAAGCTGTAAATGAACACTTCTGGAGTCCACTGAGTGTGGTGATCTCCTGTAGCTGGTCATGCCTCTTGAGGGGCCCTTGGAAGCTATGTTTTCAAGGATGTGTCACAAGAGATATTGACTCCTACATGTCATGGGCTTCTAAGCCAGGGCAATTCCCACCCCCACCCCACAAATATCTCACTTCCTTGTACTTGGTAGATTAAGAGAGGGTTCAGCATAAATTCTCTAATTTTTATACATGCGAATGCTAAGAAGCCTTGTTCACAAAAAGTAGATGTTACCATATGATCCAGCAATGCTGCTCTTAGGCATACACCCAAGAGAAATTAAAACATGTGTCCACACAAAAATACATACATTCGATGTGTGTTATTCGCAGTAGTTACGTTCTATAAAGTCACATGAACACTGAATGGGTGAATATGCAACCACTGCTCCAAGAGGAAGTATGGGATTAGGTCCTTGTGAGTCTCTGGTCACAGTTTGGTCAACCGATCAACACATAACCTTATTTTATGCGCATTTCTGTTTTAAAGATGCCTTATTTAATATATATCATTGATCCATTAATCCTGAACTCACAGCCAACAGCCCTTTAACTCATGCCTGGATGAAGCTTATATAACACATGTATTTGCTCTACAAAGCACACCAGAGCCTTCTTGTACTTAGGAGTAGTAGACAGCACTTCAGCACTATGCTTGGGGGCTATGTGAAGCAGCAAAGTCACTGGCAAACAGCACAAAAATGCCAAACCGTGGCACCAACCAGACTGCAAAAAGGGCACTTATTTACATGGCATGAGAGCCACAATATGGCGGCAGAGTGTAGCTGGTTTGACTTCAGCTGGGAATGTGTGCGTTGAAGGATTTACATTTTTGGCTGCTCCGCACATGTCTGAGAGTGACTATGAAAGTGCCCTGAGGATTTGTTTGGGGGTTACAAGTAAATCTTCGTGGGTAGGCAAATTTGCAAATACAGAATGAGTGGGGGTAGACCGCCCATGAATGTTCATGGCAGCTAAAAAGTTGCTACTACCCAATGTCAGTGACTAGTAGATGGATAAATAAAATATGGTCTACCCAAACAATGGAATATTATTCAGCCATAAAAAGGAATGAAAATGGATACGTGCTACAACATGGATGAACCTTGAAAACATGCCTATGGAAAAGAAGCCAGACACAAAAGGTCATATGTGGTATGATTCCACTTATATGATCTGTCCAGAATAGGCAAATCTGCACAGGCAGAAAGCAGATCAGTAGTTGCCAGAAGCTGGGGAGGGGAAAAATAGTGAGTGCCTACTAATAGGTCTGGGGTTTCTTTTGGGGGTGATGAAAATGTTCTGGAAATAGTGGTGATGTTTGTGCTTGCACAACTGTGAATACACAGAAACCCCTGAATGTAAAGGAGTGAATTTTGTGGTATGTAAATTCTATCTTAACACAGCTATTATTAAAGGAAAGCAAGGAGATAGGAATGGAGGAGGTTTTGTTCAAGCAAACTTCTTCTGAGTTACATGCCACAAACTGCATAATGACCTAAAAATTACTGTTAATGATCCGCCAGCTACCAGGTTGAGGAGTTCCATTAATTTTATTCAAAGCAAAGCAAAAATCAACCGGCCTTGAAAAAGTATGTTACCCGGTTTTTGACACTTACTTTCTCAACACTGATACCAATTTTCACACTGCTTCTTTGTTTGGCATCCTGGAGGTTTCTGTAAATATTCCAATGCATCTTAAAACACACCACGGTTAAGACTCTGGGTTGGTGAGAAAGCACATTGCATAGGGACAGAGGAAAAAATTGTGAAAGGGAACAGGAGAAAGAACCTATATGTCCATTACAGGTAATTGTCCTGGGCATATCAACTTTAGAAAGAATACACATGAAAATTAAGAATTTGGAAACTGGTTCCCTTGCCTGATATTGCTTAGAAGCCTTGGAACACCCAGGAGCACCTGTACCCAGTGTGAAGACAGCTGGTTAAAGAATGAAAACTCAAATGTTAGTTTCTTACCAGCCCCTTTCTTTTCTCACCAGCAACTTAACTCAGACTTCTATTTGTTTGCAGGTAAAACAAGTTACTATCTTAAGTCTGCAACTATCATACTATCCCAAAGAGGTTTTAAATTGCAAGGGGACAGACTGCTTCTTATGCTTCTTTGTATTCCCTTCCTATCGCTGAGCATGAACTTTGAAAAGGTATGCAGTATGCATAAAATTTTGCTAACAATAAAAACTACTCCGTGCCAAAGAAAAACAGGCAGTGTAATATTCCTCTGTAAATCGGGAATAATAGGACTAGATAATGAACATAAATGACTCTTCAAAGCCCTCACATATAAAAACGTTGAGCTCTCTGATCCTGGAAAACAGCAAAAATTGAGAAATCTCCGCACTCGTTGTGTTCCAGAAAACAGCTTACTGCAAGGAAGCACATTCTCCAGATGAACTGAAAAGATTCACAGACGCCCTCCCCTCTTTGTTTACCTATGACAAAGGCAGGCAGACGGGCCCTCCAAATGTCCATTCTTTGTCTCATAAGTGATTTGCTCCACTGTGTGTCCCTGCTTATGCCCCAGAACAAGATGCTTGTTAACCAAACCCTGGTGAAGCTTCTCTATTCCTCCCCCAGTCTTCCCACTTCCTCATGCTGTTCTTTCTGTAGCTTTATTTCTCCGAAAGAAAATTTACTATTTTAAAAAAGACCCCACTCCCTATTCCAATAATCCCTTCTTCCTCCTTGAAATAACCCTTTCAAATAAAGCCTTTTCCTTACTAATTTGGAATTTGTTTTTTATTTGACACATTAATTATATAATGCAAACTTCAGAATAACTTTACTCAGAGAAGACTTATTTCCTAGGCAATTTCCAAGCCTATTCATACAGAGGGTATAATAGTAACTCAGACATTCAATATATCCAAGAACTACTCCTCATCTACTTCTTCAGACTTAAATTTTAATAACTGTACTCCAAAATTCTTGTAGCCCTACTATATAGAATGAGTTTCCCATCTACTAGTGCCCATATATCAAGGGCTATGCTTCCACCAAACCACCCAAAAACCTCTGCCACCATCCATTTTCCATTTCTACAGCTTCCTGAGAAATTTTATGAATCACATAATTTAAAAGCTAGCAAAAATGCGGATCTGAAATAGGTAGTTACTTATATGGGGAAACAAACAACAACAAAAAAGGTTTAAAAAATGAAGCATGATTTAGTCCATATAGTGGAAGAAGGGAAAACTAAAATTGCTTACTTCAGAAAAAAAAAAACAACAACAACAAAAAACAGTCTCCCATCTCACATTTTTTCATTGTGTTACATGTCCTGAATGTGATATTAAGCTGAAATTGAATCTATAAGCCAAAGAGCGCTGAGAGCTCTAGTATATAAACATGACAGCCATACTTAAGTCATGATGGGAAATCCAGATTAAGAGAGGTTTATGAATGAAATGATATTAAAGATTATGGCCAACATACTTTATTTAATATTAAGCCATGTGTACACCTGGAATTGTAATAAACAAGTCATTTCAGTTTAACAAATACCCACATACTTTCAGAAGCAGGGTTTGCAAACTTAAGTCTTCTCTGCTTATTTATTTGTTTTTGAGAGAGACAGAGACAGAGAGAGAGAGAGAGAGAGAGAGAATCAATATGTGCATGAGCAGGGGGAGGGGCAGAGAAAGAGGGAGAATCCCAAACAAGCTCCATGCTCAGTGTGGAACCCTATGCAGGGCTTGATCCCAGAACCATGGGGCGCCTGGGTGGCTCAGTTGATTAAGTGTCCAACTTCCGCTCAGGTCATGATCTCACGGTTCGTGGGTTCAAGCCCTGCATTGGGCTCTACATTGTCACTGCGGAGCCTGCTTGTGATTCTCTCTCCCCCTCCCCCATTTGCGCTATTCTCCATCTCTCTCAAAATAAACTTAAAAAAAAAAAAAGCAGAAGTGTTGGGGTATCTGGGTGGCTAAGTCAGTTAAGTGACCAACTTTAGCTCAGGTCATGATCTCACGGTTCGTGGGTTCAAGCCCCACATCGGGCTCTCTACTGTCAGCTTAGAGCCAGCTTTGGATCCTCTGTCCTCCTCTCTCTGCACCTCCCTCTCCACCTCAAAATAAAGAAACATTAAAGGGGTGCCTGAGTGGCTCAGTCAGTTAAGCGTCTGACTTTGGCTCAGGTCATGATCTCACGGTTCATGAGTTCGAGCCTCACATCGGGCTCTGTGCTGCCAGCTGGGATCCTGGAGCCTGCTTTGGATTCTGGGTCTCCCTCTCTCTCTGCCCCTCCCCCCACTTACACTTGGACTCTCAAAAATAAACATTTAAAAATTTTAAAAAAAGAAACATTATGAAAAAGCAGAAGAGTTTTTAAAGTTGACTCTTCAGACTCAAAAGGTTCACTACAGTCACAACAAAGGCCAGCAGGGAAAACAGCCAAAGGTATACCACGGAGGCAGTTTGCTAAAATAGTATTTATAATTTATTGCCTATGATCTACAGAAATACTTGACTTTCTATGTAAAATGTATGTGCTTTAAAAATAAAAAACCTAACGGGAAAATCCCCTTTAGGAATATATATTACCCAGTGAGCCATATAGTAATTAAATGACTACTATGGTCAGAAGCTATGAAAAGGGAGTGTTTTGTTGAAAATTATTCACTATGTAGAAGCTGGTTTCTAGCAGTTTTTCTCAAACTACTCCATGAAATATAAAACCCTTTCTATTTTCCCCAGAGAACCATTATTAATGAATACGATTTTTTAAATACTAGCCAAATTTAAGGATTCCATCAGCTGTAAAAGTCTATGATTAATAATACCAATGCTCAGAAATGATGATCTGATAACTCAATGTTTTTCATGTGTATATGACATGGCACATAAAGGACAAATTCATTAATGTTTGAAAGAATGGGTCTTTTCATTTCAAATATTTATAAAATTTGATATATATTAAGTACATGGTCAGGACTTAAAAACACACGATCAACCACCTCAAGAGTCATATTTTATATGCCAAAATAAAACAGAAGTATAAGCCTTGATCTCTTGGAATTTGCTAGATTATTTTTTTAATGCTTTTGTTTTTGAGAGAGAGAGAGAGAGCGCACACACATGAACAGGGGAGGGGTGGAGAGAGGGACACAGAGGATCTGATGTGGGGCTTGAACTCACCAACCCTGAGATCATGACCTGAGCCAAAGTTGGACACTTAACTGAGCCACCCAAGTGGCCCTGCTGGATTATTTCTAACCATTTCAATTTCAAACCACAGTGGAAGAAATGGACACCAAGAAAATGCAATTGCAAAGAAAAGATTCTGGCAAATGCTTTCTGCATGCAAAGGAAGAGATGGAGATTTATTAACTAGACCAGTAATTATTCCACATAACGAACATAAATTCACTATGTAAATTAAATCTATTAAATATTCATGTTTCCTGAGGAAAACAAGTGACGGTTTTTGATTACACTATCAGTTACATTAGTCAGTTTGCCTATACATAACAATTTGGATTATTTAGAAACCAAAACCTGAAGTTAAAATGTTTTTGCCTATATACCCAAATTTTTATGAGCTAATTATCCATTTTGTGGATGAGTGCATCGATGAGGCGGCAAGTTTTAAAAGTTATTTTTTATTTTTAAATAATTGTGCATTAACAAAGTGCAAAAACAGCACAGAGAGGTTCTGCATACTCTTAATCCAGCTTCTCCATGTAGAGGAGCAAAATTTGCCACCCCAAAAAGTGTTTCTTTGGCATGTGGATTATTTTAGGCTGTTTGCTTTCTTAAAAAAATATCCCAGAGAGCATTCTCCGCCCCCTCTCCAGACATTTACGTGGTATCTAGAACTGACCACTCTTAGCATACTGATATGGATCCTTCTAATTCTTTGTGCAGGTTTTTCTTCTACTTAACACAATACAGAATATTGTATTCTGATCTTTTTTCATTTAAATAACAATAAAGTTTGAGGTAGCTCTATGGCTGGTTAAAACACCTGTCTTCTAAATAACAATAAAGTTTGGAGATTATTTTATGTCATTTATATTCCCCTAGGCTGCTTACTTTTAAGAAACAAAAGACTTGACAAGTTTTTCTTTTGTTCTTTTTCCTTCCTCCCCCCCTTCTCCCTAGATGGTCTAAAGAAAATTAGAAGATCTGCTCCAGGAGAGAGCTATCACCAATCACCATAGATAACTACAGTATAATATGAACTAGGGGAGGTAGACAGGGAGAAACAAAGCAAGGCCTGTTTAATCAAAGTCCTCTCTGTGTCCCACTGTTTCTCAATGGCCCAACAAATACTTGTTTACCATTTACTCTTTCCATTCTTCCTGTGAATTGCCTTCCTCCCCTTTTTCTTTAAGTCCAGAATGACATATATACCTCATTTTGCCTGTCTTTGGGATCTCATGTTTATGTGGGTTCCCTGTATGTAATTAAATTTGATTTTCTCCTCTTAATCTTTCTCATATCAATTTAATTTTTAGACCAGATAGGAGAATCTTCAGGGTATCAGAAAATTTTTCCTCCCCAGCACCCGTCATAGTAACACCTTATATAATGATGTCAACACCAGGAGACTTGACATTGGTACAACTGACAGACCTTATTCAGATTTCACCGGTTTTACACGCACTCATGTGTATGTGTAGAGTCACTACCACAATAGAGATACGGAACTGTTCACAAAGATCCCCCCCCAACGATCCTAACATACTGTCTCTTCACAGTCACACCTACCCCCTCTTTCCCTCATGTTCCTAACAAAAACTTTGTGATCCCTAATACTTGACAATCACTAACCTGTTGTCCAGTTCTAGAATTTTGTTACCTCCACAACGATATAAAGGAAATCACATGGTATATGACCTTTCAAAAAGATTTTAATTTTTTTAAATGTTTATTTTGAGAGAGAGCATGCACATGAGCAGGGGAGGGGCAGAGAGAGAGAGAGAGAGACAGACAGAGAGAGAGAGACAGAGAGAGAGAGAATTACAAGCAGGCTCCACACTGTCAGCATAGAGCATGACACAGGGCTCAAACTTACCAACTGTGAGATCATGACCTGAGCCAAAACCAAGAATCGGATGCTCATCGACTGAGACACCCAGGCACCCTGAAGTCTTGTTTTTTTGTTTTTTTTTTAAACACAGAATTCCCTGGAGATCCATTTGAGTAGTTGCACGCATCAACAGGTTTTGTGGGGTTTGTTTTTTGCTGAGTAGTTATTCCATAGTATGGATGTACCACAATTTAACCATTAATTTAGTTCTTTCTCAATTTTACCTATTTCAAATAGAACTGCTATGAAAACTTGCTTGCAGGTCTTCATGTGAAAACAGGTCCTCCTTTCTCTGAGAGGTACACCTCCCTGGAGTACAACTGCTGAATTGTTTGGCATGGCTATGTTTAGTTTTTCAAAGAAACTGCTCAACTATTTTCCAGGGTGACTTTATCACTATATATTCCCATCAGCAATGTACAAAAGATCCAGTTCATCCACATTTTTGCCAGAATATAGGATTATCTTTTATTATAGCTATCTAATAGTTGTGTGGTAATATTGCATTGTGGTTTAAATTTACACTTCCCGAATAGCTAAGGATGTTGGACACATTTTCATGTGCTTGGTAGAGACTTACATAGTACTTGTTGGGAAAATGTTCATGTTTTCTACACATTGTGTAACTGGAGACTTTTTTGTTTGTTTTTTCCTCTATCTTTAGATGGTGCATTTGGTGTCATGTCTAAGAATTCCATATCCTAGGTCCTGATAAATTTCTGGTATGTTTTCTTTTAAAAGTCATGTCATTTTATGTTGTACATTTAAATCTATGATACAGGGGTGCCTAGGTGCCTCAGTTGGTTAAGTGTCTGACTTCGCCTCAGGTCATGATCTCACGGTTTGCGAGTTCAAGCTGCACATCAGGCTCTGTGCTGTCAGCACAGAACCCGTTTCAGACCCTCTGTCCCTCCCCCCGCCCCCACCCCTCCCCTGCTTGTACATGCTCTCTCTCAAAAATAAACATTAAAAAAAATAAAATAAAATGCAATACATCTATGATACACTTTGAATTAATTTTTATATAAAATGTTAGATTTAGGGGTACCTGGGTGACTCAGTCGGTTTAAGTGTCTGACTTCGGCTCAGGTCATGATCTCGCGGTCCATGAGTTCGAGCCCCACGTTGGGCTCTGTGGCAACAGCTCAGAGCCTGGAGCCTGCTTCGGATTCCGTGTCTCCCTCTCTCTCTGCCCCTCCCCCACTCACACTCTTTCTCTCAAAAATAGTACATAAACATTTAAAAAATTTTTTTTTAAATGTTAGATTTAGGTTGAGGTTAAATTTTTGGCCTATACATGTTCAATTGCTCTACCACCATTTGTTAAAAAACCACTACCCTCTCTTCACTGAATTGGGTTTGAACATTCGTCAAAAATCAGTTGGCTGCACACGTGTGGCTACTTCTGGGCAGTCTAATCTGTTGCACTGATCTAGGTGTCTGTTCCTCTGCTGGCACCACACTGTATTAATTCCTATACCTATAGAAGTCTTAAAAAATGGGGTAGAGTAATTCCTCCCACTATAGTACAGTTTTTCAAAATTGTTTTTGGTATTCTTGGCCTTTTGCCTTTCCATATATAATCTAGGATAAGCTTTCCATCTCCACAACAAATCTTCCTGGGGATTTAATTGGAATCGGAGCAAACCTATAGATAAATGTGGGGAGAAATGACATCTTTACTATGTTGAATCATCTAATCCCTGAAGAGAGTACATCTCTCCATTTATTTATATCTTCAATTTTTTTTCATGAGTGAGGTGTAGTTTTTACCATACAAGGCTTATACATGTGTCATGAGATGTATACCTAAGAATTTCATTTTGTTTTGGGCAACGGGTGAATAGCACAGTGTTTTTAACTATGGTTTCCAGGTGTTCTTTGCCAAGTATATAGAAAAATAGAAAAACAGAAATAGAATTGGTTTTGGTATATTCATCTTCTATTGTTGACGAACTCACTTATTAGTTCTGAAGGCTTGTTGCTGCAGATCCTTAGGATTTTGTACAGAGGCTTTCATGTCATCTATAAATAAAAAGTTTCATTTCTTCCTTTCCAACTTCTATGCTTATGTTTCCTTTCCCTGGCTTAGTGTGATTGCTTCCAGCACTAGGCTGAGTAAGTGGTGAGAATGAGGAGCCTTTCCTTGCTCCCAATCTGAGGAGAAAAGCCTTTTGAGTAAATTTTTCTGAAAAAAAAAAAATGTAAGATCTAGGTCTAGAGCCTTTTTTTTTTTTTTTTTGCATGTCAATATCCAGTTGTACTAGCACCGTTTGTTGAAAAGACCATCCTTTCTCCATTGCCTTTGCTACTTCAAGATTAGCTTTGGTCTCTTTTCTATTTGCTACTTAAAGATCTATTTCTGGGCTCTCTTTTTAATTGATCTGCTTTTTCTTTCACAAATACTACACTGTCTTGACTACTGTAGCTTTAAATTAAGTTCTGGAGTAATGTCAGTCTACCAACTTTGCCCTTGGTTGCTTTATTCAGCTATCCCTTAAATCAGGAGAAAAAAGTTACAATCAAAAATACATTAGGGCACCTGGGTGGCTCAGTCGGTTAAGCAACCAACTCTTGATTTTGGCTCAGGTCATGATCTCACAGTTCATGAGTTTGAGCCCCATAACCACAGTCAGCATGGAGCCCGCTTGGGACTCTCTCTCTCCCTCTCTCTCTCCTGCTCTCAATCTCTCTCAAAATAAGTAAAATAAACTTTAAAAATACAATTATACAGTCTTTCATATTTACATATGCAATTACCTTTACTGGTGCTCTATTTATTCTTATGGTTTTAGTTACTACCTAGTGTTTTCTTTGAGCCTAAAGAACTTTTACTATTTCTTGTAGGTCAGGTTTACAAATGATGAATTTTCTCAGTTTTGTTTACTTGAGAATGTCTTTATTTAACCTTCATTTTTGAGGTATCATTTTTCTGGATACAGAATTCTTGGTAGATCATCTTTTTCTTTCATCATTTTGAGTAAGTTATCATCCTATTCTCTCTGGTCTCCATGGTTTCTAACAAGAAGTCCACTGTTAATCTTATTAAGGATCCCTTGTACATGAGGAGTTACTTCTGTTGCTTAGGGACAGTTTGATTATGTAATATTTTTGCATTTACCCTACTTGGACTTTGAGTTTCTTGGATATGTACCTTTATATTTTTCATCACATATGAGAAATTTTTTGCCACTATTTCTTCAAATATTGTATCCCTTTCTCTCCTCTCCTTCTGGGACTCCAATTAGACATATATTGATGTGCTTGATGGTATCCCTACAGGTCTTTGAGCATCTGTTAACTTTACTCAATCTTTTTTTTTTTTCTGTTCCTCAGCCTAAGTAATCTTAATGGCCCTATCCTCAAGACTGCTAATTCTTTGTTGTCTGCTCAAATCTACCGTTGAGTCTTTCCAGTAACACTGTTTTTGTTTATTGTACTTTTCCATTCCAGAATTGCTATTTGGTTCTCTCTCTTCTTTAAATTTTGAGAGAGAGAAAGCATGCAAGAGAGGCGGGGGGGGGGGGGGGAGAAGAGAGAGAGAGAGAGAGAGAAAGAGAGAAAGAAAGAGAGAAAGAGAGAAAGAAAGAGAGAGAGAGAGAGAGAAAGAGAGAGAGAGAGAAAGAGAGAGAGAGGAAAGAGAGAGAGAGAAAGAGAGAGAGAGAGAAAGAGAGAGAGAGAAAGAGAGAGAGAGAGAAAGAGAGAGAGAGAAAGAGAGAGAGAAAGAGAGAGAGAGAAAGAGAGAGAAAGAGGAGAGAGAGAGAGAGAGAGAGAGAGAAGAGAGAGAGAGAGAGAGAGAGAGAGAGAAAGAGAGAGAGAGAGAGAGAGAGAGAGAGAGAGAGAGAGAGAGAGAGAGAGAGAGAGAAAGAGAGAGAGAGAGAGAGAAAGAGAGAGAGAGAGAAAGAGAGAGAGAAAGAGAGAGAGAAAGAGAGAGAGAGAAAGAGAGAGAGAGAAAGAGAGAGAGAGAAAGAGAGAGAGAGAAAGAGAGAGAAAATCTTAAGCAGGCTCCAAGCTCAGTGTGGAGCTCAATGCAGGGCTCAATTTCACAACCCTGGGATCATGACCTGAACTGAAATCAAGAGTCAGATGCTCAACCAACTGAGCCACACAGACCAGGCACCCCTATTTGGTTGTCATTTTATAATTTCTCTTTACTGATAGTTTCTATTTGGTGATATTATGCTCATATTCTCCTTTAGTTTTGTAAACAGTGTCATCTCTTTGAACACATTTAAAATAGACGATTTAAACTCTTTTTCTGGTAGGTCCAACAACTCCATTTGCTCAAGGATAATTTCTATTGATTACGTTTTTTCCCATTGTTGATGAGCCCTCCTTTGTTTCTTTGTAGGTCTCAATTTTTTTGTTGAAAACTAAACGTTTTAAATAATGTGTCAACTCTGGAAATTAGACTTTCCCCTCCTCTAGGGTTTAACTGTTACTATTGCAGTTTTTTGTTCCTATTTGTTCAGTGAGTTTTTAGAACTAATTGTCTAAAGTCTGCATTGTTGTGTGTGGTCACTTATTCTCTGCTTGGGGTTAGCTTCGTCTTTGCTCAGGGTCTGCATATGCATTAGGGTATACCTTTAATGCTCAAGGAGTTAACAACTCTGCCTTAGCATTCAATTCCTACTTGCACAGCCTGAAACTTGGCCAGAATTGAGAGCTTAAGGCCTTGTTAGGTCTTTTTTGAGCATGTGCACAGTCCTATACATGTGCATGGCCTTCTTGATTCCCAGAAATATATTGTAGCTTTCTCAGAGCCCCTATAGACCTCTCAGTACCCCAGCTTTTCTTTTTAAGCTTTTAGGTTAGCTTTCTGTTTGTCCCAACTGGTACTCTACGACCTCAGACAGCCATGAAGTTCAACTGCCTCTAAAAGTTTTCAACAAATGCCCCCAGGAAAAAGGTTTTTTGCAGTAGGCAATCTCCAAGTCAGGTGAAAAAAAGACAAGCCTTGCAAGTGGGGTCCCTACCAGGGAACTACCAGCTAGATCAAATAATGATAATTTCTTGGGCATGAGCGTTTCAAGGAGTTCCCTCCCTGTTCTGCCTCCTTTGGTGGCTGCCAAAGCTCCTGGTTTTCACCATGATTGTGAACTCTATTTTCAAGGTTACCATGGAACTGGAGAGAGGGGGATGGGAGTGGGAGGAGTGAAAATGCCACAAAGCCCACTGTTCTTAGCAAGAATCAGCACTTTTCCTGAATAAATACTTCCTGCATAGCTGTAAGCCTTTGGTTAATTTCCAGAGTCTGAAAAAGTTGATTCTATTTTTGCCAGTTTTCTCTTTGCTTTTATGGAGAGGAGAATTGTCAAAGGTCCTTACTCCTCCAATTTCACTGACATCATCTGCTATCTGGGACTTTTAGAATGAGATATTCTTAGAGACTAAGTAAACTGGAATCCAATCTATATTCTTTCTAGAAGACAATATTTTTCCAAAATAAAAACTGCCATTTTTGAACTTTTAAAATTAAACCATGAAGAATCAAGTTCCTTCAAGATCTCAAAAGTGTCAATTCAGTTTCCAATTCTATATATCTTACCTTCCTTAAAATTTCCTTGTAACACTTTGCCTAAATTAATTTTGATACCTATTTTTAAAACAAAAAAGGAAAATTTAATTAGTGGGTTAACAGAGTAAGAGATAAAATGTGTATTAATTAAAAGTTTTAAGATATTCATCAAGGAATTTCATTAATGGAGGTTGTGTATGTAAGTATGAAAATATCCTCCGATCAGAAGTAATATCCTAATATAAATTCACTAGGCTTTCATTTAATAAAAACTTGTTATTCACCTCATGTTCATAAGAATTGATTTCATTGTTTCATACATATGAAAGAAGAAACTGAACCAGTTAGGAATAATATGCCTTTTTACGAAACTAATAAAAGCTGTGGGCTTTCTTTCTAAGAAAATGAACACATATATATAACTCAGCTTACAATTTAAGGGGTTCTTGGATACCCCATAGCCTGTAAATTAAAAAACCCTACTGAGGGGCGCCTGGGTGGCGCAGTCGGTTAAGCGTCCGACTTCAGCCAGGTCACGATCTCGCGGTCCGGGAGTTCGAGCCCCGCGTCGGGCTCTGGGCTGATGGCTCAGAGCCTGGAGCCTGTTTCCGATTCTGTGTCTCCCTCTCTCTCTGCCCCTCGCCCGTTCATGCTCTGTCTCTCTCTGTCCCAAAAATAAATAAACGTTGAAAAAAAAAATTTAAAAAAAAAAAAATAAAAAAAACCCTACTGAAAAAAAAATTATGATATTAGTGGGAAAAACAGAAAACAGATATTCAAATAATTAAAATATCTTCAGCAGAGCAATGAGAATTTAAAACATTAAAACATACAAGAGGTCTCTGACATACAATATTTTATTTCAAAAGCTAAATTGTAAATTCTGTATTTAGAATTTATCACATGTTCTTATAAAAACAATGGTTGAAGACTACTAAACTGTAAGCCTCTTAAAAACAGGTGCTCTTCTGGGGCGCCTAGATGGCTCAGTCGGTTGGGCAGCCAACTCTTGATTTCGGCTCAGGTCATGACATCATGGTTCATGAGTTCAAGCCCTGCATCGAGCTCTGCACTGACAATGGAGAGCCTGCTCGGGATTCTCTCTCTCCCTGCCCACCACCCTTGCTCAAAATAAATAAATAAATAAATAAAATATAAGTAATTTTTTAAAGTAGGTGCTCCTTTTATCTGTCTTTATATTATAATGATCTAAGTAAACGGCATAAGTTAGGATCTCAGGTGACCCTTTACAAAGCCTATTTTACTCAATAATGTATGTGAATACAAATTCACTAAAACAGGAAAAAATATTGAGGCAATGACAAAGATCAAATAAACCATAAAGACAAAAATAAAAAAATAAAATGGAAAAATAAAAAATCAAATAGATTTTAAATTACGTGTTGCTTGAGAGACAGAATTATAACAGAACATAATAGTAAATACAGCTATTTCTAGATATTCTTATTTGAATTTATGGATTCCTTTTTGTCGTGTTAAATTTCACTTCAAAATATGTTTTCTCCTTAATACAGCATCTCCTACACTTAGCCATGAATGAGGTCATTTTTGGACCCTAAGAGTTTGTAAATGGACTGAAAGGGCAAAGGGGATAAGATGTTTTGCCTGTAGTGACTGCAAAGGTGTTAAAAGACACTGGGAGGGAGAAATTGGTCAAAGAGGTTTTATATAAATATTTATTATATATATATATCTTATATAATAAAATGTATCCAACTTAAAGTAAGATAGTGTTAACATGAGCAATAAGAGGATATGGGAACACCATTGCAAAAAAGAAAAAAAGGAAAAACAGGTGGGGGGATAGTGGAGATGAAATTTTGATTTTGGTTCTTGGTCATTGTGAGTCACTGTGCTAAAGACGACAGGAAAACTACATTTTGGCACCATAAATATAAAAGACAAGTTGTACATTTTCATCTGAATAACACTGAACTCTTACCCAAACCAGGTAAAATCATGAGTAATATGCAGAATTCAATTGGTATCATTTAATATGTATAGGTTGTGGCCTTACCATACAGGATCAATGAAATGACCTGGCCTTGTCTTCAGAATAGGGCTTGAAGATATTTATATAGCAAAAGCAGTGCCAAAACAATGAAGGAGTAAGCTACAATTTCAGTGACAGGCTCTCATATATTAGGTAAAGACCAGACAAACTCAGAGACAAGGACTACATGTCTACCCCTCCCCCTAAGTTTGGCATTTGACTCCCTAACTAGGTGACAATAAAAAAGAGGTTCAGCCTAGCAGTCCGAGTCTATGACACCAGAAATCCCTGCTGAAGAAATCTGTCAATAAACAACCTCAGCCAACTGAGAAAGTAATCAATTGACTCCCTGAAAATGTCTTTAGCCTGAAGAGATTTAGAATTAAGTATAACAATGAGCTAAATCAATAGAAAATTGGTATACTGAGTAACTGATTTAGACTTGTGATTTTTTTAAAAAAATTTTTTTTTTCAACGTTTATTTATTTTTGGGACAGAGAGAGACAGAGCATGAACAGGGGAGGGGCAGAGAGAGAGGGAGACACAGAATCGGAAACAGGCTCCAGGCTCTGAGCCATCAGCCCAGAGCCTGACGCGGGGCTCGAACTCACGGACCGCGAGATCGTGACCTGGCTGAAGTCGGACGCTTAACCGACTGCACCACCCAGGCGCCCCTAGACTTGTGATTTTAAACTAGACTCTTACTAAGTTCATCAACAGTAACAGAACATTTAAAGGAAATACAGATTCGACATATCCATAGGTTTAATAAACTAGGTTTACACAAAACTACCTCAAGACCCAGGAAGGTCTTATTATTGGTTGACAACTGAGGTAAAGAAAACCAAATACAGTATATTAAACTTGAATACAGGTAAGTTTTAGGAAATATAATTAAAGCCTGCTTGGAAGTAGATCTTAAATTCTGCTAAATTTATAAAATAATTTATATTAAAAAGTAATAATAGCCAATTCTAGAGTATGAGTCCGTAAGATCTAAAACCTCTGAATGTTACCATAACATCTTAAGGATTAAAGCACTTAAAAAAAAATCAGTGATTCCTGTAACAACTTCTAAGAATCTTCTATAATCAGTACATGGGTAATAATAATTCAAAGGGTTAAAAAAGTACTTAAAAGTAATGATCCTGAAAAAAAGATCTACAGAAAAAGATGAACTTGGAGCTCACAGTATGTGGGATTCTACTTTCCAAAGTTAAGATAACTGGATAAAATATAAATAGGCTACTCTGCCTTAGCTTTTCCAACTTCAACTATCAATTGCATTGTTCTTGGGGTAAAAAAAAAAAAAAAGACGAAAGAAGGCTATGTATTTTACTGGAGTGTTAAAAAGCCTGAATTTAGAAGACAGGCTAGTTAGAAAAATAAATGTAATCAATTGTGCCAGCTGAAGTATGAGCACATGGGAACTGTGGCTACACAAAACTAGGACTTAAACTGTGTAAAACTTTAAAATGCTTACATACTGTTTAAAAAGATTTGCATATAAATATGATTATCCATATCAAGGTTTTAAAACCAAGTTTTAAGTCTGGCAAGTCCTAACAGTACTGATCTTTCAAATTTTCACATATACACCCTAAGTGTCTTAAGCCAAATGTGATATAGGAGTCTTTTAGTTCATTTAGACCATAATCCTGAAGGTGGTAAATTATGGATTTGGAGGGAATTCTTAGTTTCTTCTGAATCTGCAATTATCATTATCTTTCCCATTATTTCCCCTCCTTCCCTTCCCATCCCTTGTTCCATATCACAGGAATCAAAATTAGACCCTAAAAAAGATATATACATATATCCAGATTTCACTGATCTTCATGGTGAAAAAGCATAGGCCTAGAGCAATCCTATATGGCTTTATAACTGTAAAGGACTCGAGCTATCTTTCAAATACCATTTTCTAGAATTGACAAGCTAGACTGGAATTTAAACTGTCTCCACCCACTTCCCACTATATCATACCCACCACTTCCCCACCCCCAGATGAAGGTTAGGTTGATAAATGGATTTGGGAGATGAAATAAAGCCAGACATCAAATAACTTACTTGAAATCCATCTCTTACCTTCTGTACTTAACCCTGGACTTGATGTGAACTTGGCTACATCAACAATTTTTACAGCAAATTGCTGCCCAGTTTCTCTGTTGATACATCGTCGTACAACACTGAAGGGACCCCTTAAAGAAAAAGAAGAAAAATACCAAGTTTAATTCAGTGATTTTCAGTCCCTGTTTCCCATCAGCATCTTACTGATGTTTCATTGTCTACTATGGCCATAGTTTAAGATCAAATTTAAGTAATGTAATTTTGAACATATTTTTCTATAATCCATGAGGTAAATAATTCATAAATTAGAAGTTACTAAGCCTGAATAGAACACAAATCTGCATTTCAAAATGACTTATTAAAATTTTAACTAGTATTCTTATACCCAAGGCAAATAATCTTTGTAATATTCTATACATATTATCAACATCTTAAACAAATAAGAAATCACAGTGGTAGCGCACACAGCTTTCACCTTTTGAAGCAGAAACTTAAGTCTTCCTTGACACCTTCCCTCTCATCTTACCCACCGCCTATCTAATCTTCACTAACAAGTCCTACGGCATTTCTCTCAAATCTTTCTCAGTCCTGTCCACCTCTCTCCATGTATCATACCCTAGTTTAAGCTATTACCATCTTCTAGCAGGACTACTAAAAAGCTGGTTTCTCTCATTCGCTCTGGCAGTCATGTTTTAAAAATGAAAATCTGATCATATGTTTCTGCTCAAAATCTCAGAGAAAGAAGGTATTTTCAATGCATAATATTTAGTTAAGAACCAAAACACATGAATAATTCCCAAATAGGAAAATACACCCTAGTAGAATCAGGTCAAAAGATTTGAAGAGGCACTTCACAAAGAGAAAGCCCTGCATGACTTTGTCCCAACAACCTCTCCAGTCTCACATGAAGTCACAGAAAAACCTATCTTCCTTAAACATCAAATTAGAATTGTTCTAAATTGCCAATGGAAAGGAAGTAATTTCTACCAGGAGAGCCACTGACCCAAGTCATTTGAGTCATCCAGCTCTCTCCCTAAATTGGTGGCTCTCAATACTGCCCATACAATTGAATCAACTGGGATGATTGTTACATACACACAGTTCCTTGTGATTGTTATCAAGTATCTGAACAAAAGATAATCCAAAGATTCATTTGTACATGCTTGGATTGACTATTGAATAATACAGAAGGCAACAGCAATATACTGTAGCTTATTTGAAAACGAGTGTGGTTTAGGTCATTAAATACACATACACGTATACACATGCATATTCCCCTCTCTGCTCAGGAAAAAAAAACACCCTCATTGGTCACTTACACTGGGACACCTGTGATACTGTTTGCCTCAAAGAAGGTTTGTCTTTCTCTCAATCAGGAGACAAGGAAAAGAATGTCATCTAACCCAGACTGAAACATTTCTCTAACATCATACAAATTAGTTGATTTCACGTGCCATCATCAGAACATCAATTACACCACAGCCTCAAATCTCTCTCTTCAAGCAATCTAACAAAGCTCAACTGGAAGGAAAAAAATAGTAATAATGGGCCTTTCAGAACTCTGAAGAAAGAGGACCTTTTTTGATAACCACTCAAAAATATTCAAAGATTTTCCTCCAAGAGAAGACAATATAACAGTGAGGCAGGACTCCCACAAATGTTTTCATTCTCAATCTGGATGTCTTACTTGTGATTACTTATCCTGACAACAGCAAGCAATTTCAGGAAATGCTTAATGTAATTGGTTTTTGTCCACACATAAACCCTTGGGATTCTATTTATATATACATTTGTGTTGTGTGCTTCAATTCACTACATCTTTTTGGAAATGTTCCAAGATCTGTATGTGGGATTATTCGTGGACAATAGAGTCATTTTTTTTTTTTACTTTTTCCTGTTTGAACAAAGGTAAAGAAGAAAGCATAGCTTCTCTCTCCACCCTTTTAGTAATAGTAAAATGAAGAAAGAGAGAAAGAAAGGGGAATACAGAGGGAAAAAAACGAGAAAGGGGTCTAAATCTGTGAATAAAAATAAAAAAACAAATCCTCAATTCTTTAGGCTAATTTTATAATGTGAGGGAAGGAAAATGAGTTCACTTATGAACTACCAATGACCTGAAGACAGGTCAAAAGTAAAGCATTTCAAGGATCTGTCCCTCAGTGGCACCCAGGGAATTAGAAAAGATGAATCAAATTTAGTACACAAAAAAGACAAACATACCTAACGTTTTTTCTTATGATTTAATCCACCAACTAGAAACTCAATGGAAACTGATAAAAATTCAAATGAGTATACAGTGTTTATAATTTTAGCAGGATCTGAGCACACTTATTTGGTTGACAGGTTAAAGACAGGCAAGCTATGAAATACTCTGGCTGGGTTTCTCATCTTAAAAAAGAGGGTGTAATAAAGTGTGTGTAATACAGTAAATGTTTTATACTTATTAATTATACGCAAATGATATGTTAAGCAACAGCAAAAGCTCAGGAGGCCTAGGTCTCGCCATGTATCTGGCCTAAATTCTTTGATGCTTGAAATTTCATCCTTGCATTTAGTCTATGGTGCAGCTCATTCCTGAGTATTTATGTGGGGGAAAATATTGACAGATAGTTGTAAGCCATCATCATAGATGACTATCTTTCTCATGTTTCTACTAATCCTAGCCAGCGTGTTAATCAAAATGAAATAAGATAACTGATAGCATTTCACATTTGATAAAATAGACATTCTTTATTCAACTCTTTTAGAGCAGTGAATTTTGATAGGGATTGTGGCACAAGGTTCCATGAGGCAGGTGGTGGCTCGCAGAATTCTGTTTTTAAGTAAAAGGTCAATTAAACCAGAATATGTTGCAAGTGAATATTGCTATACCATGGCCTAAAGTTTTAAAAAGAATGCAGCTGTGTCTCTTTGCAGACAGAGTCGTCTCCTCTGGTTCTCATTTATGTGAAAAAAGGTTAAGTCTAGGAAATAAGCAATTTTGATAGCAACAGTAAATCCATCCAAAAAGGAGACCAGAATTAAGTGAAATCAGGCTAGAATATAGTATGTTGGTTTCCAGGATAATAGGATAGATTTAACACAATGCATCTAATTTATCTTCCTCCCCAAACCCCTTTCAAATGATATCAAAGGGCTTATCATTTTTTAAAAGGGACTGGGAGAAAGGAGAGGTGATAATAGTAATAATCAAATTTGAGGAAGCAAAAAAGCAGATAGAGTAGTAACTGACTTAGCAGACTCAGGAAAGCTGAAGGACAAACAGAAAAGAGGGAACGTTCAAAACCAAACCCATTCATTTACACTCCAGGTTCTTCAAGAAGCTCTTGAATTGGCAGCACCAGATAACCCTGAACTAGAGGTTAAGTGAGTGGGGCTAAAAGAACAAGGTTTGAATGAAATGAAATCTCGAAAGCAGCAGGTAGAGTGGTAGATCCCCTCCATACCCATACTCCATACCACTGTGCAACTGCGCTACCGCCATCCTATCAGAGGCCCATTCTCTAGAGAGGGTAGAACATAGGGTCTGAGAATCTGGGGGGGGGGGGGGGCACAAGGCAGTTAAGGAAGTGGTTACTAGTAAGTGGAAAGCAAGGGGATTGAGTGATCACTCAAATTGAATGTAGACAATCCCAGCCCCTTTCTCCTTAACAAGGGGGAATGTTAGAAGCTAGAGCTTTATCCTTCAGGTAGGAGAAAGATTTTCTGTTGCGTTTTATGACCAGCCCAGAAGGAAAGATCTATAGATAATGACTTGAACTGCTCAACGAGCTCTGCCCACAAATTCAGAGCTCTCAATCAGCTTTCAATTCATCTCCTGCAGGGTTTCCAACCTCAGCACTACTGGCATTTTGGCCTGGCCTGGATAGTTCTTTCTTGTAGGAGGATGTCCCCTGCATTGCAGGATGCTTAACAGCAATCTCAGCAGCACCCCTTCACCCAGTTTTGACATCCAAGAATGTCTCCAGACATTTGTCCCCTGGGGCGGGGGGGCAAAACTGGCCCCAATTGAGAACCACTGCTCTAGTATTAATCATGAGTAGACAACCAAACTCCCAAAACATCTGGAGAATAGTCTCTAATTTGGAAGACCAAAATCTCAAAACAAACAGAATGAGCAACCAAAAGGAAGCAGACTAAACAAGATAAAAAACTTCAAACTACTATTAATATCCTAAGATATTACAACTATCAAACAAAAACAGAACTTTCAGAAAATATAAAAAGGGCTCTTGAAAAATAAACACCTTGAGAAATTTAAAACTCAACAGAAGGGCTAGAAGATAAAGTTGAGGAAATGCCCCAAAAAGTAAAGCAAAAAGAACAAAAGAAATGGAGGGAAGAACTCAAAAGAATAATCCAAAAACATTTCCCAGAACTTAAATCATGAGTTGCCCAGGTTTAAAGGACCCACCAAATACTTTGCACATGCCACCTGTGGAATTTAAGAGCCAGATTCTCAGAAGTGGAGGTAAGGGTGTGCTAGTAGGGGAGTATGATATGGTTCACACACCAAGATCAGGAACCAGAATGGCTTCTGATTTCTCAGTGGCAACATGAAAAGCAAGAAGATGACAGAGCAACA
The DNA here is from genome assembly GCF_022079265.1 of Lynx rufus. Classification (NCBI taxonomy): domain Eukaryota; kingdom Metazoa; phylum Chordata; class Mammalia; order Carnivora; family Felidae; genus Lynx; species Lynx rufus. Next base: position 36,651,245 of record NW_025814828.1, read on the forward strand.
CCTTCAAAGTCATGAAGGAAATTTCTAACTTTTAATTCTATATCCAGCCAGAAAAACCAATAATCATAAGGATGATTTCAGACATGAAAGAGATCAATAAATTACCTGCAGTACATCCTTCGTGAAGAAATTATTTTAAGATATGTTTGCCAAAACAAGAGACTAGATCAGCGAAAAGGGCGCCAAGAGATGCTAAGAGGAGGTCCAACCAACACAGGAGATACATAAAAGGAACCCCCAAGAGGGTAACGAAACAGGACCTCTGGCTGACAGCAGGGTGTCAAGGAGAGGTTAACTAGTCCAGACTGGGAGCTATCAAAGGTTTCCCCTGCCACCTTTTCAACCTCAAAACAGAAGGACCGGGGGTGCTGGGCCCATTCTTCCATTTTGTTTCTTCCAGCCAGGGGCTGATAAGATTTCTGCTCTTCTCTGCTACCTGGAGAGAAGATGCTCATTTCACTCCATAGCAGTGTTCTCCTTTGGTATATTCCTGAGAGCTGGAGGCAGTGGACTGAAAAGCAGGAAAATGCAGGGCAGCCCAAGCCTCCTGACCTTATTCCTGTAGAACAGTAAACCAGCCCCATACCACAGTACTAATGTCCTGCCTGTGAGGAGCCCCACATCCTGGGATTTAGCTGCGCCCTTGCCATTCGACTTCCCAGAAGGGGCTCCTATACACTCTCAGGGTATCTGAAGCCAGACTGTGAACAAGAGGTTCTGTTCAGCTTCTCTCCTCCTGAGAGTCTTCGTACAATAGTGGTAATATTGCCCTGTCCTACTCGGTTTGTAAAGCCTAAAAAATATGCTTTTTAGGCATACATACCTAGGTGGTAAAGCTATAAAGAAAATCAAAAGAAATGATTAACATAAAAGCCAGATAGTGGCTATGTGGGGAGGGAGGCTGTGATTGGGAAGGGGCACGCAAAAGGCTTTTAAAGGTACTAATAATATTCTATTTCATAACCTGGATGATGGATTCATCAGTTTTCGTTCCACTATTATTCTCCAATACACACACACTTTACAGACTCCTCCATACATACATTTCCCAGTTAAAAAAATGTTTTTAATAGTTCAGAGTCACAACCTTAAGATCTTGCTAACCAAAGGTCTTAATTTTTTACATATCTGTACAAATTATCTTAAGTGACTTGATATCTATAAAAGAAAACAGTGTTTGCATCTCAAACATAATAAAGTCAATATGAATTATATTCATTGTAATGGGGTGAACTCTCTGTGCATATCACAGGACTAGAAGCTTCATTACTTTATAATGAATTGTGCAATGTACCACAAGGGATACAGGAAAATCATGAACAAAAAAGAACCAATTAACAAAAGGAAAGAGGAGGATGGGGTAAGTGAAGACCAAGTACAAATTCATATTATATACATATATATAAAAACATATACACACATATTTGTAAATATATACATGCATACACATACAGTTGACGTGCAGTCAGTCCTCATTATTTGTGGAGTATTTACAAAGTCACTTACTAACATTTGTAACCTAAAATCAATACCCACTGAACTTTCAGTCTTTGGCAAACACATGCCTAAAAGCAAAAAATTTGAGTCACCTGATGTGGATGTTATTAGCTAAGGGTGAATGAGGTGACACTCTGCCCTCTTGTTTCAGCTGTCGTACTGTAAGCAAGTGTCCTTTTTGCCATTTAGTGCATTTTTTCACATTTTGTGCTTTTTGTTGCTAATTTTCATTCTTTAAAATGGCCTTCAAGTGTAGTGCTGAAGGGCTGTCTAGTGTGCTTAAGTGCAAGAAGGCTATGAGGTGCCTTAAGGAGAAAATACATGTGTTAGATAGGCTTCATTCATAGAATGAATTATAGAGCTGTTGGTCAGGAGTTCAATGTTAATGAATCAACAATATATATGAAATAAGGGATCTTTAAACAAAAATACACATAAAACAGGTTATGTATTGATTTGGTTGAAGAAAATGTGACCAAAGACTCACAGGAACCTAACCCTGTATTTCCCCTAGGGGCAATGGTTCAGCCTTCATTCAGTGTTCATGGCAACTTTATAGAACATAACCACTGCAAATAATGAATATCATCTGTATGTGTGCATATGTGGATATGCACACATGCATATATGTATTAATATTATGTAACATATATTTATAATATATATTAAGGTATTTAGAATATAAACTCAATGAGTACCTGGTATATACTGGACCCTCGATAAATATTTGGCGAACGATGTATCAAAAATAAACTAGGAATGAGCAAGCCACTGTGATATAAAATTTATATCACACAATTTTACCCATGTATATAAAACTGAAAAACTATGGTACTTCTACTTACCTGTTTCTCTACCCATTTACTAAGCCTCTATCTTCCTACTACTTTCTATACAGTTCTGATGTTAGTTGAGGGAAATAAATGGCAGGTGAGTAAAAAGGAAACAAAGTGAAAATATAGTAATAATGACATTAGCAGTAAGAATAAAATCTTACGAACTACATTTTATAGACACAAATATATAAATAATAGCTAATAAAGACAATGATGGTCTTTTCCTCTTATTTCAATGCCGTTAGTCATTGCCACTAAGGAAGAGCTCATACATATCATTCCATCAAGAAATCTTTCCCCTGTTTTCCTGTAGCTTTGTGGTAGTGATAGGAGAGGGATATAGTTCTGACACTTTTTTTCTCTTTAATACTATAGGTACCCCCCTCCATCCTCCAACACACACACTTACATATACATACCAAGCTGGGTTACTTTAGTTACAGTGACTAAACCAAAGGAAAAAACTTTGCCTAATCATAGCTACTGCCAAAGAAACACACATGATGTGGAAAATTATTAAAATCAAAGTCTCAGGAACTGTTGCCTTGAATTTTAACAATTAAAGAGCTGACAGAGGAATTAAGCTCAGTACAATTCAGACTGTTCCTTGAAAATAGAAAGGGGAGGCTTATTTGAAAAAGTTGGTTGTAGATCTCCAATAAGCTAACAGAACAAATCTAGCTCAACTGTCAAAGCTGAGTAATTCAAAGAGTTAAGACTAACATTTACTAATTCAGTACTTGTATTGGCATAATTAATACCTCTGTCAAACCCTGTGAAAAGTTCAGTGAAAAGTTTAGGAGATCTTTCTTTAGATTTTATGTAGCATACCATTCTCTGGTCTGAATCTACATAGGATATATTCACCACTTCTTCGAGAGGTCTGCAGGGTACATATAACAATTCCTGCTAATCCAAAAGTTCTGGAAAACTTGATTGATATGTGTGTTTGTGTGTGTGTGTGCATGTGTTTGAAGGGCTGGGGTTAAGGCCATGGTAGAAGCATATGGACTCTTGGTCTTTGTTAGCTCATATATGATGGAGCATGTATCGAGAGACTTGCTAACAGAAGAAAAATACTTTCATAATAGATATGAAACATAGGAAGAAGAACAAAGGAGGAAAAAAAGGAAAAAATAAAACATATGAAGAAGTATAAACACATCCCAAAGTAAGAAATTTGACTTGGTTGTACATACTTAGGCCTTTTTAGCTAAATGCATAAAGAACTTCCAGGTTATTGGTTACCAAACACTGACATTAAACAAATTCTATTGATATTTGCACATCTTATTCATTTACCTCATTTTCCCCAACGGAAAGATCCCCCCCCCACAGTGCAGACTATTTTAATAAAAGATTAATAAAGCAATCTTTGCCCTCAAGAAACACCTAATCTTAACAGATTGTTATTGGTACATACACATAATCTTAGTATGCTATAGAACAAGGTATTAAAATAGTATAATACCCCAGGGTTTATTATCTGTGGATAGGAAGGCAGTCAGAGAAAGCCTCTATGAGACAGACACTTAGGAAGGCTTAGAAAGATGAATACATTTTTCACACCAACAAGGGAAAGGGGAAAATTCAAGAAATTAGTAGTAGCATGTAGAACAGACTACAGCCAAGTCAAAGCATGGTTTGTACTAGATACTACAAGCTATCTGGTGTTACTGGTGTGAAAAATTGGAGGGAAAGAAGCGGCTAGAAAAAAAAGGGGGGCAGAAGATACGTTGAGGGGGTGAGTATGGGCCAGTTAGGAAGTTACCCCATTAGCCCAAGCCTGAGGTGACAAATACCTAAACCAATACACTAGAGGCAACTGAGATACTTAAATCGACAAAGTAGTGAATGATTAGCTTGGGGGTCTGTTGAAAGAATGACTTACAGATTTCTGGCAACAGTTACTAAGTAAATAATGACACCATCAAATAAGGGAGGAGCTATATGAGAAAGAGTGAGTACAAAGCTGAAAAGGAGACACGGGCCTGTGAGTTGTTTGTTTATTTTTGAGAGAGAGACAGGGCGTGAGCGGAGGAGGGGGGGGGGGGAGAGAGAGAGAGAGAGAGAGAGAGAGAGACACACACACACACACACACACACACACACAGAATCCGAAGCAGGCTCCAGGCTCTGAGCCGTCAGCACAGAGCCCTAGGTGGGGGCTTGAACTCACAAGCTGGGAGATCATGACCTGAGCCAAAGTTGGACGCTTAACCGACTGAGCCACCCAGGCCTCCTGGCTGTGTTTTGAAAATACTGATTTCCAAAATATTGATTTCCACAAACTATCCAGGCAGAGATCTATAGAGGACAATTAGACAGGAATATAAAGTTCAAGGAAGGGATCAACATGCAGATGATGAAGACAACACCAACTACCATTTACAGCATACCATTTGCCAAGCATGGTAAGAACCTTATATGGATTCTCTATCTGTAATATATACCATTACTTATCATAACAGCTAAGAAACTATTGGCCCCCATTTTATAGATTAGGAAAACTGAGGCCAAGCCAGGTTGCCTAGGCCTAGACAGACAGTGAGTGGTAGAGTCAGGACTGGAACCAACATATGGAAGTCCAAGATCTAAGTTCTCAGTCTCCACACTCCCTAAAGGAGGCATGAGTGAACAGAAGGTAACTGAAGCCACCGATGTGAATGAGAGTCCTTAAGAGTACAGACCAAAGAAGAGTCCCAGAAAACATGAACATATCCCCCCATTTCTCCAAAGGGAACTGCTGGAATCTCTGCCAAAAGACTACAAGAAGCCCAGAAAGAAAAATAAAATTGCTAAAGGCGGGCTCTTTAGAACACAGTATTTTATAGAAATAAACACAAAGACCAAGTGCTTAGCGGGCTCTGCCCTAGGCACAAACACAAAGATTCTCCCTATTCTTCTCAAGGCTGGCACAAGAAAAGCAAAATTTCCATTTTTAAATTAAGAGCTGCACATTCACATTTTGCTATTTTTCTACATGTGGGACTATATATCAGAAACTGGCCCAATGAAAATATTCAGTGGAGAAATAACTGTTTGGAAACTTGCTCCTGACTTTCTACTAGTGTTCATGAACTTAATTACTTACAACTAGTACTAAAATTATCGCAGTTGTCAAATTCTGCGTGCACTAATCTTTATAAACTGAAACTAAAAATTACAGAAGTCTGGCAGCATGAAGTTATATTGTAAATCGTATTTATAAAAGAAGTGTGTGCTGTTAACATGTCACTAACATGGTTTTCCAAATGCTACCGTATTCCTCTAATAGTATTGTTGCCTGCTATTAACTAATATTTGGGCCGAGAAATTACTATCTTCATTACTAGGGTTTTTTGTTTTGTTTTGTCTTTTGCCAGCGATACTTCTGTATCATAGTACTGTTAATCTCTTCCCACTCACAACTACATTTTATGGATCTCCCTAACAAGTTAGATCTAGTTCTGAAATGAAATTATCTCATGTAAATTACATAAATTAGTGAAAGAAACCTCAAGGCCGGCAATACACTCCTTTCTCTGTTATTCATTTTAGTTGCATTCGGATTATGCAAAGTTTACACAGTAACACAGAAACAAAAACGTATTTGGCTAACACTCTCAATTGGGGTTTCCCACATTGGCATCTTGTGGAGTCCTGAAGGAATAAAAGTTTCTCTGTCAAGTTTGGTCAACAGCATATGAAATACCCCCCCAACTGCACCCCATGTCCACATTAGACGTCAGCAGCTAAGTCTTGCAGTCGGAAAACCATCACTCATGTTGCACCTATCACTAGTGTTCCCTGAAAAACCTATTGGACACGATGATCTAGATTTTAATATTTATAATACTACAAATTGCAAAGCTGTAATAGCTGTGAAATAGTCCGATTTCAAACTTTTTTCTGAAACGAACACTCTCCCACCCAAACACAGCACATAAATTGTTGTTTAAATTCTTACAGCAAGGGAGATAATCCAATTGTTTGCTCAGTAAAGGATGGAAAAGATTTAACTATGCAATTTAAATGTCTATTCATTAATACTCCCAAAAGTAATTTGCTTTTTACAATCGTTAATATAAGCATATTCAGCAGGCAATAATGTAACCTCTGGTCTTTTAACCAAAAAACAGTTAACAAAAAGGCAAAGCATACAAAGGAATAAGCATTTATACCTAATTACCCAGCTCAGTGCAGGGCAGCAGAAAATAGGTTTTGAATCATAATTGTAGTAATCAGTTTCTAGGTCTAAAGGAGATGATCTGGAAAATAACTGCTTTAGGGAAAAAAATCAGAAAATAAGAGTATAAAATAAGTGGATATAAACTGTTTAGGCAAGATAGTAAAATTGAATATTCAAACAGTTGGGGAATTTTTCAAGTTAGGTAAGAAACCAAAGTCCCTGAATGTTACAAAGAATATGCAAGTCAGTAATGCATAGTTAGTAATTTTTAACCAGTTTCCCAAGGGTGGATCAACCTTTCAGTGGCTCATGTAAGGATTTCCTTTTAATCAATAAGGCACACAACACAGAGGACAAGAAGAGGAAAGGACCATCGTATCCCTCAACGTGTCTGCAAGTAAACTCCTGAGCTTTTTAATCTCCCTTCTCCCGATCCCAGTTGAAGGCCAAGTCCACATTTCCTTCCAGTTCCTTAGCCAAAAATTATGGTGCCATTCTTGATCCCATTCCTTCACATTCCAATTCCAATTCATTAGGAACTGCTCCTGGCTCTATTTTGCTGAGATCTTTATTTTCATTTGTTTCAAGAAAATCTGTAGCCAACTGTTGGAACAATTTTATGACAGCTGAATTAAAACTCCCATGAGATAATTCCAATATCGGATTCAAGTCAGTGCTGGCCTAGGTTGAAGGTCTTTTCTCATTCAAATTGTGGTTTTCCTGGTGCTTAGCAAATATCTCGGACATTTTGGTCTCTATTAGGCTCTTGATCAAAGAATCTTCTATTTTAGCAGGCAGTCACCCTGTTTAGGTTTACTATGGAAGTTCTTGGGTTCTTTTCTGGGCTTTAGTTCCAGTGACAGTTGCTTAGTTTTCTGAATCCTTACAATGCCGTTTTGGTCTGCTTCCTTTTTCTGGTGCTAAGGCTCCCAGTCAGTCCCTGCTGACGTCATCTGCAGGGACAAAAGGTGTCTCCCAGGACCACTGGCTATCCCTGGGCAACCTTGGAGAAGGAGGGGCTGGTCAGAAGAGGGAAAACAAATGACCACTGCTGCTGCCATAGCCACCTACAGATCAGCCTGCCTGCTGGGCCAGTTGTAGAGCCAAGGCTGGTATAGCCTGGCCTTTGTTCTTGTTGCTCTTGTAGGCAGATCAGGCGACTGGGGCCTAGGTTGTGGCACGGGGGCTGAAACGGACAGGGCTTTGATGCTGCTGGCAGATCAGACCACCCACCAGGGGCATTCTTGCTAGGGCTGTGGACAGATTAGACTGCCCACCAGGCTCCAGGTGTGGAGTCCCACTAAGTCTCTGTAGACCTTCCCCTTTCCTGGTCCTTTGACTAGAGAAAACAGGTTTTTGCTTCTGCTTTCTATGCCTTTTGGTTGTTCTCGGTAGTAGGTCTCTCTAGCACCCAGTCCAGGAGTAAATGGAAGGAAGAAAAGAAAACCCAGTGAATTTACCACGTGGTTATTCCTCAAGTACTGCTACTTTACCTTCTTCCCAATTCTGAGTCCTTTTATTGCTGTCACTTAAATAATTTCCAAGGCATTGATAGTTGTACTTCCAGGAAAGGGGCAAGAAAAAGTGAGTCTAAACTATCTTGCCCCAGAAATGGAAGTTGGTGCATTTTCAAGCTCCTGCATTCTGGCTGGTGTTTGGAGTCCATTGTATTCAAAATTAGGGGATGAGTTACAGGTCTTTTATGTCCAATGTATCCAGTAAAAAATAATAGCCATTAAACTTGTCAGGTCTATGCTATAGCATTCCGTGAGTCCTGGCTCAGAATTTTAAAGTCTCAAGCAAGTAACTGATGTTTCTCAACCTTTTGGGGTTTGGGGAATACTGAAGTAGCCAAAGTATACTAGAATAGAGGTACCTTTTCTGTGATCTCCACACATAGGTGTGTGAGTAGATGCATGCATACTCATACACTCACTCACCTTCACAGCCATCTGGAGTCTAAAAGGAGATCTAAGATACTAGAATCTCTTCAATGTACTTCAGTCATGGCACATTGGTTGGAAAATGGTGTTTTTAATAATCTCCTTATTTGATCTTACATATTATTGAAAGGAAGAAAGTTAGGGGTTACACGAATCCACATAAATAAGGTTATACATAATTAAAGATCAGCTCTTAATAAAGGACCTGTTGGGTGACAAAACGAGTTCTTTGGACAAGGATTTTCGCTTATCCACTCTGCATCCCTAGTATATAGAACTATGGATGACATTATGCTAGAAGAAACTCAATAAATGTTTTCTGGATGGACAAATGGACAAATAAACCCATTTTAGGATGCACAAACAGGGGTGTCATCTTCAAGACACATTATGTAGTTATATTTTACTTCATCTAAACTTAGCTTTCTAGCTCTTTAATCTCTGGGAGATTTTCCTTTCTCTAGTAGAAATAAAACTTTTAATTTGTCAATGCCAATTACTGAAAGGCAGGCAAAAGTTGTAAAATCATACGACATGTGCATTTTTAAATACTTCTTCAAAAATAAATTCTTTTGTTTTACTAGAGATGTTGCATGCCAATTCAAAATCCTTCTAATGCTACCATAATTAAAACTCAAAAAGCAGACTTTTTTACTTTTAACATGTGGTAACATCTGTTCTTAAACACTTTGTTTTAATGATTTAAAACAGGCCTTGTAAACTTGAGGCATTTTACAAAAGCAGTATCTTGTAATGGCAGAGACCCAAATATAGCTCCTAAAACTCAGAAAGCTTTTCAACCTAGAAGTTTATAAAATCAGCTGTGATAATGATTAGCTCAAAATTAATTCAAGCTTTTTGTTTATTTGAATGTTTAAACAGTTTACAAAAAACAAATTTCAGTTTGTATAATCTGACAAGATTAAATAGGAGCCTCAATCACAATAGTAGTTTACCATAAGATATAACCAAATGGAAATAAATGATTTCTTTTATCCATATGATCACTTTTTTGCATGAAATTACAAGTAAATAAACTCAATTAAGACTTAGAAGACAAAGAAACTTCACAGCTCCTAATTAATGCCGGATTGAAGACTAAATTTTAAGCACAAGCTTAAATCTGTAAATAGACCTAAGATGAGATCATGAAATTAGAAACCTTTTATAACCAATGACTATTCATCAATCCATTAAAAATCAATACATATGCAATTACTATTTATTGTCCCTTTTTTTTTTTTAACATTTATTCATTTTTGAGAGTTAGAGACACAGAGCATGAGCGGAAGAAGGGCAGAGAGGAAGACACAGAATCCGAAACAGGCTCCAGGCTCTGAGCTGTCAGCACAGGGCCCGACGTGGGGCTTGAACTCACAGACTGCGAGATCATGACCTGAGCTGAAGTCAGACGCTCAACCAATTGAGTCACCCAGGCACCCCAACTATTTACTGTCCCTCAACCAAAGCCTGTATTTTATAGCAGCCTTTAAGGAAAAAAATGAGGAATGAAGCATGAAGAGTATCTAGCACCCATACAAAACAGATGGGTTGAGATCACAAAAAAGAACAAGATGTTTTTAATGTATGAATTTTTTAGGCAGCTCCACTGAGTGACCAATGAAATTTCCAAAGGGAAAGAATTATTCTACTAGCCAAGAATCCTTGCACATTAAAATAGCATAATGAACTTACAACTTCCTTTCAGTATGCCCAAGCAACCAAGAAGTACAAACACTCCAGCTGCAAATATCCCTTGAGTATGAAAAAGTCCCTTTCAGGAGAAGTCACTTTAACTCTTAATGCACTAACTTTTCCTCTTTGAATCAAAGCCATCACAGCATAAACAGAGCATGGGCTTCAGATCTCAAAAGACTTGGGGCTGAATCCTGGATCTGCCCCTCACCATGATGACCTTTGGCTAGTTATTCAGTCTCTGTGCATCCACTTTATTTAAACTTTAAAACAGAGAACAGCTACTTCACAGAGTTCTGAGGGGATAAGAGAAGGCGTAAAGGGCTGTGCCTGGCACATATGCACAAGAGGGGACTTCTTCAGGGGGTCATCTGTTACAAGCATCTCTTTACTCCTCCCCTATAAAAGATGAGACGTCTCCTATACTACTAAGGTGCCATTTCACTATCAAAACTAAAAGTCAGGAAAGAATTAGGGAGAGTTCTGCTTCTAATAAGGGTGAAATAGGTAACCAGGACCAACCTTTCTACAGAAGAACAAAATAAAACCTGGATACACACACACACACACACACACACACACACACACACACACACACACACTCTCTCTCTCTCTCTCTCTCTCTCTCTCTCTCTCTCTCTCTCTCCTTCTTGAAAGTATAAATATCTTATAAGGTAATTAAATTTTGCCAGTTGAAGATCTAGGAGAACAAGAGAACCCACAGCAGGAAGCTCAGCCTCACACAGCTACTTTTATCTGTAGGGCAACTCACCAGTCCTGAAAAGCAGCTGCCTCATAGGGCTCATATGGCCTCACAGGAAAGGATGGGTGAAGAGAAGCCTTGCAGTGTACCTGAAAGACCAATCCTCACTCTATTCTGGTTTCTTCTGAAAAGCTAGGCCTAGGGTGGAGGTGAACCCAAAGCAAACCTAGCCTTGCATGGACTTGGGAGTGTGGCTCTTCCTTATCTGCTAGCCCACAGAATCTCAAATCTTAAAGTTGGATTAGGGCATGAGGGCACCTGGGTGGCTCAGTCGGTTAAGCATCTGACTTCAGCTCAGGTCATGATCTCACAGTTCATGGGTTCGAGCCCCATGTCAGGCTCTGTGCTGACAGCTCAGAGCCTGGAGCCTGCTTTGGATTCTGTGTCTCCCTCTCTCTCTGCCCCTCCCCTGCTTATGCTTGCTCGCACACGCTCTCTCTCAAAATAAATAAACAAACTTAAAAAAAATTCTTTAAAAAAAAAAGTTGGATTAGGGCAGTCCCGGTCATGAGCTCTCCCCCCACAATCCTGGCAAGGCAAATCCTCCTCTGGAAAGATATCGCCACCTTCGTATGAGCAAGAATCAGAATAAGAGGCAAGAGAAAAAGACTAAGGCATGGGATACTGAAACAAAAAAATACAATAGCCCAATTTAAAACTCAATGGATGAATTTCTGGGAGCTGAAGTAAAAATTAGTAAAGAATGAATACAGGTCAGAAGAAATTATCTGGAATACATCATGAAGAAAAACATGAAGAAAACATAAAGGACAAGGTAAGAGATTTGGATGAAATAATGAGAAGATTTAATGTATGTTAATTGGGATCCCAGGAGGAAAGAAGACAGTGAGGTCAAGGCAATATTTGAGGAAATAACAGAGAACTTTTTTATAGAACATTTTCACAGAATATTCAGACACATCTAGCTACAAATTCAAGATTTCCAGTTAATCACAGAATAAATAAAATCTATACCTAGACACATCATAGAAAACAAGGACAAGGAGAAAGTGACCAAAGGTTAAAAAAAAAAACAAAAAAACAAAAAAAATAGATTATCTTCAAAGAAGTGACAGTTTGACAGCTGACAACAGAATCCAGAAACAATGAAACAATTCAAGGAGATGAAATAAACTGCCATTCAAACAATTTTATACCCAGGGACTTCAATCATGAAAGCAATGTAAAGATGAACACAAACTGAAAGAGTAGATCATAGCAGACCCACACTAAACCAATTTCTAAAGGATCCTTCAGGCAGGAGGAAAATTACCCCAGATAGAAGGTCAGAGGTGCAAAGAACGAAAAGAGCAAAATAGGACATAAATAGGTGAGTAAATCTAAATGCTGACTGTATAAAGCAATAATAATGTCTTGTTGCCTTACAAATATAGACTGAATTAAAATGTATGACAAATATTAATATATAAATCAAGAAGGAATAAAATTAAAATTTCCTAGGAACCTTGCACTGGCTGAGATAAGGGTAGTAAGACTTACCAGTACCACACTCTGTAAGTGCATATTGTCATTTTAAGGGTTACCACTGAAAGAACTGAAACAGTGTCTAAATTCCAAACGAAGTGGGGTTGGGAATGGAGTGATGAAAAACAATCAAAGAAGAAAAAAATGAAACAGAACAGGCAGGACAAGCAAAATACAAAATAAATTTAAACTCAAGTATTTTACTACCGTGTGTTAGGAGCATGAAGAAATACACAGACAATAAACATAATCAATAAGGAAATTATAAAGTATATTAAAGGGGGATAAGTCTATAGGAAAAGAAGAACAACCACCAGGAACAGGGAATATTAAGGTGGGTTGGGACAGGTTTTAGTATTGAACAGGATAGTTAGAGTAGGCCTCATTAAAAAGGTAGTCTCTGAGCAAGACTCCTTCCCCCTCTATGGCTGACCTAAAGGCACATACCTCCTGCCATTGCGGGGACCATTATTTTCAATGTATTGTCTCCTTCCCATGTCTGTCACCTCTAATTCTGTCCCTTTAACTTTTTCTATTCCTAGTACTTGGGCAATTCATACAAAGATTCATTGTTTCTGAAGGCATGTCATTGAGTGGAGAAATCTTACACTTTTCAAATTAAATAAGCCAAAATTTCCACAAGCAAGTATTCCTTAAGCAAAAGGCCTAATAAAAAGTGACCGATTCTGGACTATTTTTCCTGTCTACCACTTTTAGACCATTTGGTACAAGTAGATGAGCCATCATCACACAACCTAATAAATCCTTCCCTCTCCCTGAAATGCAAAATGAACTGAGATTTTTGTGAAGAAAACAACGAAGAATTCTTGGTTGACTGTGTTGCACATGGTTGGCACCCTTCTTTAGGACTATGATAATCAGGCCAGAACACAATGACACCAAGGTCATCAAACTCCCAATCCACCTACCAGCTAGGGCCTGACTGCTGAAGCACAATCATTACCAAATGAACTTAGTAAGTGGAAGAGCCTTATGCTAATCCCTTCAGGCCAGAGCCTGAGCTTATCCAGAGCTAAAACAAGCCATTTGAGAGAGTTGGCCTTTGGCACTGACTCTCTTCCAATTCTGGATCCCCTGTCCTCACATGGTGCTAGCCAACGGCCCTCTCTTTCTCATTACTGGGTGCCATGAGTCATTGACAACACAAGCAGCCAGGCGGGGGGGGGGGGGGGTGGTGGTAGGAAGGAGGTGCTGTCCCTTAGAGAGTCTGGAAGGAAAGATGTTAGTGGCCAGTGCTCAAGGAGGAGCTCATAGAGGAAGGCCGGTTACCTCCCCAATGTCAAGAGATGATGGGCACTCACAGGCTACACCAGATCAGGATCCCTAGGACTCAGGGCAGGGGCAGATCTGAAGACGACAAATGTTAGCCAAGAACTGAGAAAGTTCAAATCCATAGAACTTGTCTGGAACTAATCCTGTATAAGATGTCTAACACAATAGCTGAGGTCATAGACTCAATCTATTTCCTCCTGTGTCCTCATATGACCAAATACTTTGTGGTTGAAAAGTAAAATAAGTGAAAAGCTTACAGAAAAGTGCTTTTGTGAGAAGAAAAGCACAAGCCAAAGGTCTGAAATCATGCCATTTGAATAGTATCTAAAATATACATTTTCAGAAGAACTTCTTATCCAAAATATTTAGTCATTCTACTAAGTGTTAGCAAAAAGAAGAAATCAGTATTTCTGACCTTGACTCGATTCTGACCGGACTCAAAGAACAGCCTGAGAAGAAAATGCAAAATTATGCTGACCTTGCTTTCTTTGTTGGGAAAAAAAAAATGAGAATCCAATTATGTCGTCTAGAAAGACATATTTACACCGCTTAACATTAAATGCTCCAAACAAAAGGCTAATACTGAAGTAAAAGGTGAAAAATGCATACCAAGAACCAAGACTTTAAAACAGTACATCTGGTATGCAATTCATTGTAGGGCTGTAGGCAATTAGGGTTTCCTCAAACATCCTTCACAGAGCCGGCTATAACAGAGGAGAAGAAATGACTTCCACTGCAGGGTTCTATTTTATTTCAGCTGTAACACTATTAGTAAATAACAGTGAAAGCACTGAATAACAAAGAGTTTATCAGTTGGAGAAAAAAAAAAATCACAGAACACAATTCTTTCTAGGGAACACATCAAAAAAGCCATTACCCTTCCATTTGTTGGAAAATTCTGGTACTTCCACCATACACAAATGCAGAGTTACTGTCCTTAATGAGATTGTAGTTTGTCACTTCCATATAACAGACTGGATTTTTGAGCTTGTTTTATGCCTCTGATTTACCACAAATACTTAGCTGATCCATAATACAAACAACCCAAAGTACTATAAATCTGCTGCTTTCAGTTTCTTGGACAGATAAAATGGACCTCTATACCAGCTGAGGAAATCACATTAGGCTAGAAATCTCATCTACAGGTAATACACTATTGATCAAGACTAATAATTCTTTTTGAAAGGGACCACGCAGCTTAAACCCTAACTCTAGTCGGTAAAATGTATTACAGTGATCAGAAAATAAAGATGGTTGGACTGATCAGTGGAATTAGCAAAGGCTGCTATTTCAATCACTGCCCAGGATACATGCAGCCTTGCCATAATGCTGCTTTTCACAGAACAAGAGACAAGCATGAATGGCAACAGATGCTTACTGGTTTAGAGGAGTACTTGATTCAAATATACAATGCTTAATGTTTCCCAATCTTAATAAAGCATTACATAAATTAAACTATCAGCCACAGCACACAACGCTAAAGCTGTTAGAGCAAATCTGTTTTTATTGCTTTATCTAAAATCTTGGGAGAGGTTCCTCCCCTAAACCAGGCAGTCATTAGCTAAGAGAATAGTTTCACTAATGTGTTCTGTAAAAAGTGAAGTTCTGGACTTCTATCCTTGTCTCGAGTAGAACTGATCAGAACAAAGCATGGTTGAAAACCATCATACTAACCCTTCTGGTTCCTCCTTAAATTTCAGAGAGCCTTCTTTATGGCTTAACTAAATGTTAAAGCCGTCTAGTGTTGAAGCTCCTGCTCTTGAGGCAGTTTGCGTAGAGCATCTGCAAAGCCCTTTGAGCTTTCTTCCTTCTCCCACCTTTGACTTCTCATACGGAACATCTTGGTTTGCCCTAAGTCTCAGCCATGCTGCGCTCCTCGTCACCGGAAACCTCACTACGGGGACACCTTCACTCCTAGTCACTTAATAATCTACTTCTGTTTATGCCCTCTGACTCAAGTTATTGAGAGGTTTTGAAGAAAGTAGTATTAACAACAATATCAAAGTGGTGGAAAGCCGGTGGAGAGGACTGCCAGGGACATGAGAATGCATGTGAAATGAAGAATTATCAGGAAGGCATAATGATGCCTCCCTTAAAAAAGATTATATTGGGGGCACCTAGGTGGCTCAGTCGGTTAAGCATCCGACTTTGGATCAAGTCATGATCTCGCAGTTCACGAGGTTGAGCCCCATGTGGAGCTCTGTGCTGCCAGCTCAGAGCGTGGAGCCTGCTTCAGATTCTGTGTCTCCCTCTCTCTCTGCCCCTCCCCTACTAGCACTCTGTCTGTCTCTGTCTCTCTCTCTCTCTCTCTCTCTCCCCCTCTCAAAAATAAATGAACATTTAAAAAAGACTATATTGATTATATTAGGGTAAAAATGATAAAGAAAATAATGTACTGCAATTACAGTATAAAAGAAAACTTACCATACTGGAAGCCATGATTTTAAAAATTTGGTATTTAAAATTTGTTTAATGTTATATTTGAGACAGACAGACAGAGTGAGCAGGGGAGGGGCAGAGAGACAGAGACCCAGAATCTGAAGGAGGCTCCAAGCTGTCAGCACAGAGCCTGATGCAGGGCTGGAACTCACGAACTGTGGGATCATGACCATGAAGTTGGCCACTTAACCCACTGAGCCACCCAGGAGCCCCCCAAAATTTGGTATTTTAAAAAGCCTGGTTTTAGGATTTATATGAAAAAAATTAATCCAATAAAAATACTTCGAGGAACATGTAAAAATAGAAAAAATTTCAAATGGTTTAACTGTATGGTACAGAAAAGTGACCAAGGAATTAAGTTGGCTTAGCAGAACCATCTGGGCTGAGAAATACTTTCCTCAAGAAAAAAACTCACTAATGTTCATTTAATTCTGATTACAATCTGTATATTTACATCTAAGTAGTAAAAAGCGTCCACAGGTCAAAAGTCCTGTACTTACCAGAGATTACCCACTCACATGTCACATTTACCATAGTCTTCCAAAAAGAGCAACTAGAATGATAAAAATTATTAGTGACAGGTACTGTATTGGTATATTTTAGAATATATTATTATAGGTATTGAGCACTATATGCCAGCCATCTCTCTTAAAACTTGCTGGCATTAACTCATTAAGTTCTTGTAACTACTCTAAGATAGGCAGTGTCTTTATTCTCAGTTTTACAGAGAAGGAAACTGAAACACAGAAAAGCTAAATAACTTGGCCTAGCCCCAGAACGAGTAACTGTTTCAATCAGAAATCAAATCCAGAGCACATGACTTTCCTAATCCCTATGTTATCACTACCTCACACCTGTATCAGACATATGTTCAAGGTCTCCTTGCTGAAGTTATCCAATTGTCTTTATAGAGGCAAGAATCCCCCTGTTGTATTTACCAGGAAAATTTGCAGACTTCAGTTGCCTTCAATGTTTTATTTACATTCTGTACTATACAGTAAGTATTCGCCTATGAGAAAAATACTGTATTTATAGAAAGCGTCTCTCCTCATGTTCAAAGTTTGAGAAATAATTTTTGTTACAAAAAAGTGAAATTAACACTGCATATTTACTTAAGTTTCCTTTCTGGTGTATGATTACACTATTAAGTGGCACTAAAAACATCTTTAGTTGGTTAAAAGGTGATAGAACTAGAATATTAGCACTATTTCTTAGGGAGTAATTTTATAAATACATGGCAGCAACAATTCTATCAAGTGTCTTGCAGGCAGCAAATATACAGTCACACTCCTGTGTATCTAGCACTAGAGTAGGAGTCAAGAAAATATGGGTGCCCAGTTCTGGCTTTGCAACTGTTGGGTTATTTTTGAGTTATAGTCACTCTGTGCCCGTTTCCTTGATTTTCATAGAGGGTGTTAGAAATACGTAACTACTTCCATCCTGCCAAGATCTAAATTCGAACTTAGAGAAAAACATAAGGCACCAGAGGTTTCCTCAATAGGTTTTTCTTTCACTCCTGTCCCCATTTCATCTACCGTCACAGGACAATCATCTTCTGTGACTGGAGATAAGAATATGTATGTTCTAGCTCTAAAATTCATCACTACTAGTTCCAACTCTCTGGTCTTCCCTCAACTAGGGGAATTAGACTGGTCCTTAAATTCTTTTTGTAGGGACAAGTCACTTCATGTACCCAAAGACTGAAGATTAACAACCAAGAGGAAGAAGCAGAACAATCATGAGACCCAGCATCTCCAGAGTGGAGGAAAGGTTTGTTTCTGACAGAAGTTACCAGATTCCAGCCCCACTACCAAATAGATATTGTAAGCAAGGGCAAAACCTATAGTTGTAACTTGAGACTGCTAGAAAGACCAAAGCCCAGATGGAGAGGGTATGCCAATACCTAGTAGACATAACTCTGTGCTTTTGTTTGAAATACTCGTTACCTTAAAAGGATGCTGTGGCAGTAGAATACCTGTGCCTAACAAAAGCAACTATTTAAGAAGGTATTTGCTGATTTCAATTCTGACCAATCAGATCAAACTACAACATCTACCAAAGGATTTAGCTAATTATGATCTAAAATACTAGGCTCTGAAGAAGCCATTTAACCATTCTATACCATGAGTTTCTCTCCCTTCCCATAATATCTAGGTAGGGTCATGATATCTTAATAATTTGGCACAAAGTTAGCCTGCTGGTATAAAGTGCTGTAAAATACAACCAACTTAAGTCACAACAAAGCCTCAGTTACCAAAAGGGTTACCATACATCTTAGACATGGCTGCACAATATTGTGAATGTAACTGAAGTCACTAAACTATACAGTTAAAAGGATGAAAATAGCAAATTTCATGTCATATGCATTTTACTACAATGTTTAATAATATTAAAATGGGAAGGAATAAAAATACATTTTAAAATGCATTTTATTTTCATGAGACATCAATGTATCTTTTTAAAAATTAACCAATACATGTTTTAAGTAAAATAAGCACATTATGACACTTGAGTTTTAAAAGACCAACTTTTTCACTAACAGCACTCATCAACATCAATCATATAATGGTAAAAACAAAAAAACAAAAAACAAAATCTAAACAAAAAACCCCCAAGAATTAGAAAGTAAATGCTTACAGTTACAAGTGGATTTAAGTTATACATATTATACTTCTGTACACTTAAGTTTTATGTGAATTACACATGAATGGATTTGTGGGAAAAACTGCTAAAACTCAGCTTGAGAAGGTGATTTCTCCACAGTGAAAAATTTCTTTCTGTAAAGCAAGTGAGTGCCCAATAATTTACCTAAAATTCTAGCTTCTGTACGTGGTTTTGGTAAAGTGAAGCTCATCTAGAAGAAAGGTCAGATGTAGAGAGGATTCCAGGGGTCACTTGATCCAGTCCCTCATTTTATAGATGAGAACTCTAGGTCCACAAAAGGCAAGAGACAACCACCACCTCCCACACACACTCAAAAGACATGCTCACAGACACATGAGGTGTGGTGACAGAGCTAGGACCTGAACTCTGAAAGTCAAAGTACAACAGGCTTCCTGCTCTTCATACTTTTCTCCATTTCTCTTCCTTCCAAACAACTGCCGCGGCTCAAGAATGCCAAAGACATTTTTTAATTCCTATGAAACAGTTGGTTACTCATTTTTAAACAATTTTTATCGTTATCACGTTTCCTGAGGTATGTTTTGAGACTCACTATTCCTACTAAGTGCTCTACTATTCAAACGTTCTAAGAGTAAAGTACGTTTAGGAGGTATTCTATAACATTCCTATCTTTAAAAATCTCAGTGCATATGAGCAAATTTAAGGCTCTGAAAGGTCCTCTGAAAAGAGACAGACTTGTTAAATTTCATTAAAACAAGCATTTCCTAAAATTCTGAGCATACGACCTTTAAAAAAAAAAAAGATGGAACCAATGTTCTTTGAACGTATTTTGGGAGATGCTATCCTACAGCTTCATTCAAGACCTGGAGTATATACATATCTGTGGAATTGAATTCAACTCAGAACACATCAGATAAAGTGTCAACAAGAGGCACAGCTATCAACTAGCTATACATCTGATTCTTAGGGGAGGAAATGTACTAGACTGTATAAAGATAATGGACCCTTTATAGTAAAAGAGTAAATTCTGACAAACCATTTTTATTCAAAATTTGACAGAGTTTAAGATCATTTTAAATATAAAAAAGCAAAACACAGATTCTGATGTGGAACCTATTCAGTACACAGACTCAATGAATTTTCAAAGAACAGGACTGTGACATATTATAGACTGAACACATGCTACTCCTTCATAGATCAAATATTATTAATATTGGTTTGGGGAAACATTCTTTCTGTTGAAGATTATATACATTTGGTGGCAACCTGAAGTGATCATATAGGTTTTCTGATAACCTGAAAGAAGAATTTGGTAAGCCGAAGCTAAACAATCAGGACACCACTTTGTTAACTCTTCTACCAGGCATGAGATGTTGGGAACTGGATATAAAATGAAACATTTCAAATTACATAAGGTATGCATAATTACATCTACTCGCACTAACTACAATGGCAAACTATGGGACGTTAATTATGTTTCCAAATTTTTAATCAGTTGTGCACTAAATGGCAGGGACAATTAAAAAAAATTCCTTCCAGGGCACCCGGGTGGCTTAGTTGGTCGAGCGTCCGACTTCAGCGCAGGTTATGATGTCAGGTTCATGGGTTTGAGCCTCGTGTCAGGCTCTACGCTGACAGCTCGGAGCCTAGAGCCTGCTTCGGATCCTGGTCTCCCTCTCTCTCTGCCCTTCTGCCACTCATGCTCTGTCTCTCTCTCTCTCCCTCAAAAAATAAACACTAAAAAAAAAAAAATTTTTTTTTAAATCCTTCCTATTTTGAGTAGATCTGTCTTAGGAGTATACCCTTGTTGCCTGGGAAAGACATGCTGGATATGCTGGATGGGAGAGTCCTTGCTGCAATCAGGACGGGTTTACATTTACTCATGGGCCCATGTGACTACTTGGTAGCCTTTCAATTCTGGCTAAACAGCCAGAGCACTTGAGCCAAGTACTTGAGAAGGATTAAGATGGTTTCTTTGCCTGGATGTGTTTTAGTTTAAATTACCTTATGCTGCATTAACATGTGAGATACCCTCTATAACCATAACCTAGATGCTACCTTCTTACCAGCGACTAGATTTCTCCTTGATATGGAAAAAAAAAAGTCTTACATACCCACCTCCATTCCTCTTTCAGAGTACCTATCAATACTAAACTCTGTCCAGAAGATGGAGAGGAGAAGCTGGCTTTCTGACGGAACAGAGTCACATGACAAATGAGGGCACACTGTGTCCCAATGCACATACGATGGCAGCATTATCACAGGTGCTTGCTTGGCCTATCCACCCCCCTCTATTCTGTCACAGGCCATGCTGGAGACCCAGAGCTGGCCATCCCCGGTGGAATGGACTGAAGTGGCTGACTACATGGAAGGGATTCAAATGCCCAAGCAGGGCTATGAAAATATTAGGCAGATAATATTTGGTTCTAATTTTTCTTCCAATTTCACATTTTCAAATTCTATTTTAAAATCTGGAAATCCTAAGCAATACTCAAATGTTTATTAGAAGTACAGCTGCTCTATTTGTTTATGCTTTAGAACTGTACTGCTGATGTTAAGAACTTCCCAAGTAAATCACCAAATAATTGAAAGAATTACTCAACTTCTGAGCTCAAAGATAATTTTACATATCAAAGAGAAAAATATGCAAGTAAAATGACCTTATTTTATAGAAATTAAAATCATACTTCACTGTCTTTCATTTATAAGTAAATTTCAGAATAGCTCTTAAGGGGATCCAATAAGATGTTGCAGAGGGAAATGAAGTTGAAAGCAACAGAAAAATGCAGAATTATTATTTTGGTGACTAGAGCTAGTGTCATTTGTTAGAAACAGTAAGAATCAATCTGTTATCACACTAAAGAAAACAATTTTTTTTCAGAAAATGCTACAAGAATATGTAATTTCATTTATGATCACTTAGCAAGAAACCAATTATTCAGTTAATAGTATTAAAAACATGAAGGAGGACTTCCTGTCCTAAAAGCATTCATTAACATTCAGGTTCAACACCAGACCTCTTAAAACCCAAACAGAAATATTTGGTGACTTGTGGGTTTTTTAAATTTAAATTCAAGTTAGTTAATGTATAGTGCAGTATTCATTTCAGAAGTAGAATTTAGTGATTCATCACTTATATACAACACCAGTGCTCATCACAAGTGCCCTCCTTAAAGCCCATCACCCATTTAGCCCATTCCCCTATCCTCCAGCAACCCTCAGTCTGTTCTCTGTATTTAAGAGTCTCTATGGTTTGCTTCCCTGTTTAAAAAAAATTTTTAATGTTTATTTTTTAGAGAAAGAGCACAAGCCAGGGAGGGGCAGAGAGAAACAGAATCCGAAGCAGGCTCCAGGCTCTGAGCTGTCAGCACAGAGCCCAACACAGGGCTCAAACCCACGAACCGCTAGATCATGACCTGAGCTGAAGTCGGATGCCTAACGGGCTGAGCCATCCAAGCGCTCTGATTTGCCTCCTTGTTTTTATCTTAGTTTTCCTTCCCTTCCCCTATTTTCGTCTGTTGTGTTTCTTAAATTCCACATGAGTCAGATCATATATTTGTCTTTCTCTGACTTATTTCCCTTAGCATATTGCACCTACGTTGTTTTAAGTGGCAAGATTTCATTCTTTTTTGATCACCAATATTCCATTGTATAATATATACCACATCTTCTTTATTTATCTGTCAGTGGACATTTGGGACCTTTCCATAATTTGGCAATTGTTGACAATGCTGCTATAAACATTGGGGTGCATGTGCCCCTCCAAATTAGCATTTTGTATCCTTTGGACAAATACCTAGTAGTGCAATTGCTGCATCATAGGGTAGGTCCATTTTTAATTTTTTGAGGAACCTCCACACTGTTTTCCAGAGTGGTTGCACCAGTTTGCATTCCCACCAAAAGTGCAAGAGGCCTCCCCTTTCTCCACATCCTTGCCAATAGCTGTTGATTCCTAAGTTGCTAATTTTAGCCATTCTGAGAGGTGTGAGATGGTATCTCATTGTGGTTTGATTTGGATTCCTTTCATGTGTCTGTTAGCCATCTGGACGTCTTCTTTGGAAAAAGTGTCTATTCATGTCTTCTGCTCATTTCTTCACTGGATTATTTGTTAAGTGTTGAGTTTGAGAAGTTCCTTATAGATTTTGGATCTAACCCTTTATCTGATAGGTCATTTGCAAATGCCTTCTCTGATTCCATCTTTTGCCTATTAGTTTTGCTGATTGTTTCCTTCACCGTGCAGAAGCTTTTTATCTTAATGAGGTTCCAATAGTTCATTTTTGCTTTTGTTTCCCTTGCTTCTGGAGACATGTCTAGTAAGAAGTTACTATGGCCGAGGTCAAAGACATTGCTGCTTGTTTTCTCCTCTGGGATTTTGATGGTTTCCTGTCTCACATTTAGGTCTTTCATCCATTTTGAGTTTATTTTTGTGTATGGTATGAGACAGTGGTTCATTTTTCTGCATGTGGCTATCCAGTTTTTCCAAATTTAAATTTAAATTCAAGTTAATGTATCATTTGCTGAAAAGACTTTCTTCCATTGGATATTCTTTCCTGCTTTGTCAAAGATTAGTTGGCCATACATTTGTGGGTCCAATTCTGGGTTCTCTATTACATTGATCTGTCTGTTCTTGTGCCAGTACCATACTGCCTTGATGATTACAACTTTGTAATATAGCCTGAAGTCCAGAATTGTGATGCCTCCAGGTTTGGTTTTCTTTTTCAACATTACTTTGGCTATTTGGGGTCTTTTCTGGTTCCATAAAACTTTTAAAATTGTTCTAGCTCTGTGAAGAATGCTGGTGTTATTTTGATAGGGATTGCTTTGAATGTGTAGATTACTTTGGGTAAAGACTTGTGGGTATTTTCAAGTGCAACTTGCTTTTAATTCCGGGAGCTACCATTCCTTGAACATCCTCAAATGAGTGGTTTCATACTGGTTGGACATATAAAAATAGACAAGTTGCTTTACTGAATCCCAAGAATGAAAATTTTTTTTAAGTAGGCTCCACACTCAACATGGGGCCCAAACTCACAACCCTGAGATCAGGAGTCACATGCTCCACCAACTGAGCCAGCCAGGCACACCAAGAATGACATCTTGTATAAAGTAACATAAGGCATCACATTCTGCTGACACATCTTTATGATTAGCTTTAGATAGTGGTTTTGTCCTTTGCTTTGTGGTTTTCAGACTTAATTCCTCATTCACCCCCAATTTAGTAGGTTTATTAATAATACTATAAGCTCTGGACAACTTTGGAAGCTGGTCCGACTTCCTTGGGTCTAACACAGTGCTAAAGCCATCTCTTTTCATTTGTACAACACTATGTGAGAGAGATCAAGTACTTTTTGTCCTTGCTCAACACTCCTAAACAGTGAAGAACACAGTATTACTCCTATTTTAAAGATAAAAATGGAGGTGCAGGAAGCACAAAGATGACTCCAGTAACATCCTAGTATCTTGACTTGGGTGCTGGTTATAGGAGTGTGTTCAGTTTATAAAAGCTGACCAAGCTGCACACACTTATGGTTTGTGTATGCTTCTGTAGGTTATACTTCCCTAAAAAGTTCAGAAAAGTAAAAAACTAAAGATTCAGATCTTGAAAGATCTAGTGAATTGCACCTCTCCTCAGTGCTCTCCATCACACTGCCCAGGTTGTTTTCACTGTTGATCATTCCCTTCCACCCAATCTGTCGATCATTAACAATAAAATATCATGCCTCATCAGAATATGCCCGAAACACCACACTTAAAAAACTTTTTCTTCCAGGCCGCCTGGGTGGCTCAGTCGGTAAGCATCCAACTTCAGCTCAGGTCGTGATCTCACGGTTCGTGGGTTTGAGCCCTGCGTTGGGCTCGGTGCCTCCCTCTCCCCTGCCCCTCCCCCACTCACACTCTGTGTGTGTGTGTCTCTCTCTCTCTCTCTCTCTCTCAAAAATAAATAAACATTAAAAAAATTTAAAAAGAAACCTTTTTCTTCATGTCAACTTAATCTTATATGCACGAATATATATTCCTCCCAAACCCAAACCTCTTCCTAGCTAGGAGATCCAAATGCATTTCACTAATTGATAACCATGCTTTGGTAGTCTGGCTGCAACCCTTATAATTATTGCATTGTGTACAATTATGCTTTAACCAGAAGATACCTCATTACCTAAATTGTTCAAGTCCATCCTTACACTTTAAAAATGCTAACAATTAAAATGTGGAAGAGAAAAGAATCTTCCTCCATTCCCCATAGCTCTTAGATTATTACCTGAAATGATAGGGAAAGGTCGGTAGAACTGTGGAAACTAAATTTGGTTACATAGATATTTCACATTTATCTTTCTCAGCTCATCTCAACACCACCTAGACACATACTACATCCATCTATACTAATCACAATCATGTTAAAAAGATGAGCTTCTCATCTGCTCCCAATACCTTTGTACTAACTTTTACCAACTATTTCCTTTGCCTAGAAGACCCTTCCTCTTATCCAATCCCTCTCCACTAATCCTTCAAGATTTAGCTTCAGTACCTCAGAATTGCTTTTAATTCCCCTCACAGCAAGTAAAGCTTTCTTCCCCCTTGGTGCTCACAAAGCACAGGACTTCAGTACATTAATAGGAAGAATAATGAAGAGTCACAAAATTTACTGATAAAATAATAAAGTATGTTGGAGAGTCTGAAAGATAGCTCTACTCAGAAGTTGGAACATTCCCCCATTTCTCATTCTCGAAGCAGGATGAGCTCCCTTTCTCTGCTCTGTCACAGCACCCACAATTGCAATTTTAAACAATTATTTGTAGAATTATTTAACTTTGGTCTCCCCCTGTAGACTAGTAAGTTCCATGACAGAAAGGGCACCCTCTAGGTTTTCATGGCTATATCCCCAGGGCTCAGAAGAACCTGGAACATAGTAATGGTTCAACATGTTTTGTTGAATGAATGTGTCCAATAAGCTGAATACCATTTTGGTTCATTTGATATGCCATTTTTGTTCACTTGCTAGACCACCCTGATTTACTGCTTCAGAAATGATACAGACTTTGGGGCACCTAGGTGGCTCAGTTGGCTGAGCATCTGACTCTTGATTTTGGCTCAGGTCATGATCCCAGGGTCGTAGGGTGGAGCCCCATGTTGGGCTCTGCACTGAGCGTGGAGCCTGCTTAAGTTCTCTCTCTCCCCCTCTCCCTCTCTCCCCCCTCCCCCATTCACACTCTCTAAAAAAAAGGCAGTGACTTAGCATGCCAAAGCAGCTTCACATATGCAACTTATGTTTATAGACATTATGAAACAATCACAGTAACTATGAACTAAGAAAGTAAAATAATTCAATTATTTACATGTTTACTGCCCCCAATTAAGTGAGTTTCCAAATGGCAGGGACTGTGTACAATTACAGCAAGGTAGCTGACCGGAGGATAGAGTCAAAACCTCCTCAGGCTCCCAACTTTACCATTCAAGAGCTTAATAACCCTGGACAAGTGACTTAGACCTCTCTGAGCCTCCATTTACATAGATCTATAAAGTGAGGGTAATACTACCTACCTCCTGAGATTATTGTATTTTTTATCCAGTTTCACTGAGGTATATTTAAGATATACTGAGGTATAATTAATAAAAGTATGTACTTAAGGCATACAATGTAATAACTTGATATATACACTATGCAAGGATTACCACAATCAAGTTGCCAATTAACATTTCCATCAATTCACATAGTTACCATTTTCTTTTTGTGGTGAGAACACTTATGACCTACTCTCTTAGCAAATTTCAATTACACAATACTAACTATAGTCACCATGCTGTACATGAGATCTCCAGAACTTACTCATTCTGCACAACTGAAACTTTGTACACTTTGAGCAACATCTCCCCATTTCTCCTACCCCCTAGCCCTTAGCAACCATCATTATACTCTCTGCTAGGAGTTTAACTATTTTAGATTCCATATATAAGATCATGCAGCATTTGTCTGTGTATTAGCTTACTTCACACAGCATGAAGTCCTCCTGATTCATCTATATTGTCACAAACAACAGAATTTCCTTCTTTTTTAAGGCTAAACAATATTAAACTGTTTGTGTGTATACACATACCACATTTTCTTTAGGTCTTCATTCACTGGCTGACATTAAGGCTGTCTCCATAGCTTAGCTATAATGAATGGTGTTACAATGAACAAGGGGGTGCAGATCCTCTTTGATATGGACTTCATTTCTTTTGGATATATACCAAGAAGTAGAATTGCTAGATCATACGGTAGTGCCATCTTCTGAGGAACCTCCATATTGCTTTCCAAAACGGCTGTTCCCATTTACATTCCCATCAACAGCACACAAGGACTTCCTTTTCTCCACATCCTTGCCAACACTTGTATTCTTGATAAGTCACATTAACAGATGTGAGGTGATAGCTCACTGTGGTTTTGATTTGCATTTCCCTGACGATTAGTGATGCTGAGTGATGCTATGAACTTCCCTCTTAGAACTGCTTTTGCTGCTTCCCATGAGTTTTGGTATGTTGTGTTTCCATTTTAATTTTCAATATTTTTTAAATTTCCCTTTTGATTTCTTCTTTGACCCACTGGCTGTTCAGGAATGTGTTGGTTAATTTCCACATTTGTGAATTTCTCCAAAATTCCTCCTGTTACTGATTCCTAGTTTTATATAGTGGTGTTTGAAAAAGGTACTTAACAAATTTGAAATCATGTTAAGACTCAAAGCGGCCTTCTTTGGTCTGGGGCTCCACAGGGGTTTTACAACCTCCTACCTGGAAACCAAAGCTCATACAGAGGCACTTTTGTTCATGCATGGCTGCCAAATATTTGTTTCTGTTCGGGCTGGGGTTCTCTTAGTCTGCCATCTTGCTCCAACTAGACAATTTAATAGAATACACTGTTGTGGAGGATTAAATGAATATATACGTAAAATGCTTACCACTGTGCCTTGTGTTTAATAGGCACCAAAAATGTTTATTTACTAGTAAGCACTAATGTCTAATGTAATGGCTAACAACTGTTGCTCAAATATCTATTGTTTGATGAAGCTTCCCCATGTACCTCACAGGATATGAAAATTTGAAATCCTAGAAAATGAGATTCTAATGGCCAGGTACTACTTATCCTCTTCTTTGATAGGTTAATTCTTTTCAACAGTTTTTTCAAGGAATACCTGGAAGAGATCTAATCAAGGAAAACTAGCAAAGTACAGAGGTCACAAACATCCCAAGTAGCACAAAACATTCTCTACTAGAATTTGTCTTTGAAAGCTCTCAGTCTAGGTAGAACTTGTCTTTCAAGAATCTCAGTGTAGGACACTGCCAAAAGGTAAAGTTTATGGAATTTAAAAGTCTTTTGATGGACCAAGGACATTTACATAAGGGTTAAGAATAATATATGGTAAGTACCGAATAAAACAACCACAAATTTCTTTTTCATTTATAAGAGAAAATGATTATACACCATCCAAAAGGTCCTAATATTGAACTTGTACAAGTTCACTTTCTACTTAACCATAAAATCTTTCAACATGGCCAAGAACCAACCCCTGAGTAAACTGCATCACCTGGTGGCTGAAATCAGAAGATAGCTGGAATGGCTCTTCTGCTTTAATAGAATCATACAGAGAACACACTGCCCCTTTTATTTTCTTGACCATTTACCTATCACTGATTAACTTCTTTCTTGGCAATTATGTCCACATATTTCTTTGCTCATACTTTTTCCTTGTTTTTTTTCCCCAAATGTTCCTGTCCTTGGGAAAAAAACACTCCCTGCTAGTCCTGATTTCTCCCAATTTAGGGGTAAAAAGTAGATGTACACCAAGTTGCCCATTAATGCTTAGAATATACCTATATGAGGAAAAAGAAAAGACTTCGTGGAAAATTAGTCTTGAGAACTAATGCCATCAGTCTCTAACAAATTCAACAGGACTTTAAAGCTGGTTATTCTTGTTATGTGGTAGCAAAATGTTTGATAACACCACATGCCACATCAGTCTATAATTTAAGGAACTATAGGAAAATTTCAGGATATGGGTATGGGATCGTTTGTTCTTGCAGCTTTTGAGTCCGGTCCCAGGAGAGACCAAATCAAACTAGAGCTAGACATAGAAATGCCTGCAGCCTTCAATCCAGATTGATGGAGAGTCACATAATTTGAAGCTCTGCAGGGCTGTAAATATCAACAGCCTCTGCACCTCAAATTGAGGTGATTATAAGCAGTAACTCAGAAGTAGCTGTCTTAGCAGGAGATAAGACCACAGCCCCAAGCTGTTTTAAGAGTTCTCTTCAGGACAAGGAAGAAAACCAGCCAGCAAAAAATCAGATTAAGGATGTTGCCTACCTCAAGGCAGCTGGCTATTAATTTAAAAGCTAAAAGAAAAGAGCTGAGCACAGAAGCCAGTAAGCAGAAGAATTTAAGCTAAGAAACTATGTCTAGATGGCTTCTCCTCCATGGAGCTTACTGAAAGCAAAAATATCAAACACTCCCAAGTTCTTGAGGGTATATCATAGAAACTCTAAGACTGCTTTGCAGCAGCCAGCAAGTATTAAGTCTCTAAAAATAATTCATGGCCCCAAATCCTCACCAACAGAACATTTATTAGCTGTGAAAGCTGTGCATTCCCCAAGAAAGCTGTGCATTCCCCAATGGGCGCTTGAGATAGGGCCATAGAGAACAATGGACAACAAAGAATCTCTAGAGAACAGTCAGGGGCCTTTTCTGGGGCAAAGGAAATCCCCCTGTATTATTCAGAATATTCCAATTGCTACTTTGACCCTGTTATTTAGCTAACCACACCTACCTTGCCTTTGGGGACTGAGTGCCACTTGGCCTCTGCCACCCCAGGATCTAATTACCCACCCTGTATTTAGGTTTGCCAATTCAGTGGCAGCAGCTCCCACTATAATTTATGACCTATAGGGAGGAGCAATCACAGGGCTCCTCAAGGATGCTGGGGCTCCCCTCACAAATTTAGTTCCCAGGCAAAGGAAATCCCTCCAGAGAGGAGAACCAGAGGCTGTCAGGCCACCCAAGGAACTTTCTCAACTGCCAAGGCAGGAAGTCTTTGCTCTCTTCCAGCCCAGTAGGATTTGGTCACTGCTATCTTTCCCATTCTCCCCTCTTTTTGGGTGGGAACTTTTACTATAGTTACCCTATTTTTTTTTCCTACTTAGGTAACAATCGGGGAGATGGCAGTTTGCAAAACACCAGACCACAAGACATACCCAGACCTAATGGGGTATACTGCATATCACCAAGAAATTGACTTGGAAAAATGGACAAGATAACTAGGTAACACTTTGAAGGTATTTCCATTGAGGATGGGGGGGTGGTGGGCAGAGCATATTCTTTGTATGGGAAAAAGATTGAGTGGATAGTTAATGGAGTATACTATAGCAAAGACTTAACAGTCCACTCAATATCGATTCTCCCTTTTTTCTTGCTACCAGAAGCCCAAAGTTGTTGGACTCTAATATGCTCAAGTAAAAACAGACGTCCCAGCTTTCTGGTCAATGAGGGGGCCGTGTGATCTAGTTTGGTGGCCAATGATACAAAAGCAGACTTCACTGGATGTGCTTTACAGGAAAGTTCTTTAAAGAAGTCTCACACATCTGGCAGGCACCATCTTGCTCCTCCTCTTCCAGCCTGCCGAGAACGCAGACACGATGACTCAGGAGTAACCCTACAACCAGGAGCCTACACTAGAGATGGCTGGGAAGAAGGCTAGAAGGCCCGTAGGCCCTAATGGTACCCCAGAGACACTCTATCAGGCCTGGAATGGTAAATTTTGGAATTTTAGGAGTAAAAAATAAACTCAAATTTAAGGTCACTATTGTGGTTTCTGTACCGTGTAGTAAAATTAAACTCCATAACTGGTACACAGAGAATCCTTTAACTTACTGAGGATTTAATCAAATTTAGAGTCAAAATAGAATCTGTAAAGAAATTATCATTGGAGCACCTGGGTGGCTCAGTCAGCTGAGCGTCCAACTTCGTTTCAGGGCATGATCTCACAGTTCCTGAGTTCGAGTCCCACGTCAGGCTCTGTGCTGACAGCTCAGGGCCTGAAGCCTGCTTCGGATTCTGGGTCTCCCCCTCTCTCTGCCCCTCCCCTGCTCACGCTCTGTGTCTCCCTCTCTCTCAAAAATAAATAAACAAGGGGCACCTGGGTGGCTCAGTCGGTTAAGCGTCCGACTTGAGCTCAGGTCACGATCTCACGGTCCGTGAGTTCGAGCCCCACGTCGGGCTCTGGGCTGATGATGGCCCAGAGCCTGGAGCCTGCTTCCGATTCTGTGTCTCCCTCTCTCTCTGACCCTCCCCCGTTCATGCTCTGCCTCTCTCTGTCTCAAAAATAAATAAACGTTAAAAAAAAAAAATTTTTTTTAAATAAATAAACAAAAAAAAGTTCATAAAAGAAATTATCATCAGGTACCTTAGATTTACTCAGCATGACCGCAACATATTTGCCATCCATAGGTTGCCCCCATGTGCGCTTCAGGCACGGTTCAATCAGGGCACTCTCCACCAAGTAAGCTGGAAATAAGCCTTCAAAAACTGGTTCAGCTCCAAGTCGCAACAGCTACAACCCATCTAATTGACCTGGCACCCAATATGGAACCTATTTTCCATTTGTACCAATTTGTTTCTCTCTGCTCTAGAATTCTAGGATTCTAAGACAAAATTACAGATGTTACAATGGTCAAGATTTCCACACCTACTGAGTAACTCAGATAAAATTATATAATCTGAATTCTACAACTGTGGACCAGTCACATTTTCTCCAAAACACTTGTTCCTTTCATTTGGGAGGTGGAAAAAATAGGAAAAATCCACTTACCTCGCAAGGTTGATGTCAAGATGACATTCAAAGGGAGTGTGGAAAAAAAAAAAACTTTGAACCTTGAATTACTATAAACATGTTACTAATCTATAAAATGTAATTTATTCTTTACAACTAGCAAAATTTGCTGCCTACTGGGGTACTCAACATCTAAAATCAAGTTCATTACAAGAACTGGGTGATATGGTCTTGCGTAGTAGAGTACAGAGAATTCTACTAAGAGTTCATTCTGATCTTACACCAAAGAAAAATAATGGACTGGGGTGGGGGAAGCACAGAAAGATCAAAGGCATATTCTAATCATCTTCACAGCCTTAATTTCACAGTGCAGAAATAACACTACGACTCAGGAAAGAATTCACAGTTTTTATCCTATGGGTAATCATTTTTTTAATAATGTTTATTCATTTTTGAGGGGCGCCTGGGTGGCGCAGTCGGTTAAGTGTCCGACTTCAGCCAGGTCACGATCTCGCGGTCCGTGAGTTCGAGCCCCGCGTCGGGCTCTGGGCTGATGGCTCAGAGCCTGGAGCCTGTTTCCGATTCTGTGTCTCCCTCTCTCTCTGCCCCTCCCCCGTTCATGCTCTGTCTCTCTCTGTCCCAAAAATAAATAAATGTTGAAAAAAAATTAAAAAAAAAAATAATAATGTTTATTCATTTTTGAAAGCCAGAGCAAGACAGAGTACAAGCAGGGGTGGGGCAGAGAGAGAGGGGGACCCAGAATCTGAAGCAGGCTCCAGGCTCTGAGCTGTCAGCACAGAGCCCGATGTGGGGCTTGAACCCATGAACTGTGAGATCATGACCTGAGCCGAAGTTGAACGCTTAACCGACTGAGCCACCCGGGCGCCCCTGGGTTAATCTTTTAAAAACAGTAGAAAGTAGTTTCATTATGGGAGAAGGGGAGGGCAAGTTTATCATAAAAAATTTTTTTTAACTCAAAGGGGAGAAATGTCTTCAGTTCTACAAAGTATACAGTAAGGTAAAAATAACTAAGCAAATTTAATTAAAATCAACAAATATTTGATTGCCAACCAAATACAATGACTTGTCACTATTATCATAGTGAACTACCTACAATCCCTAACTTTAGGAAGGGCAGTGAAGTAACCCCTGAGACCAAGTCTGACTACCCAGGATAAACATGTGATTGAAGTTTCCATGTTTAGAGAAGCTTTAGTAATATAAAAAAAATGTACTCATTAATTTCTCAAGTGGTCTTTAAAACAGGGGCTACATAGATATTCCCAGCTGAAGTTCACTGAAGTTTTCCAAAGGTTACTTCAATTTTCTTTTCAACATTTTGAAACCACTCAGAACCACTTGCAAAGTCTAGAAACTTATAGAAGCTTGAAAACCCAACAGACTTTAAAAAGTAAACAGTAACAATATGGGACAAGTTACCAAGACATCTTTAAAGGTCAAGCTTGCTCAGATCACTTCTGAAACACCTTACACACTGAATATAACATAGACCCCAACTACAGAAAATAAAAGGCATCTCTACAGATCTATAGATCTACATCTATACAGATATCTACAGATAGCACTATCATTGTACAAGTGCTATAAGTTAATGTGTCTAAATTTAAAGGATCTTAGTTTTAAAACACAAAGACGTGCAAGCAGAAGTAGGAAATCTCAAGTTAAAAATCAAACATCCTGGCTAGATGAGAAGCTAAAACCTTCTTTAAAAAAACATAGCTACCTGCTAGAGATAAAAGCACTAGCTATATCCTACTGTCTAAACCATCCTCCTACTTGGCTAATGCAGATGGAAAAGCCTCAGTTACTTCCTAAAAGCCACCATACATAACAGGTATGCTGTAACATACCTTTGACACTGGGTATATACACCCACAATCAGGAGACATATGCTAGAAGCTATTATATTAACAGTTTTCTCCCTTGCTATTACTATCCACAATGGGCACCATCTGGAATGATTTAGAGACCCACACAAGCAAAAACAGAAGATTTAAGATGTACTGCATCTTCTCCTATACAAAGTGATCTATACACTGCTGCTACCTAATAAACTTTAAGAGATTTTGCCAAACTGGAAGTAGCACCTTCCGAGGAAAATGGTGAAGAAATGACATTTGTAGCAAAACACAAAACTGAAGTATGGCATGATCTTCAGGATCAGCAAGTGAAAGAGAAATCATAGTAGTACAGACTGAAGGTTTAGGCCCCTCCAAAAATTCACATATTGAAACCTAATCCCCAGTGTGATGGTATTTGGAGGTGGAGTCTTTGGGATATGATTGGGTTATGACGGTGGAGCCCTCATGAATGGGATTAGTGCCCTTATAAAGGAGATCTCTCCCTCCCTCTTTCCCTTACTCCACCAGTCATGGGAGGACACAATGAGACTACAGCCACAGGAAACAGGCCCTCATTAGACCCCAAATCTGCCAGCCCCCTTATCTTGAACTTCCCAGCCGACAGAACTGTGAGAAATAAATGGTTGTTGTTGAAACCACCTAGTTTATGGGATTTTTTATTATAGCAGCCTGAAAGGACTATGACAGAGGGCAAATTCTTCATTACAAGTACATCCCAAACCAGTTTCTCCTTTTACCCCTGTCTTCTTACCAGGATGCTTTTTCTAGGCTAGCTGTGTCCATTTTTTTGTACAAGTGTCAAATTCCCAGCCAAATATTCATTTAATACTTCAGAAGCCTTTATGGGCTACCTAAGCAAATAAAACTGGGTATGATATGATACAACTGTACATAAGATAAATGCACATAAACATTGTAGACATGTCGTACACAGACATACAGTGAAAACGTCAAAACAAACACATCAGGTTGAAGAATCACCTTGGATTCAAAAGAAGCAGTAAGGGGCGCCTGGGTGGCGCAGTCGGTTAAGCGTCCGACTTCAGCCAGGTCACGATCTCGCGGTCCGTGAGTTCGAGCCCCGCGTCGGGCTCTGGGCTGATGGCTCGGAGCCTGGAGCCTGTTTCCGATTCTGTGTCTCCCTCTCTCTCTGACCCTCCCCCGTTCATGCTCTGTCTCTCTCTGTCCCAAAAATAAATAAAAAACGTTGAAAAAAAAATTAAAAAAAAAAAAAAAAGAAGCAGTAAGCAATACAGGGTGTGTAGGTACACGGGAGTGGTGGAGATCAGAGCCATTTTACCCTTTTTATTTTAATGTTATCAGGCACAGCAGTCTCAGCAAATATTGAATTAAAAGCTTAATACCACTCTTTTTGAAACTTACACAAACCAGCGACAGCTTTCTAATTAGTTTAAGCCAAGTCTCCGAAGGCACCTAAAACAAAAATCCTATCTACGGAAACTATCAATCCATTACAAATGCCACTTTTCCTCAGCTATTTCCAGGTGAAGAAACGTAACTCTAAAGGAAAAACCCCAAAGCACTAACATCAATCTATAGTCCTACTTTTCTGAGAAATGTCAATACTTCTCAAATTCACAGAAAATATGACAACCTTCAATGTCTTATGTCTCTATTTCACTTTTCCATTCCAGAATGAAAAAGATAAAATAAAGCTCTTATGCAAGGATTCCAATTTAGCCATCTGCCAATAGATCATCAAGCCATCTGAAATTTTAGACTATACAGAAGCCACAGGTAGCTGCAGATGGTCTAAAAAAAAACTTGGGGACACTTGCTGCATGTGTTCTGCTATGCTTTCTAGCAAGAACCCCCAATAACCTAGAACTGGAAGGGGGGAAAAGGGCTTGCAACGGGTACTTTCCAGAGTAAGAAAAGAGCTTTATGAATACAAGGTGGTAGCTATACTCGTGGTGAACAGAGCATAATGTATAAACTTATCCAATTGCTATGTTGTACACTTGAAACTATAGTAACACTGCATGTCGACAATACTAAATAAATAAATAAATAAGGCCCTGCAACTGAAACAAATCTCCCATGTTGGGTGGTTGTTGGTGGTTTGCTTTAATACAGTGCTGAGGAGTCACTTTGAAGTGACTTACAATACTAGTAAATGTTGGGAAGCTTAGATAGAACGTATCAACACTAAATATTTTGAAAGTAAAATTCACACAGTGATCATTCAAAGAGTAAACACTTTAAAACGTAAAACCAGCATTAATACCACCGTATAATAAAATTTTACTAGTAACATTTGCTTCACAGCAATTCCTTAATATTAATCCCATATTTCCATATAATACTTGGAAGCTGTTCACAGCCTTAAACAGTAGTAGACTTAGTATTTCACTAGTTGACCTAATGCTATGGCCCAGGAAAAAGCAATTATTTGCATTGAGAGGTCGATTTACTCCCCAGAAAGGCTTACGTGAAACACACCATAATCCAATGAAATCATCATAAATAATTTCCCAGCAGAAATGGGTAACACAGATGGGGGTAAATCATGCTCTAAAGTTTGATAGTATGCATAAAACTTTACTTAATTCCTTCCTTGCTGGCATACCCTTTATTAATAAACTACTTTACTATTACACAAATAGAGAGCCCAGTTTCCCCTTAAAATTGCTATTTGGGGCATGGCCTGGGTTTTAAAAGAGGTTCCTTGAGAATTATCCACTTCTTGCAAACTGTTCTCACCCAATTACCCAGTTCTCTTTTTCGTGTGTGTGCACGCATGCCTCTTACTCTATTCTCTACCTGCCCTGCCCTAACCAAGGACAATACTGACTTTCCACTCTCCAGACTAGACTAATTGGTGAGAACTAGAAAGGGCATTTTTGATCACTTTTATGAAAGCCCTTGCTATACTGGAAAAACTGGCACATTATTTGAGGATGGAAAATCCATTTAGATCCTTACTTCATGGTGAAAAACAATAAATCTCAGATGAATCAAAGAGTTAAATGTAAGACATCAAAACAAAGACACAAATGTAGGTGAATTTCCACATAACTCCCAGGAAGGGAAGGGCTTCCAGCATCAAAACAATTACAGAAATAAAGGGAAGGACTGACAGATTTTGACTATGGTAGAAGCTCTCCTAATTGACTCCCCTTAACCAATTCCATAGATGGACTCATTCCTCAGCCCCGGTGTAGAAACCTAATGAGTTCCCCCAGCATGCCAAATGCTTAGTGCTAACAGGCTACTATATAGTACACGTGTCCATAACCCCTACAAATTTAATTGCCTACTTACCAAGAGTTATGTTATAAAGGTGATCCTGAATTAAATGTAGGAAACAAACCAGCCAAAGACTGGAGGGGGTGGGGGGGGAGGGCAAGACAGACGGTCCTTTCAATAACCTGAAAAAATTCCAAAGGGATTGCAGTTCATTAATGTATCACACTCCACTTTAAAGAGACCAGGACTAGAAATCATTGATGGTACATTCTGGATAAAATGCAAAACTATATATGCATATATACATATATAGATATAGATTTCTAATTAATCAGACTCCTATTCAAAGAAAAAGGCAGCCAAATACAAAAGGATTAGTTACTTAATGTATATTCTGAAGCTTTAATGTTGAAGATACATTGTAACCTTTTTAAGGCTACTACCCCTGCCTGTTAAATAGTCCAGCTAAAGATTTAACTACACGAAATGAAGAGGCTGCTTCTGTATGATTTTCAGTTACTGTATATCCAAACTCAACAAGAACAGAATCAAAAGGTGAACTTGAAAAATATTTGAAAGACAAGGATAAGGAGTTAATATGTTTGACATATAAAATTTACAGAAATTAGCAAGAAAAATACTAGACAACTGGAAAATGGGAGTGAGGCAGGGGAGATCACAAATGGCCAATTTATAGAAGGAATACAAAAAGTTAAATGAGGGAAATGAATACTTTGATTGGTTATCAAAAACACAAAATAGTTCAGTGAGATAACATTTAACATGTTTTTCCCTATCAGGTCAATAAAACTTAAGCAATTAGCATGCTCACGGTTGCCAAATGCACAACACAATTGATATAGGGATACCATTTCCTGCTCAAAGAAGACATTTTGGTAGGACCTTTCTAGAAATCAATCTGGCACCCTAGCTCAGTCAAGAGGTTTTAAAAGGTCTATATCCTTTGACCAGGCAAGTCCTTTCTGGAATGTCATCTTAGAAAATAATCTGATATCTGGCAGGAAGATACTCCTCAAAGTATTATTTACAGTATATCAAATTTGGGGGGAAAAAACCTTTATTCAACAAAAATTATTGTGTCAGACACGGAAGATGAAGTGGTAAACCAAATAGCCCCAGACCTCTTTGAGTTTAGAGCCTGTTGGGAAAGGGAAAACTATTAAACAAGTAATTATCTAAAATCCAACAACAGGGGAAATATCAAATTATGAGACATCCAAATAAGATGATACAGTCATCAGAAATTATTTATAATGAATTATATCAACGACATGAGGAAGCACTTATACAAAGTGAAAAGCTATCAAACTATAAATGGTATAAAAATACGTTAAAAATCTAAGGTGGGGGGCAAGATTTCTAATGGCAGAATGTTTTATCGAGGAGTATTAGTGGCTGATGTCCTCAAACAACGTCTGTGGCATTTTAACTTGGGGTTGGTTCCATTCCCCCCCCCCCCCCCTTACAATTCTCTGGCTTTGTAGCTCTGCAGACGCTGCCATTAAAGGGAACTGACCTGATTTGGAGCTCCAAGGGAAAGCCCCACGCCCGCAGCTTTGTTGAAAACAATAGGGATCATTAGCAAACAAACATCACAGCTGCCTAAGCCTGCAGTACTGGTTGGGGCAAACAGGACTTCAGCCAAACAGGCAAAAGGGAGGTCTGAGGAATGAGACGGCGGTAAGGGGTTTCAGGCTCTGACTCTTAGTGTGCTGGAAGGCTGGACACACGTGAGACACTGTGGATAAGGAATAAGGAAGGATTAAGGAAAGAGGAGAGCTTCCCAACTTATCTACCAGAGAGATTTCACCGTTTGATTTGAAGTTTCTGCACAGGCGGAAAGTAAAAGCCAAGGCAGACTTGTAAAATGCCTGAACTTTGAATGTGTGGGTTGAGGCACACATTCAAAGTTCATTCATTTAATAATCCTACTACACTGCAGACATTATGCAAGTGCTGGAGATATAAAAACCCTGGTTCCTGCTACTGAGAAGCTCATATTCTAAAGGCAGAAGCAGATGTCCAAGAAGTAATTGGAAATCCAAGGAAAATTTAAAAAAAAGAGGGTTTCAAGGGGAGGGAGGGGCTTTTGATTAAACACAGCTGATCAAATAGGAGCATTTGTATACCTCCCTCTAGAAACCAGAGGTGGGATTAGAAAACATATGAACTAACAAGATCAAGAAAATGGAAAAGAATCTGACAGCAAAGGAGAGAGAATCACAAAATTAGAAGCGAAAAGCATTTGGAAAAGAGGTAACTAGCCTGGATGTATCCTTGTTTTTTCTGCCAAGCACCTGCAGTGGGGGAATCGAAACTGAAGCCAAGAGAGCTAGTTCATTCCTGAGGGCCCTGGAAAAAGCAGTAGGTAAAAGCTCAAGAACTGTTTCTAGGGACATTTAAAGTAAATAGAAAAATTTTTAGGCGGGGGGGGGGGGGGAAGGAGGGTGTTATAGCTTGGGGCGCCTGGCTGGCTCAGTCAGTAGAGCATGCATCTCTTGATTTCAGGGTCATGAGTTCAAGCCCCACATTGGATGTAGAGTTTACTTAAAAAAAAAAAAAAAAGATGAATTAGAAAAATAATAAAGGGGAGGGAGGCTGAAAAATCCTTTAAAAGAGCAGTAAGACTCAGTAAGACTCTCAGATTTTTTTCTCCTCAACCAGAACAGCAGGGCAGACAACTGCCTTTCCTCCCAACCCCCACACACAGAAGAATACTTAAGTTATTCTCTAGAGAGGCCGAACCAAAGCATCCCTGAACCTAGGAACGCCAGCCATAAAGGAGAACAGAAAGGAGACGCCTTACTGAAAACAAGGAGGAAGTCCGTCTTCATAGCCAATGATGAAAGAGCCAGTGCTTTGCAGGCTGGGCTTCTTAATACTAGAGGTGAGCTTATTACCACCAAATTCCCTCCTACAAGACACTCGAGGAGATATATAGAGAGAGACTGACTATAAACAACAGAACTGATGGAGAGTTCCTTATAAATGCCCAGGATTTCCCCCAATCACAGCACAGCCAAACCCATGAGTCAACAAGCCCCACACCTGAACATAGTTTCCAATCAATTGTTCCTTAATAGAAACAACCTGCTAAAGAGGCTTGAGGACTACTTCTAACGTGAAAAACATGTACTGAGACTAAGAAAGGGAAAAAGAAACTGAGAATACAGACAATACTGGGGAAAGAAAATGTCAAAATAATGATCTTTCTCTTTGAAGACATCAGATCTAGCACCCAAGAAACAACAGTCAAGGGGGGGGGGGGGACAGCTCTTAGAAATGAATTACAGAATTGAAAAATGAGTTGAAGGGAACTCCCAGAAAGCAAAACAAGAGGAGGAAACATGTAAAATATGACAGAGAATGTAAAACTGGAGGGTCAAAATCCAAGAAATAAGAGTTCTGAAAAAAAAAACAAAAAACAAAAGAGAAGGAATTATCAAAAAGTATTAATTTTCCACAACTGAAAGAAATGAGTCTTCAAATTGAAAGGCCCACGGAGCGGCCCATAAAGTGAATAAAAGAGCATCCACACCAAATTATGTATCACGATATTTGAGAACCCCAGAGATAAAGTCTAAAAAGCAGGTAGAGTAAAATGGTTAAAAAAAAAAAGTGACAAAAGATAAACAACTTTAGAACAATGAAATAGTGCCTTTAGAGCTCTGAGGGCAAACTATCTCCAACCTAGAATTCTATCTTATTATCTAAATTATGTCTACATAAACAATCAAGTCAAAGGGCACAATAAAGACATTTCCATACATGTTATGTTCATAGTTTCCTACTGCTATTGTAAAAAACCATTATGAACTTCGTGGCTTAAAAGAACAGATTTTTTTTTTCTCTAACAGTTCTGGAGGTTGGCAGTCTAAAATCAAGGTGTTGGCTGCATTCTGTCTGGAGGCATCGAGGAGAATCTGATTCCTTGCTTCTTCCAGCTTCTAGAGGCCACCCGTATTCCTTGACTCACAGCCCCTTTCCCCATCTTCAAAGGTATCACTCCAACCTCTGGTTAGTTGTTGTCATGTCCCCATCTATGGACTCTGAGCCTCCTGCCTCCCTCTTATAAAGACCCTTATTTACATGGGGCTTACCTGGATAATCTCCCCACCTCAAAATCCTTAACTTAATGACATTTGCAAAGACCTTTTTACCATGTGAGGCAATATATTCATACATTCCAGGAACTAGGATATAGGCATCTTATTTAGCATGTTATACACACTCTCCAAGGTTACTTCCCATTCAACCTTTCTCCAGAAGCTACTGGAAGATATGCTCTACCACAATCAGACAATAAACTGATGTTAGCATAAAGTTAGGACAAGATGACCTCAAAATCCAGGCAAAGCCATGAAAAGAGGTCCAGAATTCAATCAGGTATCTTTTTTTTTTTTAGCAACAAGGGTGTTGTGGATAGAAAAATATGTAAACATCGCACTATTTTATCAAGTTCAAAGAGCCTAGGTTGAAAACTATAGTAAGAGACCCTTGACAAGTACTGCAGCAGTGAGGATGGAGACTGGAGACCTTTGTGAGTGGAAAGAAGGAATTTGTATAAATTGAATCCAAGGAACTGAACAAGAAAACCACTTCCCTCGTTGTTACAGCCACTAACACAGCAGCTACAAATGGGGCTCAGTGTCTCACGGTGTCACAAGCAAGAATCCATCATGCAACTTCACCCAGGTGATATAGCAGCCCCAGACACTGCGTGACATAATTGCTTCCTTGGTGGGTAAATATCTTTTAACTTTGGGACTATTTAGAAATTAACTACAGAAACGGAAACAGGAAAAAAAAAAAAAAAGGCTGCTGAGCCTGGAAGGGCAGGACACCTTCACAAGGGAAGGAATATTTGAACAGTGCTTTGAGGTAAGTGAAGCACAGGTACACACGAGTGCTGGGTGAGGACAGGTGGACTGCGGAGGGCTGGCTAACAGACCAGCTTCTGCTAAGACACAAAAAGCACTGCGCATGTAAGGTACCGTGAATAGCTTTCTGTTGGGCTGGCAACAAAGTGAGGGTGGAGGATGGATGGCAAGAAAACCAAAAGGAGAGGGCAACAATGTAACACAGAAGTGAGGTGCTTTTGGAGTAACACAACTTAGGTAGGAACCTCTGCTGGGCCCTCACTAGCTATGCAAATTTCAAAAACTTAATAAAGCCTCCATTAAGTCATTTGTAAAATGTGAGAATGATAGTGCCTACCTCATGGGTTTGCTTTGAGAATTAAATGAAAATAATTTGGGGATTGCCCAGTCTGGAAGAGGCAGAAAGCAACAAAGAGTAAAATTACCCCAAAGTAACATTTCTCCAAAGCCTAATCACATAACCTGTCTTCCATTCCCTCTGTGATTTTTAAACCTGAGCTTTTCCCTCCTCCCGACCCCACCACTTACTTTTCTTTGGTTCCAAGACTGAGAAACTCAGTTCCTCTAGGTCATCACTTTCTTTTTAAGGTTTTTAAAAAATATTTATTTGAGAGAGAGAGAGAAGCAGAAAGAGGGAGACAGAGGATCCAAAGCGGGCTCTGTGCTGACAGCAGAGAGCCGGATGTAGGGCTCAAACTCATGAACCGTGAGATCATGACCCGAGCCGAAGTCGGGCGCTTAACCAACTGAGGCACCCTGGGACCCCTAGATCATCACTTTCTAACAGAACTTTTTGTAGTGATGGAAATGTTCTCAGCCTGCACCATCCACTGTGTAGCCATTAGTGACATGTAGCTGTTG
Organism: Lynx rufus; assembly: GCF_022079265.1. Lineage (NCBI taxonomy): Eukaryota > Metazoa > Chordata > Mammalia > Carnivora > Felidae > Lynx > Lynx rufus. The sequence continues at coordinate 36,693,641 of NW_025814828.1, forward strand.
TGCATTTGAAATGGGGCTGGTGCAACTAAGGAGCATAATTTTTTTTTAGTTTATTTTTGAGAGAGACAGAGAGAGTACAAGTGGGGGAGGGACAGAGAGAGAGAGGTAGAGAGAAAGAATCCCAAATAGGCTCCTTGCTGTCAGCACAGAGCCAACGCGGGGCTCCAACCCACAAACTGTGAGATCGTGACCTGAGCCAAAACCAAAAGTTGGACGCTTACCCGACTGAGCCACCCAGGCGCCCCTAAGGAGCAAAATTTTTAAAAAGAACATCTTCATTGAGATATATAATTCACATACCATTAAGTTCACACTTTCAAAGTATACAATCCAGTGGGTTTTTTTTGGTATATTCACAAACAGGTGTCTTGATCAATAAGCACTTCTAATTCCAGAACTTTTAAATAATCTCAGAAAGCAAGCCCATACCCTTTTAGCAGTTACCCACCAGCCTCCTCCTCCTCCTCCAGCCCCTGGCAAATACTAATCTAGTTTCTGTCTCAATAGATTTGCCTATTCTGGACATTTCATATAGATGGAATCACACAATATGTGGTCTTTTGTGTCTGGCTTCTTTCACTTAGCGTGATGTTTTTGAGAGTCATCCTCGTGGAAGCAGGTACCAATACCTCATTTCTTTTATGGCTGAATAATATTCCACTGTGCACAACTATCCCATGTTGTTTACCCATTCATCAGAAAATGGTCATTTGGGTTGTTTCCACCTTTTGGCTACTATGAACACTGATGTAGAAGTTTTCGTGTGAACAAATGTTTTCAGTTCTCTTGGGTATATATCTAGGAGAATTGCTGGGTTCATTGGAAACTGTAACTTTTTGAGGAACAGGCAAGAATGTTTTACAGTGGTTGCACCACTTCCCACCAGCAATGTATACAGAGACCCAATTTCTCCACATCCTTGCTAACACTTATTATTATCTGTCTTTTTAATTGGAGCCACACATCCTAGTGTGTGTGAGGTGGTATCTCACTGTGGTTTTGATTTGCACGTCCCTAATGACTAATGATGCTGACAACCTTTTCAAATGTTTGTTGGCCATTTGTAGATCTTTAAGAAAATAGTCCATGGATTTTAAACTTTATTTAATTTTAGTTAACTTTAAATAACCACACTGGCTAACGTCTTTGACAGGTGGCAGGATTTAGCAGCTGGTCCCTTTATTCAAGGTCAGGCAGGACTGGCTAGGTGGCTGAAGGTCAATGCCAGCTTCTTGACTGCAGATAGAATCAGGAGTGTGGCAGCAAGGAGAGAGGAAGGGGAAACTTGTGCCAACACCTGAAAGGAGGAGGTACTTGGCACAAAGCCTGGCACTGAGGAAGCTCTCAAAACTTACCGTTGATGATAAAAGCAACTTGTGTTTATGAGCACTTGTAAAGTGCTAGGAACCGTGCTTTATACCCACTGTCTCATTTAATCCTTATAACAATGCCATTAGGTAGATTCTACTGTCTCCATTTTACAAATGAGGGAGCAGTTTTAGATCAGGTAAGCAAGTTTTAGTAATTTTACTCACTATAAAATTCTCCATTCCATTTCAACCTTAGAAACTTCTTTTCTTTATGTAGTTTAATTATAGCAATGATCTTATACATCTCAACGAGGGAAGCTAAGTGTTATTTAGGATTCCACCATTATGCTCAGCATCTATGTACAATTCTATATGTACTAACCTACCTCAAAGGGACAGTATGAGAATTAGATGGGTTTTTTTGTTTTTTGTTTTCTTGAGAGAGAGAGAGAGAGAGAGAGACTGATTCTCAAGTAGGCTCCACGCACAGTGTGGCGCTTGATGTGGGGCTCAATTCCACGGACCTCAGGATCATGACCTGAGCCAAAATCAAGAGTCGGACACTCAACCGACTGAGCCACCCAAGCGCCCCTAGATGGTTTTGAAGCAGCAAAATGTTAGCACTAAATGAAAATATGAACTCCTCACTGTGCATTATGGGCTAGATTTTCTCTTTTCCAATGTATTCAGTTACTTCCTCCTCTTCTTTGAGTTGGTTCAACAACTATATATATATATAAAACATCGACTATGTGTCAGGTGCTGTCCTGGGTGTACAGATACAGCAATGAGTATGACAGCCATGAATCTTGACCTAATGAAGCTTAAAATATATATTAAAGAAATACATGGTTTTAAAAATACACAAGCTCCAATAAGTTTATGTCACACGAAGGCCTTGTTACAGTGTCTATTTCATAAAGAACCTCATCCCAGTAGCATAAATACCCTTAAATGACACTCCCTGCCTACTAAGAAATTCAGAGTCTGGACATCATAGCCTTTAAAATGGCTCAAAATCCACGCATTTGGCAGAAGTTGTCTACACGAGTTGCTTCTCGGGAAATAGCACCCAGCTCCCAAGCACGGCCAGCTGCCAAGGAACAAGGGGATTAAAGCTTACCTCCAGCTCCACAGGGCTATCCCAGACTCCGGTGCATAAGAGGGGAGGACAACACAGCATGAGTCACCAGAGTATTTCTCTTGCCCAAAGGGTGGCGTGATCTCCCAAGCTTTCATCGCCACCCACCTCTGACCCCCATTTCAGGTAGATAAAACAGAAATGATGAGGTTGTTCAGATGATTCGTGTGGGTGGCTATTGTGCTGACTGGGACAATAAGGCTGCAGAGCACTATTCTCTTTTAAAGAGTTCACATTTTATTCTTTGCTATAAATAACAATTTAATTTTTGAAACACTGCATGGCCACACTATATTGTACAAAACAGTAAAGCTCAAATTCTCCTGTAAATGGGTTGCTTTTGGCAATGGACCTAAGTAGCCACACTGATGGCTGGCCTTTGCCTGACCCTCTCTCATTGTACCTCACCCCTGAGATGAGTAAGCAGGGCAAGACGTATGAATTAAGTTGAGTGGGAAAGCCTAAATGAGAGGTCTAACTCAATCATTTCCAGTTTCAAGCTATCTCGCTATCTCCTGTGTCTCACCCAGCATCTCCTGCCAAAGTACTCAACCCAAATTTACTAAAAGAAGTCATGGACCAAACAAACTCACTAGTAATATAGCTCAGTATCATTTGGCCAAGTCATGTTCCTTAACTTAAAACAACCATGGAATCACAGATACAAAAACAATACCTTTGCCTGCTCTTGCTACTAGAACTAATGGAGACTGTGAGAAGGCTTTTCAAAAGCAATTATACTTCCTTCAGTGGTGTGGGTAGACAGAAAGACTCCAAGCATATCAGTAAGAACAAAATTAAAATTCAGTTCTTGTATTTCATAGGACACTGACGACCAATCAACTTAAAGGCAGAGAGCAAGTACAAATGAATATGATATTCCAACTTAGGATAGAAACAGTCATCTTTGGTTATGGGAAGGCTAACGAAAACTTGTCCCATAAACATTCTAAGATTACCCACAATATTTGGTACTTCTGTGCTCACCAACATCTTTGTGAAGTACAAGTGACTATAGTACTCCAGGTCAAGGATAAAAATTTTCCAGGGAAGATGGCACTATTTCAATGGCTTGAAGTACACCAAATGGCTCCCATGAATTCCTAAACTCAGTAGTGACAACGTGGGCTTTCTCTTGAGGATGTAAAAAGGTAGTAAGAACTGGGCAAAATGAAAACTATAAAAGCTAATTAAGTTAGGTTACACTAGAGTACAGGAAAACCAAGAACATACCAGTGCAGAATCAATGAGGGAATGTCACAGAATTGTTAAACAGGCTACCACAATTAACAAACATAGAAAGAAAGGACACAGTTGCATATTATTTTCATTCACAAGTCTGTAGTCCCTGACTTATAGTTTGACATCAGAGAGAAGAACAGGTTTGCAGAAATAAGAGGGTCAGGTGTAAAAGCAAAAAAAAAAAAAAAAAAAAAAGGTGTTTACCTATTGATTTCAGCTATTTGTAGTTCAGTAAAATGGGCAAGAAAACAGTACCAAGGCTTCAACTCAAGCAAGATCAGCAAACTTTTTGTGTAAAGGACCAGAAAGTAAATATTTTCGGCTTTACAGGCCATGTGGTCTCTGCTGCAACTACTCACCTCTGCCCTTGTAGTGTGAAAACGGCTACAGATGATATTTAAATGAATGGGCATGGCTGTATTCCAAAAAAACTTTATTTATAAAAACAGACAGTGGGTCAATTTGGCCCATGGGCCATAGTTTACGAAACCCTGATCTAAAGTTCCAGATCAGTGATTCTCTAACATTAGCGTACCTCAGAATCCCTTCCAGGGTTGTTAAAACAGACATTGCTGAGCTCTACCCCCAGAGCCTCATATCTGTAGGGTGGGGATGGGGCCTGAGAATCTGCATTTCTAACAAGTTCCCAGATGATACTGCTGCTAGTGGTCAGAATGAGGTCCACACTTTGAGAGCCACTGCTCTAGACCTTACTACTGAACAAGGAGTTCAATATTCTAAGTAGCTGCCACAGTTCCCATCTGATTGTCCACAGACAATTGTTACTTACAGTAAGTTCCAAACTTCAAAGTTCAAATAAATTAAATAGTTGAAAGAGAATCAAGGGGAAACACACTAGTCAGGATTTTTTTTTTTTCGGTGTAAACGTTGTCCCACCAGTAAAATACACATAATTCATTCTGAAATCTCTTTATTCAACATTTTCATGTAACATGTTCTAAGTCCTATAAAGAGTGAGAAGTATTAGGCTCTAGAAATCAAGGAAGAAAATATAACAAGTATTAAAGACAAAGGTAGATGATTCTTGCAAAATCAAAGAAAATTCAACACAACCCATTTCTAATTAGAAGTTCTTCATCTCAGTAAAATTAAAGTAAGAATATATGCAAGGCAGCTTAAGAGTTCTGAAGAATTGTGTTATGTTCATAAGAATCTAATGAGATAATACAGCCTTTATTATCCTTTCTTAAAAAATATTCATTTATTTATTTTGAGAGGGAGAGTGACGGATCGAGCAGGTGCAGGGCAGAGAGAGCAGGAGAGAGAGATTCCCAAGCAGGCTCCATGCTGTCAGCATGGAGCCCAACCTGGGGTTCGATCTCATGAATCATGAGATCATGCCCTGAGCTGAAATCAAGAGGATGCTTGATCGACTGAGCCACCCATGTGCCCCTTTACTATCCTTCTTTTACAAGATCAAGAAACTGAAGAAAACAAAGTGGTAATCTGTCACCATTATTTTAAAAAATTCTTAAAATACTATTTTTCTTGGTAAGTTTTAAGCCACATTTATCAAATCCAATTTATACATATCTTTTCAGGACTTTGTCTATGAATGTGTGTTCATGGGGAAAAATACTATTCCAATATGTTCAAGTCCATATTCACGTTCATGGGCTTAATTCTGAAGCCACTTCTGCAAGTCTAACCAAGAAGCCTGAACTTGAATGAGATGGCAATTTAAAGCACACTCGACCTCGGGGCGCCTGGGTGGCGCAGTCGGTTGAGCGTCCGACTTCAGCCAGGTCACGATCTCGCGGTCCGTGGGTTCGAGCCCCGCGTCAGGCTCTGGGCTGATGGCTCGGAGCCTGGAGCCTGTTTCCGATTCTGTGTCTCCCTCTCTCTCTGCCCCTCCCCCGTTCATGCTCTGTCTCTCTCTGTCCCAAAAATAAATAAACGTTGAAAAAAAAAAATTTTAAAATAAAGCACACTCGACCTTAAAAATAAATAAATAAATAAAATAAAGCACACTCAACCTTTAGTGCAAGTGGGTCATAGATTATGGAAGTACAGTGATCCCTTCCAGCAGTACAACACTCAGCAATGGGAGAAATACTATTAATGGAGATAATCCAAAAAGTAGAGCAGCAAGCCTAGCATCTCCCTCTCCAGATACCCGGGCTCTTTATGCAATGATGATAATGAAAATGTATTCATTTGAATAGATATTTACACAAATCAGTTTCACATCCATTATAAGAGCGAAATGTTTAGAAAAAAGAAGGAAGGAAAGAAAGAAGCATAACCCACAATGCATATGGTCAGTAGAGGGGGTTTTTTCATCCCTATTAGCATGCTTTTAAAAGTATGATATACGTTGATTATAATGTGAGATAATTACGTTCTCACTCGAACCTGTGATCTGAATACTCCAGTAACAATTTTTTTTAATTTATATGAAACATAATTAAAGAAAGCCCTCAGTGAAAACGCCTTCTTGTTTATTTTACAAGCATCTAATTATTTTACAAGTGGCTAAATTAAAGAAAAACATATTTATCAAAAGGATCATTTCAAATTCAATGCCATGTATTACTGCTGGGACAAACACCCAGTTAAGATGATACTAAACCTAAGAAGACCAGTAATTATTCTATCTAAATAAAAGCAGACCATTCTGTTTTTGAGATAATGGCTCAGATGGAAGTCAGCAAAAACTTCAAACCTAAATAAAGCAATATAAGTAATACTGTCCATGGATTATAATAGGAAAAGGTGCCTTCTACTGTCCTCTGAAGCCAACCAAGAGAAGTATTTTAATTGAAGGAAGTGGTCTAAACAGTTTCCAATGTGGTCATTCTTCTGCCTGACAATGTAATGTGACCTAGTGCATGAAGTGCTGCTCTGTAAATGTAGGTAATTTAGTCAGCGCTCAATTGTATCAGAGACTGCACCTTTAGGATCTTTCTACCTCATTTTACTCGCTGCTAAAATGTGGACACTGCTGCCATCATAAAATTTCGGGAAGTTACATAAAAGAACACTATAATATTCATTAGTCCTACATATGGCTGTTTACTAAACATACATGCTGGGATTTTCCTTATCTCGGTTCTGAAATTTCAAATTATGAACAATTAATTCACGTGTCAAATGCCCAAATGCAAAGACAAAAGCTGTGATACAAAATTTCCTCTTTTATCATAATCTTTGGAGCTTTCCACAGCACTGCAAAATTATAATCTAGAACAGTCTTGCAAACAAATTATGAAGAGTTTTAAGCTCAAAGAACACTATCTTTCCTAACTACATAAGAGGCAATGACAGGTTTTTTTTAAACCACAAAGCACATTAAATGTATGTACTCTAGTGTATGTCTACTACCACAATATATATTGAATAAAATGGATTCCAAACACAAAATAGAACTTGAAGTTTTGTTTACATCACACACACACACACACACACACACACACACACACACACACAAATCCCAAACAATGACTCTATCAGGGGTTCTTCGTGAAGTCATAAAATATACATTGATGGTACATCACTACTCTCTAATTAGGAATGGAGATTTAGCTAGTGATTTTCCCTCTAACTTTATTAAACTAGTATTTTAAGTAACCTTTCATTTCTGAAAAATTCTAGTACATTCTCAGCTCTATTTTCATCCAGTCTATAGGCAATAAGCAAGAATGAAGGAAATAATTTTTTTCAGGAACTCCACATTTATATTGCCTCCGGTCAGACAATCTTAAAATAATTTTGATGGGTTTCTTCCCTTTAACCTAGGATTAAAAAAAGAATCCAAAAGCACTAAAAAAAATAGTAATAAAAATAAATTTAAAACCCACAAAAAAGTAAATGTATAGCATTTCCCCATTTAATAGTGAAAATGGTTCAGCAAAGCAGCCTCAATATCTTTCCATTTTTCAGAAACAACCTACTTATTATGTGGCTACTGAGACCACTGAAATAATATCCCAACCTTGAGGATAAATAAGAATAGGAACTGGACAAGAAGCTCCAGTTTCATTTTTAATCTACAACAGGATCAGCCCAAGAGCTAAACCTAACCACCTATGTTTGTAAATAAAGGTTTATTGGAACACAGCCACACTCATTTGTTTTCATATGACTGTCTTCATGCTACAATGGTAGAGTTGAATAGCTGTGACAGATGCTGTATGGCTCACAAAACCTAAAATATTTACTATCTGGTAGTTTACAGATAGTTTGCCAACTCTTGGCCTACAATATCTAAAATTGATGAAAATTAGTATACATAGGTCTATGAGATAAAAGGTTAACCAATAACGCATAAAATTTACTTTTATTTATGTTACAGTGTATTGAACAGACTCTATGGGCAAACTCTGATGGTACTCACCTGATTAAAAAGCATTCTAACACTCATACACTGCTGTTGGGAATGCAAAATACTGTGGCTGCTTTGGAAAGTAGTCTGGCAGTTCCTCAAAATGTTAAACACAGAGTTACCAAATGTTAAACACAGAGTTACCATTTGACCTAGCAATTCCACTCCTACATATATACCCAAGAGAAATAAAAATATATGTCCACACAAAAACTTGTACATCAGTGTCCACAGCAGGATTATTTATGATAGCCAGAGGGGGAAAACCACCCAAATGGCCCATCAGCTGATGTATGGATCAATACAATGTGGTATATCCACATAATGGAATATTAATGGGCCTTAAAAATGAAGTACTGATGTATCTACAATATGGATGAACTTTGAAAACACTATGCTTAGACCAAGAAGCAGTCACAAAAGACCACATACAGTAGGATTCCATTTATATGAAATGTCCAGAACAGGCACTGCTATAGAGATAGAAGGTAGATTGGTTGTTACCTAGGGCTAGGGATGGATGGGGTTGAAAGCTAACATATACAGGGTTTCTTTTTTTGGTGATGAAAATGGCTGAAAGTTTCTTGTGGTGATGGTTGCACAACTCTGTGAATATACTAAAACGCATTGAATTGTACACTTTAAATTGGTAAATTGTATGGTATGTGAATTATATCTCAATAAAGCTGTTACCAAAAAAATGCATTCTATTAATCTGCTGAAACATCTAAAATCAGAATGTTAGTCTTTTTTTCTTTTATTTAAAAAAATGCTTATTTATTTTGAGAAAGAGAGAGAGAGAGCATGTGCGCACATGTGGGAGAGAGAGAGAGGGAGACAGAGAATCCCAAGCAGGCTCCATGCTGTCAGCGCAGAGTGCAATGTGGGGCTCAATCCAGGTAAAGTTACTGATCTCCCTCTTCCTCAGTTTCCTCATCTGTAAAAGGAGAGAGGGTGATTGCCTCAAAGGGAAGGGTTGTGGCCAAGGTTAAGTTAGAAAAACATCAAGAATTTAACACCAGGTCCAGCATATAATGAACACTCAAGCCATAGAATTTGAGACCAAAAAAATAAAAAAAAAAGTGTGTGTGTGTGGGGGGGGGGAATTCCTAAAGTTGTCCCTAAAAACTCTAACCAAATGCTTATTGTTTGAATTTCTTATAATACAGGTTACCTGTGTCACTCAACTAAAATAGTAACTGTGAACCCAAAACTGCTCTTAAAAAATAAGGTTATTTTAAAAAATAGGATAAACCTTTTTCTAAGTTTCGTAAGATTTAATTTTCTCTACCTGTATTCCTCTACTCCTTGTGCTAAATGAGGAAATGGGCATAAAAAGACGACATGAGTTACCCAAGAAGACTAATAAATCATTCAAGCCTTACCTCTGCTTGTAATGGTGTCTCCAACTTTTACTACTAGATGGTCCCAGTTTCTGGATTGCTCACTTAACGCTCACTCCTTCAATAACTGAGTACTTACTATGTGTCAGTTACCAAGTTATGCTGAGGATACTAGGTGAATAGTCAGATGCAGCCCTGCCTTTAACAGGACTTCATGTCGAGTTATATTACACTTGAACTATTTGTCAACTTCTCCCATTGACAGAACTCCTTGAGGCCAGAGAACTCAAGTACTTGATGAACAATGGGGCACCTGGCTGGCTCAATGAGTGGGGCATACAACTCTTGATCCAGGGTCATGAGTTTGAGCCCCACATTGGGGGTAGAGTTTACTTTAAGAAAATTAGAAATATTTTTTTAAATTATACTGGCAATTAAAATAACAATACCTACCCTTTAGTCATTTTACCCAGATCATGTTATTTACTCCTCACTAATCCTGCAAGGCATATACTATCACCCTCATTTTACAAATAAAGAACTGAGAGTGAGAGAGGTTAACTAACTTGGCCAGGGCCACACAGCTAGAAACGAATGTATAAATGAACAAATGAATAAACTGTTAGCACCACTAACAATTTTATACACGTGATAGGAAAGAATGTTCATTTCACCATATTATTTATGTAATTGAGCCTGTGTTTAGCACTGAGAAAGTGCACATTTGGAAATTGTTGAAACTTATCTACATAGCTGCCAAAAGTAATTTGAGTATCTCAGAGACATTCTAGAAATAAAAAATACTTATGCTGCACTTTACAATCACTAATCCATGCAAATAGCTTGTGAAGTGGCTATCATTCTTTCTATAAATAAGGAGAAAATGGCCACACTGTGCCCAAAGGCTACCAGATCATATCTTAGGGGGCTGTCTCACAAAGCTACAAAACAATGTTGATCCATATGTTTGGGGGAAAGTACATACCAAGGGTAAGCAAAAAGGCTGAAAATCTACGATGTTTCCTAAAACCACAAATTAGATTCCATAAAATAGCAGTGGTATGATGGTAATCTGCACATCTTAGCAGGGTTAGAGATCTCATAATTGAATTAATAACATCAAGAGTATCTTAATACAACATTAGAATCTGCATATAGCTAGGCAGTAATACTTCCATCCTAGATTTAAATACACCAAGATACTCTAAACTCAGGGTTAAAATTAAAAGCCTGAAATACAGACTCAACATAGTATAGTTTGGATATTATTAAACTACACAGAGAACACAATCATCATTCCAAACTGTAAATGATTCAAATATTCAAAACAGTGGCAACAAAGCAAAAAAAAAAAAAAGTGTATTAAAAGAAATAAAAAAGACTGGAATGCTACAATGAAATAATGTGCACTTTCATAGAAAAAAATGGGCTTAAGTACAATAAAGGAATCATTTCTTACTGTGAATGGATGTGGACAACTAAAAGAAAAGCCAATGAACAAATGTAGTTGGGGAGGGGCGGGGGGAGGGATGTGAAAGAAGAGGAGACTACTACACTCATTCAATGGGGACCCAAAACCTTGAGACAAGGAAGGATACATGCAGTTCCTGTGGGGAAGGGATTTAAGAAAATAAGAATGGTTTGACTACTGTTAAGAACTTAAAGTAAATTTAAAGTATCTAAAATTTACCATATCATTTCATTAAAGGCTTCCATTTAATTGACAGTTATGCACCAAGCAGAGGAATGAAAAGTACCTAATCTTAGGAAAACCAAATGGTTTTACCTTAAAGCCAGCCATCAAAATCTGCAACACACAATTATAATGAAAAAGAAACCCGTTCCTTCTTCTTTTTACCCTAAATACATTGGCGTAGAGATAGATTCACAGAGAAACAGTATATTACCAACATGCACAGAAATGAGGCCAGACCTTGCTTTCCAGTTACACCATGAATTGATATTGGACATTATATTCATTTTGATAAATGCTTTAAATTGTCTGTTATAAACAAGCCTTCTTTTTAATCTTCCACCACAGTGTTGGCATTTTACATTATTGATCCTCCCCACTTTAAAACTTCTGTGATGTCCAGCTATCCTGACTCTTGTAGCTCTGTGAGTTTTAGAGAAACCCACAGCTCCCTAGTTCAGTTACCTGTGAAGAACTCATTCGCTCAGTTTTACTTCCCACACCTTCACATTCCAGACCTCTCAACCAAACTCCAGGCCAGCATTTCCAGCAATGTCTACTTAGAAATGGCTTGCACTCAACTCAAAGCTACAGTACCAATCCATACCATGGAATACGGGGCAGCAGTTTAAGGGGAGACAGAGTTCGACAGAGACATAGATGGATACGGAAAGGTCAGCAGAGACAGTATTTTTCTACGGAAAATTAGTATTTCAGCATAGTGTGCAAATATGATCCCATTCAGGTTTTTTTTAAGTTTATTTATTTATTTTGAGAGAGAGTGAGAGCAAGAGAGAGCAGGGGAGGGGCAGAGAGAGAAGGAGAGAGAGAATCCTAAGGAGGCCCACACCAATGCACGGCTTGAACTCACAAACTGTGAAATCATGATCTGAGCTGAAACCAAAGAGTCGCAAGATTAACTGACTGAGCCACCCAGGTGCCCCATCCGATTCAGTTTTTTAAACAAAACCTTCCAGAAAGATGTACAAGAACTGGACAATGGTTACCTCTGGAGAATGGGGCTATGGATGGTGGGAAAGTGGATGGAGAGAGGCTTATTTACCTTTGTACAGTCTATATTTTAAAATTAATTTTATAATTTATTTTATAAGACTAGTTACTTTATAAAGAGAAAGTAATAGAAAATTATTACATCTCAACATTGCAAATACATGTTAACTTCCATTAAGTCAAACTGGCTTCGGACACTAAATCCTCCTGGTATAGAAAGACAGAGAGATTCTCCCTGTACTGACTTGGGGCTCTATGACCAATCATACCATAATATTATAATGGCCATCAGGGTAATTACATTTTACTCAGTTGAAAGAGCAGATACCAAGACACTGGGTGGCCCCTGGAGAGAAAGAAAAGAGAGCAGATCCTAGCACCTTGAACCCTGTAGCATGAATTCAGAGCCATAGGTGGTGGTTTTAGAATCTGCACTGTCAGTTGCAACTAAAACATAAAACCAAAAATGCCCGAGCTGCACACCCCCTCGGCTTGTTGGCCGGGGTCAGGTACCTGCTGTGCAGCGGTAACTCAGTCACTTGACTAGACACTGACAACCCAGCAGCTGCGGTGCAGTATATGTTTTTCAGAGTCCGTGAGAACTGATCTCAGGATTTTTAGCACAGGATATAGGAATAACCACCCCGTGGTAACCACCCCACCCTCACTCCCAACAAACACCTATCTCTGAAACCTCATTACTTCTGGTGTGGCAAGTTAGAGGAGGACTTAACCAACTATTCTGGTTGTTGGAGCAAGGCAATTGAAAGGAAAAACTTGGAAGAGTAAAAGGGGTAGAGGAAGTTCCAAAACAAATTATATTTTGGATGGATGGGCAAGATTCTGTATTTCCATTTCTAAAGAATGTGTACACTTACCAGTTTGGTGACAAACACCAATATTGCGTTAAAGAGAAAGACAAAAAGTAAAAATAGATAAAACAATGAATGGTAGTATGGAACCTCTAATAAAGAGATAAGAAATATAACGAGAAAGTTGAACGATTAAAATTTGCCATAAATAGGAGTGCCTGGGTGGCTCCGTCGGTTGAGCATCCAACTCTCGATTTTGGCTCACGTCACGATCTCAGGGTTTGTGAGTTTGAACCCCGCGTTAGGCTCTGTGCTGACAGTGTGGAGCCTGCTTGGGATTCTCTGTCTCCCCTTTCTCTCCACCCCTCCCTCCCTCCCTCTCTCTCTACAAATAAATAAACTTTAAAAAATAAAATAAATTTTTAAAATCTGCCATAAATAAAGTCTGAAAATGAAGGCCTGGGCCTTCCTTGAAAGAAACCCAATGCAGCATTTTTCACAACTGGAATCAGCAGCAGAATGCCACATGAAATGAATGGACTTTAGAACCAGTTGGAATTGCATGTGATCTGGGGCAAGTAACCCCTCTCTGAATCTCAGTGTTTTCTGTAAAACAGGTATAATCAGAGGAGATAATATATGTAAAATGCCTAACATTAGAAGAAATAAATGTCAATACCCCTCATGAAGTAAGCATGAGGGGTATAAAAATTTTTTTTTGTTTTTACTTTGAAACAAGCTTATGTCAAAGTTCTTTTAAACGGTGCTTCTGGCAAATTTAAAATGTGAAAACATTTGCAAAAATGCAGTAACTCAAGAACAATCTCAGAAAGTAAGGCATACTTGCTTCTTTTATTTATTGGTCAGAGCTACAACTGGAGATGGTAAAAGAATTTTCAATTTAAAAGAAATATCCAGGAACACAATTTAAGGGCACATTAGAGAGACAGTTTGTCCGGTGAAACCGTTGCAGATCCAAGGTGAAAATGGAGGAAGGAGTGAGCTGTGCATGTCAAAGACACAGAAGCATGTCAGAGTCGTGGAAGGTAAGGGAGACACAGGAAGCATTTATACAGACAATGTGCAAGTGACACTTCAGAAACTCCAAGTCCTAAGACAGTCTGTAAAAAGTGGACATGAGGAGACTCTGAGAAAGTTGTTCACACACAGAAAAGCCAATGAGTAGCTCAGTTCCCTCTAAAATGGTCCCAGAAGCAAACTCCATCATCAGAAATCAACACTGCTTACCTACTCCCAAAAAGGTCTGCCATGTGCAGGAATCCACCACCGTGTTTAACAGGTTTTTCTTCTATGGAACTCCGGTTAAACCCCCTTGGCTTGACTCTTTCTGGGCCACCAGCAGGCTAGCTGGCGACTGTGTTTCTTATACCTCATGTGATTGTCACTCGGATCAACCCCTTCTTTCATGAAACATCTACTCATTTCTGGAAAATTCCTGGTTTCTTCAGGCTCACACTTTCCCAAACATTAAAAACTAATTTGCCTATAATGACTAGATAAAATTTCCCAGAAAGATGTTCCAACATTTTGTAATGTTCCCCTTTGTGGGTACTGGAAACCATTATCAGTGGGCCAATCAATATATGCGAAAGCCATAGTAATTAGTAAAAATAGTAAAGCTGAGTTTTTCTTCGTGTTAAATTATATACCTTACAAATTATTAACCCAGCATTTACATAAAGGCTGCATTTAACTCAATTCTCTGGTAAACAGTGTTACTGGGATGTCAAGTATGGAATTTAAACTATATAAGCAACATAACCATACTCTTTTAATAGAGTATATGTGCAAACACAATCTGTACTAAACTGATAAACCTCTTAATATTAAATTAAGTCACTCTAGTAGACAGCCATCATCAACTGCTATTGAAGCAATCCCCATTCCGGGTTGTTCCAAACATCAGTCACTATGTTAGCATTACACAGATGAGCATCATAAATCAATGCGAATCTTAAAAGACCCAAGAAATCAAAGCCAAACACAGGCTGAAACAAAATTCTTACACAACAAGGCTCAGAAACACAGCATAGAGAAGATAAAACTCATATTTGGGTCTCTTGGCTTCAATACCTCCCCAAAAAACATTCTACATTTCAAAACCTGTAAGCCTCTGAAAAGCCAGTCCCAAAATATTACATACATAACCTAAGTTTTAAACCAATGACTCAATCGTAACTGCATATCAGAACCACTTAGAGAGCTCCCAAAAAATACCAATGTCCAGCACCCACCCCCAGAGATTCTGATTTTATTGCTCTGACACAGGGCCCTGGCATTGATCTTTTTTAAAAGCTCCCCTGGTGATTCTAATATGCAGCCAGGTGGAGATCCACTGCTTTAAACGAATACAGCCTTTTGGGACAATAATTGCTCTGAGGTTGATAAACATGCTTTTTGCCTTTTAATGAGATTTTATTAAAACTGCTCAACTCATTCCATAGTCAATGAGCAACTGTTACATTGCAGGCACTGTGTTAAGTAATGGAGAAAGATATATATGTTCCCTGCCCTCAAGAAGTTCCTTGTTAACTAGGTAGAGAGACTCATAAATAAGAAACTGTAATTAAATATGATAAGTGTTCTCAAGGTACAAGCAAATTCAGCATGCTTCACAAACTTCCATGTCATCCCTGAGCAGGGGGTCACGCTGCATCATTTCAATTTTAGTATGTGTCCTACCGAAGCAGGAAAGTCAGAAGTTACAGGTTACTAAGAACCCTAAAAATGAGGGTAAATATTCACCCTCCACAAGGTGAAAACGGTGTGCATTTTGCTATTCTCTTTCACAGAAACTGCTGTACCATGAAGGTAGGTATTTCTGTGTTTTAATCTGGATGAATCTTCTTAAAATTTCCTTCACGGAATATTACTGATTGTACACTTATCTCTAAAACTCTACATTTGCAAAAGATGCAGTGAATAATCATGACATAAAAATTAGCCAACTTCCTGCATTTGCGTAAAAACCTTTCTTTTCCACTAATTGCTATATCTTACTAAGACAAGAAGTTTTGGGGCTATGATAAGGTCCCATCATTGGTGATGCGATTTGTTTTAGTCACTTGAAAGATGTTACACAGGAAAATGTTATGGAAACAATAGGCATTCGAAGGAGCTTTTGTAAGACTTTCAAAAACAAGAAACACAAGGGGAAAGAGTTTAATTTTTTAAAAAACGATATGCCATCCTCCCAATATTCATAATGAACCAGGCACATGATTCCCTCCAAGACAGTGGATGAGTGAGTGAGTGGATAAGAAGTGAGGTAGGGGAGTGAGTGGGTGCTCAATTGATCTTGAAAATTGAAATCCATTTTAAAGTATCTCGGTGGAAATTTAAACCTATTAAGACCTAAGGTCAAAAACAATTCGTGATACTAATTTGGGATAAAAGAAAATCACAATTCTAGAGAACCTGGATAGAAATCAACAAAAAGGCTTCCACTACAAGTGAACAGCTTCAAGACCTTTCTGTGTAAATCTGGAGTTGAACAAATTCTAAGTTAAAATGTATGCTGTCAAGGTCCCTACAAGAAAATCTCAAGTGAATTTCAATTTCCAGATCAATATATGCTGAGACAATTTACCGGAGAAACCTTCAACCTTTACACAGGGTGAGGAACATTATCATTACATTCTTTACCATGAAGGCTACCTTGAATTCATTATTTCACGAAATGGCATATTATAAATGGCACTGACCAAGTCCGATTTTGTAGGCTATGAATGAGATTTCACGTTCACAATCATTAAGGTAGCCACAGCGTGCCTATCACCTCAGAATTAGCTTGCTCTCCCTCCTTATGCAGTTCTGAAGCGACAGAAAAGATGAATTTAGTTCTACCAGAGGTGTTTCCTGAAAACATTCTATCAGTTATAAGCCAGCAGAATACTGATTGTGCTAATGTGATGCTGACCACTTCTTTTTGATACCTAAAGAGATCACATCATCAGTCTTCCAGACCTTAAGGAATCAGAACTGGTTACTAACATTGATCCAATGACGGTTACATTCCGTCATCACAATATAATTAACATTTTAATTTCACATATTCCAATTATGACTTTGCTGGCTCATTTAAAGCAAATGTAACTAAGACACAACAAATATCACTCACCCACACAGTCGTTTGGGAGCTTTTGGGAAACACCTAATTTACCTCACCTGGGTGCTAAGAATGAAGCAACCAAGGAGATTTTTTTTTTTTTTTAACGTATTTGTCTCTATGGAACGGTGCTATCCACATACGCCTATGGAGCACCTGAAATGTAGCTAGTCCAACTGAGAAACTGAATTTTGAATTTTATTTAATTTTAATTAATTACAATTTAAATTTAGAAAGAGATATCGATTAGGTTATTAGAAAACTTTTAGATATGTTTGAGAAAACTTGGGTGTGTGAATCTACTTTTGCAAATGCAAATGTCATGAAATCTAATACAGATCAAGTATTTCCGATGAAAATTTAGCTTAGCGTCAGAGCTGAGATGTGTTGTTAGTGTAAAACACACACTGGATTCCAAAGACTAAGCACAAAAGAAAGAAAGGATGTAAAATATCTCATAAATAATTTCTACACTGAATACGTGTTGAAGTGCTAACAGTTTTGGGTCTACTGGCTTAAATAAAATATTTGATTAAAACCGACTGCACCTATTTGCTTTTAATTTTTTTAATGCGGCTATTGCAAAATTTACATATGTAAAATTTTTGTCTATAAAATTACATATGTGCCTTGCATTATATATCTTTTGGACAGCGCTGCTCTCGAGCACTTCCACAAACACTTTACCAGGGCGCATTTGGATATCCTTCTTCTAGTAGACAGGCTGGTCATGTAACAATAGGGGCAAGGAGTAACATGTCCTTGTACCAATTGGGTCTGAGGAAAGTGTGTAGCCAGCTCTACCCATAATTTCACCATGTGAGGCAACACTGTAATACCTCAACATAGAAGAAAAAAAAATGAGTTATCAGCACTTAAACAAATTGAAATCCAGTACTGCAGACAACTTAAAAGGGATACAGTAAACTGCTCTAAGGTCTTGGTTTCATTTCCCAACTGCGGACCTTAAAATAGACAATAAAGCACCGCTTCCAAAAAGAGGTAAAATATTTCAACGGTAGCTACCCAGCAATCCTTCATAAAGGAGCAAAAATTGCTCTTAAATCTGATCTCAACTTCTAAAGGCACAGAATACACGCTGAACTAGGAAATCAACTTCAGATCGCCAGCCTTTGCCTCACAAACAAATTAGCAGGATTGTGCACTTGGAATACTGTTTGACAAGAATGAAAAGGAAACTATTCAAAACAGATTTAAGGAATGGACAATTAGATGAGGAACTGCAGATTTAATTCTCAATCAGCACTGTGATTAATCTGATTCCCTGCTTTTCCCTAGTGTAATTATACAACACAGATGAAAGGATGAGCATTTGGACTGTCAGTTCTATATTCTAGACCAGCCCGGTGACTCAAAGCAGACGGCTCTGCCACACGAACCACCACCATCCCAACAACAGTCGAGGGAAGCCTCGAACACTGATTTAACAGTCATTGCATAACGAGGCATTAAAAATTCGGATACCCCCAACTCTTTCCACGCTGGCCTACACCGGGTAAGGAATTTGCTGAAACTGAACGCACCCCGTCTGAAAATGACCCCGTCCAATCCGGGCATGGGGTGAACACAAAGACATCTATCTAATATCCTGCACAATAGACACACACCCCACAATTAAAAACCCTGGACGTTCTCTCTCTATCGGTCCATGCAAGCAGAGGAAATGCAAGCTGCTCTTTTCCTTAATGGTCTGTGGTACACGCAAGGTAACAATAACCCCAACTGTTCCCAGGAAGCAACTATAAAATCGGGGCTGCCACGTCCCTGTGCAACCGTCAGATAAAATGCAGACAGCGGATTTCGGCCGGCCGCACGCCTCGTGGGGTGGCCGACCTCGGCTCGGTGACTTCCACGGCTGGCTGAGAACCCCTGGGACCCCCGCCCGGCAGGAGGTCCAGGTACACGTCTATAAATACGCCCGGGTGAGGAGGACGAGGGAGGCGGAGGGGAGGAGGGCAGGGGGCAGGCCCGGAGCGGGTGCCGGTGCGGGAGGACCCGGGCATCACTGAAATGCATTTTTCCACACTCCCGCTCCCTCGCGTAGCGACTCACTTGCCGATCACCTCGCACAGCTCGTACACATCCTCGAACAGCACGTCGTCGTCGGCCATGGTCCGGAGGGGACAGCGGCCGCAGCGTGGAGGGCTCCGAAAACGGGGGTGGGGGCGCCAAAGAGCTCAGTGCCCGGCCCCTGGCTCTCCTCCCCTCAGGACCCGCGAGCCCTCGGTGCTGAGGACGCTCGAGTGGGGCTGCGAGGCCCGGAGACTGCGGCGCCTTCCTCTGCGGGCGACCGCCCCGGCGCGGGCGGCGGGGCCGGGGCGCGGGAGCGAGGGCGGCCCGGGCCCGGCGCCGCCCGCCCGCCCGCTGCTCCTCGCGCTGCTCGGGCCGCGCTGCCCGGCGTGTGGATCCTCGGGGACCGCGCGGCGCCGCGCTCTCCGCCCGTCAGCCCGCGCGGGCCGCGAGGCCGCGACCGCTCCCTCTGCCGAGGCTGGCTCCGGCGAGGCGCGGGGCAGCTCGGGCTACAGGGGGGGCCGCGGCAGGACCATGGAGGGAGGATCGCCGCGGAGGGAGGTGGCGGCGGCAGATCGGCGCTGGGGACCAGGAGGCGGCGGCAGAGACGCTCCCTCCTCCTTCTCCTCCTCCCGCCGCCGCCGCCGCCCGCCTGAGAGTGGGAGGGGGCTTCGCGGGACTGGCTGTCTGTGCGGGCGGGAGCCCCGGCCACCGCCTTCAGCTCCTCCTCCTCCGCCCCAGCCGCCGACCAGCTCGCGAGCCCCGCGCACCCGCCTCGCGCACACACGCCCTCCTCCCCCTACGGCCGCGCGGCTTCCAGAACCACAGGCCCCGCCCACTCCAGCCCGTCGGGAGGCGGTGGCCGAGGGACCGGGAACGGGGCTGAGCGGCGCATGCGCGCGCCACGGGTCACGTCACGGCGAACGGGCGGGCGTCGGGGATCTAGAAGGGGCGGGGGGGTCGGCCCGAGGGGCGCGCGGGCGGCAGCTGCTTAGGCGGGGGTCGGTGGGGTCGTCCCCTCCGCGACCGAGCAGCGGAAGGGGACCAGGGACAAAAGGTCCACGACCGAACGCACGTTCTTGGCTCTCTGCGGCGAGAGCCTCGAACCCTGGCTGCTCCCCTCTCTTCTTTTGTAACCGCAGGAAGCCTTTCCCGGTTTTTGCTGGGGAAAGACGCTGGGAAAGGTTCCTAATGAATGGGAAAAACAAGAAGAGAGGTGGAGAGGCTGTCATTCCAGACCCTGCTGGGCGGCGGATGCTTTTAGTGCCACTGTGCATTCCTTAATGAAAATGAGGACTGGGGAAGGAGAGTCGTCCACCTACAAGAAAAGGACTAAACAAAAACTATCCAGGAACGTGTGCACCAATGAGGAACAATTCGTAGAGACAGCCTCTCCGCATTCTGTCCCAAACTCAACGAATATCTGTCCAGCGCTTGCCCTCCGTAGAGACAGCCTAGAGAGAGGTCAGGAAGGCAGGGACAGAGACTTTAAGCCTCTTTTTCATCGCCTACCCCTACCCCCAAGCTTTCAGTACCTACCCTGCTCCCTGTACTTCCTACAAATGTTAGACATGTCAGGATAAAAATGCAACTAGAGGGAGTGGATGCACAGGGTCAGCCAGGGAATGAGGTTCTGGGTGTTGCCGCTGTGCTAGGTTGTATTCAATATGAAGATTTCTGTTCAACTGAGCATGTGCAGAATGAGCCAACGCCATCAGACAGGTATATGCCTCAGTTAAGGACCAATAAAAAAAGTCTTTGTTCCTCTGCACAGCAGAAGTGCCCAATTAGTTCATATAAGTCAGCTTCTAGAAATCGTCCGGTAAAATTCTCGGTGCAGTAATAAAAAAAAAAAAAAAGAAGAAGAAGAAAAAAGAAAAAAAAAGAGATAGTGTTTATCAAAGTGGGGGGGGTGGAGACAGCCTATTTTCTCTTCAGAAACATTTTGTGCAGACCCTTGACCACTCCCTCAACAGACTGAGAAATTTGCCAGTGCTAAGGATTTGAGTACTAAACACTTTTTAAAACGCAAATCAGAGGAAAAATATAATTGTATGAGAAGGTCTTCCCTGTTTCCCCAAAAACTTGTGCATTCTCTAGACAAGGGAGCCTTAGAGCCTGAGAAACATTGCTTCCATTGAGGGTCCAACAGTTTCAAGTCACTGTCACCCTAAGTTGGCATGTGCACTTGGTGTCAAATGAATAAGGCCATCACTCCATTCTGCCCTGAAGTGCACAGTGACCCTCACAAGTCACCTTGCTGGCTTCACTTCCTCTTCCCAGCCCAAGTCTGAGTTATGCCAAGACTTATCAACTTCATTTTGGGGCTCGTTATCTTCCATAGGGGTCAATACTCAGAGGTAGAAAAGGACAATTATAAAATAAAAGACAGTGCTTGGGGCACCTGGGTGGCTCAGTCACTTGAGCATCTGACTCTTGGTTTCCGCTCAGGTCATGATCCCAGGATAGTGGGATCAAGCCCCATGTCAGGCTCTGCACTGAGCATGGAGCCTGCTTAAGGCTCTCTCTCTCTTTCTGTATCTCTCTCTCTCTCTAAAATAATAAAAAAGAAAAGAAAGTGGAGTTAAATAAAAAAGACAGTTATAGAGACAGGGTTACACCCTGCATATGGAATCACAGCCAGTGTAGATCTGAAAAGAGCCTTAGACATCAGCCAGTCCAAATCAGTCATTTACAGATGTGGGGGATGTGATGGTTGCTCTCTCGGAAGCCATGCCACTCCTCCACCATGAGGTAGCAGCTCTGGGTTTGATATGGGATTGTAACCACCTCACCTGGAGATTCATTAAACTAATAAATGCAACCCTCTTGCCACAATGATGGACCTATCTTAATCAGCTCTTGCATTCCGTGGTCACTGACCTTGAGAGGTTCAAGGTCTTCCAATCAGCACAAAGCTCAGGACTTTTCCCTTATGATCTCAAAACACTCTCTTTCTCCCCACCCCACCGCCCCAACCCCTACATTGGCTTTGAACTTTTGCCATCAGACATCTTGTACCCATCAGGGTAGTCAGACCCAAGATGAAGGTGGAATTGGGGGGCGACAAGGTGGAGATGTCCTCAGTGACATTATCAATCTCTTGTTTAGCCAACTCTCTACACTTTCTGGTCACATAAGGCAATGAATTCCCTTATTCAAACCATTTTGAGTTGAGTTTCCCGTTACTTTCACATAAAGTATCCTACAAATGGTACAACAGATGAGAAAAATGCAGAGACAAACATATGTCCATGGTCACATATTTCACTGAGCATCTCATCCGAATCTAGCTCTCCCAGCTCCCGGTGCGATATTTAGTCATACAGAAGTTCTCTGCAATACACATCCCTCAGAACTTGTAGCATGCATTGTGACTAGAGGTGGCTCATCTCTACTTCTACAACTAAAATGACCGAAGCTTTCAAATGAAGTTAATTCTTCTCTGGGCTTCTTACAAAAATCTAATACTCTTGCAACAAATAAGTGCAAGTATAAATGGTCAGGTGTCCATAACCTGTTTTGGTTTAGTTTTCACAAAGAAAATGTTAAAGTAACTAGGTATATCTATTAGCTTGTGTTCAGATTTTTAAAATTTTTTGTAATGTTTATTTATTTTTGGAAGAGAGAGAGAGCATGAGCGAGGGAGGGGCAGAGAGAGAGGGAGACACAGAACCTGAAGCAGGCCCCAAGCTCTGAGCTGTCAGCTCAGAGCCCGACGCTGGGCTCAAACTCAGGAACCATGAGATCATGACCTGAGCCAAAGTCAGACGCTTAACTGACTGAGCCACCCAGGCTCCCCATGTTCAGATGTTTATAACTACATACAACAGCAGTTTAAACAAATGGGGGGGGGCTTATCTTTCTCATAGAGCAGGAAGTCTGGAGGTGGGTTATTACTAACGCTGGATCAGCTACCCCACAGTATCATCAGTGGCCAGGTTCTTTCTTTCCACTCTGTGACCCTTGACATGTTAGCTTCTCATCCTCAGGCTTGTTCTGTCATCATCACAAGGTGGCTGCTACAATTTCCAGCATCATACTGCATTCAGAGGCAGGAATCAGGAAGGCAACAAGGGTAGGCAAGGCCATTTTGGTCCCTCTCCCATCCCTTATTAGGGAAAGAAAATGTCTTTTTCCCATATCACTGGCCAGAGCAAAGTCACATGGCAGCTTCACCTGCTGGCGACGTGGATATCTGACTTTTCCTGCCTCCTCTTGGAGGCGGGCAAGAGAGAAACAGGTGGGGAATGGACTCTGGCAGCCAATCAGCAGTATTTCCAATATTAGGGAAATTATCAATGAAATAACTTTAGATCTTCATCATAATGTAGGTATACCTCAAGTATATAACTGATATAACTGTACTGATATATATATATATTTAAATATTCAGAAACGTTAAAAAACCCATAAGGATGGAGTTGGTACTAGAGAAATTTGATTCTCAGATGTCAGTGAAAATCTGCAATGACTTTGAGGTACTGGCATTAGACATTCTCAGGTTGTTGGGCTCCCCCATAATTTCAACATAACACAGATATAAAGGGGAATAACACACTCTAGAGAAATATTAGCATGAGTACAATACAAAGGTCAGTGTGGCATAGGGTTAATTTAGGCAATTCAGGGTTCAGCCTCATTCTGTAGCTATGATTGTTTAAGCACCTAAATTATTACTGAATTAATGAATAAAATTAAGAATGACACTGTTCTTAACCAGAATAAAGTTATTGCCTTGTGATATAAGCAGGATGCTCTAAGCTGAAATGACAGACACCATCAGTGTCTCCAGAAAAAGCTGCATATACTAGGCTTATACCCTATCATACTGCGAATCATTTATTTTATATTCATCTCGAATATCATGTTGCAAATCATTTATTTTATATTCATTCAATGAATGTCTATTCTAAGCACTTGAGGTTACAGGTACAAATAAAGCAGACATGGTCTCTGCCCTTGCCAAATTTTGCTCTAAAAGGAAACAAGTAGCAGGCAAGTAATTACAGTGAAGAGTGATGGTCATTATGTTGTGGGAAGTATGGGGAGCTAATAGCAAGGGGACCTATAGGTCAGGGAAGGCCAACTGAGGAAATGTTTAAACTAAGACTGAAGAAAGGTAGAGAGAACAGCATTTGTGAAGTCCCAGAGGAGAGCAAGAGTATGCTCTTTCGGAGAAGTAGGTCATGGCTGAATCATAGGGTGTAGGAAGAAAGAGGTCAGAGGTGTTAGAGAAATAGGCAGGGGCCAGAAAGCAGAAGCTGTCAAACATCATTTCAAAGAGTTCACCCATGGGGCACCTGGGTGGCTCAGTCAGTTAAGCTTCCGACTCCTGGTTTTGGCTCAGGTCATGATCTCACAGTTCGTGGGTTGGAGCCCCACATCAGGCTGTGAGCTGACAGTGTAGGGCCTGCTTGGGTTTTCTCTCTCTCTCTCTCTCTCTCTCTCTCTCTCTCTCTCCCTCTCTCTGCCCCTCCCCTGCTCATCCTCTCTCTCTCAAAATAAATAAATAAAACTTAAAAAAAAAAGAGTTCACCCACTAGAATACTGCAGATTTTAGTGGCACTAGAGTCTTACATGCAGACTGACCCCCCCCCCAAAGCTCCATGAATGAATGGAAATCTACACAAATACCTCTTCTCTTTGCACTTGGTGCACACTGCCCCCTCCCTTAGTTACTTTTAAAATACGGGTACTACTGTAGTAAATATGAAATCCAATCATTTGAGCAGACACTGTAGGTGCTCCACTCAAATCTCCATTGATTCCTTTTACTACTTCTGTGTGTGCCCCTCCCCCAGCTTCAGCATGTTTTTGCTTCCAAAGCCCATGCCTGGGGCTTCAGACGACTTCCCACAAGTTAGTAGAATTATTTTGCCCATATGTAAGTACCTGGGCGTTTAGGTCTCACCTAATGGCTATTTGTGCAGGATTGTGGAAGCCCAGTTACCTTCCCTGAGGGAGAAGGGACAACTTTGCAGGTTTACTTACCTGCCTGGGCTCCCCTTGGGAATAAGCCCACTGGGCTTTGTCTGGTTCCTGTCCCTCCCTCTTCTACTTCTTTCTCTCATTCCCTAACGGTTTCTCCCCGGGAGTTCTTCCTTAGCAAACCATTTTGAGCTATAACATGAGCAAACCATGGATCCTCTTATCAAGATCTGCTTTGGAGGGGCGCCTGGGTGGCTCAGTCCGTTAAGTGTCCGAGTTCGGCTCAGGTCGTGATCTCACAGGTCGTGAGTTCCAGCCCTGCGATGTGCTCTGTGCAGAGCGTTCAGAACCTAGAGCCTGCTTTGGATTCTGTGTCTCCCTCTCTCTCTGCCCCTCCCCTGCTTGTACTCTGTCTCTCTCTCAAAAATGAATAAACAATAAAAAAAAAAAAGGTCTGCTTTGGGGGAACCCAACCTAAGACAATGGTGTTTCTCAAAGTGACAACCACACCTGAATCACCTGGGAGCTTATGAAAAATGTTCAAAATGTTGATTCCTGGGCTCTATCCATGACTCACTGTATCCAAATGTTCTAAAGCATATCACAGGAATCTGTATTTTTATACGGTCCCCAGGTGAGCCTTAAACACCTAAAATTAAGAACCACTGGTCCAACACTAGCCGCTGAATAAGCTCTCTGAAAAAAAGGAGCCCATGCTGACTTCATCGCTAGGGTGGAGAAACCATAAGAAATGCAAAAGAACACTTCAGGGAGCAGAAATGGATCTGAATACAAATGCATTTCCTTCTGTGAAACTTTGTCTAAAGATTCATTTTACCCTTCTTCTTTTAATATCGCTGGACAAGTCACTGGAAACTTGTTTGACGGCGGAAACAAGATCGTCTTCGGACACAGCACAGTGCCCCTATACACTGAACATGTTATAGCTCAAAAGTTAGCCACTTAAGATCACAAGCATTCACTGGCCTCCTGGAGACTCAACATTGTGTTGCATGCTAATGGGGATTGCAATAGTCAGGTTTCTTTTGCTTGCAAGTGACAGAAGACCCAAACCAGCTTAAACAATACAGAGAATCTATTGGCTCACATAATGAAAACTTGAGATGTATGGTAGCTTCAGGTAAGGCTTGATCCAGGACTCAAATGATTCATTTCTTCCAGTCTTAACCACTGTGCATCTATGGTACTGGCTTCATCTGTAGGTTCCACAAAGTGGCCCCCAGAGTTCCAGGCTTTCCTCCTGAAGAAGCAAAATAGATGCCACTGCTCCCGACTTCATCTCCTTTCAAATCAGCATCTAGGACAAAAGAAATGGAATGTTATCCAGCAGGTCCTGTCCATGTTCTAAGATTCACTCTCTCTCATTGGCCTGGTATGGAGGCACATGACCATCCCTGAACAACTCACTGTAGCGAGGGAATAAGAGTCACTGAATAATGTAACCAATCAGGGCCCACTCTTGAGCTGGGTGTGGGAATCAATCTCTTGGTTGAGAATAAAAAAAAAAATAAGAAAAGTCTCCGAAGGAAAACCGGATACTTTGGGTAGGAGAAGGGCAGAATCAATGGCAAGAAAACTTCCTAGTTTTCCCAGTTACCTAAACACTGGCATTAACTTCATCTTAGCACTCCACCTCTTTCTCCATGTTCAGCTAGTTATCACATCCTGCTGATTTTTCTTTCAAAATTTCTTTGGGATTCTCTATTTCTTTTCCATTTCTTTAGTCTCCACCCCAATCCACTCTCCCATCAACTCATATTTAGATTGCCTCACTTTACTCACTAGGCTCCTGCCTCCAACTGCTTGTCCCATCCTGTTCACCATGGAAAGACCCAATTCAGGCCCGTGAAAGAAAATTCTCAGCATCTAGAACAGTGCCTGGTGTGTAGTAGGCATTCAAAAGGTTTGGGGCGCCTGGGTGGCTCAGTCGGTTAAGCGGTGGACTTCGGCTCAGGTCATGATCTCGCGGTCCACGAGTTCGAGCCCTGCGTCGGGCTCTGTGCTGACAGCTCGGAGCCTGGAGCCCGTTTTGGATTCTGTGTCTCCCTCTCTCTGACCCTCCCCCATTCATACTCTGTCTCTCTCTGTCTCAAAAATAAATAAATGTTAAAAAAAAAAAGGTTAAATGGTGAATAAATGAATGAATGGCTTCATAGCCCTTATCATTTCCTGGAATTCTCTTTTATTTGTTCTGTGGATAGCCTTTCTTCTTCAACCCTTGAACCTAGAAATGGTCTAAAACATGTAAGTATTGGAGCGCCTGGGTGGCGCAGTCGGTTGAGCGTCCGACTTCAGCCAGGTCACGATCTCGCGGTCCGTGAGTTCGAGCCCCGCGTCGGGCTCTGGGCTGATGGCTCAGAGCCTGGAGCCTGTTTCCAATTCTGTGTCTCCCTCTCTCTCTGCCCCTCCCCCGTTCATGCTCTGTCTCTCTCTGTCCCAAAAATAAATAAACGTTGAAAAAAAAAATTAAAAAAAAAAAATAAATAAAACATGTAAGTATTTGGTTTTTTTTCTGTGCAAAAAGCTGATTTTATTAAAGCACAGGGACAGGACCCATGGGCAGAAAGAGCTCAGTACTTTGTATATATTTGTTAAATAGATAAATGACTATGTTTCTTGAATTGGATTAGAGTCACTTATAATTAAGAAGAGATTGAAAAGCCAACAGAAATAGTTAAAGTTTGTTGGATTCTGTTTTTAAGTTTATTTATTTATTTTGAGAAAGAGAGAGTGGGGGGCAGAGAGAATCCCAAGCAGGCTCTGCACCATCAGTACAGAGCCCAACTCAGGGCTCAGTCTCACGAACTGTGAGATCATGACCTGAGCTAAAAACCAAGGGTCAGATACTTAACTGACTGAGCCACCCAGATGCCCCTAAAGTGGTTGGATTCTTGGGAAGAAAATGCACAATGGGAGAAACAAGATTTTTATAGAGGAGGGGAGAGTCAACAGCATCAGAGCTGAAGACTTAACAAAGAGAATAGGGCATTGGATTCATTTCTACTAATTGAAAGTAGTTCTGTGAGCTATCTTTTGTGTAGAAAAATAAATTAAAATCTCAGATACATTTGGAATTTTGCCTTCTGTCTTAGCTATAAGAGATTTCAAAGGTAAAGTGGGAAATTAAATTGGTATCTCCTTAATTCCCTTTCCTGAGTTTCCTGGTGCTTTCTTCCCAGGTGGCTGCGGAACTATCATATTACATGGTAAAAACACACAATCAGCTGCAAAATGTCTAATGGGTGACTTATATTGCACCCAGCCCAGGCTAAGTTGCAAAGAGTCATGTAAGTCACCCAAACCTCAATGGAAAGTAGTATGATTTACTATGCTAAGTGCACTGTGAAAAAGGTCAAGTGATTAATAAGTCACCAATATGAAATACAAGCCTATCGACAGTGGTAGGTTTAATCATTTACCCTCCTCTGGGTACAGATGGAGGAGATCCTCTCTGGGGGTCTTTTCCAGCAGTATGAGTCTGCAAAACTCTCAAGGAGATATTTTCTTCTTACCACCCTTTTTCATAAATGATACTTTCTTTTTGTAAATGGAAACTCTTTTCCTGAAAAATCTTTTTTTCCCATAGAGATAATCTATAACGTCAGGATCTGCACTAATAGGATGTTTTCCATTTCGGTCAAGAGAAGAAAATAACTATTAGATTTTCCACAGGCTGTTTGTGGTAATTCTCAGATCTGATAGGAACTCTTCAATGATATTTTGCCTTAAGTATTCTAATCAAATATTTTCCATTCAAGCTTATTTACCCTTGTTATCTATTTTAAATTGTCTTGTAATGGAGACAAAAGCTAAGAAAGTAACCTTTTATAAGACAAGAGCAAAACCAATCTAAGGTGAAAAGATAGAAATTCTAATGGTCTGTAAAAAATAACGGAAGGACTATTTATTGAGGGCTTATTATAAATGCCAGACACTATGCAAAGAGATTACACATATTTCATTTAATCCACATAAAATAGATATTATTGCCCTCATTTTACAGATAGGGAGACTGAGACTTGGAGGGAAGTTGAGTAATGTCCCAAGGGTTACACAGCCAGAAAGAGATGGACCCGTGTTTGAACAAGTCTGCCAGATTGCAAAGCCCAAATCATTGTGCACCCTGACTTGCTTTTTTTTGTTTCTCTGAGGCAGTAAGTTTTATTTTCATTATTTTTCATATCAAGCAGTGTGTGCCTCAGGCAAAAGGTACAATGCATTGAATAAAAAAAACAGCAAGAAGAATAACAATTCCTGCTTATTGAAATTTTATGTAGTGCCAGGCACCGTGCTTAGTGTCTTTCAAGCATTTATTTGCTCATTCAGTAAAACTTTATTGAGCCTTTATTACACACTAGGCACTGAGGAGGCAATAGTGAGCACAATCAACATGATTCTTACCCTCTTGGAGTTTCATAAATTAGTGAGTGGGGCAGACATGAATCAAATACCCACAAAAACAAATATATAATTTTTTTCCACGGGGGTGCCAAGACTATTCTTGGAAAAGGACAATCTTTTAAACAAATGGTGTTTGGAAAATCGGATATCCACATGCAAAAGAATGAAGTTGGAACCTTACCTTATACCATATTTAAAAATTAACTCAAAATCAGTCAAAGACCTAAAATTATAAAACTCTTAGAAGCAAACATGAGGGAAAACTTCATGACATTAGCGTTGACAATGATTTCTTGGATATGACACCAAAAGCATTGGCAACAAAAGTAAAAGTAGATAACTGGGACATTATCAAAATTAAAAACTTCTTGGGGCGCCTGGGTGGCGCAGTCGGTTAAGCGTCCGACTTCAGCCAGGTCACGATCTCGCGGTCCGTGAGTTCGAGCCCCGCGTCGGGCTCTGGGCTGATGGCTCAGAGCCTGGAGCCTGTTTCCGATTCTGTGTCTCCCTCTCTCTCTGCCCCTCCCCCGTTCATGCTCTGTCTCTCTCTGTCCCAAAAATAAATAAACGTTGAAAAAAAAATTAAAAAAAAAAATTAAAAACTTCTGGGCGTGAAAGGACCCAATCAACAGAGTGAAATGGCAACTATGGAATGGAAGAAAACATTTGCAAATCATATATGTCATAAGAGGTTAAATTTCAGAGTACATGAAGAACTCCTACAACTCAACAAAAAAACCCAAATAACCCAACTAAAAAATGGGCAACGAACTTGAATGGACATATCTCCAAAGAAGACATACTAGTGGTTAACAAGTATATGAAAAGGTGCTCAACCTCACTAATCATTAGGGAAACACAAATCAAAACCGCAAAGAAATATTACCTCATGCTTGTTAAAGTAGCTGCTATCAGAAAACAAACAAACAAACAAAAATCAGTGACCAGAAAATAACAAGTATTGGTGAAGATATGGAGAAATGGGAAACTTCGTGCACCATTGGTGTGAATGTAAGATTAGGTAGCCTCTATGGAAAACAGTATGGCAGTTCCACAAAAATTAAAAATAAAGCTACCATATGATCAGCAATGCCGCTTCTGGGTATATATCTAAAAGAATTGAAACCAAGTTCTCGAAGAGATTTGTACGTTCAAGATTATAGAAGCACTATTCACAATAGCCAAAAGGTGGAAGTTAACCCAAATGTCCAACCACAGATAAATGGGTAAACAAAATGTGGTCTATACATGCCACGGAATGTTATTCAGCCTTAAAAAGGAAGGAGATGCTGACACCTGCTACAACATGGGTGAACCTTGAGAACATCATACTAAATGAAATAAGCTAGTGACCAAGACAAATACTGTATGATTTCACAAATATGAGGTATGAAGAGTAAACTCGTAGAAACAGAAACTTAGAATGGTGGTTGCCAGGGGATGGGGGAAGAGCAAAAAGGGAGTTATTGTTTAATGGCTGTAGCATTTTGGTTTTGCAAGAGGAAAAAGTTCTGGAGATTGATTGCACACTTAAAAATGGTTAAGATGGTAAATTTTGTGTCACAGACATTTAAAATTAATTTTAAAACATGTATCTCTAATCTTTTTAACAACTCTACAAGTGAGCTTTTTATTGTACTTTTTATTGTACTTCAGTTTTAGAAAGGCTAAGTCACTTGCCCAAGGTGACACAGTTAGTCATGGGTGGAGATGGAATTTGAACCCATTTCCTGAGCCTAAAGTTCATGTTCTAAACTCTCAACTTAGCTAGCCAGGTCTTCAAACGAATGAACCAAACTACCTCTTGCTGGGTTGAATCACTGTGGTTGGAGAGATCACAGGGCACCAAGATTGAGAGTGGAGTGTGGGTGGCAGTGGGGGTCAAGGGTGCTGATGAAGGGCCTGTATCCCATGACTAGGCAGTTCCTTTCCCCCGCCCACCCCAAATGAGAACTGAGTGTAAGCATGGAATAGGATAGTAGTTAGATTTCCTTTATTCTATTCTCTAAGTTTTCTGTCTCTTTCCTTCTCCACTTTAGAGATAACATCTTAAGCCCAAGTAGAAATAGAACTTAGAAATTTTTGGTAGAGTAGCTGCCTTAAAAGCCCATTGGCAGGGCAGAATGGCAACTAGGGTAAGTTTCTAAGATAAAGCCTTTGGTTGCATCCTGGGGTTCAGGTTAAATCACAGATTGCTTTAGCCTAAATAAGGTAACTGGTGGATGTGCACTGAAGAGCACTTTTTCCAGGGAAAGGAGAAAAGGTAGCGACAGATGCCCTGACCAGACTATCCTGGGAGATTGGGATGAGGGCGGGGATTGGGTGTTATGACCTGTTGAAGCTTCCAATGACCTTCAGAATGAAGCTACTGTAACATTAAAGAAAGCGCTCCACAGAGAATGGTCTAGCAGACCAAGGTTCATGCCATCGTGAGGACTGTGTGCTAGGCCAAAAGAGAAATACAGGCAGTAGATGGCAAGAAGGGACCTAAGGGTAGACTGAAGGGCTCCCTGCTTATGTGGGACCAAAAAGAGATAGAAAGTTGGCCAAGTGAGGGAATGTAGCCCTTCCATAAGCTCAAAAACACCTGGCCCACATGGAGGGGGTTGACATAGGTGATGGTTGCAGAAGCAAATTATAGCTTCATTTTCAGAAGGCCTAAAAGTCTCTAGAGATTCTCGATGACCATGAACTTGAGAATATAAAAAGAGCAGGGAAGGGGGGGAGGATTCTTGGATATTATGATAATGCAGCTTCTCTACCAATGTGGTACTTTTTAGTAAGAAAAACCTGAGCAAACTATCTCTTCCCTTAGCCTGTGAGCTATTTTCCTCACAATTACTTTTTCTGAAAGCAATATGACAAACTCTAAAAAGAACACTAGATTCCACGGTGATCTGGAATAAACGTTTTAAGGAGACAAGGAATATCATTTGAGTGAACTTATTACTTGAAAGACCACTTAGACTATGTAGAATAGTCAGTTGAGGCTCTCAGGCCGAACAGAAAGTCACTCATTCCCTTATGAGTAGTTCAGTGAAGGCAACTAAATTAGTAGTAGGCTTGTAGAAAAACCCACTAAATTTGAATGTTTCCAATTCAGAGAATTCTAAGACACAGGGGGTCTCTTTTTAAACCGGGGTTATTGGAAGTCATAAAACCTACCATTGAAAGTCACTCTAGATCAACATACACTCATATACTTATACCACTGTGGTCTCTTCTACCTCATGTTTTTGACTAAGAGGAATAAACACTGCAGCGGGTCTCTAGGCTGAAATTTGCTGAGTCATGAATCCTTATCCTTCATGACCTGGGTGGTAGGACAAATGCTGAGGAGGGAGGCGGGGAGAAGCTTCCAGTTAAGTCATCATTTATGTCTGGAACACTGAGGCAGTTTTATTGTACCTCACCAGGCACTTGTGGGAAGCATTGCCTCCTCTGGGAGACCAGGCGCTGAGGCTGTGCTGGAGAAAACAGTTACAGGAGAATGATGGAAGGCGTCATAGCTCTCAGAAATGAAGGGACGGAACACACTTTGGCAAGGAAAAAACGGCTTTCTTTAGCAAGTTCCTATATAACTGGGTTTTAAAATTAATTTTCTTTCCCGTATCCACGTTAGCTTCTCTTGAATTCAAAGAAACAAACTCAGTTTTGAGGTAATTTGTTAATATTAGTCATTCACTCATTCTTTCTTTCCATGCCTACTAAGTGCCTGGCAGGGCACTCGGCCTGGGAGGCACCACAGGGAGCAAACTGAGGAAAACAGCTTCATCAAAGGATCAGAGGAAATGGATATAGAATGTAAATGAAGAAAAGTGCTCTCAAGGAAGACACCATTTTGTGTAAAGTGAGAGGTTAACCCAGACTGGGAATCCGGTGGGGGGAGATCAGATATGGCGCCCCCAGCAGAATCATGAACTAGGCCAAAGGTTGGGTTTGAGGGTGGAGAAATCCAGACTGAAGAAATAGCTCATGCAAAGCCCTTGTGGCTTATTTTAGGAACTGAAAGAAGGCCTGTGTGATGGAACAAAAGAAAGTCAGTGGGAGAGTGACCCAACATGAGGTTGGGGATGTAAAGATTTTGATCCCTTTAGGAAGCAACTGTTAGGTTTTAAACAGGGGATGTAGTTTGGAGAGCATATTGGATGGGGAGCAAAAGTGGACAATGAGAAATGACTTGCGCTTTAGTTTAACAGAGGTGGTGATAGATTACATGAGGGTGGAGTGCTACATGTTCTCCATTCCCCTCCAAGTTTTCTCTCCACCCTCTGCTTCCTACTTTATGCCTTGGGAAGCTGAACGGTACGAACCACATAAACAGGATCCTGTGCCCTTTGGCTCCTGGTTGAGTTTGGCCAATGAGGGGGCCCCTGTAGGGGACTGGAAATTTGGAGGAGAATGAGATCAGGGTATTTACTTTCCCAATTCCCTCCCTCCTGGGTTGCCTCTGGCTGGCTGTGTGCCTCATCAGAAGAGCATATTCTTCTCAAATTTGTTTTCTGTACATGTACTGCTCCCTCCCCTGGTCCCTTCAGGCCTAGGGGTGGTGATAGCTTTGCTCATATTGCCAAGGATTTTGCTATTTTCTATTCTGTGTACTTTCTGTCTACTTGCCCCTTTGTAAATAACCCTGTCTCCAGTTATCACAATTTGAGTGTGTCATGTGTTTCCTGTCGGTACCCTCCCCAACATAGGTGGTGGTGGGATACGAAGGGAAATGAATAGATTACAGATGTATCGAGGAGGTTAAATTAGCAGGATTGGAGATTGCAAAAAGCATTACTTATAGACATAAAAAATATTACAGTAATAGTACTTTTATTTTTACTGCTAACAAAATAGACGCCGTGGAGTATTGGCTGAAAATTATATTTGTGTTCATCATCATTTACAAGAATTGTGATTTTCAAAAGCAGCAAGAGTCCAATAGCAAAAGGGAGACAAAAATGACGGGAAACGTAATATTTGGCAATTCCTCTTCTACCTCCTTTTTTCTTCTTAATCTGCCTGTTTTCCTCCTCTTCCATAAATCTATTGTTGAATATCTTAACAGGAAAGCTAGTCATATAATGCTAGATTCAAACTCTAGGCAAGACTTTTTCCAATTATCTTCCTTGTTTTTGTTTTTGTTTTAACATATCTTCCCTGGTAGCATCCCTTGGGCTTTACTTCTAAACCTTTTTACAATCACAGGGAAATACAAGCAAATCTATTGAAAGGTCACTTGTGACCTGCACAATTCATAAATGTCTAGGGTTGGCCCTGCTTTTAGTAGGATTGATTGTACCTAAATCATACCAGAGTGGTAAAGAAAACCTCCAGTTTTTAAGTTCTTCATGAAGGAGATGCCACAATCTTCTTTGATGAGTGAAAATGGCTCATGATGCAGCAGTCTATGCCCCTTCCTGATTTCTGTGGGGATTAAGACTAGCTCATCATTATACTATGAATAAAAGATGTTCATTTACTTGAAAACTTGATCTTTCCAGAATTATCTGCCCAGTTTCCTGAGTTACCTTCTGTGATAGTTTCCTATTGATGCTGTAGCAAATTACCACAAGCTTAATGGCTTAAAATGACACACTTTTGGAGCACCTGGGTGGCTCAGTTGGTTGAGCATCTGACTTTGACTCAGGCATGATCTCACGGTTTGTGAGTTCAAGCCCCCGTGTTGGTGTTGGGCTCACTGCTGTCAGTGCAGAGCCTGCTTCAGATCCTCTGTCCCCTTCTCTGTCCCTCTTCTGCTTTCTCGCTCTTAAAAATAAATATTCACACACACACACACACACACACACACACACATTTTTTTTTTCCTCTTACAGTTCTGGAGGTCAGAAGTCCTAAAATGAGTTAGCAGGACTGTGTTCCTTCTGGAGGCTTTAAGGGAATCTGTTTCCTTACCTTTCTAAATTCTAGAGGCCTTTTACCTTCTTTGGCTCATGGTCCCACCAGCCATCTTCAAAGCCAGCATTGTAGTATCTTTCCCTCTGTCTCTCTGTCTCTGTCTATTTCTCTCTCTGGACCTGCCAGGATAATTACCCCATCTCAATATCCTTAACTTAATCACATCCGCAAGGTCCTTTTGCCATGTAAGGTAACATATTCACGGGTTCTTGGGATTAGGGCATGGGCATCTTTGGGGGGGCCATTATTCAGTCCAACACAGCTTCATTCTTATTGGTCTATTCCAAACACACCTTTTCTTTCCCAACTTCACCCTGTTTGTTCCTATTGCCAAAGTGTTCTGCTAATACCCTTCTTCCCACCGAAACCATGCTCCAATTCAATATTAACTGAACAAATATTCTGTGAATCTTATGTTAGACTTGGAGATAAGTGGTGAATGGGACACTGCTAAGATGTCGTTTCCCTCTAAAACCTCCCCACTATGCTTACACTTGAGAGGCAGAGTTGAGCTTCGCATTTTTACTGGGTACTTGGAGCTGTGTTGAAAATACACGTCTTTAAGTTCTCATTGCCCTGATAGTTTCTCCCCATTTTTTCCCCCAAAAAGCCATTTCAGTGTTCTTGTGGGTCTCCGCCATACCCTCTCCACATCCCTGGTTCAGGCATCTGATATAAGACACACTTCTCTAGAAATGTTTCAAATGTTACAGGAAATAATCAAAGAGAGACTAATCAAAGGCATTATTAATAATATTTTTGCAATCATGGAAGGGGGCACAAGGAGGGAATATTTCTGAGTGATTTCCTTTATACTTTATGTACTTACCAAATGTCCCATGATGAATATGTAGTTTTCTAATTCAATAAACATACAAGGTAAAAAGGCAAAATGTTTCCAGTTTCCAGGTCTGAAAATTCAAATGCCATAGTAACAATTAACACTATATTTTGCATAGACCCAGGAAGCAAACCTGCTTCTTAATTGAAGCAATTGTTTGTAATCAGGACTGACTACATAATTTGTGGGGCCCAGGGTAAAATTAAAACATAGATCCCTTGTTCTAAAATTATTAAGGATTCTACAGTAGCAACAATAGCAGAACATCAAATGAAGTGTTAGGACTCTTCTAAGCATGCGGCCCTGTGCAACTGCATAGATGGAATGCCCAGGAAGCTGGCCTGGGTTGTCATCATTATCACACGTAGACACAATAGCCTTTTTATCATATTAGACAAAATCTGAGAACTAGGATTCACTTCTGCAAATTTTGGTGATAAGAAACAAGCTTTATTTGTGGTAATAACCACCGTTGTCCCCTTTTTAAAATTTTCTCCTTCTTTGTACAGTTTTGATAGTAATTATTAGTTTCACCATGTCTACCCGATATCAAAATTCATTTCAAAATGTGAAACATTCAGTCAGTTGCCTAGATCTCTCCCCAAAGCTAGATTTCCACCAACCCTCAACCTACCAAGCTTGTCCTCAGCAGACTGGAATATTTTACTCAGCTGACAAATTATTTGAGTCTGGCCATTTAGTTAGTGGTTAACGTATAGGGCCCCAAGACTACTGAAGTTTCTTCCTGGCTCTGTGTTTAATGTTTGTTTAAAATCCTTGTTAACATACAGTGTAATAATGATTTCAGGAATAGAATTTAGTGATTCATCAGTTACATATAAAACCCAGGGCTCATCCCAACAAGTGCCCTCCTTAATGCCCATCACCCATTTAGCCCATCCCCCTACCCAACACCTCACCAACAGCCCTCAGTTTGTTCTCTGTATTTAAGAGTCTCTTATGGTTTGTCTCCCTCTCTGTTTATTTATTTTTGAGAGAGAGCTCAAGTGGGGAGAGTCAGAGAGAGAGGGTGACAGAGGATCCGAAGCGAGCTCCATGCTGGCAGCCGAGAGCCCGATGTGGGGCTCGAACTCATGAACCATGAGATCATGACCTGAGCCGAAGTCAGATGCTTAACCAACTGAGCCACCCTGGTGCCTCCTGGCTCTGTGTTTAAATTTTTTTTTTTCAACGTTTATTTATTTTTGGGACAGAGAGAGACAGAGCATGAGTGGGGGAAGGGTAGAGAGAGAGGGAGACACAGAATCGGAAACAGGCTCCAGGCTCCGAGCCGTCAGCCCAGAGCCCGATGCGGGGCTCGAACTCCCGGACCGCGAGATCGTGACCTGGCTGAAGTCGGACGCCCAACCGACTGCGCCACCCAGGCGCCCCCTGGCTCTGTGTTTAAATTACCTTGAATAGCTTATTTCATCTTGCTGGGAAAGGGAAATAATTAAATTCTTCTAAGTCCTCACCCAGAGAGGTACCAAATGAAGTCAAAACTTGGAGAGCCTCAAATAAACTATGCTCTGAAAATGCAAATCTTCCCTCACTTCTTCAGCCCCCGGCTCATATTTAGCTGGAGGGTTACCACTTTCTAGGAGCATTTTTTGAATCCTTCCCTGGCCCAGTCTCTGCTATGCGCTTCTGTAGCAACCTGGACATTAATCTATTGTATATTTCCCCATACTGTGATAAGTTGCATTTGGGTATGTTTTTCCCACCACACTATGGAAGACAGAGATGCCCTGCCCATGTCTGCCTTCAGGGAAGGACCTGCTGCCCAGATGCAGGAAGTGTAGTCAGCCCATTCAGGGATAAGAAACAGCCCCCTGGCTCTAGATCATGCCTCTTCCTGGGCAGCCCACATTCAATGAATGATCAAACTGGGGATATAGAGTCCCAGCCAGTTCAGCCAAATACAGGACAACTCTGATGGACAATTCTTTCTCCAGAGCTCCCTGCCAGGTTGTGGGGAGACTATCAGGCTTGCTTTGCAGTTCAACTTCTCTCCTTGCCCAGTCCTGCTCTCCTCATGTTCCCTTCACAGGTGTTGATTCCTAATGACCATCATGTACGCCAAACTCCATCTTATCGTCTGCCTTTGAACCATCCAATCTATGACACGGACTACGCCTTTGCACCCAACAAATCTTAGCATGTTGCCACAGTACACACTAATGCATGCTGCTTGAACTGAACAGTTCACGATGGCCTTAAAAACCACAGTATTATTCTTGCTTTTCTCTCTCCCTTGCAGAGAGAACCGTATGATGAAAATCATTGTGAAGCTCTCTAACATTGTTAAACATACCGCCAATAAAGAAAAATGTAATAAAGTAGTGCTGAAATATCTTTAAACAAATTATTCAGCCAATATAATCTTTATGTGTTATCTGTATAATTTTTTAACGCGATAGCATCAGCGTTTTAATATAGTATTAGACTTTGCCAGTCTCTTTATAGAGTCTTAAAGTGGTGCCTTTGTTTAAGCCTGGGGAAAATGTTTATTTGTTGGCAGAAATGAAGGCGATCCCCAAAGTGCTTTTTAATATGAAGAATGTAGCATGGATTCTTAGTTATGGGTTTTCCTTATAATACATTTTTGTTTGTTTGTTTTTGTACAAGATCTTTTAGAAGAGAGATCAGGTTGGGGGAACTGAAGGAAGCAATGAAGAGAAGAAATAAACCAGTTGCTAGCAATGTCAGGAGGCTGTGAGTGACGTTACAGCTGCTAAGTCAGTTCCCACTGCAATTAGGATCAGGAATAAAAGTCGAAGAAAAATCAAAAGAAAACAAAACAAGTGCCAAACAACATCCCAGCTACTATCATCCTCCTGAAGAACACCCCCTTCGCCAAGCCACAAAGGAATTACCTATCCAATAATCTAACATCATGTCAAGTACAGCAGCTTTGATCTCCAGTGAATCGGCACTCCATTAATCTAAATGCAATGGGTTTTGCAGCTCAAAAGATGCCAGAACTTGCGTGAGAGGAGCATTCAAATGCAGCAGGATGAGAAGCAGCAAATTGGGGTAAGAATTTGTGAGGACAAGAGAGGACTGGATATAGACATTGTCTACTGGAAAAAGAAGTTTATCAGTTCGTAAAAGAGTATCCATGGTGTCTTCCAAAAATGACGGAAACTTTGGTGAAACGAGGCGTTAGAATTTTCAAATCCTTTGCAAGTGTTTATTGTAAACAATGTTTCAGTCAAAGCTACGGAGGCAGTAAAAAGATCAATAGTTGGGGGAGGGTGGAAGGAAAAAGTGAATTAGTGGAGCACAGCAGGTGTTTAGGGCATGGGAATTGTTCCCTGTGGGACTGTGATGGTGGATACATGACATTATGCATTTGGCAAAGCCCACGGAACTGTGCAACACAAGGGGTGAACCCTGATGTAAACCATGGACTTTGGTAAATAATAAGGGACCAATACTGGTTTGTGAACCATAACAAAGGCCAGATGTTAATAACAGGGGGGCAGGGGGTGGGAGGTTGGGAGAGGACTCAGAGAGCAAGTCTGTACTTCCTGCTCCATTTTCCTCTAGTTTTCGGTTAAAACTTCTCTAAAAACTCAAGTCTATTAATTAAAAAAAAAACCCTACTTGTGTCTATGTTAATGACTGCTAAAATTGAGATGAGCACGTTTGCTTTTGTCTGCTAAGAGCTTCTCTTCCATACTTCTGCTGGCAGCAGGTCCCTCTTCCCATCCCAGTAAATGGATAAATGACCCAGACCTGACCACTCTTCCTTGCCCACAGGAATTAGTCCAGAGCTTCTGAGTCAAAGTTGGATCCCCCAGAGACCTTCCCTGGGAGAGCACTCCCTTTCCATCAGTAGTCGGCTACAGCCACAGGCACGGATGCCTCAAGAGGGTCTCAGAATGAAGCACAGAGAAGCAGCTTATCCATATTGTTTGTTTGGTCTCAGGACCCAGCACAAGCCATTTTCTGCTTAAGCTTGTTTGGGTTAAGTTTCTGTTCATGGCGATCAAGAGCAAGTCACAGAAAGTTTATGAAGCAGCTACCTTGTCTACGTGATGAAATGGGGACTCTGAGAGATTTAGAAACTTGTTTAACGTTGCACACTAATAAGACGCAGGATTTGAACCCAGGTCTGACTCCATCCAAAGCCTATGCTGGTAACCAGGATGCAAAATGTGCACAGTGTACCCTTCCTGTCTATTGAAGTACGGTTTATTCTACCCTGGACCACGCCTATAAGGATCACTTTTGAAACCACAAGCTTTGTCCTCAATCTGCATTCAAACTTCTGCCCTAATACTTACTATTAGGTTCAACCACATGAATTTGCTGATATCTGACCATTGGTGATCTGCAGGAATGGCATTTTCACATAGTTCAACCTAGTAGCTTATGGCCTGATGTGCATTACCCAACATTTTACAAGTTTCAGTTTCTTTACCTATTAAATGAGGATGTGGTCTAAGCAGACCCTGAGGTAAAGATTTGGTCAACAGGTTCTCGGACAAGGATTTAGATGCAATGATTTCGTTTGGGAGGATTCTGTAGGAAGTCCAGTGAAGGAGTGGGGAAAGAGAGATAAGGAAAGGAGAAAGCCAGTGAAGGGTGTGTTGATGAGCTAGTTACTGCCTTGGTCAAGGGCTTGGTCCTCCTGAGGAGCTTCTGAGAGACTGTGTAGAACACACCTTGAAAACATTACCCCTGAGAGCCGAGGAAGCTGGGGTGTTTATCCACCAACTCCTGTCACTCATTGCATGAGGATCGTTCCTGGGCACTTCCAGCCCATACAAGAAGCCGGGCCTGTAGGAGCGTTTACTGCAGGGGACTTCTGGGGTGGGTCTTGGGATATGAATGGGGCACTGACAGTGAGGACTACATAGGGTGTTAGCCCTCGCTTCATAGGATTTTTGGTAAGGGTAAAATATACGTAGTATGTAATCACCAAAATAGCCAATCAATTCAGTTGGAGGGTAAGGACCAGCTTAAATTAAAAGACTCTCTGAGGTCTCGTTGATTTGGAAGCTCAGGTGTTTGATTTCTAGGTAGCTTTTAAATATATCTTTTAAGTTTATTTATTTTGAAAGAGACAGAGACAGGATGAGCAGAGGAGGGGCAGAAAGAGAGGGAGACAGAGAGAGTCCCAAGCAGACTCCACACTGTCAGCGCAGAGCCTGACGTGGGGCTCGACCTCACAAAACTGCGAGATCATGACCTGAGCCCAAACTGAGAGTCAGATGGTTAACCGACTGAGCCACCCAGGCGTCCCTGATTTCTAGGTATTTCATCCGCCCAAAGAAGCATATCTGTGTTGTAAATATCTGACCTCCCCATTATTTGACACATACAGAATCATATTGGACATACTGTTGTAGAATCTCGGGCGTTTTTCTGTCAGCCCATATAGATATACCTAATTTTTTTAAATGCCTGCATGGTATGTACCACATTCCATTGTATGGAGTTACTATAATTTAACCTTCATGCTTCTGATGAGTAGTTAACTTACCTTCCACTTTTTCATTGTAACAAAGAGAGCTGCAGTGGACATCTTGTAAGAATATTTCTGTACCCTTGTGTGAGCGTGTCTTAACATACCTTCCTGCTAGTATAGTTGTTGAGTCCCCAAATATGTGCCTTTGAAGTGTTGATAAAAATTGACAAATTGGTCTCTGGGAAGCTTGCTATTTACATACTAACAGTGTGCAAATTGCTGTCTCACACTGTTGGCCATCCTGCTTAGGTTTTGTTTTGTTTTGTTTTGTTTAGATGCTGTTTTGGGAGGTTAGCACATTTGGAAACAGTTTCAAAATTGCGTGATGAGCTTTTGCGTCCTTTAAATTACAATGAGAATAATGGATGGAATGAATCCTTGGTTGATTCATTCAATCAATATCTTTTAGGAGCTACCGCGTGACAGCGCTGTGCAAAGGACTAGGGCTGAAAGGTCAGCGATGACATGGATGAGGATTCATAAATACAGTTGCTGGTGGTACTCTGCCCAAATCCCTTGACTCTCACCGCTTCCTAGCACACAGGCCTGAAGGTTTTCTCTGTCCTCCAGAGCCTGCTATGCCATCCACGCAGGAGGCCAGAAGGGCCAAGAAATTAATGCTCCCCTGGGAGTATTGCTCAGCCAATAAATGACAGGAATTGGTGTATAGATACTCCAGCTTCCTAGGCACTCGGGGGGAGTAACTCTGAGGTGTGTGTGCTCCATTGGCTCCCAGGGTTCACCAGTGGACTGGAGTTCAAGTTGCCCACAGTGAAAACAGGCAGCTTTATTGGCTTCTTTCCCTTCGGTCTTACTTCCCCACCCCGCTACTGAGTGTGTCATTCACCCTCCGAATGAAGTACTTATACTTCAATCCTTGTTTCGGGGGCTGCTTCTGGGGGAGCCCAGATTCAGGCCTATACATGACCTACACTTTTCTTTGATAAATTATCCTGTAACTTTTGCCCCCCACCATGTAGCTTTCCTCATCTCTGTAATTTGCAATCCAACAAAACAAGGGGCCGCGGAGTTGAGTA
The DNA here is from genome assembly GCF_022079265.1 of Lynx rufus. NCBI lineage: Eukaryota > Metazoa > Chordata > Mammalia > Carnivora > Felidae > Lynx > Lynx rufus. The sequence continues at coordinate 36,736,315 of NW_025814828.1, forward strand.
GAGTCCTAAGAGTTTACTTTCAAAATAGCTCTCAAATCCAGAGAGTTCATATTAAGCGGTGGAAATTTCAGCCTCAGATGATTAAAGAAAACTTTTCAAAACCCTCACAATGTGACAGCTGCATGCATCCTTTGTCCTCTGGGATTTTAAAATATGCAACGATTGGCACACATGGCCTCCAGTTTTAAATCTTTACAACTTTCTATGGCCTTACCTGACTGCTGTGTTTAAAGACCTCATGGGCTATTTTCTCGTGCCTAGTTTTGCCCAAGCAGCGTGAGAGCAAATATTTAGGGTTCACTTGGATTCCCCAAACTTAAACCCATCCAGTAAGCAGTCAGTGACCAGACTGAAAAGATTTCTTTGTCTCTGGTGGGTTGAATAAACATAGAATTCCATAAAGTTACCACTGGCCTGTGAATGGGGAGGCTGCGATACATTGACTTAACTCAATTTCAGCAATACAAGCGCCATTACATATCATGACTTTTAGGTAGAGTGTGGCAGTACTTTCTGGAGCAAATAATTTCATCTTTTTAAATTTTTTTATTTAATTTTTTTAATGTTTATTTTTGAGAGAGAGACAGAGCAAGAGTGGGGGGGGGGGAAGGGGGGGCAGGGAGAGAGAGAGACACAGAATCTGAAGCAGGCTCCAGGCTCTGAGCTGTCAGCACAGAGCCGGACATGAGATGCCCAAACTCATGAACCACGAGATCATGACCTGAGATTATGACACTTAACTGATGGAGCCCCCAGGTTTCCCATTTTTTTTTCTATTTTAGAGAGAAAGAGAGAGAACACACAAGTGGGGAAAAGGGGCAGAGAGAGAGGAAGATAGTGAAAATCTTAAGCAGGCTCCACACTCAGTGTGGTGCCTGACGCAGGGCTCAGTCTCAAGACCATGAGATCATGACCCTGAGCTGAAATCAAGAGTTAGATGCTCAACCACTGAGCCACCCAGGTGACCCAAAATAATTTCATCCTAAAGCTAGAATGCAACTTAGCTTTTCTTTCAGATTTCAATTGCTTAAATTTCCACCCCCTGAGGGCTGTGAGGGAGAAGGGACAAAAATAAAGGGCACCTTTCAGAAATTGAGTTCTTTAGTAACCGTGTGGGCGGAAAGGATGTATACAATTTCAGAGACAGAGACCTGGAGTCACTGTTGTCATAGCACCTACGGGCGAATTTTTTATCTGCAAATGCAAAATAAATGAAAAAGAGTGACCTTTTCAGGGAAATGCTCAAGGAGCAAACTCTGGAGCAGAGCATCCACCCGATAAGACTGAAAACTACCAACGGCCCATGAGGGTCTACTGGGTGGTCTGTCCCGGTGCAAAATGGAAAGGCAGGTTTATGAGGAAAGCATAGGCATAAGACAAGTAGCTTACTTCCTAGACAGCCTACGTACACAGACCATAATCCACCTATATTTCAATTTCACAGTTTCTTGGCTCTGAAAGGAAGCAATGATACCTTTAAGAACAGAAAAAATAGGACAATGGGAAGTATCCTATCTGACCCACTGGGCCTGCTCCTTTTTCTAAACATAGGATTTCTACCCCCACCCTTCCCCCTGGCCTACCTCCCACCCAAGGGTACTAAACACCACCAGGCAGCCTCAGAGGAGAGGGGCTCAGATGCTATCTGGAGAAGCTTCTGTGTGCAAATCTTGGGAGCCTTTAATACAGATGCTGTCTGGAAGCCCCTAGCTTTATAAACCTTTATGTTGAAGGTTTGAGGATAAGGTTGGTTTTCTTGGCATCAGACAGACTCCATGTGGGGCACGATGACTGATATCTACACTCTTTCTCTGTCCCATGCTGTGTCACCACGTCAGTGACAGCCTCCACACCTGACTCAGCTTACCAGATTTGTAGTTACTTTAGGAAAACAGAGGATGGTTGTTTACTATGTTCTAGTTCAAAGTATAAAGATGTCAGTTCTATAAAAATGATAAGTTTCAGGGTAGTAAACTGAATTAGCATGAACCAAAAGTAGTAACGGCTTTCATTGAAGTGATTTTCTTATATTCCCACTCTTGGTTCCATGGGACTTCTTACCCTGCTTTATCATTTATTTAAATTCTAAATGTTCTGTGCCTCAAACTTCTTTTAGTGGCTTCTACTCATTTTTATTTTTTCTTTGCTATTACCTTTTTGGACTTAATAGGCAGTGACATAAATTTAAATATTGGCTCCTCAGGCAAAAATTTCAGAAATAACCCCACGTCCCTTGCCAAGTAAACAGATTTCTATATGCAAATATTTTCTATGTCTCTTGAGCCTTTTCTTCCCCCTTCCCTTTGTATTCTTTCATCATACCAGTAGACCACCTACTTCTAGATACAGTAGTCCCCCATCATCCATGGGGGATACTTCCAAGACCCCCAATGAATATCTGAAATGGCAGGTAGCACCAAACCCTATATATACTGTATCTTTTTCTTTTTTAAGTTTATTTATTTATTTTTGAGAGAGAGAGAGAGAGAGAGAGAGAGAGAGCGAGCAGGGGAGGGGCAGAAAAAGAGGGAGACAGAAAATCTGAAGCAGGGCTTGGACCCACGAATAGTGAGATCATGACCCGAGCTGAAGTTGGATGCTCAACCGACTGAGCTACCCACGGGCCCCTATACTATATATCTTTTTCTATATGCATGCACACATGACAAGGTTTAATTTATGAATAAGGCACAGTAAAGATTAATGACAATAACTAATAATAAAATAGAATATAGTGTAATAAAAGTTGTATGAATGTGGTCTCTCTCAAAATATCTTATTTTACTGTACTCACCCTTCTTGTGATAATATGAGATTATAAAATACCTACGTGATGAGATGGAATGAGGTGGATGATGTAGGCATTGTGATGTAAGGTTAGGCTACTACTGACTTTCTGACCATTCGTCAGAAGGAGGATCATCTGTTTCTGGCAGTTGGCCACAGGTAACTGAGATCATGAATAGCAAAACGATGACTAAGGAGGGCCTACCATATATACTGAATATACATATACACATACTCATATTTACTGGTTCAAAAGTCAGTGAGGTACACGAGTGCATGCAGTGAAGAGTTTCTATTCAATTCTTATTCTCAGCCACCCAGTTCACTTGCCTGAAGGTGGATCATGTTACAAGTTTTCATGTGTGTGTATATTTTCAGAGATATTTTATGCATATGCAAGTTACATACACACATAAGCATATACATTATATATATACATATATATATAGTGTGATATATACAAACACACATACATACATATTTTCGGGTGTGTGTATATTTTCAGAGATATTTTGTGCATATACAAGTTGCATGCACTCACACACACACAAGCATATACATTATATATATATAATGTAATACATACACACACACACACACACACACACACACACACACACATCCATACTTCCTTTCCCCCTTTCTACAAAAACAGCAACATACCATGCATACCGTTCTGCATCTGGGCTTTTTTCACTTACCAAAATAGTGAAATAATCCCCATCTTCATGTATAAAGATCTTCCTCATTCTTTTTTATGGTTGCATAGCATTCTATTGTATGGATGTGTCATGGTTTATTGAACAAGCTCCCCTTATGGATGAGCAATTGGGGTGTTCCCATTCTTTCCTATCACTAATAGTTCTGAAAAGCATAACTTGGTACATGCTTCATTTTCCCCCAAGCAAATATATCTGTAGGATACATTCTTAGAAGTGGCATTGTGAAATTAAGGGTCATGTTCTTTTTTGTAATTTTGATAGATATGGCCCAATTGCCCTTCACAAAGTCAGCCCAATGCGCTGATCTTATATATTCCCTTCAGAGCACCACCACTGTGTTTGAATCACACTTCCCATACCTGGGGACCCTCTCACATCGGTAACTCTAGTCTTCTTTTTGTCAAGCACATATGACATGAAGTATTTTGTTTTATTCTGAATAACTATTTAAAAAAGAAGAAGAAAAAAAGGAAATTGGAATTGAAAGACTTAGGTGCAAGTTTTGGCTCTATTTCTTACATGCCTTGCAACGTTGAGCAAATGACTCATCTACTCTGGGCCTAGTTTTTCTCATCTAAAAACTGGGATAAGTCTACCACCTCAAATGTTTTATAAAAATGAAAAGAGATAATGCATGAGAAGCATCCATATTCTCCTGACATGCATTAGGAACCTGTAATTGAAAGTTCCTTCCCTTCTTTGTTTTATGCCCATTTTGGTTTCCTTATTATTTTTTTAAAGGCATAAGGTTTCTGAGAGTGTGAAATTATAAACTATGTGGAAATATTTTGTAAAGTATGTGGTAGGCAGAATTCTAAGATGACCCCCAATGACTCATTCCCTTAGACAGTCTCCTCCCCTTGAATGTGGGAGACACCTATAAATATGACAGGATATTGTTCCCATGATCCTTTTCTGTCATATGGCACAGTTGAGAAATGGAGATTATCCTCAGGGGAGCTGACCTAATCCGGTGAGCCCTTTAGAAGCAGTTTTCTCTGGCTGGTCAATGGAAGAGGAAGGCAGAGTGACACTCACCAGTTGGCCCAGAAGAAAGCAAGCATCCATCATGAACCGTTTTGGGGAGTCACATGGCAAAGGACCAGGGGCAGCCTCCAGAAGCTGAGAGCAGTTCCTAGGCAACCGCTAGCAGGAAAGTGAGGATCTAAGTCCTACAACCCCAAGGAACTGAATTCTGCCAACAACTAGTGAGCCTGGAAGAGCACCCCAAGGCCTGGATGAGGACCATAGACCCAAATGACACCTTGATGCCAGCCCAGGGAGATTCTGAGCAGAAGATCTGGGCACACTGTACCCAGACTCTAACCTACAGGACTGTGAGGTGATACACGTGGGTTGTTCTAAGCCACTACCTTCGTGATAGTGTGTTGTGCAGCACTAGAAAACTGATTCACTATGTAAACCCTTTGTCCAGTGGGATCAACCAGTGATGAGATTATAGAGTATCCACAGCACCTTCATATCCCTGTTACATTTCCAGGGCCTTAAATTCACAGAATGCCCATTGATTGCTTCTAAGAAAACATTTTTTTTTCTTTTCCTTGAAACAATTTTTGATTGATTCGTGAGTAACTTAACCGTATTATGTTTTGAATAATAAAGTCTGACTTTAAAAGCACTGATGTGAGTTTTGGTAAGTTTTCCGTCTATTACTCAGAAACAGTAGCACTAACACTTTCTCAGGAGAAGTAGACTGAGGATTCCATGTTCTGATTTGGCTAGTTTTTATTATCGGCTCTCATTGCACACATTTAGTGCATTTTGAATCTCTTATAAAGATAATTGTTCGTTCTAAGTAAGATGAGCAGCTAGTAGTGGGTTTCCTAAAGAGGAAGCCATTAGTGGACTTGACTTTAACTGATATCAGTGGTGTCCATAAGAACAAAATTATGAATGAGGCGAGCCTGTAGAAGCTTAATGTGAAACTTTATGAAGGGTATAAGACCAGCTATTATATGGTAACAATTATCTAAGAGATAAAACTGATAGATCCTATAAATGTTTTAAGTGTGCTGGCTAAGACTTCTTAACTTTTCATATTATTGCCTTAGTCCAGCTTTCTAAAACCCTGAAAATTAAAACAATTATTATTCATTAAAAATACATCTAACAAGAACAATAGAGTGATCAGATATAGCTTGTCTAATTTTAAAAATTGATGATGTTTTAAGACACATTTATTTGAAATTTTACATTTATGTTTTTGCATTCTGATTCCACATGGTAACATGGAATCTTATGCACTGAGCTTATCTGTATGACTAAAAAAGAGTTTGGCATCCATGTGCCCGTGGATAATATCTATCTCTCAGATAGGGTTCAGTAGGGGGGAGCAAATTTTTAGATGGTGTTTCTACTCTCGGTTGTTAACTTGATGGATTAATGGATCATGAGCTACTAATGTGATAAATGGTGCTTATTTTGATTATTTTTTATTCTAAAGCTATTGCTTGTTTAAAAACTCATTAAATTTTTTTATTTGAGTGTAGTTGACACACAGTGTTACATTAGTTTCAGGAGTACAGCATAGTGATTCAACTTCTTTATAGGTTATGCTGTGCTCTCCACAAGCATAGGTAGCACCTGTCGCCATACAATGCTATTACGATACCATTGGCCATATTCTCTATGCTGTACCTTTCATCCCCGTGACTTATTCACTCCGTAACTGGAAGCCTGTACCTCCCGCTCCCCTGCACCCGTTTTGCTTATCCCCCCTTCCCTGTGGCAACCAATTTGTTCTCTGTATTTACAGGTCTAATTCCGCTTTAAAAATTCATTTGTGATGGCTTAACTTTCCTAAACAAGGAAATGGAAGTGTCAATGCACAGACAACCTGCTCCTAGAGTGGTCTATTAGACAGCGTCTAGTTAAGAGGCTTCAGCTGCTGCCTACACACCTCGCTTTCCCCTTTGGAGCTCAAGGGATTGTACAATTAATCCTCCTAACATCCATTTACACTTGATTAAGAACAGGTGGAGGGATCTTCATTTCACAAATAAGACTCTTACACATAAAGAGGTTAATGATTTCCTGACAAGCCAACAACAAAACTGGGCCGGCCGTCCTCATGGCTGTCCTCCTGGCCCTGAATTCCCTGCTCTGCACCATCACGCTCCTGTCTTTATACTGTCAGTGAGACTGGTTTTCATTGTAAACCATGTGTTTGCTCCGGGGATGAAAGTGGAGAACTAGGTAAAGCAGGTCTTTGATCATATTGTTTTTATCATATTCCTCAAGGAGTTGCTGATCCATGTTTGTATTTGCAAAATCATTTCTGTTTGGGGAGCCTGGGTGGCTCAGTCGGTTGAGCGTTCGACTCTTGATTTCAGCTCAGGTCATGATCTCACGGTTTGTGAGTTCGAGCCCTGCATGGGGCTCTGTGCTGACAGTGCGAAGCGTGCTCGGGTTTCTCTCTCTCTCTCAATCTCTCTCTCTGTCCCTCCCCCACGCATGCTCTCTCTCAAAAATAAATAAATAAACTTAAAAAAATCATTTCTGGGGGTGCCTGGGTGGCTCAGTTGGTTAAGTTTCTGACTCCGGCTCAGGTCATGATCTCATGGTTCGTGAGTTCGAGCCCCATGTCAGACTCTGGGCTGACAGCTCAGAGCCTGGAGCCTGCTTCAGATTCTGTGTCTCCCTCTCCTTGCCCCCACTTGTGCTCTGTCTGTCTCTCTCTCTCAAAAATAAATAATAAATATTAAAATAAAAAAAAACCCATTTCTGTTTAGTACCTAGCCCCACCCATCCCTCTGTGTGAAGATGTTAGAAGGAAATGAAGTGGTCTATCATATTTTTATTTTTGACAAATGCCCTTGGAATGCTGTTATAATAAGAATACACAATTTTATTTTATTTATTTATTAAAACAATTTTTTAATGTTTTTATTTATTTTTGAAGGATAGAGAGACCGAGCGTGAGCAGGGAAGGAGCAGAGAGAGAGGGAGACATAGAATTTGAAGCAGGCTCCAGGCTCCGAGCTGTCAGCCCAGAGCCCGACACGGGGCTCGAACTCACGAACTGGGAGATCATGACCTGAGCCGAAGTCGGACGCTTAGCCGACTGAGCCACACAGGCGCCCCAAGAATACACAATTTTAAAGTGAAGGACTAACATCAGATCATCCTTCCAGTGGCAGTAACATAGCTGAATACCAAAGAAAAAATGTTTCATTCCATGAGAATATCACGGAACCAAGCTTCCTTTGTAAGTCTGCTAAGACATGGAGAATTTTTAGGCAGTCATGATTATAAAACAAGTCTTGGAATTTGGGGAAATGTAAAAAAAAAAAAACAAAAAAACAACCCTTGGACCACATTGTACAATCAGAGTAGCCCCACTGTGTTATAAAATTTAAAATGGAGGGAAGGAATTGCAGGCCCCACTTTGAAGATATCAAACGTGAAAATTTCACTCAAGCTGCCTCTCCTGTTTCCAGCTGGCAGTTACTGCCACCGGAATCACAAACAACAGCAGGTAATTTTAGCAGAATATGTCTCATCCAAAAGAAAAAAAGGTGAGTTGTACCAACAGACGAGAAAATTCAACAATGAAGCAACAATTAACAAATAATATATGGCATCAGTTCTATAAAGAGTATTTGAAAATTGTAATTGAATTTGGAAAAATGCAAATTGGCTTTGCTGGGAAAAATTGATCCAAAATACAAACTCGTTGTTGTTTAATGTGGTCAAGAAATGGAATGTTCTTATAAACCAACATTTCGATTAATAGAAGTAGCATGGTATTACATAAAGAATTCTAGGGGCACCTGGGTGGCTCAGTCAGTTGAGAGTCCAACTTTGGCTTAGGTTGTGATCTTGTGGTCTGTGAGTTCGAGCCCCGTGTCAGGCTCTGTGCTGACAGTTTGGAGCCTGGAGCCTGCCTCGGATTCTGTGTCTCCCTCTCTCTCTGCCCCTCCCCTGCTCACACTCTATCAAAAATAAATACACATTAAAAAATTTTAAAAAAGATAATTCTATCCAATTATGGGTCAGATGATCAACTCTGCTTCTAGCATAGCTGTGGGGCTTGTTCATTAATTTGACCTCTCTGAATTAGTTTTTTCAGCTGTAAAATGGGAGTAATGTATATTTTTTCTATTTCACAGGGTTATTACAAGGAACAAATATGTTTGCAAAGTATAAGGTTTTGTTAACACCATACAAGGCGGGGGAACAGTGTTAAAGTATTAGGCTCGAATATACTACACGTGACACAAAAGCTAAACTGTATATAAATACATCTTTGATAAAGCTAGGGTGTGAGGTTTTTTTTTTTTAAGTTTATTTTTGTGTGTGAAAGAGAGACAGCACGAGCAGGGCAGAGACAGAGAGAGAGAGGGAGACACAGAATCCGAAGCAGGCTCCAGGCTCCCAGCTGTCAGCACAGAGCCCAACGTGGGGCTCGAACCCACGATCTGTGAGATCATGACCTGAGCCAAGTCAGATGCTCAACCCACTGAGCCACCCAGATGCCCCAGCAAGGGTGTGGTATTAATGACACTTCTTTTACAAGCCCATGGGTGCAGATGTGACCTTTACATTTTTTTAAAAAGTTATTTGAGTCATTATGGGGTCTCCCTTCTCTAAATGCTGTCATCCATGTCTGATCTGACATCTTACCCAGGACTAGAGTGTGTGTGTGTGGGGGGGTGGGTAAGTGTCCATCTGGTCTTCTGAGATTGGTCTGCTTTGACTATGTGACACCCATTTCTCTCTTGGGTCTTGCTCCCTCCCCAATGGCATTGTTGAGAAGCAGGGTGCAGGTCTTCTTGTTAGTCTGAGGGAAATTCTTTTCTTTACCTGTTTCTTCAAGAAACAACACTGTAGAGACGCCTGGGTGGCTCAGTTGGTTAAGCGTCCGACTTTGGCTCAGGTCATGATCTCACAGCTTGTGGGTTCGAGCCCCACGTCGGGCTCTGTGCTGACAGCCCAGAGCCTGGAGCCTGCTTCGGATTCTGTGTCTCCCTCTCTCTCTGCTCCTCCCCAACGTGTACACTCTCTCTCTCTCAAAAATAAATAAATAAACATTAAAAAAAAAACTGTTGTAGACCTACAAAGCTTCTCCGAGAGACCAGCTTTTAGAAAAAAAGAACCAGGAAGAGATGCAGGCTTTTTCCGACTTTCTGCCTGGTCACATACCTTCCCTGAGGCGCCGAGCTGGCTATCTGATTGAAGGTGGGTATGAGAAAGGAAGGAGGACTTCTGGATTACTATTGCAAAACATCTATAGTCATTTATTCATTCAACACATGGTTAACGAGCACCTACTATATACTAGACCTTGTGGAATGGCCTTGGGATAGAGTCGAGAACGAGACAGGTACAGTTCCCACTCAGGTGCTTACATTCTAGAGAAGCTAGACATTAAAACATGACTGAAAAAGAGTAATTGCACAATTGCCCTTGAGATAAGTGCTGTAAAGAACATGGAGAAGGTGTGAAGAAGAGGTACAAAGGGGAACCGATCTAATCTGGGGTCAGGGAAGGTTTCTTTGAGAAAACCATTTAAGCTGAGATCTGAAAGATAAGTAGCCATCAGTTTGGGGTGGGGAGGGAACATTCAGGCAGAGGGAAGAATATGTCCAGATGGAAGGGTAATGGCCCATTGAGTCAGGTTGACATCACATACCATGACGCAGATGAGCCAAGAAATAGGACATTATTTTCTGTGATCAAAGGCAGCTTTCTATCGAGAGAACAGTTTAGCTAAAACAGGTAACTTATCCTATCCCTTTCTACTATGCCTGTTGCAATGTATTAACTCCCCCACCCCACCCCCGCCCAGTTCAATGACCATTATTTGTCATTATCCAATTCAAAAGTGTGCCAGGGTGCCCGGGTGTCACAGTCGGTTAGGAATCTTGATTTCGGCTCAGGTCAGGATCTCATGGTTCGTGAGTTCAAGCCCGGCATCTGGCTCTGTGCTGATGGCGCCAAGCCTGCTTGGGATTCTGTCTCCCTCTCTCTCTGCCCCTCTCCTGCATGCTCTCTCTCTCTCAAAATAAATAAAAATAAACGTTAAAAAAGTGTCCCAATTATTTGTCACTATCCATCCAACAATTTGTCACTATCCATCCAACACCACTTCTGAAATTATTGCATTCCTACACAACTATCTGGGAGTTTCTAACCATCCCAGGTAGTTGTGATCATTTCTAGATTTTGAGCCCCAGGCTGGGGTGGGGGTATCCTGGGCGCTCCTATGCCAATTTTTTGTGTTAACTTTCTCTTTCCCTGTGGAATCGAGAGCTGATGGAAAAGATATAAGAGAACATAAGAGACCAGGTAGGAGGCTAGTGCAGTGAACAACAGTGGTAGTTGGACCAGAGAGATAGCAGTAATGATGAACAAAGTAGATGGGCTTAAGACAGAGAGAGAAAGGGGAGAGGCACCTGGGTGGCTCAGTTGGTTAAGTGTCCAACTTCAGCTCAGGTCATGATCACATGGTTCACGAGTTCAAGCCCCATATCAGGCTCTGTGCTGACAGCTCAGAGCCTGGAACCTGCTTCAGATTCTGTGTCTCCTTCTCTCTCTGCCCCTTCCCCAACTCGTGCTGTCTCTCTCTTTCTCTCAAAAATAAATAAACATTAAAAAATTGAAAAAAGACGTAGAGAGGAAAGGGAATAAATAGGACTCAGGGATTGATTGGATATGTGTGTGAGGGGAGCACTTAGGGAGAAGATAGTGACTTCTAGGGTTTCAGATAGGTTGCGTTACTGTTTACTATGATATGGAACATTGGAGGAAGAAGACTGGGGAGTATTTTCTTTTGGGAGGGATCTATCATCAAAATGATTTCCTTCTGGCCAGGGTTGGCATCCTCTGAACCGAAGCGTAGCGATTACTAGACTGTGGTGTTGGTTTAAGTCAATTATGGATCCTGAGAATTCTCTCATGATACAAGTGTGTCCTTAACATGTCTGCTTGGGTGTGTACTTGGCATCTTACACTTAACATTTGCCAAACAGAGTGTCTGATCTTCTTTCTACACCTTACTCCTCCTACAATGTCCTTCATCTCAGGAAGTGATAACTCTGTCCTTCTAGTTGTTCTGGCCTTAAGTGTTCTCTTTATACCCCATACATGCAATCAATCAATGAATCCTTTGGTTTTTCCTTCTAAACATATCCGGAATCCAATCAATTCTTTTCACCTCTACTGCTACTGCATTTGTTCCAAGGCATTATCATTTTATCATTTCTCTCCCGGATTGTTGTAGTAGCCTCTCACTGGCTTCCATTCAAGCTCCTCTATGGTCTGTCATCCACACAGAAGTCAGAGTGAACCTGTGAAAATAAGCCAGATCTTGTCACTGCTCTGGTCAAACTCCTCCAATGGCACCTCACTCTTCTCAAAGTGAAAGTCAAAATCTTAACAGTGGCCTACAGGGCTCTAAGTGATCTGATTTAGCTACCTCTCTGGCCTCACGTTCTACCACTTTCCCCCTTGTACACTCTTCTCAAGCCACACTGGCCTCTGAAGTTTCCCAAATATGCTAAGCACATTTCCATCTCAGGGTCCTTCTGCCCAGAATGCTCTTCTTCTTTATAGATGCATGGCTCACTTCCTTACCTCCCACTCAAATGACACCTTATTGGTGAGGCCTTCTCTGATACCCTATTTAAAATTGCACCCCTGCTCCCCTTCTCTGCTTAAATTGTTCCACGATATAGATAACCATTTAACATAAATATACTTTACCTTTTTATTATCTGTCTCCCGTTCCCCCACCAACCCCGCACGCAATGCGTGCTTCATTGAGGGCAGGATTTTCCTTCTCCCATGCTGTGTGTTCTGTGCCTAGCTTGTTACTTGACACTTGGGAGGGACTTTGGTGGCTTTTTCTCGTAACCAACCCAGCTGCATCTCAGGTTTGGCCTTATGTTTGGAGGGATCAACACATTTGTCAGCTGGGAGGACTGAGGGCTTTGGAGGAGTTCCAGGGTTCAGATTTTTTCAATTCCTTTGGCTCCTTCATAACATCCCCATTCCAATGACCAAGATTTGAGTCTTTTCCAATTAGGGCATTACTTTTAACCTAAGGAAACCAGCACAGCATAGAAGCCAGATAGTGCTATTCTGCCGCGCTCACAATGGTCTCCTCATTTGGGTGCCAGTACGCTTAGACCTCTAACGCATTGGATTGGTGACAGCTTAAAATCAGTAGCAGCAGATTTCACGAGCCTTTTAAAATTCAAGTTCTTTTCCTGTCTAACAACTCCTCATGAAAATAGTGTAGGTCTTGGTTCAGGGATGGCAGCAGCCAAAATTGTATTGTGTCACTTGGGTCCTCTACAAGGCCCAAGTGGAAATGGAGTCGGGAGTGCAGTAGGTTTATTGGGGGTAAAGCTTACGAGAGATAAAAGGGGGCCAAAATAGGAGCGGGCAAGGAAAGCCTGCAGATTGAGATGCAGGTCCCGCAAAGTCTTATCAACCCAACCTTGAGCTCCGGAGAAAAGTTGCCAGGAGAGGAGTCCCTCATCAGGCAGAAGTGGCCAGTCCCTGGACGTCTGCCATGCTGAGTCATTGGCTGGGGCTGCCTGAGAAGAGCTTGGCCTCAGTCCCAAACCTGAGGTGGATCCTGAAGGCATTATAGCTGGAGGCTGTCAGCTGATTGAACTCCAGGGCCCCCGATGGCAAGGTTTTTTTTTTTTTTTTCTCAATGGGAGATCTGAGAAACACACCTCAGTGACTGCCAGATGTACTTGTTATTTTGACTCCTCCTAGATCATCACCGGGTTGGTCCATGGTGGGCTCAGGAGATAGGAACATGGAAGGCAGGCTTATGTAATAGTGCACAGCATCTGGGGGATATCAGTCTCACCTTAGTTGGCTGAGGAGGGGTTGGTGGCAAAACCTCTTTTTTCTTTCCTTTCTTTTTACCCCCTTTGGTTGCAGGAGACAAGAACCCAAATCTAACTGGCCTTTATGACTTTGCTTGAGATAAAGACCTCAACATAGGAGCTTTTGAGCATTAACCAAAGCCTTATCTTTTAGTGACAGCGAGGTCTAGGGCTACAGAAAGCACCAATCCCGTTACATATTTAAAAATATCTCTCACAACTAATGCAAATCAAATGCTTTAAAATTTTAAAGCATTCCCGCTAGTGCGCACTTCAAACAACAAACTAACACTGGCAGTTATTACATCATCTTAAAAAAAAACCCCTCTTATAATCAATTAAACTCATTACACCTGAATAATCATTACCAATGATGTATAATTTAAATAATCTTTGCAAGATGATTTATTTATGACTGTCAGGCCTACTAATGACTTTCCAAAGCACCACTCAGTAGAGTCTGATAAAAGTTTCCTGTTGAAGCCTTTTCAAACCTTAGGGAGTTTCCAGGATTGCCCTGGGGCCCACTTAAGGACAGGAAGAGTGGCCCATGAAAATTACCCGAGGGCCTTGCGTATCCTTATCTTCCCGGAGCTGGGCACTCTGGAAGGAATTTGTCTCTTTCTTGATACTCTTTATTTAAGCCACCAGATGCAACCAACTCAGGCATCTCTATATTTGGCTACCTGAAAATCTTCCCCCTCGGTAGGTGCCCGGCCGGAGACCCTAGAGACAGCTGGCTCTAACTTAAGCCGTTGCTTTACCACCAGGCATGGACTATACCATTTTCCCATCGGGGGCCCCGGGGGCATCTTACTACCACTGATCCTACCATCCCTCTACATTTTCTCTCAAGATCTACTGTATGTGACTTCACTCCCGTTTAGGCATGTTTGACAGCAAGAGTTAGACATCTGCTCACACTAACTTGAAGTGAGGCAGGATTTACTGTAACGTTAAATGCTACAATCTCATGGACACGCGAGGATAAGAATTGGATTATGCTGGGGCGCCTGGGTGGCTCAGTCGGTTGAGCATCCGACTTCGGCTCAGGTCATGATCTCACAGTCCGTGAGTTCGAAACCTGCGTCGGGCTCTGTACTGACAGCTCAGGGCCTGGAGCCTGCTTCGGATTCTGTGTCTCCCTCTCTCTCTGCCCCTTCCCCCCTCATGCTCTGTCTCTCTCTGTCTCTCAAAAATGAATACACATTAAAAAAAAAAATTTATAAAAAAAAAAATTGGATTATGCCCAGGCCACACAGGTATGGGAAGTGGGACACCAGGGACTGTGGGGGGGCCTGCCCACCCACTCACGGAGGGCCACAGCACAACTTCTCTTGGCAGGCTTCCTTGGTCTTGTCTCTTGTGGCTTTTCCACACCTCCAGAACTTGAACTCCTGTGTGGCTTTAGTTTGTCATAGCACTGACTCCTACCCTGTCTCTACTTGATTTTTTTCCCCCGAGATTCAGGCTCTTGGTGGCCCAATTTTTGAATTAAGTTTCATAGTGTTCCAATTCTGAATTCCCAGGAGAAAGTCAGGTGAAAATCTCTGGTCCAATCAACTGTGACTAGGATGGGGCTGTCATAATGCTCCTGTGGGAGAAGATGAAGCAGCTTCTCTACGAAGAGATTATGGGCGGCAAGGTAATGATTGGCATGTGAGTTGAAAGTTGGGATGAGTTTCTGGGGCCCCAGAAAGCAGGTAGGAAGAAGGATAAGCATTTGTGTAAATACTTAAAATAATTTTATTATCAGGAGGTAGTATAGAATAATGATTCTCTGAGACTCTGGAGTCAGACTTACAATGTATGTGACCTTGGATACATTATGTAATTTCTCTGTATCTCAGTTTTCTCATCGGGAGGATGGAGATAACGGGACCTATCTTATAGTGTTGTTGTCCGTTAATATATGTAAAATACTTAAAATAGTGCCTGGTTTGTATTAAGTGATAAATAAACATCGATTATCATATTATTTTTTTTAATTTTTGTAATGTTTATTTTTGAGAGAGAGAGAGAGAGACAGAGTGCAAGTGGGGGAGGGGCAGAGAGAAGGAGACACAGAATCCGAAGCAGGCTCCAGGCTCTGAGCTGTCAGCACAGAGCCCGTCGTGGGGTTTGAACTCACAAACCCTGAGATCATGACCCGTGCCGAAGTCAGATGTTTAACCGACTGAGCCACCCAGGCGCCCCAATGATCATCATATTTTTAACTACATTCTTCTTAGAGTTCCCTACTGACTAACAATATAAACATTATTTACATTCTATTGTTAAAATTCCACTTATATAAAAATAAGCATTATTTGTGCTCTTTTATTGTCATCAACTGGTTGACATGTGGTTGGTGTGTATAGACAGGTATGTTCACTGTCATGGCTGTTTGGACTATTTGCCTTATTACTTCACACAATAGTATTTGTATTTAATAAATACAAATTTGTATTTAATAAAAGTCAGTTCTATAAGTACTGACTTTTGTTGTATTTGTACACCATCGATCTTATTAATGAACATTTTGCTTTAAATTAACACACTTAAATGAAGAAGAGTCTTAACTACATTTTCTTAAAGGAGGAAACACTTTATCATCACAATAAGATAATACTCTGTATCACTTGCCTTAAATAGAAGATAACCAAGGCGCCTGAGTGGCTCAGTTGGTTAAGCATCTGACTCTTAACTTCAGCTCAGATCATGATCTCATGGTTTGTGGGATCAAGCCCCATGCTGGGCTCTGTGCTGACGGCAAGGAACCCATTTGGGATTCTTTCTCTCCTTCTCTTTCTGCCCTTCCCCCTGCTTATGCTTTCTCTCTCTCTCTGTCTCTGTCTCTCAAAATAAATAAATAAGTAAACATTAAAAACACAGAAGATAACCATAGATATCAATACAATGAAAACAGCACAGTGTCACTAAAGTCTAAGTAGGTAACTAACTAAATAATATTTGACAGAGTGGGAGGTTGGGTTTCTGTAAAAAAAAGGAGACCAGCAAGTGTTAAATAGCAGAATTGAGTTGAACTTCAGTAGTGATACAATCAGAGGATTAAAAAGAATTGGGGGGAGGGGGCAATAACACTGTCACTATGTGGCTTAATGGTAGCTAACAGTTGGGTGTAAGGGCTTCGGAAGCCATCCCTGAAATTATCTCTTCTATGGCCAGTAGCACAAGTTCCACACAATAAAAAAAAAAGCAAACAACAAACACTGTTCCAGAGGGACTAAAAGCTTCTAAGCTGGGAGAAGACTAGGAACCCTGCTTTACTCTTTTTCATTCCATTTTCTCTATAGCAGACTTATACCTCAAGGAAAGTAGAGGTTTTGGAGTTCGGATCCTTTTCCCAACACTTACTCAAATTGGAAGTTACTTATCATCTCTTGTTTCCTTACCTGTAATGTGGGGTGAGATAATAGCACCTAAAGTACCAAGTTATTATGAAGATTAAATATGACCACATATGAGAAATGCTTAGCACAGGTCCTGACTGTAGCAAGCACTAATAAATATGTATATTTTGTATTATAAATGGGATGAAACGTATAGCGACTTGCTTTTTATTCTTAATAATATTTTATGGTAATCCCTCCATGTGAGTTCATATAAATCCACCTTATTTTTTAAATGGCTGTGTAAAACCCCAAAGTATATATATTCAATATTATCTTTAACCAGTCTTTTACTGGGGGACATTCAGGTTGTTTTCTTTTTTCTTTTTTAGTAAATGCCATCAGCGCAGAGCCCATTTGGGGCCCCGATCCCACCAACCGTGAGATCACGACCTGAGCAGAAATCAAGTCGGAAGCTTAACTGACTGAGTCACCCAGGCACCCCTAGGTTGTTTTCCGTGTGTGCCTGTGTATGTATTCATTTTACAAGTGAGGGGACTGAGGCTTAAAGAGGTTAAGGCAGCCTGAGCAAACCAAAGATGCACCATGTTCTGTCATTGTCAACAATGGACTCAAGGCAGTTTGATTCACATGTAAAGGAGGAAATGATATTACTCAGGGGAGGTGTGTAAAAGACGCCCCCTTACTGTGCAAAGGGCATGACTGTGTGGGGTGGAAGTGAATGGGGCTAGCCAGAGGTCCTACAGGCTGGGAAAGACTGGAACAGTATCTCGGGTGGGGGAGGGGGCGGGGAGACTCACAAGGAGAGAACGGAAGAGGCAGGAAAAGCTTCACAGGCTCACTCTGCCCACATCTCAATTTTTGCATCCTCTTCTGTCACCTGTTTATGGTGTAGAAGAGCAAATTACATTTCAGTGCCTGTCTAGCACAATGCCTCATCCTGCAAATGCTCAATAAATATTTACTGAGTGAATGAATAGATTTACATTCCTGATTACCTAAGACTTAGGGAATCTTGAGCCAGGCATCTAGGCATGGCAGGGACACCATCTGGCAGGGAAGGCACCATCAGACTCGGCCCCGCACAGGCAAGCTGAGTCAGACTAGTAAGCAGAGGCAAGTATTGAACTTTATGGCTGCCACGTGGAGTTGAACACAATTCACAGCATTGTTTCAGGTGCTAGCAGAGGAGCAAAAAAGCCCTGAAAGAACCATTATAAGACTTCGCATGTCCTTTGTGTAGGATCATAAAAACAGGATATCTTGCCCAAGTTTATGATTCCATTACAAAAGAAAAATAAAGCCATTAGTAAATCTAAGGAAACGTATTGACTGCACATCTCTTTGTCCAGGTCGGTTTGCAGAATATATTGAATTGGGCCATGTGGCCCCCAAGAGCGAAATCTATGAGTTATTTTTAGTGGAGTTACAGCAAGTCTAAATAAATACAAGTCTGTCTGCCTTGAGTTGCTCTTTATGATAGCAGTATCATCCCTGTTATGTCCTAGAATGCTTTCACGGGGCACTACTTCGAGCATAGGCAGCCGGCACTCTAGGTGGAATCATTGTGAACTGATTTTTTTTTGAACAGTGGCTCTACTTGATTTGAAGTGGTTCAAATCAAATGTAGGTTATGCAGTTTGAATTCCAGTTGTGCCTCATGATTAATCATGATTTTGCTAAAATAATTCTGTGTAACAAATAATTATCAAATCTCCTTTGTCTTTCTCGTTTGCAAGCCTGTGGATTGGCTGTGTGTGGCTTTCTTGGGTTCAGCTGGGATCTCCTGAGCTTGGTTCCAGGCTATCGGTTGGGTTCAGGGCTGTTCCGAGAATTTCCTCATTCTGCAGAAGCTACTCAGGGCATGTTCCCTCATGATGGATGGAAGAAGTGCAAGGAAGTCAAACCACACAGGCACATTTAAAACCTCTACTTGTGTCATGCCAACTAACGTTGCATTGGCCAAAGCCTATGTCAATGGGACAAGGAAGTATATTTCTGTCATGGAGACGGGACATGGCAAGAAGAAAAAATTGTGTGCAAATAATGCAGTCTAACACACCCTGGGACGTTGGTGAAGATGCTGAAACCCCTTTGTGCCTCAGTTTTCATCATCTGAAAAATGGGCATCATTGGGTTGCTTGAAGACTTAAATGATTTACTATGCACAAAGTTGTTGGAATGGTGCCCGGCTCATAGGAAGCACTTGATAAATAACAATTATTTGTACTTAAGCTATTTTCTATGAAAGTCAAGTAAGAAGTTTCTGATTTCTGGGAACCCCAATTCCAACAAGTTCTGATGCAGTTTTATGTTCACACTGATGATGATGATGGACGTATTAGCACACATTCAGAATGATGATAAAAGAGAATAGGAGTAAGTAAGAATGTCATTTGAAACACATATGAAATTGGGATAATGAGGTTGTTGCTATGATCAAGTCAGATAGAATGCAAATATTGCATTGAAAACTGTGAAGCACTGCAGAATCTGTATAGCTCTTAATCCAGTCTCTTTTGTTTTCCAGAAGGCAGAATTAGGGCCCAAGGAAAGACCTAAGGTGTACGAATTCATCCCATTGCAGCACAGCCAACTAGAATACTGTCTACTAGGTCAAGGTATATTTTCTATACTTGAACAGATTTCTTTTAACATTTCCCTCTTTAGGAAAAAGAAAACAGACAAAAGACAAAATAGGTTTATATCAAGTACGTAATAAAAAATTTAAAATTACCTTCTAGTACATGTCCTTGGGTCAGTGAATTTTTTTTAATGTTTTATTTATTTTGAGAGAGTACAAGTGGGGGAGGGGCAGAGGAAGAGGGGGACAGGGGATCTGAAGCAGGCTCTGGGCTCACAACAGAGAGCCTGATATGGGGCTTGGACTCACCAGGCGCCTGTCAGGTCAGTGAATTTTTAACCCAATTTTACTCCATTTCCAGCCCCCTGCCCCCCCCCCCCCCGTACTACTACTTAGAATAATAACCCTAAGGCAAAAGAAAACTGTGAATTTTCTAAGGGAACACTATTCTTATAAAAGCAGGAAAGTTAATCTATTTTTAAAGAATGTTAAGAATTCAGGTTGAAATGAATAAGATTTTCTCGTTAACCTCCAAATTACAATGTACCCTAATAAGCATTCGGTGGTTGTTATCATTCATCAAGGTTTTAATAGACTTATAAAATATGAGAGTTTTGGTGTTGAGAAATTTTATGTTAGAAAATGTGAGTTACTGACTGTAACGAGGCTATGAGAGGTAGCTTGATTCAGCAGATAGAATATAAGCGTTGGGATCAGAGAATGAGGTTCCAATTCCATCTCTGCCACTTAATAACTGTGTGGTTTTGGGTAGGTTACTTAACTTCTCTATACCCTGCTGAATCATGTCAAGGATTCTGAGAGAACACAAGCTCCTTTCGGGCAGGAAATTTGTTTCGTTTACTGCTATGTTCCCCGTGCCTGGAACAATGATTGGCAGAATAAGCCTTAGAGATAACCTATCAAGTGTCCACCACAAGATCCAGCACATAATAGCTGTCAATACAAGGTAGGAACTTTTATTATCAGGAAGAGAAGAATAAGGTTTTGGGGACAATTATGTGATCTCTGTTTCTAGCCAAACAGGGGACACTGGGCTCAAACCCAGGGTAGGCTGTCAGGAACTTGAGGAAAGATAGGCTTGAGGTCTAAGACATTTAAAACACTACAACCGGGGCGCCTGGGTGGCGCAGTCGGTTAAGCGTCCGACTTCAGCCAGGTCATGATCTCGCGGTCCGTGAGTTCGAGCCCCTCGTCGGGCTCTGTGCTGACGGCTCAGAGCCTGGGGCCTATTTCGGATTCTGTGTCTCCCTCTCTGCCCCTCCCCCGTTCATGCTCTGTCTCTCTCTGTCCCAAAAATAAATAAACGTTAAAAAAACAAAACAAAACAAAAAAACCACTACAACCAGGGGTGGAGCTGGAGAAGACAACCAAAAAGCTAACCTGAAGGAAATACCACTCCGAAGAAACAAGGCAGGGAATGGACAATTCCAGCATGAATCCAGCACCTGGCATTTAGAAGGATTTAACAGGTATTTGTTGAATGGATGAAACAATGAATCTTTAATTTGAGGCCACAAATGGAGCCCATGACTTTAGGAGAAGAATAAGAGGCAGAGCCTGAAAATTTCTTTGGGTTAGTTCTGATGACCTGTAACAAAGAGGGGGTGGTGTTTCTTTATAGACAGTGTGGCAACAGGACATTCTCCACCAGGGGAGAATGTACAGTATAGTGAAGAATTGCATGATGGGTGCCTGGGTGGCTCAGTCGGTTGAGCAGCTGAGTCTTGATTTCCGCTCAGGTCATGATCTCATGGTTTGTGGGTTCGAGCCCTTCGTCGGGCTCTACACTGACAGTGTGGAGCCTCCTTGGGATTCTCTCTCTCCCTCTCTATCTGCCCCTCCCCTGCTCGTACTCGCTCTCTCACTTTCTCTCAAAATAATAAATAAACTTTAAAAAATATCCTTATTAAAAAAAAAGAATTACATGACAATATTATGGGACTTGGGGAGAGATCAAATGGATTGAGCACTGGTCACTGAGAGAAACAGCCTTGCCCTTAGTTTAGGGGAACCACCGAGATGTTCTGAGGGTAGGATTAACATTGCTAATGAGAATAAGAGGGAAAAATTAAAGAAGCAATAAGTAAGTTGCTCAAGAAATAGAGAAGTATTCAGTTCATTCTCATCAAAAGTGCTAATACCATCAATGGGGGCAAAAATAGTCTTCTCAGCAGATGGTACTGGGACAACCTGATATTCACCTGCAACAGAATGAAATTGGACCCTCCCTTACATCATATACAAAAATTAACTCAAAATGAATCAAAGACCTAAATGTCATATAAGCTAAAATGATAAAACTCTTAGAATAAAGCATAGGGGAAGTTCTGCATAACCTTGGATTTGGCAATGGTTTCTTAAATATGACACCAAAACAAAGGTGATAAAAGAAAAAATAGATAAGTTGGATTTCATCAAACTTAAAAACTTGTACTTCAAAAGATGCTATCAAAAGAGTGGAAAGTCAACCGAGAGGTTGGGAGGAACTATTTGCAAATTATATATCTGATAAGCATTTAATATCCAGAACATAAAAAAAAAAACTACAACTTAACAACAAAACACAAACAACCCAAGTTTAAAAATGGGCAAAGGACTAGAATAGACATTTCTCCAGAGAAGATATGCAAATCAGCACATCAAAAGGTGCTCAACATCATTAGTCATTAGGGAAATGCAAAGCAAGACCACAATGAGAGATCATTTCATACCTATTAGGATGGTTATTTAAAAAAAAAAAGGAAAATAGTGACTGTTGGCAAGGATGTGGAGAAATTAGAACCCTTACACATTGCTGATGGGAATGTAAAATGGTGCAGTTGCTATGGAAAATAGTTTGACTTTTTCTCAAAAAGCTAAATATAGAATTGTCACATGACCCTGCAATTCTACTAAGTATTTACCCAAAAGAATTGAAATCTGGGACTCAAATGGATATTTGCACATCAATATCTATAGCATCATTACTCACAATAGACAACACTTGGAAACAACCCAAGTGTTAATCACTGATGAATGGATAACCAAATGTGGTATACATACCTTAGGATATTATTTAGCCATAAAAAGGAATAAAGTTCTGATACATGCTACAACTTGGATGAACCTTGAAAACATTACACTATGTGAAATAAGCCAGACACAAAAGGACAAATATTGTATAATTCCACCTTTATGAACTATCTAGAATGGGTAAATTCAGAGACAAAAAGTGAGTGAGTGATTACTGGAGGAGGGAGTTATAGATGAATGGTTGTAGAGTTTCTTTTTTTTTTTTTTTAATTAAAAAAAATTTTTTTTTTCAACGTTTTATTTATTTTGGGGACAGAGAGAGACAGAGCATGAACGCGGGAGGGGCAGAGAGAGAGGGAGACACAGAATCTGAAACAGGCTCCAGGCTCTGAGCCATCAGCCCAGAGCCCGACGCGGGGCTTGAACTCACGGACCGCGAGATCATGACCTGGCTGAAGTCGGACGCTTAACCGACTGCGCCACCCAGGCGCCCCGGTTGTAGAGTTTCTGTTTGAGGTGATGAAAGGGTTTTGAACATGGATAGTGGTGATGGTTGCACAACACTGGCAATGTGTTTAATGACACTGAATTTTACACTTAAAAACAGCAAATGTTATATTACCTATGTATTTACTTCAATAATTAAAAAAATGAAATAGAGAAGTAGTGCTATCATCTGGGATCACTGTGGTAGATTGAATAGTGCTGCCTCCCAATCCAAGATGGCTAAACTCTAGTCACTGGTGCTATGCCTTTGTATGTTATATTATCTGGCAAAAGGGGCCTTGTAGATGAATTAATTTTACAGATCTTAAGGAGATTATCCTGGATTATCTGGGTGGGCTCAATGTAATCACAAGGGGCCTTAAAAATGGAAGAAGGCAGAAGAGGAGGTAGGGGGAGATGCTATGGAAGAAGAGGCAGGAGATGTTCAAAGTGTGAGAGGGACCCAAACCACTCACCATTGCTGGCTTTGAAGAAAGGGGAAGGGGGCTGTGAGCCAAGGAATTCAAGAGACCTCTGGAAGCTGGGAGCAGTCCTTGGCTGATATGCAGCAAAGAAATGGGATTTCAGTCCTACAACCATGAAAATTTGAATTCTGCTGCAATCTGCACAAAGAAATAGATCCTCTTTTAGAGCTAGCAGAAAAGAATACAGCCCTGCAGATGTCTTGATTTTAGCCTGGTGAGACCTATGTTGGAGTTACAGAACTACAAAATAATAAATTTGTGTTAAAAAAAATAGAAAGCCTGTTGTGGAGGTGGCTATTACTCTGTGATAGGAAGACAGCAAGGGCTCACATGAGAGGTTTTGTGGAGTAGTCAGAAAACAGAGCAAAAATGACCATCAAAAGCAGCAGATTGCTTTTTCCAAAGATGACTACAACGATATCTCCCATCCCACATACTCTTCTGCAATGAGAACTTGCCACCATCAGGAAGTCCCTTGCCTTGAATTTGGATTGGCCTTTGTGACTTGCCTATAAGAAAAGGAATGTAATGAAAGTAATCCTGCATGATATCTGAGGCTACATCAAAAGATGGGTGTTGTATGGAAACCAATTTGTCAATGAATTTCATATTAAAAAAGAAAGAAAGAAAGAAGCTGAGGCCAAGGGAGATTAAATTTTAACAATTGGATTAAAAAAAAGAGAGACCTTCTATCTGGTTCCCTTATACTTGTTTTCCATATGCTACATCTCAGGACATTGCCTGTTGGAACCCAGGCTCCATGCTGTGAGGAAGACCAAGCCACACAGAGAGGCCCATATAGGTGCTCCAGTCAACAGTCCCAAACAAGCCCAGCCTTGGAGTCATCCCACCCAGGTGATGAAGCCTCCAGAAAATTCCAACCCACAATTGTTTGAGTCACCTCCAGCTGAATCTAAATCTTTGTGATCCCCAACTGCAGCACATAGATTTGCCATCCCTGATGGGCCCAGTGATGCCAATCCCTGACCCACAGAATCTGTGAGCGTTAAATGGTTGTGGTCTTACGCTACTGAGTTTGGGGTGTTTTGTTACAGAGTAATATATAACCAGAATAAGTGTGAAAGAAGAATAGAATTTTATAACACCCACAGGGAGGCAAGGCAGTGAAGAGGCATAGATCATTCCAGAGTCTCTTGCTTGAGGGCTAGGAAAACAGTGGTCTTCATTACTCATGGAAGGCAGATGGCCAGGGATGGAGAAGAATGGAGGAAAGAGAGAAGCATGATCATTCCTCCATGAACAACATGAAAATGAGGGATCTCTTCTGTTTTAATGAGAGGCTTGGTTGGGATTGGGCTCTCTCTAGCCTCTCCCAGAACTATGAGGAACACCACTGTAATTCTCAAAAGTACTAACGTATCAATTTATTGCAGCCAGGCTGACTCTGAGTAAGGGTTGACCAGCCCACAGGAATTATTGTCAGTTGGCTAAAGTAGAGTACACCTCTGCATACTGAAGTGCCATTGACGAATGCATTCCAACAGATTGAATTCTTATGAAAAAAACTGTTAAATAATGAAAACTACCACTGATGCTTTGCTGCAGGCCTTTTTAAATGACCTCAATTATGACTGTTCAATAAATACAAAACTGAAAAAATTATGAGATTAAAGAATTATGTCCAGAATCAAGCCATCCTCAGAGGATCCAATGAAAATTCTCTCCTAGAAAGCAGTCTTAGCATTCTACAAACACAACTACCGAGAAAGCAAGGAGTGAATGCAGATTAAAATAGGGACAGCGTCTTGATGAACCAGAGATTCATCACAATTGGTGCCTATAAGTGGACTATAAGTGAGGTTTTACAAAAGATTCCTCAAAGGAACCTGATAAAAAAAAACAGTTTTGTTTTGTTTTTTAGTTTTTAGGTTTTTTAATTAGTGAAGATCTCAAGAGGTGCCCACATCTATGTTCTTTAGAACCCTCTGGAATCTGCATCACCACTCATTAGAACTGTATCATTTAAGAGCACCCTAAGGCCATTTGGCCAAAGTGAACGGTACTAATTCAACTTTTATTGTTAGCTACTCAGCTGTGCTATATTAAATAATTTAACCTCGAAATCTCTTTCCAACTCTACATTCTAGTACAGTACATTGATTTGTAGTTTTTTCCCTTATTTATTTCATTCTTCTGTGTTTTAGTTAACTTCTCTCCCTCATTAACTGTAGTTTGTTTCTAAGCCCCATTTTGTGGTTTCTGCTCTTTTCATTCTGGATTTCATATCTTTGGGAAGCTTATCTAAATACACAATGTTAAGTTACTTTTTCTTCAAGAAGTACTTACTGATTCCTACATCTACATCTTCCAGTTCTTTCTCCTAAGCTGTGCTTCAGTTCCGCCCCTCCAATTAAATGTCTTCTTTTTCAGTTTAGAAAAGTGAGAAGCCATTATCTAAAGTGATTGGAATGAGTTTCAAGTGGGAACGGTCATCCTACCTTTGTAGGTTAATCTCATTAATCTGCTCTGTAGTCTGCTTTGGATCCTGCTTTTAGTAGTAGCATTCAAGTAAACGCCCAGTCAGCCACTCTGAATTGGTTGTGGTTCAAATTATGAGGATTTTTAAAGGAAAGCTAAATTCAATGCTAGATAACATGGACGTTATCTTGTAGGATTTGGGAGCAGAGAAATCGAAATTCTTCCTCCATGAACACGAGAAATTTGGAGTAGACCACTGCTTTTTCAAATTGGACTGTATGAGCACTAGGAATTCTATGACCTCCCTTCAGGGCTGTCAGTGGGGTGACAAGGTAACCAACAGGTAAAGCTTCTCCAACCCTTGCCTCTCACAAGTGTCAATCAGATGACTTCACTTTCATCCGTTTTTCATACTGCACGATTTAAAAAAATTTTTTTTAATGTTTGTTTATTTATTTATGTATTTGAGAGAGAGAGAGAGAGAGAGAGAGAGAGAGAGCAAGCAGGAGAGGGGCAGAGAGAGAGGGAGACACCAAATCTGAAGCAGGTTCCAGGCTCCGAGCTGTCAG
Source organism: Lynx rufus (assembly GCF_022079265.1). Lineage (NCBI taxonomy): Eukaryota > Metazoa > Chordata > Mammalia > Carnivora > Felidae > Lynx > Lynx rufus. The sequence continues at coordinate 36,762,642 of NW_025814828.1, forward strand.
GACAGTGCCCAACATGGGGCTCAAACTCCCAAACTGTGAGATCATGACCTGAACTGAAGTCAGTCGCTTAACCCGCTGAGCTACCCCAGGCACCCCTGCAAGATTTTGTTTGTACAAAGTTTTCTGAGTCTGCTTTTTTGCTGTTGTTGGAAATTTGCAGACCAGCTGATCTCTAAGACCTCTTCCGGTTCTTATATACTGTGGTTCTGTCAAATCATTGATAAGAGGCTACAGGATAAGAACTATAAACAAAATAGTGTAGATATATCTTCATAGTCTCTCCTCCTACATTAGATGAGTTCAGACAGCAAATGCAAATGGAGCTTTATTGTATTGTGTTGTACAGCTCTGATGACGCTCTTGATTTGCAAGGGTAATAATGTTCCTGCTTCACGGCAATTCTTTAGCAAAATAAAAGGTGCCCACATTTCATAATCTCCTGTGCCTCTTAAGGTATCTTTGGGCTTTGAGTAGCTAGACCTTGAAGACTTAACAATCAGTGTAGCAGATGCTGTTGGTGCCCACGTTTATTCTTGCTTTCACCATTCCCATGTCTTCCCACAGCTTCTTGCCTTAAGCACTTGCAACCCTCTGCCTGAGGGCTTTCTCTGGCCACAAGAGCACGCCTGGTCTTTGTACAAGGAAGGCTGAAAATGCTGGGGAGTTGATCTTCCCAGGACTAGCCCTCAAGTAATGGACAGGATTTGGTGGGTAAATACTCCAGCTTCATTCATCACCCCTTGAATAGCACAATTCTGAGACATGTTCTGTAGAGTTACCCAGAGGTCCCCGGTAGGGTTAGGCCCTAATTGCTCACAGCAGTAAATTCATTAACCCACCCTGCATTTCCTTCCTTCCCTTTCCCATCTCTCCTACCAGTTCTTGGTATCACCTCCAAGGTAATTACTCCCAAATAAACTACTTGCATTCATATCTTCTTTGTGGGATCTGCTTCTGGGGGAAACCCAAGTGTATCAGTCAGGGTCCAGTCAGGAGGCAGAAACACTACCAGTTATGTTAACAGGAGAATTTGACGTAAAAATTGTTAGCTAGATATAAAATTGTTAACTTGGTGTCTGTGTTAATAATTTCCTGGGGCTACCATACCAGAGTACCACCATCTGGGTGGCTTAAACAACAGAAATTTATTGTCTCATAGTCCTGAAGGTTAGAAGTTTGAAATCAAGGTGAGATCAGGGTAAATTCCTTCTGAGGGTTGTGAAGAAGAATCTATTCCATGCGTCTCCCCTAGCTTCTAGTAGCCTCAGGCTTTCCTTGGCTTATAGATGGTGTTCTCCCTTGTATTCATGTTGTTTTTCTTCTGTTGAATTAAGGCCCATCCTAATGATCTCATCTTTTTTTTTTTCAACATTTATTTATTTTTTGGGGGACAGAGAGAGACAGAGCATGAACGGGGGAGGGGCAGAGAGAGAGGGAGACACAGAATCGGAAACAGGCTCCAGGCTCTGAGCCATCAGCCCAGAGCCCGACGCGGGGCTCGAACTCACGGACCGTGAGATCGTGACCTGAGCTGAAGTCGGACGCTTAACCGACTGCGCCACCCAGGCACCCCTCATCCTTTTTTTTTTAAGTTCATTTATTTTGAGACAAACAGAGAGCACGAGCTGGGGAGGGGCAGAGAGAGAGAGAGAGAGAGAGAGAGAGAGAGAGAATCCCAAGCAGGCTCCACACCATCAGCACAAAGCCTGATGCAGGACTCAATCTCTCAAACCGTGAGATCATGGCCTGAGCCGAAATCAAGAGTCAGGTGCTCAACTGACTGAGCCACTCAGGTGCTCCAATGATCTCATCTGAACTTGATCATCTGCAAAGACTCTATTTCCAAGTATGGTCACATTCATAGGAACTAGGAGTTAGGACTTTAGCATCTTTTGGGTGGGGGAACACGATCCAACCCATAACAGTACCTGAAGAGGAAAATGAGATATGTAGGTATCAGGGAGGTAGAAACATCAGGAAATAGCTACCCTCCTTAGCATGAGGGAAAAGAGAGGAGATGTTGAAATTATTAAAACACAGAGAGCTGGAGGAGGGACCACATGAGGCTGAAACACAGATACTTGAGGAAAGGACACCATTGAGTGGCGCTGGTGTCTCTGTGCTGAAGGAAGAGGCCTCATGGGGGCCTGGACCCAGACACCTGAAGAGGGGGTGCTATGGTCTGGTGCTGATGTTCCTGGGGTGGGGGCATGATGAGACCGGTTCTGCAAAAGGTGGAAAACCTGTAAACGGTATTCAGCTGCTGCTACAGTGAGGGACTGCCACCTTTGGGATTAAGAAGTGAGGTTGGGGTAACTCTCACAGGAGCAGGAGGCAGTTAGGAAACCCCAAGAAGTGAACAGGAAGTAAACAGAAAGGAGGATCATGTCTCTTCTTCCTCTTCCAGCTTCGCATCTCCCTCTAGCACTCTGTATGGACAAAGCCTAAAAGGGAACCGCTAGCAAGCAGAAATGTGATCTGCAGAATCTCAGTGTCAGCATCACAAAGCAAGGTATGTAGGACTGGGTTTGGAGCTGAGAGAGAATAGCCTAATAACTGGCACACCAATCTTGGCTGTTCAGAAAATTAAGCTTTTTATCCTAAAGAAAGTAGAGATTATTAGGCTTAAGAACGTCAACATAGATGCTTGATTAACGGTGGTTAACGAGGCAGTATCTGAGAAAGAAACACCTAGATAAAGTAATGTGATTGAATTTTTAACAACATACCAGAATTTCAGCATACAAATAAGAACAGTTCTCTTCAAAATCGTTTCATGGCAAGTTTTCAAATCACTCTTTTGATACAACCATGGCTCAAAGATTCCAAGGGACTCTGCATTTTGATCGGCCTGCATTGTGATTCAATCCATGTTGCCAACACTTTGCCTTTTGCGGGTGAATTAGCTTTTTGGCAGCAACTTAATGTCATCTCATGCTAAACCTGGTGAATAAAAGTCACATAATCAGATCTGATTCTACCTTTCTTTTAAAAACAGGTTGTGGGGAGGGGTTTGGGGGTAGTGTGTCATAAGCAAGGTATAAATTCTGTCTTAAGGTGGTGTCTAACTGGTGGTCTGTGATGCTATCATTCTCAACTTGTCAGTAAAATGATCATGAACACAGAAAATGATGAAGGCTCACAGTAGCAAATCAAATCGAGACTATCATTTTGTCATTTTCCAACACTGTTTCGAATTTCACCTAATTATAAGGGTGATGCACTTGTTGGAAAAATACAATTTATGATCTACAGGTGCTTTGCTGTCAGTTACAGAAGAAACTCTGCCAGTGTAATAAAGGAGATCATTTTATGCTTCCTTCATGAAACGGAGAGCTTGAGTGGCTTAAAATCATCAGGTCTGGGTCTAGGAGAAAACACAGCAGCCATCTGCTTACTAGTGGGGAGCTTTCTTGAGGCAGTCAGAACACCCTTACTTATCTCCTTTTCTATTAGTATATATCTTATGTTTAGAGGAGACCAGAAATCTTCCAGAAAGCTATTTGCAAGGATGTAGAGAGAGAATTGATACTACCTGGTTGCCGCTGGAGAGATCAGAAGAATCCTTGTCATAGTGCATAGCGATTATAGTTTTACATATTCCTTATTGATTTAGAGCATCATAAAACCAAGCTACGGGATGGGAGAAGGTTCCAACTGAGTACATCAGAGTTGCTCAAAGTGAATATCTTCTGGGCGTTGAAAATTGGATTGAGAGCCATGTACATTGAGACAATTGAAATCTCAGGTGAAGTGACAAACCAAGTTTGTCTTTTGGCAAGAACTGGGTTAGGCAAGATCTCTCTTCATTTTGGGGACGAATAAATAGAACAACTTACATAGAGGTCTTTGAAAAAATATGGCAGAACAAGTGAAACACTACCCTGAAGACTCGGGAGAAGAATGCCAACTGTGAAATGATTTACTATTGAAACCAGTAACAAATCATACCCTTAAGGTTACACGAAGATGTAACTTCCGTAAAACAGGAGCAGAGCCTTAGGGAAAGTAGTAGTAAAGATGAAGACAATTGTAGGAGAATAACAGGAAAATGATTGAGATAAAGAAACAAAAAAGAAACTGTAAGGGAACTAGAAATGCAAGAGCAGAATAAAAAATCCTTTCTGGAGGGGTGCCTGGGTGGCTCAGTAGGTTGAGTGTACAACTCTTGATTTTGGTTCAGGTGATGATCCCAGGGTTGTAGGATCGAGCCCCGTGTTGGGCTCTGCGCCTGCTTAAGATTCTCTTTCTCTCTTCACCCTGCCCCTCCACCACTCATGGTCTCCCTCCCTCTCTCTGTCTCTCTCAAAAAATAAAAAAAATAAAAAGAAATCTTTTCTGGAAACAGAAATGAGCAGAATTGCCACAAGAAAATGGAATTGGTTGTGCAGAAAACAGATACAAACATTTTCCCTGGAGGGGCACCTGGGTGGCTCAGTCTGCTGAGCGTCTGACTTTGGCTTAGGTCATGATCTCACAGTTCTTAAGTTCAAGCCCCACGTCGGGCTCTGTGCTGACAGCTCAGGGCCGGGAGCCTGCTTCGGATTCTGTGTCTCCCTCTCTCTCTGTCCCTCCCCTGCTTGTGCTCTCTGTCTCTCAACAATAAATAAACATTAAAAATTTTTTTCCCTGGAATGTAGGAAAGAAGTCAGAAAAGATGAAAAGACATGGCTAAAGAGAAAAATTACCAAACCTAGAAATTACAGCTACTCCAGAGAAAGAGATCAGTAGGACTAGAAGACAAGCAATAATCAGATATAATTGAGAAAAATGTTCATGGAGTTAATAACGGATCTGATTGTACAGACTGAAAGTCCAGAATCTTCCAGGCACACACACAAAAAAGAAATTCTTACGTAGACATATTTTTCATAAGGATTTAAACATGTCCTACAAATACATAGTCATTTAATTAGTTTACTTACAAAGGACAGAAAAATCAAGCTAACTCCAGTGTTTTTAATTAAAGTAAATGCTGAAAGACTGTAGAACAATTCCTTAAATATTTGGAGAGAAAAAATTTTTATTCAAATCTTTATTTATTTCTGAATGAAGACAACTGAGAGATTTGGGTATTACAAACTCAAAAAACATGCCATACATGTTGCTTTTTGAAAAAAGTAACTTGAATATCTACTACATCAGTGTAGACGTTTGCTGTATAGATTGCAAAAGTTGATAATGTTTATATTTTCTAAATGATTAATGGGCTAAACACAAGCAATGTATAAAATATATGTGTCTTTAAAGGAACCACAAATACCAAAAAAAAAAAAAGGCATAAAAGCAAGGGAAAATCAGATATAGCAATAAACATAAATTGTTAAAACTTCTTGCTTTCAAAAAAGTTTTTATTTAAATTCTAGTGAGCATATAGTGTAATATTGTTTTCAGGAGTAGAATTTAGTGAGTCATCGCTTACATATAACACCCAGTGCTCATCACAAGTCCCCTCCTTAATACCCATTACCCATTTAGCCCATCCCCTGCCCACCTCCCCTCCAGCAACCCTGAATTTGTTCTCTATAGTTAAGAGTCTTTTATGGTTTGCTTTCCTCTCTTTTTTTCCCTTCCCCATGTTCATCTGTTTTGTTTCTTAAATTCCACATATGAGTGAAATCATATGATATTTATCTTTCTCTGACTTATTTTACTTAGCATAATACACTCTAGCTCCATCTATGTCGCTGCAATTGGCAAGATTTCATTCTTTTTGAGGTCTGAGTAATATTCCTCTCTCTCTCTCTCTCTCTCTCTCTCTCTCTCTCTGTGTGTGTGTGTGTGTGTTTATGTGTTGAGTTTGATAAGTTCTTTATAGATTTTGGATACCAACCATTTATCAGATACGCCATTTGCAAATATCTTCTCCCATTCGTAGGTTGTCTTTTAGTTTTGTTGATTGTTTCCTTCACTGTGCAGAAGGTTTTTATCTTGATGAAGTCCTAATAGTTCATTTTTGTTTTTGTCTCCCTTGCCTCTGGCAACATAGCCTTTGGCTATGGCCAAAGTCAAAGAGGTTGCTGCCTGTGTTCATCTCTAGGATTTTGATGATTTCCTATCTCACATTTAGGCTTTTCATCCATTTTGAATTTATTTTTATGTATGGTGTAAGAAAGTGGTCCAGTTTCAGTCTTCTGCATGTTGCTATCCAGTTTTCCCAACAATATTTGTTAAAGAACCTGTCTTTTTTCCATTGGATATTCTTTTTTTTTTTTAAGTTTATTTTGCAAGAAATAGAGAGAGAGCATGCACATGCATATGGGAGTGGGAGAGGGGCAGAGGGAGGGGGAGAGATAATCCCAAGCAGGCTCTGCACTGTCAGCACAGAGCCTGACACAGGGCTCTATCTCATGAACTGTGAGATCATGACCTGGGCCAAAACCAAGAGTCGGATGCTTAATGGACTGAGCCACCGAGGTGCCCCTCCATTGGATATTCTTTCTTGCTCTGTTGAGGATTAGTTGACCATATAGTTGTGGGTAACCTTCTTATTAAAATAGAAACACTCTCTGATTAGATTAAAATATAAAATATACAATATATTGCTTATAAGAGATAAAATGACACTGGATCTTAAAAATTAAAAGTGGACAAAGATTTATCTTTGTTGGCAAGTGCAAACAAAAGGAAGGCAGAGATGGCAATATTAATCTCGGGCAAAGCAGAATTCAAGGCAAACAGCATTATACAGAGCAAAGATATAACAACTATGAACTTTTTATGCCAAATAATTTAGTGTCAATCTATTTTATTTTCTTTTATTCATTTTTATTGAAGTATAATTAACAATTAGAGTTTCAGGTGTACAATATACAGATTCAAGAATTCTATACATTACCCAGTGCTTAGTATTAATATTTATAAAGCAGAAACTGTCAGAAACTCATTGACAAACTCATATATCTAATATCTTTTAAGAGACTTTGAATACAACAGTATCAGATAAAACATAAAATATATAACACCCCAGCAAAATTAAGGGGAAAAGTATATTACAAAGCAGTTTGGGTTTCACAGAAGCTGCTGAGTCACAGTGCAGATGATCAACGACATCTGCTGTAAATCTCTTTTTTTTCTTGAAAAAATAACTAAGTGGAGCCTTAATTAGTATACACTGAGTGGTAGTGACTCACAATCAGTTAAATCCCTTTTCTTTCCTTGGGCCACACCTACCTAATATTCAGGCTGATGCAGGCATGAGTACATAACTCCAAGCAAAATGTCTCGGGAGCCCCCTCCTTCCTATCCTGGTTGCCCATTTTCCTTATAGCAATCTGAAAGCCACTTTCTTCCTCTTCTCCTTTTCTCTCCCTCCCATCTTCCATTTCTTCTACCTCTTTGCTTTCCTGGGGAAATTTAGATTTGGTGTTGGTGGTTGAAACAGTAGACCTAAGTTGTTAGCTGCAAGAAATAAAGTCTCAAGGTAGTTCGCTGGATTGATGGTACCGCTTGGAACAGATATCATGTGCCCCACACCTATTGCCAAGGGCCTTGTTCAGCAATATATCATCCCTATCAAGAAAGGCACAGTTGTGATACTACTGAAAGACAGGTGGGTGGAGAGAACCTACGCTGTCTTTCAGTAAGTACTTGAGAAGGTCAAAGACTTTACAGATTAAACTTCTTTGCACAAATTAAATTCAGTAGAAAACTAACATTGGTATAGATGCTGTTCAAAGCATTATCTCCCAGAATATCGAACTCTAATCACAAGCCATAGCCATGAAATGACAACTTAAAAAAATACTCTGCCTGAATATATCAAAATTTCCACATATAAGAGATGGCTTCCTCTAAATAAAGATGGAGAGGTAGTCAGTGAAATAAGTGCTATAGTTTTAAAAATCTGCACCGATCCCTAGAACTTTGCAGTAAAGCTGTGCACTTAATAAATGTAACCCTCAAACTTAAATTTCAGGGGCTAGGTCTTATGGCTAAATACTACCTAAATAAACAACAACCTAAGTTTGTAATGGCCTAGGAAGCCAGCTGATGAAAGAAGGGTGACTCACAGTCTGGTTCCAACAACACAGGGCAAGTATGTGTCAGACCCAACTGTAGTTCTGTGTGATTCTATCTCTGATTGGGCATGTGGTCAATACACGGAGAAAACTCTGTTTTGTCAAGAACATGGAAATAGAAAGAGAGGAAGCATGTGCATCCATCCATTCAGCTGTTCTTTCATCTAACATTTATCGAATCCCCACTGGGAGTTAGACATTGTGTTAGGCTATGGGGATGGGTTAAAGACCCTGAGGGCTCTTCAGTCCAGCCAGTGGAGACAGACATACAGTCAAATGTAACACACATAATAAATGCTGGGCCGGTGCTTCTCAAACCTTAATATGCATAAGAATCAGCCTGGGTGGCTCAGTCCTTTAAGCATCCGACTCTTGATTTCAGCTCAGGTCATGATCTCACGGTTCATGAGACGGAGCCCTGTACTGGGCTCTGCACTTGGGTAGAATTCAGAAACAGACCCCACTGTGTTTGGGGCCAAATGTGTGACAGATAAAGATGTAGAGATGAGTGTGGGCCATATCACAAAGAGTCTTAAGTACTGCACTGAAGAATTTAAATCTTATCCTGTAGGCAATGGAGAGCCATTGAGAGTTTTGAGCAAGGTAAAAGGCCATGAAGGTAATTAGCAAAGAATATTCTAGTGAGAGGAAACAGCAAGAGTAAATACCTTGAAGTTGGAATGTCCATACACTGTTCATGAACAAGCAAGGGGGCCAGTGTGGCTGGAATGTGGAGGGGACACTACTAGGTGATGAGATCAGAGAACTAGGCAGAGAGGGGCTGTAGGGCCTAAAGGATCATAGTAAGAATACTGGATTTGATTTTAAGCCCATTGAGCACGGGTATGACATGATATGACTTGGGTCTGAAAGGATCACTCTGGCTATCATGTGCACTGTAAATGGGCAAGAAAGCAGTTAGAAAATTACTGTAGGAGTCCAGGGAAGAGTTGGTCATGGCTTGGATCAGGGGGTTTTTGACAAATTCCATATTTATGTATCCACCAGCACAGGCATGATATAGAACATTTCCATTATTCCCAAAATTGCTTTATGCTATTTCTTTATAGTCACCCCTCCAAAACCCCAATTGCTGGCAACCGCTAATCTTATTTCTGCCCCTGTAGCTTTGTCTTTTCCAGAATTTCACACAAACAGAACCATACAGCATGTAGCCTTTTGGATCTGGCTTCTTTCATTAAGCAAAATGCATTTCACATTCATCTCTGTGAATTGTTAGTTCATTTCTTTTTATTGCTGAGTAGAATTTCATTTATGGATGTACCACAGTTTGTTTCTTCATTTCTACCAACTGAAGGACATTTGGATTGTTTCCAGTTTGGGGTGATTTTGAAAAAAACTTCTATAAATATTTGTGTATAGGTTGTTGTATGAACATAAATTTCATTTCTTTTGGGTAAATATCTGGGAGTGTGATTGGTACATATGGTAAGTGTATGTCTAACTTTATAAGAAAATGCCCAACTTTTCCAGTGAGAGCATACCATTTTGCATTCTTGCCAGCAATAGGTGGGAGTTCCAGTTGCTCTGGAACCTTGTCAGCATTTCGTATTATTGGTATTTTGGTTTTGGCCATTCTAGTGGATACAGAGTGGTATCTCATTGTGGTTTAATTTGCATTTTTAACAGCAAAGGTTGTTAAGCAAGGCAGAGTCAGAAGGATTTACTGATGGAACCGACACGGGATGTGAAAGAGTGAGAAGTCAAACATGGTATCAAGGTCTTTGGCTGGAGCAACATGACAGTGAAAGAGGTAGAGAGAATTCAGAAACAGTTAATGTGACATGATTTCAGTGGCTCAAGAAAAGCTCAGGAATAGTCATGGGGAAAGAGAAAATGGTTATTGTCATTGGGCAAAGGAAAAGTGATAGCACTGTCCTACTCCGTATCGCCATCAGGAACTACATATGAGATTAATTCAGAGCAAATAGAACTGAAGATGATTCAAGGACTTTTATGGGTGGTGTGTGGGTGCAAAATGAAAGGTGTCACCCTCGGGGAAAGACTTGTCAGTCTGGGAAAAGTGAGCTCCTGTTAACATCTCAGGGATGTGATTCATTATGAAAGCCTGAAACCAGTTTTATAGCCCGGGTGGGCGGTGGCTAGGGCAGAGTTGTTTATACTGACACAAAGAACAGAGAGAAGTTGATGGATTGAATAATGGAACTTGGTACCTGGGCATAATGGACCATGATGTCATCCTGAATAAGCTCATCTAAGGAAAGAATTACACGGGTCCACACTAACTAGAACCTTGGGAAAGCTGACGAAGCAAAGGAGCCTGCCAGAAACACTATGTCCTGGGTTTTCCACCTGGCTTCTCAGAGGGACCCAGGATAATTACCCATGTGTAGATTATCAATCATCTCTGGTTCAGATATAGGTGAAGGTGATTTAAAGAACAATCAAGAAGAGATTATCTGGGATCCTCCTGACTCTGGTGCCCTGGTGACAGGTTCCAATCAAAGAGGACAGATCCTCTTCCTACCATATTCCTGGGATGCTTCATGGCTCAATTTCTATCACTTCCCTCTCTTCAACTTTATATCTTTATTTTCACTTGTTTTCAGCAATGAAAATAGCTTTATTGTTTTGAGTTTACCTTTGCAAAAAATCCAAACATTTTAGAAAAACGTACTAAAAGAAAATTAAAAGTTTTATGAAATCTCACCACCCAGATTCTCACCATTAATGTTTTGGGAGAACATCCTTTTATGTAGGCAAGCCTGTTCATGTTGTACTTCTACTTAAATGAGATACCACACATGCTGGTTCCTTTAAATTCTAGAAAGCTTTTGAAAAACGGAGTTTTGTTGACACCCTCCCCCCAACCGTCCCACTGACACACCCAGTAGCCAATGTAAAAAACTTGCTGTTTATTCTTCAGAAATTTCTCTGCTGTCATATAATTTTACACACACACACACACACACACACACTATTAAGAAGTGGTTAACAAAAATAGGATCTTTGTAATGTACTTTGCTGGATCTTCCTTTTCCACTGTAATTGCATCATCCTTTTCTATGGCTGCCTAATGTTCTGTGCTCTGACTGATTGACATTAATTTTGCTTCCTTTCTTCTGCCACTTCAAACATTGCTATGAGAAATATCTCTGTATGCATGCCTTATATACTAAAGATTTATTTATCATACTGACATTTTCGTTTCTATGTGACAGAGTCCAAGAAATAGGATTTCTGAGTTGAAAAGTATGTGTAATTATAGTTTTAACTAATAGTGCTAAATTACTTTCCAAAATGATTGCTTATGATATCCTCATTATATTTTTCCATCTTTATTGAGATATAATTGACAAACAAAATTGTATATATTTAAGGTTTATGACTTGATGTTTTGATGAGTATGTATGATGAAATAATCACCACAATAAAGCTAATTAATCTATCTGTCACCTCATAGAGTTACCATTTCTTATGTGTGTGTGTGTGTGTGTGTGCGTGTGTGTGAGATGAGAGTGCTTAGGATCTATCCTCTTAAGCAAATTTCAAGTACACAATACAATACTGTTGACCATATTCACATTACTGTACTTTAGATTTCCAGAACTTACTCATCTGGCATAACTGAGACTTTGTACTCTTTGACCAACATCACCGCGTTTCCCCCTCCCTCAGCTCCTGGTGACTGCCATTCTGCTCTCTGTTTCTGTGATTTTGACCATTTAAACAATTTTTTCTTTTTTCTTTTTGTTTAAACATTTATTTATTTTTGAGACAGAGAGAGACAGAGCATGAACGGAGGAGGGTCAGAGAGAGAGGGAGACACAGAATCTGAAACAGGCTCCAGGCTCTGAGCTGTCAGCACAGAGCCCGATGTGGGGCTCGAACTCACAGACCACGAGATCATGACCTGAGCTGAAGTCGGATGCTTAACTGACTGAGCCACCCAGGTGCCCCTAAACAATTTTTTCAATGTTTATTTATTTATTTATTTATTTATTTATTTTCAAGAGATAGAGCATGAATGAGGGAGGGTGCAGAGAGAGGGAGACATAGAATCTGAAGCAGGCCCCAGGCTCCAAGCTGTCAGCACAGAGCCCGACACAGGGCTTGAACCCACAAACTGTGAGATCATGACCTGAGCCAAAGTTGGCTTAACTGACTGAGCCACCCAGGCACCTCTATGATTTTGACTATTTTAGACTCCACGTGTAAGTGAGATCTCACATTTCTATGTCTGGCTTATTTCACTTAGCATGATGTCCTCCAGGTTCATTCATGTTGCAAATGTCAGGATTTCCTTTTTAAAGGCTGAATAATATTTCATCATATTTATAAATTATATATGCAAATCAAATATAATATGCATATATGCATTATATATTTACATATACAAACATTTTCTTTATACATTCAGCTGTTAATGGACAGTTAGGTTGTTTCCATATTTTGGCTACTGTAAATGCTACAATGAACATGAGCATGCAGGTATCTCTTCAAGATGTTGATTTCATTTCCTTTGGATATATACCCAGAAGTGGGATTGCAAGATCATAAGGTCCTATTTTTAATTTGGGGGGAACCTCCATACTGTTTTCCATAGTGGCAGTACCAATTTACATTCCCACTAAAACTATACAAGCATTCCCTTTTCTCCACGACCTCATCAATACTTGTTATCTTTGTCTTTTTGATAACAGCCATTCTAACAAGTGTAAAATGATATCTCATTGTGGTTTTGATTTGTATTCCCATGATGATTAGTGCTATTGAGTACTTTTTCATATACCTTTGGCCATTTCTATGTCTTCTTTTGAGAAATGTCTGTTTAGAACCTTTGCTCATATTTTAACTGGGTTGTTTTATTTGTTTTTGCAACTGAGTTGTATGAGTTCCTTATGTTTTGGATATTAGCCTCTTATGAGACATATAGCTTGCAAGTATTTTTCCCATTCTGTAAATTGCCTATTTACTCTGCTGATTTTTTCTTTGCTGCGCAGCAGCTTTTTAGTTTGATGCAATCCCACATTTCTCTTTCTGCTTTTGTTGCCTGTGCTGTTGGTGTCATATGCAAAAAATCATAGCCCAGGCCAACGTCAAGAAGGCTTCCCTTTACATTTTCCTCTAATGCTTTTATGGTTTCAGGTCTTGTGTTTAAGACTTTAAACCATTTTGAGTTGATTTTTTTGTATATGGTGTGAGATAAGTGTATAATTTTATTCTTCTGCTTGTGACTAGCCAATTTTCCTAACACTATTTATTGAAGAGATTGCTTTCTCTCCATGTGTGTTCTTGGCACCCATGTTGAATATTAGTTGACCATAGATGTGTGGATTTATTTCTGGGCTGTTTATTCTTTTCCATTTGTCTCTGTGTCTGTTTTTATGCCAGTACCATACTGTTTTGATTACTGTAGATTTATGATATATTTTGAAATCAAGAAGTGTGATGCCTCTGGTTTTATTCTTCTTGCTCAAGATTGCTTTGGCTATTGAGAGTATTTTGTGAATCCATATAAATTTTAGGATTGATTTTTTTCTATTTCTGTAAACAATGTCATTTTGATTTTTATACGAATTGCACTGAATCTGTAGATGACTTTGGGTGGTATGGATATTTTAACAATATTAATTCTTCCAATCTATGAACACAGAGTGTCTTTCCATTTACCTGTCTGTTAGCTTATTAGTTATATAGTTTATGATTTTATTTATTTTAGTAGTTTCACTCCCAGTATGATGGTGTGATGAGCATCATGACTCATATCCCAGTAAAACTGATGAAATATACAAATGACCCAATCATTTAGAATCTCAGGAAATGGTTCTGTGGGCACACAGTAAATGAAGAAACATATATTTAAGAAAATCGTCTAAAACTTGGTAAGAATTGCAAGAATGACCTGTGCCATCCTTTCCTCCACTCCCACATTAGCAAGATGGTAATTCCACTCCAGACTGGTAAGTCAAGAATACATGGCTCCCTGTCCCCTCAGGTCCCATTTAGAGGGCTCTCTTCCAAGGATGGTCAAAGTGTCAACATTTCTAATCCTTCTCCTACCTACCTGTTGCTGAAACGAAGTTCTGCATGAGTGAGGCTGAAAGGTGAAACTTCCATCTTCTGCTCAGCTCCACTCATGGGATTGAAGCTCTGTCTTGGGTATGGTGCATCTTAGAATACTGAGGCCCAGATCACCTTTGCCCTGGTTCATGGAGCAGGGTCTATGCTGAGAGATGCAAGCTGATGCCCCACTCTCCCATTCACTGAGTGTCCAGCTCCTAAAGCAATGGGGTCACTGAGAAAAAGAATGTTCTCTCTGCACTCAGCAGCAGAGTCCTGATTTAGAATTTGGGGCAGGGGAGAGAAGCAGACTGTAGAACAGAGAGTTTCAAAACTTCATCCAAAGGATCTTATTTGATTTGCAGCAGACATGAAGAAATTTCAGCCTAAGAGACTCACAAAACAGGGAAAGTTGTGGTAAAAGTCAATTGGGAGAAGATTGGTAGACTCATTGGAGATATAGGCTAAAGTGTAAGCAAACTAGTTTTCCATGGAGAAACAGGGAAAGAAACAGCTGTCTATCCTATAATAATTATTATTATTTAAAAAATATTTCTTTTTGAGAGAGAGCAAGTGGGGGAGGGGCAGAGAGAGATGGGGGCAGAGGATTCGAAGTGGGCGCTGTGTTGACAGCAGACAGCCCAACGTGGGGCTCAATCTCATGTAACCTGAGCCAAAGTTGGATGCTTAACCAACTGAACCACTGAGGTGCCCCATCTCTTTAAGTGTTTTAAAGATGTAATTCCATTGTCTTCTGCCTTTTAGGATTTCTTTTGAAAAGATAGTTGTTGGTGTTATTGCTATTTTGATAGCAATGTCTTTCTTCCCCTCTGGAAGCTTTTAATGTCTTTCTTTTGGAAAGGGGTTAGACTTTTAGGAGATTTATGCAGTTCCTTTGTATTTATCCTGCTAGGTGTCCATAATGATTTAGGATTGATATTTTCCTGCCTTTTTTTTTAGTTTTGGAAAATCTTGGCCAGTATTTTCTTCAGTCATTGTTTTTGTTTTTTTCTCTTTCCCTGAGACTCTGATTTATACACCTTAGATCCTTTAATCTTATTCTATATGTTTATTTCATGCATTTTTCCACATTTTAATTTTCTCTCAATTGTGGATATTTTATATTGACCTATCATCCACTTCACCAATTCTTTCTTCTACTATTTAATTTACTTAGTGAATTCTTAATTTCAGTGAATGTGTTTTTCAGTTCTAGAATTCCATTTGAGCCTTTATATATATATATATATATATATATATATATATATATATTTCAATTCTCTGGTGAAATTCTTCACCCATTTCTCTGCTTTCTTAAGCATATTATGCATAGTTATTTAAGTTTCCTATCTGATAACTCCAATATTTGAATTCTCTGTTGATGAGCTTTTATTGTTTGGTTTTTCTCTTGATCTTAGGCATTTATTCATGTTTCTTGACATGGTAACTTTTTTTAATTGGATGCAGGGCACTGTGTATTAAAAATTGTAGATGCTTCAGGTGATGTTAAATTTCTCCAGGCAGGGAGACATAGTACTGGAAGATCACCTTGATCCAGTTGATGGCAGGTGTTAGCCTTATCATGGCTGATCTATTCCTAGTTTCTTTTTGCTGGTAGAGTATCACCCTTAGTCTTAGGGCTTTTCCCTTATGAAACTTCAGTTTAAAGCCTTCTATGTTTAAAAGGGCTCCCTGGGTTAATTGAGCCTTAACTTCATTCTCTGATTCCCTAGCACTATCAGAATTCTGATGTCTTTTATTAGCTTTGCAGCCCCCCAACTGTTGATTTCTTTTTGTTTTTCTGGGACACTCATCTTGAGTATGCACACAAGTTAGGAATCAGTAAACATCTTAAGGTGAAATTGATTCTAGAGGTTTTTTTTGTTTGTTTGTTTGTTTTTGTTTTTTGTTCACTTCTCTCCTATTTGAATTCTGGTCTCCTTGGCAACACCACATTTTTACTTTGTTCTCTGCAACCCTGAGAGATTTCCACAGCCCTGACCACTATTTACTGCTAAGTCTCTATTTCCCAGTGCACTGAACTAGCAAATGTACTAAAGAAAAAGTCAAAGGCAAATGAGGGTCTCACCACACTGTACTTCCCAACTCTCTGAAATTTTGACCCCTGGAGTTTGCCTACCTTGTTACTCTTCAATGACTTCACACAGATACTTTATGCATTTGAACTAGTTTTTTAAATGGTTCTTGGCAGGAAGGTTAGTCCAAGACAAGTTGCTCCTTTGTAGCTGGAAATTGAAGTCTGTTGCTTTGTGCTTTGTAGTATGTTTGTTTTTTTGATTTTTCAGACTATCAATATGGATCTCAAAAGTGACCATATTCTCTTTCATTTCATCCACTGACTTTTAATTATTTTACTTTATTTTATTTTATTTGGAGAGAGAGAGAGAGGGAGAGAGTGAGAGAGAGTGAGAGAGAGAGAGAGAGAGAGAAGAGAATCTTAAGCAGGCTCCATGCCCAGCACTGAGCCAGAGGCAGGACTCAATCTCATGACCATGAGATCATGAACTGATCTGAAATCAAGAGTCAGACACTTAACTGACTGAGCCACCCAGGTCCCCCTCATCCACTGATTTTTAAAAAATAATTTTATTATTTTTAAAAATTCATATCCAAATTAGTTAGCATATAGTGCAACACTGACTTCAGGAGTAGATTCCTTAGTGCCCCTTACTCATTTAGCCCATATCCCCTCCCACACCCCCTCCAGTAACCCTCTGTTTGTTCTCCATATTTAAGAGTCTCTTATGTTTTGTCCCCCTCCCTATTTTTATATTATTTTTGTTTCCCTTCCCTGATGTTCATCTGTTTTGTCTCCTAAAGTCCTCATATGAGTGAAGTCATATGATTTTTGTCTTTCTCTAATTTCACTTACCATAATACTCTCCAGTTCCATCCACGTAGTTGCGAATGGCAAGATTTCATTCTTTTTGATTGCCGAGTAATGCTCCATTGTATATATATACACCACTTCTTCTTTATCCATTCATCCATCGATCGACATTTGGGCTCTTTCCATACTTTGGCTATTGTTGATAGTGCTGCTATAAACATGGGGGTGCATGTGTCCCTTCAAAACAGCACACCTGTATCCCATGGATAAATGCCTAGTAGTGCCATTGCTGGGTCGTAGGGTAGTTCTATTTTTAGTTTTTTGAGGAACCTCCCTACTGTTTTCCAGAGTGGCTGCACCAGCTTGCATTCCCACCAACAATGCAAAAGAGATCCTCTTTCTCTGCATCCTCGCCAACAGCCGTTGTTGCCTGAGTTGTTAATGTTAGCCATTCTGACAGGTGTGAGGTGGTATCTCATTGTGGTTTTGATTTGTATTTCCCTGATGATGAGTGATGTTGAGCATCTTTTCATGTGTCAGTTGGCCATCTGGATGTCTTCTTTGGAGAAGTGTCTATTCATGTCTTTTGCCCATTTCTTCACTGGATTCTTTGTTTTTTGGAGGTTGAGTTTGATAAGTTCTTTATAGATTTTGGATACTAACCCTTTACCTGATTTGTCGTTTGCAAATATCTTCTCCCATTCTGCTGGTTGCCTTTTAGTTTTGCTGATTGTTTCCTTCGCTATGCAGAAGCTTTTTATTTTGATGAGGTCCCAGTAGTTCATTTTTGCTTTTGTTTCCCTTGCCTCTGGAGACGTGTTGAGTAAGAAGTTGCTGCAGCAAAGAGGTTTTTGCCTGCTTTCTCCTGGAGGATTTTGATGGCTTCCTGTCTTACATTGAGGTCTTTCATTCATTTTGAGTTTATTTTTGGGTATGGTATAAGAAAGTGGTCCAGGTTCATTCTTCTACATGTCACTGTCCAGTTTTCCCAGCATTATGTGCTGAAGAGACTGTCTTGATTCCATTGGATATTCTTTCCTGCTTTGTCAAAGATTAGCTGGCCATACGTTTGTGGGTCCATTTCTGGGTTCTCTATTCTGTTCCATTGATCTGAGTGTCTGTTCTTGTGCCAGTACCATACTACCTTGATGATTAAAGCTTTGCAATACAACTTGAAGTCCGGGATTGTGATGCCTCCTGCTTTGGTTTTCTTTTTCAAGATTGCTTTGGCTATTCAGGGCCTTTTCTTGTTTCATACAAATTTTAGGATTATTTGTTCTAGCTCTGTGAAGAATGCTGGTGTTATTTTGATAGGGATTGCATTGAATATGTAGATTGCTTTGGGAGTATTGATATTTTAACAATATTCGTTCTTCCTATCCAGGAGCATGGAATATTTTTCCATTTTTTTGTGTCGTCTTCAATTTCTTTCATAAGCTTTCTATCGTTTTCAATGTATAGATTTTTCACGTCTTTGGTTAGATTTATTCCTAGGTGTTTTACGGGTTTTGGTGCAATTGTAAATGGGATCAATTCCTTGATTTCTCTTTCTGTTGCTTCATTGTTGGTGTATAGGAATGCAACCAATGTCTGTGCATTGATTTTATATCCTGCAACTTTGCTGAATTCATGAAACAGTTCTAGCAGTTTTTTGGTGGAATCTTTTGGGTTTTCCATATAGAGTATCATGTCATCTGTGAAGAGTGAAAGTTTGACCTCCTCCTGGCCGATTCGGATGCCTTTTATTTCTTTGTGTTTTCTGATTGCAGAGGCTAAGACTTCCAATACTGTGTTGAATAACAGTGGCAAGAGTGGACATCCCTATCTTGTTCCTGACCTTAAGGGGAAAACTCTCAATTTTTCCCCAATGAGGATATTAGCGTTGGGTCATTCATATATGGCTTCTATGATCTTGAGGTATGATCCTTCTATCCCTACTTTCTTGAGGGTTTTTATCAAGAAACGATGCTGTATTATGTCAAATGCTTTTTCTGCATCTATTGAGAGGATCATATGGTTCTTGTCCTTTCTTTTATTGATGTGATAAATCACGTTGATTGTTTTGCGGATACTGAACCAGCCCTGCATCCCAGGTATAAATCCCACTTGGTCGTGGTGAATAATTTTTTTAATGTATTGTTGGATCCGGTTGGCTAATATCTTGTTGAGGATTTTTGCAATCATGTTCATCAGGGAAATTGGTCTATAGTTCTCTTTTTTAGTGGGGTCTCTGTCTGGTTTTGGAATCAAGGTAATGCTGGCTTCATAGAATGAGTTTGGAAGTTTTCCTTCCATTTCTATTTTTTGGAACAGTTTCAAGAGAATAGGTTTTAACTCTTCCTTAAATGTTTGGTAGAATTCCCCTGGAAAGCCATCTGGCCCTGGACTCTTGTTTTTTGGGAGATTTTTGATTACTAATTCGATTTCCTTACTGGTTATGGGTCTGTTCAAATTTTCTATATCTCCCTGCTTCAGTTTTGGTAGTTTATATGTTTCTAGGAATTTGTCCATTTCTTCCAGGTTTCCCATTTTATTGGCATATAATTGCTCATAATATTCTCTTATTGTTTTTATTTCTGCTGTGTTGGTTGTGATCTCTCTTCTTTCATTCTTCATTTTATTTATTTGGGTCCTTTCCTTTTTCTTTTTAATCAAACTGGCTAGGGGTTTATCAAGTTTGTTAATTCTTTCAAAGAACCAGCTTCTGGTTTCATTGATATGTTCTACTGGTTTTTTTTTGGTTTCGATAGCATTAATTTCTGCTCTAATCTTTATTATTTCCTGCCTTATGCTGTTTTTGGGTTTTATTTGCTGTTCTTTTTCCAGCTCTTTAAGGTGTAAGGTTAGGTTGTGTATCTGAGACCTTTCTTCCTTCTTTAGGAAGGTCTGGATTGCTATATACTTTCCTCTTATGACTGCCTTTGCTGTGTCCCAGAGGTTTTGGTTTGTGGTGTTATCATTTTCATTGGCTTCCATGTACTTTTTAATTTCCTCTTTAACTTCTTGGTTAGCCCATTCATTCTTTAGTAGAATGTTCTTCGGTCTCCAAGTTATTTGTTACCTTTCCAAATTTTCTCTTGTGGTTGATTTCGAGTTTCATAGCATTGTGGTCTGAAGATATGCACAGTATGATCTCGATCTTTTTGTACTTGCTGAAGGCTGATTTGTGTCCCAGTATGTGGTCTATTCTGGAGAATGTTCCATGTGCACTGGAGAAGAATGTATATTCTGCTGCTTTAGGATGAAATGTTCTGAATATATCTGTTAAGTCCATCTGGTCCAGTGTGTCATTCAAAGCCATTGTTTCCTTGTTGACTTTTTGATTAGATGATCTGTCCATTGCTGTGAGTAGGGTGTTGAAGTCTACTATTATGGCATTACTATCGATGAGTTTATGTTTGTGATTAATTGATTTGTATATTTGGGTGTTGCCACATTTGTGGCATAAATGTTTACAACTGTTAGGTCTTCTTGGTGGATAGACCCCTTCATTATGATATAATGCCCTTCAGAATGTCTTGATATAGTCTATTTTAAAGTCTAGATTGTCTGATAAGTATGGCTACTCCAGCTTTCTTTTGTTGACCATTAGCATAATAATTGGTTCTCCATCCCCTTACTTTCAATCTGAAGATGTCTTTAGGTCTAAAGTGTGTCTCTTGTAAACAGCATATAGATGGATCTTATTTTCTTATCCATTGTATAACCATTTGTCTTTTGATTGGAGCATTGAGTCCATTGATGTTTAGAGTGAGTACTGAAAGATATGAAATTATTGTCATTATGATGCTTGTAGAGTTGGAGTTTCTGGTGGTGTTCTCTGGTCCTTTCTAATCTTTGTCGCTTTTGGTATTTATTTATTTATTTATTTATTCATCTTTTCTCCCCTCAGAGAGTCCCCCTTAAAATTTCTTGCAGGGCTGGTTTAGTGGTCACAAACTCCTTTAATTTTTGTTTGTCTGGGAAACTTTTTATCTCTCTATTTTGAATGACAGCCTTGCTGGATAAAGAATTCATGGCTGCATATTTTTCTGATTCTGCACATTGAATATATCCTGCCACTCTATTCTGGCCTGTCAAGTTTCTGTAGATAGGTCTGCTGCAAACCTGATCTGTCTTCCCTTGTAGGTTAAGGACTTTTTTTCCCTTGCTGCTTTCATGATTCTCTTCTAGCCTGAGTATTTTGTGAATTTGACTATGATATGCCTTGTTGATGGTAGGTTTTTGTTGAATCTAATGGGAGTCCTCTGTGATTCCTGGATTTTGATGCCTGTGTCTTTCCCCAGGTCAGGAAAGTTTTCTGCTATGATTTGCTCACATAATCCTTCTACACCTATTTCTCTCTCTTCCTCTTCTGGGACCCATATGATTCTGATGTTGTTCCTTTTTAATGAGTCACTGATTTCTCTAATTCTTAAATCGTGCTCTTTTGCCTTAATCTCCCTCTTTTTTCTGCTTCATTATTCTCCATAAGTTTGTCCTCTATACTGCAGATTCTCTGTTCTGCCTCATCCATCCTTGCCTCTGCAGCATCCATCTGTGATTGCAGCTCAGTTATAGCATTTTTTATTTCATCCTGATTAGTTTTTACTTCTTTTATCTCCACAGAAAGGGATTCTAATCTATTTTTGACTCCAGCTACTATTCTTATTATCATGATTCTAAATTCTGGTTCTGACATCTTGCTTGTGTCTGTGTTGGTTAAATTCCTGGCTGTCGTTTCTTCCTGCTCTTCCTTTTTGGGTAAATTCCTTTGTTTCATCATTTTGAAGAGAGAAAAGGAATTAATGAGGTGGAAAAAATTAAAATTAAAAAATTAAAATTAAAAAAATGTTAAAATTAAAAAAATGTTAAAATTAAAAACTTAAACACACACACACACAAAATCGAACAAATGATGCTAGATCCTAGGTGTGTTTTGGTCTGGGTGTTGAAAATGGCTTGTTAGATTAGGGAAAAAAGGGGGGAAAAAAGAAAAAAAAGGAAATCATTTGAAAAATTCAAAAAATGAATACATTATAGTAGATTAAAATGAAAGGATGGAAGTCAAATAAAATTTGAAAAAATTTACACAAAAGTAAAGAATATTTTAGAAAAAATTAAGGAAAATATTGTTAATAAAAATTAAAAATAAAAATGAATTTTTTCCCTTTCTGTATTCAGGAAAAAGAAAAGAAACGAAAAAGAGAAAAAAAAGGAAATCATTTGAAAATTTGAAAAAGTTAATACACTGTAGTAGACTAAAATAAAATGATGGGAGTAAAATAGAATTTGAAAAAATTTACATAAAAGTAAAAAATATAGTAAAAAAATTAAGGGAAAATATTTTTAATAAAAATTGAAAATAAAATGATTTTTTTCTCTTTCTGTATTCAAGAAAAAGAAACGAAAAAGAGAAAAAAGAAAAGGAAATCGTTTGAAAACTTGAAAAGTGAATACACTGAAGTAGACTAAAATAAAATGATAGAAGTAAAATAGAATTTGAAAAAATTTACACAAAAGTAAAAAATATAGTAAAAATATTAAAGAAAACTATTTTTAATAAAAATTGAAAATAAAAATGAATTTTTTCTCTTTATTCAAAAAAGAAGTGAAAAAGAAAAAAAGAAAGAAAGAAAATTGAATAGATGGAACTGCTAACAGATTGAAATATGACTGAAATTACTACGTTTTACCCTAGAAGTCAGACTATGTAGCGCTTTATAGTACATAAATTAAGCAGGCGGTGAGACTTGTGTTCTCGAAGAGCGAAGTTGGCCCAGTTGGGCGGGGCTCAGCGTAATGGCTCCGCTCTCCACTAGATGGCGCTGCTAGCCTAATGGGGTAGAGTGCTGTGGCGCTCGTAGGTATGTATGTGCATGCGCGGGAGCGGTTAAAATGGCGTCACCCACCTATGCATTCTCTAGTATCAGAGCTCTGTTCTCCCTGATCAGCAATCCCGCACCCGTCCTTTGTCTTCAGTTTTCGTCCACTCCCCGCTTTTACACTGTCCGTCACCCAGCCTCAGTTAGTAGCTTTCTCCTGAGTTTTGTCTCAGATGCGACTGTTTTCCCTGGCCCCTTGCTTCTGAGGGACTGCAGCTTTGATCTGCTCCGCCCCTCTGTGGGAGGGTCTTACCGAGCAATGGCCGAATGCCGGCTGCGCCCAGGAACGCTTGTGGGACCCTGCTGCTGCCGGTGCCCAGAGACTGCGGCCGGGTGTCAGTCCGCCCCACAAAAACTTCGGGAGGTAGTGTAGCAGCAGCGCCTCAGGGATTATGGAAAATCACAACACACGTCTGGCCCCAGGCTTCACCCTTCACGACCTTGTTCCAGCACCAGCGAATGTGGCCGTTCTCTGGGTTCTGCTGGGCCCAGGTGGCCTCACAGCCTCTACCAAATGTCCTTCCAGCAGTGGAACCACTTTTCCCCGTGTGGCCCGAGAACCTCCCGGACCCCACTCTGCTCCTGGGGATTCGCCCTTCCCACCAGAGCACCGCCAGGTATCGAGCTGCGGAGTTGCAGACTCTGCAGTCTTAATGGAATGTAAGCCCTCTCCTTTCTCCTTTCTCCCTTTTTAGTTTAGTCCCTGCGGCTGTTTCCAATTTTCCACTTTCTCTCCAGCTGCTTTTGGGGAGGGGTGCTTTTCCCATATTTTCCCCCCTTCCCCAGTTTCCGTCCTCTCTCTGCCCGTAAAAGTGGCTCCCTGCCCTCTACAGCTTCTTTCTCCCAAGGTTCAGCTCTCCGCGCCGCGTACCTGCTGAGTTCTGTAGTTCAGGTTGTGCAGATTGTTGCGTTAATCCTCAGATCAGTTTTCTAGGTGTGCAGGATGGTTTAGTGTTGCTCTGGCTGTATTTCATGGACGAGAGACATACAAAAAACTTCCATGCTGTTCCGCCATCTTGGCTCCCTCCAGTCACTGATTTTAAGTGAAAAAAAAAATCATGTTTCTCGGTCCCAGAAAGTCTTATTTTGAACCATGGTTGATCATCACTAGGTGTTCCTTCTTTTCCTCCATGTTGTCACCTGTATCCTTTAGTAATTCTGTTTCAGTATTGTAGTTCTTCTCTGGCATGTAGAGGCACCAGGATGAAGCTTCACTACTCACTCTCTTTTCTGATCGAAAGACCAGACTTTTGCAGCGTCTCTGGCAGGGAGGACTCACCTCCAGATTCAGTTCCCCTACTGGTCCTCCCTAGACCATTCCCTATGGCTTGTATCACTCTTCCTCTGAGGTAGAGAGCAGACTTACCTCTAGGAACTGAGAAGCTCTGGTTCTCACCTCTAGAGGTTTTTTTTTTTTGCCACAGGAGTTTCCTAGCCTCCATTTTGGTCTGACGGGAAGCAAAATTCTGTGCCAGCTCTTTCCTCAGGACTATAAGTTGTTCACCTAAGCCTTCCTCACTCTCTTCAGCCCCTACATGCCTCCTGGACCCCGTGGATGCTCCTGTTCAGAAGTGAGAGACATTTTGATTGGCATTGTAAAGCACTGGACAGCAGGGATGCATATTTCTGCTGACATCTTCCCAGAATCCCCATTAACCTTTTTTCCAACTCTGAATGTAGGTAGTGCCCCCAGGAAACTAGGTCAAGGTCATTGGTGCATAGATAACCATGGAAGCTAATAGTCTTAACAGTATTAAACATTGCTTAGGTTAAGGTATGTAAAAATCAGTATGCCATCAGCAAAGAAGCTAAAGAATAGTTTAGTGAAATGAACATTTGGCTTACAACTCTGAATATTATACCAGCAAACATGATTTAGTTGGTTCTGGGTCCCCATGAAAGAAGAGTAAATAAATAAAATTTCATAAAATTTAGGAATGTTTGGTATCAATTCCAGCACTTTCCAAACTGGCATTAATTACAAGCTTAATAAGGGTGTTAAATAGGTTTGTTTAACTCTTAAACAATGTTAAGTAGGTTTTTGTTTTGCTGTTGGACTTGTCAGTGCCGTATTTACCCCAATGTGTATTGTAAATCTCCAAGGAGGGAAAATCAGTGGTCACAGAGAGCTAGTGATTGCTGTTTAGTCATTGAAATACTGCTCTATTTCAGTGACTGGTGAAATAACAGATCATTCTGTCAGTCATCAATGGCATCCTCTCTTGACTGGGCTATTGTGTTTTGGTTTGGATTCCCCCCCAAAGCATATCTTATGAGTATATCTGACTGGAGAACTTTATTTGAGACATAATGTCAGGAAGCACTACTAGGGACATAGGGCACTGAGACAGGGAAGAGAAAACAGCCAATAGAGTGTGTTAATGTGGGTAATTGGGGATCAGGCTTGCTAAGGACCTCTAGGTGAGGGTATAGAACATCTTACTTGACAGGCAAGGAAGCTGAAGAACTTATCAACCAACTCTCCTGTGTCTGTCTGAGGGTAGTGTGTAGAGAACAGTGATTCCCAAGAGGATATGGGTTGATTGCCAACATTGTCTGGTACATATTGTAAACAGATTTGCAAAAGGTCATGCATATCACATTTACACTGTGTATTTCTTGTCTGTGTTCCTTTTGTCCCTCATACTGCTGCTTCTTGAAATACTACCAACCTTCACATTCTATGTCAAGTAGTATGTCCTCCAGAAACTCTTCCTTAATTTTTCCAGCTATAAATGATACTCATTCTGTTTACCTTCATAGCATTAGTTTTAAACCCTTACTTGAATAACTTTGCTCTTCTCTCATGCAATTTCCTCCTATTGCATTATAGTTATTCATAATTAAATCTATCTCTCTTACCAAGACACTTAACCCTTGAAGGGAGGGATATATCTCATTCATCTTTCTAAACTTGCAGCACTTAGTACAGTGGCTTGGGCAGGACAGGAGCACAATCAATGTTTGTTGAATGACTGAAGGTCTTCAGATTCTATCACAAAAACAGCATTAGCAAAGTCTGATTTAATACATGAAGAATTCAGTTGTTACTTCTACAAGTAAGTGGATGGCTTGAATCATTTATTCTTGGAACAGTCATTCTCATCTGTTGGATGGAGTTTGTATCTGGATGGCCAAACATTTAAATAAATGTCAGGAGGGGCTGGGAAATTTCCTTATTCCATCTGGACTGCAAGACACGTGTATGGGTGGGTCTGTTCTGAAGACATGTTTAGAAGTAGTTAAGTATGTCCTTGGGAATTTTCTGATTTTATTCAGGCAGATGTTTTCTCTAACTAGTATTGGTCTTTGTTTAGATAAATAGGAAAGTCAGGATAGTTCCCTTTGGCTTTTTTAATAGAAAATGCTGTGTTTCTTCTGCATTCATAATGAATGTTTATAGTCATTTTTATATATTAAATGCTATTAATCAAGAGAAGTAATCTGAGTTAAGCTACTGCCCTAAATAAGTAAAAAACGGGGGTGTAATTGGAAATGGCTTCCCCTCTCCTATTTTTGTACTGTTCTACTTAATATTTGGCAGATGGAGTATGAATAGAAATGCTTAAGTTGGAATGCTTTATGGGGTTTTAAACTGTTGTTAATTAGTCGTGAAATAATTTTAATTACTTAAAAATTCCATTATGACAGTGCTTCAAATATGTGTCACATATTGGCAAACTATTACAGACCATTGTCTTGTAAACTATTTTATTTACACTTATATTGATGGGAAGAAAAATAAGGTGAATATATTTAATATATTTATAGAGAAGTGATTTGACAGGGTTAAGAAAATCTATTTACCTCAAATTGGGCTATAAAAATCCATAAGCCTTTGGGTTTTTATCAGTGGTTCAAAGCGATTACTTTTTAAAAAATGGAAAAAGTAATGTGAAGGGAAGAGGAACATCAACTGAGTGTAAGCACCTTCCTCCAGATTCTTCTTTTTACCATTTCAATTCCTTAAAATTTTTTTTAAGTTTATTTATTTATTTTGAGAGAGAGAGAGAGAGAGAACATGCGAGCAAGCGAGGGAGTTGGCAGAAAGAGAGAGGGAAAGAGAGAATCCCAAGCAGGCTCTGTGCTGTCAGCACAGAGCCTGACTCGGGGCTTGAATTCATGAATCATGAGATCATGACCTGAGCCGAAACCAAGAGTTGGATGCTTAATCAACTGAGCCACCCAGGCATTCCACTATTTCAATTCTTTATTTCAGCTATTTGCACTTTTGTTCCTAGCCCAGAAGAAGGAGGTGACAGTCATGGCTATCAAAAGTAGCCTTTTAAAAGCTGTAGGAAGATTTGTTGAGGAAGGCTAATGTTATATATAAGGAATTGGAGAGTAAAGAGAGATTCATTCCTTTATTCATTAATCATTTGAATATTTGTTGAATTAATAAATGAAATATTAAGACACAGTTCTTAGCTTCCAGAGATTTATGTCAGTAGGAGACAGAACACATGTAGTCATATGGCTATTATAAAACATAGACTATGTGAGCATGTGAAGATAGGTTAGAAAATATTAAAAAAAAAACACAAGAGGGAGAATCACTTCAAGTCTGGGGGGTAGTGTGGTGGTGGAATCTAGGAAGACTTCTTTAAAGAGGTAGCATTTGAGTCCTATCTTGAAAAGTGAGTAGAATTTTAATAGGCAGGTAGGAGAATATTTATAAGAGATACATTACCCTTTTCTCCTTCCTCTAACTGTACCTTCTCCTGTACAGCCCAAGTATGCTGGGGACAGCTGGCCCCATTCCAAGCTCCAGGGACAGCCTTCCAAGCAGATCAGCATCTTCTGTTCCCAAGGCTGAAGTAGAGAAAGGTCCAGGGCAATCAATGGGTCAGAAACACAGGTGAGGTTTCTGCATCAGCGATCTGGGCTGGAGGAGGATCAAGAACTGGAAGTTGAAGTGATTGGTCAGTGGAGCTGTAAGAGTGCTGGGGACTTGGATGGAATAGCAAAGGTCCTGGATCTATCACTTTGGTGGGGGAAGTTGATCCCATTCAGAATGGTATCAGATTTGACTAACAGAGGGAAATGATTCCCAAGGCATGTCCAGAATCCAATGCCTTTTAACTCACTGGCTTGGTTCCACCTGATCATTCAGCC
Source organism: Lynx rufus (assembly GCF_022079265.1). Lineage (NCBI taxonomy): Eukaryota > Metazoa > Chordata > Mammalia > Carnivora > Felidae > Lynx > Lynx rufus. The sequence goes on from NW_025814828.1 coordinate 36,790,538, forward strand.
TAGTTTTAACATGACAACCCCCACCCCCCAACACTTCTTCAATTGTATCTTCATGAATTGATCAGATCTGTCCACTTCTCTCTGTCCCCACTGCTGATAGTCCAATTTCCCCCTAATTACTTCTCATCCATATGACTGCAATCCTCTACTAAGTGATCTCCCTGGCTTCTTCCCATTTCAGAATGACCTTTCCAAAACAAAAATCTTGTAATGCTAGTCCCATGCCTTGTCTTTCATTACTTCTCAACCTCCATCTATGCCATAGTGTCTCTGAGCATGTGACGGCTTCCTAAATATAACAGTACTCTTTACCTGTACATGTGATGGTTCTTTGCCCATAACCATTGTGTCTCCTTCCCTCTACCCCCAGCTTATGCCCTAAGCCTCTCTCAATATGAATATTTGGGGCCTCTTCCCAATTCCCAATCTACTGAGACTCTAAGGGGGTTGATGCATTTAGTCTCCTTCTGTGGCTGTAGAGGTGAACAGTGCACAGCAGAGCATTGACTGGTTGCAGTGAATTAAGTGTTTTAAAAAATGGAGTGCAAGACTGACCTCTATTCTGGCTTTTGCCCCAACTCTCATGAAGTTAACAGTGAGCGAGGGCAGAGCATTGGAGGACAGGCTGGCCATTAACCAAGGTCAAGACAGCCAGAAGTCAGGGTCTAGAGGGACATGGGCTGTAGAGCAGTCAAGGGCTTTGAAACAAGAGTGGGAGAGCAAACCGTTGAAGGCTCTGGACTCTAATGCCTCCCCTATCTTCTAGATTTGTCTTCCCCAGCTTGTCTGCACCACCCTCATCTCCCAAAGGTGGCTGATATGAAATTATCTTGGTGCTTAAGGGGACTGCTCTGCATTATTTTTGAATCTCCTCATGAAATTTAATAACAGATACTTCTAGTTTTGAAAAAAGTTTGCATTTTGAAAAACTTGCCCAGCAACATTCATGTCTAAATTAATTTTGTTCTATAGGTAGAGAGGGCTAATTAATTAATTCATAAGAATGCGTTTTTTAGAATAATTCCTCTCTTGCCTCATGCTGTGTGGAATTTTAACTAAGTACCAGATAAATTAGTTCTGCCTTTGTGGCGTTTTCCATAGCTAATGTTTTACAACTGTTCAAAAACCTAATCAGTCATTGTAAGACAGCAGTTTTTGCAGCTGCATTACAAAGAAAGTGGCATGGTCTGGATTTGTCATCTTCCCCAATCTTGATGTTTTGGCAGTTGGACTCTTATTAATAAAGACTAAATACACTCAGTTACTCAACAACAGTTTACTGAGCATTTAGTATAAACAACACATTGTGTTAGGCACTGGCAGGGATACAAGTGTGCAAAAGGGCTCATTGCAACTCTCAGGGAGAGAATCTGGTAGGGAATATAAGACACAGAGAAAAAGGAAAAAACAGAAGGAAAGAGGTATAAAGGGCAGTAGTTATTCCATTGGAGCACTTGAAGAAGAGTTATTGGAGTCTATAGGGAGCAGAGGTGAGGAGGGAGGAAAGGAATGTCTAGGCAGAGAGAATTCCATGAGCAAAAGCTCAATGGTAAGAAAATACAGGCCTTGTTTACGGAGTGCAAAGGGAGTATTTGGTATTTGGGAAATGTTGATTGGGGCAGAGTACCCAAGGCTTTTAAAACATGCTGATGTGATTGCTTATTTTTATTTTTTATTTTTTGCCAGTAGTTCTTACAATGAGATCTACAGACCTACAAGATTCATGTACTTTCTTTTAGACTATTTTTACAACAACAATGGATTCTTTCTCATTCATATTATATGTACATTATGGGTCCACTGTGGCTCTGTTTCACTCTAGGACACAAGCTATTGCTACGGCATCCATCTGGAGCATTTCTGGTTGGCAGGGCAGAAGGAAAATATGGAAAGTCACGCCATATCATTTAAAGCTTTTGTTCAGAAGTGATGCATATCATTGGCCAAATACAGTCTACGAGAACTAAGAAAGTTTTATTTTTTTAGATTATCACCTAAAAAAATGTTGATGTAATTTGGAGGACCTGCACATTCACCTTTAGACCGAGAACAGCCTTGACATTTCAAAACTATGTTGGCTTCAGTGATTAGCTCACATCAAATAGTACCGCTGGGTTGTTTTATGAGTGCTCCCTGGACTATCAGAGGCAATTGGAGAAAGTAAATGATCCTGATGTTTTTGCCCCAGTTGAAGCCAAATGACATCACCAGTGTACAATGAAGATGTCTCAGGGCTTTGAACACAGAAGTGGAAGGATTTAGTCATCACAGGTGCATTGCAATATAAGTGTGCCAAACAACAACAGCAACAGCAAACAAATGTGTGCCATAGCATTTCTACTATACTTATGTTTAAGATGATAATTTAGTTTGGGGCACCTGGGTGGCTCAGTCGATTAAGTGTCCGACTTCAGCTGAGGTCATGATCTCACAGTCTGTGAGTTCGAGCTCTGTATCGGTCTCTGTGCTGACAGCTCAGAGCCTGGAGCCTGCTTCAGATTCTGTGTCTCTCTCTCTCTCTGCCCCTCTCCCACTTGCATGCACTCTCTCTCTCTCAAAAATAAATAAACATTAAAAAAATGTTTAAAAAGACGATAATTTAGTTTAAGCTAAGTATCATTAATCATGTTAAAATAATGTTTGAAAGGATTTTTAAGGTTTCATTTAATTTAATTTTTTATTTATTTTTAATTATTTTTAATTATTTATTTTTATTTTGTAAGCGGGCTCTGTGCCCAGCATGGGGCTCGAGCTAATGACCCTGAGATCAAGACCTGCATGCTCTACCAACTGAGCCAGGCCAGCATCCCTAAATTAGTGCTATTAATTTGACATTTATTGGTTTGATGGTTTTGTTTTTATTTAGTTTGTAAAGTTATTTTAGTTTATGATTGTATAAGACATCTAAACATAAAGAGTTTATGACACTTTTATATTTTCTGTAAGTAAAATGCTGATAAAAGGTGCTTTAAAGAACTCCCCCCCCCTTTTAAAGGGATAGCCAGGCATTACTAAGATTTGAGGAATATTGAGGTAGGCAGTGAGAATGCATTGGAGAATTTTGTGGATGTGAGAGAGGTGGTTAGGGCTGTGCCCAAGAAACCTGATCTGACAACAATATGTATTGTTTACTAGAGAAAGAAAAGACTGGGAGAGGAGGCAGGATGTGATTTCAAGAATCCAGGTGTGTGGTAGGAAGAGTTTATGGGAATGGAAAAGAAGGGATAGATGGACAAGATGTTGGCAGAAGCATCAATGGGAAGTTTTCAGGGTCTACTTTGATGTAATGGAGGGGAGGAGAGGAAGGAATCAAGGCTCTCTTGAGATTTTTATTCCCTGTAAAAAAAAAAAAAGAAAATAGGAGAACCATGAGCAGAAGAAGCTAGAGAAATCGAGAATCAGTTTAGCAAAGACAGAGTTTAATTTTATTTAAAATTTTAAAAAAGATTTTATTTTACCTTTTAAAAGTTTATTTATTTTGACAGCAAGAGAGAGCACGCATGAGTGAGTGGGGGAGGGGCAGAGAGAGAGGGAGAGAGAATCCCAAGCGCCACAGGGCTGAACTCACAAACCATGAGATCATGATCTGAGCTAAAACCAAGAGCTGGATGCTCAACTGACTGAGCCACCCAGGCAGCCCTAAACGATTTTGTTTTTAAGCAATCTCTATACCCAACACAAGGCTCAGACTTACAACCCTGAAATCAAGAGTCACACTCCACCCACTGAGCCAGCTGGGCGCCCCAATAGAATTTAACTTTTGACATGATATTTAACCTGTTAATAATAGTTTTCAAATAAGTCAATACATTTAAAAGATATAAAAGTAAAGAAGAAAAATAATGCTTTTTGAGTAAGGGATGCTAGTATACTAGTTTACCTATAAACAGTATTATTTTTATGTCTCCAGTACCTAGAACATTGCTTGGCACATATAATGCATTCGATAAATGTTAGATGAACTGAATTAGTTGAAATGAATTAAATAGGACTCTTTGAAAAGATTAATCACTTTGATGTCTTCTTCTGGCATTACAGCTAAATAAGAGCTTCGAAGAACCCTGCTGTTTCAGAGCAAATAATATTCTGCATAGAACATACTTCTTGAGACATTGCTTGTCTTCCCAGAGGAAGGGGATATATATATTCAGGGAGCACTCCCAATATACCATTGAACTGGAGTGGGAATGGCAGGGAACCAGGACCAGGGAAGGGAGCCGTGGGGGGAGGCAGACTCTCCCTGAAAATATGTGGCAACAGAGGCATTGCTGTTGGGATAGTGAGCCTTGGGACAATGAGAAGGTAGGGAAGATGACTCCTGCACTGAGCCAAGCCCTTCAAGCTGAAGTAAGCCCTTGGCTTCTTGGAAGAAGCAGAAGCACACGCTCTTTAGAGGAAAGCTTTGCCAGATTTTGCCCACCAAACTCCCACTAATTAAATGGAAATGGTGAGCTCTCAATCAAAGGTTATGAAACCCATGGTAAGGAAATTCAGAAAGATTGAAAACCAGCGGGAACAACAAATAGTAGATTTGGATTCTTCAAGGATGGAGATATTCAAGTGATCGGGTATTGAGCATAGAGCAGTTGGGTTTAAGGAAATAAAGGGCACAATGGTAAATCTAAGCATACAACAAGATTCTATCAGGAATGACCAGGCAAAATTGAAAAAAAAATTTAAATCTGGGAAATAAAAAATACAAGTGTTGAGATAAAAAAAAAATTCAGTAGCAGATTAAACAGCATATTAGACAAAGATGGAAAACAGTAAAGAGAAATAGAGTGCTCCAGGGTATATATACATATATATGTATATACATACATATATACATATATATGTATATACATACATATATACGTATATATGTATATACATACATATATACGTATATATGTATATACATACATATATACGTATATATGTATATACATACATATATACGTATATATGTATATACATACATATATACGTATATATGTATATACATACATATATACGTATATATGTATATACATACATATATACGTATATATGTATATACATACATATATACGTATATATGTATATACATACATATATACGTATATATGTATATACATACATATATACGTATATATGTATATACATACATATATACATATATATATACACATATATAAAAAAAACCCAAACCTCCAAATATTTATCTACAGAAAAATGGATTAAAGGATGTTATAGTTATAAAATGGAGTAATAAAAAGCACTGAAAATGAATCACCTGTTGAGGGGCCTGGGTGGCTCAGTCGGTGAAGCATCACACTATTGATTTCCACTCAGGTCGTGAGCTCACGGTTGTGAGATCGAGTCCTGCATTGGGCTCTGTGTTGAGCCTGGAGCCTGCTTGGGATTCCCTCTCTCCCTCTCTCTCTCTGTCCTTCCCCACCCTCTCAAAATAAATAAACATTAAAAAAATGAACTGTGTTTCCAAGCAACAACATAGATTATTCTTGGAAGCATAATCTTAAGTGAAAAAAAAAATCAACTTCCAAAACCTCATATAAAAAGCTGTGTTTGCTTTTTAGTGCTCAAAATGAGGAAACTCAATAGCATAGTGTTTAGGTGCACATATATCATAGATAAAACTATAAAAGAGGAATAGAATGATAAACCAAATTTAGGATGGTAAATGCTTCTGGTAGGGAGGTCGGAGGATTAGTTAGGAAAGAGTGCATAGGTAGATGCAAATTGTTTACAATTTTATAATGCTTAAGTAGTAATTTTGTTGATTTTTATTATATTCCTATGCTTTATTATTTAAATGGTATAGTTTTCTTGTCCATGCATAAAACATATAAAAATATAAAAAGAAACAAAATATTTTAAAATTAACCTTTTACAAATTGGGAGTCATTGTTTTCTGAGTGAGCCGTTTGATTTGACCATAATTTTCATCTAGCTTCCTCAAGTAATCCACCCTTTCCTCAAGTTCTTTATTCATAATAGTTTCTGTGGCATACTCGTTTTTTTCTGGGACAAAACCCAAAGGAAACCTTTGATCATTTTTGTTTAACGGTTTCTCCTCCAAAAAAATGTTAGTCACATGAAACTGCCAAAAGATTTAAACAGTCCCCAATGAAACATCTGTTACCCACCCCCCCCCAAAAAAAGTCTTTTAGACCATGTCATTATGATGCAATAGTTCATTTGAAAAAATTAAACTTCATTTTATTTCCATAGGTCTGTCTTGTTCTGCGATGTATTGGTTCAAGTTGCCTAGGAAGATGAAAAATCTGATAAAGGAAATTCTGAGTTAAAAAATGACACATACAGACCAAGTGACAGTGGCTTCTGAAGAAAAATCTTGCATGTCCTCCTTCTTCCCCTTTTGGGCATAGCTGTCCTTTTCTCTCTAATTTGGACATCCTAGGAAATGATTTTCCAAGAAGTGCCTTCTGTTAGGAAAATCTATTGAGATGTCTCTGGGTTCTCCACTTTGACACCCAAGCTGCTAATCTCTGCTGCAGAAAGTGGTGCAAGCTTGAGGACCATGTCATTCGTGATAATGGCCTCTAGCTTCACCTGGCCTGCACTACCATGCCAATATGCCTACCCCAGCAGCACTGTTCTGTTTTCAAGAGATGGAATGAACCTATAACTCCACAGAGACAACAGACACAGGCTAGGCATGAAGTCCCTTCGTCTTATACCCCATCTCTCTACATTGAGGGTTTTCCAGTTCTTATGTTAGCTCTCTGTAGCATTTAATGCTACTGACCTTGCTGGACAGGAAATGTAAGTTTAGTGAGCAAGAGTGAGATTATAGGGTGGGGACTGGGTGAACCAAAGAGCTGATTTTTGCTGTGTGAGAATGTGAACTCATGATCTTTCTGGGCTTTCTAAAGATACCAGAGCTATGGATGTTAACTAGCTACAGAAGCCCAGAAAACATCCATCCCTTGTGATTTCCCGTATGATGGAGACTTTGCCTGTTTCTTCCATGCTCAATTCTGGTTATCTTAAGGAATCTGTTGTGGCTTCAGCCACAGCTGGACTACAATGCCTTCCCCTCTTCACCTGCTTTTGCTGGAATGGTGGGAGCAGTTTTCTGTGTTGGAGACCAGATGCCTTTTCTTGTAGAAATGCTCAATTACAGTTGGACCAGAACCCTTAGTGCAGTGTAATCCTTCAGATACGTTGTGGGTTAAAGAGGCATGCAACTCTGCTTTTGCGTGGGAATCTAAACAACCTTTCATGACATTGCTTCTAGGGGAAAATGCAGTTTGAGTTCCAAATAATTGCCTTATAAACAAACACATTCAGTGCCTGTGTTGGGAACTGCCTGTTCTGTGAGCTAAGAAGTTAGTTGTTTTTTACAAAGTGGATTTTCCCCTTCTGTCCTTAGGTCAGCCACGCTTTTCTGAATCATGTGTTGTGTGTTTTACATCAATTAAAATAATTTTCTCTGAAATTATACTAGAACACCTGTTCATTCATCCATCAATGTGTCTATCCACTTCTTTGAACAGTATGCTCATTTTTAATGTGCTATTGATATAGTATTTATTAAAGTCTTTCTACTTTTTACTATTCTTGTACCTGCTAAGGATTTTTGTTGGCATTGAGTGTATGTAGTTTTCATGCACGAAAGCTAAATGGAAAGTTTCAGTACTCGCTTTGGCAGCACAGATACTAAAATTGGAACGATGCAGAGAAGATTAGCATGGCCCCTGAGCAAGGATGACATACGAATTTGTGAAGCGTTCCAGATTTTCCAGATGTGTAAGTAGAACTTTTGTTAAATCAAAAAAAGAAAAAAGAAGAAAGAAAGTTTCATTGGTCTATACGATTCTCTGCTATATGCTAAGGTCTTCCAGGGCAGGACTAAGTCAGTCTCCTTTGCACCCTTTTTGCTGAAGAAGTCTTTTCTTGCACTGAACTGAAACACCATAGTTCTGACCCGTTTTGAAATACATTACCATGGCACTTGGCAATGAAGAACTTACCTCATTATAGCTGTCTTTCTTGGCCACTGAGATCAATCAGGTTCAAATCTAGATTAGGTGATTATTGCTTTCAAGAATAAAGAAATTCTTTCATATCCTTGTGGTAGGCACTGGCTTGCTCATCACACACATTTCCTCCTCTAATGTGAGTGCATTTCCCAAGATCCTTTGTCGTGAGAGGTGGCCAAGTTCTAGGCAATGAAAGGTGAATGGAAATGAGCGTGCCACTTCCAGGCTCTGGCTGACAGACACTTCCCTGTATAACTTCCCATGCTCTTTCCCTGTTTGTTGGATGAGTGCGGAGGACTGTGAGGCCCAGGAGGAATATAGAGTACCCAAGATGGAAGTAGCCTGGGTCCTTGAGTGACCATGTGGAAGTCCACTCAGTCAGCAACACCCATTTCCAATGTCATATGAATAAGAAATAAATTTCTACTGTATTCAGTCACTGAGATTATGGGGTTTATCTCTTTTAGAAGCTGGCATCACCCTGACTAATACAATTTTCCTTAAACATATTTGAGAACTGTTTTGTCCTTTGTATATGTAGATGATGATTATATTCTGATAGCAGTTCTCTGATACCAACTGGGTGTTCTACAATTCAAATCAATTCGATTCAATTCAATTCTGACACTAAGTAGAGTTAGCCCAAATCCCTTAACCTACAGGTTAAGGGGCTCAGTCCTATAATGCTTCTCCCACTTCAGACGCCAGCTACATACAAGTCCTGGGTATTCCCAAGCCACCTGCACTTCTGCCTGGCTAGCTACAAATCTGGGAGTTCCCATGACCACTCCTACCTTCAGGTTCAATAATTCACTAAAATGACTCACAGAATCCATAGAAAGTGTTATACTTATGATTACACTTTTATTGTAGAGGATACAACTCAGGAACAGCCAATTGAAAGAGATGAATAGGACAAGGTCTGGGGGGCAGGTGGCATAGAGCTTCTATGCCCTTTCCTTGTGGAATCAGGGCACACTATCTTCCAAGAGCATCCATGTGTTCACCATTTCATTATGTAACATGATGGATTAAATTATTGATCACAAGATTGAACCCAATCTCCAGCTTCCCTCCACTCCTTAGAGGTGGGGTGGGGGTGGGGCTGAAAAGTCCAACTGTCCAATCATATGCTTGGTCTTTCTGGTCACCAATCCCATCCTGAAGTTATCTAAAGACCCACCACGAGTCACTTCATTAACATAAACTCAGGTATGAATGAGAGAGGCTCCTTAGGTATAGCAAAAGACACTCTTATCAGGAAATGCAAAGGATTTTTGAAGCTCTATGCCAGGATTGGGGGACAAAGGCCAGACATTTTCTTTATTATATCACAATGGTAAATGACAAAGGTCAAAAATTAATTGTTGGAGCTTATTGACCAAAGAAAGTCTCTGAACAGGAGCTTGCCCACTAGACCATTTCTCCTCAAGCTCTAAAATTTTCTCCTGCATCCTGGATCTTCTTAGTTCCTCACCTCTGTTACACCTCTAACATGCACATCCTTCCCAGTTCAGTTAGAAGGAAAGTTCACATTCATAGCTGAGTGACCAATAGTCTGTTTAACTTCACTATTGCTTTGTATCATTTTATGCCTAGAATTCTGCTTTGTTGATCATTTATTTTTTTAAATAACATTTATTGCTATTTCTGATTATAAAGTACACATATGCTAATAAAAACCTTATACTGAAGGATAGCTACTATTAATATTATAATATATTTGTTTACAGTCCTTTTGCATGCATGTCTTTGTGGAAAAATTTTTCTCTTTATACAGTTACGATTATATTGCATATTGTTTGGTAATGCATTTTTCCCTTGCCTTTATATCACAAACATCCCTTAGGTCATTCAGTATTCCTTGAAAACATCACTTTTATGGCAATAAAAATCCACATATGTACTGTGTCTATAGATCTATCATAATTTACTTAGACATTTCCAGGTGGTCTGAGTATTTTGGCTTTTGTGTTCTCAGTGTTATAAATAGTATTATGATGACTATCTTGTTTCATAAATCATTCTGTATTTTTTGATTATTTCTTTTTTTAAAATTAAAAAAAATTAATGTTTATTTGTTTTTGAAGGAGAGAGAGACAGAGCATGAGCAGGGCAGAGACAGAGAGAGGGGGACACAGAATCTGAAGCAGGCTCCAGGCTCTAAGCTGTCAGCACAGAGCCTGATGTAGGGTTCGAACTCACAAACTGTGAAATCATGACCTGAGCCGAAGTTGGATGCTTAAATGACTGAGCTACCAGGAGCTCCTGATTATTTCTTTAAAATAGGTTTGTAAATGCCCCCATTCCTTTCAAATGCAAACATCTATTATATTTGAGGTTATTTACATTTTCAACAACATGTATATCTTTAAGAAGAACAATTTGGCACCAAATCATAAGAATGAAAATACTGTTTGTATCTTTAACCTGGTTATCCTCCATTGGGAAGAAATCCCAGTGAAATTAAAAAAAAAAAAGAAGAAGAAATTTGTCCAAAGATGTTTATAGCACTGTTTATTCATAATAATGAATCAGAGAAAACTACCCAACTATTTCAAAGTAGACATATGAACACATGAACATGATACATAGATGGAAAAAATGATGTGAGTATGTTGCTATTTGGAAATATGTACACAAGACAATGTTAAAAAAAGGACAAAGAATAGAATGTCTATACTGGTTACAACTGAGTAAAAAAATATATTCCTATATGTTGACAAAAATTGGGAGGGGATTTAAAGCAACATTAGTATTGGTGATTTAAGTATGGGCAGCCTTTTCTGTAAGCTTGCTTAAATGTTGTGCCAGTTTGACTTTTAAACTCACTCATTCAAGTTACCCTAAGTAAAGGGGAATTTATTGTTTGGATATCCTAGTACTAGAAATGAGGTGTGGAAAGACATCGTCAGTTGATGCGGTTTTAGGAATAGTTCTTTCCTTTCTGTGCATCATCTTTGCTTCACACAAGGATCTGCCCTGACTCTGCTCTTACCTACCCTTGTCCTCCTTCTGACTTTTGATTCCCATGATACCATCAGGCTCTTAGGGCTCTCCAAATCACTTTATGGAGTGAGGGACTCTGATTTTCTCAGGAAATATTGACTTGAAGGCTGGAGGTCTTGAAGGTGCTGACCAGTCTGAGGCTCTCTGCTGGTCCTGCCCAACTCACTTGTACCAGTAAATGGTATTGTACATGGCCATTTTGGTTCAGCCATTGTGCTGCAGACCATGAGGTTGTCCCAGAAGTTAGGGATGACACATTGAAATTTAGCCTTGGAAAGTGTGTGTGTGTGTGTGTGTGTGTGTGTGTGTGTGTGTGTGTGTTTGTGTTTTAAGTAAATGAATCTCTAGGTGCTTGAAGTTCAGATAATACAGGGATGGTATTTAGGGTGGGTGAGACCTTCCCATGGGCCATGGAAGTGTTCAATTGACTCCTTATTCTGTCATAAATGAGTAAAATAAATCAGTTCTCCTTTAAATTCTGTAAGGGCTTAAATGACTGAGTCACACGACCTCATAAGGTTCTCCTTGGGACAAGATATTAAGGTGAGAGATAATAAGAAAGTCCTGGGACAGAGAGAGATAGGAATGTGAAAAGGGTAGCTTTCAGCATTTCTCCATGCAAACAAACTAGCTTCCCTACAAGTGAAATCTATGATTTATGACTTGTGAGCTTCATGCTGTCAGGAAACTAAGTGGTCCTGAGCAGGTTCCCATACATTTGGAAATTCTCAAGAACCTGGAAAAGGTCTGTGACTTTGTATTACAGCTTTACCATCTCATGGTTTTCAATTTGCCATAGTGTCAAGGGGTTGGCAGAGGGTGGAAAAAGAAAGTGTGGAGGATCATGCACACTTAAACATCATTTTTAAATTTTTCTAGTGTTTTATTTTTTGAGAGAGAGAGAGAGAGAGCGCGCACAAGCAGGGGAGGAGCAGAGAGAGAGGGAGACACAGAATCTGAAGCACGCTCCAGGCTTTGAGCCATCAGCACAGAGCCCAATGCGGGGCCCAAACTCACGAACTGGGAGATCATGACCTGAGCCGAAGTCGGATGCCTGACTGACTGAGCCACCCAGGCACCCCCACATTTAATCATCTTAATCTGGAAGTGATGAGCATCAGCTGAGCTTACATTCTTTGGCAAGAATTAGTCACATGATCTAGATGGCTAGATGCAGAATGCAGGGGTACTGGTTAATGTAGTCCATCTGGGTCTCTACTCTCAAGCACCAATTCTATACCATAAAACGTATGGATAGATTTTTATTATTGGTCAGCTAGCTGTCTCTAATTATACTCTCCTAATTTGTTTTCTGATTTCCTCTATCTCCTTAATTAAATCTAGCCCATGCATTGATAATTAATTAAGCAGCTCTAATCACTTTAGTTAATTGCTCAAAAACAACAACAAAACCCCATCCTGTCATCTATGGCTCCCCATTGTCTGTCAAATTAAGTACCAGCTCTTCACCTTGGTCCTCAAGTCCCCAAAGAATGCAATCTCATCCTGCTTTTTTGGCCTCATCCTCCAGTACTTCTCTACCCTTTTCAAATATTTCAGCTCAAATGGGCCACTCGCTGTTCTTAAAACAGAGGGTTGTTGTTTGATCCTATGTTTTCCATCTGCTGTTACATCCACCTCACCATTCTGGCTATGATGGGTGGTATATGTTTTAAATAAATTCAGCATATTTTCTTATTTTATGTCTTTCTGAGGCCACCAGTGAGGGCAGCCACCGAATTCTAAACTGCCAGTGTCAAAAATCATGTCCCTGTTGAACATTACAGCACTTGGCAGCAGCAGGAGGCTTAGCCCGCCAGCCTTAGGAACCAGGTCTTTCATTGACATGTTACAATTAAAACCCATGGTGACAGCAGCTTACGCACATTCTGCTGTGTGTAACTACTAGTTTAGAGTGTTTCCATGAAGTCATTTCCTAGAGCATAGTGCCTACCAGATAGAAGTCAGAATTTTACCTTCTTTAGAAAACAAAATTTAGGGCATTTCCTGATGAATACAAAGATTCATGAGAATAAGAGAACAAACACATTATAAGCAAGAAGCCATCTACAGAATGCAAATGATAATGAGGAGAGCAGTAAAATAAAGAAGGAGCACATTGGATGAGGACTTCTGAAAAGATCTCTGTAAAATTCTTGACCTCAGATTCCTATTGCCACACAGGTAATCTAGCTGCCTACACTTGGTTACCTTCATGCCTAGTAACCCAATTGACTAGGTTTTTCCTGATGTTTCTGGCATTGAATATTCTGTAGCGTTGCCTCTGGGCAACCAACACAACTCATCAGTCTATGCAGAACAATCTTTGCTGTGGTCACCATTTCCTTCCACTGGAATGACCTCTTTACTCTCTGGGTTACACTTTCTCCTTCTGAAGACATAGGTGTTGCCTCTATTGACTGTCTCTCCAATGTTCACCCTGAATCCATTCTGCCTTGGCAGGCTTTCAGGACCTATTTATTTTCAAACCAGGTAAGATCCTTAGAGCTCTGCCTAATATTCAGTTGTTAGGTTGAAATGAATGTTAAAAATGAATATATTAAAAGTTACATTCTCATTTTTAAGATACAAAGAATCAGAATTGACATCTAGCCTCTCTAAATTATTAAGTAAAAAATTCTTTGACATTGTCCCTCCCCCACTCGTTCTTTCAACCACCCATCCATCCATTCATCCATCTAATATCTATTGTGTGCTTACTCTGTGTAACCATTGTACTAGATGCTCCTGTGAAAGTCCTTCGATGAAAGAAACAGGAAGTTTCCCACTCACTCAGCATTTCCTCTAACCATATCCTTCTCCAAATTCCTGGATATTTTTTGAGCTGTTCTGTTTTGCACTTAGGTTTGTTGGGTGGTCTGCAGCTTATATTAATGGATACTTGAGAGGGGAAAGAATAAAGGGGTTAGGGAGAAATTGCTAGTCAAATGGCTGAGATAAAAGCAGAGTTTAGTTCTTACTCCTGTATTCCCAAATTGTTGAGTTCCTACCTTGAGTAAAATTTTATGGTAGACTTTTTGAGTGATATGATGAATGAAACAGGATTTTTATACTTATTGAACTTATTTTCTTTTTAAAAAATTTTTTTAAATGTTTATTTTTTGAGAGAGAGAGAGAGAGAGACAGACAGAATGTGAGCTGGGGGAGGGGTAGAGAGAGAGAGGTACAGAATCTGAAACAGGCTCCAGGTTCTGAGCTGTCAGCACAGAGCCTGACACGGGGCTTGAACTCAGGAATAGTGAGATCATGACCTGAGCCAAAGTCGGATGCTTAACTGACTGAGCCACCCATGTGTCTCTGAGCTTATTTTCTATAAGACAGCAAAAGACTGACATAAGCAATTAACTCAAGTTTGCCTTTCATGAACATAGAAGGAGGAGTACGAGGAGTTTGAAGTTTAGAGGTAAGAAAGATCACCTCTGATTGGAGCTAATCTGGAAAGTATTTTTAGAGGGAAGATATGTTGAGTTTAGGATTTGGAGGATAGGTAAGACTTCAAAAGAGAAAGCAAATATACCAGGCAGAAGGAACAGCATGAACAAACGTCTAGAGGCAGGGAAATAAAAAATCATAGTAGGGACTACCTAAAGGCAGATTTTGGAGAACTGTTATGTTGGATTTTTCTCTATAGTCTTCTCAATTTTATCCCTGTTTTGTTTTTTGCTCTTCTCTTTCCTATTCTGTGCATAGGGAGGCTGACTGTGGGCCTTCCTTTCCAAAGTTCCAATGGGAGGCACCTATAAGAGATTGGCAGGAGGGAATAGAGGGCTCAGGGAGTTTCTCCCTACTCCTTCCTTGCTTTGATGCAATATCTGGACGCCTCCTTAATCTCAGCTCCCACCAGACAGCTATTCTTCCATGGTTCCAGCTCTCAGTAGGCTCTGGCAATACTGTACCTTCCCTCTGTCCCTTCAGCCTTAGAGAGGTGCTAACAGCTTTCCCTTCATAGTCGCTCATCTCTGTCTCAACAGCCATTGTTAGTTCCCTTGACATTAACCACAGGTCTGTAAATAGTCCCTTCATTAAGTCTCTTCATTTGAATAATCAGAATGAACTCTGTTTCCTGCTGAGACTCTCTACTGCCATAAATGCCAAGCTGAGATTTGATATATCACCCTATCCACAGCATCTTAAATCCCAGGTACATCCTGACACCCATATGTCCATTGATGGAGTTTTCTACTCTCAGAGTCAACCTGGAGTCATCCTGGACTCTCCTTTTCTGTTGCCTTTCACCTTGAATGATTTGTTGAGTCTTGCAGATTCACTTTCATGATACCCCTGTTGTATTTTTCTTCTTTTCATTTTCACAACCACTGCCCTACTTCAGGTCTTCATTGCCTCTGATCTGTGACAATGCAAAAGCTTCCAAACTCACTTCTTTGCTTCCAGTCCCTTCTCATCAAACCTCCTGTGAACCATGACTTAGACTAACAGCTTTGCCTGTGTAACTTCCATGATCAAAAATCTTCAATATCCTTAAAAACAAGCAAAATGTCCCAAATCTATTGGACAATGTAGAGGGAGTGAAGTATAAATTTGTCAGGTTCATTCATTGTCAGCATTTAAAGATGCTTATTAAATGGGCCCTCTCAACTTTTCCAAGTTCATCTCTCAGTAATTGTCCTAACTGGACTTTGCAGTTCCTTGAAATGCACCCACTTCAACATGCTCCCACCCCAAGATCTTTTCTGATGCTGCCCCATTTTCCTTAATGCATTTTTACTCAACACCACTGGTCAAAATCCTATTCATCCTCAAAGATCTTGTACAAATGATGGATGTCTTAGTCTATTTGGGTTGCTACAACAAAAATGCCATAGACTGTGTGGCTTATTAAACAATAAGAATTTATTTCTCACAGTTCTGGAGGCTAGAGAGTCCAAGATCAAGTCCAAGTTCTGGAGGCTGAGAGATTCATTGTCTGGTGAAGGATTGTTTTCTGATTCATAGATGGCCATCTTTTCATTGTAACCACACATGGCAGAAGGGGCAAGAGATCTCTCTGAGGTCCCTTTTATAAATTCTCTAATCTCACTCATGGTGGCTCCATCCTTATGACCTAATCACCTCCTAAAGTCCCCACCTCCTAATACTATCACCTTGGGGCTTACAATTTCAACATATGAGTTTGGGGGGGTGGGGTGGGAAACAAACATTCAGTCCAGAGAAATGGAATTCTTTAAGTTTATTTTTAAAAAAATTTTAATGTTTATTTATTTTTGAGACAGAGACAGAGCATGAACAGGGGAGGGGCAGAGAGAGAGGGAGACACAGAATCCGAAGCAGGCTCCAGGCTCTGAGCTGTCAGCACAGAGCCCAATGCGGGGCTTGAACTCACGGACCGTGAGATCGTGACCTGAGCCGAAGTCGGATGCTTAACTAACTGAGCCACCCAGACGCCCCAAGTTTGTTTTTTAAATTTATGCCAAATCCATTTATCCCTCTCTTGAAATATTGATAGTGTTTTGTGTGTATGTGTGTATGTATACTTCTCTTAAGGTAGTTGTTAAATACAAAAATAACTTTAATTTAAAGGCAATCCATGTTTTCTTCCAATTAAGAGCTATCTTTTTCAATTATTGAATCTTAGAGAACACCTACAATAGTGTTATGCACAATTAGGTTTGCAATACGTGTTCGTTGACTTGACTAGACAATTTTCAGGCATTTAAGTAAGGTCTGTAGGGAGGAGAACACAGAGCCAGGGAAGAAGGGAGAATAGATAAAGGCTAACTAGGAAGCTGTTGTTATCATTGAGAGATTAATAAAAAAGCATTTGGGCCTCAACCACAGAATGGAAAGGGGGGGGGATGGATATGAATGTCTGTGCAAAGCATGGATTATAGGAGAAGGAGGAGAAATAAATAGAAATAACACCAAGGACTGCAGCCTTGGGTGAATGGGAAAATGGTAGAATCATGAAAGAAACAAAGAAATCAGAAAAGGGTGTGGTTTGGGCAAAGGGATATGGATAGGTAGGAGATACTGTGTTTAGTGTTTTTGGTACTGAGTAGGGGTGTGGGTGGAACCAGGGGGAAGGGCACAATAAGTGGGTGGAAATGTGGCACTGTGGCTTGAGGGGCCACCAGCTTGCAAGTGATACCTGCAACTGACAAAATGAAAGTGATTTCCCAGAAAGAAACTTTATGAAGCCAAGGAAGAGGGTCAGTGAATAGGCCCTAGTGAATGCCTAGACAATGCACACAGCATTGTCTCATGGGACTTTTCTTTTGTGATGACATTTGCTGACATAGATCACACCCAGCATTAGTTGTCTGTTTCATTGTAGCTGTTAGAGATGCTTTCTCTGGCTGTGAGTTTTCTCTCCTTCACCTAGACCTTAAACCAGAAGGCAGAAAGCTATTTCTACAGCCTTCAAACCTTACCGTTCAGAAAGCACCTGATAAAGTAGTTACTTTTTAACCAGAGAGCAAGATAAAATATACAAATACTGGAGATAATGAACCTAATTCTTCTGCATATCAGAGCTAAGTGTACTTTGCACTTGGAGTGTAGAGCAAGGAGAAATACATAACTGGGATGAGAAATCTATTAACTGGGATGGGAAATGGAAAAGTTGTCCTTGGGAATTCTATGTTTATGTGGAGCCAGTCTAGAAACTCTCAGCCTTTTTTTGAGAAACTTGGGAAGGCTTCCTAACCAGACTCAAGACACATTTGTTCAACATCTATTGTGCTCCAGGCCCTGTGATCAGTTTTTTCATATTCAATACCACCCCCTCCCCCAAACCCTGTGAAATAGATAATCTCTTCATTTTCAGAAGAGTGTATCCTGGGCAGTTTTTGGATTATGAACCCTGAATTATTTCTGTTGACACCACTGCCAGGGGTACCGGATGCTGCTATCACTGCTCTCACCAAATGGTAGGTTCCACTGTCCCAGAATCCACTGTTTGCTGGCTCAGTCCTAGGAGGAATGTCTAGATGGCTGAGCCTGGTCATGTGCCTGTGTCCTAGCTGCCAGCGTTGGTCTTTGTGGCTTTTGTAGTTGCTTCCTTCAAGGTTTATACAATGGGACCCCTTGCCTTCTGCCAAATGTGAAAGGGGATCAGATGCTGGCAAGCCTCTAAACCATCAAAAAAAGATCTACTACCGTGAGGAAAGTGGAGTATATGATGTCCAAGGACACTGGTAAGCACTGGAGTTGAACTCAAACCCAGATCTTCCAAGTCTGTGATTAATTTTTCTATTGTACTGTAGCTGTTTTGCTGCAGCTATTTGAAAGGGAACAGGGCATTAGTTTCCCCCACTTTTCCAAAACTCCCCGCAATTAACAAAACTTTTTCCTGGGTACTTTAGATGTACTAGATGTTCTGCTAGGTGCTTTACATACATCATTTAATATTTTTTCAAATACTTTGGGATAGGCATTATTAGGAATTAGTGTTTCCATTTTACGGATTAAGAAAACTGAGTTTTAGCAGTGCCTGGGTGGCTTATTCATTGAAGCATCTGACTCTTGATTTCAGCTCAGGTCATGATCTCATGGTTCATGAGTTTGAGCCCCACATTAGGCTTTGCGCTGACAGCATGGAGCCTGCTTGGGATTCTGTCTCTCTTCCTCTATGTCTGCCTCTCCCCTACTCTCTGTCTCAAAATAAATAAAGTAAAAATTTTAAAAATTTAAGAAAACTGAGTTTTAGAGAGGTTATATGAATTGGTGCAAGATTATCTTTATTTTTTTTTTAAGTTTATTTATTTTTGAGACAGAGAGAGACAGAGCATGAATGGGGGAGGGTCAGAGAGAGAGGGAGACACAGAATCAGAAGCAGGCTCCAGGCTCTGAGCCGTCAGCCCAGAGCCCGACGTGGGGCTCGAACTCACAGACCGTGAGATTGTGACCTGAGGTGAAGTTGGATGCTTAACCGACTGAGCCACCCAGGCGCCCCAAGATTATCTTTAAATAAGGGTCTCTGTCTATCTGATTACAAAGATAGGGGTCTTACTACAACATTATGATGCCATCAGAGGCTAAAGCTGGCTAAGGGTTTGAGCCTTATTTACCTTTGCTTTTCCTCCTATCTCTAGCTCCTAATTCAGTGATTGGCACATAGAAAGTTATATATTAATGTCTGTTGAATGAATGAATAGGTATGCCCAAACTTAGTTGTAGGGGTAGGGCAAAAAACTTTAAAGAGTGATAGCAAGGATTAACAGGGATGAGTTTAGGGGTGGAAATGAGAGGAAATCATGCAATGAGGTAGAATTGTCTCTCACTAGAATAAAAAAGGGAAGACAAATAGGTTAAGAGTTAAGACACATTTATGTCTTTGAGACCCTGATTTCAATTCTTTGGCTATATACCAGGCAGTGGGATTGCTAGATCATATGGTAGTTCCATTTTTAGTTTTTTTTTTTAGAAAATTGTTCATTTATTTATTTTACTTTTTATCTCATTATCTTTTATTTTTTTAATATGAAATTTATTATCAAATTGGTTTCCATACAACACCCAGTGCTCATCCCAACAGGTGCCCTCCTCAATGCCCATCACCCACTTTCCCCTCCCTTCCACCCCCCATCAACCCTCGGTTTATTCTCAGTTTTTAAGAGTCTCTTATGGTTTGGCTCCCTCCCTCTCTAATTTTTTTTCCCTCTTCCCCTCCCCCATGGTCTTCTGTTAAGTTTCTCAGGATCCACAGAAAAGTGAAAACATATGGTATCTGTCTTTATCTGTATGACTTATTTTACTTAGCATAACACTCTCCAGTTCCATCCACGTTGCTACAAAAGGCCATATTTCTTTCTTTCTCATTGCCAAGTAGTATTCCATTGTATATATAAACTACAATTTCTTTTTTTTTTTTTTTTTTTTTAAATTTTTTTTTTTCAACGTTTATTTATTTTTGGGACAGAGAGAGACAGAGCATGAACGGGGGAGGGACAGAGAGAGGGAGACACAGAATCGGAAACAGGCTCCAGGCTCTGAGCCATCAGCCCAGAGCCTGACGCGGGGCTCGAACTCACGGACCGTGAGATCGTGACCTGGCTGAAGTCGGACGCTTAACCGACTGCGCCACCCAGGCGCCCCAACTACAATTTCTTTATCCATTCATCAGTTGATGGACATTTAAGCTCTTTCCATAATTTGGCTATTGTTGAAAGTGCTGCTATAAACATTGGGGTACAAGTGCCCTTATGCAAGAAAAATGTTTATTTATTTTTGAGAGAGAGAGAGTAGGGGAGGGGCAGAGAGAAAGGAAGAGAGAGCGAGAGCGAGAGCGAGAGCGAGAGCGAGAGAGAGAGAGAGAGAATCCTAAGCAGGCTCTGAGCCATCAGCACAGAGACTGATTTGGGGCTTAAACTCACGAACTGTGAGATCATGACCTGAGCTGAGATCAAGAGTCTGACGCTTAACCTACTGAGCCACCCAGGCACCCCTCCATTTTTAGTTTCAGGAGAAGAAATTTTTGGAATTGATGAATAAATTTATGGCATAAGTGATGGTGATGGTTTCATGGGTGCATACTTATCTCCAGACTTATCAGCTTGTATATGTTAATTATGTACAACTTTTTGTATGTCAAAAATAAATAGAAAGTTAAAAGAAGAGTTAAGATACATTTAGAAAGGTTACACTGTGAGGGTTCCACCTAGGAGTATCAAAGCCCAGCTCCCTTGCCTTGCATATACATCTCTGAGGTGTAACTCATACTCTGGGGTTCTCCTTTAGGGTCAGAATGCAGTTACTCTGAAGGACTTGCCTTCCTCTCCATCTCTGTCCTGCTTCTCCTACTTCCTTCTTGGCCTTGCAGGAGAGCAAGTTCTTATTAAATCTCTTGCACATAAATCTTCAACTCAGGGATCTGCTTTCGGGTAATCCAACCTAAGCCTGGAGGTTATTCTAGAACAGTATGCCTAGCACTGTTGGGTGCTCAATGAACACATTGAATGAATGAATAAATGAATGAATGAATGAATCCTAGAGCTGTCTCTCTCCTTCATGGCAGATATCCATAGGGCCACAAAGTCTTAAATGTTATTCCTTCTTTATATCGTTTTATCGCTTTCTCCTCCTTCCTTTGCCATTGCCTTAGATTAGACCTGCCTTACTTTCTCACCTCAATGATAGCCAGAGCCTCTTAATGGTTTTCCAGTCCCCTCCAGTTTACCCTCTTCCTTGCTGTTACGAATTCTGAAGTTCAGATCCTCTGTCACTCCTTGTCTTAAATCCCTTCAGCAGTTTCCCCTTTTAAGGTCAAAGAACAATTCCTTGCTAATCTGACACTTGCTTGCCTCTTTACCTTACTTCTTCCTGCTTTCCTGCTCCTGGCATGCCCTTTGCTCCAGGCACACTGAACTACTTGTAGCTTCTGGAACATGCCAGTCTTAGACTGTTGTGTTTGTAGGTGCCCATATGTTGTTTCTTTATCTTCTCAGAATGCCTTACTTCAGGTTTTCACTTGGCTGGCTCCTACTTCCTCTCAAATGGGAATCAAATGCCACCTCATTTTCTGACCAGGCCCAGTCTGATTTAGCAGCCTCAGTGGGACTTCCTCCGTGCTTCAATGCCCACTTCTTTTATGGCATCTAGCATGCTGGTCACCATGCCTGACCTAGAGCAGAGAACATGTGCCATTTGACTTTGATTAGAACAACTCCTAGCACTCAATATATTGTAATGGGAAAAGTTCTAAGCAAAAGATGGGACCATGTGGGCACACTGGGGAGTGGGGGTAGGTATATTGCCCAGGCAGACACACTGGTTCAATCATAAATTCTGTAGTGTCTGTCATCGTAAGCACGCGTTGTTATACCTCTATTACTGAGGTCTATTCTGGGATATATATCAATGAGATAAGGATACTATTATTATTTTTTTATTTTTTTAATGTTTATTTTTGAGAGAGAGAGAGAGAGAGGGAGGAAAGGGCAGAGAAAGAGGGAGACACAGAATCCCAAGCAGGCTCCAGGCTCTGAGCTGTTAGCACAGAGCCTGACATGGGGCTCAAACTCACAGACTGTGAGATCATGACTTGAACCAAAGTTGGTCGCCCAACCAACTGACCACCCAGGCGCCTCAGGATACTATTATTTTTAACAAGTGTTTCAGATATTTTGAAATCCAAGTTCAAATACAAGTATTTTTTATTGTAGTAAAATAAGCATACTATAAAATTTATCACTTAAAAAAGTATTTACTTATTTTGAGAGAGAGCGAGAACATGAGTGCATGAGCAGGGAAGAGGCAGAGATAGGGAGAGAGAGAAAATTTATCACTTTAAAAAAATGTTTATTTATTTGAGAGAGAGAGAGAGAGAAAGAGAATTTGCAGGGGAGGGGCAGAGAGAGAGAGAGATTGAGAATGAGACTGATACTCTGAAGCAGGCTCTGTGTTATTTAGTGCAGAGCCTGACGTGGGGCTCGGATTCATGAAGGGTGAGATTGTGACCTGAGTTGAAGTCATTTGCTTAACCAACTGAGCCACCCAGGCACCCCCAAAATCTATCACTTTAATAGTACAATTAAGTGGCATTAAGTACATTCACAATGCGTGCAACTATCACCATTATCCATTTCCAGAACTTTTTCATCATCTCAAACTGAAACTCTTCACTTATTAAAGAATAACTCTCTATTCCTGCACCCCACCCCCTCCAGTCCTTGGTAATCTCTATTTTACTTTCTGTCTCTACAAAGTTGCTTATCCTAGGTAATAAGTGGAATCATACAATATTTGTCCTTTTGTACCTGGTTTATTTCACTCTTTAAGGTTCATCCATGTTGTAGCATGTACTATCATTTCCTTCTTTTTAAAGGCTGAATAATATTCCATGGTATATTTCACATTTTATTTACCTATTCATCTGTTGATGGACATTTGAGTTGTTTCTACCTTTTGCTATTGTGAATAATGCTGCTGTGAACATTGATGTGCAAGTATCTGTTTGAGTTTCTGTTTTCAGTTCTTTGAGGTATAGACCTAGAATTGGAATTACTGACATTTGGTAATTTTATGTTTAACTTTTTGAGGAACCACCAAAATTTTTTCCATAATGACTTGACTCTTTTACTTTTCTACCAACAGTGTACAAGAGTTCTAATTTCTCCATATCCTTGACAACACTTGGTATTTCCTGCTTTTGTTTGCTTATTATTATTATTTTTGATGATAGCCATCCTAATGGTGGTATCCATTGTGGTTTTGATTTGAATTTTCCTAATTAATGCTGTTGAGCATCTTTTCATGTGCTCATTGGCCATTTGTATATATTCTTTGGAGAAATGTCTGTTAGAGTCCTTTGCCCTTTTTGAATTGGGGTGGGTTTTTTCTTTTTGGTTGTCATTGTTGAGTTGAGGAGTTCTTGATATATTTTGGGTATTGATCCATTTTCAGATATATGGTTTTCAAATATTTTCTCCCTTTTTGTGGGTTGTATTTTCACTTTTTTTAAAGTTTATTCTTATTTATTTTGAGAGAGACAGAGAGAAAGAGGCAGAGAGAGAGACAGGGCGGGGGTGCTCAGAGAATCCCAAGTAGGTCCCTTGCTGTCAGTGCAGAGCCTGATGTGGGGCTCAATCTCACGAACTGTGAGATCATGACCTGAGCTGAGATCAAGAGTTGGATGCTTAACGGACTGAGCCACCAAGACTCCCTGTCCTTTCACTTTCTTAACAGTATCCTTTGATGCATACAAGTTTTTAACTTCAATGAAGCTCAACTTATATTTTCTTTTGTTGCCTATGGTTTTGATATCACATTTAAGAAATCATTGCCAAATCCAATGTCATGGATTTTTCTCTTATGTTTACTTCTAAGAGTTTTATGGTTCCAGCTCTTATATTTTAGGTCTTTGATCCATTTTAAGTTAATTTTTATATATGGTATGAGAAAAGTCCAACTCCATTCTTTTCTATGTGGATATCCAGTTTTCCCAGTATAATTTGTTGAAAAGACCATTCTTTTCACATTGAATGGTCTGGACATGTGTGTTGAAAATCAAATGACCGATAATATTGACAAACTGATTCTAAAGTTTATATGGAGAGGCAAAAGACCCAGAATAACAACACAATATTGAAAGAAAGGAATGAAATTGGAGGATTGACATTATCCAACTTTTAGGCTTACTCTAAAGCTACAGTAATCAGGACAGTGTGGTATTGGTAAAAGAATAGATAAATAGATGAATGGAACAGAGCAGAGAATACAGATAGGCCTATAGAAATGTAGTCAACAGATCTTTGACAAACGAGCAAAGGCAAGAGAATTGAGAGAAAATAGTGTTTTCAACAAATGGTGCTGGGACAACTGGACATCCACATGCAAAAAATGAATCTACACAGAGATGTTATACCCTTCACAAAAATTAACTGAAAATAGATCTAAAATGCAAAACTATAAAACTCCTAGAATGTAGGAAAAAATCTAGATGACTTTGGGCATGGTGTTGACTTTTAGAGCCAACACCAAAGAAAGAAATCATTTCTAAGCTGGACTTCATTAAACTAAAAATTTATGCTCTGCAAAAGACACCATCAAGAGAATTAGAAGACAAGCCACAGACTGTGAGGAAATATTTGCAAAAGAAACACCTTATAAAAGACTGTTATCCAAAATATACAAAATGCTCTTAAAACTTAATAAGAAAATGACCTGATTAAAAAATGAGCAGAAGACCTGAACAGACACCTCACCCAAAAAGATATTCAAGTGGCAAATTAACATAAGACAAGATGCTCCACATCATATGTCATTAGGAAGATACAAATTAAAACAACAATGAGATACCATTACATGCTTGTTAGAATGGTCAACATTCAGAACACTGACACAGTAAATGCTAGTGAGAATATGGAGCAACAGAAACTCTCATTCATTGCTGGTGGGAATGCAAAATGGTACTGCCATGTTGAAAGACAGTTTGGGAGTTTCTCACAGAAGTAAACATACTCTTGCTATGTGATCCAGCAAGTATGCTCCTTAGTATTTACTCAAATAAGTAAGAACTACATCTACACAAAATCTTGTATGCCTATGTTTTTAGCAGCTATTCATAATTGCCAAAAGTTAGAAGCAACAAAGATGTCTTTCATTAGATGAATGAGTAAATAAACCGTGGTACATGCAGATAATGGAATATTATTCGACACTAAAAAGATGTGAGCTATTGGGGCCCCTGGGTGGCTCATTCAGTTGAGCATCTGACTTTGGCTCAGGTCAAGATCTTGCAGTTCATGAGTTTGAGCCCCACCTTGGGCTCTCCGCTGTCAGCCTGTCCGTGGAGAGTCTGCTTTGCATTCTCTGTCCTCCTCTCTCTCTGTCCCTCCCCTCTTTGTGCTCTCTCTCTCAAAGGAATAAAAAAAGATGTGAGCTATCAAGCCATGAAAAGACACGGAGGAATCTTAAATTCATATTAAGTGAAAGAAGCCAATTTGAAAAGGCTACATACTGTATAATTATAACTATATGACATTCTGGAAAAGGCAAAACTACGGAGATAGGAAAAAGGGAAGTTGTTGCCAGAGATTAGGAGGGAGGGATGACTAGGTGGAGCACAAAGGATTTTTAAGGCAAACTAGTCTGTATGATACTATAAAGGTGGATATATGTCATTATAAGTTTTCCTAAACCCATGGAGTGTACAGCACCTAGAGTGAACCCTAATTAAAGTATGGACTCTGGGTGCTAATTATGTGTCAATGTAGGTTAATCAATTTTTTTAATTAATTTTAATTTTATTTTTTATCGAAGTGCAATGAACACACAGTGTTATATTCGTTTCAGGTATACAATATAATAATTCAACAGTCCTATACATTACTCAGTGCTCATCAAGATAAGTGTACTATTGGTCCTCTTTAATCTGTTTCACCCCTTCCCCCACCCACCTCCCTTCTGGCAACCACCAGTTTGTTCTCTGTATTTAAGAGTCTGTTTTTTTGTTTGTATCTTTTTGTTTTGTTTTGTTTCTTCAATTCCACATATGAGTGAAATCATATGTTGTTTTTCTTTGACTTATTTCACTTAGCATTATACTCTCTAGGTCGATCCATATTGTTGCAAATAGCAGGATCTCATTCATTTTTATGCCTGAGTAATATTCCATTGTATATAGATAGTAGTTTAACCAATTTTAACAACTATACCATTGTTGATATTGGAGGAGGCTATGAATGTGTGAGAGCAGGGCGTTTATGGGAAATCTCTACTTTCTGTTCAATTTTGCTATGAATCTAATAAAACTACTCTTAAAAAATAAAGTCTATTTAAAAAATCAACTGACCATATATGTTTGGATTTATATCTGGAATCTCAGTTCTATCCAATTGGTGTATATATTTATCCTTATGCTAGTAGCACACTGTTTTGATTACTACAGTTTTGTAGTAAGTTTTGAAATCAGGTACTGGAAGTTCACAAACTTTGTTCTTTTTCAAGATTGTTTTGGCTACTCAGGGTTCCATGAGATTCCATATGAATTTTAAGATGGTTTTTCTATTCCTGAAAAAAACCCATCTTTTAAAATATAACATTTATAGGGGCCCCTGTGTGGCTCAGTTGTTGGGTGTCTTACTCTTGCTTTCAGCTCAGGTCATGATCCCAGGTCGTAGGATCAAGCCCTGTGTCAGGCTCTGTGCTGAGTATGGAGCTGCTTGAGATTCATTCTCTCTCTGTCTCTCTCTCTCTCTTTCTCTCTCTCTCTCTCTCTCTCTCTCTCTCTCTTTCTCTCTTCCCTCATCTGTCCCTCTCCCCTGCTCACACACACACTCTCTCTCTAAAAAAACATTAAATGTAACATTTATAGCTATGAATTTTCCTTTAAGAATCACTCTAATTGTATCTCATGACTTTTGGTATGTTGTGTCTTCATTTATACTTGCCATAAAATATTTTTAAATTTCTCCATTGACTTCTTCTTTGACCTGTTGATTATGTAGGAGTGTGTTTTTAATTCCCATGTATTTGTGAATTTTCAAAATTTATTTCTGTTATTAATTCCTAATTTCACTCCATTGTGTTTAGGGAATGTACTTTATCTTATTTCTCTCCTTGTAAATTTACTGATGTTTGTTTTATGGTTCTGCATATGGTCTATCCTTGAGAATGTTCCCTGTGCACTTGAGAAAACTGTGTATTTTGCTCTTATTGAGTGAAGTATTCTATGGTGATGACTGTTAGGTCTAGTTGGTTTCTGGCTTTGTTCAAGTCTTCTATTTGTTTGTTGATCTTTGGTTTAGTTGTTATATCCATTATTGAGAGTGGGGTGTTGCAGTCTCTATTATTGTTGAGTTGTCTCTTTCTCCTTTCATTTCGGTCGGTTTTTGCTTCTTGTATTCTTTTGCTCTTTTGTTAGATGCATATATGTTTACAATTGTTATACCTTCCTGATGGATTGACCCTGTTACCATTATAAAATGCCTATTCCTGTCTTCATCTCTAGTAACATTTTTTGTGTGTGTGTGTTAAAGACACACATGGGTGTCTTCACATAGGCAAAGTCTCTGTTATTTGACAGCAATAAACCACTTCATAAATAAAGTACAATTGTATTCATGTCAGTTCCTAATTCTTTCTACTAATTTAGCGTACAAAAAACATTGCAGAGCTGAAATCTGCATATCAACCCCTAAACTGAATTTTTTAAGTATTACCTCCTCCTAGCCCCTTCACTAAATCTTCTTACTTGAGTCCACAAACTTGGGTGGACAAGAGAAATTACTTTGCATTCTTTGTATTTCTAAAATCAGATCTAATCTGACTTTATTCTGCATCTTGCCTGGGCTGAGGGAAATACTGAGGTATGAATAGGTCCTTGTCTCTCCTTCTCTTGGGCAGCGTTGAAGCCTAGTTTTTAGACCACATGATTAGTCCTGCCTCATTGTTTAAGCCTAGGCTGCTTCCAGGCCCATTCGCCACTGGGGACCCTTGTTGGGGCTTCTGGTGCCATGGCATGTGTCTTTGTGTGGTTCCCTGGCCTCCTAAATGCTCTCCAGCCTCTCTCCATTGATGTCAGGGCTGAGGGGTCAGGGATCCATCCCAGACTCAGAGATGCCTTCTCTCTCTCTGTCTGATTTAGCTGTTTCTACTCCTGGAACTCCCAACCCCAACACAGGGAGGGTCTTGTCCCTTTTTGCTCCTTTCTAGACCCTCACTTAATCACCTCAATAATCTGAAGGTTTTGAAAACAAAACCCAAAGAAATGTGTATCCCTGCTAGCCTGCTTTCTGCCATGTAACAGCACCCCTCTCCCTCCCGCCAGCACAATCTCCCCATCCCTCAGACAAAAGAATACAAAGGCCTTTCTCCTTTCTTTGGGGAAGGGAAAAATACCGTGAAAAAAATCAAAAGAGTTTATCAATAAATATTCCTTCTATGGTTACTATTAGCTTATAATCATTGTTTACTCCTCTGCTTGCAGTGGTACCAGGTGTGAATAACATTTGGTAACACTTCAGATGTCCTTTCCTCCTTCTTTTCACAACTCTGGGACCACACTGACCCCTGTGTTCCTTCAAGTGTTTGGTTTTTGCCTTAAAACACATGGTGTACTTTCAGGGTGATTGCCCATAGACCCTGTGACTCTTCAAAAGTCTTCCCTACCAGCTGACTTATTTTTGCAATTTTACCCTCCGAGCCCCCACCCCCTCTTAAGTGCAAATAGGGTAAGAGATTTGCATTAGTGTCCTAGGGCGTTTGTAACAAAGAGCTATTCAGACAACAGAAGTGTATTCTTTCACAGTTCTGGAGGCTAGAAATCTGAAATCAAAGTCACAGATTTGCAAATCCATGCTTTTCTGCTGAGGGCTCTACCAGAAACTCCTCCGTGCCTTTATCCATGGCTTCCAGTGGTTGCCTGCCTGCAGTCCTTGGCATTCCTTGGCTTCAGCCACATCACGCTAAACTCCATCCCCCATAGCCACGTGACCTTCTTCCCTGTCTCTGTCCCTCTAAACTGCTCTCTCCGTATGAAGACACCATTCCTTGGATTTAGGGTCCTCTGTAATCTTGTATGACCTCATCACATCTGCAGAAACCTTATTTTTTTTAATTAAAAAATTTTTTTTAATGTTTATTTATTTTTGAGACTGAGAGAGACAGAGCACGAATGGGGGAGGGGCAGAGAGAGAGGGAGACACAGAATCGGAAGCAGGCTCCAGGCTCTGAGCCATCAACCCAGAGCCCGATGCGGGGCTCGAACTCACGGACCGTGAGATCGTGACCTGAGCCGAAGTCGGACGCCCAACCGACTGAGCCACCCAGGCGCCCCAAGAAACCTTATTTTTAAATAAGGTCATGTTCACAGACACTGAGGGTTAAGACTTGGCCATATCTTTTGGGGGATACAGCTAAACACACAAGGAGGGATAGCCCTAAATTATTGTCAGTTCCTTACATATTGGTGTGAAGGAAACATTTTTAGCAGGCTCTATTTGAGAAGAAATTTTCATAACCGCGGGGACCTGATGTGGGGAGTCAGGTCAGAGAAAAGGGCTTGGGGGGAAATGCTTCTTACTGTGATTCTCTGCCACTTTGATCATAACAGGGAAGAGGAGACTGAGAAGACATGGGAGTTGTAACTGGACAAAGAAAAAGGAATCGAGTGATTTTATTGAAATTCTAGATGAGTCCAGAGGGAAGGAAGTCTTGGTACAATTGTCCATCATTTGAGTAAAATGATTCTAATTTGAATAGTTTCCAGAGGTGACTGAAATCTCATGTTCATAAAATCTTGCCTCATCTTTTCTTCATCCTTGGTTGTTTCATAATTGAACTACTATAGGTTTGGCTTTTGGTTTCTTCTAAAGGGATTTATTTTTAATCCTAACCACTGGGTTTTTACTCCTTCACAATTATTTCCTCTTAATTATTTGAAGATTGGGAAAACTGGGGGCACCTGGGTGGCTCAGGAAGTTGAGGATCCAATTTTGGCTCAGGTCATGATCTTACTGTTGGTGGGTTCAAGCCCTGTATCAGGCTTTGTGTTGACAGTGTGGAGTCTGCTTGGGATTCTCTCTCTCTCATCCTCTCTCTGTCCCTTCCTCTCTTTCTCTCTCTCAAAATAAATAAATAAACTTTGAAAAATAAGGTTGGGAAAACTGTCCAAATCAAGTGTCAAAGGCAAAACTAAGTCTGAGGCAAAATGAGCAGAAGCTGTGTATCCATCAATTTGTAGCAAGGGGCCCCTTCTGCTGGTCACTTTGGTTTCAGCAAGGATTCAATGGTGTTAGGAGAATCAGTCATGTAGTGGAAAGTAAGGAAATACTGAGACAGTTGCTAATTGGCAAGCATTCTACTAAGGTGGGAATTTGGGAAGCAGGGGAGACTTTGTAATTGTTGTTAGGTATCCTTAGCAGTGCCTGGTTAGTTGCAAGGGGGCATATGAGCAGTTTGGGTGGGCACATTTCAAGAGGAAGGATTGTTTAGTATTGGGATGGATGGTTTTATATGGCCAGCCACTTCCTGGAACAAGTGGGGGCTGATGGGGTGTTGTTTTGCTGTCAAATTCTTTTTTTTTTTTTCTTTAGAGAGAGAGAGGGAGAAAGAGAGCACAAGCAGGGGAGGGGCAGAGAGAGAGGGGGGTGGGGAGAGGGAGAGAATCCCAAGGAGGCTCCACGCTGTCAGCACAGAGCCCAACTTGGGGCTTGAACTCATGAACCGTGAGATCATGACCTCAGCCAAAATCAAGAGTTGGCTGCTTAACCGACTGAGGCACCCAGGTGCCCCTGCCTTCAAATCCTTCTTGCGGTCATTGTTGGGGGAGGGGGAGCTGCCATGACAGATCATTTCCCTAGTGTAGTGACAGCTATAGATATTAAGGGAGATCTTCAGATGACACATTCCATTGTAATGGGATGTAAAAGGTAGACTACTAAGTGGCAATTTGAAACAAAGCTGAATTTATTTGTTTGCCTGGAAACTCAAATACTTGCTCAGCAAGACTCTCTTAGCAGAAATAAAGGTCCAAGTATAGAATGAAAATGACAAAGATACATCAAATGAAGCAAGAGTCTGAGTTCAGGTCTCTGGTTGTCTCGTAAAACAGACTGTAAAACTCTTCTGTGAGAGTGGCCACTTTTAGGTTTTTCATTACTAAGTGCCAGAAAACCCAGTTTCAAACAGGTCCAAGATGGGATGAGTTAAATTCCAGTGGGTCTGGATTCATCAGTGCAATGCTCATATGCACATGCAAGAAGCTCAAAAAAGCTTTTTCTTTAACAAGGAAAACATAATATATCAACATTAAAGACAATTGAAGCCAAGAAAACATCCATCATCTTACAACCCTACCCTCTCATACAATGTTTTATTTTGGGGTATGGCTTTGGAGTTTGTGTCCAGTGAGTACATATTTAATAGTTATAAATATACTGCACATACTGTTTGTATTTTGCTTTCTGACTTGACAATATCCTAAAATATTTTTCCCATGTTACTACATGGTCTTTATTATTAGGGTTTCAATGGCTATATGCTGTTCTCTCCCAAATGGATACAATATCAATATTTACTCATGTCTCCTGGTTTTGAACATTTGGTTGTTTCTAATTGCCTATGTTTATACATTTAGGGTACAGTGAACATATTTTTGATTCAAGAATTTTTTTCTTCTCTTGAATTGTTTTAAGATTAATTCCCCCAAAGTGAGCATCTATACCAAATGGAAAGAACATCTTCTGACTCTTTTTAAAAATGCTTTTTAAAATTTATTTATTTATTTTGAGAGAGACAGAGAGAGAGAGAGTGTGAGCAGGGGAGGGGCAGAGAGAGAGTGAGAGAGATAGAGAGAGAATACCAAGCAGACTCCGTGATGTCAGTGCAGAGCTGGATGTGGGGTTTGAACTCACAAACTGTGAGATCATGACCTGAGCCCAAATCAAGAGTCAGACGCTTAACCAAATGAGCCCCTCAGGAGCCCCCATCTTCTGACTCTTAATATGAGGTACCAAGTTTCTTTCCAATTTCCAGTGGGCATGCCTTCACTTCCACCCACCCTAAAGCAGTAGACGAGTGCCAATTTTACCCCAACTTTGCCAGCACACATTGTTCTTGCCATTAAAATGTTTTTGCTAATTCAATAGCGTAAAGTGACACCTTGAGATTACTTTGATTGCATTTCTTGATTTGGGAGGATAAGCATTTTCTCATATCTTTATCTCCTAATGTTAATTACCTCTTTATGTCCTTTGCTTATTTGGTGTATTTGATTTTGAACCAAAATAACACACTGCCCTCCCCTCAACCTATCCCAATCAGAGACTTAATGAAAAGGAATGCTCTTTTGTTCTCTACCTTTTGCATGGGGTGGTTTTATTTTTAAAACCTTCCTCTTGAAGTTCAGCCTCTGTAATATAAATAAGAGTGCTTGGGCACACTTGCCTTTGATGAAAAGACAGATTTCTGCTGTCAAAAGAGCCCTCCAAGAATAATGCAAATGTCTTTAATTTCTGATGTTTTTTTCTCAGCCAAATTAAATGGCACATTTTAATATCTCTGATCTGTTTGGTCAAGAGGTGTGCCTTCTAGCAATGCCTAATACAAAAGTGCTCCTCTTGAATTTTCTTTGATTTGCTACCACTTGCAACCAATTGATCCTTTTGTATCATGGCCCTTTGTACCTCTCTACCCAGTGTCCCTTCCCTATCCTGATGTCGGAGCCATGGACTTACTTTCTGCATTGCGAGGAATATATCAGTGATTAACCTCAAACACTTTCCCGAGATATTTTCACTTTTCCATAGACTCTTTGTTTTAGCGGAGATTGATTATCCAGTATTTCCACTGTAAGAGGAATGAGTGTGTGCAGAGTCTTGTACATTTAGCCCTATTTTGCGATTTCATATAAATACCATTATTCGTCCATTCCTAGGACTTGCCTTCTCCTCTTCCTCCTCCTCCTTCTCCTCCTTGTCTTCCTGTTCTCTGCATTTAAGAATCTCGTTTTTTTTGTTTCACTTTTCTTTCTTTCTTTCTTTCTTTCTTTCTTTCTTTCTTGTTCCTTAAATTCCATGTATGGATGAAATCATGTAGTATTTGTCTTTCTTAGTCTGACATTTCACTTGGCATAACACCCTTTAGGTCCACTCATGGTGGTTGCTAGAGGGAGGTGGGTGGAGGTGAAATAGATAAAGGGGATTGAGAGTTCACTTATCACGACAACCGGCACTGAGTGATGTATAGAGTTGTTGAATCATATTAGACACTTGGAACTAATATAACACTGTATGTTAATTATACTTCAATTAAAAAAAATGTAAAAACATTCTTAGGTCTAGGCCTTACGCAAACCTGCGGTAGCAGGCATTTGGATTAGGCATGTGACCCATAATTGGCAATCCCTAATCTAGCAGAATCCAGAAAAAAAATTAATATTATTATTTTTTCTTTGTGAGTGAAGTGATGCCTGAATAGGATTATTTTTTTTTCTTTTTAAACAGTAACAAAAAAGCATATTCATGGCAGTCAGGATGGGCCCCATCTAAATGGTTAATATTTATCTTAATACAGTTAATTTTGAGTAGTAGGTGGTAGTCTCTTAAAAAAAGAACGAGGCTGCCAGACAATACTTGGAGCTTGGATTTATTTTCTGCACCTTCTGCAGGAGGGTCTTGCATTGAGTACCACAATGATTACATTTCTTGGTGGTGCATTGGGAAAACTAGTGGTGATGATTGTAAGAATGTGTTTAGAATTGCATTAAAACATGGGCACTGAAACATTGGCCTCATACCAATATAGTTTTTCGTGCTGAGACTTGTATCACCAGAATGCTAATCAGTGGTGCTTTACATTGACCAAAAGGACTTATTGCACAAAAGGACTTATGTGCAGATGAAGATCGATTGTGGTGCTGCAATTTTACCTTATAATACATTTTCCCATTGGCCACATAATGGAAAATCTTCATTAATTTTTCTTTTATAATATTTTATTTGAATTTTTATTTTTTTACTTATGTTTTATTTTAGAGAGAGGAAGAGTGTGAATGGAGGAGAGGGGCAGAGGGAGAGAGAGAGAAACTTTTTTTTAATGTTTATTTTTGAGAGAAAGAGAGAGAGAACAAGGGAGGGGCAGAGAGACAGGGAGATGGAGGATCTGAAGCAGGCTCTGTGCTGATAGCGGAGCGTCCGATTCGGGGCTTAAACTCATGAACTGTGAGATCATGAGCTGAGCCAAAGTCAGATGCTTAACTGACTGAGCCACGCAGGTGCCCCTATTTGAATTTTTAAAAGTAACTTCTTACTTATCCAGCAACTCCATTCTGAATAACACATGCGGGATCATCAGTGTTGGCAAAAAAAACCCCAGAAACCAAAACCAACCAACCAACCAAACAAACCCCAAAAACAAAAACAACACCCCACAATATGAAAACACAAAACCTCCTTAAGCAGTATGTATCAGTCTGCTCAAACAGCCATAACAGAACACCACAGGTTGGGTGGCTTAAACAAGAGAAATTTATTTTCTCGTAGTTCTGGAGACTGAAAGTTCGTGATCAAGACGGTTTCCGTTGAGATATCTCTTCCTAGCTTGTAGATGGCGACCTTCTCCCTGTGTCCTTACATAGCCTTTTCTCTGTGTGCACGTAGAGAGGTGGGGCGCTCCACTGTCTTTTCCTCTTCTTACAAAGTCGTGGTCCTACAGGATTAGGGCCCCACCCTGTGGCCTCACTTGACCTTTACTACCACCGTATAGGTCCTGTCTCCAAATACAGTCACATTGAGGGTCAGGGCTTCAACATAGGAATTTTGGGGTGGACACAATTCAGTCCAGGACACAGTCAAAATAGACACTACAAAGTTCATTACTAACTCCCTAGTCCTTCACTCAGAATCTGTTCACCTCATGCTGTAATCAATTCTAAGACATTTTTATTTCATTTCTAAGCCCACACAAGGTTTGTAAAAGCAAATTAGAATGAAGGAGAGGAGCTGCTATAGAGAGACATACTGAGTGACAGCAGGCAGGAAGGGACTTTGGACAAGAGAACTAGTCTGGGGCCACGGGATGCAGAGACAAATGGCCCTACAGATCTTGGAAGAAGCTGAGGACACCTCTCCCTAGAGCTGCATGGCAATGAATGTACATGATGACCAAACCACTAAGAAGAGGTTCCTTGTTTAAGAAGGAGGAGAGGTTGTGACACATTTTAGAGAGGATAGTTTAAGACGCACACATGTGACTCCTTAGAAGACAAACCCAGAACTCCCTGGAGATGTCTTGGCTCATCTCAAGGGTCTTCTCTTCCTGAGAAGCAAGGTTCATGGCTCACACCACCAGATGGTTTGTGTCTGTTCTCTTCTCCTCTCCTCACCTCTGCCCCAAAGAATCTTGCTCTAGTTTAGCCCCTGAAATCTTTCTTCCTTCATTTTTCCCCCCCTCAAACTTGTATTCTTGTATTCCAGAGGCCCTCTGTTCCCTAGGGTTTCCTAGGGGATTAAGCTTCTAGAAACTGAAGCCAGGAAACTTATATACTGTTTCAGCTTTCAGTCCGGGGGGGGGGGGGTGGCGGAGAGAACAAACCTAGGAAGCCAAGAACATGTACACTGTTTCCCAGACTCTTCATAGCGGCTCATTGTCCAGAGGAGGAAACTGAGACTCAGAGGGGTGAAGTTGCCTAAAGTCCAACAGCCAGTAAGTGATGAGGTGGTAGATCCAGGAATTAAACCTGTTTTGTCTGCTCCTATGCGTATAGTCCCTTTGCAGTATCCTCAGAAGGAGGACGGGGGTTTCTTAACCGATGTGATGAACTTTGTAGAAAATAACTCTGCATTAAATTTCTCTACTTAACAAGTAATAGGCACTTCTGCAATCGTACTTTATGAGGTCTTGTATTTTTCAGCAGCAAACCTGAGGCATGAAAATGACTTTCCTGAGAAATGGGGCTTGGCAGTTGGAGGCAGTCACAGGAAAAACCAATGTTAAAACATGCAGACCGTGTGGCCCAAATGTTTGGGCCTTGCTGGGCATTAAACAGCGAGGTAGATGTAGCAAGGATACCTCCTCACTGTGCAAGTCCAGGGGCAGTATTTAGTTTTATTTTCTAAAGAAAACAATAAGCAGCCTACATAATTAGAAATTAATGGCCATAGTCTGAATTACACAAACAGCAGAACAGGAGGAAAACATTAAGAAAAAAAAAAAAAAGTAAAAAACTCATGTCAGCATGATTTTTGCTTAGGCTGAGTCTTCACGGTTGACTTTTGCACAGAGTGCTTTTTTTCCCCCTTTCCTGTGTCAGCCATGCTTTCCACGTGGAAGCTGTTGTTCTAGATCCCAGATTCAAGAGCTGGAAGGTTCACCCCGCTGAAAAGTTTAGGCTTGGCTTTATTCAGCTGGCTGAGGCTCCATCAATGGCCGCACCTCGCAGCCATCTGTCAATAAATAAATGCTCTAATCAAAACCAAATGCAGAAAATGAGTCATGAACTTTCTGTCTCCTCCTTAGGAAAGTTACATTAGTCATACGATGAAGGAAAATTTCACCCTTTTCTCCTCACCTTTGGATAAATCTTTCTCACCCCGAGTTTACAAGGCTACTGCAAACCCTGTTGGAGGCAACAAGTAATGTGGATGGCGAGTTCCCAGTGGAACTGGACGTGACCCCCACAGACAAGGCCAGCGTGAAACAGAAAACAGGCTGTCACACGGCTGGTTGGTGGATTCAGAGGCCACCCTTTCTCAGAGTCTGGATTTTGGAATGCTTCAGAGGGTGAAGTAATCATACAAACAACCAGCTGTGGAAACTAAATCTGCTTTTTCATAGTTTCCACTTACTCAGCTGAGGAGAAACACGCCAAATGGAGGTGAATTTGGTCTGGAGGCCTATTGTGAATTAGCACGGGGTCTTCAAGGATTGAAACTCATTAGAATTTAGAGGACAGCTGATTATTCCCACTACTGCTCCATTTAATGAACATTTTGGCCTGTTCTTAAAACTAGAAAGGATGGTAGGCACCTCACGGTGGGTTATTGCCACCATAATTCCATGGCCCCCATACCAAATATTATTGAAATTACTTCATCCAATCAGCAACTGGTAAATTTGGCTAATACATTTTGTTCACTGCCTATTTCAAAGCCTGTCAGCCAGTTTGCCTTCACCCCTGAGGTGACTCAGTTCACCTTTACAAAGGCAAACTGGCTGGTAGGTGGGGTATCTCAGTAGCCTTGTAGTCACACACAATCTTGGAGACCAGACCTCAAGAACACCCAGCTTTCTCTGAAAGCACAGATAGGACAT
This sequence comes from Lynx rufus, assembly GCF_022079265.1. NCBI lineage: Eukaryota > Metazoa > Chordata > Mammalia > Carnivora > Felidae > Lynx > Lynx rufus. The sequence continues at coordinate 36,827,770 of NW_025814828.1, forward strand.
CAAACTGACCACATTCACCTCTTAGGAGATTCATTTGGCACACTGATTCAGGAGACAGAAACACAAACGAGCTCACAAAAAAGGAATGGACAATTGCCTCACACGTAGTATAACTCCCCCTACCTTGAAGTCCTGACATTGTCAGGAAACAGCTATTGACTCTCTTGGCACCCATAACATTAAACTAAGCCCAGCATCTTTTAGGCTTCTCAGGCTCTGGAGATAATGTATTCCTCATTTACAAATTTTACTTAGGCCTATTTATATTGTTACTTCCATTTATACTGTTATACTGTTCCAATTAAGCCCACTTATACTGTATACCTACTTACTGTTACTATCTTTAAGTAACTTTGAATGGGGTTACCTACAACAAAAAGCTCTAGAACCTGTCCAAATTGCAATGAAACAGGCACTTCTGTTAATTACCCCCCCCCCCACCTGCCGAGACCCTGCCACTGTAGAGGATCTAGCAACATCCTCTCATGCCTCCTGGAGTCTATGGACCAATGCACAGGCCCTGAGCATGTGACAATTTGTACCTGGCTGGTGATTATGCCTTGGGTCATGAGCAGCACCCTGCCAGCTCAGCATGGCCACTGAGACTGTCCTACTACCAGATGGAGTCAAACCTGTGTCTTCTGGTATATCTCACCTGTAGTTGGGAGGGGAGTAGCCTCTCCTGTCCTCAGTTCTTTGCTAAATGTCATGGTATGGGAGTCTCTCCAACACCTCACTGGCTACCAGAGAAGCCTCTTAGGATTAAGTGAGTGAACAACAATGGGAGTATTGCCACCATCACATGTAATGGGAGTTTGTGGGAGAGTTTCTGTTTTACATCCCTTAGCCAGATCTTACCTGATCAGGGATGCGACCTTAGCACAACTAACAGATCTTCAGGAATTATCTTAGCAGGTGGAGGTTCTGTTCAGCAATTGGCCTCATTTGCACATTTTACACATTCACGGGGCCATTGCCAATGGTCCGGCTGTCTGACTTGGCCAATGGCAGCAGCAATTCTTTGTCCAACGTTGCCTTCTTTAGGGTAAAGAGCTCCAGGAAGCTTTTGCCTCACATGTGTATAAATGAATGTCACACATGTCTCTGCATACACTAAAGTCACAATACAAGACCTCACCAAGATATTCTTTATCCCCTTCAGAATTCCAGACAGTGAGTGATGACCCAGGTGCTCATTTTACTTCTCAAAATACACACTGCTGAGCTCCTGGATGAGACATTCACTAGAAGTTTTACTTCTCTTAGGAGCTCTAGGCTTCAGAGAGCACTATAATGGCCTACTTATGCAAGTTCATTCAATTAAATGAAACATGGCACATTTCAGTCATCAAATGTCAAGAGTGATTGTAATGGAGTCTAACTCAATTTTTGACATGTGACTGCTGACAGCATTTAAGCCCACCACTTCCTCTTCCCCTTCAACGGCACATCTGGGCAAGCCAATTAAGAAAGCCTGGGCATTCCCTCCTTTGGTCCTGGTGGGAAGATCAAACCATGCAAACCTTGGTCCACATATGGGAATGCTCATCTCAGCCCTGCCCCCTAAGCGCCATTAAACTCCAAGCCAGTTGCCCTTCCCTTCTCTCTCAAGCCATTTTCGGACCTCCTTGGGGCCCTGCCCTGCTCTTTCCAGAAAGCCTTGTTATATGAATAATCTTTTCAGATGCTCATGCTATATGTGGGGCACCATCAGTCTCAATGTCCAAACCAACTTTGGGTGGAGGTCCATTCTGTTTCTGTGAGATGACCACTATGTATATAGTGGCACTAACATAGTAGAGTTTGTTTCTTGCTCAGATAACATTCAAGTTGGGTATTTCTCATCAATGGTTGGTTTTCTTCCACACATTGATTCAGGGATCCATGTTCCTTACATTTTGTGGCTCCACTGTTCTCTAGAACCTTATCTTCGTTATTTGCATCTAATCATGGAAGGGGAAAAAGATCATGGAGAAGGTAGTCCTGTTTCTTAAAAGTCTAGGTCCAGAATGATATACTTTACTTCTGTTTGTCTTTTATTAGTAACAACTAGTCATATGGCCTAGATAATAGGGGGTGCTGGGAAATGTAGTTCTGTGTGTCTTAGTAATAGGTTCCCCTATGAAGGGGAACAAGAATTTTCATGGACAGCTAACCATTTTTTGCCACAGGGACATAATCCATGTTTACAGATGTCTGAGAACCTGAATGGAATGTGGTCCAACCTTGGCATAGGAGAGGATGTGCATATGATAGCCTGGTCTTCAGACTATGGAACAACTATTTTTAGGGTGCAGCTTTGGGAAACAGATGTTTCAGGTGTTTTTGTAGCTTAATCTTTGGCTTCCCTTGAGCTCTCCCTTCTTGCTGCTTCTTTCTTTTCCTCGTCTTCCACATTCATGAATAAAGGCCAAAGTAGCAGGAATGCTTTTGGTGGGGAGAAAGTGGCACAGATCAATCTTACTTGGCCGTATTAACAGGGGTATGGGTGAGGGAAGGAGGACCAATCCATTCTTCCCTCTCTCGGTTACAATCCCTGAGCCAAGCCCTAGTGAGGCCTGTATGCCAAAGCCTTGCTTGCTCTTCCTGAGGTCTTCAGCTTCTCAGCTACTTCAGTTCCGAGCAATTAATTTAGAAATTAATTTGGGGACAAATATGCTTTCTGTTGAGAAAAGGACCAAAAGAAATATTTATTTCTATTTAACTCTCACATTTTTCTTTTTTTTTTTTCTTTTTTTTTTTTCAACGTTTTATTTATTTTTGGGACAGAGAGAGACAGAGCATGAACGGGGGAGGGGCAGAGAGAGAGGGAGACACAGAATTGGAAACAGGCTCCAGGCTCTGAGCCATCAGCCCAGAGCCCGACGCGGGGCTCGAACTGGCGGACCGCGAGATCGTGACCTGGCTGAAGTCGGACGCTTAACCGACTGCGCCACCCAGGCGCCCCAAACTCTCACATTTTTCTAAAAGTTTATTTTTTTATTTTGAGAGAGACAGAGATGGTATAAGTGGGGGAGGAGAAGAGAGAGAGAGAGAGAGAGAGAATCCCAAGCAGGCTCTGCACTGTCAGTGCAGAGCCCAACGTGGGGCTCAAACTCACAACTGTGAGATCGTGACCTGAGCTGAAGTCGGACACTTAGGTGACTGAGCCACCCAGGCGCCCCCCGTGGGGCATTTTAAAAAATGTTTATTTATTTATTTTGAGAGAGAGAGAGCATGCATGCACACACACGTGGGTGAGTGGAAGAGGTACAGAGAGAGAAGGAGAGAGAGAATCCCAAGCAGGGGCCAGACTGTTAGTACAGGGCCCTATGATGCGGGGCTCGATCTCAAAAACTGTGAGATCATGACATGAGCCAAAATCAAGAGTCAGATGCTTAACCTACTGAGCCACCCAGGTGCCCCTCAACTCTCTCATATTGATTCACTGGTGCCCACACACTCTCTCTCTCTTATTTCTTTATTTGATTTCCTTAAAAAAAAAATACTGTAATGGCCTAGAGACCTGGCGATAACATCCAGATTATCCTTACGTTAGGGTGTTTTTTGGTTGTCGTTCAAATAATCACTTCTGCTGTGTTCATGCTTATGTACTGAATCTTAACACTGCTCCATGAATCAAAATATCAATAACAAGCTAATAAAATTATATCGAGCTTGGGTTGAATGAGGGGAATCAGTGAGCCACAGGTCTTTCATGCTTTCTCTTGCCATATAGATTTAACATCACAACTGATTTAAATCCATACAGTAGCTAAGTCCACCATGTGCAGTTTTCATTAAAAAAAAAAAAAGAAAGCCTCCTCAGAGACATCTTCCAGATCTTTTTTTTTCACTTTAATATCCTTGAAATGATTGAAAATCAGATTTTCCTACTGATTATACCTTTTCTCCCAAATGGTAAATGACGGCTTCTATCTCCTCCCTTCTCTGGTTCTGAATGGTGTTCAAAATAAGCCAGCTCTTTGTGCTGAGTGTTTGCTGCTATCAGGGCATTTATGTAGGATGTGAACTGAGCTATGGCAACTGCAGTGATTGGATAAGGGCTCCTTCAGAGCCGCGTGAATGGCACAGACTATGGTGGGGCTTTTTTTGGTTTTTCCCCAAATAGCTGCTGTTCTTGTTTGGGTCATTTAAAATGTTCATGTATTTTCAAGTAAGAGAAGGAATAAAAAAAAATTCTCGGCAATTTAGGATTTGGTGAACGAGAAACTTCATTACATGGGATGAGTGACTTTGGGCGAAACGTTGAGCCTCTCTGAGCCTCCATTTTTTAATCTGTGAAATGAGGGGGTGCCCAGGTGGCTCAGTTGTTTAAGTGCTGGATTTCACCTTGGGTTGTGATCTTATAGTTCGTGGGTTTGAGCCCCCCTTTGGGCTCTGTGTTGACAGTTCAGAGCCTGGAGCCTGCTTCAGATTCTGTGTCTCACTCTCTCTGCCCCTCCCCCACTCACACTCTGTCTCTCTCTCAAAAATAAATAAACATTAAAAAAATAATCTGTGAAATGAGGAGATTGATGCCATATGAATTTTCAGGTCTGTTCCATCTATGCAATTCCATGTTCTATATTTGGGGGCTTTAATTGCTGGACTCAAATCATCTTTAATAACTTCTTTTTTCTTTTTCTTCAAGCAAGGAATCCAAGAGAGGGATGGTGTATTTTTTTATTATTTATTTCTTTAAATTTACATACAAGTTAGTTAGCATATAGTGCAACAATGATTTTGGGTGTAGATTCCTTAATGCTCCTTACCCATTTAGCCTGTCCCCTCTCCCACAACCCCTCCAGTAACCCTCTGTTTGTTCTCCATATTTAAGAGTCTCTTATGTTTTGTCCCCCTCTCTGTATTTATATTAATTTTGCTTCCCTTCCCTTATGTTCATCTGTTTTGTATCTTAAAGTCCTCATATGAGTAAAGTCATATAATATTTGTCTTTCTCTGACTAATTTTGCTTAGCATAACACCCTCTAGTTCCATCCATGTAGTAGCAAATGGCAAGATTTCATTCTTTTTGATTGCCGAGTAATACTCCATCATATATATATATATATATATATATATATATATATATATATACACACACACACACACACATACACACCACTTCTTCTTTATCCATTCATCCATTGATGGACATTTGAGCTCTTTCCATACTTTGGCTATTGTTGATAGTGCTGCTATAAACATGGGGCTGCATGTGTCCCTTCAAAACAGCACACCTGTATCCCTTGGATAAATACCTAGTAGTGCCATTGCTGGGTCATAGGGTAGTTCTATTTTTAGTTTTTTGAGGAACCTCCCTACTGTTTTCCAGAGTGGCTGCACCAGCTTGCATTCCCACCAACAATGCAAAAGAGATCCTCTTTCTCCGCATCCTTGCCAACAGCCGTTGTTGCCTGAGTTGTTAATGTTAGCCATTCTGACAGGTGTGAGGTGGTATCTCATTGTGGTTTTGATTTGTATTTCCCTGATGATGAGTGATGTTGAGCATTTTGTCATGTGTCGGTTGGCCATCTGGATGTCTCCCTTGGAGAAGTGTCTATTCATGTCTTTTGCCCATTTCTTCACTGGATTCTTTGTTTTTTGGAGGTTGAGTTTGATAAGTTCTTTATAGATTTTGGATACTAACCCTTTACCTGATTTGTCGTTTGCAAATATCTTCTCCCATTCTGCTGGTTGCCTTTTAGTTTTGCTGATTGTTTCCTTCGCTATGCAGAAGCTTTTTATTTTGATGAGGTCCCAGTAGTTCATTTTTGCTTTTGTTTCCCTTGCCTCTGGAGACGTGTTGAGTAAGAAGTTGCTGCAGCCAAGGTCAAAGAGGTTTTTGCCTGCTTTCTCCTGGGGGATTTTGATGGCTTCCTGTCTTACATTGAGGTCTTTCATTCATTTTGAGTTTATTTTTAGGTATGGTATAAGAAAGTGGTCCAGGTTCATTCTTCCACATGTCGCTGTCCAGTTTTCCCAGCATTACGTGCTGAAGAGACTGTCTTGATTCCATTGGATATTCTTTCCTGCTTTGTCAAAGATTAGTTGGCCATACATTTGTGGGTCCATTTCTGGGTTCTCTATTCTGTTCCATTGATCTGAGTGTCTGTTCTTGTGCCAGTACCATACTGCCTTGATGATTAAAGCTTTGCAATACAACTTGAAGTCCGGGATTGTGATGCCTCCTGCTTTGGTTTTCTTTTTCAAGATTGCTTTGGCTATTCAGGGTCTTTTCTTGTTTCATACAAATTTTAGGATTATTTGTTCTAGCTCTGTGAAGAATGCTGGTGTTATTTTGATAGGGATTGCATTGAATATGTAGATTGCTTTGGGAGTATTGATATTTTAACAATAATTGGTTCTTCCTATCCAGGAGCGTGGAATATTTTTCCATTTTTTTGTGTCATCTTCAATTTCTTTCATAAGCTTTCTATAGTTTTCAGTGTATAGATTTTTTACGTCCTTGGTTAGATTTATTCCTAGGTATTTTATAGTTTTTGGTGCAACTGTAAATGGGATCAATTCCTTGATTTCTCTTTCTGTTGCTTCATTATTGGTGTATAGGAATGCAACCAATTTCTGTGCATTGATTTTATACCCTGCAACTTTGCTGAATTCATGAATCAGTTCTAGCAGTTTTTTGGTAGAATCTTTAGGGTTTTCCATATAGAGAATCATGTCATCTGCAAAGGGTGAAATTTGGACCTCCTCCCAGCTGATTTGGATGACTTTTATTTCTTTGTGTTGTCTGATTGCAGAGGCTAAGACTTCCAATACTATGTTGAATAACAGTGGCAAGAGTGGACATCCCTATCTTGTTCCTGACCTTAAGGGGAAAGTTCTCAGTTTTTCCCCATTGAGGATGATATTAGCATTGGGTCCCTTGTATATGGTTTTTATCATCTCGAGGTATGATCCTTTTATCCCTACTTTCTTGAGGATTTTTATCAAGAAAGGAAGTTGTATTTTGTCAAATGATTTCTCTGTATCTATTGAGAGGATCATATAGCTCTTGTCCTTTCTTTTATTTATGTGATTAAACACATTGATTGTTTTGCAGATATTGAACCAGCCCTGCATCACAGGTATAAATCCCACTTGGTTGTGGTGAATAATTTTTTAATGTATTGATGGATCCAGTTGGCTAATATCTTGTTGAGGATTTTTGCAACCATGTTCATCAGGGAAATTGGTCTATAGTTCTCTTTTTTAGTGGGGTCTCTGTCTGGTTTTGGAATCAAGGTAATGCTGGCTTCATAGAAAGAGTTTGGAAGTTTTCCTTCCATTTCTAGTTTTTGGAAAAGCTTCAAGAGAATTGTGTTAACTCTTCCTTAAATGTTTGGTAGAATTCCCCTGGAAAGCCATCTGGCCCTGGACTCTTGTTTTTTGGGAGATTTTTGATTATTAATTCGATTTCCTTACTGGTTATGGGTCTGTTCAAATTTTCTATATTTTCCTGCTTCAGTTTTGGTAGTTTATATGTTTCTAGGAATTTGTCCATTTCTTCCAGATTGCCCATTTTATTGGCGTATAATTACTTGTAATATTCTCTTATTGTTTTTATTTCTGCTGTGTTGGTTGTGATATCTCTTCTTTAATTCTTGATTTTATTTATTTTGGCCCTTTCCTTTTTCTTTTTGATCAGACTTGCTACTGGTTTATCAATTTTGTTAATTTTTTCAAAGAACCAGCTTCTAGTTTCATTGATCTGTTCTGTTTTGTTTTGTTTGTTTTTGGTTTCGATAGCATTGACTTCTGCTTGAATCTTTATTATTTCATGGCTTCTGCTGTTTTTGGGTTTTATGTGCTGTTTTTTTCCAGATCTTCAAGGTGTAGGGTTAGGTTGTGTCTCTGAGACCTTTCTTCCTTCTTTAGGGAGGCCTGGATTGCTATATACTTTCCCTTATGATCACCTTTGCTGCGTCCCAGAGGTTTTGGGCTGTGGTGTTTTCATTTGGCTTCCATGTACTTTTTAATTTTCTCTTTAACTTCTTGGTTAGCCCATTCATTATTTAGTAGGATGCCCTTCAGTCTCCAAGTATTTGTTACCTTTCCAAATTTTTTCTTGTGGTTGATTTCGAGTTTGATAGCATTATGGTCTGAAAATATGCACGGTATGATCTCGATCTTTTTGTACTTGCTGAAGGCTGATTTGTGTCCCAGTATGTGGTCTATTCTGGAGAATGTTCCATGTGCACTGGAGAAGAATGTATATTCTGCTGCTTTAGGATGAAATGTTCTGAATATATCTGTTAAGTCCATCTGGTCCAGTGTGTCATTCAAAGCCATTGTTTCCTTGTTGACTTTTTGATTAGATGATCTGTCCATTGCTGTGAGTGGGGTGTTGAAGTCTCCTACTATTATGGTATTACTATGGATGAGTTTCTTTATGTTTGTGATTAATTGATTTATATATTTGGGTATTGCCACATTTGGCGCATAAATGTTTACAACTGTTAGGTCTTCTTGGTGGATGGACCTCTTGATTATGATATAATGCCCTTCTTTATCTCTTGTTACAGTCTTTATTTTAAAGTCTAGCTTGTCTGATATAAGTATGGCTACTCTGGCTTTCTTTTGTTGACAATTAGCATGATGAATGGTTCTCCATCCCCATACTTTCTATCTGAAGATGTCTTTAGGTCTAAAGTGTGTCTCTTGTAAACAGCATATAGATGGATCTTGTTTTCTTATCCATTCTGTTACCCTATGTCTTTTGTTTAGAGCATTTAGTCCATTGACAGAGTGAGTAGTGAAAGATATGAATTTATTGCCATTATGTTTCTTGTAGACCTGGAATTTCTGGTAGTATTCTCTGGTCCTTTCTAGTCTTTGTTGCTTTTGGTCTTTTTTTTTTTTTTTTGTCTTTTCTCCCCTCAGAAAGTCCCCATTAAAATGTCTTGCAGGCCTGGTTTGGTGGTCTCGAACTCCTTTAATCTTTGTGTGTCTGAGAAACTTTTGGTGTCTCTTTCTATTTTGAATGACAGCCTTGCTGGATAAAGAATTCTTGGCTACATATTTTTCTGACTCAGCACATTGAATATATCCTGCTACTCCTTTCTGGCCTGCCACGTTTCTGTGGATAGGTCTGCTGCAAACCTGATCTGTCTTCCCTTATTGGTTAAGCACTTTTTTCCCTTGGTGCTTTCATGATTCCTTCCTTGCTTGAGTATTTTGTGAATTTGACTATGATATGCTTTTTTGATGGTCAGTTTTTGTTGCATCTAATGGGAGTCCTCTGTGCTTCCTGGATTTTGATGTCTGTGTCTTTCCCCACATTGGGAAAATTTTCTGCTATGATTTGCTCACATAATCCTTCTATCCCTTTTTCACTCTCTTCCTCTTCTGGGACCCGTATGATTCTGATGTTGTTTCTTTTTAACAAGATACTGATTTCTCTAATTCTTAAATCATGCTCTTTTGCCTTCGTCTTTCCTCTTCATTATTCTCCATAAGTTTGTCCTCTATATTGCTGATTCACTGCTCTGCCTCATCCTTCCTAGCCACCATGGCATCCATTTGAGATTGCAGCTCAGTTATAACATTTTTTATTTCATCCTGACTAGCTTTTGCTTCTTTTGTCTCTGTAGAAAGGGATTCTAATCTATTTTCAACCCCAGCTAATATTCTTATTATCGTGATTCTAAATTCTGGTTCAGACATCTTGCTTGTGCCTGTGTTGATTAAGTTCCCGGGTGTTGTTTCTTCGTGCTCTTTCTTTTGGGGTGAATTCCTTTGTTTCTTCATTTTGAAGGAAGAAAAAGAATTAATAAGTTAAAAAAATTAAAATTAAAAAATTGAAGACAGCACACACACATAAAAAAATCAGATAAATGATGCTAGATCCTAAGTATGTTTTGGTATGGTTGTTGAAAAGAGCTTGATAGATTAGAGGAAAAAAGGGGGGAAAAAAAGAGACAAAAAGAAAAAAAAAGTTGGAAAATTTGAAAAAAAATATACAACGAAATAGAATAAAATGAAATGGAAGTAAAATAGAAATAGTAAAATAGAATTTGAAAAATTTACAAAAAAGTAAAAAATATGGTAGAAAAAAATTAAAGAAAAATGTTTTTAATAAAAATTGAAAATAAAAAGAATTTTTTCCTCTTTCTATTTTCAAGAAAAAGAAACAAAAAAAAACCCAAAAATTGAATAGATGGACCAGTGAACAGTCTGAAATATGATTGAAATTACATCGTTTTCCTCTAGTAGTCCAACTATGAGGCACTTTACAGTCTGTAAACTAAGCAGGCCGAGAGACTTGTGTTCCTGAAGAGTGAGGTTGGCCCAGTTGGGCGGGGTTAGTGTAATGGCTCCATTCTACACTAGATGGCGCTGCTTAGCTTACTGGGGTGGACTGTTGTGGCTCTTGTAGGTGTGTATGCGCATGCGTGGGAGCGGTGAAAATGGCATCACCCAGCTACCCAGTCTCTAGTATTGGAACTCTGTTCTCCCCAGTCAGCAATCGTGCATCCGTCTTTGTCTCCAGCTTCCAACCACTCTCTGCTTTTACACTGTGACCAGGCTGTCAGGTTGCCAGGCGTCACCGCCCTCCTGAGTTTTATCTCAGATGTGGCTGTGTTTCCTGACCCCTCACTTTTGAGGGACTGTGGCTTTCATCTGCTCAGATTCTTGGGGGGAGTTTCTCACTGAGCAATGGCCAGGTGCTGGCACACCCAGAAACATTTTTGGGACCATGCTGCTCCCGACGCCCACAGACTGTGACTGGGTGCCAGCCCACCCCAGAAAAAGTTCATGTGATAGTGTAGCAGCAGCATTTCAGGGATTATGGAAAATCACAACACACACCTGGCACCAGGCTTCACCCCTGATGACCTTGTTCCAGCACCAGCGAATGTTGTTCTCTGGGGTCTGCTGGGACCGGGTGGCTACACAGCCTCTACCAGATGTAGAACTTCCTCTCCCCATGTGGCCTGAGCACCCTCCAGACTTCACTCTGCTCCTGGGGATTCGCCCTTCTTACCAGAGCACCGCCAGGTATCGAGCTACAGAATTTGTACTCTGCACTCCCCCTGTTTATAGAGTCTTAATGGAATTTAAACCCTCACCTTTCTCCTTTCTCCCTTCTTAGTTCAGTCCCTGAGACTGTTTCCACTTTTCCACTTTCTCTCCACCTGCTTTTGGGAGTGGGTGCTTTTCCTGTACTCTCCCCCCATCTCCGTCCTCTCTCTGTAAGCAGAAACAGCTCCACAGTTTCTCTCTCCCCCAGTTCACCTCTCCCCACCATGTACCTGCTGAGTTCTGTGGTTCAGGTTGTGCAGATTGTTGTGTTAATCCTCAGATCAGTTTTCTAGGTGTGTAGGATGGTTTGGTGCGGATCTGGTTGTATTTCATGGATGCGAGATGCAAAAAAAAACTTCGATGCAGTTCTGCCATCTTGGCTCCTCCCCCTGGGATGGTGTTGTTTCACACTCTCTGATGAAAATGTGAATAAATAACATTCTCCCGTGCTTAAAGGGTGCAATGCTGAACTTACCATGTTCTCTCCAAATGCCTTCTTCTCTGGCATTCCCCATCTCAGGCAACAGCATCACATCTACCCAGTTTCCCAATCTAGAAACTTCCCAGTCATCTCCGCTCCTCCCGGTCACCTCCTTTCTCTGGCCCCTGACCTTGCCCTTTGCAGCAATTCTTAGAGGAAAAATGCTTGTATCTAATCAGTCAGCCTGGACTCCCATCCCAGCCTCATGCCCTGCTACCAGCTGTGTGACTTGGCCTAGGCTTGATGGGAGAGCGTTGCTTCCAGAAAGTAGGACAGGCTGAGTCCTGAGCATGACAACTTGCTAGCTTTTTGACCTTTCTAAACCATAGTATCTTTGCTGAAAAATGCTCATAATAAGAGTAACCAGCTCTCAGGGATTTGATATATGTGAAATGTGTAGTCCAGTGCCTTGATCCTAGGTGCTCAATAAATGTTAATAAATGTTAGTAGTTATCGTTGCTATTATTACAACAGGAGGCACACTGGCAGCCTCAGCCCATGTGTTCAGTGTGGCCTAGAATAAAACATTGCTGCCAAAAACCATCTCTTGGTTGGGCCAGGTGTTCACTCTGGATGCCTTTGTCACCATGAAGCTTTAGCTTACCTCTTCTGCCTTTCACTGTTTGCTACTGTTCTGGTGAATTAACAGGCTTTGATTCCTCTACCTTAAAAATCTGCTTGCTTGGCTAGGTGGTGATCAGTAGAGAATGGATGAATTCTTTCGACCTAGTGCCACCTCCCACTGACTTTGAGAACCACCTGCCATGCCCTGTGCACACCTGAGCTATGTTCCTGACTGTCCCTGACCTTCAACAATAATATCTAGAGATGGTTCTGCTTTTAAGTTTATTTATTTATTTTGAGGCAGAGAGAGAGAGAGAACCAGCAATGGAGGGGCAGAGAGAGAAGGGGACAGAGGATCTGAAGTGAGTTCCATGCTGACAGCAGACAGCCCGAAGTGACCCAAAATCAAGAGTCAGATGCTTAACTGAGGCCACACAGGCACCCCTTCTAGCGATAGCTCTGCTAGTTGGGTTTATCCACTGAAGGTTCCTTTTCCTCAGATCCTCTTCTGCCTGGCTTTTGCTTCCTCCCCTCTTCCCTCTATGTTGCTGAGTATGGCAGTTGGGTTTTTCCAAAGATGGCTGCGACAAAAGCTCCCATGCCATAGGCTTTTCTGTCCTGGGAGCTGCCACTCCCCCCATCAAGAGGCTGAGTCGAATGTCTTTATTTTTGAATGTGGGTTGGCTTTAGTGACTTACTTAATAATGAATATTAAGATTCTTATTAATCAATCAGTTAATATTATTTATTGTTATTTGGCTGTCTGTCATCACTAGGCTTTCTTATGTGGTGGTAGGGGCATTCCAAGAGAGTAAAGGTGAAAGCTGCAGGGCTCCGAGGTCTAGGCAAAGAATGTCATTCCCACCATACTTATTATTGGTCAAATTTCCCCAAGTCTCTATCTGTGTATCCATCTATAATATGTATTAAGGTTAATAATTAATAGACTGTGGCAGAAATGGTACCATGTGACTTCTGAACTAGATCAGAAAGGGCCATGCAGCTTCTGCCCTGGTGTCTTGGAGTTGTACCCACTAGTTATTCCTTCTCAGAGCACTCTCTCTCAAAACCCAGTTGCCATGATGTGAGCAACACAAGCCATGGGTAAAGGCCATATGTGGGTGCTCCAGTCAACACTCAGCTCAGCCTGCCTTTCAGCTGTCCCAGACCAGGCACTAGGCATATAAGTGAGGACATTATTTGGAAGAGGATTGCCCAGCCCCAGCGATATGAGTCACCTTTAGCTGTTCAAGTCATAATCCTAGACATTGCGGAGCAGAGAAGACATGTCCCCCACAGTGCCCTGTCTGAATTTCTGACTTAAAGAATCCACATGGATAACAAAATGGTGGTTCTTTTATGTCACCTCACCTGCCCTCATTTGAGGCCTTCAAGTTCATGTGTGTCAACCATGTAAGCATTAGCAGGAGGCATCCCTTGTCACCTGCACTGACTCTGCCTTGGCCCAGGTCTTCATACTCTGACACTGGAACCTGTACCATGGCCTCATGCCTACTTACAAGTTTCTCACCCTCAAATTCAGTCTCCTTAAATTGCCAGGGTCAGTCTTCTGGAAATCCAGCCCAATCATAATCAGTTTGAAAGTGCTGGATGTAACCTTCTCATCTCCCATATCTTCTAACTTGGCAAACAAGGCCTTCCCAATCTGGTTTCAACCAAACTCTTGTGTCTTATCTGCCTGGCACTTTCTTACTGGAATCTCATACACTGGCCACCCAGAAATCACAGTTTTCTCAACACGTTGTGTTCTTGCAGACTCTGCAATGTTGTATTTGCTCTTGCCCATGTTTGGAACAGTCTTCCCCACACTTTTTTCTTTTCTCTCTTTTTTCCTTCTTTCTCTCTCCCCTCCCTCCCTCTTTCCTTCCTCCCTTTCTTAGTTAATGCCCGCGTCTTAGTTTTCTTTTTCTAAAAAAAAAAAAATTTATTTTAGTGAGAGGGGTTGGGGGAGAGGGGCAGAGGGAGAGAGAGAATCTTAAACAGGCTGCATGCTGAGTGGAGGGTTGAGTCCTTTTCCCCTAAATAAAAAAAGCTGTCTTCCTCCACAGATAGATATGCTACCTCCTTTCAGGAACAGTACAACACAAAGAAAAATATATTAGCTTTAAAATAACACTTTGTCACACCCACAAAAAATAAGATGAGACACCACTTCTCTCCTCCAAGACCTCACAGTCTACTAAGAAAATTAAATGTTTAAACAACTGCAACATAATAGGATACATAGTATAAAGAAGTAGAGACAGAAGGTGGTGAGACCATAGTGAGTTTGCCTCTGAGTTCTTCTGTGTCCTGTTCCTGGCTTACACAAAGTACCTGATATAGTTTCTTTGTAAATGGAAGAATGGATGGCCAAATTAAAGGATGAATTCATGAGTAGAATAGGGAATGCTTGAACATGAAGTTGACCTTGAAGGATAGATAGACTGTGATTAATACAGCCACAAGACTGTGCAGCTCCTCCCCTTAAAACGTGGAATTTATTTCCTCAACCTCTTTAATCTGGACTGACTTGTGTCTTGCTTTAACCAATGGAATATGGTAGAAGTGGCTCTGTGTTCTAGAGTCTACATTGCAATGGGCTTTGCCACTTCCACCTTTGATTCCTTTGAATGTTCCTGCCACCACACAAGGAAACCTAGGCTAGAGCCCAGGATAAGAGGGCCAGCACCAAGAGGCAGTACCCAAACCCCAGCTATGTGAGCAAGGCCATCTTAGACCTTCAGCCCCAGCTGAGCTGCCAGCTGTCTGCACAAAGGAGTCCAGATGAGACCACCCAGTTAACCCCTGTCTTGGTGAGAAATACTAAATTGTTGCTGTTTTCATCCAGTGATTTTTGGAGTAGTTTGTTACACAACAGTAGAAAACAAAGAATCAGGGGGTGCCTGGGTGGCTCAGCTGGTTGAGTGTCCGACTCTGGATTTCAGCTCAGGTCACAATCTCCCGGTTCACGAGTTCGAGCCCCACGTCAGACTCTGTGCTGGCAGCACGGAGCTTGTTTGCGGTTTCCTCTCTCTCCTTCTCTCTCTGCCCTTCTCCCACATGCGCTCTCTCCTTCTCTCTTAAAATAAATTAATTAATTAAAAAAAAGACTCATTCCTTTGATGAGCTTTACATAGGTAAAGCTTGAGCCCTCACACATTTCATAGAAAAGTTCGGGGCAAAGCAAAAGTGCAAACTTGAATATGCCTCTTTGCCTAGAAACCTCTCTCTTAGTGCCTACCATGTCAGGAAGGAATTGAAAACCCCAGAATTCTGCCTCAGACGTAGAGTAGGCAGTTTCTCCACAGGAAAACGGTGACCAAGGCTCTTTATACCCTTTGGATGTCATAAATAAGATGACCCAACAATTGGACTTCATACCAAATGTTTCTTTCATATCCTGGGAAAACACGGAGGAATGGTATTAGTAGTTCTGTAGTTTATACAACCAACCAGGCAGGTGCTTAGTTTGAGCAGGTGAATGGGTTATTTGTTTGTTTGTTTAGTATAAATGAGAAGAAGCAAATTCTTCTTAGGTTTAAGGAGATAAAACCTAAGATTTTGTGTTGTGTTTTTCTTTCAGTTGGATTTCTCTTGTTATGCCATATTTTCCCACTTATAAAAAATGCATAACCCATTTTGCCAAAGTCACAAATGTATATACACACAGGTAGATCTATATACTCATTTACACATGCACACGTATTACAACCTGGACTAAATAGTTTACAGATTTATAGCTTTTTCTTTTTAACAGAATTGGGATTCTAGCATAGAAAAAGTTGATGTACATATATTTTCAACTTAACATTATCACAAGCACTTTCCCATCTCATTAAATGTTCTTTGAGGAAAGAATTTCCAGTAATGGATGGTAATGTAGCATAATTTATTTAAACATGTTCCCACTGTTGAGTAGTTTTTAGCTACTGTAAATAATGTTCCAAAGTATTTTCATGTACATAAATTTTTGTGTTTATCACCATTTCCTTGGGATACATTTCCTAATGGCTAATTAGCAGGTCAAAGAGCATGAATGTATACACACTTCTTGCTCTGTATCACCACGTTGCCCTTTAGAAAGGTTGTAGCAACATACAATTTCTCAAATAGTGTAGGAGAGTCCATTCCTATGCACTTGCTTTTTTTTATTGGTAATTTCATTAAAAATCACTTTGCTAAACTGATAGTGAAAATGGCATGCTATGTTTTCTTTATTTGCCCTTTTAGATCCTTATAACCAGGGAAGCATAGTATATCTGTCTCCTCGGATTCTGAGAATTCATGTCATCATCTCCTGAGCTAGAACTGAACTCTTTTTCATTGAAAGTCAAGTCCAGGTATACCAGATATCTCCACAGCAACCTCTTTGAGCTCCCCAAGGGGAATCTACTCACACAAAGTAAACAGTGTCCAATTCACTGACAATTTTTCAGGGCAGACAGAGGAAGGAGTTGACATTGTATACCTCACTGCAAATGACTCCAATCTTTAAAAAGAATTATTTTTTAAGTTTATTTGTTTATTCTGAGAGAGAGAGAGAAAGAGCACACATGCAAGGGGGGGAGAGAGGCAGAGAGAGAGAGAGAGACAAGGAGAGAGAGAGAGAGAGAGAGAGAGAGAGAGAGAGAGAGAGAGAATGAGAATCTTAAGCAGGCTCTGCACCACCAGTTTGGAGCCTGACACAGGGCTCAAACTCATGAACCATGAGATCATGACCTGAGCTGAAACCGAGAGTCAGATGCTTAACTGACTGAGCTACCCAGGCACCCCATCTTCTTGGGATGCTTTGCTTACCTCCGTGTTCCTGTCTTTCTTCTTGCTGTTGCCCTAACGTCCAAGGTCTTCCTATATGTGGCCCTCGATTTCACCAGGTTCTCCCCAGTCCTTGAATGTCCTATTATTATCTCAGCCAATTAGTGACCCTAATTTGTTAACCAGACATTCTCTTTGAGGGTCTCCACTCACACACCACCCCCAAAAGACCTATCAACATAGTTTCCCATTAAGAGGGAATGATTTTTATGTATTAGTTGCTGAGAGAACAACATTTTCTCCATATTGCTTCAAATGCATTATGTAAAGTTTTTTGTAAGATTAAAAATGATATGTTTCCTAGGTCAAGTTCCCAATTTTTTCTTGGGGTTCGCAGTGCCCTCAGGATCGGCATTTATAACAGAGTGAGGAAAGCAGGATTGGACAGATGGAGGAGTCAAGTTGTAATGCAGTCATAACAGAGGCCCAGTGGGGAGATCTGAAACTGACATGGTTTTTCAGAGTTGCCCCAAATTGAGGCAAGGGGGTAGAACCTTTGTACCCCACATCCACGGACCAGATGGATGTGGCTGCCCTCAAGAGAGTGGGAATAACATTGGGCAGTTCCTACTGCCCAAGGTAAAATCCTGGGGAAGGACTCAGGTGGGAATCTTTAGCAACCAATACTTTTAACAATGGGAGAATAAATGCCTTGGCTCTAATGGGGGATCTGGGTGATTTTCTTGGGGACTTTATTATTTTTGAGATACGCCTACACTGGAAATCTCTTTAAAAATTATTTATTTATTTTTTATTTTAGAGAAAGAGAGAGCACATGAGTGGGGGAGAGGAGCAGAGGGAGAGAGAGAGAGAATGTATCCTAAGAAGACTCTGTGCTCAGCATGGAACCAATGCAGGTCTTGATCCCATGACCCTGGGATCATGACTTGAGACCAAATCAAGAGTCAGATGCTCAACCAATTGAGCAACCCAGGTGCTCCCACCGGAAATCTTTTTTATCTAAGGTATGCTTAAGAATTAGGCTAGAGGTGTGTGTGTGAGGTGGAGAAGCAGAGTGACATCTTCAGAATTGGATGAAGATATAGGTTGGAACATTGGTTCTGTCCATTTTATCTGTACGGTCTTATGCAAGTCACTTACATACTCTGAGCTTTTGCTTCTTCATCTATAAAATGGTGTAAATAACACTTTTTCCCATTAAGGGGTACATAAGAGAATTAATTAATTAATTTTTGTCCATGGAGGCATAAGAGAATTTAAATATGATAACTAATGTTAGATATTTAGCGTGGTGCCTCTTGGCCCTTTGTAGATGCTCAACATGCATTACTTTTCTTTTTCTTCCTTGTTCCTCATTCTTTAGCATTTGTCTCAAGAAGTTTTCTTCCCTTTCACAATGTAGAACCTGTGTACACTTATGATTCCTGAATGGTCCTTCAAGAACTTAGAAGCCTGGGTTATAAAATTGGGAACTTAGACCATTTGATCTTTAACTTCAGCTCCAACATTTTAAAGTTCTGTTCTAGTGTTCGGTGGAGACTCAGCACATTAGAATACACCACACCATTAATTCTTATCTCATTAGTATTCTTACTATCATCACCTTGGTTTTAATGAGCTACACTGGCTATCCCGGTGCTCTGTGTATTCAGATGTTTCTGGTAATTAGAAGAATTACATGAAGAAAGTCTTTGGGGACAGTTTCAGGACCAATGGCACCAAATGATATTCCTTTGTTGCCAGCTTCTTGTGAGGGAGACAGTGATCCTGTATCTTTAAAAAGAGAATTCCTGCTGCATGAAGAACACAAGTGAGAATAATTAAGTATTTTACACACATTAGTTTTCTCTCTCTAACTAAATGGTGAGCTTTTAGTTGACAGGAATGGTCTCTCCTATTTCTTGAAGGGCCAAGTTCTTTTTGATCTATTAGGCCTAAAACCCCCATGACCGATCATCACTGCTGGATATCACATGCACACACACATACACATACGCACACACACATTGATCATTCCACATCATAGCTGGTGAGTCAATTAGCTGCTGCTGTGTGTACTAATTGATCCTTAAAGATGGTCTGGGAATTTCTTTGTATATTGTGGACTTCCAAATTATCTGTGTTAGCTCAGGCTGCCATAACAAGGTACCACAGACAGGGTGATTTAAACAACAGCAATTTATTTTCTTACATTTATGGAGGCTAGAAGTCCAAGATCAGGATTCTGGAAGGATTGGTTTTGGTGAGGGCTCCTCTTCCTACATTATAGATGGCCTTTCTTCTGTGTGCATGGTCAGAGCAAGAGGGAGAGAGAGGTCTCTGCTATCTCTTCCTGTTCTTATATGCATGCAGTCCCTTTGGATTAGGGCCTCATCTTTATGACCTTGTATAACCTTAATTACCTTCTTTATAGGTGCTATCTCTGAATGCAGTCACATCAAGGCTTAGGGCTTCAACATATGAACTTTGCTGGGGTTAGGGGGAGGGACAATTCAGTCCCTAACAAATGTAATGTCTAAATTTGATTTTGGCTCTTGTAGGACTAACCCAAGTAGCAGGTAATCAGGCAAATCACTCACTGCTGTAATTCATCAGCTGTTTAAGAGTTAACCATATATAACTGTATATGCACAAAGTGATGTTGACTTGCTCTTGACGTTATGAGGTCTGCAGACTCAGGAACTGTTAAATTCGGTTATTCTCAGTTAGAGGTTTCTTTTTAATGGTTACTTGTGGGACATTTAAATCTTCATCTCTTCATTAGTATTTTCTGTTCAAATTTCCTTTGTATTTTGAATGTTTTTTTTTTCTGAGCACTGATTTGCTATGTTATGACTGTTTTTCAGAGATGAAGCTCTTTGGTTTCAGTTAGGTTGAAAAGTTGCTGTTTGAAGCTGTTTTATGTGAATTTTGCCTCCTCTTTCAGAATAAATAAGTTTTGTTTATTTATTTTCAAGGGAACTGTTTTTCAGAAAAATGATTCCCTATAGGTTTGTGATAGTTTTAATACATCTATAAACAAGGCCATTTCTCCAGAACTGCCATTGTTACTTAGGAGAATTCTTTTATTTGTCTCTCTTCAAACCTATATTTGAAAATAATTGATTTTTGTTTTACCTATTCAAATCTCGCTTTAAGCTGTGTTTACCCATAACCAAGCCCCTTGGAAGATTTGATGGTAGATGTTCATAGCTGTGTGAAACCACCTGTTTTGAGCTTCATGTGGTGTTTTCCATTTCTGTTTCCATGAGGCTGGGTGGCAGAGCAAAGAAAGAAAGGTGTCTGCACTTGATCTCCTACTCTTGTCCAACATAGGACCCTCTTGAAAGCTCCAGTTTGCTTCCACCCTGAGCAAACAATTCTTAAAAGACTCCATGTACATCATGTGTTCAGTTGTGTTACTGATTGCTTGCTATCTGGAGCAGAATAGAGCTTTCTAATCCATAGCTGCTCAAAGTATGGTCCATTCCATGTTGTGGGCGAACTACTCACTGGTGGCCCATATGTTAAAAACTTTAGCATAAGGATTTAAAAACATTCATAGCAATTTGACATTGCAAAGACACCCAAGTGCACACTCGCTGAACTCATCTTCTCGTGCAGGCTACACACCACTATTCAGTAAGATAGTCACTAGCTGCAAGTGGCTAATTAGCACTTGAAATGTGGCTAGTCTGAACTGAGATGTCTGTCAATTTCAACTACACAGTGGATTTCAAAGGCTTAGTATGATTTAAAAAACACAACATATCTCATTAATAATGATTTTACGTGTTGCAATGATAATATTTTACATATAACAGGTCAAATAAACTATATTATAAAATCAAGATCGTATGTTTCTTTTTACTTTTTGTTTTTTTTAAATTTTTTTTAATGTTTATTTATTTTTGAGACGGAGAGAGACAGAGCATGAACAGGGGAGGGGCAGAGAGAGAGGGAGACACAGAATCTGAAACAGGCTCCAGGCTCTGAGCTGTCAGCACAGAGCCTGATGCGGGGCTCGAACTCACGGACCGCGAAATCATGACCTGAGCCGAAGTCGGATGCTTAACCCACCGAGCCACCCAGACGCCCCTTTTTGTTTCTTTTTTAATGTTTATTTATTTATTTTGAGAGAGAGAGAGAGAGAGAGAGAGAGAGAGAGAGAGAGAGAGGAAGGGGCAGAGAGAGAGGGAGAGAGAGAATCCCAAGCAGTTTCCATGCTTCCAGCACAGAGCCTGACATAAGGCTCTATCTAACAAACCATGAGATCATGACCTGATCCAAAATTGAGAGTTGGAACTGACTGAGCCACCCAGGAAGGACATTTTCCTAATTTGTCCCTAAGTTTTGACAATTATGAATAAGCTGCTATAAACATCAATGTGCAGGTTTTTGTGTGGACATAAGTTTTCATCTTTTGGTAAATATCCAGCAGTCTAGTCCCTGGCCTGTATGGCAAGAGTATGTTTAGTTTTGTAAAAACCCGCCAAACTTCTTTGAAAGTGACTTCACCATTTTGCACTCCCGCCAACAATGAATGAGAGTTCCTGTTGCCCCACATCCTCCTCATCAGCACTTGTTGGTGTTCTGGATTTTGGTCATTCTTCTTTTTTTTTTTTAGGTGGGGGAAAGAAGAGGGGCAGAAGGAGAGAGAGAGAGAGAGAGAGGGAGAGAGAGAGAGAATGAATCCTTAAGCAGGCTCCATGATCATTGTGGAGCCTGACCTGACTTGGGGCTTGATTCCATGACCCTGGGATCATGACCTGAGCAGGAAATCAAGAGTCGGATGCTCAACCGACTGAGCCTCCCAGGGGCCCCTGGAGTTTGGCCATTCTAATAGGCATACAGTGATATCTCATTGCTGTTTTAATTTCTATTTCCCTGGTGACATATATTGTAGAGCATGTTTTATTCTTTTCTTTTTTTTATTTTAGAGAGTGCACAAGCAGGGGAAAGGGGCAGAGAGGGAGAGGGAGGGGGGAGAGAGAGAGAGAGAGAGAGACAGAGAGAGAGAGAGACAGAGAGAGAATCTTAAGTAGGCTCTACACTCAGCACAGAGCCTGACAAGGGGCTCGGTTCCATGACCCCTGGGATCATGACCTGAGCCAAAATCGAGAGCTGGACACTGAACTGACTGAGCCACCCAGGCACCCCTGTGGAGCATGTTTTCATATGCTTATTTGCCACTTCTTTATATATAATCTATATCTATATCTATATCTATATCTATATCTACATATCTTCTTTGGTGAGGTGTCTGTTCATGTCTTCAGCCCATTTTTTTTTTCATCAGGTTTTTCTGTTTTCTTCTTGTTTAGAGTTCTTTGTATATTTTGGATAACAATCCTTTATCAGGTATGTCTTTTACAAATATTTTCTCCCAGTCTGTGGCTTGTCTTCTCATCTTCTTGACAGTATCTTTCACAAAAGCAGAAGATATTTAATTTTAATGAAGTTAAGCTTATCAATTATTTCTTTCATGGATTACACATTTGGTGTTATATTTTAGTGTTGATACCCATGGTCATCTAGATGGTCTCATATGGTATCTTCTGGGAGTTTCACATGTTTAACATTTACATTAAGGTCTATGATCCATTTTGAGTTAATTTTTGTGAAGGATGTAAGGTCTGTATCTAATTTTTTTTTTTTTTGCATGTGGATGTCCAGTTGTCCCAATACCATATATTGAAGAGACTATCTTTTCTCCATAGTATTGCCTTTGCTGCTTCATCAAAGATCAGTTGACAATATTTATGTGGGACAATTTCTGGGCTCTCTATTCTGATCCATTGATCTATTTGTCTGTTCCATTGCCAATGCCATGCTGTCTAGATTACTGTAGCTCTCTAGTAAGTCTTGAAGTTAGGTCATGTCAGTCTTCCAACTTTGTTCCTGTCCTTTTCTATTGTGTTGGCTATTTGGGATCTTTTGCCTCTCTGGATAAACTTAAAAGTCAGTTTGTTGATATCCACAAAGTAACTTGCTGGGATTTTGATTGATCCAAATCAAAATGCATTAAATATATAGATCAAATTGGGAAGACTGACATCTTGACAATAGTGAGTCTTCCTCTTCTTACTTTTTTAATGTGACTCCTAGAAAACTTAAAATGACATATATGGCTCTCATTATATTTTTATTGAACCATGTGTGTATAGACCCCTTTGAGTGTGGTTAACAAGTAGTTTGAGAAGCACTGCTTTCTACACCTTTGTGCAATGAGCTTGTCTTGTGAAGTATAGCAACGTCTGGGCACTTCAGGTAGTTTTCCATGTTCTTGAATATTATTTACTCTAAATGCATTATAGGGCCATTGGCACCTCCCACGTTTTGTCCCTAAGTCACGTGTGTGTGTATATATGTGTTTGTGTGCGTTTTACCAAAACCATTTCTCTCCTCAGCTTCCTCTAAGCCACACACCCCTCACAGTGGACACCTCTCCTCTGTGAATATTGTTTCCTGAGTTTGGCTTGTGTGACCAGTTCATCACCTCTGGAGTCACCATACTGATGAGCAAATCCACCGTCTCCTCTCAAATTCCTCTGTGAGACTGCCCTACCCCCTCTCCCTAGATAGAGCCTTTCTTATATGATTTCCCATAGTACCTTCTCCTTGTCCTACATGTGAACATTTACCTGATTGCATTGTAAATGTTATCCAGTAGGCCTTCCTCACCTGAAGTCTCCAGAGCTCAAAGAGTTTGCTTTATTAATCTTTGTTTTTTTTTATACAATTTATTGTCAAACTGGTTTCCATACAACACCCAGTGCTCATCCCAACAGGTGCTCTCCTCAATGCCCATAACCCCCTTTCCCCTCTCCCTGCCCCCCATCAACCCTCAGTTTGTTCTCAGTATTTAAGTCTCTTATGGTTTGCCTCCTTCCCTCTCTAACTTTTTTCCCCTGTTCCCCTCCCTCATAGTCTTCTGTTAAGTTTCTCAGGATCCACATGTGAGTGAAAACATATGGTATCTGTCTTTCTCTGCCTGAATTATTTCACTTAGCATAATACTCTCCAGTTCCATCCACGTTGCTGCAAATGGCCATATTTCATTCTTTCTCATTGCCAAGTAGTATTCCATTGTATATATAAACCACATCTTCTTTATCTGTTCATCAGTTGATGGACATTTAGGCTTTATTCATCTTTGTAATGACAGTATCCAGGCAATTGAATGCATAATGTAACTCTTTCAAATATTCTCCAGATTATTGCTGCAATGAGTTTTAAAAATTTTAATTCCAGTGTAGTTAACATACAGTGCTATACTGGTTCCAGGTGTACAATATAGTGATTCAACAATTCTATACATTACTCAGTGTTCATTGTGATAAGTGTACTATTAATCCCCTTCACCTATTTGCCCATCCCCCACTACTTCCCCTCTGGTAACCATCAGTTTGTTCTCTATAGTTAAGAGTCTATTTCTTGGTTTGTCTCTTTTTTTTCTCTTTCTTCACTTGTTTTGTTTCTTAAATTGCACATGAGTGCAATCATATGGTATTTATCTTTCTCTGAAAGAGTTATTTCACCCAGTATTATACACTCTAGATCTATCCATGTTGTTGCAAATGGCAAGATCTCATTCTTTTTTATGGCTGAATAATATTCCATTATATATATTTATATATATTTTTATTATATATCATATATATTTATATTTGTATTATATTATGTTACATAAATTATATATTATATATTATTTATTTTATATTTATAACTATATATTCATATATATATATATATATATATATATATATATATATTCCACACCATCCCCAGCACTTGTTCCTCGTGTTCTTGATTTTAGCCATTCTGACAGGTGTGAGGTGATATCTCGTTGTAGTTTTGATTTGCATTTCCCTGATGGTAAGTGATATTCGTCACTTTTTCATGTGTCTGTTGGCCATCTGTATGTCTTCTTTGGAGAAATGTCTGTTCATATCTTCCTAGAGCTGCAACAAGTTTTAAAAAGTCAGCAACATATTTTGAAAGGTTGGTTTGGTTACTTCCTTTGCAAAGTGCTATTCTGGGTACATTAGTGGGGATATAGTCCTTCATCTCTAAAGAAGCTTATCAGTGATCATTTTTTGCTACTAAGCCCCTGAATCCCTTTATTATATGTAGAGATGTCCCTATCTTATGAGTCTTGGTGATAGGAAGGGTCCACCCCCCACTAGAAAAACTTAAAATACCTGATCTATACTTTCTCAGCTTCCATTGCAGCAAGGGCATGGGCATGTGACTGGGACTCAATGATTCAGACACATTCCTTCCACATTGGACCTGGGAGTAGTCTCTCAGGAGGCTGACACTGGGGAGTGCCACGTGGGTGGTGCAGTGGCAATGTCTGGCACTTGGGGGTGGTAGCCATAGAATCTTCTCTGGTCTGTGGAGGGATTTAGGGTATTGTTTTGAGCCATGTTCTCCAACCCTCTGGGGCATTTCTGTGAGTTACCAACATGCTTTTGATAAATTCCTTTTCCATTTAAATCAGTTAGAGTTGGTTTCTGTTGCTGACAGGATAATAAGAAATAAACATGTGAAAAATGAAGTAACCATTAAATATCCCTGTTTAGAAAGTGTCACAAAAGCAACAGATCCACTGCAAAATGAACCATGTTATGCTATTATTGAGGAGGTAATGGCCTCAGCAGGTTGCTGCAATAACCTGAGAGGCTTCATAGAGGAGGTGGCCTTATCGAAGGTTTGGAGAGTGGCAGGGCACACAGATAGACCCGCAGCTGTGGGAAACATGAAAGAAGTAAAAGATGAGCTTCTAGTCATGAAGCAGATTCTAACTTAAGAGATTTACAGAAAATATCAAAATAGAAAAGGCCAGTACATAACTGAAAGGAGACTTTCTGGATTTAGCAAATAAAAACAAGGACGCCTGGTTAACTTCGAATTTCAGATAATGTATACTTCTTTAATATGAGTCAATTCCAGGTAATTTTTTAATGATTTTTATAATTGATCATATAATTTAGAAATCTATAACTTTATAGCATTTTTAGCATAAATGTATACTTATTTTATCTGACAATCCAACCTGAAAGAGGATGGAAAGGCTGACCAGAAGGGCCTAGAATACCCAGTGAAGGTTTCCAAGAGTAGTGAGTTTTGAGCTCAACTTTAAAGGAGGATTATAGTTAACAATGCTGCATTGCATATTTGAAAGTTGCTAAGAGAGTAGATCTTAAAAGTTCTCATGACAAGAAACAGAAAATTTGTAACTATGTGTGTGATGGATGTTACCTAGACTCATTGTGATGATCATTTCCTAATATATACAAATATGAACTCATTATGTTGTACACCTGAAACTCATAATGTATACTATTTATCCCTCAATTTAAAAAAGGGGGCATATCAACCAAAAAAAGAGAAACAACAACAAAATAATAAAGGATGTTGGGATATGGGGGGAAAGATGAATAAAGAAATAAATAAGGAAACTAATTAATTAAACTTCTATTTCCTGGAAACTCTGCTAGGCACTTTAATGTATAGTTAACTCATTCTAACCTCAGAACAATACTGTGAGAATAGCCAAGATACGGAAATAATCTAAGTGTCTGTTGATGAATGAATAAAGAAAATGTGAGATACACACACACACACACACACACACACACACACACACACACACACTGTAATGGAATATTATTTAGCCTTAACAAATAAGGGAATCTTGCCATTTGTGACAATAAGGATGAACCTGAAGGACATGATGCTATGTGAAATAAGCCAGACATAGAAGGACAAATACTGCATGATCTCACTTACATGTGGAATTTCAAAGAGTCGAACTCATAGAAACAGAGTAGATTGGTGGTTTCCGGGGACTATCAGTTCTGGGGATCTGATGTACAACATGGTGACTCTAGTTAATAGTACTATATCATATACTTGAATCCTGCTAAGAAAGTAGATCTTAAGCATTAACCATACACGGAAAAGGCAACCTTGAGAGGTTATGGTTATGTTAATCAGCTTCACTGTGATAATCATTGCACAATATACACATATATCAAAATATCACATTATACATCTTAAATGTATACAACTTTTAATTTTTAAAAAATGTTTATTTTTAAGAAAGAGAGAAAGTGGGAAACAGAGTGTGAATGGGGGCGGGGCAGAGAGAGAGGGGGACAGAAGATCCAAAGCCGGCTCCATGGTCTCAGCACAGAGCCCCATGTGGGGCTTGAACTTGTGAACTACAAGATCATGACCTGTGCCAAAGTCAGATGCTTAACGTACTGAACCACCCAGATGCTTCTTTATACAACTTTTATTTGTCAATTATACCTCAGTAAAGCTGGAAACCTCCCCCAAATATTGTGAAGTAGGTATAATCAATCTCTCCCATTTTAAATATACAAATCAAGAAAATAAGGCTCAGAAGTTCAATAATTTGTCTAAAGTTACACAACTAGTGAAGGGAAAAAGCCAGATTCATATTTGGAGGTGGGGGGGGGGCTCCCTCAAAGTCCATAATTGTCAGTAGGAGGGAGTGCTTGTGTGACAGATAACAACCAACTTTTCCACCCATCTTTCTTTCTTTCTTTCTTTCTTTCTTTCTTTCTTTCTTTCTTTCTTAAGAGTGTACCCATGTGCAAGCAAGAGGGGGAGAACTAGAGGGAGAGGATCTTAAGCAGGCTCCATGCTCAGTGCCGAGCCCTATGTGGCTTGATCCCACGCCCCCAGGATGGTGACCTGAGCCAAGACCAAGAGTCCAACGCTCAACTGACTGAGCCACCCAGGTGCCCCACAAGCAGCGTTTCTTATATGCAGTGAGGGTTAGTCCTATGTGTTGGGTACACAAGAAGGTTAGCTCTGGACACCAAAATGTATTTGGATATGATATTCAGTGTGCCAGGATAGGCTAATTATTTTGGATGTAATACAGTTCAGTATCAGATAGATAAGTGAGAAGAATAGAGAGGCAGAAAAATGGATTAGAATTTTTTCCCCCCAGTGATTTCCATTTGAGTTGAAGTGGGCTTGGTCCAGGGTCAGAATTTGGAAAGAGTAGGGGAGAAACATGCATAACTGAAAAATCTTAGTCCTGATAATGGGAAGCCTAAAAAGAGAGTAGTTGGATTGAGAGAGCAATGAATTTACTTTTAGATACTTTATTTGTAGGATGCTGTGGGACAGATATACTAAAATAACTAGCAACGTGGGCCCAGAGAACGTCAAGGAGGCATCTGTTATTAGGTGGAGATTGAAGATATAGGAGAAGATCATACCGTGAAGGAAGAATGGAAAGATGAGAGAGAGGAAGGCCAAGGTTCAGGCCTTGGGGGAGGAGATGGTGGAGACAGGTTGATAGGGAGCGAGGAGAAGAGGTTGAAGGGCAGGGCAGGGAGGTAAGAGAAACAGGCAAGTAGCTAGTAGAGCAGCAAGACGCAGGGCTAACTGGCCTATCTGGGGGCTCAAACCCATAACTGGACCTCATTGATTTATGTGAGTCCCTCAGTCATAGACAGCATCCATTCTGGCTCTACGGAAAGACAAATTCTTATTCCATCGTGTGTCATTGGTTTAATCAGAAGACTAACATTTGAAAAATTTGAGGCATTAGTCTAGAACTCTGCCAAAAACAGCCCATGTGCTTCAGTGTGCACTTGTTTTTAAATAAGGTGATATAATAATCTGATTTCAGAGTTTTTTCAGCTGTTCTGTGCCTTTGCAATTATGCAGTGTGCTGCGTACCCCACCTTGCATGCCATGTCTTAAATGACTTTTGGTCATCGTCTTTTCATCACTGCGCTGGATTCCAATACAGTCTATTTCAGTCATGGAGTTATGGTTATCTTTAGAGAACAATTAAACAAGTAACCATTTACATGCCATAAGGAGATGGGAAATGATCTCAAATTGCATGCTTCCGTTGTGGCGATCTCTGCCAGATTCTTGTGCGAATCATCTAAATATTTTAATTCAACACTTTCTATTGGATCCTCTTATCTCATGGCTAGTATGTTCAAAATTCCAGATGTGGAATTTGTCCCTTGATATATTATTCAGCAAAGATGCTATGTTGGTTTGCCAACTCTCAAAGACCTTGAGCAACAATGACTTGGAGATTTAGTGTATTTGAATATTGCCTTCTCAATAGGAAAATATACTGCATTCTTTTGTCGGACAGTTGAAGTGTACTAAATGCTGTGTTTGGGCAGTAAGACCTAATTTGACACCATGACAGACAGCAAGTCTCAGGGGCACAGGCTACACCTGTAGCTTTTAAAGCAGAGGGGAAGGGAGAACCCATATGCACATATACGTTTTTTGTCATCTAGAAGGATATCCAGGGTCCCTGCTTCTGACCGGCTGCCAAGAGAGGGATTGAATAGGTATCTTGGCTCTATGTAGCTTAATGCCATTTGGAAAGTTACCTTTGAGTTGTAATGAGGTGCTTCCCTTACTTGTTGAGTTTGTACCCAGGAGAACTTGACTGTGATTCTGGGCCAGAGCAAAGGCTTCACTTGAAACTCCTAGTCTGCTTGGGTGCTGAATTACCTTTATGAAGGTCTTCTCCTTTTGGCAACAAGTGTCTGGTTTTTTTTTTTTTATTTGAGAGAGAGAGAGAGCATGAGCAGGGGAGGAGCAGAGAGAGAGGGAGAGA
The DNA here is from genome assembly GCF_022079265.1 of Lynx rufus. Lineage (NCBI taxonomy): Eukaryota > Metazoa > Chordata > Mammalia > Carnivora > Felidae > Lynx > Lynx rufus. The sequence continues at coordinate 36,857,229 of NW_025814828.1, forward strand.
GAGAGAAACTCAAGCAGTCTCCATGCCATCAGCATAGAGCCTAAAGCAGGGCTTGACCTCACGAACTGTGAGATCATGACCTGAGCTGAAATCAAGAGTCGGATGCTTAACCTACTGAGTCACCCAGGTGCCTTCACACATTTCTGTTTTAAGAGCAGAGTCATTTGATGTTCCACATGCAGGCTCTTCTTGCTTCTCTCTCTCTCTTCTAGACCATGGCAGCCTAGGCCTTTGGGAAGCTTCTATAAAAGGCTTTAGAGGAAACTCTAGCTATGTGAGAGCAGCAAGTTAGATTGGAAAAGAACATGGGGACCTAAATGCTACTGGACATGTCTATTGAATGTGGCAGCCATGTCTGTTGAATATGGTAGCCATGACTGTAGTGGAAAGATTTGGTGAGTGGATTCATCATGGCTCACCAACTGGTAGGCCTCTCAGATTTCCTTCTCTCCTCTGGCAGCATATTGTCCTATGTCGACCCAGGCAGGTCTGTTGTCCCAAGCCTCAGGGAAGGGTTTCTCCATGCCAAATTTAACCTCACACTGCCCTGAATCCAGTACCATTTGGGTCTCCTTCCTTTTGGTGGAAGAAGCTTGACCATCCTGAAGAAGCCCCAATATCTGTGTCTTGGTTTGGGTTCCCCCAGAAACTGGCCCTGAGACAAGGATCCAAGGGCAGGTAGTCTATTTTAGAGAATTATCTTAGGAAAGAGCAGTAGGGGAGTAGGGAAGTAAGACAGGAAAGAGAAGGCAGTTTATAAAGGTACAGTATCAAGTGGGTTACTGCTGTGGCCAGTTGAGGCTCAGTCCCACTGGGTATCTCTGGGAGACAGCATGGAACACACTTCAGGGTTGCCCCAGCAAGGAGGCTAGGGTATTGGTCCAACTCCTACCCATCATGTACTGAGGGCTGATCCCAGGGAAATTCGCTCCTTGGAGTATTTCCTTCATTCAACTACATGATAAATACCAAGAAAGAGAGAGACCTGGTTTAGATAAAAAATGAAAACACTGGTACAGGTAAGAGAACCAGTGCCTACCTTGATTCTCAGCTGTTTCCACTAAGTCTGTCTTTTGGGGAAGAAAGTGGTGCAGCATTAAGTTACAGTGGCCAAGTTCTCTGGGCTGGTAGGAGAGCCTGAGATCACAGTTGCTTCTGACCTGAGCTGTAACTGTCTTCTCCATAAGGATTGGTCTAACTTCTCCCAACTTCTCAGTTCATCTTGCACATGGTTCCCAAATACCTGTCCTCTGATGTTGCTTGTCCCCCTTGCCCATCTTTATTTTGATTCCAGCCCACTTGCCAGACAGTCCCCTTATCTGAATTCTCTGCTCTATTCAAATGAGATTATCCTGAGTCATATTTAGGCTTTCTTTCTTCTGGAATTCTATGTTTTTCCATCCACCTGGGAAACCCTCCATGAACCTGATTCTTATCTAATTTGGTCTGTTGGAATGTCATCAAGTCTTTAAAAAAATTTTTTTGAAGGTTATTTATTTATTTTGAGAGAGAGAGAGCGCGCGCGCAGAGGAGGGGCAGGGAGACAAGGAGAGAGAGAGAATCCCAAGCAGGCTCCACACCACCACCACCACCACAGAGCCCGATGTAGGGCTCGAACTCACAAACCGCTAGTTCATGACCTGAGCCAAAATCAAGAGTTTGACGTTTAACAGACTGAGCCACCCAGGCATCCCCTCATCAAGTCTTTAAGGCCACACCCAGAGTCCTTGAAGCCTTTTCTTGGCCTTTTAACTCTCTGTGACACTTTTACTACTGTATTCTATTGTTTCTGGTATATGTTCTTTCTCCTATTAGATCTTAAATGTCTTGGGGGCAAAGGACCATGTTTTATTCATCTCTGCATCAGCCCACATTTGTCCAGTTAATTTAACAAAGATTTATTGAGAGCCAGAGACTTCACTCAGCACTGGGGCTCCAAAGATGAATGAGACATGGCCCTTGCTCTCAAGGGAGCTCACAGGCTAGGTGTAGAGGTGTGACTGGTGTAAATAAACGTGTGTGTGTGTGTGTATCTCAGTGCTTCAAACATTAGCAAGTAGTCAAAGATCATAAGTGCAGAGAATGAATGAAGGTATAGGGAGGAGTCTTATCTCCAGCCTGTTTCCTTAAAATGCTCAGAAATTAGTTTGGGAAGATAGTTTTGGGGGAGAGCATGAACATAATTGGATTATGGTGGGAAGCACTTCGTGCATTTTTCTCAGGGATGATGGAGTGGTTTAAGAAAGGGAAGGTAAGCTTTAGAATCAGATTGCTTTGAGTTTGAATTCTAGCTGTGCCAATGTATAAAGTGTGTGATCTTGGGCAGCTGCTTGTTTATTTCCTTGTGTATAAAATAGATAATACCCAACTAATAGCATGGTAGTGGGATTAAATGATATGCATAGTGCCCAGTGCACATTTGGAATGTATTAGGAACCTGATAACTGATGGGCTTCTCCCTACCACCTACTTTTTTAAAAAGAACTATTTTGGATTTTCTGTCTATACTAGAATAATCTGGGTAGAGAAGGTTTTGGTCCTCTCTATACCTTTCTTGACCTAATTGGAAAATTTTAACTTAAATTTATTTTTCATCACTTTAAAATTTTCATACCCATTTCAACCTTAGATTTAGGATACCACTGGGCTCCGTGGTGGAGAGAGAGAGGAGTTGACATTCTTTTGTCAGATTTAAAGGAAGACCTGTAAACAGAGTAATGCTCTGAAAATAAGAATTGCTTTTAGAAGTTAGATCCCCTTTCCATCAGAATTTGTAAATCATTACAGCTTAAAGAGTCTTCATGAAATGAGAACTGGTTCCTTTTTTAAAAAATCATTTTCAGGCGTTCCTGGGTGGCTCAGTCAGTGAAGCATCCTACTCTTGATCTCTTCTCAGGTCATGATTTCATAGTTGGTGGGATTGAGCCCTGAGTCGGGCTCTGCACTGACAGGGGGAGCCTGCTTGGGATTCCCTCTCTGTCTGTGCTCCTCCCCTGCTTGTGTCCTCTCTCTCTCTCTTAAAAAAAAAAACTTAAAAAAATCATTTTCATTTATTTTTAGAGGATTCAGTGGAAAAAAAAATGCTGGTTATTATACCCTGGGCTTATCAACTTTTTTCTTCATTCTTTTCCCCACTCAACAGTTATTGAGCACCTACTGAATGCCAGGCACTGACTGGTGAGCAAAATAGACTCAGTCATTGCCCCTTGGACCTTATAGTCTATAGTCTATAGATTGGCATAGATCAGCTATATACATGGATAGATATATAATTGAGGGGTTAAGAATGGAAGGTAGGAGACCAGATGAGAGAGGACAGAAGCTTGGTTTAGGGACTTGGCTATGTGAGTGGAGAAAAGGGAATGAATCCCCAAGAGATTGAAGAAGTAACCTTAGCACTAGGTAATGGATTGCCTATGAAGGACAGAGACTGACTAGTGATCTCTGACTTTAATCAGTAAAGCCCTGAGACCTGCACACATGCTGATGAACATTCTAGACATTACCTCCAACCTCAGAGGTGTTCAAGGGAAGTTAGGGAGATGAAGAAAGCACTGGCCTTGGTGTGAGGAGAACACTTGTAGGTGATGGCCCTGCAGTCTTCGTAGATTACTGACCCCTTCTAGACCTGAGTTTTGTCATCTGCAAAACAAATGGGTTGTGTTAGATGGCCTCTGTAAATGTGCTGCCTACAGCTCTGTTTATTCTTCAGTGATAAATTTTGAATTTTCTACAGTAACACTTTACATTTGCAGAACACTTTTAAGTCCGTGTGTGGGTGTGTGCATGTGTGTGCATGTTGGGGTGTGCTTGCATATTCAGGGTCACATAGATTTTCACAACAAACTTGTAAGGTTTTCTCTCTAATGCCCACATGAAGATAATGAGACCCGGGGAGATTAGGTTTGTCTATGGTTACTAACTGTTGGCAAAATTAGAGGGCTTAAGTCTCCTAACTCCTTGTCTGATACCTTTACGTTAGATCTTTGTGCCTTCTTTTGTATCTTTACATGTCTTTGTCTTCCTTTTTCTCCACTGCCATTTCATTATTTTATTTTTTAAATGTTTATTTTTGAGGGGGGGTGCAGAAGATCTGAAGCGGGCTCTGTGCTGAGAAAAGCGAGCCTGATGTGGGGCTCGAACTCAAGAAACGCGAGATCATGACCTGGGACGAAGTTGGACACTTAACTGACTGAGCCACCCAGGTGCACCTGCCATTTCATTATTTTTTAAAGTATTCCATCCATGAAGGCAGAGCCAGGTGGTGCAACTCACTTTAGGCAGGTCCTGATATTTGGTTTGAAACTACAAATTCATCTGAAGCATGAGAGTTCTTTGCAATTATTCTTATTGCCGTGACCCAATTACCAAGAATAATTAATAATTTGGGCCAATTCCAAATGTTTATATAGGGAAACATGTAAGCAATACAGAGGACATGAAAGACTGGCCTGATTAGGAAGAAATGTATTATTATGGTGTTTTTCAACTTCTTCCAAACCTGGCAGTCACCATCTTACAAGTGGATTTGGTTCTCAAACCGTCTTATAAATGGTGGTGTTTTGAGGTTGTTCATTTCTGGAACCCTTTCTAATACAGTCACATATCTCAAAAGACACTCAGCTCAAGAGAAAAATCTAGCACAACAAATAACTTTTGAGGGCAGTCTTTCCTTCCTGCTTTACAGGGCTGGACAGTTATGCAGAGGGTCATTTTAGCCTCCGTTTAACAAACTGATTGTGTATCTCCCATGTTCCCGCTTCCTACTTTTTTCTCTTCTGGAACTGTCTAGCTTTTTATTTAAAACAATTTTTTTTTCAACGTTTATTTATTTTTGGGACAGAGAGAGACAGAGCATGAACGGGAGAGGGGCAGAGAGAGAGGGAGACACAGAATCGGAAACAGGCTCCAGGCTCTGAGCCATCAGCCCAGAGCGCGACGTGGGGCTCGAACTCACGGACCGCGAGATCGTGACCTGGCTGAAGTCGGACGCTTAACCGACTGCGCCACCCAGGCGGCCCAACTGTCTAGCTTTTTAAATCAGACACTGCTTTACTAGTTGCAAACTAGAGAAACAGAAAGAAGACCCACAGAGGCCCAGAAATCCCAAGCACTTCATAGACTTAAAGGACTGAAAAATTCATAGACCAAAAAAGATCTTTGGCCAGTGTTTCACTATCCACTGTTGTGGAACAGACAATCCCAAAACTTAGTGCTCTAAAACAAGAACAAATTTATGACATCTCATGATTTTGTAGGTCACAGATTTGAGGCAGGTTTCTCCTGGGAAATTCTTCTGTTTTGTGTCTTATTGATTGTGGTTACTTGGTGGTATTCAGGTGATGGCTCCATCTGGTCTGGAAAGTCCAAGATGGCTTCAATTACATGGACGGCACTCTGGTGGCAATGGATGGAAGGCCAGTCAGGTAGTCTCAGAGCTTCTCCCCGAGTCTCTCCAATAGCATAGTCAAACTTCTTGCATGGTGGCTCATGGCCTCAAAGACCAAATTAGAAGCTGTTGATTTTCTTGAAGACTGGGCTTAGAACTAGCATGGTGTCGCCTCTGCCACTTTCTTTTTGTAAAAGGAGTCACAATGCAGCCCAGATTCAAGAAGTGGAGAAACAGATCCAAACTCTTTATGGAAGACATGTCAAAAACATTTGTAGCCATCTTTATCATACCACACTTTCAGATTTATAATTATTTTATCTCTTCAGTCTTAGCACTAAGCCTTGGCATACCATTTATTCCAGGAGCTAGTGTTGTTCTGGGCCCCACTAACTTTCCTGGTTTGGCTTGTCCACATTTGGAGTCCACTGATGAAGATTTTTTCCCTTATTTTCAGTGTCCAGGGCCCGCTCAGGGATCCTCTGGGTCCTTCTCGTTTGGATGGTCTTGATGCTTCCTTGAAGAGTCCTGCACTGAACTAGCTTCTGAGCTATGGGAGGAGTGTGGTGTATTTTTCAAAGTTAGTGTTAATGAACTTCTTACATATATTAGTGGGTCTCTATTTGGTGGGTTTTCAGGCTGTATGATAAAAACAAATGAATCCAGGAAGTGTGTTTCAAGGACTGAAAGCTCCATCCACACCAGTCTTACTTTAAAATTCTTCAAATGTGCCAGGCTCTTTCCCACTTCAGGAACTTTTCACATACCTTTTCCCCTGCCTGGAATAGCTTGTCTTCCACTCTGCTGGGCTAATATGCACTTAACCTAGGGATGGCAGCTCAAATAGCATTTATTCAGGAAGGCCTTTGGTTACTCCTTTGTCCAAATTAGCCCTCTCCTTTTGACTTTCTAGCCCTGATTCTTTTCCTTCTTAGTATACATTGCAATTTGTAAATAGGTATTTTTCATGTTTATTTCTTTGTCATTTGCCTCCCCTATAATATGTGTCTTGAGGATATAGATCATATACTTTATTCATCACTATGAGTGAGTGTGTGTGTGTGTGTGTGTGTGTGTGTGAGCACGCGCATGTGCGTGCATGTGTGTGCGTGTGCGGGAGATTACCACATAAACAGGCTGTCCTATGTCAAATTATGCCCCTGGGGTCAGCTCCCAGAGTTGTTTCTGCTTTTTATAGCATTTCTTTTGACTCTATTACTCTATACACTCAAATCAGTGTTTTAGACATGGTCTTAGACTGGTGGCAACAGACTATGCAACTCTGGAGGAAGAAGAGGTTACTTTCATAGGTCAAGGTCAGCCTGCAGTTCACCTCTTACCTGGACCTCTGTCTCAGAGAATTATTGAAAATGGATTTGAAGGAAGGTGAAGCAAGAAGCTGGAGTAATGAAAGATAGTCACCCCTGAATCACTTTTCCCTCTTTTCATAGTACTAGGATTTTCAGCTGGATGTGCATTGTTCTCAATAATGAATACATTTCCTAGTCTCCCTTGCAGCTCAGTGTGGCCACGAGTTTATATTTTGGCCAATGGGCTGTAAGCAGAAGCATTATATAACTTTTTTTTTGCCCATTCCTTTGTGTACCTGTTTCTTATAATCCAGTTGCTGCCATAAAAACAAAGGTCCAGATCCTCAGGATGGTGGAGGGTTGAGTCAGAAGGAATTTTTATCATTGAGTACATCATGAGCAGAGATGCCATATTAGCTTTGGCCTGCATGTTTCTAGGCTTTTATAGGAGAGTAAAATAAAGTTCTACCTTTGTAAAGTGAAGTGTTTTTTATAGGTTTTTCTGTTTGTGTCTGGAAAAGCTAATTTTAATGTCTATAAAATTATATCTGGCATTAAATTATGTAAGACTGGTCTCCAACAGTGTCAGAAAAACAAAGGAAAAAGAGAATACCAATGGTAGGGCAGAGAAAGCATCACTAACCATGAACTCCATGGTATTCTGTAAAATATTTCCATAGGGGTGCCTGGGTGGCTCAGTCGGTTAAGCGTCCAACTTTGGCTCAGGTCATGATCTCATGGTTTGTGAGTTTGAGCCCCACATTGGGCTCTGTGCTGTCAGTGCAGAGCCTGCTTCAGATCCTCTGTCTCCTTCTCTCTCTGCCCATTCCCCACTCATGCTCTCTCTCTCTCTCAAAAATAAATAAACATTAAAAAATATTTCCATAAAGTATTTCCAAAGGTAGGTTTTTAATATGGGAAAATTATGGTAATGGAAATGATATCTTGATGTGGAATTTCCTCAATCCTCATTCGGGCTCTCCTTTCTTGACTGTAACAAAGGATTGGGAAAATTGTTCCACTCCTAGAAGGCTTTCCGATTTCACCAGCGACTTCTGATATATCTTAAAGCACAAATTGATTCCTTTATTACTGTTAGAAAGTTCACCTGCCAGATTACACTGATTTCCCAGAGTCATTTTGGACAAAGGAAAGGTCACATTGTTTTTTACTAAAGATATGTTTTTCTTCCTGTACCACTTGCCTGGTTTTCTTTTTTCAGCTTTTCTTGTGTGATAAATGTCTTAAATAAGACATTTCCCTGAGATATTTAAAGCAATAATACTTAACCTTTGTACAACACTTTAATCTCCAGAGTCTTTTACAATGGGTGCTGGAGTCAGAAAACTTCCCACAAAGGCCAAGCAAGTAAGGGGAGAGTTTTGAGTTCATGAACTATTAGATACAATTTTAAGAGTAGCAAAAACCACCATCAAGAGTCTAGTTGTACAAGATTCTCTGCTTAGTAGTAACCCAAAGAATTTCAAGCCCTACAGGATCTTGTCTAGTAGAAAGTCACAGGGATGTAGCTGTGGGCATAGAAGGCAGCATCTTTATCGTGACTATTCTCCTTCCAGTCCTTTCTATTCACTCTTTCTTCTTTCTCTGCCCTTCCCCTTTCCTCAACCCAATCTTTGTAGAGATTTCATCTTCAACTTACAGGAATGCCTTTCCCATGGTCATAGGTTGGGATTCCCTAGAGGCAGACCCTGAGATAAGGATCTGAGTGCAAGGAATATATTTGAGAAGTGATCAAGTCAGAACTAGTAGGGGAAGGGAGACAAGGAAAGGAAAATGAGTAGCTCATCATTGTGGGCAACTGAGGCTCAATCCGACTTGGAATGTGTGAGGGACTGTGCAGAACATGACTCTGAGTTGTCCCACCTGAGGGGGAGGGAGCTAGGTTATTTATTGTAAATAAAGTTAAAGAAAAACAAGTATGTTTGAGGACAACTGATTTTGTTTATAAGCCTCATGGAACTATTTGATGTACCAGACTATGTACCTATGTAACTCATAAAAAATATAAATAATGTACAGAGATTACTATTAAGAATTATATAGGGGTGCCTGGGTGGCTCAGTCAGTTAAGTGTCTGACTTCAGCTCAGGTCATGATCTCACAGCTCGTGAGTTTGAGCCCCGTGTCAAGCTCTGTGCTGACAGCTCAGAGCCTGGAGCCTGCTTTGGGTTCTGTGTCTCTCTCTCTTTCTGCCCCTCCCCCACTCACACTCTGTCTCTCTCTTCTTCAAGAATAAATAAACATTTAAAAAATTAAAAAAAATAATTATATATATTTAGGGTGCTGGGGTGGCTCAGTTGGTTAAATAAATGTCTGACACTTGAATTCGGCTCAGGTCATAATCTCACTGTTTGTGAGATCGAGCCTGGTGCCGGGCTTTGTGGTGATAGTGCTGAGGCTGCTTGGGATTCTCTGTCTCCCTCTCTGTCTGCCCCTCCATCTTTTTCTCTCCCTCTCTCAAAATAAATAAATAAACATTAAAAAAGAAATATATTTGCTTATGTCAAATAGATAATACAGCAGTTTTAACATTTGAAGAGAGGGCCTTTTTCTACTCTACCTACCTAATATTTATTATCATTTTAAATTTGGCTTTGAGGCTCAAAGGGCACTTTTAAGCACCCATTGGGTATGTGGTATTATACGAGGTGCTGGGAGAGAGGAGGGAGATTTGCAGGAGAGAAGAACTTTCTTGCTTAGCCTCCTAGAATTAATTTATAACACAGCAGGGAGAAAAGCCATATGCTAGAGGTTATAGAGATTAATTCCATAATTTATTAGAAGTTAACTTTAAGCTTATATACAAGCCAGTGTAAAGCAGTGTCATGCAGGATATATGTGGTTACACTAAAGGAATGACCACTCAGGGAAATACCACTGTAGGGTAAGCTCAGGATAAAGTGAATCTAGTGCTTGACCTTAAGGGTCTGGCTTACAGAAAAGAAAGAAGGAGGGAAGTGCCGAGAGGTGGAGTGGTATGAGCCAAGATCATGGTGGTTTCCCATTAGATGTAAGTTGCAGAGGGAGACTGGTGATAATTGATCACGTAGGCCCAGGTGATGGAGAACCTTGACAATCAGGCAGAGGTCTTGGAAATGGAGTCCGTTTGGAAAGTAGGGAGAAGCAAGTTCAAAGGGTTTTTTTATTTTCCTGGTGACCTTTATTTTTAGCTGAGGTATAATTTACATAAGAAGACGGTCAGTTCTGAAGTGCACAGTTTGGTGAATTTCTACAAATGCAATCACCATTGCACAGGTGGTTTCTACCCATGTAACTACCACCCAGATAAAGATACATATTTCCATCACTGAAGAAGGGCCCTTTATTCATCTTCCCAATGAATAACTGCCCTGCCTCCACCTCTTAACCATTATTGAGAGTTGTTGAACGGTTTTTAAACTTCATATAAGTTGCATCATATAGCATATTTTCCTTTATGACTGGCTTTTATACTCAATATTTTGAGATAAGTAGTTTGTTTATCCATTCTCCTGTTAATGGAAATGTAGGTTGTTTCCAGTTGTGGGCAATTACTTTTTTTAAATTTTTTTATTAAAAATTTTTTGTATGTTTATTTATTTTTGAGAGACAGAGAGAGAGGCTGGAGGAGTAGAGTGAGGGAGACAGAGGATCCGAAGCAGGCTCTGCATTGACAGCAGAGAGCCTGACACAAGGCTCCAACCCATGAACTACGAGATCATGACCTGGGCCAAAGTTGGACGCTCAAATGACTGAGCCACCCAGGCACCCCTCCAGTTGTGGGCTATTTTGAATAGAATGCCTGGGAATACTCTTGCACATGTCTTTTGGGGGATGTGTGCACTCCTTTCTCTAGGAGTGGGTCATTTGGTCATGGGGAGACATATGTTTAGATTTAGTGGTTGTTACCAGTTTATGCTCAGACCAGCAATGGATGAGAGATGAATTTCTCCACAACCTTGTCAATACTTGGTATTGGTAGTCTTTTCCATTTTTTTTTTGCCATTATAGTAGGTCTTCAGTGAGAAAAATAATTTTTTTAAAGAAAGATTAATTATAGACTAAATAATGGATGGACTGGGAGGTAGGGGCAGAGACGAGACTCAGGCAAACCAGTTACAGAGCTGCTGTCCCAATGTCAATGGGACAACTCAAGAGTTTGGCCTGAGGGACTATGGGAGCTATGGGGAGGAAGGATTTAAACTGATTTAACAGAGCTTGGCAGAGGCTCAGAGCTCTGTTTTCAGTATGCCTCTTCTATCTAGAAGACTCTTTTAGCATTTAAGTCGCTTGCTATTAACTGTAGCCAGAGGAGTGGGGTCACCTTTAATTAATCTGCCTGAGACAGATCTTATTGTATTGTGGACACTGCAAATATTTGAAGAAATTTACTAGGAGAGCCTGGAGATGGTTTCAGGGATGAGAGGGTTTGCCGTGGGTTAAGTGAATTGCCACACGAGGATTTTTAATGTACTTTTTTCTGTTTGCTCCTTGCCTTGATGACCTGGTATTAGGATTCCTTCTTTCTTCCCTTCCTTCTTCCCTTTCCTCACCTTCCTTCTTTTCTTCTATTAATCCATCAGTGAGTAAACATTTGCTGAGGGCCTCTTCTGTGCCAGGCCCTGGCTGGGTGCCATGGTGGATCCACAAAGGGATTTTTCAGGTTCCAGTCTTCCAAGAGTTCAGTGCATTCAGTAAAGGATTTGGCAAACATACAAAAAGTGACAACATCAGGCAATGCCATGCAAACCCCTGCTGGCCTGTGTCGGTGCCTCTCTGCTCCTCCCACTACTGCTTACGACTCTTCACTGGAAAGAGAGCATGTTGAAATTCGAAGTGGAAGGTAGAATGGGTATCAGAGAAAGTTTCTAGTTTGAGGTGGCACCTAGGTTAAGGCAAGGATGGGTGAGAGTTCAATAGCAGAGATGATGGGAGGGTATAATAACAACAGAGAACAGCCTGAGTGGAGGTGGGGAGAGGCAGAATGTAGGGCCCAGAGAGGAATGTCAAATAGTAGAAATTTGGCCAGAACGTATGGTGTGTGGAATATGCCAAGTGGGAAGGGAAGACAGAGCCAGAGCAGGAGCCATGAGGCAAATTTTGTTTACTTGGTAGGCAAGAGGGAACCATTGAAGGCTTTTAGTGACAGCATCGTAATCAGAGCTGCCTCTTGCAAAGATTACTCTGGCAGTGATTAACCACAAGACTGAAAGCATGATAATGTTTTAGGAGACTGTTATAAGGGTCCAGGGAAGAATTAGTGAGGGCATGTATTAGCTTGGCTGGGAAAGAAAGGAGGGGCTAGGTAATACGAGAAATGATTAAAAAAAAAAAAGAAGGTTCAGAGAGAAGATGGGGAATGGAAAGCAGAACAGAAACAATCATGTTCTCTTTTCTTTCCAAATCCTGTATTTTGAAAGTGAGCCAAACGTAGCGTGACGTAGGTGTGGGTCTCCATCAGGATTGCATTCCTCTTAGAAGGAGGTAGCCAAATCGTGGGTAAGAGGTCAGGAAGACTCAGAGTGGAGTTTTCTGCTTTGCTCAACGTGGAATTACTTAAGAAACAAAATCCAACCAAAGCCAAACCCTCCATTCCTTGACACCACACTTTCCTGCTCTTGGTCCATCTCACTCTTGCCTTTCATGTTCAAACTTCTAGAACAAACTGTACATCCTCACTGCCATCATTTCTTCACTTCCTATGTACTCAACTCCCACTCATCTTGACCACCTTCACTGCTCATTAAGTCACCATTGCCTTCCATGTTGCTAGGGTTAGTGAATACTCTCCTGATCTCATCTTACCTGAAGCCTCAAGTGTATCCAATACTCTCAGCCATTCCCCATACTTAAAATGCTCTCCTCTCTTGAATTCTCTTAATCCACTTCTCCTGGTTTTCCTCTTATCTCTCTGGCTACTCCTGTTTAGTCTTCTTTTCTAGTTCTCTAGTTCATTCCCTTCTACTTAAGCCAGTATATATTGGAGATTTTAGGCCTTTTTTTTTTTGTTTCTACTTTATGCTCTTTCCCGAAGTAACCCCATTAGATACTCAAACTTCAATTTTGATGCCTAAATTTCTATGTTCAGCGTGGACACCTCTCTGCTGAGCAGCAGGCCTATAAATCCAACTGGCTACTTGAAATGTCCACTTGAATGTCTCAAAAACAGGTCAAACTCAGCATTGAAAAACTGAGATTCATGAAATCTTTCCTCTTTATCATAATTGGCACCACCAGCCATCCATGTATGCATTCCAGAAGATGGGGAAACAGTCTTGATCATCCTCTCTCTTAATTCCTCATATCAACTCCATTACTTTCTTGTTGATTTTATTTCCTAAAATATTTCTCAAGCCCATTCATTTCTTTGCCCTTGTCCAAGCTACCAACCCTCTCGTACTGGTCACCGTCATGGACTCAACCAGAATCTGAACCCACTCTGTCCTCCACTTGAATACATCTTCCACTCAGGAACCAGTGTGAAACTTTCTAGACTTAAATAGGATTATGTTGTCTTCTTAAAAGACTTCCATGGCTTTCCCTTGCTCATAGGACAAATACCAAAGGTTCATCTGACTTTGAAAGCCCTACAAGGGCTGGCCATTACCATCCTCTTCAGCTTTACCCCTCCTCCACTTTCCTCTCTTCTCTTTTTCCTCCAGGCCCTCAGGCCTTTTTCTGTCCCTCCTACTCTCCACACCCACTCCTCCGTAGGACTTCAGCAGCTGAAGGTTTCCCAGAACAACCCCCTCTCCCTCCCTCCTCTACCTAGTTGACTTCTATTTATAATTTGGATCTCAGATTAAATGCTACTTACTCATGGAAGCCTTCCTTGATCCCCTAATTTAGATCATACCAGAGCCCCCTTACTATATGGCCCTCTAGCACTGGGTATATTTCCTTGAGAGCACTTTGCACAGCCTATAATGACCCATCTATTGCTAGGATTCTTTGATTAAGGCTTATTTACCCCACTAGAATTAAGTTGTATGAGGACAGGAACAGTGTCAGTTTTTGCTCACCCTTGTCTTGCCAGAGTGCTTGGTATCGTCAGGAGCACAACAGGGTTTAACAAATCCATGTTGGATAAATACATGAGCACATGGGTTGAGGCAAGCTATATTATACTATGTCTCCTGGAGGGGTATTGGAGGAGCCTAGGTGCACACAATAGCTTGCCTGTCAGCAATGCCAGCTAAGTGTGTTAATAAATATTCCAACCAGAGGTTGAACATTGATGATCCCAGGCTATAAGCAGTCTGGTAGAAATGTTTAGTTTGGCTTGCATGAGTTTTTGAGAAGAACTTGAACTGTATGCAGATGTTTCAAAATATGGAGATTTCATGCAAAAATCTGAATTTCTGGATTTTTTTCCTTTTTCAGGAAGCTCTGACGTCACTGAGCCCACATTTCCTTGTAGCAGTAATCAACTGGAGTTGAGGAGGGGCTGCCCCATTTCGATGGGGGGTGCATTAGTTATTCAGTTCATCACTGTTACTCATTTATTTAATTTATTTAATTATCTATCTGGCCCATAGAGGCATATACCTCATTGAGTTTGCTCTTCTTTGTGTAAGCTTCCTTTATTAGAAATGGTTGGACCCAACTAATTGGGTAGTCTGATAAAATGCCTGAATCATTGCCATGAAAAACCATACCATCAATTCCATTTCCTAACTCTTTCCTAACTCTAAAAAAGGCAGAATTCTTTCATCTAACCCTTTCACTTAACAGATGACAGAGCTCAGGGCCAGAGTAGGTAATAACTTGCCTAGGCTCACAAAACTAGTTCTTTGTCTCCTGGTTGGTGTGCTTACAAATATCAACAAAAATATTAAGGGAAATGTATTCCTTTATACATTTGCCATTTAAATTTTTATCTCCTTAAATTTAGAAGAACTAATTTAAGCACAGTAACTGAGTTTCTAAGTCTCAAGTTCATCTCATTATTTTTTTTTTCCTCTCGAATTGTTTGGGAAACTTATTGTTGGTTGTGTAGAAGTGGTAGTATAGTAGCAGTAATAGTAGCCAAACCCGGTGTGTGAAAATGTGAATTAATAATATTGGACTAATAGTTTTCTTTTATAAAGGCTCTGATGTCTTTTTGTTTGTTCGTTTATCTGTTTGTTTCTTTGGCCTGTGAATTTTGACTCCAGTTTTATTGTTAGCCTTTTTCACTTTGGTGAAATACATATACACAGTAGTGAAATTGATCACTGTAACTGTCACCATTTTAAAGTGTACAATTCAGTGGTATTAAATGCATTCACAATGCTGTGCAACCATCACCCTCATCTGGTTTCGGAAATTTTTTTATCACCCCAAATGGAAACCCTATATCCATGAAATAGTCACTTCCCATTCCTGCTTACTCTCAGTCCCAGGCAACTACTTATCCACTTTCTGTCTTTATGGATTTGCCTATTCTGGACATTTCCTGTAAATGGAATCATACAATACATGACCTTTTGTGTTTGTCTTCTTTCACTTAGCATAATGTTTTCAGGGTTCATCCACATTGTAGCACGTATCAGCACTTTCTTCTGTTTTATAGCTAAACAATATTTCATTGCATGGATATACCACATTTTGTTTATTCATTCATCCATTGATGGATATTTGGGTTGTTTCACCTTTTGGCGATTGTGCATAGGGTTGCTATGAACATTTGTGTAGAAGGTTTTTTTTACTCACTTTTTAAAGTTTGCATTTCAGGACCTACCATTTATCATTTATGACAGGCTGCTTGCCTATTGTCAATAAAGTTAAAAAAGGAGTTGCCAGACCAACTGGGTGTCAATTTCTATTGGCTTCTCTTTTGCATCTCTGAATCTGGCTTGAAATTGCAGTTATATTTACAGGCAAGAAATAGCAGTTCATTTTCAGTAGGCATCTACCTGGAAAACACCAGGTGCTTTAAACAAATTACAAAGAAGAAAGCAAACTAACCAGATTATGTGGCCATTATAAACTATCAAATGTTATGGGGGAAAGTATGGATCTTATTCAGAAGGTAACCTACAAAAGAACAGCTTAACTCTGAGTCAAGGTACACCTGTTGAGCTTTTCACTTTTGTGCAACAATATTCAACAAATATGAATTGAGTGCTGTGAAGCCTGATTTATGCATGAACAGAGCTTAGAGTCCAGTGAGGAACTGTAGATATTAATTAAGTAAATATGCATATGTAATTACAAACAATCCTTGACAGGAATATGTAAGAAGTATGAGAGTATATAACAGGGCTACCTGCTGTCTCCCAGAGGCTATGAGACAGCCTCGCCGAGGAATTGACTTTTGCGCTGTGTAAGATGGGCAAACAAGTATTGAGTACCTAACAATTATCACCCTAAGTGCTTTGGATTCAAGGGTTAGTAAGTAGCCTCTGTCCACAAGAAGTTCTGTTTTCTTGAGATAGTTAAGTGAAACATCAGCTGATACAATCATCATCAACCTCTTTGGCTGGATCCTGTTCACTTAACCAGAGATTATCAGGGGGTCTTGCAGGGACAGGCTCAGTCTGGAACATTTTCAAGTTGTTTAGTTTGTGATTCAGGTCTAAGTTCCGATAGCCTCATGGGCAAACAAAGGACTGGAGATGAAGTAGTGAAATCAATAAAGACATGAATCATTGATTCCAGCACGTTTTCTTGGGCAGTTGTCCCTCTAGTGCCTTTCACAAGTAACCCCCCAGCCTCCACACAGTTGGATCCCACACCCTTATTCACCAGTCTGCTTCTCAAAGTCAAGCCAAGGATGATCGGGCGACATGTATAATGCACATACAAGTAAATATCAGGTGGTTCAGAGAAGTTCTGGCCAATGGAGATACCTTATCTCTGTAATGAGGGTTCATGGTGTGTAGTACTCTGAGTAGAATACTGAGAAATGATTAGAATAATGAGAAACATTGGCTGTTTGGTCAACAACTAATTGGGGCCAATTGGAATGTCAGGTAATGCCAGTTTGCATTGTTTAAAATAGATCCGGGGTGAAATATACCATTCTCATGGAGTGGTGTCTCTCTTTGGAGATCAGTTACTAAATGATTTTTACAGCTGTCAACATCTGGTCTGCATTTCAGCTCTTGCCCTGGCTACTGAAGTGTTTGGGTTCCTTTCATAGGAATGTAATTATATAGGACAGAGTATCATTGACTTGTATTATTATATTATTTTGGACATGAGGATGCATTTTTATTTTAGGGATGCATTTTAGATTTCAGAAGAATGTCTTCTGTAATATCCACTCAAATGCAGTGTCACATGACCTGATATGGGAAAAATCTCAATTTAGAGGATGAAGAAATTGAAGCAATTATTTGATATACAAACGGTCTCACGGTGAGATTTCCCTAACTGGCAAGTCCTCAAGTGCATATTAAATATGATTAAGTTAATAGCAATTTGTCTTACAACTTTTTAAGAACCCCTTTACTGAGAGTGAGGTTATTAAGAATGAATCATCATTTACATGTTCCCATTGTAGAATGTGATTGTAATTCCAGCAAAGGGTTTTCTGATTACTGGAATGAGGGCCACCAAAGATGTGAGAGATTATATGTGGAAGGGCTTTGCAGACTTCTTGCAAAGAGCAGAGAGGAGGAAAAGAAAGGGTGAAAGGAGAGAGAGAAGAAAAAGTAGTGTAGGGGGTCAGTATGACTGAGAGCCAAGTGACATTACCTTGTGTCATTGGCCAGTTTCCTGGAGATTTGGGGGGCCCCACAAGCTGGGCTAAAGGGAAAAGCCATTTCCTGCGGCCTGTGCCTATTAAAACTGCTCTTTCATTGTGTGCTTTGTCCAGATGAGATAGTTCTAGCAGAATCCCTGTGGCCCCAGCCTGCTTGGAGATGCCTGGAGCTTTTTCAACAAAAGCAAATACTCTTTTCTGTGATGGGGAGTCATGAGGAACACACAGGGGAGCCAGGGAGGAGCATACGTCTTGCTCAAGAAAGAATGAGAGAAAAAACTCTGTAGAGACAAAGCAAGTGAATAACAGAATGAAAACAAACCAACACAAACAGAACCACTGCATTCGAAGAAAAAGTGTAAAGAAATAACAGAGGTGATTGATAGTATGGTCATAGAATTTGGAATATGGTTTCTGTTTTTCCAGATTTTCTGTGATGTGCATATATTGTAAGTTTTTCAGAGAAAGTAAGGCAATTCCAGTGTGTGTGTGTGTGTGTGTGTGTGTGTGTGTGTGTGTGTGTGTGAACTTGTAATCAGAGGCTCCAAGTTCAACCTCAGCTGTTACCAGCTAGCCATGGAATTGGGGACTAGTTATTCACTGCCCACTGCCTGGGCTTCTTCATGTTGAGAACTGAAAGCAATGTAAGTTCCTGCTTCTGTGTTTAAACAATCCTGGGAGTGGGTATACTTTCCTGTCCCCATGTTAGAAAATACTGAGAACAACCAAAAATAACATAAGCTACTTGCTCCAGGAAATAATAGTTCCTAGAAGCTATGACGGTTAACTAATAAAACCAAAATAAATAACTACTAAAATAATAAAACTAAATAACTAATAAAAACTAATAAACTAGTAACTAATAAAACCAAAATAACATACCGATGAAGACAAACAGCTTACTCATAGGGACTCATTCAAAGCCCCCGCCCATTTTTTTTTTTTTTTTTTTTTTTTTTGCCGTGTCTATCCATCCAAAGCTATTCTGTCATAAACTTGGCCCAATTTCAACCATTTTTCCACCTTGCGAAACCTACCTTAAAGTCACTCAGCTTTAGGCCCTAAAACTCCATAAAGATCTTCTGCAACGTACTCCTTCTAAGACACTACAGAAGCTGTCAAGATGGTATTCTTCCTTACAGCAGTGAGTCTGAGAAACTGCTCTGCTTGATGACACGTTTTTCTGGGAAGTTTTTGAGGACTTGACAGTATGCAAAAGAGGATGGTTAGACACTGTACTCTTAGAAATCCCTTTCATCTCTCACTTCCTCACATTCATGCTGGTGACATTTTCTTTTTCTTGGCTGTCTTTCCTCTGTGGATTCAGCCACTTCTACAAAGTTTTTGTCATGTTTTATTTTTTTCTTCTTTCACCCTCTTTAACTTGAAAGTGTGCTCTAAGCTGGACATTTCAGAGGAACAACCACCTGTAGGTTTTAGCTGCAATTGAGGTGTTGAAAGATGGATGGTGGTGATCGTTGTACAACCATGTGAATGTGCTTCATGCCGCTGCACTGCAAACTTAAGAATATCTAAAACATGGGGCGCCTGGGTGGCTCGGTTAAGTGTCTGACTCTTGATTTCGGATCAGGTCATGATCTCACGGTTCATTAGTTTGAGCCCCACGTTGGGCTCTGTGCTGACAACATGGAGCTTGCTTGAAATTCTCTCTTTCCCCTTCTCTCTCCCTTTCCCCTGCTCAAGCTTATGCTCTTTCTCTCAAAAGAAATAAACTTAAAAAATTACATATATATATATATAAAGAATACAGTCAAACCTTGGTTTGCAAGCATAATTCATTCTAGAAACATGCTTGTAATTGAAAGCATTTGTATATCTAAATGAATTTCAAGAACCATTGCCTCAGTTGTAATCATGTGATATTCAGTGTCAAGTACGACTCGTATTTGCAAGACATCACTTGTTTATCAAATTAAAACAAGTTAAAATTTATTAGAAATGTTTGCTCATCTTGTGGAATACTTGCAGAACAAGTACTTGCAATCCAAGGTTTTACTGTAGTTAAAATGACAAACTGTGTTATGTATATTTTACTACAATAATAATAATAATAATGATAAAAGAAACAGAAGCTTAAGACAATTCCCTCCTTGCCATCTTTGTATAGGTAACCTGGGATCCCAGGAAAGGGCTGTCAGGAAATCTTCCTCCTTCTAGATGAAATGACATACATGAAATACACCAGGTCCAGTGCCTGTAAGAGAGTAAGGAAGTACTCAGTATATCCAACCTTCTTCTCCTTCTCCTTCTGCAGGGAAGATTAGAAGAGGCAACTAACTCTTTTCTTCCTATTCAAGGGTACTGGATTTTAAACTTACCAATAGAAGAGTGGATAAATACCCAGAACCTGATTCAGGAATGTCTCGGTTCAGTATTCCCCTGTATTCTGACCCCATTTTAGCCCTGGTAGATTTGGGGTATGATGACAGAGGGGTAATGGCAGAATCAGCCAGGATATCTGAATATCAGTTTTTCTTTGACAGCAGAAGTGTAAGGAATACATAGTATTTTCTGTAAGTATAAACCCTACAAGTCTGGGTTTTCTAGGTCTTACTATAAGACCCATCTGGGGTCTGTGACATAATTTGCTGGCCCAGTGTAACATAAAAAGCAAGGTCCTTTATTCAAAAGGCAGGGGGAATGTGCTGTCAAAGGTGCAAAAGCATTTTCCTTTCTTCCATGATCTCTCTTTTGGCTTTCATGGTGTTTTGTTTTGTTTTGTTTTGTTTTTAAATCTGCTATGTAATGTGTTTCCAAGTGAAGAGAAATTAAAAATTTAAATTATTAGCATGAATTTTATCATTCATCTTTATATTGTGCAATGGCAGTTTTAAGTGCAAATACAAGAGCATTTAACTCCTGTGGAATCATCCTATTACACAATTTGTATTGTATGTATTTCATTCTTATCAGAATGGCAGAAATGCTGCACGAAAGGAACTCAACCATTTTTACTTCACTCTTTCCCTTTGGCTTACTGATGAGCAAGGAAGGCAGAAAAAAAAAAAAAGGAAACGAGTTGTCCTCTTTTCCCCTTTCCTTCCACATTATCATTTTCTCTGTAAGTGGTTGGCTAATACAGACCAAATCACATGAGTAAGAAACAAAATGATAAGGCTTCTTGGTCATTTGTTTCTTAGGATGTCATTGCTTTCTTTCTGTGTTCAAGGCAAGTAACCCCACTTATTCAGTCGTAGACATCCGACACTTCTCTTAAACTTGCTCTGTCTTACTGCGCTTCTATGCGTCATAGGCCCACTGGAATTCTGTGCTCATGGGGCATCACAAAAACTATATACATCAACAGGGTGGCATGAAATGGTGGATGTACACATTGCATGCATTTCTGCAGCTCACATATGTGCTCTGCATTGGACTTCATTTACAAACATGAGTTTAAAGATAAAGTTGTAAAGAATTTCAAAATGGCAACAGTAGATATTAAACCAAGGCCCAGGGCCTTTCTGAACATGGTACCCTGTGGGACTACACAGGTCACACATTCATGAAGCAGCCTTGGACCCATCATGGTGTGATATTGCATCCAAAAAGATACTAATCTGACTCTAAAAAGTCTGTGAAAATCAACTTTGTTTTTCACTGAAAATTTCTTGAGACTACTAAGGAGAGGGTGTCAAAGCACATTACCAAGTAAAATTTCCCAAAAATCCTTTTTAAGTTTCTCTGTCATCAAATCTATCCTGTTCCAGGCAGCTGCTATGTTGTCAGACTCTGGCTTCCAGAGCTCTGGGCTCATCCAGGATGAATGAGGGAGAGGATGGCCAGGCTTGGTTTATGGTAGGCCCCCTAATTGGCTACAAGCATCTGCTTCCCTAAGGAAGCCACTTGCCTAGGGAGAACCAGTGGGGGTGGACTGACAGATGAATTTCCTCCAACTTTATCAGAATGGTTAAGCCATTGTTACTTTAATGAACATATAAGGCAACTGAATTTATTTTTGTAAGTTCTCAGATACCAGGAAGGGAAAACATAAATTATCAAATCATTTTAGGGCATGATGCATGTGGAATTTCATCAGTGGCCCCAAGGTGAGTGGTAACACTGGGATTTGAACCCAATTCTCTGCCTGTGAAGTTGGACTCTTTCCGCTTGATATGCTCGTTCCCATAAAAGGGAAGAAGGCAACTATTGAGCACCTACTGTGTGCTCAACATGTCTGAGGTACTTTATGTAACAACTATGTGATAGAGGTATTACTGGTTCCCATTTTCTTAATAGGGGACTGAGGTTCAGTGAAACTAAGTACCTTGCTCAAGGTCACAAAGCAAGTAAGTGACAATGCCAGCACCCTGAAGGTCCAGGATCGTTTCTGAGTCCCAAATTCATGATGTTTTCCCAATTTGCAAAGGGCTAGGGGAGAACTCAGGCCTCCTAGATTCCCCTTTATTAATCTTTCCAGAATGCCGGGATGTTTCCATCATTAAATCCGCATGGGTTGATCGATAGATTGATAGACTCCTGAGGGCTGTTTGCTGCTTGCCCAAGGATGTGGAGGAAGGAAGTGCAATTCTACCCATTGCCTCTTTGATTCATTTTCTGAACACTGAAGCCCCTTTTCCAGCCCCAGTTAACTTTTCTCCACTTTGGCCCTCCCCAAAACATTTGCTGGGGTTGGTGGAGCACGGGGGGTGGGGATGGTCAGAAATGAGGAAAGAAGAGGACCCTGTTTGCAGATCTGTTTTTTTTTTTTCTTTTTGTCTTGCCCCAAGCTCTGTTGGGATATTTCTTCAAACATGTTCAGTGACCTGTCACCACAAGAATTTGCTGAGTTAGTTTAGTGGAAACAGTCTGAATTTATATGGGATTTTAATTTCAGCGACTGACACTTAACCCAGATAGGTTAGAATTTTAGAGCTTATAGCCAAAGGCTATCAGAACATTTCTGGAGCAAAAATCAGTTCGAATGCTTTCTTCGGAATGAATCATGAAAGAAAAACAAAGCCATATTATTACTTCTAGTCTTCAAGCATGATAATCCATAACTTAATCTATAATGGTCTATAAACTTTTTGTGGGAGGTCCACTTTTATTTCTTCATGCCTGGAGGAATGAACCGAGGTGAGGGTGAGGAAGGGAGGGAGAAGGCATCTCTTCTGGAAGCACCAATGAGATCTGCGTGGTAAATGTATTCCTTGCCCTCAGCTCCTGGGATTTGTCCAAGCATCTTGGATTTTGCTATTGATGGGTGGCTCTCAACTGACTAAGGGTGGGAGATTTGTCCCAAATAACATCCCCATGGAAGAGGAGGTGGTCATGGTGGGAGGGTCATTGGAGAGAGGGAAAATCCAGCCCTAGGGTCCTCCTTCTTCAGATTGCTGGGGCTCCTGTGCAGAGGGATAAGGGGATGGTGTCTCGGGTTCTCTCTCTCTTTACACATCCCTGGGTGACCATACTGGGCTGTCTGCATTCCTGAGCACAGACAGGACCCTGCTGCCTTTTAAGTGTGAGCATCTGTGAGTTTTGCCTGCAGGTTTTCTCTGACTGAGGGCGTCTGCCTGGTATGCACCAGGAGCACACCGGAAATGTTAGCAAGTTAATTCCTCCCATGCTCCCTTCCCTGCCCCCCAGCTCTCCTTCACAATGACTGATGATGTGAGTTGGTAGACAAATACCCCAGCTTCCTAGTTTCTTGGTAGGGAAAACTCCAAGATGTTTTCCATCCTGTCTCCCAGAGTTCCCTAGCAGGATTGAGCTCCATTTGCCCACAGCTCCCTAACAGGCCTTTTCTGGGCTGCCTTCCCTTCTCATCGCACTTCCCCTTCCCCTGCTGCTGCTTCTCAGATCACCTCCCAAATAAAAGGCTCCCGCTTGACGTCATGTCCTCCAGCTTGGCTTCTGGGGGAGTCAGGCATAAGACAGACCCTTTGAGGCAAAATGACAAAAAGCTGGAGGGTATCTTGGTGCTCCAGGTGTGACTGAGGGTCTCTGAGCTGCCCCAAGGAAATCAGCCCCCCTCAGCAGGGAGCCCTTGCAGGCCTATTTTCTTTGTATGGTCGGCCAGGTAGAGGCAAGTTCAGGGGAAGTGCTCGGTGCCTTTGCAGTTCTGTGAGGTCTCAACTGAGCTCTCAAATTCATCATGGGGTGTCACGAGAGGTATAAAGATGGCAAGTCTCAGCCTTTACCTTCGAGTAGTTTATAATCCTGACAGGTAGAATGAGGCAGGTGTTCCAGTAATTCCCACACATGGCAGGAAGGAAGAGAAGAAACCAGACTCTTCCATGATTTGAGTGTGGACCACCAAGGATTTCTTTAGGCATCTGAGCTGTTAACTTGAGGCAATTGGACATGAAGGGGGACGAAGATTGCTTTCACTAAATGGCAATGTTCCGGAAAAAGCAACTTACTCAATGCAGAAAATAACGAAGCCACGGTGGTTCATGTTCAGTAGACCCATATAAAATTGTTGTTAATGGCTGAGTGGCAGAAACGTAGATTGAGAAATATATTCCTGGCATTTATATTCAAAAAGAGCCACTTTACTGTAGGTGAGTAGATCAAAGAAAGCTGCATTATTTTTAATTATTGTTATTATTCATAACAAAATGTTGAATTTGTATAGCACCTTTCTTCTGAGGATCTTGAGGCATTTCACATATATTATCTCATTTATCTTTTATAACATCCCAGTGGGAATATGTATTATTAACTTTCTATTGCCATGGGACTGACTTCATGTAAATTCTTTTTCCTGGGAACGAATGGAGTTGCGTCATTATAGAAGCAGATCTTGGCTGGAAGTAACCCACAACTTGCTACTGAATGAGAGTTAATTATAACAGCTCAGTACTCTTGACTTTCCTTTGGGAAACCATTTTTCCTCTCTCTGCCTCAGTTTATAGGAAAATGAAGGAGCCTAGTTAATCAGCTTAGCTGATATAAAATCAATCCATAATTACAAAAAGAAAAAAAACATAGTGGAAAGATGTCATGCATAGTTAATTAACACATATGGAGTTTGCTAGTTGCAGCTAAATATTGACATAATATTTTCATTCATTTTTGACATAATATTTTTGGTAGGAAAGGTTACAGATGAACTTTCTCTGCCACCCACTTTTAAGTGGGGGAAATCTCCACTTAATGGAAACTGATTTTGGTCTTAGCTGAAAGGTAAATTTCTTTGTCAAGTTAGGGAACACTGTGTCCAATCATTATTGAATAATAGTGTTTAAATCCCATTTCTACTGTGCCCAAGAGGAAAATTTAGATACGGTTTTTCTCATTAACTGGAAACACTACAAAGTTCATCCATGACTTCTTCTCCATAAATTACTCTCTAGCAAGGTTTGCCAGAAAAAGTCAAAAGAAAAATCCTCTAAGTCATATCTGAGGCACAGCAGGTCTCTGAGAAGCTTTGCAGACCTCTCTGAAGCATGGTCATGTCTGAGCATGAGGATATCTGGGCTAAAAATGGGGTGCCTTGTTGGCCGGGGAGGAGAATCGCCCCTTCCTTTTCCTGTAGTCTTTGTGTCTGGCTTTGGTAGGTGTTAGAGCCTTCAGGGTATTGGTAAACGCCTCATTAAGCGTACCAAAAGGATCTTCCCACTTGTCCAAAAAAACCTGGGTCGAGAGAAGCCTTTTAACTCTAAAATATTGTCATGCTTTATAGTCTGAATTCAGGGCCACCATTTTTTTTTTTTTTTAGTTTTTTAATTTATTTTAGTTTTTTAGAGAGAGTGAGGCAGAGGGAGAGAGGGATAGAGGATCTGAAGCAGGCTCTGCACTGACAGCAGAGAGCCTGGTGCAGCTCGAACTCAGGAACTGTGAGGTCATGACCTGCACCAAAGTCAGAGGCTCAACTGACTGAACCACCCAGCTGCCTCAGGGCCACCATTTTAAGAATTTAATTGTCATATTTCAACCTGCAGAAAGTCCCATATCATTCTCAAATCCCCTTTTGTATTCAAAAGGCATGCCAATACAAAGGAATTAGCTCTCCTGTGAGATACAGCCGGAGAAGCTCCCAAGAAAGCTTGTAGTTCTCCTGGTGCCTATTTGGACAGGGTTAGGTCCTTTTGTTGATCTCAATTTAACCAGATCCTTCCATGTTTGATTAATGGAGGTGATGGGCTTCCAATTTCATGCTGGGGCTCATGCTGCATTTGGTCAGAAAATTCTCCAATGGTCACACTAGACCTCTTGCTAGGCTTTAAATAGATAACTTTATAAGCTTCATATTTTCTTTTCAGTAATCTTACAGCCATGTATAAAAATGATTAAGCGAATCTGGCCTCTTTTGGTTCTTTTGATTCGACAAAGCTGTCTCCTGTTTATAAATTCCTTTCTGTAATCTAATCCATCTGGCCATCCCTTCTGGCCTCTGGACTCCCAACAGCTACCAAAACTGTAAATAAAGGGCCCCTGGATACTTAAACAATCCGTTTCTTGCTGTCAAGAAACATGTGCTTTATACAAACCATGAACATGGAGCATAAGGAAAAGTAGGTGAGGTAAAAAGGAAGAGGAGTAAGGATGTCCGTGCTTAGAACATAGTAGGTACACTCTAAACGTGTAGTGGCTACAACACAAATGAAGATACAGTTGGCTACGTTAGTCAGGCCTTTCTTCAGCCTTCTGGTGCCAGGACTGAGGGTTAGGATCTACCTAGCATGGTGGTAAATGGGTCAGGAGGGCTAGCCACAATTTGTAGCCTGACATGTTTTGGCAACTTCGTTTTCACAGGCAGCAAATAACTTTCTACGTGCTATTCCACAGCACCCCTGAGAGTCCCAAGAGCTGGGTGCCCATCATGTACCCAGTGAGCAAGATATAAGACCCAAGGATCATATATCTGAAAGAGACACAATAGCATTTAATGGCGTGCATAAACAATGACGACTACATGTATGCCACTTAATTAGTACACTGGAAACATTTTTGAACGGTGGAAAAAATGAAGGAAGGCAGCCTGTCAGTTGAAAATTGTAGGCATTCTTACCTGTTTGAAGGCCTAAGAGTCATGGTAGAGGTAAGCACAGAAAAAGGGAACTTGGCCTGGCCAAAAGGTTCAGGGAAGGTGTCTTGGAGGAGAGAATAGCCTGACCATGGTCTTGGAGGGTGCACTGCAGTCAGCCAGGCCAAGAAAAGAGGTAAGAATGATATAGGCAGGAAATCTAACGCGAAGCAAGCCCACAGAGACCTTTGTCTACGAAAATCCTGGTATATCAGTTTTATGAGACGGTGGGAGAGGAAGTTGGGTCACAGAGGGCCTTATATTTATTCACTCTTTTACCCACTCATTCATTCAACAAATATTTTCTGAGTGTCTACAGTGTGTCAGGTGGTGTTCGAGGTATTCCGGTTATGGTTGTGAACAAGCGAAAAAAGATTTCGCTTCTCCAGGAGCTCACATTCTGGAGACAGGATGTCTTGTAGGCCTCACTAAGTGACCAGCTCTTTTGTCCAATAGAATAGGCATTGGGAAGTCACTCAAGGGCTTTAAGCACTAAAATGACAAGGTCAGATTTCTGTTGTAGAAATATCATGCTGTCTAGACAGATAAAAGTGTGGCTCCAGATACTCGGTGGCTATAATCAGAGTAGTTATAACAATGCTGGTGGGAATTTTTGAGGATTGGCTTATTTGAAGACAAGAGACATTTGGCGTTACATAAGAAAGAACTTACTGAGAATAAAATGTTGAAATGTGGAAGGGTTTGTCATTCTACCTCTAGAATTATGCAAGAAAAGAATGTCTTTTTTTTCTATGAAAAAAAAATGAAGAAAATGTCCTGAATGGTTCAGTTGTTCTAAAGGTTTAACAGATGACCTTTTAGTTTTTTTATGGCTTTATTACTTTATGATTTATGAAGTGAAAATAACTAAAGCATAAACTGTACTTAAGACTGAGAGTAAGGATGTCATCAGAGGTCTGCAGGCCTTGTCAGGGTAGGAGGTTTAAATTTTTTTTCTATTTTATGGAGCAACTATTTATAGAGAACTTATCACAGGGTAGCTGGCCCATGGAAGTCCTCAGTATATATTATTTCTGGTCATCATCTCCTCCTCGCATTCCCCTCCCCTTGCTCCCTCCTCCTCCTCCTTCTACTTCTTTTTCCTCTTCCTCTTCTTCCTCTCCTCCTCCTGCCCTCTCCCTCCTTCTCCTCCTCCTTCTCCTCCTCCTTCTCCTCCTCCTTCTCCTCCTTCTTCTCCTCCTCCTCCTCTGATCCCACTGTTTTGATTTGTCCTAGAAGGATGTTATTGTCATTACCATATTATTGTGCATGTTTTAGTAGAGTGGAGATATTAGGAATGTCTGCTAAATGGGTCTCATTTTTATTCATCATGGATGACTGTATCATTGTTTTTAATCATTCCATCCTGCTTTCCCTATAATGATATATGCTTACCTATTGCTAGGTAACCTTGCTGTGGCTCCCTGAGGAGGACTATATTTCCCCATTCCATTGTCAGGCTTCACTACATGACTTGTTTTGGCCAATGAAATATGAGCAGAAGCTTTAAGTGAATCTGCCAGTTCTCTTACTCATTGTCCTCTGTCCCAGAGAGGGGCTGCTCCTTCATCTTGGGTTCTAGAATGAAAACAGAGAGGTGGAGCTGACCCATGGCAGACATAAAAGCTGGAATGACAAATACCCTTTGCTGTTGTAAGCTACTGAGGTTTTCAGGTTGTTACTGCCGCATAACGTAGCAAAAGCTGCCTGATATACGTAATCAATAGATGTTGAACTCATTTACAGTGAAAGATAGTGACAATGAAAATATCTTTATTTTTACAGATTTTCAAAGTTTGTGCCAAATAATATTTATTGCAGTGAAAATCCAGTTTCTTGGAACCTCACATTTAGAGCATGCTGTGGTCTTCACTTGCTGAACTGTGCTGAACTGTGGTCCTTATTGGGATAAAAGAGCCTACCCAACAAAAAGATTTGAGGATGTTAAGTGGTGCTGTGTTTTTTTCAGCTTTATTTAGGTTTAATGGACAACACTATAAGATATTTAAAGCATACAACATGATGATTTGGTATACATATACCTTGTGAAAGGAATCCCCTCAGTGAGTTAAATCACCCATCACTTCACATATATATATCACATGTAATAGAAAAAATATACATACATTTAGTGAAAACAGTTCTACTCTCTTGGAAAACTTCAATTATACAATACAGAGTTATCAACTACAGTCAGCATCCTATACATTAGATCCTCATAACTTATTCATCTTGAAACTGAAAGTTTGTACCCTTTTATCAATCTTTCCCTATCCCCCCCCCCCCAGGCCTCAGCAACCAGTTTTCCACCCTCGGTTTCTATGAGTTGATTTTTTTTTCTTTTAAAAAGATTTCACCTATAAATGATACCATGCAGTGTTTGTCTTTCCCTGCCTGGCTTATTTTATTTAGCGTAATGCCCTCCACGTTCATTCATGTTATTGCTAAGGCCAGTACTTTCTTCTTCTCTGAGGCTGAATAATAAATACTTCATTGTATATATATACACACCATATTTTTAAAAATATTTTTTTAATGTTTTTATTTATTTTTGAGAGAGAGAGTGTGTGAGCGGGGCAGGGGCAGAGAGGGAGGGAGACACAGAATCTGAAGCAGGTTCCAGGCTCTGAGCTGTCAACATAGAGCCCGATGCAGGGCTTGAACTTGTGAATCACAAAATCATGACCTGAGCTGAAGTGGGACACTTTACTGACTGAGTCACCCAGGCTCCTCTCTACACCATATTTTTTAATTGACTTATCCAGCGATGGACACTTAGGTCGATGCCAGCATTTGTCACCTCTTGTCCTTTTTATAATAGCCATCCTAACAGGTATGGTGTGATAGCTCCTTGTGGTCTGCCTTCCCTGACAATGAGTGATGTTGAGCACCTTTTCATGTGTCTGTTGGCCATTTGGATGTCTTCTTCAGAAAAATGTCTATTTAGGTCCTTTGCCCATCTTTTGCTATTGAGTCATATGAATTCCTTGTATATTTTGGATATTGACCCCCTATTGGATATGTGCTATGCACATATTTTCTCCCATTCAGCAGGTTGTCTTTTCATTTAGTTGATGATTTTCCTTTGCTATGCAAAAGCTTTTTAGTTTGATATAGACCCACTTGTTGATTTTTTTCTTTTGTTGCCAAATCTAAAAAATCATTGCTAAGACAGCTGTCAAGGAGATCACCCCCTGTTTCTTGCAAGAGTGTTCTGGTTTCAGGTTTTATATTCAAGTCTTTCATTCATTTTGAGTTGATTTTTGTGAATGTAAGTTACGGGGTCCAGTTTAATTTTTTTTGCATGAGACTGTCCAGTTTTCCTAAGACCATTTATTATTTTCTGTGATTATTTTTTCTAATTTAAACAATTTTATGTTTATTCTTGAAGTATAGTTGACATACAATGTTATATTAGTTTCAGGTGTGCAACATAGTGATGTGACAATTCTATACATTACTCAGTGCTCATCACAATAAATGTCATCACTACCTGTCCCCATTCAACATTATGGCAATATTACTGACTATATTCCCTATGCTGAACTTTTCATCTCTGTGACTTATTTATTTCCTACCTCGAGATTTGTACCCCTTAATCCCCTTCACCCATTTCACCTGTTTCCCCACCACCTTCCCCTCTGGCCCAGTTTGCTCTCTGTATTTGCCAGTCTGTTTCTATTTTTCATTTGTTTGTTTTTTAGATTCCACATATAAGTGAAATTGTATGGTATTTGTCTTTCACTGTCTGACTTATTTCATTTAGCATAATACCCTGTAGGTCTATCCATGCATGGATGGACCAATACCATTTATTGAAGAAACTGTCCTTTCCTCATTTATATTCTTGGTTCCTTTATCGTAAGTGAATGGGCCATATACACATATCATAAATTAATGGACCATTTATTTCTGGGCTCTCTGTCCTGTTCCACTGATTTGTGTCTGTTTTTATTCCAATACCATAGTGTTTTGAATACTATAGCTTTGTAGTATAGCTTGAAATCAGCAAGTGTGATGCCTCCAGCTTTGTTCTTTCTCAAGATTGCTTTGGCTCTTCGGGGTCTTTTGTGGTCCCATACAAAGTAGTGCTGTGTTTTAACACATGAATGAGCACCAAATTCTGTTTGAATGTGAGCTTGTGGCCCATGGGTCTAATCTGAATTTTCCATCATACTTGGAAGTGGAATAAAAGTTGCAATATATTTTCTCAGCTTCTTAAGTAGCCAAAGATCATGACATCCACTTGATTTAATGATCTTCTGGTTTCTAAATCCTTTGACTTGTGAATGCATTTATTTTTGAAGCTGAAGATAATTGAGTTTTTTTTTTTTTAAATGAACTGACCTCCCTACTCTCATAGTGTGACGTTATTAAGAATGTGTCACTGTTAGAACACTCCTGGGACTTTTGGTCCGCTTCTTCCCATGCTTTCTTTTTGAGAGGGCCTCTTCCTCACTCTGATCAGCTTCTTTTTCTGTTGTCCCTTCACCCCTACCTTATGATGTTTCCTATTTACTTGGATTTTCCCTCCTCTCATGTGCTTTCTCTGCTGAACAAGCAGGAGGGATTCTTTGATAGGGATAGATGCATGTAAAGTTAAAGTCTCCATTTTTCCTTTTAAAAACTTGTGAATGAGTGTTGAACTGTCCTAATGAATGATATGATTGTTCCCAGGGGTTTAAGTGAGGTGATAAAATTGGCTGCCAGAGGAAGGAAGGAAGGAAAGTTGTGAGAAGAGGAATCTATGTTTACCTTCATTCTAATCCAAGGGGCCCCATGATAGGTTACTAACCCATCCTACCCACTATTATTAGTTATAAGAGACAGAAGCTGAATTCAAGCTAGCTTAAGCTATGCATATATGGAATATACAAAAGGACTGCTCACTATTAACCTATTGTTGGGAGCAGAAATTTTCTTCTACCAACTTATGTTCAAGTGCTTGGAGGCAACAGATATATTAACCAAAGATTATTTCACATGCATGGGGGGGGGGAGACTCAAGAAGAATTGGCTCAGTTTAACAAAGCGGTAGGGGGGCATGTTTTAGAGCTTCAGTGTGAAAGTATGGAAGGTTCTATTGGTCTTTTTCATCCTGATGCTAATGGACAGTCTCCTTCCTAGCTGGAAGCTTCTCCAGAGGGAGGTTTATGGCAGCTGAATTCACATCTCCTGCATACTAAGGGTCAGTCTTCTCCCAAACAGGGAACACCCTTGGAGGGGCGTTAATGATGGCTGTATTCTGGGGAAGCTCTGCTTAAGTTTAGCTAAGGTTTCTTTCTGCGGCTGCTGTTTGTTCAGATGTTTTCAATTTAAAGTAAACTTCATGCCACTCTGGTGGGCTGTTGGTCACTTTATGGATGGATGGATCTGTCCGTCCATCCATTCATCCATCCATCCATCCACCCACCCACCCACCCATCCAGATATCATCTTTTTAAAAATCATTAATAAGTTCAGAGAACAGCCTGAAGACACAGGGACAGAGATGAGGTTATTCGGGTTTATTTTATCTCCTTTCCCATCTTTCTGACAGTCTCTTTCCATGTTGGAGGCTTACTGGCTGACCACTACTGGCCTCAAACTCCTGTCTTATCAGGCAGGCAGCTCCAACAGAGAGAGTACCTTTGGCAGCAAAGCCCCAGGGAGGATACCAATTTACCTGATTGGTGACATGTGTCCATCCCTGAATCAGCCAGGTAGAAGGGGTCCCTGGCCCAGTCTTGGGGGGGGGGCACATGGCCTCCCATTGGCATGAAACCACATGAAATGGGTTCTCCACAGGTTTCTGCTTCTAGAAGAGGGGGGATTTTAGGCCGGGAATCTTCCTCTATAACCTGTGCCTATCTTCTGTGGCTTCTAATCTCCACCTCCATTTTCATGAAACCCTAGTAAAATAACTGGAGGTTTTTGAGGGAAATGCTATAAAATCAGTGAGATGGAATCAAATCTTAAGTCATGATTCAAGATTTGTTTCTCCTAGACCTAGTGATTCTCGTGTTAAGTCTTAGATCTCCTCTCTCTTGAGTTTCATTCTGAGCTTTTTACTTGTTGTTGAGACATACTATAAGCCACTTCACCTTTCCACCTGATAATTAGACACTCAAATTAAGACAATGATAATTTCACAGGGGTATATGAAGTCTAATTAATTAAGGCCTGTAAAGCTCTTAGAGATCCTTGAATCAAAGGCACTTCATGGAGGTATAAAATGGGATAATGTAATGAGTAAACCTCATGACAATGAACTTCAGATCCCTGGGTTGTATTGGAATTGGTATCAAGTGTCATTTGAAAATATGTGGGCTGGAACTTGGAAATCTTTTTAGTATACAGAGAATATGTCATATCATGGTTTGATTTGTATCACATCCTCTAAATTGTTGTGAGATTCTTTTTGACAGATGGTCAACTGAGGCGGGCTATCTAATTTAACTGAAAATTAACATTGGCAGCTGTTCCTGCTAAAAAGATAATCTGTCTTTCAAATTGAATGGAGCAATGCTGACCCCTTTCCAACTCCTTTCCTATAATTGTGGGCGAATGACAGTTTCCCTCCTGCAAACACTAAACTCAGAGACACACAGGACCTTTCATTCTAGGTCATGTCGAATGGGATCCACAGCTGCCATCTATAGTAACAGCCACTCGTAGCAGTTCTCATCACTATTTAACACTGTACTCATCATCATACTCACTGAATGAGATAAATCACCACCGGCCTCTTTTTTTTTTTTTCAACGTTTATTTATTTTTGGGACAGAGAGAGAGACAGAGCATGAACGGGGGAGGGGCAGAGAGAGAGGGAGACACAGAATCGGAAACAGGCTCCAGGTTCTGAGCCATCAGCCCAGAGCCCGTCGCGGGGCTCGAACTCACGGACCGTGAGATCGTGACCTGGCTGAAGTCGGTCGCTTAACCGACTGCGCCACCCACGCGCCCCATCACCGGCCTCTTTTTTAGGCTTAATACCCATTGAAAATCCTTGTGATAATCTTTACCCTCAGTGTAAAAAAAATTCCAGTCATTCACGTTTGGCGGTCATGAATTTCCTTTTGTTTTTTAATTTGGAGAAATCAGATGGGTCGTAGATGGGTCCCCTGACACCAGTCTCTGAGATGGAGATTTGTATGCAGGAGGCTTGTTGAAGGCCTGTTGTCTGTTGAATGCCCAGGTCAAAAAGAAAAAATACATTTTAGGGATTTTCTTACATTGTTTCATGGTTGGGAATAATTTTTTTTTTAAATAATTGAAGTATAGTTGACAGACAATGGTACATTAGTTTCAGGTGTACAATATAGTGATTCCACAAGTCTATACATTATGCTATGCTCACCACAAGTGTATCTGTCACCATACAGCACTATTACAATGCCATTGGTTATATTTCCCATATTGTGCCTTTCAACCCCCTGACTTACTCATTCCATAACTGGAAACCTATACCTCCCACTCCTCTTCTCCCCTTTTTTTCCCATCCCCCCTCCTCTGGCAACCACCAGTTTGTTCTCTGCATTTATGGGTCTGTTGTTGCTTTTTTTTTGGATTTGTTTGTTTTGGTTTTTAGATCCCACATATGGGTGAGATCATATGGTATTTGTCTTTCTCTGACTTATTTCATTTAGCATAATACCTTCTGCATCTATCCGCGTTGTTGCAAATAGTTCTTGCATCAATTTCTATTTTGTAAAAAATTATTGCGTTAAAATATGATTTATCTTGACTGAGTATTTTGATACTCCCTTAAATTTTGTGCCTCACTTCCCTTACCCTAGTTCCAACCCTGAGATGTAGCTGCTATTACACATTTGGTGCATATATTTCCAGGCCATTAAAAATGTTCATATATATATATATATATATATATATATATATATATAGTCATCAGTCATCCTGTTGACTTTATCTAAACAAGATCCCCAGTCCTCTTTCTTCTTTGTACCCCACCACTACCATCCCAGATCAAGTCACCATTTTCTCCCAACTTTTGCAATACCTAACAACTGGTCTAATATAGAGCTTCTATATTGTCCCTCTTGAGCTCTTTCTCCACAATGCAGAGTGATATTTTTAAAACATAATTCAGGGCATTCCACTTCCCCACTGAAACACCTCTCCTTCCTCCAGTGTCATCCCATTTTCTTTAGAATACAAGTTTCTACCATGGCTGCCAGTGGCCCTACATGATCTGGGCTCTGCCTATTTCTCTGTCCTCATTGTGACTACTCTTCCCCTTGCTCACTGAGCTCAAGCCACACTGGCCTTCTCTTTGTTCATCTAAAACACTAAGCTTCCTCTTCCCGGCCCCCTCCCCCCCGCCCCGCATTGGGCCTTGGTACCAGCTGTTCCTTCTGAATGGCTTGCTCTCTGTCCTCAGCTCCATGTGTCTGCATCTTTTTTGTCATTAATACCTCAGGCCTCCTCTGACCATCCAATCAAAATAGTTCTCAGTCACATTTGCACGTATCATCCTGTTTTGTTTTTGTCACACAATTTAGTGCTGCTGGATATTTTTTTGTATATGTTTATTTGTATGCTACTTCTTCCTACTAGAATATAAGCCCCATGAATATAGGATATTGTGAAGATCTAATAGTCCTGTTTATAGCCATATCCCCAGTACCTGGGCCTGGGTTTGACACATACTTGATATTAAATAAGTGTTTCCTGAATAACTTCAAAATATATATATAGGAAATTTTCTGTGTATGGGGCCTTTTTTTTTTTAAGTAGACTTTAGGGTTTTTCTTAAATTGATTTATTTAGAGAGATAAAGAGCATTCAAGCAGGGGAGGGGAAGAGAGAGAGGAAGGGAGAGAATCTCAAGCAGGCTCCGTGCTGTCCGCGCAGAGCCCAATGTGGGGCTCCATCCCATGAACCATGAGATCATGACCTAAGCCAAAATCAAGAGTCAGATGCTTAACCAACTGAGCCACCCAGGCACCCCTAGACTTTAGTTTTTACAACAGTTTTTGGTTCACAGAAAAAGTGACCGGAGTGTACAGATTTCCCATATGCCTTCTGCCCCCATATATGGACAGCCTCCCCAACCATCAACATTCTGCATCAGAGTAGTTCATTTGTTCCAGCCAATAAACTTACACTGATGCACTGTTATCAACTAGAGTCCATAGCTTATGTCAGACTTCACTCTTGGTTTTGTACATACTATGGGTTTTGACAAGTGTATAATGACATGTATCAACTATCACAGTATCACACAAAGTAGTTTCACTGCCCTCGAAATCTTCTGTGCTCCTACTATTCATCTTTCTCCCTCTCCCCCAACCCCTGGTAACCACTGATCTTTTTATTATCTCCATGGTTTTACCTTTCCCAGAATTTTCTATAGTTGAAATCATACAATACAAAGTCTTTTCTAATTGGCTTCTTTTGCTTAGTAATATACATTTAAGATTCCTCCGTGTCTTTTTGTGGCTTTATTACTAATTTATTTTAAGTGTTGGATAATATTCCATTGTCTGGCTGTACCGCAGTTTATTCATCCATTCATCTACGGAAGGACATCTTGGTTGCTTCCAAGTTTGGCAATTATGCATAAAGCTGCTGTAAACATCTGTGTGTAAGTTTTTGTGTGGACAGAAATTCTCAGCTCATTTGGGTAAATGCCAAGGAGTGCAATTTGCTGGATTGTATGGTAAGAATATGTTTAGTTTTGGAAGAAATTGCCAGACTATTTTCTAAAGCAGCTGTACCTTTTTGTATCCCTACCAGCAATGTGTGAGAGTTCCTGTTGCTCCACATCCTTATTAGCATTTCGTGCTGTCAGTGTTCTGGATTTTGGCCATTCTAGTAAGTGTGTGCTAGTATCTTATTGTTGTTTTAATTTACATTTCCCTAATGACATATGATGTGTAATATCTTTTCATATGCTTAATTGCCATCTGTATATCTTCTTTGGTGATGTGTCTGTTTAGGTCTTTTGACCACTTTTTAATCAGGTTATTAATTCTTTTCCTGTTGAGTTTTAAGAGTTCTTTTTGTATCTTTTGGACAGGAGTCCTTTATCAGCTTTGTCTTATAAATATTTTCTCTCAGTCTATGGCTTGTCTTCTCATTCTCTTGACAGTGTCTTTCACACAGCAAAGTTTTTCAATTTTAGTGAAATTCAACTTATTATTTCTTTCTTTCTAGGAAGGATTGTGCCTTTGGTGTTATATCTAAAAAGTCATCACCATACCCAAGATCACCTAGATGTTCACCTCTGTTATCTTCAGGGTGTTTTACAGTTTTGTATTTTACATTTAGGACTATGATCCATTTTGAGTTAATTTATGTGTATCTTTTATTTTTAAACATTGTTCTGCTAACTTTTTCACTCAAAATAAAATTTTGGAGATCTCTTTGGATATATACACATGGTTTCACTCCTCACTGCTGTGTAGTATTTCATCATGCATATATACCACTTTTTATTGATGTGGTATATTTAGTGATGGGCATTTGGAATTTTCTTTTCTTTTTTTTTGATACTACGAGCAATGTTGCATTCTTGTGCATGTGTATAGACATTTCTCTAAGGGAGATGCCTAGAAGTGGAATTGTTGGTCAGACTGTATGAACTCTGTATGTAGAGTATATTTGCAATTTCAGCAGATCCTGGCAGAGTGCCATCCAGAGGATGACAGTACCTGCTTCCCGACAAGCTGGCCAACATTTGATGTTGTCTAACTTTAACTTTGCCAATCTTATGGTCGAAAGATGGTTTCTCATAAAGATTTATTTTCCCCTGATTTATTAGTGATGAGGAACATACTTTGACATTTATTGTTTTTTTTTTAATATCTCATCTTCTGTTAAGTGACCACTTTTTAATCTTTTGCCCATTTTGTTTCTGTTGGGTTGTTTGTCTTTTTATGGTTATTTTGCAAGAGTTCTTTATACTGGTTATTAATGTTTGACTGTTATATTTATGGCAAATACTTTCCCCCAGCCTCTTGATTGTCTTTTAAAATTGTTTATGAAGACTTTTTCCATATAGAAGTTTCCAATTTGCCTGTAGTCAAATATATTGATTTTTTTCTCATTGCTGCTTTTCGAGTATTTTTTATGAAGGCCTTTCCTACCCTTAGATTATACAGTTATCACTGTAAATTTTCTGATAACTTTAAATATGTAATTGCTTGTTGGTTTATTTATAGGCCTTTTATTGACTTGCAATTTATATTTCTGTATGATGTGAAGGATTTAATTTTATTATTTTTTTAAAGTTTTTTTTAATGTTTATTTATTTTGAGAGAGAGCAGGGGAGGGGTAGAGAGAGAGAAAAAGAGAGAGAAGCCCAAGCAGGCTCCACACTCAGTGTGCAGCCTAGACATGGGGCTTGATCTTACAACCATGAGATCATGTCTGAGCAGAAATCAAGAGTCAGACACTTGACCGACTGAGCCACCCAGGCACCCCTTATTATTTTTAATTAATGAATTTCTAGGTATTTGCCTATGCCCTACACGATAACTTGCTTCTCCACCAAGGTTATCTTTGTGGGCTGTATCTTGGTGGGCATGAGGGAAGAGGGCACTGTATCTACAGAGTCTGGACCACCCACTTCCTACTCCTTTCTGCAAACTTGTAAATACTTAGATTCTTAGTAGTTACCAGCTAAATAAAAAGGAGAATGCTAAGTCAATAAATGGTCAGGATGATAGAACCACTGACTGACTGTACCAATGCAGTCTATCCAAGGTGCTACAAATGTCCTTGGGTCTAGATTGAAGAAAACATTCCTCGAAATGCCTTGGGGAAGGCAACATAGCACAATGCACTTTGCAATCGGGCAGAGCTGGGTTTGAATTTTAGCTCTACCATTTTCACCTGTGTAACCCCGGGCAAGTTAATCTCTGAGACTGAGTTTCCATATCCTTAAAAGGATAATTATAGTTCTTATTTTGTGAGTTAGTTGTGAAGATCTGAGATAATACTGATAAAGTACTTGATACATGTTTAGTGCTCAATCATGTTGACCATTATTGCTTTTGGTTATGTTAATGACTTCCACAGAGAGGTGAATATTGGGGGAGGTTGCAGAGGAAGAATAACAATCGAGAGATATCAACCATTCTTGATGGGTTGAGGTGAAATGGATGCCAACAGCTGTTGGCACTCCCAGAGAAGCCGAGGAGAGGTGTTGGGACCCACACCACAGTAGTCTAGCACCCGTGCTAAGCCAGTGAAAAAGCATCTGGGATTCCAGGCTCTTGCCTTGTTAAACAAAACCATGAGTCATGACTTGGGAAAGAGTGTGGGAACCCAGAGAAGGAATGTATAAACAGATAGTCTATTGTCTGAGAGCAAATAAACTGAGGATACTTCAGGTAGGGGTGGAACAAATTATCACATAGGAGTGACTTACTAGGCCCTGATTGCTGGCTAGGGCCAAAGCCAGGAGATGCAAAAAGAAACTCAAAGGGAGGCCAAAGCAGGGCATACCTGGAGGATCATTACATGCTTCTGTAAGTTTCATTGGCTGGCACTGGGAAACATAGCATCATTCTGTAGGTAAAGGCTAGTGGCTCCTGGCTTGCTGGTGAGTTCAAGCTGATGTGGTTCAGATGCAGTAAAGACAAAAGAGCGAGGAGTGGGTTCTGGAGAATGTGGCCATAGAACAAGCCTCGGTGACCTGTGATAGCAGGGCTGTGTAACCCTTTGTACTTAAAGAAGAGTCCATAGACAAGCACCATAGGCCTCAACAGGAACTTATTAGAAGTGCAGAATCTTGGGTTCCACCTCAGACCACTGAGGTTCCATGAATTATAATCTGCATTTTACCAAGATTCCCAGGTGACTTGAATGCAGACCAAAGTCTGAGAAGGGCTTGTCCAGCCTGGGGATAAAATAGGCTCACATGGAAGAAGGGAGTTTTGGAAGATTTGCTTGTTACGACTTCTCAAAAGCAAATATATACAATTATGCAGCGCCCTCCCTCCCCATTTTATACCTTAAGATTTCAAATAACTATTCTAGAAGCATTGCATCTATTACTTGGTCAGGTAAAGAATACTTTAGTTGGGGATTATTTTTAATACCCAAATAATCAAACCACCTCCTTCCTTCAGATAAGATAGAAATCCTACTTTAATTTTTTCATAGGACAATAGGCTTATCAATATTAACAAGTACTATGTTTAATTCTTTTCTTTGTTTCCAATGAGAATTGTGCTTAATTACTGAACTGTTGTGTAAGGAAAAAAATGCCCATTAGGTATTTATTTACTGAGATAATAAATCTACTCAATTGAAGAATTGTGCTCAGATGGGATCACCTCAAACACTATATCTTAACATTAAAGAGCCTTCTAGAGTTTTCTTTTCATTTTGGTAACTTCAGGGGAAAGTGCCTGGTGAAAATTCATTTTGTTCCAGTTGCCACACTTTGGAATAAAAGCAAAACTTCACTTGGCTCCCTACCTTCTAAAAGAGCATTCTCAAAGTGTGGTGTCTGGATTAGCAACATCAGTATCACCTGGGAACTTGTTAGAAATGTAAACTCTCAAGTCCCATCCAAGACCTACTGAAATAGACGGGGGTGGGCCCAGCCATCTGCATGTTTAAAAAAATTTTTTTTTTCAACGTTTATTTATTTTTGGGACAGAGAGAGACAGAGCATGAACAGGGGAGGGGCAGAGAGAGAGGGAGACACAGAATCGGAAACAGGCTCCAGGCTCCGAGCCATCAGCCCAGAGCCTGACGCGGGGCTCGAACTCACGGACCGTGAGATCGTGACCTGGCTGAAGTCGGACGCTTAACCGACTGCGCCACCCAGGCGCCCCCATCTGCATGTTTAATGTGCCTTCCAGGTGATTGTGACTCATGCTAAAGTTTGAGAAGCACTCTTTAAAGCCATGTGGTCTGATATAGGAGAGGTCAAATGCACAAGCAATGGAAGAATGTGAGAGTTGATCCAGAAGCCAGTGGGTTCTAGTCTTATTTGTGACACTTTGCTGTGTGATCTTGGATAAGGCATCACACTACTCTGGGCTTCAATTTCCTCATTTTTAAAATATAGGAGTTGGTTGGGGTGCCTGGGTGGCTCAGTTAAGCGCCCAACTTTGGCTCAGGTCATGATCTCACGGTTTGTGAGTTCCAGCCCCATGTCTGGTTCTGTGCTGACAGCTCAGAGCCTGGAGCCTGCTTTAGATTCTGTGTCTCCCTCTCTCTGTGCTCCTCTTTCTCTTTCTCTCTCAAAAATAAATAAACATTTAAAAAAAATAGAGGAGGTGGAATAGATATGTAAGGCTCCTTAAGTCTCTGATAGATCAGATGTGGCAATTGGAACAGAGTGAGTTTTCACTCTGGTATTTTCTCTTGGAATTAACAAGATAAAAAGAATAATCTGAAAAGATTTTTAATGTTAAGGTGTAGATTTTCAGGTGATCCCAGTTGAGCAATTTTTTAATATTGAGTAGGTTTAATGATCTTCATTCATATGTCAGATGTCCATCCATGATAGATAACATGGCCAGTTATCAAATAATCATCGATGGATTCACTTTGCTACAAGTTAAGTATGATATACCACTCCTTGTATGGCAAACAGTTGTTAAGTTATAACTTTTGAGAGTTTTCTTTCATTTCTGAAACATTTTAGCTTTCACTTTGGAATTATACTAAATGTGTCCCCATGTGGTTGAAATTATTATCATGAAGTCCATGTAGTCAAGCCCATTTTATTTTTTAGCACACTTGGGTACATGGTTTTCTTGCACATGGGTGATTAGAAACAACCAACTATAAGGTGATATCAGTGGTCAGCAAGAAGGCGCTGCAGCCTGGGACCAGGCAAAAAAGATTGCTGACCTGCAAGGACATGGGCAGTAGGAGTAGGCCCAAATACCAACAGGATAGGGCCATTTAGTAATGAGTGCATTACTCCGTTGCTCTATAGGATGTTGCTACTGGCAGCTTTCAGTCATAAAAAGATTAAATTCTGTTTACTATCTCTTTTAGAAGGTAGGGAAGGACATTGTGCCTTTAAAACAATATTTCCATCAAAAGCCTTGTTTCTCGAAGAATTATGTTTTGGTTATCTGGAAGTTGAACTTATGTAATACACTGTTTTTTCCTGACAATGATGGATTGGATCACCACTGTACACAGAAGATACAAGGTAAATATGTACAGGTAGCAAATGGAGAAATATCACATCATAATTAAGAGGCTTAACTGGATATAATAAATATATAATATATTAATACATAATAAATATATGTATAATATAAATAATAATATATGATATAATAAATATTGAAGATATATTTTTCAAAAGCATTTATTGAAATGCTTTGAAACAGATACTTATAGATATGAATTGGGGTGTATTTTAGGCATTGTGGGTGTTACATGTGAATTCCATAGGCAGAGACAATTGTTTTCTTAAACTATCTTCTTTTCCTTTCCAGAGATTATTCCAATAGGTGAACACCTGGAATAAAAATGAAAAAGTATAGCAGAACATTATCATCTAGTCTTGGGGAAATAGAATGTAGCCCTTGTTGTCTTTTATTGATTATAGGGAGAGGAATCCACCCATATCACTAGAAGTCAGGGAAGCTGGGCTCTTACCTCAGACTAACTGCATGACTTTGGGAAATATATAGATGTTTTTGGGGTTTTACTTGCCTCACCTGTGGAATGTTAAAGACTGGATAAAATATAAAGATTAGACTAGATTAGATAAAATTTAAGACTAGAACTATAGACTACAACCTCTATCTACGTTAGATAGAACAAAATTTGCTTCAGGGCTGAGATTTCATAAGGTTTTATTATGTCCTCCACTCCATCTTAGCCACTCCATTTTGTCATGGTCATGTTCAATGGCGTTACCTTCTTTAAGCTCTCAGTCTCAAGCATCTTGCTCTTTGACTACTACCTCCTATGTTTTTAGCTTCTTCAAATACACTCACTCCAACAACTCTTTGACCCCACTAGGACCTCCCAAGTCCATACCCTATTTTCACCTCCTTATATATTCTGATAAACCTTAATTACAATTCATGGCATGTGATTACTATCTTCCTTTTGCTTAAGCCTTCGATTCCTTTATCCCTCTCTTTTTCTGTCACGATGACTTGGTGAAATCGGAACTCTTGTGTTTGAGGTCACCATCTCTAGGAAATAGACTCAGGTTTGCTTTAAGAGGTTTGTGGGGGAGTGCTTTTGAGAACATCACATGGGAAGAGTGAAGCAGGATTCAACTGTGGTGCATTTGCAGTAGAGGCTTCAACTGGTCCTTGGTGTATGATGAAGAGCTGGGAAGACCCTTTGGAACTGTTTCACCTTGGGATAAGGTGACTGTTTTTTTTTTTTTTAACCCCTTTCAATTGGCCAATCATGAAATGTGGGAAACCCTGGGAATGGGATGAGTCAGCTCTCTCCAGCTAAGGGCAGTACCTGGAAAGTGATTTAGCTGATAGCTGTTAGCCCCCAACACTGGGGGAATGGGCATCTCAGCCCTAAATGGGGAATCTGGACAGTGCAGCACAATGTCCACTCTCCCTAGCTGGGGCCAACTCTCCAGGTCTGTAGCTGATTGAGGCTGGAAAGAAACCTAGAACCAAGCTGAATAGTCTTACTTTAAATTCATCACCATCAATTTCACGTGAGCTTCAGTTCTGCCCACAATCCTACTACGTTTCCCTATTTCATACCTTTGCCTTGTTCCTCCAAAACATTTTCCCCATCTTCACTCTTGACTGATAACCTTGTGACTTACTTAGGAAATGTAAGCAATTAGAGAACTTCCATATTTTTCTTTCACCAATATAGCAATGTACACATGAACCTATCCTTTTGCTACAGAGGTGAATTGTTGATGATTCTAAGTCCAATTTCTCTTTCACTGGATTCCATTCATTCTTCCCTACTTAAGGGCCTCCCTTTTACAATTTTCCCCTTTCTCTCTGCCATTTTCCCTCTGTGCACTGGATTGTTCCCATTAACATAAAAACACATGGGCACCGTTTTCCATCTTAAAAGTACCCTGCCTTGACCCACATCATTCTTCAACTATCACCCCTTTTCTGCTCTGTTTTACAGAAAAACTCATTGAAAGAGTTGTCTATACTCTCTGACTCCCCCTTTTTCCCACTTCTTTACTTTTCTTCTCATTCTCCCTTAAACTTTGCCCAAGAGCTCCTACTATTTCACTGATATTACATTTGTCAAGGTCTCTAGTATCTCCATGTTGGCTTACTTGGCTGATTTGCAGCATTGTGCATGCGTGATTGTTCTTTTCTTAAAACACTTTCTTCATTCGATTATGTGGATACCATCATCTCCTGGTTCCCCTCTTATCTTACTGGCTGCTATTGGTTTGCAGTCCTCTCAGGAACTTTCTGGGTGAAATCTGAAACTGGCCCACAAATGCAGAGGGCAGGGAGCAAGTGAAGAAAGAGGGAAGCCACTCCAGCTTAGTAGGTGACACTTTTAATAAACAAAAGGAACTTAACATATGAGGCTTGTCTTGGGTGGCAGCAAGACAAACAGATCCCTGCCCTTGCCTGCGGAATCTTAAGAATTTATATAGAGAAAGGCCTTCACTGGGTTCAGTCACGTAAACATGCAAGTGTTCTCAACACATCACTATCTCAAGGCTCCGTCCTTTTGAGCAGTTTCTGGGCGCAGGAAAGGCAAGCAGAACCCACATTCCTAGGATAGGGGAGGGACTCTGAATGCCTGAGTTTAGCTCACAGGTCAATTGACGGTCATGTCTCTTCAATGACCTTCACCAACAGCTGCTCCTCTTCAAGCTTCTGTTCTGGATCCTCCTAATCTTCTCAACCTCCAAATTTTGGAAAGCTACAGGGCTGAGTCCTCAGACCTATTTCCATTTTTTTTTACACATAGTTGCTAAATGATTTCATCCAGTTTGGTAACTTCTAATACCAGCATTTTCTCCCAGACTTATATAATCAACCGCCT
Source organism: Lynx rufus (assembly GCF_022079265.1). NCBI lineage: Eukaryota > Metazoa > Chordata > Mammalia > Carnivora > Felidae > Lynx > Lynx rufus. Next base: position 36,901,559 of record NW_025814828.1, read on the forward strand.
ATTTGATATCTCCACTTGAGTAACAATAGTGAAATGGATTGAATGCTTCCTATATACCAGGTATAGCTCTAAACCCTTAATGTATATTTATTCAAATATTGAATGTCCAAGAGGCATCTCAAACTTAGCTAGTGTGTCTAAAACTGAAATTCTCATTCCCACCCAAACCAGCTTCTCCCTCAATATTTACCACCTTGGTGAATGGCAGTACCTTTCATCCAGTTGTTTAGACCCAAAACTTCAGCCTCATCCTAACTTCCCTCTTTCTTTCATACCCCACATCCAATCCATCGGGAAATCTTAGCCTTATTTTCAGAATACACCCCCAATCCAAATAGTTCTTATCCCCTGTATCATTGCCACTTGTTCCAAGGCACCGTCATCTCTTGCTTTCACTATGGCCCCCTCTTCAAACAGTGGCTACAGGCAGCCTATAAAAACATAAGTCAAATTGTGTCATTTTTAGTTTTTAATTTTTTTATTGGAATATATTTGACACACAGCGTGACATTCGTTTCAGGTGTACAGATTATGTCTGTCCTTTGCTCAAAGCCTCTGAATGCCTTCCCATCTCGCTCAGAACAAAATTCAAAGTTTTTGCTGTGACCTACAAGGTCTAAATGGCAGGCCCCTAGTTAACTCTCTGGCTTCATCTCCTACCATTCTTCACCTCCGTCTCTGTTATCATTTGGCACTGGCTGCCTGACTGTCGTCTGAGCCCCTTCCCTAAGCAGCCTTCCTTCTTAGCACCTGTGCACTTGTGGTTCCTTCTACCTGTGAAACAGGTTGACATAGGTGTCATTACACCTAATTAAAAGTGGCATTTGAAGATTGCTCACGGGAAGTTTTATTTACATATATTGTCTGATTATCTCCAACTAGCAAGCAAAGCCATGAAGTTATTAATTATCTTTGCATGCCGTTTTTATGTAAAGAGACATTCTCTGTGTAGAAGTTAAAGTACAAAAACAGATTAAATATAGAATTGCAGCTAAGACTACATCTTTCTGCATTAAGCTCAACAACGGTGATTTAGTTTTAGCAAAGCAACATAGTCCAACATTGAATTAATACGATCATTTGAATTTTATTGACTCTATACTTTTGTTTGCATTTAATTTATAAATTAGTGTTAGTTTTTTAGTTGAATAAGAATGATCAGCATAAGGAATTTATTTTTGGTTGTATGTTTGTGACTATTTAAGTAATATTACAATAGAAATAATGAGACAACACTGGAGTCTACAGGCATATTTCTCCTTTAAAAGAGGTCTTTGTATTGAGTCAAATTTGAAAAACACATTTTAGGTGATTGCATGATGATTTTCAAAGTCAGATTCCATATAAGAGAGAACACAAGGGAGGGAGCATGAGAAGCTTAAATGTTGCAGACAAAAGTTAAAAAATGAGAAACGTGTTGGCAGTACATTTAGCCAATTATAAAGAGAACTACATAACAAAAAATTGTGAAATTGAAAAAAAATATGTTTCCTGGCTAAGGAATTATTAAACATTTAGAGCCAGGAAAGAAGTTTATATTAATTTTCCAGACATCTTCTACTTTCCATTTCTCCATTCCATTAAACACCCCCCAGTAGAAAAAAAAAAAAGAGACCTGAAGACAAAATCAAATAGCATGGAAAATATTAAGAGGTTTTTTCCTATAATAAAGCTAAATGTATCCTGGCTGTTTTGTTTTGTTTTTTTTTTTGGAAGTGGTTCTCATAAAGAGATGTTTGAAGTTAGTGCTATGAATATCTGGTGACTGCAAGACAAAACAAAAACAAAAACAGGAAGCACCTCTATAAACTTATACTTCATTTATTTATTTTATTTTATTTTATTTTATTTTTATTTTTATTTTAGAGAGAGAGAGAGTGCATGAGCAGGGGAGAGGGGCAGAGGGAGGGAAGGAGGGAAGAGGGGGGAGAGAGAGAGAGAGAATGAGAATCTTAAGCAGGCTCCATGCTCAGTGTGGAGCCAGATACAGGGCTCCATCCCACAACCCTGAGATCATGACCTGAGCCGCAATCAAGTCAGACACTCAACAGCCTGAGCCACTCAGATGCCCCTAACCTTCATGTAAAAGGGAGACTTGGAAGGAATTTTGAAAACTTCCCAAGTTTCTCATAATTTGACTCCCCACAAATCACTGACAGGATGAATAAACTTTATAAAACACAGTTAAAGTCATTGAACAGTTAGTTAAATCAGTGTTTGGTATTATTGAGAAAGAAATTGTAGTAGGCAGAATTTTAAGATGACCCCCTAAGATTCTGGAGCCCTGGTGCACACACACTTTCTTCCAGTTACTCACTCAAACAGTAATCTCAGTGGTGTTGTGAAGCGATTTTGCACGTGTAGTTAGGGTCTCAAGTCAGTTGACCTTAAGATTATCCAGGTGGACTTGACCTAATCACATGAGCCCTCTAATTAGAAGCAGAGAATTCTCTCCCAATGATCACAGAAGAGAATGTCAGAGAGAGACACACTGGCTGGCCTGGAAGAAAGCAGATGTCCACACAAAGTGCCTCCGGGGGCCACATGGCAAGGAATTTTGGGTGGCCCCTTGGAGCCCAGAGCAGTCCCCAGCCAATAGCTAGCAGGAAAAGGGAACCTCAGTCTGCCGACTGCAAGGAAATGAATTCTGCCAACTTCTGGTGAATTTGGAAGAGGACCACAAGCCTCAGAGGAGAACCACCGTCCTAGCAAACACTTTGATGTCAGCCTGGTGAGACCTGAGCAGCGAATCCAGTCACACCGTGCTCTCACCTACAGAACTGTGAGATAATAAACATTTGTTGTCTTTTTCAAGCCACTAAGTTTGTGATAATTTATATAGCAATAGGGGCGCCTGGGTGGCTCAGTCAGGTAAACATTCAGCTTCGGTTCAGGTCATGATCTAGCTGTTCACGAGTTCGAGCCCCATGTTGGGCTCTGTGCTGATGGCTCACAGTGTGGAGCCTGCTTGGGATTCTCTCTCTCCCTCTCCCTCTGTCCCTCCCCTGCTCACGCTCTATCCCCCCCTTCAAAAAATAAATAAACATTAAAAAAATTTTTTTAATTATATGGCAATAGAAAACAAATACAGAAACCATTTCTCTTTTCAACCGGTTGTATTGGAACTGTGTAGAAGCTGTCATTGTTGCCTTTTGGAGCAAGGATAGGTGGAAGTGAAAATTGTTATTTTTATTTATTCCATGACCCCGAATTGCATTAAGATAGGGCTATGTCCTAAAGAGCTTTGGAATGTCAAAGAATATGAAGTAGATAATAAAAATCCAACAGCAACGAGGAAACCACAGGGTATCATATCGGGTCTTGAGTTCCTTCAGCTATGGACGTTCAGCTGCAAGTCTAGATTTGGTCTTCAACCTGTGATGCATGGTGCAGAATTACAGGTAAATGATCAGTTAACAAGGCTGCTGGGGATGAAGCTTATTTATAGAAAGTTTTAAATAACAGACACTGTGATAAATCAACAGTGTAAACTCTGGCTGCATGCAAGGCACACCAGCAGGCACTATGAAGGCAGTATTGTTAGCATATTCTGCCCGGTGACAAAAAATACCTCTATGCAGGTATAAGTTGAATACTGTCTCTTCTCCTTCAGATTTATGCAGTAGGAGGCTATAGATATCAGAGATGGGCAAGCTATTTTTGGAAAGGACCAGCTTTTAGGCTTTGCAGGTCATGTGGCCCCTGTTATAACCACTCATCTCTACTGCTGTAGTGTAAAATCAGCCTTCGGTGATGTGAAAAGGAATGAGCATAACTACATTCCAATAAAACTTTATTTATGAACACAGGTAGTGGGCTGGATGTGGCCCGGGGCTGTAGTACTTTGCAGACCCTGTTCTAGATGGGAGAGGAGGGCCTGAACTGGTGGCATTAGACCTGATGACCAATTGACTTTGAGGAGAAGAAGATGAGAAAATGACTGCAGACTTTGTAGTCTGGGAGGACAATGGTACCACTATCTGAGATGGGAACAAAGATGGAAGAAATGGAGGGCGGGCATGCACACACACGTGTGTGTTAGTGGGCTTCTGAAGAAAGTGCTTTGGGTATTGAAATAATAAATTTGAGGTGCCTTCAGAATATTTCCGTGGAGGGGCGCCTGGGTGGCGCAGTCGGTTAAGTGTCCGACTTCAGCCAGATCATGATCTCGCGGTCCGTGAGTTCGAGCCCCGCGTTGGGCTCTGGGCTGAAGGCTCAGAGCCTGGAGCCTGTTTCCGATTCTGTGTCTCCCTCTCTCTCTGCCCCTCCCCCGTTCATGCTCTGTCTCTCTCTGTCCCAAAAATAAATAAACGTTGAAAAAAAAATTAAAAAAAAAAAGAATATTTCCGTGGAAAAGTCTAGGAAGCAGTTAGAAGTATAAGGACAGAGATAGAGAGAGAGAGAGATTTGGGTAATTTGGGAGCTGTCTTCATGGAGGTGATGTGTCTTGAAGCCATAGGTGTAGGTGAGATCACACATGGAGGGTTTGTAGAATGTGAACTAATGTATATAAAAGTGCTCTTTAAACTGTAAGGCATTATAAAAATAAAATATTTTTATTATTAAATGTGACAAACAGAAGCATAAAAGGCAGTAGCAACCATTTTGTCTCAGAATCCCTGCTAGTTCCCAATTATTGCATTTTCATCCTGTGATGGCCTTTGAACAGCTCTTTTTACCTTCCCTTGCATACACATGGAGATTATAATGCATTAAACATTATGCATGTGTTGGCATAATGCCTCCCTCCCTAACAGATACTCTCAAACGTCTTTTGGTAGACATAAACTTTTAAGAGGACTGAGACAAAGACACAGAAATGCCACTTTGATATTAAGGTCCAATGCTTGGAGTTTTATTTAAATGAGGAGCGAGGCAGTGGGTTTAGGGATATCAATATTTAATCACTTACATGGTAAAAGAGACATAGAATGTAGGGACAGAATAGTCCTAAGACATAATATCAAGTTAGAGTTGAGGAAGCCCTGAACTCTTGAAGTCTGTGGGGAATTGCTCTTTACTATGACCTCAAGGACACCAGTGCTGTCCCTTCTGCAGGCCTGACCTGCATTTCCAGGGCATTTCACTTATCCACTGCTGCTAAACAAATGATGCCCAAACCTAGTGTCTTAAAAAACAGAAACCCATGTTATCACGTTTCATAGTTTTGTGGGTCTGGAATTTCGCTATGACTTGGCTGGGTGATTCTTCTGTTCCATAATGGAGATCACTTGCTGGTATTCAACAGGTGGATGGGCTGGTCTGGGAGGTCTGAGACAGCTTCACTCACATGTCTGACACCGTGTTCAGGTGGCTGGAAGGCTGGGCTCAGCTGGGACTAGGGACCAGAAAACCTACATGTAACCTCTTGAGCCTGGTGGCCTCAGGATAGTAAACTTTCTTATGTACTGGCTCAAGGTCCAAGAGTGACTGATCTGCCAAACAAGGTATATAGTGCATGGGCTCTCATGACCCCAGCCTGAAGTCACATGGTGTTACTTCTGTTATTCTATTGGTTGAAATTGTCATGAATCTTTGGTTCTGTCCGGATTTAAGGGGAGAGATGGTAAACCCCACCTGTAGATGGGAAGAGTGTCAAATAATTTGTGGCTTTTTTTTTTAAAAACCACTACAAAGGCCATCTGGCAGAAAGATGTGCCTCCTTGATGACAGCTCAGATGATATGGATGCTAAGGAAGTGCTGCCCTCCTAGGCCCAGCATTTCTTGGAACGAGGAAGTTTCCGGCATGCCATGTGGGTTATGTATTCATCAGATGGATTCCCCTACCCAGAGGGTAGATCCTGAGACCTGGACGCAGGGGGTTTATTTTGGGAAGTGATCCCAGAGAACAGGAGCAGGGGACAGTGAAGGGTAAAACAGGGAAGGAAGAAACTCCAATCCCAGGGTACATGGTCAAGTTGGTCACTGCTGTGGGCTTCTGGGGCTCAGTCTTGCTGAGATCTTCTGAAGAGCTATGTGGTTGCACCTCAGAATTGTCTGTCTGAGGGGCAAAAGAAAAACACCCCAACTCCCACCTCCCATTGGCCAGGGGCTGCCCCACAGGATGTTGGCTGTCTCTTACTCCCAGCTCTACCCATGCTATCTATGCCATGATGGTAGCCTATATTGTAGCATCAGACAGATCCTGGGCTAGACAGCCAGACACACGGTGAGCAGAACTGAGGTGCTGTCAAATTACACATGCAGGAAGCTGGTTGCCATAGCAACGGATGGGGTAAAAGGTGGGCTGGGAGAACGTGAGGTGGCCACAAGAGGTACCTGATATGCATGCACATGCTTGAACTTCTCCATTAACTAAGCCAAACACACAGGCTTTCAAGCAAGGCGCTACACGGCATAAACAGATGTAGTAGAGCTTATTTCAGTTTTTCTCTTCCACTGGATTCCTGACTGAGACGGTGTGCAGCTGCCAGGGACACTCTCCTCAAGGCCCACGTCACCATTCTGGAATAGGTTACATCAGTAATCAATGAACTCCTCTTTAAAAAAAAAAAAGGTTTGTACAGATCAGACTTTTCCTGGATCACGAACAAATAGCTCTAGCAAGGGCCACATCCTTATCCCATGGGAGAAACCAGGACTCAGTGTCTGGCCAGGTGTCCCCAAACAATGCCCCTGCCCTCAGCACTCCAGTGGACAGGAAAACACATTAAAACCATTAGCCTCCACTCTCTGGTCCCAAGAGGAGAGTCAACATCAATCATGGCTGGTGATGTTTATCATTGCTTCTGCTCCACAGTATCAGAGGACGACCCAGTGGATGGAAACAGAAGGAACAAGGTCAACGTAGTCTCAGAGGTCATTTTCAAGGCCCCTAGTGAGAAAGAGAAGTTCACCCTATTCTAAGTGAACCTGTGTGTGAAATCCACATTTCTATATAAAAGAAAGATGGTTCATCTCTTTACAAAAGGAGTCTCCAGGGGACTAATTTGCCTACTGAGCTCCCCTGGGGCATTTGATTTGTGGTTTCATTTTATTGAAAGTGGAGGCCTGCATGGCATGCTGTAATGGTTCTCAAAATGATTCTAGACTGTGGATATTTTGTTTCAATGAAAGCTTTTGTGAAAGTTCAGTAAATGAGTCAGATGGAAAACCGCCGCTCAGCTTCAAGCTGGGGATAGGCACCTGTAATTGCAGATTCTTCTCTCGACTTCTCTTCATCTCTCCACTTTCCTTGACTCTTGTCAACACACCTTGTGTAGCTCCTAAGATCACGGTTTGTAAATCTCTGCTGTGTAGTAGAAGTCAGGGATGTGTCCTGCTGTCAGCACTAGCAAATTGGACAACCGTGGCTTAGAGAAATTGGGAGTCACTTTACCTTACTTATCAGGAGGTCTGGACGTTGGTGAGCACCATTGTTTCAGTCACCGTGGCTTTTTGTCTATTTCTCCTATGCTTCCTCTATTGACTTGTTGCCTGATGGTCTCAAAAGAACTGTAGCATCTCTAAAGGTCACAGCTGAGTTCAAGGCAGAAAGAAAGTTGAAGGAGAAATTCTGTAAATTGCATTATAGCTGACACACAATGTTACATTAGTTTCAGGTGTACCACATAGTGAACAGACAAGTCTGTATGTCATGCTGTGCTTACCACAAATGTAGCCACCATCTGTCACCACACAATACCATTGCCTATATTCCCCCGTGCTGTACATTTCATCCCTGTGACTTATTCATTTCATAACTGGAAAGTTATGTTGAAGAAAGAAAGTTGAAGGGAAACTTTTTTTCTGCCTTCCGAGGGTCTATTTTTTGGGGGGAAGAGGGAGGTGACACATTACCGGATGCCTGTCCTTTAGACGTCATTAGCCAGAAATAGATCACAGGCTCATCATGGACCAATACCAACCAAATAGCATGAGAACCACTTAATCCAATAATAATTTATTTCCTGAGGCTAAGGAAAGGGACTTTCCCCTCTGAAATCACAGAATCTCTGCCTGTTTCTTGAACAAATCAGGGTTTTATTAGCTGGGAAGTGGAAATGGGGAAGGACAGTTGGATGAGCAATTGGATAGACAGCAAACTGTGTCTGTCACAGCCAATGAGCCCGGAGATCTGATTGTGAGTTCTAACTTGGCCACTTAACTTATTGTGATGCATTGGACACGCCACTTGACATGACCTGGCTGCAGTGACTTCATGTATAAATTGAGGAAAGCGCCAAGTTTCCTTCTAGCTCCTGTTTTTTGGTTTTGTGCAATTTTAATAACTTCCTGAATGTTCATGGCTAAACCAAAACTTGTTTGTAATCGAAACAGATGCCCTAATGGAGCTGTTCTGGCTCTGAGAACCGGCTGCTTGTATTTTCAGGCAGTAAATTATGTGCTGTGGATTTCAAAAAAATTCCACTTCTTTCATCCTTGGAGGAAAAATCAGCTCTCTATTTCCTCCTCCCCCCATATAGTTAAATTTTATATTTGAATAGGACAGCCTTTTTCCATGTAATTCTTATTCAGTTTTTCTTAATAAAAAAAGAAGAAAAAAAATCAACCTTTCTATTTGGCACAAAGCTCCATCTAAGTAACAGGAAATTATTACCAGCCCTCTGATTGATTGTCCAATATAAAATAAGGTAGATGTCTTTTTAAATATATAATTGCAATCAGTGTTTGGCTGTATCAAGCATACAATTTTCACCAGTAGCTAACAAAAGTAAAGCTGAAGGTTCTGACTGGGTGATATGCTTGTGGTTCACACAGTGCCTGGCTTTTCGTAATTACTCAGTAAGTGTTTTTTGAACCAATGAATTATGAGAAGGAGCATAAATGAGCCAGAATAGACTAGTGTAGAATTAATTCCTCAGAGTTAGATTTTCATAGTTTTAATATCCTTGACGTTACTAAGGAGGGCATTGGAAAACAGCATACTTAAAGTGATTGATAGTTTATATTATTTGTACATTAGTTGATGTACAAAAGGAAGTCAGAAATAGTGTGGCATGCCAACTCATTCACTGTCTATGAACTGAGTGTCCTCTAGATGCCAAGTGCTCTTCTAGGTAGCACAATACATGGTGAAAGAATGGTTCCTGCTTCCGTGGAGATTGCATTCCAATAGAGGAGACAGATGGTAAACAAGTAAGCAAACTCTATTTCAAGTAGTGATAAGCACTACAAAGAAAAGGAAACAAGATAATGTGATAGTTGGGGGGGGGGGGTGGGACGGGGAGGGAGGTTTGTGGTGAACAGCACCGAGTAGAGCAGTTCTGGAAGGCTTCTCTGAGGATTTGACTTGTGAGCTGAGACCAGAAGGGAGCTAGCCATTGTGAAGATCTGAGGGAACAGTGTTCCAGACAGAGGGAACAGTAAGTGCAAATGCCCTTTGGTGGTATTGAGCATGATGCATTTAAACACAATTAAAGCCAGTGTGGCTCAAATGTAGTGAACCGGTTGGGGGAGAGTGGGAGGAGATTAGTTGGGAAAGGTGGCCAAGGGGCAGCCTGTATACAATCTTGTAGAACAAGGATATTATTCTAACTGCAGTGAAAATCTATGTAAGGTTTTAGGCAGTGGAGGGACATAGTCTGCTTTAAGTTTTTGTGAGATCTTCTATCTACTGGATGGAGAATGGATTGATGGGGGCAAAACCAGAACCAAGGATATCAGTTCAAGGGCTATTGCCATAATGTAGGTGAGGGAAGATAATACCTTATGAACCAGATGATGGAGAACAGTGCATAGATTTGAGATCTATGTTGGAAGAGGAGTCACTTGCTGATGACCTGTACATGGGGGTTGGTGAGGGAATGAAAGGAATTAAGCATGGCTACTTGGTTTTAGGCTGAAGTGAGTGGCAGAAAGGGGTGACTTTTTTCCTAACGGAAGATGGAGGTGAGGAGAAGCGCTTGGGGTGGGGTGGTGGTTGGCAGTCAGAAGTTCTGATTTGGAAATGTTAGATCTGAGCTGCTTTGCAGACATCTACACCTTGAAAGTCTACTTTGAAGCAGGGGCTTTACAAAGGAGTCATCTTAGGAATGCAACGGTTAAAGACAGAAGCCAAAGGAACAATTTTTAACAGACCCTCACTAACAGAATCTGCACAATGCTGTGCCTCCTGCAGCCTCTTTTCTTAAGTAGACAGAGATAACTCTTCCAATGTAATCTCCCTGATCAAGAAAAGAATTGAGAACACACATGTTTAAGACCTTCAGGATGGGCTTCCATAATCCCCTCTTCACCTTTTTCATCAGTCCAAGTGCTTACATCGGCAGAAAATCTAAGCAAATAGAGGCAACTTTGTAGAGAAATGAATTGTGGAGAAGTCTGCTAGGATTACCAAGATTAATGGAAAAGAAAAGAGCTGTCCTCAAATAAGCACAAGATGAAATACCAAATGATGCCAGGAACAAATCAAAAGAAAAAAAAATCCAAACCCTAGGGTTATGTTTTTATTTTAATAAAGTGGAAATATGTAGGCAGGAAATTATTTAAAAAAATTTTTTTTAACTTGGTGAAGCTGTTCAAATAAAATCTACATACTTTTAATTATAAATTAAACAGAAAGGACTTTGGGCGTCTCTGAATTGGCAATCTGAGTTTTATGCTGTCGATGTGAGTAGAAAGTATGAGTGCTAGAATCTGCCAGGTTTGAGAACTCACAGGCCTCCATGAGGTGTCTTGAGGTGGTATTAAGGCAAAGTGACCCATGATACTCTACTCCTAGAATTTTAGAACGTTAGAATTTTTTTTAGAGTCCCTTGGTCTCTGGGTACGTTGCTAAAAATTCTGTTATGACACATTTGATTCAGGCAAATGAATTGCTGCTCTTTTCTCCTGCCCTCCCTCTAGCCAGGTTCTAGAATGCACCCTTGAGAAGGGGCTACCTGCTAGCTGACTCACTTGGGTTCTTAGCTTTCTCTTCAAGAGAAAAAAAAATGCCACTACCGTACATAAAACCTATATATGTTCAAGATCTCCATAGGCCAGAGTGGATGGATGACCAGGCTGGCAGGCACTTGATTTTGATGGGCAGGCCTACAGAGATCTTGAACATATATAGGTTTTATGTACAGTAATGGTATTTTTTTTAATTAAAAACTTTTAATTTAGGGCGCCTGGGTGGCGCAGTCGGTTAAGCGTCCGACTTCAGCCAGGTCACGATCTCGAGGTCCGTGAGTTCGAGCCCCGCGCGTCGGGCTCTGGGCTGATGGCTCAGAGCCTGGAGACTGTTTCCGATTCTGTGTCTCCCTCTCTCTCTGCCCCTCCCCCGTTCATGCTCTGTCTCTCTCTGTCTCAAAAATAAATAAAACGTTAAAAAAAAATTTAAAAAAAAAATAAAAAAAAAACTTTTAATTTAGTTTTCATTTTTATTTTTTGGCTTAACTTTAGAATTTTACTTTAGAAATTCATATGTGTTATATGCTAAAAGTGTTAGAGTCCGCCAATGTACAGTTGACCTTTTAACAACATGGGTTTGGACTACATTGGGTCCCCTTATATGTGGATTTTTTCAATAAATACAGTATTGTCCTGTGAATGTATTTTCTCTCCCTTATGAGTTTGTCAATAACATTTTCTTTTCTGTAGCTTACTTTGTTATAAGAATATGGTATATAATGCATATAATGTACAAAACATGTTAATCGACTGTTTATATTATTGATAAGGCTTCCAGTCGACAGTAGGCTATTAGTAGTGTTTTTTTTTAATTGTGAGTGGTGATCCACTAATATGTCATGAAATGGATTTAGTGGTATTGACCAAGATATTAAAGAGTAAAATAAGATAAATAGAATAAAAGCATCGGTGTGCCTTACACACAGGAAGGGTATTGTTTTATGGAACTTCTTTTATAGATAGACCTATATGTCCTGGGTCATGGTGTGTAAATGTATTTTTTTTGCTCCAGGTTGTGGTTAAAAAGAAAGTTTGAGGAACACTGCCCCAGAGAGTAGGGACTGAGAATATGGCCTCTGCGGTTAGGAGGCTTGTAGAGAAGAATGCCCACTCCATACTTATCAGTTGCCTGACCATGGGTGAGTTTCACAACCTCTTTGAACTTCAGATTCCTCATCTGTAAAGTGGAGATAAAATTACATCCTGCCTCAAAGTGTTAAGTTTGTTGAGAGGATTAAAGCCTTGAGTACAATGCCTGACACATAACTGTCCAAAAAATAGCAGCTATTATGGTCATCTGTGGAAATTGGTTACTAATTTGTGGTGGCTGGATGTGGCAGGAGAGTTGTAACGAAAATAATTTCCATGGGCCTGTTTCTGGTGTAGAAAATAGGTATGGTCCTGTTGCATTCTCCCTAATATTCACTATTGGTCTTCTCTCTGGAATGCCATCTGATACCTTATTTTGAAGCACTTGCTTGAAAATCAAGACTCCCTCGGGGCACCTGGGTGGCTCAGTCGGTTGAGCATCCGACTTCAGCTCAGGTCATGATCTCACAGCTCGTGGGTTCAAGCCCTGCACTGGGCTCTGTGCTGACAGCTCAGGGGCTGGACCCTGCTTCAGATTCTGTGACTGTCTCTCTCTGTTCCTCCCCTGCTCATGCTCTGTCTCTCTCTCTCTTTCTCTCTCTCAAAAATAAATAAACATTAAAAAAAATCAAGACTCACTCAATAGGAACACAATTGTTAAGATTTTCAGGATAGCATAAATTGTACTTTGATCTCCATTCCCTGTCCCAAAGGAATGAGATTAGGAGTAGCGGATGCAGCGATTGGTATGGGTTGTACATGGCTGTGTCCCTCTTTCCCAGTGGGGGTCTCTCCATGTGTTGAAGTCAGCCTTCTGCCTCTAAGAGTTAATTTCTCTCCTTCAGGATGTGCTTCCAGTATACTCATCCACACTAAGCTCTCCTATGGGTGCTTACCATGATTATTAGTAACTTATTTAGGGATGGCCTTTTAATATCATGGTTGCATTTAGTTGTTTTTCAACAGATTTATGAAGACATAATTTACATACCGTAAGTTCACCCATTTTAATTGTACAATTCAATGATTCTTGAATGGACAACTCAATGAATCTTGAATTTATGGTGGTAACTAACCGTCACCACAATCCAGTTTTAGAACATTTCCATCATCTCCAAAAGATCCCTGATGCCCATTTGTAAACCCTCCCATTCCCAGCCCTGGGGCAGCCATTGATCTATTCTCTGTCTTTATAGATTTACCTTTTCTGGTAGTCTTGTCAGAATGAAATCATACTGTGGTCTTTTGGGTCTGGCTTCTTTTATTTAGCATGTTTTTGAGGTTCAGCCATGTTGGAGCATGTATCAATCCTTCCTTCCTTTTTATTGCCTGATAGCGTTCTTTGTATGGATATACATTTGTTTCTCCGCTCCCACTGATAGATATGTGACTGTTTCTACCTTTTGGCTGTTATGAACAATGGTGCTATGAACATTCGTGTACAAGTCTTTGTATGGCTGTATGTTTTTATTTCTCTTGGGAGAAAACTACGAGTGGAATTTATGGGTCATATGCTCATATTATGTTTAGATTTTTAAAGAATTTGCCAAACTGTCTTCTAAAGTAGTTGTACCGTTTTACATTCCCACCAGCAAAGTATGAGGGTTTAGTTTCTGTACATCCTTGTCAACACTTATTACTGTCTGGTCTTATTGATGATAGCTACTCCAGTGGGAGTGAAGAGGTAGTTTATTGTAGTTATAGTTTGGATTTCATTAATGAATAATGCTGTTGAGCATGTTTGCAAGTATTTATTGGTCATTTATATATTTTCTTTGCTGAAATGTCTATTTAAATTGCCAAAATTTCAAGTGGGTTATTTGTCTTCTTATTGTGTCGTAAGAGTGCTTTATAGGTTCTGGATACAAATCTTTCAACAGATATATGATTTGCAAATATTTCCTTTAAGTCTGTGGCTTATCTTTAAATTTTCTTAAATTTTTTTTATTTGGGTATAGTTGACACACAATGTTATATTGGTTTCAGGTGTACAACACAGTGTGATTCAACTTCTCTATGTTTATAAGTGTGCCTTTGAAAGAACAAAGTTTTTAATTTTTATAAAGTGAAATTTATCAAGTGTTTTTTTTTAATTCAAGCCCACAAAGATTTTCTTCTGTATTTTCTTCTGAAGGTTTTAGACTTTTAACTCTTAAATTTAGGTCTAGGCATGCCTGGGTGGCTCAGTTGGAAAGTGTCTGACTCTTGACTTCAGCTCAGGTCATGATCTCACAGTTCATGAGATTGAGCCCCACTTTGTGCTCTGTGCTGATAGCACAGAGCCTGCTTGGGATTCTCTCTCTCTCCCTGGGCCATTCCCCCACTCATGCACACACACTCTCTCTCTCTTTCATAATAAATAAACTTAAAACAATTTAGGTCTATGATGTATAGGTCTATGTTAACTTTTGTGGACAGTATGAGAGAAATATCTAAATTCACCTTTTTTTCATGTGGATATCCAATTGTCCCAGAGTCATCTACTGAGAAGATTTTTGTTTCTCTCTCAAACTGCATTGATACCTTTGTAAAAAATTAATTGAGCATTTATGTAAGGATTTTATTCCTAGACTCTAAATTCTGTTCCATTAATCTATATGTCCACAGGGTCTTCATTACTGTAGTTTTGTAGTACAAGTTTTGAAATCAGGAAGTATAAGTCCTCTGACTTTGTTCTCCTTTTTCAAGATTATTTTGGCTATTCTTGGTCCCTTGCATTTTTTTTTTTAATTTTTTTTTTCAACGTTTATTTATTTTTGGGACAGAGAGAGACAGAGCATGAACGGGGGAGGGTCAGAGAGAGAGAGACACAGAATCGGAAACAGGCTCCAGGCTCTGAGCCATCAGCCCAGAGCCTGACGCGGGGCTCGAACTCACGGACCGCGAGATCGTGACCTGGCTGAAGTCGGACGCTTAACCGACTGCGCCACCCAGGCGCCCCCTTTGCATTTTTATATACATGTTAGGATCAACCTCTCAATTTCTCCAAGAAAGGCACCTGGGAGTTTTTGACAGGAACTATACGAGATCTGTAGTCCAGTTTGGGGAGAGTTGCCATCTTATTAACATTGAGTCTTCCAATCTGTGAACATGGAATGTCTCTCCATTTATTCATATTTTCCTTAATTCCTCACCACAGTGTTTTATAGTTTTTAGTGTACAGACCACAGATTTCTCTTGTTACATTGATGCCTAAGCATTTTATTCTTTTTTTGATTTTTTGATTTAAAAATTTTTTTTGATTACATTTCTTAATTTCATTTTCCAATTGTTCATTATGAGTACCTAGAAATAATTCGATTTTTGTATACTGATCTCGTATCATGCAATCTTGATCTCATTGATTAGTGCTAATAGTTTTTTTTAGTGGAGTCCTTGGTATTTTCTACATATTTGGTCATGTTATCTGAGAATAGACAGTGACATCAGTGATAATGGTGGAGTAAGGAACTCCAGAAAGTCTTCCCCTTCATAAAAGCTATGAAAAACATGGCAGAAACGGGCAGATATATCTTTTTCAGAACTCTGGAAACTAACCAAAAGCTTGCAGCACCCCAGGGAGTGCTTATTCAAGAAAAATGACTGAATATTGGCAAGAGTTTTGTGGCATTTTAGCTTACCCTGGTTTCATCCACCAGTCTCCGAATCTTGACAGCCCCAGCAGCAGTGGTGCTCCTGGCCCGCCTTGCCCAGGTAGAACTCCCTGTGTGTCGGAGCTGGGGGCTGGGCAATGCAACAGCCTTAGGCAAAAAACCACAGTAAACTCTCCCCATTCTTACTGAGATTTAATAGGTTTTTTGGGGGTATAAATGCTTATCAGTTTGTTTTTTGCCTTCGGTCAGTTTCCAGATTCCAGAAATGGTTACTTTTGACAATTTTGTCCAGTTTTATTGTGGCTTTGGGGGCGGAGGATTTACAGAGCTCCTCACTCAGTGATTCTGGAAGCCCTGCTCCATGGCCTTCCATGGTTAGGCTTGCCGCAGACCACACCCAGATTGGGAGGCTTCTCAGAACACAGCAGATTCAGGAGCACCTGGTTGGCTTTGTCGGTGGAGTGTCTGACTCGTGGTTTCAGCTCAGGTCATGATCTCACAGTTTTGTGGGTTCGAGCCCCGCATCGGGCTCTGCACAGACAGTGTGGAGCCTGCTTGGGATTCTCTCTCCCTCTCTGTCTGCCTCTCCCCCACTCACGCTGTCTCTGTCTCTCTCAAATAAATAAATAGATAGATAGATAACTTAAAAAAAAAGAACCTAGCTGATTCATATTCAGAGTAGTATCTGTATGTCTTGGGCAGGGCAAGGGTGGAGCAAGTTCCATTAATATGTCTCTTTGGTGTCTCATCAGCTTTCAAAGGATACTTATAAGGGGATTAAGCCTCCTGTATTCAGAGAGAGGATGAACAACCAGTGCCCCAGAAGTTTGCCCCTGGCAAACGTGAAGGCTGGTGTGGATGGGGAGTCCACACACCATTTGAGGAATAGTCTTCAGGGTGGAGAAGCAAGAAATGAGAGTGGGGAGGGGATGTTTTCCTTCATAAGACATTAATTGTGGAAAATGTGCAGATGGAAAACCACCTATGGAGGAAACTTCCCGGTTCAAACACATTCCCAAGGGATGTGTTTCTCTTCCTCTTTCCATATTTATATAAGTTGTTCTGTGTCTGTTTGTCCATGGACACCCTTAATTAGAGACAGTGATGACTCTTACAGTATTGTGGCATCTCTGTGTGTGTGTTACAGGGAGCTCCTTCTCACCCACTGAAAGCTTCTTGGGGTACCAGTGTTGCAATATGCAAATGAAGCTTTTTGATGTGCATTTTCAATTAATCAATGCCTCTTACATAGAATAAATGGAATTAGTGTTTCTTCCTTACCAGCCTGAATGCATAGGTTATAATGCTAATGAAGGTTGTTTTTTTTCGGATGTTACTTCCACTTTCATGCACTACCTTTTGCTTATTTTTACTAATTGTCTTGCAATAAGATGGTGTCTAAATTGGTCTAAAGGCATCATTCTAAATTTAAAAACAATGTTGAGAAGCAAAGTAATCCCCACAAGCGTGTGTCTTATGGATGAGGGTGAGTGTTTAACCAATTATTATGCCAGAATCATGTGCCCAACTGCAGAACAAATACCCCAGGGGAGCATAACCCCATTTTTAAAAAGTAGATGTGTTTTTATTTTCCCTTTCTCTGTCTTCACCGGTGTTTTTCAAGAGAAATGGGATTTTGCAGCTTTGGGGAGCCCTCGTCTATTCTGGGTAGTTATCAGTACTGGAAACTGGAGGAATTTAAGAAGAGAGTTCCAGCACTCTGTTCTAAAAAAAATACCATAGAAGCAGTGAGTTTTTGGTTTTTAATGGTCAGGCTCTGTCCATTTTGTGAGCAAATGTCATACTAAAAGACAGAAATACAGCTTAGAGACTAGCTTCAGAGGACAAATGGCAGGGGAGGTCCAGGCAGCTATAACTTAGTGCTTTAGTCATCTTTAATAGAAATGGAGTCTTGAGCCAAGCCTAATATATAATGTATCATAAAACATATGTCTGTCAGTCTCCCAGGTACGATAAATAGGGAAAACACAGACCTCAAAGGGAGGCCATGGCAGGCCTTGCAGAGGGGCTCAAATTACTTGGCTGGTTGTGGGGGTTGGAGGCTGTGGGGGAGGAATGATGTCATGTATATTTTTAGTGTTTCTAAGAAGTGACTGTCTCCAGCCCTGTTCTGGTGGGTCGTGGAAAGGGAGGGGCCGGAGTTATAGATCTGCATGGGACAATTGAGAGGGGTGCCTGTCTTCCAGATGATTGAGCTCTTTTTATTCGGAGGGTAGGATGGCAGGGAAGAGGTGGATCGCATCTCGCTGCTGACATTTTACAGAATGTCCCCCACCTTTGCATCTTGGGGTTGCGTCATCCTTTTCTGCTGGGGAACAATGGCTCAGGGCATCCTGGTAAGAATGGCTGTCTCTGCCCCATGCTCAAGAATCTGAGTTACCCTCTCTCTCAGGGTGCCCTCAGCCACCATCTGAATTTCCTGCACCCCCAGTGTATTCTGTCCTCAGCTAGACGATCCTGCCTGGTAGATTCTTGTCTTTTCCCATTCCTGAGCCTACTTCTGTGAGTGCCAGTTCCACCTATGAGTTAAAAGTCATTGGGTATAACCTCTATGACTCAGTTTCC
The DNA here is from genome assembly GCF_022079265.1 of Lynx rufus. Taxonomy (NCBI): domain Eukaryota; kingdom Metazoa; phylum Chordata; class Mammalia; order Carnivora; family Felidae; genus Lynx; species Lynx rufus. The sequence goes on from NW_025814828.1 coordinate 36,919,685, forward strand.
TAATTTGTATAATGGGAAGCATAAGGTATCTCTTTGCTATTCCAATACAGGTCTGCTGACTTCGACTCTAAAGCACGTTCTATGGCTCAAAATGTCATCTCTGCTGTATTTTTCTAAATGATGTCCTCCCTCTCTTTTAAAAAGCCAACTGAAATAGTTCCCTACATGAAGTCCTTTCAAAATACATCGACCTGGCTCCATTCACTCCATTTATGCTAAGAATGCTCTATACTTCTGGAACTTTCTATCATTCTACCTCTCCTGTGTCTCAGCACGGAGGTGAGCATGTGCTCAAACGAACACATGTGCACACTCACACACAGCAGCACAGAGCATCCAGCGAGTGGCTCTTTATGTGATATGTGATATGACTTGAAGTTGTCCTGGGACAAGAGTCTTTGCCCCAAAGCTGTGGGGAAAGCAGCCCTTTATCCAACTTGAACACTCATTCTTCTGATTCATGATGGTTTTTCCATGCATGTTCTGCTAGGAATTACTAAATTATCCCCTCAGACTTGGCAAGCATGGCCACAGGTAAGTTCTCTGGAAACTGGAGGTGGGTTGTTGTCACGGGGTGAATAGGCATCTAGATCCAAGCTGACTCATGTGCCCGTGTTTCTCAGGATCAGCCCCATTCACACAGCTGTGTCTAGTTTTTTTCATATTTGATATTACAAATATTTACACAAATTTGCATTTTCCCAGTTTCTCAGTGATTTTATTTTTTTGAATTTTTAAAAGATGTTTATTTTTGAGTGAGTGAGAGAGAGCGTGAGTTGGAGAGGGGCAGAAGGAGAGGGGGACAGAGGGTCTGGGCTCTGTGCTGACAGCAGAGAGCCAGATGTAGAGCTCGAATTCATGAACTATGAGATTATGACCCGAGCTGAAGTGGGATGCTCAACCAACTGAGTCACCCAGGCCCCCCTCTCAAAGATTTTAACCCCCGCTTCAGGGCCCGAGTCTCACCATATCCTTTTGCTGTCTCTTCTGCTATTATCTATAGGGATCTTTCTTTGGTAGAATGGCTTTAGCTTTTGATCATGACCCAGTGTAAGAAATACATTTTATATTTCAACCCAGTACTTACATACACATACACAAATATGTAAGTTATTGAAACAAGGCTTTTCCAAAACTATACCAATCCTTCCCATATGCCAGTTCATTTTGATCTATTGTATTTTTTCTATCCCATTTCAAAATGATGCTCTTGACCCACTGTGATAAAATTGTTCACCAAACCCATCTCCTCTTCGGGGTACACAGCCAGTCTACATTTTCAAGCTTCCTTTGTGGTTTGACGTGGCCAAAGCACTGAATTCTAGCTAATAAAATGAGGTCAGGAATGATGTGTGCCTCTTTCAGGTCTGACCCATAACAACCTTCCATGTGGGAGCCACCAAGCCTTTTCCCCAGTCCACTGACCTGATGCAGGCAAATGTGATGATCTTAGAAGGCACATGTTTAAGATAGCAATGCCTCAAGATGGAGTGAGACTGAGCCCCAGCCCCTGAGTCTCTGGTTAGAACACCTATTTTGAACTTTATGTGAGGGACAAATAAGCTTCCTTTGTTTTTTAATGTTTATTTATTTATATTGTGATATATATAGAGAGAGATCATGAGTGCGAGCAGGGGAGGCACAGAGAGAGAGAGAGAGAGAGAGAGAGAGAGAGAGAGAGAGGAGAAAGAGAATCCCAAGCAGGGTCTGAGCTGTCAACACAGAGCCTGACGTGGGGCTCGATTTCACAAATCCTGAGATCATGACCTGAGCCGAAACCAAGCATTGGATGCTTAACCGAATGAGCGACCCAGGTGCCTCAGGCTTCTATTATTTTGAACCACTATGCATTTTGGGTTTATCACAGCAGGCTGCATTCTCCTAACTAATACAACCTCAATTAAACTCATCGGTTGACTCTGTTTTTACCAACTACATATGTCATCCTTTTTAATTTAAAGTTTTCCAGGTAGAGACTTTCTATAGAACTCGACACCTCTTTGTTTCCCCTGAAACCACTAGACCCACAAAGCAGCACTCCGTAATTGTAGAAACCAAAGCACCAGAAACTGTTAAACAGATTGTTGGATGCAGTTGTCAGAATATATCTCTGACAAGTATTTGGGCCCATGTTTGTAGGCCACCGGTACTTAACCTAATCGTCTTGTGCTCACAGCACAGCGTTTCTAAAAATGGCAACTATAGGTTGGGATAGTGAGAGATAACTTGATTAACAAGCATGGGGATTTCTTACTGTAGAATCTTGAATAGAGCGAAATTCCTGGCCAGGGATGCAAGAACAAGGAAAGGGATTTTGTTAGGGATGGTCAAAGCACAGCCTGTCCTTCCCCTTACTTGTAGTTTCTGAGACCCTTGGGGGTTTTACGGCCCCTGATTATTGCTCTGAAACTCTGCATAAACTCCTGGAATAAAATTAGCAAGAATGGCTGGGGGCACGCCTATGTGGCTCAGTCATTAAGCATCTGACTTCAGCTCAGGTCATGAATGATCTCACAGGTTCATGAGTTCGAGTCCCACATCAGGTGAGCACAAGCTCTGCCTTGGGTGAGCAGGAACCCCTCTTCAGGTAAAAATACGAGCCTGCCTTCAGGTGAGCCCTGCTTCTCTCTTTCTTTCTCTCTCCCAATCTCTCTCTCTCTCTCCTTCTGCCTCTCCTGGGATTCTGTCTCTCTCTCTGCCCCTCACTCACTTGTGCCCTGTCTCTCTCTCAAAAAAAAAAAAAAATTAGCATGAACAGGGAACAGGCATCCTGCTAGGCACAAAGTCCTTCATGGCCCCCAGGGAGGAAAGAATCAAGAAAAGAATCTACAGCCTTGTCGTTCTTCAACTTCCTCCCTATAGCCCTCAAGCTTCCCTCTACTTGTCTCCTTTCCTAGAACCCAAACTGAAAAAAGCCTGGTATTGCAAAACCACTTTGCTGGGCTTCTTACACAGTCATGACTTGAGAAGACTGGTTTATGTTTTCCACCTGTCACCTTCCTTCCCATCCTGCCAGGAGGGACACTAATAATGCCCGATCTCTGTAAGTTCTGAAACTTTTTATGTGCAGTCAGGGTTGAGAACCACGTTGGGAGCCTGCAGCCAGATCCAGTGCTTCTCAAACTCTCTGTGCCTATCAATCACCAGGAGATCTTTAAAAAAAAAAGTAGACTCTGTTCAGCTAGGTCTGGGCTGGACCCAAGATTCTGCATTTCTAACATGCTCCCAGATGATACCTTTGCTGCTGACCCTGGGGGCCACACTTTGGGTAGCAAGGAGCCAGATGACCTGGTCAGATTGCTCTTCATCACTGGCCTGTACAGGCTGTCATCTGGCAGAATAAGGGGAGTCGGGAATCATTTGCTTCGTCTCATATTCATCAGGGGATCTAACTCCGTTCTGCCAGGCAGGCACCGTAAGGATTAACAATCATCTCCAGACAAGGTAGGACACTTTTGCCACACTCTGACTCTTAATTGCTGGGTAGAATAAATAACCCCCTTATTAAATTGGGGGTTTATGTTCCATGACCCCCAGTGGATGGCTGAAACTGCAGATAGTAGCAGACCCTATTATATACTGTGTTTTGTCCTATGCAAACAGTCCACAACTGACGGTGGTTTGATTTAAATAAGTTTTGGACTTTCAGAGGGTGTGAAAGTGATACATTAAGTTCTGGTCTTTTTCCAGGCTAGTGGTGTGGGATGTAATCCTCTCTCATGATGTTGGGCAGAGGCAGCAAGCTGCAGCTACCAATCAGCCCCGCGATCACAAGGGTAAATGATACAACCATTCTGTTTTTCACTTTCACTGCAGTATTCAGTAAATTACAGAAGATACACATTTTATTATTATTTTAGTTTTTTTAAAATGTTTATTTATTTTTGAGTGACAGAGAGAGAGCACAGGTGGGAGAGGAGCAGATTGAGAGAGGGACACAGAATTGGAAGCAGGCTCCAGGCTCCTCACTGTCAGCACAGAGCCCCACGTGGGGCTCAAACTCACGAGCTGTGAGATCATGACCTGAACCGAAGTCAGACGCTTTACCCACTGAGCCACCCAGGCACCCAAGAGATTAGCAACTCTTACTAAATAATAAAATAGAACAATTATAACAAGATACTGTAATACAAGTTATATGAATGGGATCTCTCTCTCCAAATATCTTATTGTACTGTTTGTACTCTCACTTCTTGTGATGATGTGAGATGAAGTAACCTGAATGACACGGGCATTGTTGACATAGCCTTAGTTAAGCTACTGTTGACCTTTTCACAATAGTCAGAAGGAGGATCGTCTGCTTCTGGACCGCGGTTGACTGCAAGGTATCTGAAACCGTGGAAAGTGAAACCGTGGTTAAGGAGGGACTAGAATACTCAGGTTATGTGGTGATAGTTTTGAGATTTTTTGTTTAGCTGAACATGTTTTTTATATGTAACCATTCCGAAACCTTTCTGAAAATTTTTCCTTTGAATGTTTCTTACTCTAACAAATAACCCACCCCAGTGAATATTTTATACCATGCTTTTATTGAAGAAATCCTACAATATTGGCATTGGAGGGGATCTTGAAACCCAGTTCACCCCCTACCCTGCATTTGAGGAGACTGGAGAAACTTCAGACTCATTCCTAGTGTTGAGGTGTAATCTTCAAAATGTTAAAAACATGACTCTCATATATATATAAAATATAGAATGAACACATATCAAGGATTTTATTCCTCTCATTAATTAATGAGGGAACCAGCAAGATGGTGAGGCTGGCTCAAAGAATAGATATTTATATATAGTCAGTCAGAGGGACGCTGAAATGAATTTGCTAATAGAGACAAAGCTGGTAAATGTCTTATGAGACTGTAAAACTGAAACTTGAAAAGGGTCACCTTTTCTACTGGACAAAAATACACAAATTAAAATCTAACTTCACTGTCTTGGGGAGATAGGAAATGGCAAAGCCAAACATAAGCACATTCCCCTGTGCAATCAAATAATTCTTGGATGAGTCTGGTTAAAATGACAGCTAAGGGATAATGCAGTCATTCTTCTGCTTTGGTTCTGAGTTTTGGATAATTTTTCTTAATTCTAGACAGAACCTGAACCAGCATCAGGATCCCGGTACACTTTTAAACTTCCCTGGTCTTGGCAGATCAGCCAAGATATCACTTTTGGCAGCTGTTTTTAAGTTTTTCTCTCCCAAGACAATGATATCAGATGACAACCACATGTGTGACACATTCCCCTGGGCTTGCCCAGGGTTATCTGGGCACTCTAACACCACCCCTTTTCCTCTCACGGGAGAATGTATGTGCATATGTGTGACCCTGATGTTGTTATGGGGATATATATGTTCATAGATATTCTTTTTTATTTAAGAAACTATTCTTACACGTTGCTACTCAAACTGTTATTAGTAAAAATAAATTTTCTCATGGCTTGCATCAAAACTGACTTCAATGCATTAGCATGGCGTGGCTTGAGAAACACTGATTGATGACAGCAAAGCTCCAACATGTTTTGCAAGAATCCTCTACTGCCCCGATGGCATGTTTGTTCTGTTTCTTTGCATCTTGCCTTGCTTTGTGCTGTGGAATCTCAAATTCTTTGCACTTGGCCTGACAGCAAGAAGTGCTGGAACATATGGAGTTTGAGACACATTGAGTCATCCTTAATCATCTGCAGCTCAACAATCGCAGCACTGTGGTCACTAGAGACATGAGACCAGCTTCTAGTTCTTCACATTGTGTCTGTCAAGCCTGTATCTCAACTATCCGATGGGGATGTGGATGCATTTTTCAGACCCTTTGGGTCACATGTCTCTGTGGTTTCTCTCTGTTGAGATGAGGCACAGTCAGGCTCACAGTGTTTTCAGGATCATGGTGAGTACCTTTTCCTGGACATGTCCTGAAACTCAGGGAAGCCCTTCCCTGGCCATGTCTGTACTCTTCAACCTGGTCTCCCTGACCATGGTTGATGGGGAGGTAGAAACCCAACCCCACTGGGCCAGTTGAGGCTCTCTCTCTCTCTCTCTCTCTCTCTCTCTCTCTCTCTCTCGGAAATTTGGACCTTGAAATAGAGAGAGACAGCACTGGAAAGGTGTTGACACCAAGTGCCTGTTGAGAAACTTGGTAAACACCTTCTCCCAAGGGCCCTCGGGTTACCCTGGGGTCTACCTCATGCGGTCAGCTAACACTTCATTTGATTCTGAAAGATGCGTGAAGAATTTTTTTATTAAGTTTCACTCCACCTTTTGTTTTTGCCGTTAGTTTTGTCAAAGTTGGTTTCAGTTGCTTAAAAGTGAGAACACTTTGAGTAACAGAAGCCTCCCCAAAGTAATGAAGTAGGTGGAGGCTGACCTGGCCTCAGGCTGACCTGGCCTTAAGACTCATCTAGTCTGCTTCCTTTTGTTGTAGAAGAGAAAATCAAGGTTCGGAGAATTTTCATGGCTTATTCACAGTCATACTCATTTGGTAGTCCCCATCTTGGATGTCCAGCCCAGGGGAGCCTTCAAATCATTGCAAGTCCCACTAGCATCTGCCTGCTACCACATGACAGATGCCAAATGAGAACTGTCCAGCCAAGCTCTTCCCAAATTCCTGATCCAAATTCCCCTTCTACATTTCTGTGGTCCAAATAAATTATTGTTGTATGCCAATAAGTTTTGAGATTGTTTCTTATTCAGCCATAGTGATGGTAACTGTCTCCCCTTGATGCTCCTCTACTGTCTCTCTCCATTCTTCTATTTGTCCATCCAATTCCTCCATCCAGCCAGAATTTTAAAAGATCTGACTCTCATGGAATTGGTGCCTTAAAGACAAATCAGTCCCTGTCCATGGCCTTGCAAAGTGTCCAGAGAATAGGGGAAGGGGAAAACCATCACGAGTAAAACAGCTCAAACCATAAAAAACATAAAAGAGTGGCAAGAAGGCATGCACAGTAAGCTTTGGAAACTCCACATTAGGAGTGGCTAAATCTGACTGGCAAGTAACATAGCGAAGTTCCTGGCTCTCATGAGTGGACATCCCAAGGGAGGAGATAGTCAATAAAGGAATAAACAACTAACCAAGGGAATACATTGGCAAAGGGAGGATGGGGTGGAGTGGGTGAGGCTGCAGCATGGGAAGCCAATTATGAGACTGAGGTAAAGTCCGGATGAGAGAGGAAGAGGGAGAAGACTGGGTGAGGGAGAACGGAGAGAGGCTGACAGGAGAGCCAAGCACCAGCAGGCACTGGACTGGGTTTGGCTGTGTATCAAAGTGGCTGGCTGGATTGTGGGGCCGACATCATTTCTGGGCTCTTCCACCTTCTTGGTTGTAAGTCACTTTGCCCATCCAAGGGCCCACCCTTGGATTCTCCGTGATGACCTCCATATCAAAACTTGCCTTTGGGAAAGATTCTAACAGAGTCATCCACATGAAGGTGTCTTTTTGTGGGACATCAGTTGTCTAAGATTTATTTTTTTTTTTTAAATTTTTTTTTCAAAGTTTATTTATTTTTGGGACAGAGAGAGACAGAGCATGAACGGGGGAGGGGCAGAGAGAGAGGGAGACACAGAAACGGAAACAGGCTCCAGGCTCTGAGCCGTCAGCCCAGAGCCTGACGCGGGGCTCGAACTCACGGACCGCGAGATCGTGACCCGGCTGAAGTCGGACGCTCAACCGACTGCGCCACCCAGGTGCCCCTATTGTTGTCTAAGATTTAAACTAAAGGAGTGAAGCCATGAGGGTCAGAATGTCTAGAATTGACAAAAGGGGAGTTGTATATGACTTAAATCAGCTTGAGTCAAAAAGGGATGAATGCAGTAGGGCTACATAAAGAGCCATCTAAGACCCTCCCCCCCCCCCCACCTCCTCTTTCTTCTCTGGGTTTCTTTGTCTTTTCTCCCTGCTTCTCTCTGTAGCTCTGAAACGTTTTTCTCTTTTTCAGGTTGAATGGCTTTTTTTTTTTTTATGTCTTTGAGCACATGGGCCCAACATGGCACCCCCAAAGGGTGTCCTTGGTCCCAAAGTCTGTATCACCTTACACATCCATCCCCTGTAGCTAAGTACTGAAACAGCTGAGTCCTGCTTCCAAGTTTTGGTCAAGAGGCCGTAGCCCAGCTTGGATCCACCCTCCCCTAGTACACTGAGCTGTAGGAAAGTTTGGCCAATCAGGAAGAGGTTGTCAGTAGGTTATCTCTGAGCGGAGCCCTGCATGGAGAGGAGACAGTGGTCACCTCTACTGCACTAGAGGTGAGCTTCTGTGTGGAGGGCACCCTGCATGCAGATTCTACCTAATATCTGATTACCTATAAGGCCAAATTTGTCCTCAGGAACCATTCTGGACACTATTGGCAGCTATTGCTAGGAACATCCTCCCCTTAGCTACACTGTTCCAAAAGGAGATGAAAAGGATCTGTGACAGCTGGTGGTTTGTTTTTATTCTTTTAAGTCTCAGATAACTGTAGTTGTCTGTTAATTAGCCTCCAGGAAGCCCTCCTTTGCTTTGCTTCCTGTGATGGACCGATGAGCATTTAAGCCTAGACATGGTGGCACCTTCACTGCATTTTTTCTTGCCCTGTTTTCCCAGAAGTTAAGGTCGAGGCAGCCCCTGTTGACTTGGTTGCTTCGATAAAGAAGAGAGTCTGGTACTTCTGAGAAAATCCTGCCCACTCAACCCCCAGAGAGGGGCAGGGCACTAGCCTGCATTGAGCTCCTATTATGTGCCAGGCACTGTGCTAGGAACCCTTCGGTCACCCTCCTCTATTGATCTCATAGTGATGATGTGATGCACAGCAGAGAGAAGTCCCATGTGGTGAGTGGGTTTGTAGCCACGTAACTTCTTACTTAGATATCACTTTTTTTTTCCTGTACATGGAATCATCACAGTTCCTCTCGTTTCTTGGAGCATGAGGTAAAGGCACAGGGCTACTGGAGGCCTTTTTTTTTTTTTTTTTTTAAGTAACACAACTGTATTAGAAAAGAACCCACCCTTAAAATCCTTTTGCACTTCTAAGCAGGGATGGTGTCCACGTGTGGGGGCTTTGCTGTGGGGGAGTTACTCTTTTGCAAAGGATGAGGGATCAGAAGAGAAACTTCAAATGAAACATCTAAACGTCTTTTGTTTGAACTTAAGTGTGCTTCCAAAGAGCTTTAACATGTTAGTACCTTGCCCCTTGGAATGGAAGAATTCCTTCAATTGGCTTTAAAGAGCAAATTGCACAGACATTCTCACATTGACTAAACATTGGTTAGTGGCTGTAACGAAATTTCTAGTCACTTCAGAGCCCTCAGGGATTGAACCCAAGTTTCCCATGCTGGGGAGGCTGCCAGGAGAAAGGCGAGCAGCCATTAATAGTAGATAGCTGAATTTATTGACCACCTCAATAGCACAAGGCACCTTATTTGGTTTTTCACAATGATCCTAAAATGTAAGCGGTGTTATTGTAACTTTAGGAAGAAGGGCACTCTAGATTCAGAAGTTAAATAACGTGTTCTGGAGGAGCATTAAAATGCAGAGCTGAAGGGTTGTGGATTCAAATACTGGTGTATGGCTTTTTAGGTGTGGGATCTTAGCCTCAGGTTTCTCATCAAATTTTATCAGTGCAAAAAGAGATGATAATGGTCAAAGCCACCTATGTCGGTTATGTTTGGGTGAGGTTGAAATAAGATCCTGTATGTTTGGCTCCTGCTCTGACTACCCCATAAGGCCAGGCAGCTCACAAGTGGAAAGCCTGGGACTTGACCCCAGGGCTGTTGGACTCACAGCTTGTGGCATTCTACGCTGCCTTCCATGGGGTGGGGGTGGGGGGATTTTGATTCCAAAATGAAGATCGACTGGGGTCAAGGAAAAAGTTTGGGGTTCAGAGCCAGTTAAGTTTGATTAATGAGTAACAATCTCCCGCTCCCCATATAGCCACACATACCTGTTTATTTGAGAACATGAGTGCATAGATTTAAGGAGAATTCTATTCAGATAGGGCAAGAAAAATCATACCCTGATGTGGAATGTATACTTATCGACAGATGTTAGTTCTGCTAGGCAATCTTTTTTTTCTTATTGTTTTTCTGTATAAATCAACTTCATTGAGATATAATTTACATATAATAAAATGCCCCCATTTTAAGTTTGATGAGTTCTGACAAATGTATACAGCTGTGAAACCACCACGATAATTAAACTATGAAGCATTCCTATCATCCCAGAGAGTTCTCTCCTGCTTTTTTTTGTGGCCAATTTCCCTACTCCCAACCATAAGTCTCCACTGACCTGCCTTCTGTCTCTATAGAATCTGACTGTTCTAGAATTTCATATAAATGAAGTCATACACTTTGTACTCTGGTTTCTGGTTTCTTTTGTTGAGCATAGTGTCAGAGATTCATCTGTGTTGTTTTGTTTATCAGCCGTTTATCCCTTTTTCTTGCCCTGTAGTATATCCTTGTGTGCATACCCATACCTGTTAACCCATTCATCCTGACGGGCAATCATTCAGCAAAGCTTAAAGTCATACAGAACTACCTTAGCCCTGGGCAGCGAGGACTCCTCCCTTGACCGTGGGCTTTGGAGGACCTCCCTTTGTCCTTCCTTCAGACATGTCCTTCCTCATGAGGGGAAATGGCTGTGGGACCAAGGAGACATGGCCATCTGGAACCTTGCCTAAGTACCCAGAACCAGACAATCCCCTGCTCAAACGGCCCTGAATCTGCTGCCAGGCCTGCATAAGCCTTTCCCCTAGATCAGTCCTCCTGTGGGTGTATGGTGGCTATAGACTAACTGTATTCCCCTCAAATTCATATATTGAAATTTAATCGTCGATGTGTTGGGAGCTGGGGCTTTGGAGCGGTGACTAGGTCCTGAGGGTGAAGCCCTTATGAAAGGGATTAGTGCCTTCTACAAGAGGCCTCAGTGAGCACCCTGGTCCCTTCTACCACATGAGGACACAGTGAAAAGATGGCTGTCTACGAACCAAGAAGTGGGCTCTCACCAGACACCAAATGTGCCACCGTCTTGATCTTGGCAGCCTCCAGAACTGTGAGAAATAAATTCATGTTGTTTATAAGCTACCCAGTCTATAGTATTCTGTTATAGCCACTGGAATGGACTAAGACAACAATGCTATACCCCTAAGCTTGAAGGCTGGTGGTCTGCGGGTGTGGGGAGGGCACATGGACCTTGGATGTGCAGGTTGAGTTGCCTGTGTTCATGCATGCAAGTCTCCTCATGGGAACATAAGTGGGGGCCTGCTGCAGGCTGAGAGACTTGATTTGTATTCACTCCTCAGTCCACAAGTGTTAGGGGTGGGCCTGTGGCCATAGAAGCAGGAGAAGAAGGGAGAAAGAGATTCTTAAGAAGAAATAAAAATTATAAAGAGACAGAAAACCAATTTTAGAGGTCACAGAGCAGAGGGTTGTAGAATTAGACATGATTTTAGACTTCATGTTCTCTCATTCTTTAATTTCACAGATGAGGACCACTGAGGTCCAGAGAGGTTAAATGACTTTTTCAAAGTTGCACAGCTAGTTAGAGGTAGAACCAAGTTAAGAATTAAGAGTTTCTAGTTCCTAGGCCAGATTTCTTTTAATATATACAAGAGCAGGGGCACCTGGGTGGCTCAGCTGGTTAAGTGTCTGACTTTGGCTCATGTCACGATCTCGTGGTTCGTGGATTTGAGCCCCACGTGGGGGTCTGTGCTGGCAGTTCAGAGCTTAGAGCCTGTTTCAGATTCTCTCTCTTTGTCCCTCTCCCATTCACGCTCTGTCTCTCTCTCTCTCTCAAAAATAAATAAACATTAAGAATTTTTAAAAAATACATACAAGAGCAGTGGTCTTCAAACATTATTGTTTGCATATCCCCTAAATTATTTTTGTTAAACTGTGAACTCCCTTCACTTATTTTGAGGTTCACTTCTGAAATATTTTTAATCATACCTTAAAAAAACTGCAAAGGACTTAATTTCCAGCATATTGCAAATATTGTCATTTTAAAATCAAATTGTTATGTCACACTTGGAAGTGGAATCTAAATACCGGAGCCATTTGCTGCTCATGAACATCCATTAAAAAAAAATACGTGAACAAGCTCTTAATAGAAATTTTATGTCATTTCTTTTTCCTCTTTGAACTTGAATTTTCTTTCTATTCTCCCCAAGAAATTGTCCTAATATACTTCATGCTTGAGAGGTTTTTATTTCTCGCTCTATTACATTTTCCTGCGCACACACGCACACACAGAAATTACACATCTCCATTTTCTGTGTCCTTTCATTCATTTATTAAACAAATATTTGTTGAGTGCTCATTATGTGCCAGACATCGGTCTAGATGCTGTTCTAGTAAACAAAACACAAAAATCTCTGCTCCCATGGAACTTACTTTATTGCGAGAAGAGAAACCAGGCAAGGAAAGGAGATACATAATGTCAGATGGGAGGTGGTGTTGGGCATTTCAGTCCCTGAAAAGGTGACTTTTACCCAAGAGCCAAAGGAAGTAAAGGCTCCAGTTATGTGAACATGAGGGAAGGAGCATGTTACACGGAGGAAATAGCTGGTGCAAAAACCCTGACACTGGACTGTGACAGTTATGTTTGGAGAAGAATCAGAGGGCCAGCATGGCTGGTGCTGGGAGATGGAGAATGGGGGCCCCTGGAGATGAGTTCAGAGGGCACGAGTAGTAAGATTACGTAGGGCCTTGTAGGATATGTTAAGTATTTTTAGCTTTGACTAACTGTGGAGGATTTTGATCAAAGAGATTATGTCATCTGGCTTATTTTCACAAAACTTCTGTGGTAGCCATATTGAAAATAGACTGCAAGAAGGGAGTATGAGCCAAGGTATGGACAGCTTTTAGGGAAGGTGCTGGATGTCTTTCATTTGCTCTTCAGATCTACTCTCCACCTTTCTCTACCCTTCTTGCACCCTGGGAGGTTGATCTCTAAGGATTACATCAATGGGCTGTTTGTTTTCTGGCTTCCAGGGAGGAGGTTCAGCTAATAGGGACCAGTAGGAGATGAGAGGGAGGGAGGGGAATGAGACTGGGGCATTTATTCCATTTGTTTCACTGGTTCCCTCCCTAATGAATCACTGCAGGTTGGCTGTGTCCCTCTATCTAAGGCCATAACTCCTGTTGGGTAGTAGTGTTCCTCTTATAGCTACCCTTTTGGGGTTCTGGTAACTGTCTTCTTCCATTGCTCCTTTAGGTCTAGAGGTAGCCATGGCATCCCCTTCATGTGAGTCCTTGGTGCTTCATCATCCCTTAACCCTGGCCACATGTTTGCCAACATAGCCCCTTAATTAAACTCTCTTTAGCCACCCTCATCGTGCCCTCTATTTCCTCTTGGGGCTCTGGCTCTTTCAGTTATTTATTGCTGGGTCAAAACCCACCCTAAAACGTCATGGCTTAAAACAATCAGAATCATTTATTTGCTCACGATTTTATAATTTGGACAAGGCTTGGCAGGGATACCTCATCTTCACCCCATGTGGCCTGGGTAGCCTGGGCTGGAGGATTCACTTCCAGGATGGCTCACTCGTATGACTGGCAGCTTGGTGCTTGCTGTTGTCTAGGAGCTCAGCTGGGGCTGTCGGCCGGGGGCTTTGATTCTCCTCCAAGTGGGCTGTTAGGGCTTCCACACGGCGTGGAGGCTGGGTTCCAAGAGGCAGGAAGCAGAAGCTGCCAGCTTTCCTAAAGCCTAGGTCCGGAACTGGCACAGCATTGCTGCTTCTATGTGTAATTGGCTACAGTGGTCAGAGGCCAACGCCAGATTCAAGGGGGTAAAAAGGAGCACAATGAATCTATGGCCATCTTTAACACACCATGCCAACTGAGACAGGAGGCTGCTGCCATAATCCGGGAGGGAGACAATGATGGCTTGAACCAGGGTAAAAGAGGCTGGACCCTGCTTATAGTTTGAAGGCAGCTAACGGGGTTTGCTGACTGGAAGTGAGGTGTGAGAGAAAGAGAAGAGTTGTGCTAATCTGTGTCTTCTGAGAAGCAGATGCCCAAATGGAATTAAACATGTAAGGATTGTATTCATATTATTTCCAGTGTGAAAGGAAATCAGGAAGGAGCCAGAGAAAGCTGGGCCAGCCATCAGACTGTGATGGCAGTCTGATCCTGGATGGAAGGGAGAGGGAGAGAAGGTTGGACGGAGGTCCAAGGCCACCATGCAGTCTAAGGAAGTTTCAGCAAAGCCCTTGGAAAGTTCCTGAGCCAAAGTTGGCCAGCAGAGGAATCTTGTGTCTCCCAGGAAAGGGTCTGACTCAGTATCCCTGCCACACTCAATGATTGGTGGGGAGTAGTCCATGGAAGGGGTGGCCTCAATGCAAGTGCAATCATGGGTTCAAGCACAGCATGTGGGGTTCTCAATTACACTCCCTGTATAGGAGGTCTGTAAGGCACATTCTCATGGCTGCCTCAGAGGACAACCCTAAGGTTTTGACCTGCGCAGCTAAAAGGATAAGAAGCCTGCGGGAAGAGCTGCTTTGAGGAGGAATATCAGAAGTATGGCTTCAGACATGTTAAGTTTGAGATACCTATTGCACACCCAGTAGAAGTATCAAATAGGCAAATGGATAAACATGTTTAGATTTGGGGGGAGATGTTCATGTTATAGAGAGCAAATTATGGTCAGTAAGACTCTAAGTTAACATCTTGTCTTGATGAAGCTAGCACGAAATTGATCAAAACAGCATAGATACCAAATCTTGGTAAGCAAAATGTCAATTACTAAGCATAAAAGTAAAATTTTATTGCACATGCATCTTTTTATAAGACATATCTGTGAATGAATATTACTTATCACTAGGAAAAGCCAGATTTCAGAATCAACTGTGTTCCCATTTAAGAGCCCAGAAATCTTGCTCACAGAAAAACGCAGATCAGAGTAGAAAGAATTTTATTTACAGTAGCGTTGTTTGGTTCTCTAAACCCCTTCTGCATCCTCTGCCACGGATCCTGTAGTAGTAAACTATTATCAAAAATCACTTCTAGGGCACCTGGGTGGTTGAGTCAGTTAAGCGTCTGACTTCAGCTCAGGTCATGATCTCACGGTTCATGGGTTCGAACCCCACATTGGGCTCGGTGCTGACAGCTTAGAGCCTGGAGCCTGCTTCAGATTCTGTGTCTACTTCTTCCATTCACACTCTGTCTCTCTCTCTCAAAAATAAATACACACTTAAAAAAAATCCCTTCTGATTATCAGGTCTTCCTGCAGCTTTGGTGAAAGCAAAGAACTGGACACCACCTGGCTCGCAACAAGCTTCGTTACTGAATGATGAGAGTTATTTACTTTGTCAACACCAGCCCCAAATTTGAAATTGAACCTCAGTTTGATGCCTAAGACATTTTTACTGTCTGGGACAGTGCCCCAGTATAAGGTTCTGGAAGGATGAGAGGTGGGCCTCATTTCAGCAGAGTGGAAGAGGGGCAGCTGCAAAAAGGGAGGTAGCAAAGGTAGGTTTGCATGTCCTTAGGCAGATTTCAGTCTGAAACTTGAGTCCCTTGAAACCCTCTTGCATGCAGGATGGAAAATCTTCTCATATTTTAGTTTGCACAGTAAGAAGCAGAGTGGTTGGGAAGGTCCTTGGATAAGGCACCAGGGTTTATTTAGAAGGTGACTGGAGCAGCCCTTCAAAGCATGTCAACATAGGGCCACTTTGGAGAGCTGATCTGAGAGGCCCTGAACTGATGCAGGGTGAGGTCTGTCCCTCAGCCTGGAAGAAGGAGATTCTGTTTTCCTGGTGTCTCTGTGCTGAAGAATAAAAGCTCAGGCTTCAGCCAGGGCCAGAGTAAGGTGGGAAGGCTAGAAAAATCAAGAAACCAAACTGATATTGGTGCTGGGCAGGGGTGGGGGGGGTGGCCCAACGTAGAAGATGGAGAGCTTTTAAGAACCTGAGCAACGTGGGGTGCCTGGGTGGCTTGGTCGGTTAAGCTTCCGACTTCAGCTCAGGTCATGATCTCGCGGTCTGTGAGTTCGAGCCCTGTGTCGGGCTCTGTGCTGACAGCTCAGAGCCTGGAGCCTGCTTTAGATTCTGATTCTTCCTCTTTCTCTGCCCCTCCTCTGCTCATGCTCTGTGTCTCTTTCTCTCGCTCTCAAAAATAAATAAAACATTAAAAAAAAAAACACCTGAGCAATGAGGTATGCCACTTCAAGCCAGTTTCAAAGACTGGGGCTGTGTGTATGCAATGGGGGTAAATCTGAGTTTGGAACTGCCCTGAAAGGTTGCATGAGGAGAAAAGATAGTTAGGATGGGAGGTGGAAAAATTACTTAATCTTAAGAGCTCTGGCTCCTTAGGAGATCCCTTCTTGTTCCCTTCAGTGCCCTAAAGTTTCCCCCAGTGAAGGTGGCCCAGCACCTGCTAGGGAGCCACCCCAGCCCCATTCTCTCTTTCTTGGTGTTGTGGAGACATCACTGTGTTCAAGTCAGAAGACCAACGATAGACCTGCATCTGTCCTCCGCTGGCTGTGTGGTCTTCGGAAAGCTCTGTTCTGAGTCTGGGCTTCCTTAACTCGAAACTGGGAACGAAAATATTTGCTTCTGCTGCTTAAAAAAAAATTTTAGGGGCACTTGGGTGGCTCAGTCAGTTAAGCATCCAACTTCGGCTCAGGTCTGGATCTCACGGTTCTTGAGTTTGAGCCCTGCATCCGGCTGTCTGCTGTCAGCACGGAGCCTGCTTCAAATCCTCTGTCCTCTCCCCACCCCTGCCCTTCCCCTGCTTGTGCTTGCTCACTCTCTCTCAAAAATTAAAAACAAAACACATACAAAAAAGTTAACAGCGATTTTATTATTCTGCTGCTTTTTAATGTCTTAAAAATCAAAGGTAAATTTCTGCAAATGTGCTTTTCAAATCATAATGTTCTATAAAATCGAATTGCATGGGCAGTTCAATTCAGTATCAGTGAGTACTCCCTCTGTGCCGGGGACCATGGGTGGGGCAAGTTAGACACAGAATGTGAGGGCAGAAATGGCCTAGGGTGAGAGGCAGGAGCTGATAAGACTCAAGGGAAGAATAAGAGACACTGTGAAGCAACCTGGGGAAAAGTGGGATGAAGACCTTGCAGGCCGAGGCAGAGGACTGAGAATATTTAGGTTAGTTTAGGTTAGAACGTTTATTCCGTGCCCCCCCACCCCCCCCACTATTTGAAATTTTCTGGCCATGAGCAGTCATACACATATGTCCTTATACATTTCTCCAACTATTTTCTGAATATAAATAATATGAGATCAATGAACCAAAAGGCCCTTTCTAGGCCTTTTAATTTATAATACTATATTACCCTCCAAAAAGTTGGGTCGCCATCTCCTGTAAAGAGTGTTGGCTTTATCACACCCTTCCCTGGAATCTACAATGATTTTTTTGTGCAAACATAACAAGATGATCATTTCTGATGATGGCGCTTGATCCGTGATTTACGATATGACCCCAAATTCTCTTTTTAATCTTGTTTCCATCTCGGACGTGGTAGAGAGTAATAGGGACACAGCTCTAGAGGAGGCTACTTTGGAATGAATCCTGCCTGGGTCTACCACTTTGTAGATGCAAAGGTGACTGAGCCTTTCCATGCTTCTGTTTCTTTTATCTCTGGGGGGAGTGATCCTATGAAAAATTTGGGGGAGGTTCATGTTTGGTTTTCAAATTTTTCTATGATGATTATACATTATGTGTGTTATAAAATGTTATTGGTTTATGTGATTAGTCTCTTTGGGGGGTCAATGTCCGCCATCAGGATAATGAATCTGCAGTGTCCTGGACAGAGGAGTTCAAGGTGGGGAAAGCAAGATGGGAAGGGCTGAGATGCTGGTGGTAACAGTGAGAAGGGAGAGTGTCAAGTATAAGAATGAATGGTGGGGAGCCTGGATGTTTCAGTTGGTTGAGTGGGTGGCTTCGGCTCAGGTCACGATCTCACAGTTCATGAGTTTGAGCCCCGCATCTTGCTCAGTGCTGTCAGCAAAGAGCCTGCTTCAGATCCTCTGTCCCCCTCTCTCTCTGTACCCCCCCCCACTCTCTTTCTCTCAAAAATAAATAAAAACATTAAAGAAAAAGGAATGAGTAGTGGATGAAGGTGGTCTTGGGGAGGTAATGTACAACATGACAACAGTAGTTAACAATACTGTGTTGTATACTTGAAAGTTGTGAAAAGAATAGGTCTTAAAGGCTCTCATCACAAGAAAAAAATCTGTAACCATGTGAGGTGATGGATGTTAGCTAAGTTTATTGTGGTGATCATTTAGCAATATATACACATATACACCTTAAACTAGTACAGTGTTAGATGTCAATGATATCTCAATAAAACTGGAAAAAAATTTATACAACCTAGCTTAAGGAATGCATACTATTTATGTGTTACATTTTAAAAATAAGTGGAATGTAAGTTTAATACCATTGTTATTTATTTATTTAAAAATTTTAAAAATATTTATTTATTTTTGAGATAGAGACAGAGTGTGAGCAGGGTAGGGGCAGAGAAAGAGGGAGAAACAGAATCTGAAGCAGGTTTCAGGCCCAAACTCATGAACCGGAAGATTATGACCTGAGCTGAAGTTGGATACTTAGCCGACTGAGCCACCCAGGTGCCCTGAAAAATGTTTTTAAAATGAGAGAGAGTGGAAAAAAACATTTTTAAGTGAGGGCGTGGATGGGGCGGGAGGGGGTGAGGTCAAGGTTCCCTTGCCAGTATGCTTGGGGCTTCCCTCTGTGCACTTTCCTTTCCAAGTCTGGGGGATGCTGAACTCCTCCACACTGACTCTGCCTGTGGGAAAAATGTTGGGCTTGTTCAGAATGCAAGGGAACACTGGCTTTTATTGGTAGCTCACTGCACCATTGGTTTCATCCCAGCTTCAAAAATGTTCTTTTAATGGCAAATGCCATTTTGATGAGACCATGTCTTTCTTGTCCTCTCCCTTTCTTCTCCCCTGACTCTTCTTACCTCCTTTATTACTGTGTTGTTGGGTGTGTACCATGGGGAAACACCATGGCAGGTTGTTAAAGAGACAACATGAACCTCACTCTTCAAAGGACACAGAACACCTCCAATCCCTCCTTGCTTCTTTTCCCAGAAGACTTTGGAAACCACATGACAAAGGAAGAAGAGAAGGAGTCCCCTGGTTGTTGGGGGACCTCCTGTCACATGCCAGGTAGTGTGCTAGACACTTGTACCTACATTTTCACATTTAATGCCCTCAACAACCACAGGGGTGAGTATCATCCTTTCATTTGACAGGTGAGGAAATTGGCTCAGAGACTTTTGACAACTGGTGCAAGGCCATAAATGTAGAGGTTTGAAGACGAGTCTGTGTGGCTGATGTCTGACCCCACTCGGCCTTCAGTATCTTTCAATTTGTTGGCCAAGGGACTATGGGGACCCATGTTCATCCCTCTCCTGCTGTTTTGAGGGGCTCATTTTTAATTATTCTCAGAGGTAAGTAAGGGTTATGGAAGTGAAGTGATGAGCAGAACGCTTCCATGGGTTCCTGTAAGCTGTTGCCTTTGAAAGGAATCATACACATTCGTCTGGGTCATGGAGGGCAATGTTGTCCTTGGACTGACAGAAGTTTAGGAAGGGCTGAGAACTTTCTCAAGTGACTTCCTCTGTCAGAGTCTTTAGGGCCATGTTGATGATCTGACTGGATTACCTATGGCATGAGGAAAGCCAGACATGGTTCAGCAGGAAACCTAGTGTCCTAGCTTTCTGTGGAAAACCTTGGAAGCCATGTTGCTGTGGCAACTGTGGCTTCTGACTCCGCTTTTGGTGATAATGAGAAATGGATTGATTGGAGGATGTTGTAGCTTAATGGAAGTTACCAGGTTCTAGGCTCACTTGGTCTTATCCATGACGTGGCTTCTTTCAGGTTTCTGTTGATTAGCCCTCTTGAGAACAGTGGAAGCTTGCTACTCTGCAGCAGCCTGAAGTGTCTCCCAGGACAGCCTGGGAGTCCTGAGGTGGTGGTGGCTGCCATGAGAACTGCAGGCAGGCTCAGTCACACTGCACTCAGCACTTGGGGGCTTCAGAGAGCCCTGGTCCTACCACCTGATACCCCAAGAAGTTGTGTTTCTTGTTGAGGGAGAGGAGAACATTCTCCCTGGCTCTCAGCTCCCCAGGGGCTGACAGGGACTATTAAGGCCATACATCCCTTGGGTCCCTCCCAGAGGGGAGCTCCAGGAAGCTCTCCTGTCAGGATGGGTAGGAGGCTTCCCTCTGGGAGTCCATGACATCACATCCACACCTTATGCCTGATTTTATCTCATTAAGTTGAAATGATCTGCCACTGAGATTAAGGACAGATCATTAGAGGCAGGTAGGGGAGACTGTCCCTAGCACCTGGCATGGTGCCTGGGCACAAGAGATGCTCTGCCATTGGAGGCCTGTTTGTTGAACAGAGAGGACTGCCCTCAGGGACTCAGATTCTTTCTAGCTTCCAGATCTGCTTGTGTCCTCATGGCTGCAAGATGGCTGATCCATTCCTACCCTTCATCTCCACATTATAGATAGGTAAGAAACACAAATGGAGAAAGAGGAAAGTACAACCTTTCTGCCAGAAGTCCCTGGCAGATCAGTATTGTATGGCTATCTCTAGGCAGCAAGGGAGTCTGGGAAGGTATGTGTTCTCACCTGGGCTTCTTGTCCTCTTAAACAAAATAAGGCTCTTTTAGTCTGTAGGAGAGCTTATTAGTTTCCTAAGGCTGCCATAACAAAGCACAAACTGGGTGGCTTAAACTACAGAAATTTATTGTTTCTGAGTTCTGGAGGCCAGAAGTCCAAGATCAAGATGTTGGCAGGGTGGATTCCTTTTGAGGGCTGTGGGAGGTAACCTGTTCTGTTTCTCTTGTAGCTTCTAGTGGTCTGTTGGCAACCTTTGGATTCCTTGACTTGTTCTTTGGCATCACCTTGACCTCTGTCTTCATCTTCACATGGTGTTCTCCCTGTGTGCACATCTGTGTCCAAATTTCCCATTTTCGTAAGGACATCAGTCATATTGGATTAGGTGGATTGGGCCTAATCTAATGACCTCATCTTATCTTGATCATCTGCAGAGACCCTACTTTCAAATCAAGTCACATTCACAGGTATTGGAGGCTAGGATTTCAACACCCTTTTGGGGAACATAGTTTAACCTATAATAGGCAGTTTTCAAATATGGCTTCCAAGTTCTTCAACACTCGTCCTGTCAAGAGGTGAGGTCTGTGCTCCCCCCGCCTTGAATCTGATTGCTTGTGTTTGTGTTGATTATTAGAATATGGTAGAAGTGACTTCAAAACTAGGTCATAGAAGGCCTTGCAGCCCCCTTTTGGCTCTCTCAGGATGCTCTAGAAGAAGCCAGTCACCACGGTAGAAGTCTGGCCATCCTGGAGAGGCTATGAATAAGAGCTCCAATCTTTGGTCCCAGCTGAGCTTCTGGCCAACAGCTGGCATTAATGCTTGCTTGGTGCATGTGCCATCTTGGACATCTGGCCCATTTGAGCCTTCAGATGACTAAAACCTCAGTTGGCTTCTGACTGCAACCACGTCAGAGGCTCCAAACAAGAACTGCTCAGACAAACCCTTCCTGAATTATTGACTCACAGAATCATGAACAAAATCAAACTATTGTTTTTTAGGCCCCTAAATTTGGTAAGTTGTTGCCCAGCACTAGAAAACTATAATAATCAACAACAAGAAGAAAATGAATATTGGTCAACCAATAAGAGCACTGGGAGCTCCAAGACTCAGGGAGAATCATCACCAGGAGGGTGGCCTTTATGGAGCCCCTTATCAGAGGTCCTGTGTTTCTAGGTTTCCATGGAAGTTGGGTGATGTTCCTTCGTGCTGAGACACCCGGTTGAGACAAACCTACATTTGAGTGTCCCAAATGGTGGCATCATCGGAATGTTCAAGGAATCATTTTTGGGGGGAGAAATTCTACCAGGGATTATTGCTGTTGACTGTTGTAATGAAGCCAGTGATCCCTGGCTTGCCCTACCATCAACAGGCTGCTTTGCCTGACCCAGGGTACATTGTCACTGGAGAACACAGTGCTAGCTTCTGTTTCACTGAGAGGTAGGTCCTCCCTTCCCCCATTTTATAAGCAAAGGCTCCATGGGTAGCATGTTCCTGGTAGACCCTGAATTCTACACCATCATTTTTACTTTCCTGGTTTATTCTGGGGGCCCCAGAGCCAGACTCTGCCTCTCAAATGATGGGTAAAAGTAAGAGCTTGTCTTGGAAGAGAATGTTTGGAACCTGCTGAAGGTCATTCTGTGCTGACCAACTCACCTGTAGGTGTGGGCAACTGTTACTGGTGTCCAAGTTCCACCGCATTTCTGTCCATGTGGCTGTCCTTTTCTGTGTGCTCTCCTAGGTCTCAGGGCTCATCATTTCTCTTGTATCTCTTATTCATACTGTGTCTAAGCCAAATCCTTGCTTTGCTTGACCTTTATTCTATTCTTCCTGACTTCTTCATATTTAAGTTCATGCTTTAATCAATTTCCCCAACAGCAGTTGCCAAGCAACTTCCCTTCCCTTCTATAGGTTTCTCCTAAAATCCCATCTGTTTCATCAAGCCCTTTGCTCAGTTGCACTGCTGATCTTGAGTTTTTGTTCGCGCTGTATTGAAACTATAGATTATAAACCAAAGGGATGCTACATAGCAGGACACAGAGTGGTTAGGGCACAGGCTTTGGTTGTCAGAGAAGCCTGGGTTCAGATTCTGGCTCTGCCACATATGAACTGTGTGACACTGAGCAAGTTCTTTCACTTTCCAAACCTCAGTTTCTTCATCTGTAAAATGGGCGTCGCAAATTGTATTTTCTAAAGATGGCTGCCACAATTCCTCCCATCCCACATTTTTTTCTCAAAAGCTGGGATGGAAGTTCTGGCCTTTGAATCTGGATGTTTGCGACTTGCTTGTAACCAACTGAGTGCAGTGGAAATAATGCCACATTACTTCAGAGGGTAGGTCAGAAAAGGTGATGCAACTTTGTTGCCTCACTTGCTAGAACTCACACTGGAGCCATGAGCTGCCGTTAAGCTGTCTGGCTGCCTAGAACCCACCAGGCTGTGAGGAAACCCAAATGAACTCATGTGAGAAACAATACTGAGAAGCTCCAAAAGTACAGTCAATCCTCACTATATGTGAATTTTGTATTGGTGAATCTCCTTCGTTGCCATAATTTGTGTGTAAACCCCCATCAGTACTTGCAGTGCTTTTGTGGCCATTTGGGGACATGCACATAGTGGCAAATACTTGAGTCTCACCATACACACATTCCCAGCTGGGGTCCAACAAGGAGATGCTCTGCTTTCTTGTTTCAGCTCTCATACTGTAAACAAATGTCCTTTTTGTGGTCTATTTAGTTTCCATGTGTGTGGTGTTTTTTTTTTGGCATTTTTGTGCTTTTGGTTGGTGATTTGCTATTTAAAATGGCCTTCAAGTGCAATGCTGAAGGGCTGTCTAGTGTTCCTTAGTGCAAGAAGTCTGTGCTGTGCCTTATGGAGAAAATACATGTGTTAGATAAGCTTCCATCAGGCGTGAGTTATAGAGTTGTTGGCTGCGAGTTCAATGTTAATGAACCAACGATATATATCAAATAAGGTGTCTTTAAGCAGGAACACACATAAAACCAAGGTACTGTATTGATCGGTTGTTGAAAACATTGTGACCAAGAGGCTTGCAGGAGCCTAACCCTGAATTTCCCTCAGGAGCAATGGTTCAACTTTTGCTAATTTAGTGTTCCCAGTGACTTTATAGAACATAACTACCTCCAGTAATGAGAATTGACTGTACATGAACAGAGTGGATGCCCAGTCAGCCCCCAGCTGCTGCAGACTCCTACAGTTCCAGCTTCACTCACTGTGTGACCGTGGCTGCATGAATGACCCCATGCAGACAGCCCGAGAGCCCGCCGAATTCCTGACCCTGAGAAACTGAGATATAATCAGCTTGTTTTTAAAGAAAAATATCTTTAATATCTTGTTATCATTTTATATTTATAAGTCTTATATGATTATTTGTTTATATGTAAAAATATTTTTTATTTATTTTGAGAGAGAGTGTGTGCGCACATGAGCAGTGGGGGAGGGGCAGAGAGAGAGGAGACAGAATCCCAAGCAGGCTCCCCACTGTCAGCGCAGAGCCCAATGTGGGGCTTGAAATCATGAACCACGAGATCATGACCCGAGCTGAGATCAAGAGTCAGATGCTTAACTGACTAAGCCACCCAGGTGCCCCCCAAAATGTTGTTTTATGCCTCAATAGTCACTAGAATAATGGGGTAAACAATGCATTCCTCACAAGCTTGGCGAGAAGATTAAATGAAATGGTGTACCTCATGTTGAAGGGATTAAATGTTTTTATTAAGTTCCAGGCACTACACTACTGTTGATATTAGGAGTCCTCTCTGTGTTAGCCTTTATTTTATAAAACACAGATTGCTAGGCTGGAAAGAGACTTTAAAGATCACCCAGGCTAATCCCTGTATTTTCAGGTGTGAAATCAGAGGCCCAGAGAGGGGAAATCGTCTGCATCTCACAGAAAGTTGACGATGGCGTAGTATAAATGAGAAGTAAGGTTCTATCTCTATGCTGAATAGAAAAACCTTGTAACTGTTTCCTTGCATGTTTCAATTACAGATGTAACTTAGTCATTGAAAAAGCAAAGCAGAATATGACTCAAATATAGAGAGGCCTTGAATTTTAACTCACCTTTTTAGTCTTAGAATCAAAGGTGAGAGGATCTTTTATTATTGATCTTCACAAAAGAGGGTTGTTTGGAGGGGTAGAAAGTGTGCCCTCGGATATGCCTCAGTAGATACCGATGTTATTATTGATTTTTCATTAAGTACCTTAATGAGGGCTTGGTTTTTGCGTGGTAGCTTCTAGCACATAGTGACAGGCTAAGGCATTGGCTGCTGGGAGGGTAAGGGGGTGAGGGAGGTGATGATGTCAGTAGCCATGGCCTTAAAAACTGTTGATATCAGATCCTGTTGATAGTAACGGGACAGTGGTCTTAATTTCTGTCATATACTAGAAAACAAGACATTTCTAGGGTGGTTCGGAAGCTAATTTTTGTTCTGTATTTTCTGGATAATAAAGTGTCATCTTTTTGAAAAATGTTTATTATTGAGAGAGAGAGAGAGTGAGAGAGCAAGTGGGGGAGGTGCAGAGAGAGAAAGGGACAGAGAATCCAAAGTGGGCTCTGTGCTGACAGCAGAGAGACCGATGTGGGGCTTGAACTCACGAACAATGAGATCATGACCTGAGCCAAAGTCAGACACTTAACGGACCGAACCACCCAGGCACCCTGATAAAGTGTCATCTTGGATGACACAACAGAAACTCAACAAAAACCTATGAATATTTGTGCCTGTGGGCTCTCAGCCAGGTTGGTGGGTAGGGAGGGAAAGATATTCATAGGACCCACAGTCTAGAATTAAGGAATTCCAGGAGCCAGAAAGAAAACCAGAAACTCGGGGTCAGCAGAGGTGAGGATTCATTCACCCTTGCAAATTTTTTTACAAAATATCTGTCCCTTTTAGCTGCACTTTGGCCAATAAATGTATACCTTAACCTGGTGCATTTACTACTGAATTTTCTCTTGTTACATACATAACTGGCATAATCTATCATTTTGAGAAGAAATTTTTAACAGACTATAATTTCAAAGTAATGGAATGCCGTTTTGGATGAACTTAGAAAGTACCAAAGCCAAATGCAAAATCAACCCAGTAACTTGGCCCTGTATTTTTTCAATCTCTAAAGACTCGGACCGTCCTCTGAAGGGCTTTAGGATGGTCCTCCAGGGGTTCCCGTGTTTGTCTCTGGCCATACAGCCCTGGGTCCACATACAGACCAGTGGCTGCTTTTGCCCCACTTCCTTGCCCTCTGCTGAGAATTTTCTTTTCCTTCTATGTCTTGGGTATGGGGACCCTGCAACTGTTGTATACCAGAACTTAAATTTGCTCCCTAGCAATTAATGAAAGACAGGTCACATCTCTTTCCTCTGATCCTTTACATGATGATTTTACAGTTTAAATCTCAGAGAGAAAATACTCTGAAAGAGACAAGACGAGGGGTGCCCGGGTGGCTCAGTTGGTTAAGCGTCTGACTCTTGATTTTGGCTCAGGTCATGATGTCACAGTTCGTGGGATTGAGGCCCACATCAGGCTCTGCACTGACAGAGTGGAGCCTACTTGGGATTCCCTCTCTTTTTCCCTCTCTCTCTGCCCCTCCACTGCTTGCACTCTCTCTCTCTCTCTCTCTTTCTTAAAATAAATAAATAAACAATAAAAAAAAAAAGAGAGAAGATGAGTGCAGGTCTGTAAGCCACTAGATAATATATCAGTCATTATAAGTTAATTAATAATTCAACAGATATTTGTTTTGTAACTCCAAAAGAGGGAATGCATCCACCAGAGGACAAGTCGGTTCCCTCATGGACATGTCACTTGGGCTGACAATTGTTTTCCTCCAAGCGTTGTCTAGGGCAGAGGCTGCCCTATCCTGTTGGGTCCTGGGAGCAAGTAGATCCTGATTGTGCAGATAGATGCACCAGACACTCTTAACTTGATGGCACCCATCAGTGATTCCTCCACCCAAAGCCCTTGCCTGAATTTATGTCCAATGAACAAACTGTTGATTACAATCTGTTTCCCATGCAGATTTCTTCTATGGAGAGAATGCAGTAGTGTAAGTGTCCAGCCCCACCTGTGGACAGAAATATCTGTAATTATTGTAGTTGTAATTTACTGATTGTAAATCAGTAATCTGGCATTCCTATTTTGCTATCAGTCTCACTGAAAAATGTGGTTACGGCAGTCTGTCCTGGAAAGACAAATCCACAAACTCTTTCTGGAGGTGCCATTGAAAGTTTTGGGTCAAAGGGAGGTGAAGTAAAACAACTTTGGGAGTTCATATGCACTGAGTAAGGACCTGGTGGTGTTAGAAAGCTCAACAAATGCTTGACGTGTGCGTGTGTGTGTGTGTGTGTGTGTGTGCGTGCACTTGCACATGGAGGTACCTGTGTGTGGGGGACTGTGGGTGGGGACAGACATACAGGCCCACCTTTGTAAGCCCTAGCTCAGTTTTTCAAAGTATAGTCCTGATCTATTGAGTCAAAATCTTTGGGTGGTGGTGGGGGAGGGGTTGTCCCAGGATCAATGGTCTCAACAAGCTTCCAGGTGATTCTGATACTCACTCAAGTTTGAGAACCATGACTCTGGTCTGTGTTATCGTTATACAATTCTCTCTCCCTCCATATCAGTAGCATAAATAATTAGTGAAAGCATAACATTATGTGTCTAAATCTGGTTCAACACATTGAACTCCCTCTCGTTTCTGTAGCTAAGAGAAACAGAGCTCCCTCAAGAAATGAATTTCCATGAACTCACCCCACAGCCACCAAATAAACCTGTTTTTAAAACATTTCAGCACCTTTGCTCAAATATCATTAGGTAATTAAGTAATTTGGGGGAACAAGTATTGAGGCAAAGGAGGACAAACCATAAATGTGAGGTTTAAAAAGGCATTTGAGGGGCGCCTGGGTGGCTCAGTTAGTTAAGTGTCCGACTCTTGACTTCAGCTCAGCTCATGATCTCATGGTTCATGGGTTTGAGCCCCACACTGGGCTCTGCACTGGCAGTACAGAGCCTGCTTGGGATTCTCTGTCTCCCCCTCTCTCTCTCTCTCTCTCTCTGCCTCTCTCCTGCTCACTCTCTCTCTCAAAATAAGTAAATAAACATTTAAAAAAATAAAAAAATAAGACATTCAAGTATTTTATTCTCATAAATAGGATTATTGTGTTCTTAAACAATTGTTAAGTAAATAAGCATTTACTTAGCACATACCATATTCTTGGCACCAAAGACTGTCTGAAAAATTTGAATGAGGCAACCTTCTCTTTCTAGCTTTCTAGAAGGCATCCTTCTTTGCACACCTGGTCTTGGCTCCAAGGCTCTCATGCTGGTCCCTGATGACTCAGACTCGGTGAGGGAACAGGCTGTGGGGCCAGCTTAGCTTTCTCTCATCAAAACTTACCTGTGTTGGATGTCATTCTCATCCAGTCCTCAGCCAGTTGTCTCTCTGGAAAGCAATCTAACTTATCCATGGTGAAGTGTTGCCAAAGGATCGTAGATTCAAGTGTCACTGAGGACCCTTGAAGGCCTAATCTGTCAAATCAGGTAAAATGCATTTCTGATGATGGAGTCCAAGGCATCATAGAAGGGAAGGTGGGAGGGAATATTTGGGCATGCACACCCTCCTGGGATTCCTAAAATTGTACCCTGAAATAAACTATTTTTATTCTTATTAATTTTTGAAAAAATTTAACATTTATTTATTATTTTTTGAGACAGAGAGAGACGCATGAGCATGGGAGGGGCAGAGACAGAGAAAGGGAGACACAGAATCCGAAGCAGGCTCCAGGCTCTGGGCTGTCACCACAGAGCCCAACATGGGGCTTGAACTCATGACTGTGAGATCACGACCTGAGCCAAAATCAGATGCTTAACCAACTGAGCCACCCAGGTGCCCCTATTCTTATTAATTTTAAGGACGGTTTTGCTCAAAGCTGAGGTTTGAAGGGATAGTATAAAGGTATTCAATAGAACCAAAGATCCAACGTTGAGTATAATAGGTGACAAAAACTCCCATGTTCCAAAGAACATACACAAAAGTCATTAAAATTTAATGAAAGCCATCCAGAGCCTATAACCCCCAGCAGCATATTTAAGATGAGACTAGAAATTCAAGAAGGTGATTTAAGGGAGTGGCAAGTGCTTGGCTTTTCTCCAGTCCTCCTAGTGTTTCCTTGGGATGGAGCAGAGCACAGTGATGCCACTCTTGGGAGAAATTTACGTGCCTCCCTTGGAATTTAGGGGTGCTCGGGATCGAAGAGACTGATGCCTGCTTCTCACCTGGAGAAGTCTGAAGAAACAGGCTGGCTGGACAAGAATAGTCCAAGGGTAGGGGAATGAGATGGCTATACTCTAATCACTTAGTGGGCCAGGATGCAGTTTCTGGGGGCCAACAGGACTGTGGGCAAGGTAGCCAGCATCATCTTTCAAAGACTGTGCCCAAGAGGGTGACGTGTTGGGGCAAGGGGATTCCAGAAGTAAGAGGCTTCAGGATTTCTTTTGGG
Organism: Lynx rufus; assembly: GCF_022079265.1. Lineage (NCBI taxonomy): Eukaryota > Metazoa > Chordata > Mammalia > Carnivora > Felidae > Lynx > Lynx rufus. The sequence goes on from NW_025814828.1 coordinate 36,948,770, forward strand.
TTGAAAAGCTCATGGGGTCAGAACTGGTCAGCCAGAGTGTATGTTATCAGAGCCAGGAGACTGTCACCCAGAGGTCCCTGTGGAATATCCAAGGGTCCAAAGGTCCCATCCCTCTTGCATCTGCAGCCCATAGAAGAGCTTGCACTTTGGTGACTGCCATGACAGAGACACACTAAAATAGCATCATTGACTTGATATGTTACCTCTTTCCTATAATCTTTTCTCTATTCCAGAGAAGCAAGCAGAAGTGTGCAAGAAGAGGGAGCATGTCAGCCTGGGTTCAATGAGAGGAGTAGAATTACTACCAGTGAAATACTATGATAGATTTATTACAGGGAATAGCCCTTTGCATCCTATGGAAGCTGATGGAAAAATCTATGAGAGACTGTTGGCTCTATGTCTGGTATTGGGGCCAATGACTCTGTAGGTCAGCAAGGCCAGCTAGTCAGGAAGGGAAGTTGGGTGCACATTAGAACAAATGAGGACAAACTGGTAAGGATGACCTTTGGGAAAGGCTGGGGCCATCTGCTACAGGGCTGTCTGACGCAGGCCCTCGGGGAGCAGAAGAAGGAGACCCAGTGGGGGCTGGAGGGGCTTCCGGCCTGGGTGCTGTCCACACCAACAAGGTGAGCCAGCAATGCATGTGAGTTTGCTCTAGGGCCTGGCACCCTATTCCCACCTTCAGAGCATAAAAATGGTGCCTTTTCACTTCCCACTTGTGCAAATTTCTCTTGTTCTCCCCCTAACTCATGGCAGGGAATTCTGGGAAACATAGTTCCAGCTTTGTTAAGTGGTTGCACCACACAGTAGAGTGGAAAGAATGGTTACTCAACTTTTCTTACTCAACTTTTTGGTTCTCTGAGCCTGGTTGGTCAGGCCTGAGCCGGGGGAAGGGGAAGCTTTGGAATTCGATATGAGATTAAGTATTGACCTAGACTGGATTTTTAAATACCAAAATAGGGCTTGTTCTTAAAGGAACTAAAAGTCAGGAGATTTATCTAAGATGTTTTCAAGAGGCCGGGAAACTGGTTTGATGTAATAAGGCTGAAGACAGTAATGAAGAAAAATACATCCATTTCCTGTTTAGACTCAGTCAGGTTCAGCCTGTTTAATAAACCAGTTCCACAGGGCATTTAACTTGTGTGAGATCAACTATATACGTTGCTACATTCTTCCAAGTTAGGCAGTCTGTCTATCTCATAAAATTTAAAATACTTAAAATTCCATTTTACATCTGCTCTTTATGAACAATTCTCCACCACTGTATGTAGGTACGTATAGAGAGTTATACTAGTATGTTGGGTTGTGGTGTCTATACAAAATCACCTATCCTGTTCATTGTGGAAAATTTAAAGTGCTTTTCCGAGGGTTATTTTCCCAACATGGCATTTTTGCCTTATGTGCTGATTGCCGAGTCTAACACTCTAGATAAAATGAAGGTGTGGCTCTTCTGGACCCCAAAACTCGAGAGCCAGGGAGGGGAGGATGAAGCCAGTGTCTTCTAGAGAGGGTGTGCTTTCACATTTTCAGTTTCTAAAACAAAAATATGTTAGGGATGAAAGCACCCTTAAAGGTCATTAGTTACCCTCACTTTAGAAGAGGGTGAAGTAATGTGTCCCAGGTCACATGTTTTCAGGTGGGTCCAGAACCAGAACCTGGCACCCCCATATCAAAATCGACTTTCCCTTCCATCTGCCACACTGATCTTCATCTTGTGAGTCTTTCCAGCAGGCTTTGGGAGCCTGACAGTTTCAAGCCATGTAGGGACTGAGGGTCCCCATAGCTTAGACCCAGGCCACTACCCTTGGTTCATTCTGGGGGCACACCAGGACGCAGGATGGGTTTCATGAACCACAAGAGCTTGTGTGTTTCAGAGCTGGTTTCTCCTTCGATGCAGGATTTCCAGGGTGGATCAGATATTTTGTCTTCCCATTTGTCCCCTGGGTAGGCCCACTGCTGTAGGCCAGGTCCCGGGGCTGAGGCCACTCTGATGACCACCGCTAAGACTGGCTATGGGCAGATCAATCCTGACGCTATAAACCCAGCCATGCATGGTCTCTTTAAAACAGGGTTAGACAAGCATTCTCATCTCAACGCTTTGAACTCCCTCTTGGAATTAGCTTTCCCCAAGCCTCCCCCTGGGAATCCCTTCTCTAGTGCTTGCCTCTGAAAAGGGTTGTAGTCCCTTAAGAGTTCTTTGTGAACCAGAATGATCATGTTCCTCCACCCCCTCCCTGGCCCATCTTATTCCAGAGGAGATAGCATTTCTCTTTCTCCTCGGCCCCTTTGGGACGTCAGATACAGAATGCTCGTCTTCCCCCATCAGATGTTTGTCTTGATTTTGTAGCGTTTCCTTCTCCAGTTTCAAAGCAGGTAAAATGAAGCCTTCCTGTGACATTTGGAAACCCTCCTGCTCAGCCCTTTTTCTGTACCTCAATCGGCAAAGTGAGTGAGATCTCCTGATAGCTCCCAATTTCTAAGCATCTCAGTTTTAGACAACCATGCAAAAATCCAGGCCTCTGTCATGTTTGTTTACACCCGCTGTTCGCTGCTGCTCCCCCACCAGTATTTCCCAGCCTGGAAGAATTCATTTGCATCCTGCACTTTCCCTTAAGATAACATAAAGCATAACAAAGCCCACACAAAGAGCAGCGATGCCTATGAGTGGGGGGGAGGGGGATTTTTTTTCTTCTTCGAATCAGTATTGCATTTTTCCTGTTAAGTTGTTTTTGGCAGCTGACCACACTGAAGTCTCTCAAATTATCTGTTAATTGTAACGAGCTGAAGGTCTCTCTCAGGGAACACACATCTGATTCCTGCCTTTTCTTTCCTGTGCAGCCCTGACACCGCGATGATGATACAGCTGGAATAGAAGTCTTCTCACTCACCCTGGAGCAGGAAATAAAAGCAGAGTATGTGTGCCAGGCCCCCAGGTACCGTGGGATAAAAGGAGACCGCCACAGAGCCAGAGAGGAGTGGATACTGTGTTCCACCGGGGGTACTTCCCAGGGTGTTTTCCAAGTGTGTGTGTGTGTGTGTGTGTGTGTGTGTGTGTGTGTGTAGGAAAATACCCGAACTCTGGACAATTGCCCTCTTTGTATGCTCTGGAATGTTCTTGAGGGCTTGGGAGGAGGCCAGGGATGATGCTGAATCCATTTCAACAGATATGTTTTTAAGATGTTTTCTTAAGGGTGTGGGGGGAATTTAGAAGATGGAGGAGGGGGGTTCAGCCTTTGATCATGACATTGTATCAACAAGTGCTCAGACGCTGATTTAATAAAATAGCTGGAAACAAAACTCTTTTCCTGCCTCCAGCTGGGCAAGTCTTAACAAAATGGTGATCAGGAAACGTCAGTCTTTAGAGGGCTTTGCCTTTTTTTGTTGTTGTTGTTGGCCCAGATGGCTCTGGCCAAGGGTACCCGCCATGTGCCAAACCCTTTTGTAGGGGAGCTGGGAGCTGAGGAAACAGTATACAACAAGACAGACATGTTAAGGAGATCTGAACACATATAGGAGGCTAAAGAAGAAAGGACAATTCTAGGCTTTTCTGGAGTGGATCTTCCAGCATATATATTAAAATATGCACATATGTATTAGGCCTTATATAGATTCTTGTCCAACCAGCTTCTTTTTGTTTTTTCAACCGTACAGTCCTGTTATAATACCATTGACTATATTCCCCATGCTGTGCCTTGCATCCTCATGACTGATTCATTCTGTAACTGGAAGCCTGTACCTCCTACTCCCCTCCACCCATTTTTCCTGACTCCTCCTCCCCCTCCCCTCTGGCAACCACCAGTTTGTTCTCTGTATTTATGGCTCTGTTTTTCATCCAGCTAGCGTCTACATCCAAATGGCTGGGGATTTGAAACCACAACCAGATACTTCAGATTTTCTAGCTTTAGGCCAGTGGTTCTCAAGGTGTGGCCCAACAGCAGTAGCAGCAACACCAGGAACTTATGAGAAATGCAGATTGTCAGGCCTCAGCCCAGAGTTACTGAGAAACTCTGCGATGAGACCCACCACCCTGCATTTTCACTGGCCCTTCAGGGGGTTCTGATGCACGCTGGAGTTTTGAGAACCATTGCTTTAGGAGGATTTGTGGTCACTGCTTCGGGCTTCGTTGTCCTTTTCTGTCCTTAAAACTGAAACCAACACGGTCAAATAAAAATCAGGTAGAACACTCCATCCGAGAACACAGTGCTATTGCTGCGTGTGTATTCATTTGCTAAGATTGCCCTGATCTCCTCCAGCACCAGACTGTGAAAGTGGGTGGCACAGGAAAAATAGGAACTGTGGGCATGGTGACCTAAGATTTTTAATAACTTTAATTCTGGTGCGCTTTTGTTCCACGAACAACTCACCTTTTCTTTGGCTTCGGGGAATTTCTTTCTCAGTAAGAAAATAATTTGAGTTGCAAAGGGGCTTCCTATTAGGTTTCTGGTACAGATAAAAGGGACACAGGGAATGGATTGTCTTATAAGATGTGATGCTGTATTGAGTTGAATGTCAAGTTAATGATCTATTTTCTTTGAAGTTAAGGTTATGGAAGATCTTGAATCAAAATGATTCAATGAGGCAGAGAGACAGCAAATTCCTTTTAGCGATTTACTTGGTAACTTTGAGTAATTCCCCTGATGTCAGCCTCATCTCCTTACCCTACTTCCTTTAATGACAGACCTGTACCGGCTGTGTTTGGTACTGACGGTCAGAGATCTCACATTGCTTGAACATGACATTTTGCGTGTGAAGAATTCCTGTGTATATTGGGCAGATACAAAGTTTTAATATTGTGAAAAGAGGGTCTTGGATGACCTGCCCAAGGAGAGAGAATTTCCCATTGTAGCCGATGGGTGAACATTGGAGCTATGCCAACCATATGCCTAACTGGATCCATTAATCTCTGCTGATAAGTTAGCCACTGGACAGCCCTGTCCAGGTGACTGCAGTGAGTGAATCCATAAACATCTGTTGAGGACCAACTAGGTGTGGAAGACGCTGAGGGTTTAGGGTTCAGGAAGAAAAGAGGTGCATTCTTTGTTTCCAAGGGAATGTAAACTCTGAACACATACACCTTTTGAAGAAAGTCCCAACAGAATGACAGAGTGTGGGCATTGCCAGCATTGTTAAGATGTAAATCGGAGCGGGTCACTCTTCCATTCAAAAGTCCTCTAAACTTCCTATGTCACTCGGCATGAACACTGTGTCCTGTTCTTACTAGGCCCTCCATGGCCCCATCCTCTGAGACCCTTCTGATGACATTCTCCTACTGGCCCCTCACTCACTCGCTGGTTGGGAACCCTGCCAAGCACAATCCCAACACCCTGCTTTTGGACTTCCTGTTTCTTGTGTCTACAACATTCTCCCCTCGTGGTGGTCTTCCCTATAGTCCATCTCCCCTCCCCATTGGTCTCCCTTTTTTCTTTTTTATAATCCTTAGAGTTGGTCACCATTTAACATACTCTGTACTTTTTTGTAGATCTTATTGTCTCCCAGGAGAATGCAAAGTTTGTTAAGCAGGGTTCGTTGCTTGTTTTATTCAGTCAATGAAAGAATGCGTGAACACATCTGGATAGGCCAATGGACAGAGGACAGTTTTAAGGATACTTCCTATCACCTACTTCTTCAGTAGACCAGAGCAGCCTAGGACAGGAGTTGGTCCCAATATTTAAACTTATCCTCTGCAAGTATGACCTTGCCTAAAACCATTATATATTGCTTCTTAAAAGCTCATGGTCGAAATTCTTAGACAAGCAAATGAATTAACCCCAATTGATGACCCAATTTGCATGTTATACTTTATTTGTTTAAAATTTATTTATTTATTTTGAGAGAGATTGAGAGAATGAGCATGGGAAGGGGTGAGAGAGAAAAGGAGAGAGAGAGAGGATCCCAAGTAGGCTCTGTGCTGTCATTGCAGAGCCTGATGTGGGGTTTGATCCTACAAACTGTGAGATCGTGACCTGAGCCACCCAGGTGCCAGGCATGTTATACTTTAAATTGTATTTTAGGATCAAGTAAATTCTAGGGCGTGCTCCTCAGCCCTAAAACATGCACATTTCTTTTTGCTGTATTAAATATCATTATCCCAGAAGCCTACCCATTCATTATTTTAATTGATTAACATAATTATTTATTTATTGAGTAACTACTACATGCCAGATACCCCTTTAGCTGCTGCTGTGCTCAGAAATGAACAGAGAAGACAAAAACCCCTGTCCTCACACAGCTTGCATTCAAGTTAGAGGGAAAGAGGATTGTCAATACAAGCATGTACTATGCTGAGAGATGATGAAGATTATGGACAAAACTAAAACTGATTATGGGACATGGAGAAAGGCTGAGATTTTCAATAGAGTGGTCAGGGAAGCCCTAATGATTAGGTGATTTGGGGAAGAACCTTGGAAGAGTTGAGTGAGTGAGTTGTGTGGGTATCTGAAGAAGAGCTTTGTGTGCAGAGGGAGTAGCACTTACGAAGGCTCTGAGGTGCCTGGAATGTTTGAGGAATAGCAAGGAGGCCAGTCAGTGTGGCTGCCACAGAGGTAAGCAGAGGAGAGTAGTTTGGGAGGAGATTGGGGGGCAGGTCATGTAGGATCTTAAAAGCTATTTGGGGGACTTCAGCTTTTCCTCTGAGTGAAGTGAGAAGCCACTGGTGTTAGAAGACTTTGAACAGAGGGTTAATATGAACTGACTTGTGTTTTTTTCAACGTTTTTTTTTGTTTTTTTTTTAATTTTTTTTATTTTTGGGACAGAGAGAGACAGAGCATGAACAGGGGAGGGGCAGAGAGAGAGGGAGACACAGAATCGGAAACAGGCTCCAGGCTCCGAGCCATCAGCCCAGAGCCCGACGCGGGACTCGAACTCACGGACCGCGAGATCGTGACCTGGCTGAAGTCGGACGCTTAACCGACTGCGCCACCCAGGCGCCCCAACTTGTGTTTTAAAAATGTCATGCTCTCTGCTTGGGGAATGCATTGGGTTGGGGTGTGGGTGGACACAGGGAGACCTCCTAGGAGGCCATTTGAGTATTTCAGGGGAGAGATGATGGTGGCTTGGACCAGGGTGGTAGCAGTGGAAGTGCGGAGAAGTAGCTGAAACCCCATATATTTGAAAGCTAGAACCAGCAGGATTTTGCACATTTGATTAAATGTGGGGTGTGAGCGAATGAGATGAATCAAGGACAACACCTAGGTCTTGACGTCAACCTCCAGAAGAGTAAAGTGTGGTTGACTGGGAAGAAGACTGGGGAGGAAGTGGTTTGGAGTGAGTGTTGGAATCCAGAATGTAGTTTGGACTGCGACCGGTTTATGATGTTTATTGGGCATCCAGGTGGAGGACCATGGTAGGCAGGTAGACGGGAAACACCAATGTAACCAAGGGAGCTGGTGCATTTCAGAGAAACATCACTTTCTGACTTAAGAGGGAAACTGGGCCATAACTCATATTTTAGGCTGATGGTCTTGAACATACTTCTCTAGTGCTGGGAAGGCCTTGGTGATATGGTGCTTCGATTTTTTAAAAAGCCATGTTCTTATCATCTCCTCTATTAGGTTCAGAGGAGCAAAGGCCACTGACACTACATGACATTTCTTTTTTTTAAGTTTATTTTATTTATTTTGAGAGAGGGAGAGAGAGCACGTGCAGGAGAGTACGGGGGTGAGGGGTGAGGGAGGTGCAGAGAGAGAGAGAGAGAGAGACAGAGACAGAGGAAGAATCCTAAGCAGGCTCTGCACTATCAGCGCAGAGCCTGATGTGGGGCTCAAACAATCTCTCAAACTGTGAGATCATGACCTGAGCCAAAATCATGAGTTGGACATTTAAGTGACTGAGCCCCTGGGCACCCCAACATGTTGTTTCTTATTAGGGTATCAGACCTATATGAAATTTAAGGTAACTTTTTAACACCCAGAGACAGTAGCTCATCCATTTCTGGCTTTTCCTTATCTCCCAATTGGTTATTTCTACATCATTAGTAAGAGTAATGAGATGATCATCACAATCCAAGACATTTTAAAGCACTTATTAATGTGTGTTTCTAGTTCTGGAGGTAAAGAGGGCCTTCTGACACCTGTGGGTGAGGCAACCTCCTTTTATTGGGTAGTCCCACATCTGGCACATGGTAGGCACCTTTTTCTTTAATGCTTATTTATTTTTGAGAGAGAGAGACAGAGCCTGAACAGTGGAGGGGCAGAAAAAGAGAGATACACAAAATCAGAAGCAGGCGCCAGGCTCTGAGCTATCAGCCCGGAGCCCAGTGTGGGGCTCAAACTCACAAACAGTGAGATCATGACCTGAGCCAAAATTGGACTCTTAATCGACTGAGACACCCAGGCACGCCACACATGGTAGACACTTAAGAAGTATCTGTTGAATGATCAAACCACCCAGCCAGCATGCTAGTGGGACCGCACAGAATATATGCCCTTTCTTTTATGTATGCTGTGGCTTCTAAATTTATCCAGCTGCATATTTGCAGTCAGGCTTGGGCGGGAAGACTCTGCAAGGTGGCCAACGCTTCCCATGGCGTTTGTCTCTTGGCAGAGCTGTTTTTACATGGAGTCCCTTCCTGAACCACCACGCATGTGGAGGAGACCTGCAAGTCCAAATAATTTTTTAAAAAGTCAGAATAATCGTAAATTATTTCTCCAGGGCTCTTGCACGCACACAAATCTCTTTATCTCCTCATCAGACTTATCCTAAAATGACTTTGCATTTCCTTATATCAGCCCATGTTCGGGGAGGTCACTGGGTACAGGGTGGATAGGAGAGGAAAACCAGGCTAGGGTGTAAATTTTGCTACTGAGGGTCCACCAGCTAGATAATCCACCTGGGGATAATTAAGAGTGGGTGGATTATTTTCAGGTTGCCTTGCCTTGTGCTTGTTTGTGCAGATATTTATGTTGGTTCTAGCCTCTCGGGAGCCCAGGTCTCATGATACACAAGGTCCCTTTGTACCTTCCACACTAGAACTCTGGCCCCTTCTTGGCCCCCGTTCTTGCCTGTGGTTACAAGTTTCTCTTTGGTGGGAATTCTATGGTGTCAGAAGGTATCCTGAGGCTGAGGCTGCCATTCTGGTCCAGTTGGGGCAGGGGTCACTTTCTGATCGCCTGCATCAGCCACACCTCAGCTTGAATAAGTTTGGGGCTCTTTCCTGAAAAGAAACTTAATTAAGTAATCAAACAGCTAAGTTTCAGTGGAGAGTCTGAGGACATTACCAAAAGATTTTGCACATGGTTGGGGTTCCAAAACGATTCGTGTGGTGAGGGTGAGAGATCCCAAGAGACAAGAAAGGGTGTGTCTTAAGATGGAGTCCTCAGAAATTTGACTCCATGAGGATGTTGTGAGGTCGAAACCCCAGGAAGCACCACAGGGGGGTAGAAGATGGGACAGGGAAGGGAAGACAGACACTAATAGGTGTACCTCCAAGCCACTTATCACATGGGTGCCTGGAACTCTGAGAGATAGCAGTGGGGTGGGGGATATGCCTCCATTTGATACCACTTGAGGGGCAAGGCAGCTGGGCTGTTTGCCCCCGTTTCCAGCCAGCAATTGGTTGAGAGTTGCCTCTGGGGATGCTAACTGCCCAGCATTTCCAGCCTGCCAGTGCTCGGGGGAAACATGTTCTCTGAGCCAGTAAAAGCCCCCAGGCAGCGTCGCAGATGTTTGCAGCAAGAAGTTCTTGGCAGGGATAGGAATCAGAGATGTGCTGAGAAGCCATGGGCGGGACTGACAGCAGCTGATACGACACCAGAGTCCTAAGGGCCATTTCAGACACAAAATGTCCCCCTTTGAAGCTTGATCTCGATGTTCCTCAAGTGACTCAGCCCCAGTAGAGGCCTTTGCAGGCAGTGTCTTAGTCCGTTCAGGCAACTGTCACAAAAAAGCCACAGACTGGGTGGCTTATAAACAACCAACATTTACTTCTCCCAGTGCTAAAGGATTGAAGTCCAAGGGCAAGGCCCTGGCAGATTTGGTGTCTGGTGAGAGCCCACCTCCTCGTAGATGGCACCTTCTTGCTGTGTCCTCATGTGGTGGGAGGGGCAAGGGAGCCCAGTGGTGCCTCTGTTTTTTAAGGGCACTAATCCCATTCATGAGGACTGCACCCTCATTAGCTAATCACCTTCCCAAGACCCCAGCACCTCATACCATCCCCTTGGGTATTAGGTGTTCAATATATGAATTTTTGGGGGGGGACACAAACATCCAATCCATTGCAAGCAGTGGGCACCTCACGTCCGGTGTGCCTATCACTTGTTACTAAGAACTGTTTCTTGTGTGCATCCTCCAGGTGCTTTTTATTTATTTATTTATTTCTTAAAGTTTATTTGTTTATTTTGAGAATGAGTGCAAGTTGGAGAGGGACAGAGAGAGGGAGAGAGAATCCCAAGCAGGCTCCGCACTGCCAGCGCAGAGCCCGACGCAGGGCTCGAACCCACGAACCTTGAGATCATGACCTGAGCTGAAGTCGGACGCTCCACCACTTGAGCCACCCAGGCGCCCCCCTCCAAACACATTTTAAACTTCCTCTAAAATGTGGACTTTCTGAGAACAGAGACTTCCTATCACTGCTTCAGCTCAGCCCATAGTTTGCAGGTAATATATTTCGGTAACATTTAGAAAAATTTACTGCACAACTTGTTCTACACACAAAAGCTAAATGTTAATGCAGTGTTTTACTAACTGTGCTAAAATCAGCTAGCCAGCTGGTGAATTACCCAGAGGCCCTTTACTGTTGAGACTCACATGGGGTTTTGTAGCCAGCCTGAAAGTCATTTATGGAAAATCGTGGTGGTGATTTTGGGCAGGCACTGTTCAGCTTTATGGCTGGATTGGGCAGATTAGCTGTTTACACGGGGTTTTTCCTTAACCCCCTGCCCTGACCCCCTTTTTTTCAATCCTGCCAGGTGGATGTGCTTGCCACGCAGAGGCCCCCCGGGGCACAGCAGAGCCCCACCAGGGTGCCAGCGAGGAAGTGTTCCTGTTCAGTGGGTTCGTTATTAGCAGAAGGAGCCACAGATGTAAAGGGAGAGAGTGAGAGGCCCAGCTCTGCCACTCAGTCTGTCTGGCTGCTGGTTAGAAGACAGAACAGTGCCAGGGTCATACTGGTGTGGCCGTCAGCACCAGGCAATCAGACTCTCTGTCCAGCGGACTCACACAATGAACTGGGTCTCTGGGTTTGGGTTTGGCCTCAAGGTTACTTATTGCCATGATTTGCCCCATGATTCTTTTTTTTTTTTTTTAAGTTTATCTATTTTGAGAGAGGGTGTACCAGTGCGGCGGGGTGGAGGGGCAGAGAGAGAGGGAGAGAGAATCCCAAGCAGGTTCCATGCTATCAGCACAGAGCCCAATGCAGGGCACAATCTCATGACCGTGAGATCATGACCTGAGAGGAGATCAAGAGTCAAATGCCTAACCGACTGAGCCACCAGGCGCCTCTTCCCCGTGATTCTTTTCAGCAAGCCATTTTATTCTCTCAGAACTCTGGTTTGGTAGGATATGTGGTGAGTATATTTTACTTTTTAGCATGCATCGGTACCGTGAATATACACGAATGCATATTCTTTCATGTATTCAGTCATTCAGTATTTCTTGAGTGCCCGCTATTATAGATGTTGGAAATGTAGTTTGCAACTGAAAGAGTTCTGGCTAATTCTTCTAGCAATACTCTGATCCGGATTGGAGGAATTTGGAGTCTGTTCTTCTAAGTGACTTCACTAATGATGGTTGAATCGGGGGCAAACAGTTTGGTCCTGTGGCCAGGAGGTGGTCTTTTCAAAGAGTGCAAACTCACTATTGCTTCCTTGATGAACTGGGGAATCTTTATCTCTGGAAAGGTGAAATCTTATAGTTGATAGCAAGGTGGTTCTTGTTTCTTTTTATTCTTTATCACATGTTACGATCCAGAGCGTGATCTGCTAGTTGAAACATTATTCTTACAATGACAAAGCTTACTTATAATCCAAATTATTCTGTCTAACATGCTCACTGACCTCATTTGAGGAGTTTGCACCTTCTGGTTTATATTCCGTGCTGGCTCCCAGAGCTCGCTACCAATGGGAATGAATACAAGTGGGATTGTAAACAGGAAGGAGATTGAAATGTGCATCCCTAGACGCTGAGTGGGTGTAAGCTTAATACAGTGAAAAAAAAGACACAGTGTATAGAACACTCTTCTTTGCATTTTGCATTTGGAGGCTACCTAATTTCATCCTCACTTGTCTTAATAGTAGGCTTGCGATTTTATTCTGCCTCTGCCTGCCTAGAGGGGAACAATTTCAACAATGCATTTCTTTCTAGTATTCGTGTCATTGTAATGAAAATCTTTCTGTCTTTGATTTGGATAGTTTGGCTTATCCAAGCAACAAGGCTGGAAGTAAAATCAGCCTTTGTGGATGGTGGTTAGGGAAGGCTGAGGTAGTGGAGGAGAAACAGAAAGAGGGGCTTAGGGTAGAAGGGGAAATGCCTACTCTATCCCTGGGGGAGGGACCAGTTGGACTGTACTGTGATGAGGGGCTATATCTGAATTAGTGTTATTGGAGGAGTGGGCATGTGTCATCACAGGCTGTTACTATTATCATCATCGTCATTATTATTATTATTGAAACTCATAGAGTTACCAGGAGAGGTTCACAGACATATCTAAAACAACCCATGCCCGAGGAGAAGCTGAGAGAAGCTGTGTGTGTGTGTGTGTGTGTGTGTGTGTGTGTGTGTGTGAAAGATGGGGTGAGAGAGGAGTGAGAGCTTTTTAAAAATTTTTTCTTTTTCATTTTTAAATTATTTAAAAAAATTTTTAATGTTTATTTATTTATTTATTTATTTATTTATTTTTAATTTTTTTTTTAACGTTTATTTATTTTTGAGACAGAGAGAGACAGAGCATGAACGGGGGGAGGGGCAGAGAGAGAGGGAGACACAGAATCAGAAACAGGCTCCAGGCTCTGAGCCATCAGCCCAGAGCCTGACGCGGGGCTCGAACTCACGGACCGCGAGATCGTGACCTGGCTGAAGTCGGACGCTTAACCAACTGCGCCACCCAGGCGCCCCAATGTTTATTTATTTTTGAGACAGAGAGAGACAGAGCATGAACAGGGGAGGGTCAGAGAGAGAGGGAGACACAGAATCTGAAACAGGCTCCAGGCTCTGAGCAGTCAGCACAGAGCCCGACGCGGGGCTCGAGCTCACCGACCGCGAGATCATGACCTGAACCGAAGCCGGACGCTCAACCGACTGAGCCACCCAGGCGCCCCAAATTATTTTTAAATTGAGAGAGAGAGAGAGAGAGAGAGAGAGAGAGAGAGAAGCAGAAGGAAAGGGAGAGAATCCCAAGCAGGCTCCATACTCAGTGTGGCACCAGACATGGGGCTCAATCCCACGACCTTGGGATCATGACCTGAGCCAAAATCAAGAGTCTGATTCTCAACCTACTGAGCCACCCAGGCGCTCTTAGAGAGCTTTTATTCTAATATTGGTAAAGTGGTTAGATAATCTGTAATTGATAAATATTATAGAGGAATGTAGCTGAGGACAAGAATAAATTAAATAAAATACCTCGGTACAAGTGAAATACCTTTTGTTGCTGTTGTTGTTGTTTTTCATTGCAATGCCATCTATTACTGCTGGTCTAACTACAGTCTTTCTTTGTCGTATTAACCATCCAGCCTCCCAGCATTTCTTAGAAGAATCACTAGACATCTTTAAATAAATCAATTAATCCCCGCTCCTTCTCATCATGGAGCTTCTTCTTGGAGTTGTCCAAGTTAGAAACCTCCCAATTACAAATCAATGCTTGTAGATCACAGAACCCAATTAAGGACTCAAAGTTGAAATCAGCCTTTTTCATGCATCTATCTTCTCATTGAAAGCCTTTGGGTATCTTGTCGTACCTTGGTTTTGCCTTCTCTAGAGACTACTTCTCTCATGGAGAAGGTGCTCTAATGGGTAACTCAGTATGTATTTCCCATACACCACTCAGCATGTATTTATCAGGCGATCCAAAATAGATATTCCATATCTGATGACAATCCATTCAATTGCTTCCATGTGATGTGGTGACAGTCAGACAGAAACGCGATTTTATTAATTTAGATGAGAAGCGTTTGATTTTTACCCTCTGCTTTGTGTGTTCAGAGGTTTCTAATAGCTGCTTAGAGCTGAAACCGTAGGAGTGACGGGTGCCTCTGGAGCCTGCTCAACATTTCTCAGCATTCAGAGCAACACTAAGATCTTTTCAATACAGCCCTAAAAACCTGTTGTTGGGATATATCCAGAGGCCAAGAGCTACTTGATAGTTTCTTTGAGTTCTTGGCTACAAAAATTTGGGCTGTCTTCAGTTTGTGTGTCCTGCGGCCAAGAGCCCATCCTTCACATCGTGGCTGTGGGATGCAGAAGTGAGGAGGGTTAGATATTACTTCATTCTGAAACATCTTTGAGTGAAAAGGTGGTTACGATATGTGGGCAACTAGATTTCAGATAGGAGTGGTCATGAGGTGTCGAAGTGGACAATCACCCCTGCTTCTCTTTCATTTAGAAAGCGTGGTAGGAAAATCCACTGAGCTATTAAAGAGTGTTTTGTCCTATCTATATTTTTGCCTCTTGGATTCCAAGAAGGCTTGCTAGCCAGATCATTTCCCCTGTCTTGGGGAGATTTATGTCATAGGGCTAAGTACCCCACTGTGCTCCACTTCCCTTCCTGGCTTTTGTTTTCAAAAGCCACAGCATGGAGTGTTAGGGATTGGGGAGAGAGTTGCATTTTCTTCCACCCCTGATTATGAAAAATTTCAAACATATGACCAAATTGAAAGAATTGTACAGTGAATACCCATTCCCCACCATCTAGGCTTTACTATAAACATTCTATACTTGCTTTATCACATTCATCCATCCTTCTATCCACTTGGACAGCTGTGTGGTTTTAAAACAGATGCTATAAGAGCAGAAAGAAAAGAAGGAGACCTCTCGAAGACAGAAAAGAAAAGAAAGGGGCAATGGTTTTGGGTAATGGGGGCCTGGCTTTTACAGTGCCTGAGGGGCAGAAAAACCTGAGAGGGACATGGCTAGGACGTGTGCAAGGGAAGGAGATGCCCAGGCACTGAGGAGCTCAAGTCGGGGAATAGACATGGTGGATCTGCATTCCAACAACTATGGAGTCACCAATATTGCTGGCAGTGAGATTGGATTGAAGGTAAGTGGGCCTTCCCTGACCTTGGAGTTCAGCACCAAATCCCTGGGTGCATTTGAACGTTCAGGAGTCAGACACAGAGAGAAATCCCCAATGACTGAGATAGTTTTTCTTCAGTCCAGTGGGAATGGGAGCTCAGCGTCAAATGCGATTTTATTTCTGAAGAATAATGTACTTTTATTTGCACACCTGGGTTGGTAGAGTCAGATTTGCTCCTGTTATAAATCTACCTGTACGTGGGAGCTTTAGCTAGCGCCATTTTTGTACAAATATACGGTACAGGGGGGAAAGAAGATTCTTGAAAGTGTTTTCTCCATCATTCCAGTAAGCAGTGCTTAGAACATCTTAAGCATCGAAAGAAGGGTCTTTGAGCGTGTTGCCTGTTTCTGCTTGCTTAATTCAGAGCTACAGTCACTTAAATTCTGTTTCCAGTTTAATGTTCCCTTTTAACCAGGGCAATTATTTTTTTCATTATCCACCTGCAGCCTTCCGCTTTAAGGGGTTGGGAGGTAGAATTCAAAGTGGAGCCGTGGGAGGGGTGCATCAAAGCAAGAAACAATAACGAGCAGCGATTAGTTTCCAGATTTCCACTGGATAAAAGATGTCAAATTAAATGTTTCTTCACAAAGAGTGGGGAAATTATATCAATTTTCATTCTTTGGACCTGCTCTCCTGTTTAGGAACCATTTCTATTCAAAGGAACCATCCCTTTAGAATAAAGCATTTTAGGCTCCATTTTGTCCTAAGCCCCAAATACACGTTTGACTGCAAGATGTGATATGGAGGCTGTATGGATTAATGGATCTTTTCATATCCAGGGACGTTATTTGAATCATATTGTTACAAAGCCAGAGGAGATAGTCTTTGGTGGCTCAGCTAAGCATCTCTGGTCTATGTTCTATAATAAATCACACATTGGGGGGCCTGATGCTTTAGCTCAAGGCCCTGGATTTCAATCTGTGCTTGCTTCCCGTTTCCTTTCCCAGCCCCTGTTTTTCCATAAAGGGATAGTGCCAGCTTAAGAAGCAGCTCCACTGTTGGCCTGTGCGGGACTGCTCTGTTGTGTTTGAGCAGATTTTTGAACTGTACTTTAGAAGATAAGGAAGGATCAGGTAAGAAGCTGCAGAGATCTCAAGATGAAACTCAACCACACCAATGACAGAAGCAGTGAGGCTGGAACAGGCTTATGGTTACCCTAGATGGGATTCTGTGCTGGCTGGGGGTGCGAGGGCAGGCTCTCCAACCATGGAGCATCCCCTGCCCTCTGGTCTTTGGGTTTTAGGATATAGCCACGAGCAAGAACTATATGCTTCCTGACAAACACAAAAACTGGCTAAAGAGAGATTAGCCAGGCTTTGGTATTATAAAATAGACAAGATCACTAGAGAACTTAGTCTAGAAAGATCCCTCTTTAAATTGCCCTCGAGTCTGGCCTATGACTTTTTGTTCATCAAGAGTCGACAAGGTGCCCAGCATAGTGCCTGTCACATCACAATCCCTCTGTAAATGTTTGACTGAATGAATGAAGGAATGAGTGAATGGATGAGTGAATGAACCAGCACTCAAACAACGCCAAGACACCCAAGACCTTTCTTGACACCCAAGACCCCTCTCTAGTTAGAGACCTCATATTTTCATCCCTTTTTTGTTTGGCTAGACTTAAAATAATATATAGTGAATTATGCTTTGTTCAGACCATTTTTATTTGGACTCATTAGGTAAAAGTCAGGCTAACCTACCACATATGTCTTGGTCTCTACTTGGCTAGTCAATTGGAATATGGCAAGGAGCCTCTTACAGTACTTCAAGCCCAGGAAATTTTACTGACTTCCTTGGAACCCTTGGTAGATGGCAGAAGGATTTTAAACAACCAGAGAGCCCTTGTCATGTAAGTGTTGGTTTAGTGCTACTCGAATGGTCAAGGAGTAGTGTTGCTAATTTACTGAGGCTCAGCATTGAAAATGGTAGACAAGTGGAGATAGAAGTTTGGAGTAGAGTGGAATAGAAGACCATAGTATCTTAAAACATGTTTAATTGAGATAAATGGTTATTGATTAAAAAAATAAATGTGTTAGTTGTGTTGGATTCCTAGAGGGGGGCAAGAAAGAGTCTGTTTCATTGGTCACATGATCCACCATGGTTACTGAACAGCTACCATGATAGATCGGGCAGTGTGCTCCTGCATACAGAGAAGAATATGAGGTATAGTTACCTTCAAGGAGACAAAAGTAGGTTTTGTCTTCCCAACCAGAACCTTGAAGTGTCATCCAGTTGTCTGCAATAGAGGAAGATAACATGGAGGAAGGTGGCCATGAGATGTTTTGACGGACCTCTAGGTCAGTAGCTTCTGTCAACTGTTTAATGGGCATCCCTCAACTGTTTCTCTGTGCTTGAAGATAAGCAAATGCCTTGTATACCATAACAAATGCCCTTGACACTTACCAATTTTGTACATGCTAGCCGGACTTCAAGTGTGGACCTGGATTTGAGGATATTCTCCAACTATGGGGGCGTCTTGTCTGCATGTGAGACAAGCTGGCAGTGCTATAGTCTCAGCATGCCCCAAGAGCAGCCCTCAACTGATGACTGATGAGCATTAGCATTTAATCCCCCTAAGTTCCTCATCTCCCGGTTGGAATAACTCTAAGGTGTGTTCTTCAGTGTCCCCAGTGGGCCCCAGAGGAATTAAGCTCCAGTTGTTCACAGTGTTAGCCTGCTTGATAACACATTTTTTTGTTGTTTTTGGCTTTCTTCCCCTCCTTGTCTTATATCTTCACTCTCCGGTTGGGGGATCACCTTCCCAAAAAACTATTTGTTCTTGTATCTTTATCTCCAGGTTTTACACACTAGAATATGTATTGTATATTCTGTATAACATATATATAAAATAAGTGTTGGAGATCTCATGTCAGTACACACCGATCTCTCATTTTTAGCATTTCACAGTAGAAAGTATAGATTCATCTTATTTTATTGACCATTTCTCTATTGATGAAAATTTATTTTTCCTGGCTTCCCCCCCTCACCCCACTAACAACGAAGCAATGAACTCCTATTAAGACTCAGTTTGTATCATGTCTATTATAATGCTGGTATCGTCCCCCTCCAAATGCCTAAGAAATCTTTCTGAAAGGTTATGGTAACAAACTTTAGTACAACATGTGTTTGAAGATCCAGAATGGTTATGGGGATAATAAGATCGTTTTCAGGAGGTGACAGTGATGTGTGCATACTTACTCCTCTGGGTTTCAGGGGAGGAATCCTTCATTCAGTAGGTGCCTATAGGTCTCAAATTCAGGTCCTGAAGGGAAGTGAAATGTCGACCATAATTACTTTGGGAATCCGAGGAAAACAAAGGGGGTGGAGTAGAGATTAGGAAAACTACAACCAGGGTGAGCATTTCATGTTTTGACAGAGCCAGTGGGCATGAGATTATGTGGGCTTTCTTGTCCTATCTCTGTCTTTGAAAGATTGTCTGTCTTAAAATTTTTGAACTTAAGGGCACCAGATTTGGAGCCAGGTTTTAGTTCTTGCTCCACTAATTAATTGGGAGGACCCTCACATGATCATGTGGAGCTGCCTTCCAATTTTACATATGTGGAAACTGAGACCCACGGTTTTAGTGTGGTTGTCCAAGGTTACACTGCGAGATGACAGGTTATATGGAGTTGGGGGCATTTCTAATCAGGAATGTTGGTGGATTGTCTTGAAGGGCATGTTGGTTATCTATGGGAAGATGATTCCAGATGTAAGCCCTGATAAACGGAATGGAGTTATATTCCCTGGACATGTAAAAAGGAAGAAGACACCACAGTGAAATGTGCTGGTCATTTTAGATGCCACAGCCCTTCCTAGAAACAGGAAGTTAGACCAGATCAGTTAATCAACAAGTTTTTCTTGAATATCTGCTACAGATGGAGGACACAGAGGAGGTCATACATGGTCTTTGCCCTTTGAAGCTTATGGTCTACTTGATAGCACAAGATGTTGTCACCAGAGTGACAAGTAGGGCTGATTTATCCATTAGGCACAACTGCCACAGTGCCTGGGGCCCATGAAAATGTTTTAATTTCTTTTAAAATCAGAAATAAAGATAAACTTTGAGGCCGAGGAATGCGTTCAAATATCTAATATTCCTATATTCATTTAAAAACAATGAAGTCATAAAAATATAGTTTTTGATGTTTTTGTATGCAGAAAGGGGCATCAAAATGTGTATCTATATAAACTATATAAAATAGAGTAGTCTGTCGGGGCTGCCAGAACAAAGAACCACATGCTGGGTGGTTTAAATAACAGAAATGTCTTGTCTCACAGTTCTAGAAGTCAGACATGTAAGATCAAAATGTCAGCAAGGGGAGTGGTTCCTTCAGAGGGTTCCTGGCCTCTCTCCTTGGTTTGCAAGATGGCTATCTTCTTCCTGCATCTTTACATTATTTTCCCTCTGTGCAAATCTCTTTTTCTTCACATGGTTTTCCTTTCATAAAAACACCACCCATATTGGATTACGACTGACCTGAATGACATCATCAGACCTAATTGCATCCACAACTACTCTGTTTCCAAATAAGGTCCAATTCTGAGATACCAGAGATTAGGGCATCCACGTATGAATTGGGGGGCGGGACACAATTCAGTCCATAACAGGTTGTGACAGTAAATGCTTGGGGTGGGGGTGGGGGTAGGGGTCAGTGTGAGAAGGATGGTAGAGAGCCCAGAAGCTGGAAGGACAGAAGACAAGGACTTGGGGGTGCTCTTGAAGGATGGGACAAGGAGAGGAGGAGGGAGAAGATGGCAGGTATGCAGAAAGAGGCAAGGTGCAAACTGCATGATCAGAGGGTCACAGGTGGCCAAGTAGATCATGAACTTGGGGGACACAGAGGAAGCCCAGTTCTTCCAATATTAGAGGAGTCGCAAAAAGAAAGTTGGAAAGGGAGCTGGGGCTTTTGTTCTGGAAAGCCTTGAACACAGGCTAAGTGGGAACACTGTTTGATGTTATGATTTCTGAGTCTCAACCGTGAGATCGTGACCTGAGCTGAAACCAAGAGTTGAATGCTTAACTGACGGAGCCACCCAGACGTCCCTATCCTCTATTTCCACCTACTCATCACATTTTTCCCCCTCAAGATACCTGAACTTATTGAAAATGATTGAGGCTCGAAAGTATTGAAAAACAGGGTTGGCCTATTTCTGATAACCTTGAAATATTAATTAGTCTGCGTGTTATTACTTAATCAGCCTATATTTCCTATACTAAGGGAATGGCAAGAGAGAAAAGAAACCATGGTCTGTCTCAGCTTTCAAATAAAGCTCAGTCCTTTTGGAAAAACATCTGGGACTAATGTGGATACTAAAACTGTTACCTCACACATGCCAGTTTCATTTGCTCTTTCATGATGAAAATTTTCCCTTTCCAGTTGCCCAGATCCACACGTATATTATTCAGGATCTGATGTAGCACGGGCACCATTTGTGGCCACATCCTCTGAAAACCACTTTAAGTGGGTTTCCAGAGTCTTTAAAAATAGGCCAGGTTCTGGCAGAGCTCACAACTCAACAACTTAGCTTTTTGAAAATAGTTTTAATTTTAGCCCTTCTCTCCCTACTTTTATGCCCTTACAGATCTCAGGATATTAGTGGAGCTAATATTCTGAATTTCCTATAAAAAAAAGAGAGATTCAAACTGATCATCTGATTTAAATTCTTCAATTACAAAAAGTCTGTCTTCTGTATTGTTCTGGTCTCCTAAAAGCACTTAGTTCTATGTTTTCTCGGCAAACCAGTTTGTGGTGCTGAGTGAATCTCCCCACGTGGTGACTTGACCATTCCTTAATGATTTCAATTGTGACTTCTGGGACACCTCCGAGTGCGTTTCCCATCCAGTGGTGACATTAGAGCAAGTTGCTTCTAAATGGCTGTCAAGTATGTTGCCATGGCAATGGAGCTCTGCTGGTCATCTGGAATGAAAGTTCTTCAAGTTCTGCCAGTAGTGATTCTCAGGCTTTGGTGTGTCACATAAAGAATCATCTGGGTGCTTTTGGAAGTACTTACTCCCAGACCCACCCCGAAGCATTCCGATTCAGGATGTTTGGGGATGAAACTGTATTTATAACCATCTCTCCAGGTGATGACCTCATTGTCAGAAAGACTGTGTACAGCACCCAGCTATGGCTGAGGCTGTGTCCCTTACAGAGTGATGATCTTCATCCTCGTTGGGTATTGTGTTCCACGATTGCCCCCTTCTTTCAAGTTGCCGAAGCATCTGCATTCTGCCTTTTGTGGGATCTTTATATGTGAGTGTCTGCCACGCATATGCTTTGTGTTTACTTTCTGCTTTTTCTGGATAAGATTCCCCAGCGCCACAAGCAAGATCAGCTGTTAGTAATTCTCTGCTTCAACTGGCAAATGACCTACCAAGGACATGCAATTGAAATTAGCATATGCATTCTGAGATGGTTAGAATTTCCTTCTGCCTAGGACTTCCTGGATAGCTCATTATGGTGTGTGTATGAAAAAGGGAGGTAAATGGAAGAGCTTATGATACCCCTTTGAAAAGACCAGCACATCATCTGCATGAGAAAGCAGCTCCTGGGGCCGGACTAGGAGGGTTTTCAGGAATTTGGAGGGTTTTGAACCCCAGATTTTTTTTCAAGGGGTGGGGATCAAGCATGTTGGTTTATGGGAATGGAAAGAATGAATTCTGTGTTGAAAACAGTGATCAGAATCTTTGCAGTGTGTGCCATACAACCTGGTGGCCTGGGTGCTTTATCTTTATTTGGTTACTTTGTAAACTTCTGGAGGGGAAACTATGAGCTAACCACCAAGGGGGTGAAGTGAGCCAAGTGTATTATGGTTGTAGTGTTTTCGCATTGACTTAGAGCAGGAGGGCAACGCTTCTCATCCCCTATGGTTGTGGAAAGCTGATCTCAGCCAGCTCAGATGGAGGAATATCTATTTATCAATTAGTCTGTTAACCTCTCAGCTTCTCAAAGGATATCCTAGGTGACCCTTTCTTCTGTTTAACAATCGCTAATAAATTCAACTGTATTTATTGGACATGCAAATATTGAAAGCTCCAACCATGTCGTAGGCATTGTGCTAGGTGCTATCTGAAACAGAGATAAAAAGGACCCTTAGATTTCACAGGGCATATACCAAATATGCCTATTTGGAACCCACAACCCACACACGACAGCGCTGGGTTGGTACTTCTTCAGGTCCCAGTGAGGATAGAGAAATCATCGATTTCTACTTTCCATTTTATGAAGCGGAATGATCTGTCAGAACTTCAAAAACTCTTATTAAAGTGCTCTCAGCCTGAAATCTCTCTTCCAGGCTAAATACATTCAGATGTCTTTGATTTCTCCCATTCGGCCTGAGTTTTTAACTCTTTCAAACTTTATCATTTTGAAGCAAGTAAAGTTTGCTGTAAACGTAGGCAATTTTTACATGGGAAACACATTGCTGCTTGAAAATATGACAGCCGCAAAATGCCAAGTGAATAATATGGAGTTCAAATCTCATCTTGGCCAATTAGTTGTTGGAAACTGGACATGTTTCTTAATATCTGAGGCTCAGTTTCTCCTTCTGTGAGAGGCACTAACCAGCTCCTTGAGGAGGATGCTGGGCTGATTAAATGAGCCACTTGATACAAAGCACCTGGCACATAGAACTCAGTATCCTTTCTCTGCTTTCCTACTACCCCAAATAAGAACATTTAAAGATGGAAATGCATGAAGCAAAGGCTGCGTGTCAAAAGGAAAAGAGGAGGGAGTCTTGGTCTTATATGACCTTGATCTTTGGTTATTTACGGAGTTATCTCTTGGTTCTGAGAAGGTTTCGAATTCGGCTTCTAAAATATATTGGCTGTTATAACTAGAAGCAAAGCCGATCTCTTGGCTATTTTCTTCCATCAGTCCGTCCATCTGTCACCCAGCCCTCCAAAATTCTTTCTTTGAAATAAAATATTGTTGAAATAAGGTAGTTGGCCAAATGCATTCTTTAAAGCTCTAATGGGTGGCACACACAGTAATTCTTATTTAGGACTGAGTCTAAGAATCACCAGGGAGCTTTTAAAAACTATACATTCTGGCCCCATCTCAGACCTAGTAAATCCCATACTCTGGGCATGGGGAGCTGGTGTAGGCAGTGTTTGCCAACTAGGTGCATCAGAATCACCTGGAGGGCTTGGCTCTACCCGTTCTCCACCTCAATTCCCAGACTCTGATTCTGTAGATCAAGGGTAGTGGGGCCCCAGAATTTTCATTTATAACAAGGTGATGCTGATGCTACAGGTTTGGAAATCACACTTGAAGGCCGTTGATTTAAGGTTTCCTGTTGCATTAATACAGTGGGAGCTCAGTTACAACTTCAGCAGCCCTAAGCCCCAAGGCTAGGGAAGAAGATACAAACAAATGAAGAAATAAACCTTTTTAAGTCAGGTTGAAAGAAAACAATGGTCCAGAGCCATGGATGGGAAGGTTAAGAGGTGGATTCACATTCAATAGTGTGGATAATTGGGTTGGTCATTTAATGAGACTGATTCCAGTGGTTTGCAGAGAAAGTGGACTTTGCACCTTCCTGGTGAAAATGGGCTGTGAACGACAGGTCAGCCACTTGTGGAAAGGTGGGCAGCGTCTTGGGGGCTCTATCCCTAACCTCCTGACTGGCTGCAGAGAGATAAGGCACTGAGTTTGACACAAAACCACAGGTGCATTATGGTCCATTATGGTGGGGGTGTGGGATGAGGTGCCCCCTCTGACCTGTGCATGCTTTTTTTTAAGGTTTTAATTTTTAGAACAGTTTTGGGTTCATAGCAACATTGAAGGAAATTTACAGAGATTTCCCATATACCTTTGTTCCCACACAGGCGTGACTTCCACCATTATCAATATCTCCCTCTAGGGTCCTCCCTACATTTGTTACAATCGATGACCCTAAATGGACACATCATTACTTAGAGTCCATCCTTTACATTAAGGTTCACTCTTGCTGTTGCACATTCTGTAGTCACCATTTAGAATATGTGGAGTATTATCACCACCCTAAAAATCCTCTGTACTTTGCCCATTCATCCCTCCATGGTTTTTTTTTTAATTTTTTTTAACGTTTATTTATTTTTGAGACAGAGAGAGACAGAGCATGAACGGGGAAGGGTTAGAGAGAGAGGGAGACACAGAATCCGAAACAGGCTCCAGGCTCTGAGCTGTCAGTACAGAGCCCGATGCGGGCTCGAACTCATGGACCTCGAGATCATGACCTGAGCTGAAGTCGGATGCTTAACTGACTGAGCCACCCAGGCACTCCGGGTTTTTTTTTTTTAAGTTTATTTATTTATTTTGAGAGAGAGAGAAAGAGAGAGAGAGAAATAGCGGGAGAGAGAGAATCCCATGAACTGTGAGATTATGACCTGAGCCAAAATCACGAGTTGGATGCTTAACCGACTGAGCCACCCAGGTGCCCTGCCTACAAGGGGGTTTTGAAGAGTAAAAATACAAAACAGTTTCAGAGCACAGCAAACAAAAGCAACAGATTTTCTTTTCTGCTTCCAAAAAAAAAAAAAAACCCAGAAAGGAGTATAGGAAGCAATATTTTGAATTATGAGAGGTAAAACAGGGAGAAACAGTGTATAGGTTTATTTTTCAATGTTTTGGTCATATCTCTATGGAAGTCTGCAACCTGAGATTTCCAGCAGCAGTCAGATGGAAATGTGATTCCCAGGGTTGTCATGTCTGCAGAAGGGTTAGGCTTCTTTGTGTAAAATATTATCTTACTCTTTGGGAAAGATCTTCAAACAGTTTCTCAAAATATGGATTATTAATGGAGCTTGAAAGGTAAAGCCATAACTTTCACAGAGACCACCGAGTTTAGAGAACACATTTCAAGAAGTGGATGGAATTTCAGGTGCTGTAAAAAGAAAGTATAAAACAATCTGGGGGCTGGAATTCTACTATCTCACAGGAAACACATACAAAAGGCGAGCACAGTCTGAAAATTACATAGTTTGGTCAATTTGATTATCAGTGGGTGGATTATTTGGTTTCTTGATTATCTGCAACAAAATTTTAATCCCAGTATGGCTTCTTCAGCTTGCTTTGTCTGCAATTAGTTAGCATGTGCTTGGGGAATGCCAACAAACTCTAATATTAGCTCCAGGAAAATATAATCACCAAGGTAAATCTGCAGCTGCTGCAAAAACGAATGTGTCCAAAAGCCAGACGCCACTGGGTTTTATTTTGGATGTGGTTTTGGATTATTCAGGCTATAAAAATGCAGATAATCAGAAGTGGAGTGAAATCTTCCCTCCCAGCACATGGGACTTCCTTTTGGTCTCCTTCCCACAGCCCTGCTTTCAACTGGCTACCTTTCTGCTCAAAACCTACCCAAGCTTCCTGGGCTGGGAGAGAGTGCTGGCTGTTGTGTGCAGGGGTGGGGCGTTTGCCACATAGGGCTTCCCCCACTACAGTTTTTGGAAATTATTTTAGGCGAGGTCTCCAAATGCCCCTTATGGGTCACATGCAAAGATTACTCTGTCCCCTAGGAAATTGTGTACAGGTGAGTGAGCAGAAGGTAGTAATGGAGGGCGATACAGGGTTGAAGTTTAGCTATAAATAGAAATGCATTTTT
Source organism: Lynx rufus (assembly GCF_022079265.1). Classification (NCBI taxonomy): domain Eukaryota; kingdom Metazoa; phylum Chordata; class Mammalia; order Carnivora; family Felidae; genus Lynx; species Lynx rufus. The sequence continues at coordinate 36,974,577 of NW_025814828.1, forward strand.
CAGAGAAACCACTGTAAATTTAAATGGAAATTCCCCAGGAAAACGACTCAAACTTTCCTCAGGGCCCCTCCCACCACTGGTTGGGATTAGGCTCAACAGGTGGCTTTCACCAAGATGGCTGCCCAAGCTCCAGTGATCACGTTCATCTTTTGTTGCCAGAAAAACAGAAGGGTCAAAGAAGGGCCTGTCCTTTCCCTATAAAGACCAATCCTGGAAGTTTCCCAGAACCCTTCAGCTTACATCCCATTGGCCGCAAGACTTAGTCACGGGACACATCAGTGAGTCTGAGACGTGTTGTCTTTATTCTGGATGGCTCTGTGCCCAGCTTAAAAAAAAATGGAGGATTCTGTTACTAAGAAAGAAGAGGAGAATGGATTTCAAGAGATAATTAACAGTCTCTGTCACACACTGCTTGTCTTTTATTAAGGGCAAAGCAAACCGACCTCCAGCAGGGATGGTCTTCTATTACAGGTTGTCCTTATGTTTCAGAGGAAGGGAAAACCTGTTCTCTTCCTTTGTCTCCCTCCATATTCTCTCCAGGTCTTCTCTCCTCCCTGCCCGCCTTTCCCAGGGCCCTGGCCTCAAGGAGCCACTGTGCCAGACCACCGTGGAGGACTTCTCAGGAAAAAGTATGTCAGTCTTTGAAATAGAAAAGAAAGTTACTAAGTGTCTTGTCTGGTGTTAATCTCCACCATTCATGGTCTTTGAGCTTTTTTACAACTCTGTAAATTGTTGACAACTGATAATAATGCAAACTATTTTTTTTTCCCACAGAAATGCACCTTAGTTGTGTCTGGTGGAATACAATTGGTTTTTGACTCATTTTTGTATATTTGTAATTCTGTTTCAGGATTCCTTATCTGCCTCTGTATGGGTGGTGCTTTGAATTCTTTTTGGAATAGGTTGTAAAATCTTACTGGTTCCCTTATTAGCTAATAAGTTAAATCACACCTTTGACAGGTGTTCATTTCAGATGCACAAGAGAGCCATAATTATGCCTTCTTTTCCGAATTATCCTTGAACAGATTCTTGGGTCTGGTTCTGTGCCTGGTGTTTTGGTATACTCTGATGTTCTTGATCTTCTTCACCCCCACCAAACCTATTCCCCCGGTCTTTCATGCACCCTGTAATACCTGTAATATTTTTTTTGAAACACCTTAAAAAGGCAGCAGCATCAAAAACACACACCTGACCCATTTAACACTGGTGAAATGAGGGTGATTATACCCATTTTACAAGTGCAAAAACCAAGGTTTGGACCAGTTCAACATCTTTCCCAAATCCACACAGCTGAAGAGTGGCAGAGACTGGATCTGAGCTCAACTCCAACTCCAAAGCCAGTATCTATTTCCCAGTTAATGGCCTCAAGTGGCCACTGGCCATCCCTTTCAGGGATATTTGCACATTAACACAGAATTGTGAGACCCAAACTTTAACCCAAAGGGGGGACTTTCTGCTAGTGGGATTTCAGACTTTATTTGGCACTGAGATCCTTTCTTGGGGGGGATCTGCCTGCTAAAACAGCTCGTGGCATGCAAAGGATTTAGATGGTGGGACGCAGTGTTAAGGACACAAGGGGAGACAGCTGAGGCAGTGGAAAGCGTCTGACATGTGGATTTGAAACACTGAGGTTGGAGGGCTGATTATCTCGAAAATCAGGGATGTATGGTTTCTGGGATCTTCGTAGCACTAAAAATCTTTGACTCTGTGAAGTGAATGCATTGTCAAGTTCATTACTGTTGACTACAAGTCTTATTACCTGTGAAGGCAGGCCACATATCTCCTCTTCCACCACTGTACTGGGAGACTTCACATAATTACCTTTTTTGATCCTTTTAATCATTTCTAAAGGAGGTTAGCAGAGTATTCCTATTCCCATCTTAGAGATGAAAAGCTGAGGTCAAGCAGGATTCAGTAATCTACCCCAAATGCCATGTTTGACTTCCAGCATTCCAACAAGTGAATTTTTGGAGGGGGTGGCTCCTGAACACCTTGGTGTATGTCAGAGGACCTGGGGCCTTAAAAGAAGTGCTAAGTACTTAACGCTATGATGACAATCAAGCATGCCTTCTAAATGTGGTTTCGGTAATTTGCAAGTTCACACATTTCAAAGAACTATTTGAGGGGCGCCTGGGTAGCTCAGTCGGTTAAGCGTCTGACTCCTGATTTCAGCTCAGGTCGTGATCTCACAGTTCGTTAGATTGATCCCCTCATCAGGTTCTGTGCTGTCATTGCATTCTCTGTCTCTGTCTCTGTCTCTGTCTCTTTCTCTCTCTGCCCTCCCCCTGCACGCTCTCTGTCAAACTAAACAAATAAACTGAAAAAAAAAAGCTATTTGAAAGATTTCTTTAGCTACGATGGTTAATAGTTGGCTTCATCACAAAAATGGCATTAACAATGTCTACCTTGCCAGTGTGTTGTAAGGATTCCATGAGATAATGCATGTGAAACACGTAGGAGCCTGCTGGGATCACACCAGGCGCACCCAAAGATGAGCTGACATTACTATTAACACTGTTGTGTTGGAGGCACTGCTATTCTGACGTCTGGAAACATATTTGCTCATGATACCCATCAATGAGGCTGCCTTTGCTAATAGGCATTCAATTCCGGCACTCTGTATCAATACAATAGCCCTATGAATATAACTCACTTATCTCTAATTTAAAATCAAATAAAATTCCTCCGGAGCAAAACAATCACCTAATAGCACAGAGAATACAAACACAATTATCGACTTGGGGGGGAGGCACATCTGTCTCTTTAATTTAAGCTGTTGGATTTGATGGAGTGTTTTCAGCCTGCAGGACTTCACAGAACCACAGAGATTTTTTTTCAAACTATTTTTCTTTTTTAGCATAAAATGGATACATTCACAAAGTAAATATTTCAAGCTGAATAGGACTTTATCAGACGAAAACTGCTGTGTAGGCTATTTTTTTTCCCTCTCCAAGACACACCCCACCCTTCAGAAATGACCGTGTTAGTCATTTCTGGAATCTTTCTAAGAATATTCGATGCACGTTTAGGTGTATTTATCTCTAGATCTTCTTTGGAAAAAATAGCTAATAGGATCATATTGTTCTGTACCTTGTTTTTTTTCTCTTAATGCATGATGGAGACTCTTCTCTATTTGCACATCTTTATACATTTTGTTTTTATTTTTATATTTATTAATTTTTAAATATTGATTTTTGAAAGAGAGAGAGAGAGAGACAAAGAGAGACAGAGAGAGACAGAGCATGAGTGGGGGAAGGGTAGAGAGAGAGGGAGGCACAGAATCTGAAGCAGGCTCCAGGCTCTGAGCTGTCAGCACAGAGCCCGACGCGGGGCTCAAACTCACAGACTGCGAGATCATGACCTGAGCCAAAGTTGGACGCTCAGCTGACTGAGCTACCCAGGTGCCTCTATTTTGTTCTTTTTAACATGACAGTATTCCAGGTATTAATATATCAAAATTTATTTAATCTGTCCTTTCCTGATGGTTACTTGGATCATTTTCCTTTTTTTAATTTTTTAAAAATGTTTATTTAGTTTTGACAGAAAGAGAGTGTGAGTGAAGGAGGGGCAGAGAGAGAGGGAGACACAGAATCCGAAGCAGGCCTTGAGCTGTCCGCGCAGAGCCCGATGCTGGGGCTCAAACTCACAAACAGCAAGATCATAACCTGAGCCGTAGTCGACGTTTAACCGACTGAGCCACTCAAGCGCCCCATCCTTTTTTCTTCTATTACAAACCACACAACAATGAACAGCCCCGTAATGTCTTTGCATAGTCATAGAAATAACACTAGAGCTGTGTGTAGACTCATAATCAGGCTGCCGATCCTTATGAGGTGGGCTGGGGGCTTGAAGTTCCCAAAAAGACCAACTGTGACTATAACCATTTTGATACCTTGACCAAAAGCAGCAACTACTGAAGAGAATATTAAGATGACTTCATTCTTCCTATTAACGTGCAAATATTTATCAGGCTTTTCCCCAAATGGACGGTCTTGTTAAGCCAGAGTGGGTCCCAATGTTATATACAGTAAAACAGAAGAAGGGATTGGAGAGGGCTCTAGTACTGGTTACTGGGATGTTGTGTTGAGGTGGGGCTCGCTGAGCCCGAAAGCCAAATGCTCTGCTCCACCCCTCTCCCTCAGCCTTGTCATCAATCATTTACGGAATATACTCAATTTTTCCTTTCCGGTAGGTTTGGTTCCTTCCATACCTTTTTCCTCCCCACTACTTTCTTTCAACATGCCATCCCATCTGGTGATAAGGCAAGTCCTTACTATGTGCTACGTGCCATTAGCATCCTTATGTATATTTTCTTATGTAATACTTTCAACAGCGGTGAGGTGCATATCACACTCCCCCTCTTACGGGATGAGCATGGAGAAACTGAGGATCAGAGGGGTTAAGTGACCTGCCCAGAGATTACACAGCCTGTGTTTGGCAACCAAATATAATGAACTCCAAAGGCCAGGCCTTCACTTCTGTATCAGCTGCTTGCTACCTGGTCTCTGTTAAGACTCATTTCTCCCCCTCCAGTTATTTGTGCTATATTAGGCTCTGAAAATATCATTTAAAAACAATTTTCTACCCTGGAGGCTACAAAGACTGACTTCCTAAAGACCTGCTGATCTTCTCGATGAAATGAAAATGTTAACCTTTGAACTCAGAACCCTCTTTAACTTCCCAGATAAATTGTCTCCATGCCTTTGCCCCTCTATCATCACAGGGGAAAGAGTTAATTTGGGGCAGTCAGAAGGAGATCTTTTCAGTCAGACTGACATGAGCTTCCACCCCAGTTCTACCACTTTATTAATTATGTATGAATTTGGGCAAGCGAGCTAACCTCTTTAAACCTCCATTTTGTCATCTGTGAAATGGAGATAACATACTTACATTATCTAGAATCCTTACAACCCCACTGGTTACATGAGGAGCCAGGGAGCTATTTTTATTACCTATATTCTGTATCTGCCTCAGTAAGCTGCACTTGGTGGGTGACCCCTGACAACTCCTTGAATGAATGGATGGAATGGAAGGTTTGTTAGGTAGAATAAGCTGGGCAAGGGACCAGCTTGAGAACTGGGAGGAAGGGGGGTATTATGTGTGTGTGTCTGCTGGAAGAACTGTGATGAGGAGGAAGATGTAGAAAAGAGGGAAATCCTTGGGACGCCTGGGTGGCTCCGTCAGTTGAGCATCCAATTTCGTTCAGGCCATGATCTCGTGGTTCGTAAGTTTGAGCCCCGCATCAAGCCTGTTTCAGATTCTGTGTCTCCCTCTCTGTCTCTGATTCTCCCCCTTTCACACTCTGCCTCTCTCTTTTGCAAATAAATAAACAAATAAATTTTTTTCAAAAAAGAGGGGAGTCCCTGAGAAAACATCTTTAAAAATTTTTTTTAATGTTTTATTTATTTTTGAGAGAGAGAGAGAGAGAGAAAGAGAGAGAGAGAGAGAAAGAGCAAGCAGGTGAGGGGCAGAGAGAGAGGGAGACACAGAATCTGAAGCAGCCTCCAGGCTCTGTCTGAGCTGTCATCACAGAGCCCGATGTGGAGCTCAAACTCACAAACCGTGACATCATGACCTGAGCTGAAGTCGGACAGTTAACTGACTGAGCCACCCAGGCGCCCCGAGAAAACATATTTTGAACCGAACACCTTTCGAGGATTGTGCCTGACCCCCAATGGAGAGGCAGGCAAGTCTAAACAACCGTCGCTGATATATGGGGCTCATCCTCTCCATCAGACGTTACTTGGGCTAATTTCTTTGTGCTGATCAGATAAGTAAAGTGAGACACAGCTACATTCTGCAATCCCCATGACGCAGAACATACTCAGCTAAAGTCTCAACATTACAGAGTATTAGAGTTTGATATCCTCAGGAGGGAAGATGTATTAAAGGTATGCTACTATTTAAAGGATATTTGATTGATGTTCACTGTAGTTTCTTTACATTCTCTGAAGGCCTTTATTTGCTCATCCCAGAAAGGTAGGGTCCGTTAACATGAAACACACACATTTACAGCATTTTCAGATTGACCATCTAAAAGTCACCTGGCTGGGGATTTGATGCTTCATGAGAGTGGGGTGGGCAAAGAAAACAAAACAAAACCCAAAGCAAAAAACCCCTGGGAAATACATTCCCACTAATGTGGAATTGAAAATTGTTCTTTGCGTTATTATTTCACAGCTGGGTCAGTTCACTGTTTGCAAAAATTGAAGTTTCTCTGCATTGCTCTTTGAGATTTTTGTCTGTGAGAGTGTATAAAATGGAGTGAGAAGCAGTGTGGCCTAGGGAAACAAAGTAAAGGAGCACAACAATAAAAACTAAGCTTGATCATAAAATATATAAATACATTCAAATTCAAATGGTATTTTAGAAGTAAGTAGATATAAGCCTATGAGGAATAAAACAGATTTATGCCGAAAAGCAAAACAAAAGTACAAGGATGGGGAAGAAATAGATCTGTTCATGTAACACCCACTGGTGTAAATGTTTGCTTCTCTGTGTAATTTAGATACAAAAACATAACATGTCTTATTCAATCTTGGAAAAAGAAAACAAATGGCATTAGGGATCTCCCCAAGGAAGGACTTCAAGGGCCTCAAAAGAGTTGTCCTAGGACCTATGTCCACAGGATAACAAGAAGGTCCTGCTGTGTGTATGTGTGTGTGTTTGTGTGTGTGTGTGCACATGTATACGCATACACATGTAGAATGAGATGCACATAGAACACTCCAGGAAGGTGAGAGTGGAAACTTGGGTGCAGTCAAGAAAAGGAAGGAAAGAGAGGGGGGTTCGTTTTGGTTTTATATAGGCATATGTACCATATGCCTAGGTTTTTGAGAGCATCTGAGGGTTCTGCAAACGCAGTGTTTCTCTCATTTAGAAATTATTAACCATTGGCAGTTTTGCATTCCCTGCACTGTCTATATGCAGTGCTGCATCTTAGAGTCATGTGGGCAAGTTTTATAAAATAGGGTGCCTCACGACAGACCAGTTAAGTCAGAAATTTTGGGAGGTAGAACCTGAGCAGTAATGCATTTTTTTTTAAGTTTCCCAAGTGATTCTGATGCACAGTGAGGGCTAACCATTGGCCCAGAAGTGTTGTTTTAAGTGCACTGTGTGTAACTTCAATCAGTAGCCAACAATTGTAGCCAACAACCTCCTTCTGGAATTTAAGGGTTCTCAGCGGCCTCAATTAATTAAGGGTTAATTAAGGGTTCTCAGTGGCTTCAATTGTAGCCAACAACCTCCTTCTGGAATTTAAGGGTTCTCAGTGGCCACAAAGACCTAAAACAGTCTTTAGATAATAGCTGTATATGGGATTTGGTGAACCAAGTAGGAATCTTGGTTCTAGCACTTACTATAGGTGAGGCCTTGAGCAAGTTGCCTACTTATCTGAGCCTCAGTTGTTGCACCTGTAAATTGGAAATAACATTCACTTAATGGTGTCATTGAGAGGATTAAGCAAGGGAATGTACATATTCATAAATTATCTGGTACAGTTGTTCGTTAACCCCCCCCCCCAAAGCCAATGAAGATGTTTAGGATATTTGTTAAATGTGCAGACACAAAACTGGAAGGTGTAGCTGATATAAGAGATGCTAGAATCAAAATTCAAAAAGGATTTTAGACAGCTGGAAGGATGGCTAACACTTGCAAGATAAATGCAGGGACTTGAACTTAAAATTTAATAAAAAATATAGAGTCATGATTGATACTAGGGCAGGATATGAGAGTCGTTCCTGTGCAAAAGGTCTGGAAGTTTCACTGACAACAAATTTAATAAGAGGCAAGCTGTGTAGTGTGACTGTGAAGAAAGCTGATGTAGTTGGAGGTTGAATGAAGAGAAATGTAGGATGTAGGTCTCAGGACTGAATCCAATTTTTATTCATTTGTTATTTTTTATGTTTATTTATTTTTGAGAGAGAGAGAGAGAGAGACAGAGACAAAGAGATAGAAAGAGAGGAAGAGAGAGAATCCCAAGCACGCTCTGTGCCATCAGCACAGACCCCAATGTGGTACTCGATCCCATGAACCATGAGATCATGACCTGGGCTGAAACCAAGAGTCAGATGCTCAACTGACCAAGCCACCCAGGCAGGCACCCTAGGACTGAATCCGATTTTTAAAAGCTCATACCACACCATATATTGAAAACGTACTATATGCCAGACTCTATTCTAGGCTATGGGAATACAACCTCTTTGCCCCCTTGCAGCTTACATTCTATGAGGAGAAGGGGTGAGGAGATAATATGCAAATAAATAAGTTATATGAGCTATCGGATAGACATAAGAGCTATGGAAAAAATCACCAGGGAAGGGGGAAAGGTAGCGTTGTAATTACAAGGGGTTATTTGCAATTTTAAACAGAGTGGCAGGAGCTGGCTTCATCGACATTTAGACAAAGATTTGAGGGCAGTGAAGAATAAGATGGATGGGTATCTGGGAGAAGAGCACCTGAGGCAGAAGGAACCATGAGTGCCAAGACCTTAATGGGGGATGTGCTTGTCTTACTGAAGAATAATGAAAGAAACCCTAATTGGAATATTGTGTTCAATCCTGGGCCTAATATTTGCTCTTTTTAGCTGAGTATAAAAGTAAAATATTTGGAAACAAAGCATGTAAAAAATACAAAAAAAATTTGAAGACAGTATAAATCACCCACTATTCAGGTATTCCTGACATTTTGGCGTATTTCCTTCCAGCTTGTAAGTAGATCAACATGCAGAAGTAGCAGAAAATAGCAAAGTTGAATTGAGATTTATTTTTTAGAGGCTCTCCAGGGCTCCATTTCTAGTTCCAGTGACTCAGTCCTGCATTCCTAGCATGTGGTATTCAAATTTGGGCCTCAGCATACTTTCAAATTACTGAAGGTCAAATCTAGCCTTTGAAGTTGCTTTCAAATAGTTGAAATTGCAAATGTTTATGCTACAGATCCTTTACATTCAAAGATTTTTAATTTTTTTTATTTGTTTTGAGGGAGGGAAGGAGAGAGAGAGAGAGAGAGAGAGAGAGAGAGACTGACTGTGAGTGGGGGAGCAGCAGAGAGAGAGGGAGATAGAATCCCAAGCAGGCTCTGTGCCATCAGATGGCATGCTGATGGCACAGAGCCTGACACAGGGCTTGAACTCATGAACCACGAGATCATGACCTGAGCTGAAATCAGGAGTCAGACACTTAACTGACCGAGCCACACAGGTGCCCCGGTTTGTAATTTTTAAAGTCTTTGCAACGTTGGCAGATGAGAAGTGTCCTCTGTGAGCTCTCATTACTATTGGCATTGAGCGTATTCCCTGATATTTATTGACCATTTGTAATTCTTCTTCTGTGATTTTTCCTGCCTGCCAATAACCCTTCATAAAATGTGCTACCTCAACTAGAGTGTTTCTACAAGATGCTGAGCTGAATGACGAAGACTCTATCATTTCATTCTAGGTTGTAACCTTCAATGGTAGGTTGTTACCAAAACTGACTACAACAATGCCACCCAGGCCACGTGCCCTTTTGTAGTGTGACTTTGCCTCTCATCCTACCAAGAGGTAGAGTTGTTTTTCCCTCCCCTAAATTTTGGCTGGCCTTGTGACTTGCCAATAGAACATGGCAGAAGCAGTGATGTGACTTCCCAGCCTAAGACTTATAAGGTTTTGCAACTTCTGATTTTGTCCTTTTTGTAAGATTGTTGCCACAAAATGAACTCAGGCTGGGTGACTGAATGAGAGGCCAAGTGGAGAGAGAGAAGCCATGTGGAAGAGAATCCAAGTGCCCACCCAAGAGATAGCACCAAAGCTACAGACATGTGAGTGGGTCCTCCAGGCTCAGTGGAGTCACATGGAACGGTATGAGCTGTGCTGTGGACCTATCCAGATTCCTAACCCACAGAACAATGAATAATAAAAATGGTGGTTATTTTTAGCCACTAAGTTCTGGGGTATTCAGCCATAGGTAATTGACATAACACATGTAGGAACATGGAATTTCTTTTGTCTTCATTTGAAGTGTTTCCATTGAGATGCAGGACTAGACTTGTTTTATGTTGCTCTAAAGATCAGAACTAGAACCTGTCCCAGGGTGGAGGTTGCACGGAAGCATGTTCTTAGCTGGATACAAGAACTGACAAGAAGTACGTGTCAATAGTGGAATGGGTTATTTTGCAAGGTAGTGAGCTAACTGTCCCTGAAGGTATTCCTAGACAGCCTGGACAATTGTTGATCAGAGACACTATAATAGGGACGTGTAAAGTCCCTTCAAGTCTTATGACTTCACTGGTGGATGAAGGGAAAGGGAAACTGGAAGCTGAGATTTGTAGCAATCAATTATAATTGCTAAAGGGTACTCAGAGATGAGTTTTCAGTTTGTAGAGTATCTTTATTTTCTCTGTTGAGTTCTTTTACTGTTACATTTTTTAATGTTTATTTCTTTTTGAGGGGGGAAAGGGCAGAGAGAGAGGGAGACAGAGTGATCAGAAGTGGGCTCCATGCTGACAGCAGAGAGCCTGATACAGAGCTTGAATTCATGAACCACGAGATCATGACCTGAGCGAAGTTGAATGCTCAACTGACTGAGCCACCTAGGCACCCCTACTGTTACATTTTTAATGAGGAGATAAAAATAAAGGCAATGCTCAAGATATTAGGAAGGCTTAATTGTCATAAATGTGGCGATTTTGGAGTAATACGGCGGAACTAGTACTTTATCTTTCTCGCATCTCTAGTTTCTTTCTTTCTTTTTGAGAATTTAGTGGCAGGAGTTGTGCCCTTCCCCACCCTTGACCTCCACTTTTACATGGAAGACTCCTATGAACTTGGATTTTTTTTTTTTGAGAAAGACAAAACATTCTCGAATGATAATAATGATGGGGGTTTTCGTCCATAACAGATTGGTGAACTATCCATCTATGTTCCAAATGAAAGACAAAATATTGCTACCCAGGAAAACATAGGTGCTTTTTCTGATGCTTTTAGAATTTTCCTACATTTTTCCTTCCCTTCCCTTCTCATGGCTACAGACCCTTTAGAATACAGAGGGAGGAAAATGCTTGAACAGAGATCTGTAAGCTAGGTCTTTATAAGTCATAAGTCAGAGGCTCCCCTTACCCATAATGACATGTTAAAAGAAATCTATGACTGTGGTTAAAATTTTCAGATGGAAATTATAAACTCTAAAGAGATTTATTTGGCTTCTACTGTTCTGAGAGTTTGGTTTCTATGACTCTGGGAACATGAAAGGGAAAAAACAAATATTTCCCAATTCTACGTAATGAAAGACTATCACCCATACTTTGAACTACCAAGACAGTGGCAGTAGCAAAGTCTGGGGCTTGTCCACAAGGTTAAGAGGATGTATGAGGAAGCTACCAACTTGGCAGTTCTTAGCGTATATTGATAGTGGGTGGAAAAGTGGGATAGATAATTATTTTCAGAGTAATAAAAATACTCATTAGAGACATTTATAATATCTCCATAATTTGGGTAAGCTGGTTGAACTTAAATGAACTTATATACCTAACCCAGGTATGGGTGGCCTGGTTCTCTTCAATACTTGTAGCTGTATGGGACTGCTGTTCCCTTTTAATAGAAAAAAAAAAGTCCAAGCTTTTATGACACAAGTAATAGCATGATAACATTTAACTTTGAGTGAGGCCACAGATGCAATGGATAGAAAATTCCAAAGTAAAGTATAAGACCAAAGTGCAATTTGAAAATGATGCTGTTAAGATTAGGTAAAAATGTATTCCTTGAAGGTCCACCCTCTTCAGTAGTGAATGAGAGATTGTTGGAATGGTCAAGCCTAATGAGGTGCTATTCTTCAGGATGCCTCAGAGGGTCTGACATGTGTTTCATTCAGCTGGTGCCTGGGGCCTGACCCTCACCCGAGAAAGCTGGAGTTGCCTCTAGAGGTGCTACCCTATCGAGGGCTTGGTGCGACAAGGGATAGGACAGGATGTATATGCTAATATTAAAAGAAATTCCAATTTAGTAAGAACTTTAAACTTTAAACTTTTATTATATTAATGCATGTGAAGGAAGAGGATCATATGGGCCAATTCAAAGATGTATTCTTGGGTAGGAACATTTTATAGGAAAATGGAATGATTAAATAATAATTTTTGGAACAAAATATGACAGGCTGGTTTAAGATCACGAGTCTCTTGACTTCAACAATCAGCTGCCAATCAACTGGGTAGGTAATTAGTTCCCTAGAGCTGAGACTTACTCCCATTGAGTTTATTAGGAAATTGCATTTTTCAGGAAGGGGATTGTGAATTATATCCTGTAAAAACAAATTTTGTCCCAGATTACATTTGAAGGAATTTTTCTTTTACTTGCACTTTTCAGTGACTAAGGAAGTAATCACAAATGACCATGAGGTTCGGAGATACGGCTGCCTGAATGAAGAGAACTGTAGGGAAGGTTGCCAGGTGATTCAACTTTCTGAGGATGTCATGAAAGAAAGAGTCATTTTCAAACATCTGCCAGGACCAGAGTGGAGAGCCAGTTGTTTAAGTCAGATTTTCGTACCCTTACCTGCCACCACCATTACTGTGGTAATATAGTGCCCAAATACAGCTGCCAACAATTCCTCCCATCTGTGTACATACTTGTGGCTCTGCTCACTAAGAGGTGGAGTCTGTCTTTCCTTCCTTTGTATCTGGGCTGGGATTGTCACTTGCTTTGATCCACAGAATGCAGCAGAAGTGACTCTTAGCCTTTAAGAGGACTGGTAGCTTAGACTTCAGTTTAGAACTCAGAAGCCAGGTAAGAAGTCTGAGTATCCAAAGGCCACCATGCTTTGATAAAGCCAAAGCTAGCCATATGGAGAGGTCATGTGGAGCAAGACGCATCCCTGGCCAGCCTCTTGCTATTGCAGTCATCTCAGGTGCCATCTTGAATGTTCCAGCCTCAGAAAAAGCAGATCTGCCTCACTGAACCCAGGCCAGATTGCAGAATTACAAGCTGCAATAAGTCATTGTTGCTTGAAGCCAGTACGTTTTGAAGTGGGTTTTTTTTTTTTTAATGGCAGCCATAGGTAACTGTAACAACAACCCTGTAGGCATTGGAACTTGGCCAGGCTGCTTATCAGGGAGAGGGGAAGGGGTGAGAGGGAAGAGAGGTAACAGGCAAGGTGAAGAAGTGGACCAGAAGTCAACCTTGTACACCTTCCCTTTGTGAGATTGCAATCTGAAGCCCCAGCTGGGAAAGGAAAAAGTTACAAGGCTAAATCAAGTGCAGTTTTGCCTCCTGTGTTAGACTGGACATTCTAATTTCGGAATTGAGATTCTCTGGGGGTGCAAAATTAGAGGAGGACTGTCTTTTACCTAAGAGGGAGAAGAAAATTCATGGGCCTGCAGGCATTTTCATTCAGGGGCAGGGAAAGTAACTCCCACTGGATTAACATTACGAGGGAAGGTGTGAGGACAAGCTAACAGCGAAGTTGAACTTTCATTACTTTCTGAATTATGTTTGATCAAAGTATACTGATGACTCTGCATACGGCTGGAAGCCCAACAGCCCATTTGTGAGGGAGAAGCTTACTTTTTCCTGAGTCGAAGACACTGCTCCAGCCCTGGGATCCTGACTATTGTTCCAAGTTCTATGGCTGTTGCCCTCTCTGACCCTTCCATTTCGATCCCCAAAGGAAAAGGTCTCTCTTTCCTCAATGTCCCCAAACCGTCATCTACCCAAAGAAATTCTCTGTAGTAGCCTTTTGAGGGTGTCAGCCACTACAGCAGATGATCTAAAATTAACTATCACAAATCCACATTCTTACAACTGTTGTGGCCAGTGAGAAATTCCCAGTGGCTGCTTCTTACCTTGGATGATCTCTTATCTCTGGATACCTCTCTGGTGTCCAGCCTCTGAACACCCACATTTCTACTAATTTCTAAGGCAGAAAAGTTCAGCAACTCTCATCTACCTCAAACTACCTTCCAGCTTACCTTAACAGATCCCCAAACTTGTTAAGGCACCCTGCTACACACATGACCATGCACATCACCTTAGGTACACGATAATGGCTAACTGACACGTATTGCTATTCCCCAGGGCCCATCCCACATCTTAAGTCCTATATATTCACTCCACAATGTGGACATTGCAGCAATCCCTTAGTCTCATTTTAGAATGAAAGAAGCTGGGGTACAGAGAGCTTAAGTAAAGTATTCAGGTCTCGCAGTTAGGTAACTGAGTCAGGACTCGAATCAGAGCAATCTGGTGCGGAGGCCAACAACCTAACCATGACACTTGCACTGCCTTTATTATTTTTTTTAAATATTTTAAAAAAATGTTTATTTATTTCTGAGACAGGGAGAGACAGAGCACGAGTGGGGGAGGGGCAGAGAGAGAGAGGGAGACACAGAATCCGAAGCAGGCTCCAGGCTCCGAGCCATCAGCCCAGAGCCCGACGCAGGGCTTGAACTCACAAACCGTGAGATCATGACCTGAGCCGAAGTTGGTTGCTCAACATTTATTTTAATTTTTTAATTTGAATATAGCTGACACACAATGTTACATTGGTTTCAGGTATACAACATAGAGGTTCATCAACTCTACACATTATGCTTTGCTCCCCACAAGTGTAGCTACTGCCTGTCACCATGCAATGCCATTGCAACACCATTGGCTATATTCCCTGTGCCGAACCTTTCATCTTCAGGGCTTCTTTATTTTTATGTTTAAAATAAAAATGTTCAGAGACAGATGATTGAAATTATGATGATTTGGAATGTTATGAGATGACATTGGGAATTTAATACTTCGATCCTACCATGATCTCTTACTCCTACTCGTGAGATGCCTGGAGAAATTATACGCCCAGGAGAAAGACTGCCAAGGAATGGTAAAGCAGTATTTTCTTGTGAGCTGTGGCTTTGTCTCCAAACCTTAACTCTGAACTCTGTCGAACTACACCAGACTTCAGGGAGCTAGCTAGAGGCCTGAAGGGTCTTCGTCCAAACTACAGTCTTACTCCTCAAAGGTGAAGGGCGTTCTGACTCCCACCTGCAATACCAGAGGAAGGAAGGAAAATTCTCTTTCCTTCATGTTCCTTAACAAATACGTGCTGATGGGAGCCTGCATGGCTCAGTTGGTTAAGTGTCTGACTTTGGCTCAGGTCATGATCCTGTGGTTCATGAGATAGAGCCCCACATCAGGCTCACTGCTGTCAGTGCAGAGCCTGCTTTGGATTCTCTGTTCCCCTCTCTCTCTGCCCTTCCCATCTCTTTCTTTCTCTCTCTCAATAATAATAATTAAAAAAAAACCCAAATACATGCTGAGTGCTATGGGCCTGCTGGGAAGTAGGGAAAGAGCTGAGGACCAAACAGATGTGGAGCCTGTTGTCATGGAGTTTATAGCCTGGTGGAGAGACAGACCTTAGAGTAGCACAGAGTGAAAGAATAAATTAGAACATGTGCTCTGACGAACAAGGAAAGGATCTAATTTAGACTGGAGGTAGAGGGGAAGCTTCATGGGATGGCCACTCTGAGACCTTGGAGGTGAGCGGGAGCCAGCCAGGTGAAAATTAGGATGCTGTGTGTTCCAGGCAGAGGGAGTAGTAAGTGTGAGGTCTGGAGTCAAGACGAGTTTTGATGAATTGCAGGCAGTGGCCTTGGTAGGGGACCTGGAGCCTGTGGCACATCAAGTGGCTGGGCTTTGGGGCAGGGCCTTTGAGACTATGATAAATATGAGGATGATATTTCCCCTTTGATAAGCAGACCCAGGCTCTTCCCTCATTATTTATGGCCGCGGGGCAGGGACATCACATAAGGCAGTCCAGTCAGAGTGCAGGTCTTGAGGATATGAATCTTTTTTTTTAAGGTTTATTTTTGAGAGAGAGAAAGAGAGAGAGAGAGAGAGAGAGAGAGAGAGAGAGAGAGAGAGTGGGGGAGGGGCAGAGAGAGAGGGAGACACAGAATCTGAAGCAGGCTCTAGGCTTTGAGCTGTCGGCACAGAGCCCGATGCGGGACTTGAACCCATGAACTGCGAGATCATGACCTGAGCTGAAGTTGTATGCTTAACTGACTGAGCCACCCAGGTACCCCTGAATCTTTTTTTTTTAAGTTTATTTATTTTGAGAGAGAGAGAGAGAGAGAGAGAGAGAGAGAGAGAGAGACAGCATGAGTGGGGGAGGAGCAGAGAGAGAGGGAGAGAGAATCCCAAGAAGGCTCCTCACTGTCAGCACAGAGCCTGAGGTGGGGCTCGAACTCACGAACTGTGACATCATGACCTGGGTCAAAATTAACCGACTGAGGGACACTTAACTGACTGAGCCACCCACGTTGCCCTGAGGATCTGAATCTTAAAACAAAATGACCAAGGATGGAGAACATTCAGGGCCATCATTCTGATGTGTCCATGTGAAGAGGTTTTCTATAAGTTTCTGAGATTCCTAAAGCCACTGAATCTCCTGCCCTCCCTAAGCCCTGCTGGTTCAGTTTTTCCTTCAACTCTGCAAAGCCCTTTGGGTTGAACTTAGCCAACCTTGCAACTGAAAAGACTGAATAGGGTAAAATCCTCAATTATTAATAATCAAAGGAGATTAGGAGGCCAGCAATGTTGGCTTTTAGAGGCTATCATGGGCCAGACATGATACAATTTATTTTAAAAAAATCACTCTGATCTCCTCACTTCCTCTTTTCCCCTCTGCTCTCCGCCCCCCCCGCCCATAACCCACTGAGTGCATTGTATAGTCCAAGTGAGCGGTAGGGTGTGTTTGGCCTAGAGTGAGGGCAGAGAAGTTACAGAAAATGAGACACAGGAGACACAATGTCCTGCTGTAGACAGGAGAGAGAACTCAGTGGCCTGCTCTCCTTCCCCTGCCACCCTCCCAGCAGAGTTAGTCTTAATGTGTCCCATCTTCTGAGTGGGGTAAGAAACAAGAGACCTTTTAATACACAGTGATTCCATCAGCTAGAAAATAGGATCCATTGAGAGTCTTGAAATTTGCCAGGCACATCAGTACTCACCCTTGTGCGTAGAATGAAATAAAGGTCTTGATTTTCAAACATCTTTCTAATAGGAATGAAGTATGGAAGAGAGATGAAGGCCTTGCTTGTCTTTTAAAGTCAGCAGAGGGTTTCTAGAGCATTGTGTCTATTGGCCAGCCCTCAGTTCACCCTTATGCTTTTCTATTTTTCTGGACCTGCTGAAGGGAAAATTTCTCCTCTGATTCTAGGCATTTCCAGGCTGGCTGGTTAAATTTCTAAGGCTCCCAGGGAAAGGCTACAATAAATACCCATTACCAAAATAATCTGCGACTGAGGATACAGAGGAATTTGTGGTGGAGGAAGAATTTGTCCTTTCAGCAACCTAATTCTGTGAAGGCTGAGTTCTCTGGGCTGAGGGATGAGCTGTGGGCTTCACTGGTAAACTGGAGAATAGTCCTAACCGGCTTGGGCCCTAGCCATGGGCAGAGGAACATACCTCATTCTTGCTGAAGTTCCAGAACAGGAATTGGATAGACAGAGAGAGGATTTGAGTGAGTTCTTTGCCCAGGAGGGTCCCCCTACTGAGGGTGCCCTGAATTTCTTTCTCAGCCCATATATGGTTGCCCTCCACTCTTACCAGGCACTGGTCCAATTCCCTGTGGACAGAACAGGGACACAGAGCACCCTGCCCTGTTGATGGTAAGTAGGGATGGAAAATTATGGTTGGGTTGCTTTTCTCTTTAGAGAGCCTAACTCTCAGAGTCTCTCTTGGTGTCCTTCAAGTGGGCACCAGTACTTCCAGTCTTATCCCTGTAATATATTTCCAGCCAAGTTCCTGGTTATTTGGCAATGCCCACTGTCTCCTCCCATGCATTATAATCTTATAGTTTTAGTGCATGACAGGGCCATAGAAGCCATCTAGAGCAGCTGCTCCGTTTTACAAACATGGAAACTAGGAGTACAGCGCAGGATTGTCCAGCGTATGTTGGGATCCTGAGGTCACCTTAGCTTCAATAAAGTAATTCTGTAAACTAAATATTTTAGGTTGTGAGTGTTATGGCAAAGTCCCAAAATGTAACTGTCAAGGTCAATTTAAGATCTTTATGCAAATGGAGTCCTACCATATGGATTGTTTTTGTGTCTGGCTAGTCTCCAACCACAAATGATGCTTTTGAGATTCACCCATGTTGTAGTGTGCATTAATAGCACGTTCCTTTTTATTGCTGAGTAGTATTCCACTGTGTGGACATAACTGGTTCATCCATTCATGTGTTCATGTGCCCAAGGATCACCTCTGGCTTTTGGCTATTTTGAATAAAGCCGCTATGAACATTCGTGTACAAGTGTTTGGATGAACATATGTTTTTATTTCTTTTGGGTAAATAGCTAGGATTAGACTTGCTGGCTCAGGAGACTTAGATTTTAATACCAGCTCTGCCACTAATTTGTTGTTACTTCAAGCAAATTATAGCCCCTCTCTGGGCTTTAGAGTCCTCATTTATGAAAAGAAGGGGTTGGACTAGATAGGTCCTTTTTTTTTTTAAGAATCTTTTTTTTTAAGTGTTTATTTATTTATTTTGAGAGAGAGATGGAGAGTGAGCAGGGGAGGGGCAGAGAGAGAGAGAGGGAGACAGAAAATCTCAAGCAGGCTCTGTACTGCTTGAACTCATGCGGGGTTGAACTCATGAACCGTAAAATCATGACCTGAGCTGAAATCAAGAGTCAGAGATCCAACTGATTGAGCCACCCAAGCACCCCTAGATAGATCTTTTTGAACTGTGCTCCCTAAATCCTTTAGATTCTGAATCTGTTGGTTGGGGGAGAGGGGAGTAAACAGTGAAGGGGGCTGAGTCTCCACTCTTACATCGCCCAGATAGCTTGACTAAATGTGAAAATGTTGACCTTCCCTATTGCAGTTTATTTGAAGAAGAAAGTGTTTCATGAGTAAGAATGTTTAAAACTGTGGGCCTACATAATCTCTCAGATTCCATGGACTCTGTAAAATTTTTGGAGTCTATGAGAGAATTTGCCTTCTTCCAAACTTCCATGAGTAATGTCTGGGAACAACATCTAAGATCATAGAAGAGCCAGCTTGGGTGAAAAATTACCTCTCTTTTCTCTCTAAACATGGCAGAAGGTGACACTAAGCTGTAACTGAGCTGAAATACAAACTCAAAAGAACATCTCTGACTTCCAGTCCAGACAAGATGGTATAGACACATTTCTCCCTGCTCTTCCTAGCTAACTATGATTATAAATCCTGGAAATATAATTCAAAAGGCAGCCAAGGGGGGAGTCTTGAAGGTGGTAAAAGAAAGGTAAACTGGTTTGGGACCCCAGAATTAAAATGCCAGCACAGCCTCAGGGGTCCTATGTCACGCTCACTCAACAGAAGAAGATGACCAGGCCTGGGGTTTCCTGACCCCTAACCTGGCAACAGAAGACCACCGAGATGGGCTTACTTTTCTCCCGGATCAGATGGAAGTCCTTCTGGCAACACCAGGCAAGCCCAGTACCACCAGTAAGGTAGGGGGTGCGGGGGCTGGTCAATGGAGAACACTACTAGCAGTAAGTGGTAGGGGAAGTGCTCTACTTTCTTGCCCAGGCTGAGACTCCTCTCCTCTCCCAAGAGATACTTGAGAGATACCTAAGCAGGCAGCACCAGCTAGAGAGATCCCAACATAAGTGGCCCCACAGGCCAGGAAGTGTCTTCGTGCCCATGGGCCTAAGACTCTCTTTCCCAACCCACAGACACCTACCTGCCTGCCTGGCCTGGGGAAACCCCTCCCTACCCAGCATCACATAAATGAAAAAGTAGAAAATCTCCACAAAAAAAAAATAGACATTTTCAAAGAGGAGGATATACAGATGGTGAGTACATACATGAAAAGATGTTTATAACATTAGCCCTCTGGGAAGTGCAGATTAAATCCGCAGTAAGATATCACTACACACTTATCAGAAGGGCTAAAATAAAAAATAGTGATGATACCAAATGCTGATGAGGATGTGGAGAAACTAGATGTCGCATACACTGCTGGTGGGAATGTAAAATGGCATAGTGACTCTGGAAAACAGTTTGGCAGTTTCTTAAAAAACTAAATAGGCAACTCCCATATGACCCGGGGGTTGTACCCTTGGGTACTTATCCCAGAGACAAGAAAACTTAGGTTCACTTGAAAACCTGTACACAAATGTTCATAGCAGCTTTCTTTGTAATAGCCCCAAACTAGAAATACCCCAGATGTCTTTCAACTGGGGAATAGTTAAATATTCTGTAGCATGTCCACACCACAGGGTGCCACTCAGCAGTCAGCATTAAAAATGAATGAACTATAGATATAACTTGGATGACTCTCCAGAAAATTAGGTTGAGTGAAAAAAGCCAATCCCAAAATGTTACATGCTATGTGATTCTATGTACATAACATTTTGAAATGACAAAATTTTGTTTTTTTATGTTTATTTTTGAGAGAGAGAGAGGAAGAGTGCAAGTCGGGGAGGGGCAGAAAGAGAGGGAGACACAGAATGTGAAGCAGGCTCCGGGCTCTGAGCTGTCAGCACAGAGCCTGACGTGGGGCTTGAACCCATGAACCTCGAGATTGTGACCTGAGCCAAAGTTGGATGCTTAACCGACTGAGCCACCCAGGCGCCCCAGAAATCACACAATTTTAGAAAGAACAGATTAGTGGTTTCCAGGTGCCAGTAGTTAAGGACCTGGGTGTGTCGGGGGAGAGACTATGGTGGAAGGGGCTAGAAGGAGGTGGGTGGGGTCATAAAAGGGCAACAAAGGGGATCCTTGTGGTGATGGACTGTTCTGTATCTTGACTGTGGTGGAAGTCACAGGAACCTATGCATGGGATAAAATGGTGTTAAAACAAAACACACATGCACACCTACACTTGCACACAAATGAGTACAAGTCAATTTGGGGAAATGTGGAGAAGATGAGTGGGTTGTACCCATGTCATTGGGGGAAACTGGGCAAAGCGTACACAGCATTTCTCTGTATCATTTCCTAACATTGCACTTGAATCTACTAGGATTCCAAGTAAACGCTCAATTAATGAGGGAGGGCTTTTCAAAAACAAGGAAGTAGCTCACATACCTCGATCCTAGGAAGGACAGACGTTTGAGGGAGTCAGGGTCGCTCTTCCCTTCCAGAGAGGACAGTGACTGTGGAGGTTTCCTTAACAGAATGTGGGATGCAGGCGGCCACACTTTGTTGCTCCTAGAAGAGAACTCTTAAGTACCTAATGCTCTTTATTCAAATTTGGAAAATGAGGTAGGCTGCTTATTTTTTTTTCTTTTTTGGGTCTGCCAGTAAATGAGACTGTAATTAGCGAAGTACTTTCAGGAGCACTAAGGCTCTCACCCGTTAGTTATACCGGATCCAGGATGTTTTAATTGCCCTTTTATAACAAGTGCCTTGACAGACTCTTTTGTCTTCACTCTATGTATGAAACAAAATGTCTACAACCCCAAACACTACAGCTTAGAAGAAAAAACCCTTCTGAGAAAGGATGTTTTGAATATAACATCACATCGTTGATGGAATTTAATTATATGCGCGCACTTAAGTTTAGCACCTTGTAGCCAATTTTTACACTTGCGATTTTAGGTTTCTTTAATTATATTTACTCAGTATGCCAAATGTAACTTATTTTTTTCTAAACGCGGAGTATGCAGGGAAGTTCCCTCTCCAAGTCAAGGCTGGCTGTAGGAGACGGACAGAGATGATTACACTTGTAGGGCTGTTGAGAATTGCCGAGAAGGGGTGACAAAGCAGTGTTTCAGGGGATCCCTTGTGCTTGGTCCAGACCCCCTTTTTAGGACCAATGCACTCCTACCCCAGCTGCTGGGAGAACGGGCTGTGGATGGCTCAGAGATGAGTCCCTCCCTGGAAACCTTCTGTGGGCTTCAGTGGACTTCTTCCCCCAAGGTGAGGCCACCTCCCGGTGGTGGCCTCGGGCCAATGACTGACTGAGCCCCCTGCGTTGATCTGGGAAAACTCTGAGGGGCCGTCCCAGTTCCCCAGAGCTTCATTAGGACTGGCTGAGATTTCTGTTGTGTTCCTCATCCCCTTAGAGGTGTATCTCCTGAGGTCTCTCCCCATTGAACCATTTGTACGTGACTCTTGGTCTCAGAGTCAGTTTCCAGGGAACCCAACCTGAGACAGGATCTTTTGATTGGGTTCCCAGAAAGCAAGCCTGAGAACATGGGTGCAGGTAGTTCACTAGGGAGGTGACCCTACGTATAAGGAGTGAGGGAGCAAGAGAGAGAAACAGAGAAGGAAAACAAGCCAATAAGAGGTACATGATCGAGGTGGTCATTGGCTGTGGGTACCTGGGGATTAACCCCTCTGGAGACATCTGAGGAACATGTAGAATCTCGCTCAGGTTTGTCTCACCAAAAGCTGGGGTATTTATCCCTATGCCCCCCATTAAAAGATTGTCCCTAGGACACTAATCCCTCAAGACTTCTGGTTGTCCTGTGCCCAGACTGAGCCATTTCTCAGGGTTTCTGGGAGCACTTGACTACAGAAAATCAAAGAGGCCCACAGATACTTGAGGTAGGATGCTTGGCAGCTTGCAAGGGCACTATCCACTATAGTTCAGCCAAAATCAAAGGTGAGTGAGGGTTTGTGGTGTGGAGCACTCAAAGTGTCTGCTACTCGGGGGAAAGAACACTAGCATCTTTCCCAGAAGGGAGTCAGAGGAGCTCCTACTATATAGGGGGGATTTCCAGGGCGAACTAGATCCTTTCACACTGTGTGTGCGTGCGTGCGTGTGTGTGGCACAGAACTGGCAGTGGAAAGAAAGGATGCAGAAAAATCAAAAGGAGACCCATTGAAATGTCTCTTATTTACTTGCCTGCTGTGCCTCTGCATCGAGCTAAAGGTACTGATATGAAGTCTTAGGACATCCAAACTGTGTTAAGGTGTGTTGACCTTCAGGAATTGAAAGGAGAGAAAAGAATATTGGTTACCAAAAAAACGAAAGAAGAATACACAGGATAAAACCAATGAGAAAACATCCACGGCTGGTCTGTGTTCACTATGAAATATGTAGGCCGGTGGGTCTCAAAGCATCATCCCCAAACCAGCGGCATCAGCATTACCTGGGGGACTGGTTAGAAATAGAAATTCTCAGGGTGCCTGGGTGGCTCAGTCGCTTAATGGTCTGATTCTTGGTTTCAGCTCAGGTCATGATCTCACAGTTTGTGAGTTAGAGCCCCATATTGGGTTCTGCGCTGACAGTGTGGACCCTGCTTGTGATTCTCTCTCTCTCTCTCTCTCTCTCTCTCTCTCTCTCTCTGCTCCAACCCTGTTATCTGTCTCTCTCAAAATAAGCAAATAAACTTAAAAAAAAAAAGAAATAGAAATAGAAATTCTCTGGCCACTCTCAAACCTACTGAATCAGGAACCCTGGGGAGTGGAGCCCAGCATTCTGCTTTGACAAGATCCCCCCCAGGGATTCTGATGTGAACGAGAGTCTAAGAGCTCCCTGTCTAATTCCAGATCATTTGGTTGTCCCTGTGATTTCGGCAACCAAGCCATAGATCTAATTCACAAATTTTGCTCCAGCTAAGCCTGGCACAAAGTGGAAAGTTATTCAACAAGCATTTCCTTTGTTAGTGCCTGTGTTGGTTGGGCATAATCTGAGGGCAAAATTTAAAGACTTTCAAACCTCTTAGAAGGTACCTTTTCATCTTTTGTGTTCTGCCCTCTGCAGCTGCCTACTTCTCTCCTCCTCACCCCACAGACACTAACTGATCATCTACAACATGCCAAGCCCTCTTTACAGATGCTTAGGGTAGAGCAGTGAGTGAAACAGACAAGTCTAGTCCTCCTGGAGCTTGACTTCCAGTGTGTGTGTGTGTGTGTGTGTGTGTGTGTGTGTGTGATACCAAGTGGGGTCGGTTGAGAAAATCATCATGAAACAGTAAGTCAGTGACATAGCACACGAGAAGATACTAAGTGCTCTGGAGGAAAATAAAGCAGGAGAGGTGGGGAGAGGGTGCTCTGGATGGTGGGAAGGGCTTGCAGTTTTAAATAGGGGGCTCGGGGAGGCTTCGCTGAAGTGACATTAGCAGCACGTTTTGATGGAGAGGAGGGAGTGAAAGGTGCAGATAATTAGGGGAGTGGAAGTCCCAGGCAGAGCATCAGCAGGATCAAACACATGCCCTGAGGTGGGCATCTGCTGGACATCTGCTCTAGACTTGTGTGCGGAGACAATGCTGTGTGACCTGGGAGCTTTATTTCTAAACCTTCTGCAGTCGAGCAGCAAAATCCCAGCTGCATTTTGAAAAGTGGAAGCATTTGCATCAGCATTTAAAGTGATGGTGGTACTTAGGATTGGGCCCGTTTTATTTACTACATATGTTTATAAGTTTATCTAGACCTGTATCTGTACATCTGTTTGTGTGGTATATGTTTGTAAAATTTATTTCTAATACATAAACATAAGTAAAGTTGGTCTGCAGTTTTAAGGATGCAAGGAACCCCGAGTGGAAGGTGGAACTTGGGTCTTCTGCTTACAAACCCTTGGTTTTTAAAAATGTTTACTTATTTATTTTGAGAGAGAGAGAGAGAGAGAGAGAGAGAGAGAGAGAGAACCCACAAGTCGGGGAGGGGCAGAGAGAATCCCAAGCAGGCTCCTCACTGTCAACAGTGGGGGTGGGGTGGGGGAGGGCTCCACGCGGGGCTTGAACTCACAACCATGAGATCATGACATGAGCTAAGATCAACAGTCGGAGGCTTAAATGACTGAGCCACCCAGGCGTCCTGAACCCTTGGTTTCAGAAAGTGTCTGGAACCTTCTGAAGCTACGCCCAACAATGCAAGCCCTGAGCCCAGTAGAAGGAATTATAGATAGTGGGCCAAGCTGGTCCTTGCCTGTGGCTTTCATCATGTGTGGCTTTAATTCACGTTCCCCTAACTTTAGGCCTGAGCACTTTGCTATCACAAATAACCCCTTGGAAAAATTGTAAAGTGATGTCTTCATGGCAACCCTTTCCTTTTGGTTATGTAAGAAGATTAGTAAGGCTCTCAGGATGGATCATTTCAGCCAAGCTAATAAATCAGGCAGTTCTTTGCATCAAGGCAAATAACAGTCGGCGCTGGAGAGCTGGGCTGGTAATAAGTACGGGAGAGCTTCAAGTGGTCATGAAGGGGGCCTGCTGATGTGCAGGTTCGGACTTTCCCGTGTCAGCACTAAATGTCTTGATTCAGGTTAAACAAAAACCACCTCTGCTTAGAAGCAGCAGTCCTCAGCACACTCTTTCATAACCAGTTTGCCAGAAACGATGATTTATTTAGTGCATTAGGCGCAGAGGCCACTTCTCTGATCAGCCCTGGGAAGTACTTGGAAGGTAGTCTCAGGTTTCCCCATAGCAAGCAGGCTTACTCTTTCCATGCATTTCCAGACACCCCCTTGGACTGTGATCCTCTGTCCACAGGTTTGCAGGAAACCTGTGAAATTTAATTCCAATGGAATTTGCAATGACTGAATTCTGGGTGTTCGTTCAGTACGATCACTGCTGAACAATTCAACATGGAATGGTGCACCCTACCCTTGGCCATGGAGAAGTCCCCTTTTGAGGGATGTTCAAGAAAGCCTGTGTGTGGCAGTTTCAGAGCAGATTTGGCTAAAAACCAACGTGGGATGAGACTAGCAATTCTCAGCCTTCTGGGGTATGAGAAGCCTTTTTTAAAATCCAGATATTTAGGGAAACTACTGCTCTGGTTTTTCTTTTAGGACCCATTGACTAAGAAAATATATAACAAATATGATCATTCAAAAACATTACTTGGTTTAGTTACTTAGGCTTTGGATTTTACTCATTACAGCAGCATCTACCTATGATTTAGAAAAAAATCAATAGCCCATATATGTCTGAGATACATGATTTTTACATGTTTATTTATTTATTTTGGGACAGAAGGAGAGTGGGGTGGGGGGTAGGCGCGCACGCGCATGCATGTCCCAAGTGAGCTCTGCGCTTGTTAGTGAGAGGGCTGGAACTCATGAACCATGAGATCATGACCTGAACCAAAATTAAGAGTCATACCCTTAACTGACTGAGCCACCCAGGCACTCCACTAGATTTATTTTTTAAACCAGTCCTCAAATGAATTCATGGTTTCTCATCCAAATCGCCACCCACCCCCACCATGGCACCCATTGCCCCACTGTTGGGAATTTTGGATTAGATGGCTTTCCAGAAGGAACTCTTTTGCACCTGGTAGTCCCCCACATCCACCCTCAATGACAGTTTGTTGAGTGTCTACACTGGCATTCTGGAGGTGGAGGGATCAGGTGGGGAAAATATCCCTCAAACTGGACTCTGTCCATCTAAGGTGACAGGGAGAGAGCATGGCCCACCTGGGGTCACTGTGCCATTTTTTCTGCCTGAATGTCACCATGCCAGGTCACGCTGCCTTGCCAAAGAGTCCCTGAGCTTTGCTCAGAATGACTTCCTGCTGTTTTCTCTTCACCGAGGGGATTTATTTATTAAGGTCACTCCATTCCAATGTCATCATTTATAATCTCTCCCGTGAGGATCTTCTCTTGCCTGTGTCACCCCCACACGGAGGTACCTTCTCCTTTTCAAGAACGAAAGCTCAGTGTGGGTTTCTTCTGAAAGTACAAATAATTGGAATAAAAGCCTCACCGACCCTGTGCCTCATGTTGTTGGTAAGACTTTATTTTATTTTTTTAAACGGAATCATTTGCAAGCTTGACTTTCGAAACAAGAAATGCACTGTCTCTAAAAATGTGAGTGAAATGAGTTTGGAGTATCTCCAGTGTTTCTCCTACTCCAGTGATGAGTGTGGGTGTTTTATATATCCCTGCCCATGTGCAGGGCTCACACAGACCTTTTAAAGTTAATTAAAAAGCCTTCCATGGGCTGCCAGACTGGGGCCACATCGTTCCTCTGTAACCTTTTGTATCAGATTAAAAACCTCTGACAATCAGGGATGTTGCCAAATTTCAAATGAAGTGTTCCCAGTGAATTCAATAAGCCATGCAATTCAGCCAGCTTTATGGTGACTCCTGCTTCTGGTTCAGCGAGAGCCAGGGGCTCCCAAGGGACAGAACCCCTTCCTTTGAAAACCTGCTCACTGTCTTGCTCGTTTCAGTAGCAACCCCCTTTCCTTTCCCCAACATCCACAATGTTCCCAACCAGAAGAGAGTGTTGCCCAATGTGCCATGGGTGTGTTTTTGGGAAAAAAAAAAAAAAAAAAAAGGTTCCCTGTTATCTGCAGAATGGTAAACCCTGTGGACGCACAGTAGCAGAGCAAACCTCCTGAGCATTTCTGCAGAAAACTGGTTCCTTTTGTTTAACACAGTGTTTCCCGGATGCAATTGGCCATACCTGCCTATTTCCCCCCGATAACCTTTAACAGCTTCTCAAAGAGCTTGCAACATCTCACAAAGGACTGGTTTGAATGCTCTGTGAAAATGAACCCTCTGACTCATAAATCTTGTAAAAGCCATGGCTTTCCCGTGATAAACAGAAAGGCTTCATCCCCAGCAGAGCATACCAGGAGATTAGTGGGCTGAGGAGAGATGTTTGGTGAGCAGAAATGTTTGAGTTTCTCTGGTGTCTGGCAGGAGACTTGATGTGGGTTTGTGGTAATGGAATATTCTGTCTCTTCTGAGAGAGATTTGGTCAGGTTAGAGGACTAAGCCCCTCATGCTCCCAAGGTATATCACCCTAAAACACCACCATGTGTATATGGTTGCAAAAACCGGCTTTCGCAAACCATATCACCATGATCTGCCATCTTGTAATTCTATGCCACTGGTGCCATCTTGCTCCTTCGCCCACTGTGTGTATAGTGATGAGCAGGCCTCACCATGGGTAATGGTGTCACAACTACATAAGGAAGACCAGTCTGTGGGTACACATGCTCAGTTCCTTATGAGGTTCAAGGGGCAGTTGGTGTGGCAAGTTTGCTAGGGTGTACCCCCGAACCAGTGCTCTGTGGAGAACATTTTGACTTGTCATTACTGCTTCCCCAAGCCCCCAACTGTCTGGATCAGTAGAGTTTGGAGAACACTGAACACAATCTGAGTTCTTTAGTAAGGCCAGAGTCCAGGTCCCAGCAGGGAACAAGTGATGCTCTCAGAAGGGTTTAACTGGAAGAGAGAGAGCTTATTGATGTAGGAGCTCTTGTAGGTAAAGGAAATAATAATTATGAATAATTAACTATAGGCAAGCTTAGACCAGCTCTAGAGAACAGAGAGAACCTTGTGGAAGTTTTAACTATCTACCACTTTTTACCCTCATCCAACTCCATCTTCTTATTGGGCGAGAGGAACAACAAAGGGGAAAAAAGATTTCACAAGACTAGCCCAAGGGGTGTAGATAAATAGTGCTAAGAGTCTCCACAAATTGGGGCCCGATGTCTAATTGTAAGGTTAGAAGCAAGTACTGTGTTTCTAATGTTTAAAGGGTAAATGTTCTGGGAATTATTTACTTATAGATTAAAAAAAGCTGAAGGGCATTCCTTGTATTCTGATATCTTTCTTGAGTGAGAGCTAGTTCAGGCAAGGAATTTAACAACAGTGAAGCCTCAATTCTTAGCTATAGAAAAAAAATGTGGCTTTTTATATAAATACCAAAGCAGTCCCAAAGTAGTTTAATCAACTTTATTCATACAAATGTATATATTTCTAGGTCAAGTGCTGGTCATTAATCAGTTTCTGAGAAAGTTGATGTGAATCTTGACATTTTACAGATTGAATAGGATCTACGCTTCTTCAGAAGAGCTTAATTAAAGTACTCTCAGATTCATTTGTCACTTTTAGACCGTTGCTCCTTCCCCATCTATTTTGAGGGTGCATTATCCTCTCCTTTTTTACCCCCTTAGAATCATCATTTAACCTCCTATGTACTCTCCTCCTCATTTATTAAAAATTGGAGTCCCTATGTCACAGTTTTCATTCTTATTATTCTGGAGGTAAATTAAATGTCCCACGGAGCACCTGGCCCAACACCCTGGCTGCTCAGTTCTTTGACCTCTTCATATTCAATGGCTTTCTCCGCCACCCACTGTCAGCCACTCAATTCCGTGGTCACAATGGACACCATCATCATTGAAAACCACACCATCACAGCATTTACTCTTTGAACTCTATCCGCTCTCTCCCTGCCTTTCCAGCTTACTGCTCAAACATACTCACTATAACAGTTTCATAAGTCCCTCACTCCATTGACTTTACCACTTTTCCCCATATGGCACCCTCCTCCCAATCAGTCTCACTTCCTTCTTTATCTGACATAGATTAAGTCATTCTCATCATTTAAATCATTCCCTCATAGGGGCACCTGGTTGGCTCAGTCGGTTAAGCATCCAACTCCTGGTTTTGGCTCAGGTCATGATCTCAGTTCTTGAGATCGAGCCCTGTGTTGGGCTCTGCACTGACAGTGTGGAGCCTGCTTGGGATTCTGTCCTTCTCTCTGTGCCCCTCTTCTACTCACTCTCTCTCTCTCTCTGTCTCTCTTTCTCAAAATAAATAAACTTAAAATAAAATCATTGCCTCGTAAACATTCTTAGCCACCATCTCCCCCTTTCCTTCAGCCCGTATCACTTGGCAAAACTATTTCTTGGGTGAACCTGATCATTTGTCACCTCCATAAGGGTCAGTTGTGAAGTCCACCATTGCAGGAGGAATTTCACAGCTGACTGAATTATTACCATAAACTTATGACCACCATTGCCAACCAGCCTTGAAGCACTGCCCAGCAAGGCTCATCTACCACCTCTGAAATCACTATTTCACACCTGTTCTGACTATCTCTTCCACCCCCACACTCCTCTTGTTCTTACGGGATACCTATTTCACACTTCACAGAGAACATATGAATACCATTGGAAGAGACCTCCTTTAATCTCTGGCCATCGAATTTCAAACTCTACTTGCATCTTAACTCATTGCCCATTTTTCTTCCTTTTACAATGGCCCAAGTGCTCCTCCTTGTATCCAAGGCCAAACCCTCCACTGTCCTCTGGATTCCTGCCTTCCGGGGGAACCTCATTTCATTATTTTTCTTTTCTCTCTCGTGTCTTTAGTCTATCACTTTTGCTGCTGGATTCTTCTTAAACATTGAACTTGATTTAGGTAATGCTATCCAAGCATATACAGACACATAAGGACATCCCCACCCCCACCCCCAACTCCCAGGGCATCCTATCCCTGTCTAGCTCTCATTCTATATTTTTCTTTCCTTTCCTTTCCTTTCCTTTCCTTTCCTTTCCTTTCCTTTCCTTTCCTTTCCTTTCCTTTCCTTTCCTTTTTTCTCTTCTCTTCTTTTCCTTTCTTAACTAAGCTTCCTAAAATGGTGGCCTACACTCATTGTCTCTGTTTCATTATTTCTTATTTGTTATTGTTGTTATTGCGATATTACTAGGGCTCACCAGTGTCTGGTTCTCTTTTTCCTTGGCACATGGAAAGCTTTATTTTCTGGCTTCTTTGCAGTATGGGACCATGTGAGTGGTGTAGCCAATGGACCTAAAAATTTAAGAGTGAGTACATACATGAGTCTCCATGCTTTCTTCCCCTACAACAACTACTGAGGCAGATGCGTATTATAGATAGTCCAATTTTAGTATGATGGAACTTCTGTCACCCTTGGTAATCAAGTGACTATTGCAGAAATCCCTGCTGATCTTCACAGTACACATTACATAAGAAATAAAGTCTTATATGCTAAACCAGTGAAATTTTGGAGTGTATTTTTTATAACAGCACTATCTACCTTAGTGACTAATTCACTCTTCAATCCACTCCCCTCTGGCATTTTGCCTGATTACCATCTACCAAAACTGCCTTTGATCAGATCGCCAATGTCTTCCATATTGCTAAACCCAATGAATACTTTTCAACTCTATCTTAATTGACATTTCAGTAGCATGCAATATAATCTATCTTTCTTCCTTCTTGAAATAGTCTACTCTCTTGGCTTCAATGGCACCAGATTCTCTTTGGCCGCTCCTTCATAGTCACTTTTCCTGACTCCTTTTTTTCTTTCTTATCTTTATATTTTGGAGGTCCTCAAAGCTCAACCTTAAAAGTTTCAGCCATACTTTCCTTCTCTCAGTTCTTTGAGAGAACTGTCTCATGACCTTTACACTTTATAGGCCTTAGCCAGGAGCAAAGAAGGGAATGGAAGAGTTAAGGCAGATGGAAGCAAGGGGAAGAGAGTATGTCAGACAAATCTCTACTTATGCTTTAGATTTCAACTTAACTGCCAGCTCCTCAGAGAGTATGTCCATCACCTTTCCAGACTAGGTTGGGTCCCCCTAATTATTCTCTCCACAGCACTCTTTAAAAAAATTTTTTTTAATGTTTATTTATTTTTGAGACAGAGAGAGAGAGCAGGGGAGGGGCAGAGAGAGAGGGAGACACAGAATCTGAAGTAGGTTCCAGACTCTGAGTGGTCAGCACAGAGCCTGATGCGGGGCTCAAACTCATGAACTGAGATCATGACCTGAGCCGAGGTTGGACACTTAGCCACTCAGGTGCCCCTCCACAGTACTCTTTATGTTTCCTTCATAGAATTTACCATATATGATTGTAACCATAATTATTTATGCAATTATCTGCCTCCTTCATTAATACGTAAGCTTCCTAAGACAAAGGTTGTTTCTCTTTTGTCTACCATTGAATTTTTAGTGCTATATTATAGTGATTGGTTCATAGTAGGTGATCAGTAAATTTTTGTTGAATGAACTCATGACTAGTGATTCTCATCTTTGCTATTATGCTTTTATGAAATATAATCCATTTTCAAAAATCATGGGGAGCAAGAGTATGGTCACATCGTCTGAAATTTCAATTTAATCCTGGAAATCATATTCACCTTCAAATTCTAGGGACTGCATATCTTCTTAGGGGGCATAGTTCATGTGCAGCCTAAATAGTTCTTCTTGAAATTGAGGTACTTGTATAGAACAGATGCTTAATAATTCAGATACATTGTGAGGTTGCCTTTCAAAGAAAGCTGTAGACATTTAAAGTATAATTCAATGCATAAAAGTGTATGAATCTCTTCTGAAATTGCATTTTTATTTCTACCTAATAGGTCTATAATTTTTTAAGTCTGCTAAACTACACTGAACTCAATGGAATCCATACAAAATAAATGCAGTCTTAATGTCAACTTGCTCAATCAGTTTGAATGCAAAAACTTGTACTTCCTTGATTAAACAGCCAAATCAGCCTCCCTCCCACCCCCGTAGAACATTCTGAGAAGAAAAAAACTTAATATGTGAAATTAGTTTGGATGCCTGATTATATGTATTTGTTGAAGAGATTTGCTGAGTAGCATATTTTCACTTATCTGTCAAATAGCTTTTCAATAAGGAGGCCGACATGAATAAAATAACAATTTTTTGATGAGTTCCTCTATATTTTATGCAGTGAAACTTATTTGCAAATTTCATGGCATAAATTCCCCTTGCAAATATTGTAGTGGAAGTTGTGCATAACTACCTTCTAATTCCACTCAAAAGGAAAAAGACATAAATTTCTAACCACATGATCATCTCAATAGATGCAGAAAAAGTATTTGACAAAATCCAATATCCATTGATGATAAACATTTTCAACAAATTTGAAGTAAAAAGAAACTTCCTCAGCCAGATGAAGAGGATGTATGGGCACCCTACAGCTACCATCATACTTAATGGTGCAAGACTGAATGCTTTCCCCTAAAGATTGGAAACAAGGCAAGTATTTCTTCTCTTATTACTCCTATTCAACATGGACTTGAAGTCTTAGTGCAATAAGGCAAGAAAAAGAAATAAAAGGCATCAAGGTTGAAAAGGGAGAAGTAAAATTGTCCTAATTAGCAGGTGGCTAATGTAGAAAATGTTAAGATATCTACAAAAGTTACTGCTCCCTAACAAACAGCTTCAGCAATGTCACAGGACACACTCTCAATATACAAAAATTAACTGTATTTACCAGCAAGGAACATTACAAAAAATTAAATTAAGGAAACAATCCCATTTTATAATAGCCCGAAAAAGGAAGGAAACACTTTGAAATGAATTCAATTAAAGAGCAAGAATTCTACACAAATAACTATAAAACATTGCTGATAGAAATGAAAGAGGATCTTAATCAATGCAGTGACATTGCATGTTTATGGATTGGTAGACTCAATACTATTAAGATGGCAATTCTCCCCCAAACTGACTTATAAATTCCATGCAATCCCTACCAAAATTCCAGCTTGCTATTTGCTACAGAAATTGACAAGCTGCTCCTAAAATTCATATGGAAATGCAAGAGACTCAGAATAGCCAAAATAGTCTTGAGAAAGAACATAATTGGAGAATTTATACTTCATGATGTCAAAACTCAGTGCAAAGCTAATCAAGACTGGGTGGTACTGGCATAAGGGCAGACCTATAGATCAAAGGAAGGGTATGGGGACAACGCGAGAACCACATGTGAAAGAATGGATTTAGACTTTTACCTCATCTCATACGCAAAAGTGAACTCAAGATGGATCGTGAACCTAAATGTCAGAGGAAAAACTATAAAACTCTTAAAAGAAAACATAGGAGTAAATCTTTATGATCTGAGGATCAGACTTCTTCAAAGTAAAAACTTTTATGCTCCAAAAGACACCATTAAGAAAATGAAAGACAAGGGATAGGCTGGGAGAATCATATATCTAATACAGGAATTTCATCTAGACTCTATAACGTACTCTTGCAACTCAATAATAACAATAATTTAAAAAAACAATCTAAGCATGAACAATGGATATGAGTAGACATTTTTCCAAAGAAGTTATACAAATAATCAATGAGCATACGAAAAACTGCTCAACATGATTAATCATCAGGGTAACAACCCAAATGTCCATCACCTGGTGAATGGATAAACAAAATGTGGTATATCCATACAATAGAATACTGTGGGGCAATAAAAAGGGATGAAGTTCCAATACATGCTCCATCATGACAAAACATTATACTAAATGAAAGAGGCCAGATGTAAAATATCACATATTGTATGATTCCCTTTATGTGAAATGTCTAGAATAGGCAAATCCGTAGAGACCAAAAGCAGAAGAGTGGTTGCCAGGGGTTGGGAGTGGGGTGGGGTCAGGAACTGGGAATGACTGCTTTTTGGTCCGGGGCTTCTTTTGGGATAACGAAATGTTCTGGAATGAGATAGTGGTGATGGGTGCACAACTCTGTGAATTTACCAAAAACTGTTGAATTGTACACAAAAAATGATTGTATTTTATGTCATGTAAATTCTACTTCAATAAAAGCATTAAAAAAAAATAAAGATAGCATCGTAACAACCCCTTCATTACCAGTGCCATTTCTGTGGCAAGCGAATTCAATTTTCCATATGAGATCAAACTTAAAATTCTTTACTTGTGGAACATTAGTCCGTTGTTTATGTGAGCAAACTAATTAGGCAATAGATTTTTCTTTCTTTCTTTCTTATTTTTTTTCCACTGAAAACTCAGGAGGAATCTTTTCCAGGGTTAACTGGATTGCATTTGTTGTATGATGGTTAAACCCTCAGGCTCTGGGATTTGAGGATCCTGCCTCTATCATTTAGCGGTGTTAATTTGTGACACAATCACTTAAACTCCTCAAATTCTCCTTCATCTCTAAAGTGGAGCTAACAATAGAAAGGACTTCATGTTTACTGAGAAGGATTAAAAGGCTTCTTACAATGTCTGGTACAGAGTAAATGCTCAACCAAAATAAATGCAATCTACTCTATGAGCTGAGTGCTAGACACCCTGATATAAACCAATAAGCCACTTACTAATTACAAGGTTTGCTCAAGTTTCCCTAAGGCTGAGCTAGAACCAAGATCTTTTGTCTCTTTGTTCTATTTCAGATTTCAACATTTAGAGTGGCTTCCCTGTCTGTTCTTTTCCCTTTGCCTGACCTGGTCTTGACTTTGAGTTTCCTGGACTGTTTGTATAACAGTCTCAGTAACAGCGTCTGTAGGCTGGGCACCCCTCAAAGTGACTGTCCTGCATGTGGGAATTGTTCCAAACCCT
This sequence comes from Lynx rufus, assembly GCF_022079265.1. Classification (NCBI taxonomy): domain Eukaryota; kingdom Metazoa; phylum Chordata; class Mammalia; order Carnivora; family Felidae; genus Lynx; species Lynx rufus. The sequence goes on from NW_025814828.1 coordinate 37,009,557, forward strand.
TGGAAACTCTGGATAAAGCCAGAGTCGCTTTGAGGATGGTCTCAGACCTATGGTGTATATGTAACAGGAAGAGCTTTTGCTCTCTTTTGGAAGTGTCTGTCAAATTTTACTTTCTAGTTCGCCATGATAGGATTTTTCAAAGCTTCAAAATCAGACAGAAACTGTGCCTAAGGAGAAATTTATAGCCTGGATGTAAAATGAAGTGGATATCAAAGGGGGGCCAAGTATCCTCAAAAAAATAACAAAATCAGAGGACAGGGAGTAATGGTCTTAGAAGCGCTACCTCTGAGAGACATTCACAACAGAATCCAGCTCATAGTTAAATTAGCGGCTTGTAGAGTACAAGATCCTGTTCCAGCTACCCAGACTCTCAGCGCTTTATAAGCTAATGTGAACCAGACTCCAAGTCAAATGTTCACACACTGACAATGTGAAGGAGAATTTCTGCTATTTGTACCTCTTTGAGGAAGAGTTGTTTCAAAGGAGCCCTCCACAAAAATGTTATGTTGCCTACTACAATAAAACCTTGGTTTGCGAGCATAATTCGTTCTGGAAACATGCTTGTAATCCAAAGCACTTGTATATCAAAGCGAATTTCCCCATAAGAAATAATGGAAACTCAGATAATTTGTTCTATAATCCAAAAATATTCATATAAAAATGATTATAATACTGTAATATGATACGAAATCATAAAGAAAATACAAAATATAAAGAAAAATAAACAAATTAACCTGTACTTACCTTTGAAAACCTTTGTGGCTGGTGTGAAGGTGACAAGAGAAGAGGGTTATTGTGTAGGACGAGTTTCACTATCACTAACAGAATCACTGCTATCTATTGGCTCAATGGAATCTTTTTCTGCGTGGCACCATTGTATACACTCGCACGGATGTTGACTACAGTACAGTATTAATAAACTCTTGTCATAGACTGGATTTAATGGAACTGGCAATAAGGCAGCAGAGGAAAGGGTCTATATCTACAGGCATCCTAAGCTAGAATGAAGCAAAGCATTCCTAAGCTTACTCTTGTATGGAAAAGCAAGGGACTGTTGTCCATAGTGCTTTGAAGTGACAAAAAATACACTAGTGCTTGCTGTGGGCATCTACCAACGTTTTGAAAAATTACTGATTTCTGCCAAATACCATGGCCTGAGACCAAGCATCCCAGCATGAGAGACAATCACCCAGAATCCTGCAGAGAAAGAGAGAGAGAGAGAGAGAGAATCATTGGCTCAGTTGTGATCATGTGATGTTTGGTGTCACGTACTACTTGTATTGCAAGACATCGCTCATTTATCAAGTTAAAATTTATTAGAAATGCTTGCTTGTTTTGTGGAACACTCATAAAACAAGTTACTTGCAATGCAAGGTTTTACTGTACATTCTTGCTATGTCTTCATTGTCTTTCTTGAGTTTCTCCCCACCTCCCCATCTTTTGCTTTGGTGATTTCTACCTGGCTCCACTGTGTGACAAAATAAGGAGAAGGGGGGATGCAAGTGAATATGGTGTAGCCTGCGTACTGATTTTTCTCCCTCCCAATCTTTCCTTGCTAATTTTAAGAAAAACATCTCCTCCTCAATCCCCCTCCCACACTTTGGATTCTACTTTGAAATAGCAGCTGATGTTGCTAGAAAAGAGTTTGTCTTTTATAACCCCAAATGTAGTGAGTTGAATTTAGCCAGCTCAGGGCATATGTTCTGGTTATTCCTCATTTGCTTCCCTGAACTTTTCTCCCAGCCCCCGCCCCCACTAATAGAGAATATCCTACACTTCTCTGTCTGTCTTGGGATGCCAACCACTGCAGACTCCATTTCCCAAGCTCCTTTGCTGCATGGTTTCTGGTTAGTTTTTCCCGATGAAAGACACTGGCAGGAGAATGGGGGTGGGATGAGAAAGGTTGGGGTATTTTTCCCCCACACACTTGCTCCTGAGAGCAGTATCTGGCAATGGTTGCCTCCCTCCTAACTACAACACCTTTTAGACACTTCCTGGGTTCCAGCTCCCCTGGTGTTCCCTTAAGACTATTTTCTTCCCTTGCTCCTTCTGCCCTAGGGATGCTAATGGATTCCTGCTAGTGCTTTCTGGGATAGGCAGAATAATAGTCTCCCAAATATGCCCACATCCCAGTCCCTGGAACCTGTGAGTTATCTTACACGGTAAACGGAGCTTTACAGATGTGATTGAGGTTATGAACGTTGAGATGGGAGATTATCCTAGATCATCTGGATGGACCCAATCTAATAACATGAGTCCTTAAAAGCAGCTGTGGTCAGAAAATGATGTGACAATGGAAGCCGGGTCAGAGTGAGGTTAGATGTTGCTGGCTTTAAAGAAGGAGAAAGGGGGCTATGAGCCAGGGAATGTGGACAGCTTCCAGAAGCTGGAAGGGGCAAGGAAACAAATTCTTCTTTGATGCTACCAGGAGGAATGCTGCCCCACGTTTTAGCCCATTGAGATTCTATGCGAGTCTTCTGACCTACAGAATTGTAAGGTAACAAATTTATGTTGTTTTAAGCCACTAAATTTGTGGTAATTTGTTATAGCAGCAATAGAAAACCAATACATCTTTCCCATCTTTTTTTTATTGAAGAATAATTGACATGCAATATTATATTAGGCTCAGATGTACAACATAGTGATTCAACAATCATATACATTATGAAATGCTCACCACAATAAGTCTAGTTACCATCTGTCACCATACAATGTTATTACAATATTACTGACTACCTCCCCTATGCTGTACTTTTCATCCCTGTGACTTATTTATCTTATAACTGAAAGTTTGTACCACCTAATCCCCTTCATTTATGTGGCCCATACCCCTAACCTCCTTCTCTCTGGCAACCACCAGTTTGTTTTCTGTGTTTATGAGCCTGTTTGTATCTTTTTATTATCCATTTTTCTATCTATTAATTCATTTGCCTGGTTGTTTAGATTCCACATATAAATGAAATCCTACAGTGTTTGTCTTTCTCTCTCTGACTTATTTCACTTAGCATAGTGCCCTCTAGGTCCATCCATGTGGTCACAAATGGCAACATTCCATCCTTTGTTTTTTACCTTTACCTTCCCCACACCACTGTAAGTGGTCCCTTTATTAACACCCCTTCAGTGAAAACACTTGGAGTGAAATCTGTGTTTTGCTCTTACAAATGTGAGCTCTTGTTTTTCTCTTCCTTCCTTCCTTCTACCATTCATCCACCATGAGGACCCTCATTCCCTCTCCCATTAGGCACCGTCTCAAATGTTTAATACATGTCTTTATTTTTTTTAAGTTTATTTATTTTGAGAGAGAGAGCACAAGCAGGAGAGGGGCAGAGAGAGAGGGAGAGAGAGAGAAAGAGACAGAGACAGAGAGAATCCCAAGCTGGCTCTGCGCTGTCAGCACAGAGCCTGACAAGAGGCTTGGGGCTCAAACTCACCAACTGTGAGACCATGGCCTGAGCCGAAACCAAGAGTCGGACGCTTAACAGGCTGAGCCACCCAGGCGCCCCTAATACATGTCTTTATATATGTGGCTAACCTAAGAAATACATGTGAATGTACACATTTTACATTTCTATAAGCTATCTTCTATTATACATCAAATTTTTTCTTAGTTTTTATTTTTCCTCCAGTGCTTTATTTTTCAGAATGATCCATGTAGTTCTCTGCCATCTAGTTTCTTGCTTTTGATTGCTGCGTCCTTGAAACATAAGATGCAGTCATCAAAGAAGCCAAGTGAAATCAGGAGGGGCCTGAAGGACCTTAAGAAGAGGGCAAGCTCCCCCATCTTAGAGGGTGGGGTGAGAGCAGAAAGCAGGGAAATTGGAAGTGGGAGGAGGTAGAAAGAAGGAGAAGGTGAGGAGATGTGCCTGGAGAGATGTCCTCAAGAATCTTTTACTATAAATTTGTAAAATGAATGTGAGAGAGAGAATTCATCAGTAACAAGCTAGCTTACTGGCATTTCCATTTGATCCATTCCCCCTAAATTTCTGTGTGTTTTATCGGCTTACCTCAGACATTTTTCTCTGATCCCAGGAAGTAAAGCAAAGCAAGGCACAGTGTGTCTCAGCCAGGTCTTAAATTTTGGTGCTAACCACGACCTTATTTACTGTACTGACACCTGAATATTCATCTCCTTTGTGTAAATTTACAGCCTCCTCAATTTGGAGCTATATGTAGATTTCACTCATGCAAATGACTTCTCGTTTGACCCATGATAGTATTTCTTTCTAAGTAATTGTATTTTCTTCTTGGTGGGAATAGCCTTTTTTTTTTTTGCTTTTATTCCTTATTATAAAAACAATTCATGATTATTACAATTTATAATTATTACAATATAAAAAGTATTATTAAAATATAGAAAAGAATGAAGATACAAATGTTACCTATTCTATGATTTTAACATTTTTTGGTATGTATTATTTCAGCCTTTCTTTCTCATTAATAATATTCAGTAAATATTACACAATCTGCTGTGCTAGGTTCTGGGATACAGTGGAGAGCAAAAACAGACACAATTGCTGCCCTCTGGACCCTGTAATCTAGCGAGAGAGAATTATATTTAATTATATGATTATTCAACTAATGTCTGCAACAGTTGGGAAGCTTTTGCAGATGCATCAGCTGGCTATTGCCACAGTAATCCTCCATAATAGATCACCCCAAAACTCAATGGCACATGCCAATAAACATTTATTCTTATGATCATAGTTCTGCAGTTCAACTCGGGCAGTGGTGCTTTAGATTGTGGGTCCATAAACTGGCAGAAGGGACTCTGCTTTAGGGTGTGGATTAAGCCTCAACCTATTTTTTTTTTTTTTAAATTTTTTTTTTTCAACGTTTATTTATTTTTGGGACAGAGAGAGACAGAGCATGAACGGGGGAGGGGCAGAGAGAGAGGGAGACACAGAATCGGAAACAGGCTCCAGGCTCTGAGCCATCAGCCCAGAGCCTGACGCGGGGCTCGAACTCCCGGACCGCGAGATCGTGACCTGGCTGAAGTCGGACGCTTAACCGACTGCGCCACCCAGGCGCCCCAAGCCTCAACCTATTTTATATACATTGATTCTAGTCCCAGGCTGAAAGGGAAAGCGGCTCCCTGGGGGATGATTTTCTCATGGTGGATCACTGGAGAGAATCAGAAAGCCAACCAAACCGTGAAAGCATATGTTGCTAACATCCCATTGGCCAAAAAAATGTCCTGAACAAGCCCAAAGGCAAGGGGCAGGGAAGATCACCCTTCCTACCATGAGGACATGGCAAGGATGTGGATGTCTGTGACAAAGGAATGAAGAATTGGGATCAGTAATTCAACCTACAATGTAACATACAACCAGAGGTGGTGTTATTTAGATTTTCTTTTCAGGATCTCAAGATGGCTGAAACATTCTTAAGCATCTTATCCTCTTATGATGTTATCCAAAGGTAGGAAGGTATGAGTCCTATCTTGTTCTTTCTCTGAAGGCCCATTTCCTTCCCATCTCCATGTTCTTTTACTTCTCATTAGCAAGGGTTGCTTCCCATGCCCATTCCTGATCCAATCATTAGTGGGAGGAATAGAATTGACATGATTGACCCGTATGAGACAACATTCACACCTTGGGGTTGAGGAATGGTTTCTGAAACACAGATGTCCAATATCTGAACAAAAGAGGGATTATGCTGACATGAATGATTAGAAAAAATGACAGGAAGACAGCCAACAGTATCTGCCTCAGTATCTTACTGAAGATTGTCATAAAGTTTCCAAACTATGAGAGATTACAACAGGAGAGCTTTGGTTCGGAGAGGAAAGCCACAGGAATGAGCATTAACCTGAAATTTGAAGGATGAATAAGAGTTACCTGTGCAAAGAGGACAGACAAAAACATTTCAGGTGGAAAAACATACATGAAACTTCTGTAGCAGAGTGAGCTTGGGGGGTATGTCTGTCTTAAGAAATGTAGAGTGTGGGAGGGGATAAGAACCATACCATTCAGAGCCCTGCAGATCAAGTTAAAGCTTTTATTCTTTATGCTAAGAGCAATGGAAAGCAACTAAAGAGTTTTAAGCAAGGGAGCGATATAATCAGAATTGAGTTTAAAAGAAAGTCATACTAGCTGCAGTGTGGAGACAAACAGACGAGATGCAAGAATGGATGTAGGGAGATCAGTTGGGAATTTATTACATGGTTCAGCTGAGAGCAGATAACAGCTTGGCTAGAATGATAATAATAGAGATAAAAAGATGTGACTCAATTTGAGAATATTTAGGAGGCACAGCTCATAAAACTTAAATGATGAATTCAATCTGGGGGTGGTAATAAATGAAGGTATCAAAAACTATTCTTAGACTTCAGAATTTTATAGTTGGATCAATGTTGGTAGCATTCACTGAGGCAGGGACTACAAGAAGAGGCCCATATTTGAGTAGGAAGACCACAAGTACAGATGGTGAGCTTGAGATGCCTTTGAGATACTGAAAAAGAAATGTTGGATTTATGGGTCTGAGATATTATGAGTTATCTGCACATAAATGGTAATCGAAGCAAAAGGCATTACTAAGGGAGAATATAACATGGGAGTATAACATAGGAAGAAGCCTTGAGGAACCTCAGCACTTAGTGGGCTATGAGATGGCAAAGGAAGCTGAGAAGGACCAATCAGAGAGGTAAAAGAAAAACCCAAATGTAGAAAGAAGACCAAAAGCCAAGAGAACAGAGAATTTCAATAAGGAGGTTAGTGGTAAAGAGAACTGAAGAAGTTGAGCTGGATTTGGTAGCACTGAAGTCATAACGCATGAGTAAATTAGCAAATACTGTTTTGGTGAAGTGACGAATGTGGATGGATTGAAGAGTAGGAGTTGAGAAAATGGAGATGTTGGGTAGAAGAGACCTTTCTCAAGAGTTTGGATTTGAAGGGGACAGAATATAGAAGTGGGAAATGCAACTAAGGGAAGGTTGGGACAGAAGTGATTAAGAGAACTCAAAGCTGATGGGAAGTATCCAATTGAGAAGAAGAGGGTTTTATATCCAAGAGAGAGATGGCATAAGAAAGATTAAGAGTCTTCAGAAAACAGGAAGTAGTAGGGTCTACGTATGTATCCTTATGTACTTATGTAGTTAAAAGCTATGTTTGTATATCTTTTTTACACGAACTATTGAAACAACACATATTTTGCTGCAAGGAATAAAATGCCCCATTACCAGAGTATTAAACAATAAAGACATTTAATTAATATACATAATACAAAGCATGGAAGTTGGCGGTTCTGGAGTTGTTTCAATGGCTCACGTATATCACCAAACACGTGGACTAGGTTCTTTCTATCTTTTCCATTCCGCCTCTTCAGTGTCAGTGATATGTCTTTTCATGGTCTCCAGATGGCTGCCACAGCTCTAAATACCTAATCCTCATACAACAGCATCCCAAGCAGAAAAGCAAGTGGGGAAGGTGTGAGTAACTAAAGTGCTTTCTGTATCCACCACTCTTTTTATTAGGAAGAAATCTTAACCTGAAGCTGTTGGCAGACTTCTATATTTCATTGGCTAGAACTGGGTCACATGACTACCTCAAGGCCAACTGCTAGCAAAGGGAAATGAGATTTCCATGATTGGCTTAGATACATCATTTTTCATCCCGGTGATTGGACACATTGCTACCCAAAAACATCAGGGCAAGAAAGAATGTGGAATAATTCTGAACTGACCCAAGAGTGGCTACCATCAAGAATTTTGCCTCAGTAGCTATATTAATTGGTTCATATTTGTGTGTGCATGTGTAATTATAAAACTAGTTCTGTGTAATTATAAAATTAGTTCATAACATTAAAAATTTGCAGGGGTGCCTGGGTGACTCTGTCGGTTAAGCCTCCAACTCTTGATTTTGGCTCAGGTCATGATCTCACAGTTTATGAGATCAAGCCCGAGTCAGGCTGTGTGCTGACAGTATGGAGCCTGCTTGGGATTCTCTCTGCCCCTCCCCTGATCTCTAAATAAATAAGTAAGTAAGTAAGTAAATAACCATTTTTTAAAATTGCATAAAATTGAAAGGTGTAATAAAGTTAATGTGTAATCCCAGTAACCCCAAAATAAGCAACTGTAATTAACATTTTAGCATAGAGCTTTCAAGAATTTTTCTATGCTTAAAAAAAGTATTTCTCTCTCTCAAAATTGGGATCATAGTCTGTGTATGATATAATCTGCTTTTTTTTCATATGAAACAGATTTTTTAAAGTAAGATGTTAAAACTGTAAACTAGATCTTCCTAAATTGTGTGTTTCTTTTATGTTTATGGTTGTTCCATATTCTAGCAGTGTATGAACATGTTCATTTCTTCATATCCTTAAAACGGTATATCAATCAATCCTTGGAATCTTTGATAGCATTATGAGGTAAAAGTGATAGATCAATATAATTTTTACTTTTTGTTTTAGGTGAAAAAAACATTCCATGAATACATTTCCATTTGACTTTTTTGTTCTTTTCTTTTGCTTATTTTTTATTAATTTGTGTGAATCCCTGTATATATAAAGGACACTGATTCTTTGACATACAGGTTTTAAGTTTTTTTTCCAGTTTTTTGATGACTTGGGGCATATGCAGAAATATTTAATTTTTTAGATAAATTCATCACATCTTTCTCTGATGCCTTCTGAGGCAGTAGAGCATAGTATTCAATATCTGGGTCTTAGAGTCAGACATACTTGAACTTGAATCTTGGTTCTTTCCATGATCTGACTACAAAGACCCTTGAGAAAATGACTCAACTTTTCAGGCACTTTGTTTCTCTATCTATACAATGGAGATAATGCCTTCTTTGAAAGACTGTTATGCAAAGTATATGCAAATAATGTGCAAAAAAGAGTTTAGTCCAGTGACTGGCACATTAATGCTCAATAAATTTTAGTTACTGTTATAATAATTAATATTATGATCATGATTATAAAGGGTCCTCACAGGAAAATTTTATTTAAAAAATATGCATGTATTTTCTTGTCTTTAAATGTAAAAGACAATGTTAAATGTAAAACATAATGTGAACACTGAAAGAGTTTCACATAAATTAAAATTTTAATTTGAGTAATACAAATTCAAAGACTGTTTTTGGGGGATTTTCAAGTCTTATAGAAAGATAATCTAGTGGCTGTTTATTTCTTTGAAGTATAGGCTCTATTTAATGGTTGAAAGTTACTTTGTGAAGTTATTTATCCTTTATACTACCGTTCTACCTCCCTATTTTCAGTGAATCAAATGAGTTATTGATTATGGAAGAAATCAAATAGAGATTTTTCATATTCATGTTTGGTCTGAAAGTGTTAATTAAAAGAAAGGTCATTTAAAAGGGCACCTGGCTGGCTCAGTTGGTAGAGCATGCAACTCTTGATCTCGGGGTTGTGAGTTCGAGCCCCACCTTGGGTGTGGAGATTACTTAAAAATAAAATCTTTAAAAAGAAGAGGTAATTTTATTTTATTTTTATTTTTATTTTTATTTTTATTATGAAATTTATTGTCAAACTGCTTTCCATACAACAGCCAGTGCACATCCCAACAGGTGCCCTCCTCAATGCCCATCACCCACTTTCCCCTCCCTCCCACCCCCCATCAACCCTCAGTTTATTCTCAGTTTTTAAGAGTCTCTTATGGTATGGCTCCCTCCCTCTCTAACTTTTTTTTTCCTTCCCCTCCCCCATGGTCTTCTGTTAAGTTTGTCAGGATCCACATAAGAGTGAAAACATATGGTACCTGTCTTTCTCTGAATAACTTATTTCACTTAGCATAACACTCTCCAGTTCCATCCACGTTGCTACAAAAGGCCATAGTTCATTCTTTCTCATTGCCAAGTAGTATTCCATTGTGTATATAAACCACAATTTCTTTATCCATTCATCAGTTGATGGACATTTAGGCTCTTTCCATAATTTGGCTATTGTTGAAAGTGTTGCTGTAAACATTGGGGTACAAGTGCCCCTATGCATCAGCACTCCTGTATCCTGTGGGTAAATTCCTAGCAGTGCTATTGCTGGGTCATAGGGTAGATCCATTTTTAATTTTTTGAGGAACCTCCACACTGTTTGGCAGAGCGGCTGCACCAGTTTGCATTCCCACCAACAGTGCAAGAGGGTTCCCGTTTCTCCACATCCTCTCCAGCATCTATAGTCTCCTGATTTGTTCATTTTAGCCACTCTGACTGGCGTGAGGTGATAGCTGAGTGTGGTTTTGATTTGTATTTCCCTGATGAGGAGCAACATTGAGCATCTTTTCATGTGCCTGTTTGCCATCTGGATGTCTTCTTTAGAGAAGTGTCTATTCATGTTTTCTGCCCATTTCTTCACTGGATTATTTGTTTTTCAGGTGTGGAGTTTGGTGAGTTCTTTGTAGATTTTGGATACTAGCCCTTTGTCTGATAGTCATTTGCAAATATCTTTTCCCATTCCGTTGGTTGCCTTTTAATTTTGTTGATTGTTTCCTTTGCAGTGCAGAAGCTTTTTATCTTGATGAGGTCCCAATAGTTCATTTTTGCTTTGAATTCCCTTGCCTTTGGGGATGTGTCAAGTGAGGAATTGCTGCGGCTGAGGTCAGAGAGGCTTTTTCCTGCTTTCTCCTCTAGGGTTTTGATGGTTTCCTGTCTCACATTTAGGTCCTTCATCCATTTTGAGTTTATTTTTGTGAATGATGTAAGAAAGTGGTCTAGTTTCATCCTTCTGCATGTTGCTGTCCAGTTCTCCCAGCACCATTTGTTAAAGAGACTTTTTTCCATTGGATATTCTTTCTTGCCTTGTCAAAGATTTAGTTGACCATACTTTTGTGGGTCCAATTCTGGAGTCTCTATTCCATTGGCCTATGTGTCTGTTTTTTGTGCCAATACCATGCTGTCTTGATGATTACAGCTTTGTAGTAGAGGCTAAAGTCTGGGACTGTGATGCCTCCCGCTTTAGTCTACTTCTTCAGTAAGAAGAGGTAATTTTAAAGATTGCATGAAAACATTAAGAAACCATAGTGCCCTTTTCAGTGTTTTCCTCCCATTTCAACGTTTATTTATTTTTGGGACAGAGAGAGACAGAGCATGAACGGGCGAGGGGCAGAGAGAGGGAGACACAGAATCGGAAACAGGCTCCAGGCTCTGAGCCATCAGCCCAGAGCCTGATGCGGGGCTCGAACTCACGGACCGCGAGATCGTGACCTGGCTGAAGTCGGACGCTTAACCGACTGCGCCACCCAGGCGCCCCTCCTCCCATTTCAGTTAATATTCAGAAGGGATGGCTGTGTTCTTAAGGTGGATGGCCACAAACAGAGAAGAAGAGATATACATACGTATTTAATTCTAAAGTGCTGACTTGTGCTATGATAGTAACAGGAATCATGGCTTTGAGAGTACTGACTGGGTAATGACTCCTTCTGCTGGATGAAGCTGTGCTTTTGGCTACACAGACAGGGTGGGAAGGTCCCAGAATTCTGTGCTCCTTAGACAGGAAATGTGGCATGGAGGTTAGAGCAGGGCTCCAGACTGCCTGGGTTTGCATTGAGCTGTGCTGCTTAGTGGCTCTGTGACCTTAGGCAAGTTACCTAACTTCTCTGTACCTTGGTTCCTTTGTTCGTACCATTGGGATAAGAGTAGTACTTACCCACCTAAGGGTATTATAAAGATGCAGCGATTTAATAGCTTTAAAGCACTTAGAACAATACCTAACATAGTAAGCAGCCATAAATATTATTCTTATTTTTTTATTTTTTTAATGTTTATTTATCTTTGAAAGAAAGAGAGAGGCAGAGCATGAGTGGGAGAGGGGCAGACAGAGAGGGAGACACAATCCAAGGGAGGCTCTAGGCACTGAGCAGTCAGCACAGAGCCAGAAGCGGGGCTCGAACCCATGAATCTTGAGATCATGACCTGAGCTGAAGTCAGACGCTTAACTGACTGAGCCACCCAGGCACCCCTTCCATAAATATTATTCTTATGATCCTGTCCTCCTCTACACAACTTCTATATTGCCCTGTGGCATTTGCCTTGAAACCATAATGTTGAATACAGCTATAGAAATACCTGGAATTTGTTGATTGTTGTTATGGAGAGGAAATCCCAGGATCTCTTAAGTTTTCATGCTCCAATCTGAGTAGAGAAGCAGGATGCAGATAGAAGGTAAGGAAAGTGGAGAGCATTTGCTGTGCATCAAGATGTCAGGGCTAGTGACTATCTCTCTAATGAAGAAAGGCACTCTTTTATTTAGTATACTAAATACAATCTATTATAGGCATTCATAAGATAGCATTAAAATCCATTTATGATACCCACAGGCTACTGCGTTATGCAGGTATCTGTTCGCATATTGCTTTGTGTAACTGAATAATGAAGCACTCATTCGATTTGCAGACTTGCAGTGCAGTGTATTTAGGGATTAGCTTAATGTTTCATCACTGCTTGTTATGAAAAGGACAGATAATGGAAAGATCGCCCCGCTGCCTCATAGCAGAAACCTCTCCAGTGATAGCTGAATGAGGTACAAGCTCATTTGGAAATCCAGGTAATTTTCTTCTCCTTTCTTACTTCCCCTTTTCCATGAGAATTTCATCCATTTCCTTTGTGCTAGCTGTGGCAGAGAGGTGTGGGAAATTATCATTAAGTGTGAAGTTAAGATTTCTGGCCTCAATTATTGTCTCAGAATTAAACAGCAGCCCTTTAACTAGAGAAGTATCTGCAGAACCAGCCCATGAACATCAAGCACTGACATTGTCCCTGTTTTGAAGGTGCTTTTTGGTAACACAGCAAAGTTGAGACCTAAAAGGTAATACAGAATACTCGCTAATAACCTCAGTATTGAGGTAAGAGGGAAAAATTCAACAGCGGTCTTCCTTTCTTAAGGAAAATGCCAATTTCTTGGTGACTTGAAAAATAATCCTTAGATTTAATAAAGTACAACTTTTTTTTTTGCTCAACTCATACCTCAAGCAAATATTTAAAAAAATATGTATTTATTTATTTTTGAGAGAGACAGAGTGCAAGAGGGGAGGGGCAGAGAGAGAGGGAGACACAGAATCCGAAGCAGACTCCAGGCTCCGATCTGTCAGCACAGAGCCTGTTGCGGGGCTCAAACCCATGAACCGTGAGAGTTGAAGTTGGACGCTTAACTGAGTGACCCAGGTGCCCCAGGGGAAATTATTTTTAAGACTCTAGTTACATAGTGTGTTTAGGACAAGATTTGAAATAATAACATCTTAGATTCGTGTAGATCACCCTGGTGTCTATTAGCTACACCACTGGAGAGAATGTAGCCTTATTGGCAAAGGCAGCGCCGAATATTTAAGACATGTAGTTAGGGGTTGAGTGGTACTAAAGTACACCTTCATTCAAAGCCATTGCCAATATGACCTTTTTACTCAGATGCAAGGGGAAAGACGTGGGCTTCTCTCTGTGTTCTGGCTATTCCTTCAAGTGGCCCCTTCAGCAGGTGACCTTTTCCTGAATGGAGAATGAATCAGACCCCAGGATGGTTGTGAGGATAAAAGGGACGGATCCATGTGTGGGCCTATTGTTTGCTGCCACATGTGCTAACTCATCTTATTCAAATTCTTCTTTTATTCTGGTAAAATATACATAACATAAAATTGTACCATTTTAACCATTTTTATGTGTGCAATCCAGTGGTATTAACTACATTCACATTGTTGTGCAACCATCACCTCGACCCATCGTGAGAACTTTCTCATCTTCTTAAACAGAAACTCTGTATCCATTGAACAATAACCCCCCATTCTTCCCTCTCCCCAGCCCCTGGCAGCCACTATTGGATTTTTAGTCCCTGTAAAATTGCCTATTTTAGAAACTTCATATAAATAGATTCATACCATATTTGTCCTTTTATGTCTGTCTTTCTTTCTTTCTTTCTTTCTTTCTTTCTTTCTTTCTGACTTTCTTTCTTTCTTATTAAATGTTTTAAATGTTTATTTATTTTTGAGAGAGAGGGGGAAGAAGGGCAGAGAGAGAGGGAGACACAGAATCTGAAGCAGGCTCTAGGCTATAAGCTGTCAGCCCAGAGCCTGACACAGGGCTTAAACCCATGAACTGTGAGATCATGACCTGAACCAAAGCTGGATGCCCAACCGACTGAGCCACCCAGGTGCCCCTAGCTTCTTTAACTTGATATAATATTTTCAAGGATTATCCATGTTGTAACATGTATTAAAATGTCTTTCCTTTTTTAAGGCTGAATAATATTCCATTGCATGTATATACTGTATTTTGTTTACCCATTCATATGTTCATGGATATTTGAGTTATATTCTTAAAAGATTGCATACAGATGACCGGAAAATTTACTTGGGGTCCTCTGGAGTAAAGCCCTCAATCTTGGTAGATTGCATTTGCTTGTAATTCTTCCTTCCCTCCCCACCATTACCATGGTCCACTATGAGTGGAATGTATGTCACCACCCCATTGATGGTGGGCTTTACCGTGACTTGTTTTGGCTAAGGAAAATGTGCAGAAGTTTCAGTGTGCCTTTCTGAACCAAGGTCATAAGAGGTATTGCATGTTTCTGTTGGCCATGTTGGGTTTCTGCCATTGCCATTAAAAAAAAAAAACCAAAAACAAAAACAAACATGGCCTGTAAAGCCAGTGGTCCCATAGGTAGGAGACACATGTAACAGACCTGAACCAACTCACAGCCTGGAGCCAAGGCCAGCCAATCCCAGCAAAGTCTAGCATAGATAATTATCCACAGACTTGTGAGTCAGAAATATATTATTATTATTTGAATCCACTGAGTTTGGATTCTTACATAGATTTATTTCAGCAATAGGTGACTAATTCAGGCCTTGGTGAGAGAAGGGGGAAGCTTTTCCCCCATAATTCCAGGGCTCACTGCAGGTTGTGGGTGGGTAGAATTCTCTCCAGGAAAATGTCTTCCTGATCTTGACCCAGCTTAGGGCAACCTGGCTCTTCTCAGCCTTCAGAAACAAATTGACAGTCTAGGATGAGATGGGTACTGGATCCTCAGGTTGTTTCCTTGCTCTTTTAATAAACGGAGTCCTATCTGGGTTTTTCTCAATTGCAGAGGCTCTGGTGAAGATGGTAACCAGCCTATTTAAGGTGATTAGATTTCAGGGCAGAATTTTTCATTGGCTTGCACTCCTCCAAGCACTCTACTCTTTCACTTATTCTGAGCTGAATATTCATCATATGTGAGGCTCCTTTCAGCTTTCTTCTTCATTCTCCATCCTTTAGCTCATGGTCTTCAAGCTTGTATTTTCTTTAAGGTAGCATTGCCTTTAAGGCCACTTCCCAGTTATATGTTGGTGGACCTAAGCCATCCAAAGTATAAACCAGGGGGCATGCTGGGGTGATGTCTGGCAGAGGATAAGACTGCCTTCTATTGCCCTATGACTACTGCTTACATGGGGCTGTGTCATGATTCCTGATTATGAATTGAACATGGGTGGACCAAACTCATTGCTTAGAAAATATTTCGGATGAAATAAACATAGGTAATTTAAAATATGAGCTTTTATTTTTATTTTTTAAGTTTATTTATTTTGAGAGAGAGAGAATGGGTGGAGGAGGGGTAGAGAGGGAAGGGGACAGAGGAGCTGAAGCAGGCTCTGTGCTAATAGCAGAGAGCTCGCTGTGGGGCTCAAACTCAGAAACCATGTGACCATGACCCGAGCCAAAATCAGACGCTCAATTGACTGAGCCACCCAAATATGAACTTTTTAGGCTATAGTTTATTTATTATTATTACTTTGGGAAAAATGAGTTGTTAATACTATTACTTTAAAAATTGCCACACACTTTCCTCATTCTTGCCCCAAGGCCTTTTCCTTCCTCCTCTTGCCATCGCTGCTCACTTTTCTAGTCGCACGGGCATGCAGTTGTATTGTTCCTGAAACATTGGCCACCGGAGATATGAATTATGATTGATTTGAGCACTTGGTAGTGTGGAATTGAAAAACACAGTCCTATATGTTGATAAAATAGACACTGTTTATAACTAAAGAGTTTAGGGGTAAGGTTTGAGTTTTATCATAAACAAAACTTCCTTTGAATTCTTGCCTAAAAATTTTGACTGACTCCCTTTAAATAAAGTAAAGGACTACAGTTTAGTATTTATGTTAAAGATAATCACTATAATATTGTCTAAAAGAGAGTTGAAAATATGCATAATTTTTTGTAGGAGTTAGGAAGCCTGTCCCTGAAAGTTTTGCGTTATCCCAGCTTCTGACTTTATCTCATAACTTGAGGTTGGCCGACATTATGCTTTTAGAGATTTCCTGTCTGTGTGTTAAGGGTGAAATAAGTTCAACATTAGTACCCATTTTTCTTGAGACAAGGGAGAGAAAAGAAAGTGACATCACCTTTGGTGACATCATGCAAAAATCAACCTTCATTTTGCATTGGTTCTTGAAAAAGCCTGTCTTCAGTGAGAAGAATCTTAGAAAAAACTATGAGTAACATCATATAAAAAGCAAGTTGAGAAACTCAGGACCAGAATATGGTGTTACTTAATGTGCAAACATGGTTTGTTTAGAGGACTCTGCTGTTTAGGACACACACACACACACACACACACACACACACCACTGAGCTGCAAAGTGTATGTTGCCTTTTGTATTTTGCAGCTTCTGACAGTTGATGCCTCAATTTTGCTAGAACTTCCAAGGGCTTAGTTTGGGGTAAATAATAATCATTTAGTGCATTAATCTTACATTCTCAAAAATGCCATTTTGTTTCCTCAGGACAAGACTGTCAAATCAAATTTACTCATAGGCCAATTTCCCCTCATGAAAATCCTGGTGGGCTGAACTAATATTTCATCAAAAAAAAATATGCCAACTGAAGTAAAGCTGTTTACAATGAGGTTGTGTCATTGAATGATGACCTTCTGCAGGCTAAAGCTGGCCCACAGGCTCAATGTTTGACATTTATACTCCAGAATATTTCAGGTTTACTTCTCCTAATAACCAAGGTAACACTGTTTCTAGGCTTTTAGGCATGGAAGGGATTTTGAGAGCCCTTTTATTGATGATGTAGGAGGACTGAATCCTTTTCTCTTCAGTGGGACATTTTGTACATATGTGATATCGATGACAATATGGATCCTGTTTGACAACACTTTTGGAGAAATAGCAAAAGGAAATAAGTTTAAAGCGGAGGATAAGAAATTTAAGTTGAATACAAAGAAGGTTCTTAAAGAACAAGCAAAGGACGTGAGAAATAGCACTGGCTTGTGAATCTCTCTCTCTCATTTTGTGGTTGCATATGTGTGGATGCAGTTTGTTAGAGCACATGACATAATCATAATGGCTGCATTTTCTTTTTCTTCTTATTCAGATTAACTCAATTCATAGTGATATAGACTAAAGAGGTCATAATAGTGAGTAAAAACTTAAACCTGAGTGAAAGTAACTTGATCCAGTGATTGGGTTTGGCCCTTAGCCTTGACAGACATGGTTCTAATCCAAGGGAGTTGATTAAAAATAAATCACAAGAGACCAAGGTGTAACTGAAATGCCAATGTATTACATTCCAGTGGGAAATAGTCTTCTCTGGTGAGCAGAATGATCCTATCCTCCACCCAAGGTACCCACTTCCTAGAATCTGAACCAAATGTAATGGGAAATGTTGGCTGTCATCTTGGCATCCACCATCTCCTTATCCATTTCTAAACAAATCTCTTTTATCCAAGGGTCATTCACTCCCACACATAGCCCCTGTGCCTCAGGGGAAGCTGGCTGAGACCATATCTTGGGGTTCTGATTAGTCTAATCTAGTCCTTTCTGCCTTAGTTTGCAGACAGTCTGGCCCAAATCAGTTTGGTTCAATCGGAAACAAGAAGAACTTTTCTCAGAGTTTTTGGAAATGCAGCTGTCTTGTTATGAAGCATAGCTACAGGAAGCCAGCCTCTTACTGTATATAAATGAGTAGCCATTTAGCCCGAGTTGCTATAAGGGGCATCCTACAGCCCTGAAGGGAATCGGCCTTTAGGATGAAACTGCCAGTGTTGGTGTCAAAATGGAACGATGGAAACAATCTGTGTCCTTGATGAGATCCTTGGTCAGTTAACCCTAAAGCCTTTTCTACGGCTGGAATTTAGTTTTGGTTGCCAGTATACTTTATTATTGTCACAGATATTTTGGGTTAAGTTTTCAATTTTATGCAGCTTAAAAACCCTAACAGTTATAGGGTTTGTTACCAGAAGTGGGCTCCATCAAGTAACAAATCTTAAGCTATGGAATTGGCTGAGTGTAGGAGGTAAGACAGAAGGAAGCTTGGGTTTTCTATCATTGACATGCCAGAGTGAAACATTTGTCATTTCCCCATTAAATAACATACCTTCCAGAGCTTTGAGATGAAAGGATTTGGTAGAAAAAAAAATCAAGCTATTGATTACTTCTTGCATCTTCCAATAAGATATTACAAGAACAAAATAAGACCCAGTACTCATCTTGGATGTTGCCATTGGAGGAAAATGGGGTTTCTTTTAGAGAGAAGCATTATGGGGTGCTAGATTGGTTCACTCAGGAAGTCCCTTCACTACCAGAATGAGAACCCAACCCATAGTTAGAGCAAGTACCAGCAAATGCCAGCTTATCCCAGCAGAGCCACAGTCAACCCACAGACTGTGAGCAAGAAATAAATCCATGCAGTTTTATTGCAGTTGGGGCTTGTGTGTTACACACAATTATTGTAGCAATAGCTGACTAGTATAGTGAGAATGAGAGATGAAGGAGAGGAAGCAGTTTCTTAGAATCTTAAAAAGTTACAAATTACCCCCACATTAGTTTTAGGAGTAAATGCAGCCTAAATCTATTAGGAATGTGGTGGTGGTGGTGGGGGGGGGAAGTAAGGTTTAGTTTGAGGGACCATTTTCCCTTTTCATGAGAAGGAGGAACTATGACTATGTTGGATTCACCTGTCAAGTTTTCTACCTATCCATGTGGATGACCAAGCCATGAAATGGAATGCAGTGGAAGGAGGAGAGGAGAAAAACGGGAGGCCCCTCAGCTGTCTCTGTCTTTGCTAACACAGCTAACAACCCGAGAAAGAAAGGGTTGTCTTTAGAAATGACATATGGCTAGGTAGGTTTTGAAAAATTAAAAATGGAAAAGGATTTCTAGTGTTTCCAGCTTATTAAGGCATAAAAACAAGAACCAATTTGCAAAGATGTGGGCAGTAGCAGAATGGATAGTGGAGGCTGATTAGGTATGTCTGCTCAGGGCGACTCATTAAAAGCACCCAACTAGAGTCCTGAAGCCGCTATAATTCCCACTGCCTCCCACCATTACCACTTTATCAGCTTCAGAGGGAAGGTCCATTTATTCTTCAAAAAGGCCCACTCCTGATGTGTGTTGTTCCCTTTTCTTGACTTGTAGAACCACACCAGGATCATTCAGTTGATTTTGGATGGAGGTGCATGGCAATACATCTCCTGAGGCAGGAGATTGAAGCTTGACCTTGCACTTCTGTGCCTGACACTTCTAGGCCTTCATCTTTCTTCGAGGCAACAACATACTGTCTATTACAGATGAGGTAAGACACCACATGCTCAGTCTCCATGTGCGTTTAAAATGTGGATTCAGCAAGTTTGTCTCTTCTCTTTGCTTTGACTATGGGGATGGGAAGGCTGCTTTGATCTTCAAAAATTATGACTATAAGTGATGCCTATTCAAATATTGGCTCAAGATTAAAACAGCGATTGCTTTTGAGTTGTTTTTAGAATCTTTCCTTTCCAAAGCCCCCTTTCTGTCTTTGGACGTGTTAGGTGCTGACCAAGTTCAAATTTCCACATGATATCTATGTATCTGAAATGTATGTGACACACAAATGCTGGGTAAATATTTTATGTTTTAGGTTTTTTTTTTCTTGCCATGAAAGTAATGCATGCTTATTACAAAAGTGCACTGTATACTGAAAAACTGTAAATAAGGAAAAATTTAAAACCTGTGGGGGCACCTGGGTGACTCAGTCCGTTAAGTGTCCAACTTCAGCTCAGGTCATGATCTCAGGGTTTGTGAGTTTGAGCCCCATGTGGGGCTCAGAGCCCGAATCCTGCTTCGGATTCTGTGTCTCCCTCTTCTCTGCCCCCCGCCCCCACTCATGCTCTGTCTCTCTCTCTCTCTCTCTCTCTCTCAAAAATAAATAAACATTAAAATTTTTTTTAAAAAACCTGTAAACACACTACTCAGGAATACTGCTTGCATTTATATCTATATATTTTTATAAATATGTGTATATGTAAATCTTATATATGTATATAAATCTTTGATATAAATTATTATATTGGTTATACAGCTTTGAATTTTCCTTTTTAAAATAAGCTGTCACCCTGTGAACTTGATGGTGCTTAATTGAGTGTGCCTGTTGTATTCACGGTGAGATTTATTATTTTTCCTATTGGTGCTTTGTTTAAAGAGCTTTTTGTAGCCTCGTATTTTCAGTCTGGCTTCACAGTGTGTGGAGACATGCTCTCCCATGTGTGTGAATGAGTATCTTTCATTTGCTACTCTTGCCAGAGAGAATGACAAATCCAATTCTGCAGTTTAAGATTTATCTCCAAGATTGATATGTCTTTGGCCATAAACTTAAGTGCTAGGTAGTCAGGCTTCCAACACGTATTAATCCCATGCCACGTGCAGAACTGGATGCTAATTGGTTTAGAGCTTTTGGTGGATGTAGAAGGACATGGGTCCTCAAGTGACCAGCAGTTCATGAAACAGCTGCTGAGGGCAGAATGGGTTACCCTGGCTTCTGGCACTGGCTGGTTTTGTGGGGAGATGAACGGAGTAGGGTGGCTGAGCTCTGGGGTTCATCCTTAGAGCAGGGAATGCTATACTCACATGCACAGAGGCAGAAAAATTCTTTACAAGTGTAAGGAATGGCGAGCAGCTCCACTTGGCAACAGCAGAGGAGCCACGCGGGGGAGAACAGACTGGAAGCTGATTTGTTTGGAGGGCCTGGACACAGGGCTGACAAGCCTGCATTCCACAACACAGATGGGAAGGATCCCCAGCAGGTTTCCCAGCTGGGGAGTGACATAAAGACGAGGACATTCAAAGCTGATTATTTTATTGTTTGGGTGTATCTGCAGCTCCCGTTATTTGGTATGATCATTCTAAGAGCATGCTTGCTAGGCTTCTGCCCTGTCAGAGTCTGGCCATTGAAGTTGTGTGCAGCTTGTGCAGCTAGCATCATATCCTGTCCCACCAGGAAGGTCCAAGGTAGGCCAATTCCAGCCCCTTGAAATAATTAGTTCCCACTGCTCTTTGTGTACAGAACCAAAAAGATCAATTTATTGGCATTGTGGGTAATTTTCAGAGACTGCCAATAGAATGTATTAAACTAACTGGATTGTAGGAGGACAAGGGGGATTATTTTCCAACCACAAACCCAACTCAGGAGGGAGTTCTTGTCTTCCTTTGTGCTCGGAAACTAGCACAAATTTTACCATACAACGTGCATGTGCCTGCTCTCATACATTGCTGGTGGGATGCAAAATGGTACCTGTGTAGGAGAATTGGGTCATTTCTAACAAAATTACATATGCATTTACTCTTTGAATTATTAATCCCACTTCTACGAATCTGTCCCAAAGATATAATGGCAAAAACTACAGGAAGACATATGCCAGGTTGGTCGGTACAGTACATTGCAGCAAAAGATTGGAAGCAACCTGAATTCCACCAATGGGAGACTGACAAGTGTTCGCACATCTACACACAGGAGTACTATGTAGCTATAAAGAGGAGTGAATTATAATTCTATATATTGCTAGGAGTGGTTTTCAGCATATATTATGTAAAAAAAGCAAAGTGGAGAAAAGTGTGTATGTTTTTTATTTAAGAAAGGGGGTTATGAATAAATATATGTATTCATATATAATATGTGTATTTACTTTCATTAAAAAGGAAGAATAAGGGGCACCTGGGTGGCTTAGTCGGTTAGGAGTCCGACTTCGGCTCAGATCATGATCTCACAGTTCATGAGTTCAAGGCCTGCATCGGGCTCTATGCTAATATCTCAGAGCCTGAAGCCTGCTTTGGGTTCTGTGTCTCCTTCTCTCTCTGCCCCTCCTCCACTCACTCTGTCTCTCTCTCTCAAAAATAAATAAACATTTAAAAAAAAGGAAAGAATAAGCCTAAAGCTAAAAAATTTTAAAAAAGAGATTACCAGTGGGGAAGGAGTCAGAAACAAGAAAATAAGATGAAAGGGAAGGGATAGAAGTGGGACTTCTCTGAATATACCTTGTTTTGTAGATTTGAATTTGGGAATGTGTAATTATTTTATGTAATTATAATACAAAATTAAGTTTGAAAAGCAATCTCTAACAATAAAAAAATGATGTGAAACATCTAAAACAAACTATGTGACAAGTTTTTAGATAAACATACAGAGAGGAACTGTTCCATGTGATTTCAATTCAACATAGTAATTTGACTTTACATTCCTAGAAGAATACATGGGAAGGACAGAAAGAACTGTAAGAATATTTTGGTCATGTTGGTGTTGTAATGTTGACATTGTTGTGTGTGAGAGTGGGACAAAGCAAATGTGTACTTATATTGGCAATGTTTGGGATCAGTATTTTCAGCATGGAAAAAAGGAAATACAGACATAATATAGATAAGATTAAGTAAAAATCTTATATTTTTGAATTTGAAATGGAAATATTAGTATACACTTGTGTTGTTTTTCATCTTTAAAAAACCCATTTTCTAGTTTTGAACATGAAAAGTTCTAAAAACAATGATCAACCCAGTAGCAATGAACATCCTTGGTGTCCAGGTTTTATGGTCAAGTACCATTTTCCATTAAAAGGAACCTGGGCTCCCTGGGAAAATAGCTGCTGCCAGAACTGGGGCAGAAAATGTACCAGATAAGCCCAAAACATCCTGTTATACTAGGAATCAAGGAAACTTTCAATGACCATTGTGGGCTTCTTAAAAGGACACAAAAGCCACTTGAGGAGGGACGATTTGATCATCAATAAGAATTGCAATTGCAATAGATCAAAACATTTATATATGTGTAATCCATGTGCTCATTCTGATTAAAAACCCCACAAAAGTCATTGGTCACCTTTGGATTTCTTTTGGATGTATTAGAGAAGCAACAAGATATTTTGAAAACCAGAATATAATGGGAAAAAATCCTGCTTTTGTCTTGTCTTCTTTACATGAAAGGCACATGGTGATAATCAAATAATTGATAAGAGCAAATTCCTCTTTAGAGAAACATATTAGCTAGTAATTGAAGGAGGAATGATAGAATTATAACACTACTCTTGCAACCTCTAACGAAATACTGACATTGATCATTAATGACTACTAACAATGCGAAAAGAGAGAACACCAGCCTTTTTTGGCCTTCTAATGGGTGATTACAACACCACCTATTAAGGATTATGGCCAAAGAATTGTAACTGAATATCATCAAGACTTTAGCTTTAATTACCAATTTATAAGAAATACAGAGGACAGAGGAACATTTTCAGGAAATATAGGAGACAGGTAAATAACATCATGAGACACAATGAGCAAAATCTAGACTGGAAAATAATATGGGGCACATTACTTAGTAATTCAACAAAAACATTGCAAGAAAAAAAGTTTGGAGAACTAAAAGAAGTAAACCAACTTCTCCATATAGATCTTATTTGGATTCTGATTCCATCAACACACTGCAAATATACAAATATGAGACAGAGAAATTTGAATATTGGCTGATGATATTAAGAAATTGTTGTTAATTTTTACACATGATATTGGTATTATCTTTTTTCTGGTAAACACTGAGATATTTTGCAGGTGGTATGATAGAAAAAAAATCTCAGATTCACTTCAAAATAAGACAGTATCATGCAATGGAGAGGACAATGAGTGAGGCAGGGTATGAAACAAGATAGACTATGCATTATTAGTTGAAGGTTGGTGATATGATGACTACAGGCATCACAAAATCATGATAAGCAGGCTTAATTCTTCCAAATAAATATAAAGAATAGAACACAGAGGAAAAAAAGCAGTGTCTTCATTTCTTCAAAGTTTACCAATCTGCATCAAAGTTCATGAGTAGTCTTTTAGGATTCTAAGACTCTATTATCATGTCGAAAATACAGTTGATTTCACTTTTTGGCTCTATTAAGACAATCAATTAGAACTGAGAACTTCCATAAAATATTTGAATTTTACCTCAGTATTCAGTGATGAATTAGACAATCCCAAATGTATGGGCTTACTAGACAAGGTGACATTTCTGACCGTGATGTTTATACAGAAGTCATCTCTAACATTAGAGTGCACTGTTGATAGTAGTCTAGGCTTTCGGTAAGTGTATTTGCTGCGGACTGTGGGCTTTATTTCTTGCTAAGCCTTGCTGGGTGTCAGCACAAACACTGCTCATTTGTCATCTTTTACTAAGCAAAACTTTTCCGTACAGATGGCACACACATCTACTCTTTTATCCCCGACCTTCCTGGGACCTTTGTTCCCATCAGCAGTCTTTTCCTTGACTGCCTTACTGTCATCTCAGAGAATCTACCAATCCCCTTATTTCTTCTGAAGTGCTTCCCTCTTGACAAAGCCTAGCACTTGATGACCTCAGTCCCAGGAAACATTCTTTGTGTTTGTCTTTCTTTGCCCATGACTGCAGGGCAGTCATCTGGGGAACTGTTTACGGTTTCAGATATCACCAACCACTACTGAAAAGGAAGAAAAATAAAACTCTCTTTCCTTTGAACTCCGCAGAGATATAGATATTTTAAACTCGGGAAGACAGGAAAGGAGGGCCTCACTGACACCTTTTTACCCTCATTGTCACAGTGGTCTGTCTACTTTTCATTCTTATTTCAAGGTGGCTTCTGAATTGATTTCAATAGTGTCCAATTCAAGTATAATTTTATGGTAAGTAGGGTCTGAGTTCTTTTTAGAATTTTGTTAAATGGATAAGTGAAAATCACCAAAGCTTACCTGGGAGTTAGATAGTTTTGAATTCACTGTGATAATTTATGCAATTAATAGATAAATCTGTGCCGCCCTCCAAACAGAGATTAATTGAATTCATTTTGATAACCTTATTCTTCAGACTTCTTTGTTATGTGCAAGCACATTAATAATAGACATTAATAATACCTTGGATTTGTAAAGCATTGCTATATTCAAACCATCTACATCGATGTTATCTCATTTTAAAAGGTGGGCCCAGCAAATATTTGAGAAATTAAGAAATTTGGATCCAAAGATATTGGAAAACTTACCAAAGCTAGTAACAGAACACAGAGTCAAGGAATGCTCTTTATACATCTCCTTTCCTACTTCTACCCGTCCCCTCAAAAAACCCAGTATGTAGGCTTGATCCCTACTTTACTTCTTAAAGAATCAGCTTTTGGTTTTATCGATATTTTTGTAATTCAGAAAACATCCCTTTATTATCTCTCAGTTCTTGTGGAGTTTGGACAAAGCTTAGTTGAATACTTTGTTTAGGCATAGTAGGTGTCAGCTGGGCTTGTGGTCTCATCTGATGCTTGAAAACCTGTTACAAGTTCATTCAGCTTACAGACAGTTCCTCACAGCTGTAGAATTCATGGAAGCTTTCATCTTCTTTGAAGCCAGTAAGAAACTCTCTCTCTGGTGCTTCTTTTTTTTCTTTTTTAGAACTCCCTTAATTAAGTCAGGCCCACCCAAAATAATTTCCCTTTTTATTAACTCAAAATCAACCAATCAGTAATCTAATTACAGGAGTGAAATCCCACTCCCAAACGGAGGAAGTTATATAGGGCATGTAGACCAGGAGGTGCTAAACTTGAGGCCATCTTAGAACTCTGCCAACTACAGCCTGTGTACTGAAAACTTCAAAAACATTGCTATGAGAAATTTAAAAGGAACTAAATAAATGGAGAGGCATACTATGTTCATAGGTTAAGACTCAATATTGGTAAGATATCAATTCTTTCCAAATTGATTCATAGATTCAACGCGATCCAAATTAAAATCCTAGTGGGATTTTTGTAGATGTTGATAAACTGGTTCCATAATCCAAATAGACATGTGGACCCAGAATAACCAAAACAGGTTTGAAAAAGATCAAACTTGGAGTACTAATACTACCAAATTTCAAGACTTATCAAAAGGCTACAGTAATCCAGTCAATGTGGTATTGACACCAACATCAACAAATGGAATAGAAGAATGATTCAGGAAATGGACCCGCACATGTATAGACAACTACTTTTTATCTTTACCTTCATTAATCCATTTTCTTTTCTTTTCTTTTTTGCATTAATCCCTTTTCTAATGCTCTTTTTTTCTTCATGCAATGTTTCTGACCTATATAATTTTCCTTCTTTCCAAAGAATTCTTCAACATTTCTTGCAATGGTTTCATTGATTTTTTCTTTTGTTCTTCTGTTTTCAGTTTCATTGATTTATGATATTAAATTTATTGTTTCCTTTCTTCTGTTGCTTTGGATTTAATTTTTTTTCTTGTTTCTTAAGCTTGAAGCTGGGATCATTAATTTGAGACCCATCTTCTTATAAGCATTTTAATGTAAATTTCCTTCTAAACATTGCTTCAACTACACGCCACACATTTTGATATGTCATATTTTATTTTCTTTCAATTCAAAATGTTTTCTACCCATGAATTATTTTGAAGAATGTCACTTATGAGGTTATTCACTTCTCGTTCAATTCCATTTTGGTCAGATAACGTACTTTGTACAATTTCACTCGATCATATTTTGTTAGGCTTTGTTTTTTGATCCAAGATGTGATCTGTGTTGATGAATACTCCACGTGCACTTGAAAAGAATGTGCCAGGGCACCTGGGTGGCTCAGGCGGTTGAGCATCCCACGTCGGCTCAGGTCATTATCCCACAGTTTGTGAGTTCCAGCCCCACATCAGGCTCGCTGCTGTTAGCCTGTCAGTGCACAGCCTGCTTTGGATCCTCTGTCCTGGTCTCTCTGCCCTTCCCCCACTTGAGCTTTCCCCCAAATAAATAAATATTTGAAAAGAAAAGAAAAAAAAGGAAAGGAAAGAAAAGAAAAGAATGTGTATTTTACTGTTGTTGGGTGAAGTGTGCTATAAATGTCAACTATGTCATATTGAATGACAGCACGGTTCAGGTCTTCTGTATCTGTATTAAACAGCTTGGGCTGCTATAACAAAATATCATGGACCAGGTGGCTTAAACAACAGAAATTTATTTCTCCCAGTTCTGCAGGCTGGAAAGTCCAAGAACAAGGTGCCAGCCGGGTGAAGAAGGGCTCTATTCCTGGCTTGTAGGTGTCCCCCCTTCTCATTGTGTGGCCACATGGCCTTTCCTTAGTGTATTTGGAGAGAACTTTCTCTCTTCCTCTTTTATAAGACCTTTCCTCTTTTATAGGACCTATAGTCCTTGTTAGGAGTCCATCCTTATGAACTCATCTAACCTTAATTACCACCTGAAAGCTCTATGTCCAAATATGGTCACAATGGGAATCAGGGCTTCAACATATAGATTTTGGAGGTATACAATTCAGTCCCTAGCAATATCCTTGCTAATTTTCTAATGATTCTATCCATTACCGAGAGAGAAGTGTTGAAATCTCTGAGTATAACTGTGAATTTGTTTATTTCCCCTTTCAGATCTATTTTTGTTTCAGATATTTGAAACTGTATTAACAGTGCATTCATTTTGGGGCAGCTGGGTGGCTCAGTCGGTTGAGCATCTGACTCTTCATCTCAGCTCAGGTCATGATCTCAAAGTTTCATGAGTTCGAGCCCCATATCAGGCTCTGTGCTGACAGGGCAGAGCCTGCTTGGGATTCTCTCTTTCCCTCTTTCTGCCCCTCCCTCACTCACGCTGTCTCTCTCTCTCTCTCTCTCTCTCTCTCTCAAAATAAATAAATAAACACTTAAAAAAAACAGTGCATTAATTTTTAGGATTGTTATGTCCTGTCGGTGAACTGACTCTCGTGTAATAAACTAATGTCCCTCTTTACCCTGGGTAATTAACCTTGTTCTGGGGTCTTTTTCTAAATATGAATGCAATTACTTCAACTTTCCTTTGATTAGTTTGCATCATCTATCTGGTACTCTGTTCTTTCTGTTTTTCCGTTCCTCTGTGTCCCCTTTCCTGCCTGCCTTCTTTTGAATTTTTTGAATTCCTTTAATATTCTATTTTAAATTATGTCTTTTATGGCATAATGTTTGCATTAATTTTTATGGTTGTTCTAGGGTATAGAACCTTTCAATTTAGAGCTTATATATCACTACTTCAAGTAAAATGTAGAAGCCTTACAGCCATATATCTCGTTAGCCTCCCTTCTTTAAGTTGCCCTTGTCATATGTATTACATCTATACACATTGAAAACTCTACCAGACGTTATTGTAATCTTTGCTCTTCCTTATTTTTGATGTCCTAAGTTTTACCCATGTATCATTTTGCTTCTATAAAACTTCCTTTAACATTTCTTTTAGAGCAGGTCTGCTGGCAATGAATTCTCTTAGTTTTCCTTCATCTGAAAATGTTTTTATTTTGCCTTCATTTTGAAAGATATATTTGCTTCGTATAGAATTCTAGGTTGACATGCTTTTCTTTCAGCACTTTAAAATGTTCCCCTGTGTCTCTGATGAGAAATCTGTGGTAATTCAAATCATCACTGTCCTATATGCAATGCATCATTTTTTTTTTCGGGCTGCTTTCAAGATTTTTTCCTTTGTTTTGTTTTCCGAAGTGTGATTATTGTGTCTCTGGTGTGATATTCTTTGTATTTTTTTAATCCTGTTTAGGGTTTGATGAACTTCTCAATTCTGTAAATTTATATATTTTATCTAACTTTTAACATTTTAGGAAATTACTTCACCAATTTCCTTCTTATCTTCTGAGACTCATTGACATAGATGTTAGATATTTTGATATTGTCTTATAGGTTCCTAAGTCTGTTCACTTTTTAAAATCTTCTTCTTTAGGGGCGCCTGGGTGGCTCAGTCGGTTGAGCATCCGACTTCGGCTCAGGTCATGATCTCATGGTCCGTGGGTTTAAGCCCCACATCGGGCTCTGTGCTGACAGCTCAGAGCCTGGAGCCTGTTTCAGATTCTGTGTCTCCTTCTCTCTGTGACCCTCCCCCATTCATGCTCTGTCTCTCTCTGTCTCAAAAATAAATAAACGTTAAAAAAAATTAAAAAAAATCTTTTTCTTTAGACTGTTCTTTTGATTGGACAGTTTCTATTGACTCTTCAAGTTCTCTTGCCTTTTTCTTCATTTGTCTCTATTCTGTTATTGCACTCCATCAGCGAATTTTTTAAGACATTGTATTCTTTGTTCTAAAGTTTCCATATCTCTGTTGTCAACTTCTGTTTTTCCATTCACATTAAATATGGTTTACCTTTTCATCAGGGAGCATAGTTATAAATAGCTCTTTTAACATCTTTGATGATTTCAACATCTGAATAATCTTGGGGTTGGTTTTCATTGGTTACTGTTTTTCTCGGAAATGGGCCACGTCTTCCTTCTTTTTTATATATTGAGTAATATTGGGATATTGAGTAATTTTCCTGGAAATTTTGATATTATGCTGTGAGGCTCTGAATCTTTTTAAACTCATCTGGAAAATGTTGGTGTGAGTGTGTGTGTGTGTGTGTGTGTGTGTGTGTGTATCTTGTGTGAGTTAATACACAGAATTCAGAAATCATCTTCTCCAGATTCCTTTTCTCTGGGATTCTTCTGCCTTGCCCCCCTATCCTTCCCCCCATCAATTTGCATAGATTGCTTTTCTTGGTCCTACAGCTAGGAAGATAGTGTTTTCCTTTGAGATTTTATTGCCTATGAAGCCATTGCCATAGCCCCTAACCAGTGCCAGTATTTGGGTCAAAGCCATGAGAGAAAAGAGGGAAAAAAACTTTAGGAAACTCACCCTCCCCCCCATATGGGTCACTTCTTTGATTCCTCTCCCCAGTCTGCCTGCTTTTGTTTACTTTTCAGAATCCTCAGATAGTTGCTTTTGTATTATATCCAGAGTTTTTAGTTACATCAATAGGCTTACTCCATCTTGACGAGAACTAGAAGTCTCTTCCACTTCACTTTTAGGAAGAAATGCAAGCTTCGTATTTGCTCTATAGTCTCTTGCCAGATTCTAGGCCAAATACAAGCCCTTTAAACAAGTCATAATAGCCCTTTGTCCACTAGGAGGCAGCACTAACAAGCCCCACTTGCCCCAGGCCTCTGCAGCCTCAAGATCATGGATGTAATCTTGGTAGCCTGTGGCTTCAAATTTTTGCTCGACACATCTCCAAAGGTAAGGGAATTAAACGCAAAAATGAACTATTGGGGGGCGCCTGGGTGGCGCAGTCGGTTAAGCGTCCGACTTCAGCCAGGTCACGATCTCGCGGTCCGTGAGTTCGAGCCCCGCGTCGGGCTCTGGGCTGATGGCTCAGAGCCTGGAGCCTGTTTCCGATTCTGTGTCTCCCTCTCTCTCTGCCCCTCCCCCGTTCATGCTCTGTCTCTCTCTGTCGCAAAAATAAATAAACGTTGAAAAAAAAATTAAAAAAAAAATGAACTATTGGGACCTCATCAAGATAAAAAGCTTCTGCACTGCAAAGGAAACAATCAACAAAACTAAAAGGCAACCGACGGAATGGGAAAAGATACTTGCAAATGACATATTGGATAAAAGGTTAGTATCCAAAATCTATAAAGAACTTACCAAACTCCACACCCGAAAAACAAATAATCTAGTGAAGGAATGGGCAGAAGACGTGAATAGACACTTTTCCAAAGAAGGCATCCAGATGGCCAACAGGCATATGAAAAGATGCTCAACATCACTTCTCATCAGGGAAATACAGATCAAAACCACAATGAGATACCACCTCACACTGGTCAGAGTGGCTAAAATTAACAACTCAGGAAACAACAGATGCTGGGAAGGATGTGGAGAAATGGGAACCCTCTTGCACTGTTGGTGGGAATGCAAACTGGTGCAGCCGCTCTGGAAAACAGTGTAGAGGTTCCTCAAAAAATTAAAAATAGAACTACCCTATGACCCAGCAATAGCACTGCTAGGAATTTATCCAAAGGATACAGGAGTGCTGATTCATAGTGGCACATGTACCCCAATGTTTATAGCAGCACTTTCAACAATAGCCAAATTATGGAAAGAGCCCAAATATCCATCAACTGATAAATGGATAAAGAAGATGTGTTTTGTATATACAATGGAATACTACTTGGCAATGAGAAAGAATGAAATCCTGCCTTTTGCAGCAACGTGGTTGGAACTGGAGGGTATTATGCTAAGTGAAATAAGTCAGGCAGAGAAAGATAGATATCATATGTTTTCACTCATATGTGGAATTTGAGAAACTTAACAGAAGCTCATGGGGGGAGGAAAGGGGGAAAAATAGTTATAGAGAGGGAGGGAGGCAAACCATAAGAGACTCTTAAATACAGAGAACAAACTGAGGGTTGATGGGGGGGGTGGGGGAGAGGGGAAAATGGGTGATGGGCATTGAGGAGGGCACTTGTTGGCATGAGCACTGAGTGTTGTATGTAAATGATGAGCCATGGGAATCTACCCCCCCTCCCAAACCAAGAGCGTGCTGTACACACTGTATTTTAGCTAGTTTGACAATAAATTATATTTTTAAAAAATTTCCACAAAGGGAAACACTGAGGCCTCAAGCTCCCCTTCTGCACTCTACCCGCTTCCTACTTTTTCCTTGTGGGTTCTGGGTGGCTAGGGTGTTTGCTGATTGCAAGTGAGTTCATTCTAGGTCTGTTGCCAGTGCTGCTGCCTTGTCCACTTGTGGTTGCATCCATAGCAGTTATGACTTCCATTGCTTGCTCAACTCGCCATGGTTGCTTGGGTGGAAGAAGCCTTCTCTCCCTGGTCATGTTTACAATTTGTTCAGTAGACTCCCAAAGCTGACCTTCAATATTTTCAAAGCCTTTCCTCTTCTTTTTTTCTATATATTAGGTTGGAAACTGTGGGAGTTGTTAGTTTCTGCTCATCAAATTATTTCTGGCTCTTCAATTTCTCAGTACTTAGTAGGATTGTTTTCTTGGCCCTCTTGTAGTTGGGTCAGGTCACATGATTAATTATGGCTTATAAACTGAGTTGGAAGCGATAAGTGATACTTACAAGTGGTAAGTGGAAGTTCCAGCCTGGAAGTGATTAAAACATTAATTGTGAGACATCCTAGAGTTCTGCTTTCCTCTTTCAAAGTGATTGGTAATGGTCCAGGTTGTATCTCCTTTAACAGTCTAGGTCTCAGAGTGAGAGCTACATGGGATAGAGCCACCTGAACACTGACAATGGCCATCAGGAATGAGCATGAGTGAGGAATAGACTTTTGCTGTTTTAAGCCACTGAGACTTGGGGGTTATTTGTTAATGAAGCATTACCTAACCTAGCTTAACCGATACAGAAACTGCATGAGCAGGACTACCTAACATCATACTAAAAAGCATTCCTTCTTACCCATTTCAAAT
Source organism: Lynx rufus (assembly GCF_022079265.1). Lineage (NCBI taxonomy): Eukaryota > Metazoa > Chordata > Mammalia > Carnivora > Felidae > Lynx > Lynx rufus. The sequence goes on from NW_025814828.1 coordinate 37,041,988, forward strand.
AAGGGTCTCAGGGCAGAGGCTCTTCATCTTGCCTTGGTCCTGGCTAATTGTAAGTTCTCTGTCTATCCAGACATTCCTCTTGGAACCTGAAGCTGTCTCTGTCTTGCTGGAGTTTAAATCTTGGTTTCCGGAACCTGACTGCCAGTCTTGACATTTGTAATCAACTTTCATTCCATGAGATCAAGGGGATGTTCATGCAACCAGAACAAGTGGCAGCCTGCCATTGAAATCTGGAATTCAAGATATGGGCTGTAATTTAGACTTTCCTCTCTTCCATTCTACACTAAAGTTGTTTACTTTTTTCACCTACCTTTGTTTCAGCTATTTTTCACATTTTTTCTGATTTTTGCACTTTTCTCCTTTATCTCTCTTTTATAACTTCCCACATGGAAGACATCTGGTTACTTATTGTTATATTCCTATATCCTTCTTTCTCTTAGTGGATTACCCTTTTCCTTATTTAGATGACACTTGATGTTATCATTTCAAGACCCTTTAACAATTTTATTAAAGTTAATTCTGTGATCTGTGTGGCCCTTGTCTAATTCCTGCATCCCAGGCCTGAAGAAGCAATATATTAAATCTCATGGAATAAGAGTATATATAGAGAAAGTATACTACATAGTCACAACAGATAACCCTTATATATCACTTATTATGCACCACTTGTTATGTATGTACTTTTATAACCTCATTAGTATCTATGAACTCATTCACAGCTCCATATACATACATGGGTATTATAATCTCTATTTTACAGATGAGGTAACAGGCACAGAGTGTTATATGACTTGCTCAAGCCACACAGCTTATAAGTGACAGAGCCAGAATTAGAAACCAGGTGATCTCGCTCCAGAGTCATGTAAGTCTCTTGTTTCCATATATACACAGAAGGTTTTAAACCGTGAGTCAGTAAATCATGATCCTCAGGCTATTTATGATTTACTGCATGTTTATGTAAATAAAGTTTTATTGGAACACAGCCATGTCCATTTGTTTAATATCATCCATGACAGCTTTCAAGTGATAAGGGCAGAGTTGAGTATTTGTGACAGAGATTGCATGACCCACAAAGCCTGAAATATTTACTATCTGATCTCTGTTTTAAAGGATGAATAGGGATGTTCTAGACAAAGTGTTCCTGGCAAATGGAATGACATGCAAGAACGCATGGGGCATCAATCGCAGAGTTTTTCTGCACCTGCACCATAAATTTTTAAGAGAAGAGATTCTATCTTCTCATCATGGTAAGAATACCACAAGTGCTCAATATTCTTGTTGAAAGTATTTATCCAGTTTACTCACATTGTTACACCACTCATAAATGTATTAATGACTGCTGTACTTATTTTTTATGTTTCCTGGCATTATCGAGTATGGCCTTATGGGGCAGGAACCTGAGAGGGTAATGAGTAGCCCAGTGAACTGAGCATATTATGAATTCACGTTACGGTAATTTAAATTACATTTATTCATCCAAGTATTTGTTGATAGGTTGTATAATTTGAGCTCAAATGCGGCTTATAACAGAAAATAATCCTAGTGAATCTGATGAAATACCAAAATGCCGTATTTGTCTGTGCATTTCTGTTGCTGGTGGTAAGGGAGTTAGAACATGTACACGTGTGTGCAACCATGTGCACACACGCTCACTCACAAAACCTTCCCCTCCCCAAAAAACACACCCACAAACACATTTTAATAATTGGTGTTTTGTTTAAGCCCATTTCCAAAATGAGCATTTTACTAAAAATCATTTAAAAGAGAAACAAGATCAAACAGCTCTGTCATAATATCTTTCTTGCCTTGGAACTGAGGTGGATCATTAGAGGGACTCACATTGCTTGTTCACTTCTCACAGTTGTTTATTGTTTGCAACGGTAGAAAGGAAGAGTTTTGTGTCATAATGACTTCACAAGGCTTTGATACTTCATACAAGGGGAAACTGTTGCTTGGAAGAATGTTTCAGGACAGAAAGAAACGATTGCATGTAATAAAAATTGTTGGAAATTCATGTATATGCTAGATTGAAGTTTATAGGTAGAAACGTGTTTGATCTCTCTGTTTGATAGATCGGGCTTTTGTTTTGCTATATCTGATGAATAAGATAGTGTTTTCCTTTGTACCTATTTCTGCTGAACACCTGAGATAGATGAGTCATTACATAAAATCTTATGGCAATAAAACTTAAATAGATAATTCCATAGTTCTTAAATTATTATCTATTTAGAACACTCTTAGACACTAGAATATCTTATTTATATAATATGTAAAAAGTATTCTATGATATGTATGAGTATACCAATAAATGACTATTTATGAATAGGAAAACAACATACTAATTGAAAAACACTGTTTTTAATAGCCCAAGAATGTGGTAACTTCTCTTTTTGTGTTTCAACACTATTGGATCATTCCTCTCAACAGTGTCATCTAATAATCTGAGATCTTTTGCACAAGCACCTTCATCATTTTCTGAAATATATGCTACCTGAAATTACATTTTGCTTGTCCATACAGGTAATACTTGATGAAAATTTAAATGGGGCTCTATAAGAAACACTATGATCTGTCCCCCAGGTATTGAATTCTTGCTTACTAACTGTAGCTGAATTAATTTAATATGCTACTTTTGTTAATTTTTAAGATAGACTTTTTTTTTAGGTTACTATAAAGCAATTTAATGAGATGAATGGTTTTCTTTTTGGCAGAAGTTAGAAGCTGGAGAACCTAAAATTGGGTGGAAATTCCTTAGGGAACAATTTACCCAATCACTCACTATTTTATTTTATCAGTCAACATGAATGTATTAAGCACTTACTATTTGCACTGGCATTGTGACAGGCCTAGGATTAGAGCGATAGAAGACAAAGGCCCTATCCTCAAGGAGCTTACCTTCTACTTAGGAGACAGATAGATACCTGCACAGTGGTAACACAACATGATAAATGCTATCAAAGAGGTGATGTGCTTGTTGTGGGGCTGTGGGGCTTCAGACTAGGAGGTCTACTGTATAATTAAGGTACACTATATAAGATAGAATGAAACAACTAATAAAATTGGAAATTTGAAAACATCTTCCTAAATAATTGATGAGTCAAAGAAAGAAATAAAAAATTTAATTAAAATTTAAACTATTAAAATTTAAATAAAATTAAAAATTAAAATCAGATATTAGAAAAAATTGCTCAAGTTAGAAAAGAAAGACTGAGGATTAATGAGTCATGTATCCAACTCAAGAAGTTTTTCATAAGACAAGCTACTTAAGCCCAGAGAAAATACAAGTAAGGGAATAAAAAGGATGAGAATAAAACTTTTTAAAATAGAAAACAGTGATGTAAGAGTAAATATTATCCACCAATAGCTGGTTTTTTTAAAAGAGAAGAGATGTCTCTGGCAATATGGTCAAGAAAAAAGAGGACACAAGGGAATAACTTGTGTTATTAAAATATATAAAAAATTACAAAAAACTTTATGCCGATGATTTTGAAAACTTAGATGGAGAAATTTCTTTTTTTAATTTCATTGTCTTTTTCTTTTTTCTTTTAGAGAGAGAGAGAGAGAGAGAACACGGGTGAGTGGGTTGAGGGGCAGAGGGAGAGAGAGAATCTTAAGCAGGCTCCATGCTCTGTGCGGAGCCTGATGTGGGGCTCAATCCCACAATCCTGGGACCATGACCTGAGCTGAAATCAAGATTCATACGCTCAACCAACTGAGTCCCCGACCAGGCGCCCTGAGAAATTTCTAAGTAAATATAACTTACCAAGACTAATTCATTACAAAATTCAACAACCTGATTAAGATTATAAAATTAAAGGAATTGAATAGGTAAAAATCTACCTTTGATCCATACACAAAAATAGTCAACCAAGATTATTTTACAAAGTAATTTCTACAAAATACTCAAAGACCATATAAACCCCATCTTATACAAATGGAACTAGGATATAGAAAAAAAAAGGAACATATTCCACAATTTTTTTTTCATGATATTAATTTAACCAAACTAAACAAACCCAACTTGGCCAAGTTAGCCTCACAAAAGAATGGAATGAAAGGAGAGCTTAACATGAGCATCTCTATTAATGTATTACGTTGAGCCATATGAAATTGCCCTTTTCATCATTACAAAACAGTCATATATGAGCAATTTCTTTTGGCTCAACCTAATAATTCCCCACCTTAGTGGGCTGAAGAAGAAAACAATTTGATCATCTCAGCAGATAAAGAATAAAGGCTTATTCTGAACATCAAACTTAGTGGTGGGGGTGCCTGGGGGGCTCAGTTCACTAAGCATCTGACTTCAGCTCAGGTCATGATCTCGCAGTTTGTGGGTTCAAGCCCCGCGTTGGGCTCTGTGCTGACAGCTCAGAGCCCAGAGCCTGCTTCCAATTCTGTGCCTCATTCTCTCTAGGTGCCTCCCCTACTCACGCTCTGTCTCTCTCTCACAAATAAATAAACATTAAAAAAAAAAACCCACAATTTCATCTAAAAAACTTAGTGGTAAAGCATCAATAAGCATTTCCTATAAAATCAAGAAAGAGACAAACAGCCATCACTACTTTTGTTGGGCACTGTACTAATATACATGGATTGGAAAAAATAAAAGAAACAAATTGTACAATATATATATTTTCTATATAAAAAACCCAAGAGAATCTATGAAGTATGCAAAAATCAATTCAACCATGTGGCTTGATATCAGATCATCAGGCAAAAACTGAGTTTTTACAAAGCAAAAATAAACAACCTACAAAACAGCAATGACAAACGTAAAAGATCTAGGAAGAAAAAAACTAACAAAAATATGTATTTTTTTTGGAGAAAATTACAAAACCTTTAAGAAAAGCAATTAAGATGGCCAAAATAAATGGAAAGCTATAGATAATACTACTTGGTATTTTAAAGATATTTATTATTTCCAAGATATTTGATAAATTCAATGCCATTCATTTTTTCAGTAATCTCTACACTCCACATGGGAATCAAAGTCACGAGTCTGAGATCAAGAGTCAGATGCTCTACTGAGCCAGCCACGCGCCCCAAATCCAATGCCACTCAAGTAGAATGGAGAATTTTCATGGAAACTTACAGCTTAGTCATCAAATTTATATAGAATTTTAAGAAAGAGGCCAAGAATAGTCAAAACAATGTTAGGAAGAAATAGTTGGAGGACATACTTTATCAGATAACATGGTTTATTAAACGTGAAAGTAATTAAGATAACATGGTATTATCTTGGAAACATACACATAGACCAGTGAAACAAACTCAACAAGTGCAGAAATAGCTCCCCTGTATCTAGGGACTCAATACGTGACAGAAGTGGCAATTCAGGTCAGTGGCATTGTATTAGTTTCCTAGGGCTCCTGTAAAAAATTGCCACAAATTTGGTGACTTAAGACAACAGAAGATTCATCTCACAGTTCTGGAGACCAACAGTTTGAAATTGAGGTGTCAGTCGGGAGGGCTGTGCTCCCTCTGGAGGCTCTAAGGGAGAATCCTTCCTTGCCTCTTCCAGCTTCTGGTGGCCCCAGGTCTTTGGCTTGTGGTAGCGTAACTTCAACCTTTGCCTTCATCTTCATATTGCCTTCCCTGATGTGTCTGTGTCTTCTCTTTGTGCAGGAACACTTTGTTGGGGCACCTGGGTGGCTCAGTCAGTTAAGCACCTGCTTCGGTTTCTGTTTCTCTCTCTCTCCCTGCCCCTCCCCTACTTATGCTCTGTTTCTCTCTCTCTCTCAAAAATATATAAACATTAAAAAAAATCCACTTTGTCATTGGATTTAGAGTCTATCAGCTTAATCCAGAATGATCTCATCTCCAGATCCTTCACTTAATTACTTATGTGCAAAATAAGGTCACATTCACAGGTACTAGAGGTATGGACTTGGACATTTTGGGGGGTGGTGCACAATTTAACCCACTACAGGGAGTAAAGGAGAGATAGTTGAATAAATGTTGCTAAGGCAATTGGTTTTCATGTAGAAAAAAATTTACATTCCTAAATCACACCATATTCACACCAAACCTCCATGTGGATAAAATACCCAAATGTGAAAAGGCAAATTTTAAATTTTGAAGAAAATATGTGGAATTTCCTTATGATTCATGTAGGAAATGATTTTTCAAACAAGGTCCCAAAAGCACAGGCATAATGGGAAAAAATGGTAAATTAGAATTTGAATTTAGAACTCCTATCTATGTATCAAAGCTACCATAAATAATAAAAACAAGTCATATTAGGAGAATACATATTCAATGCACATAACTGATAGTATGTAAAAACAAAATAAAAAAACAATAAAAAATGGGCAAAGGTATGAACAGGCAGTTCAGAAAACAGGAAACCTGAATGGCCAATAAACCTAAGATGCTCCAATTCATTACCAACTTGAGAAATGAAATTCCAAAGAGAAATGAGATTCCATTTTACAAACATTGGAGTTGTAAAAGTTGAAAAGCCTGAGCTTACCAATACTTGGTAATATAAATTGGTATAACCACTTTGGAGAGCAAATTTGCACTGTCTAGCCCAGCAATTCCACTGGAGACATGTACATTGAAGCTTTGAGCCCTTAGCAAGAGAATGAATAATTTGTAGCATATTCATGCAATGTCATACTCTCTAACAGTTGAAATAAATGACTTAGTGGTATCTCTGTCAGCCTGGATGAGTCTTTTAAATATGTTAAGAAAAAAAGCAAATTTCAGAAATGTAGACACAGTGTGATGCCATTTATACAAAGTTTTAAAACATGAAAATTAATGGTATATATTGTGTAGTGATACCAACATTTGTAGCAGCAGCATGAAGATCTCATGAGAATGCTACTCATACTCTGGAGAGTATTTCCTCTGCTGGAGGTGGCAGAGGGAAGGAAACTTACTAAGGAAAGGTGACATACAGGGTATAAATTTCATTTGCCATGTTTTAATTAGGCTAGCTCATGAGTACGTGAGTATTCATTATATTATATATATTTGCTAGACTTTTTGTATTTGTGAAATCTTTTAAAATCTTTTATAACTTCAACAGAGCAAGGTAAGGGATGATGGAGTTGTTATAAAGAGGGTATTGTGGGGCGCCTGGGTGGCACAGTCGGTTAAGCGTCCGACTTCAGCCAGGTCACGATCTCGCGGTCGGGGAGTTCGAGCCCCGCGTCGGGCTCTGGGCTGATGGCTCCGAGCCTGGAGCCTGTTTCCGATTCTGTGTCTCCCTCTCTCTCTGCCCCTCCCCCGTTCATGCTCTGTCTCTCTCTGTCCCAAAAATAAATAAACGTTGAAAAAAAAAATAAAGAGGGTATTGTTCTAATGATCTGAGTCTTCTCAGATTTAAAATATGAAGAAGATGTAACTAAAATTATAGCAAGGTGGGATTTAGATATAAGGAAGAATGAGTGAAGGAAGAACATGGGGAGTCTGTAGGCCTGGGGCTCAGTTTTGATTCTGTCATCAATTAGCTCTGGTACCATGGACACATCTTTTAAATCATCCAGACCTTTTGAAAGTTGGATAGGATAATGGTCTTGATCGAATATAGGTAAAATGTCTTACGTTTGCAAAATTTACAAAAACGTGGCCATGTGAACTTACAAATTAGAAGGCTGCACTGGAGTAAGTAGGCAAAAACCAGACCTTTGTTGATTAGAGTTCCAGAATACAGTGATTCTTTGGGGCTGAGGCTGTGGAGTGAGGAGGTCGAAAAGGTGGATAACTTCGGGGCTATCTAGTGAAAATGTACATACCCCAGGATCCGGCAATTCCTCTGGAGAGTTGAACAAAAATGTTTACTGCAGCTTTGAAAGAAACTAAAGGAGAAATAGAAATATGGTAGAGATACTCTTCTAGTACAGACATTAAACGATCAAAGACTGGACAAGAGAAATTGGGAAGGATTTTGTGTGTGATATTTCTCATCTTGCCAATCATGTTACATCTCAAATAACACTTGTACTGACACTTTGCAAACTGTAAAACAAGATGCGGTAGAATAAGCATTAACTGCAAACTCCTTTGAAGGATAGAGCTAGGAGGTTGGTCGGGTGGCAGGCTGATTCCTAAGGATCCTCAAAGGGTGACATTTGTCATAGCAGACCAGAGACTGCTTCTCAGTCAGTGAAAACTTCTTCTAATCATTGCATGTGTCAAATTGAAGCTGAGGATTCTTATCAATGCCTAATCATAAATGGAAGTTCTCTCCTTGAAAAAGATTTTCTGTGAACCTAACAGATAATCTTAAAAGTAAATGAAACAAGGGGCACCTGAGTGGCTCAGTTGGTTAAGTGCCTGACTTTGACTCAGGTCCTGATCTCACAGTTCACGAGTTCGAGCCCCACGTCGGGCTCTGTGCTGACAGCTCAGAGCCTGCAGCCTGCTTCAGATTCTGTGTCTTCCTCTCTCTCTGCCCCTCCCCTGCTCATACTCTCTCTCTCTCTCTCTCTCTCTCTCTCTCAAAAATAAATAAGCATTAAATTTTTTAAAAGGTAAATAAAACAATAAATGACATTATTAAATTATAAGCTAAAGCTTTTCTAAATTATTAATAAAAAAGTTTTGAACAGCCATCTGAAGGAACTGAGTTATCTTTCTATTGTCTGTATTGAAATGATACTACAAAACAATTATCACATGAAAAGGCAATCAAGGCATATGTATGTATCAAAAATGTAAGAAAAAGTATTACAGAGGTGGGTCAGGCTTTCAATTAGTAAAACCATTATTGTTTTACATATTGTTTTACTTATTGTATTTTTCGGCTCTTTAAAATGTGTACTTTATTGTGATTTTTCTCCTTCTAAAGAAACATTTACCTTTGTGTGTACCTTTTTATTCTTAATTTTGTATTCTCTTCCTGAAAGGTAGTTCCCCAAATTGCATAAGCCTCAGATGCCACAAAACCTAAGTTCAAGAAATTGTAAAATCCCAAATGCCAATTTACCATGTACATTACAGATCCTAACTGTGTCAGGAATTATGATACTTGGCATCCTTATGCCTAACCTGTTAGATGCCTCATTGTCACACTTACTAGAATTATCATTATTATTTGAAAATGAGCATAATCTGTTGTAACAAAATCAGAGTAGTTGAAATCCATACAACCTGGTTATGAATCTATGTTGGTAGAGCTGAATAGAAATAATAATTACAAAAATGACAATTTATCTAACTTTTGTGGAGCCCATACTATCTGCCAAGCCCATAGTGTGTCCTTCACATCTAGTCTCTGTTCATCCTCGCGTTAACTTTGTTAAAATCGTCACGTAAATAAGGGCAAATGCCCAGGCAACACATGTGCTAAATCCTGCCGGATCAAGGATCATTGGGAAAATCTTGTGGAGCCAGGATCGGTAGCAGATGTGCTGGTCTTCTCTTGTTTATCCATTCTAGGGAAGTCCATGGTGATCTAACAGAGCCAAACATTCACTTCCAGGGAAGGTGTCCTGATTCTTGGCTGTGGGGCTTTTAGGCTTCGTGATTAAATGTGAAGGCTTTATAATGTGTCAACTTGGCTAGGCTAAACTACATTTCCCAGAATTCCTTTCTTGTATATTTCCAGTTAGAGTGAGCACAAGGAAGATTCTGGAGAGACTTGAAGGGTTGAAAGGGAGGCAGCCACCATTTTGTAGCATATACACATTGTTGCTGATCTGCTTACTTACCTCATAGGTGGAAAACATTAGTGGTCTAGGTGTGTTTTTAGCTCTTTGATGAAGGGCCGTTGTCTTCTCTAGGATAACCTGGTGAAGGAGACGAGAAGAACAGATATGAATTTTAGTCCATCCTTGACAGTTTCTAGCTTGTGCTCGTGGGGTTCCGGCCTAATTAATGTTCTTTCCTTCCTGACTGCCTGTGCTGTGGACTTCAAGATCCAGCATCAGATATGAAGACTGTCTTACAGAGGTTGTTTAATGAGTTCCTACAATTGTGTAAGCAAATCGATAACAAATCCATATCTCTATTTCTTCTATCTATCTATCTATCATCTATCCATCCATTATCTATCTATCTATCTATCTATCTATCTATCTATATCATCTATCTGTCTATCTATCTATGTCATCTATCTATCTATCTATCTATCTATCATCTATCTATCTGTCATCTGTCTGTCATCTGTCTATCTGTCTGTCTATCTATCTAACTATCATCTATCTATCTCCTACTTTTATGCTTTTCTGGTTGAATTCTAACTGATACAATTGAACCACCCCTCTCTCTGACACAGCAAAATAGTGCTAAGATTCACTACTTCACTATTGATGGTTAGGGAAGAATTTATCCTTTACCTGCCATAATTACAGAACTAGAGCCCGGCCTTCAATTGAGCAGAGTTGATTGCGCTCATTACTGGGTCATAGCTGGTTTTCATGGAGCTTTGCTAAAGGCTAGCTTCTTTTCTGAGAAACCAATTTTGAGGGAATTAGTCTTAGACAAATGCGGCAAATTGTATTTTCCAAAGATGGTTGTACTAATATGAATCACATCCCACATACTCTTCTAACCATGTGACACTGCTACTCCTCCATTTAAAGATGAGGCTTAATGTTCCGTCCCCTTGAACCTGGGAAAAAGTTTATAATTTCCTTCACTAACAGAATGTAGCAGAAGTGATACTGTGTGACTTCTGAGGCTAGATTATAAAAGGTGGTATGGCTTCCATCTGGTTCTCTCTCTGTCTCTCTCTCAGGACACTTGCTCATGGAACCCAGCCACCATTCTATAAGGAAGCCTAGACTAGCCCATGCAGGGAGACCATATGGAGCAACCCATGTGAAGAGGAGCTTAAGTCCTCAACTGATACCCAGCATTAGCCACCAGACACATACTGAGTGAGGCTTTAGAAATTTCTGGCCTACAGCTTTTGAGTCTTCCAGCTGAGGCCTCAGACGTAATAGTGTAGAATGGAACAGAGATGACCTTTCTGTGCAAACCCCTTGGCAAATTAAATATTTGTGAGCACAATAAATATTGTTTTCTTTGCCACTAAATTTTGGAGTAACTTGTTATTTGGTGCTAACACGTGGAAAAGACAAGTTAGCGTCGTGTAATAGTTATCTGTTGCTGCATAACAAATTACTCTAAAATTTAGTGATTTGAAAGCATAAATATCTAGGATTTCATGCAGTTTCTGAGGGTCAAGAACCCACGAGTGGCATAGATTGGTGGCTCTGGCTCAAGGTTTCCCACGAGGCTGCAGTCAAGATGTTGGTCAGGGCTGTAGTCGTCTGAAGGTCTGACTAGGCTAAAGGATCATCTTCCAAGATGTCGCTCTCACGTGGTTATTGGCAGGAAGCCTGGATGTTGGCAATAGGCCTCAGTTCCTTGCCATGTGGGCCTCTCACAGAGTTGCGTGAATGTCCTCATGATGTGTCAGTTGCTTTCTCCTGGAGCAGAGAGAAAGAGAGCAAAAATGAAATGAAGATGCCTTTTAAGGTCTCATCAGAGAAGTTGCACACAGTCATTTCCACCACATGCTATTTGTTAGAGTCACTAAGTACAGCCCACGTTCAGGAGGAAGACATTTAGGCTCCACTCTTTGAAGGAGGACTGTCAAAAAATTTGTGGATATATTTTAAAACCACTACTCCCTGACCTCAAAGGTAGCCTCAATGCCTCCCTCTCCCACTCTGTGCTCATCCCGTCCTCTTTCAACAAACAGAGGCTGTGGGGCCAGTTATGCCATCTTCCTGGGAAACACTGGAGAACAGTTTGGAAGGGTGCAGATTACATTCACCCGATTCAGTTAGAGAAAGGCCGTTGGTAAGAAGGATCCGGGGTGGGGGTGGGGGGTGGCTGTGTTGTCTAATCTGGAAAGTGTGATAATTCTGGCACCTTTGGCTGCTGTGCAGAGGGGGTTGAGAAAATCTTAACCAGAATTTTCAGTATGGCTGCTGAGTCTCTTCCAATGACTGGGGAACATGTGTCATTCTGGATGAAGAAACTGGCTCCCTGAATTGTTGCACAGCCTTGGATCCGTTGTCCTCATGTTGATCATGTCATTGGTAGGGATTGCGTGTTTTAACTCAGTGGAGTTTGCAAGAGGCCATGAGATACCAGTAGCGAAGTAGTGTTGTTAGAAGAAACTAGAATGGCCTACATTCTCAACTTCCCCATGTCTCCACCACATCTGGGACTGAATAGAAGGGCCATTGACAGATGAAATGAAAAGAACACTTCTTTGAGAGCAGGGTTATGTGGATGGCAGTTCTCCTGGAGAGCAAGATGCTTAATGGGCACTGTCCTCCAGCCCCCCAAGTCTCCTGTAATTTCTGGTGTTGTGACAGAGATTCCTTTGAATATCTGGAGTTTAAAAAAAGAGAGAGAGAGGGAGAATATAAGCATCTCACTATCCAGCTTTCCTTTCCAGGTTTTCAGTATGTCTAATGTTTGCTTCAGCTGCAATCTTTTGCCCCAGGCAGCAGTGGGTTGTTATTTGCCTTTTGATGTTTTTAAGGAATACCTTCTGCGTAGCCTCTTTGTAGCCTAAGAAAGCACTGAGTTAGGCTAAACAAAGACAAGCATCTTGTGTCCGTCCTTCAGGTAGTCCACCCTACAGGTCAAAACAGTTCTTGGAAAACAAAGTCTGCTGTCTTCCCCTGTAATAAGGGTTCAGAGTTCTTTTTTAAAAAATGTTTAATGTTCATTTATTTTTGAGAGACAGAGCATGAGTGGGGGAAGGGCAGAGAGAGAGGGAGACACAAAATCCAAAGCAGGCTCCAGGCTCTGAGCTGTCAGCACAGAGCCCGACACAGGGCTCAAACTCATGAACTGTGAGATCATGATCTGAGCAGAAGTCAGACGCTTAACCGACTGAGCCACCCAGGCGCCCCAAGGGTCCAGGGTTCTATACTGAGAATGTGGGCTGATGTCTTCAAGGCTTACCAAGCCAGGTAGCATATGGGGCAAGGGCAAGTAAAAACACTGCAAAGCTCTCCTACCATTTTTAAATTGCTTCTTTCTGGGTTCAGCATTTGCTTGGTTGTTGTAGACCTTTGACTATTTTCCAGAGTTTCCTGACAGTTTTTGCTCATCTTTTAGGTGTTTTTGTGGAGGGGCAGGCCCTTGGAGCTACTTGCTTTTCCATTTTTGCTAACCTCACCCCTTCACAATTTGGTTTTGATTCAGCTATTTTTTTTTAATTAAACGTTTGCTATTGACCAGATGATGTGTTACATTTTTACTTTTTATTTAGCCCTCACAGTAATTGTAGGAGGACAGCACTATTATCTCCATTTCACAAAAGAAGAAATACAGACTCAGAGAATTGTTCAAGGTGATACAGACAGGAGCAGATACAAATGAGCTTGAACTCAGATCTGTTTGATTTCTAACCCTAGGCTTTCAGCCACTAAGTTAAAACAGTATGTTAACATAGCCGGGCACACATAATCAAAGGTGTTGCCTGACCTGATTCTAAGGACAGTTTTATGCTCAGGGATTAATTGTAATTTGTTTTTATGAAAGGTAGTGTCCATTTTCTATTCTTCACGCTTTGCATCTGAATGGCTTTAACTGTGTGTGAAGAGTCTCAATAGAAGTAAGAGAAAGAAAAATATATCCTAGATGATGCACCAATCGTCATGCAAAGTGGATGAAGAAGCTTTGAGGATGGCCAAAGTCAATGGAAAAGGGGCCAAGAGATGATGCTTGGATACTTGACACATGATTGATTATCCTCTTCTTGCTTCTAATTCTTTAGATGGAGCATTATTATTAGGGAAGTGCAAGGGCTCTGAATCCAGATTCCCTGGCTTCAAATTCTGTCTGTGTTATTGACCATCTCTGTGACCTGTGGCAAATTAATTAATCTGTCTGTGCTTTGGTTTCCTTACTATGAGGTATGGAGATAACAATGGTATACACATCATTGTGTGCCTGAAGATTAGAGAGCTGGCAAGGTAAAAAGCATTAGGAACATTGTCTGACACAGAGTAACCATTTAAAAAGGCTTCCTATTATTAGTAGTATAAATCTAAGTAGAAAAAAACAAAAAAAACCTCCTTTTTCCCCATCAAGATTTTATTTTATTTTATTTTATTTTATTTTATTTTATTTTATTTTATTTTATTTTATTTTTTATTTGAGAGAGAGAGAGAGCAAGGAAGAGGGGCAGAAGGAGAGAGAGAGAGAGAGAGAGAGAGAGAGAGAGAGAGAGAGAGAGAGAGAACCCTAAGCAGGCTACATGCTTAACATGACCCTGGGATTTATGACCTGAGCCAAAACCAGGAGTTGGATGCTTAACCAGCTGAGCCATCCAGGCGCCCCCCACCCCCATCAAGATTTTAATGGTCATACTTCATTATCACCTCCCTTTACCCAGGCTTCTCTTGTTTTGCATTCGACCTTGTTAGGGTGACCATAAATCAAAGGGGGAAAAAGAAAATTGAATGTGTTTCCTATCAGGCCTCTTCCTGACAAATTCTTCAATTCTCCTTCATCTCAAAGAGGATGAAAATGTACAGACAGGCAAATTTTTTTCGTAACTGAAATTGTACAGACAGCCTTTGCACTTCTATCGAAAGTTCCATTTTCATTTAGCATTTATTTCCCTCTTTCTAATTTTAAGTTACAAAAAATCCTAGATAACGTTAATCTCAACAAACTTTTATTAATGGTGTTACCTCTGGCATACCAGGATGATGAAGCAAAAATATAAATAGAAGGAAGAATCTTTTTTTTGAAGATTCCTCTTTGAAAATGATTTTGGGATCCCATGGACATGAAGATTTATATTATTTTTCCACCACGATACATATTAAGAGTTATCTTGATGAGAGTAACACAGTCTCTTGGAGTCACCTTAAAACACAGCACTGAGACTTGCACTGTAGTAAAAATTTTGAAGCAAATCGAAACAAAGGAAGACAATATGCAGATAGATGCAATAACTCTTTGCATTGCTGTGTTTACTATTTTCAATTTTTGAAACCTTAGAATTCCATTAGTTATTAAGAACCAACTAGGTGGGAAGTTGTCAATTTTTAAACTAATTTTGGACTTCTAAGAGGAAAAATAAACCTAATAATTTACAGGAGCTGCAAGCCTCTCTCACACTCTTAAATATAATTATGCCACAACAAACATGGATAACACTGCCCAAAGTGCAACTTTCAGACTAAACAAGAACATTTAAGCCCTAAGGAAAATATTTACGAACAGTGTAAAAGGGGAATAATGGTAATTTATAAGGTAGATTGGGAAATGAGATTCAAAGGAATATTATATTCAAATGCTGCTATATTATAGTTAGAGAGTTAGAGTGTCCCTGAAGCTTGAAAGCAAAAGAAAGAAGGAAAGAAAGAAAGAAAGAAAGAAAGAAAGAAAGAAAGAAAGAAAGAAAGAAAGAAGAAATTAGAAAGCTAGTTCTTACTAGTTGAAAGATATGGCAATTATCCTGGTTGTAGTTAAGGGTACAGGTAATTCATTTTAAGTAACAAACCACTGTATTTCCCTTCCTGAGATCTCAGTGAAAAGCAATTTCAATAAGATAGAAAACACCAAATTGAAAAAGTGGTTGATTTGGCTTTTTTCATCACCTCATGGACCAAATCAAAAAGATTGTAAAACTGATTGCCCCGATTGTAAAGAAATGTACTGGCCAAGAAGAAGGAGTCATCCTGAAGTTAATTCAGAAGCAAATGCTAAAATTGATGAGTGTTTTTCTTAATTCTTTTTTGTTTGAGAATGGAGAGCTGATATTGCTCAGATTTAAAAACAAAAACCAAAAAGAGGGAACTCAGGAGTCACAACTGGATTGCCATGAAACATTACTAGGAGGTCTGATAGACTCAGTGTGGGTCACTGAAGACAGAAGACCTGGTAAAAGATACTAGGGAGGTCTGTGTTCTATGTGTCCCTTTGTTTTGGAGAGTGAGAGATGCCATGTACTCCATAGTGGAAAGGTCTATAGCTTTCCTAACTCTGGCTTGCTGCCTTGTGTTAGCAAAAAGTTACTTTGGGAGTCATGGCTCCAAGATTTGACACTCCTATTAAGAATTTTAGTTTTTTAAGTTTATTTATTTATTTTGAGAGAGTGAGAGAGAGAGAGAGAGAGAAGAGGGGAGGCACAGAGAAAGAGGGAGAGAGAGAATTTCAAGCAGGCTTTCCACCATCAGCACAGAACCCAACACGGGGCTCAAACTCACGAGATCACGACCTGAGCTGAGATCAAGAGTTGGATGCTCAACCAACTGAGCCACTCAGGTGCCCCGGCACTCCTATTAAGAATTTTAGAAGTTAGAAGTTTCCCATAATGTTAGACTCAAAGGGAGAAAAAAATTACCAATGGGTGGTGAAAGATCTGGCCCTTTTTTGAAGACCTTAACATGTTGTAGGGCTGACTTCTGCAGTTCCCCCTGCCTGCCCTTGCCACCTCTCTGACAGACCCCCTGTGGCTTCCTCCTTCTGTGTTTTCCAAGGGCAGACACTGAGACAAAGTTTGGGGTACACAGCATTTACAGATATACACCATTATCTGGGAAAGGAAAGGAGGAGGAAGTAGGACAGGGAAGAAGAAGAACTCAGAGGTTGATGTAGCCCAAACAAAGCCTCAGCCAAGTCAGGGGGAGGTCCAGAGTGAGTTTTGCTCATCCGTGTTGTCAAGCCTCTGGCCTTTCTATCCCACCTAGCATGATCTTGGGCATGACCCCAGGTGTGAACTCTGGCCAAGTGGGTCTCTGCAGTCCTGGTGGATCATGGAGGAGCTGACAGCCGGGGCAAGTCCTTCCCTGGAGGGGGTTCCAGGTGTCCCCTCTCCATGTCTACCACACCTATACTCCAGCCATATTTGAATTTGCCAATTCCTCAAAACTCACAGAGCACTTTCCTGCCTCTTACCTTTGTGTCTGCTGTTCCTGTTCTCGAAACACTCTCCCTCCCCCCATTATATGCCTAGTTACTTCTCGTAGCATGTCTCATAGTTTGTAACATGTACTATTTTGGGGACTAGATTATTTGACTAATTAGTCTGCATAATTATTTATCTATTGCTTATCTTCCCTATTATGTTATATATACTATAAGCTCCATGACAGCAGGATCGTGTGTAGTTTCTCTTCAGAGACTAGTGGAGTGCCTAGTGTATAGTAAATACTCCGTAACCACTGAATAAATAAATGTACAATGGGAAACGCACCCTGGAGGCCCTGAGGTCCTACTGAGAGAAGTATCAGAGGTGGGAGAAGGGTATTGGTGAAAGGTGGAACCACACTCAGCTAGTACATAGAGCTGGCTCTTCAACAATGAAGCATATGTTTTCCATTCAGAAGTTAAAAATCCAAATCATTCTACTCTTTAAAAAAGTCACCATTCTCCCAATATCATTGAACTGAACACATATTTGGGAGCTGGTAAGCCATTCTTGTGGCAAAAATCCAGGTCGGAATTCTTCCTTCCTAGCACTACACCTCATGGGACGTTTTGTCCCAATGTATGGCATGATGACTCTCAGAATACTTGATAATTCTCCTTTCAGGAGCTTCTATAGATAAAAAGGTCTAATTCCCATTGTCTGGCTAGCTCTGAAATAAACCAGATTCAGGTGCTTACATAGCTGGTCCACCCCACTGGGACAGAAGGATCTTACACCTGTTACCCAGATCCTACACCCATGAGGTCCCAGCATGGCAGTTCATTAAGACCTGTCTCATAGGTAGACAGGGTAGGAATAAGTATAGTTACAATGTATGTATAGTTACTATCAGCTATACCTAGGCTGTGCTAGTAGTTTCCATGTGGGATTTCTTTCTCGACATTACCCAAGAAACATGTGTTTCCCAAATCTGGAATCCTCAGAAAAATCAGCTGAGAAATTCAGAAAGTGAGAAAATGTATTGTAATTCCCCTGAAAGAATCAAAATTTAAGAGTCAACAGAGAGACATCACTGTTCTGAAGGAATTCACCGACATCAAATGGAAGGCAAGAGTAAGAAACGCAGACACACTGGGTAGAAGGTATAGGTCAACATTTTCAGGGCAGGACCATGGAGAAAAGTGATCATGATCTTTTCAGTCTTGTTTTCAGCCGTTGTCACTTAAAAAGTGTGTTTATGGCCGTATCTGCTGCCAGTGGTGAGTCATACTTCTTGGGAATAAAATAAGTATTAGTCCGTTCATACGCACAGTATACTTTAGAATGTTTAAAAAAATTTTTTTTAATGTCTACTTATTTCTGAGAGAGAGAGAGAGACAGAGTACAAGGGGGGTAGGGGCAGAGACAGATGGAGGCACAGAATCCAAAGCAGGCTCCAGGCTCCAAGCTGTCAGTACAGAGCCCGACGCGGGGCTCGAACTCTGGACGGGTGAGATCATAACCCGAGCTAAAGTCGGACGCTCAACTGACTGAGCCACTCAGGCACTGCTACACAGTATACTTTAAACAAATCCTATGAGTTGAGGCTCAAGAAATAAGTTTTGGGAGCAAAATAGGTCCTCAATGTGGCAATTTTCACATGTGATTTTATGTAGTACTGTTAAACTTAACCTTGCTAAGAGATACAAATATTATTTGAATACTGCCCAATCATGACAGCTGGCATTTCTAACTTCGAATATCTGTTGTTGGCTACAGTTCTCTGTAAATATTACAAAACTTAATATTTCTTATTTGTTAAATATATTTTTTTTTAAGATATCAGTAGTAATGAGTAAAGAGTATGAGCAATGTCAGAAATTTGGGTTAGATTTTTGGCCAGTGGGCCAGATCCCATTCACCGCCTGTTGTAGGTAAAGTTGTATTAAAACACGGCCTTGATCACTCATTTACGTATTGCCTATGGCTATTTTTATGCTGTAGCTGCACAGCTAAATAGTTGCAACACAGACCGTATGGCTTACAAAGCCTAAATTATTTACTACCTGGCCCTCTGCAGAAAATGTTTCCTAACCTCTCGGTTAGGTCAACGGAGGCTCTGGCATCCTACCAGAGCTCAGCTCTGGCACCAGCGGCATCTCTCCTGGCCTTTCGCTCCCACCAGGAGGCTCCTCCAAGCTTCCAGCTCTCCTGAGCTGGAGGTCTAAGGCTGATAATGGCTTCTTGCTAGTGTTAGTGGCAGGGTGACTCGATGTCCCTCGTTTGTTTTCTTAATTCTCACAATTTTGTAAGTAGACCTTAGTTAAAAGTCTTTTCATCTGGGGTGAATTTTTCCTCCCTGGACCTGACCAATGCAACATGACTGCATGCCTCACCTTGGCCACATATGTGAACAGACCCCACTGGCAAGGGACGCCAGTTTACGCTGAGCCAGAGTGCTGCACTGCCATGGCTAAGATGACTCATCTGTTGGCTGAGGAAGCCAACTAGTCTTCACTGTTGAGTTAGTGTCCCCAGTCTAGGCTTTGCCTTTAAGCATAGCTGATCCCTTTCAAACACTGTTGAACCATCCTCAAGGTCCCAGCATGCTTGGCAACTGAGTTTTGTACAAATTATACAAAAGCCAGTAAATTTCCATATCCCCTTTTCTAGTAAAATACGATGAGTTTAGGAATCTCCATGAGTTAAGCTGGTTTTAGTTTCTCTGCTGGTGTCTAGATCAATTTCTTCTAAAAGGGAGCTGACGTAGTTTTTTCTTTCAAGTTTATACTATCAGAAGAACAAGTGAGTCTCTGTCTATATTTATAGGATTTTGGCTGGGATGGGAATGCCATGACATCAACTCCAAGTCTGGCTTTTTGCAGTTTTTATTTGATGAGGTGACTTACAAATTTCCTGTCTCACTACACAAGAAATCTGTCCTTGCTGGCATTTCTTTTTCAGGAAAGTTTTGAAGAAACGATTTTTTGGCAATGTTGATTATAACCCAGGTTGCTCCAAAGTTTTCCCAAGAATAAAAATATTATTTTCACATTTTCAATTAGATTTGCCATCCGAAGTATTAACTTCAGAACATACATTTGACCAAGAGAGGTTATGGAAGAGATAAATTCTCATTTCTCATTGTGATGAGAAATCCCAAAATATGAAAATCCTAGATGGTACTCTTGACTTCAATAATTTTGTGTCCCATCTTTCTTTTGCCTCTTTTTTTGGATTATTTAAAATATTTTATACAATAATTAGTTAAATTAAATCCTACACTCCCATTCAAGGAGTGTAAATAAAAATTTTAGGAATGTCAGCACTCTACAACATTGATGGTTGTTAAGTTGTTACTTATGAGGAAAACACCATGAGAACAGTAAGTACTAAGCAAACTTAGTAACTAACACTTCCTTAGCTCCTTATAGTTTACAAAGCATTTTCTCACACATTGTCTCATTGATCCTCACAATAATCTTGTAAGGTAAATATTCTTGACTCCCACTTTACAAATGAGGAGAGTGAAGCGAATTTATTTGCTCAATGTAATCTGCCTGGCAAGTTTTCATATTGCTAGTGGGCTCAAGACTGGCATGGAATTGTGGGGTTGACTGCTGGGTCCTCCATCGGGAGGAATGGGAGTTTGGCGAACTGAACCAGCTACAGAGAGTAGCCCCAGCAAGAACACCTGAGCAGGCTGATCCCAGAAGCTGACAGGAAGAGAAAGTTTGGGCATGCTTTAGGCAACCATTGGTATCAAGGCAGAGGCTATTCTAGCAGGTAAATCACAGCAGTGGAAATAGACACTGAGTTATTCTGGAGTGTTCAGGGAGAATTCCAGGTAGAAGCTTGGTGCCATGAACTGGGCCAACAAGGAGGGCAGGGAAATGTCTATTGGTGCTATTAATTCTGGGTTTCACCCATGGGGATACAGAGACTCCTGTTATATATCCTGCCACCATTCCATTGACTGACTTTCTTGGTGGGCACTTTTGGTGGCAGGGACAGGGACAATGAGGGTAAGAGACATTAGGCAGAGGCTAAGCCTTGAGGGGCAGTTCTTAGTTCTCTTCTTCCATAGCCTGTGCACTTTCCACTGTACCTCACTACCTGTCATGGATGAGGTAGGGCAGAAAATGAAGAGGGTAAAGAGACAAAAGTCAAGTGACCAGTTGGTGAAGACAAAGATGGGTCTCATCAGGAAAGGCTCAAGGTGCAAGCGAGTTTTTAGCTTATTCTCAAAGGAAACAGAACATATGGCCTGTTATTTGTTGTGACCCTTAAGAAAGTTAACCAATAGGGGTGCCTGGGTGGTTCAATCAGTTAAGCGTCCGACTTTGGCTCAGGCCTTGATCTCATGGTCCATGAGTTTGAGCCCCGTGTCAGGCTCTGTGCTGACAGCTCAGAGCCTGGAGCCTGCTTGGGATTCTGTGTCTCCCTCTCTCTTTGCCCCTCCCCTGCTCATGCTCTGTCTCTCAAAAATAAATAAACGTTAAAAAAAATTAAAACAAAAAAGAAGGTTAACAAATAATGTTAATTGTACTAAGGCCCAATCATATTTTATCATCTTTTCCAGGGAAGTCAGTTTGGTCAACTTTCTTCCAGTCTGTCTTCTTTTCTTAATATCTATTCTTAGTTCCAAAGACCGATTGAAGCAAAGGATTCTGTCTTGCATTTTCCATGCATATAAAAAGTCTTTAGAGCTGCACTCTTCAATTGGGTAGTGATTAGCTATATGCGGCTATTGAGAAC
This sequence comes from Lynx rufus, assembly GCF_022079265.1. NCBI lineage: Eukaryota > Metazoa > Chordata > Mammalia > Carnivora > Felidae > Lynx > Lynx rufus. The sequence continues at coordinate 37,063,538 of NW_025814828.1, forward strand.
TTGAAATGTGGCTACTCTTAACGAAGATGTACCATAAGTATAAAATATATACTGGGTTTTGGAGACTTAGTATGAAAGAAATGTAAAATCTCATTAATAATTTTCGTATTTATCACATTTTGAAATAATATTATTTTATATATAATGGATTAAATGCAAATATTATTAAAATGAATACCACCTGTTTCCTTTTCTTTCTCTTTTTTTCCTCCAAGATTTTATTTCAATTCAAGTTAGTTAACATATAGTGTAGCATTGGTTTCAAGGATCCTTTCATTTTTCTCGTGTGATTACGGTAACTTTTAAAATTGCATGTGTGGCGAATGTCGTGTTTCTATTGGACAGTGCTTCTATAGGGAGAAACACCAGCCTCCTGAAGGGTTGCTCTCTTTCGACCTTTGCCAGATGATTCTCTTTCCCCTAGGCCAGTTCTAGCAAGTCAAATCATGCAGATTTCATAATTGGAAGGAAGGCTGCAAGTCATTTGGAAATTAGGTGATGAAAATGCAATAGGACCATAACTCCTGCATGACAATTTGCTTTTCTGAGCCTTTCTTATTCCAAATGGAATAGTCCCTGCTCTGTTCTCTCCTCTGGCTAATTTACATCTTATTTTCTTTCTGTCAGAAGTGTCATTTCCTGTGATTGATGAAACCGGCTTGGCTAAGTGCAAAAACAAGGCCACCATGGTATTCAAACTGGATTCACTACAAATATTTTCCTCCTCTGGATTGGGAAGAATTCATATAGTGGCTTGGAAACCCTTTGTAAAAATTGCAGTGTTTGGTTACTTTCGGAAATTGTAATCAAGATTACAGGAACAAAAAAAAAATATCATTATCCTTTACAAATATGAAAAAAAATCGAGATGCTATGTGGCAGAACAATTTTTCTTCAACCCTAGGTCGTGTCTATACATGGCCTCTGAATTTATCATTTTTTGACTCAAGGGTTTAGGGTCATCTTAGTGATGGGTTTCTACACAATTAATTAGATTGACCATGCAATAGATTTAATTCACTTGAGTTGATTCAGTTTTTAGAAATTATTTTAACAAGCCCACAGCCTTTATTTTATGAGCATTTCTAAGTCAGTAACAACAAAGTTAGAACTCTATAATTATTATTACTTGAAAATAAGTAGGGTACCTAGATGGCTCAGTCGGTTAAGTGTCAGACTTTGGGTCAGGTCACAATCTCATAGTTCGAGCGCTGCATCAGGCTCTGTGCTGACAGCTCAGAGCCTGGAGCCTGCTTCAGATTCTGTGTCTTCCTCTCTCACTGTCCCTCCCCCACTCTCATTCTGTCTCTGTCTCTCTCTCTCTCTCAAAAATAAACATTAAAAAAATTTTAGAAAAAGAAAATAAGAAAGATATGTTAATCAAAAGGAAGCAGACCCTTTCTCTTTAAGAGGCAGCTGGGACCAGCTAAATGGTAATACATACTCCCATGATGCCTTTTACCTGCTTTGCTTGAGTTTCTTTTTAAATTATCTTTATTGAATTTATTAAAATATCAGTAGCTCAGACTTGTTTATTGTTTTGTATTACTATGTTAAGTTACATATAGTAAAATTCACTATTGAGTTTTAACACATGCATAGATTTTTGCCACCACCACTAACAGGATATAGAACGATTCCAACACTCCCCCAAATTCTCTCCTACCATCTCTGTAGGCAGACGTTTGTCCCACCTATGATCCCTGGTAACCACACTGATGCGTTCTTTGTCCCTATAATTTTTGCCTTTTAAAGAATACCATATTAATGGAATCATGAAGTGTATAATCTTTTGAGACTGGTGTGCTTTAATTAGCATAATGTATTTGAGATTCATTCATGTTGTTGCAGCTATCAATAGTTCCTTTTTATTGCTGAATACACTATGTTTATCTATTCACGTAATCAGGGATGTTTGGGTTGATTCCAGATTTTCACAACTACAAATTATACTGCTATAAATGTTCACATACAGGTTTTTGTGTGAACGTAAGTTTCATTTCTGTAGGACTTCTGGGTTATACATAAGTGTGTGTTTAAATTTATAAGAAATTGCCAAGCTGTTTTCCAGAGTGGCTGTGCCATTTTGCATTCCAGCCAGCAACATCTGAGAATTTCGGTTGCTTTTCAGACTCTCTGGCAGTAGGCAATAGCGGTATTTTTTTATTTTAGCCATTCTAGTAGGAGTGTAATGATATCTCACTGTCGTTTTAATTTGCATATCCTTAATGATTAATCATGTTGAGCGTCTTTTCATGTGTTCATTTGCTATCTATATATCTTCTTTGGTAAAATACCTATTTGAATCTTTTGCCCAGTTTTTAAAATTGGTTTATTTTTTCACAGAGTTTTGAGATAGGACTTTTGTCAGATATGTGACTTTCAAATATTTCTCTCAGTCTATGGCTTGTCTTTTCATTTACTGTGTCCTTCACAGAGCAAAAATGTTAAATTTGGGAGCTGTCTATTTTTCCAATTTTTTCTGTCCTGTGACTTTGTTATGCTTGCTTATTACTTCCAGAAAAAAATTTTAAATGCTTATTTATTTTTAGAGGGGGGGAGGAGAGAGAGAGAGAGAGAGAGGGCATGAGCAGGGGAGGGATAGAGAGAGAGAGAGAAAGAATCTCAAGCAGGATCTGCACTGTCAGTACAGAGCCCAATGCGGGGCTCCAACTCACAAACCATGAGATCGTGACCTGAGCCAAAACCAAGAGTTGGACGCTCAACTGACTGAGCCACCCAGGTGCCCCATTCAAGGGAATTTTTTGTAGATTTAAAAAAATTTTATACATAGATAATCATGTCCTATGCAAAAATTGTCCTTTCTAATCTATGGACCCTTATTTCTAATTCTTGTCTTTTTTCACTACCTAGTACTTCTAGTAAGATGCTAAATAGGAGTGGTGAGAGAGAACATTCTTGCTTTGTTTCTGATCTTGGGGGAAAGTGTCCATACCGAAGTACAGTCTCAAGTATGATTGTAGCTGTAGATATTTTGTAGATATTCTTTATCAAAGTGACAAAGTTACTCTCTATTTCCTAGTTTGCTGAGAGTTTTTATCAGAAACGGATGCTGGATTTGTCAAATACTTTCTTGCATATATTGATATACTCATGATTTTTAGCTTACTGATATGATAGATTATATTGATTTATTTTTGAATGTTGAACCAGCCTTGCATACCTGGAATAAATCCCATTTGGTCATGGTATATAATTTTTTTTTTTAATTTTTTTTTTAACGTTTATTTATTTTTGAGACAGAGAGAGACAGAGCATGAAGGGGGGAGGGGCAGAGAGAGAAGGAGACACAGAATCGGAAACAGGCTCCAGGCTCCGAGCCATCAGCCCAGAGCCCGACGCGGGGCTCGAACTCACGGACCGCGAGATCGTGACCTGGCTGAAGTCGGACGCTTAACCGACTGCGCCACCCAGGCGCCCCTGGTATATAATTTTTTAATATATTGTTGGATTTAATGCTAATACTTTGTTGAGAATTGTCGCATCTATGATCATGAGAGATACTGGTCTATCGATTTCCTTTCTTGTAATGTCTTTATCTGATTGTGGTATTAAGGTAAATCTGGCCTCATAGAGTGAATTAGAAGGAGTCTCTCTGCTTCTGTTTTCTGAAAGATATTGTGGAGAATTGGTATCATTTCTTCTTTAAAGATTTGATAGAATTCACCAGTGAAATTATCTGGCCTGATGCTTTCTTTTAGAAGGTTACTAATTGGTGATAAATTTTTTTAAATGTATTTATTTTGAGAGGAAGAGAGTATGAGCAGTGGAGGGGCAGAGAAAGAGTGAGAGACAAAATCCCAAGCAGGCTCCATGCTGCCAGCACAGAGCCCAACTCCGGGCTCAAACTCATGAACCCGTGAGATCATGACCTGAGTGGAAACCCAGAGTCAGATACTTAACTGACTGAGCCACCCAGGTGCCCCAATTTAGTTTTTTATTCAGCATACCTACTTTTCCTTTTGTGAGTTTTGGTAGTTTGCATCTTTCAAGGACTTGGTCTATTTCATCTCAGTTATCAAATATGTGGGCATAGAGTTGTTCATAGTATTCCTTTATTGTCCTCTTAATGCCCATGGGATTGGTAATGATGGCCCATCTTTCATTTCTGATATTAGCAATTTACGCCTTTCTTTTTTCCTTGGTTACCCTGGCTAGAGGTTTATCAATGTTATTGATCTTTCCAAAGAAACAGCTTTCGATTTTGTTGAATTTCCCTATTAAATTTCTGTTTTCAATTTCACTGATTTCTGCTCTAATTTTTATTACTTCTTTCCTTCTCCTTGATTCTAGATCTTATTTTCTTTTTTTAAGAATTTTTTAATGTTTATTTTTGAGAGAGAGACAGAACATGAGCAGAGGAGGAGCAGAGAAAGCTCTGAGCTGTCAGCACAGAGCCCAACATGGGGCTTGAACTCACGGACTGTTGAGATCATGACCTGAGCCGAAATCGGACGCTTAACTGACTGAGCTACCCAGGTGCCCCTATTTTCTTAACATATATTTAATGCAACAAATTTCCTTTTACACACTACTTTTGCTGCATGGCACAAATTTTGGTAAGTTTTATTTTTATTTTTATTTAGTTCCACACGCAGATCCTGAACATGTTTTGTTAGATTTACACCTATATATTTCATAGGGAGGGGCATTATAATTGGTATTGTTTTAAAATTTCAGTTTCTAATTGTTCATTGTTAACATATAGAAATGTAGGTGTTTGTTGATCTGGTGTCTGTGAGCTTGCCAAATGCACTTAGTAACTTTAAGTGCTTTGTTGAAGATTACTTGAGATTTTCTATGTAGGCAATAGTGTCATCTGGGAATATGGATAGTTTTATTTATTCCTTTCCAACATGTATAACCTTTATTTCTTTTTCCTGATTCATTGCACTTGCTAGCATTTCCAGTATGATACTGAGTAAGAGTGATGAGAGTGGGCATCCTTGCCTTGAACCTGTCATTGGGAGAAATCATTCTTTCACCATTAAGTATGATGTTAGCTATAGGGTTTTTATGGCTACCTTTTATCAGATTGAGAAGTTCCCTTATATTTCTTGCCTGCTGAAAGTCTTTAATCATGAATGGATGTTGAATTTTGCCACATGATTTTTCTGTATTATTATTTTTTTTTTGGTATCATCATTTTTTTCTTTTGTCTGTTAACATTGGTTTTCTAACGTTGAACCATCCTTGCGTTCCCGGAGATAAACACCACTTGGTACGATATGTCGTTCTTTTACTTACCATATTGCTACGTTAAAAAGCTAAGATTCTATTGAAGATTTTTGTATCTATTTTAAGAAGGATGTTGGTCTGCAATTCTCTCTTCTGGTATTCTCTTTGTTTGTTCTTGTATCAGAGTAATGGTGGCTCATGAAATGAATTGAGAAGTGTCCCCGTATCTTCTTAAATGCTTAGCAAAATTCTACAGTGAAATTAGCTGGGTCTGGAGTTTTCTTTTTTGGAAGAATTTTAACTATTAAGATCAATTTCTTTAATAGATACAAGGCTATTCAAGTTATTTATTTTTTCTTGTGGTGAGTTTTGGTAGGTTTTGTCTTTCAGGGAATTGGTCTAGTTTATCCAAACTGCCACATTTATGTGCATAGAATTGTTTTTAGTATTCTTTCATTGTCCTTTAATGTCTGTGAGTCAGTAATGATATCTCCTTTTTAATTCCTGATATTTATCATATGTATCTTCTCTCTTTTGCTTGATCATCAAGCTAGAGGTTTACCAGTTTTCTTGATATTTTCATAATATCAGCTTTTTGCTTAATTGATATCATCTATTTTAGTTTTCTGTTTTACTGATACAGTTGTTTTCTCTGTTCTCAATTTTATTAAGTTTTTTCTCTTCTCTTTATTATATCCTTCCATTTGCTGGCTTTAGGTTATTGTCTTTTTTTGATTTCTTCGTTTAGAAGCTTAAGTTATTTATTTGAGACCTTTCTTTTCCTTCTGTTTTTAAACATTTTTTATTTGAGTATAGTTGACACACAATGTTACATTAGTTTCAGGTGTACAACATAATGATTCAAGTTCCCTATACATGATGTGTATAGATACATGACCTTTCTTTTCTAATTTAAGCATTTAATGCTATAAAATTTTCTCTAAGCACTACTTTGGGTACATCTCACATATTGTAACATACTTTATTTCTATTTCTATTCAGTTCAAAATATTTTCTAATTTTCTTGAGACTTCCTCTTTGAACCATAGATTATGTATGTGTTTGTTTAATTTCCAAATGTTTAGATATTGCCCAGATATCCTTCTGTTTATCAGTTTGTAGTTTAATCATGTTATATAGTCAGAGAACATCCTCTGAGTAAACTTAATTCTTCTAAGTTTAACAAAGTTTGTTCTGTGGCCTAGCATACGGTGTAATTTGGTAAGTATCCCCATAAACATTTGAAAAGAATGCGTATTCTCCAGTTGTTGGGTGGAGGGAAGGTTGTATAAATGTCAATTAGATCCAATTAGTTGGTGACGTTTATCCTTTAGTATCTTTGCTGATTTTATGGCTATTTGTTCTATGAGTTGCTTAGAGAGGAATGTTGAAATGCACAGATATAATTGTGAACTTGTTTCTCCTTTCAGTACTGTCAGTTTTTGCTTCACTTATTTTGCAGTTTGGGTGGCAGTTGCATACACATTTAGAATTTTTATGTCTTCTTGATGAATCATTATGTAGTGTTCCTCTTTGTCCCTGGTTATTTCCCTTATTCTGAAGTCGACTTTGTCTAATATTAACATGCCCACTCCGGCTTTTTTCCTTTTGATTAGTATTTGCATGTTATATCCTTTTCTGTCCTTTCATTTTTAATATACTTGTATCATTGTGTTTCAAGTAGGTTTCTTAGAGACAGGATACAGTTCTTCCTCTGTGTGTGTGTGTGTGTGTGTGTGTGTGTGTGCGCGTGTGTGTGTGTGTGTGTTGTTTTTAAATCCAACTAAATATCCCTGTCTTCTAATTGGTTTGTTTAAACCCCTTACATTTAATCTAATTACTGATATAGTCATATTTTGGTGGAGCATTTTATTATTTGTTTCTGCTTTTTCTCATGTGTTTCTTTTTTTCTCTCCCTCTTATTTGTTTCATTCCTCTGTTTTCCCTTACTTCTCTGAGTTATTCAAATACTTTCTAGAATTCCATTTAAATCTCTCTATTGAGCTTTTGATTATATCTCTTTGAATTGTTTTTTCAGTGATTGCTGTGGGGAATATAATATATACATCAAACTTTACACAATCTCATTAGCGTTAATATCTTACCATGTCGCACAAAATAAGGAAAACTTGTAGTTATATAGTAATTTTAGTCTTCCCCCTTTAGAAAGTTTTCATATGTATTCTGTCTACCTATATTGAAAATTTCATCAGACAACATTATGATTTTTGCTTCTGACAAATATTATATTGTTACACTAAGTTAAAGGACAAAAAAGGATCCATTTTATTTAGGTAGATATTTACTATTTCTGTTGCTATTTAGTCATTACTGATATTCAAGGTTTCCTTTAGTCATTATTTCCTTTCTAGTTGAAGAATTTCTTTAAAGCAAATTTATTAGTAAGAAAGCCTGTTAGATTTTTTTTCATCTGAAAACATCTTTATTTTCCTTTTATTCCTGAAGGATATTTTTACCGGTTATAGTATTCTGGGTTGACAGGAAGGTCTTTTCTTTTAGCACTTTAAAAATATTGTTCCATTCTTGGTCTCCATGGTTTCTGATGAGAAAACTCTGTGCTCATTTGGATCTTTGTTTTCTGTATGTAATATGTTGTTTTTCTGTGGATGCTTTTTAGATTTTATCTTAATCTTTGATTTCCAACAGTTTGTTTATGATGTGCATAGACATGGTTTTTGTTCGGTTTATTCTCTTTGGGGTTCACTGAGCTTCTTAGATTTATAAATTTTGGTTTTCCACAAAACTTTGAGAGCTTTGTGGAAATAGCTCTCAGCCACTATTTATTCAATTTTTTTTTTCTCCTCTCCTTTTGAAAATTTCATGATACGAATGTTAGACCTTTTGATACTGTTCCATAGGCCTGGAGGCTCTGGGATTTTTTTTTTATCTCAGTTTTTCAGATTGAATAATTTCTAGTGATGTATCATCAAATTTACTAATTCTTTCCTCTGTCATCACCATTGTATTAAGCACTTTTGATTTTCCAATTTCTGTTATTGTAGCTTTCAAGTTTAGGATTGTCATTTGGTTCATTTTTATACCTTCTATTTCTCAATAAGAACTTACATCTTTGCATTTCTTTCTAGATTGTTCACCCTTAATCCTTATAGCATGATCATAGCTGCTCTAAACTCTCGTCTGGTAATTACAACATGTGCTTGTCTCCAGGTTGGCATCTGTTGATTGTCCTTTCCCTTGACAATTATTCAAATTTATCTGAATCTTTGTGTGTTGAGTAATTTTGGATTGAATTTGGACAGTTTGAATACTATATTGTAAGACTGAGTCATATAAAAAAATCTCTCAGAGAATGTTATTTTTTTTTTAATTTTTTTTTTAACGTTTATTTATTTTTGAGACAGAGAGAGACAGAGCATGAACGGGGGAGGGGCAGAGAGAGAGGGAGACACAGAATCGGAAGCAGGCTCCAGGCTCTGAGCCATCAGCCCAGAGCCCGACGCGGGGCTCGAACTCGCGGACCGTGAGATCGTGACCTGAGCTGAAGTCGGACGCTTAACCGACTGAGCCACCCAGGCGCCCCCCCTTTTTTTTTTTAATTTTTTTTTAATGTTTATTTATTTTTGAGACAGAGAGAGACAGAGCATGAACGGGGGAGGGGCAGAGAGAGAGGGGAGAATGTTATTTTTAAATCTTGTTTCAACAGGCATTCAGTGCTGTTCCATACAGACTACAAGTCTTGAACCAGCTTCCGTGGACTGGGGTTCTGAGGTCAGCTCAGTTTTCAAAGCCATTGCCATACTCTTCCAGTTTGTACTTTTTTGCACATCTTCGCCATGTTCATTATAGCTGGCTTCACACATGAGCAATTTGGGACTGAGGTAGTGCTTCATAGAGAGAGTTAAAAATCCCTATTTATAACTTCATCATTTCACTAATTCTCTCTGATTCTTGAGATTCTTTTACTAGTAGTTTGGCTACAAAGTCAGTGCTTTAATGTCCCTGCATTTTCATGCATTACTTGTGACCAGGCCTCACTTAGGGCAAAAGAGTGCCTTTTCTTTGCTGGCACTCAAAATAGCTTGGGACCATCTGCATCTTGCTGGGGGCAGGGGACTCCTATTTTGTTGCTCATGCTGTTGAGTCCAAAAGGGTTTGTCCCTCACTTCTGCTTCTCTGGCTACAGAGAGTGACTGGATCTGACTTTATTTGTGCCTCTTAGTTATTTTGGTTTGGGGTTGCCACAGAGCTTAAGCCAGGATGTAGAAGACAGGGGAAAAGACAGACCCCAGGCAACTCATTGCTGGGTTGTCCTTTCAGTATTGAATTCTATATCTATCCACCTGCTCTTATTCTTTTATAGTCTTCTAATGGCATCTTTATGTATTTTGTGCAATGTTCTCTGTTATAATCACTTGGAGAGATAGGATAGAATGTATTTACTCTATTTTTACTAGACCCAAACTCACCTGCTTTGCTTTACAATCACATGATATTCATGCTATGAAAAGAAAATATCTGGTTGGGTCGGGGCAGGAGGAGTGTTTTTTAAACATGAAGATTCTCAGGGCCTATCCCACAAAATAAAGCAGAATGTCCTGGGGTGGACTGAAAAATCTAGATTTATGGAATATCCTCAGGAGATTCTGATGAAACTGTCAAGTTATGAACCTACTTTCTGGAATCTGATTTGTAGGTATGACAATTGAGACCTAGATGGTACTCTGTCCACAACCCAGCACATCCTTTATTACCCATGTTTTTTCACCCTGTATGGCATATTTTGTGCTAATAGGAAATATTTTACTACTGCATTAGGGGCCAAGCTCATTAGTGCAACCACTGCGTGTTTAAACCACAAGGTAATAGAATAGGACAAATGAGTAAAAATGGCTACTTGTGACAGTTGGAACTGGTTTCTTATAAACATTTTCCACTAGGAAAAGCTTCATAGACAATGAGCAGAGAAAAATAAGCAGAAAAAAAAGCTTACAGAAATTCAGAAAATTGAAAATTTGGGAAGATTGCCCAGCTGAGCTATTTGGCTAAAAGAAGCCAAATTGAAGGAATGGATCTGAGTCCTCGGCAGAAAAGGAGCCAGAGGAGAAATTTTCAGGTTTGGGCTGAGACTGTAAGGGAAAGATGAAGAAGACAGACTGGTAAACCAAGGCCCAAATGTAACCTAAGAATTGAGGTGAGAACAGGATTGGCTGAACTACTTGTGAAATCACTTCCAAAATAAAGGAAGACCACAATGGGTAAGTTAAGCTGAATCAATCTAGTTTAATTTAACGGGACTCTGTGCTTGTTTGTTCCCACATATATATCATCTTGTCCACCGTAGATGGCCGTGCAGATTGTATGGCACACAGTTCCACAAAGCATCTACTCACTTATGCATCCTCCCTAGATTTGTGTACAGCTATATGTGGTAGCCTTTCTTATATCCCTAAGATTTTTTTTGCTAAGCAGGAAAATGGTAACCTCTTCTAGATGACAAAGTGTTTACTATGCTTGAAAGTCACTTGGTGTTGGGGGAGGGGGCGGTGGCTAGTAGTGGAAAGTAACTGGAAAGGCCTTAGTGTAAATTGATTTTAAGATGTATTGGAATCCAGGGGCCCCTGGGTGGCTCAGTCGGTTAAGCCTCCAGCTCTTGATTTCAGCTCAGGTCATGATCTCACGGTTCGTGAGCCCCTCATTGGGCTCTGTGTTGGCAGGATGTAGCCTGCTTGAGATTCTCTCTCTCCCTCTCTCTCTGCCCCTTTCCCACTCACACACACAGTCTCTCTCTCTCAAAATAAATAAATAAATTTAATAAAAACTATGTATTGGGATCAAGAAATGGTGAGGACTCATAAGCTGCAATCATTAAATTTTCTATTACTATAACCCACTTCCCTCCTTCAAAATCTCCCTCATCACCTCCCAGAATGCGTTCCCAAGGGAGACATTTGGCTACAGGACAAGGCCCAACAAACATACACTTTTTGTTACTATCATTCCAACATAACTCCCTGAGCCAACATGGGAGATCTTTTTTTCCCTAGGTCTAAACCTCTAAAACTATTTTTTTCTTATCCTTCTGTGCTGACCCCCAAATCTTTCAAATCTTACCACATTTGTTGCCCAATCTTATGAAAAATAGACTCAAAGCAAGAAGGATGGAGGGTGTATTGGAAACTGGGGGATGCTGTGGAGTGGTATGAAAAATCTTATATAAGGATTGTTTTTCAAAATGCAATTCTTTCTAAGTATTAGGGTCACCCTGGTATTTTGTCAAAAAAGGTATATTCTTAGCACATAGTATCTTTATATGTCATGTTGGTACCTAATACTGCAAAGGTGTATTCCTGAAGGCCTGTCTCTGTCCCAGAAAAGAATTTTAAAGGATGTTTTGATTTTGTCAAAGAAACATTTGCAAGTCACTTGGGGACTTAATTTATAAATTATCAAATAGTCAGCTACTTACCCTTTGGCCTAGAAATTCCACTGCTAGGTAATTTACCCAAGAGAAATGAAAACACATGTTCATACACACACAAAATTGTAAAAATCAAAATAGTCATAGCAGTCTATAATACTTGTTGGACTTGAAGCAAATCAAATGTCCAGCTTTAGCAAAGTAGATAAATAAATTGTGGTATATTCATACAATGAAATACTAGTCAGCCAAAAAAAAAAAAAAAAGGAATATACTACTGTTGTATACATCCTAATGGACATTGTGCTGAGCAGAATGTTTGTGAGTGAAAGATCCCAGACACAAAGAAGTAATAACAGCACATACTGCATAATTCTCTTCATGAAGTTCTAGAATAGGCAAAACTAATCTGCGGTGTGAAAAAAAGCAGAAGAGTCATTGTCTTTGGGTTGGGGTGTAAACTGACTCGGAACAGATATAAGGGAACTTTCTGAGATGATGAAAATATTCTATATCTGAATAGGGCATGTGGGTTACCTACGCATGTATATTTGTGCAAATTACAGTTAAGATTTTTGCTTTCTAATGCATACAAATTTTACCTCTATGAAGAACTGTATATAAATAATAATTGAGTGGGGAATACAGAGAAGTATATGATGAAATAAGAATGGCTACATGAGATTTATTATATTAGTCTGTTTACTGGACTTTTTCCATAATACAAAGTTAAAAAACCAGTCTGGAAGTCTTGGAATCTGATCTGATTTCTTTTGCCTGTGTGACTTTTTTGTTGGTTTACTTAAAATTTTGATTTTTTTCAATATGAATTCAAGAAAACAAGAATATCATTAATTCATAAATCCTGAAGTCATTGGTGCTCTCAAGGTTACAAGCTCCATCCATGCTAGGTTTGTAGTTACACTAGCCTTCAGTTTTTATCAGTTACATGCTTTTATAAAATTGATTTTAAAAACCAAATAAATGAATGCTTGAAAGACTCAGAGGACATTATCACATGTTAGGAGTTGGAGGTGGCAATTCATACTTTTTATTTTTTTTAAGTAGACTCCACACCAAGCATGGAGCCCAACCTGGGGCTTGAACTCATGACTGTGAGATCAAGACCTGAGCTAAGATCAAGAGTCTGATGCTTAACTGACTGAGCCACCCAGGTGCCCCCAGTTCTTGCTCTTAATAATAGCCAGACTTTTTAATATCTATGCTTTGTAACTAGTCATGACGGGTATGGTGATCACTCAGAGAGTTAGATAATTAGGGTCATCAGCTTGTATCAGGGTACAGTGTCTTCCGGTGCACTTCATGGCGTCTGCCAGTAGTAGACACCCAAACACTTGTTGACTGAATAGCTACTTGACAAGAGGAAGGCTCAGACGTTGTGGCTACCATAAGTTTCCATATAGTCAATAAACTCAATTTTCCGTTTACCTTGTAAGATATTCTTGGGTCACCTCGGTGGCTCAGTGGGTTAAGCGTCTGACTCTTCATTTCAGCTCAGGTCAGGATCTTGTGGTTCGTGGGATCCAGACCCCGCATCAGGCTCTGCACCGGTAGTGTGCGCTGCTTGGGATTCTCTCTCTCTCCCTTTCTCTCTGTGCCTCCCCTGCACGCCTGCACTCGCTCCCTCTGTCTCTGTCTCTGTCTTTCAAAATAAATAAACTTTTAAAAAAAGGCTTTTTTTGGCCTAACATGGTGATTTAACTAGTGTATGCAATGTTATTTGTCAATAAATGCACTAAGGTTCAAATAATTGGCTTATGTGTATGTAACACATACAAACATAACATATTCGTTTCCAGGGGCTGCTGTAACAAATTACCACAGGCTTGGTGGTTTAAAACAACAGCAATGTATTCTGACACATTTTTGAAGCCAGAGTTCAAAATCAGCTTTCCTGGTCTGAAATCAAGGTGCTGGCAAGGCCATGCTTTCTGGAGGCTGCCAGCCTTCTTTGGCTTGTGACCTCGTCACTCTGCTCTCTGCCTTTGCAGTTACATTGCTTCTCCTTTTCCATGTATGTTAAATTTCCCCCCGGCTCCCTTTTATAAGGATGCTTGAGGATAATCCAGAATAATCTCCCCATCTCAGGATCTATAACTTAATCACTGCAAAGTCTGCCATGTAGAGTAACATTCATAGGTTCCAGGGATTTAGATGTGAACCTATCTTTTGGGGCCATTACTTAGCTTACCACACAGAGCTAATCTAAATTGAAGATTGACTGTAATATATACATCCCAGTTGCCTTTTCCTCATTCACAGAAGCTCATGACACTAAGGATATTTACCATGTAAATATCAACCGACTGGACATTGTCAGTGAAGAATGAAATGTCATGATTCAATAAACTGTTGTTAATAATTCCACAATATGCTTCCGAAACAGATAAACTCGATCAGTTATAACCATTTGTAAACATTGAAAAGAATTCATGAGCATCTGGGTACCTCTGGGAATAATTTGGCCATTAAAAAAGACAGCAAAATAATAAACCAATAGAGCAACTTACAAAGTGTTTAGAAAAAGAAACACTGTTTATACCAGCTACCCACTTCCTCTCTGGTTTAAATTCAAGCACTGCAGAAATATGTTAAATAAGCACATTTAGCATCCTCAGTTTATAAAAATGTCTTTTGTCAGTTTGATGCAAACTTCATTGGGAGAAATAAACAATAAAGTCCAGAATTACTGTTCCAAATTGCAATTGCTGAAAGCAGGGAAGGACAGTGAAAAACCTCGAACAGAAATGACACTTAAAAATAAATCCTTGAGTGACTTCCAGGCTGTCTAATAATCTATTTCCCATAGCACAGAGCATTTGTTGTCTCTCATCTGAAATGGATGGTTTTGTCTGGCTGGAGCTTACACATATGTACATTTGTTTATTCTCTGAAGGTGATTCTTCATCGTAAGGTATTGGAAACAGATTCTCCAGGGAAAACATCTGTTCAGCTATAATGCTAGCATCTGCCAAGTTAGGTGTCCTAAGAAAAAAGAACTTTATCTTGGTGGTTCAGGGACCTCAAATCCACAAGCTAACTCAATATCAGAAATCCACAAGCTACCATAGTATCAGACAGACAAGCTACATTTCTCCTCCATTGCTGCTGCACATAGTCTGGCTCTGGCTATGCCAGGCGCAGAACACATCGTGAGATGGCATTCATTGGTCCTGGGGTCAATTCTGGAGGCAGAGGCCATTTGGTCCACTTAGAAAAAGGTCCTCAGACCAAACTAGACACTGGCTCTGCAGTAACATTTCCTTAGAACTTTCCCTGTTGCTTCAGGTGGGCTTGATATTTATGGATCCGACGTCTTGGGTTTGGCACAACATGAGAGAGATACAGTGTGGTGAACAGGAACATGAGCCCTGGAGCCAGACTGCCATGGTTCAGGTGCTCAGCTTGGCCACAACTGTGTTACTTGGACAAGTTACTTAACCTCTCTGAGCCTCTATTTCCTCATTTGTGAAATAGAGATAATTATTTTGGAGTTGGATGTAAATACACAAGAGGTTTAAAAGCACTATATGCAATCTGGAAGTATGTGCTCTTAGAACTGTTTAGAATGAATAACAAAATCACTGCTGCTGACCTAGTTAAACCTAGGTAATAACTAACCCTTTGATGAAAGCTCCCTGGGGAGCAGCTCTGAGACTCCAAAGGATTTTAATCTACATATATCCTTACTTGACTTCAACTCTCTTTAGTCCAACACAATCTATGGGCCTCCCTCACCTTTAGCCTGTGCTCCCTGCCGTGGGGATGGTGAGAAACGGGAGGACTTTCTGGAATTCACAGAGGATTTGTAAGACCTGAGCTGATGGGTCTTCAGCTCCCACTCAATTCCCATTCCACAAATGTTTTCCAAGTGTTTCTGGAAGGTAAGGCATTTTGGTGCCGAGGAGGATTTTGGTACGGGCAAAAACAATTTTTGGTTCTAAAATATGTCTACTGTCCCCATTTTTCTTGATCAGCCCTTATCTGATTCTGCCTCTTGTGTTTAACTCTGTGCTAACAGCTTCCTTTGCTCCTTCTTCTGTATTGTTCCTTTATCCACTGTAATGCAGACCCACATTGCTGTCATTCCTGGAGTCCATCATGAGGTGCCAATGAGAAACTTAAAAAGTTGAAATGAGATTTCTTCTTGACAGTTAAAGTTGAAAAGCCATATGCAATCGATTAGAAGGGAGAATTCATTGCTTAAAGAGGCAGCATGGCTCGGGGCGCCTGGTTGGCTCAGTTGGTTGGGCGTCCAACTTTGGCTCAGGTCATGATCTTGCGGTTCGCTGAGTTCAGGCCCCGTGTCGGGCTCTGTGCTGACAGCTCAGATCCTGGAGCCTCCTTTGAATTCTGTGTCTCCCTCCCTCTCTCTCTGCCCCCTCCCACTCATGCTCTGTCTCTCTCTCAAAAATAAACAAACATTAAAAATTTTAAAAAAAGAAAAAAAAAAGGCAGCATGGCTCTTGGACCAGCAAGCCTGGACAGCAAGCTGTGTTGACATTCCTGAAGAACAAAACAGTCTTGATAGTGGTGGAAAAGGATTGCCACACCTCAGGACTCTGGGTTGAGTAGAGTGGTCGGATCCTTGGCAAGACTCTCCCTATGCTGGGTGAGAAGGCTCAGGCTGCTTCAGCTGAAGAATATTTCTCAGGCTCACCTAAATTCTCTTGCTCTGAATCCATAATCATCAAGACCTCTGGCCTCCCACACAGAGTGAATGTGCTGATCTGCCCCCAGGAGTCTTCTGTTACTCTTGACATTTTTATTTCTCATGGTACATGGATGAACCATCATTTTGTCAGGTCTACCATTTTGGTTCCATGAACTTGCTGAGTGTGAGGATACATCTCAGACCGAGGGCCAAGAGCAATGTCCAGGCCAATCAGGTTCTTGGGTCTGCCACCTGAGGCCTAGGCTTTGTTCCATGCTAGTGTTGCCCAGTGATTACTACCTTTGACAAACAAATAACTTCTTGGGGCACCTGGGTGGCTCAGTCCATTAAACTTCTGATTCTTGGTTTCGGTTCAGGTCATGATCTCATGGTTCATGAGGTTGAGCCCTGCGTCGGGCTCTGCACTGGCATTGTAGAGCCTACTAGGGATTCTGCCCCTACCCTGCTTGTGCTCTCTCTCTCACACACACACAAATAAATAAATAACATTAAAAAAAATACTTCTTGCTTGGATTGACACATCACTTTCCTAACTAATTTCTCATTTTTTCTATCTCTTGGTTCTTTCCCGTCTAGTCCTAACTGCAAAGGCTTCTCTATACCAGTTTGCATTTTATCACGTCACTTACTCAGGACACTACAATAGCTAGCTATTGCTTTCCAAAAGAATTTAGAGTCATGGGGTCACATAACAGATTCCCACCAAAGAATGTTTTGTCCCATTCCGGCTGCCAGACTACCAGAAATGTGATGATCAGAGCTCCATTTCTTTGTATATAAATGTGTTTTTCTCTTCTGGCTGCTTTAAAATTTTTCTCTTTATTTTTGTTTTTCAGCATTCAGACTGTGATGTACCTATATCCTTGCTTCTTTTGTATTTACACCACGTGGGGGAGGGGTCACAGCTTCCTGAATATGTGGGTTGTTGATTTTAGTAAATATGGAAAAATTTGGTCAATGTTTCTTCAAAGAATTTTTAGGTACCATTTGTTTCTCTTTCCTCCATCTGAGAATCCAGTTACAGTAATGTTAGATTGCTTGATCCCATCCTGCAGGTCACTGTGATTCATTTCACTCTTTTTTCAAATTTTGTTCAGTCTGCGCTTCAATTTGGGTAATTTTTTCTGCCTTGTTCTCAGTTTTTTGATTCTTTCTTCTGTCAGATCCAATCTACTATCAAAATCATTAAGTAAAATTTTTTTTTTGATATCGTATTTGTTTTACTTCTAAAATTGTTGTTTGGATTTTTTTTACAGTTTAAGAATCTCTCCTGAAACCTCCTATTCCTCTACTATTACCCATTTTTTTTTTTGCTGTGAATTATTTAACAAATTTATAGTAATTTACAAATCCTTGTCTGCTAATTACAACATCTGAATCATCTAGGGGTCTGTTTATATAGACTGCTTTTTCCCACATATTTCTGTTTGGTTTTTTAATTTTTTTAAGCTTATTTATTTATTCTGAGAGAGAGAGAGAGAGAGAGAGAGAGAGAGTGTGTGTGTGTGTGTGTGTGTGCGTGTGTGCATGCAGGGGAGGGGCAGAGAGAGAGGGAAAGAGAATCCCAAGCAGGCTCTGCACTGTCAGCACAGAGCCCGACACTCGGGGCTCAATCTCACCAACCATGGGATCATGACCCGAGCTGAAATCAAGAGTCAGATGCTTAACTGACAGAGCCACCCAGGTGTCTCTTAGTAATTTTTGATTGTATACTGCACAATACATTATAGAGATTCTGGATTCTCTTATCTTCCTCTAAAGGGTGTTGAGTTTTGTTTTGGTAAGCCATTAAATTACTTGACTTTTTTGGAGATTTGGTTTGATGCTTCTGTAAGCAGCTCTATCTTAGTTTTGTCTTTTGTCCTTAAATAAATCCCTTAATCTTGCCATATGGTACATATTACAATGATGCGACATGGACAGAATTACAGTGGAAAGTCTGAGGTGTTTACTAAGCCCCTCTAACCCAAGACTACCCAACTGCAAATTCTTTCTCCTTTCTAGTGGGCAGCTGTTAAAACTGCTATTTAGTTTTCAGCTTTCCAGCTACTGTTTTTCTCCTAGGCTCCATGGACTCTTATCCCCTGTGTTACAGTTCAGATATCAGTCACAGATTTGAGGAAGGTTTGCATGCACACTTTGTGATTTCCCTCTCTGTGCTCCGTCTTCTCTGGGATTTTCCCCTCCTGAATTCCCAGTTGCTCTGTCAGGTCTAAATTCTGTCTTAATAATCTTCAGGTCAAGAAAACTCAAGATTTCTGCTTTGGCCATATGTGGCAGATTGCAAGACTGAAGAATACCCTTTCAAAAGACAGATAAAAAGACATATACAAATGTGAATCTCAGCCAGTGTGATTCCTGTTGCATAGGCCAAATTTCCTCCAGTTTCTTCCTGCTTTGGGTTACTGTCCAGTGCCTCCAAATAGCCATTTTATATGTTGTTCAGAGTTTATAGTTGTTATCAGTAGAAGGGTTAGTCTAATATCAGCTGCACCACCATGATTAGAAGTCCTAGGTTCCTTCTCTGACATTGTAAACTATCCCTACAGTGGTTAATGCATGAAACTCTTATTGCCTATAAGTACATTTTCTAGGACAGCAGCTGGGGTTCTCTTTGATTGCTTGACCATGGCCACGGGTCCCTAGTGACCAGCTATTTCCTGCCCATCTCATCTGCCCACCTACGGCAGCTATTTTGGCACAACGGGAGCTTGTGGGAGTGATGTTTTTAAAGTGATGTGAATTGTTATAGTAACTGACCAACTACTATGAGGTCAACTGGGTGAGTATCAGAAATATACAATACACTCATGGAGCTCTTTGGGAAGCCAGTATAACAATTTGGGACAAATACTTTGGTGTCAGATAGCCTATGGTTGATTTTGAGTGATTCACTTAACTTTGGTGAGTGTCCATTTTCTCATGGTAAAAGAGGGATATTATCTCACAGGGTCATTGTGAGAATTAGATAAGTGGATACATCTAAATATAGGTGTAGATCTAAATATAGATGTAGATAGAGATACAAACTGATACGTATGCACACACATACACAAAGCCTCTGGCATTAAGTGTTCATTAAATTGTTGCTAAAAATTTGACAAGTCAAGAAATCATCTTTGCTATGACCACACTGTTAGAGAGGGTGAAAGGAACAAATTCAGGATGAATTTTCCCTGGATCACCGTCTCTCAAAATGTGATCAATAGACTCCCTGAAACAGAATTATCTGAGGTTGATTGTTAATAAATAGATTTCCTGGATCCCATCTTAAAACTACTAAAACCAAAACCAAACTGGCAGGGGTGGGTCTAAGGAAACAAATTTCTAATCAACTCCCCAAGTAATTCCTATTCTCATTAAGTTATAAAAACTGGATAATTCAGAGACAAAGAGATGTTTCTTGTGTGGGAATGGAGGGTCTGGAAGATTTTGAACTCCTGCCTCACCTTCCAGAAGTCTAGATTTTATTGCCGTTTTGGCATTGATGTCTATAAGCTTATTATTTTAGATGGAGACTGAAAAGTTTTAGTCATCCTTAAGTGTCTGGCTGGAGGGCGATTGCAGAATGATTAAGCCAAAAGAGGTTATAATTCATCCTTCAAATTCACGGTTAAAGGCATTTTGCTGTATAGTTCCTCACCTATAAAGTATTCCACAGCTCTTAAATCATCCTTTACTAAGTGGAAATCCCAGCTTCCTAAAAGAATAGATATTGATTTAAATCTTTCATTTCTCTTGCTTTCAACAAACATGTTAAAAACAATTAAATTTTGGATTCCACTTTGCATTCCCTTTTTTAATATATATTTTTGAGAGACAGAGTGTGAGCGGGGGAGGGGCAGAGAAAGAGGGAGACATAGAATCCGAAGCAAGCTCCGGGCTCCAAGGTGTCAGCACAGAGCCCAACGCAGGGGCTCGAACTCACGAACTGTGAGATCATGACCTGAGCCTAAGTCAAACGCTTCACCGACTGAGCCAGCCAGGCACCCTGGCATTTTCGTTTTTAGTGTGAAATCATGGCAGGGTTTTGTGATATACTTCATACTGATCTGGACTTAACACAGCATAGGGTAATTATAAGGATCTTGGACACAGTGAGATCACGGTTTTTAAAATCTGAGGGTTTTGGGGGGAAGGAAACAGAAGTTCCTATTTTCAGTGAACAAATAAGACTGAGTGTCACCAAAGTCAGAGGGAAGAGAGGCAAGGATAAGGGCTCACAAGGATGAGTCATAGGTATGTAGTATATTGCCTGTCCCTCAATAGGTACTTCCCAGGGACTTGGTGCATGGGCAAATGAATGAATACATGTTAAGTGCTTGTATTTGCAACTGATGTTATTCCACTTGTGAATGAGTGAATCACTACATCCTGTCTTAGGAGCCTCCTTCTCTCACTTTCTCCGCTGCTGGAATAGAAAGATTTTAGAAAGTGTCAATTGCTGGGGGCTCCTGGGTGGCTCAGTTGGTTAAGCGTCCGACTTCAGCTCAGGTCACGATCTCACAGTTCGTGGGTTCAAGCCCCATGTTGGGCTCCGCACTGATGGCTCAGAGCCTGGAGGCTGCTTCAGATTCTCTGCTTCAGATTCTGTGTCTCCCTCTCCACTGCCCTGCTTGTGCTCTCTCTCTCTCTTTCTCTCAAAATTAAATAAGCATTTTAAAAAAAAGTGTCAATGGAGCGCCTGAGTGGCTCAGTTGTTTGAGCGTCTGACTGAGCGTCCGACTTCAGCTCAGGTCATGATCTCACAGTTTGTGGGGTTGAGCCTCTGATCGGGCTCTGTGCTGACTGCTCAGATCCTGGAGCCTGCTTCGGATTCTGTGTCTCCCTCTCTCTCTACCCCCCCCCACTCATGCTCTGTCTCTGTCTCTAAAAAATGAATAAACCTTAAAAAAAATTTTTTTAAAAAGTGTCAACTGCTAAAGTTGCTGAATGGCCACCAGGCTGGAACAGAGCTGGAGATGATCTATCAATGCCCCCCCCCTGCCCGTGGCTCCCTCTATGGGCATGCTTCTCTCTATCACCCCACAACCCACTTCTCAGAATTCTCCACTATTGTTTCCAGCTTACTCATCTATATTGCCTCCCTGAGCACTACTCAACTCAGGGGTCTTTCCCTACTGCCCTTCAAAGGAACCTTCCTGAAAATCTTACCAGACAAGTGATGAGCAGAATCTATAACCATGAAACAAACCCCTTTGATCTGGAAAAAATAAATCCAACACCGGGCGAGAACTGACAGATACCTGCTCATGAGCAGCGGTGGTGGTGTTGTGGATTTGCTTACTAGCTGTTTCACTTGCTGAGGGAATTGTTTTAATTTTGCAGGCTGTGGCAGACCTGGAGAAACATACTCTAATATGCAAGGCACAGGCCCCAATTAATGTTTCACCCATTGCGTGCAGCTTGACAGTTCTCCTGACTCGTTGCAATCATAAGTGTGAAACTCTGGGGGTTTCCGTTAAATTATGTTGTGACACGCAGACTAATTTTTTTCATTCCCAAACCTTACCTTCTATTGCAAGAATTTTAGGGCACTGCCTTTATGCGGTGACTGTCTACCTGTACACACATAAATAGTAAACCGTGTTTTGTTCGCAAAAAGACTTGTTGGAAGTGTAAGGCACGTCCCATCCCTGTTTATTGTGGCTACTGTTTCGAGGCAAGTGGTCACACTATGAAAAGTTGGCAGCTAACACAGGATACTACAGACTGGTAGCTGATGTTTGGTGAATGATTTGTATTGGTGGACCAGGTACCGAACAAATTGAAGGCGATTGTTAAACATTCCTAGGTTATAGCAGACACTGTCGAGGTCCTGCTCGTATCCCCTCATTCACAGCACCGGGAGTGGGTTGAATAGCGGCCTCCCAAAAGATATGTCCGTGTCCTAACCTCCAGAATGTGCAAGCCGTGACCTTGTTTGGAAAAAAAGAGTCTCTGTAGATGTAAGGAAGTTAAGGATCTTAAGATGAGATCATCTGAGATTTAGGGTGGGCCTGAAATCCAAAGACAAGGATCCTTGGAAGAGAAGAGGAAAACACAGAGAGACATGGGAGAGATGGGGCCGTGAGGACAGAAGAAGAAACTGAGGTGATGTAGCCACAAACCAAGGAAAGCCTGGAGCCGCCAGAAGCTGGAGGAGGCAAGGAAGTATCCTCCCTGAGGCCTTCAGCAGGAGTGTGGCCCCATTGACACCTTGATTTCAGACTTCTAGTCTCCAGAACTGTTACTGTGAAAGAATCCATTTCTGTTGCGTTCAGGCCCTTGGTTTGAGGTCATTTGTTATGGCGGCTCTAGGAGCCGGACTTCAACCTGCCAGAACCTGCATTTCTTTACCCAAAGCCTTCCTCTGGATGCCAAGACCGACCCCGCCCACTTGTTGAGCAGGCTAGGCCAGCTGCGTGTTGTGGGGGGGCGGGGGTAGGGAGGGAATGAATGCCCCTGATTCAGCAACTCTCATCTAAGGACTGATGGGAGTCCGTGCATGAAGTCACCTTGGCAAGGGTGACTCTGAGGCATGTAACCTCTATCCTGGCTTCTAGAATTCAGCTCCAGCTCTGGACAGTGGTAACTAATGAGATGAATTCTGTACCGACTTCGCTCCCTTCCCCACTTTCAAGTGTCTACTCCCATACCAGTTTTTGCTGGTATAATCTCCCAAATAAACTACTTCTACTTAAAGGCTTGTCTCAACTCAAGGTCAGCTTCAGTGCGCGGAGGGGGGAGGGGAGAAGGGGTGGGACCCAAAATAAAACATGGATATAAAAGAAAGAACACATTGTTCTGGTAGCCTAGAGAAGGTACAATCTTAGCGATGTGGTGCCTTGGACAGTCTCCTGGTCTGTTTTATGAAAGTTGTCTGATTCTATCCTTATTTGTACCAACATAAACCTACTGTCATTAAAAATGATGTCTCAAGATATATATCTATCCACAACCTCCTTTTGAAAAGGATGTGAGGTAGCATTTGAATTGTGATATTTAGGGGCACCTGGGTGGCTCAGTCGGTTAAACATCTGATTCTTGATTTCGGCTCAGGTCATGATCCCAGGGTCATGAGACAGAGCCCCGCATCAGGCTCCACGCTGAGCACCGGAGCCTGCTTAACATTCTCTCTCTCCCCCTCTCTCTCCCCCTCCCCTGCTTACACTCACTCTTTCTCAAAATAAAATAAACTTTGGATTGTGATATTTTATATATCCTGTTGAATTCTTTTATTCTCTCCACTACAGAAGAATATTATGGTTTCCTGGCACATAATTGGTGCTCAATAAATATTTGTTAAATGAATGATTTACTTAAGATATACATATTTGGATATAATATCTCAGAAAGCCTACCATATGTATCATAAAATTATTGTAGAGAATATTATGGAAATGAGTAGAACATTTGTCTTTCCTTTCAAGTGAAAATGTTTGATTGATACTGTTTTCTAGACCACTGTTCAATGTAAAATTCACTTTAATTTAGTTAATAGCCATAAGTAGTTTATCATATTTCAACTTTCAACTGTTCATCAGTCTCTGCTTTATGTGAATAAATGATTAATAATATCCCTGCCCTCAAGTTTGGGGTCAGTGTTAGTGAATGGCAACTTGCCATTTTTACCTTACACCAACATGCTTTTCTCTCTCTTAACAATCAGCTGCTCTTTTGCAGACTTTGAAAATTCTTTATCTTCAATTGTTCAAGTCTAAGTTAGTTACTTCTTCCATACACTGTGAAAATGAAAAAAAAAGTTATGATTTAATAATAACTAAAATGCCATAATTAGTTTTCCAGATATCATATTGCAACTTTCACATTATTTGTTTTTATTCAGTATATTCTCCCCTTCTTGGTTCCCAAAGACTCTTCCTTTGCTTCCATTTATTTATTTATATATTTATTTTTTCAAAGTTTATTTATTTATTTTGCGAGAGAGACAGTGAGTGGGACAGAGGCAGAGAGAGACAGAGAGAGGGAGAGAGAGAATCTGCTTGGCATCCTCACAAACCATGAGAACCTGAGCCGAAGTCGGACGCTTAACCGACTGAGCCACCCAGGTGCCCCTTCCTTTGCTTCCATTATTTATTTTATTTTATTTTATTTTATTTAAAAAATTTTTTTTGAATGTTTACTTATTTTTGAGACTCAGATAGACAGAGAGTGAGCAGGGAAGGGGCAGAGAGAGAGGGAGACACACAATCCCAAGCAGGCTCCAAGCTCTGAGCTGTCAGCACAGAGCCCGACATGGGGATTGAACCCACAAACCGTGAGGTCATGACCAGAGCCGAAGTTGGATGTTTAACTGACTGAGCCGCCCAGGCACCCACCTTCGCTTCCATTTAAACAAGTGAAGTGGAGGGGTGCCTAGGTGGCTCAGTCGGTTAAGCATCTGACTTCAGCTCAGGTCATGATCTCATGGCTTGTGGGTTCGAGCCCTGAGTCAGGCTCTGTGCTGACAGCTCAGAGCCTGGAGCCTGCTTCAGATTCTGTGTCTCCCTCTCCCTCTCTCTCTCTCCCCCTCCCCTGCTCGTGCTCTCTCTCAAAAATAAATAAACATTAAAAAAATCTAAGTAAGTGAAGTGGAGCGCCTAGATGTCAGTCAGTTAAGCGACCCACTCTTGATGTTGACCTCTGTCAAGATCTTGCAGGTTCGTGGGTTGGACCCCCACGTAGGGCTCTGCTCTAACAGTGCAGAGCCTGCTTGGAATTCTCTCTCCCTCTTTCTCTGCCCCTTCCCTGCTCTCTCTCCCTCTCAAAATAAATAAATAACAAGTTTTTTAAAATAAAAAATAACTGAACAAGAGAACCAAAAATTCCCAAGTGGAGAAAAAGGTGACTATTTTCTCAGAACACTTTTCGCTAAATGCTAAGTCTGTCTTCGTATTTAACAATGCTTGCTTGTTTAATGTTTGCCTGAAATGGTTAAGTGAATCTTCTCCAAATATTGGTAAAATGTTTGTGAAACCACTGATTTCATTGCTCTTTTTTTTTCTCTTCTCAAAATACTGAGGAGGCAGCCTGAAGTTCAAGGAAACAAGTTCATAAACAAAAGGTCATAAGCTCTACAGGATTTTAAAAATAGAAACTTTTAGTGCAGTTAGACCCTGCTGTTGCCAAAGTGTTTTAGTTTCAAAACTACCTGGAAATAACCGCACAGTCCACTCACTTTTTAAAAAAATATTATTTGTAGCCTTTTAAAAAGGTACTGCCCACTCAGTGACATTTTTTTTCCCTAAGAAAATACAGACAATGATGAGGTTCAAGTTTGTTGAAGAAAAAGGACAACCGACAGTGGAAAAGTCTGCTGACATCATACAACAAATAAATGACTATTTCCCTCATTCCAAAAGCAGCAGCCTCTTTGTAAATTCTTATTACTCATTTCTTAACAAAACACTTTTGGGTTCATGCATTCAATCAAGAAATCTTTATTGGAGGTTTCATAGATCTTTAGAATGAAGTAGATAATCCTTCCTGCTTCCATTTATTAATTTATTATCAAAATGCCATTCGCTGGAAAAATATGAGCACATTTTATATTAATGTAACCAGACAGTGTATTAACTTTAATCTTTAATAAAAATTTACAGAGTGGGACCGAAATGTGATAATGTTTCAATAACCCATTCTTATTGTCTATGTTCACAGTGAACCAAATGCTTATCCCTGTTTTCCCAGAGCAGGAAACAAAGTAGTTTTTATCAAAAGGAAGCCATTTGCTGACATGTGGATTTGCGTGAGATTTTAAACGTGGTGTGGAAAGTGCAAAGTCTGGGGACAAATGTATAAGAAAGAAATTAAACTGAGCTATTTGTATTGAAGTACAAAATTCCAGGCATTAAAAAACTGATTGATCCAAGGATGAAACCAAAGTTAAGATCCCATTATTGTGTCAGTCTTTGAGGGAGAAAAAAAAAAAAATCTCATCGTCTAGATTTTATCATAAATGCCGGTGCAAATAAGTTTTCAGTTGGGGGTTATGAATTGAATTTAAAGCAGCACAAAGTACTGTATTAACAACTTTTAAGTATGTTATTACCTTACGCAGCAATCTGTCCAGACATCACACAAATAAAAAGGGAAGCCTCAGAGTTTCTGCAGAAGCAAGAATTTCACATGATTTCCGTTGTTCATTTCTGGGCTAATCTGCTATCAGTGCACTTCTCCCAAGGACCTGGCTGTGATTTTTACTGGGTTTTGGATGGCTTCATTTTTACACTTGTGATGCCATTTCAGGTGTAGAGATAGAACATTTCTTCCCAATTATCCTTTGCGAAGGTGAGGACTTACTATCAGTGATAATCTAGTAATTTGTAGACCATCCTGCAATGCATGAGATGGTATTCATACCCAGATCTGCCTAATATCCTGCTGCTTATGCTCACTGAGTAGGATCCTGACAGCTTGTTTGCATTTCCTGAGTGGGCACTGGGCGCTGGTGGCGTGTGTGTGGAGGGCAATGTCCTGCGTGGTCGGGTGGTAAGAAAAACCCAGTTCAGAAAGCTCAGGGATTCTCAGACCTTGACTGTAGGTCTTAGGTTATAAAGTCTTACCTGGCCATCTAGTGCAGCAGTTGAGATATCAGGAATATTTCCTATTCTTTGCTCTGGGTCAACTCACCAGGAACTGTGTGCTAATCTGGCCTCTCCCCTGGCCAAAATGTAAAGTCAGGGCTCCTGGGTACCGTTCCATCGTCACCTAACACAAGGGGGATCTGTGACAAATCTCTGCTAACAGTGTATCCTTGCACAGGTAGTTTGGTTTCAAAGACTTTGCAAAGAAATTTACAAGAGAAACTCCAAGCTTCTCGCACAGGAGACTGGACCCAACCGAACCGTCAAGCTTTTCCCCAGGACTGGGTGGTTACCGAGGGCCTATGTGAAGTAAGCTTCCTGTCAACACTCAACACAAAATACCGTGCTTTGAATTAAGTAGGATATCAAGAGCATGTGAGCTGGGGCTCACGTCACCCAGGTCTGAATGGGATGTTTTCAGGGATCCTGTCACTGTTTGTCACTCCTCAGGATGTTCGTGAAGAAGGGAAACACTGAACAGGAGAGTTAGACACTCTTGTGCATGGAGTAGGCTTCAGCAGATTACAGAGAAAGCCATCCATCCTTGTCAACAGCTTGTAGAAAGAACAGCGAAATGGAGACCACGCCGTCTGATTGTCACCATTGCATCGCGGCTGTCTGCCATCTCTGAGCCTCACAAACATTACAGCAGAGTTACAGACGTAGTCCGTCCACTTAGAACGGCTGCCTGCTGGGCAAGTGTTGGTTAAAATAGAAAAAAAAAAAAAAAGCAAAGCACAATAAGGTGTTCTCAGGGCTTGTGCAGTCAAGCAAATCCGTTTATAAAGAGTGATTTGTTTTAGAGGTTAGGGGAGACATTGTCATTCAAGACATTTCCAGACACGAAGTAAATGATAGCTTAACAATTCAAATACACATGAATCTTTCCCCCCCTCCAGATTTCAGCTTTATGATACTCAAGGCATCGATACTTGTGTTTGGTGAGAGATATTCTGTCCATAGTACTAATGATTTATGGCAACTCTATAATCCCACCAACCCTGGCCACCATCTTCTGTATTCCTTGGGGAGCTGGGCCCCCAAAGTAGGGTTATAAAGAGCAGAAATTGTATCAATTTTCCAGACTATGCCATTGCAGCTTTCCATGACAAGGCTCCAAATTACACTTATCCCTCAGATCAACTGAGATGAACTCCTTTTTACCTTATCGAAGCCTACTTACGGTGTCCAAGTATAATTTTCAAAAAGTTAAAAACACGACTCATATGTACAGAGCATGAACACATGTCAAAGATTTATTAACCTATCAGAGAATTGGTGACATGATAAAAACTGGTTGAAAGAGCAGTTTTGAGCATTTATAGGCATTTAAAAGGGACGTTAAAATACATTGCTGTCAGATGCAGAACTGATATCCCCCAGGACAATGAAAAGCCATAACCTTTGGGATTGGCTTTTCAACCAGATAGAAATTATTTGCATTGTTACTGGAAAAGATCAATAAGTTAACATGTAACTTCATAGAATGCGAGCCAGTAATTAATACTAAATAGCAAAGTCCAGCAAAAGTGCATTCCTATAGATAAGCTTGTTCCAATATGACATTGAAAGAACTTTATGACCAAGCTTCAGATGTTTTTTTTCTTCACGCCTTGTGTTCCATTGACAAGATGAATCTAGATTTCATTTTCTCCTGCCTCCCTTCCCACCGCTGCCCCAGTTTGATTTAAGGCCTTCTGGTCCTGCAAAAATATCCACTTCCCTCTGCCAATAGGAATCTCCGGGGCTAATGAGAAGAGATCATCTTTTTGACCAACTATAGATCTACTCTGCTGGGTGCCTCAGCTGCTACTTCTGCCTCCCTGGCCATCACAGGATCGTTCGTTGCTGCTCAGCTATTGATTGGTGGGGCATTTGAAGCCTCTACAGGTACAAGCCTCTACAGACCCTTTGGCCCTGGTGTTGAGCGCATAGTGGTCTCTTCTCAGGAGAATCTGCACTGTGCTGATAAATGTTTAACAACTGGCTTGGAAAAAAAAAAAAACCCGAAAGCCCTGAGTTGTCATGTTGGGCAATTTTTATGGTATAAACACTTCCACCACGGCTGATTTCAAGCTGCCAATGTGATGTCAACCAGCTAAGCCTGTGCAAGCCAGCTCTAGAGGTAGAAGAGATGCCGCTCACCATTGGGATAAACACTGCTCAAGAATCCTACAGCAGGATTCCTGTGGCCGTTCCCAGGGTTTTAGTAGAGCAACTCTCATCACCTTTTCTTACCAGCTTCCATGTTCCTCTCGATGACCCAGTAGGAAAGCCTCAGTCATTGTAGGGAAGAGGCAGTTCCAGTGAGACCCAGAGCGATCTGATGGCCAGCTTTGCTAAACCTGGCCAGGACTAGGTTCACCGCTGGTCTTAAGAATGGAAAGCTACAAGAAAAAAAAAATGTTTAAAGTTGTTTTACTAAAATCCTGGGAAGCATTCAGCCTCAGGAGCACCACCGTGAGATCCCTCAGTAGTCGGAACTTGTTTGAAACTGCTATCAACTATAGGTGTTTAAATGTGTACAAGCCAAATATAAATGTACTCAGTGTTCTGTCTTAAATCTAAGTAACCTGCTCCAACATTTATGCCCTGCTATTATATCTAATCTCTGAGCTCTTGCCAGTTCAGAAAGGCAGAATAACCAATAGAGTTTTGCTCTGTTGTTATGGCTAAAATTGACCAGCCTAAGGATTGCCTGTCAACCTCAACTCCCTTGAAGAATTGTTCCTGTTTCACCACATCACCTGGAGCATTTTGTTTTCTTGGACCTCCTCCTGGACTTTTATGTACTTCTTGAGCACTGTATCAGCGCTGTGCACGATGTCCCAGCTGCAGACACATTGCATTTGGTACAGAAATAGGAATAATTTCTCATTTATTTTCTATACTCCTTCAGAGGTGTGAGAGAATTTTGCTACTTTCTCTTATTTGCAGAAGCATGCCAAATCAGTTGTCTTCAGGAATTCAACCAGGTATCTTCATGTTTTAAGAAATTTCTGTTTATTACACCCCTCACATGGACAGGGACTTAAGTTACCCAAGGCTCCCGCTAGCATATTCAGGGCCTTTGTCCGGAATAAAGATGCTCCTTCCTCTAATTGAAAGTAGCTCTGTGCCAAGGCCCAAGACCTGTTGAGCAGAACATGAGCTGACTTTCAGCGTTCATTCCTAGCGTGTCTGATGGCATTCACCTTCCTGCCTGGAGTGATGCTGAACATCCATCCTTGTCTCCTGCCTCTACATCAGACCTTCAATCTCTACAAGAGTCCCCTCAAAAACAGAACCTTTTTTAGATCCCCTTCTGAAGGAGAAATGCTATAAAGGCAGTTCATTTTTTAGAAGTTGAGACATGAAGCAGGCTGAGACTTGTGTCGCCGAGATATCCACTCCCTGCCCCAGCCCAGACCTCTGGACCAGGCAAGAGGTCTTCAAACTTTTAAAATTTTTGCATACCTCCTAAAATAAAAATACTTGCAACAAAAGCTATGAAGCCCCTAGGACATTTTAAGTTGACATGTAAAATTTTATATCTTAAGCCTAAACAGCTGCAAAAGATGTCGTTTGTGGTATATTATAAATAATTGACATTTAAAAAGAAAAAGAAAACTCTTACATTACCCTTTTGCATGTGTCTTAGCCCGTTTGGGCTGCTCTAATGAAACACCAGAGACTGAGTGGCTTATAAAGAACAGAAACTTAGTTCTCGTGGTTTTGGAGGCTGACAAGTCCAGGTTCAAGGCGCTGGCAGATTTGATATCTGGGAAGAGCCCACTTCCTGGTTGACAGATGACCACAATTTTGCTGTGTCGTCATGTGGCAGAAAAGAGGAGGGAGCTCTCTGGGGTCTTTTTTATTAGGCTACTAATCCCATTCATGAGAATTCTGCCCTCATGAGCTAATCACCTCCTAAAGGCTCCACCTCCAAACACCATCACATTGGGGATTGGGTTTCAACATATGGTGTGTGTGGGGGGGGGGTGTGGGGCAGGGGGAAACATTCAGTCTACAGCAGAAGTTTATCCAAAAGAATCTAAACATCATAGTTATTCGATACCAGCCATCACCCTTTTAAAAAAAGAAGCTCTTCTTTAACAGAAATCTTATATCTTTCCTTCATCTTGTTTGAGCTCCTGGTTCCATTGTGCTTCCCCTGCAGGATTTTATTCTAATGTAATACATTTCGCGTTTGAAAAAAATTTAGTAACCACCCTATTATACTCTCTACAACATAATGTATATGAGTTGACATTATTATTATTATTATTATTACTTCCTGTGACCACAAGGCTGTATTCAAAAATGTCCTCTGGATTGAGTCTTTGTTACAAAAATTAGTTGTTCCCAACTGATTAAAATAACATAAACATACTACATATTTTGATAATCATTAAACAGAAAATGTAAACTTTTATTGAAAATACATTTCCTAATACAGTAAATGGGGATCTTCAAGACAGTATTTCGTGTGTTTATGGATGAATATTTTTTATCGCCAGGAGGAAATAGGGCTTAGCATGAGTTTATTCTTATTTTTTAAAATAATATCAGCCATAAATAAGATGAAAGGAAAGGGTTTGTTACAGTAATTTTACTCAGTTGTTTGAATTCCTTCCAAATATATACCAAAAGAGCAAATGGAAATCTATTTTCAAAAATAATCTTAAATAATCAGCTGACAACTCAATAATCTGATAAAAGGTGGAACCACTTGACTTTCAAAAGTTTTATGTCCTAGTCTTAAGAGTTCTTCATTTTTTAATTTTTAAATTATTTTTTGTTTATTTATTTTTAAGAGAGAGAGAGAGAGCATGTGTGTGATTGGGGGAGGGGCAGGAGAGAGGGAAACAGAGAATCCAAAGCAGGCTCCATGCTGTCAGCGCAAAACCCGACGTGGGGCTCAAACCCACAAACTGTGAGATCGTGACCTGAGCCGAAGTCGGATGCTCAACCGACAGAGCCACCCAGGCGTCCCAAGAACCCTTCATTTTTTTTTTTAAGTGCCAATCCCAGTTATATTAAATTGCACCTTTGGCATTTTGAAGATTTTCATACCCAAGCACAATGCACCAGAGTAATATTCAGAAAGGGAGAGGTACCCCTTTCTTCTACAAAGCAGGAGAAAGGCCGCTGTGAAAAAGGAGGTCGAAAGGGACAGAACTTCAATCACGAGCCTGTTCTCAGGCAGATAACACTTGGAAAAATTGAGATCTGACACTGTTCCCATTAAAATACCACCATGTCCACATCATGGAAAGTTTCCATGTGCTTCCCAGGGAGGTACCAGTTTGAAGACCAGTGTACCTGCTACCTACAGTTGCCAGATTTCGCAAATGAAGGTGCAAGACACCCAGTTCTATTTGATTCCATGTAAAGAACAAATAAGTAGTAGAAGGATGTCTCACCCACTGACTGTGCCATGCAATATTTGGGGCATACATACGCTAAGAAGTATTCATTGTTTATCTCAATTCAAATTTAACCAGAAGTGCTGTATTTTCTTTAGTAACCCTAGTTACCATTCTAGTGCAAATTACTATTTCAGATCTTGGGGAAGTGATCTCTGCTTGCTGACAACAAAACTTCTCAAAGGGCAAGTTTATGTCCTACTCATCTTTGTAGTTTTTGTTTCTCAGCGTCCAGAGAACTAGTAAACATCCAGGAGTTCTTGTTGAATGTCTGAACAAAAGAATGGTTGCTTCTTACTTTACTGAATGGTAAAGAACTAAGCTGGTGCCCTACACGCGAATAGCCAACTGCTCCTGGTCTTGCAAATTACTCAGCCTCCTGCTGCTACATCTTTGCTTGCATAAATTCTCATGCCTGGATATTTATTTCTTTAATCCTACATCCCTAGGCATAGCAGTCATTTTACTCAGTTTCCATGCCCCTACACATCGAAGTACCTTCCAGTGGCTTCCCAACCCACTCTGAATCAAATCCGAATGCCTTATCATGGCTGACAAGGCTGCATAGGATTTAGCTCCCTTCTGTCTCTCTGATCCTACTATTCTTCCCATTCTTAGTTCTGCCCTGGCCACACTGATTCTTACCCCAGGGCTTTGCATTTGCTGTTCTTTCTGCCTGAAATGTTTTCCTCAAGATCTTCGCGTGTCTTATTTACGCATCTCATTCAGTCTTTGCTCAAATGCTGCTTCCTCAGGAAGACCCTTGTTGACCACCCTGATTGGAATAGCTCTCCTCCTCCCTGCACCTTAAAGGCTGCCTGGCTCTTCCAGTTGTGACCAGACACTGGGCTTTCTGCTAAAGATGCTGGAGAAAAAAAACCCCTGAAGTGCCTCCAGGCCTGAGCTTCCCGGCCCCAACAGCAGGGGGCTCAGAGGAACGTGTTTCTCTCACTTCCACCTTTCAAACCTCAGTGGGTGCATCTGATTAGTGGAGCCTTAATCAGAGCCAAAAATCCTAGTTGCAAAGCAGTCTGGGAAATGTACTGTTTAGCTTTTTCAGTTGCTTATTTCAGCAAGATAAAAAAGGAGAGTGGAATGAATGTCATATCTACCATATCCACCACAACTATGTGGCCATTACCTATAGTGTTGGAAAGAATATTTATACGTGAAAAAATTTGGGAAACAGGAATAAAATAGACAATTTTGTTTCAAAAATTAATATGGTACCTATTTATAGTAAACTGGAAGAATATATACAAAGCTAATGGTATTTCTGAGTGGTGGAATAGTGAAGGAATAGTGAAGGAATAGTTTCTTGAATAGGATGGAGGTGGAGAAGGGGTTCAAACATGACATCAAGTTTGGGACAGAAGGGCCATCTCCTAAGAGGCTGGAGAGAAGATAAAGCCAAGTGTACAAAGACGAGTTGCAGTTGAGGAAGGAAACAGTGAGGTGCCTCTTAATTTAAAAAAAAAAATTTTTTTTAACGTTTATTTATTTTTGAGACAGAGAGAGACAGAGCATGAACGGGGGAGGGTCAGAGAGAGGGAGACACAGAATCTGAAACAGGCTCCGGGCTCTGAGCTGTCAGCACAGGGGCCCGATGCGGGGCTCAAACTCACGGACCGCGAGATTGTGACCTGAGCTGAAGTCGGCGCTCAACCGACTGAGCCACCCAGACGCCCCGAGGTGCCTCTTAATTGTTGACTCTGTTTTGCTGTGAAGTGGAGGCAAGGCCATCACAAAGAGTGAAGGGAGAAGCTGTAAGGTTGGAGACACTAAATTAATGGGGAGAATTCCAGACTACAGATTCGGAGAATGGCAGAGACAGCTGCTTAGGCTCCAACACAGTTGTTTCTGGTGGGCATTGACAGCCTAGCTTATGTAAAGAACCAGCCCGTCTTGCTGAGGCCATTTCTCTAGCAGTGACTCAACAGCCACTGAGGCTCGTTCGGCCTGGGGTGTCACATTCTTCAGCCTACCTGACATTTCTTGAGTGAAGTAAAGCTTCCTATCAATAATCATTGACTTTGACCACATCAGACATGACTAGGCATCAATAAACAGTTTTTTTTTAAATTATGGACGTAGATACATTGTAAGCAATAAGAATTTGGGTTCTCAAGTACAACTGCCCGGATTACAAATCCAGCCTGTGTCACTTATTAGAGTTGTGTGCTTTCTTTATGCCTTAACTTTCTCATCTGTATGGTGGAGGCGATAATTGTATGTATTTCATAGAGTTGCTGTGAAATTATTTTAATTATTTTTTTTAAGTTTATTTATTTTGAGAGAGAGAGAGAGCATGCACACAAGCAGGGGAGGGACAGAGAGGAGAGACAGAATCCCAAGCAGGCTCCGTATCATCCACACAGAGCCTGATGAGGGGCTTGAACTCATGAACTGCGAGATCATG
Source organism: Lynx rufus (assembly GCF_022079265.1). NCBI lineage: Eukaryota > Metazoa > Chordata > Mammalia > Carnivora > Felidae > Lynx > Lynx rufus. The sequence continues at coordinate 37,098,228 of NW_025814828.1, forward strand.
ACCTGAGCCGAGATCAAGAATCAGATGCTTAACTGACTGAGCCATCCAGGCACCCCAGAGTTGCTGTGAAATTTAAGTGAAATAACACAATGTGTTAAGAACAATGTCTGCCACATCGTATGCCCATAATACAACCTGTTTGCCATTGCTATTACTGTTATCTGTTAATGTGGGGGGGGAGTGTGAAAAAAACTGTGATTTAATTTATTACCTTTTTCCATTTGCCTACTAGCTCTGACCTCAGGCTTCTTGTTATACTGACACAGTTGAGAATTAAGGGACTTTAATTAATCAAATATTCTGATTAAGAGATCGTGGACATATATATTGATTAGCAATTTTCAAAGCAGTGTTGCACAATAAAATACACACAACATGAATTTTTCATTGTAGATAATCTACGCTTTGATGGATTAGGAGGGTCTAAGTACCCGTTACAGACTGGCTTCTCCAGGAAGCAGATTATGAGATGGATATTAACACACAGGAAGTTTATAAAGGAGAGCCCCTGAGATTAACACCAGTGGCAAGAAGGGGAAGGAAGCAGGAATGAGCAGGGAAGGGAGTCAAGCCTCTAGTGAAACAGCTCATCTCATGGGGGAGCTCTGACCCTCTGATGGCCCCTCAGCATTGTCTTGAATTGAAGTGAGGGAGGACAGCCTTCATGTCTGTCTACTTACCAAATACTTGATGCAGATGACCCCTGAAAGAAAGCGTGACCATGGGCACGGTAGTTTACTTTAGCAGAAGCAATCCTCAGAGAGGGCTGAAAGCAGAGGGCCACCTTCCAACAGCCCTACCAATGGCTGGGGGGATAGTCTTTCCTTCTTTCCAAAGGGGGGAAACTGGGTGCTACATTAGAGAGTCCACCACTTGAGCCTTTAAGCACTGTCATTTGAATGGCACTTACCTGCATATGATAGATATACAGTTCTAGTTTTTTAATTTTTTTATAATTTTATATATATTTTTTAAAATATTTTTGGTTTTATTAATGTTTCCAGTTAAAACTTCTGTTCAGTAAAGATGACATATTCTTAAATTTGACATGATGTTAACAATTCCACTTTTTTTTTATATATATATGAAATTTATTGACAAATTGGTTTCCATACAACACCCAGTGCTCATCCCAAAAGGTGCCCTCCTCAATACCCATCACCCACCCTCCCCTCCCTCCCACCCCCCATCAACCCTCAGTTTGTTCTCAGTTTTTAACAGTCTCTTATGCTTTGGCTCTCTCCCACTCTAACCTCTTTTTTTTTTTTCCTTCCCCTCCCCCATGGGTTCCTGTTAAGTTTCTCAGGATCCACATAAGAGTGAAACCATATGGTATCTGTCTTTCTCTGTATGGCTTATTTCACTTAGCATTACACTCTCCAGTTCCATCCACGTTGCTACAAAAGGCCATATTTCATTTTTTCTCATTGCCACGTAGTATTCCATTGTGTATATATACCACAATTTCTTTATCATTGTTGCACTATATGCTAACTAATTTGGATGTAAATTTAAAAAATATAAAATTGTTGAGGCAGCACTCTCAACAATTTTATATTTTTTAAATTTACATCCAAATTAGTTAGCATATAGTGCAACAATGATTTCAGGAGTAGATTCCTTAGCACCCCTTACCCATTTAGCCCATCCCCCCTCCCACAACCCCTCCAGTAACCCTCAGTTTGTTCTCCATGTTTATGAGTCTCCTCTGTTTTGTCCCCCTCCCTGTTTTTATATTATTTTTGTTTCCCTTCCCTTATGTTCATCTGTTTTGTCTTTTAAACTCGTCATATGAGTGAAGTCATATGCTTTTTGTCTTTCTCTGACTGATAAATTTCGCTTAGCATAATACCCTCCAGTTCCAACCACGTAGTTGCAAATGGCAAGATTTCATTCTTTTTGATTGCCGAGTAATACTCCATTGTGTGTGTGTGTGTGTGTGTGTGTGTGTGTGTGTGTGTGTATACCACTTCCTCTTTATCCATTCATCCATCGATGGACATTGGGCTCTTTCCATACTTTGGCTATTGTTGATAGTGCTGCTATAAACATTTGGGTGCATGTGTCTCTTTGAAACAGCACACCTATATCCCCTGGATAAATACCTAGTAGTGCAATTGCTGGGTCGTAGGGTAGTTCTATTTTTAGTTATTTGGGGAACCTCCATACTGTTTTCCAGAGTGGCTGCACCAGCTTGCATTCCCACCAACAATGCAAAAGAGATCCTCTTTCTCTGCATCCTTGCCAACAGCCGTTGTTGCCTGAGTTGTTAATGTTAGCCATTCTGACAGGTGTGAGGTGGTATCTCATTGTGGTTTTGATTTGTATTTCCCTGATGATGAGTGATGTTGAGCATTTTGTCATGTGTTGGTTGGCCATCTGGATGTCTTCTTTGGAGAAGTGTCTATTCATGTCTTTTGCCCATTTCTTCACTGGATTATTTGTTTTTTGGGTGTTGAGTTTGATAAGTTCTTTATAGATTTTGGATACTAACCCTTTATCTGATATGTCGTTTGCAAATATCTTCTCCCATTCCACCAGTTGCCTTTTAGTTTTGCTGATTGTTTCCTTCGCTATGCAGAAGCTTTTTATTTTGATGAGGTCCCAGTAGTTCATTTTTGCTTTTGTTTCCCTTGCCTCTGGAGACGTGTTGAGTAAGAAGTTGCTGCGGCCAAGGTCAAAGAGGTTTTTGCCTGCTTTCTCCTGGAGGATTTTGATGGCTTCCTGTCTTTCATCCATTTTGAGTTTATTTTTGTGTATGGTATAAGAAAGTGGTCCAGGTTCATTCTTCTGCATGTCACTGTCCAGTTTTCCCAGCACCACTTGCTGAAGGGACTGTCTTTATTCCGTTGGATATTCTTCCCTGCTTTTTCAAAGATTAATTGGCCATACGTTTGTGGGTCCATTTCTGGGTTCTCTATTCTGTTCCATTGATCTGAGTGTCTGTTCTTGTGCCAGTACCATACTGTCTTGATAATTACAGCTTTGCAATACAACTTGAAGTCTGGGATTGTGATGCCTCCTGCTTTGGTTTTCTTTTTCAAGATTGCTTTGGCTATTCAGAGTCTTTTCTGGTTCCATACAAATTTTAGGATTATTTGTTCTAGCTCTGTGAAGAATGCTGGTGTTATTCTGATAGGGATTGCACTGAATATGTAGATTGCTTTGGGTAGTATCGACAGTTTAACAATATTTGTTCTTCCTATCCAGGAGCATGGAATCTTTTTCCATTTTTTTGTGTCGTCTTCAATTTCTTTCATAAGCTTTCTATAGTTTTCAGTGTATAGATTTTCACCTCTTTGGCTAGATTTATTCCTAGTTATTTTACGGGTTTTGGTGCAATTGTAAATGGGATCAATTCCTTGATTTTTCTTTCTGTTGCTTCATTGTTGGTGAATAGGAATGCAACCGATTTCTGTGCTTTGACTTTATATCCTGCAACTTTGCTGAATTCATGCATCAGTTCTAGCAGTTTTTTTGGTGGAATCTTTTGGGTTTTCCATATAGAGTATCATGTCATCTGTGAAGAGTGAAAGTTTGACCTCTTCCTGGCTGATTTGGATGCCTTTTATTTCTTTGTGTTGTCTGATTGCAGAGGCTAAGACTTTTAATACTATGTTGAATAACAGTGGCAAGAGTGGACATCCCTATCTTGTTCCTCATCTTAGGGGGAAAGCTCTCAGTTTTTCCCCATTGAGGATGATATTAGCATTGGATCTTTTGTATATGACTTTTATGATCTCAAGGTGTGAGGTGTGATCCTTCTATCCCTACTTTCTTGAGGGTTTTTATCAAGAAAGGATGCTGTATTTTGTCAAATGCTTTCTCTGCATCTATTGAGAGGATCATATGGTTCTTGTCCTTTCTTTTATTGATGTGATGAATCATGTTAATTGTTTTGCAGATATTGAACCAGCCCTGCATCCCAGGTATAAATCTCATTTGGTCGTGGTGAATAATTTTTTTAATGTATTGTTGGAGCCGGTTGGCTAATATCTTATTGAGGATTTTTTCCATCCATGCTCATCAGGGAAATTGGTCTATAGTTCTCCTTTTTAGTGGGGTCTCTTTCTGGTTTTGGAATCAAGGTTATGCTGGCCTCATAGAAAGAGTTTGGAAGTTTTCCTTCCATTTCTAGTTTTTGAACAGCTTCAAGAGAATAGGTGTTAACTCTTTCTTAAGTGTTTGGTAGAATTCCCCTGGAAAGCTATCTGGCCCTGGACTCTTGTTTTTTGGGAGGTTTTTGATTACTAATTTGATCTCTTTATGGTCAGAAGTCTGTTCAAATTTTCTATTTCTTTCGGGTTCAGTTTTGGTAACATATATGTTTCTAGGAATTTGTCCATTTCTTCCAGATTGCCCATTTTATTGGCATATAATTGCTCATAATATTCTCTTATTATTGTTTTTATTTCTGCTGTGTTGGTCGTGATCTCTCCTCTTTCATTCTTGATTTTATTTATTTGGGTCCTTTCCTTTTTCTTTTTGATCCAACTGGCTAGGGATTTATCAAGTTTGTTAATTCTTTCAAAGAACCAGCTTCTGGTTTCATGATCTGTTCTACTGTTTTTTTGGTTTTGAAAGCATTAATTTCTGCTCTAATCTTTATTATTTCTTGTCTTCTGCTGGTTTGGGGTTGTATTTGCTGTTCTTTTTCCAGCTCTTTAAGGCATAAGGTTAGGTTGTGTATCTGAGATCTTTCTTCCTTCATTATGAAGGCCTGGATTGCTATATACTTTCCTCTTACTACCGCCTTTGCTGCGTCCCAGAGGTTTTGGGTTGTGGTGTTAGCATTTTCATTGGCTTCCATATACTTTTTAATTTGCTCTTTAACTTCTTGGTTAGCTCATTCATTCTTTAGTAGGATGTTCTTCAGTCTCCAAGTATTTGTTACCTTTCCAAATTTTTTCTTGTGGTTGATTTTGAGTGGTCTGAAAATATTCACGGTATGATCTCGATCTTTTTGTACTTGCTGTGGGCTGATTTGTGTCCCAGTATGTGGTCTATTCTGGAGAATGTTCCATGTGCACTGGAGAAGAATGTATATTCTGCTGCTTTAGGATGAAATGTTCTGAATATATCTGTTAAGTCCATCTGGTTCAGTGTGTCATTCAAAGCCATTGTTTCCTTGTTGATATTTTGATTAGATGATCTGTGCATTGCTGTGAGTGGGGTGTTGAAGTCTTCTCCTATTATGGTATAACTATCGATGAGTTTCTTTATGTTTGTGATTAATTGATTTATATATTTGGGTGTTGCCTCATTTGTCGCATAAATGTTTACAATTGTTAGGTCTTCTTGGTGGATAGACCCCTTGATTATGATATAATGCCCTTCGTTATCTCTTGATACAGTCTTTATTTTAAAGTCTAGATTGTCTGATAGAAGTATGGCTACTCCAGCTTTCTTTTGTTGACCATTAGCATAATAATTTGTTCTCCATCCCCTTACTTTCAATCTGAAGGTGTCTTTAGGTCTAAAGTGGGTCTCTTGTAAACAGCATATAGATGGATCTTGTTTTCTTATCCGTTCTGTTACTGTATGTCTTTTGATTGGAGCATTGAGTCCATTAATGTTTAGAGTGAGTACTGAAAGATATGAATTTATTGCCATTATGTTGCTTGTAGAGTTGGAGTTTCTGGTGGTGTTCTCTGGTCCTTTCTAGTCTTTATTGCTTTTGCTATTTATTTATTTATTTATTTATTTATTTATTATTTATTTATTTAATCTTTTCTACCCTCAGAGAGTCCCCCTTAAAATTTCTTGCAGGGCTGGTTTAGTGGTCACAAACTCCTTTAATTTTTGTTTGGCTGGGTAACTTTTTATATCTCCTTCTATTCTGAATGGCAGCCTTTCTGGATAAAGAATTCTTGACTGCATATTTTTCCGATTTAGCACATTGAATATATCCTTTCTGGCCTGCCAAGTTTCTGTGGATAGGTCTGCTGCAAACCTGATCTGTCTTCCCTTGTAGGTTAAGGACTTTTTTTCCCTTGCTAGTTTCATGATTCTCTCCTTGCCTGAGTATTTTGTGAATTGGACTATGATATGCTTTGTTGATGGTCAGTTTTTGTTGAATCTAATGGGGGTCCTCTGTACTTCCTGGATTTTGATGTCTGTGTCTTTCCCTAGGTTAGGAAAGTTTTCTGCTATGATTTGCTTACATAACATTTCTACCCCTATTTCTCTCTCTTCCTCTTCTGGGACCCCTATAATTCTGATGTTGTTCCTTTTTAATGAGTCACTGATTTCTCTAATTTTTATTTTTTTATTTTATTTTATTTTTTTAAAAAATTTTTTTTTTCAACGTTTATTTATTTTTGGGACAGAGAGAGACAGAGCATGAACGGGGGAGGGGCAGAGAGAGAGGGAGACACAGAATCGGAAACAGGCTCCAGGCTCTGAGCCATCAGCCCAGAGCCTGACGCGGGGCTCGAACTCACGGACCGCGAGATCGTGACCTGGCTGAAGTCGGACACTTAACCGACTGCGCCACCCAGGCGCCCCAGATTTCTCTAATTTTTAAATCATGCCTTTTTGCCTTAATCTCCCCCTTTTTTTCTGCTTCATTATTCTCCATAAGTTTGTCCTCTATATCACTGATTCTCTGTTCTGCGTCATCCATCCTTGCCGCCACAGCATCCATTCGAGATTGCAGCTCAGTTATACTATTTTTTTTCAGCCTGATCAGTTTTTACTTCTTTTGTCTCCATAGAAAAGAATTCTAATCTATTTTCGACTCCAGCTAGTATTCTTATAATGATTCTAAATTCTGGCTCAGACATCTTCCTTGTGTCTGTATTGGTTAAGTCCCTCACTGTCGTTTCTTCCTGCTCTTTCTTTTGTGGTGAATTCCTTCGTTTCGTCATTTTGGAAGGAGAAAAGGAATTAATAAGGTAGAAAAAATTAAAATTAAAAAACATTAAAATTAAAAAATTAAAAACACACACACACAAAATTGAATAAATGATTCTAGATCCTAGGTGTGTTTTGGTCTGGGTGTTGAAAGTGGCTTGATAGATTAGAGAAAAAAGGGGGGGGGGAAAGAAAAAAAGGAAATCTTGAAAATTTGAAAAAATGAATACACTGAAATAGACTAAAATGAAATGATGGAAGTAAAATAGAATTTGAAAAAATTTACACAAAAGTAAAAAATATAGTAGAAAAAAATAAAGAAAAATATTGTAAAAATTGAAAATAAAAATGAATTTTTTCTCTTTCTGTATTCAAGAAAAAGAAAAGAAACGAAAAAGAGAAAAGAAAAAGAAAAAAAGAAAATTGAATAGTTTCAGTTGGGCGGGGCTTAGTGTAATGACTCCCTTCTCCTCTAGATGGCGCTGCTTAGCTTACTGGGGTGGATTGTTGTGGCACTTGTAGGTGCATATGCGCATGCGCGGGAGGGGTGAAAATGGCATCACCCAGCTACCCAGTCCCTAGTGTCGGAACTCTGTTCTCCCCGATCAGCAGTTACACCCGTCCTTCGTCTTTGGCTTTCGTCCACTCCCCACTTCCACTCTGTTACCAAGCCCCAGGCAGCACCTCCCTCCCGAGTTTTGTCTCAGATGCGGCTGCCTTCCCCGACCCCCCTCACTTCTGAGGGACTGCTGCTTTGACCCGCTCTGCAGAGGGTCTCACCGAGCAATGGCTGGGTGCCGGCTGCACCCTGGAACGCTTGTGGTACCGTGCTGCTGCCAATTCCCAGAGACTGCGGCTGGGTGTCAGCCCACTCCAGAAAAAGTTTGCGAGATAGTGTAGCAGCAGTGCCTCAGGGATTATGGAAAATCACAACACACATCTAGCCCCAGGCTTCACCCCCAATGACCTTGTTCCAGCACCAGCAAATGTGGCCGTGTCTGGGGTCTGCTGGGCCAAGGTGGCCTCACAGCCTCTACCAAATATCCTTTCAGCAGTGGAACCGCTTCTCCCTGTGTGGCCCGAGAACCTCCCGGACCCCACTCTGCTCCTGGGGATTCGCCCTTCCCACCAGAGCACCGCCAGGTATCGTGCTGCGGAGTTGCAGACTCTACGCTCCCCTTGTTTACAGTCTTAATGGAATGTAAACCCTCTCCTTTCTCTTTTCTCCCTTTTTAGTTCAGTCCCTGTGGCTGTTTCCAATTTTCCACTTTCTCTCCAGCTGCTTTTGGGGAGGGGTGCTTTCCCCATTTTCTCCTCCCCACCGCCCGTCTCTCTCCACATGCAAAAACAGCTCCCTGTTTTCTGAGGCTTCTCTTTCCCCCAGTTCACCTCTCTGTGCCATGTACCTGCTGAGTTCTGTGGTTCAGGTTGTATAGATTGTTTTGTTAATCCTCAGATCAGTTTTCTGGGGGTACAGGATGGTTTAGTGTTGGTTTGGCTGTTACTTCATGGACGTAAGACACACAAAAAAACTTCCATGCTGTTCTGCCATCTTGGCTCCTCCCCCTTTTAAAAAATTTTTCAAATGTTTTTTTTTTTTCAAGAGAGATAGAGAAAGACAGTGTGAGCAGGGGAGGGGCAGAGAGAGAAAGAGAGACAGAATCTGAAGTAGGCCCCAGGCTCTGAGCTGTCAGCACAGCTGACATTGCAGCTCAGCTGTTGTGAGCTGAACTCACGAACTGTGAGATCATGACCAGAGCTAAAGACGGATGCTTAACTGACTCAGTCACTCAGGTGCCCTGATGTACAGTTCTATTAAAAGAGAACTTTGAGGGGCGTCTGGGTGGCTTAGTCGGTTGTGTGTCCAACCGTTGATTTTGGCTCAGGTCATGATCTCACCATTTACGGGATCAAGCCCTGCATTGGGCTCTGTGCTGACAGCTAGGAGCCTCCTTGGGATTCTCCCTCTCTCCATCTCTCTCTGCCCCTCCCCTGCTCATGCTCTCTTTCTGTCTCTCAAAACTAAATAAACATTTAAAAAAATGAAAACAGAGAACTTTGATCTGTCAAGTATCAGAGATTCCGCAGTGCTTTGGCTTTACAGGGAAACAGAATTTAAGAGGTTTATTTTTTGCCTGTGAAGCAATGTCACCCTTCTACCGTGGAGTCCTGAGAACATAAGCATCTGTACATGTGTGCGTGTGTGTCCTCCAAAAAAACCTGGAGGCCCTGTTCTCTTCTTCTCTCTTCCTGTAAACCATCTCTCCCAGTCTTGCTTTATCTGTCTCTTCTGTTCAGTGTTCTTTAATCCTATACTTCCTTGTAGCAGAAGGGAATGTAAACCAGAGTCACTGGGGAACTGACCTTCTTGGGTCGTTTTCTACAGATGCAGAGGATTAGCTGAAACAGGCAGTCTTGAGGGGAAGGATTACCTGAAGGACACAGTATGTCCCAGGGGAGGGAGGTCAGTGTTCTGGCAGAGATGACAGTCATAGTAGCTGTTGTCCTACAGTGATGGTGGCCTGGGGGCAGTGTGGTGAACACTGGCCATTGGGCTTCTGTTTGGGAATAAGAAAGGAGTGGCTGTCTTGGCAGTGAAACTATAGTATTTCACCATACCCACTGTGTCTGCTAGGGCTCTGGATTAAATATGGGGCTGGCACTAACTTACACCTTCCTTCACCTTCATATTACCTTGTTCTATCTGGGACTTCACTTTTTTCAAGGGATTGAAAAGCATTTCTCTTGCCCCGGCTGCCTGTTAGTAAGGGCCTGAGGAGGAAGGCAAGACACAGTTATTGCTTCTACCACTATTTCAGTCCTGATGGTGGCGCAGGTAATTATGCTTGGAAAACATTTACAGTAAAGTAGAACAGAGAAAATCTCCGTGGCCGACTCTGCAACGAACAGGAAATGGTGGCCATAAATAGTGGTGTCTAAATGAAGGGCTCCAGCATCATTCCTCCCTGCTCCCGGTTCCCACCTCCATTCCAACCCCACCCGGGATTTCTTTTTTTTTTTAAATTTTTTTTTTCAACGTTTATTTATTTTTGGGACAGAGAGAGACAGAGCATGAACGGGGGAGGGGCAGAGAGAGAGGGAGACACAGAATCGGAAACAGGCTCCAGGCTCTGAGCCATCAGCCCAGAGCCCGACGCGGGGCTCGAACTCACGGACCGCGAGATCGTGACCTGGCTGAAGTCGGACGCTTAACCGACTGCGCCACCCAGGCGCCCCCCCACCCGGGATTTCTTAATTTCTTCTTCCGTACACAGGTGTTGAGGATTGAGAACTGGCTGGTAAAATGCGTTCCCTTTTCACAGAGGGAAAAAGTATGAGTTATGGTGGAGGGTAGGATGTGGTAACGTAGGATGCCATGTCAGCTAGATGACAAACGTTTGTTGCGTGGCTACGGCAGCACACGGCGCACGGAGGATGCACATGAAAAGCAAGGGGTCTTGCTATTTACGTGCTGCCCCTGTACCTTGTCTTTACCTCTCCAGTGCATTCAGGTGTCACTTAGAATCGTTGGCATGAGTATTTTGTTGTCTGACATCTTTCTCTGGCTGTTAGAGCCTACTAACCTGTGTATAGGGCATCCCAGAAGTACTGGGAATTAATGCTCCCTGTGATTGACAGGAGCAGGTGCATAAACAGCCCACCTCCATCCCCCTCTACACAAGCTCCTATAGGTCTCCACTGGATTCAGCTTAGGGTAGCTTGCTTGATAATGGACCTTTTATTGGCTGCCTTGTTTTTCTCAGTCTCACTTCCCCACTCCTCTGTGGGTGTTTCCAGAAATCATCTCCCAAAGCAACCACTGGTACTTGGACCCTTACCTCAGGGTCTTCTGGGGGAACCCAAACTAAGGCCTAGCCTGTTGGAAAAGGTAGACATACTGTCGAGCGTGAAGAAGTACCATTGGCTTCAAGTTACAATCCTTCTGCTTAATTTTCTGTGTGACATGCAGAGTCCTCTGTCGTGAAGAAGAGAAATAGGTAAAGAAGCACTTATTTTGCTCTTGACAATACAGGGAAGAGGTTTCACTGTTTTATTGAAAAAGGAGGAATACAATTACGAATGTAATTACGAATCCAGCCATGGGCATGATGCCTCTGTCCTCCGTGGGGAGAAGGTTGAGAAGGCTTCTGGTGTGCGTGGCAGAGTCTGGCTGGGGGTGGGGCTACAGGGCTCTGCTGGGCAGCAAGGAGAGGGGAAATGCAGGTCACATTTTCAAGACCTTGGTGGTAGATTAAGTAACCTTCAGCACACGTTTGATAACTTGATATGTAATGCTCTTTGTTAGCCTTTTTTTTAACTTTATTTTTGAGAGAGAGAGAGAGAGAGAGAAGGAAAGCATGAGTGGGGGAGGAGCAGAGAGAGAGGGGGACAGAAGACCCAAGGCAGGTTCTGCGCTAACGGCAGAGAGCCCCTTGTGGGGCTGGAACCCACGAGCTGTGAGATCACGACCTGAGCCGAAGTCGGACGCTTAACCAACTGAACCACCCAGGCGCCCCTTTTTGGTAGCCTTTAAAACTAAAAGCAAAAGGCTCAAAAGTAATAGGATTGGGACTAAGAAAAAACCCTCATTTTCCAGGCAGTTACTGACCCTTGCAAAGTGGCTTCCTTGTGTTAATAGTGACAAGCCACCAGCCTCCAAGTTATTTATTACAGTGGAACAGCTGCAAGTCTATGAGTATGGATGTGTTCTGTAAAACCCTTTAAGCTTTCTTTCAAATACTGATTTTATTAGCATCAGTGATTGTCTCTGTTGAGTAGTTCAGCATGTAGTGAGCTGCACTGTTTATCTTTAGCCAGCGCTCGGAAACTGTTACTTAAGTAATGCAAAGGAAAGCCATTTTTGTTTGGGGTGTGCTGGCTCAAATCCCTGCCCGCTCTGTTCACCTGCTATTTACCTAGTGTGCAAGCAGGGCACTGCAGAGCAGAGCTGAGAAGTGGGATGCGAACCCTCCTTGGCATCCGCATTCCCCCTCTCCACAGAGGAGCTCCTTCCTTCCCTCGGGAAACAGGAAAGAGGTGCTAATAGCATCTGGGGTAAACTGCGTTCAAAATCTTGCTCTCAGGGGCATGGCTACCGGCCAGTCCGGCCACCGTGGACTGGTGTTTCATTTCCCTTCTCTTCCAGCTGGAGAGAAGCGGAATCTCAGGGTTCTACCAGGCAGGGAGGGGCCTGGAGGAAAAAGACTGGGTCTGAGTGTCTAATTGAATGCTTGCCCAGGTGCAAGAAATCAATTCTGTCCTCCCCACTGGAGGGATCTCCTCTGTGGTCACGTCCCCTTTTATCCAAATATATGGCACATTCGAAGGCACGCATTCAGGAGCCGACACCCGCAGCACCTTAGTGTCACTTAGTTCATCACGCCCCCTTCGACAAGAACCTTTCTTCTGAGTAACAGTAGAAAGTTGTTATTGTTTCCCTGGAGGGAGAATAATAGATATCTTGATGTGACACGTTCTGTGCAACGGGGACCCTGGCAAACAGAGTCTGCCGATTTCACAGAAAATAATTTGATTTCTGAAATCGTTATTTCAAGAGCATGCTTTTTTTTTTTTTAATTTTAAATGAGGATTCCACCTGCTGTACAGGGAGGAGTGAGGGAAAGGTGCCAGGAAGTGAAAGCCTGGTGAGGGAAATTAGAGATGGCTAAGTATTCTTAAGGAGCTGCAGCAAACACTGGGCACAGAGGCTGGCATTGGAAGGGGGCCAGCCTGAGCAAAAGGGGCTGACTGTCCTCCTCGCCAGCTCCAGTGGGCAGAGCTAGCAGAGAGGAAGCTGAAAAAAAAGGGAAGTTGAGGAGGATAAAAGTGAATAGAAAGGAGACTATTAATTCTGAGTCTTTAGGAAGAATTTGTGCTTTTACGAGGCAGCTGTTAAGTTAAGGGGACCAAGGGGGAAAGATAGGATAGAACCACAAGCCTTCTTCTAGAAGAGTTACCAGTTGAGAACACAGGCCTCTCTCTGTGGCTTCATCGTTATGCTTTATTTGTTTGCTGCATAATTCTCCCTGGGTCTTGCTCCTCTATGGAGATTTCTGATGAATTAAGCTACGCTGGTGTGTTATTTGGGGCTGGACACTCACTGTGTTTCTCTGCACAGGTCGTATATTTGCATTTGAAAGACGGTCTAAACTTGAAGAAATAATGTATCATGAGGGAATGGCAAACTCAATGAGGCCAACGTCAAGTGTTGTCCACCGCATCCCCCCCTTTCTTGTCACAGATCCATTTGTTGTGAGCTCAAAAAACATGATCTCGGGGTGCCTGGGTGGCTCAGTCGGTTAAGCATCTGACTCTTGATTTTAGCTCATGAACTGATGGCACGGTTCATGAATTTGAGCTCTGCATCAGGCTCCGTGCTGGCAGTCACTGGGGAGCCTGCTTGAGATTCTCTCTCTCCCTCTCTCTACTACTCCTCTGCTTGCACTCTATGTCTCAACAACAAATAAACATTACAAAAAAAAACCATGATCTCTCCAAATTTCTGTTGAACTGTTGTTCATCACATTTCTTAAATGTGTGGAATGCAAAATGTAAAATATCATTCCAGAAAAAGCACAAAGAGGGGCGCCTGGGTGGCGCAGTCGGTTAAGCGTCCGACTTCAGCCAGGTCACGATCTCGCGGTCCGTGAGTTCGAGCCCCGCGTCAGGCTCTGGGCTGATGGCTCAGAGCCTGGAGCCTGTTTCCGATTCTGTGTCTCCCTCTCTCTCTTCCCCTCCCCCGTTCATGCTCTGTCTCTCTCTGTCCCAAAAAAAATAAATAAACGTTGAAAAAAAAAATTAAAAAAAAAAAAAAAAGAAAAAGCACAAAGAAATCACAGGCAGGTTACAAGACCTGATGTCAGAGACATGTGAGCTGAACCAATGCCCTCACCCCAACTAGCCCAATGCTTGGCTGAAGGCATCTTCAGAAACTGCAAGTTTTACTATCATGTGAGGTCTGAATCGAGCATCGAGCAGAAGGCTCAACCTCGGAAGGTATCCAGTCACAGTTGGCCTCTTGTCAGAGTTTTCCAGGATACAAAGTCTTGTCCTAGAGCCTCTCTATACCTGTGGCACCTTGACAGGTAACCACCTAATTCATAATTTACACTCTGGGGTACTAGGCAAGGTACAATACCCCCCACCCCCCCAGATTCCAGTCTTCCATGAACAGATTTATTTCTAATGTGCTTTAAGGTAGGCCAGCACTGTTCAATCGAACTTTCTGGGATGGTGGAAATGTTCTATGTCTGCACTGTCCATACATAGCCTCTGGCCACATGTTATTTAGCACTTGAAATGTGGCTAGTTTGACTGGGAAGTGCATTTTAAATTTTATCTAAACTTAATTAATTTGCATTTCAATAGCAACATGTGGCTAGTGGCTACCGTGTTAGACACAGGGCAGAAGCACACCCCAAAATATGATAAAATGGAATAATTAGCAATATTTATTTTTAATGTCAAAGAGAAGCCTGGTACTGTGGAGTCCCCCATTTAAATGGCCATTTTTCTGGGTGGCCATGTCTGTCCGTGACTTTCACTGACTGCTACCCAATGTGTCTTCAGGGAAACATGTAAATTTGGTGTTAAGTGTAGAGTTCCCTTGTCCTCTTTTTCAGCCTCCAGGTCAGACTAACATGTAGGGCTGTTTTCTCCTCCAGACAATAGGCATTGCCTCCCAAAGCTGGATCCTTTCGTTCCGTAAAAGCGAGAAGCTGGAGCCTTTCCAAAGAATAAAAGCTTTCCTTGAAGACTCTGCCTAGGAATGACAGCATTAGTGGTTTGAATACATTAAAGGCCGGATCACTCTATGCCCACTCCAGGCGGATCACATATATACATATTTTTAATTCCTTGCCCTTGGTCAACCAACATAAGGGAATTGGGACTGAAATCCCATGTGAGCCTCCTTGGAATTTAAAGCCCACTTTGCTAAGACAGGATTAGGCAAGATAAAGGAAAAAGCAAGAAAATGAACACAAACACAATTAGACTAGACCAGCCCTCGAGTCAAGTCATGTGTAATTTCCAATACAAGAAGATTTAATTATGCCATCATGACCAAAATCACTTATTAAGTGCCCATTTATATGTGATGCTGGACCGGGAAGATATACAGAGAAAGTCCGCCTCAGTCTCAGCCCACTAGACAGACAATAATGAAACAGAGAGATATTCAGGATGGGAATTAAATGCATTAATGAATATTTACATTCAGTGCAAATGTAGCCCCCACAGAGCAGGCTTGAAACTCAAAAGACTAAAGAACAAAGCTCTGAACTGTTCTGTTGGATGCAGAAGGTGGGGGAGGAGGCTGTTTGGATCTCTTGTTCTCTTTGCCATGTGCATGAACGTGCTGTTTGTCCTTTGGGAAAGGTGTGTGTGTGTGTGTGTGTGTGTGTGTGTGTGTGTGTGCGTGTGGCGCAGGGGGCAGGTTCAGGATTTCTGCAGCCTGGAAGCTGTTCTCTTCCTGCTCCAAACCAGAGAGACACAGCGAACCACCACCTCTCCCTGCAGCATGCACTAATATAGGTCACAGAAGGTGAGTGGCTGAGAGAGAGAGAGAGAGAGAGAGAGAGAGAGAGAGAGAGAGAGAGAACAAATGAGAACTCCAGCAAGCCACACAGCAGTAGAACTCCACTCAACACACAACACCGGGAATCCCTCTAGACTAGGGGTGAAACAGGGATCTTCTTCCCCAAGGCGATGGAGGTGAGAGGGACAAACTAGGCTTGGGGAAAACCCAGGGAAGAGGCACCAGAGCTGGTAATCCAGAAACTGCGAAGACGGGGTGGGGGGGAGAAAATAAGGAAGAAAAGGAGACATTTGGGGGCAATTTCTTAAAAGTCACAGTTTTTCAAAGTGTGTTTTTAGGATGGCACATGCTGAGGTGGCTTGGCTAACTTGGAAAAGTTCGATGGTTTCAGTGAGCTAATGACAACCAGCGGCTTGGTCAGTTAGGAACGGGCAGTTCCAGCATGGCGCAGAGAGCTGTGCAACAGTCAGTTAGGAGCCTAAGAGTTTTGAGATCATCCATATCCAAACTGAGGTGGCATCCTTGAAAGATTAGGAAAAGCGTGAGGATTCTCTAAGTGTGATGGCTCTGATGTGAAGAAATGGCAGGAAAGAGATGTGATGAATTGACCTTTTCAAGTACCGTGCCTGGGTGGCTCAGTCGATTGGGTGTCTGACTCTTGGTTTTGACTCAGGTCATGATCTCGCGGTTCATGAGTTCGAGCCCCATATCGAGCTCCACACTGGAGCCCCTTGTGTAGAAGAGCTATCGTATTAACTGTAAGAATTCAGCTGGTCTGTTTGTGGTTCAGTCTCCACACGTGGTATACACTGGACCAGTGCCTTGCTCATGTTGCTCTGTTATTCATGTTGCTAAATAGTTTATCGTATCCCTCGCCTCATGTAATGCAGAAACTCTTCTTTCTAGAGCACGCTGAAGTAAATCCCAGAGCACGCTCCAGCTACCTGTCATCCCAAATTCCTCTATCTGTCTGCCTTGGGCTTCTGCTCTGAGTGGACGTGGAGCCCATTCTGCCTCATGGTAGGAAGATAGCTCCTGCTAGTTATTATAGTTACAGCTGTTATTTATTGCTAACATTTATTGACTTCTTACTGTGTACTGCGGCTATACATGTATTCTTTCCTTTAATTTCCAGTAACTTCATAGGGGAAGTACTATTATCCACATCTTATAGGTGTGGAAACAGATTGGGAGATGGATGGAATAGTGGCCCTCCACCCCAAAATGCGTGTCCACCCAGAACTTCAGAATGTGACTTTGTTCGGAAATAGGGTCTTTGTAGACGTAATGAGTTAAGATGTGGTCGTGTAAGAGTAGGGTGGGCCCCTAGCACAATGATGGGTGT
Organism: Lynx rufus; assembly: GCF_022079265.1. NCBI lineage: Eukaryota > Metazoa > Chordata > Mammalia > Carnivora > Felidae > Lynx > Lynx rufus. Next base: position 37,114,967 of record NW_025814828.1, read on the forward strand.
CATTGTAAGAAGAGGAGAAGGCACACGGTGATACAGAGAGAAGAACCCATGTGAAGGCGGTGAAAAGATGGGGATAATACAGCAACCATCACCGTAAGCCAGGAAAGAGACATGGGACCCATTTCTTCCTGAGAGCTTCCAGAAGGAAGCAACCCTGTGGACCCATTGCTCTAGGACTTCTGGCCCCCTGAACTATGAGAGAAGACATTTCTGTCATTTTAAGTCACCCAGTGTGTGGTAATTTCTTACGGCAGCCCTAGGAAATGAATACAGAGGTGTTAAGTACCTTGTCCCAGATCACACTGTTAGTAAAGATCCCACTGTAGAAGCCAGGGTTTGAAACAAGATCTGTCTGATTCCAGAGCCACCATACTGAACACATATACTCTCCTTTTTCTCCATAGTACAACATCAAAACACTTCCACACTCCCCAGAAATTATCCCCTCTGTGTCATACTGAGGATGCATTAAACATTCTCCTTGGCCCTGGAAACCTGGGTTCTGTTACTTGACCATTTCATACCTACTTTCTGTGAGCTACACCAGTTTCTCTGGTTAAAAACAGGTATAGGCAAAAAAAAAAAAAAAAAACCCACACACACACAAAACAACAAAAACAAAACAAAAGCAGGTATAGGTACAGGTGTACATGTAAATACAGATATAAATAGATATAAATAAAATTCAGCATAAGGAAGGTTTTCACTCCTATTTGCCTTGGTTTCCCAGATACATGGCGTGGTGTTCTCCATATCTAACAAAAGTTCAACAATGTCTGTTAATTAATTAGGAAAGAAAGAATGGACATCTTCTCTTGAGGGCCTCGTAATCTCATTTCAACGATTAAATAAATCTCTAATCCCAAATCTGTGCACCTAGTTAAATAAAGTGAGGAAAACTTGGAAATTAATTTCTTTAATATGTAGCGATTAAGAGCACGGGCTTTGAATCACTGGTCATGGGCTCACTCACCTCTCCACCACTGCCTAGCTGTGTGTCATCGGGCAAGTTGATTTATCTCTCCAAGCTTCCTTGTCGTTGTTTTCAAAATGATGGGAACACTAGCCACTGTATAGGTTTCATTACTATTAAATGTGCTAATGAGTGGAACACACTTTACATGGTACCTGGCTCATACAAAGTGATCAGGCATGGTGGTTCTTGGAGCTGTAGATGTACATAAATATACAGCATGTGCATCGCTAGGATTTTAATGCTATTATCACATGAAGATATAGAGAGCAACATATATCTTAATTGCTACTAAAGTTGGATTCAGTCAGTTGCAATGGACCGTTTGGTTTTCTGCCTCTAAAGTCCTCTGTTAACAGATCCCTGTAGGTCACACTAAATGTAGCTAATTCAGACAGGAAGCCCCAGAATGGCAATGGCTGCTAAGATATTGGTGCACTGAGTGAGCAGGGGAGGTAAGCAGCCCCCTGCCCCCAGGAACCTGGTTGTCTTCATTCACTACCTGGACACCTATGGCTGTCCCATGCCTTGTGCTATCAAGGTACCTGTGGATAGTAGATGCTATTTCAATGTGTCTGTGCCTTTAACTGAATTCTTATTAATACCAGCCTCTCAGAAAGCTGTTGGTTGGAAATTGCTGGCAATTACATATCTAAAAATTTCTCGGTAGCAAAGAGCTGGGTAATATCACTTAATTGGAAGATACCAGTGATCTGGCTGCAACTGTGTTTGCAGAACGTCTGGCATCTCTACCATTTCTGAGCCTTCTAGATTAAGCAAATGGCTGAAATTCTGATCCTCTGCATGCAAACTCCCTGGTCAGCCGGTTACTCTGATGCAGGCCCAGATAAATCTCCAGAGCTCTGTTTCCCTTCCTGCAAAATAACATTCTTCTTCCTCACCTCTCATTTTTCTTGCTGAGTGGAGAAAGTGATATCTTTATGACCCTTAGAGGCAATGCATGATTTAGAATGGCTAAGTAAAGAGAGCCGTAAACAATGGTTGGGATGCAGAACGCTCACCACCTTCTAATTTATTTCCTCTCCATCTGACTTCAGACGGGAAAGGAAAAGTTGCCGTTTATTTGCAAGAACAATATTTTTATGGCTCAGCTTTATCAAGCTAGGTTCTGAGTCTGTTTAACATAAATTTCTCAGAGTTAAATGCCAATTGCATCGAAATGCTCTAAGGCCAAGGTATAAATGAGGTAAAAGTGGGGCAGGGCAAGAATTTCAGCAAAATCATCCGTACAGTACCGTCTGTGGAGGTTTTGGGTCCAGCTGGGCCAAACATATGCCGAGGAAGGTGAATAGGCCCTCTCCCCCTGTTCCTCAGACTCTGGCAAGAGGGGCTATGTTGACCCTGCAGTGTCTTTATATTATGAAATGTTTCCTACTTCTTCTCCTCCTTCTTGCCAGTTATCATTCATGTCTAGCCTGCTGTGTTGATCTGGATCATCCTCTACCATTCCCCAAAGCGGATCCTGAGATGGGGATGATTTGGGGGCAGCTTATTTGGGAGGGGACCCCAGGAAATGCCGTGAGGGAGAAAGAGGAAGTGAGACATCGAGCAGAGGATACCAATAAACGGGGTGCAAATGAACAGGTTAGTTCTGTGGGCAGCGGGGGCAAATTCCCACTGAGGAGCTTCTAAGAGACTGTGTGGAAGGTGTCTGAGAATCGAGAGGCAAGGAATGGGGGGCATTTATCCGCTAACTCCCATCTCTCTTTGGTTGATGGCTGCTCCCAGGGGATGTTAATTCCTGGCCACTTCTGGCCTGTCCTGCAGTTGGGGCTGTGCTGCAGGACAGGCCCGAAGTGGCCAGGAATTAACACCCCCTTGGGAGCAGCCGTCAACCAAAGAGAGATGGGAGCTGGCAGATAGGCAGAGTCGCAGATGCTGGCTGTAGAAAGTCCCTGGAGGTGTGCGGTGACAATAAGGAAACCGTGCACTGAAGCTGCAGGTGACTTCCCAGGTGGGTCAAGGCAATATGGACGGGGAACCAACAGCGGATGGAACACCTAATATCTGCCTCCTTCATCTCTGCTCAATCCTATCTCTAACCCTAACCCCAAGCCCACTGCCCTTGCCTCTCAAATCTCATCCCAATTAGTTCGGCTCCACCCGGCAAGAAACACTTGCTATGGTCCCACACCAGCCCCAACTCACATATTTAAGCTCACATGTTCTGTTTTGTTTTTAATTGTTTAAGCTTAGTTATTTTGAGAGAGAGAAAGAGAGGGTGAATGAGCAGGGGAGGGGCAGAGAGAGGGAGAGAAAGAATCCCAAGCAGGGATTGGTGCAGACAGTTGCAGAGCCCAACATGGGGCTCAAATCCACGAACCCGCGAGATCATGACCTGAGCCGAAATCAAGAACCGGATGGCTTAACCAACTGAGCCATCCAGGCACCCCTACGGTCACATGTTTAAATTCTCTGCCTGGTCTCTGGAGACATTTTTTTGGGGGATCCCCGGAATAATTAAAGTGGGGATAAGAATGATAGTGGATAAGGTTTGGGGGAAGTGAGAAGTAATTGCTGACTGTGGGTAAGAAACTGAAACTAGGAGTGGAGATCGGGGACAAATCATGAGGCTTCAGAAACCTTGCTAAGGAGAAGGTGGCCGCATCACCTTACAGTTGTCAACTGGGTATCAGGGGTGGGCTGATTAAACATTTTGGACAGAGACAGAGAAACTGCTGTGAGCTCTCCATGGGGAACCTTTCCGTTTGGAAGTTTCTCGCTCTCAGGACTCATCTGCTGTCTAGCAAATAACGCTGACAGCATTTAGATACTGTGCATTCAACGGGACATTTTATTTTCTGCCTTTTCGTATTTGTTTTCATTGTTGAAATAACAAGCTTTGAAAATATCATCGATGTCAGAGACATATGCCTTGACCTTCACCACTGGTTCCTGGCAACCTACAGGGAAAGCAGACGGTACAGTGAGCAAGGGCTCCATCCAAAGCAGGATTTTAATTTATCCTTTCTGGAACTGGATGCCATGAAAGGTAGGAGGAGGTGTGATTACTGCTTAGTGAGTTTTACCACATACATCTTCTTGGCGGTCAAGCAAAAATAATCACCACCGAGAACATGTAAGATAATAAACCATGAAAAACAATAATGTAATGAAATACACTTTTCCCACTAATTCTCCAGCACTAGTTTCTTCTTCACTGTGGTTGAGTAGGAGAGTGGTTTTTAGGAGGCTGCTTTGTTTACTCTTTAAATAAATGTTGGGCCGCCTGGGTGGCTCAGTCTGTTAAGCCTCCCACTCTTGGTTTCAGCTCAGGTCATGGTCTCATGGTTCATGGGTTCGAGCCCTGCATCGGGCTCTGCACTGACAGTGCAGAGCCTGCTTGGGATTCTCTCTCCCTCTCTCTGCCCTTTCCCTGCTTATGTGTGCGTGCTCTCTCTCTCTTTCTCTGTCAAAAGAAATAAACAAAAAAATGTTTATTGAGCACCTACTGTGCACAAAAGATTATTCTAGGCCGTATCCTAGACAGCATTACAAGGCCAAGAATAAAAAGAGACAAATGACATTACAAGGAAAAGGGTGAGAACAGACTCGTGTTTCTCTCTTCCTTTGTCTTGTGCTGATTCTTTTTTTTCATTGATCTCAAAGGATATACTGGTAACTTGACAGCTTGTGATGTTCCTCCTAATCCCCTTGTTATTTCTGTGGCAAAGAAGGTCTTAGAACTTGTACTGAGTGGAGAGTCGGGGGGAGCCTCCTCCCCAGTAACATTCCCCTAAGGCCTGGGGGTGAGGGCAGCTGAATGAGAAAATACCACTTTCGTCCAGGAAGCATTTGAATTGATTTTGGTGCGCCCACACCTACTTCAGTAATACACCATTCTCTAGAGCGCAGACTTTCGGGAAAGTCAACTGCAGTGAATACCAGGACGTGCTGATCCCCCTTCAGGAACAAGCACTTAACTCCCCCACCTGCTAAAGTGCTGCCTGCAGGCGGCCTTCAGGTGTTAGCCCTTTGGAGACTGCCTCAGCTGAAGAGAACTGCCCGGCCCAAGATCTTGCCGGGGTAAGTCTGCATCCTATGACCAGCTGACCAGTGCAGATACGAGGGCTCAACCCCCTTGTCGTAACTTGACACAATGCTGAGGGCCATCTCGGCCTCCAGCACAGCCGAACTCCTGCCTGCTCTAGCTTCTCTCTCCTGCCCTTCACAGGGACAAACCCCCAAGACACTCCTAATAAATGTCTCGGCATGCTAATCTCCATCTCAAAATTTGCTTTCCAGAAACCCAAACTATGACATGAACCCTCCAGAACAGAACGTAGGCTAAACTCAGAAGTAGCTAGGAGTGGGACATGAGAAATGACCATAATTATCATGAGCCTCTTACATAAAAGGCCGGGGGGGTGGGGCATGGAAAGCAACAATAGGCATAGAGGTCGGTGAGCGAAGTAGTCTTTGTTCCTGTGTGCACTTGGGGAACACCTGTGTTACGCACATGAGTGGGTGTGAGGCTGTGTGTATGCTGTTAATGATTTCCTCTCCGCACTGGAATGACAGTTGGCTGGTAGAGATGGAGGTAGGGATGGGTATGACTATAGCACTTGGCTGGAGGATTGTCTGTAGCTGTTTGCAAGCAGAGAGGCTCCAAAAACCCGATGGCTCTGTGGATGCTGCATGTGCCTTTCTGGCTGGTGTATTTGTCAGTTTTGAGCATTGCACATGCATTCCACTGTCTTTGGCAGATGGCATTGGGAAATGCCTATCAAACCTCTGGCTTATTTGAGAACATGGAGGGTTCCTAAATGGAACGGAGGAAAGAACAGAAGGGAAAGAATTGCTTCTAAGAATATTAAAGGGCAAGGGGACCTAGAAGTCCAACTCAATAATGTGGGCAGGCACCTACTATGTCAGTAACTGCTTCAAAGCCAGTATCAGAGAGTACGTGATGGAATCTGGGCAGGAAGGTTCAGCACATGTGACAGGGAATGAGAACATGCTGTTGAAAAAATAGAGGCCGCCTCCGATTTATTCATCTCTGCATCACTAATGCTTAGCTCCATGTCTGGTATGTAGCTGGCGCTAATCACGTGTTTACAGCAGGAATGAACACACTGAGGTGATGCGTGAGTGAAAGCATATAAGGGCTGCAGGGGAGGAAAAGAACAGATAGTTGGGGTTGACTTAGGAAGGCTTCGTGGGGTTTGAGATGGGCATAGGTGGGAGTGATATTTGGCATGGTACAAAACTGTATCCTAGATGGAAGGAGCAGTAGAGGTACAGGTAGAGAGGCTGGACTTTCAGAGTAGAAAATGAGAAAGGTCTATCGGAGGACAAGTTCTGAGCTGGCGACCAAGGAAAGAGAAGGGTCTAAAGGTTGGGTGAGGCCAGCTGGGGCACCTGGGTGGCTCAGTCAGTTGGGTATCTGACTCTTGGTTTTGGCTCACGTCATGATCTCATAGTTTGTTGGTTTGAGCCCCACATGTGGCTTCAGATTCTGTATCTCCCTCTTTCTCTCACTCTCTTTCTCTGCTCCTCCCCTGCTCATGCTCTCTCTCCGTCTCTTTCAAAATAAATAAGTAAAACTTAAAAAAATATTAAGGTTAGGTGGGACCAGTTAATGGGGGTCGTTGAGGGCTCCATCTGGCTTTGATCTGATGATCAGGGAAGACCCATCCAGAGCTCTTAAAGAGAGGACACAAGGTGGTGTTTTATAAAGGTAGGTATCTTTATTTTGCTTTGCAGGACTGGTGTTCTCTAGTTATCATTCTTGTCACCATCACTATCACCACCAAAGAGATGTCTTCAGCTACTATTCGATACTCAAACCATAAAAAACAAGAGTCAAATTCCCCATGACATTTGGTGAATTGACCACATGCATGTACTTCCTCCTTCTCCCAACACCAAAGTTATAGAAATGGAATAAAAACTCACTGCAATAAAGAGAATGATAGAGAGGGCTGGGAGCAGGTGAGATAGTTCAAAAAACTTCTGGAAGGTAGAAAATATAGGCAAGAGTTCACACTAATGAAGCAGGTAAAGGATGCCATAGAGCCCAAGCATGCATGGAGGGGCTACAATTAAGGGGGGAGGGCACAGCCTGTTTTGGAGAATTGCAGACGTAATGAAGGGGGACAAGGGGGAGACAGTGAGGATTCATTGGCAGTCTGAATATGAAACAGAAAACTCACCCACTCATGTCTACAACTCCAAGCAAAAAATAAGAGATGTCTTCTCAAAATAAATCGAATGTTGCCAGGTAAAAATTTTCTACATCCTGGCATTTAATAGCTACACAGTGTAATGGCAGAGGTGACAGGACAGCAAAAATATCCAAATATGCAGGACTCCCATCCTTCATCCCCTCCCCTCCACCTCCAGCAAGCATTTAAGGAAAACCTCTTGCAGAGGCAAGAGATAATTGGGGGAGGAAAGAAGAGAGTTTGAAATCCAGGAGGAGTAAAGTAAATATTGTATTGATGAAACAAGGGCAGGACACCACGAAAAGGTGAAAACTTGAGAACAAGGAAGTATACTTAGAAATTTAAAATATTATGGCTGAAATAAAACATGTGGAAAAGAATTAGAAGATGATGTAAAGAAAATCATTCAAAAAGTAGAATTAAAAGAAAAGACAAATATATAGGCTGGAACTCTTAGATAGGAGCTGCCCATCCACAGGTAGAATATCTTCTTCCTCAGGGAAACTCCAGTTCTGCTCTTTAGGCCTTTCAGCTGATTACATCAGGCCCACCCACACTGTGGAGATGAACTCCTTTACTTGAAGTCAACTGATTGTAAATGTTAACCATGTCAATAAAATACCTTCATGGCAACACCCAGATCAGCATTTGATCGAATAAGTGAGCACTGTAACTTAGCCAAGTTGATTCAAAAAAATTGACCATCACAGATGAAAACTATCACCACTACAACAAAAGAAGATCCATTCAGGAGGTCCAACATCTGCCTGATTAGGAGTTTCAGAAGGAGAAGATAGAGAAAAAGAGAGGGGAAGTTACCAAACCAACAAGGTGGAAAGTAAAACTGATTCCCAAACTGCAGATCGGGAACATGATATCCACATTCAAAATGCCTGTTGTGTGTCCGGCATAAGGGATATACAAACAAAGAGAACGGTGATCTAAAGAAATCACCAAGGATAAAGTTAGAGTCTTAAACATTTTCAGAGAGTAAAAAAAAATCACTGCCTACAGGAAACGAGAATCACACTGGTATCAAACTTTTCATTGTCAATACTGGACACCAAAGGATAGGGAGCATTGCCTTAGAAGGGATGACAGATCGTAATTTTCAACTTGTAGCTTTCTACACAGTCAGATGCAATCTCCCCTCAAACATGATGGTAAAATACACTTTCAGAAATGTCCAAGAACTTGGTCTTCCACACATCTTATCTTAGGATATTACTTGAGGATGTGTTGTGGCAAATCAAGGGTGTAACCAAGGAAAGACGTGGGATCTGGGAAATGGTGACACCCTGGGGCAGCAGGGAAGGGACATCCCAGGATGACAGCCATACATCGCCCCCTGAGGAGGATGGAGGACTGAGGGAGGGAGGTTTCCTTAAAACATACACACACACACACAGCAACACACCACGATAGGTTGGGGGGTTTAATCATTTGGGAGAGAGATATCTCAAAGGGGACGGGGAGAGACTGTTATCAGTATAATTTGGTTTGGCCACGTACTGTATGCTTTCATTTATATGAAGTGTCCTGCATAGGCAAATCCATAGAGACAGAAAGTAGAGTAGTGGTTGCCAGGGGTGGAGTGGGGTGGAGTAGGGTGTGTGGGGAGGGGGATGGGGGTGATGGCTAAGGGGTACATGGTTTGTTTTGGGGGTGGAAAAATGTTCTGAAACTGGTGGTGGAGTCACACCTATGCGAATTCACTAAAAGCCATCAGATTGTATGCTTAGATGAGTGATTTGTGTGTACATTATATCTCAGTGAAGCCGTTGAGTAAAAAAAGAGAGGCACCTGGATGGCTCAGTCTGTTAAGTGACCAGCTCTTGATTTTGGCTCAGGTCGTGATCTCACGGTTCATGGGTTTGAGCCCCGCGTCTAGCTCTGCACTGGCAGCAGGGAGCCTGCTCGGGATTCTCTCTCTTTCATTCTGTCTCTCTCTCTGCCCCTCCCTCCCTCCCTCTCTCTCTCTCTCTCTCTCTCTCTCAAAAACAAATAAACTTTAAAAAAAATTCATGAAGGGGCGCCTAGGTGGTTCAGTCAGTTCAGCATCTGACTTTGGCTCAGGTCATGATCTCACAGCTCATGAGTTCGAGCCCCATATCCGGCTCTGTGCTGACAGCTTGGAGCCTGAAGCCTCCTTCAGAGTCTGTGTCTCCCTCTCTCTGCCCCTCCCCCACTCATGCTCTGTCTCTCTCTTTCTCTCAATAATGAATAAACATTTAAAAAATTTAAAAAAAAAACTCATGAAGATTAACTGGAAGCTCCTCAAGGGAAATTCATGCCGTTATCTTGCCAGCCTGGCGCAGTATTTACAAAGGGCACTCTACCATACGCTGGCCATCTTCCGTTCTTCTCTGAGCTTCTATCAGCCACTTTCCTAGGCTGCTCCCAGCAGCTCTGCTCCTCGGCTGAACTCTCCCATCTCACACCCAGCCTTTTCCCCATGGTTGGACTTTGGTGCCTTGTCCCTTCCCCCGCTACCGATCAGACTGGCACCACTATTTCCCTTATTTCCACCAGTCTCAATACCGCTCACCCACCTCCTGCCTCAGTCTGCCAGGCAATTTCTAGCACATCATGAAATTAGCCTCCCTCAAACCCATGCTGGTAAATCTCTTCTACAAAATAACGTCCTCCATGCTCAACTCGGGAGATGCTAGGACTATCCCTGCCAGAGATGCTTGGAGAGAGGGGTTCCCCCACTGGGACAGAGATTGGATTCAGAATGACCAGTGCTTCTCAAAATTTAAAGTGCGCACAAATCAACGGAATCAGCTGGGGATCTCGTTAAAAGGCAGATACTGATTCAGCAGCTCTGGGGCCTGAGGTTGTACATGCCCAACAAGATCCCCAGTGGTGTTCCAGCTGCTGGTCCTGGGACCCCACTTTGAGGATCAAGGAGATAGACCGTCTCTGAGGTCCATTTCATCTCTGACTTCTCATCTTATACCTGACGAAACTGATAGGGATCCCAGCTACATTTCATCTGACTCTGCTAATGCAGCTCATGAACACGAGCTCTCTCTGGAGGTCCTGCCAGCATAAGTTACAACTTAACAGAAAGGAAAATGGCTTTTCTTTTAGGCAAGATAACCTTGCTAGCATTGAGAAGCTATGGACCAAATACGGAGCATAAACTATGATTATAATACTATAGAATCTTCTTTATCCCATGGAAGTTGATTAATTTCAGGGGAATGTTTCTATTTGACTGATATTTAAGCATCATTTGTGAATGAATGGCATATAAATCATTTTTAGGATCTGGCAGACTGGGCCGGGACGAAGAGAATACACCATGATCATTTTTAACTCAACCACAGATTCACAACCCTAGAAATTCAAGAGGGTAAAACCTATAGATTTCCAGGTTACACTTCACACTAATTATTATCATCATTGTTGTTATTACTTTTATTATTTTAAATCAGAGTAATTCATGAAAATAATTGAAAAACTCAATTTGTACAGAAAAGTGTGTGTCATAAAAGGCTATCATTACTGATATCACCCCTTCCCAATTGCATCTACTTTTAAATGACTTTGCCCCTTCCTTTTTTGTAGTTACTTCCACATCGCTAAAGACAATAGATATTCTACAATTTCTTGATTTATCAATTGCGCACATTGTATATTGGCTCCTTGCTATGGGAAACGAGAATTTCACTCCGGTGTTTCTTCTCTCCTCAGCTAACCAATAAATTCATCTCTCTTGTTTGGTTCCATTATTAGTTACCTCTGTGGCTTTAAGTAATGTATTTTAATCTCTCTTTTATCAGCTAGAGAAGAAGTAAAGTATCCTTAGTTCTTCGCTTTTTAAGGTGAGGATCGTAGGGATGCTACCCTTTCTCAACTCCTTCTCCAATGCCTACCTCCTGAATTTTGCCACCATATACTTATTTACATTTAGTCTTGCATTTGAAGGTTGATGACAACGATAAATACACAATTCAAATAAACAAATCTTTGTTTTTTTCTGTGGGGTTGTTCCACAAGTGGAAAATCAACAATGTTTACATTACCGTGGCTACGTAAACATTGTTCATCGGCAGCAAAAATGTATATGGTATCTCCTTTCTCCAAAACGATTTCTTGAAACTTCGAATTGTTTTCATATTGCACTAACAAATTAGGCCCTCAACTTACAGAGATATTCTTAGTTGAAGAGTGCTTATTTTATGAGTTAAAAGTGTCAGAAAATTCTCAGGTCTTTTTTCTGACCTTAACATGTTTGTGGGGCCTGTTTTAATTTTGTTCAGGCCCTGACTCATCCTTGTCTCTGGTTCTTAGTGAAGGCCGAGCTCAGGTTGTTCCAAGACACACGATAAGAAGGAACATCTGGTTCTTCAAAACTCGCTCTGCAGTAAAAGACCAACAAACCTTTGATTATTATTCAGAAGCCGAAAGGTCAAGATTCCCTTCCCTTACTTGCATTAGTATTTTTTTAATTGAAGTATATTTGGTATAGAATATCCTATAAGTTTCAGATGTGCGTCATAGTGATTTGATATTTTTGTACATTATAAAGTGATCCTCATGATAAGCCTAGTTACCATCTGTCACCATACAAAGTCATTACAATATTATTGACTATATTCCCGATGCTGTACCTTTCTTAAACTGCACGTTATTACCCAATAGTGGGTCGTGAAATGAATTTACTGGGTCACAACTAACAGTTCTAAAAAGTGAAGTAGAATAGAATAGGCAGACTTCATTACCTATAGTAACGTTTAGGCATTGTTTAAATAATATGTGTGTGTTCTGGTTGCATGTGAAATACAGATTTTACTTCTTTTAGTGTTGGTTGCTATTGAAAAAGCTTCAAAGATTCTGTCTTGTGTGCTGAATTGATCTCCTTTTGGACTAATTTCCAGTCTGGGAGTTGCCCTCCTTAACTCTGTGGTTTAAGGAGCTGGGACCACACCTTCAGTGTGTCTAATGGAGCTCCGGGCTCTGCTGCCCCTCTTCTCTGAGATGTATTTTCCCAAGAGGGTTACTGGCTCAAGTTCCTCTTGGATTTTTAGACCCCCAATTCCAATGGGACTCCTGGTGGGAAACTGGTTGTCTCCGTCAGGCACTGTGCCTTGGCATGTTGAAAACCAGAACAGATGATTCCTTTTTTTTCTTTTATTTAAAAGTTTATTTATTTATTTTTGAGAGACACAGAAATAGAGAGAGCAAGCCGGGGGGGGGGGGGAGCAGAGAGAGAGGGAGAGAGAGAATTCCAAGCAGGCTCCATAGTGTCAACATAGAGCCCAACCTGGAGCTCAAAACCACAAATAAACGCTGAGGTCATGATCAGGACCGAAATCAAGATTTGGGTGCTTCACCTACTGAGCCACCCAGGTGTCTCTGAGCAGACCATTTCTTGAGAAATTATCTTTGGGAATAACCATGAAATAAAATGAATAATAATACTAGGTAGAAAAGAAATGTAGACAGGGAACATTTTCTTTGATTTAACATTTGATATCTCATGCCAATAAAAAAATTAATAAAATAAATTTACAGTACAAAACAAAGCCAAAGGTATCAGATTAACACTTTTAGATGACATTGCTGTCATTTTTGAAAACAAACAAACAAAAAAAACAACAAAAAAGGGAAAACGCCATGGAGAAATACTTCCAAAGGGTGACCACAACTGGGTTCAGAGATTTCATCCATGGAATGACATAATTAAGTAACTCGATTTTTATTCTTTGTCTCTACAGTGCTTTGGTTCTCACTGTTTATTTTGAAATTTTCTTTTTTTTAAGCTTATTTATTTATTCGAGAGAGGGAGAGAGAGAGAGCAAGTGCATGCCACGTTTACTCCTGCAAGTGGGGGAGAAGCAGAGAGAGACAGGGAGAGAGAGAATCCCAAACAGGCTCTGTGCGGCCAGCACGGAGCCCAACGTGAGGCTTGAGCCCACGAAACTCATGACCTGAGTCAAAACCAAGAGTCAGACATTTAACCGACTGAGCCATCCAGGTGCCCCTTAAATCTGTTGTTTAATTGTGAGGATGTGCAACACCACGGGGGTTGGAGACAGGAACGGCATTCAGTGTGAACCCGGGCGATTCAAAACTGAATTTTCTCCAGAAATGAACCCATGTAGCTTGGTCAGCATGTGTCAGGGCTAACTCCAGAACTGTGAATTCCCTCAATTCACTTCCTTGTGGAATACTGTGTTGATTGAAGAATAACCACTAAAAAGTGCCACGGTGAAGCTTCCATGTATATTACAGTATGAAACCGTAAAAGTAACAGCGCCAAAAGATTGTTTGGAGGAGGAGTATTTTATCACTGACTTGTATAGACATGCCACCGCATGGTGAAAACAAAGCCGACCCCAGTAGCTAGTGTTATTATTGTTTTAAAATTATCCGTACACAGCGCACTGCTTATAGCCTGCACCTGGGACTGACCGTTCCTGCTCCCCCACTTGTGGTACACCCAATTTCAGAAACAAAAGTTGTGCCCACTCTTTCACAAGGTTTTTTTGCTGATTTGTTTAGGGCCCTTCAGTAACATTAGGGAAATAAATGTGTAAGGCACAACCCAGTGATTCTTGCTCACAACTAGCCCCTCATTTTCCTTTGCTGGGCTCTAAGCCAGGGAACAGGTTTCTGGACTTTTCTTGGCTCTGAGGGAGCACTCCCAGTGCGTGTGTGTGTGTGTGTGTGTGTGTGTGTGTGTGTGTGTGTTTAGCAAGTTGCTGGGGAAAGAGGGTAAGTGTTGGGTGGAATGAAGAAATCACAAGACAACAGATTTCACTACACAGTGTACCTAGGGTATACGTATATGCTAAGTGGAAGGAAAGCCTTGAGCATTCCCTAATACTCCTAAGATAAATTAAAGTACAATCAAAATTTTGTGGGGGTTTTTTTTGGCTAATATACAGTAGTCCCCTCTTATCTGCATGGAGGTATGTTCCAAGACCCCTGGTGGATGCCTGAAACTGTAGATAGAACCAAACCCTATATATATTGTGTTTTTTTCCTATACACACATACCTGTGATAAAGTTTAATTGATAAATTAGGCACAGTAAGAGATTAACAATAATAATAAACATAGAACAATTATAAAACAATATACAGTAAAACCTGGGATTGTGAGTAGCTTGTTCCATGAGTGTTCTGCAAGACGGGCAAACATTTCTAATAAATTTTAACTTGATAAATGAGCGATGTCTTGCAATACAAGTAGTTCTTGACGCCAAATGTCACATGATCACAACTGAGCCGATGGTTCTTGAAATTCACTTTGACATACCAAGTGCTTTGGATTTGCAAGCATGTTTCCAGAATGAACTATGCTTGCAAACCAAGGTTTTACTGTACTGTAACAAACTTTATGTGAATGTGGTCTCTCTCTCTCTCCAGATATTTTGTTGTGCTGAACGCACCCTTCTTCTTGTGATGATGTGAGATGATAAAATGTCTATGTGATGTCATGAAGCAAGGTGCATGTCACAGGCATTGTGACGTAACGCTAGGCTACTATGGATTTATTGATGATTCCTCAGAAAGAGGATCATCCACTTCCCAACCTCAGCTGACCCCGGGTAGCTGAAATCATGGATAAAGGAGGGCTGCCATACATGCAAGTTCCCATGGCCATCCTCAGGGACTGTCTCTCTGTTTCCCACACCCATCCCCAGTTGTTTTTTTCTCTCAGTTACAGAAAGCAACTCAAAATAAACTTTCCTTCGGATCCTCTAATGAGAGCCACACTTCCATCTGGCCTGCCCTTGTTTTCTTTTTCTTCACCTTTCAAGTACGAGAACATTTGAGACTGACTCAATCTGCCTTCAGCATTATAAATGTGCCTTCCCAGTTTACGTGCTTACCTCTCTCAACAACAAAGGTTTCCTAGCCTTGTATGCATGCGGCTTACCACGGCTTACCATGGCTTACCACGCTAATACCACCCCCCAGCCTAGCCTGGCATTCAGAGCCCAATGGATGGATTTCTTCCAGAGGGAACACAATGCTGAAAATGGAGGAATATCTTGGTGCCAATAAAATGTTCTGAAACCCTAACTCCCTGACTTCAAGCAGCTTTCCCATCTTCTTTTGAACTCAGCATTCTCCAGATAAGAATGAGCCCGGGCTTCTTGATTTCTCCTCTTGTTTTATGCGCACTGTGGCCTGAAATGTGACCCTGGGACTCCCTCTGTCCTTAGGACCAGCTCAGCCTGTGCTTCTCCTTCAGCTTCAAATAGTGAAGAAAGTCCTAAACCCCTTACTTTCTTATTGTCCATGTAATTGGCATAGCTTGCTGCTCGGCAATGGAGATATCCACTTGGGGGTCCTAGGCAGCCAAAGGGAGTATAAGCCTCTTGAGGGCAGAGTCTGTTCATCTCGTGCAGCATATATCCTTGGGCATAATGTATACAGAATAAATTTGCCTCATGAATAAAAAGCTTAAAAATAGAAGGTACGAGAGAGCCGTAAAATGTACTCCCGTGTTAATTTGAGTGTGTGTATGTATGTGAAGTTATCATTTAAAATTCTTCGGGGAGCACCTGGGTGGCTCAGTCGGTTAAGTGTCTGACTTCTGGCTCAGGTCACGATCTCACAGTTTGTTAGTTCGAGCCCTGCATCAGGATCTGTGCTGACAGCTCAGAGCCTGGAGCCTGCTTTAGATTCTGTGTCTCCCTCTCTCTCTCTCTGCCCCTCCCCTGCTTTCTTTCTCTCTCTCTCTCAAAAATAAATAAATATTAAACATTTTTAAAAATCTGTGTATTTGTCATTATAAAGCAAAAGGTTTCAAAACAACAAGAAAAAGATAAACACACCAATAGATAATTTGGGAATGACGTGAACATTTTGTTTTCGTATGTTTCCTGGTTATTTATGTTTCTTCTTGTGTAGAATGTCTGCTGACTATCAATAGCAATAAAGGAAGTACAAGTTTAAACAATAGCAAGAAACCACTTTTTGACCTGCCTAAGTGGCAAAGATTTTTTAAAAATGTGTAATACTACCTACTGTTGGGAAAGGTTCCACGTGGAGTCTAATATACTAAGACACTGTAAGGGCAGAGAATCTTTATGAATGGCAGTTTTCATCAAGAGACTTAAAATGTACATATTCTACAACTTATTTGGAAAGACTGTTTGACAGTATCTTCTGAAGCTGAACATATGCCATCTTTTATGATCTAGCAACTCCATTCCTAGGTACACATCCAAAAGAAATGTGTACATATGTTCACGAAGAGACATGTACTGGAATGTTCATAGAAGCACTATTCATAACAGCCCTAAATCGAAAAGTACTCCAGTGCCCATCAACAGTAGAGTGGGTAATGAGCGGTGGCATATTCACACAATGGAATACCATCCAATAATAAGAATGAATAAATGATTACTAAACCCAACGACAGAGATGCGGTGCACCAACGACATCCTGTTGAGTGATAGGGGCCAGATAAAAAAGAATACATACCGTATGAGTGATTCTGTTTATATGAAGTTAAAAAAACAGCAACACTCATTTATTGTGTTAAAAGTCAGTATAATAGTTACCTTTAGGGTGTTTAGAAACTGGGACAGTGGCTTTGGGGATGCTGGTGCTATTTTTTTGATCTGAGTATTGGTTCTATCAGTGTGTTCATCAAGATACAAATTCATCAAGCAACACACACGTGATTTGTGTGCTTTTCTGGATGGATGTTAAACTTTAATAAAACTAAAGTCTGCATACTCTTTTACCTAGTAATTTCACAACTAGCGTTTTATCCTGCTGAAATAATTGTAGATGTTCACTGAGGATTTATATGCAAGGCTTTTCCTTCAAAATGTTACTTTTAGTAGTGAGAAATTAAAAACTACAGAAATGTCAAATGATAGTGAAATGGTCAAATATATTATGGAACAATATGTACCGCCCTGAAAGGTCATGTTTAGGATGAATACATAATGACATGGGAAAATATGATTTCATGTAAAGTGATAAAAAGCAGGATGCTAAACTGTGTACAGGGAATGATCACAATTTCATTAAGAAATGTATCCACATTTGGGGCACCTGGGTGGCCTAACATTGGTTAAGCATTGACTCTTTTGGCTCAGGTCATGATCACATGGTTTGTGGGATTGAGCCCCTGCATTAGCACAGAGCCTGCTTGGGGTTTTCTCTCTCGCTCCCTCTCACTCTCGCTCTCCCTCTCTCTGCTCCTCCCTCACTTGCACACGCACACGCACAAGGGCACTCTCTCTCTCTCTCTCTCTTTCAAAGTAAATAAGTAAACATTAAAAAAAATGTAGGGGTGCCTGGGTGGCTCAGTTGGTTGAGCATCCAACTTCAGCTCGGGTCATGATCTCACGGTTCATGAGTTCAAGCCCCGAGTCAGGCTCTGCACTGACAGCTCGGAGCCTTGAGCCCGCTTTGGATTCTCTGTCTCCCTCTCTCTCTGCCTCTCCCCCACCCCTGCTCACACTCAGTCAGTCTCTCTCTCTCTCTCTCTCTCAAAAATAAACCTTAAAAATATTAATGACCTGGTGTCATATGAGAAAATATATTTTTTTAAAAATTAAAAAATAAATAAAAGAAATTTATCCAGTTCAATGCCAACACCAATCATTTTGGAGTGGTTGATTTTTCAGGTGGTCTTATTTTCTTCATTATACTTTCTTTAACTTATATTCTAAGTTGTATGCAATAACAATATTATTGCTTTGTAATCAGAAAATGTATTTAAAATTTTTATAAATTCATGATCCAAAGAGGATTCTGCCATCCTCAGTCCATGCTTTCTCACAGCTTATGAAAACAGAAAAGTCAAACAGCCAAACGCCATTCTTGCTGCCTTGGTCCTCAAGCCAATTTTCTCTCTCCAGGCCTCCTGACTCCAACAGAAGTATTCGAAGCCCATGGAAAACCTCACAAATCCTAGAGAGAGTTAAAGAGGTAAGTGAATTCACCTCGTTTCTGAGTAGCAGGTGTGGATCCGTGGTGAAAGATAGGAACTGCTGGAGGAAGGAAGCCAGGTGAGAGGAGTATGATATCTGCTCCTTTCCTAGGCTCGCAGCAAAGTGAGCCCTCTATAGGCTTGGAGGAACCGTCGTTGCAATAGCTGCTTATTTCCTTCGGTCCCTGAAGTTCCAAAGCTGGAGAGTGACAGTGGAGGGCAAACACTGGGTGATATTTTCTGTTTGTGAAGCTCAGTGACAAATTACCTTGTGCACGCATTGGCGGAGATGGTCTGATCTGAACTGCATTGTTGAAGCCAATCGGAGGCAAAGCAGGGTGGCATTTCTTAGACCCGGGCATTGAGACTTTATCAATGGGTCTATATCACAAGCCAAACATTCTACTTGTTAACTGTAATGTAGTCAGTTCATCTTAGATATGATAACTCACGAGGCACCTTGAACATCTGAGTACAGAAGTTTACGGTAATTCACAATCCCTAACAGTTCATTGTATGGTCAGAGGGACGCTGTGGGCAATTATTTGCACAGTGTCCAGAATATTTGTCCACGTCACAATCCCTTTGCCAAATGGAAGGTCTCAACCCAAAGTGTTACAACTGTCAAAACTATTCCTGTTCAAGTGCTCAACATCTGTGATTTTGTTCCTTGCAAACCTTATCATCTTAAATATTATGTGAAAGATATAGCTACATGAGGCAGTAGTCAAGAAGTTGGTAAGAAGGTATAAAACGGGGTGCTCTGTGAGAGCTAAACAAGGAAAATATATACAAGCCTAATATACTTATTTTATAATATTTTCTAAATGTTAAAAATTCTACAAATATAATGTATATTACATTTTATTAAAATATAATAAAAATAAAGCAGTTGGTGAGGACAAAAGAGGAAGGGAAAAAAATACCCTTCCAGCTGACAGCAACATCAGTCTGTCTGCAGGTTGTATCATTCCACTGTGTCAGGAATACAGACGGTTGCTGTTTTTTAAGTTTATTTATTTATTTTGAGAGAGAGAGAGAGAGAAAGTGCCAGTGGAGGAGGGGCAGAGAGAGAGAATCTCAAAAAGGCTCCACACTGTCAGTGCAGAGCCCGACGCAGGGCTCCAACCCACAAACCATGAGATTATGACCTGAGCCGAAATCAAGAGTCAGACACCTAACCGACTGAGCCACCCAGGCACCCCAGCAATACAGAAGGTTTTGAGGCCTGATGCCAACAAATCATATACGTTGCCACCAGCTGCTTTGATGTTTCATGAAGATGGAAACCATGTGGTTTCGGTTGCCACTATATTCCTCACGTATGCGCTTTGTGGCCTGTATTAGTTTCCTATAACTGCTATAACAAATTGTTACAAACTTGGTGTCTTAAAACAGAGGAAATTGATTTACTCACAGTTCTGGAGGTCAAAAGACTGAAATTGGTATCGCTGGGCCTAAGTCAAGGTGTGCATGAAATCAGGACTGCATTCCTTCCAGAGAGAATCCACCATCTTGAAATCCCCCTGTGCTCCATCCTTACATGGCCTTCTCCTCTGTGTATGTAGTCAGATTTCCCTCTGGCTCTCTCTCTCTGTCTTTTTTTAATGTTTATTCATTTTTGAGAGAAAGAGAGAGACAGAGCACGAGCAGGGGAGGGGCAGAGAGAGAGGGAGACACAGAATCCAAAGCAGGCTCCAGGCTCTGAGCTTTCAGCACAGAGCCCAACATGAGGCTCAAACCCACAAATTGTGAGATCATGACCTGAGCCAAAGTCAGACGCTTAACCGACTGAGCCACCCAGGTGCCCCTCTGGCTCTTTCTTATATGGAGACTTGTGATTGCATTTACAGTCCGCCTGGAAGGTCTCCCTATCTCACATTCCCTACCTTAACTCTATCTGCAAACACCCTTGTCCCAAATAAAGTAGCAGTTATAGGATCCAGGAATTATAGCCTGTTATCTTTGGGTGTCCTTATTCAGCCTACTACAGTGCTTAATAAATATTTGTTGAACGACTCTTCAATCCATCTAGAAATTTCATTTATAATGGCAAATTAAATTTGCACTCTGAATTTACAAATCAATCCCTAATGAGTTTTGTCAGCTGAAGGCAGCATCCAGCGTAGAAGCAGCTCAAAGACTTTGAGAAGTCTGGGTTTGCTGAGGAACACCCTGGGCTGTGGAGAGATCACTAAAGTGCCTTGTGAGCACCAACCAGGTTCTGAATTTTACTGAAGATAGCTTTCCTCAAGGAAAGATCTCCTAAACTGAAAACTCTACTTCTACAGCTATATATTGAAAATAAGCAATTTGATAAAATGCTTTAAAGAAACTTTGCTGCTGGCTCAGCATTGCTCAAAAATTAATTTTAAGTGAATTTAAAAAGTCATAGCAACATAAAAATGAAAATGCATGCATGGGGGGCCTGGGTGATTCAGCCGGTTGAGTGTCTGGCTCTTGATTTTGGCTCAGGTCATGAGCTGTGGGATCAAGCCCCATATGGGGCTCTGTGCTGCGTGTGGAGCCTACTTAAGATTCTCTCTCTCTCTCTCTCTCTCTCTCTGTGTGTGTGTGTGTGTGTGTGTGTCTTTCCCACCCCTTCCCCTGCTCACACATGCTCTGTCTCTAAAATAAATTAAAAAAAAAGAAAATACATATATGTACTTTTTGTTTCTTTTAGGGGTTAGCATGAAGTACATTTTTATGTCTACTGGTAGGATCAAACTCCCCGGGCCAAACCCTGCCCTTTGTATATGAGAGTGAACTTCAGAGTGCGATATTGCTGAGCTCTATGTCCTTCTGCTTTCAAACTAGGTAACTGGGCTGTTTTGGTCCCATAAGTCTCCCCTTCCTTCTCTGGTCTGCCTCTGCACTTTTCCTTCTCCCTGATGCTGGGTGGGGACCATGCCACTCACCAATCTGGAGTCTTCTTCCTCAGTGGGTGGCAAGAGTAAGCCGACTGGTTGAATGGCATTCCTTATTACCATACCTTGGATTTCACTGAAGGCCTTCCCTGAGGACTCTGCAGCACTTACACATATATGCTTGTCATGCTGTTTACAATCTTTTGAAGTGACAGAGACAGTGAACATTTATAAGAGACAGAGATGTTGCCGGCCCTCCTCTTAAGTTGACTTAAGTATACTATGTCTGTATCTGGCATTCCATCAACCAGGACTCTCCATTTATGAGCAGATCTGAACATCAAAGTAGGTGGAGATAAAAACCCATGTTATTCATGTAACCCTAAGTTACTTAAGAACCCTGAAGGGGTTTTAGAATTAGCTAGGGAAAACTTTGTTGTATTCATTGTGGTTTTAATAGTCAGTATGGATTTTATCATAGTCAAATCTTTGAGAATTTTTAACCCCCAAATGCCATATCCTATTGCTTGATCAGTGAGAGTGCCAAAGAACTTTGGACCTTTAATAAAATTTGGATGCCCAAGTTCTGCCCCAGATTCACCAAGTCAGGATGTCTTGTAAGGCCTATCATCTATCTGTCTATCTATCTATCTATCTATCTATCTATCTATCTATCATCTGTCTCTATTTCTATATCTCTCTCTGTATGTCATATTTATGTATACATGTATATGGTATTCATTTTAACTTGTTATTAAGGAATTTTTCAAATATACACAAAAGTAGAAAACACAGTATCCCCCATCCACCTTCAACATTTATCAACACTCTGCTGTATTAGTTTCAACTCTTCTCTACTCCCCACACTTTTTGTTTCCTGGAATATTTTTGATGCAAAAATCAGACTTCGGATAATGTATTTTAAAAAATATATGTCAGTATCTCTTATTTTAAGAAAACGTGACCAAAATATTATCATCAACACCCATAAAGTTAATAATAATTCTTAATTATCTGACATGTAATTTCCCCTAGTTGTCTCAAATAAATGTCTTATATGGTACAGAAAATCAGACAAGGTTCACACATTGTATCTGGATGATGTGTTTCTGAAATCTCTTTTATGATAGTTCCTCCTCTATTCCTTAGTAAACTCTACACATGTTACTCCACCTAGCGGTATATAGAAATATTCCTATTCCTTTTTAGAGCTGCATAGCACTCCATTGGGTAGATGTACCATATTTTATTCAGTCCTTCTCCTGGAGATGAATATTTGTGTCATTTCTAGTCATTGGCTATTACAAATAATATCTTTTTGCCAGTGTATTTTAAGTATAGATTCCTAGAGGTGGGATTGCTGGGGCAATTATTGCATATTTGATTTTGCTTTCTCATCTGGAGATTCTAGTACTTTGAAAATATATTTTGCCTTTATCTCAACTTCCATGCAGTTTTATGGAGAATGATGTCAATTGTTAACCTTCTGGTTTGCTTGCCAGCACCTTTCCTTCTGCCCCCTGTGACTTTTTTGCACTGGGATCGATGACTAGTTTCAAAGTCTTGAGGTCTTTGTTCTTCATGGTTACCAGGTTCTGAAGACTATACATAGCCAAAAAGCCAACTCACTTATGATGCAGTTTATTGGCGTTGTTAAATTACACATGTTATCCATTTGGTTAGAAATTTCCTAAATACTCTATGCCTAAAAACTGGTATTTAGTATTTCGAAATCCACAAATGGCAGCCATATGAGATTTCTATCCACCACCACCCTCACTCCAGTGTCATCACCATTAAGATAATTACTCTCAGGAAATTTGCAAGAACAGCAGTTATTCTGCCTCAAAGTTCCTGACTGAGGTTGAATGATTCAGCAAATATAAGGGGGAAAGAAGGTATTCTCTATATTTTACTTTATTTTTTAGTTTATTCATCTATTTTAAGAAAGAGTGCTAGTAGAGCAGGGACAGAGAGAGAATGGGAGAGAGAATCTCAAGCAGGCTCCATGCTGTTAGTGCGGGGCCCAATGTGGGACTCCATCCCATGAACCATGAGATCATGATCTGAACCAAAATCAAGAGTTGGATGCTTAACTGACTGAGCCACCCAGGTGCCCCTCTACTGTATATTTTAGAAATCAGATTCATTATTGATAGCCAAACACATTCAAGCTTAAAACAGAGGCTGGAAGAAGTTGAGATGTAAGAAAATAAAAATATAAGAACAACAGCTATTAAAATATTCAAAGCAAAAAGGAACACGTTGTTATGTATAAGTGACAGTCCAAACATTCAAGAACGCTAATATGCATATTAAGATCTTCCCGTTAATTTATCTAAGATGTTTCTGTACTTTTTCTAAGACTGAGCTAGAATGAGCCAAATCACAGCTAAATGGGCTATATAGGCAACCAGGTAGGTGCCTTGGCATGAGCCAACAGTGGCTATCTCCACCCCCAAATGCAAAGCATTTGTGGTGATTCCTTCCAAGCAAATGCTGGTGACTCAGGCAGGTGGGGAAGAAATATTCTGCCGTACATTGACTTAAGCCGGAAAATGGTACATTCTTTACTTTCCACTCTCATCCTTCCCTGAAGTCACACTGAAATGTTGATTAGAAACTGAAAATGTTCTATTACACATTTGTAAGTAAAATACAACTTTGAGGTCAGAGAGACCAGAGTTTAACCTCAACCTCTCAGTGACTGTGGGACTTTGTCCATGCTATAGGCATCCTGAACCCCATTTCCTCATTTATAAAATGGAGATAGTGATGCATATTTGTTGTGTAAGGCCTACGATTAATGCTCAACATTATGTGCTGCCTTGATATCTGGTAAAATTGAGGAGATTTGGATGACCTATCTATAAATTCCCTCCCTACTCTGCTCTGGTGCATAAGGTCCCCTAGGCAAACAACCTCCCTTATCAGAGGGACCAGAAACAGTTCCTGCTTATCCCTGAGGGGGAGATTGCAGTTCCTTGCCAGCCCATGGAATTATGCAGAGCCAATCACATTCTCCTGTGGGAACCAGGGGGTATCCCACCCTCTTGATACTACAAACCCTACTTCTTAAAGCACCTGATGGCTCAGTGTGTTCTCAAGTGCAACCCCCATGGGGCCCTGCATGGCATGGTATCCTTTTCCTCTGGGCTATGAGTATATGTGACAAGTAGAATGCTGTCAATCTCATCTGTGCAGTGTCGGATGTCATGCACTCGGCCATCTCCATTACCTTAGGGTGGGAATCCTTCCCTCACCAACGGGGTGAATAGGAGGCTATTAAAACAATATCTCAGGGCACCTGGGTGACTCAGTCAGTTAAGCGTCTGAATCTTGATTTCAGCACAGGTCATGATCTCACAGTTTGTGAGATTGAGCCCTGAGATGGGTTCAGCGCTGACAGCACAGAGCTTGCTTGCGATTGGCATCTCTCTCTTTCTCTGTCCCTCCCCTGCTTGCGCTCTAAATGTCTCTCTCTCAAAATAAATAAATAAATAAATAAACATTTTAAAGAAAAAAACCAATATCTTATAGGGCCATTATAAGTAATAAGCAAAATTAAGTTAAATACTTGGGGGAAAGATCTGTGTTACCTCTCAGGGTATGTTGAAGTACTGAAGACAGAAAGAAGGATTTCTGCCCTCAAGGCATTCAAAACATAGTGGAAGAAAGGCATCACATAACACTGTAGTCCTTGATTTACTTGTGGAACCCCGAGTTCCCTGTGAGCCAAAAGAAGACATACAACTTAGTTAACCTTCATCATCTCTCCTATAAAACGGAGATAATCATACCTGCCTCATAAAGCTGCTTTGAAGATTTAAACAAGCAATGCATAAATCCCTTATCCCAGTTTCTGGCATGCAGTAAGGGCTTAATAAGCAGCAGATTGAGTTGAATTTGAAGGACTAATAGGCATTACTAGATGAAAAAAAAAAGTACAGTAAAACCTTGATTTGTGAGCATAATTCGTTCCGGAAGCATGCTTATAATCCAAAGCACTTGTATATCAAAGCGAATTTCAAGAACCATTGGCTCAGTTGTGATCATGTGATTCGGTGTCAAGTACTACTCATATTGCAAGTTAAAATTTATTAGAAATATTTGCTCATCGTGTGGAATACTCGCAGAACAAGTTACTCGTAATCCAAAGTTTTACTGTTTTTTACAAATGCAAAAGCCCCCAGTTTGTTTCCAAGGATTGCCTTCCCCCCCACACACACACACCAAGAATATCTTTCTTTTAGGGGAGAATAGGCAATTAAGATGGACAGAATAATGCTGCATCTTACACTAGGCAATGCCACACTGTACGTACTAATACCACTGCCACAGAAGTTCCCAAGGAATCCTACAAAAACACATGGAAGGTGATCATTTTGCCCGCCCTGGTATGTTTCTTAGGCAGGTAGGACTGGTTGAGTCTGTGGATTTTGTTTGTTTCTTTTTTTTCCCCTTTGGTTTTTAAAAAAGGCTTTTTGTAGCCTTTGCATCATTTTGTTAATGATGAAAAACACAGGCAGCGTTCATGGTGCAGCGTGGTAAATATCACCCCTGTCTTGTGATGCCTCCTCAAAGATGACCCATATGCACTGAATCTCGTAATAGCGCTATCTTATTGTGAACTGAAGTTTAATTGACAATTACTTGCAACCCTTGGCCATTTATTCCCACTTATTAAATGAAAGGGCAGCATGACAGAGCAGAGAGTGGCCCATTCAGGTGTCACTGAACCGTGTCTTTTGTCTCAATTCTGCCCCTAGAAAAATGGTAGCACCTAGAGAATGTCTCTTAACCTCTTTGGTTTCTTCTTCCGTGGAAAGAAGTGAAGATCCCTTGTAACTAACAGGTTGGGAATGGGAGAGTCAGTGTTAGGAGTTCAGAGTCTGGCAGATTTGGCTTTAAATTTTGATTTGTCACTCATTAGCTCAGGGACCTAGATATGATCTCCTTGAGGGTCAGTTTCCTACTCTCTCCTAAATTGTATTACCCTTATTTTACTGAGGGTTGTTATAAAGGTTAAATAATGTAACCAGTCCATATGTAATTCTATTGGGTCTACCTTCAAAATAATTCCAGAATCTGATGGCATCTCTTTACCTCAAAGCCACCATCGCTTCTTGCTTGGATTATACCAATGACATCCTAAATTCTCTCTATAGCTTCCGTCTTTTTCCGCCCAACAGTCTGTTTTCAGGGCAGCAGCCAGAGCAATCCTTTTAAAATTTGTGAATTCATGTCATTCTTCTTTTTTGTAAGTTTATTTTTATTTATTTTGAGAGAGCCCATGCACGTGAGCAGGGGAGGGGTAGAGAGAGAGAAGGAGAGAGAGAATCCCAAGAAGGCTCCATGCTCGGCACAGAGCCCAATGTGGGGCTTGATCCCACCACCATGTGAGATTATGAACTGAGCCAATGTCAAGAGTTGGGTGCTTAACTGACTGAGCCACCCAGACACCCCATGTCATTCTTCTAATTGAAAAATTTCCAGTGGTTTCCAACCTTACTCGGAATGCAAGCTCACATCCTTACCATGACTGATGAGGCTTCCCACTGCCGCCTCTCTTGTGACTCTCTCATCACTTCACTGCAGCCACACTGGCCTTCTTTATGTTCCCTAAAATACATCCACAGGTATCCTATGGGGGCACTACCTCACTGCCTTTGGGTATCTTTTCAAATGGGGCATTGTGTTTATAAAGGTGTAATGGATATGCCAGGGATCAAGCCCAGGACCTCAGACATGCAAATCTGCCCATCTTCTTTTAAATGGCATACCTCAGCCTCCATCCCATTGCTCTCTATCACCCACTTTTATTTTTTTTTATTTTTATTTTATTTTTTTTAATTTTTTTTCTCAACGTTTATTTATTTTTTTTGGGACAGAGAGAGACAGAGCATGAACGGGGGAGGGGCAGAGAGAGAGGGAGACACAGAATCGGAAACAGGCTCCAGGCTCTGAGCCATCAGCCCAGAGCCCGACGCGGGGCTCGAACTCCCGGACCGCGAGATCGTGACCTGGCTGAAGTCGGACGCTTAACCGACTGCGCCACCCAGGCGCCCCCACCCACTTTTATTTTTACTTTATGAAGCTTGCCTTCTTTTTCTGTGTCTCACTGACAAGAATGGAAATTTCATGAAAGCAGGGATGTTGTTTTGGTCATTGAGGTGGCCTCATCCCCTAGAATAATACCGGGTACATAGTAGGGGCTCAACCATTATTTGTTGATCTAATTAATAAGTTATATAACTTTTTAGGCACTTCCCAACTCCTCTCTTAGAAACATAATACTTGGCGTCTTTTCGCCATATTATTTAATTAACATGCAGTGCTGGACAGACCCTGGTTTCAGCTCTACATGTAAAGAGCTTGGAAGTCCTCACTCCTGTCCTTATGAAGAGAAAAATCTAGACACACTGTAAATCACCAACTTTTCTTGGACCCACTAGAGAACTGAGTTTCCTGGGCAAAGCATCACTCAGAAATCTATACAGGCAGGAGCATGCAGATAGTCACAACAGGGTCTTCTCCATAACAAAGACCCACCCTCTGGGGGGAAGAGATATTTCTCCTGGAGCCTCATCTGTCCTGGGGAAAAACATTCTTCCCACAGGAGCCAGGCCCCTCTAGTTCTTCTGAGTCACCTAGCAGGGGAAAAAGCACAGTAAACAAGGGTCAGGGCTTCAAGGAAATAGATTGCGAGTGCTGCAGTCAGTAAAGGAGTAGGGAGCTGTGACGAACAGCTATGCCACTGGAGAAATACTTATAAAGGTTAACGATCTGAGACACAAAACTGCTAAAACACTGAGATTTAAGCAGAAGATTAGACAACCTAACCTCTCACATACTTATCACCACACCCACAGGGCTCCAGTATAATAAAGGTGGATTATAGTTGAAAGAGGGGCAAGACAGACTTTTTCCGAGAAAGAATACTTTGGGAAGTGTCCTTGTTTTTGTCTTGGGGAAGGACACTAGAGGATTTTGAAGTCTCTGGCACCTAGAGTCCAACTTCTAGCCAGATTAACATTAGTCCTTACACTAAAGACCTCTTTACCTCAATTACTATTACCCAATACAACGTCTGGTGTTCAACAACATATTATAAGCCATGCATAAAGGCCAGATAAAACACAGTGTGAAGAAATAAAGCAATCTTCAGAGACAGACTCAGATATGACACAGTTGTCAGGATTATTAGACAGGGAATTTAAAGTAACAATGATTAATATGTAAGGACTTTAATGGAAAAAGTAGGTAACATGCCAGAATAGAGGGGTTATGTTACATATAGATACGGGAATTGTGGAAAGAATCAAATGGAAATGCTAACAATAACAAGCATTGTAACAGAAATAAAGAATACCTTTGATGGACTCATCAGTAGATCTGACATGGCAGAGGAAAGATTCAATGAGGTTGAAAATACGTTAACAGAACCTTTTCAAACTGAAAGGTAAAGAGACTAAAGAATGGGAAAAAAAACAGAAAAGAAGTATAGGACAATTTTAAGAAGTGTAACATACATGTAATTGGAATACCAGGAGAAGAGACTGGACTGGAAGAACAATTTGAGGTAATAATGGCTGAAACTTTCCAAAACTAATGGTAGACAGGAAACCACAGATCAAAGAGGCTCAGAAAACATCAGGAGGAAAAAATACCAATTTCTCAAGCAAAACAAAAACACAAATCCATACTTAGGTACATCATATTCAAACTGCAAAAAAAGAAAGAGAGAATCTTCAAAAAAGCCAGAAAAGTTGGGGCAGGAAGAGTGGAAACCCTTCACCTAACCAGAAACAAGGATAAGAATTACAGTGGCTTTCTCATCAGAAACCATGCAAGCAAGAAGAGAGTACAGTGAAATATTTAAAGTGTTGGAGGTAAAAAAAAAAAAATCACCTACCTAAACTCTATATCTAAAGAACGTGGAGAAGAAATAAAAACTTTCTCAGACAAACAAAACCTGACAGAATTCATTGCCAGCTAACTTGCCCCGCAAGAAATGTGAAAAGAAGTTCTTCAGGCAGAAGGAAAATGATATAGGTCAGAAGCTTGGATCTACATAAAGAAAGGAAGAGCAAAGGAGAATAAGTAACTGAAAATACAATAAAATCTTTAATTTTTATTCTTAAATAATTGAAGTAGGACTGAGTGATCATAACACATGAATAAATGAATGACATCTGAAGTGAAATGAATGTATGACAGAAAAGTTACAAAAATGCGAGGAAAGGATTGGAAATACTCTAGAGGCTTAAGGTACTTGTACTATACGTAAAGCTTGTTCTTTAAAAGATCAATGAAATTGATAAAACTGTAGCCAGGCTCTAACCAAGAAAAAAAATAGAGAAGACACAAATCACCAATATCAGAAATGAAAGATGGACCGTCACCACTAATCTGATCTCATGGACATCAGAAGGATAATAAAGAGATACTATGAATAGCTCTATGCCCGCACATTTCTTAACTTGGATGAAATGGATCATTTCCTTGAAAGACACAAACTACCAAAACTCACAGAAGGAGAAGTAAGTAATCTGAATATCCCTATACCTTTTAAAGATATTGAATCAACAAATAATAACCTTTTACGAGAAAGCACCAGGCCCAGATTATTTTACTGGTGAATTGTACCGAGTATGTAGGGAAAAAATGATACCAATCTCTGTGATCTCTCCAGAAGAAAGAAAAGCAAGGAATACTTCCTAATTCATTCTATCAGGCCAGTATTGCCCTAATACTAAAACCAAATAAAGACATTACGAGAAATAAAAACTACAGACTGATCATCTTTCATGAGCAGACATGCAAAAATCCTCAACAAAATACCAGCAACTTTAATCCATCAATGTGTAAAAAGAATCATATACCATAGCCAAGTGGGATTTATTCCTGTTATTCAAAGCTCATTCAACATTTGAAAATCAGTTAATATATCCATCATATTAACAGACTAAAGAGTAAAAATCATACAATTTTACAAACTGATGCAAGAAAAACATCTGACATTAAACAATACCAATTCTCTGCAATCTCTTCCAGAAAATAGAAGTGGAGGGAGCATTTCCTAATGCATTCTGAGGCTACCCTTGCCCTAATACCAAAACCAGATAGAGACACTACAAGAAAGAAAAACAACAGATTGATATCTCTCATGAACAGAAATGCAAAAATGCTCAACAAAATACTAGCAATGTGAATCAATCAATGTATAAAAAGAATTATGCACCATAGCCAAGTGGGATTTATTCCAGTTATGCAAGGCTGATTCAACATTTGAAAATCAGTTAATGCAATCTATCATATCAACAGACTAAAGAAGAAAAATCACATAATTTTATCAATTGATGCAGGACAAGAATATAACATGATAAACACTGTCAGCAAACTAGAAATAGAGGGGACCTTTCTCAACTTGATAATGAACGTTTACAAAAAAATATCTACAGGTAAAATAATATCTGATGGTAAGGAGACTTCTTCCCTAAGATCAGGAACAATGTCCTCTCTCACCACTCTAATATCATACTGGAAGATCTAGCTAGTGAAATAAGACAAGAGAAAGAAATAAAAAGGTATACAGATTGGAAAAGAATACATAAAACTGTCTTTATTTGCAGATAACATGATTATCTATGTATAACCAAAGAATCTACAAATAACCTCTTAGAAATAATGTAGAGGTTGTAGGACACAAGGCTAATATATAAAAGCTAATTGCTTTCCTGTATACCAGCATTGTACAAGTGAATTACTAGTTACATCAGCACCCCCCCAAAATGAAATACTAAGGTATTTCAAACAAATTTTGCATAAGATCTATATGAGAAAAAAAACTACAAAATTCTGATGAAAGAAACCAAAAATCTAAATAATTGGAGCCATATTCTGTGTTCATGGATTGGAAGACTCAATATTGTTAAAAATGTCAGATCTTCCTAATTCAATCTATAGATTGAATGAAATCCCAAGCACATCCCAGTAAGTTATTTTATGGATATCAAAAACTGGTTCTAAAGTTTATGTATGGAAAGGCGAAAGATCTAGAACAATCAAAATAGTACTGAAGAAGAACAAAGTTGGAAGACTCACACTACTTGATTTCAAGACCTATTATAAAACTATAGTTTTCAAGATAGGGTGGTATTGGCCAAAAGATAGACACATACATGAATGGAACAGAATAGAGAGCACAGAACTGGTTTTACGCAAAAATGGTCAACTGATCTTTGACAAAGGAATGAAGGCAATTCAATACAGAGAATAATCTTTTCAACAAATAGTGCTAGAACAATTGGACATCCACAGGCAAAAAATGAACTTCCACTCAAACCTTACACTTTTCACAAAAATTTACTCAAAACGAATTGGACTATAGACTTAAATTTATAATGAAAATCTATAAAACATCTTAGAAGAAAATATAGGAGAGAACCCAGGTGACTGTGGTTTTGGTAATGCCAAAACATGAAATTGGTCAATTTGACTTCATTAAAATAAAAAATCTTCCTCACTCCAAAAGATACTGTTAAGAGGATAAAAAGAGAAGCCACAGATTGGGAGAAAATATTTGCAAAATTCATATCTGATAAAGGACTTCTATCCAAAATATACAGAGAACTCTTTAAAAAAATTTTTTTAATGTTTATTTATTTTTGAAGGAGAGAGAGACAGAGTGTGAGTGGGGAGGGGACAGAAAGAGAGGGAGACACAGAATCTGAAGCAGGCTCCAGGCTCTGAGCTGTCAGCAAAGAGCCTGACGCGGGGTGTGGGGCTTGAACCCACAAACCGTGAGGTCATGACCTGAGCTGAAGTTGGACGCTCAACCGACTGAGCCACCCAGGTGCCCCTATAGAGAACTCTTAAAACTTAATAAGAAAGCAAACAACCTAATTTTTAAAAAATGAGTGAAAGATTTAAACAGAGATCTTACCAAAGAAGATATACAGCTGAAAAAAGGAGATGAAAAGAGACCTGCTATCATTTGTCATTAGGGCAATACAAATGAAAACAATATGATACTACTACAGAACTATTAGAAAGGTTCAATCCAAACTCTGACAAAACTGGTGGCTAGGATATAGAACAACAGGAACTCTCATTCATTGCATGTGGGAATACAAAAAGGTCCAGCCATTTTTTTTTTTTTTAAAGTAAGCTCTAGGCCCAACATGGGGCTTGAACTCATAATCCTGAGAGCAATAGTCACATGCTGTACTGACTGAGCCAGTCAGGTGTCCCGGTACAGCCATTTTTGAGGACAGTTTGACAGTGTCTCACAAAGCTAAACAAGAGTCTTAACATATAATCCAGCAATCATGCTCTTCGGTATTTACCCAAATGATTTGAAAATTATGCCCACATAAAAGCCTGTATGTGAATGTTTATAGCTGCTTTATTTATGCATAATTATCAAAAACTAGAAGAAAACAAGATGACCTTTAATAGGTAAAGGAATAAACTGGGGTACATCACATAATGTAATATTTGGCAATAAAAAGGAATGAGCTGTCAAACCATGCAAAGACATAGATGGACCTTAAATGCACTTCGCTTAGTTAAAGAAGCCATTTTACAAGGTTACATTCTGTATGATTCCATTTATATGACATTCTGGAAAAGGCAAAACTCTAGAGACAGTAAATAGGTTAGCAGTTGCCAAAGGTTTGGTGCGAGTACAATGGTGGGGTTGGGGGAAGCTTGAATAGGAGAAGCACAGGGGAATTTTTAGAGCAGTGAAACTATTCTGTATGAGACTATAATGGCAGATAAATGAGATTATGCATTCATCAAAACCCATAGAACCACAACCCAAAGAGTGAACCTTGATGTATGCAAATATTAAAAAGTCATTTAGCAGGTCAGCGAATCCCAGGATGGAATGCAGAATATGACAAAAGAATCTAACTGTATTACAAATGTATTAAACAGCATAACCAAAGAGGGTGGGGAGAAATGTACTAAGCTAATGAATAGAGTCTATAAGACTAAAAGATAAAAGGAACTGTATATAAGCACTATAGTTGATAAAATTGTTTCCCATTAGGATATTCGTTAACAATTCTGAAACTACTATACATTTATACTCGGATTAAGCAATTAAGCAAATGGACGGTAGATGGCTGAAGCCAGGTTTCTCGCTGTTGAAGTGAAAAAGTAATAGGGAAGCAAGGAAAAGTAACTTGAATAATCCACGTGGTAATGGATTGGATTTGGAAACATCAGTATGAACTCATGTTTAGCTTAATATAGATACAGATGGTGACACATAAAAATATTTATAGATACGTGCACACACAAGTTAGTATACACACATATATTTCCTTGCACTGTCTGTTGATAAGGCCTAGAAGCAACAATTCCCCAGTGGCAGTCATCACACCCAGAACCCAGGTCTTGGTTTGTAGCACCATTCTCCAATAAAAGGAACCAGAGCTCCTTGAGAAATGGCTGGTTCTAGGACTGGAGTAGGAAATATGCAGATGATCCTAGAGCATCTTTTACTGCGAGGAAATAAGGAAGTGTTCAAGAAGATCCACAATGATGGTGATATGTCAAAGACACACAGGAACCAAGTGAAAGAGCTCTGTGATGGCTAAAACTGTGATGATTTGAGGAACAAAATAAAATAGTATTGGATTATAAGCTAGAGTATAAAATAAATATCCATGAGTCCATACTGACATGAGTCAACAATTCAGTACATAAAGGGGGGAAATAGACAAATATCCCATGCAGAATCTATTTCAAATAATTCATGTAGATATTCTGCCCTCTTATAGGCATAATCCTCCAGTCTCTAAGTGTGGGCTGCGCGTAGTGACTGCCTTCCAAAGAGTTCACTGATAGAAGAGGGGAGAGAGGAAATAGGGTAGAGAAACCTGATAAACACTAGCTCAGCGAGGTGGTCAAGGTCAACATCAACAGTGGTAAGTCATGTTGATAGTTGCTATGACACCCCGAATATGATATGATGACATTGGTGCTTTATCTCTGTGGTCTTCTTCCCCCAAATTTATAATCCCTGTCTACTAATGAGAAAAACATCAGAGAAATCCCAATTGAGGAACTTTCTACAAAATATCTGAGCAGTACTCTTCAAAACTGTCAAGGTCCTCAAAACTAAAGTCTGAGAAATTGTTGCAGCCAAGAGGAACCTAAGGAGACATGATGATTAAATAGAATGTGGTGTCCCAAATGGGATCTCAGAACAGAAAAGGGACATTAGGTAGAAACTAAGGAAATCTGCCAAAAGTATGGACTTTTATAAATAATAATCTATCAATATTGGTTCATTAAATATGTAACACATTAATAATAGGGAAAACTGGGTGTGGGGTATATGGGAACCTTCTGTATTATTTCGGCAATTTTTCTCTAAGTTCAATACTATTCTAAAATGTTTAAAAGTTTACTTAAAATTACAATGTTGATATAGAACTTTCAATTTTTTTAGGTGAGACCTTTATTTTTGAGCACAAAGCAGTGTGCTCAAGAATCTATTGCTGAGGCAGAGAATTGGAAATTCAATACACTGGTATTATTCACTAAAGCCCAGATTTTATCAGCAAAGTCTTCTCATTTTGTTCCTCTGCCTTTATTAGCATTTGCAACACTCTCAATTTAGCATCGTTTGCAATGTCATTACCATACTGGTTATTTCCTCTTCCAGATCATTAAGTTAAAATAGACCAACTCTGATACCACACCCTGTGGCAGTTCTGAGACCTTGTCCTCAAATGGCTGCAAAGCTATGAAGTTAGAAACCAGCTAAATAATAATTATCTGCAAATGGCAATTTCCTAACTTAATTGGTTGAATTTCATTCTGCAGGTGGTGATATTAAAGCAAACACTTTCCTGCTGTCCAAACAGACACGCCGTGGTTCTGAATTCTGATGGAAAGGTAACCAAGTGAGCTTGTTGTGGCGTTATTATTTGTCACTCTCCAGGGCTAATTGTTTATATCTCAGAAAGCTGGCTGTTACCAGATCATATTTCATTGACCCTCCTTCATCAGTTTGTACTATTTTCCTGTGTGTGGACTGTCTTTGTTTAAGGTTTCCCCATAGTAGAAACTAAACCATGTGTCTATTACCCACTACTTTCTTCCTGTGGAGTCACTAGCCGTATGGGCAGATGTACCTCTCAATTCATTTTGCACAAGTGAACATATTCTTGTCACCAGGACCCAGATCAGGAAATGGAAATTATCAGCACCCCAGAAACCCTCTTGTGCCACCATCCAGGCTTCACCCTCCACCACCACTTCCCAACCTCAAAGAGTAATCGCTACCCCAATTTTAAAACCATAGATTCATTTTGACTGTTTTTTTGCATGTTTTAAATGTGTAAATTGAGTCATAAGTTATGCGCTCTTTTGGGCCTGACTTCTTTTGCTCAGCATTTTGTCTGTAATAGTCATCCATTTGTTACGGGTAATTGTAGATAATTCCTTCTCATTGCTCTATCACATTCCATTGAGTAAATATACTTCGGTTTGTTCAACTGCCGATGTGCATTTGGGTAGTTTCTAGTTTTTGGCTTTTAAGAGCAGTACTGCTATTTAACTTTCTAGTTAGTATGCATCTTTGGGTGACTATGTGAATGCATTTTTCCTGGGTGATGCTTAGCTTTAGTAGATACATGAGACGATGAAGTGTAAAGTACTTGGAGCTTAAATTCAGATCAACCTGGTTTTACATTTCAGCTTTATGACTTCCTAAGAACTTGGACAATTTACTTAACCTCTCTTGCTCCCTTTTTTAAAGTCTTTCAGGGGGTGGGGATTCAAATGGTCCCTGCCTCCTAGGGCTGCTGTTCAGATTAAAAGAAATAATATCTGAACAAAATGTAATGCAGTGTCTGGCATAGAAAAAGTACTCAATAAATGTCAGCCATTGTTATTTATAAATATCATTTATTGAAAAGTCGCTCAACATTACTTAAGCTTCACACAGAGGTGAAATAAACAGCTTATTTATAGATTTTTTTTAATTGTAGGATCCTGAAAAAGTGTGTGCAGACTGCATAAATACTATTTAGACTTCTCCACTCAGCTACACCCCAACTATTGTTCCTCATTCTCTCAAATTCTGAGCACACAGGGACATGCCTGCAGCTAAGCCTTCTCCATCCCACAGGCTCCCATGAAAGCTGAACATAAAATAAGGGAAATAAGTCTTCATTTCTGTCACAGTTTCCTTGCGGAAAGAATCGAAAGGATATTTGATACCTGGGACTCACTGCCAAATTTGTATCCATTTGGAACTTTTCATCTCTTCTAGATTATTCAGACCAGATCTTTAGTATTAAAAATATATTTCACAGTACAAATACTACGTTGAAATAGAATGCCACACACAAGAGATAGTCTTGTCTTCTTTGTGGAAAAAGGAACTTTTTCCCTTTCAATAAAAATAATTCATGCTGTCTATAAAAATATAGAAAGCCTACAGAGGAGCATTGAGACAAAAGTGAATAATATTTGTAATCTTATTGCCCAGAGATTTCTGGGTATTCTTTGAGAATTCCCCATTACAAAAATGTGGGAAAAAAATTTAAAACACAGAAAAGCAAAATGAAACAGCAAATAAGAAATCACTTGTTCTCTCCCTCTCTAACTTTTTTTTTCCTTCCCCTCCCCCACGGTCTTCTGTTAAGTTTCTCAGGATCCATAAGAGACTCTTAAAAACTGAGAATAAACTGAGGGTTGATAGGGGATGGGAGGGAGGGGAAAGTGGCTGATGGGCATTGAGGAGGGTACCTGTTGGGATGAGCACTTGGTGTTGTATGGAAACCAATTTGACAATAAATTTCATATTAAAAAAATAAATAAACATTAAAAAAAAAAGAAATCACTTGTGATGTCACTGTTCTGAGATATCTCTGTGGCTATCAGAGGTTGCTGTTTTTATTTTGTTGCTTTCTTTCCCTTCTCCCCCCCTCAAAATAATAATATCATACTATAATACTCTTTTGTAGCTTTTTTTTTTTTTTTACCTCTTTTGGACGTATCAAGTATTGCTTGATGTGTACAAAGTATGAAAAGACTTGGAGTGCCTGGGTGGCTCAGTCCGTTCAGTGTCCTACTTCGGCTCAGGTCATGATCTCATGGTTTCTGAGTTCAAGCCCTACATCAGGCTGTGTGCTGACAGCTCAGAGCCTGGAACCTGCTTCAGATTCTCTATCTCTTTCTCTCTCTGCCTCTCCCCCACTCATGCTCTGTCTCTCAAAAATAAACAAACATTAAAAAAATTTTTTTAATATCAAAAGCCTGATTTTTATTTTTGCTTTCATCTAAAGCCTGAGTTTTATTTTTATTCTTTTTTAAAGCCTGATTTTTAATGACTGCATAACATTCCATCTTATGACTTATTTGCTTAACAATCTCCTGGCTTTGAGTATTTAGTTCACATTTTTTTCATTATTATCAAGAAGCTTAAGAAGAGGTTCATTGTATATATATATGTATATACATATATGATATATATACATATATATATATATATCTTTTTGCATCTCTGATTGTTTCCTTACAATGATTTTCTAGAAACAGAGTTACTGATTCAAAACCTATGCACTTTAGACAGTGTTGGATAACGTTTGTCAAATTGCCTTTCTAGAAGTTTTACCATTTTAATAGCTACCATCAGTTTACAGGAGGACTATTTCATCATGCTTTTGGCAGTATTGAGCATTATGATTTTAACTCTTACAAATGTACTAGGAAAAAAAATGAAATATTTCAGTGTTTTTATTTTTCTTTGATTAACAGTGAGGTTGGGTATTTTTTCAGCTATTTTCCATTTTAATTTCTTCTGTGATTTAGTTTTTTAATATTCTTTGACCATTTTTCATAGTGTATTTATGTTTTTCTCATTGAGATGCTAGCTTTTTATATGTTAAGTGATTTTTATGTACTTTTTATATTTTTTAATATGTTAAGTGGTTAATCTTTGTTTTTTTAGTTTATTATTAATACATTTCCTAGTTCATCATATGACATTCATAGTGTCCTTGTACATAGAGAAATACAAAAATTTTAAGCCAAGAACCAAGTCTTTTTTTAATGTAATCATGTGATTAGTTGTTCACAGTATGATGTCTTACATTTTATTTAGATGTAGAAATCCCTTGTCAGTCAAAAATTAATAAAATTATAATTTATAGTTAGTTTCTGCCTTTAAAAAATAATTTTGTTCTTAACATTTGACTCCTTGGTTCATCTGGAATTTTCTTGACATATTGAGATTATATCATGAAATAGGGTTCTAACTTGATTTTCTCCAACTAGTTCATTTTCTAAACCCCTTCTGTTAAATAACATCTAATTCTTTTTCTTTGTGATTCCTTCTTTACCACGTTTGAAATTAAAATATATACTAAGGTATGTTTCATGGTTATCTATTTGTTCCCACTGATCTTTTATTTATGTGATAAATCTCTATTATGCATCTATACCTACTGTGTCCTAGACCCTGCTGCAGGCACTGGGACATATAAACTCTATAAGTTCAAGTCTTCTTATCACTTCCTATTTTTTTTTTCCCACTTGCTTCTTAACATCCAGTTAATTTGAAAGCCTTTGAACCGTAGGAAACAAATCTTCTTTTTCCACTCATTCTTCCATGACACTTTTGCCAGGGCCAGATGGATTATAGGGTCTTGATTGATTGGGAAAATCAATCAAAAAATGTTTTACTCCTTCCCTTTCACCTCGATTTAGCTAAAGCAGAAAGTTTCTTTTTCAAGATGCAGCTATGGTTAGTGAGAACATTAAACCTATAGTCAGAAACCCTGGGCTGGTGATGTGATTATATACCAACTTCATGGCTTTAGAAAAATGTCTTTGCTTCTTGGGCCTCCGGCCTTCTCATCTTTAAAATGGAATTAATTGGGGCATCTGGGTGGCTCAGTTGGTTAAGCGTCCGACTTTGGCTCAGGTCATGATCTCAGGGTTTGTGGGTTTGAGACCAGGTAGGGCTCTGTGCGGACTGCTCAGAGCCTGGGAGCCTGCTTCACATTCTGTGGCTCCCTCGCTCTCTCCCCTCCCCCACTTGTGCACGTGCCCTCTCTCGCGCGCAGCGCGCTCGCTCACTCTCTCTCAAAATAAATACGCATTAAAAAAAATAAAATGGAATTAATTGTACTTGTCTTACAGGAATCTTTGAGGATGAAATGAGAATAGGTATTAAAACTCTTTGAAAATTGTAAAATGTCTTGAAAATATGTATTATTATTGTTATTTTTAGTCAAACTAACGTAAAATCGCCTGAAAGCAGGGCTCACATCGTGCCGCCTCTCTGATCCCTTGTCTATTAACACTGTTTATTTAGTACCTATACTCATAGGGAACCTTCTGTAAACACATCAATATTTCCCTGCTCAGGTAGATGCTGTTCTGATATGACCTCATGGAAACATCCTTTGCTTAGAAGATCTAAGTAAATAACTCATTATTTGCTATGGATTTCAGTTGCTTTTAGTAGCTTAGACAAGCATCCTGCTATCCCCAAGTTTGGGGACCATCTTAAATATTGTTTAAAAGAATAGACAGGATCTATAAGATAATACATTAAGCCATTGACATTTGACAAGGATACCTCCCTAAACCCTCACAAATCTCCAAATTTGCACATACTCTGATAGCGTATGCTTTCCATCACTGAATGCACTAAATGTGACTAAAATACTTATGGTCGTATTTTTGGTGATTGTATATGTCTATTGGCCCCTTGGTCTTGAGTCAAAGTGGTTGGATTTTGTTTTCCCTTAGAAGGTGGTCTTTCCTGTTAGCTCCTTGACCTG
Source organism: Lynx rufus (assembly GCF_022079265.1). NCBI lineage: Eukaryota > Metazoa > Chordata > Mammalia > Carnivora > Felidae > Lynx > Lynx rufus. The sequence goes on from NW_025814828.1 coordinate 37,154,739, forward strand.
CCCTTAAACAGATCCCTGATTTGCTCGAATGCTGAATCCAGGATGACCAGAGCTTATGCCCAAATTGACATCCCTGCTCAAACTTGAATCATTTCTACCAGGAGGACAATTCAAAGACTTTGCAAAGTGGGTGAGGCCAAACGAATAGTGAGGAGGTTGAGGAGACTTGAAAACTCCAGCTGAAAAAAATGGGGAGATGGAGTTCATCGGGCCTGTCAGGGTTTCAATCTCATTTTACAGACGTGAAAAAATAAGACTCGGGGATTTTGAATACCTTGCCCAAGGTCAAAGAGCTTAAAGGGTCAGAATTCCAAGCCCTGTTAGAATCTGTATGTCACATTCCCAACTACTTTGTTCTATGGTAATGTCAAAGACTCTTCTGGGTCTCAGATTTCTCCTGCTTAGGTGCTCAATAAATGTCCAGATAAATCAGGAATTGTGGGGAAAAATTTGTGCTTGTTATGTAATTGGAAGGTAAATTTTATTCTGCTTCAAATATCTCTGTGAACAATGGGGAGGCTTAAGCAGCTGGTAAGCAATTAGGGTTCTGGACAGCTGAGTTCCACGCTGAGCAAGACAGGCTGGCAAGTGGCTGTGAGGGCGGGGCCTGGCCGCTCGGTGCCAGCGCTATCTGGCAACTTGGTGACCCCAGGATTCTGATCCCTGCAGCCCCACCGCACCTTCACTACTATGTTTGATTAATTCCTGCATCTGTCAGCGGACATGCAGGCAATTGCAATCCTCATGCTGATAGCATTTTCTCTTTAGAGAATTCTGGAATGAGGAGGGCCGGCTTGGAGCCCCGTCTAAGATTTAATTTTGTTAAGAACCAGTGAGTTCTTTTCTGTGCCTCTTCTTATTACCTGCTTGGTCTGTTAAAGATACAAAACATGCCTCCCGATCAAAAAGCCACTTCCCTACACCTGCCTCATTGTCAGGGAGGCCTCATCTCACTCATCTTATTCCTTTAATTAGAGTAAAGGATGTAGGTCCATCTTCCTGTCCATCCAGCCCTCCTCTGGGAGAAACAAACAAACAAACAAACAAAAAACAAAACCCTCTCAAGACTTCCCTTCATTCAAATTTGGAGCCACAGACCTCTTCCAAACATGGAAGGGATTATCTATCTCCCATTGGGATTCATAGTTTTTATTACTGTACATTAAATACACATTGTGGCCAAATGCTAAAAGGCCAGTGTTAAAAATCATATTTGGTCAAAGCTAAAGCCAAACGTGAAAGCCACTATCATAAAATGAACCTCCAAGTCATAAGGAGAAATCTGAAAATGTGCCGAAATATTTATTATTAAAAATCTAATATTCAACTTTTACAAGACTGACATTATAGATTAGAGATGGCATTTTCTCAGGTGCTCTGAGCCGCTTGATTGATTGTGTGATCACTATAATGTATATTTGTGATACCGAAAGGATGCTCACTGTCAAATGAGGCTGGGGGATTAGCAAGATATTTTGAGGCTTGTTCTATTAATATAGGATTCTGCTGGGGTAAGGCTGCCATCAGATGATTAAGCCTTCTTTCCTTTCCACTAGCAACCAACTAAGGCTAAGGAGGTTTCTTTCTCATCTGTTGGACTTGAACTTTGGTCATGGTGAGGCATTAATTGAAGCAATCCCCCTAAACGAAGCTCTGTGAGTTTCTTGAGAAAGATGCTTTCTTAAATGTTCAGACACACGGGGCACCTGGGTGGTTAAGTCGGTTGAGCTTCCAACTTCAGCTCAGGTCATGATCTCATCATGATTCGTGGGCTTGAGCCCCGCGTTGGGCTCTCTGCTGTCAGCGCAGGGCCCACTTTGGATCCTCTGTCCCCTTCTCTCTTTGCCCCTCCCACACTCAGTGCTCGCTCACTCACACGCTCTCTCTCTCTCTCAAAAATAAATAAATATTTATTTAAAAAAATGTTCAGAAACAGTCTTCTATGTTATTTGGTTTAATGGTATAAATTGTAGCACTGAAAACAATCTCTTAAAAAACAGGCTTCTGATATAGTTTAATCTCTGTCTTTTGGACTTGTATTATTTCTGAATTTAAGTGTTTATAAAACATTTGTCGGTTCAGAAAGGAATTAATGTTCTTCTTAAACTTACCAACGAATACTCTGTGAATGTGGTGTAAACTGTCAATCTAAATCTCTACTTAACTATTTGAAAGTTCATAATAATTGTTTTGGAATATAAAATTAATAGCTTTCACATCATCATTAACTGCAGTAGTGTTTAACTTTTGCGAGGATCAATATGTGTTTATACTTCAACAGATTGAAAAAATTTCAATATATGAAGCACACGTGATTTTTTTACTCCACATTATATGTAGAATGTCTACCTCCAAATTGCATCTAGAATTTGAATGCTAACATTCTGATAATACAGTAAATAAGATTTCTGTATCTTATTCATTTCATAAGTATTATCTTGACTAAATAAGAGGATGATCTACATTAGCACATGATCTTTGTGCACAAATATAAAGATAGCAGAAATGATATAGGTGAGGCATGTAGGTGGCTCAGTTGGTTAAGTGTCCAACTCTTGGTTTTGGCTCAGGTCATAATCCCATGGTTCATGAGATCAAGCCCTGCATAGGGCTCTGCACTGACAGCACAGAGCCTGCTTAGGATTCTCTCTCTCCCCCCTCTTTGCCCCTCCCCTGCTCATGCTCTCTCTCTCTCTCTCAAAATAAATAAATAAATAAATTTTAAAAAGAAATTAAAAAAAAAGAAATTATATAGGTGTTTAGGCTTTTTGGCCTTCCAAGGGCCAAGACAGACACAGATTTTGTCATTATACTGGGTCCAAAGCCTACTGTTGGGTCCATCCTTAGCTTCCAGCTTAGATGGTTCTAGGACCAAGTTCAAACCAGCCTTCCTTTGAAAGGTCATCCCTTCACCTGACTCTAGTGCTCTCCCTCACTATGGTTCTACTGCTTCCCTTCTTCCATGGCCACACTTCTCAACAAAGGTCTTTCCCTCTTCCTTCTATTTCCGTGTTCCTCCCTCTCCCGTTCATTCATCAAAGATTCTCCAAGCTTCTACAGTATGCAGGAAGCATGCTAGGTCCTGGAGACACAGCTGAGAAGCAAGCATTCCCTTCTCTAGAGCAGCTGCTACTCTAGAGGTGGAAAGATGGGCAAATATGGGATTCCTGTCTACAGTGTGTGATTAAATATTGTGTGGCAGGAGAGCACAGGGCGCTGAGGGAATGCATAGGAATGTGGCACCTAGCCCAGCCTAGAAGGGCAGAGGAGACTTCCTGGGGATGCCCAATGAACTCATCCCTAGAAATCTACTGAAAAAGACCTGGGGGAAAACCAAATCAAACCAAGCCAAAGCAAAAGCAAGCATCAGTTTGGTTCTTGTCTCCCGTGCTCACCCCAGTTGGTATTTTGAAAGACCATTACATGACCTTCTTGTAAAATCCAATGGTCCTTTTTTGTTTTTTTTTTTTCTTCTCATGGCATCTGAAACTTTTGACCATGCCTATTTTCCCTTCACTTTCCTGACATGCTAATTGTCCTGGCTATCGTGGTCTCAATCTGCCACCGCTTTTCCCTATCTTTGCTGATATCTCTTTTTGTGCTTTCTTTTTCATCCCCTCTTTCTCTTCCCTCCATCTATTTATGCAACTCACCCAAGGCTGAGCCCAGGATCCTTGGAATGTTCTTCTCCCTCTGGGAGAGTTCATTAATCCTCAGGGTCTCTACACCTCTAGTCTAACTATTCTTTCATTAGAATCTCCTGCACCATACTTCAGACTACATGCAAACTCATCCCATTCTATGTCTTCATATCTACTTACCTACCATAGTCCTCCTCCTACAGCAAAACCCACCGTCAGGGAGAGAATAGACACCAGCCACAAACACCTCAGTTAGAATTTCTTTTCTCCTTCGAGCGATGGCACCAATGGTCACATTTTAAGCCTCATCTCAAACTGTAGAATACAGATTTTGGCCCCTCGGAATTTTATACCCCACTCCCCACTACCCTGAAGGAGATCAGAATATGCCACCTCAAAATATGCCACTTTGGCATAAGGATTATTTTGAGCTGAAGGCAAATGAGAAACCGCGGATGTGGGAAAAGTTCTCTACCCTCCCCTTTCTGCCTAAAGACAAGGTATAAATTTCCCTTTGCGAAGATGTTCCCCCACCCTGCTCCCATACCAGCAAGAGGAAAATCACCAGAGGCACTCTTATCACCCCAGAGATGGCATGAGATTGAATCTGAGTAACAAATGTCACTGAAATAACCTTTATCTTCTATTAGTTTTCCCTTTATATTTATCACCCACAATTTACCACCTCTAGAGGCCCAAACTGTTTTTCTTTGCCTTGTCATTTCTCAAAAATTTCTCAACTGTTTGTTAAAGCGGTATATAATCTCTCAGGCCTCCTCACTTCCTTCAATTTCACTTCCTTTTCTGTGAGACCCCCATGTGTGTGTAAATATTTTAATATTAATATCAAATAAATTTGTATGCCCCTTTTCTTGTTAATAGGTTTGTTGTAAGTTTAATTTGCCCCAGAAACGAATCTAAGAGGGTAGAGGGAAATGTTTCTTTTTCCCCCTCCAAGATATATAGAGTAATTAAAAAAAAATTGTTCTTGGCAGTGGCTGCATGTAATTCCTGACCCTTAAAATCATCACTGAGGATACATATGAAAAGGACTTCATGATACATTATTATTAATAAAAAATGAAAGCGTGCCTCGGTGGCTTAGTCAGTTAAGCATTCGACTTCGGCTCAGGTCATGATCTCCTGGTTCGTGGGTTTGAGCCCCGCATTGAGCTTTGTGCTGTCAGCACAGAGCCTGCTTTGGATCCTCTGTCTCCCTTTCTCTCTGCCCCCTCCCCTGCTTGCATGTGCATATGCACGCTTTCCCTCTCTCTCAAAAATAAATGAACGTTAAAAATTTTTTTTAAGTGAAGAGGGTTACAAAAGAATATATGAAGTGTTTTCCCATTTCTTGGGAAATATATATAGTGTATATTGTGTGGGTGTTATATGTATGTGTATTAATTATTTATTGCTGCTTTAAAAATTACTTCAAAACTTAGTGGCTTAAAACAACAAACGTTTATTATCTCATAGTGTCTGTGTGTCTAGAAGTTGGGAATGGCTTGTCTGGGTGGTTTCAGTTCAGGGTAGCTCATGTCTTTGGACTCAGAATGTTGGCTGGAGCTACAGTCTCTGAAGACTTGACAGGGGCTGGAGGATCCCTTCCAAGATGGCTCACTCATGTGGCTGTTGGCAGGAGGCATCAGTTCTTCACCATATGTGCCACTCCATTGTGCTGCTTGAATGTCCCCATATGGCAACTGGCTCCCCCAGAGAGAGTGTTGAGACAAAGAGAAAGGAAGGGAGAGAAGGAGGAAGGGAGAGAGGGGGCTAAAGAGTGAGAGAGAGGGAGAGAGATGGAGAGACACTGAGATAGTTTTAGAAATCACATACCACCATGTCTTCCACATTTTAATAGCTACAAGTGAGTCTTTAAGTCTGACCCATTTGCAATGGGAATAGAATTAGGCTCCACCTTTTGAGGGAAAGAGTGTCAAAGACTTTCTTGGAAAAAATTTAAAACTACCACAATTTGTGGGAAAATGTCTGTAAGAATAAATGCAACATTTTTAACAATGATTATCTCTGGGTGTTATTTTTAAGTTTCCTATATGAACATGAATGTATTAAAATAATACACATTTTTAGGTAGACTACAAAAAATGTGATAAATGCTGATGTTGTAGAATGCTGAACACATTTCTTGAGACATTCTCAATAAATCCACTTGAAATTATTTGGCCAGAAGTGGTGCCATGACTCACAACTTCCAAAGTACATATCATATTATCCTCAGTTTATAAAACTGAGGCATAGAGAGGTGAATTGAGGTTGACTAACCGCTCAAGGTCACAGAGTAAATAAGTGGTATATATGGGATTGGAATCTGGGCAGCCTGGTTCTACAGCCCCAGCCCTTAAACTAAATGAGACTTCCACAGTACATACTGGACTGAATGTAACCACGCTGGAGATCATACAAACAGTAGCTCAGAGAAATGAAGGAGTCAGAGTTCATCTAGTCAGGGAAAGCTTCATAGAAGAAGCAAACAGTGAACTGTGTCTCGAACAAAAAGTGGGATTTTAGGGAATCTAGGGATGACATTCCAAATGAGGGGAGCAGATGGGCCAAGGTCCAGAAAAATTTGGAGCTTGGCCTTTCCAAGGATGTCCCACCGAGAAGAGTGCTTCTGGTAAAGTGGAGGGGTTTCTGGTGAGTTGTGTGAGTTAACACAAAATGGAGTTAGGTAGGGGTAGAGGTGGGAGGCTAGATTCAGAGGAACCTTGGCTGCAGGTATGAGGGCCTACCCTTTAAAAAAAAATAATAATGTTTATTCTTGAGAGAGAGAGCATGAGCAGGGGAGGAGCAGAGAGAGAGAGAGGGAGACACAGAATCTGAAGCTGACTCCAGACTCCAAGCTGTCAGCACAGAGCCCAACATGGGGCGCGAACTCACAAACCATGAGATCATGACCTGAGCCAAAGTCGGACGCTTAACCGACTGAGCCACCCAGGCGCCCCTGAAGGCCTACCCTTAATTTATGTTGACACACAGACTTGGAGATTTTGGCCCTTGGCCACCAGGAAGGAACTTAGAAATTTTCTGGTCCATGCCTTTTACTTTAAATATAGGAACCTAAGGTGTGTAGAAGAAAATGATTCAGTCCCTTCCCAAATTTATTTTACTTACTTATTTTGTTAGGAGTTGTTGGACTGCTAAGACAGCCATGTTTTCCTTTAAAATTCTTAATTACCATGTTTTTATCATTAACTTTTTTCTCTAATAAAAATTATAAAGAATCCCTTTTGTTTTTTCTTCATGTTTGTTTATTTTGGGGGGAGGGGCAGAGAGAGAGAGGAGGACTGAGGATCTAAAGTGGGCTCTGCGCTGACAGCAGTGAGTCCAATGCGGGGCTTGAACTCGTGAACCATTGGATCATGACCTGAGTAGAAGTTGGACGCTCAACCGACTGAGCCACTCGGGTGCCCCTAAAGAGTCCCTTCTCTAAAATGGGCCACTGCAAGCTATAGCTTATTCTGTACTAATTGAATTTATATGAAGTCTGTGTTCTGGACTAGGACACTGCCATCAAAGAAGACCCATTGCCAAAATCGCCCAGGGCATTGCCTGTTGATATGGGAGATTTACTTATTTGTTTATTTATTTGTTTGTTTAATGCATGTTCTGGATGCAGAGCCTTTTTCAAACCTGATATACAAAGCTCTCCCCAAAGGATTTAGCAATTTATGGCCCATGGAAACTGGGAAATCACTGACGTTAGATCTACTTAGCAGACATTTGTAATTTATTAACTCTCAGAAATAATTTCCAGGGTGGAAAATGTTAGAATATTCAAATAACGAAAATACCCTATTCGCTTTCTGTTCTGTTTATCAAAGTTTATGTTGAAATGAAGCACCAAAAGAGCTGACATCAATTCTCTGTGATACTTAGTACCCATTTCACACCACAGGCTCTTAGATGATGTCATGTTAATTACCTAGAAAGGCTGGATGAAAAAAAATTTTTTTTCCTTTGATGACTAATGATAACTGGTGGGTTCTGCCCTGCTCCCCATGTTTTTCCAGCAAGGAGTTTTTGCTATAAATTAGGTATGGGTTCCAACTCCTGGATTATTTCGAGTCCCCTCATTCAGACTGAAGATCAAAGTAATTCACAGTATGCACACACGGCCCCGGGAACTAAATAGGACATCTTTACCTAGCTGGGTAATTCCCAGGGTACCAACACTGCCTTGCACATAGCTACCAGAAGTGAATTATAGCTTACTCTTTGCCCTTCTTGTCTCCTTCCTCCCACCCTTGCTCCTTTCCTTCCTTCCTAGCAACAAGGTGAGAGAAACAATATGGAATTATTATGGGGGGCAGGGGCACTCCAAAACCAATCCGGGAAAAGAACTGTATATGTGACATTATCAAAGAGGTCAGGCCATTAGCAAGGGCGATTAATGTACCCAATGGTGCCTCTCATTGAGGGTCAAGTGTCCTCAGTAGCTAATGTGGACAAAATGATCTTCAAGCATCCATTAAGGCTCTCAGATAAATGCCCAAAGGAATTAATTCAATAGCTACCTCTACTTGGGCACACTGTTCTCCCATGACCTGGGCCTTCTTACCCGGCCACAGCACCAATCTCCCCTCGGTGACTCATCTGGCTCAGCTCCACATCCAGGGTACTGCTCAGATTTTCACTCTTCGCACTCTTCCTGCCCCTTTGAGGACCTCTTATTTATACACCTCACATGGTTATCTGTTTGTCTTGTTGACAACGCTTCCTTTCTTACACCCCAAATCATTCAATCAACCTAAATTGTCTCCATTTTGTGTTACTTCCTCTCAGGCTTTTCATTGAATGCCATTTCCTCTGCATTTTTCTGCTTCTTTGATTTTTCTGCAGTCATAATTGTTATTCTTTGAAACTTTACCATGTTATTTTATAAATGAAAATTGCCCCCCACTAATGGGAGTGAGGTTGTGGGTATATAAGACACACGTTTAGCAAATGTTTCCCAAAGACAGAATAGGTGATTTCCCTCTTCATGTGTATTTATGTGTGAGTTTTTAAATCCATGACTTTATTTTGGAGTGAAATTGTGCTATAGATGTTATATTAGGGGGAAAAAAACACTTCGGCTCAATACCTGGTTACTCAATTACAATCTCTGTCACATATTATTCAGATTTCTGCTGAGATAATGTTGCATAAAAAACAACTCTCCAAATCTCAATAGTTTGCAATATCAAACATTTTTTTCTTGGGGCGCCTGGGTGGCGCAGTTGGTTAAGCATCCGACTTGAGCCAGGTCACGATCTCGCGGTCTGTGAGTTCGAGCCCCGTGTCGGGCTCTGGGCTGATGGCTCAGAGCCTGGAGCCTGTTTCCGATTCTGTGTCTCCCTCTCTCTCTGCCCCTCCCCCGTTCATGCTCTGTCTCTCTCTGTCCCAAAAATAAATAAAAAATGTTGAAAAAATTAAAAAAAAAAACATTTTTTTCTTACTCTTGGGTCTGTAGGTTGCCTAGGGGAGCAGCAAGTAGATGCACGTGATTGAAACACAGACATGGGGAGGGGACCAACAGGAAACAGTTGGAGGAAGGTGAGATTCCATGGGTAGGCAGGTGGCAGGTTTAGAAGGTCCTCGTGCAACTAACAAGCAATGGGGAGTCCCAAAGCTTTTAAAGTAAAGAAGTGGCATGATTTTATCCTAGAGCATAGGTAACATAGATGCTGCGTGGAGGATGGACTGGAGCTGGAATTGCATAGAGTCAGGTGCCCGCCTGGAAGGCTGTGATAAGGAGTTGAACCAGGAGCTAGTGAGCCTGTGAAATAAGACGTTGGCCATAAGAGTGGAGCCTAGGGGTTCCTGGGTGTCTCCGTCAGTTGGGCATCTGCCTCTTGATTTTGGCTCAGGTCATGATCCCAGGGTTGTGGGACTGAGCCCCACTTGAGACTCTCTCTCTCTGCCCCGTTGCCCCTCTCTCCCACTCCTGTGTGCACTCTCTCTCTCTCTCTGAAAAAAAAAAAAAAAAGAGTGGAACCTAAAGCGCAGATACTAGAGATTAGTTTCAGGAAGCAAAATTAGAAGTCTATTTGATGTAGGAAGTAAGGGAGAGGAGAGGCTAGGATGAACCCAAGGTTCAGAGGTAATCTGGGAAGAAAGTAGTACAGCCTTGGGGAGTGGATGAACACAGGAAAAACATGGAGGAAAGTGAGACCCTTGGTATCCTGTGCTGACCTCTTCAGGATATAACAGGACAGGCACAGAAACTTGTTTCCTTAGCCACAGAATTAGTTCAGAATGTGGGAGAGGTAGCTAGATGGTGACGATGAAGTTGACAATTACCATTGATATTGACAGTGAGCCCAGTACCGTCTCTTTCCATGCATTATCTCATTTGATCCTCACAACAATCCTATGGGACAGGTATGTTTACTCTCCTCATTTTTTTACAGATGAGGAACCTGACAAGCAGAGTTTGTGAGGCTCCAAAGGCACACAGCTGATAAATGGTAGAGTGGAAATTTGATTCCGGGGTATGTATGTTTCCTCTTCACCTCCACTATGGTGAAGTGGTTGTTACCCCAAGGCTAAGCTGATATTTAGGTAGGCCTGGCTGGCCTATGCCCAGGAGGATGATTCCACACTTCCCTGAAGTCCTCCTGAAGCAGTCTGAATCATATAATTTGACGCTTTTTTTTTTTTGCACAATCATTGAGTGATTGCAGTGGCTTCATGATAATCATCTTCCTAACTAATAAGGTTAACCCCTTTTATGAGTAGCATTTTTCACTTCACAAAGATCTTTCATGCATCTTTGCCTTTGTTCCTTACAAAAATGCTGCAGGGAATGTAGACCAGATATGATGATCAGGAAGGGTCAGCAAACTTTTCCCCTAAAGAGTCAGATTGTATATATTTTAAGCCATGAGAGCCATATAGTGTCTGTTGCAACTACTCAGCTCTACCCTTATAGCATGGAAACAGCCACAGAGAATTATGAATGAATGAGCATGGCTGTGTTCCAATAAAACTTTATTTACAAAATTAGGCAATCAGCTATATTTGGTCTGTGAGCCATAGTGTGCCAACTCTTAATTCTACATGAATATGCTTCCATTCAAAGTGCTTAAATGGGAGCGCCTGGTTGGCTCAGTTGGTAGGGCATGCAACTCTTGACCTCAGGGTTGTGAGTTCAAGCCTCACATTGGGTGTAGAGATTACTTAAGAAATAAAAAAAAATTAAAACAAAGAAACAAAACCCACAAAGTGGTTAAATGATCCTCCCAATTTCATACCGCTTGGAGAAGTAGGGATGGAAACCTTGCTTTATTCATTCATGCTTTATTCATTCAATAATTATCTGAGTCCCTGTTATGTGTCAAGCACTGCTCTAAATAGTGAGGACAAAGAAGCTCCCTATTTCCATGCAGTTTCCATGCTTTGGGGAGACAGATGATGGATAACTTGAGAAAGCGAAGAGTACCGTGAAGAAATTAAAGCAGTGCTAACTTGAGGATGACTGTAGCTATGGGAATCAGAGAAAACCTCTCCGAAACAGAAAAATTTGAGCTGAAACCTGGAGGAAGGGACTAAGCCAATTACACAGAGATTTGGGAAAGATGATTCCAGGCAAGTGGAATAGCTTTTGAAAACAGAACAAAACAAAACAAAACAGTGTGGCTGGAGCATAAGGGCGGGGGGAGGATAAGACCTGACAAATAGACAGGGGGTAAGGTATATAACATAATATAAAGGTAAGGATTATAAGCCATAGCAAAGAATTTGAATTTTATTCTAAGTGAAATGGGAAGCCAGTGCTTCTATGACTATGACATGCCACTCTTAAATCTCTGTGCCTCCTCTGCTGCCCAAGCACGTGACAGATGTTCTCAGAATATATTCATTGATTGATGGGTTCTGTCACTTAGGTTCCCACAAGGCGGGAAGACCCATCAACATGCCGGGATCACTGAAGACCCTTGTGAGGGGACATATTTAATAGATCCTGTTTTTAAATAGATCCCTTTGTCCCCTCCTGGGGTAGTGCTGGGCACCATCCAGACCATCTGCTCTGGCCCAGGCTCCCTGGCCATAGGCTCTGCCACCATTTGCCAAAACACTCCCAAAGCCAGAAGTGAGATGTCTGTGACATCACAGCCACTTTGTCAGAAGGAGCCATCATGGCGGACCAAGAGTTCGTGGGGATCTCATTCTAAGCATACAATGGGTCAGCTGTGGATAAGTTTTCTGTCTACATTTTCTCAGCTGTAACCTCAAGCTGTTGAAATGAAATTATGGACGTAAAAGGTCTGAGCCAGAGACTGCTCAGTGTGGCAGTTCTCTTTCCTTCCCAAATGTTCTTAGATTTAGCGATTACTAGCCAAGTCCCATCGAAAGTAGCAATTCACTCTGCATCTTCATTTTGTTGGAATTTTAAAACTACTAGAAAGTGACATCAAGCCTGAAAGTAACTGAGAATGCACTGAAGCTGTGCGCCCATCTTTGGTACGATTGACTTCAGAGAGGATTGTGAGAGACCCCTGTGATACTCCCCACCTAGATGTCCCTTCAATGAAGAATGGTTTGCTCTCAATGTCAGCCCTTCGGAGCACGCCTCAGGCTGTAGCGCCATCCCTCCAAGGCCACCCCCTGCCCAGGTGGCCCATTTCCAGTTGCTGGTTGATGAAGAAGTACTACAATTCAACTATCTTGGCCCAACTTGGGAGAACTCTGGAGGCTCGGACCTCCTCCAGGAGTTAGCTGAGGTTGTTGCTGGTCGTGCGTTTGCAACTCCATTTCTCCGTATTCAATCCTGCTGCTTTTTCCTTCTTCCCACTGTTGTTGATCCCAAGATCACTCCCTAAAAACCATCATGCACTTTAAACTCCATCTCAGCCTGCTTTCCAGAAAATCTTACAACCATTGTGTATCGGTGTTTTGCTTCCTTAGCATTGCTGTGGCCATCTAAGACCTTTCTTCTACAACGTTTAAAAAATGACACAGAGAAGGAAGACATTCACTCAAGTACCTGGAACATATAATTTCTCCAATTAAAAGAGTTTTAAAGGATCCTTGATTACTAAATGCTCATTAATGAGGCATGAATGCCATGAGATGTATATCAAGCGAGAGATTAATCACAGAGTTAGCTAATGAGCTTATGTATCATAACAATATGCAAAGGAAGAAGGAAACACTGGCGTTTAAGGGGTTAATTCAGGATCAGAAAAATTAAGGAATTTAGAAAAGTATAAGAAAGATGGCACACTATATTTGCTTGAATCCCAAGCAGCCTGAGAGGTTGCAAAGGATTTTAAATACAAGTGCATGGCAGTGTGTGCCCTTAGCAGAGAATGTCCTTGGGCAAATTAGTCTTAGAGAGGTTAAATGAGGGTTGTTGTGGTGATTAAATGAGAAAATGGATGGATGGTACATGGTAAGTGCTCAATAAATGTTAGCTGCTGCTGCTGTTGTTATTCAAAGTGGCATCTGGCTAACAGTCCCCAGGGAAACCTCTCTCAACATCTAAGAAAAAAAAAAAAAAACACTAATGAAGGCCTGGGGTGGGGGGTGTGGGGGGCGGTGGATAAAGCTCCCAACACGGAAAATAACACTGATAAGTAATAGAACACCAGAACCTCAAAGAAACTGGAACTAATTTCAAGACAACAGGAGCTGGGGTGGGACACAAAGGCAGCTTCATAAAACGTAGGAAAATAGTTTGTGCTTCAGTCACTAGAGATTCACCCAGAGATTCAGGATTTGAACCAGCCCAAAGCTGAGGCATCTTTCTTTCTTTTCTCCTGGGTTTGGGAAGGAACAGTACATACACAGAACATAGGGTTACAGGGCATTATTTACAGGGGGCCATTGTAGGAAGAACGCTGCTAGCAGTGCATGCTGGGAATTGTAGTTTTTCATGTAACACATCAATTCAGAGCACCAAGTAACCAGATGGTGGGGTAGGAAGAAGACTCCCCCTCACGTGGTGCAAAGGTACATAAAGTTAAATTTTGTTTATGCTCGTACATTGGCCTGTCATTTTCTGGTAGGTAGGAGGAGGATATTCTACCCCTAACAGGGGACAGGGGACAAGATGAAGGGCTAAGATGAATAAGCAGTAAGGAACAACAAGGCCTGTGAAAAATACTTCAGAAGAAGGAGAAAGAGATTTATCTAGAGGACTCAGAAGAATAACAAATTTCTGATAATCATCTACCAGTGAATCCAGAGGAAAACTTCAAGAAACTACCTGGCATTGACAATAGAGCACAGGAAGACATAGGCCTTGTGAAATAGCTGTAGAATGGAAGAATCGTATATTATAAAAATATCTGATTATCAAATCAAATCAAAATGTCAAAAATCATTCCAAAATGAGGAGATACATGATTATTTTAAAAGATGGTGGATCTAAAATTCTTTATTATGTTATTAATAAAAACTCAGGTTGCTGGGGCCAGGTGGTGAGAGTCAGCAATGTAAGATTGTGTTATACCTCTCAAACAAGGGAGACTCAAATGGTATCATTTCACTCCTCATTCATACAGAGTAGTAGAGTGTAAACTTGTTTATAAAAGTAACTTCTAAATAACCTCTATCAGAATTAAAGCTGGTTATTGTCAAGGAATGAGAAACAAAGGAAATCAGAAGGAAGAAGTAAAAATATTAAGGTAGAGGGCTCCTGGGTGGCTCAGTTGGTTGAGCCTCTGGCTCTTGATTTTAGCTCAGGTCATGGTCTCAGGGTCATGGGACTGAGCCCCACATCAGGCTCTGAGCTGAGTGTGGAACCTGCTTGAGATTTTTCTCTCTCCTTCGCCCTCTGCTTCTCTACCCTACTCGTGTGCTCTCTCTTTAAAATTAAAAAAATATATATATACTAAATATATATATTAAATAAATAAATTATATATGTGTATAAACTATATGTTAATATATAATTATAATTATATTATATAATTAATTATAACTTATATAATTAACATATAATATATATGTGTATATATTAAGGTATAAAGTAAGATGACAGAAGCAAAATTAGTAATAATGATGTCAGTAGGGTAAACTGGTATGTTTCAAAATTTTAAGCACAAATCTTATTTTCTAATGAAATACTGCATTTAATCCCAAATTACAAAGATGTACTTTTCTTTAGTTGCATCTGTTGAGTATAAAGTCAATTAATGTGACCAAAGATAATGAGAAAGTAGCCTCCACTGTGTGTAAACCACGATCTTGGACTGTCAGTTTATCTGGCAATTAATCTATGGATTAATGCAATTGCGATCAAAACACAATGCAATTTTTATCAGAACTTGCAAAATTGAGTCTAAAGAACATTCTGGAAAAGAAGAAAAAAATCAACAACAAAGATTTAGAGAGTATGAGTAGTGTGAAGTTGCTCTATAAGATATCAAAATGTACTAAGAAACTCTAATGTTTAAAGGCTTGCTGCTAGCCCCAGAATAGTAATAACATTTTAAAGACCCAAGTATGTGTGCAGGTGTCCATATTTTTTAATTTAGAAAAGTTTGCAAGTCAATTCAGTTGGGAAAGTATGGATTATTCAATAAATGATCTTAGGCCAGATGGTAACCCATTCGAGAAAAAATTAAACCAACAAAATTAATTATAAATGTATTAAAACCAGAAATTTAACAAGTGAAGCCATAAATGTAAGAATAGAATACAGACCAGAATGGAATATCGAATAATATATCCTTGTGGTGGAGAACCACTTTCAAAGCATGGCACTGAGAGCTTAAAGTCAAAGTAGGCAAACTACTGCCCACTCACGGCCAAAGTTAGAATGAAGACATATGCAGTCATTGATGGGTGTCTGTGACCACTTCTGCTCTGCAAAGACAGAGTTGGAACAGAGTCTGTTTGGCTGCCAAAGCCTAAAATATTTATTCTCTGGCCCTTTGCAGCAAAAGGTTGTTCACCCCTGGCATAGATCATAAAATAATTTTATGTGATCAAATCTAAAAAAATTTAAACTCTGGTATGGAAAAGAACATCATAAACAATCAAGAACTGGGAAGCATATTTGTGATATATATGATAGATATATAAATAGCTTTTATAAACAATAGTAAAGGTTGTACAGTAGTAGAAAAATGGGCAAAAGACAGAAACAGGTGGTGCACAGCCCAGATAAACAAATAGCCAATAAACTAGTGAAAACTGTCAGCTCTCATTAGCATTTGTTTAATTACATCTTTAAAAAATATCACAAATAGGGGCGCCTGGGTGGCTCAGTTGGTTAAGTGTCTGACTCTTGATTTCGGCTCAGGTCATGATCTTAAGGTTTGTGGGTTTGAGCCCTGCATGGGGCTCTGTGCTGACAGTGTGGAGCCTGCTTGGGATTCTCTCTCTTTCAAAAAAATAAATAAACTTAAATTTTAAAAAGTTAAAAAATATATCACAAATAGATTTTGGGCAACCCAGAACAAGGAATATACTCAGTGTGGGCCCAAATGCAGAAAAACAGACTCTCTCGGGCTATTGTTGGGTGTGTAGACTGAAGGGGAATTAGAAGCCTATAGGAAAAGCTTTGAATCTATATACCTTTTGATAAAGTGACTCCATTACTAGGATTTACTGAAAGGAAATAATTAGAGGCACAAAAATTCAGTTCTAGGGATGTCCAGTGCAGGATTTTATATAACGGTAAAGCATTGGAAACAACTCTAAACATACAAGGTTATAGCATTGCTTAAGCAAATTATCATCAACCCATAGTATAAAATATTCTAAGCTATTACAAATTATGTTATATGCTTTTTTTAAGCACAAATGTTCAGAAAATATTCTGGAGAATAAAAGATAGGTTAAAAAACAGTGAATACATTATAATTGCATTTTTGAAAAGAAATCCCCATAAAAATCTCTAGCAAACATCGGTTAATATTAGTTATAGCTGCCTTGTGGGATAACAGATGATTTTTATTTTCTCCTCTTTGCTTATTCATAGTAAGTGTTTTATTGAACTGTCTCATCTCTGTGGGATACACAGAGGAAATGGTTTTATTTTTCTCCATTCCCAGCCATCACTCCCACAACTGTGCCATATGAAAAGTCCCTCCCCTGCTGGGTCACAGACCCCTTAAGGACATTTGGGGATGATTCCTTGACTTCGTTTTTAGATGCTATTGAAAACCTGTCCGTTTCATTTACCCTTTCAAACCCCATCTCCTCCCCAGCCCAGCTCAACCACCAGCCTGCCGCTGTGGATACAGCACCCCGCGTGGGGGCACCTGCAAACTTGCTCAAATTTGGTTTCCTCTGAAGTCCGATCATGTGATCAGCGTGACACTCAGGCATTAATACCCAACCTGGGGGGCGCCTGGGGGGCTCAGTCGGTTACACATCGGACTTCAGCTCAGGTCATTATCTCACAGTCAGTGAGTTTGAGCCCCAGGTTAGGATTCTGTGTCTCCCTCTCTCTCTGCCTCTCTCTCTCTCTCTCTCTCTCTGTCTCTCAAAAATAAATAAACATTAAAAATAATAATAATACCAACCAGGAATGTGCAAACTGCTGGAAGACTGACCCTGCAGTCTCCATCTCTAACGGGGCCCCTCAAAGTCTCTACTGGCCTTACCCTTGGAGCCTCTTCCCTGACTTCACTGTCATCGTGTTTTGTTCAGCTTTGGTTGTGGGCAAGACTTTGGGTTATTTCATAGAGGGGAGGGGATTGAATGGAAGGGAATTCCACAGCCCTCCTCACTTCTCCAAAGGCCTAGCACTCCAGCAATGCCTTCCTTTGCCCTTTCCCTGCCCCCTCTTATCAACTGGGGATAAGGAATTTTTTAAGTCCCAGTGGAATTGTTTTCTGGAATGTTATAGGAAGTTCTGTGTGAAGAAAGCACTGATGAATAATGTTATGAAATGTGAAAATGTGGGCAGTTGGAACGACTTGCTTTACCAAATATCAAACATATTATACAACTACAGCATCATTATGACCAGAAGTACTGAATGATCAACACAGGGGAACAGATAGCCCTCAAGCAGATCCTAGCATATGGAAGAATTTAGCGTATGCTAAAGTAAATATCACAGACTAATGCCAATGGATGACACACTCAACAAAAGTGCTGAGAAAAATATTTGGAAAAAAAATATCAGGTTACATTCTCATCTTGTATCATACATGGAAATAAGTTTCAGATGGATTTAAAGTTAAAAAATATAACCACAAAATCTCTAGAAGAGCATTTATCATGGTGAGTACTGAGCAATGTATAGAATCATAGAATCACTATGCTGTGCACCTGAAACCAATATAACATTTATGTCAACCATTCTTCAAAAAAATAAAACACCCTGGAAGATAAAATAGGTAGTATTACAACTGATCCTGAGTTGAGAAAAATATTTCTCAGCTTAAAAGCACCGGAAGAAAACACAAAGGAAAAACGATTAATCACTTTGTGTTACATAAACAAATAAACATGCAAATATTTTCTAGGTACACTGAAAACTCCATTAAAATAGAAGCAAGTGAGATGTGTTGAGTACATTCTGGCATAATAGGACAGGTGAAAGGTTAGTATATTTAATACATAAGTCGAGTGCCAATCAGCAACCAAAGCGCTAATGTCTCCATGGAAAAATGGGCCAACACACAAACAGAAAAGAAAAATGTACTCGTGCTCCCAAATTATATCAGAAACATATCTGATTTCCTTAGTAATAAAGAATGCAAACCCAAACAACAAGATATCTTTTCACCTAAAAAATAGCAAGAGGTTTTAAAAATGTACAAAGATGTTGACAGTGCAGTGAGATGATCATTTTTATCCACAGCCAATGGGAGAGTGAATTGGCCTAACCTTTCAGGAAAACAATTGAGAGTGATGTAAAAAGAACCTTAAGATTGGTGGTTCTCTTCTGCTCAGTTGTTTCACTCCCAGGAATCTCAAGGGACCATCTGGATGCACAAAACAATTTATGCACAAGAATATTAATCATTTATTTTTATGATCATCAAAAGTTGGAAAGAAGCCATTATCCTATTATTGGGTACTCAGGTAAATAAATTACAATCTCTTCATTGGGTGTTTGAGCATCTGTGAGATATTCCAAATATTCCATGTGTTGGGGAATTTTAATTGATATGGCAGAGTGCTTATGTGGGAAAAACTGACTACAAAGCTATTTATAGCACGACTGATTTTTTTTTTTTAATCTCACAAACATGGCTCTGATTGCTTTGGTTATCATGTCTGTTAGATTATGCTTTTTCTAGCCAAACAGAAAGAGACAACCTTCCCAAGGTAGGAGAATTTCAGCCCCAAACCGAAACAAGGAATCCAGTTCTGCATTTCAGTTACAATGATCATTCATACCCTCTTCATTCTCCTTTGTCAATGCATTCATTGCCGAAGATTTTTAAAAAATTATAGTAGATTCAAATACTCAATTTCAATTGCCTTAATTATATTTCTGAATAATATGTATTTCTCCTTATATTGTTTACATTTTAAGAACAGCTTAATTGAGGTGTAATTGACATACAATAAACTACATGTATTAAAGTTTGCAATTTGATACATTTTGACATATGTATATGCCTATAAAATCATCACCACAATCAAGATAATGAACATAGCACGATTGGAATTTGATTATGAAAACATATGGCCTAGCGAGAGCTACTCCACAATGCTCAGATTATTTATATTTAGAAAATTTTATTTTACTCTCTTTGAATGTATTCTCAAAAATTTCTGCAATATGCGTGTGTTAATTTTGATGAACAGAAAAATCCTGAGGGAAAGTTAGTGACAGTGACTGAGAGTAGGTGGCAGAGTGGTAGGTCAGGAGATGGTGCCTTCTGGAAATCAAAGAAAGAGAAATTTGAAGCTAAGGAAGGCTCAAGAATTTTCAATGCCATATATTAGGTCACACATATATGTAATAATATATCAAGGCTCTACTGAAAAAGGCCCAGAGTGGTTTTGTAAAAACTGACAGCAGAGATAGAAAATAGTGGGTCAGGGAATAAACGGGCTTGACAGAGTGGAAGAGGAGGGGCCAGGGGCCAGGTGACAAGATAAGCCTTCACCATGAGAAGAGATACCTCTTTCCCCAAGATCGGCAGTAATGAAGGTAGGGTGAGGGGAGGAGTGTTAGACAAAATTCCACATTGGAGGGTGGAGAGTTCACAGCTCCTCTTTTGCCCATGGTGCAAGAGGCAAGGTTGTGTCCGACCAATGATGTGATTTAGGTGGCATGATGTAGAACACTGGTGAATTTTGCCAATGGCAACTAAAAACACGTAGTATAAGCAATGCATACCTGCATGGAAGAACTACCTGGGGACGGAAGACCACTGGTTGAAATGGTTCCTATTTCCTTGTTTTGATTAATTTCACTGGTAGACTAGAGAGCAGAAGAGAAAAAGTGAGTTGTGGAATTAATTCAACGTAGGGGGTTGACAAAGAAGGGAGAGGTGGGTAGACAAAGACACAAAGAATTAGGGGTACGAGTTAGGTAAGGGATGCTTTATTATTGGAAAAGCAATCATTAGCTTCTCCTAATATAAATTAGGAATGCCTGGTGTTTGAAAAAAGCAGAAGTTTTATATATATATATATATATATATATATATATATATACACACACACACACACATATATATATAGTCTTTTTTAATGTTTATTCTTGAGAGAGAGACAGAGCGTGAGCAGGGGAGGGGCAGAGAGAGAGGGAAACACAGAATCCAAAGCAGGCTCCAGGATCTGAGCTGTCAGCACAGAGCCTGACTCGGGGCTTGAACCCACAAACCGTGAGATCATGACCCGAGCCGAAGTCGCTCGCCCAACCGACTGAGCCACCCAGGCGCCCTGAGAAGTTATATATTTTTTAAATTAAAGTTATTATTTTTGGTACATGGTTGATCTTGGTCATATCCCAAGTTGGATTAGCACATTCTTCTCTCAACTAATTCTTTACCCAATATCACATTTTTTTAACACTCATGCTAACTTATTCCATTGTTACAATGTAGCAGTTAAAATAGCTCTTGTCTCTCCAATCAAATGCTAGAAGTAGTGTTTGCATCTGGGTAAGCCTTCAACAAATGTATCGAACAGATGACCAGACATTCTCGTGTATCTAGAGCCATACATAAAGCAGTGCATCATTGAATAAGGGCTTTGAGATTCTTTCCAACAGACCTAATACATGAGGATTGTTTACATTAGCTGCAATGGA
This sequence comes from Lynx rufus, assembly GCF_022079265.1. Lineage (NCBI taxonomy): Eukaryota > Metazoa > Chordata > Mammalia > Carnivora > Felidae > Lynx > Lynx rufus. The sequence continues at coordinate 37,175,565 of NW_025814828.1, forward strand.
TACTTGAGAAGGAAACTAATTTGTAAGTATTCCAAGCAGGGTCTCCAAAGTGGAAAAACAGCCCAACCAACCGAATCAATGGTGAATCTGGTATTGTCCTCAGTTCTATGCAGATCAGATGACAACAACAAATGGGTGTTATCTAGTGAAAGTTTTCCACCATATTATACTGGCTTGCTTCAGGCATCTCCATGTTTTATTAACATACTAAATAAATTGCCATTTCCTTAACTTGCTCTTGGAATGTTCTAAAGTTTCTGAGAGTCATTACTTTTTAGAGAGCACATGAAATTATAGAACTTGTTTATCAGCACTAGGTATTTCCTTTGAGGGTTGAGCTTTAGGGGTAGCATATATTTATTTCCAGCAATCATGAAAGCTAAAGGAAATTGTCAAGGATTGATATTAAACAGCCTGAATATATTTGTGCAACCCAAGATCTAGCATTCACTGAAGATCATTTTGGGCAGTTTTTGTGTGCTGCCTATCTCTGCAGTCCTTATGTAAGCTCTCTTCATCCTCAAAGAGTCACTGTCTTGAGATTATATTCTGAAAGTTGCCAGCCTGTTGTTGTTGATTTATAGAGTATTCTCCGCCTGAGTTTCGGTTCTAGGTTTCCTTTTTTTTTTTTTTTTTTTCCCAGGAGGAACTTCAGACAGCGGCTGGGTGAGGTGACTTTCATGCTCTGTTGCTGTCCCGCCAAAGGCACTTGAACCTTTCCAGGCCTAGTCTTCCTCTGTAAGATGGTAATAATATCTTTAGTTTTATCCTACAGAACTTTTCAGAGACTCATAAGATTTTTATGGAAAAGGACCTTGAAAAGAATTCAGGACAAAGTAAATATATTTCCTCTTCGAAGGAGAAGTCAGCCCAATGTCAAAAAGGTCTTTCTATTAGAATGTTGGTGTTGGCATTCGGGTCTCATTTCTTTCTCTCAGTGTTTTCTCTCATTTGTTTCTTTCATTGTTTAGAATGCACTGTGCACTATTTTTAGTCTCTTCTAGGTGGTAATTTCTATTCTCCTGTCCCGGGCTATAAACACTTGGGGCAAAACAGCACCCGAGACTCCAAGAGATAACATTTAAGAAGACTCTTTTGAAAATTTGATAGTTGGAACTCATTAGTCTCCTACTGAAGGGGCAAAGCCATCTTGAGTTGCTGGAGAATAGTTTTTATATTCAGTTTGATTTCATTCCTGATAACTTAATTGTTATAGTGATTTGTTTATAATATTGAAATTACCTCTCAACTCAGTCAGTAATGATTTATTTTGATATTATAAAAAGTCATTAAAGGTAAGATAATACTCTTTCTTCTGTTACTTTGCTATTTTCCTAAAGATAATTGCCTTAGGATTTATAGTTCTCCTATTCCTAAAATAAGAATATTTGCCCACACAAAACTATTTGCCTAGCTCTAAGAAAATATTATCTATATAGACTTTTTTTTTTCTGTAGCAAGAAATATACTTGAATGCTGAACACTTTCACTCCGGATTTAATCTCTACTGAGAACAACACAGGTTGTCCATGTGAAGATAGGGAGCTGGCATAGTAGAATGAGTAGTAGCATTTAATGGTGGGATGTGGCATGATGGGTGTAGTTGGAATTGTTAGTACTTTGCGTGAGGATTTGTATCTGTTTCTTTTCTTTTGTAAAGGCTGCTAAAAGGGCTTTTCCACAGATAGGCAGAGTTACCAGATTACGCCTGATTGGTTGAAGTAGCAGATGCTGTCAAGGCCCTTCCCACATCTCCTCAGCCTTAACTATTTCATTGCCTGCCAGTCCAACTTTAAATGCCAGAAATTGCATCTGAGGGCTTTCTCTGGCTACCTGAGTCAATTCTGAAGTGTGTTCGGCAGTATTTCCCCCAGTTTCCAGTGGAATTGAGCTCACGTTGCCTCCAATGGTAACTTCATGGTAATGCCCCTTCTGTTGGCTTCCTTTCCTTTCCTGTCTCACTTCCCCCACTCTCTTTCTGGTGTTTTCTGGGATCACTTCCCAAAAAACTACTTGCACTGAGATTCTTGACTCAGAGTTTGCATCTGGAGGAATTCAAAGTAGGACAGTTGGGAGTCTAGATTCTTTGTCCATACAAGTATGTTTAGGGAGGGAGGATGACAGCTGAATCAATAAAGGGATCATAGGAGGATGGTGAGTGACTTTGTCGATTCTGATCAGACAACTGTTCTTGAGGGCTGTGATTGCATCTGGGAGAAAGCTTTCTGCTTTTAAGTAAAGAGGCAGGTGGACGGACAGACAACTGAGTTCATGCAGCTGAAAGCATCTGCAGGGCAGGAGCAGAGCTTGAAGTTGGTGGGGGGGGTGGGGAATGAAACCATGGGATCAAGAGCTCTTCCCTCTCATACCCTACAGTACCCCACCCCATGGGAGGCGGGGCTGGGACTTGGTTTCAGATTTCCATGACCTCTCCCCAACCGTGTGATTTACAAAACAAATATGGAGAGGTATCTGAGTGGCTCAATCAGTTATAAGCATGGGACTGTTGGTTTTCACTCAGGTCATAATCTCATGGTTCATGAGTTCGAGCACTACAGGGGGCTTCTCACTGACAACGCTGAGCCTGCTTGGGATTCTCTCTCCCTCCCTCTTTGTGTCTCTCTCTCTTGGTTTCTTTTTTCTTCCCCTCCTCTACTTTCTCTCTAAATAAACAAACAAACAAACATAAAAACAAATTAAAAAAAATAAAAAGCAAATATGGAGAGATCATAATGGTGGGAATGAGAAACCTGTAGGTAGTTAGTATTCCCAGTTTAGGGGCAGTGAGCGGCACTTTAAGAGGAGCAAGATGTTGTTTGACATTTAAAAATAGACCTAACTCTACCAATTAGTCTGTTCTGCCCATGGTAACCTTATTCAATGTTATGGTGGTAATCGCTTCTGGAAAGCTTTGACATATTTTATAATTGAACTGCCAGGTTCACACTTAGCTATAATTCATTCACAGATAAGTGTGTCTTGTTAACCAAATTATGTTGACTCCCCTGGAAAGCCAGTGTGAGGACTTTTCCTGTTTCCCATCTTCATGTGGTTTTACAGTCTCATGACAGACCATTAACATGATGATCATTTTTCTTTTTCATCAGCTGCAGAATCATATGCATTTATCAAAATGGGTGTCATCTGTTGTGAAATTCATGAAGTTAGATTGCACACTTGTCAAACTTTTTTTTTTCCTGGCATTGACAAAAATATCAACATCAAGCTTTACTTAAGCTATTTTGAAATAGAGATGTCCAGGTGAAAGAATGGTAGAATCAAAATAAAAGACTAGGGGCTCGAATGGCTCACTCATTCCACCAACATTTTCTGAATGCACCCAGTGTCCACAGCAACGTGCCAGACATGGGCTGAAGTTCTGAGGGGTTGGAGGAGTGTGAGCTCCCTCATTCATTCCAAAATATTTAGAGCCTACAGTACCTGACACTGTACTTGGCACTTGGAAAACAGCAGTAACAAAATAGGCAAAGCCCCTTCCCTCATAAAACTTATATTCTAAAGAGTTTATGGGAGATAAGAGAAAGGGACTGTTTAGCCCTTATTCTCAAAGATCTTACGGTCTACTTGGTCTACTTGGAAAGACGAAGGAAATGCACTTAGTTAAAATCACAAAACAATGCAAAAATGAGGCAACTGAGTAAAGAATGCATTTCAGAGGTAGGGGATTAACACAAGCACCCTAAAAGAATGGCCCAACGCTGCCGATGCCAGAGACTGGCCAGGACACCTCAAGGAAATCACTTAACTGTCTATCTGTTTCCCAGAGCAGCGCTCCAGGGGCAGTGTTACTGCTGATTAGTGCCTCTGACTATCCATCTCGAAGGCCATTCGCAATGACTAATCTGGAAGATTTAAAAAATCTACAGCAAATGCCACACTGAAGAGTGATGCCTGTGTTCCTTTAAAATTTACTAACACGATAAGAAGGCCTGTTTTCACTGGATTTAGCATGGCATCAGAGGTTGTAAGCAAGGCAACAAACAAGGAAGAGGAATAATGGCTTTAAGAATCCAGAGGAAGAAGTTAAATTGTCATTGTTTTCAGAAACCCAATTGCTTCCTTTGAAAATCCAAGAGACTCAACAAGCTATCAGAACTAATAAGAAATTTCAACAAGGTGAGTGGATAAAAATAAGATTTGAAAAGTCAACAATGTCCCAATCCATAAGCAACCACCAATTAGAAAATGTAATTTTAGGAATCCTGTTCATAAGAGCAACAAATCTTACTGACGAGGAAATCTAATCAGAAATATATACAACTTCAGTGGAGCAAACCAGGCAGAGAGCACTACGTGTGTGGATGTTGTGTCAATAAAAATCCCAACAATTTTGTACGTGCATGCATGCGCACATGTGTGTGAGTGTGGTTGTTGATAAGATGATCTTAAAATTTAAACAGGACGGGGCTCCTGGGTGGCTCAGTCGGTTAAGCGTCCAACTTCCACTCAGGTCATGATCTCACCGTCCATGGGTTCGAGCCCTGCGTTGGGCTCTGTGCTGACAGCTCGGAGCCTGGAGCCTGCTTTGGATTCTGTGGCTCCCTCTCTTTCTGCCCCTCCCCCACTCATGTGCACGCTCGCTCTCTCTCTCACTCTCTCCCTTAAAAATAAATAAGCATTAAAAAAATTTAAACAGGATATAAGAAGCCAAAAGCATCAAGACAATTTTGCAAAAAAAAATTAAGGCAAAATGGAAGAACCTGCCCTACCAGATACATATATTGCGAGACTACATTCATTATGAAAGTGTAGTGTTGGTGCAGGGAGGGAAACACACGTTTATCATAGGAAACTACACATATTTCCGTGAGAATGTGTTTGTGTATGTGTGTTTAAGTGTGGGAGAGTGTGTCCTACTTTAAAATGGGACTCTTCTTGGGGCGCCTGAGTGGATCAGTTGGTTGAGCTTCCATCTTGGGCTCAGGTCGTGATCTTGCAGTTTGTGAGTTCAAGCCCCGCATCAGGCTCGCTGATATCAGCGCAGAGCCCCTTTTGGATCCTCTGTCCCCCTCTTTCTGTCCTTCCCCTGTTTGCGCTCTCTCAAAAATAAATAAACATGTAAAAAAAAGTTTGAAGAAGCTGAGAGAGTTGGAGAATAAAGAGACTGTAATTTAGAGAATGTTCTTGTGCCCTGTGAGTGCCTCATCACCATGGAAAAGGGATAGAGATCCTTTCCCATCACCTCAAGTCTCTTTTGAGAAGGCTATCTATGAAACCACTTCAAGATTCTACTAAAATGTCCTATCAAGTTTGGGAGGCACTATAGATTGGTATATTGCTACATTTTTGAGGAATTGAAAGTTCGAGGACTTGGCTGAAGCAACCCATGGCTGTGACTGAGAGTAAGTGATATCTATTGATGACTGATCAAAGATTTGAGTTTCTGATGGACTAAATATAGGTCAGTGAGTAGGTGAGCCTGAAATTACTTAAAAGGACTTTGCCCAAGAGGGCATCTAAAGGAGTAATGGGAGAAGGTGTATGTCGAGGAAGAATCCCAAGAAACAGTGAATCAATGGTAGATTTCACAAAAGGTCAGGCAGAGAATGCAACCCCCACGTCAAGATCCAGCAGGTGGAACATCCTCAGTGATGGGTGTGGAGGAGTTCTCCAAAGAACCCATGGGGAATCCCACAATAGACATAAAAGTAAAAATTCACCACAGCCAGAGGAAGCCAATACTTGCTCATATTGCTACCAGGAAGCAGCATTTTGGTTTTCCTTATTTCTCCTGGCCATTCCCCAGAATTTGACTCTAGAATGGTCAGAAACTGTGGCTAGCAAGCTTGGGGCAGAGGGGTATATGTTCGAGGTGGTAAACTAGAGAAAAAGCAAACCTTGTGCCTTTCTCAATGCAGGTTTTCCACACAGATCATGTCTCAGCTGGGAGAGGGGAGAAGCTCTGAATTTGATGAGTTTTAAGTTTTGCATATTATTCCAGAGTGGGATTGCTGAAGTGAAGTTGTTTTGGGAAAAGAAGAGGGCTTTTCAATCTATCTGCGAGCAAAAAGAAAAGCTATGGGTCTTGCCATAGTTTTCCTGGAAGAGGCAAGGGAAGTGTCACAGAAAAGCCTATTGGATGAGGAAGCTACTGGTAACTGGGTGTCCAGTGTGGTATTTTTCATGGTGTGTGTATGTGTGTGTGTGTGTGTGCATGTGCGTGCGTGCGTGTGTGTGTGTGTGTGTGTGTGTGTGTGTGTGAAGCAGCTCAAAATTAAAAATCTAGCAAAAAAAATCTACCAAAAATCTAGCATCTGGGTGGCTCAGTCAGTTAAGTGTCCAACTCTTGGTTTTGGCTCAAGTCATAATCTCACAGTTTGTGAGTTTGAGCCCCACATCGGGCTCCAAGCACAGAGCTTCGTTGGGATTCTCTTTCTCCCTCTCTCTGCCCTTCCTCCCCTCTCAAAATAAAATAAACTTTTTAAAAAAAATCTAGCAAAGGAAAATAAAAAGATCAAATGGCCTCTAATTGATCAGCTTTATGTAATGTCTTGCCCAAGGCAAAGAATCTCAGTATCAAATTTTGGAAAATGCTAAGAAGTGATTTAATTGAAATTCTTGAAAGAAAAATTTCAGTAAAAGCATGAAGGATGCTCACCGGCACATCGATCCATCTAGCCTCTTATTTCTACATCATCACTTGTCCAGCTTGGCTGATGCGTTATCTCACCAGCCATCCTTTGCCCTTTGCTTGGCCCTCCATCTGCTACTCAGCTGTCAGGCCCAAGGCTTCATGGTCTGTGTCTAATTTGTGCACTGTTTCTCATATGTCTTCTTTTCTTCTCTTTGTTTCGGTAGGTTTTTGTGTGGTGCCAATATATATGTGTAGAAACATAAAAACCACTAACTGGACTATAAAATCAATAAATACATCCAAATATCTGCTAAAACCTCTAACATTGTGGTTGGGATACCTAGATCTAAGAAATGATATTATGTAAAATTTTAAAAATTCAGTTCGACAGCAAAAATGTACTAGATGCTTGGAAAAAAGAAATATAGATTTCTCTAACACTGAACACTAACTATAGGTAGACACATCTATAGCAGGAAAGAGTCAAGAGGAGGAGGTGACCAAAGGGAAAAAGGGGTGGATAATAAGACAAAGAAGGTAGAAGTTAACCAAGCTGATTTATAGAGTCTTTGTTGAAGCCTGTCCTTTCCTTCTGCCCCCATCTCAGCCTCCAACAGGGCACCTCTTTCCCTGGTGACCAAGTCTCCTGGGTCCATTGCATACTTGTTTAATACATATCTTGACTGTACTAGGTTCTGTTGATTGTGAATATCTGGCTTTTCATAGCAAAATTTCCAACCTGTAAAAGCTGGGTGATTGTGAGAATTGCAGCCTCATGTTTCTGAGAGGGCTGCAGAGGTAAAGTCAAGTCTCGGGGAACACTGTGTTTCTATTGAATATGTAATCTTTCATGGTCCTATGGAATCCAAAGGAAATCTAACCTTGTGACTTCATCAGTGATCACAAATTCATTTCTTTTTAAAGTTTATTTATTTATTTTGAGAGAGAGAGGAGAGAGAGAGAAAGAGAGAGAGAGAGAGAGAGAGAAGGGAAGACAGGCAGAGAGAGAGGGAGAGAGAATCCCAAGCAAGCTCTGCACTATGGGTGCAGAGCCCCATGTGGTGCTCAAACTCATGAATAGTGAGATCATGACCTGAGCTGAAATCAAGAGTCAGACACTTAACCAACTGAGCCACCCAGACACCCCAGTGATCACAAATTAAAAAAACAAAAACAAAAACCTAGGATCCAAGATAAGTAACTGCTGGTACTCAGGTTTGATAAGACACAATGGATTTAAATAATTGCTGAGGTTAATCTCTTTTCCTTGATTTAAATGAAATTATTTATTATTGGTCAGGGATCCATGTTTCCAACACATATCAAATAATGAAACAGGTATCACGGTTCTCACCCACTTGTTTCCAAAGCCCAGGCTTAAGTAACATGATCATCAAGTTTAGAATAAGGGGCACCGTTTGCTAGGGAAGTTAAGAGTGTGATATCCTTGCGATTTGATAGGTAGTGTAACACTACAAAAGGAGCAAACCCCCTATTACACAACATGAGATCAGAATCCTAGCAATGATTCTTACCTGTTATGACCTTGGGCAAGCTTCTTAACTTCTCTGAGTTTCTACATCTGCATAGAGGAAGTGATGATTTATACATTGTGAGGTTGTCGGAATCAAATGAAATCACGCATGTAAAACACCTCTTACAATGCCTAGAACATTAGCAAACACTCAAATAACACCTTGCTACCTCAACTTTTTGAGTCTCATATTACTTTTCTGCATTGAGCTGATTGGGACAAGTATTAGATGGGACAAATATTAGGTAGCAAAGCAGCTTCTATCTGGAATATCACCTGTAGTTGTGACAGACGGAAATGAGAATATACTGAGGAAATTGTTGGTCTTTAAAGTCTCTACCCAGAACTGATAACTCTGCTCATTCATTGGCCCATGCAAGTGACTTGGCCATACATGGATTCAACAGGATGGAGAAGTCTACTCCTGCCATATGGAGAAGCAGCAAATATTGGTTAAGAATAGCAATTTACCACAGGGTTGATCTAGCTGAGTGCTTACTTCCCCAAACTGTCCAGAACAACTTGGAGAGATAATGAGCATCTAATTCTATGACTATCCAGTCACTTGAAAACTTTTTTATATAATTCCATTTGCTTATCTTTTAAGTTTCAATTCAGAAAATTCTTTCACCTTAGTCTCCCTGGACTTTTCTTGATGAAAAAAAAAAAAACTCTTTCCACTGTGGTGTACCATTTTTTTCTCTTCCAAGAGCATGCGTCACACTTTGCCACATGTTATAATGTATTATTTCATACATATTTTCTTAATGGTACGTATCTTCAAGGAGTCTACAACCTGTGTCTCATTCATCCTTTGGACTCTCAAGTTACCTCATTCAGTGTCTTGCACAATATTGGTTTAAACATTTGTAGAGATTCAATGAAGGGCTGAGATGAGAGGCAAACTGGTATGTGTGGGCAGGGTGGAGGAAGTGAGGGCTACACAACGGAGAAATGTCTCCCCTTTTTTTTTTATAAGTTGATGGTTATTTTTTTTAAGTTTATTTATTTATTTTGAGAGAGAGCATGAGCAGAGGAGGGACAGAAAGCTGTGAGAGGGAGAGAGGAAGGGAGGGAGGGAGGGAGAGAGAGAGAGAGAGAGAATCCCAAGCAGGCTCCACACTGTCAGCACAGAGCCTGATGTGGGGCTTGATCTCACGAACTGTGAGATGATGACCTGAGCCGAAATCAAGTCAGGCACTTAACAGACTGAACCACCCAGGTACCACAAAATGTCTCCTCTTGAAGTCAAATATGTTTTCTGGAAGTCCTTGGTGGTGATCATAGAAAACCCCTAAGGGAACTGGAATGTCTGCTGAGACTCTTGCAGGGTTCAGAAAAGACAAAGGCTGTTAGAGAAAATTAAAGCCATCAGAGAACTGTATCAGCTAGTTTACAATTAGCAGTTACTGCAGCAAGGAGATGCATTCGTTCCATTCTGACAACAAAGGCTACATAACTGCACCAAGACTGTTTGTCCACACCCTTTCTAGGATGCGTTAAGCATTTACAAACAGAAACAAATAGCCTTAGCACTGGTGGAAGCAGCCAGAAAAGTGGCTTTCTTTGGCTGTCCCTGATACATGAGCATCGGGCACCAGCATGTGATATAGTACGGTTGCCATGTGGGTGCATTAGCCATATCTTCCTGTTCCTTTTTTTACCGACAGTCTTTAGTGCTAAGTCAGGTCTGAGAAAGAGCTAAGGAAGATCAATCCTTCCTTATTGACTAGAGATACTCAGGGAATGACCTGTATTTTTTTTTTTAATTCGACGACATCGTTTTTAAGTTCATTAATATATTTTGAGAGAGAGGGGAGGAAGCGGAGGGGCAGAGAGACAGAGGGAGAGAGAGAATCCCAAGCAGGCTCCACACTGTCAGCACAGAGCCCGACATGGGGCTCAAACACACGAACCGTGAGACCATGACCTGAGCCGAAATGAAGAGTGGGATGCTTAACCCACTGAGCCACCCAGGTGCAGCTAAATTCAACTACTTTTTATTGAGAATCCACTATATGCCAGACACTGTGACAATTTGAGTCTATTCAGTCCCTTAAGCAATCCTAGAGTCTTATTCTCAATGTGTCTTTACACATGCTGTTTTCTCTGCCTGAAATACTCTAATCTCTGCCCTGAATAACCACTACTTCTCCTTTCTGTTTTGGTTTAGACATCCCATCATTTGGGAAGAATTTCTAGGCCTCCAAGCCAACTTTTAGGTTCCCCTTCTCTGTGCTTTCATAACTATATAGACTTCCCTCATCACAGCACAAACATTGTTGTACCCTCTGGTTGAATTGTCTGTAGCTTCTGTTGGCCTATTTGCTCTGGGGGGACAAGGCCTCTTTCTAGCTCATTGCCATATCCCCTGCATCAATGTAATGGCTGATGAAAGTTGATTAATGTATCATCATATTTTTATGGCCATCCTATGATTATATTGTTACAATATATTACCATGTCAGTGCCCTGTAATAGTGCTGAATGTCTGTGTACCTTTGAGGGATTTAGCCATTTGTAGCTAGCTGTAATTTTTAAAGAGTTGTCTCTAGAACTTCTCTGGACTGCTTTGTCAGAGAAATTTGGGTAAAATGCTCTTTTTTTTTTCCAGTGAGATGAACAAAGCCAAAAATCAAGACCTGTGTTCTGTGTTTGGCTCTGTAACTATCTTGCTGTGTGCTCTTGGGAAATAAGTTCACCTCTCTGAAGGGTTTTCAGCATATGTCAAAAAAGAGAACAAGAAGGTGGAATAAAATATGTCATAGACATTCTATGACTACCATTCTGTGGTGATTTTACAACATAACCCAAACATTTTTTTACTTTCCTCCAACGGAGTGGTGGGCTCTATGTTCCCTCCTCCTCTTCAATATGGGCTCTGTGACTGATTATTCAATAAAATATGGTAACAGTGATACTGTGCCAGTTTCCAGGCCCAGACTAAGAAATTGACAGCTTCTACTTCCTGCCTTTTGGGAAGTTCACACCTGAAACCCAGCTACCATTCCATAAAAAGGCCTAAGCATCCCACGGAGAGGCTCACCATGGAAATAAACTGAGTTCCCTGGTCCCCAGCCCCAGCTAAGCTCTCAGCTGACTGCCAGCACTAAGTTACCAGCCACGTGAGTGACCCATTTTGAAAGTGAATCCTCCAGGCTCCACTTGAGCTGGCCCAGCCAACGCTGCATAAAGCAAGGAGGAGCTGGCCCTGCCCAGACCTCCTGAAATTGCAGATTCACGAGCAAAACCAATGATTGTTGTTGTTTCGAGCCACTAGGCTCCGGAGAGCTTTGTTACACAGCAATAGATGGCTGATACAACTTTTGTTACTTCACAGTGTCTCAGACCTTTCATCCACTAGAATATTCTGCTGCATGTTAAATTAGCTCCAGACCTTTGACAAATCAATGCTCACTCCAAATTTATAACAGGAACAAGAACAGTAAGGGGGATATGCCATCAAGTGATCAAATGTTGGGCCTTCTGTGCTTCTCAGTAGAGGTTAATGGAGAAAGCTTTGGTTAAATCAACTGACGTAAGTGACAAATGGGCCAACCACTCTCTATTGGAATGTTAGTTCTATGATCGATGACAGTTCTTTGCAGGACTTTCTGGAGATGACTGCCAATTATAGGTAAATCCCCAAACCATAATGAAAACTTTCTTTTTATTTATTTTGTGTAAAGTGATGTTCTCCACAGTGGCACTGAGGTGTCCACTTACATCTGTGTCCCCTCAGTGACCTGGGGCTTGGAACCCTGACCGTTTCTTTAAAAATGGCATTATGCTGTATGTAAAACAAGATTTTTACACCCCAAATAAATAAATCTCTAGCTAAAATAGTTCAGGGTTTATAAAGAAGAGAGGGTCTTCTTCCTTAGTAGCTAAGTAGTTCACTGTCAATGGGCTTGGGAAATAAAGATTGATGGCTACCAGTGGTTCCTGGGAATGTGGCTTCTGGACTAAATACCAGGACTTAACTTTTGGGATGATCCCCCTTCTAAAAAATGAGGGCAATGGCCTTTTTCCCTTGGGACATACTGATTACGAGCAACAACCATGAAGCCAGATAATCTGGGTAAAAGCCCAGCTCACTAGCTGCATGACCTTAGACAAATTACTAAGCCTTTTTATGCCTCTGTTTGCTCATCAAAGTGATAATAGTTGTGACTACTTCATAGGATTTTTTTTTAAGGTTAAATGAGTTAATGCGTATAAAGAACTTGGAACAATGCCTGCAACCACAGAAAGCACTATATAAATGTTAGCTATTGTTGTTACTGTTAATATTGCCTTTGGTTACTGCTACTTTTATTTCCTCATTACCTTATAGCTAAGAACCCTACTTAGAATTAAATCCTTTATATGTGGACACCAGACAGAGCCTGCCATAACCAGGAGGCCATTTATTAATTTTAAAAGTCCTGAACATACCACTGAAACAGGCATGTTTGGGCCTCCCTTTTCTTCTCTTACTCCTGGGGCTTTGACACCCCCCCCCACACACACACACCATTTCTCTTCCCAGGATCTGTCCACTCCCATCCCCCTTCCTCTAGTCAATCTTTACACCACCATTTAATCAACACAGTAGATTTGGGTTTTGAGGCCTGGTGGGTACTTGTTGGTTTTCCCTAACACTCAAGTTTAAGTCCATGCCTCAAACTGAGTTCCCTGGAAATTGTGAGACAGAGTTGCGTGTGAAGGTTTATTGGGGAGTGCCCCAAGGGGATACACCCCTGAGGAAGTGAGGGGGGCAGGACTGGACATAAGCCTCAGCTGATCCTACAGGGAACACTGGAGCTGGTAAGGGTCTCCAGAGTTGTCCCAGATTGAGAGGTTGAGGAGGCCAGACCGTTGAATCTCCAAGTCAGACACTGAGGCTGAACTCGCTGGAAGGGTGTGAACATGGGCAAGGCTGCTTCGTGTAGCCAAGGGCACCTCCCAGCAAGGTACACAGCTGTGTCTGCAGCTGAGAGTCCCAGAAGCTGGGGATGGGAGCACCAGCTCTGACAAGAGGATCTGGATGGAGCACCACAGCATCCACTGAGTGGAGACAACTTATTTCAAGAATGATACATTTTCTGGGCACCTGGGTGGCTCAGTTGGTTAAATGTCTAACTTTGGCTCAGCTTATGATCTTGCGGTTTGTGGGTTCGGGCCCCGCATTGGGCTCTGTGCTGGCAGCTTGGGATTCTGTGTCTCCCTCACTCTCTGCCCCTCCCCCACTCTCACTCTGTCTCTGTCTCTCTTAAAGATAAATAAACACTAAAAAAAATTTAAAAAAAGAGAATGATACATTTTCATATAAATCAAAATGACAATGAGATATCACCTCACACCTGTCAGAATGGCTAAAATTAACAACTCAAGCAACAACAGATGTTGGCGAAGATGCGGAGAAAGGGGCCCCTTATGCACTGTTGGTGGGAATGCAAACTGGTGCAGCTGTTCTGGAAAACAGTATGGAGGTTCCTCAAAAAATTAAAAGTAAAACTACCTTACGACCCAGCAATGGCACTACTAGGTATTTATCCAAAGGATACAGGAGTGCTGATTCGAAGGGGCAATGCACCCCAAATGTTTATTAACAACACTATGGATAATAGCCAAAGTGTGAGAAGAGCCCAAATGTCCATCAACTGATGAACGGATAAAGAAGATGTGGTGTATATATATATATATATATATATATATACACAATGGAATGCTACTCAGTGATCAAAAAGAATGAAATCTTGCCATTTGCAATAATGTGGATGCAACTAGAGTGTATTATGCTAAGCAAAATAAGTCAGTCACAGAAAGACAAATATTATATAATTTCATTCATATATGGAATTTAAGATACAAAACAGATGAACATAGGGGAAAGGAAGTAAATATAAGGTAAAAACAGAGAGGGAGACAAACCATAAGTGACTCCTAAATACAGAGAACAAACTGAGGGTTGCTGGAGGGGAGGTGGGGGGAGATGAGCTAAATGGGTGATGGGCATTAAGGAGAGCACTTGTTGAGATGAGAACTGGGTGTTATATGGAAGTGATGAATCACTGGGATCTACTCCTGAAACTGATACTATACTATATGTTAACTAACTTGAATTTAAATAAATAAATTTTGAAAGAAAGAATGGTATCTTGGGGTGCCTGGGTGGCTCGGTTGAGCGTTTGACTTCAGCTCAGGTCATGATCTCACGGCTCATGGGTTTGAGCCCCATGTCGGGCTCTGTGCTGATGGCTCGGAGCCTGGAGCCTGCTTCGGATTCTGTGTCTCCCTCTCTCTCTGCCCCTCTCCCACTCACACTCTGTCTCTCTCTCAAAAAGGAATAAATGTTAACAAAAAAAAATTAAAAAAAAAGAATGGTATCTTTTTAGCAAAAAGTGCTTCAGTGTCTACAAACAAGAAGCAAACAACTCAGGCCAATTACTCTCTGAGTCTCATTTTCTCCTATACATTGGAGATGAGATGGTTTGTAAGGACAAACAGAGCTCTACCACTGCATCTGTGCCATAGGAAACGATCAATTCTAGTTCTTGTCCTACCTTGCTCAGTTCCACGAGTCCAAGAGTCACAGGTCCAGAATTCTAGCTCCTACTTTTTCAAATGACACTGGGGGCCTGTACTTTGGCTCTTGCTTAGGGCTGGCTCTGAGGGCAGGAAATGAATGTCACGTAAACACCTGCAATGAGCCAGGTTGTCTGCCAATTCATTTAACCCTCACCACGACACTGATGGGCAGGCATTATTAGCACCCTCATTTCATACAAGAGGAAAGTGAAGCTCAGAGAGGTGAAGTGGCTTGCTCAAGGTTCCATGGCTAATGAGGGGCAGAGACAGGGTTCCGATCTAGGTTCACATACCGCTTCAAGTACTGCTGCCCTAGCCCAGGCATGGATGCCCTTCACTTTAAAGCTCAGGCTTCCAGAATGTAGCTGGGAACAAGAAATTAAAATTTTAAGGGGGATTAATATTTTAAAAATATTGATGTAATATTCTATTCTGCCTTCCTGAGCACGTGATCTTACCCTAGTTGACCCAGGATATTGAACTTCCTAGATATTTTTCTTGAGGTTTTGTGCTTGTGTGTGTATGTGTGTGCATGTGTGTGGTAGAAATGTTAAGGAAGGCGTAAACCATGATCATGTTCCCAAAATACGGTGCAGCAGGACAAACAGCCTTGTAAGTTCAGCTATGGTCTTCGGGAAGGATTTGCTCAATTTTTAGGACAGATTCTTCTGTCTCGTTCCTCTTTTGCACTGTAGTATCACCAGCCTCAAGGACTCAGAGCAGAACAGAAATCGAGGGAGTCCACCCAGCAAAGCCATGAGTCTTGCAGCTCAGTGCTAGAAGCAGAATGTGTCCCAGGGGAAGTAAGAGACAGCCAAGCCCCTTTCCTTCCCAGAGGAAACTGGCAAGGAGAAAGAGCAAGAAAGAAATGGAAGAAAAAAACCCAGTAGTTCTGAATCCCTGATTCTTTTCTCTCTGTGCTCCAGTGAGGAGACAGGGAGGTGATTTAGAGAAATTAGCGTTACACCAAGAATATGTGAGGAGGCCCAGCATGGCAGGATGAGGGATCCTTCAGCTGAGTCTTGGGGTGGACAGTTGGGCCAGAAGATGAGATGGAAAACTTGGCAGAAATCCAGGGGCCAGTCAGCAACTAGTGAGGGTGAGGGCAAGTCACCACTGAGCTTCAAATAAGCTGAGGGGGTTAGCAGCCTGGGGTTATACCACCCACAGCCATCAACGGATGGTGTAGGCAGGGCAGGTAGAACATTCCAAAAGGGAACTGAGGTGTTCCCCTTGTTGCCTTGAAGGCAGGGGCCACCTTGCCTGAGGACCTCAAGCCTTTCAAGTATCATGATGACCCGTCTGTCCATTTCCCCCATTGGACCATAATGTATTAGCGATTCTCCACCTCCTGCCCCAACACAAAAACCATCTCCACCCTTTTCCGCCTTGCTCTGCACAACAGAAGCCTGACTTTCATAGATTGTGTCAACTGGGCTCCCTTACCCTCCCACTTCTGGATGCCTTTTGCCAATGGAAGACACTCTCCAGAGTCCAGAGTGTGGGTAGAAAGAGAGATAGGGGTTCTTTGCTTCCCGCTCCCTCCTTATCTCACAGTGGGTTACAAGTGACTGCCATCCCCTGCCGACGGTCCAATGGATAACCTTCTCCCTTGACTACAAGTCTCACTAGGCTCTACAATCTCTTCCTCTTTTTACCCTTTTCGACTTAGGGGCAGTAGCACTCTCCTGCTGTGAGCCTTGGATGCTTCTCCATCCTTCCTTGGCTTCTCACCTTTGGAAAGAGCCCCCTAATTCAACAAATCCCTTTTGCGTGTGGTTTCCTGCTGCATAGAAAGACTTTCTGTCCTAGTTTGCCCTCAGACAGTCCCAGTCTATCCCAGATGTTCCAGTGTAAGGGGATCGCAGCACCCTCCTTTTACTCTCAGAAGATCCTTGCTGGCTAGTGTCCCACGGCTGGCACCCCACTGCTGTGCCGTCTTGGGGAGGGTGGCAAGAGAAAGCACTGGTGAACAGGGTTACATTGGAACCAGACTGGGCCGTCAACGAATGGGCTCTTCTGCTCACTCACAGGAGAGTGTCAGATTATAGACACAATCAAAGAAGCTAAATTTCCTCTACACTTGCGGGTTGTGGCGTGAATGATTTTTCAAGCCCTATTGCTCCGTTGTCACTCCTGGGGGACAGGACTCTACCTTAGGCATCTTTGCCAACTCCGCCGCATCTAGTGCCCTGCCTGGCCTGTGGTTCATAAACACAGTATGGATGAACAATAAGGGAATGGAGTCCCCATGTTCGATCAGTGTGACAACTCATTCACACAGGACCTGCATAGACTTCACAGAGGGAGCAGCTGATAAAGGGAAAGGAATTGGCAGAGCAAGTGTGTGTGTGTGTGTGTGTGTGTGTGTGTATGTGTGTGTGTGTGTGTGTGGTGTATATGGTTGTATGTGCGTGTGCTTGTGCATGTGTGTAGTTGTGTATGTGTTTGTGGGTGGTTGTATGTGTGCAGTTGTGAGTGTAGGTTTGGGCATGGGATTATAATCTAAATAGGAATTCACAGTGAAGAGTCGTTTCTGTTATTAGGACGAGCATGAAGTTTAGAAAAGCAGGATGCATCTTATATTTTAAAATCCTCCCGCTTGGGGTGCCTCGGTGGCTCCGTTGGGTAAGCGTCTGACTCTTGATTTCAGCTCAGGTCATGATCTCACGGTTTCATTAGTTAGAGACCCTTGTGGGTCTCTGCGCTGATAGTGCGAGGCCTGCTTAGGATTCTGTCCCCCTCTCTCTCTGCCCCCCTGGCTCTCTTCCTCTCTCTCAAAAATTAATAAACTTTAAAAAAATAAAATAAAATCCTCCTGCTTTGCCCTTCTTCCTGCACACACCCCTTGGGGCCAGTCAGGCTCCTTGCATCTCAGTTAGGACTCACCGCCTCCACCTCCTGCCAACCTCATTTTCTCTTTGGATGAATAAGTAGAAAGATCACCATGAAACTCATCGGTTCTGTGGAAGGGGCTGTACTCAGTCACCCCACCACTGCCTATGGCGACTTCTCACAAACTCAGCCCTGCTAAGAGCCACCTTATTTCCTCCTGGGTGGTTTTGCACTTTCAGGCAGTGGTGTTCATCAGTGAGACGTGATCAGAGGCAGACACTGTGGCAGGAAGCCTCCTGTGTACTCAGTACAGGTCTGCTCCCAGGAAAAGCCCTGCTGCCTTTCTGGGCTCCTTCTCCCTGCCACGTATGGGTCACTGTTCACATTAAACAGCCTCTACCCTCGGGTCAGAGTTTCCTTTAGTGCAGGTCACCGTTCTATTGCAGCGACTTGTGCTTACCTTCCCGTCTTTTCTACCGGCTCCTTTTCATCTTTTCTCTGGTCGTGGCCACAAGTGACCCTAAAATCCCTGACAGGCCCCCTGAGTTCTGACTCTAGCCCCTTGTGTCTGGTCCCACCTGCTTCCTACACCCTGAAAGGACAAGAGATTTCCCAACTAGAGAGATAGGGTCACGGTCTTAACATGTTTTGTTCATCGTCCCTTCAAAGGGTGGAGTCTAATTTCCCCTCCCCTTGAACGTGGGCTGGCCAGAGTGATTTGCTTGTAACAAACAAAATGTAATGAAAGCGCTGTTTTCTTTTTTTTAATGTTTATTTATTTTTGAGACTGAGAGACTGGGAGCAGGGGAGGGGCAGACAGAGAGGGAGAGGGAGACAGAGAGAATCCCAAGTTGGCTCTGCACTGTCAGCACAGAGCCTGATGTGGGGCTCAAACTCACAAACCATGAGATCATGACCTGAGCAGAAGTCGGGCGCTTAACCTGCTGAGCCACCCAGGCGCCCTGAGCCAAAACTAAAAAAAAAAAAAAAAAAAGATTTTATTAAAATTGTTTTAATGTTTATTATTTATTTTTGAGAGAAGCAGAGAGAGACAGAGTGCACACAGGGGAGGAGCAGAGAGAAACAGAGACAGAATCGGAAGCAGGCTCCAGGCTACGAGTTGTCAGCATAGAGCCCGATGTGGGGGTCAAACTCACAAACCGTGAGATCATGACCTGAGCCAGTGTCGGACGTTTAACCGACTGAGCCACCCAGGCGCCCCAAAAGTGCTGTTTTATGATCACCAAGGCTCCACCATAAAATACAGACAGCTTGGTCTGACTCTGTCTCTCTTGGGACTCTCACTCCTAGAACCCATCCCAGACCCCAGGGATAGGCCACATGCAGATGTTCTGGCTGAAAGCGGGCATCACTCCACAGACACGTGAGAAAAGAAGCTTAGTGATGACTCGTGCCTGCCCCAGCCACTGTCTGACTGCAACCACATAGGAGAACCTCAAGGGATAAACCAGCTAGCTGAGCCCAGTCAACCCCCCAGGCCCACGAGGAATATTAAGAAATGATTGCTGCTGTTTTCATGCCATTGTGTTTGGGGTGGTTTGTTAGATAGCTATAGACAACCATAATGAGAAGCAAGAAGAACTTGGAGAAAGTTCACAGAGAGCCAGAGGGTGATTTAAAGGTTATACATAAAACACAATAACATGCTGGGGAGTCTGAGCTTTTTCGTCAACCAAAGGAAAGATCAAGGGGAAATTTTAAAATGTCTTTAAAAAAAAAAAACACACAGCAAAGGAGCTTAAACCTTCTGATTTCCAGTGAGGACAGCATAAGAGGAAATCAGATTAAATTGCAGCATGACGAATTTGGGATTGATGTAATTTTGGGATTGGCGGTGCTTTTTTGAGTGAGGGTGAAAAGCCATGGGCACGCATATTTTAACAATCATGTATTGTCTTTATTGCCTACCCATCCGGTTAGGTGCCTGCCCTCGCTTCATGTGCACTGTAGCCTCTAAAAAATGATAAATACAAAACGTAATTAATACATATTGAAGATGACATGTGTGAATGTCTTCAGATACACATTATTTTGAGATTTAAACATCATAAAAGAAAGAAATCATGCCCAAACCAAACTTCCTTAAAATGGTATCATCTTTCTAAACAGAATAATAAAAAAACAATTGAACAACTCCAGGTTAATTGATTTGAGCCCATGTAATATAATTTGCCAAAAAAAACCCACTGAGAAGTGGGCGGACATGAGGGATATCACTTCTTAGCAGTCTCATTAGACACAGGACTATTTTGCAATTCTACAGTTTTCAACTTTTCTCAACTTGGAAGGTTGCCCCTGTCCCCCCATCTCATCTCATCTGTCTGTCAGTTAACTATTGCTAAGTAACAAGCACTCCTTACCCAAAATAAAATATCATGAAGTTTAATACCCGTTTATATAGCTCATGAGTCTGTGGGTTGGCTACATCAGATCACCTCCTATGATTTTTTTTAAGTTTATTTATTTATTTTGAGAGAGAGAGAGAGAGAGGAGCAGAGAGAGAGGGAGAGACAGAATTGTGAGCAGACTCTGTGCTGTCAGCGCAGAGCCTGGCTCAGGGCTCGATCTCATGAACCATGAGATCATCACCTGGGCCGAAATCAAGAGTGGGACGGTTAACTGACTGAGCCACCCAGGTGCGATGGTTTTGAAACTCTAGCCTGAAACTGGTATAGACAATTTTGAGATGTGTTGAGCCATGCAAAAAGTGAGATGCTCTGTAGCTACCAGGAATATGGTAGCTCATGCATGAACAGAGACTCAAGAACCCTTGACTACACCCCCAGCCCCACTAAGCCTGTAAATATACTTGTGTTCCTATTTCCCATCCCTTCTGCTACTTATCCACCCACTGCCACTCTTTGGGCAGGGCAGAGAGCTAGGTTTACAGAAAGCATCCAGAAGCCTCTTGGAGGAACAAGAGCAGCCCCCACTCCACGCCTTAAACGTAATCACAAAAGCCGAACTCAGAGAATTTTTTTTCTCTATAGCTTCTGCTGCAATTTTTGATGCTGGAGGGCATTTATTCAGCTTTTATTATTTTCTTGTTAAAGAATATTTAATCTTACTGGTGGGTGGGTGTGGGTGGTGATCACATCAGAGAGAAGAGAAAGAAATCCAAGCGTGTTTCTGAGGGAAAAAAAAATATGTATTAACCGTTATATGGTGGTGCATTCTTTATAGTTAATATGCAGCTCAGGCAAGAACATAATAGAATAGCTTCCAAACTATGCAAAAAGCAAAATCAACTCTGTGTAGACCCTATCCTGTGTTAACAAACTCGGAGCTGTATTCTCTAGGAAATCAGATTCCTTTGCTGGGGATGGTTTTCAGAGTTTATGTATTGTTTATGAAATGCCCTGGAGCTAGAAAGTTACACTAGCAAAGCAATGGATGGGAGGTCCTCTTGACTACAGTGTTTGAAGGCTCAACACAGAAAGCCCAAGAGAGCTAAGAGAGGGCATTGGAATGCTTAAAACATAAGTAATGAAGCCAGAATCTGGGGGAAAAGCATCTAAATGACATTGCCATTAACCAAATCACAGTTCAGTAAAATCCTATCGATTTATACCTACCATATCATTTATTACAGTGGAACTACCCTTTTCATTTGTCCCAGGAAACACTACTCTGCGATATGCTATTTATTTGTTATCTTCCATTTTCTGATCCGTACAACAGGAAATAATAATAATCCCTACTTTGTGACACCATTATGAGGATTGCATGGGGGAAGATATGTCAAGTTCTTAGCCTAGTGCCTGGTACGTAATACCAGCTAACATTTACAGTAATTCTTATCATTCCTGCTGCAAGGCAGTATAGTGGAGGAAAGAACATGCATTTTGAAATTTGATAGGATTGGATTTTAATCTCGGGTTGTCATTGTTGTTGGTAGGCTTTTTCTTTTAATTTTTTAATGTTTATTTATCGTTGACAGAGAGAGAGACAGAGCACGAGTGGGGGGGCGCAGAGAGAGAGGGAGACACAGAATCGAAGCAGGCTCCAGGTTCTCAGCTGTCAGCACAGAGCCCGATGCAGGGCTCAAACTCACGAACCGTGAGATCATGACCTGAGCCAAAGTCGGATGCTTAACCAATTGAGCCACCCAGGTGCCCGGGTTTTTGTTGTTGTTGTTGTTTGTTTTTGTTTTTTCTTTTGTAATGTGTCCTTGGGCATATCATTATAAAATTGGGGTAATCTGGCTTCTATGGTTGCTGTGAGGTTTAAGTAAAATTACTTTCAAAGAGAATTGAATGCAGTGTTGGGCACATGGAAATTAATGAATGAATGATAGCTGTTATCACCTCACGGAACTGTCATAGTCCCTAGAAGGATACGTTTGGCCAATGCTGTACCTGATGTTGTGCAAGAATGAACCACTGTACTTCAGGATTTGCAGTAATTATGGGCTGAGTCCATTCAGGTCCTCCTAGAGGATGGGAGGATGCAAAGGACACTTAACTGGGAGAGAAGCTATGAAGGATAAAGGGGGGAGGGGCAGGAGTAGCAGGGGAGATACTTCAGACCTCAATGCAAGTCTGACCCTTGAGAAGGGAGAGAGAAGGAAGATGGTTGGGTGAGAAGGGCCGCAGGTATAGCGCAGCTCTGGAAAAGTCTCTGGCAGGCCGAGGTGGAGCCCCAGAGCAAAGACTGCCCATCGGAGGAGTCCTGCGTCAGGCAGAATGGCCAGCTCTGGGCGCCCCCCCTCCGCCCCTCCCCACCCCTGTCGTGCTGTCATTGGGTGGGAACAGCCTGGCCAAAGTGTGGCCTCAGCAGGACTGCTGCAGCAGATCCCAAAGGGAAGATGCAGCAGCTGGGGGCCGTCAGTGATCTCTGCTCCTCTGAGGGGAGGAGGGACCTCTGAATGGTGTACCTCCATGGCCACCACTAGGGGCCATGTTCAGTTCCATCTCAGTCACAGTTATCTTTGTTCATCTTAGTTAGTTCCTGGTCTGGGTCAAGCCCTCACAATAGACCCTCTGTAAAATGTGGAGTGGAATAGAATTTTCTAAGGAAAGAAGTACTGCCAAGAGTAGTTCTGGAGAATAATTGAGGCATTTCATCCAACAAATAACGATATTCGCTGAAAAATAGATTTGTTGAAAAATCAACTTAATGGTTTCTATTTGGAAAAGAACAATGCAAGTGTCAATCTGTCCTGCTTGGTTCCTTTGAGGAAGGTAGGCCATAAGTCTCCTTTACAGGCATTTAGCTGGAAAAAAAGTATATTTTTAAGTGACATCTTTTATCCATGAATCTTCAATAATTCATTCTGGTTTCTCTTCCTGTCTCATTGCATGACTCAGATTTATTTAAATTTTTTGTTTTAGGGGGACCTCAGGAAGATAATAGTAGAAGTAGATTGGAGGGATATAGCAAATTTACTTCAAGCTTTAATTTCCTCTGCTATGAAACCATTGCTTTTTCCATTTTTCACCTTTATCTACCCCTTCATTTGTGATATTGGAGAGGAAAAAAAATTTCCTCTATCCTCTTAGGTTCAGTGTTTGGGGGTCGTGAATTAAGCTGACAAAAGACAGATTAACACAAGAAAAGGCAGATTTTAATCACGTACACAGGGGAGTTCACCAAGAAATGTGAGTCAAGGGGCAATTAGAATTGAGTCTTACCTGTCATCTTAATAGAGGAAGGGGAGAAGATGAACACTTATGGGAAAGCGAATTATTTTTTAGAAAGATAAATGAGCCCTCAGGAGAGAGAGATATGATAGTGTTTTGACAATGTCTGTTCAGGTGTGTTGTGGAGGCTTCTTATGTCCAGTGATGAGTCAGTCTTCCCCAGTTGCTCCCAGGGAGGGGATATACGACAATTGAATTCTTTTGAGTTCTTTTGGGAAGCTCTGCTTTTAGGTGGATAAGAAATCTCAGGAACTCAAATGCCTTCCACTCAAAATAATTTTTATGCTACAGTGGTGCACTTTGGACTCTCAGTGGTGTGAATGCTGAACTATAGGTGTGTCACATAATTTGAGGGCCCAGATCAAAGGTGGTATGGAAGAGCCAGTAATGGTGCTCATATTGTCTCAGTAGCTCAGTATTTCTTCACTATTTAATGGTGGTGGAAAACAAACGAAATGTCATTCACTGATGGCATAGGTCATGGAACCGGCTCTTTGGAAAGAGAAAAAAATTACAACCTTTCCAATTAGAACTTTATCATGATAAGGGAGAGGCATTGGAATTGAGGGCAGGGAAGGGAAGAAAAAGGATGGAAGACACCAGACTGGAGATTCAGGGCCAAGCAAGAGCTGCTTTGTGGCTGAATCCACTCACTGCTCAAGAAGAGCCAACAGGTGTCAGATATATGAAACCAGCAGAAGCATCACCTCCCCAGGGAATTGACAGTGCTAATAAATCAGCAGCGGGCCTGGATAAATTAAATCTTGGCAGTGTAGGCAGAGGCCATGACCGAAGTTGCTTTGACCCCTTCTCAATTTTCTACCCCAATGAAAATGAGATGAGGGTGTAAACAAACATTGGTGTTTATGCAGCTGGTATCCTGTTGGCATCATTTTAAACTTTTTGATTAAAAACAACGTGGGGGTTTGTTGTTTTCTATGCTGTTTGAAAGTCGGGCATCTCTGAGAGGCAAGGGCAACAGGGTTATATACTGTATAAGTTTGCTGACATGACTTTGTCTTTGACCAGAGTGGCGCAGGACTAACTAATTGACTCAAACTTGTGTTAAGAGTGTATTTGATGGGGCGCCTGGGTGGCTCAGTCAGTTAAGCGTCTGACTTCGGCTCAGGTCATGATCTCATGGTTCGTGAGTTCAACCCCCACATCGGGCTCTGTGCTGACAGCTCAGAGCCAGGATCCTGCTTCAGATTCTCTGTCTCCTTCTCTCTCTGCCCCTCCCCCACTCACACTCTGTCTCTCTCTCTCTCTCAAAAATAAATAAACATTGAAAAAAAAATTTTTTTAAATAGTGTATTTGAGGGGTGCCTGGGTGGCTCAGTTGGTTAAGCATCCGACTCTTGATTTTGGCTTAGGACATGATCTCATGGTTTGTGATATCGAGCCCCAAGTTGGGCTCTGCTATGACAGCACAGGATCTGCTTGGGATTCTCTCTCTCCTTCTCTCTCTGCCCCTCCCCTGTTCGTGTGTGCTCTCTCTCTCTCTCAAAATAAATAAATAACCTTTAAAAAAAAAGTGTATTTGAAATTCACCAGAGGTGAATTTGTAGTGACCAAAAACCTGTAAACAATCTGAATATACATCATTGGGGAAAGTGTTGAATAGATTAAAATATGCCCAGATTACACAGCTATTAAAAAAATGTATTCGATCAATACCTATTGACCTGGAAAGATATTCATGAAGGAAACAATAACAACAACAGCCTGCTGTTAAAAATCATAGTTCTTTGACTTTAGTTGGTAGAGAGATGAATTTCTTACCTGGAGTTTGGTTCACTTTTCTATGCTTTGACATAACTAAAATAATCCTGAGAAGATGAGGGTTATAATATTAGAAAGATGGGGGCGCCTGGGTGGCTCAGTTGGTTAACTGTCTCACTCTTGGTTTCAGCTCAGTCATGATCTCATGGTTTCTGAGATTGAGCCCTGAATCCGGCTCTGCACCTTGACAACGCGGAGGCTGCTTAGGATTCTCTCTCCCTCTCTCCCTCTCTGCCCCTCTTCCGCTTGTGCTCTCTCTTTCAAAAAGAGTATTAGAAGTACCACTTTTCAAAAGTTAAAAGAGTAAGAGAATTTAGGGAGGTAAAGAGGAGAGAGACAAATGTTGTAAACTATCTGGTTAGGGTGAGGTCCTTTAAAAGAATTTTCTATGGAGAGAAGGAAAGACTAGAGGCTGCACACTACTGTTTGAGTCTGCATAGAAATGGAGGGGGAAAAAAGCAGTCAATGTGAAAGGCCTAGAATCACACACACAACCTCATTTCTGTTTAGAGCATTGCAGTTTTAAAGACATTTTTACATCCAGTTCCTCACTTGTCAGAGAGCTGGATATATGCCTGCCATTTCACAGGGAAAAAAAAAAATAAAAATAGAACTTAGATTAGTTCTGCCTAAATTCTGTCTCTGAGTGCCAGCTAAATTGGATAATTGATAAAATCTGTATGTGGAGTCAGTCAAGAGAAAATTAAGGTTTTCTTCATTGGAGTTTAGAATTGAGATAGTCCTCAGTGTAAATAAACGCATGAACTGTGCTGTGGATGAGGCTCTCAGCACTCCTGTATCTTACACGGGCTCTGGCAGATTGGGGGCAGAATGAGAATGGAATAGAAGGGACACCATATGGGTAGTGATGCAGGGCAAGTGGGGACAGCAGAGAACCTGGAGTAAGGAGGTCAGGAAGAATTGAGGTCATGATTGGGGTGATCCGGGGTATAGAAGTTCCTCTTCCGGTAATGGTGGACCAGTTTATTAAGACCAACCTTTCTGCTGAAGACACCTAAAAGAAGAAGCTAGGATCGATCAATCTGTCTATGTATCTATCTAATCTATACCTATATCTACAAAACACATACACCCCAGTATATTAAAAATATATTCTAGAAAATACCAGGTCATATACCTAAAACCAGGGTGTGGAATTACCGGGCCATGAACAAAATGAAAGAAGATAGACACCCAAGGAGAAAATCAGAGTTTGGGGCCATTTTCCTCCTAGGGCATTTGCCAATTCCTTACCAGGTGACTGAGAACCTAAAATGCTTGCATTTTAGCAGCCTTAAATGATGCTTTTGAGAGGCTTACAAGGATACAGATACAGGGTTTGGCATTCAGGATTCCGTGGTCTTGGAACTGACCATAGGAGGGCTGTCTACAAGGAGAGAGGGTACACCCTCAGATACTGCTGCTCAACTTGCTCCAATCCTGGAGTGGATTAAAGGGATCTTGGGTTGCCTACATCCCCAGACCCTGGCAGAAGCAAATGGAAACCCACTCCGGAGAAGGCTAACATTATCCTATGCCTCATATTCTTTCTATAAATACTTGTAAATACAAAACCTGGCAAGCAAAAATTAACCAGATGCATAAAGAGACAAGCCCAAATGCCTTGGAATGGCATCTTTAAAAGGTTGAAAGAAACCCACCACCATCTTGGAATTCTGTACTCAGTGATCATTTCCTTTAGCGATAAAGGTGACAAACACATTGTTTTAGCTATCTATTGATGCATAACAATAGCACCACAAACTTAGTAGCTTAAAAATAACATATATTTATCATCTGATAGTTTATTGGGTCAGGAGATTGAACGTGGGTTAGCGGGGTCCTCTGCAAGGCTGCAGTCAGGTGTTGGCCAGAACTGGGTTCTCGTTTGAGGCACTACTGGGGAAGAATCTGTTTCCAAGCTCGCCATGCATTTTCATTCAGGCTTGAAGACTGAGAGTGTCAATTTTTTGCTAGCCTTCAGCTGGAGGCTAGAGGGTTTAAACCCATGTATCAAGAGGAAGGCTGAAAATCAATGAGATAAGCATTCATCTCAAGAGATTAGGAAAATAAAGGCAAATTAATCTCAGAGAAAGTAGAAAAAGAAAATAATAAAAAGCGGAAGTGAATGAAATAGGAAAAATACAATAGAAAGTATCAACAAGGATAAAAGTTGGTACTTTGAATCAAATAAAATTGATCAAAATCATAAAAATCACTGTACCCCCTACAGATATAAAATAATTTATAATTTCAAAATTTTAGATAAACTGGAAAAATTTATAGAAAGATACAACATTATAAGCCTGACACAGAATAAACAGAGAACCCGATGAATACAACATTTTTAAAAATGGAATTTATAAATTTTTCTACAAAGAAAATTCCCAAATGACTTCATTAGTAAATTCTACTCAATTAAGGGAAAAAGAATGCCAACCTGTCAAAAATTCATCTGAAGTATAGAAAAAAAATGGAACATTATCTAACTCGTTTTGTGAGAGCAGGAGAACTACAGATACTGAAATCTAACAATGACATGACAAGACATAATACTTCAGGTCAATATCATTGGAGAACATACACGTAATATCATATCCAAACAATCTGATAGCCATTCAAATTTACCAATATATAAAAATAGAATATATCCGAATCAAGTTGGGTTTATTCTAGAGAGGCAAGGTTGACTTAGAAATAGATCACGAAGCAGTGCATTTCACCACAGTAACAAGATTAAGGACAAAAATCATATGATTGTCTCCATAGACGCTGAAACAAATTTGATAACATTTTGTATCCATCTGTGGAGGTAAAAGCTCCACTGAGTGACCTAGTAATAAAAGGAAACTTTCTTAAACTGATGAAGTTATCTACAACAAAAATAGCACTTACAACAAAACTCTACTTCATCATAAATTACTGAAAGCTTTTACTTTGTGATGAGAACAAGACAAGATTGCCTGCCCTCACTACTTCTACTGGTCATCGTACCTTAATGCTCCATCAAAGACTTGGAACTGACATAGAGAACAGAAATAACCGAACTTTACAAGTGTGCTTGGCTCTACTCTTTGGGGGAAAGGGCATGACCAGGACTATCTTGTTCTCATTTTGGTGTATCTTTCTATTACATTTTGTGTCTCCTGAAGTTAGTTCTATGCAAATACAATAGAGTATCTGGTGGAATATCTAAAAATACGGTTAATGGCAATTTGAGTTGACTTCTAAGGGGAGGAGACATTTCGAATGGGCCTCTCTTTAATCTAACGGGGCTTTCTGAGGCCTAGAGAAAACCCCTATTTGTGCCTTATCCGGGCCAATGTTGCTAAAGTATCTTCTTTTGCTTTCGCTATGGTTGAGAACAAGGTGGAGTACTGAGAGAATACTATTTTATTTTTATTTTTTTTTTCAACGTTTATTTATTTTTGGGACAGAGAGAGACAGAGCATGAACGGGGGAGGAGCAGAGAGAGGGAGACACAGAATCGGAAACAGGCTCCAGGCTCCGAGCCATCAGCCCAGAGCCCGACGCGGGGCTCGAACTCACGGACCGCGAGATCGTGACCTGGCTGAAGTCGGACGCTTAACCGACTGCGCCACCCAGGCGCCCCGAGAATACTATTTTAGAAGACATTTTCTCTGGGGCTATTTTTTTGGTTAGGATGAAATCACCAGGACACCAGCATATGTTTGGGTACCTAGGACTGACTGATGAGTATTGTGACTCACGTACTCTTAAAGAAAATAACATGCATCCAGCTCTTACACGCATAGGAAAGTGCCTAAGCCTGGTAAGCTTAGCTTCAACAATTGGGATGATGACAAAAGAATTTATTTTAATAGTTGCAATTAGAGATGCTTGCGTGGCTCAGTCGGTTAAGCGTCTGACTCTTAGCTTTGGCTCAGGTCATGATCTCTCAGTTTGTGAGTTTGAGCCCCACATCGGGCTCTGCGCTAACGGCATGGAGCCTGCTTGGGATCCTCAGTCTCTCCTCTCTCTCTCTCTCTCTCTGCCCCTCCCCTGCTCGCTCTCTCTCTCTCTCTTTCTCAAAATAAACTTAAAAAATTTACGATTACTAGACAACTTAAAGTAGCAGGGACGTTAGTGTTAGAATTAATGAAGGTCTTTGCGTGTTAGACTGACAGGCCATGCAGATACAAAGGAAGCAATAGATGTAATCTACACAGACATCAGTGCAACTCTGATTATATTAAAATGATATTCTCTGCCAAAAAACAGGAAGATTCATCTGCTGTTCTTAGAGATCTACTGGGAGGGTAATAGTCAGTAAAGGGTCATCGAGGTGGCCAGTGTGTACATGAAAATGATAAAACAAATAATGATTTGTCAAAGTCAGCATGACTATCCTCGGGAATGTGTTTATAGATCCTTCAATGAATTTAGGATGTTTCCCTAGATGGCATTAGCATTGTCTCCTGTTTAGTCTGACGTAAGTGGTCACAACTAACCATGACAATTCTTTCCACTGATTTGGCTGTTGTCAAGCTGTATGTATGCAATGTCAAAAGAGCAAAGCATTTTTTAAGCTTAGCCAAAGTGGGTGATTGACTCACACCACCAGTTAGAAATAGATATCTAAGTGTCTTCCAGATACTGAAGTGCCGATCTTTTTTTTTTTAATTTTTTTTTAACGTTTATTTTATTTTTGAGACAGAGACAGAGCATGAACGGGGGAGGGGCAGAGAGAGAGGGAGACACAGAATCGGAAGCAGGCTCCAGGCCCTGAGCCATCAGCCCAGAGCCCGACACGGGGCTCGAACTCACAGAATGTGAGATCGTGATCTGAGCTGAAGTCGGGCACTTAACCGACTGAGCCACCCAGGCGCCCCAAAGTGCCGATCTTTTAATTCATCTTACTTTTGCCAACACATACAGTGTCAGCCACACACCACTGAGAAGGTGTGGGCATGGCCATGTGGTGAGCATTACTAGTAGTTATGGAATGCTTTTTAGATGTCTGTCTCCTTTGGGGCAGGCAACTAAGCCAAAGCTTCCCGAGATTTGATTTTGCGATATGATTTTAGGATTCCAGAATGGTCACTACTCCTCATTACACCTTGCCCCCAGTCTCTGTGTGAAGTTCGATTGTGCACCACACAAGGTTACCAGGGGGCATCATTCACATTGTGGACCTATACAGAATTAATTTGTATGAGAGCACTGCGGATGAGTGTAGACATTCCAGGACTCTTGGCTGAGCCCTGGGACAGCCAGAGAGCCCTCTATCCCATTATTCTTTACTTCCCCACTTGTGCCCACACACCCCCACAAAGCCTCCACTCTCATGTTTACTTGGACACACCTGTGTCCACATGGTTGTGCCTTCTCTTGACTGTGCGTTGAGTGTCTGGATTCCCTCAGCAAGCAGTCCCCCTTATTCTTGGTCTTGTCACAGTCACCTCATTGTGGGATGGAATGTGTGCATCCCTTCCAGCTTATATGCTGGGCAGGGTGTAAGTGCACAGTAACGCAGGGTGGGTGTGTACCTATGCACAAGCAACTGCTTCCCTCGGCTCTGGAAAGAGCACAAATGGAGCACATTTGAGCGGGCTTTGTTCAAATTTTAGTGAGATGCGTGTGTCTAGCTGATGACTTACAAAGCGGTTTAACTTATAACGTCACTGGATGCTACTGCTTCAGCCCTAGAGATCGTGTTCCACTCCTTCCTTGTCTCCTTCTCCTGGCCCTCATCTCCTTTATGCAGAGGCATATCTAGCATCACTGAGGTAGCCTGGAACAATGACATCCCCCAAGGTATATACACTTCCTAATCTCAAGAACCTGTGAATATTACCTTATATGGCAAAAGATGTGATTAAGAATCTTGAGATGTGGAGTTTATCTTTGCTTATCCTAGTGAGCCTTAAATGCAAGCACAAGTATTCTTCTTTTTTAATGCTTATTTATTTTGAGAAAGAGAGAGAGCACGCAAATTGGGGGAAGTGACAGAGAGAGAGAGGAGAGAGAGAATCCCAAGTAGGCTCCACACTGTCAGCACAGAGCCCGGTGCAGGGCTCTATCCCAGGAACCATGAGATCATGACCTGAGCCGAATTCAAGAGTCGGATGCTTAACCGATTGAACCACCCAGGCCCCCCTGCAATCACAAGTATTCTTATAAAAGAGAAGCAGAGGGAGTTTTGAGACAGATGTGGCTGGAGGGATCAACAGCTGGCTGTGGATGATTGATGAGACTGTGCATTAATACATGAGTTTGTTTCCTATTGTTGGATAACAAACTACCAGAAACTTATGGCTTCTAATAACACACATTTATTATCTCAGTTCCTGTGGGTCAGGAGTCTGGGCATGGCTTAGCTGGGCCCTCTACCAGGCTGCAAACCACGTATTGGCTAGAGTTGGGTTCTTATCTGGAAGCTCTACTGGCAATCGAGCTGCTACCAAGCTCTTGTGGTCATTGGCAGGATTCATTTCCTAATGGCTCGAAGACTGAGGTCTCTAGCTTCACGCTGGACATTGACTAGAGGCCACTGTCAGCTCCTAGAAGCTCCCCACAGTTCCTTGCTGTGTGTCTTTCTCCAAATTCTCTCTCACCACATGGCAGCTTACTTCTCCAAAGCCAACAAGGGGGAAAGATAGCAAGTTTTCTAGCATGACAGAGTCTTACATAATGTAATGCAATTACAGGAGTGACTCCCCATTACCTTTGGCATATTTTATTGGTTAGAAGCAAGTTACAGGCCCTGCCCACACTCAAGAAAAGGGAACCATACAAAGGTATGAACTCCAGCAGGCTGGGGATCATGGAGCCACCTTAATGTCTGCCTGCTACAATATACTCATTTATTAAGAAATTATCGAGGAAGAAGAACCTTTTTTCTAATCCACACAAAGGTCTCTCACAGGTTAGTGGAGGCATTTTTTTTCCATCCCAACCCTCTTTTTTGTTCTGGCCAAAGTGGTGTTAAAATAATAAGCCAAGGGACTGAAGTGTATTTTATCAGATGACAAAAAGTGACTAAAATCTGGGAGAATGTAATCATGGTATAGTTTTACAGGAGTTCCTTCCATTTTACTAACATTTACTAGAATGTGCCTGCTTTTGGAAAAGAGAAATCTCAATAACTAAACCACGACAACTGAAAATATCCCCTCTGGGCTCAAATTCTTTTTTCTTGTTTTCATCTGAAAAAATATCTCCCACACAGATTCTATAAAGTTGTGTATTCACCTTAGTGAATTTAGAATACAATCACTTTCTGATGAGGTTACTCATTAGTGTTGATCCAGTTTCTCTAGATTCCTCTAATTAGCAAGTATTATGAGCTATCTTGTGTTGGATAGGTAATTCTTGAAAATAACTTTATCCTTCTTCAAAACCTTCTTTATGGGGCGCCTGGGTGGCTCAGTCGGTTAAACGTCCAACTTCAGCTCAGGTCATGATCTCACAGTTGGTGGGGTTGAGCCGTGCGTCCGGCTCTGTGCTGACAGCTCAGAGCCTGAAGCCTGCTTTGGATTCTGTATCTCCCTCTCTCTCTCTCTCTCTCTGCCCCTCCCCCACTTATGTGCATGCGCACATGTGCGCAAGCGTGCATGCTCTCTCTCTTTCTCTCTCTCTGTCTCGAAAATAAATAAACTTAAAAAATAAAAATAAAAAAAAATAAAACCTTCTTCATTCCCATTGGCCCAAGCAGGGATTAGGTCTGAGTTACTGCTTACCTTGACTGTTGCCACAGATTCCTGACTTCTCATTTTTGTCTACACCTCTCTGATTTGTTTCTCCTCTTGGCTTAAAGTCTTTTTGCAGTGCTTTGTTCCCTTCATCTTAAATTCTGTGCCCTTTTGCCTGTCCTCAAGGCCCTGTATGGTTCCCCTGCCAGCTAATCTAGCCTCATGGTCCATTTCTCCAGACTCTGCCCCAATAATCAGGGCAGCCATATTGAATGAGGATAGCATGTTGTTTTATGCCATAGACCCTTGTAGGTTCTGTTTCCTCAGCCTGAAATACAACTTCAATTCATTTCTTTAGTGCTTTGTCTTGTTTTGGTTATGAGTTTATTAACTTATATTATGAAACATTTCAACCATAGAGAGAAATATAAAGAGTAACATAATAAACAAGCATATCCCCACCATCTGTTTTATTTTTTTTTATTTTTTTTTTTTACGTTTATTTATTTTTGAGACAGAGAGAGACAGAGCATGAGCGGGGGAGGGGCAGAGAGAGAGGGAGACACAGAATCGGAAGCAGGCTCCAGGCTCTGAGCCATCGGCCCAGAGCCTGACGCGGGGCTCGAACTCACAGACCGCGAGATCGTGACCTGGCTGAAGTCGGACGCTTAACCGACTGCGCCACCCAGGCGCCCCTCCACCATCTGTTTTAAAGATAGTGCTATCTTGCCATATTTACCTCAGATGTATATTTTTTTTTTAATTTTTAAGATGAACGTTTTCAAACATACAGGAAGTTGAAACACTAGTTCAACTACCCATATATTTGTTACTGAGATCCAACAATTGTTAATATTTTGCCATATTATTCCCTCTCTCTCCCATTTCTTCTATTACTACCTCTTTCCCTTCACACACATACATGAAACATTTAAACCTTCATTAAGTTGCAGGCATCATTCATGACACTTCACCCCTAAATACTCCCACATACCTCTCCTAAAAATAAGTTGTTCTCCTACATAACTTTCATATCATTATTGCATCTAAGAAAATAAATAGTTCCCTTACCTCGGTGTAATATTCTGTCCATACAAAAATGGCAGTTTTCCCCAAAAGCTCTTTTTATCACTATTTTTTCTCCTACACAGGATCCAATCAAGTTTCACTCTTTACATTTTGGTTTGGCTTCCTAAAACTCTTTAATTCTAGAACAGCCATGCTTATAATTTGTTCTTAGGATATTGAGGTTTTTAAAGTTATCAGGACAGTTACTGGTGACATAGCTCACCATCTGGATTTCTGAATCATTTTCCTCATGTTTTTATTTAACATCTACCTTTATAACATGTGTCTCCTGAAAACTGAAAGTGTTCTTCTAACCCATTACCCTTTTGCCTAACGGTTTGGTTGTACACTGATGCCCGCATCAATGATATCATTTGTGGTTATAGAATGGTTATTTTCTAATTCTGCCAATTATTCTACATTTATTAGTCGCCATTCTGCTGCAAAAAAAGAACATTCACTGATCAACGGGGAATGAATTTCAGCTCCTCATCTAGGGTGATTACTTCATTCTTCCCTTTTTAATTAGCAATTTTCAGAGTAAATCATCTCCATTGATGGCAAATGAGTTAATTTTTTTCTCCTTTTTCTTATTTTGAGCATTATTATAGGCTCTCTTAATATGGATTTTCCCATTAGCAGACCCTGAGACAGGATGCAAGTACAGGTAGTTATGTGAGAGGTGATTTCAGAAACACTGGGAGGAGGGGCAGGGAAATGAGACCAGGAAGAGAGGGAAGATACTCAGGGAGAGCTGCCTACCCATTTCTCCCTGCAATGAGCTGGAGTCTGATCCTGCTGCAGAACCGAGAGACCAGTGTAGTACCATGTGCCATAGAGTCATCTCATTTGAGAGGCATTTATCCACAACTTTTGTCAGTCATTCTTTGAAAGACTGCTCATCAGGAGCATAGATTCCCTGGCATTATCAGCCCAAAGGGCTTCGAGAGAAGCCCTCAGGCAAAGACAGATGGGTGCTGGCAGCTGAAGTTTACTGACTGGGGGCATGTATGAGTAGGTCACCATCACTTAAAGTCATTTGTTTTGAGGCTCAAAGTCCCGAAATTGACCAATGGGAACTCTTTGAATCCTGCTTGCCCTGTATCCTTTTGGCACACTTCCATTAGTTTTGAGCACATCCCTTCTGGCACACAATGAATCAGACTAACATTACAATCTCCCTGGCCCAGGGACACCTGGGTGGCTCAGTCGGTTAAGCATCTGACTTCAGCTCAGGTCATAATCTCACAGTTCGTGGGTTCGAGCCCCCCTGTCAGCGTGGGGCCTGCTTGGGATTCTCTCTCTCTGCCCCGCCCCCACTCACTCTTTCTCTCCCTCAGAATAAATAAATAAACTTAAAACTTTCCTGGCCCAGTCCTGACATTAACCATTTCTCCAAGGAGCTCTGATTCGTCTTAGGGGGGAAACCAAGATCTGAGAGCTAAACATGCCCATTGCTGCTGGATGTATGATCGCTTCTTGGCCCTTTTAGTGACCTACCTCACAAGTTACACTGCAGTTTTCTTTTTTTATTTTCTTTTAAGATTTTACTTTTAAATAATCTCTACACTCAATGTGGGGCTTGATTCACCACCCCGAGACCAAGAGTCACATGCTCCACCCACAGAGCCAGCCAGGCACTGCCACATTGAAACTTTCAATTCAGATTTAACAATACAGATTTTTTTATTTAGTATCTTTGAACTTACCTTTGCTTTGGGAAATATGGTTTCTAATAACATTAACTTAAGATGTCAAAAGTACTATACCAATATTACTGCTCACTGAAGAAAGATTTTCATCATTTCTTTGCATTTCTCTTCGCTCTTACTATATCCCAATAAGGGTATACACGCAGAGCACCACGTTCTACAACCACTTGCAATAATTTTCTCTCTCTTTCTTTTTTCTTGTTTAACCATTTTGACATACGTTTTGGATCATTTTCTTCTACTTGGTTTTCATTTTAGGGTTTTCCTGAATTCTGTTTTTGAATACAGCAGGACATTTACACAATTCATGCATCAAAATACACACAAAGAAGTACTCAGAGAAATCTGCCTTTTTTAGTTTCCTGGTTCACTTTTCCAGCAGTCATTTTTGCATATGTATTTTCATTTCCCCTTCTTTCATATCCATATGACAGCCTACTATATATAGTGTCACATACCTTGCATTTTTCTCTTAATACTATATCCTGGAGGTTATTCTACTTCGACTCGGAGAACTTCGTCATTATCCTCCAAGTTGTAGCACACTCCATTTTGTGGCTGCAGCATGGTTTTATTATACAGCCACTACTGAAGAACATTTGGGTTGATTCCAACCTGTATGTATGTGTATGTGTGCACGCATGCATGTGCACGCTCGTGCACATAAGCGTGTACATGTGTGTTTATGGAGGTGGAAGGTGTGACTTCAGGGTAGATTCTCTGATGTGGGATTGCTTGTTCAAAAAGTAATTCTGTGGGGCGCCTGGGTGGCTCAGTCCATTAAGCGTCTGACTTCGGCTCAGGTCATGATCTCGCGGTCTGTGAGTTCCAGCCCCACATCAGGCTCTGTGCTGTCATAACAGCTCAGAGCCTGGAGCCTGCTTCCGATTCTGTCTCCCTCTCTCTCTGCCCCTCCCCCCACCTCTCCCTCTCTCTCTGTCTCTCTCAAAAAAAAAATAAACATTAAAAAATTTTAAATAATTGTGTAAAAAAAGTAATTCTATAATTTGGTAATTTTAGGTGACAGTTCCATATTCCTTTTCATAGTAGTTGTGCATTTTATTCTCTCACTTTATTGGCCATAGCCTCACTGGTAGAGTGTGTTGTTTTTGATCCACTTGTTTATTCCGGTTATACTCTCATACTGTTTACAGAGGTAATGTCGCATTTTTCTTGCCAACATTCTTTTGCCTTCCAAAGTTTCCTTTTATCTAATTGCTTTGGCTAATACTTCCAATGCAATGTTAAGAGTAGTGGAAATAGTGGTGCCTGGATGGCTCAGTTGGTTGAGCATCGAACTCTTGTTGATTTCAGCTCAGGTCAGCATCTCACAGTTTGTAAATTCAAGCCCCACATTGGGCTCTGCACTGACAGTGCAGAGCCTGCTTGTGATTCTCTCCCTGCCTCTCTCTCTCTCTCTGTCAAAATAAGTAAATAAACTTTAAAAAAAAGAGTAGTGGAAATAGAGGAATCCTTGTACTGTTTCTAAGCTTAGTGGGAAGGCCTTCAATGATTCCCTATTAAGTAAGATGCTGGCTTTATTTAATTTTATTTTATCATAAGGGAGGGGCAGTTCCTATTGTATTAAATGCTTTTTATAAGAATGGGTTTTGACTGTTGTCAATATTGTTAACATCTAAGCAGATAATGTAATTATAGAGATATATTAACACAGAGCATTACATCAATGGATTTTTTTTTTAAATGCTGAAACTTTCTTGCATTCCTGGAAAAAGTACTTGTTCAAAAAATATATACATTTAATTTATTATATGTAATATGTGTAATATGCATTTAATATTCTATATTAATCAATTAATATGTTAATAATATGAAAATATGTTTAATATTGCATAGTTTCCTATGTCCTAATGTTCTATCTAGGATTTTTGCATCAGAGAGATTGGTATCAGCACCAGGTGTCAATGTTATATTCATCTCAAAATCAGACCTTAAACATTTTTCTAAGTTCTGGAACTTTTCTAAGTTCTAAAACTATTTTAGTAGCATTGGGATTATCTGACTTTTGAAGATTTGTAGAAATTCCCTGTGGAAACTGTTTGGTCTGCTGGTCTTTAGAGAAAAGTTCTGTAGTAACCTTCTCTATATGAAAAGTGATCTTTTAAAACTTTGTGTCTCTACTGGCATCAGTTTGAAGGAATTATGCTTTTTAAGAAAATCACCTATTTTATGTAGGTTTTCAAATGTATTAATTTTCATAGAAATATACAAAGTAATCTCTTAAGATATTTTATAATTCCATTGGTTTCAATGATTATTGTCATCACATTTGATGTACTTTCAGCCCTTTTTCTCTTGATTAGGTTAACCAGTTGTGGTTTTATTTTATATTGTAGTGTATTCGTGCTGTTCATTTTCTCAGTCCTAACTTATAATTATCTGGTTTTATATTTATAATTTCCTTCCTTCTGATTTCTTTGGCTTTATTCTCTTATTCATTGTCTAATTTCTGTTTTCCTTCCTTTTGCATTTATTGTTAAATTAACTTGTTTTCGGTTTCCTTTTTACTGCTATAAATATTCAAGGCCATGAGTTTTCCTCTTAATGTTGTAGTTGAATCTCCTAGACTCTAATACATAATTTGTATTTTTCTGTCCCTCCCTTGAATGGTGGATCTATTTAGCATGCAAGACTTCCAATTAATACAAATAAAGGCAATAGTTGAGACATATGTTTCCAGGAATTAAGGCTCATCATCAACCTAGGCAAATTGGAAAGAAAAAGAAGATCTTAAAAGTAAAAAATGTTCTGGGGTGCCTGGGTGGCTCAGTCAGTTAAGCATCGGACTCTGGATTTCGGCTAAGGTCATGATCTCATGGTTTGTGAGATCGAACCCTGCATCAGGCTCCGTGCTGACAGCACAGAGCTTGCTTGGAATTCTCTCTGCCTCTCTCTCTCTCTCACTCTCAAAATAAATAAAATAAAACTTAAAAAAAAAGGAAAAATGTTCTTTCATCTCTTACCTTTAAGATATCCTTTCTCTCCCCACTTTGCTTAGGTGAATGAGGACTGCTAATTCCCAGGAACATATGTCTCAATTATTCCCCTTGTTCAGAGTCAATGGAAGTCTCATGTACTGACAAAGTTGTGATACAGTTTTGAGCGAAGAGATACAAGGAGCCATGGAGTCTCCTTTTAATATGGGGCTCGGTATCCCTGGATTACCAGGCATTTTAGGAATATGTATTGTAATGTATATTTCATATATTTTTGAGGGCACAGATTTGATTGACTGATTGATTAATTGATAATTATTTATTTAGCTTTCTTTTTGTAATCTCAGCTCCTAGCAAAAATGTCTCGGGAGTGTTTTTCAAATTGTGGTATGAGGACCATGGAGATCAAAATCACCTACAGAGAGGAGAAGAGAGGCTGTTCAAATTCGGAGTGCTGGGCCCCATACCAGATACACTGAATTAGACTCTCTAGAGGGTAAGGCCTGGAATTCTGCATTTGAAATAAAATAACCAGGGAATTCTCTCTTTATTAAATGTTTATTTATTTATTTTGAGAGAGAGAGAGTACAAGTGTGCCCTTGAGAGAGGTGCAGAGAGTGAGAGGGAGAGAGAGAATCTCAAGCAGGCTCCACACCATCAGCGCAGAGCCCGATGTGGGGTTCAATCCCACCGACCATGAGATCATGATCTGAACCAAAATCAAGAGTCTGGTGCTTAACTGACTGAGCCACTCAGGCGCCCCACCAGGGAATTCCTATACAATTTGCAAAATTCCTGGCCTATAATTTAGATCACTCAGTAATCATTTGGTGAATTAAATCTGCTTACCTAAATGACAAATGCGGGAAATGAAGCATGTTGGAAATGTTAGATTCCTGCACATTTGCTAAGACTTTTAAAATGGTTAAAGAATCCTGGCAACATCCTATCCCCCTGCCTGGTGGAAATTCAAAGAGTTAACTTCTATAACACAAATCAACTTAAAATTATGGAAGGAGGCACTGGGAAATCACCTATAGATAGATGCTACCGCTAAATGTTTGGATCATCAGTCATTAGCTAATACTCGGGACGTCAGAGTCCTTAGCTTTTCATTTTTTCCTTTGCTGTGAGAAAAAAATCCTTAATTCCAGAAATTAGCTGGGATCTCTTATCTGTTGGTGTGAAAGAAATTCAGTCCTAGCAAGTCTCACCAAAATTGATAAGCCATCGCTGATGTTTTTATTGCGGGGTGCAGCAACAGCCTGTTTCCGTGGAAACAGACGCCAGCTTGCTGAAAACAGAGGTAAGAACTTTAGCATTAATTACTATTTCAATTTGAATTCAATTGATTTCAGAATAAATCTGGAGACAACTTGGCAGTATTATTGTGAGTGGTGTAGACATGCCCCACACCATATAAAACAGCTTAACAAATATAACAAGGCGCTGTGGGTTATAAAAGAGAACCAGAACTCAGTCATGAAGTAAGCATAAGAAAAGCATAGACTGAAGTCTTAAAAGTCAATTTTCAAACTGTATAGATGAATAAGTGACTTGCTTTTAATGAATCTAAATTTCCCTTGACAAAGCAAAATCATTATGGAATCAATCTTAATGTACCTCCCACAAGCACTAAGGAAGAAAATACAAAAAGAGACAAAGGAAACAGAAGCCTGATTTTGGAGAGCTCTACGTTTGGCGCTATGGAGTTTGAGGCCGACAGCGTTGAGGGTCCTTAAATTATATCGCCTACCTTCAGCATCACTTTATTGCACTCCTTGGCTTCCTCAGCGTGTGTGTGTGTGTGTGTGTGTGTGTGTGTGTGTGTACACCGAAATGTCAGAGATCGCTTATCAGTTTTGGTGCACTCAGGCTGGGACTTGCTGGCACCGAATTTCTCTAATACCAACAGATGTGAGATTCTAGCTTCTAGAGTAATTGTGGCATCTACCTATATATATTCAAGAGTTCTTACTTTGAAAGTAAATGTCCTTGGAAAGGGTTTATGTGTTAGGACATTATCCGGCTTGGCCAGGGAAGTGATAGGTTGGGCTTAGTTGTAAGTTGACTCAGAGCTAGAAGTGGGTACAGAGTAAATAATTGGTGAGAGGTCAGGATGAGGGGCCCAAAGAGGAGAAAAAAGGAAGAGCAGAGTGTGCCAAAAGCAAGTTGAGACCATTAAACTATTTAACTGAAGCTCAACTCAGACTATAAAAGAATGTATATATATTTTTAAAACTAAAAAGCCCAGACAGAGACAATGTTGGCTAGCAGAATTCTATCAACTGGGACTTTTTAAAAGTCAGATTTCTCTCTAGAGAGGTATGTGAAAGGTGTGCATTTTTTGGTCACAGTTGTGAAACAGAGGATCTGGACCAAGCCAAAAGCCAAAGATTGCAAGATGGGAAACATTCAGGAGTGAGAATTCTAGAGTAGGCATACCGAAAATAGAAGAACATTGTTAGGACCACACCTAGATCCCCTCTGTTCCATGTACCGATTCTCTGAGCCTGTTCTCTAGCTTCTGAGTGCTTTAAACAGCTAACCTCAGAGACCCTCTTCCCATTACTGTGTTTTGGGTTAATGGAGCCGTTTCCTTTACATAGGGAGCCAGAAATGCCTACGAGTTTACATACCATGCCAGTACCTTCCCGTTGTGGGACTATGAAAGCCTAGATCCCTTTTCATGGGGTGGGACGGACTTTGGGGTGTAATTAACAATCCAGAGTTCACTGCAGAATCAGGCTGAGGCTGGGACTTTGGCTGAAGTCTTATCTTTGCTTGGCTTTTACCTCTTCTTGCCCTGTGTTGTAGTCAGCCTCCAAAATGGTGCCCAACAACCCTCATCTCCTGATATTCATGCCTTTGTGTAGTCCTGTCCCACACTGAATAGGGCCAACCTGTGTAACCATTAGGATATTGTGAAAATGAAGGTGTGTGACTTCCAAGGCTAGACCATAAAAGTTATCGTGTCTTCTACCTTGCTCTCTCTTGGGTTGTCCTTTTTAAGGGAAGTCATTTTTCATTCGAGGCAGACAGTCAGATAACTCTATAAAGAAGTCCATGTGACAAGGAGCTGAGCTCTCTCATCAGTAGCCAGCACAAACTTGCCATTCATGTGGGTGAGTCATTTTGGAAGTGGATCATCCAGCCCTAGTCAAGGCTTCATATGACTACAGCCCCAGATGACATCTTGACTGCATTTTATGAAAGATCCTGAGCCAGAACCACCCAGAAAAGCTGCTCCTAAATTCCTGCCCCTTGGAAAACGTGTGAGACAATAAATGTTAGTTGTTATTTTAAGCCACTATATTTTGAGGTACTTTTTAAATGTGGCAATAGAAAACTGATACATCCTGCTTCCCCCCCCCCCACACTCTCTTAGTAATTTCTCTGGGTACTATTTGCTTAATAAATAAATCTCATCTCGGCAACTGCTTCTGGTGAACCTTATCGAAGACATTTGGATTCAACCAACTCTGCCATCTATTAACTGTATGACCTTGGGCAAGTCACAAATCTCTTTTGTGCCTCGGTAAAATTTTGTGCCTTGGATAACATGAGCGCTGACCTCTTAGAGTTGCATGAAGATTGAAGGGCTCAGGGTTTGTAAAGTCCATAGCAGAATGCCTGACACATTGTTAAAGCTCATTAGTGTTCATCCTTATTATGACAGTAGTATGGGGTGGCACTCGTCAGCCACGAGGTCTGACCAAATGGAATTTTTTTCTCATGGCCTCTGTGACCCCAGTCATCCATCTTGCTGGTTTGTGACCACAAGGAACTATGAAGAGGAGACCGTGGATGCTTCAGCCCAATTTGAGAAAAAACAATTCATGGCAGCAGGTCAATAGTGGTAGGTCAATAGTGTCATCTTTATAAATGAAATTCAGACCATTGCATTATTGTGATAAGATCTGCCATTTTACCTTAGGTAAACAAACCGTGTGTGCTGCCTGATCCGTCACTGTTCCTGCCACAAAGAAGGCATAGAACTGAAGCAGCTATTTCAACAGCTAAGTGACACTGTTTTTCTGTTGGAAACTGAAGACTAGACACTGCCCCTCCTCCCATAGCTTTTTAAATACAGGAGAAAGTGTAGAAAGCAATATCCCAATTAAGAATCTTTA
Source organism: Lynx rufus (assembly GCF_022079265.1). Lineage (NCBI taxonomy): Eukaryota > Metazoa > Chordata > Mammalia > Carnivora > Felidae > Lynx > Lynx rufus. Next base: position 37,218,072 of record NW_025814828.1, read on the forward strand.
TAAAAGGAGATTCTTTTCTTCCAGTATGCCTGATTCAAAAAATTCTCCATGTAATATTAACACATACATATGAATAGATAGTAGGCAATTGTAATAGACTGGAGAAAAAGATTATCATGTTCCGACAGAGAAGATATAATGAAGAGAAATCAGAATTCTGTGAGCAGACAAGGAGTGTGAGATGAAGAGATTCTGGACTTCAGACTCCAGTTAAGTAACGAACGAGAAAGAATTCTGCATTAATGAGGGGTCTAAGGGAAGAGCCAGATGAACTGGCTGCACACACAGGGCCTCCAAGAGAGCTCCCAGTTCCATTCATTTTTCTACCACGGCTGAGAAAAACACCTCCAGCAGCCCCAGTGAGATTTTAGAGAACGTTTCCTTCTGAATTTTGTTTTAACCTCCGCAGTCTATGTAGTAATTACCAGCTGTAAAGACTTGTTGATTATTTATTGTGAGACAAAGCACTTGGAGAATTTAAAGATGAGAGGTAGAAGTAGGAAGCGTGGTTGGAGAGAAGGCCAAGTACCACAAAGCGTTTTGAGACTCGACAGTATGTGGGTCCATAACAGTTTGCTCTATTTCCAGGATTCTCTGAGGAATACTCCCTTAAAACAGGCCCTGCTGGTTATGTTGGTTATTCAGAGCCTTTCTTGAGATTCCTGTGGAATTTGTGATGAAGCCAACACATGAAACTGTCAACTGATGCCAAGAGAGATGTTCCTTTTGGCTCAGTAATAGCTCTGTTTAACACATGTTGGCAAAGCCTGCCAATAGTCATAGAAATGATGCACTGGAATTTGAAGAAGGAACCTTCGATTGAGAGCAAAAGTCACATAAGAGAGCTTTCCTGAAGGTTCTTGGTCAGCTCAACAATTGTTCTTTAATGGTACAGGGAGAGGGAAATCGTGAGCAGCTCTGACCTTTTATCCATCACGATGAATTGACCATCACTGTGTGCATCATTGACTTTCAAACTACTTGTTAAGCTCTTGTTTATACAGTACTCCCTCTAGCAGTTTGCACAGACTGGCTTAACTGGGCACTCTCACGCACTGTTGGTAGGAGGAAAAATGACTATAGGCTCTTGATAGACAATTTAGGAATATGTATCAGAACTTAAAATGCATGGCATCAGTTAGGGTCTTGGCACGAAACAAATGGCACTTCCAATCTGGGTGTCGAGAGCACACGGTACAGGCTTAGGGAAATCGACAAGGGATGATACAGTCCCTGTGGCTGGCCAGAGCAGGAAACTGTTGCCACCCTAGGACTGACGGGCAAGAGGAGGGAGTGGTTGACAGAACTTGGAGCCGCATGAAAGGTTATGCCTCCAGGAGCTATGGCCTTGAGTAGAAGAATGCAGCCATATTTCCATAGTTTTGCTGGCAGGGAGAGTTCTGAGACAAACAAATATGTCAAATTCACTCTCCTCCCTTCTAGCAATGTCTCGTCAACACCTTCCAGTAGCAAAACTCAACCAGAAGCCAGAGGCAAGGAATGCCATGGTTACAGTCCATATGGGTTCATCTCCTTGGGCAAAGAACAGGGTGCAGAAGGATGCAGAATGGGTCTTTGGGAACAAACAAAAGATCTAGCACATGCACATACCTTTTGACTCTTATTTTTACAATACTTTCTTTTTTTAACGTTTATTCATTTTTGAGAGAGAGACAGAGTGTGAGCAGGGCAGGGGCAGAGGAAGAGGGAGACCCAGAACTCAAAGCAGGCTCCAGACTCTGTGCTGACAGCACGAAACCCAACCTGAGGCTCAAACTCATGAACTGTGAGATCATGACCTGAGCCAAAGTTGGATGCTTAGCTGACTGAGCCACCCAGGTAGACCTACAATACTTTCTAAAGAAATATTCCAACAGGCTTTCAAAAATAACCAGCATAGGGGTGGCTGGGTGGCTCAATCATTTAAGCCTCCGACTCTTGATTTCAGCCCAGGTCATGATCTCACAGTTGATGAGATCGAGCTCCATGTCAGGCTCTGAGTGCTTACAGCATGGAGCCTGCTTGGAATTCTCTCTCTGCCTCTCTCTCTGCCCCTTCCCCACTCTTGCTGTTCTCTCTGTCTCAAAATAAATAAATAAACTTAAAAAAATCAGCATAGCATTTCTTCATGAAAAAAACTGGAAAGGACCTAATTTTCCATTAAGAGGATAAAGGTTAAAAAAGGTATATTCATATTATGGAATACTATGTAGCTGTTAGGAAAACTAAGACAGAATCTATATGAGCTGATATGGAAACATGTCCAAGATGTAGTCATGTTTTTAAAAAAAGGCAAAACCAGCAAACAAATGAAAACCCAAGTTGCAAATCAACGTATAGAGCATGATCCTATTTTTTTTTTTTTTGCTAAAGAAAAAAGAAAAAAAACCCTAAGCACTGACATGTGCGTCTAAGTGTTTACACACATACCTGATTGTGATGAGTAGGTAAAAAGGAAATTTTAGTATTTTTCTGAGATACATTTTTATTGTTTGAGTTGTGTGTGAGAACATATTTATGAATCACTGCTGTCGTTAGGTAAAGCGATAAGACAGAGCAAGTGAAAAACTTGGGTGAGGCATAACCTGTAACCCCATGGGAGGCAGAAATGAATCGCCTTGTTAATGCCTTTCCTTCCTTTTCTTCCTGCATCCACTCTGCTTTGTGGGCATTGAGAGTCTTTGATGTTCAGTCTTAGTCGTGCCCTTTGCCAACCCAATGCTTGGCAAACCTGGACAACTAGGCTGCATTTTTAATTCTCCTTCAGCCTATGGGGCATAGAATATGCTCAGTGATCCGTCTCCTTTCTCTTTGACCCTTACTACATCAGCTAGTTCCTAAACCCAAGCATAGTATGTGGAGACTTAGGCCCATACTGTAGCTGGAATCTTTGACCTTCCAATCTGAGCCTCACGTCTTCCCTGTGGCACATTATTCCTGATTGCTGAAGTGTTACCATTTGGCATCCACACCGTTTGGGTGCTCCAGTTTACCACTGTTGCTTGCTGTCATTGTTTCCTTCTGCCATTTGGTTATCGACCTTCTGATCACTTTCCCCTTTGGCCAGATGGAGATGCCACTGCCTTTGTTGACAGCCCTGCCGGGTATGGCCCCCTTTCTACCCCACTCTATGACTTTGACCTCAGAAGGCCAGGTCCAGAGCTCTTGCCTTGGTTTTTGAAAAAAATTAAGTTTATTTATTAAGTTTTGAGAGAAAGAGAGAGCGAGTTGGGGAGGGGCAGGGAGAAAGGGAGAAAGAGAGAATCCCAAGCAGGCTCCATACTGTCAGCACAGAGCCTGATGCAGGGCTCAAACTCACAAGACATGAGATCATGACCTGAGCCAAAACCAAGAGTCAGATGCTTCACTGACTGAGCCACCCAGGTGCTCCTCTTGCCTTGGTTTTCTGATGCAGTCAGGTTCCTTTGGGTCTGTGGTTGTATCCTGGTCCCAGTTTGCTTGGTTGGGACCTGCCTATCTTGCCTGGATCCTACTGATGTTTTCTCACCAAAGGACTTTGCCTTGCCTCCTATACATCCAACTTCTTCTGTCTTGCTCTGAATCAAACAGACCGGGGCTCCTGGGCCTCTCAGTCAGTTAAGTGTCCAACTTTGGTTCAGGTCATGATCTCACACTTGATGGGTTTGAGCCCTGCATCGGGCTCTGTACTGACAGCTCAGAGCCTGGAGCCTGCTTTGGGTTCTGTGTCTCCCTCTCTCTCTGCCCCCCTCCCACTCATACTCTCTCTCTCTCTCTCAAAAATAAATAAACATTTAAAAAAACATAAAAATAAAAAAAGTAAATCAAACAGACCACCTGGAGATACTCTCGGCAAATTATTGTCTTATTATTTTTTTTAAGTTTATTTATTTTTTTGAGGCGGGGAGGGACAGAGAGACAGGGAGAGAGAGAGAATCCTTAGCAGGCTCCACACCATCAGCATGGAGCCCGATGTGGGGCTCAATCTCACAAAACTGCGAGATCAAGAGTCTGATGCTTAACTGATTGAGTCACCCAGGCACCCCTTAACTCTCATTATTAAGTGATTCTCAAAGTGTCCGCCCCAGACCAACAGTGTGAGTATCACCTGAAAACTTGTGAAAGAATGCAAATTCATGGCCTCACTCAGGCCTATCCAATCAGAACTTCTGGGGTTGGGGCCTAGCAATCTGTGTTTTAATAACATGATCACTCTGCATGCCAAGAAAGAAATAATTTCTCAGAGGATTGAGTGATCACAGTGGACTAGAAAATGATCTGGGAAAGGTGGGCTGAAGAAGGCTGGTGGGATTTAGATTACAGGCTGAAGGATATTCTAGCCAGAAGACATGTAGATAAAATATGCATTTGTGGAATGATAGATAAACTAGACTTTTCAAAGCAAGGAAACCAGCAACATTGGGCTCCTAAATCTCATTCTATGAGGTCATGGGCGCTCCTAGTGCTACTTTCATTTGCTCAACCATAATCTGGTTCCTGTAGCACTCAAACCCGTTGGACACCAGGCATCCACCTACTGACTTGAGCCAATCAGTTACTTCTCCCTTTGGTCATCTCTGCTGGTAAGATGTGTACCTTCCAAATAGTTTTTTTCCTTCTCTCACACAGTTGCACTTTGGGGTTTGGTTATTCATATCCTTAGAGATTGCACGAGGTAAGAAAACTCAGGCTTAGGGCTCTCCTAGGATCAGTGTATGCTTGGGGTGGGGTGTAAACCATAAGCTCCAAAATTCCACGCGCATTCCCTCCTTTGGGGCCCAGACATCCCCCTATTCATGGAGCCCCAGGGCCTGCCTGAGGACCCCAGGGCTTCCTGAGGTATGCATGCAAAATAGACCCACACAGTGACACCAAGTGACACTTAATTTTTATTTGAGTTTGAGTACCTCTTTAAAATAAATGCACATAACATTTAGAAGCACCCCCAAGGGATTCATTTTAACTATCTTTTCATGGAAATAGCTAACAGATATTAGAGCTGAATATTTTAAGAAACAATTTCAAGGCAGGTTTCTTGGGTTTGTTTTTCCTTTCTCAAGGACATTGTTGTGCTCTGCGTAATTGGTAAATTAGATATTATGAAAGGGAAGAAGAAAAAAAGATCAACGAGGCCTGTGAAATGCCAAGAGGGCAGAAGTACTAGCAACTGATGGTGAGGGTTATTTCACGGGCTTGCATTGTGTGGGCACACTTCCTTTTCTAAGAAGAGCCCATAAATTATGCTGCAGAAAGACAAAACAGGCAAGTGAGAGCATTTGGGTGTTGGTGGATGCTTTGCAAATACATATTTAAAATTTTTTTTAATGTTTATTATTTATTTTTGAGAGAGAGAGAGATCAGGGGAAGGGCAGAGAGAAGGGAGACACAGAATCTGAAGCAGGCTCCAGGCTCTGAGCTGTCAGCACAGAGCCCAATGTGGGATTCAAACTCACAAATCATGAGATGTGGGCTTCAAACTCACAAATCATGAGATCATGACCTGAGAGCCGAAGTTGGAGGCTTAACCGACTGAGCCACCCAGGCGCCCCTGCAAATATTTTAAGTGCTGCATTTTTTACTCCTTTTCTTTTCCAGGGCTATCACCTTGGTACTATCATTTATGTGATATTGCCAGGCAGCTCTCTGAGGAATGACACCTTGTTAGACGGGACTCCGCTGGCAGAAATGTGCCAGTGACAGACATTCAGACTTCCGTGAGAACTCTCAACCACAGAGAACCAATATGATCCCCAGGGCTGGAATCAGAACGAGACCCACTGTGTGCTCATCCAGTACTGCCCTGTTTCCTGTAGTAGTCACAACAGGGCTTGTGTTTCTAATGACTCAGCTTTAATGCAACCAATGTAGCTCCTTTCAAGAACATTGCAACCACTTTTTGCAAGGAAAAAGAAGCTGCTAGAGAGGGAACCTCAGATACATGTGGGGAAGCATCAGCACATCGGGCAATCAGAGTCATGGCTGCAAAAGGAGATAAGGAGTCAAAGTCAGTTTAGGTTTAAGAGGACTCATGATGTCATATATTCGGAGCCAGTTCCCAAGGCCATTAATCCTTGCACAGAAGTTGTGATTTGTAAAGGATAAATCCCATTTGCCCCAACTGTGCTCACAATCAGTGGATGAGGATCCAAGTGCCCTGACAAATGAAACAAACCCAGGCTGTAGTCAAGTTTACTTTGGGTTCATTGTGATGATAGGTTTTGACTCCATTCAGTTTCAAACTTGAAGAATCAGCAATTTTAATAATTTTTAAGTTTATTTATTTTGAGAGAGACAGAGAAAGCATGAGCAGGGGAGAGAGAGAGAGAGAGAGAATCCCAATCAGGCTCTGCAGGGTCAGCGCAGAGCCCAACGTGGGGCTCGAACTCAGGAAACTGTGAGACCATGACCTGAGCCGAAATCAAGAGCCGGAGCCACCCAGATGCCCCAAGGAATCAATAATTTTAAATGCAAGGATAAGCAATCAGATATGAAGTATAGACCCCTCTAAAGGTAACTTGATTTTTATGTGTCTACCTGTTCAATCAGACTGTGAACTTCTCTGGATAGGGGTGTGTTTCATTCACCTCTATAATGCCAGGCAATGGCCCAGAGTCTGCCACATAAAAGATGCTCAATAAGAACATTTGTATCAATTAAACAAGTATATAAATAAATGAAGTAAAGAATATTGGGAAGAAAATATGCAGCGACCTTGCAAATGTTTTGGGCTGTCAGGAACTATACAAGAAATCCCTGAGATCTACCTGATGGTAGATTGAACAATTGGGTTAAATATTTGTTCTTATGACCCTTGAACTTTTGGGGAGCTGGGAAAAGTTTCTGAAGTGGAAGAATTCTAGCCAGGATAAATGTAATTTCCCCACTTTAATTCTAAGTAATGTTTTGCAAATTTGTCAGTTTCAGATTTACTGTGGACTCCTTAGGATATTGACCAGGCTTGTCAATATCTGGTAGGAAGAAAGCTCTTACACTTAGGATTTGTTTACTCCCTGCCTTATTCCAAGGTACGCGAAAGGGTGTACTTAAGGAAAAATGTAAGCAATAATAGGAATAATCTGCTGAACAGGGAAATGGATTAATTTATATGTTGAGATAATAATCTTTAAAATTCTTTGAAGGGAACGGTTCCTTTTTTTTCTAGTGCCAGTCTGGAGGTGGGGCGGGGGAGGAGTTCCCCACAGGAGACATTGTGTAGGGGTATTAACTGATAAGCAGCTTGTGCAGAAGCAACAGTCAAAAGGTTAGATATTTTTTATAGTCACCCATGCTAAAAGTTGAGAGCGTAACTTTAAAAATAAAAATTCAGTGAGAGCTATTCACCAAGAAGCTAGACACTAGGCTCTAGAACGAGGTGCAGTACTGCCTATTGGCTAAGGTCCGAAGACCTGGAGTTGAACTTGTTTTGGAGAAGAAGTCCAGCTCTGCCTTTTACCCGCAAAGAGAACTTATGAAAATTCACCTCCAAAAGACTTAGTTTCCTCAACCAAAACAAGTATAATCATGTATTTCCTAAAGAAGCCATGATGTTTAAGGGAGGCAATATGTGAAAAGCTCTTAGCCTACTGACTGGCAATATAATTGCTCAAAAATGTCAGCTCTTAATATCCTCCTTCTGGTCTCAGTGATCTTGGTTAACATGTAGAATATCCAACATAGAAAAGAAGTAAATAGTGTATCCCGGGAATGTTATCTTTGCCCAGTTCTGCTATAAAAGGAGCATATTATAATTTATAATTTAAATTTACCTAGGCTGCATCACCTATTGTGTTGAACCATGTTCTCCAAGCATAAAATCTTCCCTCCTGGGCATAGATACTGAAAACAATTTATGGAAAATACTTTCAAGGCTAATTCCTGTGAATCAACACAGTACTTTAGGAGATGGAAATGCAATTTATTTTTTCTCAACAAGTAGCCTTAGAGTAACAAGTGTCCTTGGGTAACACTGAGCAAAAATCTCTCCAAGGCTCTATTGTGACTGGGAAGGTAAGAGCAATGGAAAAAAAAACCAACAACAGTAGTGCAATATTCTATGAATATCACTCATGCTAAACCTTATTGACTCCAATTTTCTTGGAAAGTTTTATTTCATTTTAAAAGAATCAACCTCGGATTAATGGCAAACATGCCTGTTCTGAATTGCATCTTGTTTTTGTTAAATTGGGCTTATCTTCAGGTTTTCTGGTTGCACTGTAAAAAACCCTAATGTCTATTTGTTATGATGGTCACTGGTTTGGTGTTTTGTGTAGGTTATCATAGTGTATTTCACTGAATCTACAATGCCGTTGGTGGTAAGACATGCCATTCTTTTATGTAATGGTAAAATGCTGCCATTTTAAGTGAGGGCATAAATCTGTCTTATCACCTGGAATTTCTATTGGTACCATCTGAAAGAAGTCTCCTAGACTTATGTGAATATAGATTTTATCATATATCACACTTGCGCATGCATAAAAGGGGGAACATGAGTGAAATAAACTGATTAATATATTCCTAAAACATCTTCACATTTTGAGAAAGTCTTTTGAGTCACTTCTTGGCTCAAAGTTACTGGTGTCCACACTTACCTTTCCAGTCATAATAGAGCCTTGGAGAGAATTTTGCCCAGTGTCACCCAAGGACACTTGTTACTCTAAGGCTACTGTTGACCGGAAAAAATAAATTGCATTTCCATCTCCTAAAGTACTGTGTTGATTCACAGGAATTAGCCTTGAAAGTATTTTCCATAAATTGTTTTCAGTATCCATGCCCAGGAGGAAAGATTATGTGCTTGGAAAACATGGTTCAACACAATAGGTGATGTAGCCTAGGTAGATTTAAATTATAAATTTTCCTTCACATAGTAATGTCCTCTGTGCCAGCTGGCACAGTGATGGTGCAAAAGTTTTGTACAGGTGCACTGCTCTATCGTCTTCAGAATTTTCTTCCAAAGCATTACACACATTCTGTAGGTGATGATTTGACCATACAATGTCCATGGAGGATTTTTAGACAGCAGCCAGAACTCATATTCCTTACTCAGACGGTCTTTAAACAGCCTGTTGTTTGACCTGCCAGAGTTGTCCAGTCACGTCACTAGTAAAACAATCAGGTTTTCCCATGTACGGATAATGACAACTGCATTGCGAATGCGGCCTGACAGCAATGGTAAGATGCCATTTATTATGGGCTATATCCAAATTTCAGAGATTGTAAAATATGAAACATTGCATCTTAATATCAATAAAGCATAGTAATGACAATAATGTTTTTAAGCAGCCTATTGCTAATATTAGACTTTAAATATTTCCGTGGCACCGCACGTGTCTCCTTCCATGTGGCTCTGTAGCCTAGCACACAATTCTATGCACAAAAGGACTCAATAAATGCTGAATGCCGGTGCCTAGATGTCTTCCAGATTTTTCACCTTTGTATTTCCACTGAGGAGCAATTTGCTGTGATGAACGATTGGAGTTGAGGACTGCAGAGGTCTGAATGTTTATTCCCCAACCCCCCAACAAATTCATATATTGAAATCTGAACCCCCAAAGGTGGTGAGTTGGGAGGTGGGGCCTTTGGGAGGTGACTGAGTCATGAGGGCAGAACCCTCATGGATGGGATTAGGAGTTCTGAGAACTCCCTTGCCCCTGCCACTAAGGGAGGATATAAGAAGAAGACAGCAGTCTGTGATCCAGAATATGACTGTCACCAGAACCTGACCGCACTGACATTCTGATCTGGGATTTCCAGCCTCCAGAGCTATGAGCAACAGATGTCTGCTGTTTATAAGCCACCCCGTCTATCTATGGTATGCTGTTTTAGTAGCTTAAGCTGACAAAACTAAGGAAGGTGGCAAGCTTTTAGTTTAAGTCCTTCAAACAAGAGGAACCACATAAAACACACACAAACACACACACACACACACACACACACACACACGCATACACGGTTGAGTGCACTCATCTGATCTCAGAGTCAGGCATAAGGAATTTATGCCAAAGACAGCCAAGTGGAAGCAAAACTTCTTGGCTTGTTTTTCAGAGGTGTCTGCTCTGTACAACCCTTGTATCGTTCATTATCTCCTCCCTGACCCCATCACTTCCTCCTCCTGTCCTTACTCTTCCCCTATTTTGTTGTTTTTCTTCCTATGTCTTTCAATCACTGTCTAATATTATTACATAGTGAAATATACGTGATTGGAAATACACTCTATCAGAGGAGAAACCCATCTTTGCCAAGGTTAAGTCACATTCATGCTCCATCACGTTTATTTTTTGTATTAACCTAAATTAATTATGTTGATATTTTGCTCACCATTTTTGCACAGAGAGGCAAAATGTCCTGTAATATTTCTGGAAGAACCCAAAGGAGAGCAATTTCATAAGCTTACATTAGAAAATTTCAAAGAATTCTGGGTTCATCTGCTGAGTATTCATCACTCAACAAATACTTAGTTGACCACCTAGTATGTGCCAGATACACTGTTATAAAATTCCAATTATGAGCAAAAAGAGATGTAGTGTCCTCTGTCATGGAGTTTATAGTCTGGTGATTTCAAGTTCCATCCCTAATCTGATGAAACTCAATATTTCCACCTGAATACCACCTGAAGGTCAACTTGTCCAAGACTGAACTTATGAACCTGAATTTATGGTCACTCTCCACGATCTTTCAATCAAGAGAAGTAAATGTGTCTATCTGTCTTCCAGACTTTTCTGTCTTAGTGAATGTTACCTGTATCAATACAGGGTCTCGAGGAAGAAACACAGAGATAGAGATTATGCTTCCCTTTCCTCACTCCAGTTTTGGATCTACCACCAAGTCCTGCTGATTTTTACCTCTTAATATCTCAAAGCTCTGTCCACTGCTCTTCATTTCACCAACCTCACCATCACCCTAAATTAACCCACTACCATGTTGTATGTGAACTGCTACCAAAACTTACAGACTAATTTCTAGACATCAGTGCTGACCGCTAGCCAATCCACTGGAGCCAAGATGGACACAAATGTGATCATATATTTTTTTCATTCATTGCTTTATCCTCCAAATCTAGAAGAGTATCTGGCAATGGTAAGCACTCTCAATATTTGCTGAATACATAAACAAACATCTCCTTTCCCCTTAAGATGTTAAAGACCAATACCTTTGACATGGTCTATGTGATGCTACATCACTTGTCCCTGTCTAGTGCTCCAGAAATATCTCTCATCAGTGTTCCTCCTCGAGGCTTCTTATTCTTTGTAACACACACAGTAACTCTGTGCTTCAACCAAATAGGGCTTTAAGCTTCTCAAAGAAGCCCTGCTCTCTGCATTCATAGGATCTTGGCACATACAGTCTCTTCAGTATGGATTTGTAGTCCTCCTTAACTTAAGAGTTCTTACCCTTCCTTCAGCTCTTAGGTCACATGCTGCCTCCTCAAAAAAGCCCACCTTTCTGCACCCCCAGGTTGCAACAGGTTTCTTTGTAATTTACCAAAAAGACCCAACTCCTTTCTTTCACAACGTTTTTCTCTATTTAGAGTTATATATTCATCAGCATAATCAATTGATTCATGCTTATCTCCTCATTGAAATGTTAAGTTCCAGGGGCGCCCGGGTAACTCATTTGGCTGAGCGCCCACTCTTGGTTTCAGCTCAGGTCATGATCTCACAGTTCATGGGTTTGAGCTCGGCATTAGGCTCCATGCTGACAGTGAGGAGCCTGCATGGGATTCCATCTCTCCCTCTCTCTCTGTCCCTCCCCTGCTCACTCTCTCTCTCTCTCTCTCTCTCTCTCTCTCTCTCAAAATAAACAAATAAGCTTTCAAAAAAAGAAATGGAACCTCCACAAGCACAGGGAACTCCTTCTTTTGCTCGTGAGCACTTAGCACCATGCCTGGCCTGTAACTGGAACACTATAGAAGTTTACTAAATGAGGCAAATTACTTTCTTGAGAAACTCATCATTAATTGTAACTAAATGTATGATATTTTATAAAACTTCTAAATGGTATTGCAAATAAAATCACAGTTTAGGCACAGTTATGGTGTTCCCTACCTTTGCCATCACTTCTTTCCTCCTGTAGAGTGCAATCTGTTATGGAAGGTGTTGTGTGTGTGTGTGTGTGTGTGTGTGTGTGTGTGTGTGTGTTTAATTGAGTTGTTTATCACCTTCGGGAAGACAGTAATGAAAGTATTCATTTAGAATACAAGCTGTAAACAGACAGAATCCTGACTCCTTCTATGTTTATGGAGTTCAAACTTAAGAACTTTCTCATCTATAACTGTCACCAGGTAGCAAAACACTTTTAGTTCACATTTCAGGACCTAAGAGAAAATGTACTGAGTAAAAGCAAACAGAATCAGCCATGAAGTCGAAGGGCTTGATTTTGCACTCTGCCAAGTGTCTGAGGGGGGAATTATTTAATTCAGCCAGTGAGTCAACAAGTCAGTCTAATTCTCTAAATCTGGTTATTTTTCTTTGCAAAATGTACTTGTTCTCTCTACCACAAAAGCATATTTGCAGAAGGCGTTGACTATGAAATTCTCTTTGCCACAATTATTGAAAAAGAATATACAAAGCCCATAATAATTAGACAATTGATGTTTTCAAAATAAGATTAAGGCTCTCATTCCCATTCAAAGTCATTCTTTGTCAACTAAGCTATAAAAATTCTCTCTACCCAGAAGAGAACCAAATTTAAGAACTTGTAAAGTTTCTCTAAAGTAAATCCTGAAAACTTATGACAATTTTGTCATTTGGTGATGTGTTCTTGCTGAAAATATTTGGAATTATTAAATATTATTTTACTGTATTTCAGAGTTGAAAGCCCCAACTGTTTCCCCAACCCTCCATATGTATCAAATTAAGAAGATTTTTTTTATGTGAAGGTAAAGAACTATGTATTTTTCTTTGCGGGCATCCCAGGTAATCAATATGCTATGTAATAAGAATTTCCATATCACTTGACAATTTACAACATACATTGCCTAATTCGATCCTCAGAATAATCCTATGAAGACAGCATTCTTATTCTCTCCTGCTATTCCCACATGGCAAAGCTGAAGGTGTCCCATCATTATCAGATAGTAAATGATAGAGCTGGGATTTCATTCATGTCTTCAGATTTCAAGTCCCATGCTCTTTTGCTCTATACCATCCTGAAGAGAAAAGCTATCAATATGTTTAAGCTGTTGAGAGAATAAGCCAGAATAAATTGCTAAAACTTCCAGTATCTTTAAGCTTCAATAAGGGAAGTCTGTGAAGGGTGATCGTAATTTTCAGAATAAGAAGAAATTTCCAGAATAAGAAGAAATAAATTTATCTAAAGATTAAGTCAAGACCAGTTCATTTACTGAGCTCCCAGTATATGCCAGGCACTGTTCAAGGTGCTGGGAATGCAAAGGTGGGAAAGACATGGCCCTTGGACCCTGCAATCTCACAGTCCTTAGGAGGAGATGAACGCATAAGTAAATAGTGCTAAATCAATGTGGTTAATGAAGTGAAAGGAATATGTAGAAGGACTTTGAGAACACAGAGAAAACCATCTACCTTGCCCTGCAGTATGTCAGAGAGATGTCCTGACTGAAGATAGCCCCAAAGGCCACCTAGACGTATTCTCACGATGCTTTTGGACTGTCAGGTCTGCTTTCACTTGTTTTTGTATCCCCAGCATCTAATATATGACTGGGGCTCAGTGCATTCGTGTGTTTAACGACACTGAACTGCTAGGGTCAGAGATTCTGAGGACACTCATGAAATGCTGGTCCCCTCCCTTGGAATATGACTCTCAGGCCACATGATAAATGTCTTTTCAGTTTCTTAGTTTGTCTGATCTTTCTTACCATGAAAGATTTTCAAACAGTGATATCTTAAAAATTTTTTTAACATTTATTTATTTTTGAGAGACAGGGAGAGACAGAATATGAGCGAAGGAGGAGCAGAGAGAAGGGGAGACACAGAATCTGAAGCAGGCTGCAGACTCTGAGCTGTCAGCACAGAGCCCAACGCAGGGATTGAACTCACGAAGATGTGAGATCATGACCAGAACTGAAGTCGGCCGCTTAACCGACTGAGCCACCCAGGCACCCAACAGTGATATCTTAAGGAAACTTGTGACATTCCTTTCTTTTACAACTTTGGGCCACAGATTTTCTCCTTTTCCAAAGGTAGCCCTACGTGAGAGGCAAGCTCTCAAGGTTTCCTGCAGCCCAATGATCTGTTGACTCTTGGTCCGGATTTCTCTTACTCAATAGAAAAAAAAATGTTTTTGTGTGCTTCTTGCATTGAATGGCCTCACATGTTGTCAGTGCAGTTGATAACACCATAAATTAAACGACCTCCAATTTGATCAGTTGCTAATTCCTGTCCATTCTACCACAAAATTGACTTCTGAATCTCTCCTTTCTCTCTCTCTCTCTCTCTCTCTTTTTTTTTAAATTGATAGTACCTAGTCATCCTCCTTTGCCTAGAGTTTTGCATTAACATTCTAATCCCATGGCCACAGAGCTTCCAACGTGATCTCTGGACTTTCTTTTTCAAAAAACTTTGATAGCTCTTCACCGCTAAGGGGATAAATTCAATGCCCTTTTAGCATAGTTTTCCAGGCCTTTATGCCCTGAAAAGTGATTGGGTTGGAATGAATTACAGTGTATTGTTTGTAACCAGGGCAGTCACAGCCCATGATCAGTTAGTTCTTTCTCTAAGTTGAAGTCAGTTGACAAAAACAGTCTTGCATATCTGAATTCCTTACCCCACCAAATACAGAGTTGCAAAACAGTTACAAGACTTCTCTGCCTGGATGCTGAGAAGATTTTCTCCAAAAACAAACAAACAAAAATTTGTAAAAATCCAAAAAACAAAAACAAAAAAACAAAAAAACCAACCAACCAACCAAACAAACAAAAAACCCCCACACCATTACTCTCTTGGAGAAGTGGAAGCTATGAAAATAACAGCTTTTTCAACTGATGGAAGGCCCTATGCATCCTATGATGGTGATTTAGAAACAGTTATTTTACTAGAATTGAGATTATAACCATTTTCATGCATCAACAGAGGCTCAGGTATCAGCCTCTTAAATTCTATTGTCAACTCTACTGTCAGTTGAACCTTGCCTTTAGGTTCTCCAGGGTCTGCTGGAACTTTAACTGCTGAAAACTTTAGAGATATTGGCTCATTCAAAAATCCTATATATTCATCAGGGTAGGGCTCAGTGGTAGAGCTTTCGACTACAAAAATACTATACAGGACTTGCTGTGCTGGTTTAAACACCTGTGTGTGTGTGTGTGTGTGTGTGTGTGTGTGCACGCGCGCTCACGCATGTGTGTGTAAATCCTGTTCTTCACACTCCACTAATGCGACCACTGCCTCCAACAATAAGGGAAACGTGTCTGAACTGTGGTCTAAGCAGTTGTGGTACATCGTACTGAATTCTCCACCTTCTCCCCTCTCCATCAGTCTGGTTTACCTGTAGATGACAAAGAGATTCTTTCAATAAGGAGGAAAATTGTCTACTGAGTCAGACAAAATACATTGATTAAACTCAAGCCTCTTATTTTTGAAGCTGGAGTTTGCCTGGCACAACAGCTGGGGCTTAATTCAGAGGTGATGACACAGTGGTTTGGGTCTTGAAAAATGAGTTATTAAAGTTCCCTTCTGAAAAATATCTGTTATTTCCGTTCTTTTCTATGCCTTGGCTCTTGTTTTTTCACTGTTCCAAGGTAATAGAAAAAAACCAGTAAAGGGTAAGATCAGTTCATATAGCTCTGGGAAATGTAGAAACAAGTGAGGTCTCTTCTTGTCTGTTATGCTCTTATGCTCTGCCAGCAGGATAACTGTGATGGTCTAGATTTGATGCCTGATTCCTCCATAAATGTCTGCGAAGTTGATTCACCCATGGCAAGAAGGGGTTGTTGGTTGATATTGGTGAGAGAGTCTTTGTCTCTGATAGTCGCTATCCTGTGATCCATTCCTATAACCCTAATAAGGATCTCTCTTTGGATAATGAAGGAGTCTCCCGGCCCCCTGGCCTCCTTCACAAATGAGTAGAAAAGATAAAAGAAGGGGAAGAGAAGGAGATAGAAAAATGCAACTTGGGCCCTAAGAGCCTACCTCCGATTCTCTCTCATTGGTGCCTCTATGGGCTTCTCTTATCAAGCTTCCTGCGGGACTCAGTGGAGTTTCAGGACTAGGGCTGATGCTGCACTTCCCAGGGAAACAGCCTGCAGCTTTAGTTTAGGGGCAGGGGGAAGAGTGGGCATAATGGTGGAAAGAGGAAGCAGATGTTTGTGTCAGATGGTAGGTCTGCTGAAAGGTGGAGCTCATGATTGGCACCAGAGGTAGAGCAGAACTTGAGGTGGTCAAGAATGAAAAACACCCTTGTGTTGACCACAATAATTATCAGGTACTGAATAACTTACTGTGTGCTGGGAACTTCTCTAGATGCTTTAAATGTGTTAACTGATGGAGTCCCTCAACAACCCTGTGAGTCAGTATGATTAATCACATAGTACATACGAAGAAATGGAGGTTAACTAAGTGACTAAATAGCTTGCCTAAGGTCTTATGACTAATAAGTGGCAGAAACAGGATTCAAACTCTCATATGACTATATTCTTAACCACTGTACCTTACACTGATCTTACATGGCCATGATCTGATTTTCCCCTTTATCAGAAAATAAGGATGATAACAGACATTGCTTAAAACAAATGGGGTTTAGAAATCACTCATCAGAAACTCTCTGGCCACCTGGATATAGATATGCAAATATTGGAAATAACTAAGAAAGAATCTGCAAAGTGTGTGTATAACCATGAATATGAGCAGACTGTGGACGTCCCTGGGAATGAGTTGTCAGGGTCCACCAGCCTTTTGCCGCTAAATTCTGATCACTCTGATCCATCCAGAGGCTCCTAGTTAACTCCATTAACTCCTTTATTCACTTATCTATAAATCCATTTCCTCAACAAATATTTATTGAGTGCCTGCTAGATGCCATACCTTATTTCAGGTATGAGGATACATCAGTAAACAAAAACAGTCAAATATGCCTTCATTTATGGAGCTCAAATTCTAGTACAGAAAGACAGGAACAAACAAAATAAGTAAAATAAGAGGGATATATATATATATATATATATATATATATACATATATACATATGGGTATATATATATGTATATTGTGTGTGTGTGTGTGTGTATATATATATATATATATATATGAAAACAACAGGTGCTATTGAGAAAAAATAAAATCGGAAAGCACTGAAAGGGTATTGTACTTTTAAATAAGATAGTCACGGAAAGCCTAACTGAGAAAGTAACAGTTGAGCAAAACCTAAGGAATGTGAGAGCCAAGTGTATATCTGAGGGAAGACTATTACAGGCAGACAGACTCGATGGTCTTAGATGGCAGTGTGTGTCTGTATATATAGGGAACATTAAGGGAGACACGGTAGCACTGGAAAAGAGTAAGCAAGGTTAAGAGTAGTAAGAGTATGGGCCAGAGTAATAATAAGGGATCAGACCGTGACCTTAAAGGCCATTGTAATGACTTTGACTTTTATTCTGAATAACCTGAAAAACCACTGGGACATAAGCAGACAGGTGATGTAGTCTTACATTTTTTTTTTAAATTTTATGTATTTATTTTGAGAGAGGAAAAAAACACACACACAAGTGGGAGAGGGGGAGAGAGAGAGAGAGGGAGAGAGAGAGAGAGAGAGAGAGAGAGAGAGAGAATC
Source organism: Lynx rufus (assembly GCF_022079265.1). Lineage (NCBI taxonomy): Eukaryota > Metazoa > Chordata > Mammalia > Carnivora > Felidae > Lynx > Lynx rufus. The sequence goes on from NW_025814828.1 coordinate 37,235,784, forward strand.
CCAAGAAGGCTCCGTGCCGACAGTTAGATGTGAGGCTTCAAACTCATGAATCTCGAGATCATTACCTGAGCCGAAGTCGGACACTCAACTGATTGAGCCACTCAGGCACCCAGTCTGACATGTTTTAAAAAGACCACTCTGACCTCTGTGTTGAGAATACACTACAGGGGGATAAGGATGGAAACAGATAGATCAGTTAACTTGAAAAGGCTTTTGCAATAATCTAAACAAGAGATTATGGCTGTGTTAGTTTCTTTTTGTTACTATAACAAATTATCACAGACTTAGTGTCTTAAAGCTATCCAGATTTATTATCTTACAGGTTCTAGGTCAGTAGTCAGGTACAGGTATCACAGGACAAAAATCAAGATGTTGGCTGGCTCTGTTCCTTTCTGGAAGTTCTAGTGGGTGAATTTATTTCCTGCTCATTTGGGGTTGTTGATGGAATTCAGCTCCTGTGGTTGTAGGATTGAGGTCCCTGTTTTCTTGCTGACTGTAAGTTCAGGGCTATCCCAGCTTGTAAAGGCCTCTCTCCAGTCTTTTCACATAGCCCCTTACATCTCAGAACCAGCCACAGCGTGTTGGATGTTTCTCATGCTGCCATCTCTCTAACTCCTCTTCCACTGTCACATCTTTCTCTGACCCACCTAGGAAAGATGCATGTGGTTAGATTGAACCAACTCAGACAATCCAAGTAATCTCCCCATCTCAAGGTTCACACTCTTCATCACATCTGTAAAATCCTTTTGCCATGCAAGGTAACATATCCATAGGTTCCAGGGCTTAGGGTGTGGATATCATTGGAGAGGGGGTAATTATTCTGCCTATTACAGTGTCAATTTGGATCACAGCGTAGTAGTAGTGATGGTGAGAGGGAGTAGATTCTGGAGATATATATATATATATCTGTATATATATATATATATATATATATATATATATATATATATATACATACATATATATATGGGTAAATTGCAGATATATATATCAATATATATATCAATTTATATATACATTTACATGTGATCCAGATCTGGACCATTCATTCTCAATATCTGAGTGTTTGTTCAATAAAGGACAAATAATGTCCAACAAAGAGAGATGGAAGATGTTTGGGAAAAGAGGAACTGATGAAGGACCTCTCCTGCAAGTTGGGAGAGGTGGGCGCTGAGATGTCAAAGCATCCAGAAGGAAGAAAGATACGTGCTCTTCCTAAACAAGACAGAATGAAGTTGATGACTTTAAACACAAACATCCTCTGAGGTGGTAGAAAGTGATAGGTGAGGGAATGCAGGCTGGATTGAAATTCCAAGAGTGTGGACTCACCTTTGTTCATGTGCTGCGTTCCCTAATTATGTTATTTACTTCAGTTCTGTAACTCAGGTCCTTCATATTTTAAGAGAGAATTTCAGGCTATAATTCCATATTTCCCTTGGTGGTGGGAAGGGTGAGGAGTGGGTTTGGGGGACTCTGGCTAAGTCTTGGATGGATGGAGTCTTTTAGTTTTTTCCACCTGCCTCAGAGTTTCTCAGGTATTTTCTTCCAAAGCGATGCCTTTTCTAACAATACCCTTGTTCCTATACATGGATAGAATCAGCTCTGAGTCTTCCATAGCCCTGAGAAGAGGCATTATCGCTAACAAAACCACTTGATTGCTTCTCATTGTAAGCCCACATTTTGTCTCTCCTGATGGGAAGATGCTCCCCTGGAAACCGGATTTCTTAGTAAGTATGAAATCCACCGAAGCATGGTACAGCAGGCTGGGAATATGGGAGCCGAACACCTTCCCATTGTGCTGTCAGGCTTGTCTTGACCAGTGTCTAGGAGAAATGATGTGAGTCACCTTTGGCAGAAGCTTTAGGAACCCATGCGAGGCTCTTTTTTTTCCCTTCTGCCCTGGTGACTGGCAATATTCTACATTAGTGGCAGCTCCATCAGCCTGAGACTCAAAGTGAGGCTGATGATAACAGCATAGCCCCAAGCCATCCTTCTAGAATTGTCACAAAAATGAGAAATCGACCTTTAGGCTACTGGGGCTGCAATGTTGTTTATTACTGTGGTGTACCCTGGTTTATCTTGATTGGCACAAAACTCTGCTATTGAGTGCAGGATTGTGTAGCCCACCAACTCAGCAACCAACTAAAGAAATGCTATAGATGATGCCCCCCGCCTTTGCTGCTTTAATTTCAACATAAGGTGATATATTTGCAAAGACTATGGTGACTTTCGCTTCATTTCCCCCTTCCCTTCCATTGTTCTTTCTCTGTCTTCTACCATACCTCTTCATCTATCATGTTAGAGATGTTAAGACTCTTTTATTCTGTAGGAAAGCGTCACCCATGCTTGGCCCAAGGATCTGCAAAATTACATATCATCTCTTTCATTACAGGCATTGAGACATTTTTAAACGCATATTATTCAACAAATGATGGTTTCAGTTCCAGTGCATAATAAGAAAATGGAAAACCCAATGCATTTTCTGCCTATGCCTGTAGAAACAGACAACCAGTGATTTATTTTATCATAATAAAAAAGTATTTATGCTGTGATTCATGTCTCTAATGCGGTGTCATTATTCTGTGGCTGTGCTAACTATAGAGGAAGAGTTGTTTATAGTCACAGACAGAGCGTCAGACTGAGACCCAAGAGTTATTCCAAGAACGGTGACAAGAACAGCGTGTGTTAGAAGAAACTGCCCAGCTGGAAGTAGGATTGTGCGAAGTAGAAGTAACCTAAATATTCTTTCTATTATCCTCTGTGCTTTTCTTCTCTCAAGGGAGAATTTCTTTTGTGCGGTCTTTATCGGAGCAGCTAGCTCTTTCATATTCTACTCCTTAATGGTGACTTTTAAAAATATCTAAGTTTGTGATGAAATCACTCTCTAAAGATCCCTTTGGGATTTCCACAGAAAAAGGAAGTACACATAGCTAGCTTGAGAGTATACATAACAGCCTGGACAGGTCTGAACCAGCCACAGAACATGAACATTCAGTGTGTATTCTTCCTACTTGACCACTTCTAACAAAGCCTTAGTATTCTCTTCCCTTGAGACAGATAGAATAACTATGTTTCCAGAATAATGCTAGGCGACTTGAGTTTTCTTTAGAAAGTCATACATTTGGGGCACCTGGGTGGTTCAGTCGGTTAAGCGTCTGACTTCAGCTCAGGTCATGATCTCATGGGTCCACGTCGGGCTCTATGCTAACGGCTCAGAGCCTGGAGCCTGCTTCAGATTCTGTGTCTCCCTCTCTCTCTGCCTTTCCCCTGTAGGCAGAGGCCATGACCGAAGTTGCTTTGATCCCTTCTCAATTTTCTACCCCAATGAAAATGAGATGAGGGTGTAAACAAACATTGGTGTTTATGCAGCTGGTATCCTGTTGGCATCATTTTAAACTTTTTGATTAAAAACAACGTAGGGGTTTGTTGTTGTTTTCGATGCTGTTTGAAAGTCGGGCATCTCTGAGAGGCAAGGGCAACAGGGTTATATACTGTATATGTTTGCTGACATGATTTGCCTTTGACCAGAGTGGCGCAGGACTAACTAATTGACTCAAACTTGTGTTAAGAGTGTATTTGATGGGGCACCTGGGTGGCTCAGTCGGTTAAGCGTCCAACTTCGGCTCAGGTCAGGATCTCATGGTTTGTGGGTTCAAGCCCCGTGTCGGGCTCTGTGCTAACAGCCTGGAGCCTGCTTTGGATTCTGTGTCTCCCTCTCTCTCTCTGCCCTTCCCCCTCTCACGCTCTGTCTCTCTCTCTCTCAAAAAAAAAAAAAAAAAAGAATAAATAAAATGAAAACATTAAAAAAAAGAAAGCCATACTTTCCAAAAGAATGATATATAACAAACACCCATATTATCATGTCCCCAATTTTAAAACTGTTCATAATTTTTATATTTCTTTCTGGCCTTTGTATGTGTGTGTATTTTTTTAAACACATTTTATGTGCATCTTTTATTTTTAGAAAAAAAATAGTAAGATGTAAAATTCCCCTTTGATCTTATCTCCAAACCTGTTGTTTTCTCCATTTCCTAGAGACAGCCACTATGATAAGTTGATATTCATCCATTTGAGTACCTTAACATACATCAGTAGAAATCCAAAAACAAGATGTAATATTTCTAGGGATTTTGAAAAAAATATATAAAGAGTCATTCTATACATTTCATTCTGCAGCTGGTTTTTTTAAATTTATATTTAATAAATATAATAACATTATAAACATAATAGTAAATATATAATAAATATCATATTGGGGCACCTGGGTGGCTCAGTCAGTTGAGCAACCTACTCTTGAATTCAGTTCACATCATGATACCAGGGTCGTGGGCTCGAGCCCTGCATCAGGCTCCGTGCTGCATGTGACATCTGCTTAAGATTCTCTCCCTTCCTCTGTCCCTCTCCCCTGCTTGCTCTCTCTCTCTCTGTCTCTCAAATAGATAATAAATTTAATATTAAGTGTTTTAGACCTCTTCTTATTGATTCACATACCAGGGTCCCTTTCTTTTATATAGATAGCAATGCATTGCATGAAGATTTCTTTATTAATTGGCATTTGGGCCATTCCTAAACTTTTTGCTGCTTCCAACAAGGGTGTGATACACATCTATTTGTGTGTCCTCCTGTGTGCATGTACAGATGTGTCTGTAGGGTGTGTACCCAGAATGGGAAATGCTGGGTTACAGGGTTAACACCTTTCTCATTTTACCGTCATACTGGTGTCCCAAGTGGCTGTGTTCCAGGTTACATTCCCACAAGCCCAGTATAGGATTATCTGTTTACCCATCCTCCTCCTGTATACTGGTGATTGAATGTTATACTTTTTAATTATGGTTAGTCTGGTGGGTAAAAGATGCTCTCTCATTGTTGTTTTAATCCATGTTTCCATGATTACTGGTCAGACTGAGCATCTTTTCATATATTTATTGGCCATTCGTGTTTCCTCTAAATTCATTGCATGTCTACATTATCTCTGCCGATTTTTTCTGGCACACAAAATAAGTACACTCAAAAAGCATTTATACATAAGAAGAAACCGAAGAAGAGGGAAAATAATCTTCAGTCGTGTTTATTAGTGCAATTCTCCTGCATTTATCTGTGAAGAGTGACTGCATTGTACAATTTCATCCTAGGAAGAGAACACTACGTCATCACACTCATTGACTGCCTAGCTATGCTATTTAGTCACAAAGCACCTTCAAAATGGAACAAAAAAAAAACTGTGTAACCTCCTTCAGAATTAAAACATTAACATGCTTTAAGTACACATCACTGTGTAATGACGAAAACATGGGCTTTGAAGTCGGAAGGAGGTGACTTCCTTGTTCAGCTACCTCGTCAATTTCTTTCTAGGGAAAACTTGGGAAGAGCACTTAGCATCTCTGAACCTCCGGGATATTTTCTTACTTTACTTGGTCTTTCCAGCACCTGGCTCAGCGTTCCCTCTCCATCCCCTTCTTTGTAATTATTCCTGGTGACTTTACCATCCATTTTCATGATAATTCTACAGCCTGGCTTCACAGGTTTTTTTTAAGTTTATTTATTTATTTTGAGATAGAGAAAGCATAAGCAGGTGAGGGCAGAGAGAAGGAGAGACAGAATCCCAAGCAGCTCCCAGCCATCAGCACAGAGCCTGATGCGGGGCTTGAACCCACGAACCATGAGATCACGACCTGAGCCGAAGTCAAGAGTCAGAGGCTTCACAGACTGAGCCACCCAGGTGCCCCCTGGCTTCAGTCTTAAGCTTTTCCATTTTGACACCCCTTGTCTCTCTGATAGTTTTGCCAAATACAGAATTTTGGGTTGACCCATCTTCCCCCCCAACCCAGCAACTTAATATGTCCTCTCTCTGTTTTCAGGCCTCCTTGTTTTTATCATAGAAAGCAGTTGTTAATCTTATTGAGGCTCTTTGTGTGTGATGATTGACTTTTCTCTTGCTGCTTTCAAGATTCTCTCTTTGCCTTTGACCTTTGACAGTTTGCTTATGGTGTGTGGAGGTGTGGATACCTTTGAATTTATGCTACTTGGATTTCATTGAGCACGTTGGATGTGTATTTTAACCTTTTGCATGAAATTCATGAAGTTTTCAGCCATTATTTCTTCAAATAGTCTTTCATTCTGTTTTCTGTCTCCTCTTATTTTGAGACTTCCAGTACGTGTATGTTGATGTGTATGATGGTGTCCCACAACTCTCTAAGGCTCTGTTCAGTGTTTTTGTTTGTTTGTTTCCATGTTTATTTATTTTTGAGAAGGAGAACAAGAGGGGAAGGGGCAGGGAGAGAGGAAGACAGAGAGTCTGAAGCAGGTCAGTGCCAAGTGCGATGTGGGGCTCAAACCCACAAACTGTGAGATCATGACATGAGCTGAAGTCAGACACTCAACTGACTGAGCCACCCAGGTGCCCCTGTTCAGTGTTCTTAAATTATATTTTTCTTTCTGTTCCTCAGACTTGAGAAACTCAAAAGGCCTTTATGCAAGTGTGCTGTTTTTCTCTGATACCAGCTCAGACCTGAGGTTGAGCTCCTCTATGACATTTTTCATTTTCAGTATTGTACTTTTCAACTCTAAGTTTTCTATTCGGTTCTTTTTATTAAAATTTTTTTGACATTTATTTTTATTTTTGAGAGACAGGGAGAGACAGAGCAGAAGCATGGGAGGGGCAGAGAGAGAGGGAGACACAGAACCCGAAGCAGGCTCCAGGCTCTGAGCTGTCAGCACAGAGCCCCACGCGGGGCTCGAACCCATGGACCATGAGATCATGACCTGAGCCGAAGTCAGATGCTTAACCGGCTGAGCCACCCAGGCGCCCCTATTTGGTTCTTTTTTTAAAATCATCTCGATCTCTTCATTAATATTCTCTTTTTGGTGGGACATCATTCCCATACTTTCCTTTAGTTCATTTCTCATGGTCTTCTTTGGTCCTTTCAATATGTTCAATGTAGCGGATTGAAAATTAGGGGAGTAGGTCCAATGTCTGAGCTTCCTCAAGGACAGTTTCCATTGACTGTTTCTTTTCCGTGTATGGGCCATATTTCCTTGTTTCTTCTCACGTCACATAATTATTTGTTGAAAACTGGAAGTAATAGACTGTGGTAACTGGAAATCAGATTCTTCCTTCTCCCCAGGGTTTGTTATTGTTGTCGCTACGTGTTGTAGTTGTTATTGTTTGCTTAGTCCTTTTTATAAACCAATTCTGTAAAGTCTGTCTTCTTTGTCATGTGTGGCCATAGAAGTTTCTGTTCTGTGGGCTTAATATTCAGCTAATGATTAGACTGAAATTTCCTTAAATGCCTGGAGCCAATAATTCTCCTGGTCTTTGCAGACGAACTCTGTATGTGTTTTGAGCTGTGCCTTCAACACTTAGCCAGGTGTCTTATGATGTTATCACAGCTTTCACTTTCTGCTTGTACAGAACTTCAATGCCTGCTAAAGGTGAGCGTTTGTAGCCTTCGCAGATCTTTCCTGGACGTGAGCACACCCTTGGGATTATACACTGCTCCGTGCATGTGCATGGCCTTATAGATTCTCAGGGAAAGTGCTGGAGCTTTTCGAAGTTCCCTATGACCATCTTATTCTCTAACTTTTCTTTTTTTTGTTTTTTTGGCTAGCTTCTTGTTTGCTCCAATTGTCATCACTACCTCGGCAGCCTCATTGTTCAACAATTGCTGCTGATTATTTTCACAAAGGCCTCCAGGGAAAAGGCTGTTTGCACTTAGTGAAGTCTGAGTCAAGCCAAATAAAGACAAGCTCTGAGAATGGGGATTTCTATGTATCTGCCAGACAGATCAACTAATGACAATTCTCTGAAAATGGTGTTTTGAAGGGGTTCCTAACACAATCTACCCTGTCCAGTGTATGCGAGGCTGTTGGTTTTCCTTATGATTGTGTGGCTGCTGGAATGTGAACAGTGAAAATAAATGTTCTTCAGATAGTTGCAAGCCTTTGGTTAATTTCCAGAGTTCTGAAAACATTGATTTTGACTTTTTAATTTTACTTATTTATTGAGAGAGAGACAGAGAGAGAGAGAGAGAGAGTGTGTGAGCAGGGGAGGGGCAGAGAGAGAGAATCCCAAGCAGCTCCACGCTGTCAGTGCAGATCATGATCTGATCTGAAATCAAGAATCAGATGCTTAACCGACTGAGCCGTGCAGGCACCCCTTGACATTTTTGCCAGAAATCCCACTACTTTTATTGGGGGAGGGGGATTGGCTTTGTGGAGGTCCTTACATTCTGCCTTTCTTACTGGTATCATGACCGTTCGTCTAATATTGATTGATTGCTACATCTGTGTTCCCATTTCACTTGACCTTCACCCGATTTTCCCTCGATGCTTACCTCAAACTCAATATATTTTAAATAGAATAGTTTCTTTCCACAAATTTGCTCCTTCTTCCCATGTCCCTGTTAAAAGCTTCACTTCAAGGCCAGAGAAAATTAAGTTGGCAAAGCAGATGGAGGAGTCATTAGAATGATAGTAGAATCTAATTATAATTATCTGTTTTAATCTGGCACTGCTGGGTGTGAAAAGAATAAAAAGATTAGAAGTTGAAAGTTTAGGAATGTGACTCACAAGATTAACACCAAACTCTCCCCTGCCCTCATACTCTCTGACTCAATTTAATAATTCTCTCTCCTGTCCGATTTTTTGCTCCATAGACCAGGTGACTTGTGACCCATCTCATTAAATCCCAGGAACATAGCAGGTGTTCAATAAAGGACTTTTTAATAATACTATAAAATTTAAGTAAATAGCATAAATTATTTATTATTTATTATTTGACTGTGGTTATTTATATTTATAGCCATATATTTTATTTTAATTGTTTTTTATTTATTATTTGCATTTTATTCTGTCTCTCTCAAACCAGAGATCTAGCCTCCTTCCCAGCTAGAAACTTCTCCCAACAGTCATGAATATAATTACCTCTTTCAATATTTCATTGACATGTCAACCTGAATTATATACCAAAAAGAGCCAAAATTAGAATTTGGTATAAGACATAAGTTCTAATACAATTTCATGCCTCCTTATGGGCATTCAGTAAATATTAAATGTGCTGGGAGTCCAACTAGCAAATGATGGCAAGTTTGACTCCCAACATCTTTGCTGTTATCCAGCTTTGACACTTCATAGAAATTGACACAGACCACTGGAAATCAAGGACAGGCATCTGCCCAGTGAGATAAATGACAAAATTATTAAGCAGGGAACTTGGTCCATGGTGCTTACGTAAAAAAGCAAAATCTGTCACTTAGGTCTTTAAGAAAAATTTGCATTGAGAGTCTGAAGACAAACTCATACGACATAAATATATCTAAACTGTTTTTATGGTGGAATTTTTTCACATTTCTTTATTATTTCCATGTATGTGTTTGCTTCTATGCATGAGAGAGAGAGAGATTTGAATATGTTTATCTTCTGAATTTTCTGTTCAAGCTAAAAGCTATAAAGGCTGACAATAGAACATAAGAAAAGAATGGAAATTCATTAACAGACACCTAGTATAAAATACTTAAAAGATTTAAACACTACTTGGATTTATTTTGTTTCCTTATAGCTAAGTAAAAAAGAAAAATACGTTTTCTGAGGAAATAAATTCTTGGAAAATAATAAGTTAGTATTTATTGCATGAATGAATGAATGAATGCATACTAAGCAAAACTTTTTGCCTTAAAAAGTAAGTGAAAGGATGATACTGCATGTTGGTAATTAAGTAAATAACATTTTGGTCTTTTGCAAAAACATAATCAAATACACTGTTTAGTATGTTACTTAATGTCCTTTATTAAATGATATATTTCTTCTTTTTAGCCCCTTATAAAAATTAGGGCTGTAGTATTATATATTAACTGGCTGAAGACATGTCTTGCCAAGGTCCAAGCACACTGTTTTTTAAATTAATTTTTTAAAACTAGGTATAATTTACAAATTGTAAAGTGCACAGATCTTAAGTGTATACAACTTGATGAATTTTTTACCCACGCTAAGATATAACACATTTACAACATTTCATTAGACTCCCTCCTGTTCTCTCTCAGTCAAAAACCTTGCCCAAAGGCAACTGCTTTCCTGACTTCTTGTGATGTAGATTAATCTTGCCTCTTTTGGAATTTTATATAAATGGAATCATACCTTATTTACTCTTTGGTGTGTGGATACTTTTACTCCACAATATTTATATTGTTGTGTGTAGCTGTAATTTGTTTTTTTTTGTTGCTGTGTTATGCTCCACTGGATGAACATAGCCCAAATTACTTATCCAATCTACTGCTGATGGATAGTCAGCTTGGTTTTCAGTTTTTTACTGTTTCGAATACTGCTCTATACATATTCTTGTACATATCTTTTGTAGATATAAGCACACATTTGGGGGGGGGGTTGGACCAGAACTGCTGTGTCAGAGGGTATGTGTATATTTTGCTTTAGTAGATACTACTAAACAGTTCTCCAAAGTGACTGTACCAAATGTTCGTTTCCATCAGCAATATATGAGAATTCTATTGCTCTACATCATCCGCATTGTTTTTTAATGATGTAACTCAGGAACATAGGTCCTCTTTATTTGTTTGAGTTTTATTAGAAGCAAGTTTTTTTTAAAGTCACATTTCAACTCATTCTAAACCTATTTCAGTTGATGGTGGTAAAGGCATTCTCCCAAGCATAGTAAAACCTTGGATTGCGAGTAATTTGTTCTGCAAGTGTTCTGCAAGATGAGCAAACATTTCTAATAAATTTTAACTTGATAAACCAGCGATGTCTTGCAATCCGAGTAATAGATGATGCCAAACATCACATGATCACAACTGAGCCAATGATTCTTGAAATTTGCTTTGGATTACAAGCATGTTTCTGGAACGAATTATGCTCACAAACCAACGTTTTACTGTATGTGACCCTTTTATAACTGAGAAACCCAGATCCCTTTTTCAATGGAAGTGATGATACAGACTTCTACAACAGATTGCTTTGTCCCCCAGGTCTGTGAATGAGAACGAAATCTCAACTGAAATTTCTGTTTAAATACCCAGTCCATTCAAGGAAAATAGATACATTGCTTCATATGCATGAAATAAAACAGCAGACCAATCACCTCTTTGTGATACCCAAGTAAACAGTTTGGAGAGCAAAACCTCAAGCATGACGTTCTCTGGATTGGGCCAGGATCTCCTTGATGCAGGTCTCGGCTCTTCTGTTTGCTTTTTGTTCATCTCTCAGGCAAATCCTTTTCAGGTCAGTAAAGAATATGCAGACTTCACACTTTGCAGCTTCTTGAGTTCTTATCAGGTCTCATGGGAGTGGTTGAAGAAAACCAAGCACAGGCTCCATCATGCTGGGATCTTCACTTAGAGTCATAGCAATTTTCAGTATATTTCATAATGAAAGCATTATTTTTAATCTGGAAGTTTTAGGTCATTACCACCAATCAGGCTCCTTATAGTCTAGCTCCAACTGTTAATAAGTACTAGTGTTAGCATAATCATTATTTTTGCTCGCTTTAAACAGTATACACTATAAACAAGAGTGTATCTAGTTAATGCTTTGAAATGTATCAGCAAAATTAGACAGCGTTAAAAGATAGTTCCTTCTGAAGAGAACGTGTGGCTTCACACAAGAGTGGAAAGGTAAAACTGATTAACAGATTAAACATGATTTCATGGTTCATGGAAAACAGAAAAGCAATGCTAAATTTGGACATAATTCATAAACTTTTATATTGCTCCTGTAATCTGTATTTTCTCTTAATGATTGATGATTATAAATTGGATGCTTATGTTTTACTTTATAAATTACATCGTAATGTGTAGGATGATCAGGCCATGCACATGTAGACAGTTACAATGGCATGAAATTGTATTTTGGGGCTTGTTTCATTCAATCAGTTAACACTTGTTCATCTATCAAATGCCACTCGGTCATGTCCTGTGTGTGTATAACATTGGCCTTGTCAGTATAATGTGGAAAGTCTGTGAAGAATCCCTTCGTTTCCTCATGAGCTTGGCTTTTAAATAGAAGTTATGTCTTCCAAGGCTCACCAGAGTCACATAGTATCCAGTAGTACTGAAGGAAGAATGGTTTAAGGAGTATATCATCTTTAATACTTCTACGTGCTAAATTCTGCCTTTGAAAATCAAAACAGCTTCAAAAGATACACACAATTTGGGCTTCAAAATGCCCAGCTTGCGTATGTCCCATAAAGATCCCAGTTAACAGTTTATCTCATTAACAGCCCTTTGTACTCATCAGTTCAGGCTGTGTTTTCCCACTGGGACATCATTTACAGTGCCCTAAACATATTTTCACAACATTCACCTGACAACATCAGCTGAGAGAAAAATCTTCAGACTGCAGGGAAACATCAGGAGGCCATGAATTCTTAAACAACACACCAAATTACAAAAATGGTTTTGTGGATCTCTTTGAAATATCCTTAACAATAATTAACCAGGAGAAGAAACAGTAGATAGTTCAAGGACTTTGACTCAGTCCCCCTCCCCAATTGAGAGGATATTGGTGGTGTTTGTGTGGTGGTCAAGCTTCATGCTTCCTGTCTACCTTGGGGTGAATGGTCCTTTCAAGTTCACACAGAAGCAAAAATAGACTAATCAAGTATCATCTGGTGTAAGGTCTCCTTTAATGAGCAAATCCAAATGATTTATAATTCGTGTATGTACATGCTTTTTTAATGAGTCCCCACCAAAAAGCAATCCATTCCCTTAATAAGTAAATGAATAATTTCTCGTCTAATCTTCTTTAACACATTCATTTGTTCAATAAGTTCCTTTCCCTTTGCTTTTATACAGTGACCCTTCAGCTTTCGTCAGAGTTTCTGTATTGTATGTTACTCAAATTGCATTTTATTAAACTGAAAACATGGAGATGTATGAGCATTTCATGGTGATCTAAGTCCTTGCTACCAAGACTGACTCAAATGAACGGTATTCAGACCATCAACATTAGTATCACTCGGGAACTTGTTCCAGTCTCTAGGGCCCTTAATCACATCTTCTAGATGGCAATCTTGGGGGGAGAGAGAGGACCAGTTATCTTTATTTTAGCAAATATTCTAGGAGAACCACCTTCATGCTAAAATGTAGGAAGCACTTGTTTAGGACATAGTTTTCATTGTTTTAGAATATTTATTCTGCCATAGTGCCTCACATCTCTTTACCTTTGGATGGGCTGTTGTATCTGAAACTCCTCTTCCTTTTTCTTCTATAGAAAAAAACCCACGAGCCCCTTTGGTAGCTAGTGCTTACCCACTGTTAGTAAGTTTCTTCAGGGAATCATCTCCACACCCTGAGATGCACCTTTCCTTCCCTTGAAGTTAAAGTAGATGCCTTTATGCTCACTCCCGTGGCATTCTGTGCACATGACAGTAACCACATAAGCCCATTGACAATTGTAACACAATGTAAGTTCCTCCCTCCTTCCTTCTATGGTCAACTTCTGGAAGGCAAGCATTAAATCTTATTTTGTTTGGTATCCCTGATGCTGAAATTAAAGCTTGACTTTTAAAAAAATTTTTTTTAACGTTTATTTATTACTGAGAGACAGAGAGACACAGAGCATGAGCAGGGGAGGGGCTGAGAGATGGAGAGACACAGGATCCGAAGCAGGCTCCAGGCTCTGAGCTGTCAGCACAGAGCCCGACATGGCGCTCGAACCCACAAACTTCGAGATCATCACCTGAGCCGAAGTTGGACGCTTAACCGAGCCACCTAGGCACCCCTAGAGCTTGAGTTTTAACAGGAAGGAGAAAGAATCAGTAAACTGGAAGACAGAACAATAGAAATTCCCTAAAGAGAACCAAAAGAAAAACAGACTAAAAAAAGTCATAGAGTTCCGGGGACATGTGGGAATATAACAGAAACTGTAACAGTTACTTCACGAGAATCCTAGGAGAGGAAGAAGAGGGTGGGGCTGAAAAGAACCAGAAGAAACAGTGGCTGGAAATGTCCTATGTTTGGCAAGAAACACAAACCTACAGAGTCAAGAAACTGAGCAAACCCCAAACAGGAGAAGCCCAAAGAAATCCATGCCAAGACATGGCATAATTAAACTTCTGAAAACTAAAACAAAGAAACAACAATCTTGAGAGTAGACAGAGAAAGTATACCTTGCTTATAGGGGAGAAACCATTTGTATGCCTGCAAATTTGTCTAAGCCATAGAAACAAGAAGGAAATTGAACAGTCTTTTTCAGGTGCTGAAAGAATAGAACTGGGAACCTGTGTATGTTCAGAGCAACTTTATCTGTAGTAGCCAAAAATCAAACACAAGCCAAATGTCCCACAATGGGTGAATCACACACAATAAGTGGTACAATCCATACTATGGAATACTACTCACCAATAAAAAGAAATGAACTATTGAGACTTGCAACAACTTAGATGGATATCAAGAGCATTACGCCTAGTGAAAAAAAAAAGAAACTTCAAAAGGTCAGATGCTGTATGATCTCATTTGTATAATATTCTTTACGTGACAGCATTATAGCGAAAAGATTCATGGTTGTCAGAAGCTAGGGATCGGGGAGGAAGGGGAGCAGGTGTACCTACAAAGGCATAGAGTGAAGGAGGGTCTTTGTGGCAATGGAAGAGTTCTGTATCTTGATTGCAGCGGTGGCTACATGAATGCACACGCATGCTAAAATGACAGAGACCATGCACACACATTGTATCAACATCAATTTCCTGGTTTTGCTATTGTACTAGAATTACATTAGCTGTAACCACTGTGGGAAACAGAGTGAGTGTATGTGGAACTTCTCTGTACTGTCTTTGCAACTTCCTGTGAATCTATAATTGTTTTACAACAAAAAGGTTTCTCAAAAAACCATTAGGCTTAATAGTTGGCAAGAGACAACGAGAGAGGGAATGGAATTGAGGATGATGGCAGGACTTCTAGAACCCAAGTGTCCAGAGCCAGAGACAACTCAAGAATGTGTGAAAACTGACTTGAAACTCAGAGAAGGAATCCTAGAGAAAGTTAGGGGAGAAATTTTCTTTCTGTAAGTCATAGGATGCAGAGAAGCCCCCGACTGGACTGTGAAATCCTCCAGGGCCATGATCATGATGTATTTGACAGTTGTTCAAAACAAAGAAAAATTATTTGTGGACTGAACAAATGAATAAATGAGAGTACCAAGTCACAGGGAATGGCTTGTTGGCTGCAGTCGCTTTGGGGAGGATGGAGAATTCCAGCAGGTTTCATAGAGGTGCCTGTCAGAAGCTACCCTTTAACCTTAACCTTAACCTTCTAGATTGCTGAATGTATGGTTTCTAGCATTCCAAACCTGGAGAGTGGGAAGGAAGAAGTTCAGGTCCTGAGTTAATATGGTCAAAGAAGTTGATCTCCGGCTAGACTTGTAGTATCAGGATCAGGAGTCTGTACATTGAGATGCTTGTTATCCTTCTGTAAGTTCTCCATTCCCCTTAGATTCATGGAAGAGTTATTTAGAAAGTTTGAATTTGTCACGAATATTATGAGGTGGAATGAACTGCTTATGTCCTGCAGAGCTCAGGAGACAAGTATAAAGACTGCATCGTAGAGGTGTGGGAGATTTTCAAGCTGCACATCAGGAAGAAATCTAGGGGAGACGGTGCAGTTAATGAGGTGGACCCTCTGAGGCAGAGATAGAGAGAGAGAGAGAGAGAGAGAGAGAGAGAGAGAAAGAGTTGTCAGAGAAAGCTGTGATCTCTGTTTTCATCCCAAGAAACCTGGTCATTTCCACTGGCCCCAGGAATTGTTCAGTGTATAGATGTATTAACATCATCTGATTTTCTTAGGCCTGTCTACGATAAAAGTACACAACAAGAGGATAAAATATACTTACAGCACTGTTACCCTTCTCCAGCAGGGATCAGCATGCAATTCAGAGAATAACAGATAGCAAGAATGTCCCATAAAATAGTCAACAACCTATAAAATCACTTCATGAGGAGTAACAAATAAGGCTTGATTTAAAAGCCACAAAGCTACAGTGGCCACTTGGATTTCAAAGCTAATACAAAGTGTATTAAAAATCCATCTTAACACATTTTTGAAATAAGGGGTGCCTGGGTGGCTCACTCAGTTAAAAATCCGACTTCAGCTCGGGTCATGTTCTCATGGTTCATGAGTTCGAGCCTTGCATTGGGCTTCATGCTCACAGCTCAGAGCCTGGATCCTGCTTCGGATTCTGTGTCTCCCTCTCTCTCTGCTCCTCCCCTGCTTGCACTCTGTGTCTCTCTTTCTCAGAAATAAATAAACATTTAAAAAAACTTAAAAAAACATTTTTGAAATGAATACTCAATCTACGTAAATTCAGTCAGTCAATGCTTTTGTAACAGTCATGTGAACTCTAGGGCATCAAACAGTCAGATATTTGTTGAATGCCTACTGAGGCAAAGGATTTTATGTCTCAAGGATCATAGGAAGATGTAATGTTACTTGAGTTTTTCAAAAGTGTGTGTGTGTGTGTGTGTGTGTGTGTATGTGATGAGACCTTCCAAACTTACTCCAACCAAAATATTCTTTCCTTTACCTCTGCAAACCTCTGCCCACACAGTCTTAAAACTCATTTATATGCGACCTTAGTCCATTTAGATACTCATTCATTCTCTGAGATTGTATACAGCACTAACTATATGTCAGGGATTGTGAAGTGACAAAGGGTTCCTAAATGACGGAGAAGAAATATTAAGGAAGAAAAGTACATGTGAGCAGGTGAAGGGAAATGCAGGCCAGGGGACAGGACACTGGAGGATGGAAGCATGAAAGGGGAAGAGACAAAAAAAAAGGTGATGTGTTTGGAATATCCAACAGAAGAGGGTTCTGAAGTCTGGAAAGAGATATACAGGTAACAGCAAACGTGAGTAATCCAGTGCCCATCTGAAAGGACTGTGAGTTTCCTGAGGTTGGGAATTATGTCCTCTTTGTCCCCTCCTGATTAGCCTATGCCTAGAATAAAAGTTTATGCATAGTAAACATTCAATAAGTATTGATTCAACAACAACAAAAATGAGTGAAGAAGCAGCACCTTTTTTTCTGGGGAATACAGAAATGTTTACATACCATCTGACATGGCATATTGTATGACACTGCCTTCCTACAGAACTTGTCAAGACTTTTCAAAATCCTTGGCTGGTACCCAAACAAGAAAGTAAAAAGGGATAGAAACACCGCTGAGCCCCAGAGTCCTGTACTTCCCCTGCTCCTTCACAGTATTGCTTTCAAAGTCTTTAGAGAAATTCTTCAATTTCTTCCAAGGTAAGTGGGTAAAGATGGAAAACTATGACTTTCAAAAAGAAAATGATCATAGCCTAGTATCTTCTGTCTTCGAGTTTTTGTTCTTTTTTAACTTTTATTTATGTATTTTGAGAGAAGGACAGAGAGTGGGAGGGGCAGAGAGAAGGATAAAGAGGGAATCCCAAGCAGGCTCCACACTGTCAGCGCAGAGCCCGATGTGGGGCTCAAAGTCATGAACCATCAGATCATGACCTGAGCCAAAACCAAGAGTTGCATGCTTAACTGACTGAGCCACCCAGGCACCCCAACTTTGAGTATTTGGAAGACTACTATGGAAAATTAGAATGTACAGTAGGTATTAATATACATATTAATATATAGTAGGTTTTGGAGAAACCTCAGGGCTGAATATTGGCATTTAGCAGTTCCCACCTAGAACTAGAAGCTGGAAAAGAAGCTGCTTGGGATATTTGAGATACAGGTCACTCTTCCTGCCAATCAAAAGACAGTTACTTCCCTTTGCTCTGTGTCTGTGTAAAAGTCACTAGAACAAAAGAAAAGAAACTCTCTTAGTAGAGAATTTTGAACTGGACCATATGACCAAATGGATGTAAGCCATACATGCTAGACCCTTCTTGCCTTTTCCATCCCACCCCATCCTCTTTGTGATACGTTTTCTGGAAGATTTTCTTTTTAGAGAGGGGCAGGAGCAGAAGGACAGCAAGAGAGAATGTTAAGCAGGCTTCACACTCAGTGTAGAGCCCAAAGTCTTGGCAGCTCATGACTATGAGATCATGACCATGATCAAGAGTCGGATGCTTAACCAACTAAGCCACCCAGGTGCCCCTCGGAAAGATTTTCTTGACTTCACATTCCATTGTCCACATGCGAGAAAAAAATTCAGCAGTCATTGTCTTCATTTATTTCGTAAAGCTGGTGCTTGCTCTTTCTTCTTTTTTTGCTGTCTTCTTTTCCTGTTTCACCAATAAAATAGCATTGTTAATCTTTTAAAAATACTAAGTGCTTTTGCTTTTCAACTTGTCTCTTTTCTCTGAGGTTTATTTTTGTTGTTGCGCATGTATCCTGATCTCTTTGCTTTACTCAAATACCCAGTGATGTGTGGTAAAAGGAGTCAAAAGAAAAACGAATAAAAAGCAGATTTGGAGATTTCAGTGTATTCGATTCGAGAGTAGAGAGGTATTTATTTATTGATTTATAAACATAATTCCAGCCACAGTCCTTGCTGGTCACTGGCTTGTGACAGGCTGGCCACAGAAGGATTTTATCTGGAGTAAAGAACTTGCAAATCAGTGTCAGATCTCTACTTCTTTCTACAAGTTCTATTAATGTCTCATTTACTAATGATTGTTAGACGATTGCACTAGTTTAAAAACGTCTTGCTTGCTAAAGATGGACTAAAAGTGTTTTGACAGGAACATTAATTTTGCTGAGATAATCCAACTTTTAGTGGTATGGCAAATAAATATAATGTGTTAATGATGCCAGTTACCTTTTTCCTATATTGCAAAACTAAATCATCAGTCTTGAATAATAAGACAAAATAATCAGCTACATAAGAAATAGCAAGCTTGTTGGTTCATGTTCAAAATTTAAAACCAAAATACCTTAGTGTTTCCTGTTCACGTTTGCTCCCTAGTTATACCACTGTGCTCTCCAGCTGTACATCATAACCCTTGTTTTCTCTAACGTGGAGTTCTGACATTCTCTAAAACCCTCCCCGGAAAGGGTGCTTCTGTGGGAGTACAGGCTTATTGTGACCCTGGAGTACTCTGAGAGGAGATGGGGTTTGGGGATCCTGAGATGCTGACTCTGCTCTCTCTCATGAAGAGGAGGATGTGGCCTTGCTGTTGTGGAGTGGGTTTTTTTGTTTGTTTGTTTTCTGTTTTTGGCCAGAATTTCAGCAGAATAAAGGGCATAATTCAAACTGGGCAATTTGGGGAGAGTTTAATAAAAGGGATATTTACAAGTACATGGGCACAAGGGATAAGAAAATCAACAAAGGGTAGTGTAGTTCACTACATCTGGCAATAGTGAGACCTATAACCACCCTTTGGCCTAAAAAGTCAAGAGGAGGGCACAGTTGTGGGAACTCAGAGAGGAGAGCTATAGGAAGAGGGCTTCCTGACAGAAGCTGCGAGCTTCAGGAGAGAGGAGCAGTTGACCCATGGTGATCCTGTAGAAAGGAAGACCAAGAAATAAAATATCCCATCCTCATTCTCCCATTTTCCCATTTCAGCCAGCGTCCATTTGGCTGAGCCCAACGTGAAGCCAGAGGGTAATGAAGCCCACTGATACAGTTCGTACAAGCCAGTTTCCTGGGGAGCAGACCAGGGCGGGGTCAGAATGGATGTGGGTCAAGCAATGGAAAATACCTGGCACATCATAAAAATCTCATGTTTGTAAAATAAATTTCTTAAATAGAGTAATTGGTGTAAGTTCTTCTGGAATGTAACATATGGACATAAAATTCAGAAGGTAGTAGTATAGCAAGATCTGGCTTATTTCTCAATTCTGGAAGGATTCTACCTGCATGGAGAGTGACATAGGCAGTTCTGTATCCCATAGTAAAGCCAGAATGAAAGGAAATCCATGTAAACATAAACTGCATCTCTGCTCGTGCTCTGTGCAGTCACCTTTTTCTATAGCCTCGGTAGAATAATTAGGAACATCTATCCTAACTGTATGTTTGTCTGTGCACTTTTTCCACCCATCAATTCACAACCTACCTGAAACACTACACCTGCATATTTCTCAAACACATGTTTCATAGTACGTATATAGTTGTCCTTTAATCATGGAAATAGATGTTATTTAGTTTTGCTACGGGTTATTCTTTACAAAATACAGGTGGAGTATAATTCCTCTGATGACTGCTGACTCTAGCATTTAATTTTCATAATTAATATCCATAATCATTGAATCATTGAATGTTAATAAAACGATTTGAAATATCTTTGGATGCAGAGGGAATCCTGGAACATGACCAGATAAAGACAGGAGAGATAGCTGGGAAAGAAGGAAACTGATAAGGAAAGCGGAAGTATTTAAAGGGGAAGTGTTACATTTGTATTCCTGTCGAGCCACTCCCAACATGGGGACATGGGCGCATTACCTTGGAGTGAGAGTTATTGGCCGGAGCCAGATCTAAGATCCGTGGGGCCTGAAGACTATTGTGTCATTATTACATTACAATCTCTGGCCTTGCACTGGCATAGCAGTGCCAGGAGTATTTCTGGAAGCCATTCTTACTCTTGACTGGCTAACAATACCTTAACTCTACATGGCACTGACTGTCCCATACATATTCCCACATAAATATACTTCACTAACTCTATATTAAAATTAAGCCCAACTCAAGTTCCCTCTAACAGAATTCCCCGAAATGTCTGTGGCCACTCCATTGCTACCTGGCATGAGTGCAAATGTGACAGAAGGAAAGTTGTCCAAGGGGAGTCAATGGCTTAACCGACTATGGTTAAAATAGCTTATTTTGCAATTTTTACTAAAATACGGGATGTGAATATCTTGCTCAGGCCTCTTCTATGGACTTGGAACTGTGCAAGCTTTATTAGCTTCATGATAAATCCACATTTAGGTAATTGAAATAAACTGGACAGGACCTCACCCTCCACCCACCGAGGTAATAGGAAGAGGATCCAAGGCCAAGTTAGTTCTGCTGCTTTTTCCATAGAATGAAGGTGGAATCTGGAAATTCAAGTTCTCAGTCCTTCCTTTTCACCACTCATGGTAGCTTAGACCAGTGGGTGTGCGGAGCGCCTGTGGCTAATGGCTATGATAACTTTCTCTTGTATTCATTTATTGAACAAGTATTTGCTAATTGTCTATTATGTGCTAGCTACTATTTGATGTGATGGGAATAAAATGGTAAGTAAAACAGACACAGTCTCTTGTTGTCAGTGATCTTAAAGTCTAATGGAGGATATAGACTACTTACTTACCATTGCATCTTTATGCAAAACAGGTATGTGAAAAGTCATGGAATAATTCATCTACCATCCTGTACATACCTTGGCACCAGAGCACTGGTGATCCCTGAAAAGTACTTCTCTAAAGCTCCATCCATGGCCTTGGTATCTCTGATCTCTTCTTATTCCTGAAAAATGAGAGAAAAAGAAGGCAAGAATTTCAAGAAGTGGATAATGTAGAAATGGAGAAATCAACTTCTCTCCAAATCTTTGTTCTTTCTTTTAGAATATCTAGTCTTGTGCTCCTTTGGACTATGGACAACATAGAGGAGGTATAGTCTTCTACACTCAACCAATCATCAGTGGTGGATAATAAGAGAATAGGTACCATGTGAGATGTCTTCTTTTAGGCTCTCATATCATTCCTATTGGAGTGGCTGCAAAGCATTTGTAGGAAATGTAATGGCTCTCATTATTGAATGGCATGAAAGACAAAGACTTCACTCACTGTTCACCCGTGCCTCAGACTTTTAGAAAGCCATCTAATTTCTTAGTACCTCGTGTGCATAGCAGTGAAACAAGGTCAACTATACAAATTTCTTACTTACAGCTGTGCATTAGCACAATTTCCAGAAGGTTTGTCTATGGTTGGGATGAGTTAAGCACCATTCCATGGGCCCTAAAGAAAGAATAACCATACAAAGGCGTACGTAACAACAACAACAACAAAAAGCAATGAATTAAAGAAGGAAATCCTAGGGCAGGAAGAGATTTAATTAATATTGAATATTGAATCAATATTAACATCAACACTTCCACTGATCAAGTCATGCATTATCTATTCTCATGGGTCTTTGACTGCTTGACTATTGTCTGTCTTCAGATATACCTTCCCAAGAATGTTGGTATTCTGGAAATGGTGATGGGAATTCCACCGTCAGGTAAAAATTGTACTGATGTCATAAATACGCAAATGATTGTTTCTGCCAAGCATCCTAAGTTTCGGAAAGTCTGTTAAGCTCTCTCTAGGCCAAACCTATATGATCTTAAGAAGCACTAAAGCATGGGAAAAGAACACTGAGTCTGAATCCTGGCTCTGCAAATTTCTGGGTGTATGTGACCTTGGACGAGTTACTGGACATCTTTGAAGTACAATTTTCCTAACCTATGAAGTAAGGTTAACAATAGCTCTTGCAATAGAATTGTTTTGATGATTTAAAAAAAATTTTATATTCACTTAAAGCATGTGCCATAAGGTAGGTGAAAAGGGAATGGTAGGTATTACCAATTATAAATTTTAGCACAATAATAAGCTATTTTTTATCACTTGTTATTTTGAGTGCTTAAACGTTGGGCTAAGAAAGACTTTCTCATAAGATTATTATGATCTGTAAACGTGAGCCAGCTTCTCTATAGCAATTATTTTGCTGGGAAGTAAGCAAGGTCATAAATCAATAATGACTCTTGCAACCTCAGGACTTATTGATCTTGCTGTTTATCTTCTGTAATGTTCCTGGAAAACCCAATTATTTTGGGAAGTTACCCAAACTAGTTTACCCATTATTCTGTATTAGTGTTATTAGTAACAAGTTATGAAAGCATTTGATTGATTTTCTTGAAAAAACAACCCCTTTATAGTACAACAGAGATATTATTTTATCCAATAGATTGCTTAACATATTATATATTTTTTAAAAGAACAAATTGGGCTGAACATCTAGAGATTCTTTTCAGTGCATGTATTTATGATAAATTCTGCTTTTCTGGGCACTGCAGTTGAGCGTTAAAGAGTGTGTTAGCTAAGAAAATCTCTAGGAATACATGGGCCCAGTTCATCTTATGGGGCTGGCCACTGGCAATGATTTCAAGTAGAAGTATCTTAAGAGTCCTGGTTTTGTGGGTGCCTGGGTGGCTCAGTCGGTTGAGTGTCCGACTTCGGCTCAGGTCATGATCTCATGGGTTGTGAGTTCGAGCTCCGTGTCGGGCTCTGTGCTGACAGCTCAGGGCCTAGAGCCTGCTTCGGATTCTGTGTCTCCCTCTCTCTCTCTCTCTCTCTCTCTCTCTCTCTGCTCCTCCCCTGCTCACACTCTGTCTCTCTCTCAAAAATCAATAAAGATTAAAAAAAAATTGAAAAAAAGAGAGTCCTGGGTTTGTTCCCCAATACTCAGTGTAATGCTTGGTGTGGAGTAAATGCCCAGTAAATGTTTGTTGAATGAATGAGTAAATGAACAAATGAACAAATAAAATCACGAAAGCATAAAGAGTTACCAACTATAAATTCTTGTGAGGGTGGCGTTACTTCCCTTCCCAGTGCAAATGTTGTCTTGGATTTATAGACATGTTTAAAGGTGTATGTCTTTCACACTGGACTCTATTGACAAATTCAACTGCCTCTCTCTGTTCCTTCTTTCAGTTTAGTTCATTGGTTGACAAGCGGTTGTCTCTGACACGTACAAAGCTTTCTTTTGTGATTGTGAGGTACCTTGAATTTGAGCCTAGTATTTGTAAGGCCAAGGGGAGCTATTTATTAAAACAAAATGCGGTATGAAGGAGGGTAGTAGTTTCCCAAACTGGGCTAAGAATCATGTGACATATATGTTAAAAATGCAAATTCCTAACCATCATCTGAGAGTCTCTGAAGGCAATATAACCAAGTGCTTCTTATGACCAGGCAGGTTGGGCAAAGGCTAGGATAGCAGAGAAAATCATCTACCTTATCAGAAGACTGATGGGGCTTACTTGGGATAACGATCTCCCTTACCTTCTGTTTTCTGCTATTTAATATAGAGATACCAATATCTCTCCAGACCACATCAAGGAATTTCTGTGAGAATCACAAGAGGTTGAATTTTCAAACCTATATATTTCATGCAAAGTTTTGAAAACTATCCTACAGACACTAACAAATCTATTAAGATTGCAATGCTTCTACTGATGAAGCACTAATTCACAGTTTGACAAGTACTTTGTAGCAACTTTCTTATGCGACCTTTCCAAAAATCACTGTGACAGCCCACACTAACCAGTAGATCCCAAAGTGTGTGTTACTGTTTCCCTGAAAACAGGCTAATATATATTTTTCCACTTAAAAAATATTGAGTCTAGAAATGAAAAATAGAACTACTATATGATATAGCAATCCCGCTTCTGGGTATGTATCCAAAAGGAACAAAACCATCATCTTGAAGAAATCATTGTACCCCCATGTTCACTGCAGCATTATTCACAATAGGCAGGGTCTGGAAACAACGTAAGTGTCTGTCACTGGATGAACAGATCAAGAAAATGTGGTGTATACAAACAGTGGAGTATCATTCTGCCCTTAAAAAGGAAGGAAATCCTGTCATTTGTACAACATGGGTAAACTCAGAGGGCATCATGCTAAGTGAAATAAGCCAGAGAGAGAAAGTCAAATACTGTGCGGCATCACTTACATGTGGAATCTAAAAAAACATTGGTTTTGTTTTAATTTTTAAAAAGTCAAGCTCATAGAAACAGATAGTTAGAATGGTGGTTGCCAGGAGGTGGGGAAACTATGGAGAGATTGGTAAAAGGGTGCAAACTTTCAGTTATGAGATGAATAGCTTCTAAAGATCTAATATATAAAATGGTGACTATAGTTGATGACACTGTATTATATAATTGAAATTTACCAAGATAGTAGAACTTAAATGTTCTCACCAAAATAAAATAAGTGAAGTGATGAGTGTGTTAATTAACTTGATGGGAGGGGCACCCGGGTGGCTCAGTCGGTTAAGCACCCGACTTTGGCTCAGGTCATGATCTCACAGTTTGTGAGTTCGAGCCCCACGTCAGGCTCTGAGCGGTCCTGCTTCTGATTCTGTGTATCCCTCTCTCTCTCTCTCTCTCTGCCCCTTTCCCATTCGTACTCTGTCGCCCTCTCTCAAAAATAAATAAACATTAAAAACATTTTTTAAATAAATAAACATTAAAAAAAATTGGTGGGAGACTCTTTCCACTATATATATATATATATATATATCTCAAGTAAAAAAATATATCAAAATGTGGAAAAAATGTATATCATTGCTTTAAAGGAGAAGAATTGAGTCTACTCCCAAGTTGCCATTAGGCATTAACTGTTTGAATTGGGCTTATTTCCTTGGCTAAACTAATATTCTGTCTTTAACAAGTATTCTACAGTTATATTGAGAAGAAAATAAAAATAACTGTTGTCATTATATTAATGACCATTTTGGTATTAATAACTTTTTCAGCTCAATATGTATCTGGGCATTTTGGCTAGAGGCAGGAATTTACATTAATAGAATAAGACTTCTGTAAAGTAAAGGGGATAAACACAATATTAATCTAGCCAAGAAAATATACTTGGCCCCCTCATGGTTATTGCCTGTTAGGAACCAGGCACTAAGAAAGATTCTCACTTTCTTTAAACAATAAAAAATATTATTAATACCAATATTATGGAAAAGCCCTGAGCTAAGTGCTGTACATGCTTTATTTTTCTTAAATGTCATGGCAACCTTCTGGAGTAAGTATGATTATTATCAACGTTCTGCAAATTAGCACACTGAGACTAAAAAAGTTATAACTTTGGCACAAGTCTTGCAGTAGTAAGTGACAAAGTCATGCTATGTACTAATCTCCATCTAACTCCAGAAGCCAAATATGTAATCACTATTATGTACTGATTCTTAACCAAAACAAAATAGAAATTTGATAGTCAGTATTTCTGCTTTGCAAGGTAATGTATCTTCATTTATTTACACTTTCCACTTGATTTAAAAAAAAAAAAAAGAACAACTCAAGAAATCAGAAAAGTACCACTATCAGTGGCTTTTAGGCTAAAATTTTTCTTTATTTAAACATCTCTTGCTAACTTCTTTTTTTAATGTTTATTTATTTTGAGACAGAGCAAGCAGGGGAGAGGCAGAAAGAGAGGGAGAGAGAGAATCCCAAGCAGGCTCCACACTGTCAGTGCAGAGCCCAACATGGGGCTCAAACTAACAAACTGTGAGATCATGACCTGAGCTAAAATCCAGAGTTGAATGCTTAGCCAAGTGAGTCACCCAGGCACCCCTTTCTCACTAATTTCTACTACAAATGGATGTGCATGCATGTGTGTGAAAATGTATTCATATGGATGCAAAAGTCATAAAATCTAATTATGAAATCTGTTATCTTTGTTCTGAAGCCTTTCTTCTGGGTCTTTCCAGCTTCAATATTTGTCTCAAGAGCTGCTAGGCACTAGTAGGTGGTGAATGATGCTGGGTTTGTGCGCACGTTTGAGCAACCTTCCCAAGAGATGACAAGATGCCTTTACCTGGGTTTAAATATCAGTGTTGATGCACTTTGGATTCTCTGTAAGCGGGCGTTGACATAGAATTTGGCACGAGAGGTACTTGTTAGGAAGGGGAAGGAAGTGCGAGTCAGCAGAGGGAGAGTTGAACAGCAAAGCACACCTGACAAAGTCTAGGGGGACCCACCAGGGGCTCTGGACACCATAGGGCCTATCAGAATTGCCCCTCATTTAAGACTGCCAGATATAGCAAATGACAATATGGATCACCTATTATTACCTTTGAATTTCAGATGAACTACAAATAACATTTTAGCATAAGTATATCCCATGCGATATTTATCCCATGCAGTATTTTGTCTTGACAACCTTTCCCCAGTTGGACCAAAATGTCTGGGCCTTTATACCCCACTTTCGATCAGTCTCTATCTGTGGGCCAGCCCAGGAGAGAAATGAACTTGGGAAGCGTGGCTCTCTGCAGCAGACCCTGCTCGGACAGCCCTCTCTCACATAGATCCCAAAGGAGTGGGGAGCCAGGGCACAAAATCTTCCTGGAAGGGAGATCTTGGAGGCATACATCCATGTTCCCCACCAATTCACAACAGTTAAGGAAGGGAAGCCTTCGCGGAACTTAAAGCTTCAAACAAGGGTTTTAGCAAAGGGACTCTAGCAGCTTGAAACTTGGCTGCTTGGTACCTCGCATTGGAACTGCCAATGAATAAATGAACGAGAAGAGCTCTTTTCAGCCAACTGTGCGAGCATATATCCACGGAAAAAATTAGATAACCTGAGAGGTTCAGAGCAGGGCCAGCTTATGCGTGTGCTACTCTTGCAGTCACGCAGGGCTCGTGCTCAGCAGGGCCTTGCACTTGGCTTCGTGCTCTGCAGTGGTTGTCTTGAAATTCGGAATAATTTTATCTTCGATCTTTTATTTTGTTAGTGAAGTCTGACGGGACAGTGGAGCGTGCCTGGGAACAGAAGAGGTGCACACATCATATGTGCGTCCGCAGATTCTTGTGTCCCCATTCATGAATGGTGTGAGATGACCCAGAGCGTGGAATTTCAGTGGGCCCACTCTGCTTGGGGGTTCAGTGAGACTCAAAGTGAATACGACGTTAAGTAGGCTACATCTATGACTGAGAAGCCGGGGCACTGACAGCCTCAAGGGGCCATGTTTTCTATTTGAGTTAGAACGTTCTTTGAATGCAAAAAAGCAGTAGCATTCTCGGAAACACAAATGGCCAAAGAACTTTACTATATTCTTCCTTACATTATTTCCCTGTGGTAGCCAAACACTTATGCTGAAAATGATGATGTAGAAGGAATGGGACATATGGGCACTCCATAGTTATTTTTCCCTTCCTCTCCTCTTAGACCTTCCTAACTCATCAGTAAGCAGAAGGTAGAGTGTTGGTAGAATATATGTATATCAAGAAGTGAAGGGAAAACAGTGGAGTGGCTTTGTACAATGTTCCCACTATTCTGGAAGGAGTGAAATATATATGTTATGTATGAACTACAAAACATGAATTGTGTCATTTCGGTGATTCTGCATAAGAGTTAAACGCTCTTGTGCATTTAAAACCAGCACTGCACAATGTAAACCTGAAGAGTAAAATTCATAGCAACAGTTTGAATTTTTTATTTTTCTTTGTTTAAAATGACATTAAACGGCTGATAAAAAGAAGTCATGGCAAGTCCAGAGAGAAACTGCAGAAGAAAGGAAAAAGCTTTATCTTTTAGCACAGGCATTTTTTCTTGTGTTTTGAACAGGGGGCCCTGTATTTTCATTTTGCACTGGGGCCCACAAATTATGCAGCCAGCTTTAGGTCAGAGGAATTAGCAAGTACAAATGGAGTAGCAGGTATGAATGAAGTGGAACAGAACCCCGAAAATCAGTTTCAGGAGAAAACACTGGCCTTCCAGGACCATGAGTGTGATTTTCTCTCCTTATTTTCTTACCCATTTATTGAATATTCATGGAGAGTCTATTATGGATACAGCAATGTGCTAGGAAATATGAAAGAAAACCAAGTGACCTTGGACTGCTGAAACAGTAAACATCAGCTACCTTCAAGGAGCTTGCTTTTGAGTAATGATACTTTTCAGAACGATGTTTATTACCAGCATCACTATCACCACCCTGAAATGACTGGGGATCTGGGAAGAAGAAGGATCTTCTTCTGATATATACCTATACACATACACGTATACATATACATACACAAACACACACTCATACCTGCCATTTTCATTTTCTCTTCTTTTCTTTTTTTAAAATTTTTTTAAAGTTTATTTATTTATTTTGAGAGAGACAGGGACAGGGCAAGTCATGGGGGAGCAGAAAGAGACAGAGAGAGAGAGAGAGAGAGAGAGAGAGAATCCTAAGCAGGCTTCACGCTGTCAGCACAGAGCCCGACACGGGGCTCGAACTCATGACACAGTGAGATCATGACCTGAGACAAAACCAAGAGTCGGATGCTTAACGGACTGAGCCACCCAGGCTCCCCACCTTCCTTTTCTTTCAATCATCATATTTTTGTTCCCCTTCTTCTTCCCAGATCCCCAGTCATTTCAGGATGGTTATAGTGATGGTGGTAATAAACATCGTTCTGAGCACTTTGCACTTACTAATTCAATTAACCTTCACAGTAGCCCCTGTGACATATGTGCTATTTTTGTCTTCATTTCACAAATGAAGAAGCTGAAGCACAGATAGGGAAAGTAATTTGCCCCAAATCGAACAGCTAGAAACTAGATGAAGCAGGATTTGAACCTAGGTAGTCCCTATTATGCTGCACTCCAGACTTGCCCCAAAGTTTTGGGCAACAGTGATTTTGAGCAGTAGGCTTCAAATTTACTTATATGGACTGTGGCAGAAGGGAGGTACTGAAAATTCCAACAGAGTTAAGGGATGAATTTCCAGATCCTCAGCCTCACTGAGCTCTCTTTCCTAAAAATGGTCTGCCTAGCACAAACTTGTAGTTGAGGCTGGTTCCCTGTCCCACCTCCCCTTTCGCAATAGCCATTTTCCCTTTTTCCAGAAGAAAGGCCCTCATACTGAAATCTTATTATGGTTCACTGCCCTGGGGTCTAAAACAGTCCAACGTGCCAACCACAGGGTAATTTAAAGTATCCGTAATAGTGTGGAGAAAGCAAATGATTTCTAAGACTGGGGTCTTAAATTTATAATGTATAGTTTATAATTTAGGGGTTTCTAATCCTTCATTATCAATCAAAATAAAGGAGACCTAAACATATTATTGGCTGATAGATTATTAAAAAATAACTTTTGATGACAGATCACTAATGTGAATTTTGTCATACAACTTGGAAGGAATTATAAGCATTGCATGGCAATTTTATAACAAAGCTCATTCTATTCCCATTCTCTTATTGAATTGAAGAGACAAATTTTCTTAGCATATAAATAGAACAGAGCAAGTGAATTTATGCCATCTCCTATTTTATCCTAAGGATAAGTATCTTTCATTCTCGGATATATAAACTATGTAAAAATATTATTTACTTTATTAAGAAGTGCCACTTTCATTAAGATTTTAATTTATGTTTAATAATTATGTATCAAAACCTATAATATATTTGCTGTTTCTGATCATTTTTCTAATAGTAACTGTAATGACAATTCAAACCTAAAAACACTTTTAATATGTAATGTTACCTGATCAAAGGAAATTTTTAATATTGAAATTAGATTTCCACTTAAATACATGCATTTATTGCATAGAAGATAAGTAGGTTGGTAAGTAAAAGACTTTCAAGGATGAAATATATTATAGTAGGTAAAAATTCTGAGGGAAACGTAACTGGAAAAATAAAGTGAAGAAGAAGAAATACTATAAAGTTTTTGACAGTTAAAAAAGAGCTTGTTCACATAATTTTTGAAAATAGATGATGGGGAATGGCACTGTTGTAACAAATTCCATTGGGTACCTTCAGGAGTGATGTAATAGCTTGTTTTAAAATGTCAGAACTTGGGGCACCTGGGTGGCTCAGTCAGCTGGGTGACTGACTTCGGCTCAGGTCATGAGCTCGTGCCTCGTGACTTCGAGCCCCACATTGGGCTCTGTGCTGACAGCTCAGAGCCTGGAGCCTGCTTCGGATTCTGTGTCTCCCTCTCTGTCTGTGCCCTTCCCTCACTCGTGCTCTCTCTCTCTCTCTCTCTCTCTCTCAAAAATAAGTAAACATTAAAAAATATTAAAATTTTTTAAAATGTCAGAACTTAATGGAGCGCCTGAGTGGCTCATTTGGTTGAGTGACCAACTCTTGATTTCGGCTTAGGTCATGATCCCAGGGTCATGGGATCGAGCCTCACATCTGGCTCCATGCTGAGGGTGGAGCCTGCTTAAGATTCTCTCTCTCTCACTCTATCCCCCTCCACCGTTTCTTTGTACATATTTTACATTATAATGAAAAAAGTTAAAGGTCAACTTAAAAACATCTGAAAAAGTAATTTAATAAAGCTTTATGAAGATACACTAGCATAAACATTGGAAGACCTCATGACCTGAAGAATTGTCTTGTAACCTAAGTATATTATGTTCTATTCATCTCCATTACACACTCCTTCAGCTCTTTTTAATGCCCAGAGCATTCTTTGAAGTTGATGAAAGCCTTGTGCCAAGAAAGAAGGAAGAATTAGAGAAAGGAGTGATAGAAATTCATCAATTGTAGTGTCTCCAGAGGGGATGTTTAAATGAGTAATCAATTTTATTCTTCTCTTCATCATGTTCAGGGAACTTTTGGCCTGCTTACTTATTCAATTTCAAAATTGCATCTCTCATAATTGCTTTTGGGCCTCCATACAGCATTGATGAGTAAGAAAAGTATTTACCTCACAACTTCCCACTGGAATGGTTCTAGAAAAAGAGAGAAGAGGGTAAGATTTTATAAGTGAGAAAATGAAACAGGACAATTGCTTTCACCTTGGAAATGGAAAGTGAGATGACCAAAAGAGGTGTAATCATGATATAAAGAATGAGGAACCAAATCATTTGTGACCAGCTGTGTGTGCTTAAAGTTAGTTATTTAACCCCTCTGAGACTTAGTTTCCTCATAAGAAAAAAGTAATAATGCATGTCCTAGAGATTTTTGTCAGGTATGAGTGAGAATAAGTGTGCAGAGTTTGGCAAAATGCTCAATCTAAAAAATGCAACAGAGTGATGTCACCAAGATGGCGACTAAGTGGTTCTTGACTTTGCTTCTCTTCACAAGAACAACTAACACCTATTCAAGAACATGATGACACTGAGAGAATCCTAGAACACAAGGGTGAGTCTAAAGCCTTCCCTGCACCACAGAGACCAAGACAGACTGCATTAGAAGGGTAAGAGAAGTGGCTACATGTAGACCACATTGGCCCTCCCCCAGGCCACCACAGCATCACTCAGAGAACCCTCCCCTGCACTTCCAGTTTCTGTGGGAAAAGAGAATGGGGGACAGGGGGACACAACTAGCTCCCCCAGCATTGTGGCTTACTTTGCAGGAACCTCTACTCTGATCTCATACCATGGGATTGCCGAGGAAACTATGGAGTCCAACTACTGGGAGTCTAACTGATGAAGCTTGCAACAACCAGCACAGGGATCTTGACAGACCAAGTTCATACCTGTAGTGTCCAAGTGGTAATCCCAACCAGTATCATTGCCCCTCTGCAGGATCAAGTCGGGGGTGCACTCTGACCACAGAACTTGGCTGTGTACAGATCTACCTGATTTGGATCCCCAACGAGAAGTTTGCCAACCCTAGAGCCTTGTCTGCCCACATCCAGGCAAGGGGCCAAGTCACAGTCTCACTGTGGAGAGTGCTTTCTAGCTCTATCTGACCAGAAGGACTGGTGACAGCTCCCGGAAGCTGTGTGGCCCAGTAGCAGTTGAGCCTGGGAGGCAGGCAGATGGAACTGATTGCCCCTGGAGCAAAGCCAGTACCAGGCATGGGGGCTTTTCATGCCATTCACAGGCAGGAGGATTAATTCATAGCCAGGCCTAGGGTAAGTCCTGATCCTTCCAATCAGAGAGCCTGTTTGGGAAATTGAGAATAGCCAGAGCAGCTCCCATCCCTCCACCCTCACAGCCCCCTCCATAAAACTCCGAGAAAAAAAACCCATAGGAACAAAGCTGCTTGACATGAGTCTTGGTAATGACGTCTTTAGATGTGAAATTTAAAGTGCAAGCAACAAAATAAAAAATAAATGAGGGAGACTCTATCAAACCAAAAATCTTCTACACAGCAAAGGACACCACCAACAAAATGAAAAGACAACCTATGAGATGGGGAAAAATATTTGCAAGCCACACACCTGATAAGGGCTTCATATCCAAAACATATTAAAAAAAGCTCACAACAGCCAACAAGGAAACAAACAAATAAAAAACTCAATTAAAGAATGGGCAAACCTGTGGGAATGCAAGCTGGTGCAGCCACTCTGGAAAACAGTATGGAGGTTCCTCAAAAAACTAAAAATAGAACTACCCTACCCAGCAATTGTACTACTAAGTATTTACAGGATACAGGTGTGCTGTTTCATGCACCCCCCCCCATGTGTATAGCAGCACTATCAACAATAGCCAAAGTATGAAAAGAGCCCAAATGTCCATCGACGGATGAATAGATAAAGAAGATGTGGTATATATATATACAATGGAGTATTACTCGGCAATCAAAAAGAATGAAATCTTGACATTTGCAACTACGTGGATCAAATTGGAGGGTATTATGCTAAGTGAAATTAGTCAGTCAGAGAAAGACAAATATCATAGGACTTCATTCATATGAGGACTTTAAGAGACAAAACAGATGAACATAAGGAAAGGGAAACAAAAATAATATAAAAACAAGGAGGGGGACAAAACATCAGAGACTCATTAATATGGAGAACAAACTGAGGGTTACTGGAGGGGTTGTGGGAGGGGGGATGGGCTAAGTGGGTAAGGGGCACTAGGGAATCTACTCCTGAAATCATTATTGCACTATATGCTAACTAATTTCGATGTAAATTATAAAAAAAAAAAAAAAAGAAAGAAAGAATGGACAAACCTGAATAGACATTTCTCCAAAGAAGATACATGAAAGGCCAGCAGGTACATGAAAAGATGCTCCACATCACTCACCATCAGGGAAATACAAATCAAAACCACAATGAGATACCACCTCACACCTGTCAGGATGGTTAAAATCAAAAAGGTAAGAAATAACAAGTGTTGGCAAGGATATAGAAATAAAGGGAACTCTCATATCTCATGCATGGTTGGCAGAAATGTAAATTGGTGCAGCCACTATGAAAAACAGTATGGAGGTTCCTCAAAAAACAAAAACAAAAATGAAACAAAACAAAAACTAAAAATACAACTCCCCTGCGGTTCAGCAATTCCACTTCTAGGAATATATCCAAAGATAGCAAAAACACTAACTCAAAAAGATATCTGCACCCCCATGTTTATAGCAGTGTTATTCACAATAGCCAAGACATGGAAACTTCACAAGTGTCCACTGATGGATGAGTGAATAAAGATAATATATATAATATAATATATATTATATAATATTATATAACAACTGATATCTATATTGGAATATTATTCAGCCATTAAAAAGGAAATACGGGGTGCCTGGGTGGCTCAGTCAGTTAAGTGTCTGACTTTGGCTCAGGTCATGATCTCACAGTTCACAAGTTCTAGCTCTGAGTTAGGCTCTGGGCTGACAGCTCAGAGCCCGGAGCCTGCTTTGGATTCTGTGTCTCCCTTTCTCTCTGCCCCTCCCCACCTCTATCTCAAAAAACAATAAATAAACATTAAAAAAAAATTTTTTAAAGGAAATACTGCCATTTGTGACAAAATGGATGGACCTTGAAGGGCATCATCTTACATGAGATAAGTCAGACAAGAAGAAAGACAAATGCTTTGTGATTTGACTTATATGTGGAATCTCAAAAAAGAAACTGAACTCAAGGAAAAGAGATCAGGCTTGTGGTTACCAGAAGTGGGAGGTGGGGGGGACTGGAGAAAGGTGGCCAAAAGGTAGAAACTTCCGGTTATTAGATAAATAAATACTAGAGATTGAATGTACAACACGATGTCTATAGCTAACACTGCTGGATGATATATAGGACAGTTGTTAAGAGAGTAAAAATCCTATGAGTTCTCATCACAAGGAGAAAACTTTTGTCGTTTCTTTTTTTTTCTTTCTTTTCTTTCTATTGTATCTATTTGAGAAGATGGATGCTAGCTGGGTGTATTGTGGTAATCATTTCATAATATATGTAAATCAAGTCATCATGCTGTATACCTTAAACTTCTACAGTGATATGTGTCAATTGTTTCTCTATAAAACTGGGGGAAAATATAAGAAATCTGTGAAGTTGCCCATGTACGGAAAGAGTCTTCTTGAAAATATAAGGCCAGGGGATTCACTTTAATATATTAGAGTTCCTTTTCTAAGTAGTGTCCTTTAAAATCTATATTGTTATTTCAGAGATACTGTCATTGCTAAGACTTTTCAGTAATTTCTCTTTGGGGATTATTTTCAAAACACAGTAATTTAGAATATCCTGTGGTTTAAAGATTTTTAAGAAAGTTTTTATTTTGGGATAATTGTTGATCCACATGCAGTTGCAGAAAATAATACAAAGAGATCTTGTATATCCTTTCCCCTGATTGTATAACATCTTGCAAAAGTACAGTGCAATATCATAACCAGGGATATCAATACTGATACAATCCGCTGATCTAATTTACATTTTTCCAGTATTATTTGTGCTTGTGTGTGTGTGTAAGAAGATATTTAATTTTGCAAAAAAAAAAGCATAGATGAAACCTTTAATAATCTCCAATTATGAGGCCCAGCCTACTTAACCAGAATCTGGATCAGAATCTGAGGACTCTTGAAAAAGAAAAACAGATGGAAATTCACAGAAGCTTCACTGCTTGGTAAAATGTCATTATGACCCTGGGAATGAAAAAGGCTTCTTAATAAAATACAAAATGTACAAAACTTAAAGGAGATTTGTGGTGAGCATAGCAAAATGAATAGACTTGTCAAATCACTAAGTTGTACATCTGAAACTAAAGTAACATCATGTGTCAACTATCCTTCAATGAAAAAAAAAACCGAAAGGAAAACTTTGATATATTGGAATACATCAAAATAAAAACCTTTTGCATAAGAAAATATACACTAACAAAGTTTAAAGGCAAGATAAAGTCTGGGCAAAAACATTGGCTACAGATTTAAGAGAAAACGCCCTAGTATCAAGAATATACAAAAAGAGGGGCGCCTGGGTGGCTCAGTCCATTAAGTGTCCGACTTTTGATTTCAGCTCAGGTCACGACTTCACGGTTCACGAGTTTGAGCCCCTCATCTGGCCCCAGGCTGACAGCTCAGAGCATATTTGGGATTCTCGCTCTCCCTCTCTCTCTGCCCCACCCCCCAAAATAAATAAATAAACTTAAAAAAAAGAATATACAAAAAGATTCTGTAAATGAATATGAAAACAAAACCACTATAGAAAAATGAAGACCCTAGGCTAGTACCTGATTCATAGAAACAGGAATATAAACGGAAGTATAAGTGAGAAAATGTTCAATCAGGGAAACGCAAGTTAAAATAACAAAAATATTACTTTTTATTCTTTTTAGAAATTGGAAAGTTGACAACATAAAGTGGAAACGGGTAGTAGTGATAATAATGCTAATAATAATAATAATAACATCTATTAATTGAATGCTATGTGTGAATGATCACATTTAATCCTCAAAACAGAGCTATGCGGTACGTGATGGCAGTGCAAATCGGATCCGCTGCACTGGAGGGCAGGTTGGTAGTATCTATTAAAACCAGAAGTATGCATGCCCCAGGACTCAGCAATTTCACTTCTTAGCATCTACCCCGGAGCCATACTCGCACATGCGCGCTAAGAAGCGTGTTTGAGGATGGTTGCTACAGCAGTTATCTGTAACAGTGAGAGATTGGAAATGAACTAAATGTCCAATAACAAGAGAATGGCTAATTGTCTATTCATACAGGAACTCAAATGAGTGCATAGAGTTACAGATGCTGACGTGGATAAATCTCAAAATATAATATGGAGTCGAAAAAGCAGCTTATAGAATCGTACCATTTATGTCAAACACATACATGAGCACTATATATTTTACCACACTATACATATATAAATATATATACAAATACATACAAATCACTTGTATTAATCTTAATAAAACTTAATCTTCATTAAGAAGAAACTAAAGCTCAGGGAGTCTAAGGAACTTTTTATTTGATATTTATTTGATATTTATACTTCTTGAGACGTCTCAAAGGATTGTGATTACTAAATGCGGCAGCGGGATGCACACGAATAAACCAGGCTTCTAATCCCGGTTCTACTACTGACTGTATTATTATTGATAAGTCAGTTACCCTCTCTGACTCTTATTATTCCCGTTGAAAAAATGCCAATAATAATATCCACCTCTCGTATAGGATTGTTTGCAGGATAAAATAAGGTACCATATATAGAGACCTTAGTACTGTACCCCGCACAAAGTAAGCCCTCAAAACATGGTAGCTATTCTTAATAACGTTGTGGAAGAGAAAGAAAAACAGCACCAGTGATTAACTCTGGGCATGTTCAGCATTTGTTAGGAAATAAAATCTTAGTTGAGATTTTTTCTTAAGGATAGAAAGCATACCTGCATACTGGGGTGCATGCAGTCAGAGGTGTCAGGGAAACGGAGTTTGGGTAACGCTGTGAAAGAACTTGCTAGCCTTGCTATGCTAGTTGGGGTTAATTAATGCTATTGATTAAGAGGAGGTATTGAAGGATTTGAAATAGAGTCATGGTTTGCCCAAGACAGGAGAATTGAGTGTGTACTGTAGGGAGAACTAGGAGGCTGTAACTGAGGAAGTAGCAGCAGGGGGGGAACCTAGCTAGAGTCTGAGTAACAGGTCCACACCAGTCATTAAAGGCAAGGTATTTGGGGATCCTGGGTGGCTCAGTCGGTTAAGCCATCCAACTCTTGATTTCGGCTCCCATCATGATCTCACGGTTCCTGAGTTCGAGCCCCGCGTTGGGCTCTGCGCCGTTGGCTGTGGAGCCTGCTTGGGATTTCTCTCTCCCCTCTGTCTCTGTCCCTCCCCTGCTTGCTCTCTCTCTCTCTCAAAATAAATAAATGAGCTTTAAAATTTTTGTTTAAATCTGAAGTCATTTAAATTTCTGCTATAATGTCATTCTTCTCTAGCTGCTTTCCAGAATTTTTCTTTATCTTTCGTTTTCAGCCATTCGATTATGATGGGTCTAAGCATATTCCTATTTGAATTTCCCTGCTTGGGGTTTGATGAGCTTCTTAAATCTATAAATGTATGCCTTTTGCTAAATTTGGGGAAATTTCTCTCATTATTTCTTCAAATACATTTGTATATCAACCATTTCCTGCTTACATTCTGGGACTCCCGATGACACCTATGTGACCCCATTGGTATTGCCCCACAAATCCCTGAAACTCTGTGCAAATTTCATTATTTTTTCTCTCAGTTCCTTAGATTGTATATTTACCATTGATCTAGCTTCAAGTTCATTGACTCTTCCCTCTGTCATCTCCATTGTGCTATAGAATCCATCTGGTGATTTTAAAATTTCAGATATTATAGTTTCAGTCCTAAGAGGTCTATTTGGTTATATTTTACAGCTTATATTTCTCTGCTGAGAACATGTCCTTTCCATTCACCTCAGGTGTGTTCACCTATACCTCATGGAGCATAGTTAAAACATCTGCTCTAAAGCCTTTTTGATGTTTTTGTTGATACTTCTAACATTTAGGTCATCTAGGGATTGATATCTGAATATTGTCATTTCTCTTAAGAATTAATTCAAATTTTTCTGGGTTTTTTTCCCATATTGAATAATTTTGGATTGTATTGTGGACATTGTAAACGTTCTGGGCCATATTATAATCCTCTAAAGTTTTATTTGATTTTATTTTTGTCTTAGTAAGGTATTAACTCACTTGTTTCAAGACACAATCTGTGTCTTACCTGCTATAGATTGTGAGTTCAATATTGGTTCAGTCTCCTAGGACTTTGCTGTGCTGGTTTGGACCTATTCTACACGTGCAGAGCCCAGGAGTGAGCCTGAGACTGTGTGGGTTCATACACAGAATTAGGGGATCTCTTTCTTTGTTCTCTTCTCTCCAGGGTTCTCCCTACACACCATGGTCCACAAACGTTCCTTCTCCTGATTTCTCTGGCCAGTAAGACTTGGTTACTGTTTAGTTAAAAGAAATAGGTCTACTTTGGGGCAGGGAGGCAAATTCATATGAGAAAAGAGATTTTAAATATTTAGCAACTGGAAGCACCTGGGTGGCTAGGTTCATTAAGTGTCTGACCCTTGATCTTGGCTCAGGTCATGATCTTGCAGTTCATGGGATTGAACACTCTGTGGGGCTCTGAACTGACAGTGCAGAGCCTGGTTGGGATTCTCTCTCTCCCTCTCTCTCTCTGCCCTTCCCCACTCATGTGTGCGTGAGCCTGTGCGCTCTCTCTCTCAAAACAAATAAATAAACTTAAATAAATAAATAAGTAAATATTGAGAAACTCATTCTCCTCCTGGTCATTTCTCTAAATTTTTACTTCACTTCATAATCTGCCTGCTACTATTTATTCTTTAGAGTCTCCAAGTTGTTGTTGTTGTTGTTTTGTGTGTGTGTGTGTGTGTGTGTGTGTGTTACCAATGTTTAGTTGTAATCGGC